>NC_069504.1:861391346-864018846 GCF_027579735.1 Bombina bombina | reverse complement strand
CCAGTTAGGTCTCCTTGTTCCATGCCAGTTTGGATGTTGTTGCAAACTTTTAGGAGGGCAGTTGTAGTGGAGTGATTCGGGCGAAAACCTGATTGAACAGGGGTCAGATAGTTAGATTGTTGGTAATACTCACATAGTTGTGTATGGACGCATTTTTCTAAGATTTTTGACAATACTGAGAGCAATGATATTGAGCGATAGTTAGTAACCAAGGTTAACTCACCACTTTTATGGATAGGCACTACTCTTGCAGTCTTCCAAAGTTTGGGTATGTAACCAGACACCAAGGATTCGTTAATTAGGGTTCTGACAGGTTTAGCAATTGCCGGTGCACTGAGCTTCAACAGCATTGCTGGGATTTGATCAGGTCCAGACGGGTTTTTCATTTTTAGATTATTAAGGTATTTCTTAATGACATTGATGGGTACAGGTCTAAAATTGAACTTCTCTATATTGGGTCTTTGCAGATTTAGCGGGGCCAGATCCACATTTGTAGTTTCAGGATGCGTGTCATTTATTAGTCTGTCAATTAGGGTGGTGGAGCATCCGACAAAATAATTGTTAAAGGCATTTGCTACTTCTAAGGGAAGTTGCATGGTTTGGTTATCCACTTTGACAGTGGAGGGTTGGGAGTGGATTGGGGGAGTGTGTAAGTTATTTATGACTTTCCAAAACTTTCTAGGGTTTGATATGTTATTGTTCAGATTTTTACAGAAATATTGGGCCATGGCCAATTTTGTTTGTTTAGTGCATATATTTTGCCATTGTCTATATACACAATGATCATTCATAGAGCCAGTATGCTTGTACTTTGACCACAAAGAATCCCGAAACTGGTACATTTGAATGAGGTCAGCTGTGATCCAATTCATATGTGCTCCTTTTACTCTCACCTTACGCAGTGGGGCATGCAAATCCCAAACTTGTAGGAGTTCGGACTGAAAGAATTCAACTGCAGAATCTAAATCTGGAATTAGGTTTAATCTGTGCCAGGGGATGTTCTTGATGTCATTTAGAAATGATTCAAGATTAAATTTTTTGAAGGACCTGGTGATTTTAACTTTGGGAGAGGATTTAGTAGCCTTTATTTTGCGCACGCAGTACACTAAGCAGTGGTCACTGAAACTGTTAGGGAGAACACATGCCTCCTGGATTCGGTCAGGAGAAGTGGAGAGAATCCAATCTAGCAGTGTGTGGTTATGGCTTTTAATGTTTATGCAAGTTGAGGAGGAGATTAATTGCGTTAGCTGCAAAGTCTTAAATGGTGAGCAAGAACTATTGTTTTTAGGATTCAGCCAACCAATATTAAAATCTCCAAAGACCAAAATTTCAATTTTGGGTTTTGAGCTATGGTTTCACTAAGGAGATGGGCTATGTCAGAAAGGGAATGCACAGGGGTATATATATATATATATATATATATATATATATATATATATATATATATATATATATAGGTATCCAAAACACCAGAACTCGCCCACAGAGGAAAAATGCCTGGGTGCAAATTTGTAGAAGATATGCAGCCAAAAAGAAAATGCACTCTCAGGACTTTCATAAACAGGTTACTTTTATTTCTGTAACGTTTTCGGAGGTCTTGCCTCCTTCATCAGCATGCTGATGAAGGAGGCAAGACCTCCGAAAACATTACAGAAATAAAAGTAACCTGTTTATGAAAGTCCTGAGAGTGCATTTTCTTTTTGGCTGCATATATATATATATATATATATATATATATATATATATATATATCTTTCTTGGGGGTATCACAGCCGGTGCCTCACCAGCATCTGAGCTCACTGCATGTCACTGCTCATTTACTTGTGTGACATTACTGTAATCTGAATCCATCCTCACGACTGCTTACCCGTCTGAATGCCTTTTGTATGTTGTCATGATGGGACATATTGGGTTCAAATGCTCTATCTGTATATATATATTGTCACCTATAATATTTGACAATATTATATTTATTGTTCGTAAAGGCACAGTTTCGGTTTTGCGTGATATTAAAACAAGATGGAGGCACATCGAATGGTAATTAAACTGTAAAGCGTGAACCTGCTCCCTCGCAGCATGCTATATCTGCATAGAAGATTTCAAAAGAGATTGTAGTTTTGTGACCGGGTTTTTATAGAGGTCCAAATGTTCACAACCGTGCATTTTACAGGGCTTGTGCCTACATTAATGAACTCCTAAATGGGATTGCGCCTTTGTGAAAGTTCATTAATGTAGGCTCAAGTGTCCTATAAAACGTACTGTTGTGAACGTGTTTGGACTTGGCGTGCATGAAACATAGGAACATAGATTTTGATGGCAGATAAGAACCATAGGCCCAACAAGTCTGCCCAATATTTCCTAACGTTCATAGGATATCCTTATGCTTATCCCAGGCATTCTTGAAGTCCTCCACAATATTTGTCATTATCACCTCTTGTGGAAGTATATTCTATGAATCAATCACCCTTTCTGTAAAGAAGTGCTTCCTCAAATTACCCCTGAATCCACTACCCTTCAGCTTGAGACCATGACCGCTTGTTCTTGAAATTTTTTTCTTTTTAAAATACTCACAGCCTCAGATTTACTAAGCCCCTACTTGAAAGTTATCATATGAAGGCACGTCCTCTATAAAAACCCAGTCACAAAGTCACAATCTCGGTCAGATGGTATGTTGTGAGGCAGTGAGTTCACGCTTTACAATTTTATTACTGTTAAAATCCAGTATAAGAAGATATCATAAGTGCTTCTAATAGAAACCCATAGGGGCCGATTTATCATACAGCGGATCATGTCAGCCAGACATCAATAAATGGCGACAGCATATGCTGTCGGCATTTATTATTGCACAAGCAATCATTGTGTAATACCGCCCCCTGCAGATTCGCGGCCATTCGGCCGCTAGCAAGGCGTGGCTCATGCGGAAACAGGAACATTAAGAGCCATTTGGCCCTTAAAGGGACAGTCTACACCAGAATTTTTATTGTTTTAAAAGATAGATAATCCCTTTATTACCTATTTCCCAGTTTTGCATAACCAACACAGTTATAATAATATACTTTAAACCTCTGTGATTATCTTGTATCTGAGCCTCTGCAAACTGCCCCTTTTTTCAGTTCTTTTGACAGACTTGCAGTCTAGCCAATCAGTGCCTGCTCCCAGATAACTTCTCGTGCATGAGCACAGTGTTATCTATATGAAATACGTGAACTAACACCCTCTTGTGGTGAAAAACTGTTAAAATGCAATCGGAAAGAGGTGGGCTTCAAGGGCTAAGAAATTAGCATATGAACCTCCTAGGTTAAGCTTTCAACTAAGAATACCAAGAGAACAAAGCAAAATTGGTGCTAAAAGTAAATTGGAAAATTGTTTAAAATTACATGCTCTATCTGAATCATGAAAGTTTATTTTGGCCTAGACTGTCCCTTTAATAAATTGGCCTCATAGTCTCTATATTATTTTACAAGGATTAGAAGACAATGCACATTTTCTTAACATATTGAACATTTTATGTGCTTTTAATACATTTATTTTGTATTTAAATCTTTTGCAATGGAATGACTAATTTCTGATGATATATAAAATTACTTTTGTGATTCAGATAGAGCATGCAGTTTTAAACAACTATCTGTCATATTTGCTTAATTTTTTTGGTATCCTTTGTTGAAGCAGCAACAATGCACAACTGGGAGCTAGCTGAACACATATAATGAGCCAATGACAAGAAGCATATATGTGCAGCCACCAATCAGCAACCTGAATGTTTTCTTTCACGATTCAGACAGAGCATACAATTTTAAATAACTTTTTAGTTTATTTCTATTGTCAAAGTTGCTTAATTATCTTGGTATCTTTTGTTGAAAGAGCATCAATTTACTACTGGGAGCTAGCTGAACACATCTAGTCAGCCAATGACAAGACGCATAATATGTGTAGCCACCAATCAGCAGCTAGCTCCCAGTAGTGTAGGATATGTACATATCCCTTTTCAAAAAAGGATACCAATGGAACAAAGTAAATTTGAAAATAGTAGTAAATTTAAAAGTGTCTTAAAATAACACATTCTATCTGAATTATGCAAGTTTAATTTTGACTTTCCTATCCCTTTAACTTTAGACTCTGAGGCCACATGAAAAGCCACATTTCCTTTCATGGTTCAGATAGAGCATACCATTTTAAAGAGAGTTTCCAATGTATTTTTATTATCAATTTGACTTTATTCTCATTGTATTCTTTGTTGAAGAGCATACCTTGGTAGCATGGAGAACTATTGGCAGAAGTTTTGCAAGAATGCTTTTGAACCAAGATGACAGCAGCACATCTTTCAAGACTGTTGCCATATATTGCTCCAAATACTTACACATACCGAGCCAACCTACATGCTTTTCAACAAAGTATATCAAGAGAACAAAGTACATTTTATAACGGCAGTAAATTGGAATGCACAGTATTTTATAATTGTACTCTATATCTGAATTGTGAATTTTGTCCACTTTAACACGAAAAATGGCATAGTGAAAAGGTGATAATCATGTCCCTGTCAACAAGCTATTAAAATAAACATCAAAAATATAATTTGACAAAAGAAATTGCACATTTTCCAATGCATGATAATGTGTAGATGTCTGCATCCACCCTAGAGATTGCAGGACTATTTGTTAGGGACATTTAAGGATATGAAATTTAAAACGTTCATGATTCAGACAGAGCATGCAATTATAAAAAAAACAAAAAACAATTGACTCCTTTTCTATGTATTTAGTATCTTGGTATCCTTTGTTGAAACTTCTTTACATGAAAGCATACTGATGTAGGCTTAGGAGTATGCATGTCTCTTAAGCACTAGACATGTGCATTCAGATTAGGACAAATTAAAAAAAACAACAAAAAAAAACACAGCAACAACAAATGTTCCATATTTTTTGCGTTTGTCCATAAACAATAAAAGATTGGTCCTTTAGAGAACAAATGAATACATTCAACAAAAATGTATTTGATTTGTTCACGTGTAAAGGCAGGAAAATTTATACTATACAGTAATGAGCCAGCGATTTCCTAGTCAGCCAATAAGCATGTAAGCTTTACTTTTGTTCTTGTCAGTCCTGACCCCAAACAAATTCCAAGCTACCACCATCAACAAGTATCCAAAGAAACAAACACAAAAAAAATGTGATAATTCAGCCCAAACTAATTTTATGTCTGTGCACATGTCAAATGAGCATTGTATGGCACCTGGGTTTGTAACAATGATATAATCAACACAGTCCAGTATGCTCTTATTGAAAATAACTAAGTTTCAACTAAGTAAATTTGGTAATAGAAGTAAGTTAAAAAGCTGTTAAAAAAAAAACAAGGTTCATACAGTTTTCCTACAATTCATATTGCTCTTTTTTCTTACACAATGGTGTTTTGAAAGGTTTCTTTAAATGCATGGTGGGAGATATGGAATATTTGACTATGTAAATAAACCATTGGTAACTTTTCCTTTTTTTTTTACTTTATAAGGTATTTGAAGATTTGTTAGCCCTGGACAGTTTGGATCTGTCCCACAATAATTTGGTTGAAGTTCCACGATACCTGATATCTGAAGCCAAATATCTGGGAAAACTTTATTTGACAGGAAATAAACTTACAACGATTCCTGAATACTTTTTTTATGGGGTTGATCCACCCTATGTGTATGTAGACCAAAATCCATGGAAATGCGACTGTGGCCTAAAGTACTTTCAATCTTGGATAGATGAAAACCCTGATAAAATCTATGTGAAAGAAGATGAGCAGAAAATAAAAAATGATCAGTTTAGTGTGATCTGTGACAAACCACAAGGTACCCCACTCCTGAATTATACCATAGTCGGATGTGGGAGATCACATGATTATAATCCAACCACAGTGCGGCAAACTACAAAGGACTGGCAGACAACTACCAGGGAAGTTTCTACACCATTTTGGAAAACAAGTAAAATAGCTACAATTAGGCCAATCACAGAAGGAAAGGTATTGTTAACTACACTTCCTACACTAACCAGCAGAAAATCGGAATCTACAACAAATGTGATACAAACTGTTGCACTGACAAAGAAGTGGCAGACAACTACCAGGGAAGTTTCTACACTGTTTTGGAAAACAAGTGAAATAGCTACAATTAGACCAGTCACAGAACAAAAAGCATTAACATCTACACTTCCTTCAACGCATGGCAAAACCATTACAGTCAAGGAAGAGACAACAATAACAGAAGAACCTACCACTGCGATGTTGGTACAAACCACTACCACTGCGATGGTGGTACAAACCATTAAGAGCAGTACAGTTGCTTTTAAGGAAGAGACAAAAAGAGCTGATTTACACTCACCTCCAATGCTGCAAACAGCGGTCACAATCCTGAATGATGAATCTGTCAGAACAGAGACAACAAACCCTGTTATGTTGTCAACTGCACATTTTCCTGTTTCACCCTTAGGTAGAGAGAAGCATACATCTTGCCTGGAAGAAACCATCATCGCACACTGTTGCTTTCTTCACTTCATTCTTTATCTCTTCATTCTGTTTATCCTTCTGTTGCTGACTGTAGTAACCACAGCTTGGCTGATTTGGGGATACATTGTCTACCATAGACTATCCCATACACTCTCTGAAGATCTACCCATGGTTCGACTGATTCGCTATAGCCTACTGGTGAAAAGACAAGAGGATCTGTTACATTTGGGAAGCATCAGTAACAAAGGCTCTAACGTTTCCAGGCAATTACTACCAGAAGCAACTCCAATGTTAGTTCTAGAGGCTAGTTCCCTAAGCCAAGTGAACTATACTTCTGCCATTCTGTAATTGGACTGCGTATCTACATATTTGTATGAAGCAAACTAGGCAATTGGTACCAAATTCTAACCAACTTGATTGTTTTTAGAAGATTGTAACACCTAACATGGATTTGCATTCATAAATCTCTTGACAAGGAATAGGCTCCCAAAATTCTGACAACTTGGCAAGCTTGATGAACTTGAATAAACCTACCAATGTCAATTTAGAGAAATAAACATCAATTATATCTATTATAGTTTTATTATATAAGAAAATACTTAAATTCTTGAATGCTTTTGGAATGTATAACCTTGATCTATAAATAAATGTAATCTTTTAAAAGCAATAGCAGTAATCATGTAAAGAAAAACAGTCTAACACTTATTACTTTGAAACAAACACAAAGAAAAGTGTAGCTCAGACTCAATAATCTAAAGATACAATGGCATGAATAAAAACACACACAAGATACATCTGTAGTGATGAGCATATGAAAGTCCCACTTCATCTGTTATTCCTCTGCCATCAAGATCTGATCTCTCTGGTTACTCACTCCTAACAAACTGTCCAACTGGAGAAGGAAAGTTCCTGGTTCTGTGTGGCTACGAGAGCCCGCAGGGGACAAAATACCTATACTCGCTTGGTCTGTCAGAATGGGACAGGCTTTCTCAAGAGAAGGATCTTGAGAAAGTCTGTTCATTCAAATACAAGGGAACTATGAGGTTGATTATCTAAACCTCTCCAGATCAAACGTGATTTTTCTCACTGACCCTCGCAGGGGCTACCATGGTGGAATCATTGTAAAAAGAGGGGCAGTCCTTGCGAGTGGCGAGATGGCTCCTATATAAAATAATGGATCTTCTTGGAAAGGGACACCACTCCATAGAGCGTTTAGCAGGGGGCACTTTAACCCAACTGCTACTGGGAATGTCAGAGAAAAACTTGCCCAGAGTACCAGAGAATTATTAGCATTTTTGTTACCACTCTGTTTAAACAGAAATAAAGCTTTTGATTTTTTTAATTTACCTATGTAAACAATATATATTTCTAAAGTAGACCACCCAAGGTATTGATCTAGACCCATTTTGTAATATTTGATGCCACTATTTGGCCGCCAGATACAATCTAAAAAAAAAAAAATTTCTCACTGAGATTATTTACACACAACTACTGCAGGCATATGGTAAATGTTTGTAAAAGCTTCTCTGGGATCCGCCTTCTTCAGAAATAGCAGTCATGCATGGCTTTGCCATTTATTTTGGGAAATTAGAATGCCGCTGCTGCTAATTGCAGCTGTGCACCTTACTTGAAATTCCTGGCAGTGAAGGAGTTAATAAGTTAGCTTGTAAGGTTAATTTTTTTAATGACTTTTATTTAAACCTAGTTTTAGACACATATACTTAATTCTAACATATTATCTTTGAGAAAAGGTCTATTTTTATATTGATTATGATAATTTATGTATTCCACATGATATACTATATAGAAACGTATTTAATGTGATGGTTATTGACAATAAGCTTTTAAGACATATACCAAGTATCTCCTTTTAACTTTTGAAAAGGAAAGTTTTAACATTATAATTATCAACAATAATCTAGCATGTATCCCTCTTAATGCTATGTAAGTAAATTTATTTCATGTGGTGTATATATTATAAGATTTGTTTTTCATTCTGATATATAGGCTATTGTGTGTATGTAACTTTAACTAATATCTTTGTCATGTAGCCTATCAGGTTGCAGTTATGCCTTTAAATACCTGTGGGTTGGAAGTAGGAGACACAGGTTTATGAGTAAGGCGCTATACAGATGAAACGCGTAAGACTGTCTCCTTCCCTATGGATTGTTTATACCTGTTTTGGCTTTAATGTGAATAAAATCTTGGACTTTTTAGCTCCATGCCCACTGGTTTTGCTTTTCCAGGATATTTTTTGATGCCATATAGACTGGGTCCAGGTCTCCTGAAACAGGCTTAGTCTGCCCCCTACCAGGGTGAACCCCAATTTGGGGACAGCCACTTTATGCCGACATTTTCAAAGGCAACCTTTTTGGGCTGTTTGTTCTTATTCCATACTGGACTGGGCTTCCAAGTACCCTTGGAGTTTTCAGATTTGTTAGAGGAAAAGTTCCTCTGAGACCTGTTCTGACGAAAAGAAAGAAACCGACCGGCAGCTCTGCCCTTCTGCTTGGATCTTCTGTCCTGGGGAAGGAAGGCTCCCTTACCTCCCATCACTGTGGAGATAATGCAGTCCAAACCCGGACCGAATAAAGTCTTCCCCTTGAAGGCCATGACTTTAGCCAAAGAGCCCTTCTGGCTAAGACCGCTAGTCCTATATTCTTTGCATTGATGTGGTTCTTTAATGGTAATAATGAAGTACAAAATATGGACAGAACTGAAGGAAATACACCTCTTATTAAAAGGTCTCAAAACATGTAATGGGGTGTTTGTGTAATAGCTATATGAATCCTCTAGTACCGTGTCTCTCAAAAAGCAGGTCACGGTCCTGCTGGTGGGCCGTGACCAGAACCTGACATACCTCTGCTGTTCACTCTGACGGGCCTGCAGTTCCACACATCTGTAATACCAGTGGGCCTGTCTGAGTGCCACTGCACATGAGCGCATGTGTGCATTTTAATTAATACATCTCTTAGGTATAAACTGCCAGGGGCAGGGTGCTATATTGCTATATCGATACTGAACAGTCACATTCTAAGCATTCAATAAACTTCAATAAGCAGAATATATCCAAATTCAAGACCAGTGAGGAGAGAGAGAGAGAGAGAGAGAGAGAGAGAGAGAGAGAGAGAGAGAGAAAACTGTTTTGTATAAGAAGTTTGCACCAGTAAAATAGTATTAACCCCTAATCTGCCGCCCCTAACATCGCCGCCACCTACATTATACTTATTAACCCCTAATCTGCCGTCCCCAATGTCACCGCCACTATTCTAAATTTATTAACCCTTTAAACCTAAGTCTAACCCTAACCCCCCCTAACTTAAATATAATTAAAATATATCTAAATAAAATTACTATCATTAACTAAATTATTCCTATTTAAAAAAATACTTACGTATAAAATAAACCCTAAGATAGCTACAATATAACTAATAGTTACATTGTAGCTAGCTTAGGGTTTATTTTTATTTTACAGGCAAGTTTGTATTTATTTGAACTAGGTAGAATAGTTACTAAATAGTTATTAACTATTTACTAACTACCTAGCTAAAATAAATACAAATTTACCTGTAAAATAAAACCTAACCTAAGTTACACTAACACCTAACAATACACTACAATTAAATAAATTCCCTAAATGAAATACAATTAAATAAATTAAATTACAAAAAAATAAACACTAAATTACACAAAATAAAAAAGAAATTATCAAATATTTAAACTAATTACGCCTAAACTACCAATAGCCCTTAAAAGGGGCTTTTGTGGGGCATTGCCCCAAATAAATAAGCTCTTTTACCTGTAAATAAAAAATACAAACACCCCCCAACAGTAAAACCCACCACCCACACAACCAACCCCCCAAATAAAACCCTAACTAAAAAAAACTAAGCTCCCCATTGCCCTGAAAAGGGCATTTGGATGGGCATTGCCCTTAAAAGGGGATTTAGCTCTATTGCTGCCAAAAGCCCTAACCTAAAAATAAAACCCACCCAATACACCCTTAAAAAATCCTAACACTAACCCCGGAAGATTCACTTACCGGGAGAAGTCTTCATCCAAGCGGCAAGATGTCCTCAACGAAGCCGGCAGAAGTGGTCCTCCTGACAGGCAGAAGTCTTCACCCAGACGGGATCTTCTATCTTCAGCCTTTCGACGCGGAACAGCTCCATCTTCGAGACATCCAGCGTGGAGCATCCTCTTCAATCAACGGCTTCTTCGGAATGAAGGTACCTTTAAGTGACGTCATCCAAGATGGCGTCCGTTAGATTCCGATTGGCTGATAGAATTCTATCAGCCAATCGGAATTAAGGTAGAAAAAATCCTATTGGCTGATGCAATCAGCCAATAGGATTGAGCTAGCGTTCTATTGGCTGTTCCAATCAGCCAATAGAATGCAAGCTCAATCCTATTAGCTGTATGCGATAAGCACACTTTATAAAGCCTAGGAAAGCAGTTAATGTCAGTTTGTGCAAGTTTCTAATGCAAAATATATAGAGAGAAAAAGCACACTAAAAAGTGCATCTTTTATTAGCGATATTAATACGCTAATAGTGAAGCATCATACAAAAAAAAGCGTATATTATTGGGCGAAAATATTTACTACAGATGCACATAAAAAGGAGTGAAAAAAAGGCGCGAACATAAACATAAATATGCGCCAGTTTGAACACGTGCATGAGAAATTTTGGCCGCAAATAATGACAAGCAAGGGGATTAGTAAGAATCTGTCCCTGGGCCATACATACACATAGATATACATAAAGTGCACAACCCATAGTTGTGAGTGTCTATATAAAAAATACAAAATATACTTATCCATAGACACTTGTCCAGTGGTGTCACTAGGCTTGGTGTCACCCCCCCCCCCAAGTAATAAAATATATATATGCTTATATATACATATATATATATATATATATATATATTTACATATATGTATACATATATAGGGTGTGTATATATATATATATATATATATATATATTTATATATATAGGGCTTATATATAAATATATATATTTACATACACAAACATATATATATATGTGTGTGTGTGTGGGCAGATGGGAAGACACTGACAGACCACTGAAAGGGGGGTGGGGGAAACACAACTTGTTTAAGTATTTGAGAAGAATTTCTAGTACCCAGATCCATCATTAATATGGTGCTTACTCACAACAGTTATAAAGTAAAACCTAAAATTTGGATCTGCCGGATATATATGGTATAGCCTCACAAATGACATACATATCACTTGTTACGTCTGAATTAAAATGCAGTGATTACATTATTTAGAGGATAAGAGTTAGTATCACAATCTGCAGAGCAAATAAAAAATATAAAAGTGAGTTGCAATCACATATACAACAATATACCTACCATAACAGGGGATGAAATGCTTATAGTGAAGTGGGGAAGGACCTCACCAACATTTCTGCACTATAACCCCAAGGAATATTCTATCAGTACAGGCATTAATAGGCCTAAAGGTCTTTATGCTGCAGACAGAAACAGGAAGGGATTTTGCATTGCACATCACATTTACACTACAAATACTGGATAGATGAGAATCTTTTAAAACTTAATTGATGGGGGTCTTTTTTTAATTTTTTTATTCTAGCATGCCCAGCATCAGTTATACCTACAGTTAGCTTCTAATATATGCCAATAGAATAAAATACATATTGACTACATCATCCCATTAAAGAAACACATGAACATATGTCCCTACTAACAATATAGATGACATCATTTCCATAAATGATAGAACACCTTACTGCCTTGTACCTTCCTCCAACACATACAATATTAATAATGTTAAAGAAGCATCTAATTCATAAACAGGTTATTAAATCTAATGCAACCCACCTACAGTACATGCAGCATCCTCTTGTCCTTTGTAAACTGCCTCCCAAAATTTACTTTAAATAATGTGATGGTCTTTTTTTATTTGACTTACTTTAGCATGGCCTCTTTCTTCTCCTCCTCCTTCTGTCGGTCCATCACTGCCATGATAATATTCCTCTCTTCCTCTGTCAGATGGCTCAGGTCGGGGAGAGATATTCCTCAAACAGGGAGGCACTGTGGGTGGCCAAGTGTTACAGTCTGGAGGACTGTTAAAGCCTGCTCGAGGGGCGCAGCACCATACGCCAAAATGACGTCACTAAATCTCGAGCGTGATACCCCCCTGCATCTGCCTTAGCATGGATGACCCCTTGGTTTCTTACAAGGCACGGCCACCAGTACATCATTAGGAGAAAACAAAAATGGTGGGATCATGATTAATGTTAAATTAATGTGGTGGTGTCACCTCTTGGAGGGTGTCACCTGGGTGCGGTACGTACCCCCATAGTGACACCACTGCACTTGTCCACTGAAAGCAGACAGCCAAATCAGTACTGAAACATATCAGCAGAGGTAATGCAATAGGAGTATAACGTTGATCTGTAAAGGGAGGCAGAAGATGAATCCCTGCGACTGAATTTACAGAGAGCCCATGAAAGATTTCCTGTGAGGCAAAAACATGGTGTCATGAGGGAGTACTCCCTTCACATACCTCTGACAAGCACTGTACTCTGAGGGGAACCAGGCTTCAATATGCTCTGAAACCTTTCACTAAAGAAATCAAGCACATCAGCATGCTTCAATCACCTCTGACGGAGGCAACGTTTAAAACTGAGGTATGAGTGAGGTGGGGGGCTTTTGAGGTTTGGGAAACTTTGCCTCCTGCTGGTAGAAATGTATATCCAATATGTAACAGCTCATGGACTCTCGCCACCTATATGAAAGAAATTAATGTTCTTCTATGAGAAGGGTTATCAGACTGATTTGAAGGCCATTTTATACACAGAGAGCTACTATTCAGGAAGAGGAAAGCTTATGGAGCATTGGGTAGTGGCAGAATTACACCCAGTGGAAGTTAGTCCCAGGCCTGCCACAGCTGTGGTGGGGACTGGTCCCTAGCCACCTCCTGCCTGCGCGTGATTGGTTGTGCGCGGGAAGGGGGCGGGATTGCAGGCGAGCGCAAAATTGCGCTTGTGTGCAATGTTGATTACCTGCGGGTAATTTCGCCCCACCACAGGCGAGCTGAGGCATACAGGGGCGCGTATACCTGCCCCTGTACGCCTCAGCTTTGATAAATCTAGTCCATAGTGTTGTACATCGTATCAAGGGGACTATTATGACAAGCATTTTTCCTTTAATGTTCAGTATGGGAATTTGGGCTGCAGGAACCTAATTTTTTATTTTTTACACCTTATGTTTTTGTTTTTTATGTTTGAATGTTTTTTATTAGTTTGCAATAATAAACAGTTACAGAAATAGACATATTCTCCTCTCCGTTGACCTCTCTCATCTGGTATTCCAGGGAAGAAGTTTACAATATTACATCATTACTCAACCATTGATTCAAATTAAATAACTTTATAAAACTTTATAACACCCCATTGTCTACCTATTCTGTGCATATAAACCTTTTCAGATCAGTATCTAATGGGTAATAACAAGGTCCTGTAGTTATCAAATTTTGATGAAGTTTAGTCCATATCTCTTCTTTAGTATTAGACCTCCTCTTTCTTTCTTCTTCCCTTCCTTTTTCTTTCTTTTCTTTTTTTTTTTTTTTCCTTTTTCCCTTTTTGAAACAAGAAATATTCCTTCGTAATGTCTAGTTTTATATCCATCTTATATTGATATACAACCAAACGTTGCTTTAAATCCAGGATTAATCATTTTGTCTACAGGTACTTTAAGTTAGAGAGTACAACACTGAGAGAAGGTAGAGTTAATTAAACTGGGTTAAAGGGGGATGAAAAGGGTGGGGGAGGAGTAGGAAGTGACGACACATCATATTCTAATCTGTGCTATATGTACATCAATAATTAGAAGTTTTTATGAATGATATGACCACTCTAGGTCACATCTCCCGACATTCTTATACGACAAACTCACTTGCTTATCCAATAATACCACACCGCTTGGACCACTTCCTTATTATCTAGAGTGTTCGATGCCAGCTCATACATAGTGTATGTATATTGGATTTTATTATATATCTCCGTCCAAGTTGGACCACCCGTTTTCCAGTGTCTAGCTATGCATGTCCTTGTGACTGTGCATAGGATCTTGATAAATGTATTAATATGTTTATTGTATATACTAATATGTTCATGTAAGAGGGCCTGTTGAATCGTGAGATCAATAGTTTCATCTAGGAGTTGACTAAGGAAGGAAGATAGTTGTCTCCATATACCAGTGATTTCCTTGCAATCCCACCACATATGCCTGTATGTTCCTATTTCTCCACACCCTCTATAGCAGTATATACTCCCCTGTGCATGCATATGAGCCGTTCTCGTGGGTGTTAAATACCAGCGGTAGATGGTCTTAATAACATTTTCCTTAAGGTCCACACTTATAAGCCCTTTCTCTGCATTCTGAAATATTGTTTCCCATTCTTTGATGTCTTTACAAATAAGTAATTATTTTTCCCATGCCAACATAGTTGAGGTTTTTGTAGTGATCTGAGAGGCCTGTATAGCTACATATAGAACAGAAATGGTGTGTTTGTTACGATCTTCTGATTTACAGAAGAGTTCCATTGGTGTAATGTTGCTTTCTCTCAGGTTTCTCAGATATGTCTGGATAGCCGAGTGTATCTGTAAATACATGTACTGTAGTTTCAGTGGGCTTATTTTTGTTTGAAGTTGATTGAATGAGAGTGTAGTCCCCCCCCCCCCATGTAGTCTGCCACTCTATATAAGCCTTTATTTTCCCATTTTTGAAGTTGAGTCCAGAGTTCACTAGTCAATAGAAATCTTATCGGTATGTATAAGGAGTATTTTGGCATTAGATTGTATTTAGATCTTGCTATTTTCCAAGTGGCTATTGTAAGGTTTGTAGTATAAGGTCTGGATGTCTCTTTATTAGTTTGTGTTCTTTCTGGTTCCCAGATGATTGTGTCACTCTCGCCCCACCCCCCTAAGTTTGCTTCAAGGTTAGGCCATATAATCCCCTTGGATCTCTTCAGCAATAAAGTGTCTTGTGCTAATCTGGCAGAGTTATAATAATCTATTAGGTTAGGAGCCCTGATGCCTCCCAGTTTCTTGTGTCTATTTAAAATCGATTTCGCTATTCTAGTCGTTTTATTACCCCTAATGAATATTAGTATCTCTTTTTGTAATGTATCTAAATCTGCTTTTACAATTTTAATAGGCAGGGTTCTAAATAAATATAATATCCTCGGCAAGACATTCATCTTCACCGCCGCTACTCTACCCAACCACGAGAAATTAAAACTTTTCCATTTCGACAAATCTTTTTTATTTGTTTAAACAATGGGATATAGTTTACTCTATACAACTGTGTGGAGCAGTTTGGAAGGCGAATTCCTAGATATTTTAGGGAGTGTTTCATCCATTTAAATTTCGATTCTAGTAGCGTCTGAGTCTGTGGGGGATTACAATGGGTAGAGCTTCACATTTTTCTGCATTTATTTTGAAACCCGATATGGTAGAAAAGGTCTTTAGTGTTTGATAAAGATTAGGTAGTGATATCAGTGGGTTTGTCAAAGTCAGTAATATATCGTTCGCAAAAAGGGCTAACTTATATTCCGTCATATTTATCTTGACTCCCGTTATATCTACCTGCGAGCGAATTTTGGTGGCGAGTGGCTCTATGCATAGGGCAAAGAGCAATGGAGACAGAGGACACCCCTGTCTGGTCCCATTGCGGATTGGGAAGGGTTGAGATTTATATCCTGCCGATGAGACCTGTGCTCCCGGAGAAGAATAAATAACTTTTAATGCTTTAATAACTGCTCCCTCGAATCCCATCTTATGTAATACCAAGAACATGTAATTCCAATCAATTCTATCAAACGCCTACTCCGCATCCAAGGATAGGAGCAGAGAAGGCGCTTGTGTCTCTTTCAGGGTTTGGATCAAATTGGTAACTTTACGTAAATTATCAGGGGCTTCCCTGCCTTTGATAAAACCCACCTGATCGGGGTGGACCAGGTGGGGCATGATGTGTTTAAGTCAGTTTGCTATTATTTTTGTGAAGATCTTAAGATCTTGGTTGATTAGGGATATCGGGCAATAATTTTGGCATTTTTTGTGGTCCCTCCCTGGTTTGGGAATTACTACTATTTTAGCAGCTAATAATTCAGATGGAATATCCCCTCCCTCCATTATATAGTTACAAAATTTAGTCAGATGCGGGATTAATGTTGTTTTAAAAAGTTTATAATACTCACCCGGGAAGCCATCCGGACCCGCCGCTTTTCCTGGTTTGAGATCTTTGATGGCCCCTAGTACTTCCATAGTGGATATAGGTGCATTTAGTGTATCCCTTTGTTCTTTAGAGATAGTTTGTAATAAGTTGTGCGTAAAGAACATAGAGGTGAGTGTTTCTGTCTCTGTATTGTGTAAGACCTTTTTCCCAGCATATAAGTCACCATAATATGTCGCAAAAGTATCTACTATTTCCTGCGGGTGTGAGGTCATCTTGTTGTTTGGTGTCTCAATGAGGGAGATCACTGAGGCTTTACATCTTTCCCTAATTTTATGTGCCATGTATTTGTCTGGTTTGTTTGCGAATATAAAGTATTGTGCCTGAAGTTTCTGAATGGCTCTAGTGGCTTGCGATTGAAGGAGTGTAGCTAATGCAGTTTTTTTAGATTGAAGAGTCTTTTGTATAGTTTTTGTCCTAGTATGTTTGTGTCGTCTTTCTAACTCTTCGATCTCTGTGTGAAGTTGTTTTAAATTTTGCCTATACTTCCTGATCTGTAATGTTTTTTCCTTGATAAGTATCCCCCTTAGGACCGCCTTATGAGCCGCCCATGTGATCCATGGGTTAGTTACCGTGTCCATGTTTATATGCCAATATTCGGTTAATAATTTAAGTATATTGTCGTGTGTTTGGGGATTTCCGATATACGATTTGTCAAAAGTCCATGTTCTACTTCTATTTGGATCACAGAATCCCTCCACCTGTAAGGTGATGATCGAGTGATCAGACCATACGCAAGCATGAATCTGGGAGCTGTTTAATACAGGTTGTAATATCTGGCTGACAAATATATAATCTAATCTAATGTAGGATTTATGCGCTGCTGAGTAGAATGTGGTATCGTTGGTTATATGTTTTTGTTTTTTAGAGTGTGTTGGTTATTTTGAGCACCTTCGAGTAATGTTAGCGCATGTCAGCTTCTTGCCTCGCTTTATGCATTTAGTTTTTTAGTGTGTTACCATTTTTTAGCACACGTTGGCTATGTTAAGTTTCATTGTGCATGTCACCCTAGTTTTGAAGACACATGTGCTCAGCTTTTTCAGTTGAGCTTTTTGTTCAGACCGGCACGTGTAAGTTATTTAACTAGTGCACCTTGGCCGTTTTTGCGTTGTCAGTTAGTGCTTGTAGTTGCACGTCGGTCTTTCCCTTCCGTGCTACAGAAGTGTTTCTGGTTGGCGCACACCACTCTTTTCCTCTAACTTGTTAGTTCTTTTTCTGTTTTTTAGTAGTCTGATGTCAACAGCTGTTTTGCTGGCCTTCTGATTAAAGCATTTGCTTAGTAAGCGGTTATGGAAGTGGGCAAGCCGCCTCCTAAACATCTTATGACCCAGTCTACTAGGTCTTTCCCTGTTAGAATGAGGCTTCTGTTGATCACATTTGCAAGGCAAATACTTGGGACCAGACCAGTGTTGCTTAGCAGGTAGCTTATCTGTTTTACAAGCTGAAGGCTGCATGTGTGAGCAAAGTTATGGGCGCTGGTTCTTCTTCTTTTCATATTGTTTCAAAATTCTTCCTTTTTGATGTTTTTGCTTTTTCGGAAGTAACTTTTGATAGGAAAGTCATTCAAGCAGTAGTTTCTGGACCTTAGATATTAAAACAAAAAGAGGGTTTTGATTTAAAGTATATGTATAATGAAATTGTTTTGTCCTGCCCTCCTTACTCGTGGACTCCAGAGCTTGGCTATTAGTTTCCCATGAGTAATGGCTCTTGGACTCTCACCATCTTTATGAAAGAAAATATCATTTATGCTTACCTGATATATTCATTTCTTTCATGGTGCTGAGAGTCCACGAGACCCGCCCATTTTTTTTCTAGATTTTAATTATATTTTTTTCTGGTGGTAGTTTAAGTGTTCACCCGTTGAATTTTGCTCCGTAATAAAATGCAAGGCACAACACTGACTGCAGCCTATTTTTATTGGGTAGCCGCAGTCACAAGGGGAACCAGGCTTTTGCTTCCATAGTGCATGAGAACCTGGAACTGTGCAGGGGCACTGTCATTTGCTCTACTGCTGGTTCCTGCGGTGACAGAGCACATGGAGACTGGGATGGATTAGATGAACACTGCAAATTCCAATCACTTCCTCCCCATGTGTGCCCTGAAGTTTTCCCTCAAGCAGACAGACTGTACATTGAAGTAGAAAAAAAACTTCCACTATCCCATTTAACCCCTGGCTATCAGAAAGGACTGCAGGGTATCTAACTGTGCAATGCTATGTAGCCCTTTTTGGCAACCCAGTGAGTTAATATACCACGGCAGGAGGGGCTGCTGCTCCATGCTTCATTCTCTTTATGTGTTTACATAATATATGTTGCTTCCAGGACAGCACTTTTAGACTGCAAAACTGAGTGTTAAGCCTGCTTTGATTTTTATTTTTATTTCAAATGTTATATTCTTAATGTATATAATAATCTAAATATTACATTTAATTTTTCTTATCTAGTGTAAAATCATATGTATCTGGTTTATCTCTCTGTCTATAAACACTGATAAAAAAAAATCTGTTTCCATATTGTCCTGCAATTTCAATAATACACATACATAGCATGTTATTTCACTGCACAATTCTGTCATCAGAATATTAAAAAAGAACTACAGTGACCATATAGCACCCTACTATTAAAAGATATAACTAATCCCTTAAAAAACCATGTGCCAGTTACTGCAGTGATTAAGGGCTCGATTTATAAATGCCCTACGGCTGCAAGTTCTCACAAGAACTTGCTCGCCATAATTTAACAAGCAGCAGTCACCAGACCGCCGCTTCCCTAACCTCTTCACCACCTCTAAGGTGGCGAAATTCAATCTCCGCGGTCTAGTCCGACCGAGGAGATTGACAGCTCTTGCCCGCGCATGATTGGCTGTGCGTGGGCAGGGGGCTGAATTGCATGCGAGCGCAAAATTGCGCTTGTGTGCAATGGTGATTACCTGCGGGTAATTTTGCCCTGCCACAGGCAAGCTGAGGCATACAGGGACGCGTATACGCGCCCCTGTCTGCCTTTGCTTTGATAAATCTAGCCCTTAGTCCGATATAGTACCTTGTAGGATAAATCCCATAATTGCTGTTTTTGGTTACTCCCCAGCACTAAAATGGTTAAAATTAAAAAACAGAAGTCATCCCCCTAGCAGTAGAGAGAGCACACAGATTGGGCCTAAGTACATTTCAAGACATCATCACCAATAAGAAAAGACCAATTATGATAAAGTACCTGAATTTTCAGGACAAGATAAAAATTCTTTCATCCTATCGTAGACAAATACCTTTTGAGTTAAAGCATGAGAAAATTATGGTGTTTCAAGATTTCTCAGCAGAAACCTCAAACAAGAGACGAGAGTTTGCCCCATATTGTACACAGCTGATTAATCACGGAATTCAGGCAAAACTTATTTACCAGCTAACTGAAAAATTCTGCATGATTCTAAGATCTTTGTATTGGATAAGATAAAGGAAGTGAAATATTTTGTAAACAAGATCAAGGTGTAATATAAGAACATTACCAGATCTAAATGTCAATGAAT
The DNA here is from genome assembly GCF_027579735.1 of Bombina bombina. Lineage (NCBI taxonomy): Eukaryota > Metazoa > Chordata > Amphibia > Anura > Bombinatoridae > Bombina > Bombina bombina. The sequence goes on along the minus strand of NC_069504.1, from coordinate 863,998,560 downwards.
TAGACAGGACTCTAATGGCTGTAATTTATATGTGTTTTTTTCTTTTTCTTTCTTGTTTATGATTTTAAAATGCAAAGTGTTCAAGTAAGTATATATTATGAAAGACAAACTTAACATATTGCCATGGAATGTAGGAGGAATAAACTCTCCGATAAAAAGCAAACGTACTGTCCAATATCTTAACACATTTAAACCTGACATAGCTTTTATACAAGAAACTCATTTGAATAGAATTGAATCTGAAAAACTTATATTTAATTGGATTGGAGAAATAATCTTCTCACCGGCTGTTAATAAGAAGAGAGGAGTGGCAATTTTAATTAACAAAAAATTAGAGTATTCGACTATATCCTGTGAGAGTGCCACAGATGGGAGATTTATACTTTTTGGAAATTAAGATAAAAGGAGTACATTTTGTTTTTTGTAATATATACGCCCCTAATGAGTTTCAACAGAGTTTCTGGGAAAACTTATACACCAAACTTTTAAAATATACAGATACGCAGTTAATTGTAGGAGGTAATTTTGATTCCTCTCTTAACCCATATTTAGATAGATTAAAAAAACAAAAAAGGTACAACAGAGAAGCCAAACCACTACGTGGATATGTAAAGAATCTAAAATTAAAGGACTAGTCAACACATTAGATTTGCATAATCAACAAATGCAAGATAACAAGACAATGCAATAGCACTTAGTCTGAACTTCAAATGAGTAGTAGATTTTTTTATAACAAATTTCAAAGTTATGTATATTTCAACTCCCCTTGTACCATGTGATAGCAATCAGCAAATCACAAATGCATATACGTATAGTCTGTGGATTCTTGCACATGCTCAGTAGGATCTGGTGACTCAAAAATTGTAAATATAAAAGACTGTGCACATTTTTTTAATGGAAGTAAATTGGAAAGTTGTTTAAAATTACATGCTGTATCTGAATCATGAAAATTTAATTTAACTTGAGTGTCTCTTTAAAAGACATATGGAGAGTACAGAACCCTGATTGCCGGGACTTTACTTGTGAATCAAAGTCATACAAAACACTTTCAAGGATTGATATGTTTTTAATAAGTGAGACCATGTTGCGTCTGGATATCATAACGGATATTAAAGATATCCTTATTTCAGATCATGCAGTTATTTCTTTATCTATTAATGTCTCAGGGCCAGGTAAAAAAAAAAAAAAAATTCCCCTCAAAATTTAGAAATTGGCTAATAAATAAGTGGTTGGAATTAAAAAAAAATAACAAAGAGTATATGCCCAAAACAGAAATATTATGTGAAAAAGCAAAAGCCGTTTTAAGGGGAGAAATAAAGGCATACATGATAAATAGGCATAAAATATAGCAAGAAGGGAATTACAGCTAGCTAACTTTTTAAAGAATAAGTATTCTGAGTATATTGAAAACCCTGATAAAAGTCACTGGGTAGAGTGTCAGAAAGCAAAAGAAGGGAAACATTTTTGAGTCAGCAACTAATACAAACTGATCTTAAAAAGCGAGCCTCATTTGACCAACTAGGTTCTAAAGCTGCCAAACAGCTATCTAATTTGGCGCGAAGTAGGAAAAAGAAGAACTATATAGGGACCATTGTGTCGAGGGGAGTGAGATACAACGCCCCACAGGACATATTAGCACAGTTCCAATCATTTGATCAAAAATTATATGCAGCGGGGGGGGGGGGCGGAGCTAGCCAGCAGCCTAGACAGTCGCAATCTAGCAGAGCTCCTGATAAAAATATTTAATGATTAGCTATAAAGCACGATTTGGGGGCTGAAAACCCATAAAAATCTTTGGAGTAGTATTTACTCACTGCAAGTGAGCCTAAACTGTAATTTGGCAGAGTTTGAGCTAATTTTCGATCTACCCAGAAAGGAGTACCAGAGGATTTTCAGGAAAATCCGAGGCTTCGGCCTACCTCGGATCTTTCCGGCACATCAAAGAGCCTGAAATCTTCAGGAAAGGATACAATAGAAGCGGGCAGAACTATACTTCTTGAAAAAAAGCTGCATATCAGGACCCATGGTTTGCAGCTCCAGACACAGCCCTGAACTTCATAAAGGATATATGGGTATATAACTTACCCCAGCTCCCCTAATCTAACCTAAACACCTACCTCAACTACTTGTTTTGCACTTTGAAGCAGTACACTATTGTTCTGGACTTAATCTATCACCCCTGGGAACATTAGCAGGAGTGGACTGCTGGGAAGCACTGGTAGTGTGTGTTTGTTGGAACTTTCTCACTGGGGACAAGTGTCTGAGAGTGTGGGATACTTAAATTGAAGCCCCCCTACTCCACACGTGAATTACAAGAGGTTAATCTTTGTGAGCTCAGGTGGGCCACAGCCTAGGAAACAGGACCACAGATTACATGCTCACTAGCCCTGTTCTGATCCTACCTCCTTCATCCACTGCAGACCATCTCTATGTAATGACCACTATTTGGGTTGGTACTCATGAACTCCTCCAGTAAAAGAGAATTAACTCCTAAGACCCCACACCATGAGGAAGGCTCTCTAATAGAGGAATCACATTTGCAGTTACTGCAATAAAGACCACTAATCTTAGCAGTGGTAACCCTGATACCTATACCTTGTCCAAAGGGCCTGGGAGGTCCTGAGCTCCCTCCTTACCTGACCTGCCACATATTATCTTGGACTTCCTAAAGATCCTCCAGCATAGAGACTAGGAGTGACTCCTAGAGCAATTACTCATCCTAAACCCTTAACTACTACTGTGCAGTAGTCCCTGTCGCTACACCCAGCCTCACCCCTTCCGGCCTGGTCCTCCTGGCTGGTCACTTCCACTTACCTTTTCCCCTCCCTGTAGTTGTTCTCACTCAGGCCGTATCCCCTAGATCCCTGAGGTCTGGGTGCTGAGATTAAGCTCTCGCTTGTAGCCACCCCTGGCTTGCTTAACCCACCTGTTCCTTCACATGCTCCTACTCTGGGCCACCATGGAGTAAAATTTAATGTCTAGGCCCTGCTGAACCCGGGATGTAATACTCACACAGGGGAAGAACACAGTCATTCAGTATTGATCGCCTCTGTGCATATTTTTCAGCCCTACTACATATCCCCATGTAGAAATGTCACAGGCATTTAAAAGAAAACAAAAAGGGACCTCTGTGCCAAAGCGCACTGTGGTTGAACATTTCCGCCATCAAACAATGTCCACTCACACTTCATCTGAAGAAGAGGACCTCAAGGACACTGTTACTCATAATTCCCAAAATCTTCCAACGATAAAGACCAGACCTGATCCTTCTCAACATAATGAACCTCTCACCATGGACTCTATCAAATCCCTCTTAGCGAACCATCATGAATCACTCTATAAAAAAATTTGATAAAAGTCATGCAGAGCTGAAAAGGGACATTGCGAGTATTGGCGATAGAACAGGCACCCTGGAACTTAAACAGGAAGATCTAACAGTGGACCACGCGAGTTTAGTAAGCTATTCCCAAAATCTTGCCAACCAAATCTCTGATCTAGAATCCAAACTTGCTGATCTGGAGGACAGATCCCGGAGGAACAATGTCAGAATCAGGGGAATACAGGAAACGGTATGAAGGACTATCTCTTGGAACTCTTTACTGCCTTGGTAGGTCCCTCAAGGGATTCAGAGATGTTGATAAATAGAGCCCACAGAGCACTACAGCCTCGCAGCATGGAAGGTGATAAACCACGGGATGTCATCATCCGCCTTCATTACTTCACCTTCAGAGAAAAACTACTGAGGGCAGCGGCAAAAGAAGGTGCACTCCCAAATAAATTTTCGGATCTCCAGATATTCCCGGATCTCTCCCCACATACCCTCCAACTGCGACGAAACTTCCAGTTCTGCACAAAGATCCTGAGAGAGAAAGGAATAAAATACTGATGGGGCTTTCCTGTCCGACTATTTATCACAAAAGATGGCCAGCAATTCATTGCCTCCTCCATACAGCAAGCCACTTCTACACAGATGGGAACTCATTCCTGATGATCCTGGAACCTCACGTGAGGTACCTACCCCACAGGGACTGAGACCAACAGCACCTGAGTAGGACCCTCTCCTGCAGAGACCCCTCTCATCCAATCAGAGACGCCCCTCCAACGAGAACCTAGTCTCTTCTGCACAGAGGAGATAAATGTGGCTTTGACTGATCTACTCCAGCGCTAGAAGCGCTTAGCAACTTAACTCCCCCCCTCCTTCCTGATCACCTTCCTCACACCCTACCCTCTCCCTTCCTTTACTCCCTTCCCCACCCCTCCCCATTTACCCCCTTCCCTCAATCCCGACCTTCTACCATCAGGCTGCAGTTTTTCTTGCCAAATGCTCAGGACTTGAATATTTTCAACTACCTTTGATGATTCTATTAGATGGAACTGCTGTAGCCTCTACTATAATAGCAGAGAATCCTAAGTTTATGCAACCATGTTGCGCAGTACCCTTATATGTGGCTTCTTAAATATTGCTCCTTTGTTTTAGATGTTTATTCAATGGTTTGCTCTCACTCTCTAGCTGCAAATGGGGATTTCATCCTTCCCCTGAAAACCTTCCCCTCCTCCCTTTCCCCTTGTCCCTTCCCCTCTCCTCCCCTTACACTATCTTCCATCCTTACCCCTCCCTTTCCTCGCTACCCTTAACCTTCAACCCCCACCCACCCCCTCTTTCTCCCCTCCCCCGCCTTCTTATCCTTCTTTCCCCCTCCACCTAATCTTTCTCCATTCCCTCCTCTCAATCTAACTTTTCCTTCTTCCCTTCTTCCCCAACCTGCCCCTCTCTTTGTTAACACCTCCTCTTCCCTTCCCTTTTATGTTCTCTCCCTCTTCCCCAGGCCCTCCCTAATACCCCCTATGCAGCACTCTCAGTTACCAATCCACAGGCCCTGAATACTCACCACCATCCATGCTAAATCCATCTACTGGGACTACTGAGACCTCCGCCATATGGGAGAAGAACCCAATGACTGTACAAATACACTGTAAAGTATGCTTATTTTCTTCTCTATGTTTTCCTTCCTGCCTGAGACACTCTCCTACAGGTTAAAGTTGGTGTTTGATTTCTCGCTGGGGACTTCACCTCCCCAGCATGATCACCCCCCTTCCTATCCTACTCCTTTCCTCTGATCTCTTCCCCCTTCCTCCCTTTTTCTCTCTCCCTTTCCTCTCCCCCTGTCTATGTCCCCTCTCTCCCATTCCCTTCTTCTTTTCTCCTTCACTCCTCTTCTCCTTTCTTTCCTTTTCTCCCCCTTCCTATTACCCTACTGCTCCCCCTCCAGATGCCCCTCTCCCTTATCCCCCCCCCCTCATCTGGCTGGATAAGGTGATGTAACTTGATAACCCTACTGACGAAATTACCAACCAGCTCTTATATGAGGGAGGGAGGATGATTATTTTCTCTCTTGATAATTGATGGATTATCATAAGTACTTAGATAAGCCCATTTGTTTCTACTGTAATAGTTACACTGTTTGACTGTGTTAAATGTTACATGTTAATTTATGTTATACTTGGTATGCTGACATGTCCATTGTCTCCCTTACTATTGTCCTATTGTCCTAATTCTTGTATAGAGGCCTAACCACCCCAAACCCCTGACCTATATTATAGTGCCTTTACATTTAGGTCTAAAACTCGAATTGCCTCCCCCACAACCTCTATTTCTGGACCACTCCATGGAACTTGACACATACACTCCCTATATGTCCCTCCTGGTGTGATCCCAGGATATTTCATATCAGATAAAGGGACAACTTTAGTTGTCCTTCCACTTTTTTGAATCCTGGGGATTAGCGGGGCTAGGACCTCCGATGCTAGCTCCCCCCAACACATTTTGAGCTGCGACCTCTTGGTTCAACTAATAGGTCACTCACAACGTAATTGAAACAATAACACTTTCTCCCCTTCTTTAATTTTTTCCTAACATATCCCTACTTACCTGTGTCCCTCCCCTTAGAAGACCCCCAAATTGGTAGACATAAATCTTGAAGGAGAACATTATCCCTCCCTGACTTTTTCATTTATGGTACGCTAATCAGAGCCGACTTCTCCCTGGACATTACCCAGACCCCCTACTCACTAAGCTAGTTGGACTTGTCCACTCCATTTATTTGACTGCCCAAAGCAATAGTACAACTCTCCCCTCCTCCACTCCGTCCTTTTTGGGCATAGTAGCCGAGAACCATCTCAAGATACCTCCCCTCAGATTTGTTACACTTAACACCCAGGGCCTCAACTCCCCTACAAAACGAAGCCTCTTGCTCCGGTATCTCCTCCGGCACAAGCTCCAAATTGCCTTCTTACAGGAAACTCATTTGCAGGAAGGGATCAGATTTCTTACTAATTCTTCCTACTTCCCAATCTGTGAAACAGCTTCCTACACTGAAAAGACAAGAGGTGTGGCTGTCCTGGTACATAGATCAGTTAAATACGAAATTGAATATAGTGAGTCTGACCCGGAGGGAAGATTCCTGATAGTAGTCTGTCGTCTTAATGAGGTCTTGTGTACCCTGGTTTCTCTGTATGCCCCTAACACCAAACAAATCCCTTTCCTTCGTTACACTCTTGAACGCATTGAAAAGGTGACAAGAGGTTGCCTGATCATTGGAGGTGATTTCAACCTTGTTTGGGATCCCCTCCTGGATAGGAAGACACTGAGCAATTCCCCCCAGGATAGGAGCGCCTCCTCCCAGTCGGCGGCTTTCCGGAAGCTGTGCTTCCAATATAATCTCTACGACATATGGAGATGTTTATCTCCATCTGAGAGAGACTTTACCCACTTCTCGAAGCCACATAACTTTTATTCGAGACTTGATACCTTCTTTTGTGACAGCTGGACCTTGGACGCCTGTATTTCTTCACGTATTAAACCATGCCCCTGGTCTGACCATGACCTTGTGGTAGTAACTTGTTCCCTTCTTACATACTCTGAAACTCGTCCGCCGTGGCGACTCCTCGATACCTTCATGTCGGACATTGAATCACCAGAGATATCTCGGGTCATCGTGGATTTTTTCACACTAAATGACATGGGCGATACCTCCGTTGCAACACTATGGGCCTCTTTTAAAGCCTACATGAGAGGTTATTTCATATTTAGAACGGATCAGCTTAGGGACAAATATGAAACTCCTCTAGCCAAACTATCGCCTAGATTACGAGTTCTGCATTAGCCTTAAAACAGAGTTGAGAGGACCCAACGCTGCTTTTTATCTAACGCTGGTATTACGAGTCTGACAGGTACAGGCTCACCGCTCACTTTTCGAGGCTACCGCAAATCCCCTTACGTCAATTGCGTATCCTATCTTTTCTATGGGATTTGCCTAACGCCGGTATTACGAGTCTTGGAAGTGAGTGGTAGAGCCTCTACCTCCAAGACTCCAACCTCAAAAAAAAGTCAGTAGTTAAGAGTTTTATGGGCTAACGCCGGAACATAAAACTCTTAACTAAAGTGCTACAATGTACGCTAACACCCATAAACTACCTATGAACCCCTAAAACGAGGCCCACCCACATCGCAAACCCTATATTAAATTTTTTTAACCCCTAATCTTCCGACCGTACATCACCGCCACCTACATTATCCCTATGAACCCCTAATCTGCTGTCCCTAACATCGCCGACACCTATATTATATTTATTACCCCCTAATCTGCCCCCCCCCAACCTCGCCGCCACCTACCTACACTTATTAACCCTTAATCTGCTGACCGGACATCGCCAACCTAGTCTAAACCTAACCCTAAGACCCCCCCTAAGTTAAATATAATTTAAATAAAACGAACTAAAATTACTATCATTAAATAAATTAATCCTATTGAAAAATAAATACTTACCTATAAAATAAACCCTAATATAGCTACAATATAACTAATAATTACATTGTAGCTATTTTAGGGTTTATATCTATTTTACAGGCAACTTTGTATTTATTTTAACTAGGTACAATAGCTATTAAATAGTCAATAACTATTTAATAGCTACCTAGTTAAAATAATTACAAAATTACCTGTAAAATAAATCCTAACCTAAGTTACAAATACACCTAACACTACACTATCAATAAATTAATTAAATAAATGAAATACAATTATCTAAACTCAATACAATTAAATAAACTAAAATATAGTACAAAAACAAACAAACACTAAATTACAAAAAATAAAAAAATATTGCAAGAATTTTAATCTAATTACACCTAATCTAAGCCCCCTAATAAAATAAAAAAGCCCCCCAAAATAATAAAATTTCCTATCCTATACTAAATTACAAAAGTAATCAGCTCTATTACCAGCCCTTAAAAGGGCTTTTTGCAAGGCATTGCCCCAAAGTAAGCTCTTTTACCTGTACAAAAAAATACAATCCCCCCCAACATTACAACCCACCACCCACACACCCCTACTCTAAAACCACCCGACCCCCCCTTAAAAAAAAACCTAACACTACCCCCCCTGAAGATCACCCTACCTTGAGCCGTGTTCAGCCAGCCGGCCACCGATGGAACAGAAGAGGACATCCGGACCGGCAGAAGTCTTCATCCTATCCGGGCAGAAGAGGACATCCGGACCGGCAGAAGTCTTTATCCTATCCGGGAAGAAAAGGACATCCGGACCGGCAGACATCTTCATCCAGGTGGCATCTTCTATCTTCATCCTTCCGGAGCGGAGCCATCTTCTATCCAGCCGACGCAGAGCCATCCTCTTCTTCCGACGGATTAACGACGAATGAAGGTTCCTTTAAATGACGTCATCCAAGATGGCGTCCCTCGAATTCCGATTGGCTGATAGGATTCTATCAGCCAATCGAAATTAAGGTAGGAAAAATTTGATTGGTTGATTTAATCAGCCAATCAGATTGAACTTCAATCCGATTGGCTGATTGGATGAGCCAATAGAATGTGAGGTCAATTCTATTGGCTCATCCAATCAGCCAATCAGATTGAACTTCAATCTGATTGGCTGATTCAATCAACCAGTCAGATTTTTCCTACCTTAATTCCGATTGGCTGATAGAATCCTATCAGCCAATCGGAATTCGAGGGACGCCATCTTGGATGACGTCATTTAAAGGAACCTTCATTCGTCGTTAGTCCGTCAGAAGAAGAGGATGGCTCCGCGTTGGCTGGATAGAAGATGGCTCCGCTCCGCTCCGGAAGGATGAAGATAGAAGATGCCGCCTGGATGAAGATGTCTGCCGGTCCGGATGTCCTCTTCTGTTCCATCGGTGGCCGGCCGGCCGGCCGGCTGGCTGAACACGGCTCAAGGTAGGGTGATCTTCAGGGGGGTAGTGTTAGGTGTATTATATTTTAGTTTATTTAATTGTATTTGAGTTTAGATAATTGTAATTATTAGTTATATTGTAGCTATATTAGGGTTTATTTTATAGGTAAGTATTTATTTTTCAAAAGGATTAATTTATTTAATGATAGTAATTTTAGTTCGTTTTATTTAAATTATATTTATATGTTAGGGTTAGGTTTAGACTTAGGTTTAGGGGTTAATAACTTTATTATAGTAGCGGCGACGTTGGGGGCGGGAGATTAGGGGTTAATAATTGTAGGTAGGTGGCGGCGATGTTAGGGAGGGCAGATTAGGGGTTAATACAATTTATTATAGTGTTTGCGAGGCGGGAGTGCGGCGGTTTAGGGGTTAATACATTTATTATAGTGGCGGCGATGTCCGGTCGGCAGATTAGGGGTTAATAAGTGTAGGTAGGTGGCGGCGAGGTTGGGGGGGACAGATTAGGGGTTAATAAATATAATGTAGGTGTCAGCGATGTTAGAGACAGCAGATTAGGGGTTCATAGGGATAATGTAGGTTGTGTTGGTGTCCGGAGCGGCAGATTAGGGGTTAATAGTATAATGCAGGTGTCAGCGATAGCGGGGGTTGAAGATTAGGGGTTAATAAGTATAATATTAGGGGTGTTTAGACTCGGGGTTCATGTTAGGGTGTTAGGTGCAGACATAACTTTTTTTTCCCCATAGGAAACAATGGGGCTGCGTTAGAAGCTGGACGCTGCTCTTTTTGCAGGTGTTAGTTTTTTTTTCAGCCAGCTCAGCCCCATTGTTTCCTATGGGGAAATCGTGCATGAGCACGTTTAGCCAGCTTACTGCTACTGTAGGCAACGCTGGTATTGAGAGTTGAAGTGGAGCTAAATTTGCTCAACGCTCCCCTTTCTGAGGCTAACGCAGCCATTCAGACAACTCGTAATACCAGCGTTGGCTTAAGGGTGCGCTGGAAAAAAGGCTTGTTGGCACCGCGGGTCTTTACCGACAAAACTCGTAATCTAAGTGTATATGCGGAGCTTAGAATAGTTGAAAACAACAATAAATTGCATCCCTCCTCCCATCTTTCACATTTGGTTGGACAGATACGAAAAGAGATAAACAAGAGAGGGCAAGAAAATCCAAGCTAAAATATTTAGATTAAAACAACTCTATTATTACAAGGGCAACAAAGCTGATGGACTCCTAGCGAACAAACTCCGCTACCAGACCCAACAACGGCGGATTTCTGCTATTAAAACTAAAAGTACTCTTTCGTATTCACCGAAAGACATAGGCACAGCCTTTGCGAACTATTATCATTCTCTATATAATTTGGAGGCTGACCCTAATACCCCCAAGGCGTCTATAGGGGAGATCCAGAACTTTCTTGACTCGCTCCACTTACCGCACCTTTCCTCTGAAGAGGTAACTGACTTGACAATCCCTTTTACACAAGAAGAGACCCAATTAACTGTACGCTCTCTTAAAACCGGTAAGGCCCCCGGACCAGATGGCTTCACTGCGTCGTTCTACAAGACCTATGCTCCTGTATTAACGCCAATCCTCACGAGATTTTTTTCTTGAGGTAAGCAATTCAGGTACTTTATCTGGAGAGTTTCTTGAAGCTAGCATCCTCACAATACCCAAAGAGAGGAAAGATCCAACTATGTGTGAGAGTTACAGGCTAATTTCGCTCATTAACATTGATGTTAAGGTCTATGCTAAGGTGCTGGGTAACAGATTGGCAATCCATGTCCCATCTTTGGTACACTTGGATCAAGTGGGGTTTGTAATGGGCCGACAAGGCTCTGACAATACACGCAGGCTTCTAAACCTCTATACCGAATCCTCGGAAATGGGCTTTATATGTTCCTGACCTTAAAAGCTTTTGGTGTACCACCCACACTTTGCAAAACCATTGGAGCATTATACTCCAACCCTTCAGCTAAAGTTAGAGGAGTGGGATTTACCTCCCCTTCTGTTCTGATCACTAATGGCATGAGGCAGGGGTGTTCACTATCCTCTATGCGCTATCTATCAAGCCTCTAGCTGCGGCCATTAGACAACAAAAGGAGATCCAAGGCCTCATAATTCATGACCTGGAGCAGAAACTTGCATTATTTGCAGATGACCTCACTATCTTTTTGTCCGACCCATTGACCTCCCTTCCCCCTCTTTTCGCCCTTCTGGAACTATTTGGCACTCTGTCGTATTACAAAGTTAATCTATCTAAAACTGAAGCTTACTCCTTAGGACTCCCACTGGAGGAACTTAAGACTCTACAAAGACTCTTCCCCTTTAAATGGTCAACTGAAGGAATTAAGCATCTGGGGGTTTTCCTTTCTCATGACAAGAAAGTAATAATGGCAAACAACTATTCTCCCCTATTGACACAAATTGAATCCCTCCTAAAGCTCTAAAAGATATGAGGATATCTCCTGGCTTGGCCGCGTTCCTGTGACCCTCCCTAAGATCACTTATATCTTCTAAAGTCTTCTTCTCCTGGTCACACAGAATATCCTTGCCCGATTTCAACAACTCATCTCTAACTATATCTGGGGAGGGAAGAAGCCTAGAGTAGCTGCAAATATCTTGCACAGACCTATAGAGAGGGGAGGGATAGGGCTTCCACACATCAGAACCTACCATGAAGCCACAATGGTCACCCATGCTTCTGCATGGAGCTCTGATCTCCCGCAAACCAGATGGCTAAGAACTGGAACAGGCTTCCCTTCCGGCTTATGTCAAACCTGAGGACTTACTTTGGATGGTGAGTCATGGCCTCCAGTCAATTACTCTTTCTAATTTGATTGTCGGGGAGTGCAGGAGTGCGTGGTTATGCCTACGCAACTTCAATTTGATCGCTCCCCACCCGTCCCCAGTTCAGCCAGTAGTAAGTCTTCTCCTAACCCTTCCCAGCTTCTCCATCGGGGCTTGGAGAATCTCTCAGTTACGATCAATAAGTGATTTTTACCATAACGATAGGCTCTTGAATCAGTCGGACTTAAAAGCTTCTCTTTGACTTGACCAGGTTATGATCCTTGTTACGAGTGTGGGGTTTCCTCCCTGAGACACTCCGGGACACAACACTCTGGGAAACCAGATGGACAACCAAACTTCAGCTACATAAGCCCTTATCTGTCAATATCAATGCCTTCTTGGCGACAACCCTTCCTTTGAAAGCCCTCATACTTTGGCGCGGGAACGGGAGTGGGGAAGAGACCACTCAACACAACAATGGCAACGCGCCATATCTGACACCAGGATGGCCATACACTGTGTAACGGTGTATGAACTTTTCTATAAACTTCGCACCCGATGGCACTTGGTGCCAACTAAATTACAGAAATTCTACCCTACAACATCGGGACTGTGCTGGAGGGGATGCGGAGGGAGAGGGAGAGGCAACCCCACGCATGTGTGGTGGGATTGCCCCCAACTCGAGAACTACTGGGCTAAGACAAGGCATCTGTGTACCAAACTAGATCTCCCTAATGTCACACTCCCTTCCATGGGTATACTCAATATAGATATCCCTCCAATTCCCTCTCATAGCAAATGTTTGCTGATCTGCATCCTCCTATCAGCCAAGCTACTGATAGCTAGAAATTGGAAAAAAAACATCCCCCGAGATGGAGAGGTGTGCTGGAGACGGTTGAATACTTTAAGTCCATGGAGAGCGGTGTATATCTGGCCAATAGACAAATGGGCACTGATGCCCAGATCGGGGAACCCTGGGAGACTCTTATGACCCCTAGAACCCGTACCACCCTAAATGACTAACTCCCTCCCTGACCTGAGAGGATCAAGATGGACAACGATTCCCACAATTAGTCAGTGAGCCGTAATTTCTTCTCTACTAGCTCCCCGTACCCTTTGGATATCACTTTCAGTGATACCATTGTGTAATAACCCCCCGCCCCCTCCATACCTAAAATATACTAGCATTTACACATGGACTCACCTGACTCTGACCCCCTCAGATTTTCGGGTTCAGGAATAACCTTTGCAGGTTGTTTACTGACCACATCTTCTCTCACTAATGATAGCTCTGTAAAGTCTAGGGATGACCCATTTGGGGCATTTGTTTCCATTCCTCTACCCTCCTTCCCCCCAACTCGTTCTGTTAGGAAACTTACTTTGTTGCTATGATTGAATAATGTGTATATAGCCTTTATCATTTGTTGTAAAATAATTTCACTCTCATCCACTCCCGGCCGTCTGTGTAACCCTTATTTTGTATAAGTCTTATAAAGTAAAAACATATTTAAAAAATAAAAATTATATGCAGCAGAAGAGGTTAATGAAGAGAATGAGTTCTGGGGAAAAAAAATCTGTTACCAAAAATCTCTAAGGAGCAGATAGACTCCTTAAATAGGGAAATCTCTATATAGGAATTGCAATACATAAGTTATCTAATGGCAAATCTACGGGTCCAGATCAAATTCCTGCAGAATTTTATAAAATTATAGAACAGCAGATTGTCCAAATTTTAAAAGAATTGTTTAATAGCTATTTCCTCTCAAACAAGAAACCATCCAGATGCTTTGCGGCTTCAAACATTGTTCTATTATTGAAAAAAAGATAAAGACCCTGTTTCAATGGACTCATATTGGCCTATTTATCTACTCAACTCAGACTATAAACTGTTAATGAATATTATTACAAATAGATTGAAGAAAATACTAGGGAGTATTATTCATACTGACCAGATGGGATTTATGAATGGTAGAACCTCATTGAAGAATATAAGAACTGTGATGACATTTATTGAACATTTTCAGATTGGGGATAAATCTAGATCTAAACAGCATGAGAAGGCATTTGATTCTATCCTATGGGACCATATGTTTACCACGCTAGAAAAATTTGGATTTGCAGGTAATTTCTATAATTTTGTAAAACTTATTTATAATGATCCAATTTCCAACTTAAGTGTTAATGGGACATTATCATCTAGTATAATATTACAAAAGGGAACTAGAAAAGGTTGTCCCTTGTCTTGCTTGTTATTTAATCTCGCACTAGAACCTTTGGCGTGAAATGTAGAAAATAATTGGATGGGGTAGCATTTGGCAACAATAAAAGGGTGCTTTCTTTATGCACAGATGACATTCTCTTCTACATGAGTAATACAAAAAATATATATCCCTAGGCTTTAAGAGATAATAGCTAAGTATAGAACATTTTCAGGATATAAAATGTATTTAAATAAATCAGAGATTCTCTGGATTAATAAGAAGAAGGATAGTTTTCTTATGAATCCTTTTGTTTTAGCAGAAAAGAACATATCTAGGGATTACATTAACTAGCAACCCAGAAGAGTGGTACCATCAGAATTTGTCACCACTTTGGGGAAAATTGAGGCATCCTTTAAGATATGGGCTAGTCTTCCTTTCACATTATCTGCCAAAGTTACCATGATTAAAATGATTATCTTCCCCAAAATATTGTTCTTGTTACAAAATGTCCCTGTATTTCTAATCTCTAAAGATATAAAAAAATATAACTGCCTGTTCCAAATTTTTATGGGGGAGGGGTAAACTTTGTATCTTGCTTTTTAAACTGACACTTAGTAGAGAAGACGGTGGTCTTGCTCTCCCAAATATAAAATTTTATAATTATGCTGCTATGACTAAAGTGGCCTTGGACTGGATTACAGAATTTAATTAGGTTACATATTTAGATGAAGAGTAGGCCATGATCCGACCGTACGCACTTAAGGCCCTCCTACATAAGACGAGAGCCACAATTCCAAAAGATAAAATACCAAAATGTAGGTTTCAAAATATAATCAAAGCCTGGAATAAATTATGTACTACACTACAAATTGATAACTCAACTTCAAAATACTTATCAATCAGAGGTAACCAGACTTTATTCCAGGACTTAACTTTTATGTATTCAAAATATTGGCCCAGAAAGGACTAAAATACATCATACAATTGATAGACCCCAAGACCAAAGTTATAAAATCTTTTAATAAATTAAAACTGAAATTTAATTTAAATACAAAGCAATTTTTTGCCTATTTACAAATTAGGCATTATTTGTCTAAACTAATGGGGGGGCTGGGTCCTTTGGAATCCTGTATTATTCTTTTCCGAATGGGCATACACTCTATATCTTTAGCATATAAAACTCTTATATCACAAGTTACATTACCTAATCTGACTAGATTATGTAAAAAATGGTCACATGATTTTGAAGAGTTAGAATTAGAGGAGTTTAGGAAAAGTATTTCGGCAATCTTAAAATATTCATCTGCTGCGTCAATCAGGGAATTGCATATGAGATTAATGAATAGATCTTATCTGACCCCAAGTATGATGGCCAAATGGGGAGATCAAAGGAAAAGTTTATGTACTAAATGTAGTGCTCCTGTGACAGATCTTATACATGTTCTGGGCATGTCCAAAGTTAGAGATTTTGGCACCAAGTTGAATATTGGATCAATAAATTCCTATCTGAGACATTAACGTTAAACAAATATCACATTTTCTTTTTGGTCAGGGAAAGTATAATATGTAATAAACAGCTAATTAACTCAGCCATCCTTATTGCTAGGCGAATGATCCTCAGAAGATGGAAGGAAATGATATTTCAAATTTATAATAGAACAACATGACCCTCTGATATTCTCAGAAGGCAAATAGAGGGCTTTTTTTAAAAAGTGAGACCAAGTGATAATGTCTCTCTCTCCATTCCTACTCAAAAAACAAATTCTATTTCCTTTTCGTGCTTCTCCTCTCTTCTTACAAGTGATTCAACTAGAAGCTTATCCTTTGCATTGGAGACAAATATTATATTAAGTAATATGCCCTCTAACTTTTTTTTTTCTTCTCGTTTGTTTGTTTTGTAGAACGTGTTTGGTGCTAGGAAATACACCAACAGTGCATCTCAGTTGAGTACATAAAGCTTATACCTAGAAGACGGATGGTATATATTTTTTTCTTTTCTTTGTTATGTATTGCTTTTCTCTTTTGTAATATACTCAAATAAGGACTTGCTGAAATTACTTTGTGGATGAAGTTGGGACAAAAATGATTTCATTGAGCAATGTTGTATTATGTTTTTTTTTTTTTTTTAAAGATACCCTGTGTGGTACAATGAACATAAAATTTGGATAAAGCTTGGATTATTTTGTCTGCACTGTTGGATTAAAAAATAAAATAACTTCCAGTTAGTCTCAGACCCCTATCTTTTAAAAGCTTGTTCACAGACTTGGTCTGAGGAAGGAATGAATGTCCCCCAAACATATACGTACAGTATATCTATCCCTTCCATGGTGCACTCAATACACACATTTAACATGATGTACCCCCAATCTGGCTCCTTCATAATGCCAAATTTTCTGGGGAGAGCAGTGATATTTGTGTATATGTATATACTAAGGCCAAGGAGCCATAATGTATAAAATAATGTGTATATTATATGTACAACTCTCTCCTGTTGATGCACATCACTGATGCCATTTTATTATTTATTTTTTTGCCCCACTCTGGAAAATTCTGGGGATGCCCATACCATCTAAAATTTCACTACAAGCTTCCAAAATTAAATAACTCCTGAAATGCAGACGTTGGGTCATGTAACCCCAGGGATGCGGTGAGGGCTGAGCCAGCCATGATGTAGGAGGAGCTAAGTGTGGCATGGGTTGTCCTATTTCAATTTGTTATACTGGAACATTTAGAGGGCAAGTAGTGGTCAGGATGGATTTGGACTATCCCCCAAAAGGTAGGCTAGTTAAAAGCTTTTAAAATATAACGCACACTTATGATGACCACAGTTACAGGGCTGATATAAAACAAAAATCTAGCAAAGAGTAAAGTGACCCTCTACAAAGCTAAGAGAAAGATGTTACTTTTAAAAATTTGTATTTGAAAGGAAAACTGAAGACTTCTTATGAGATTGTAATACTTAGGGCTAGATTACAAGTGGAGCGCAAACATTTGAGCCCGAGCAATAAGGGGTATATCACGAGGGTTATGTAAAGAACTTTAGAATGTGAAATATTCATATTTTTATGTTGGTTTAGCGCAACTGAGAAAATATGATAATGTTTGCGCGAGAGTGGGGTGTTATTTTTTTTTCTCTCTCCATTGACTTCTAGGGGGGAATACGTGAACTAGCACGCGATAGTCTAACTGTGGTGTTTTGCACTCGTCTAGTTATCGCTAGAGCGAAAACGGTTCTCTTTCAACTTGCAATACGAGCGCAACCTGATGAGCGTAAAAAAAAAAAAATCTTACTTCTAGCTACATTTAGCCACCAATCACCAAGCACTACCCAGGTTCAGAAACAAAAATTGGCCTGCTCTTAAAGATACAAAGAAAAATTGATAAGAGTAAAATAGAAAGTTGCTTAAAATTGCATGCTCTATCCGAATCATGATATAAAAAAAAATTGGGTTTCATATCCCTTTAAAAGGACACCAGACTTCTCCCGATTAAAAACAAAAAACTTTTCAATATGCACACTTTCCGAGGCACCAGCTCCTACTAAACATGTGCACATAGTATAAGTGGCTGTCACATGATACGGGGGGGGGAGCGAATAGGGGAAATTAATCTACTGCTTATTCGAAATTCAGAGTGAATATTATTGCATGGTCTTTGATTATGCACTTGTTAAACATGCAGTTATACTGTATTTAATGGTCCTTTAACACTGCTGCTATATGCCAGTCATTGGCCACACACTCTTGTGACCAATTTAGAACTGTCCCAAATTGGCCTAGAAGGAGATGTTACAATATGGCAGCACCCATCATTTTTATGAGCACTAAAACATTACACATGTTTAATATACATTACAAATATATCTGCACACTATTCTTTAGCTAATCTTTGCTTTTGATACACCATTCTATCTAGCATCCATTTAGTGTTTAATATCTGGTTTAACATAGTTGTTGCAACTAAACATAATTACATAAAAGTTGTCTTTACAGATCTAAACACTGCAATAATACTATTTTTTTTTCACTAGCTTTACTGTATACTTTGTAACATTATTAAAGGGATAGGAAAGTCACAATTAAACTTGCAAGAATCAGAGCTTGCAGTTTTAAGACACTTTTAAAAGCATTTCTATTTTCAAATGTGCTTTGTGTTCCTGGTATCCATTGTTGAAAATGAATATGCACATATCCTACACTAGTGGGAGCTAGCTGCTGATTGGTGCCTGCACACATTTGTCTCTTGTGATTGGCTAACTAGATGTGTTTAGCAAATTGCCAGCAGTGCAATGCTGTTCCTTCAGCAAAGAATAACAAGATAATGAATCAAATTTGATAATAGAAGAAAGTTGTTTAAAATTATGTTCTATCCAAAATCATGAAAGAAAATTTTGGAGTTTCCTGTCCCTTTAACACTAACACCACAAAGACTTACCAACAAGGGTTTGAGCATTTTTATTTAATAACTTAAGATTTTTTTTTTTTATGCTAGTTAGTGCTGCTGTTTTTTTAAACCCTTAAGTACACAACGTATCTTGTACGTCACTGGTTGTTGAGGGTTTTTCGGCCCGTAATAGCACAGGTGTTGCTGCCTGCGGCAAGACCGCACTATTATAACCTCCCTCCAGCAGATCACCTAGAATAGTGCAGTCTAACCACTGGTGGAAAAAGCTGCACTATTTATAAAAAAAATAAAAAAGCCAAGCCCCATTGAGAGACCAGCAACTTCTGGTTGAGAAGGGACAGGAAGTCAAAACTAAAACTTGCATGATTCAGATACAACATGAAGTTTTAGATACCTACCCAAATTACATAATTAGGGCCTATTTAACAAAGGTCTGTCGGACCTGATCATCGGGTCCGACAGATCTCGCTGAATGCGGAGAGCAATACGCTCTCCGTATTCAGCATTGCACCAGCAGCTCTTGTGAGCTGCTGGTGCAACACCACCCCCTGCAAATTTGCGGCCAATCAGCCGCCAGAAGGGGGGTGTCAATCAACCCGATCGTATTCGATCAGGTTGAATTGCGGCAATTCCTGTCCGTCTGCTCAGAGCAGGCGGACAGGTTATGGAGCAGTGGTCTTTAGACCTGCAGGCTCGCCAGAAACACAGGCCCTCAAGCTCCATCCGGAGCTTGATAAATGGGCCCCATTATCTAGTTTGCTTCATCCTCTTGGTATCCTTTGTTGAAAAGCATACATTGGTAGGCTTAGAAGCAGCACTGCCCTACTAGGAGCAGCTGCTGAATGGTGGCTGCCCATAAATGCTTCTTGTCATTGACTCACCCAATGTGTTCAGCTTCAACAAAAACTAAATTTATGCTTACCTGATAAATTACTTTCTTTTACGATATGACGAGTCCACGGATTTCATCCTTACTTGTGGGATATTAACCTCCTGCTAACAGGAAGTGGCAAAGAGCACCACAGCAGAGCTGTATATATAGCTCCTCCCCCCTCAGCCATTCGGCCGTTGGTATAGGAAGAGAAAAAGGAAAGGCTAAAAAAGGTGCAGAGGTGACTTAAGTTTACAAAAAATATAAAGAAAAACTGTCTTAAAAAGAACAGGGTGGGCCGTGGACTTGTCATATCGTAAAAGAAAGTAATTCATCAGGTAAGCATAAATTTAGTTTTCTTTTACAAAGATATGACGAGTCCACAGATTTCATCCTTACTTGTGGGAAACCAATACCAAAGCAATAGGACACGGATGAAAGGGAGGGACAAGCCAGGAACCTAAAACGGAAGGCACCACTGCTTGAAGAACCTTTCTCCCAAAGATAGCCTCAGAAGAAGCAAAAGTATCAAATTTGTAAAATTTGTAAAAAGTGTGAAGGGACGACCAAGTCGCAGCCTTACAAATCTGTTCAAGCGATGCATCGTTTTTAAAAGCCCATGTGGAAGCCACAGCCCTAGTAGAATGAGCCGTAATTCTTTCAGGAGGCTGCTGTCCAGCAGTCTCATATGCCAGGCGGAAGATACTTCTCAGCCAAAAAGAAAGAGGTAGCCGTAGCTTTCTGACCACTATGCTTTCCAGAATAAACAATGAATAATGAAGATGATTGACGGAAATCCTTAGTTGCCTGTAAGGATAACTTTAAGGCACGGACCACATTGTTTTTAACATTGTCTCCCATGTCACATAATGCCCAAATATCAACCAATGATAAATAATATAGGGACTCCAGTAATACCCCTCTTATCAAAATAGGTTTTACTGCTTACCCCATCCCCATACAGGTTAATAATGCCAGCCAGTTCTGATACACCAAGTCTCCTCAGAAAAAAGGCTGCACATACCTTAATGCTGCTTTTAGCATGAAACCGGTCTCCACACTGAAGATGTCTCATGGTTACCTTCAGAAGTCTTGTGGGAACCAGCGTGGATCTTAGTTACAAATGCTAAGATCATCAAACCTCAGGGCAGAAATCTTCTTCCATATCCCCCTGAGGAAAATAGTACGCACCGGTACCATTTAAAATAAAAAAACTTCTTGATTGAAGAAACTAAAACTAACACCTCACTTTACCATGTCTTCCTAGTATAACACAGGCAAAGAGAATGACTGAGGGTGGAGGGGAAGGGGAGGTTAATATCCCACAAGTAAGGATGAAATCCGTGGACTCGTCATATCTTTGTAAAAGCAAGGATACCAAAATATTGATGCAAATTTGAAAATAGAAGCAAATTGAAAAGTTGTTTAAAATTGTATTTTGACTCATAAAAAAAGTTCCATGCCCCTTTAAAGTGACATTGAAATGCAAGCCACTGCAACTCTGTGTTTAACTCAAGTTACTCGGTGCCAGAGAAACTGCTAGCCCTGCACACAAAGTGTATGTGTTCAGATCGATCGATCTATCTTTTTTTTTAGTAGACAACCCAAAGTATTGCTTTAGGCCCATTTTGGTATATTGCATGCCACTATTTAACCGCCAAATACGATTAAATTAAAAAAAAAAAACATAATTTATGTAGGAACTTACCTGATAAATTCATTTATTTCATATTGGCAAGAGTCCGTGAGCTAGTGACGTATGGGATATACATTTCCTACCAGGAGGGGGCAAAGTTTCCCAAACCTCAAAATGCCTATAAATACACCTCCCACCACACCCACAACTCAGTTTAACGGATAGCCAAGTAGTGAGGTGATAACAAAAAGGAGTAAAAAAAAAAAGCATACAAAAAGAAATATAATTGTGCTTTTATACAAAAAAAAGCCCCAAAAACATAGCCACCATAAAAAGGGTGGGCCTCATGGACTCTTGCC
Source organism: Bombina bombina (assembly GCF_027579735.1). NCBI lineage: Eukaryota > Metazoa > Chordata > Amphibia > Anura > Bombinatoridae > Bombina > Bombina bombina. The sequence continues at coordinate 863,977,073 of NC_069504.1, read as the reverse complement.
AATATGAAAGAAATTAATTTATCATGTAAGTTCTTACATAAATTATCTTTTCTTTCATGTAATTGGCAAGAGTCCATGAGCTAGTAAGATAGAAAATACCCAAGATGTGGAAGTCCACAGAAGAGTCACTAGAGAGGGAGGGATAAAATAACAAAAGCTATTTCACTGAGAAATTAAATCCACACAATTAAGTTTAAAAAAAAAAAATAAAAAAATCAAAAGCAGTAGACAGACAGCTACCTGAAGAACTTTTCTACCAAAGACTGCTTCAGAAGAAGCAAAATACATAATAAAAAAAAAAAAAACAATAAAAAGTATGCAAAGAAGACCAAATTACTGATTTGCAAATTTGAACAACCAAAGCTTCATTCTGAAAAAGCCCCAGAAATGGCGACTGAACTTAGTAGAATGAGCTGTAAAACTTTGAGGCGGAGCCTGCCCTGCCTCCAAATAAGCCTTAAAGGGACACTAAACACAAATTTTTTCGTTCATGATACAGATAGAGCATGCAATTTTAAGCAACTTTCTAATTTACTCCTATTATCAATTTTTCTTCATTCTCTTGCTATCTTTATAGCCATGCTGATGCTATCAGAAACACATGAGACTGTTCCAATATAATCATCCTTGGAAGAAAAAAACAGGAGGTGGAAAGATGTAGTCAGGTTGCAAAACCAAGATACTGCAATGCAACCACCATTTCCGTCTGAGGATCCCTGGACCTGAAAAGGTACCTGGGAAATTGAGAAAACACATCTGTATAGAGATACCATTCTCCCAGATGTACCAACCAATTCACAAACAGCACCTTCTTCCTGTTATATTTGTTGCCAGTGGAACAGAGGAGACTGTTTTTCCTCCCAAATATAAAAGTATAAAAATCCACAGCACCAAAACTTATGAAGAAATCTTAGAAGTTTATTCTCGTCTCAGGTACAAACATATGCAATGTTTCGGGAGCAATTCCCTTATGCAACTCTCTACCGGATGTAAAGACTGATGGCTGAGATAATCCAGCTCCAAAATGTCTAAACCTGAGATAAAAATCGTAGAAATTATACAGGAGATTAATTGCATCCAAGAACGTATTCAGAATACTTTTTAATTGCTAAGGAACTGTGAGTCCCTATTTGATGATTGACATATGCCACAGTAGTGATATTGTCTGTCTGAAAGCAAAATGAAAAGTTCTCTCCTAAAAGAGGCCAAGTCTGAAAGAGCTCTGAAAATAGGACGGAGTTCTAAAATATCGATTGGAAACATTGTCTCTTGAAGTTTCCAAACCCCTTGTGCTGTCAGAGACCCTCAGACAGCTTCCCAACCTATAAGACTTGCATCCAATAAGAATACAGACCAGGAAGGACTAACAAAAGGAGGCCCCCTGAATAAAACGATGATAATAATCACCAAAACAGAGAGAGTTGAGTGTTAGGATTTAAGAATATCAACTTTGATATCTGAAAACAATCCCTACACCATTGATTCAGTATGCAAAGCAAAAGAAGTCTCAGATGAAAAACGAGCAAAGGGAACCACGCCCGATGCTGCAGTTATGAGACCTAAAACTTCCATGCACATAGCCACTGAAAGGAATGTTCTAGACTAAGTTAGACAGGCTAACGCCATTTACAATTGACACACAGTATCCATCTAGAAACCCAAAATGAGGTGACCCTTGTCTGAGGAATCACAAAACTCTTAGGTAAATTAAATCCTCTAACCATGTCTTGAAAAAACAAAACTAGTTGATTCATGAGAGATTCTAATAAAAGAAAAGATTAAGCCAATACCAAGATACCATCCAAATAAGGAAGCACCACAATACCCTACTGTTTGAATACAGAAAGAAGGGCACCCAGAACCTTTGAAAAGATTCATAAAGCTGTCGCTAAACCAAAAGGAAAAGCGACAAATTGGTAAGGCTTATCTAAAAAGAGAATCTCAGAAACCACAAGTGGTCTGAATGAAATAAAATATGAGAACATCCTCTAAAATGGAGTGGACATGAAATGACTTTGCTGAATAAAAAAGGCATAATAGTCCTTTTAATCGCCAACTTGAAAGTTGAGACTATCAAAACAATATGTCTTCAGATCCAAGATTGGACTGAATAAACCTCTCTTCTTTGGGACAAAGAATAGAATAGAAACCCAATTCCTGTTCCTGCTAAAGAACTGGTAAAATCACTCCTGAAAAAAATTCAGAGTGTACTAAGAAAGAATCTTCCCATAGAAGGTCTCATTCTAAAAATCTATTCAAACCCTAAGAATATGGATTTTGGACTGAATTCATCCAAAAACAATTTAATCTGCCCCCCACCAGAAGGACTGGTTTGAGAACTGCACCTTCATGCTGTCTAATAACTAGCAATTATATAGCATTTTTCTCCCAGAAAGATACAAAAAACGCTTTTCAGTGCTTACACTCTGAGTTAACCAAATTAGCAGCTGATAAAAACAGATATTACCTAAATAAATGGTACACAACAAAATTGACCTCAAAAGGCCGAAGGGCTATATTAACCCTGCCGGGATATGAATCTATGACCCTTAGATCTAGAACAAGCGTTTGTAGTCAGGACATTCACCAACTGATCTACATCACCGGACTAAAAGTAGGGCAGAAAAACTCTAAACCTCCAGAAATAGTGGAGATAATAGAAATCAAACAAATTATTATCCTAACAAGATAGAGATAATAAAATATATTTGAAACCATAATAATAGATATAGTAAACATAATTAAATGAATACATCTGAAGTAAATAAACAGTTATATACTTGAGAATCTGAAACTGCTTATGCAAACTGTTCAACAAAGGTTGTGAGAACAGTATTGTCAGCAACAGATAATGCTGAGCTAAAAATATAAACAGTACGTGAATATGCTCTACTAAGGTTATATTCAAATTCTAAAGAATCCTGAAAATAAGTACCAATTTCCATAGAAATAGTAGTACAGTCCCAAGAGGAAATCAGGCTAACCATTCTCTAGAATATATTACCCTCAAGAGCAAGAAATCTTAAAATCCAGATTTGAAAAGGATTAATAACATAGTTAATAGGAGGACTAGACTCCTAAAAGCTATAAACAACAACATTTCCTTAACAACGAACAAAAAATGTTGAAATGAAAAATAAGGAGAATTTTAAACAAACTGATACAGGATCCTTTGAGCCAAATAAACCTTCATCAGTAGAATAAACTTAAGTATGCTGTCGGTCAGAACAAAATTTATTAAATCTTAATTTTGAAAAGACCACGTAAGTTTACTTAAAGGCATAATAGCAGTCATAATCTTTTATGGATATAAGAAATAACATGTGATGTTTGCAGATGAAATCAAATACATAAACTGAACAAGTAAAAACAGTAAATGCCATTGTAGATGTAGAAACATTACTAGCATAAAACATGATAAAGAAATGACACAAAATGGAGCTGAAGAAATAACAGCTTAATGAAAAGAACACACTTAGCTTTGTAGAATTGTGTTTCAGGGCATCATAGTTTCTACAGTAACATCAGAGTCAGAATGAGAAATCTCGCAAAATGTAACAGAAAAAGAAAAACAACATTAGGCAAAACATTCCATTTCCACAATGTAACTGTTTCATTAGATAGAAAAACAAAGATAGTAGCATTTTTTTTTTATTTAAAAAAAAAAAAAAATAAAAAAAAAAAAAAAAAAAAAAAAAAAAAAAGCAGGCATAATAGCTTTCAAAATGCATGAAAATAGAGAGCAATAGAGGGATAAAATATTATTTGACGCATTACGGAAAAGATGAAGGAAATGACTAAATTTGAACCAAAAAATTTTGCGCCAAGAATGACGCAATAAAAAACAGCCTTTTGCGCTTTCGCAAAAATGAAAGTCAAATTAGAAAAAGAATGAACCCCGGGTAAGAAAAAAGTTTAAATAAATAAACTTCCCAAACATGATTACTATACTGAAACTGTAGACTGCAAAAGGGAAATATACATAGACCTGACTCATGGCAAATAAGTAAAATACATATATTTAAAACTTTATATTAATACATAAAGCGCCAAACCATAGCTGAGTGTCTTAAACAAAGATAGATACATACTTACTGAAAAACACCCATCCACATATAGCCAAACCAGTACTGAAAATTATCAGCAGAGGTAATTGTATATAAGAGTATATCGTCAATCTGAAAAGGGAGGTAGGAAATGAATCCCTACGACCGATAACAGTGAACCCTTAAAAAGATTTCCTGTAAGAGAAACCATATAATCAACAGGTGATACTCTCTTCACACCCCTTCTGACAAACACTGTACTCTGAGAGGAATTGGGCTTCAGAATGCTTAGAAGCGCTTATCATAGAAGAAAGAAAATGATTCACTTTTTCACTAACTTTAGGTTTCTCACTGACATTATTTACAAACAGCTTGTGCAATCATGGCACCAATGGTTGTAAATGCTTCTCTGGGATCCCCTTTGTTCAGAAATAGCAGACATATATGGCTTTGCCATTGCTTTTCGTTATTAGAAGGCTGCTAATTGCAGCTCTGCACCACACTTATTATTCCCAGCAGTGAAGGGGTTAATCAGGTAGCTTGTAAGGTTAATTTTAGCTTTAACGTAGAGATTAACCTCCCACCTGACACTTCCCATCCCCTGATCCCTCTCAAACAGCTCTCTCTCCCCCCGTCACCCCCATCTTACGTACTGGCAGCATGCAGTTTTACACTTTTTTTTTTTTAATTATTATTATTGTCCTTCGTGAAGGATTACTCCCTTACCTTTCCACCTCCCTGATCCTCCCACAAAGCTCTCTAACCCTCCCCCTTCTAACCAATTCCCTCCATCTTAGGTACTGGCAGCTGCCCAACTCCCCACACATGATCCGTTCCCTACCCTCTAAACGTTCCCTCCACATTGGGTCCCCCTCTAATTTCTTTATGTTAGTTGCAACTAATATTTTAGTGGATTTAAAAAGATATTTTCCGTAAGGGGCATTGTACACACTGTTTTCTAATCAATCTGAAAGACTTTTCACATGTATTAGGGGCTTTTATTAATTTAATATCGGATGTTCCTTGGCTGAGTAGAATAACATTTTCTTGTCTAGGTTGGGGAAGCTTGTTGCTTTACACCAATACAGATGTGGGGAAAAGTGCACAAATTTTGAAATGTATGTTTAAACAAGAGAAGTATGTAAAAGCTGTTTAAATTGAAACACTAAATGCTAGATTTATAGATACACACACACATATATATATATATATATATATATATATACACACAACCAAAGTAACAATATCCCATTGTTTCCCTTTAAGTCGTATTCCTTCATATGCATTCATTTTAACAGTGTGCCATTGTATAGCATCCCTTGATTTATATTTATGCATCTGAACTGGGAACAGGCTTCGAGTATGGCTCGATTTACATAAAAAAATCAAAGTTAAATTGTCAAGTGTATCAGTGCATTACCGCATACTGATAGAATCAGCTGCACATTAGCACCAACATTGAAATATAAGGTGATACTGCCACTTTGTGTATGCTTAAAGGGACAGTCAACACTAGAATTTTTGTTGTTGAAAAAGAAAGATAATCCCTTTATTACCCATTCCCCAGTTTTGCATAACCTGCAGTTATAATAATAATACACGTTTTACCTCAGAATCTTAGCTACAAGGTAATTACAGATGACTGCCCCCTTATTTCAGTTCATTTGACAGACTTGCATGTTAGCCAATCAGTGCTCACTCCTAGGTCACTTCACGTGCATGAGCTCAATGTTATCTACCTGAAACACATGAACTAATGCCCTCTAGTGGTCAAAATGCATTCAGATTAGAGGCAGTCTTCAAGGTCTAAGAAATTAGCATATGAACCTCCTAGGTTTAGCTTTCAACTAAGAATACCAAAAAAGCAAAAATTGGTGATGAAAGTAAATTGGGAAGTTGATTAAAATTACATGCCCTATTTAAATCATGAACGTTTTTTTGGACTTGACTGTCTTTTTAATCACTAATATGGGACAACCACATATATTTAAAGGGACAGTAACCATAGGAACTAATGTTACATAATTATCTAAATAGTGCAAAATTATGTATCATAAGGACCATCAACCCTTTAAAAATAAATACAAATAAAGAATTAAGTCCTGAAACATTTACTTACTTTACCTGCGGTGCCAAGTAGTTTTTTACTTTTGTTTTTTTTAAAGGAACAGTTTACTTCAGAATTAAGGTTTAAAAAGATAGATAATCCCTTTATTACACATTCCCCAGTTTTTCAAAACCAACACATATTAATAGAATTTACCTCTGTGATTACCTTGTATCTTAGCCTCTGCAGACTTCCCCCCCTTATTTTAGTTCTTTTGACAGACTTGCCGTTTAGCCAATCAGTGCTGACTCAACTAACTCCATAGGATTGAGCACAATGATATATATGGCACACATGAACTAGCAACGTCTAAATGCACAAGGATAAGAAGAAGCTTTCAAGGGCTTAGAAATTAGCATATAAACCTACCTATGCTTAGCTTTCAACAAAGAATACCAAGAGAACAAAGCAAATTTGATAAAAGTAAATTGGAATGTTAAAAATTGCATGCACTCTCTCACTGGTTTTCCAACCTGTCCTCAGGCCTCCACAACAGGTCAGGTTTTCAGGATTACCTTGCATGAGAGCAGATAAAATTATGTTTACTAATCAGCTAATTTCACCTGTGCTCCAGTTCAGATATCCGTAAAATGTGGCCTGTTAGGGAGACCAGGTTTGAAAACCAGTGCCTTATCTCAATCATGAAAGTTTAATTTTGACTAGTCTGTCCCTTTATATATTGCATCATAGGCTCACTGTCTAATCACAGCACACCAAAAAGCGCTGTTCCAACTAAAATGTAGTGAACTCCTGCCCGGAATAAAGCAGCTAAAATCTCTTCGTAGTGCAGGAGCAAACTACATTTAGTCGAACAGTGTGATCAGGTGCACAGTGATTAGACAAACCTGTGATGAGATTAAAAATCCCTCATTGGCAAAGAGGAAGGCAATACAGGTAAAGTTTGGTGGGCTTAAAGGGACACTGAACCCAATTTTTTTCTTTCATGATTCAGATAGAGCATGATATTTTAAGAAACTTTCTAATTTACTCCTATTATCAATTTTTTTTCATTCTCTTGCTATCTTTATTTTAAAAGCAGGAATGTAAATCTCAGCAGCCAGCCTATTTTAGGTTCGGCACCATGGATAGTGCTTGCTTATTGGAGGCTTACATTTACCCACCAATAAGCAAGCATAACCCAGGTTCTCAACCAAAAAAGGGCCGGCTCCTATTCATCACATTCCTGCTTTTCAAATAAAGATAGCAAGAGAACCAAGAAAAATTGATAATAGGAGTAAATTAGAAAGTTGCTTAAAATTGCATGCTCTATCTGAATCATGAAAGAAAAAAAAATTACGTTTAGTGTCCCTTTAAAGCTTTAATTTAACTTATTTTCACAAGTATGACTATCATTGTTACGTAATTCTGCACCCAATTTTTTTCTCATGATTTTGATAGAGCATGTGATTTTAAACAACTTTCCAAGTTACTTCTAACTTGTTTTGTTCTCTGAATATCCTTTGTTGAAAATGATACCTAGGTATACTCAGGAGCTGCTGATTGGTGACTGCACATATGCATTCAGCTAGCTCCCAGTAGTGAATTGCTGTTTCTTCAACAAAAGGATACCAAGAGAATTAAGAAAATTAGATAACAGAAGTAAATTGGAAAGTTGTTTAAAATTGCATTACCTATTTGAATCATGAAAAGAAAAGAAAAAAAAAAGTTTCATTTTGCTTTAATTCTTTAGTTTACTGTCCCTTTAAAACTCTAGTTATCAAGCAGCAGATGAACCGTGTCCACTGCCCATTTTCCGTGAACATGGATGGACACTTTTTCCTAGTTAGAAACCTTGATTCTTCGCAAAACATAATTAATGGGGACCTTAATATGAATTTGTCAAATAGATCAGACAGAGGTTTAAGAAGAAAAAATGAATACCGATTTCTTCAAGCAAACCCACTAGTAACCTTGCCTGAATTAATCTAAAAGATCATTTTATCTTGATGCATGATTTGGGACAGTCTGTAATGCAGAGATTTCCAGAATACAGATGTTACCAACATATAATTTTTATCACATCTTAAGACAATGGAATTGCCTGTGTCAGAGAAACAAACCATGTATAATTTATAGGGAATACCGTAAAACCATGACAGTTAAAGGTACAGTTTAAAAAAGCACTCACTATTAAATTAACCGTTTAAATTATTTGTAGGGAAATATATAATTTATATTTGACATGTTTTTAGAAGAACAAAAACAAAAAGCGTCTGTGCATGTATGTGTGTAAATATATATACAAATACACACATCCATAAAACCTACGTATACAGAGAGTCTGAGTGGTTCAAAAGCTACTCCCCCATTACACACTAAGTTAACCATTTAAACACCAGAGGTCCCCACAATGCATAAGAAGCCAATAACGTTTGCTTGCAGCACCCCCTGTACAGGAAATTGTGTGAACGTTCATCTCCATGGTGTTTTTGTTCTGCTGGGCTTTTTCTTCCTTTCATGTAAAGGGTACCCCAGCCAATTTTTGTTTTCAACCGCTCAGGAAATACTTCTTGTAGAATTTGTTCATTTGTTCTAAGAAGATGAAGGTCAGGACAGTGTGAGGTCCGAGTCGAGCATAGTATGGGGTGAAACCCTTCCATAAGCTAAAGAAACCCTCATATCGCACAACTTTTACTAGAACATCCTACAATAGAAAGGAAAAAAAAAAAGATTTTTTAAAACCATAACTGGTTAAAGGGTGCAAAAAGGGTAACATTTGTATGTGTTTAAAAGGACAATAAACAGCTCGATTGTGTGTAAGAATTGTGCTTCTCCCACACCCAAAAAAACAATTCTGTAATCTGCAAGTGTAGCAAATTAAATAACTGGTTTAGGTAGTCTGCAGCATTTTGAAAACGAGTTACATATTTTCATTTGCGGCCTCTAGTGTGTGGGACAAAGTACATTTCATCTTACATAAATACAAGGTGCGTTTAATGTCACTTTAAAGTGGTACAATGAATCTCATACAACTCGGTCACATCTCCTTAAGCGACAAAACATCTTTCTATTAACACAGTACCTAGGAGTATTCACAAAGCAAAAAACAATGAGTAAGGCTTTGCACATTACCAGTTATTTCATTAACCACACAAGTAGTTATTAGTTATGCATGATTCAAATAGTGTATCATTTAATTGCTGTTTTATTTAGGTTTATATTGTCTTCAGTTAAAGCTTAGAGTTCAGGTGATGAAGATTTGATAATTGTATATATTTTATCAAAATTGTTCTCTTTTATCTTCGAACTCTACTTATTTTTGCTAAGAATCCCTGCACGTGTGTGTGTGTGTGTGTGTGTGTGTATATATATATATAAATACTTTTATTTCGCCTCTGCTTCAGCACTAACATAAGTTCCTACGGCATAATGTCAAAGGGCAAGAACAGCTATTGGCTAAGAGGTGGAAACATCACCTCATTGAAAAAAAGCTGTGCCGTGCACGGCTGGAAGAGCTTAGCTTAGTGCTGAAGCCATAGCAAAAAAATTTTTTTTTTTTTTTTTAAAAGAATAAAGTTTAAAAATCTCTGTGATAGATCATGCAATTGTAAGACTTTCTAAATTACATTATTTGCGATTGTACACTATATTTTTATGTGTGTAGTTTCTAAGGTACCAGCCCCTACTGAGTTTGTGAGATAAGTGTATACATATAGAAGTCTGACTTGAGGAACACTGTCACATGATACAGGAGGCCGGCACATTGAAATGAAAAAAGAAAATTTATGCTTACCTGATAAATTTATTTCTTTTGACACGATGAGTCCACGGATCATCTTAATTACTAATGGGATATTCACCTCCTGGTCAGCAGGAGGAGGCAAAGAGCACCACAGCAGAGCTGTTAAATAGCTCCTCCCATCCCTCCCACTCCAGTCATTCGACTGAAGTTAAGGAAAGAAAGGAAAAGCTAAGGTGCAGAGGTGTCTGAAGTTTAAAGTAACCCACAACTTGTCTTACAAGAACAGGACGGGCCATGGACTCATTGTGTCAAAAAAGAAATAAATTTATCAGGTAAGCATAAATATTTTGTTTTATATGACACGATGAGTCCACGGATCATCTGAATTACTAATGGGACTCAATACCCAAGCTAGAGTACACAGATGATACGGGAGGGACAAGACAGGGAACCTAAACGGAAGGCACCACTGCTTGAAGAACCTCTCTCCCAAAAAACGGCCTCAGCCGAAGCAAAAGAAAAACTTTAAAGCACGGACCACGTCCAAATTGTGCAGAAGTCATTCCTTCTGGGAAGGAGTATTAGGACACAAGGAAAAAACAAATCTCCTGATTAATGTTCCGATCGGAAACAACCTTAGGAAGAAATCACAATATATTACGTAAAACTACCTTATCCGAATGGAAAATAAGGTAAGGAGACTCATACTGCAATGCAGAGAGCTCTGACACTCTACGAGCAGAAGAAAAAAACGACAAGAAATAAAACTTTCCAAGTTAACCACTTAATATCTAAGGAATGCCTAGGCTCAAACAAAGCCCCTTGAAGAACTAAATTCAGACTCCATGGGGGAGTAACTGATTTGAACACAGGCCTGACAAAATGATTGTACATCTGGGACATCCGCCAAACGTTTGTGTAACAAAAATAGATAAGGCCGAGATTTGACCCTCTAGGTCAAATTTATAGAACCTTGAAAAAGTGTGAAGAGAGGACTAAGTTGCAGCCTTGCAAATCTGTTCCACAGAAGCTTCTATTCTTGAATGCCCATGAGAAAACAATGGCCCTCATGGAATGAGCAGTAACTCTCTCTGGAGGCTGCTGTCCAACAGTCTCATATGCAAAACGTATGAAACTCTACAGTGTAGATAAACCCTTTCTCCAAACCATCTTGGAGAAAAGACAAAATTCTAGGAATCGTAACTCTACTTCATGAGTAGCTTTTGGATTCACACCAATAGAGATATATACGCCGTATATGATGGCAAGTCCTTCTAGTTACAGGCTTACGAGCCTGAATCATGGTCTCTATGACCGAGTCAGAAAAACCCTGCTTGGATAAAATTAAGCATTCAATCTCCGAGCAGACAGCTTCAGAGAAAACTAGATTTTGGTGAAGGAAGGGACCTCAAATTAGAAGGTGCTTCCTTAACGGAAGTCTCCAAGGTGGCAGTGAGGACATGTCCACCAGATCTGCATACCAATTCCTGTGAGGCCAAGCAGGTGCAATGAGAATCACTGATGGCCTTTCCTACTTGCTTCAAGCAATAACCCGAAGAAGAAAAGCAAACGGATGAAAGAGATATGCTAGACTGAAGGTCCAAGGAATCGCCAGAGCATCCATCAGTTTTGCCTGGGGGTCCTTGGACCTCGACCCGTATAACGGGAGCTTGGCATTCTGTTGATGCCAAGAGATCTAATTCCGGCTGACCCCACTTGAGAATCAGGCTGGAGAACACTTCCGGATGGAGTTATGTTGTCCGACTGGAACCTGATAGACTGGACCGAGGCTAACTGAGGTCAGGCCAGAAGAGCTTTGAAGATCGCTCCCCACCCTAGAAGTCTGGCGACTGTTGTCACAATCACCCAAGATGGTCTGCGAAAGCAGGTTCCCTGGGAGAAATGATCCAGAGACAACCGCCATTAAAGAGAATCCCTTGTCTCCTACTCCAGTAGTATTCGAGGAGACAAATCCGTCTAATCTCCGTTCCATAGCCTGAACCTGCTTAACTGCAGAGGTCTGAGGTGGGAACCGAGCAAATGGGATGATGTACATTGCCGCCACCAGCAGCCCGATTACCTCCCTGCACTGGGCCACTGATGGCCGAGGAATGGACTGAAGCGCTAGACAAGTATTGATAATCTTTGATTTCCTGACTTCTGTCAGAACAATCTTCATTGATAGGGAAACTGTTATAATTCCCAAGAAAGTTACTCTTGTATTAGGGATTAAGGGACTCTTTCCCAATTTTACCTTCCACCCGTCATATCGCCGGAAGGATAACATAATGTCTGTGTGTGGATCTTGCTTGTTGTAAGAATAGCGCCTGGACTGGGATGTCGTCCAGATAGGACGCCACTGCAATCCCGTAACCGAAGCACCGCCAACAGCGATCCCAGAACCCTAATGAAAATTCTGGGAGCTGTGGCAGGACCGAATGGAAGAGACCCGATTGGAAGAGTTTGTCTAGAAAGGCAAATCTTAGGAACTAGTGATGATCCCTGTAAATGGGAACATGCAGGTAAGCGTCCTTTAAAAACCACTGTTGTCATAAACTGACCCTCTTGGATCAAATGGAGAATGGAACGAATAGTTTCCATCCTGAAGGACGGTACTTTAAGAAATTTGTTTAGACTCTTAAGATCTAAAATTGGCCTGAAAGTTCCCTCTTCTTTGGGAACCACGAACAGATATGAATAAAATCCAGACCCTGTTCCTGTATCGGAATAGGAACAATCACTCCCAGGTTGGAGAGGTCTCCTACACAGTGTAAGAAGGCTTCTCTAGTTTGTATCCTTGGGACACTATTTCTATTGCCCGGGGATCCTGAACATCTCGAACCTGAGCGAAGAAGAAAAGTCTGCCCCCTACAAGATCCGGTCCGGATCGGGGGCAGGCCTTTCATGCTGACTTTGGTTCAATAGCAGGCTTCTTGGATTGTTTTCCCTTATTCCAAGACTGATTGGGTCTCCATGAAGGTATAGACTGTTCCTGCTTGGAGGCGGAAAAGGAAGAATTTCCCTTGAAATCTTGAAAGGAACAAAAAATACTCTGTCGTCCTCTTTGTTTGTTTCACTTATCCTGAGGGAGAAGATGACCTTTACCTCCCGAGATATCAGAGATAATTTCCATCAAGCCAGGTCCAAACAAGGTATTCCCCTTGCAAGGATTGCTAAAAGCTTAGACGACACATCCGCAGACCAAGGTTTTAACCCTAAGGTTCTGCAAGCTAGAATAGAGAAACCGGAAATGTTTGCTCCCAGTTTAATAACTTGAAGGAAAACATCCGTAATAAAGGAATTAGCAAAATAAATAGCTTTATCATATCCTGGATTTCATCCAGCAAAGTTTCTGTCCTGATAGCATCAGACAATGCATCAAACCGAGATGCCGCCGCACTAGAGACGGTAGCAATGCACACAGCTGGCTGTCATTGTGAGCCCTGGTGTACATACATCCTTATGAATAATCTCTCTTGTCCATAGGATCTTTGAAAGAGCAACTATCCTCTATGGGAATAGTAGATCTCTTAGCTAAGGAGGAAAAGGTTCCTTCCACCTTAGGGACTGTTTGCCAAGCCCCCTTAACAGAGTCAGCTATGGGAAACCTCTTCCACTCCTTAGCAATGATCTCAGAAGTCCGGTCTGAGATCAGCCAGGAAACCCAGCTATCGAGGAAGAAACCTCAAAATATCTGTTCCGCTTACTGGACTTCTTAGAAACCACGACTGTGGAATCGCTGTTATCCAAATAGCTAAAACCTCCTTAAAGGGACAGTAAACACCAACATTTTTGTTGTTTAAAAAAGGTAGACAATCCCTTTATTACCCATTCTCCAATTGTGCATAACCAACACAGTTATAATAATGTACTTTTTACCTCTGTGATTATCTTGTATCTAAGCCTCTGCAAACTGCCCCCTTATTTTAGTTCTTTTGACAAACTTGCATTTTTAGACAATCAGTGCTGACTCCTAGGAGCTTCACGTGCCTGAGCTCAATGTTATCTATATGAAACACATGAACTAACGCCCTCTAGTGGTGAAAAACTGTCAAAATGCTTTCAGATTAGAGGCAGTCTTCAAGGTCTAAGAAATTAGCACATGAACCTCCGAGATTTAGCTTTCAACTAAGAATATCAAGAGAACAAATCAAAATTGGTAATAAAAGTAAATTGGAAAGTTGTTTAAAATGACATGCCCTATTTAAATCATGAAAAAATTTTTTTTACTTTACTGTCCCTTTAAGTAATAGACGGAGGTGATCTAGCTAAGACCTGAAAGCCACACCTTCAGTATCAGCAAGAGGGATTACACTGGTAGAATCTGAAATTTCATCAAATGCTACTACGGTATCCTCCTCAGGCTTCTGGGAGGGGTCCTCCGAAAAAGCAACAACTGCGTCAGAAACCTCGCTTACTGAATATCTGATTTTCCTTGTACGCCAACTCCAACGGGCGTTTGAGAGGAAGTGCAGAGCACTGAATGTAAGGGCGGTAAACTCTGGGACGCTTGAAAACAAAGCTGCGTTATATATTTAGCATTGTCGTTAGATTCTTGAACAACGTCTTCGTTAGAAAATGTTGTCTCAGAACAAAGTTTATCCCTGTATCTTAAAGTTCTTTCAATACATGAGGAACAGAAAAAGGATTGGTGGCTCCACATTGGCATTAAGTCATGTTGTAAAACCTCTAGGTCTATTTCTAACATTAAACTGAAACAATTTAATCATCCAAAGATACATTTTTATTAGAAATGCAAAAAAAAAAACAAAACAACCCCCAACTAAAAACGTTACTGTCTCTTTAAATAATAAAATGCAACTTTTTTACCGAGAAAAACATCTAAGTATTATTGTGTAATAATAATTTTAAAAATGAATGTATCCACACCCCTACACCTCAGCAGCACTTCTGTTGAGGTGCCTATGTCCTCTGAGCAGGAATCGAGTAAAACTGATTCCTTTCACAGACGATCTCCGGAGTAGCTACGCAGAAAGTTTCAGTAGGAAAATATGCGCAGCAATGATATGCGCATGCATAGATCCAGTTACCCTGAAGCGGAGTAAAAAGGGCGCGCAATTACTCTACGCCCATCGTGGGTGTGGCCAAGGAAATCTCCCGGTCGGCTCTAAAATTAAAAACCCGCCGGGAGATGTGGAACCACCAATGACAGTAAAATAAGCCCCAGTGCCTGCAGCAACGCTGCTCAATGTCCCCTATGCCTAAAGGGAGCCATGTATAACCTAAATAAAGTGCCCTTTTTTTTTTTAAACTCCCTTTTCCATAAGTCCCAGTGCCTGCTGCAACGCTGCCCAAATGTCCCCTATGTCTAAGGGGAGACTATGAGATAATGAGGCTTGTCTCATGCACAAAATAAATAAAGTGCTCTTTATTCCTGAGACACCATTTTCTTTAAGCCCCAGTGCCTGCTGCAACGCTGCCCAAATGTCCCCTATGCCCAAGGGGAGACTATGAAAATAATAATAATAATGAGGCTTGTAAATAAATAAAGTGCCCTCCTTTATTTCTGAGATTCCATTTTCCCCCAGAAAAAGAGTCAGCACTTACCTCATATGCTGCCTGGCAGCAAGGCAGATTCCAGGTTTGAGAGGTCCTATCCCTCCCATGGACCTGTGAATGAAGAAAAAGTCCTGAGTTAAAATCTATCAGGTTTTCCAGAGGCAGGGCAGCATCAATATATGGGAGGTGCAGTGAGAATTATGTCCCACAAGTTCCCATTGCTCTAAAGCCACCAATGCTCTACTGAAGAGACTGATATGGACTATGGCCACGCCCTAGAACAAAGCAGTACAATCTTGCACTACTTTTAAAAATAATAAACTCTTGATTGAAGAATCTTTTCTAACACCTAATTTACCACCTCCTTGCTGTTAACGTAGGCAAAGAGAATGACTGGGGTGGGAGGGAAGGGAGGAGCTATTTAAAAGCTTTGCTGTGGTGCTCTTTGCCTCCTCCTGCTGACTAGGAGTTGAATATCCCATTAGTAATTA
The DNA here is from genome assembly GCF_027579735.1 of Bombina bombina. NCBI lineage: Eukaryota > Metazoa > Chordata > Amphibia > Anura > Bombinatoridae > Bombina > Bombina bombina. The sequence continues at coordinate 863,961,227 of NC_069504.1, read as the reverse complement.
AGATAATCCGTGGACTCGTGTCATAAAAAAAAAAAAGAAAGAAAAAATATATCTACTGCTCTTTTAAAATTCAGAGTAAGTGCTATTGCATTGTCTTATGCACATCTACTGTATGATGGGTCTTTAAAATTGCATGAAAGTTTAATTTTGACTTTACTCCTTTGTAGAGGTTAAACACAATGCTAGCTTGGGTCAGTAATGCAAAAATTACATGTTTTAATCAACGTGACAGTAAAGTAGAGACGGCTCCCAAGCAGTACATAGCCTATCAGAAGCCATAGTCCCACAACATTTGTAGGGGTTAAACACAGGTATTTAGGCAAGTTACATGTAAGTTTTGCATTAAAACATTCCTTTAAAGGGTTACAGATTGAGTATAATCACATTTATGATTTTGCACTTTAGCAAACTGTTGACTCACCAATCCATTCTTATATTCTGGCTTTCCATCGATCATCCTCATGTTCTGTATTCTGTTGCAGTTAAAAGAAAAAAGATAAAGCTAATAATTCTATACTGAAGGAAAATCTACAAATACTTCAAAATGTGTAGTTTGATTAAGCAGGTAATGAGCTAGCCTTGGGAATTAAAAGGACGCAAAACCAAATATTTTCTTTTGAGATTCAGAAAGATAAAGCATTTTAAACAAGCTTCCAAGTCACAGTTATCAAATTTGCTTTATTCTCTTTGTATCCATTATTGAAATAGAATCAATGCACTATTGCAGCGAGCTCAAAGCAATACATTGCTGCTCCTAAGCCTATCTTGATGTGCATTTCAACAAAGGATAAGATAAGAATGAAGCAAATTTGAGAACAGAAATAAAATTGGAAAGTTGTGTAAATTCACATGCTCTACTGATACATTAAAAAAGGGACCGTAAACGTTCATCTAAATTTATTAGTAATAAGCACTTCATGTTCTTAAATTAATTTGTATCTTAAATTGCAGAGCATAAGAGCTATGGAAGAGTTTTAAAATAAAGATTTAAAAAAAAAAAAAAAAAAAAACCAACCTTACATAATTTGCGCTCCACTATCCGCCCATGCAGCCCCAAAAAATGTTTAATAGCGAGTGCTGCAGGGAGGTCATGTCAATCAACAGTTTTTTCCCGCCCATTTTGAAAACTGTAGCGCGCATTCCCACATCCTCAGCGCATGCACTCGCCGCTCAATCTCAAACACAGAATCTCAATGCACGAAGCATTGAGATTCTGTGTATATGGCTGTTGGATAGTTTTAGTGCGCATGCGCAGGGTCGAGAAGGAACGTGCGCAGTCTAAATCAGAGAAGACGGACGTTCTCTTTACTGTTGGCTGCAGGGGCAATGATGGCAACAGTTGAAAAAAAGCTTCGGATTCGTAGGCGGCCAGAAGATGCGTTTTTGGCAAGTATAAAATAAAAATGCTTCCACTGCGCTTTTGCTCTGCAAACTTATCTATATTTTAAATATTAATCTTTCATTTAGGGGCTATTACGTATGAACGTTTACTGTCCCTTTAAAGTTAAATTTTAAAGGTATACTTGCACATTTTAATTTGACCATTCTATCACTTTAATATACGTTACTATTTTTCACTGGCATACACACATATGCTGCGAGCAGCATTCAAGCTCAGAGAGCTAGCTTTGTGTATTGTGTCTATGAAGACTTCATTTGAGTCAAACAGCCACTGTTGACTCAAGAGGTGTGCTGTTTTAATACCAGTGCATAGCTCTCACAGCATATGTACATATGCTGCTTAAAAACAGTAATACATTTTACTAGAAGCATTTTTGTTGATGGAAGTGTATTTAAAATTGAAATGCACCCATTCACATTTCAATTTTAACTGCCACACTAACTGTAAGCAGACAAACAGAGCCATGGGATTTATGTTGAAAGAGCCTGCATGACCAAAGCTAAATGTTGGTAAACTAGATCTGTGAGCTTGAAATGCTGACTCATCGACTCATCGGGGGGGGGACACACAAATAGCAAGAAACTGAAGACAAGTATTAAAGGGCTATAAAATACAAGTTTTGTTTAGTGTACACACATATGGGGTCGATTTATGAAGCAGCGAATGCCGCTTTTGACCCATTCCGCTTCAGTTCCGCCTGAAGCGGAAGTTAAGAAGCAGCGGTCCTAAGACCGCTGCTCCTTAACTCGCCCTCCACCTCTGAGGTGGCGGACAGCAATCAGCCCGATCGAATACAATCGGGTTGATAGACATCTCCTGCTATTCGCCGATTGGCCGCAAATCTGCAGGGGGCGGTATTTCACAAGAACTGCTAGTGCAATGATAAATGCCGTCGGCATTTATCGATGTGCAGCGGACATGATACGCTACATTGTATCATGTCCGTCCGCACAATAATAAGTTGACCCCATGGGCTGAATGTGAAAGCTTTTTAAACAGTTTAACACCTTGTCAGCTTCAATTTTTTTTTTTTTAAATCACCAAACTTCACCCTCCACTTAAAATTACTTGGAGAAGCCAATCAAGGTTTGTTACTTGCATAATTAAGGCTAGCCAAAAAGTCAAATTCGAGACAGATATGTGACAAGGTTAGGCTTGTGAAGTCTGCTGTATTTCCAATTATCAGAAATGGAAAACCCTCAATTAAATTACAGTAAAAGGTGGTAAATACATTATGAAAGTATGCTGGAATGTTTTTAATATGAATAATTTAACCTTTTATATTAGCGTCTCAAGGGTTTCATGTCCATTTATGTTGAACAGAGGTGGATGAGACAGTTCTTTACATTTTAAAAGCGGTTACAAACCTTGTTTTTGCAATGTCCACTGGCATAGAGGCAGCAGTAGTTACCAGACCACTGATCATACTGGCACAGAAGTGGAGAAGGATGTCATCCTTGAAGTAACCTATAGGGATAATGCTGTACAATGAGTACTGTATTCTACAACAATCCTGTTAATCTGATGTAAAATTTATTTTCTATGTCTCACCCGAGTCCAAAAGGAATTGCTTTGATTGAGAGTAAGATGCAAGTTGGGCAGCATTGACAACAACTGCTCGAGCCATGGTGGGAACACAACCCTATGAATGAAGGAGATATAGTGTCAACTTTCACTTGTGCTCTGCTGCATCATAAACTATACAAAAAAAAACCAACAAAAAAAAAAAAAACCACCAGCACAAAGTTAGTGCCAGTGTCAATTCCAATCTCCCATCCACACTAATGTACCATTACAAGTATGCAAAGCACTAACAAGCTCGTGGGAACCCTGTGCCCAGAGCTATCACCATAAAATAGCAATCGATGCTGCACTGAGGGGTTAACCCAGACTTTAATGCTACACTCATCTCTTTTCTACTAGGCTGTCAAGTAGTGTTGCTGCCAGGCCAATGCTAACCTCCTCTTCACTCCCCTTGAACATTCCCTTCACACATTGATTGAGACACGGTACGCCATGGACAAGGGAAACCAAAGCAGCAGATAGACTTTCAAAAAGACTAAACAGTTTACAGTCCGATCTGGTGTGAGTAGAACGCTGACAATAGGGCTGTAGAGCCAGGGATCTAATGTGTCGTCATTATTATTAATAAATTATCAAACCTTGAGGCTGGCATGACTGACCTTAGTATTATTCCAACAGATAGCTCATAAAAGCTTGCCAGGCCCCTGATATAAAATATAGCCCAATTAAAAGCAGTGCTACCCCTCCTTTATTCCACACACTACAACAGCATTATATTTATACCTTGAACAGAATGATACAACAGCCTCTCCCTTACATACACTAGAACACGACACCACATGACTGTCATGCACACTAATACAGTGACAATGGCAGCATTCACCTCCCATATGGAATGTCAGATGTAATGTTTACACAACACAAGCATTAAAAGTGACAGCCTCCCTCAAGCAGACACTGCTACTAGTTGTTACGTGTACACAGAGCAACGCCAGCCTGCCAATACTCACTCTCCAAAGTGTAGTTACACCTTCCTCTCTAGACATCCGTACCAAGGCATTGAACACATTGCTGTACCCCCGTCTCTGATCAACTGGCATCCTGTAGAGGGTTAAAAAGAGCAAAATTAAAACAATTATCCTTTTCTTTAATCCTTATATCTCTACACTTTCTTTTCGTGACTTTTTAACCTTTGGCAATAATTCGATCAATATGTCTTGCACGAAGAAGAAGTATCCTGAAGTATATTGTTTGATCCTGCCTTAAAGGGACATTATACACTAGATTTTTCTAGAATGTTTTGTAGATGATCCATTTATATAGCCCATAGAGTTTTTTTTTTAAATGTATAGTTTTGCTTATTTTCTTAAATAACATTGCGCCGATTTTCAAACTCCTAACCAAGCCACAAAGTTTTAGGAGAATAGTGATGTATACCTACTCCAGCTTCCTCCCGTTTGTGTAACGAGTCTTTTCATATGCAAAGTAAGGGGGGGGTCTGCTTTTTTTGCTATAGAATTACTTTCAGCGGGTGTTCCAGCTAACCTTTTCAACAGCGCTAAACTGGGAGCTTCCAAGTAAGTTTTTAAACTGTTTTATACTGGATTTTTATATCAGTATCTGTGCATATTATTCTTTATAGTAGTGTCTACTGGATTTTTATATCAGTATCTGTGCATATTATTCTTTATAGTAGTGTCTATTACATGCAGTTATATGAAAATTGGTGTATACTGTCCCTTTAAAAAAAAAAAAAAAAAGGCAAATGAAACCAAAAATTATTTTCTGATCCAGATAAAGAAAATTATTTGAAACAACTTTCCAGTTTACCTCTATTATCAAATTTGCATTTTTCTCTTGGTATCCCTTGTTGGAAAACATACCTATGTAGGCTTAGGATCAGCAATGCATTAATATTTTTGTACTCCACTTGTAATCTAGGTCATAATCTTTAGATGAAGTTTAAGTCCTTGTTCAAAGGGTTTTCATTGTAATTTTAAACTCACCATTTCTATGAATAAGCCAAGAGACTTTAAAGTCAAAATAAAAAAAAATAAAAAAAATCTTACATAATTTGGATAGAGCATGCAATTTTAATTTACATTCTCTTGGTATCCTTTTGTTAAAAAGGCACACCAAGTAGCAGAAATGCACTACTGGCAGCTAGCTGCTGATTGGTGGTAGCACATAAATGCCTCTTCATTGGTGCATCCGATGTGTTCAGCTAGTTTCCAGTAGTGCATTGCTACTCCTTCAACAAGGGACACTAAAGAATTAAGCAAATTTGATAATAGAAGTAAAATTGGTGGTGGTGGTAATAAAATTTCATGCTCTGAATAATGAAAGAAAAATATTTTCATGTCCCTTTAAAAAGACAGTGCTGCTTAAAGGGACAGTCTAGTCAAAATTACATGATTCAGATAGGGCATGCAATTTTAAACAACTTTCCAATTTACTTTGTTCTCTTGGTATTCTTAGTAGAAAAAGCTAAACCTAGGTAGGCTCATATGCTAATTTCTAAGCCATTGAAGGCCGCCGCTTATCTGAAAGCATCTGACAGGTTTTCACAGCTAGAGGGCGTTAGTTTGTGTGTGGCATATAGATAACATTGTGCTCATGCCCAAGGAGTTATCTATGCAGCAATGCACTACTGAAAGCTAGCTGCTAATTGATGGCTCTACATAAATGCCTCTTGATGTCTCACGCAATGGGTTCATCTAGCTCACAGTAGTACATTGCTGCTCCTTCTACAAAGGATACCAAGAAAAATGGAGCACACTTGATACAAGAAGTAAAATGGAAAAATGTATGCTCAATCTTGAAAGAGCATGTTTGTGTTTTATATCCTTTTAACCCCTTTCCACCCTTAGGACGTTCTATGCCGTTCCTAACCACACTGGCTTTAACGCCCTAGCCTTTTAGTTGTAATGTAGACAGGCTGGAGGGCGCGCCTAGCCTCAGACACTGCTCCCCCCCAGACACAATCCCATCATTGAAATCACACGATTGCATGAACAATCGAGCATTTGTTCTGATGTAGACAAATAAGTCCTGGCGGGAAGGGGTTAACTAGCAAAACAGTTTCAATGCTTTAAAAACATTTTTTTGGGATACAAATATTTTACAAAGCACTGTTTAAATTCCTGTGCATATATAGAAGGTAAATTCCAATTTGCTTTTATAATCAAATTTGCTTTGTTCTCTTGGTATTCTTTGTTGAAGGTTAAACCCTTGAAGACCGCCTCTAATTTCAGTGCATTTTGACAGTTTTTTTTACAGCTAGATAGCGCTAGTTCATGTGTAACATATAGCTAACATTGTGCTCATGGAGTTACCTAGGAGTCAGCACTGATTGGCTAAAATGCAAGTCTGTCAAAAGAAGTGAGATACTTAGAAAGTGTGTAGAGGCTTAGATACAAGGTAATCACAGAGGTAAAAAGTAGATTAAAAAGGGGGACACTAAAGGCAAAATCAAACTTTTATGATTCAGATAGAGCATGCCATTTTAAACAACTTTCCAAGTATGTACATTAAAGGGATGGTAAACTCCATATTAATAGATTATGGGAATAGTCTTGTTCGATTACATTAAATTTACACACCAGATTTCATATAATAAAATATATTACTAATAATTTACAAATCTTGTAATTATAAGTCTGTCTTACGTGTTCTATCTCCAGCCCCCCTGTGACGTCATATCCATTGTTTATATATTTCGATCAATCAGCAAGCCTGTCGCTAGACAGGCTTACTTCTATACAATCCGCTTTGCGCATGATAACATTATTCTACCAATACGCCCATCCAATCAGGAGCATTTTAATCCGGTGACGATTTTGCGCAATACATGCATTGATTGTCACTTTCCACGCAAAAGTTAACAGTGATATCTAATAAATATGTAATTTATATTTACTAATAAATTAAATAGTTATAAACTTACTGATATTTCAGAATTGTCAACGAATGATCATTTTATAAAAAGGGACCGATCTCTTGCACACTCAATCACATTAAATTTTTTATTCACACTGAACCAAGTAAAGATTGAATCTTGTGACTCAATGTTTACTTGGTATACGTCATTCTCACCAATGCGCATACGTTAAAAATAGTGTCGGGAATGAGCAAATTCTATGACGTGCAGAGAGGGTGGAGACAAGATAAGTGTCCAGTTTTTTTCAGGGAAATAAATAAGAGGGGCGGAGCGATGAAGCGCTACAACGGTTTGTGAATATGTATACATTTTAATAAAAGTGCATATAAAACACTTGGAATGTTAATGCGGTTTAATAGATATTGTATTAAATAATTTAAATCGGTCATTTACTAATAACGGAGTTTACCATCATTTTAACAAAATGTGCAGTCTTGTTATATTTACACTTTGAGTCACCAGCTCCTATTGAGCATGTGCAAGAATGAAATTTGAAATTTGTCAGACAAAAAACAAACAAAATTGTTATTGTTTAAAAAGATAAATAATTCCTTTACTACCCATACCCCAGTTTTGCACAACCAACATTGTTATATTAATATACTTTATAACATTTAAACCTCTAATTCTGCCTGTTTCTAAGCCACTACAGACAGCCTCTTATTACATGCTTTAATAGTTTTTCACAAGAGACTGCTAATCCACGTGGGCCATATAGATAACATTGTGCTCACGCCTGTGGAGTTGTGGCTGACACTACACTATTTGGCTAAAAGGCAAGTCAATAGATAATAGCCATGTGATCAGGGGGCTGTCAGAAGAGGCAAAGATATAAAGGTAATAACAGAGGTTAAAAGTATATTAATATAATTATGTTGGCTGTGCAAAACTGAGGATATGGGTAATAAAGGGATTATCTATCTATTTAAACAAATATAAATTCTGGAGTAGACTGTCCCTTTCAGTAGCTTGTTCTATGGCGAGTTACCACCTAGGGCTCGATTTATCAAGCCGTTCGCCCCCCTACGACTGCAGATTCTCACAAAAGAACCTGCAGTCAGTATTTATCAGACCGCTGCTTCCCTAACTTCTTCTCCAGCCCTCAGGTGGAGAATTTCAATCTCTCTGGTCTCGTGGGACCGGGGAAGATTGACAGCTCCTGCCCGCGCATGATTGGCTGTGTGCTGGCAAGTGTTGCACAAGAGCTCAAAATAGTGCTCTTGTGCAATGCTGAATTCCGGCAGCGGATTGCTGGCCAGCCAGAGGCATGCTGGGACAGACAGCGGTGCATATCTACGCCCCTGTTCGCCATAGCTTGATAAATAGAGCCCCTAGGAGCAGCCTGTTTTAGCCCAACTGTGCTTTCCAAAGAGGTGAACTTTCCTGAAGTATCAATCTGATCCTGCTTAGCAAAGGTCAGTCCAGCACCAAAGTACCAGGCAATCCTCCTCTGAACAAGGCAACATATATAAAAAGTTACTTTAATGTCCTTTTTAAAAAGGGACATAAAGTCAAAATTAAACTTTCATGATTTATTTAGAGCTTTGCCATTTTAAGAATTTAAAATTCACTTCCAGTATTCAATTTACTTTGAATTCTTTGTTGAAAAGCATAGGTACATATCCTCAGCAGAAATAGTACACTGCTGGGAGCTTGCTGGTGATTGGTCCCTATACACAAATACCTCTTGTCACTGGCTCACCAGATGTGTACAGCTAGCTGCTAGTAGAGCATTGCTGCTATGGAGCTAACTGTGTTTAATGCCTTTGCTGGGGTTAAACAGTAGTTATGCAAGCAATAGAGCAATAATTAAATGCACTATTAAAGCATTTTCTTTTTGCACTTTTAGGTCCCTTTAATTTGTATTATTGCTCGTTTATTTTCAAATGCATAATCTGCTCCTACACAGTTACCTTTTTAGGAGCTCAAAGTCCAGCAAGATCTGCTTCAGTGATACAGCCAGAGACATTTTAGTTGACGAAAACATGGCGCAAAGTTCCCTAAGCTGCTTGTTAACTACTAGAGAATACGATAAGTGCTATCATGTTGATCGTTGCTGATAATTTAACTTCATGTAGGACGAACAGCATTCAATGGCCATTTTACATGAAAAGATGACATGAAAGTTCCCATTTCCAAGGGTAAACTACAACAAGAATAATTATTTTTTTTATCATGCCTATGACGTCATCAGTGGCTGGAGTTTGGCGGCGATTTCGAAGTGGCCAGAAACAATATTCTTTATAAAATAACTACTGTTTCTGCTGCATGATATAGAAAGGGTGCAGGAGGCTATTTGCATCTCTATCTAAGGTGGGACTAAGATCTCTAAAGGTGTAGACTGTCCCTTTAAGAATATGGGTATTACATCCCTTTAAAAATGGAAGGCTTTTCAGTACCTCCACAAAAAAAAAAAATAATAATAAATATATATATATATATATATATATAACCATATGTCTAAGAAAGTTAGCATAAAACAGTGGCTTTACCTTCCATCTGCAGTCATTCTGATCAATGCCACTTCAGCTGGGGTGCCCACAAAAGCACCTGTGGCCCCTGCTGTCATGCCAATGGCAGCCTTCATTAAGAAGTTTGGGGGGGTGCCGTCGTCCTTTGTTAGCTTTTCAAACAGGATAGTGTAGATACCAAGACGAGTGGTTGTGTACGTAGCCTGGCGTAAGAGTCCTGCAGACAGTCTGAAGAGAAATATAATAAAGTCAGCAGAGCATTAAAGGGATATGTTGGTGAAAAGAAACACAAATTGTATAGATCATTTGATTGTTACAATAATGCTCCTTGATTTCTATGTTTAACCACAGCAAACATATCAAACACATAGTTAAGATTCAGAAGCTGGAGCTATGCCAAAACTATATAGAACGGGGCATAGACTGACCATGAGTCGCAGCTAAATGTTTATGCTGCTCCCTATTGGAGCAACAGCAGCAATGCATTGTGGGTCCTGAGTGGGACTTGAGATTTGTGTCTGACCCTCTGCAGGGGTTAAAACGGATTTTCATTAAACCGCATTTTTTCTCTTACCCAGTATAGATCCCCCGTAGGCCTTCATTTCGTAAAATACTGCCAACTGCATGGAAACTAGTTTTATATTCCTTAGTTTTCGCACCTTCACCACTTAACTGCATACGATTCTTCACTAGATCTAGTGGTTGAACGAAAACAGTTGCTCCCATTCTAAAAAACAAAAAACAATTAGACGTTACAAACTCATACATGTACCAGAAAATACATAATACCCAATTACCATTACATCAGTTTGTAAAGTTGAAATTACACGTTCATGATTCAGATGGAACATGCAATTTTAAAAAACTTTTTAATTTACTATTTAAATTTGCTTCGTTTTTCTGTATTGTGTTCAAAAGCTTACATAGGTAGACACAGGAGGAACAAAGCACTACAGGGAGCTGATTGGTAAATGCACATTATATGCCTCTTGTCATTGGCTCACCTGATGTGAGCAACTAGCTCCCATAACTGAATTGATGCTCCTTCAACAATGGATACCAAGAGAATGAAGCAAACTGGAAAGTTGTTTATAATTGTATGTTCTATCAGAATCATGAAAGAAATATCTTGGGTTTTATGTTACCTTAAAAAGGACACTGAACCCAAATTTTTTCTTTCGTGATTCAGATAGAGCATGACATTTTAAGCAACTTTCTAATTTACTCCTATTATCAAATTTTCTTTATTCTCTTGGTATCTTTATTTGAAATGCAAGAATGTAAGTTTAGATGCCGGCCCGTTTTTGTAAACAACCTGGGTTGTTCCTTGCTGATTGGTGGATAAATGCATCCACCTATAAAAAAAGTGCTGTCCAGAGTTCTGAACCAAAAAAAAAAAACCTTAGATGCCTTCTTTTTCAAATAAAGATAGCAATAGAACGAAGAAAAAATGAATAGGAGTAAATTAGAAAGTTGCTTAAAATTGAATGCTCTATCTAAATCGCGAAAGAAAAAAAAACTTGGGTTCAGTCTCCCTTTAAGTAATGGTAAATCCTAGCGTGTCTGAAATACTAGGGATTTACCATTGGAACAAATAAAGGGGACTTTCAGTCATTAAGTATAACATACTTCATGCTAAAATCTCCTTCGTCTGCAGCGTACGCCACACTGAGCTGCACCTCTTAGCCAATCGCCACGCGGGAAAAAAGCCGACATGACTTTTATTTGTTCCACTGGTAAAATCCTTTAAATAGGATTTACCATCACTTTACCCTATCCAAAGCGCAAATTAAAGGAACATAAAATGTTATAATATTTTGAATAATTAATTTGTGCCACCCAGTTGGGAAAATACACACAAACACATCATTTGTGGTCTCCAGCAATTGGTTTGACAATGAGAATATATTTTAATTATTAAATCGGTCACACAAGAAAAAAAAAAAAAAAAGAAAAAAAACACACACTTTCTACTTTGTGTCTACATAGGCTTGTCACTCTGCCAAGAACAGAGTTGTATTTGTCAGTAAGCATTAATAAAGCATTATGAATGATGCACAAACCTGAATTTCCTGTTTGTTTTAATAAACCTTTAACAGCTTTTAGGTAATCTTTTTGTGTAATGAAGAAGAAAAAAATGGATCATTAAATACTTTTTTTTGTAAAAATATATATTTCCATCAAAATGCTTTGCACAAGTTTACACAAAAGAAACTGGTGTTTGATATTCTGTTCATTTAATTTCTAGGTTTTATAAGTATGATATAAAGTGTGTTATCCATGTATCTTCAAGTTCTCTCAGTAACAGCAAATGTATATAATAAAAACCCACCCATTAGTCTAAGATATGGGATACGCAAGAATATTACTACCAGTGTACTCTACATAAAGTTTGTTAAACAGTTTAAAACTAAATAAATGTAACAGCTGATAGTAGACTCTAATCTGCATATAGTCCTCTTGATTGGTCTACTAAAAGGAGCCAACAGCTAAAATCTATTTTCAGCTCATCATGGCCAACAGGCAGCAATTACTATAACACCGTTTACTACATATAGTATATTAGCAATTAGACATTGCATTAAAAAAAGATGTGTACAAAAATAAAAAAAAGTTTCAAAGAATTCTCATATACTTCAAGCAAAATCAATGTTTTGCAGTCCAGGGATATATTGAACTTTGAAGTTCTTATCTGTTACTGTACAGTAACTAATGACAGCTACAGTATAAATGACCTCCTGCACTGACCTAGCAATTAACAGGCAGCAAGGTTATATTCTAGATCTAGCAGTATGCACTACAGTCTGTCTTGCAGTATGATTGAATATTTTATTGAGCCCTTTTAAACAATTAAAATTGTATTTAAAAAGTTACCAGTATTCCAAAAAGGCTGTTTTAAGTGTTTCTTGAAATATTGCTTTAGATAAAACATTCTACCAAAATAGGATTGCAAGCAATAGAGAATTATTTGATTTCAATAAAATAAGTTTGAAAAGTTGTTTTATCACATTTTTGAAGCTATCCAAGCAACCATTATACCAATGCACAACCCCGAGAGAATAAGATTATTATTATTATTTTAACTCTAAAAGCTTAAATAATAGACACGCTTTTACAGGATTTAAAATATTTTTTAATGATTGTTATGAAAATAACCGATACAATGGAGCATACAATCATTCCAAAATACTATTTTACTGTTTCACGATAATTTAATTATCTAAAATTCATTTTGACAGTATTCTGAAGAAGTATATACATAGATAAAGGCATGTTTAGGCATATATGCAAAACAAAACACACCAAAAAAAATGATGTATGTAACGAAATGCACACGGTCTTTTTGATGTTAACATTATTATTTAACAATTACCCAGCCAGTCCCCCAAAAAGGAACTTCACCGCCTTGGGGGAGGTCCGCTGCCTCCCACTGTCTGCCATCTTTCCACCGAATGACTGGAGAGACCCCCAAGGTGACACCGTAACACCGGAGGAGGGAGAAAAAGAGGGAGGCGCAACCTGGTGATGTAAAGGAATGATGATTTGGCAGACATATTGGAAAATGGCAATTCTTCGTTGACCTTTATACCCGGGGCCATATTAGGTTTGGGAAAAAGCGACGGAGGTGTAATGTGACGCCAAAACGAACATTTTAGATACGGGCAAGTTGTTGGATTTGGCAATAATGTTAGTGGCTTGTCAAGTTGAATTGGGAAAATGTATCGTACTCATCGATGACGAACCTGGCTATAATGACATAATTTTTCCTGGACTCTGTGAAATGTAAATAAACAGATTAGGATGTTGGCTAAATCTCTCACTGACTGCAGACATAATCGGACATCTTTGGTTTTGGCAGAGCTTGACTTTATCCCTTTCTTTAATTGTATCAAGGGACAGTCTAGTCAAAATTAAATTTTCATGTTTCAGATAGAGAATGCAATTTTAAAAAACTTTCCAATTCACTTTTATCATCAAATTTGGTTCTCTTGATATTTTTTGTTGAAAGCTAAACCAGGCTCATATGCTAATTTCTATAACCTTAAAGGGACACTGAACCCACATTTTTTTGTTTCGTGATTCAGATAGAGCATGCCATTTTAAGCAACTTTCTAATTTACTTCAATTTTTCTTTGTTCTTTTGCTATCTTTATTTGAAAAAGAAGGCATCTAAGCTAAAAAGCCAGACAATTTTTGGTTCAGACCCTGGACAGCACTTGTTTATTGGTGGGTGAATTTATCCTCCAATCAACAAGAACAACTCAGGTTGTTCACCAAAAATGGGCCGGTGTTCTAAAATAAGTTGTCTACTGCATAAGAATGCAGGACATACATCACTTCCGGTGATGTGAATCAGCTGCTGGAGGTGTGTGTCGCTCACTACGCATGCGCAAGAGGCCCAACATCCTCAAAACAGCTGTTTAAGGCTACACAACGGGTCGAGGAATTCTATGGCTTGTAATCTTCAATGCGCTTGTGCGAACAATGCCACGCATGTGCACACGGCCCTACTCCTCACTTATCAGAGACAAGGCACTGGAAACACTAACAACCCTATTGGTTGTCAAGACAGTGACTTCACTGACACGCGGATCAGATAATGCAGTAACGCTTTTTTCCTATGTATTATCTGATCGGTCCGTAGTCCGTTTGATTTGCCCACCTCCATTCAATTTCCAAATTGATCCATCGCGCGCCGCCGACTTGCCGTGCCCGGGGGGGGGTGAACTTATGGGGGTTACAGGGGGTGCTGATGGGGCTTACATAAGATACACAGGGGGTGCTTATAGGGGATACAGGGGGTGCTGATGGGGGGTTACAGGGGGTGCTGATGGGGCTTATGTAGGTTACACAGGGGCTGCTTATGAGGATGACATGGGGGGGCACTGGTGCTTATGTAGTTTACAGAGGGGTGCTTATGGGTGTTACAGGGGGGCTGATGGAGCTTATTTAGTTTACAGAGGGGGTGCTTATGGGTGTTACAGGGGGGCTGATGGAGCTTATTTAGTTTACAGAGGGGGTGCTTATGGGTGTTACAGGGGGGCTGATTGAGCTTATGTAGTTTACAGAGGGGGTGCTTATGAGGGTTACAAGGAGGCTGATGGGGCTTATGTAGGTTACACAGGGGGTACTTATGGGGGTTAAATAGGGGGGCCATGGTGCTTATGTAGTTTACAGAGAGGGTGCTTATGGGGGTTACAGTGGCAGCTGATGAGGCTTATGTAGGTTACCCCCTCTGTAACCTACTTAAAGTGAAGGTTAAGTTACAGCCTTCATATTTCGTTAATACACTTCTATGCATATAAAATTAGTAACGGCTATATTATTTTTTTATAATTATATTTTTATTATTTTATACTCTGTTTTTTCCTTACCGTTCCCTTCTATTCTCCTCCCATTAGTTACTTCCTGCTTTCTTACCCAGTGACTTATAGAGCGGTCCCTCACGCTCTATACGTGTATAGTAGGCTCGTGCACGGAGACTATCCAAAACTACGCATGCACATCTATCTCCTACTTTAATTAATGCACATGCGTTAATCGAGTCCATTACCCATTTATCCACTTACTTTGGAAATCTAATGGCAGACAGATAGGATATTATTACAATTTAAGTTACTATTGCCACCGGAGTTGGATACTGTAGCCGATTATCGCCGAACTGCTGTAAGCTGAAAGTGCATAAATAATATTGGCAGAGAGCATGCGCGAAACGGGGCCGCGCTCGCTTTGCCGATGTAAACAGAAGACACTGACGCATGCGCATATTGTGACACTAACTGCTGATGTCAATTGACGGCCGCCTAACGGCCTAAAAGTCAATTGGCTTCTGAAACAACGTGATCATCCTTTCAGCAGAAAAAAAAGGGTCGATTTAGTGATAGCGATATTGGAAAGAAATAATTAATATATTAAATGAACGATGTAAAATTAAAAATATTGATGAATGAAACTGCCATTTATTTTGGGTGATAAATAAAATATTGCATTAGCAACGATCAAAGTTAACCTTCACTTTAAGCCCCATCAGCACACCCTGTAACCCCCATAAGCACCCTCTGTGTAACCTACATAAGCCCCATCAGCACCCTCTGTAACCCCCATAAGCACCCCCTCTCTAAACTACATAAGCACCAGCGTCCCCCATTTAACCCCCCATAAGCACCGCCTCTGTAACCTACATAAGCCCCATCAGCACACCCTGTAACCCCCATAAGCACCCCCTGTGTAACCTACATAAGCCCCAGCAGCCCCCCCTGTAACCCCCATAAGCACCACCTCTGTAAACTACATAAGCACCAGCACCCCCATGTCATTCCCCATAAGCACCCTCTGTGTAACCTGCATAAGCCCCATCCGCACCCCCTGTAACCCCCATAAGCACCCCCTCTGTAAACTACATAAGCCCCATCAGCACCCCCTGTAACCCCTATAAGCACCCCCTGTGTAGCTTACGTAAGCCCCATCAGCACCCTCTGTAACCCCTATAAGCTCCCCCTCCCCCCCGGGCACGGCAAGTTGGCGGTGCGCGATGGACCAATTTGGAAATTGAATGGAGGTGGGCAAATCAAACGAACTACGGACCAATCAGATAATACATAGGAAAAAAGCGTTACTGCATTATCTGATTGGTCTGTGTGTCTGTGAAGTCACTGTCTTGACAACCAATAGGGTCGTGTTTCCAGTGTGCCGCTTGTGCCTTGTCTCTGATGAGTGAGGAGTAGGGCCGTGTGCGCATGCGCGGCATTGTTCGCGCATGCGCATTGAAGATTACAGGGCCATAGAATTCCTCGACCCGTTGTTGTAAAATAAGTCCCTTAAACAGCTGTTTTGAGGAGGTTGGGCCTCTTGCGCATGTGCAGTGAGCGCCACACACCTCCAACAGCTGATTTCAAGTCACCGGAAGTGACGCAGGACACGGATTCTTATGCGTCGCCGCTTATTTTAGAACACCGGCACCTAAACTTTCATTCTTGCTTTTCAAATAAAGATAGCAAGAGAATGAAGAAAATTTGATAATAGGAGTAAATTAAAAAGTTGCTTAAAATTGCATGCTTATCTAAATCTCGAAAGAAAAAAATTGGGTTCAGTGTCCCTTTAAAGGCCACCCCTTATTTAAATGCATTTGGCAGTTTTTCACAGCTAGAGGGCGTAATTTCATGTGTTTAAAAAAGATAACACAGTGACCACGCCCTGATTTTACAAGTGAGAGGGCACTGATTGGCTAAAAACATGTCTGTCAAAAGAACTGAAATAAGGGGGCAGTCTGCAAAGGCTTAGATACAAGGTAATCACAGAGGTAAAAAGTTTATTTATATAACCGTGTTTGTTATGTAAAACAGGGGAATGGGTAATAAAGGAATTATCTATCTTTTTAAACAATAACAATTCTGGAGTAGACTGTCCCTTTAAACTAACTTATTGGGTGGAATCTTAAGAGAAACAAAAAGTATTTAACATTAGGTATAGATTTGTAAATTACAGCATTACAGTATATTTTTTTTTTAGCCATCATAATTTTTTAAGTAAATTAAAAAGTATGCCCAGCCCAATCAGATACACTGGTAGACTAGGTTTAGCATCTCAACTTCGGAATTGGTACTAGAATTCTTAAATTAAACACAATATTGACGCCATCATTCATTTTTTTGATTGGTTGGATATTTTTGTCTTTACATATTAGCATTTCAAGTAAACATTGAGCTAGTTCCAAACAATTTTTTGTCAGATTATCAATTATAACTTCTCATTAGTCCTGTACAGTATCTACTAGGTTGGTCTAATGTTTAGTATGGAAATTAAGTGAACATACCTGTCATCTTCAGGGAAGAAGTTGACCCGACCTATCCATTTTAACGTTTCTTTATGAAGGAAAGTGTCATTGTAGTAAGAGCCACTAAAGACTAACAACAAAAAGAGGAAGACTTCTTTTAAAATTAGATGTGTAGATCATGTGCCTATTTGTGGATACATTTGTGTATTTCATTATTTCAAAATCAACTCATGACCTGCTGTAGCTCCTTCCTTAAAATATACATTTAGCTGTATATGAAGAAAGTACCAAATGTAACTATCTCACTTTGGGCTAGATTACATGTGGCTTGCAAATGATTATGCTAGCGTTTTCTCGACCGTTTGTTACCCCTTTCGATTGCGCTGATATTACAAGTGGAGCGAAATCACGATTTCGCTAGCGCAATCTTGATTTACGCTAGAATTCTTACCGCAGTATCAGAGCTGTGGTTTACTGTTTTTGCAAAATTAAATTTACAAACTTTCAGCTGTTTGCAATGAACAAATCAAACAAAAGCAATTGAAATAGCTCAACACATTAAATGCTTCAAGTGGTTTCCCCAAATTCAACTGAAATTCAACCCCCTGAATAGAATCCCTCACAACAGCACAAATATGCAAAACAGTTGCTGTCTCAAGCACACATGATGCAACTAATCAATGGCTTCATTAGTTGCACCAGGTGTGCTTGAGCTAGAACACATGAAATACCTGAACTAGCTAGGGGTTTGTTGAGTGTCACGTTTGACTGCATGTTAGAAATATGCAGGGGTCAAGTCCAGCGGGAACGCATGGGAACAGAGCTCCTGCACTATTTTTGCAGGTGGAACTAAGTACCCCCTGAACAGAGAATATAAACACTTCAGTGAACAATACTGCTGCTGGTGGGAGGAGCTGGAGCACAGTCTGGTTAGAAGGATAGTGAGATCCTCTAATAATGGGCAGTAACATTTCTTACAATACACTAAATGCAAGCCTGTAAGTGGGCTGTGTGATCACCCTGCACTGTGTGGAACACATGGTGCTTACATTTCTGTGTGTGGCTTGCTCTGGGGTTATTTAGCTCCCCTCAGCAGAAATAAGACTATTGCACCTTCCTTAAGTGGGTGAGACTATGTTGCAGAGGAGGAGTCTGGAGTTGGTGTCAGACCCGGAGGTCTCAGCCTGCCCAGGAAAGGAAGGAGGGGGAGGAATGAGGGTTTGAGGAACTGAAGCTAAGCTGGCTATGCACCATCTGAGTTAAAAACAAAGTATGGACACCCCGGTTCTTGACATTAAACAAAAGGTGTTCACGTGTGTCTAGTTTAGTTATTTTAAAGTTGTTTTGAAAAAAGTTCAGTGTTTCACCAAAGAAAAAATGTGCTCATCAAGGAAGAGTCACAATAGTATGCGCAGTCTGTTTATCTATGTTGGTGTCTATATGCCTATCAATTTATGGTCAGCAGACCAGCTTCTCTGCAGAATGCTGACCTGTGCAAGATAATGTATTTGATGTAGATTCAACCTTACCAGTTTCCTCCCAAAGTGAATGGTGACCTGTTTTGCTTCTAATGTTACTGCTCCCTCATGCCTCCTGCTTCCTCTGCCAGTATTACTTGCTTCACATTAACTTGCATTGTGACCATAATTTTACTTTACATTACATTATCATTTTTTCTTGCTGCAGAGTGAGTGCACACACAAACCTTATCAAGATCATAATATCAGATTTTTACATTACAGAGCCTTTGTAAGGAATTGCCCTCCATTTCCCTTAATTACCTGCCTGTCACACTTCTGTGAGTTAACCCAACCCACTTTCACTATTTAATTGTCACGCTGACGTTAACCAGGTGTTTAGATATTTTTTGTTTCAAACAAGAAACTCAGCCTACTTAGTGTAAACTCCTTCATTCTAACGGGACTGTTTGGACCGCTCCGTGTTACAGAGTTTAGACACACCCACTGGTTCACGTCATCTGACAGGGAGCGCTCCGTGTATCTGAGTAAAGAACGCCCAATCCTACGTCATCTCAGAACGGAGACCGGATTACCGCAGCTTGACCCAAACGAAGAGTTACCTGTCATAGACTGATTAACAGCCTGCACATTGGAGGTCAGTGTGTTAAATCACAGAGATTAGTAATCTGTTGTACAGTTATCTTGGGATAAGAGTTTTGCCAAGTGGTATATATTCAAACACAAGTACTTCACTTATAAATAGCAACAACTTGCTTCTTGTCTCACTTGTTGTTACACAGTATGTGATTGTAGCAATTTCACTTTAAGCAGTCACAGATCTTTTGAATTAAATTGATCTATTGCCAAGTGATTACATTCAAACCATCTGATACATCTGCAGTTGTGATCCACATTAGACCATCCAAACCATATCAAGGATTGGTCTTACAGCCTTACACATCCTGAGAGCCATGGAGTAACATCTCCTAAAATTTTACTAAGGCTATTAGCTTTTTGGATTATTCAACATCATCAATATATAAATGCCCCTTCATGTGTTCTAAAAATGTGTGTGTATTTAGTATAAATTAATCCTAAATTACAAATAAAAATTTCACCCCTGCCATGTAAAAATGTAACCCTGAGTGTTCATCCTCAGGCCCAAAGGCAACCGTTCAGCCCTTCATTGGTTTTAATTTGCTGTGAGTGTATAGATTATATACATATAATATACATACAATATAATCTAAGTGTGTGTGTATAAAACAATATTAATTGTGAGGGGGGGTGGAAATCTTAATGAGTTCCCACACTTTTTTTTTGTAGGACTTGACCCCTGGAAATATGGCTAAGTCAAAAAAATGGTCTAAAAAGTTAAGAGAAGAGATCATCACTCTTCACAAACAAGGAACAAGATACAAAAAGATAGTGAAGGCACTGAATGTTCCTAGACACACAGTTGGAAGCATAGTTTGCAAGTTCAAAGTTAAAGGAACAGTGGTGCAGTGGCCGTTTTATGTGGGTACAAAACTCCCCATTATGCTGAGGAGGAAGCAGTTTATCCGCTGCTTCTTTTTTGTCTAGCCACACCCCTATAACAACTAGTTACACCCCTAACTGTCTATTCATACTCACGGAACACCCGTGCCATTACCACACCCATGCTGTCTCCAGTTAAGAACACCTGTGACCCACATGCTTTCCTGACTAATGCATGGTGAGCAGTTGCCCCCCCCCCCCATTAATATGTTGCTGGAACTGCTGCTGTCTGTTGGACTGTTCAAGTATCCGTCTGTGAGCGGAATAACAGTGCAGAAGTTTTGAAATAACCCAGACAAAAAAGGATGGAAATAATCATACTTAATATAAAAAAAAACTTGGACATTTTTCATCTTTTAATCAAAAATCATACAGACCCTTAAAGTAGAAAATTTAAAGAAAAAATTAATAATTCTGGGAATTTTGCACCCTTCTTTACGCTTATCGGTGGAGTTACAATTAATTTGACAAATTCAATAGTCTACAGCTAGCAAGCAAATTAAAATACCATGAAGGTGTTGCAAACACAGTCTGTCTATTCTGTAGTGACAAAGGGGTTTGCCAGAAACAGAAGTTATAAAACAGCGGTCTAAAGACCGCTGCTCCATAACCTATCTGTCTGCTCTGAGGCGGCGGACAGAAAACAAACCCGATCGAATACAATCGGGTTGATTGACAGCACCTGCTAGCGGCCACGAATCTGCAGGGGGCGGTATTGCACCAGCGTACGCTGTCGGCATTTATCGTTGTGCAGCGGACATGATACGATACATTGTATCATGTCCGCTCGCACATTAATAAATTGACCCCATAGTTCAAAATAATGAGTAATTCATAGATCAATAAATAGAAAGCAGGCAGCCAAAGCAAAGGCAGAATTAGTAAGCATTAAGATAGTACATTAGTATATTTAGTAACACTTGAAATACCAATTACTGCTATTAATAATCTCAAAGAATATAGGTTAAAGGGACAGTCTACTACAATATTGTTATTGTTTAAAAAGACAGATAATCCCTTTATTACCCATTCCCCAGTTATGCATAACCAACATGGTAATATCAATATACTTTTTACCTCTGTGATTACCTTGTAGTTGTATCTAAGCCTCTGCAGACTGCCCCTAATCTCAGTGCTATTTACAGACATGCATTTTAGCCAATTAGTGCTGACTCATAAATATCTCCATGGGAGTGAGCACAATGTTATCTATATGGCACACATGAACTAGAAGTGTATTGCTGTGAAAAGCTATCAAAATGCACTGATATAAGAGGCTATCTGTAGTGGCTTAGAGACAGGCAGAAATTTAAAGGTTTGAAGGTTATAAAGTATGCTAATATAACAATGTTGGTTGTGCAAAACTGGGTAATGGGTAGTAAAGGCCCTTTTATAGGGCTGAAACGCATAGACGTTATTCTGAACAGGATTTGTGAGGCTATCTATCATCCCAGGATCGTTTGTTAGGGTGAGTTTTATACTGATAGAACCCACCACACATACACAATTTGTATATCGTTTGTTCTTTTATTTAGGTATTACTCAGTATCCGGATATCAAGTTTTCAAAGTTTTTAAAGCATATGGATATAGGATCATTCTTTTTGGACATCCATTTTATTTGGACATAGATTTTAACACTGAACACCTACAGTGTAAGAGATCTCTTATTAGCTATATGTATTGTGCCGGCACACATTATTAGTTGGTTAATTGCTACATTGTTATATTGTCCATAATTCATTTATTGCATTTATTGTATTAAATTGTAGTAAACATTTCATTAGTTTATTCACTTATTGTATTAGATTGTATCCACTTTTTTTTATTAACTTTTCTATTAGTTATTTGCAATATTTGTGTTTTGCACCTCATATCATCACGTAATTATACTTCCACTACACTAAATTTGTTCACACTTTGAGATTGTTACATTATTTATTTTTTACATCATAGAATTTTACTATTTGGACAATTATATGTTATTTTGTTTTTCACACATATCTCACATTTTATAATCAATTACCACATGGTTTATAAAATTATTTAAATTTCTACATATTTATATTTTTATTTTTATATTTGCACTATATTAGTGCACCTGTCTGATCCTTAGATTTTAGGTATTGTTTTATATGTTCCTTTTTAAGCTAATTTTAAGAATATATATTTCCCACTAGGTGGTGTTTATTTCTTTGTTTTTTAATTATATGCATTTGCACTTTCCATGTATGTCTCTTTACTAGAATTTTATTCCAGTCAATATATACCTCTTATTGAAATTCGTCTTATTTTAATATCTTTTAACACACATGTTGTTTTATTATTCTATATGATTTATTCCCCATGAATAATTAAAATAATTTTACCCATATTGGTCATTAGGGTCTATTTGACCACTTGTTCACTATAACGAACCAATTAACCTGTGTATTACTTTAGCCTTTTGGTGCTCCTATTGTCCCATATTAGTAAAGATGTTGGCGTCCATTACATATGCAGCGTCGCCCACAAAATCCTCCGCCGCCAGATTTTACGCAATTTTGGTATTACATATACGGCGTAGCATACAAGTTACGCGTGTATATTTCACCCTTCGGACGTATTTTTTTTACCCATAGACCAACATAGAACAGCCGCGCAATTTGGTATCCAATATACAGCGTAAGGACTTATGCGCGCAGAATTCAGAAAATCAACTCCATTCTTATCTCCCCACATATTGCAGGCGCAGCAACCCTTGCACTGACTAAAAAAGCAACGTAACTCCCTGAAGGCCTTTCAAACGCATGCGCAATCACATACATATCAGCCGCAAATCTCAAACAGTTAAACCTCTTCTAAGCATTTTTTATTCCTGCCCCTGCAAGTGTGTCAAACCAATCACAAACAGCACAACCTCTCACCTGCAGCCTTAAAACACCTGGCAATGCACACCCTCATTAGCCACCATCTTTACATACTGCGGATTTCCACTGCATGTAAGTGAAACTACTACATCCCACCCCATTGCGCGTGCAATTTCTGTCCTAGGACTGGATTCTGATTTGCTTATCAGTTGAAGAAGAAGGCAGCTACGTAACGGTGGGGGGAGTTCGGCTGCCATATTTACCGGGTATTAGAGTAGTTAGCGACGCTGATTAGGACAGAAGCAAGGCGGCAAGGCAGGAGGGGTATAGTGCAGGCGGATCTCCGTTTTTTTATTTTCAATATCAAATCATGTTAAATGAAGTGTTGACTGTCCCTTTAACAATATTAGTGTACTAAAACACACCTCACATGGATGTGGATGACAATTATATTGTAAATAACAGAGGAAGAGATTTATGGTGAACTATAAGAATATTTATTTCTTTTTTGGCTTCTTAGATGAGGGAGCTGATGTGACTGTAGTGGATTGCCTTGTTCTCCTGGTTTGAGAAGATTCTGATGTTTCTGCTGGTGTGCTAGCCACAGATGATAGGCTGGAGGCAGTGTCCTGCTGGTGTGTAAAGTGCTCAACCAACACACCCAAGAGTTGATTTTGTTCTCGCCATCTATTGTCCATCTGCATATCAGACAGAATTCGCATCATCTGTGACTGGTTTTGAACACTTCCACTTAATGATGCTGCCATGTCCCTCTGCAGCTCTATGCTACGTTTGTGTAACCTCTCTTGGCTCCTGAAGAACCTCTCTTGGCTCCTGAAGAACCTCTCTTGGCTCCTGTGGAACCTCACTTGGCCTCTTTGTCTGCTCTCTGAGCTTGTTATGAGCCTCCTCTGTAGTGCAATGTATTCCTCACCCAAGGGAGAATACAATGCATCCACAGGCTCTTGAGCAGCAGGGCTTCTAGTTGCTTGAGGTGCAGGTTCAGCTGCATCTGATGTTTCTGGTGGGACAGGTTCAGCTGCATCTGATGTTTCTGGTGGGACAGGTTCAGCTGCATCTGATGTTTCTGGTGGGGCAGGTTCATCTGCATCTGCTGGTGCTTGAGTACTTTCAGCTATATTTTCATCTGCAGATGGTGGAGCACGCCCAAGTGATGAGGATGGTGGAACTCCCCCAAATGATGAGGATGGTGGAACTCGCCCAAGTGATGAGGATGGTGGAGCTCTCAGGGTTGATTGATAGTCCCACTGATGACCAGTGTGTGACCACTCAGCCTGTCCAGTTGGCACTTCTTGTGACATAGTCTGTGGGTAAAAGCCATGACTGCCCTGAGATTGTGTTGGGGGGGGGGGGTAAATACATGGACCCTTTTGGCTGTCTTGGCTCCCCTTCAAAGCCAAAAGAAGAATATTCCTCTGGCCAGGAATCTTGCCAGGGGTCATATGGCAATGGTGGTGGCATCACTCCCGGGTCTTCAACTGAAGCCATACAACCCTGCTCATGCCTGGGAGCATACTGTTCATGTGGTTGCCTGAAGACTGGTGGTGGTGGTGGTGGCTGCATGTCTGTGACTGGTGGTTGGTGGTGGTGGCGGCATGCCTGTTTGTATCCTCGTGACAGGAGGTTCTGTGGAGGAGTCAAATGATGAGAGGGATTAGTACAGTCAGATATATGTCCATGTGGGCATACAATGTACATTGATACATGCTAGGGCCTATACTGATTCTCATGTAAAACTCTATAACATGCATGTGCATATTGTGATTTGTGCTATGAGGGATTTTAATATGCGCAGTATACAGGTATGTGTTTCATATATAATAGTTATGTGTACATGTCAATGATGGAAAAAATGTGTTCTTTAAGTGACACTATGGTCACACAATTTACTTTAGCCTGATGTAGGCACAGAACCTGCTTTCTTGAGCTAAAAGTATTGTGATGGCTATAGTGTCCATTTACTGAAAACTCTACATGTGGCTTGTGGCCTGTGTTACTCTGAGACATGTTAGTATTGCACTATTCCCCCTCATATCATGAATTGCATTGTGTTAAGTAGCATTAATGTCAAATATAATTGTAGATGTTTTTGTTAGTAGGCCAAATACCATGCTCCTCATTTTTACATGAATGTGTGATATTAAAGGATGTTATATCTCAAATACATATAATACTGGTGTGTGGGATGTTACTCACCAGCATGATGTGCTGTGGTTGCAGCCCCTGAGTCACGAGCCCCTGGAAGTCCACGGACTGCTGTGATACTCAGGGACCTGCGTATCATCTCCTGCCAGGTGCTATACTCTATGTCCAGGGATGGACCACCACCTATTCCCCTCTGGTGCATAGCTTCCTGCCCCATCTTTTCTTTCACCCGCCTCTTGCAGTCATTCCACCGCTTTTTCAGGCCCTCAACAGTCCTCCTCTGCGGAGCCACACTGTTGACGGCATCCTCTACCGCCAACCATGCCGTTTTTCGCCTTTTGGCACTGCCTTTGCCCTTCTCCTGCCCAAAGAGGACACTGTAATTGTCCATGATGGCCTGGACTAGGGCAACATTTTCATCAAATGAGAAGTTGGGACATCTCAGCCACTCATCCTCCATGGACACCTGGCTTGCTCCCTGTGATGTCCCTGGTGTGGGTTCCTCCCTATCCTCTCTCTCCTCCCTCCTTCTGTCCCCATGTGCACCCTCTGTCCCTCTCCTAGATGTGCCTGCTCTCTGGGGCTCTCGGGCATCTCCCCTCCCATCATCCCTTCTAGCTCTCCCTCTCCCCACTCCACTTACTCCCTGACGGGGACCCCACTGCTCCTCCTGTCCGCTACAATACTCCTCTCCCTGCCACTCCTCTCCCCTCCTCCCCTCCGCCCTACCTCTCCCTGCCATCCTCACACTAAATCACACTACACACACTCACACTCACTCCCAGTTCAATCACACACAATCACAACCAAACACTCAGCCTATCACACTGTAAAATTCAAATAAAATGTGTGAGGTGTTAGAAAAAAAAGTGTGGTGTATTTGTATCTAATCCTCCACTCCAGTGAAGTGTGCTGTAGCTCAACGAGCCATCCAAACACACTGAAGAAAATGGCGGCTGCGCATGGGTTTATATATGAATTTTGAATAGCGTTATTACGTGTCGCATTTTTATATGAAATCGCGGTTCATTTTTACGAGTGTTAGCCTAATTTGCATAAAACTACTCTTTATTGACACTTTCCATGGACAAGATACTGGCATAAGTTACTTGCGACGACTAAAATGTGTATTTGCGCTCATTTCGGAAGATCTCCAGTTTGTCCTACTTACGCCAGTTTAGCATCTAACGGCGCAGTATATGTAATACCCTGGTGTGCGAGGTGAAATTACGGGCAGCGCGGGTTCCCACGCTTGCGCCAAAACCTGCGCAGTATATTTGATTGCGCCCGTTATCTTTTTTTTTTTTTTTTTTTATTACATTTTTTGGAGTTGACTGGTTCTTTAAGGGAGGAAAATGCATATACTTAAATGGTATTTTTTCAATTGAAAATGGCTATGACTAATTAGTATAGGAACCAGTTGGAATCTTTTGTGCTATCAAGAGGAAAAAATATCAAAAAAATTGTTCCTGAAGTAGACAAGGCTTGCCCACTATTATTTGTTAGCAAATTCTCCATTATTTTTTGCAGTTCATTATCTTTTCATCTCTGCTTTACAGTTAGGAATTAAGTATGAAAGGTTATTTTTATTATGATCAATCTTTTTATCTCTTTCAGGACATTGCTCCTAGCATATTTTGCCATTACAGTAATAATAAAGGAAAAAAAGTAAATACACATATTTGGGACATTGTATTGCAAAATTGACATGCTGTAAATAATAGTAGCATCCACTTTTGAGACTACTTTATGTGCGACTTTTTGTATTTAAACCCCAAAACTGGATTAAACACATAATGCTAGATTACGCGCAGAACGCAAATTTGTGCTTCCGCGAGTGCTGCATTCGCATTTACTTTCAACTTGTAATATGGGTGGAATTCAACTTGCACGCAAACGGCCACAAACATCCAATATCTCTCATGCGCAAACGATAGCGAGTCACTCATGGAAAACCTTTTGTTCTAAGCAGGCATGCCAGTGATTGGGGGTGTTATGTGACTGCTAACGAAGATTGGCACAACAGTTGTGTCTGTTCAGGACTAACTCCTTTCGCTGTAGCGAATCATGTCTGCCCGACATTGCTAAATGCTAACAGCATACGCTGTCAGTATTTAACATTGCACAAGCATTTCTTGTGAAATGCTTGTGCAATGCCACGCACATTCACGGCAAACCGGCCACTAGCAGGGGTGTTAATCATCCCGATCGGATCGGGATGTTTGCAGTCCACCACCTAAAAGGTGGAGGCAGGGCTGGCTCAAGACATTGTGCTGCCTGGGTCCGAGAATGAAATGACGCCCCCAATAGTAAAATTACTGACTAACATATTACCCACTAGCCTAAACACCCCCCCCCCCCCACTTCCTAAGCCTGCCTGCATGTAACCAATGGTTATGCACAATTGTGCAATAAGTGGGAAGAAAGTTCGAATTATGGGCTTGTTCCACCTTGAATGTCACCACTGACTGGCTCTGTGTCTTTGTACATGATAAGGTTATGCTGCTGGGAGCCTGCAACTTACCCCACAAATGGAAAAAAGGGGTGAATAATCCCCAACTTACTCCCAATATCTTCCCCCAAACGGAGAAATAAATGCGACTTCTAACTTACCACAAGCACTCCTATTCAGGAGCTAAAACCCACAATATAAGGTTAAACTGCTAACAATTTTTTTTAAAAATACAATGCATAAAACCAGTTCATTTTTGCATAGTTAATGCATGTGTAAGAGGCACCTGGGACATATATATATAAATAAAATAGAGTTAATATGATATTCAAAATATATGATAAGACATGTATATATACTAATAACTTTAAAAGCTAGACAAACACCATGCTTTTAACTTTCTGTAGAATGCATGACAATTCATACAAACGTCACATGGATTTTGGGCACAAGCATTCAGTGCTTAATGCATTCAGAATTTTTATTGTTTAAAAATATAGATAATGCCTTAATTACACATTCCCCAGTTTTGTTTAACCCACACGGTTATATTAATACACTTTTTACCTCTCTGATTGACCTTGTATCTAAACCTCTGCAGACTGCCCCTCATTTCAGTTCTTTTAACAGACTTCCATTTTAGCCAATCAGTGCTGATGCATAAATAACTCCACGGGAGTGAGCACAATGTTATCTATAGGGCATATATGAACAAGCACGGTCTAGCTGTGTAAAAATGTCAAAATGCACTGAGATAAGAGGCAGCCTTCAGTGGCTTCGAAAATAGCATACAAGCCTCCTAGGTTTAGCTTTCAACAAAGAATATCAGGAGAACAAAGCAAAGTTGATGATAAAAGTAAAAGGTAAAGTTGTTTAAAATGACATGCCCTATCTGAATCATAAAAGTTTAAATTTTACTAGACTGTCCCTGTAATATTTAAGAAAACAACAAAAAAAGGGTGGGTGGGACTGATGTATAGCCTATACCTTCTTTGAGAGAAATTTTAGACAAAGTTTAAAATTAAAAATAAACAAATAAAACAACATACACACTACACAAACATAGTGCAACTTAGGTACTGTTGTTTTTTTATATAACAGTTTTGTAGAAGGAAGCACACTTATTTTACTTTTATTTACTGTGGTGCAGCTGGTCTCTAACTTCATTTAGTTCTGCTGAAATTTAGCAAATCTACCAAGTCCCCACACCCCCCTTTCCCCAATATTTCAAAGCAGCCTGTTTAATAAAGTAAAAGGATTCGTTAAAACTGCCGTTCTGTAGCAGGAGATGAATGTATGTACCTGTCATTCTGCAGTTATCTAAGCACGCAGTGGAGAGGGGTCAGAAAAGGAATTTTATAAAATAAACAAATGTCGCTCATGCAGTAGCTGTCCTCTCCGTTTTGAAAGCCCAGCCCCCACTGAAATTTTCAATGCTACCTTCGGCAGGGGAGTTATTTAGCTTACTGTCAATCTGTAGCTACCACTGTAATGCTCTACTGGCAGATCCCTGCACTGGTCACTGCTTGCTAAGAGCGCTATACCTTGGTCCCTGAAGTGCCGCTCCTGTGCATAATGATTCCTAAATGGAGGAGGACAGGAGCATTCTGAGTATCACTGTTTTTGAGAGATTTTTTTTGTTGTTGCTTTGAGGGACAGATTATCTTCAATTGTGCTCAGCAGTATACAGTACACTCACTTCCGGTCTGGTTATCACAGTAACTGAGTCAGTCACTAAAATGCCTCCCCTTGTAAAGTGCCGCCTGGGCTGTTGGACCCACTTGGTCCCATGAATGAGCCGGCCCTGCCGATAGTTACGCTCCCCCTCCCTCCCCATGCAATCATGCTGATAACGCAGCACAGGGCATGAGGAGAGACAGAGCTAACCCAGGACAGCAGTTGTGATCTCACCATATCTGACAGTGACAGACTCAGTCACTGAACTGCCGCCCCCTCTTAAGTGCCGCCTGGGTCCGTTGGACCCACTTTGTCCCATCATTAAGCCGGCCCTGGGTGGAGGACAGATTAAGGAGCAGCAGTCTTACGACCGCTGCTGCTTAACTTATGATTCCGGCCAGCTGGAAACTTCGGTGGAAGATTGCAGCATCCGCTGCTTGTTAAATCTACCCCTTAGACTCGCGGATGGATAGTGCTAAAATTACATGCTCTAAGGAAGAAGTATGTCATCTTTGCACTACAATGACTCTTTAAAGAGATATAGAACACATTCTGTTTCATTGTTGTAAAAACACTAAGCAGCGGGTTATACTTATACTTGCACAAATCATGTGATAGTAGAACTTACGTTTTATAATGGTAGCTCCCTTATCTCACTAAAGTCACACTGCTTATTTTGCAAAAAACAAGTAAATTATTTGCTGTTTTTTTAAGATCAATAGCATTCACAACTATGGCCGTGGAGAGAGTCCTTAATGATAAAAAATAAAAAGACTATTGTTAAAAACCTAAATCTGTGGGAAAATAAAATTGTTTTGTGAAATTTGTCAAATTATCTCAGGGAGTTACCTTCTATATTAAGTATAATAATAATAATAATAATAATAATAATAATAATAATAAAAAGCTTCCCTGAGTTGTGCTTTTTGCATCAATGTAGTTAGCACAAATTGTAAAGTATACATTACTAGGCAATATTGCTGTAAAACTTAAAGGGACAGTCTAGTCAAAATTAAACTTTCATGATTCAAAAAGGGCATGTAATTTTAAACAACTTTCCAATTTACTTTTATCATCAAATTTGAATTCTAAACCCAGGTAGGCTCATAAACTAAGCAGTTGGAGGCTTCCTCTTAAAGGGACAGTCTACACCAGATGTGTTATTGATTAAAAAGATAGATATTCCCTTTATTACCCATTCCCCTGTTTTGCATAACCAACACAGTTATATTAATATTTGTTTTACCTCTGTGATTAACTTGTATCTAAGCCTCTGCAGACTGCCCCCTTATCTCAGTGCTTTTGACTGACATGCAGTTTAGCCAATCAGTGCAGACTCCTAAATAACTCCACAAGAGTGAGCACAATGTTATCTATATGACACACATGAACTAGAACTAGTACTGTCTAACTGTGAAAAACTTTTAAAATGCTCTGAGCTAAAAGGCGTTTTTCAACGGTTTAGAAATCAGTTTGAGTCTACCTAGGTTTAGCTTTTCAAAAATACCACCAAGGGAACAAAGCAAATTTGATGATAAAAGTAAATTGGAAAGTTGTTTAAAATTACATGCCCTATCTGAATCATGAAAGTTTAATTTTGACTAGACTGTCCCTTTAACTCAGTGCATTTTGACAGTTTTTCACAGTTAAAGAGTGCTATTTCATGTGTGTCATATAGATAACATTGCACTCACTCCTGCGGAGTCAGTACTGATTGACTAAAATACAAGTCTGTCAAATTAACTGACATAAGGGAGCAATCTGCAGAGGCTTAGGTACAAGGTAATCACAGAGGTAAAAAGTGTATTAATATAACTGTTTTGGTTATGCAAAACTGGGGAGTGGGTAATAAAGGGATTATCTATCTTTTTAAACAAAACAAAGTTTCAAGTAGACTGTCCCTTTAAGTTACCATTTTTGTTTTACTAAATGAGCACTGATTCATATCCCTTTAAGCACAAATACTTGGAAAAACATCACTCTCTAAGGACAAACATAAGTAATACAATTCGTCTTCATTAATCATAAAGTAATAAACCACATCTATAATAAAACATAAATAAGCATAAACTTCATATTATGAGGAAATAAACCTTTATATATGCAAGATAAAAACATACAAAGTCATGAAGCCAAGGAGCAACAGTTCCTAGAATTGTTTTTCTGACCCCTATCTTTCTGGATTATTCTATGGGGTCGATTTATCAAAGCCTTTGGCAGCTGCGCCCCCTACGACTGCAGGTTCTCACAAGAGAAACTGCAGCCAATATTTAACAAGCAGCAGTCATCAGATCGCTGCTTCCCTATCCTTTGCCACCTCTCAGGTGGCAAATTTCAATCTCCCCGGTCTCGTCCGACCGTGGAGATTGACAGCTCCTGTCCACGTGTGATTGGCTGTGCGTGGGCAGGGGGCGGGATTACACAGAGCGCAAAATAGCGCTCATATGCAATGCTGAATTCTGGCAGCGGAATTCAGCCCGCCAGAGGCGAGCTGCGGCAGACAGGGACGCATTGCTTAGCTTCTAAAACATGTTGCTGACTGATGTTCTTTGTTAACCCATGAACTAAATATATAAACAGTGCTGTACATTTCAGTATTAAATTGATCTGCTATATACCTTACTTGGTGTATGGTAAGGTGGAACTTTCTTATCGTAATATTGGAAGTAATGAGCACAATCCAATCTGTAAATGATTAAGTTAAATTTAGACTATGTATAATTATTGCAATGAGTGTATTTGCAACACTATCGGCTAGATTACGAGTTTTGCGTTATGAGCGGCTCGGTGCTAACTTGCAAGTTATTGTCACCGCTCACCTCCCTATAGCGCTGCTATTACAGATATGGAAAAACCCGGCGTTAGCAGGCAATAAGTCAGCGTTGAGCTAAATTGAGCTCTATACCGCACTCAAATACCAGCGCTGCTCTGAGCTGATTTTACGTGTTTGTGCACGATTTCCCCATAGACATCAATGGGGAGAGCCGGCTGAAAAAAAGCCTAACAACTGCGATAAAGGAGCGTAAAGCTCCGTAATGCAGCCCCATTGATTTCTATGGGGAAAGAAAACTTATGTTTACACCTAACACCCTAACATAAACCCTGAGTCTAAACACCCCTAATCTGCCGCTCCTGACATAACTGACACCTACATTACACTTATTAACCCCTAATCTACCGCCCCCAATGTTGTCGCTGCCTACCTACACTTATTAACCCCTAATCTGCCACCCCCAACGTCGCTGCCACTATACTAAAGTTATTAACCCCTAAACCTAACCCTAAGTCTAACCCTAACACCCACTAACTTTAAAATAATTAAAATAAATCTAAATAAAAATTACTATCATTAACTAAATAATACCTATTTAAAACTAAATACTTACCTGTAAAATAAACCCTAAGATAGCTACAATATAACTAATAGTTACATTGTAGCTATCTTAGGTTTTATTTTTATTTCACAGCTAAGTTTGTATTTATTTTAACTAGGTAGACTAGTTAGTAAATAGTTATTAACTATTTACTAGCTACCTAGTTAAAATAAATACAGGTAGCCCTCAGTTTACGTCAGGGTTAGGTTCCAGATGGAATGGTTGTAAATCGAAACTGTTGTAAATTGAAACCCAGTTTATAATGTAAGTCAATGGGAAGGGAGGGAGTTAGGTTCCAGGTCTCAAAATTGTCATAAGTAACACCTAATACATTATTTTTAAAGCTTTGAAATTAAGACTTTAAATGCTGAACAGCATTAAAAACCTAATAAAATAATCACACAACACAGAATATATAATTAAACTAAGTTAAATAAACAAAAACATTTGATAAACAGCATTATAAACCTAATAAAATAATCTCACAACACAGACTTTACTTGCATTTTTCTGCAAACAGTTCTTTCTATGCATTCCAATCTGGACTGATTTATAGACAGGAAGATCTTGTTCCTTTGAAATCTGCTCGATAGCTCAAGTCTGGTTAAACTGATTAATTTTAGCTTGCTTGGCTTGCATATCTTTGCTGCAACACAAGCGGACAGCTCCATCTACTGGCTAATTTAATCAATGCACTGCTTCTCAATGCTTTTCAATAGCAGTCACATGACTGAAAAAAAAGGTTGTTATTCTGAAACGGTGCAAATTGAACCTTTGTAAACCGAGGGCCATCTGTACAAAGTTACCTGTAAAATAAATCGTAACCTGTCGGCTGTCTAACACTAACACCTAACCTTACACTACAATTAAATAAATTACATTAATTAAATACAATTAACTAAATTACAAAAAAACCCACTAAATTACACAAAATAAAAAATAAATGATCAATTATTTAAACTAATTACTCCTAATCTAATAGCCCTATCAAAATAAAAAAGCCCCCCCCCCCAAGTAAAAAAAACACTAGCCTACACTAAACTGCCAATAGCCCTTAAAAGGGCCTTTATCAGTTCTTTTACCTGTTAAAAAAAAATAATACAAACAAACCCCCAACAGTAAAACCCACCACCCACACAACCAACCCCCCAAATAAAATCCTATCTAAAAAACCTAAGCTCCATTTGGATGGGCATTGCCCTTAAAAGTGCATTTACCTCTTTTTCCTTGCCCAAACCCTAATCTAAAAATAAAACCCACCCAATAAACCCTTAAAAAACCTAACACTAACCCCCGAAGATCCGCTTACAGTTTTTGAAGACCGGACATCCATCCTTAGCGAAGCCGGCAGAAATCTTCATCCAAGCGGCAAGAAGTCCTCAACGAAGCCGAGAGAAGTCTTCATCCAAGCGGCAAGAAGTCGTCCTCCAGACGGCATCTTCTATCTTCATCCTTCCGACGCGGAGCAGCTCCATCTTCAAGAAATCCGGTGCAGAGCATCCTCTTCTGTCGATGGATCTTCAAGAATGAATTCTCCTTTAAAGGACGTCATCCAAGATGGCGTCCCTTGAATTCCGATTGGCTGATAGAATTCTATCAGTCAATCGGAATTAAAGGTGAAAAAATCCTATTGGCTGATGCAATCAGCCAATTGGATTGAGCTTCAATCCTATTGGCTGATTCAATCAGCCAATAGGATTGAGCTTGCATTCTATTGGCTGTTCCAATCAGCCAATGGATATTGTTGAGTAACCGTTCCTTAGAGGAAAAATTTGGACAAAGGGAAGTACCCACAATCTCTTGATTAATGTTGCGATCCGACACCACCTTAGGAAGGAACCCTAACTTGGTACGTAAGACCGCCTTGTCAGCATGAAAAACCAGATAGGGAGCATCACACTGCAAAGCAAAAATTGCAGAAACTCTGCGAGCAGAGGCAATAGCCAACAAAAACAGAACTTTCCAGGATAACAACTTAATATCAACTGAAGGCATAGGCTCAAATGGAGCCTGCTGCAGAACAGGAAGAACAAAATTTAGGCTCCAAGACAGAGCAACAGGCTTGAAAACAGGTCTGATTCTAGTCAAAGCCTTAACAAAGGACTGCACGTCAGGGAGATCGGTTAATCTCTTGTGCAGTATGACTGATAGAGCCGAGATCTGGTTCTTCAGAGAGCTGGCAGATAGGCCCTTCTCTAAGCCATCCTGAAGAAAAGATAAAATTCTAGCAACTCTCACTTTGTGCCAAGGGAAACTGCATTCCTCACACCAGTGAAGATAAGTCCTCCATACCTTATGCATTGAGTAAAAGGCTTACAAGCCTGAATCAATGTGTCTATGACACTGTCAGAAAATCCTCTTTGGAACAAGACTAAGCATTCAATCTCCACACAGTCAGCCTCAGAGAATCTAGATTTTGGTGTAGGAAGGGACCCTGTATTAGAAGGTCCTTCCAATAAGGTAACCTCCAAGGAGGACACAATGACATTTGCAACATATCTGCAAACCAGGTCCTTCAGGGCCATGATGGAGCTATTAGAATCACTGGAGCTTGTTCTTGTTCTTGTTTGATGCAAGCCACTACCCGAGGGAGCAGAGCCAAGGGAGGAAACAGATATATAAGACTTAACCTCCAAGGAACCGCCAATGTGTCTATCAACTCTGCTTGGGGATCCCTTGATCTCGACCCGTACCTGGGAAGCTTGGCATTGAGACGAGAAGCCATGAGTTCTATCTCTGGCATTCTTCATCTGTAACAGATCACTGCAAACACCTCGGGTGGAGAGACCATTCTCCCAGATGAAAGGATTGCCTGCTGAGGAAATCTGCTTCCCGGTTGTCTACTCCCAGAATGTGGATAGCTGACAGAAGACAGTTGTGAGCTTCCACCCACTGTAAGATTAAAGACACTTCCTTCATCGCTAGGGAGCTTCTCGTTCCTCCCTAATGGTTGATGTAAGCGACTGAAGTTATATTGTCTGAATGGAATCTGATATACCGGGCTGAACCTAGTTGGGGCCATGCTCTCAATGCATGATGAATCGCCCGTAGCTCCAGAATGTTGATCAGAAGAGAAGATTCTTCCTGAGACCAATGCTCTTGAGCCTTACTGGGGCCTCAGACAACTCCCCAGTCTGAAAGGCTGGCGTCCCTAGTCACAATGTCCCAGGATGGTCTCAAGAAGCACATGCCTATGGATAGGTGATCCTGACAAAGCCACCAAGAGAGAGAGTCTTTCGTTAGACTGTACAGGATCATCATTTGAGACAGGTCTGAATGATCACCGTTCCACTGTCTCAGCATACATAGTTGTAGAGGTCTGAGATGAAATCGGGCAAAAGGAATAATGTCCATACAGGACATCATGAGCCCAATTACCTCCAGTCACTGGGCCACCGAAGGTCTTAATGTGGCCTGGAGGGAAAGACAACTCGCAATCAGCTTGGAACGTCTCTGATCTTTCAAAACCACCCTGGTACTGGGAACCAGAAAACTCTTTTCTAGAGTTATCTTCCATCCATGTGACTGAGTGATCCTCCCCCAAACGAAAAGATGGAGCCTGTACCAAGATATCGTCCAGGTAAGGAGCTGCTGCAATACACTGAGATCTGGCTACAGCTAGAAGATCACCCAGAACCTTTGTGACTATCCTGGGACCAGTAACTAAGCCAAACAGCAGAGCTATGAACTGGAAATGCTGATCCAGAAAGGCAAACTTCAGGAACTGAAAGTGATCTTGATGAATAGGAACATGAAGGTATGTGTCCTTCGGATCTATAGTAGTCATAAATTGTCCGTCTTGTATTAGAGGGAGGATCAAACTGATAGTCTCCATTTTTAATGAAACCTTTTTGGAAACCACAAAGAGGTTTGAATAAAACCATTGTCCCCTTTCTGAGACAGGTACCGGGACGATTACTCAAGGAAGAGAGATCCCGGACGCAATCTAAAAAGGCTGTCGTCTTCTCTGGTCTTGAAGATAGTCTGGAAAGGATGAATCTGCCCCTGGGAGGATGAAACTTGAATCATATCTTGTATCCTTGAGATACAAAATTTAACACCCAAGGATCATGAACATCCCAAAACCAAGCATCTGAGAAAAAATACAGTCTGCCCCCTACTTGATCCGATCCCAGATCAGGGGCCCATCCTTCATGCGAATTTGTTATCTGCAGGCTTCTTAGCCTGCTTGCATTTGTTCCAAGACTGGGCAGGAATCCTGACCAGGTCCAAAAAAGATCTTCCCCTTAAATGGTAGAGAAAAGAGTCTTGACTTAGAGACCATATCCGCTGACCAAGACTTCAACCAAAGGGCTCTGCATGCAAAGACCACAAAACCTGTAGTCTTGGCATTCAAACGGACAATCTGCATGTTTGCATCACAGATAAAGGAGTTGGCTATTCTCAGAGCCTTAATCCTATCTTGAATCTCCTCAAGAGGGGATTCCACCTCAATAAGTTCTGATAAGGAATCACGCCAATAGGTGGCTGCCCCTGCAACCCGCAGCAACCGCAGCTGCCGGCTGAAAAAGGTATCCCATATGTTGAAACATCCTTCTTAGATAACTCCATTTTTTTATCTAGAGGTTCCCTAAAAGAGGAGCTATCCTCAAGGGGAATAGTAGTGTGCTTGGCTAGCGTGGAATTGGCTCCATCCACCTTAGGAATGGAACTCCACAATTCCAGCTGAAGCTCGGACTGGAAATAACTTCTTAAAGGTAGAAGAAGAAGAGAAAGGCTTTCCAATCCTCTCCCATTCGTTAGAAATAATATTTGCCATGCAAACTTGGACCGGGAATGTCTGAGGAGCCTTTTTATCTTCATAGACCCTATCTAGTTTAGGGATTTTAGGTTCCTCGGGAAGCTTAGCTTCAGGAACCTCTAAGGTAGATAAAACCTCCTTTAAAAGGAAGCGCAGGTGCTCAATTTTAAACCTGAAAGAAGGTTCCTCAGAAGGAGTCTGTTTAACTTCTAAAATCTCTGACTCCGACAACTCGCCCTCTGACGCTCCTGAGGTTACCTCATCCTCGCAACTCGCCCTCTGACGCTACTGAGGTTATCTCATCCTCAGAGAGCTGAGACATACTAGCTAAGTCAGAATGAAACTAGCTCTGTAGAGCTATGTTTGACGTTTCTCCTGGACAACCGAGTCCTGAGAGTTTGACGGCTCAGAGGGGTTAAATTTGTTTGAAGGTTTAACATCTTTTGCTCCCTTTCTGGACTTTAGAACATCCCCTGGGCAAATGGAACAGAGTTGTGCAGGAGGACAGACCAAGGTCTCCTCGCAATATAGGCAGGCATTGAAAATAGTTACAGATGTCATAGAACCCTCTAAAGGGTTAATAGCAGAGTCCTCCATAGCTGGAGGTTGATCCCTTACAAGGAACAAAAAAAATATAATTTTACAAATATATTGAAGGCACAGAACTATCCCACACCAATGGCTGGGGCACTCACCACCTCCTAGATACCCAGAGCAAACTCCCTGTCATGTTCTATACCGTGCAGCAGGAGAATCTGTATCGTAATTCCAGAGCCGATCGCATTCAATCACGTGGTGCGGAAATAGCTGCCTCCCCCTTCTTAGATAGAAGCATGCGAAAAGAAACTGCGCAGCGACCTAAATATTCCAATGCCTCTGCAGTTCTGTTATGCCTGAGCCAAAGCACACCCAGACCCTTCACGGGTGCTCTAGAAAAGAGCTAAGCAGCACACAATCCCCATACTGTTCCTTCTTCCCATCTATGTATAAGGAAAAAAAGAGAAATAACCCTAGATCCTATAGAGGTGTAAACGAGTCACACTGTGACTGGAGGAATCCCTAGATTCAATAAATAAAATGGACTTACCCCCAGGATTGATGCTGTGGAACAGACACAGCCTCTCAGTGTGTGACAGTCATTAGCAATGTCCTGACAGGGACCCGAGTAAGAAGGGAAAAATAGTTTAGCTCATCAACACTGTTGTCCCAGGAGCTGTTAGATTAGTAGTCTAGATCCAGTCACAGGAAAACTTTCCCTGTATCTCTAGACTCTAACCTTCATCAACACTCTCACTGATAGATTCACATGATTGCTTCAAGCTCCAGTCCTCTCTTGCAGGGAAAATATCCATTAAAGGACTATCTTCTTTCTTCTAACACTTTCTCTGCCACCGTCCTCTAGTTATGAAAGGCAAAGAATGACTGGGGCGATAGGGGAAGTGGAAGGGATATTTATAGCTTTTGGCTGGGGTGTCTTTGCCTGCTCCTAGTGGCCAGGTGTTGATATTCCCAACAGTAAGGAATGAAGTTGTGGACTCTCCCTGCCTTTGGAAAGAAAAGTAAATTCACGAGAATTCTAAAAAATTGTAATAATGATGAAGACTATCTAACCCAGTCAAACATTCTAGCAAGGAAATTTGAAGAAAGAGGCTATAGTTTAGATATGATAGAAATTGAAAAACAAAGAAGTATGTATCAGTCTAGGGAAGATATATTATATAATCGTAAAAAGAGAAGAAAGGAGAAGAAAATAATAAAATTACTCAATTTAATTGCAACAAACGTTTAATAGAGAAAATTATAAATAAATAATGGCCTGTTCTCATAGTAAGATGATATACTAAGGTCAATTTAACTTTAACCACCCGCAAATAGTATATAAAAATCTAGAAATCTTAAAAATATTTTAGTCCCCACTGATCTCAAAAAGAAGCAGAATATACAAAAACAGAAAGACCTATGGGGTAATGAGTTAAAAGGGTTTTTTCCTTGCCTTTTGTGTAAATCTTGAGAAAAGAGAAAAGTTTTTAGTTCATATTCAACCGGTAGAGAATACAATCTTAAAGGGACATATAGGTGCACAGATAAAAATGTCATATATATTTTGGAGAATACAATCTTAAAGGGACATATAGGTGCACAGATAAAAATATCATATACATGTGTAGATGTGGGGTACAGTACATTGGTGAGTCAGAAAGGCCAGCACGAGATCGTATACGTGAACATATCTCATCAATTGAGAATATGAATGAAGATAGAAATAAAGATTTACCTGTACCAAAACATTTTAAACAGTGTAATGGGGTAGCTTAAAATTTATCAGATATACTATTATAGACAAATTAAAAATGGAATTGGAGAGGGGGAGATCCACATTGTGCTCTGTTAAGATTAGAAGTTAAGTGGATCTTTGAGTTAAATA
The DNA here is from genome assembly GCF_027579735.1 of Bombina bombina. Classification (NCBI taxonomy): domain Eukaryota; kingdom Metazoa; phylum Chordata; class Amphibia; order Anura; family Bombinatoridae; genus Bombina; species Bombina bombina. Next base: position 863,921,413 of record NC_069504.1, on the reverse strand, counting down.
CATTGGCCCCTAGCTATCAAGCCGTCAACTACAAATACGCTGGAATTCCGCAGCGTATTTGTGGCGAGCCTGATTCGCCTTAATTATCAAACCCTACAGACCGGCAAAAGTAGAATATAGTGACGTAACATACGATCTGCCGGACTCAGTCCGACACAGATTGATGCTTACGTCACTCCAGATGTTCCGAACGCAAGTTTGGTAGTGTCTACACCTAACATCCTAACATGTACCCCGAGTCTAAACACCCCTAATCTGCCCCCCCTACACCGCTGCCACCTACATTAAATTTATTAACCCCTAAACCGCCGCTCCTGGAGCCCGCCGCAACTAAATAAAGTGTTTAACCCCTAAACCGCCACTCTCGGAGCCCATCGCAACCTACATTATACATATTAACCCCTAATCTGCCGCCCCCTATACCGCCGCTACCTACATAAAGTTATTAACCCCTAAACCGCCACCACCTACATTATATTTATTAACCCCTAATCTGCCCCCCCCTACACCGCCGCCACTATAATAAACATAGTATCCAAATGAAGGCTAGCACTCCTGCAAATAGTGCACGTGAAGACTGGGGTAAAACTGCCTAACCCCACCAGTAGATCCAATAGATATGTAATGTCCACAGCATTGTGCAGTTTTACTCCAGAGAGGGAGGAACTGAGACCTTGCTGTGTGTCTGACTGTATAACTGGAGAAACAAGAGGCTGATTAACCAGTAATTTCACAAAAGAGCCACAAGATGGTGCCAGAGTACAATTACAGACTGACTGGCGCGAAATATGAAACTATAAAAGTAGAAACCTGTGTTAAGCTAAGTATAGCATGATTAAGTGACACACAGTCACGAAACGTTGCTGTTTTTTACCCATATCTGAATAAAGATAACATTGAATATATACAGTGCTGTGGACATTACATATCTATTGGAACTATAATAAACATATTAACCCCTAAACCTAAGTCTAACACTAACACCCACTAACTTAAATATAATTAAAATAAATATAAATAAAATTACTATAATTAACTAAATTATTCCTATTTAAAACTAAATACTTACCTATAAAATAAACCCTAAGCTAGCTACAATATAACTATTGTAATCGCATAAAGGTAGGAAAAATCCTATTGGCTGATGCAATCAGCCAATAGGATTGAGTTTGCATTCTATTGGCTGTTCCAATCAGCCAATAGAATGCAAGCTCAATCCTATTGGCTGATTGGATAAGCAATAGGATTGAACTTCAATCCTATTGGCTGATTGGAACAGCCAATAGGATTTTTCTTACCTTAATTCCGATTGGCTGATAGAATTCTATCAGCCAATCGGAATTCAAGGGATGCCATCTTGGATGACGTCATTTAAAGAAATTTTCATTCGTCATGTAGTCGTCGGCCTGGAAGGATGCTCCGCGACGGATGTCTTGAAGATGGACCCGCTCCGCTCTGGATGGATGAAGATAGAAGATGCCGTCTGGATGAAGACTTCTGCCCGTCTGGAGGACCTCTTCTTCCCGGCTTGGATGAAGACTTCTGCCCGTCTGGAGGACCACTTCGCCTGGCTTCGTTGAGGACTTCGGCCCGGTTGGGTGAAGATGTCTCAAGGTAGGGTGATCTTAAGGGGGTTAGTGTTAGGTTTTTTAAGGGGGGATTGGGTGGGTTTTAGAGTAGGGTTGGGTGTGTGGGTGGTGGGTTTTAATGTTGTGGGGTATTGTCATTTTATTTACAGGTAAAAGAGCTGATTACTTTGGTGCAATATCCTGCAAAAAGCCCTTTTAATTGCTATTTGTAATTTAGTATAGGGCAGGGCTTTTTATTATTTTGGGGCTTTTTTATTTCATTAGGGGGATTAGATTAGATGTAATTAGTTTAAAATTCTTGTAATTATTTTATTATTTTCTGTAATTTAGTGTTTTTTTTGTACTTTAGTTAATTTTATTTAATTGTAATTAATTGTAGTTAATTTAGGGAATTAATTTAATTATAGTGTAGTGTTAGGTGTAATTGTAACTTAGGTTAGGTTTTATTTTACAGGTACTTTTGTATTTATTTTAACTAGGTAGCTATTAAATAGTTAATAACTATTTATACAAAGTTGCCTGTAAAATAAAAATAAACCCTAAACTAGCTACAATGTAACTATTAGTTATAGTGTAGCTATTTTAGGGTTTATTTTATAGGTAAGTATTTAGTTTTAAATAGGAATAATCTATATAATTATAGGAATATTTATTTAGATTTATTTAAATTATATTTAAGTTAGTGGGTGTTATGTTTAGGGTTAGACTTAGGTTTAGGGGTTAATATTAGGCAGATTAGGGGTTAATAAATATAATGTAGGTGGCAGTGGGCTCCGGGAGCGGCGGTTTAGGGGTTAATACATTTATTAGAGTTGGGGCGGGGTCCGTGAGCAGCGCTTTAGGGGTTAATAACTTTATGTAGGTGGCAGCGGTATAGTGGGCGGCAGGGGTTAATAACTTTATTTAGTTGCGGGGGGCTCCGGGAGCGGCGGTATAGGGGGTAAAACAGTATAGTATAGTGTGGGTGCTTAGTGACCGGGTAGCAAGAAAGCTGTGAAAAAGCCGAAGAGCAGCGAGATTGATGACTGTTAGTTAACAACAGTCCGCTGCTCATTGCCCAGTACTTGGTGCGCGGCTTTTTGACAGCTTTTTTGATAATTTTGGAGAGCGTATTTAGGTCCACGGCAGCGATGTTAGGCGAACTTAGGTGAGCGTATTGGTGCCGTCGAATGCAAGTAAGTTGACAGCTTGATAACTAGGGGCCATTGGCTCCTGTAGGATTCAATATAGTCTTTGATCTGGGAAGCTTTCTTAGAGATACATGAACCATATATATTCACTTCCATCATTTAGTACAGCTCTAAATGTATTTTTTTTCTTTTTTATTCTTTGCTTCAACTAAATAAAATAAAATAGAATAAATACTGCCCCTCCGCTCTCCTCTAATATGTTTTAGTACTTCTTAGAGTATTTTTAGCGCTTTTTCTGTATCTAAAATATTTTGAATGTATTTTTAGGATGTTTTATCTGTTAGGAATGAAATTTGGTTAATTATAAATTTATGCAAATTTATTTAACAATTTTAATATATATTTGATTTTCATATATATTATTTATAAACCGTTAAAAATGTAAAGTTGATCATATTAAATATTCTTATTTGATTATAAGGAATTATAAAAAGTTGTATGCTTCACCATAAGAACGAACTAATTCCAATATAGGGCTTTTCTAATAAATATATGTGTCCTTGTTAATATTAGTCTTTTTATAAATATTGTTCTTAAATCCCAAAAAATCACAGAGAATGAAATAAATTATATAATTATATATTTAAACACTCATTGGTAAATTAAATGTTTTACACATTAAGTTGCTAAGTGTTTCTTGTGTTTAAAGTATGCTACTTTATTCTTTTTGAGCCTATGGCCTCTAGTTATCAAGCCGTCAACCGCAAATACGCTGGAATTCAGCAGCGTATTTGTGGCGAGGCTGATTCGCCATAGTTATCAAGCCCTACTGCCCGGCAAAAGTAGAATATAGTGACGTAACCTACGATCCGCCGGACTCAGTCCGACACAGATCGATGGTTACGTCACTACAGATGTTCCGAACGCAAGTTCAGCACAATCTGACTACTTTTGGTAGTTATCAAACTACTACCAGGTACGCTCGCCACTATTCCGGGCCAGCGTACCTGGATTTCAATCTGCCGCCCTGGGGCCGGCGGATCCCATAGGAATCAATGGGAGTCTGACCATAGCGAAAGCTCATGTTTGCTGCTGCCCGATATCCTATTGATTCCTATGGGAGATGTCTGCACCTAACACCCTAATATGTACCCCGAGTCTAAACACCCCTAATCTGCCCCCCCTACACCGCCGCAACTAAATACATTTATTACTCCCTAAACTGCCGCTCCCAGACCCCGGCGCAACTATATTAAACATGTTAACCCCTAAACCGTCGCTCCCGGACCCCGCCGCAACTATAATAAACATGTTAACCCCTAAACCGCCGCTCCCGGACCCCACCGCCATGTACATTATACATATTAACCCCTAATCTGCTGCCACCTATACCGCCGCCACCTACATAAACTTATTAACCCCTATCCTGCGGATCCCAGACCCCGCCAAAACTAAATAAATTGTTTAACCCCTAAACCGCCGCTCCCGGACCCTGCCCCCCCTATACCGCCACCACCTATATTAAAGTTATTAACCCCTATCCTGCCCCCCCTATACCGCCGCCACCTATATTAAAGTTATTAACCCCTATCCTGCCCCCCCTATACCGCCGCCACCTATATTAAAATTATTAACCCCTAAACCTAAGTCTAACACTTACCCTAACCCCCCTAACTTAAATATTATTTTAATAAATATAAATAATATTACTCGTATTAACTAAATTAATCCTATTTAAAACTAAATACTTACCTGTACAATAAACCTTAAGATAGCTTCAATATAACTAATAATTACATTGTAGCTATTTTAGGATTTATTTTTATTTTACAGGCAACTTTGTATTTATTTTAACTAGGTACAATAGCTATTAAATAGTTAATAACTATTTAATAACTACCTAGCTAAAATACTTACAAAATTACCTGTAAAATAAATCCTAACCTAAGTTACAATTAAACCTAACACTACACTATCAATAAATAAATTAAGTAAATTAACTACAATTACCTAAAATTAAATTAAATAAACTAAACTATAGTTCAAAAAACAAACACTAAATTACAGAAAATATATAATATATAAAAATAACTTTAATATAGGTGGCGGTGGGCTACGGGTGCGGCGGCTTAGGGGTTAAACAATTTATTTAGTTGCAGCGGGTCCAGGATCCGCAGGATAGGGGTTAATAACTTGAATATAGGTGGCGGCGGTGTAGTGGGGGGCAGGATAGGGGTTAATAGGTATAATGTAGGTGGCGGCGGGGTCCGGGAGCGGCGGTTTAGGGGTCAATACATTTTTTTTAGTTGCGGCGGGGTCCAGGAGCGGCAGTTTAGGGGGTAATAACTGTATTAGGTGCGGGGGGCTCTGGGAGCGGCGGTTTAAGGGGTAAAACAATATAGTATAGTGTGGGTGCTTAGTGACAGGCTATCAAGAAAGCTGCGAAGAAGCCGATGAGCAGCGAGATCGATGACTGTCAGTTAACAACAGTCCGCCGCTCATTGCTCCGTACTTGGTGCGCGGCTTCTTGACAGCTTTTTTGATAACTTTGGCGAACGTATTCAGGCCCGCGGCGGCAATGGTAGGCGAGCTTAGGCGAGAGTATTGGGCCGGCGAATGCAGCTAAGTAGACGCCTTCATAACTAGAGGCCTATGAGGCTACCGTAGTCTGTAAGGTCAGACGCATTACACCCGGTCCAGATTCAAGCCGCGATAGAGCAGATGCTGGCGGGTTCCTGTTACACCGTAAAGAATCTTAAACAATTTGTGGTGCTGAGCTGATCTATGCTCTCTTAATATTAAGTTTGGATAAACTTATTGTATGTGAACTACGTATATTCTACTAAGAAAAGTTTGTGTTGATTACAGCACTTTTGAAAAAAAACACTACAGACTGCTTGGACTATGCGGCTTTTACCATACCTTTCAGAGAGATTCACTTGTTTGTGGACTATGCACAGCTGGAACTCTGAGCATATACAGTATCCCACAAAAGTGAGTACACCCCTCACATTTTTGTAAGTATTTTATTATATCTTTTCATGGGACAATACTAAAGAAATGACACTTAGCTACAATGTAAAGTAGTGAGTGTACAGCCTGTAGAACAGTGTAAATGTGCTGTCCCCTCATAATAACTCAACATAACTCAACTGTCCCCTCAAAATAACTCAACACACAGCCATTAATGTCTAAACCTTTGGCAACAAAAGTGAGTACACCCCTAGGTGGAAATGTCCAAATTGGGCCCAATTAGCCATTATTCCTCCTTGGTGTCATGTGACTACAAGGTCTCAGGTGTGAATGGGGAGCAGGTGTTTTAAATTTGGTGTTGTCGCTCTCACACTCTCTCATACTGGTCACTGGAAGTTCAACATAAAGATGTTGCTCTACATAAAGATGATCTAGGCTATAAGAAGATTGCCAAGACCCTGAAACTGAGCTGCAGCATGGTGGGCAAGATCATACAGCAGTTTCACAGGACAGGTTCCACTCAGAACAGGCCTCACCATGGTCGACCAAAGAAGTTGAATGCATGTGCTTAGCGTCATATCCAGAAGTTGTTTTTGGGAAATAGACGTATGAGTGCTGCCAGCATTGCTGCAGAGGTTGAAGGAGTGGGGGGTCAGCCAGTCAGTGCACAGACCATACACCTCACACTGCATTAAATTGGTCTGCATGGCTGTCATCCCAGAAGGAAGCCTCTTCTAAAGATGATGCATAAGAAAAGCCGCAAACAGTTTGCTGAAGACAAGCAGACTAAGGACATCGATTACTGGGACCATGTCCTGTGGTCCGCTGAGACAAAGATAAACTTATTTGGTTTAGATGGTGTCAAGCTACTGTGACATACTGAAGCAGAGCATGATCCCCTCCCTTCGGAGACTGGGCTGCAGGGCTGTATTCCAACATAACTACCCCAAACACACCTCCAAGATGACCACTGCCTTTCTAAAGAAGCTGAGGGTAAAGGTGATGGACTGGCCAAGCATGTCTCCAGACCTAAGCCCTATTGAGCATCTGTGGGGCATCCTCAAACGGAAGGTGGGGGGTGCGCAAGGTCTCTAACATCCACCAGCTCCATGATGTCATGGAGGAGTGGAAGAGGACTCCAGGGGCAACCTGTGAAGCTCTGGTGAACTCCATGCCCAAGAGGGTTAAGGCAGTGCTGGAAAATATTGGTGGCCACACAAAATATTGACACTTTGGGACCAATTTGGACATTTCCACTTAGGGGTGTACTCACTTTTGTTGCCAACAGTTTAGACATTAATGACTGTGTGTTGAGTTATTTTGAAGGGACAGCAAATTTACACTGTTATACAGGCTGTACACTCACTAGTTTACATTTTAGCAAAGTGTAATTTCTTCAATGTTTTCGCATGAAAAGATATAATAAAATATTTACAAAAATGTGAGGGATGTACTCACTTTTGTGAGATACTGTACTCGAGTATAACATTTTAATATGTTCATGAACTGCTAAAGATATTTTATGTATATCGTATGTGTCTTTTTGTATGTTAATTAAATTGTATCCATTTGGAACATATTTAAAATGAAGGACCATTTTGATTAATTAGTGCCTGGTTTTTTAAAAACCTATTAAAACAAGGGCACTTTAATTCATCAAAATTGACATTTCACTGTTTTCTTAAAAACCTACCATTTAATCCTGAAAGCTGCTACAGCACTTCCTCCGCCCGTCGCAAGCCGTCTTCATGGATCCAAAATGACGAATCCGGTTGCCTCCAATCACAGCGTTGCATCAGGCCAAGATTCCCCGGGGGGGGGGGAGGGGGGAAGCTGTGATTGGAGGAAGCCTGATTCCTCATTTCTGATGTCTTCAGAGGCTTCCGACGACCGGGGGATTCAGGATTCAAAGGTAAGTTTTTGAAGAAAACAGTGAAATGTCAATTTTGATGAATTAAAGTGCCGTTGTTTTTAATAGGTTTATTAAAAAGCGGCACTAATTCATCAAAATGGACCTTCACTTTAATTTAACCTCTTAAGTTTGCACAATTTAACCTCTTAAAGGGACATTAAACAAATGCTAGATAGAATGATGCATTCAAAGAAAAGATTAGTCTTAGAATAACATGTAGATGTATTTTTTTTAAAGTTTTTTAGATGTTTAACTAGTGACAAAATAAGTGTAAAGTTTTATTAGATGTTTAACTAGTGACAAAATAAGTGTAAAGTTTTATTAGATGTTTAACTAGTGACAAAATAAGTGTAAAGTTTTATTAGATGTTTAAATAGTGACAAAATAAGTGTAAAGTTTTATTAGATGTTTAAATAGTGACAAAATAAGTGTAACGTTTTATTAGATGTTTAAATAGTGACAAAATAAGTGTAAAGTTTTATTAGATGTTTAACTAGTGACAAAATAAGTGTAAAGTTTTATTAGATGTTTAACAAGTGACAAAATAAGTTTAAAGTTTTATTAGATGTTTAAATAGTGACAAAATAAGTGTAAAGTTTTATTAGATGTTTAAATAGTGACAAAATAAGTGTAAAGTTTTATTAGATGTTTAAATAGTGACAAAATAAGTGTAAAGTTTTATTAGATGTTTAAATAGTGACAAAATAAGTGTAAAGTTTTATTAGATGTTTAAATAGTGACAAAATAAGTGTAAAGTTTTATTAGATGTTTAAATAGTGACAAAATAAGTGTAAAGTTTTATTAGATGTTTAAATAGTGACAAAATAAGTGTAAAGTTTTAGAGGCCGATTTATCAAGCTCCGAATGGAGCTTGAGGGCCCGTGTTTCTGGCGAGCCTGTAGGCTCGCCAGAAACAACAGTTATAAAGACCGCTGCTCCATAACCCTGTCCGCGTGCTCTGAGCAGGCGGACAGAGATCGCCACAATTCAACCTGATTGGGTTGATTGACACCTCCTTGCTGGCGGCCGCGAATCTGCAGGGGGCAATGCTGAATACGGAGAGCGTATTGCTCTTCGCATTAAGCGAGGTCTGTCGGACCTTACCCGCACTGTCGGATCAGGTCAGACAGGCCTCATAGTGTCTAGAAAGGAAGGTTAAAAATGAACACTTTATTTAACATATATGCTGTAACGAACAAAATTATCAAATTGGATCAAATATAAGAAGTGGGTAATCACCATCCACTCCTAAATATTCACTAATAGATGATCCAAAAAGGTTAAAAACATAGGAAGGGCTGTGAGCTCCAGAGGCTTTGTTGCTGGAACACAGGAGACAGAGTGAATGGAGCAAAGGAAAGTACAGGGATTAGCTTCACACAGAACACACAGACTATGCGCTCAAAGGCGTCCTCCTGCCTGCGTACTGCTGTGATTGAACCCAGTCAGCCGATTTCTAGATAAATGCCCTGTATCTGATGATAACACTCATACCACAGATGACTCAGTGACTCTGCATATCATACTGCATGTTAGTGTTCCTTATTAAGCTGGTTAAATTTAATCTATCTTCTGACGTTCATGATCGTCGTTTTCTACTGACAAAATAACTTCATTTAATCATGAGGATGAATTGACACACATACCTACTCGAGTATGAGACTCGTCATTTAAACTACTGACAACAGGATCGCCAAATTGATGCTGTTAACACTTCCGCATATTGACACTGTTTCTATGGTAACGAAACAGTACATTATACCGAGTGCACGGCTGGACCGCCCCTATACCCTGACGAAGTCACGCTACAGTGACGAAACGCATTGGTGGGCGAGTCCTAGAGGCGCGCGTTGTTGTTCATAGGAATCACGGCTTGCTACTTGTTGTTTATATGAATACCTAAAATAACTAACTATAGCGAATTGCAATATACGCACTACTTTGAGCATAATAGCATTGGCTCCAAGTGCATAAAGAGCACTCTATAGCGTTTAGAAATATCAGTAATGGTACACATTGAATATATATATGGTTATCGTTTGCAACAATTTATAAGATACATATTGGATACAAATTAATCTATGATAGTTTTTGTGTTACACAGTGATGTTTGGTGACACATTGTATCTATATCAATATATACAAGCCATTCAGAGTGAATTTTTGAGCTTAATAAGGAACACTAACATGCAGTATGATATGCAGAGTCACTGAGTGATCTGTGGTATGAGTGTTATGATCAGATACAGGGCATTTATCTAGAAATCGGCTGACTGGGTTCAATCACAGCAGTACGCAGGCAGGAGGACGCCTTTGAGCGCGTAGTCTGTGTGTTCTGTGTGAAGCTAATCCCTGTACTTTCCTTTGCTCCATTCACTCTGTCTCCTGTGTTCCAGCAACAAAGCCTCTGGGGCTCACAGCCCTTCCTATGTTTTTAACCTTTTTTGGATCATCTATTAGTGAATATTTAGGAGTGGATGGTGATTACCCACTTCTTATATTTGATCCAATTTGATAATTTTGTTCGTTACAGCATATATGTTAAATAAAGTGTTCATTTTTAACCTTCCTTTCTATTAATTTATAGTGCCTAATTCAGCACTTGGCTTCAATGCCAAAAATCCCTTATTTTTCCTAACACATTAACTCATAGTGTCTATAAAACAATGGGAGCTGCCATGTTGTAACTTAGGTTACCTTTTCTGCTGTGGCCAATTAGGGACAGCTATAAATAGGTCACTAGAGTGTGCAGCCAATGGTTGTGCTGGATTTAACAGTGTTCTGCACTTCCATTTCTAACAGGAACTGAAAAGCTCACACTTTCAGAATGGAAATACAGGAAAAGAGGACAAAATAAATAATGAAAATAAATTGCAATTTTTTTTTTATAAATATGATTTATCATTTTATATTACCATCTCAAAGTGTTTAATGTCCTTTTAAGTTTGCACTCTGTTTTAGCCATAAAATCATTTATTTGGTTTAAGAGCGCAAAAGTATCTATTTGAAAGTTGCCTGTATGTGATATACTTTTTAGAATTTCTCCAATAAACCATATGGCTGCTGAGTTATTAAACCTGCATATGGAACACGCCAACTGAATGCCCGAACCTTTGTAAACATATTTGGAAGACATTCAAAACGTTTCTTAAAACTTTACCTAAACTCTTTCCTGTTTTTTTTTCTTGCAAAATAGTTCAGATACTATTTATAGATATTTTTAGATGCATACTATTGGTTTTCTTAAGTTACGATGGATAACAGCTCTTTTTTAATCACAAAAATTACACATTAACTTACATTGTATTCTCTAAAAAGCATAATATTTCTCCATAATTTCTTGCTTTGTTTTGTGACATTCTTTTGTAAAAATTGATCATAATTTAAAGGGACAGTCTAGTAAAAAATTAACTTTCATGATTCAGATAGGGCATGTAATTTTAAACAACTTTCCAACATACTTTTATCATAAATTTTGCTTTGTTCTCTTGGTATTCTTACTTGAAAGGTAAACCTAGAAGGCTCATATGCTAATTTCTTAGTAGAGGGCGTTATTTCATGTATGCCATATAGATAACGTGCTCACACCCGTGAAGTTACCTAGGAGTCAGCACTGATTTGCTAAAATGCAAGTCTGTCAAAAGAACTGAAATAAGGGGGCAGTCTGCAGAGGCTTAGAAACAAGAGGTAAAATCACAGAGGTAAAAAGTGTATTCATAAAACTGTGTTGGTTATGCAAAACTGGGGAAAGGGTAATAAAGGGATTATCTATTTTTTTAAATAATAAAAATTCTGGTGTAGACTGTCCCTTTAAGTGAAGTTGGTTTTCCAAATAATAACCCCTTGTTTACCCCCACAAAACCTACCCACAGTCTGCCCCTCTATCCAGCATTTTTTTCTATTTCTTGAAGCATAATGGTCGAGTCATTCAGAAGCCGTACCGCCCATTCTTATTTAAAATGAATAAGCTACTCCTGCTGCCTTCATTGGGGCCAATTCAAGGGCCCCTGATGCCCCTGTTTCCGTGCGAGCCTTCAGGCTCGCCGGAAACAGCAGTTATGAAGACCGCTGCTCCTTAACTGGTCTGCTGCCTCTGAGGCTGTGGACATTAGCCGCTAGCCCTGCTAGCGGCTAATGGGGGCGGCATTGCACACCAGAACTGCTTGTACAATGTTAAATACTGACAGCGTATGCTGTTGGCATTGAACGATGTCTGTCGGACATGATATGCTACAGCGTATCATGTCGGACAGACATTGATAAAACGGCCCCATTGAAAAAAATGAGTTTTTTATTTTTTTATTTTTATTGTGGTTCAATTCGTGGCATACAGTCTTAGGAAGTCAATTACTGGTAGATGGAACAGAAATAAACATATACAAAGCATATAACCAGTATAAGACAAAAAAAAAAGAAAAATATATACATTACATGCTCATCTAATATTTTGCACAGACAGTGTATACAATATTTGCCTTAAAACGGTATACCTCCTAACTGACTCACGAGGCTACTCTTGCACCTCTAAACAGTGTAGAAATTGAAAATTATAGTCGGTAAACTGAAATAATAAGAGACCGTTCATGGGTCTCAACTGTTGAACCATGTTTTTCTTTTAGTTAGATGAAATTATAGATAGGGCTCTACTTGTAATCTGATTAGGGTGAACTTTTATGATGTTAGTTTAAGATGGAGTTGTGCGCACAATGAATAAACATATCTATATAAGTTGTAGGGGCTTGCGAGAAAGAAAACGTTATAGGCAATATGCATAAGATTAGACGGGGTGTAGTCCACTAATTGAAGACAGAAGGGAGACTCAACTATTAAGATGAACAACTGTAATCAAAACAAAAACAGAGGCGCCACATGTGTAGGTCAATGGATATCACAAACACCAAACTGGATAAGATACAGGGTACTCACAAACGTGAAGGCACTCTCATGTGCCTATTAGAAGCAGGCTGGTATTCAATCAGCAAACCAGCTGGCTGTATAAAGGAATCCCGGGCGCCTCTGTTTTTGTTTTGATTACAGTTGTTCATCTCAGAAGTTGCATCACTTGTGAAGTGAAGACCGAGAGCTGCCTTCCTCATTTTTCTCATACGGACTTTTGTGGGACTGTCAACTTACACCGTTTATATTGGCTACTACCCAGTGCCACATGTGTATATACATATATACATTTTTATGTTGATTATAATAATTCTTTTAATCACCATTGTATTTTATTTTGCTATTTCCACAAATTTTTTAAACTCTTGGGGTTTTTATAAATGTATATTTACACTGGGGTTACCCACATCATTTGTTGAATAGCGCCTCCTATAGGTTATCTGTGGTATTACTATCACAGAGCATCCAGTTTTTTAGACTCAACTATTATCAATCTTGGAGGAGATCACTAGTAATACGTCTGTGTTTGTATCGTAGTACCATCTCAGCCATAGATAGGACAATAATATTTCTCTGAAAATATTTAAAGAAAGCGATGGATAGCCTTTATCAATATGCTGGGGTATAAACAATAACTGAGGCTCTAGTATCAAACTTGATAAATCTAAAATAGGAAACCTCACACTGCCCCGGCCACCGGCAGCAAGGCGTCCATTTAAAATACTAACTAGAGCAATGGAAATAAAAAAACTAAATTAAAAAATAAATAAAGTTTAAAGGATATCATGTGTATTTGGAGTATAAATGCGGGAGAGGCTGTATACCCTTGTTGCGAGTTTTGAGGAACAATATAAGTTGGGCACTGTTAAATGTATAGGCATACCACAATTAACGTTAATAAACCCCTAAACATTCAAGAGTAGGGCAAGAGACCTGCAAACACATGTCAAATAGGATGTTCTCATGGATTAGGTATTAGGGAGTGAGGTGTGGATTATTTAATCTATTATTCATATATTAGTTAGACACTTTTCTAATCTACAGCTATGTCAAAGGCAAGCACAAAATATATAGCACAATTAATACAGGATATAACTTTTACCTTGTGAGACCTAACTATGATCTTTAATTTTACCCTTTTAAATGAAGAGAGGAAAAGAAAAAAAAAGAAAATAGGTCAAGGGACCTGTAGATGTAAAACAAATAGGATATCCTCCCTGAATTGGCATTAAATGATATACCAGACCATAGATCTTTAAGCACATATTCATAGTTTACATGTATGCACTTTTCAACTCTGAAGTTATAACAACAACATTCACAAAATTCAGAACAAAATGTCTCAAGGATATAACTCTAATATAATAAGATCAAACTGTGATCTTTAGCTTAATAACCTGAAATAAGCAGTGAAAACAATTATAACTCATACTAGCAGCCCATTGTGTCCTGGTTCTTCCCAACTTGTCTTAGGTTAAACATATGAGATACAATAATTTCTGCTGCAAGGGTAAACATTGAATAAGTAAAAAACTCAATAATAGTCTGTGAGGACCTTTGCTGATATCTCGTCAAAATAGTCTTAAGTGGGTATAGTCAGAGTCCTCGCTGACTTCAGTAAAAGAAAGTGTCACTTAAATGGCAGTCTATATTAAGCACACTGCTCAGTATTACCCCACTCCTTTTCTGTTATATGCTCTCCTATATCTTTGAAGGACATGAAGAGAGTGTTTCAGGGCATAAATCCCACTGAAAGAAGTTGAGAGCTGAAAGCAGGGTTCATCAGGTAGCGGCTCGCCCGCATGTCCACTGAACTCAGAAAATCCCAAAGCAACCAATAACGGCGGGTTGAGACCGGCAAAGCAAATACCTTGTTGAATAATGAGGATGCTCCGGCTTGTTCCGTGCGGTTTCTCCTGCACTGTGGGAGGCTGAGTGAGGTCATAGATAAAGTGGGTCGCAGCGATATTTGGCTTGTCACCGGCATAGATCTCTGTTGAGTCGAACTGCACCCGTACTGCTTTGCCTAGAGACTTTTTAAACTCGGTCGCACGTGGTTCATCTAATTGCGCTGACTGGAGTGAGTCTTTATTATCCAATGGGGTCTGAATATTTACTTGGCCTTGCAGTTCCACACTCTTGAATTTGCAAATGTTTGCAACACCCCATGTCGCAGAAACTGTGTCCATAAGACGCTGAAAATGCTGGTCTAGTAAGTGCCCCATAGCTTTAACCAGATTGCTGTCGCAGAGCTCCATTTCACAATCGAGCACTGTCAGTATTGGTTCCCCTCTGTCTTTCAAAATTGTAACTATAGTAGGTGATAGATGGATTTTAGTGATCAACTATAAGTTATAGCACATCAAGTGCTTCGTAACGACAGGGCTGAAAACGCCCTGCTGGGGGGTATAGTGTAGGCCGAGTTCTTGTGACGGCTCCAGGCGCAGATGCCAGCAGCAATTCTTGTGAGACAAAGCACAGTAGATGCAGAATTCCAAGTACATAGCAGTTCTGATAAAATATTAAACGGATCGATGTATTGACATTTGGATTTCTGTATTTTTCAAGTAGAAGCTGCAGCAACATACAGCTGTGCGACTAATCATGGCCGCTGCCCGGAAGTTCCCCCCCCAAAAAAAGAGTTTTAATGTGTCAATAAAAGCTTAGATTTCATCAGCCCTTCAACCTTCCATTGAGGATTTTTAGGAGCACTTAAATAAAGGTAGAATCGCAAACCAAAGTTAAGTATCTATCTTAATTTTATGATTCAAAAAGTATTGGAAATGGAGCTTTATATTCTGATTGTAATCGCTTAGAATTAGAAAATTAGGTATTGGATTAAAATGTTTGATACGATTATAAGCAAGATTGGAATCTCTCTCTCTCTGTGCTATTTTTGTGCTGGGGTATGGAATATGGATTTCTGCCAAGTGACAAAAAATGTGAACGCTGGTATTTAATTTGTTCAGTGCTATTGTTAAGAACAGAACACGTCAATATTTCTAGCAGGTCTACACGCTCCTTGAGTTTAGTGAACTTGAGGATATGTTAACATAAATAAATAATATGCCTGTTGCAATGTATTCAGACGTTAACCATGAAGATGTATCATCTGCTTAGTATTATGGTGCTCTGCTACACTGGTAAGAATTTATAACATACATTGGTTTTAGATATATCTTTTTTAATGTTATTACCATGCTCTTTTGCTCTACTGTACAAGCTAACATTAACAGTCTAGAATGGTTTATGACATATGCATCTGCTTTAGATTGATAAAAACATTGACTGCTTTTAGAGACTTAAAATCCCTTGTTCAGCCAAGGTAGAGTATGGAGACTAAATTGTTTATTATATCAGTGACGTAGAATAAATACTTATATGAGAGATATGTAGGACTAAAAACATTTTTTTCCCCTTAGAAACATAAGTGACTTTCTGCAGGTCTTCCTTAAAAATAATTTCTTGATGGACATGTTTATGCTATAATTGGACATGAAACTTTTGGATTTAGTTTCATTGTCAGTGGTGCACTGCTGGTCCAGAGCTGATTTTAACTATGTATAACCATTTTTTGGAGGTTAAAGTAAACTATAATCTTACATAATTCATATAGAGCATACAATTTTAAACAACTTTCAAATTTGCTTCATTATCAAGCTCAGTCTTTTTATATGCACAATTTCTGAGGCACCAACGTCTACTGAGCATGTGCAAGCGTTCATAGAGTATACATATATGAGTCAGAAATTGTCTGATAGCTGTCACATGATGCAATGGGCAGGGAAATATTTGACATAAAACACACAAAAATTCTTTCATGATTCAGATAGAGCATACACTTTGAACGACTTTTCAATTTAGTTCTATTCTCTAATTTGCTAAGTTCTCCTAGTATTCTTTGCTGAAAAGCATACCTAAGTAGGCTCAGGGGCTGAGAGCTAGCTGCTGATTGATGGCTACACACATATGCCTCTTTTAATTGGCTTACAGATGTTTTAAACTAGCTCCCAGTAGTGCATTGCTGCTTCTTCAATAAAGGATACAAAAAGAATGAAGAAACATTGATAACACAAGTAAGTTGGAAAATGTATGCTCTATCTGAATTATAAAAAAACACATTTTGGGTTTCATGTCCCTTTAACTAAGTTAGGGAATACATAAAAGTGCAAAAATAAATAGTGTTAGAGCATTGCATTATTGTACTGTTGTTCACATATAACTATGTTTAAACTAGGGATGGGCGAATGTGTAAATATTCGAATTTTCGAATGTAGAACGAATGTTATTACCGAAATTCGAATTCTAAATCCGAATGTCGATAAGAACGAATATTCTTAAAAATTCGAAAATCGAATGTTATTTACAGATTTCGAATGTCACTTTCGAATGTTTATAATTATATTGAATGTCCACATTCGAAATTTCGAATTTAACATTCTATTTAACAAATACTATTCAGAAGTTCAATAGTTAATGTGGTAGGGTGAGAATCTAGGAAATTGATACATAAATAGATACAAATATATAATTTCAAATGTTTCTATATAGAATATTGCATAATTCGAATATTACATTTAAAGAAAGCATTAGAAATACTATTACAAACATATAAATTTGAATTTTTCTAATTCGAATATAAATTCGAATTTTTCGAATTCGAATATTGCATAATTCGAATATTACATTTAAAGAAAAAGCATTAGAAATACTATTACAATCTAAATTCGAATTTTTTGAATTCGAATACACGTATTGCATAATTCGAATATTACATTTAAAGAAAAAGCATTAGAAATACTATTACAATCTAAATTCAAATTTTTCGAATTCGAATATTGCATAATTCGAATATTACATTTAAAGAATAAGCATTAGAAATACTATTACAATCTAAATTCGAATTTTTCGAATTCGAATACACGTATTGCATAATTCGAATATTACATTTAAAGAAAAAGCATTAGAAATACTATTACAATCTAAATTCGAATTTTTTGAATTCGAATATTGCATAATTCAATATTACATTTGAAGAAAAAGCATTAGAAATACTATTACAATCTAAATTCGAATTTTTCGAAAAGAATATTTTCGAATGTAATCGTAAAATTCTAAACCGAACATTCGAAAAAAGAATGTTAGAATGTTATGTAAACATTCGAAATTCGATTCGAACGAACAAATGTGTTAAAATTCGTGCCGTTTTTCGACTGTTGCGAAACATTCGCCCATCCCTAGTTTAAACCCTGTCAGTTTCAAAGCAGCAATGCACTGCTGGGACCTAGATGAACACTTCTCATGAACCAATAACACAGGGCATATGTGCATAACCACCAATCACCAGCTAGGTCCCATTACTGCTCTGCAGCTAACTTTAAAGGGACAGCAAACACTTAGAGATATTTATATATAACATTTTTATTTATGTAAAATGAAACAAATTTGCAATATACTTTCATTATTTATGTTGCCCCTTTTCATGTAATTTAGCTTTTGAAACTGAGCAATTTCTTATTCACAGAACTTAAACTGTACCCTGCTGACTTGTCAAGGGTAACTCTGCTACATATCGGTCCCTAACTGACTTTATCAGATAGAAACTGAAAAACAGTGTACTTCAAACTAATTTTATGACAGTGGTACTGGCTAGCCTTGTTGTCTGTGGACGAAAGCCCTGATTGTATCATTCAAATAATGCAATGGGTTGGTGGAGTTTAGCTATTGAAAAATGATTGCAGTAAAAACAATATCAATTTGTTTAATAAACACTAAGGCCCCGAAAGTGCTACAGGCCGGCACAATTTTCCAAGCTATCGGCTAGATTTAGAGTTGGGCGGTAGCCGTGAAAACCTCCGGTATTTGGAGTCACTCAAAATAGGGTCTAACGCTCACTTTTCAGCAGCGACTTTTCCATACCGCAGATCCCCTTACATCAATTGCGTATCCTATCTTTTCAATGGGATTTTCTAACTCCGGTATTTAGAGTCGTGTCTGAAGTGAGCGTTAGAAATCTAACGACAAAACTCCAGCCGCAGAAAAAAGTCAGTAGTTAAGAGCTTTCTGGGCTAACGCCGGTTCATAAAGCTCTTAACTACTGTACTCTAAAGTACACTAACACCCATAAACTACCTATGTACCCCTAAACCGATGTCCCCCCACATCGCCGCCACTCGATTAAATTTTTTTAACCCCTAATCTGCCGACCACCACCTACGTTATCCTTATGTACCCCTAATCTGCTGCCCCTAACACCGCCGACCCCTATATTATATTTATTAACCCCTAATCTGCCCCCCACAACGTCGCCACCAGCTACCTACACTTATTAACCCCTAATCTGCCGACCGCAAAGCGCCGCCACCTACGTTATCCTTATGTACCCCTAATCTGCTGCCCCTAACACCGCCGACCCCTATATTATATTTATTAACCCCTAATCTGCCCCCCTCAACATCACCTCCACCTGCCTACACTTATTAACCCCTAATCTGCCGAGCGGACCGCACCGCTACTATAATAAAGTTATTAACCCCTAATCCGCCTCACTAACCCTATAATAAATAGTATTAACCCCTAATCTGCCCTCCCTAACATCGCCGACACCTAACTTCAATTATTAACCCCTAATCTGCCGACCGGAGCTCACCGCTATTCTAATAAATGTATTAACCCCTAAAGCTAAGTCTAACCCTAACACTAACACCCCCCTAAATTAAATATAATTTTAATCTAACGAAATTAATTAACTCTTATTAAATAAATTATTCCTATTTAAAGCTAAATACTTACCTGTAAAATAAATCCTAATATAGCTACAATATAAATTATAATTACATTGTAGCTATTTTAGGATTAATATTTATTTTACAGGCAACTTTGTAATTATTTTAACCAGGTACAATAGCTATTAAATAGTTAAGAACTATTTAATATCTACCTAGTTAAAATAATTACAAAATTACCTGTAAAATAAATCCTAACCTAAGTTACAATTAAACCTAACACTATACTATCATTAAATTAATTAAATAAAATACCTATAATTACCTAGAATTAAACCTAACACTAAACTATCAATACATTAATTAAATACAATATCTACAAATAACTACAATGAAATAAACTAACTAAAGTACAAAAAATAAAAAAGAACTAAGTTACAAAAAATAAAAAAATATTTACAAACATAAGAAAAATATTACAACAATTTTAAACTAATTACACCTACTCTAAGCCCCCTAATAAAATAACAAAGACCCCCAAAATAAAAAATGCCCTACCCTATTCTAAATTACTAAAGTTCAAAGCTCTTTTACCTTACCAGCCCTGAACAGTGCCCTTTGCGGGGCATGCCCCAAGAAGTTCAGCTCTTTTGCCTGTAAAAAAAAACATACAATACCCCCCCCCAACATTACAACCCACCACCCACATACCCTAATCTAACCCAAACCCCCCTTAAATAAACCTAACACTAAGCCCCTGAAGATCATCCTACCTTGTCTTCACCTCACCAGGTATCACCGATCCGTCCTGGCTCCAAAATCTTCATCCAACCCAAGCGGGGGCTGGCGATCCATTATCCGGTGGCTGGAGAGGTCCAGAAGAGGCTCCAAAGTCTTCATCCTATCCGGGAAGAAGAGGCGATCCGGACCGGCAACCATCTTGATCCAAGCGGCATCTTCTATCTTCATCCGATGACGACCGGCTCCATCCTGAAGACCTCCACCGCGGACCCATCCTCTTTCGGCGACGTCCAACTGAAGAATGACGGTTCCTTTAAGGGACGTCATCCAAGATGGCGTCCCTCGAATTCCGATTGGCTGATAGGATTCTATCAGCCAATCGGAATTAAGGTAGGAATATTCTGATTGGCTGATGGAATCAGCCAATCAGAATCAAGTTCAATACGATTGGCTGATCCAATCAGCCAATCAGATTGAGCTCGCATTCTATTGGCTGATCGGAACAGCCAATAGAATGCAAGCTCAATCTGATTGGCTGATTGGATCAGCCAATCGGATTGAACTTGATTCTGATTGGCTGATTCCATCAGCCAATCAGAATATTCCTACCTTAATTCCGATTGGCTGATAGAATCCTATCAGCCAATCGGAATTCGAGGGACGCCATCTTGGATGACGTCCCTTAAAGGAACCGTCATTCTTCAGTTGGACGTCGCCGGAAGAAGATGGGTCCGCGGTGGAGGTCTTCAGGATGGAGCCGGTCGTCATCGGATGAAGATAGAAGATGCCGCTTGGATCAAGATGGTTGCCGGTCCGGATCGTCTCTTCTTCCCGGATAGGATGAAGACTTTGGAGCCTCTTCTGGACCTCTTCAGCCACCGGATGATGGATCGCCAGCCCCCGCTTGGGTTGGATGAATATTTTGGAGCCAGGACGGATCGGTGATACCTGGTGAGGTGAAGACAAGGTAGGATGATCTTCAGGGGCTTAGTGTTAGGTTTATTTAAGGGGGGTTTGGGTTAGATTAGGGGTATGTGGGTGGTGGGTTGTAATGTTGGGGGGGGTATTGTATGTTTTTTTTTACAGGCAAAAGAGCTGAACTTCTTGGGGCATGCCCCGCAAAGGGCCCTGTTCAGGGCTGGTAAGGTAAAAGAGCTTTGAACTTTAGTAATTTAGAATAGGGTAGGGCATTTTTTATTTTGGGGGTCTTTGTTATTTTATTAGGGGGCTTAGAGTAGGTGTAATTAGTTTAAAATTGTTGTAATATTTTTCTTATGTTTGTAAATATTTTTTTATTTTTTGTAACTTAGTTCTTTTTTATTTTTTGTACTTTAGTTAGTTTATTTCATTGTAGTTATTTGTAGGAATTGTATTTAATTTATTTATTGATAGTGTAGTGTTAGGTTTAATTGTAGGTAATTGTAGGTATTTTATTTAATTAATTTAATGATAGTATAGTGTTAGGTTTAATTGTAACTTAGGTTAGGATTTATTTTACAGGTAATTTTGAAATTATTTTAACTAGGTAACTATTAAATAGTTCTTAACTATTTAATAGCTATTGTGCATGGTTAAAATAATTACAAAGTTGCCTGTAAAATAAATATTAATCCTAAAATAGCTATAATATAATTATAATTTATATTGTAGCTATATTAGGATTTATTTTACAGGTAAGTATTTAGCTTTAAATAGGAATAATTTATTTAATAAGAGATAATTAATTTCGTTAGATGTAAATTATATTTAACTTAGGGGGGTGTTAGTGTTAGGGTTAGACTTAGCTTTAGGGGTTAATACATTTATTAGAATAGCGGTGAGATCCAGTCGGCAGATTAGGGGTTAATAATTGAAGGTAGGTGTCGGCGATGTTAGGGAGGGCAGATTAGGGGTTAATACTATTTATTATAGGGTTAGTGAGGCGGATTAGGGGTTAATAACTTTATTATAGTAGCGCTCAGGTCCGCTCGGCAGATTAGGGGTTAATAAGTGTAGGCAGGTGGAGGCGACGTTGTGGGGGGCAGATTAGGGGTTAATAAATATAATATAGGGGTCGGCGATGTTAGGGCAGCAGATTAGGGGTACATAGGGATAATGTAAGTAGCGGCGGTTTACGGAGCGGCAGATTAGGGGTTAATAATAATATGCAGGGGTCAGCGATAGCGGGGCGGCAGATTAGGGGTTAATAAGTGTAAGGTTAGGGGTGTTTAGACTCGGGGTACATGTTAGAGTGTTAGGTGCAGACGTAGGAAGTGTTTCCGCATAGCAAACAATGGGGCTGCGTTAGGAGCTGAACGCGGCTTTTTTGCAGGTGTTAGGTTTTTTTTCAGCTCAAACAGCCCCATTGTTTTCTATGGGGGAATCGTGCACAAGCACGTTTTTTAGGCTGGCTGCTTGCGTAAGCAACTCTGGTATCGAGAGTTGAAGCTGCGTTAAATATGCTCTACGCTCCTTTTTTGGAGCCTAACGCAGCCTTTATGTGGACTCTCAATACCAGAGTTATTTTTATGGTGCGGCCAGAAAAAAGCCGGCGTTAGCTTTTCGGGTCGTTACCGACAAAACTCCAAATCTAGCCGTATGGCTTTTTTGGGGTGTTTTTTGTTATTTGTATGAATATGCTTTTTATTTTAACTTTTATTTTTTAGAATACGTTTTTTTAGGTAGATTTTGTTATTTTTGGGGGTTACTTGTATTGTAGAGGTTTTTTTTTTTTTGCAATTTATTTTTTTTGTAAAAGAGCTGAAATATCTTTAGGGCAATGCCCTAAAAAAGGCCCTTTTAGTGGTTATTGTAATTTATTTTAGTGTAAGGCTTTAGGGTTTTTTTTGGTTTTGGGTGGGTTTTTATAAAGGTGTTTTTTTATTTTTTGTTTTGGATAATGTATTTTATAATTTTTTGTAACTTAGATCCCCCTCCATAACTTAGGAGGTTTAGTTAAGAGCAGGGGTCAGCAACTTTGGCTCTCCTGACGTTTTGGAACTACATTTCCCATGATGCTCAGACAGCCTAAAGAATGTCTTAGCATCATGGGAAATGTAGTTCCAAAACATATGGAGAGCCAAGATTGCTGACCCCTGGTTAAGAGGAGAGGGGGAGGGGTTAGGTGTTAGTATAGTTCTAGTTTGTTTTGGAAGGTGGCGGTATAGGCTTTATTCACCTATCCACCCCCATGCCTCTATGTGGGTTGATTAGGTTATTATTGATGGTTAGCATTTATTACGCTTTAATCACCTAACCACCAGGTGATTATTGATGTTAATTGATTAGGTTAGGACAGATTAGGAGTTATTAGTGCATTTTTCTACAATTTTTTTTAAATATTATGCATTCTTATGTATGATTCATATTCTTTTAACTTTTGCATATAAATTAATATGTATTTATTTTTCTTTTTGTACTTTTATTGTATTTTAAATTGTATTTTATTGTATTTTAAATTCATATTTATGTTACAAAGGCATTAGTTTTTACAATTGTATTATTACATAACAGACATGCATATTTAAAATAATAAACGCATCAAGCAAGAATATCCACATTTTCGATTATATTTCCAATACTTAAACTAATATGCGTTATACATGACCATGTGTTTTATTTCAAACATTGTCAATATAATGTAGTCAGGCCTTGCATTGATATTCAATATTTAAAATGGCATGCATCTATATTGCATAGTGTTTAAAGTATTGCTTATACATTCAAATGTATTTATGTTAGCTTGTTGTGTTAATTAGTGATATAATAAAAGATATATATGTGTTAATAACATATATATATGTTAATATATATTTATGTTATAGTAGTCAGTAGCATTAATTATATTTTTACATAACAGGCTTGAAGTTATGTAGAACTATAATTTTAAATATACTTTAATATCAAATAATAAACACAACAAACAATATTAATTACATTTTAATTGATATGCAAATAATTAAACAATATGCATTCTACATAACAATGCATAGTTTTAAAAGTGTAATATTTATGTGTTGGGCCTTAGTTTCTACAGTTAGTTTTAGGTTATACAGTTTATATGCATAGTCATGAACAATGCATATTGTTTAAAGTATTGTATATATCTATAGAGTAAAAAGTATCTAATTATGCTCTCTATTATTTTAAACATAAACATATTCTCAAATAAATATTCATGTTTGAAATAATAACAATCAATTATTAAATACCTTTTAAGATTTCTACAACACTTTAAATAATCTACATTGTAGTTGACAAGGCATATTTTGTCAAAGAGATGTCACAGTCCACAAAACGTCATGATCTGTTGCCGGGGACCGGAGCGGCAGCCTGGTAAAGGTACTCAGGAACAGTCCAACCCATGTCCCATCGAATGCATGACCAGTCCCCAAAAGAGCGGAGTTCTGGAGCAATGGGCTTCCCGGAGCGATCCCAGCCAGCGAATAGTTCCTTAGGATTCCGTCTGGGACCCGGCAAGGTGGAAAGGGGGTAAAGCGGGGTAGTAATCAGCTCTTTCAGTGCAAAGTTCAATTCACTGTGACAACAAAAGTGACTGGGAGAAATGCAGAATAATCCAAATGGGAAAAGAATCACCCTTGCAGCCTGGTATCCATGAAAGTCACAACCTCCAATGGCAGGGCAGAGGGGGAAAAGGAGAACCCGCGGCATAGCCTGCCCAGAGTTAGACCACCGGATCACTCCTCTAGGCTGTTGTATGGAGGTGCTACCTTCTGGGATGAATTGGGGACACTTCAATTCCGGTCCCCCATTCCTCCCAGAAGGTAGCACCCCCAAACAAGTGGTATACCTAGGTGCCTCATCAAATTATAGACAACATAATAAAAGGGTGACTTAATCCCCTGTACCCTGCTTGATTGGCACCCCTTTTAAGAAGCAGCAGACTGGGACTCAATTTCTGTCCAGCTCCAGGAGTTCCGGGAGCCCGGCTAGGTCAGCGAGGTTTTGACGGCCTTCCAGCGGTCGGCTACAGGCATTTTAGTGCATCTTTGTAACACATTATTTAAACATTGATTATCATTTTAGCAACATAGCTCCATAGTTATAACTTAGATCCTGCAGGCAATGTCTGCGCCATGTAGGCACACTGGCCGCAGTAAAATGCTGACGAGCGGCAATATGGGTGGTGACGTCACGCGCCCATTGACTTCTATGGAAGAGACATCGCCATTCACCGGCACTGCTCGGCCACGGACCTCAGACTGCGAGGCCAACGCAACCAGTAAAGCATTTTCTCAATGGTCTGTCGATGCTTTCAATATCGGGGCCCAAAACTTGGCTGATATATTATTCTATAGCAACAAAACATTAATGTCTTGTAATTGCAAGGTGATTACTGTCTTTTTAATGATATTTTAACCCTTTTGCAGTGATTAAATTACACAGGAATCAATCACAATCCTTTAGAGAAGTTTAAGTAATACATTTTTATTCATAAAAAAGGGGATTTTTGTAAATAAATAATCAACCCAATAGATCATTTTCTCTTTGCACTTTTATGTCCCTTTAAAGTTAAGTCTATTTAATTAATTCCTATCTTGGGTCTGGCTGTATACTTTGATACTGTCTTTGGTATTTGGACATGTTATTGACAAGAGGCCTATATGTTCCTGTTGAACTTACCGAGGTTTACACTTCAGCAAAGGATACCAACAAAACAAAGTAAATTTAATAATAGAAGTATAATGGAACGCTGTATACATTTCATGCTCTATCTAGCTCATATAAATCTAATTTTGGCTTTACTGTTCCTGCCACCATTTATTGTTTGTTTGCTACTTATCACTAAGTCTGAAGTCTAGTTGCTGGCACCAGTCATCAGTGATTTCATAGTTCCAGATTCTAGGTGTTAGAGCTTCAATAAGTAAAAGCAAAAACCAAAACTCAAATAAACCTATGTCTTAAATAAAAGTATAAGCTTGAATTTTCCTCATCGTTACAGCTATGTTAGAGTAAAACTATTTTAGCTAATAAGTAATACATAATTAGTCACCTTTCTTCTTCTAGGCAAAGTATGTTCCATTCCTTTTCATATTTTCAAAGCTTTGTTCAAGCATGCATATCATGGTAAGGACCCCTTGTTTTGGCAGACCGGTGGAAGTCCAAATATATTGGTGGAACCTTTGACAACATCTCAACATGAGATAGGTATGTTAATAAAAAGTGAGTATTTCTATTCCTCTCACTCTGTCTGGGCCTGATATTTAAAAAGCTTGCCGCTCAGGTGAGATGATCTAAGAATTCTCGTCATTTTGGAGAGGTCCCTAAAAAAATGTTAGGAACACAAATTATAGTTTAAAAGTTGTTTATCTCACCATCAGGGTTTGTGATGTGAAGGAGAGACTCCTACATTACAATATAAGGTCTAAAAAAAGCCAAACGTTTTGCATGATTTTTATCCTTGCCGGCAAGCTTTTGAATATCAAGCCCTCTGCCTCTTACATATTTATTTTCTTCTCAATCTTACATTTTATATGTATGGATATATTTGTCTGTATCAAAAAGTAAATACGGAAAGTGCAGAAAAATGAAAAGAAATAAAAATCAAAATGACAGTAAAAGTGATTAAAAAAAAAAGTAAAATCAGATAGTACTTTAAGAAATATCATGATGTACACAATGTGTGATAAACAATATGTGGAAACCTGACCATCACACTAATATGAGCTTGTTGGACATTCCATTCCAAAATTGTAGGCATTAAAGATATAGTAAAGTCTAAAGTAAACTTTCATGATTCAGATAAGGCATGAATTTTAAACAACTTTCTAATTTACTTTATCATCAAATCTGCGTTGTTCTCTTGTTATTCTTAGTTGAAAGCTAAACCTAGGTTGGCTCATATGCTAATTTCTAAGCCCTTGAAGGCCGCCTCTCATCTAAATGCATTTGACAGTTTTTCACAGCTAGAGGGCATTAGTTCATGTAGATAACACTGTGCTCATGCACGTGAAGTTATTTAGGAGTCTGCACTAATTGCCTGAAATGCAAGTCTGTCAAAAGATCTGAGATAAGGAGGCAGTCAGCAGAAGCTTAGATACAAGTTAATTACTGAGGTAAAAAGTATATTAATATAACTGTGTTGGTTATGCAAAACTGGGGAATGGTAAATAAAGGGATTATCTATCTTTTTAAACAATACGATTTTTGGTGTTTACTGTCAGTATATGGCCGGATTATAATACAATATATTTAATAATTATTCTTTAAACAAACCCCCAATAAAATGCATATACAAAACAATAAATTAATGTAAATTCCTAAATTCTTTATATTAGTTAAAATTTATAGACACATTGAATTATATTTATAGAAAACCAGATATGAATCAAACTATACAAGTTTAATACTGTTATAATATTCTTTACCAAGCAGACCAAATATACCTTTAGAATTAATCTTATTCACAATTGAATTGCATTAAAATACCACAATGAAATATCACAGTATGGGTCACTAACTTCCAGACAAATATACTTAAGCTATTTAGCCCTCAAATGATTCTATACAACTCTAATTAAAATACCAGAAGTTATATATATTTTTACTGTAAACAGTCAGTTTATATGCCAATTTATCTAAGCTGAAATAAATTCTTAATTATCTTAAATTAAGACAAATTCTAAAATATAATATAGTTACCAATAACTTAATGCACACCAGAAAGTTTTACTTACAATAATGGGCCTGACTTAGAAATATGCAATACAAAGGACCTTTGTTTAGCAAATAAATTATTTAACAATGGTGACTAGTTAAGACTTCACAGGATTATGAATGCAAGCTAAAATACAAAGTGCTCTCTTAAATTTATTAACTGCAGTTTGATTGTAGCAATAATGAATGTATTTGCTTTAAAATATCAAATTATAGAATTCATACATTACCAACATGAGCCAATGTAGTATTCCAATCTTTTTCAAGCATATTCAGATCACCTCATATGAATAAAGGTTATGGCATAGATCAAGAAGTTAGTCTCAGCTTTTTGCTTAAAGTGATTGTGTCCCAAGTATGGCAGCCAGTTATTCAATCACAAGTTTCAGCAGACATAAAAGACCAGCCCCTTTCTTTCTCCTTGCGAGAGGTTATATCTCATGTGATATCCCTCCCCCTTTTCTTATTGTAATCATCAGTGATCTGAATTCGATAGGCCCTTACGAGCTTGTCTCTGATTCGCCCTGCCGGAGCTTGTCCCTCTCATTGGTCACCTGGGAGACGCCTCCCTGACTGGCTCTGCATGTGTTCTTATAGTTAATTTATTTGGCTGCCATACCAGTTTTAATCCCCCAGGGGGCAGCAGACAAACGCAAATACAGTTTAACCATTAATTATTGCTACAATCCAAATATCTCCTTATATTGTTTATTTTCAACATATTATAATTCCTAGTATTTATAAGTCACATGTTCCATGTGTATTGGACCATGTCATACTATTCATCCTGATTATTTTAATATGAAACATCAGTATGTTTCTAGTGACCATATTAATAATTATTTTAAAATCCATTTAAAGTTGCATTTGACTATTTTCTTATATTCATATAAAAACACAGCATATTTCACATTCAATACACCTCTTTCTGAGTGCATAGATTGATGCCCATGACCAACATTCGTAGGACATCCTGCTGTCTGCAAAACAAAGAAATAATTGTTAAAAATGTCAAACATTCATATATCTATTTGCAGTATTTATCAATCTCTGCAAATATTTATCTAATATGTTACTATTAGTCACTGTTTCTTAGGTTTCCAGCTTCCAATATTACCCTTCTTAGGCATAGACAATCTCCCAGATTCATGTGTCTGAATATTCATGTTCATTTGAGTATCTTAAATTTATGAAAATTAGGCATAATTTCTTTATCTGAGATTTAATTTCCCATGTGCTGTAGGTAACTTGAGTTCAAAATAACCTATGTGTATTTAGATCTCAGCAGGGACAATTTAACACTCAGATGGTAAAAACTACAATTCCTTGAACATGTTTGTAGATTCAACCATTCCCACAGACGGACCGTCTATTCCCCACAGGGGGCCTGTGAGTTCCTTACCCATCTTGGGCTGGAAACCCATATATGGGCATATACCTCTGAGGGTTTCAAAATGCTAATATTTACCTTGAAGTGGTTCACTGGTCTTATCTTATACAAAGCTTTAAACATTTTGTTCTTTCTTAAGATAACTATGACAACAATTCTATTGATGAATGAGAGAGGGGGGTGGCTGGTTTACACAGCCAAGAATCATTTGGCAGAGTAAATATAACTGCTGTAACAGTGACATCTGGAGTTTTGCAAATAAAATTAATTATTTGGTTACACAACTTGATATATTATATATATATATATATATATATATATATATATATATATATTATTTAATAACATTCACAGATCTTCTGACATTACTATCCCTTTAATATGGACTTGCCTTCCTCTCTTTTTGGCTATAACAGTCACAACTTTGCAGGGAAGGCTTTTCACAATATGTTTGAGTGTGTCTGTGGGAATTTGTGGCCATTTAGTAAAAATGTGTGAAATCAGACATTGATGTTGGACGGGAAAGCCTGCCTTGCAATTGGCATTCCAGTTCACCCCAAAGGTATTCATTGGTATTGAGGTCAGGGCTTTGAGTTTGTGCAAGCCGCTCGAGTTTCTCACACCCATCTCATCAAAGTCGAAATGGTGGCTTTGTGGGTGCAAGTATAAGTATTATATTCTGGGAGAGAAAACCTCAGTTTTGTACTCCAGTGTGCAACATAAATAGGTCCAAAGATTTAAATCAAAGATATAAACCTTATATAAGGTATATTGCCCAGCTGAATAAATGGATAGACATTGACACCTTCAGGAATCGGCCTAGTGAAAAGCCTTGATCTTGAGCTACAATCACTTTTAAGGCCAAATGTCGGAAGTAACAGAAATTAAGGTCATTGTAGTCCATTTAATATGTAGATGCCCATCGCAGGAAAACTATTGGATTGATCCTCAGGGTGATTACGACATGAAATAAGACGACATAGTCTAATTATTACAAGTTACCCGCTTCAACTTTTGTGACTTTTGAGAATGTTTAGGTTGGATAGCCTGGAACCATAACATTAGAGTCAAATGAAGGTCAGCAGCTTACTAGTGGTCCTACTGGTAGTGTTATGTAAATTGCTATGTACTAATACCTAAGACAAAATAGATAGATAATAATCCTCCACCTTTAGAGCTAGATTGCAAGTGGAGCACTAATTTAACAAGTGGCTGGTTATTGCGGAAGAAATTAGAGCTCGGAAAATTAACCAGAGGTCAGACTTCTGGTTCATTTTCTAAATGTCCCCCAATTGCCCCCAAATTTCAGTGAAGTAATCTTTATTAAAAAAATGTAAATAGTTGCATCTTTATTTTTAATAAAGTAACTGCACAAAGCAGGGGCTAAAGTTGGCGGGTGTGGGGTGTTAGAAAAAAAACAGCACTGAACTGTGTGTTCCCTGTAAATATATATGTATATGCTTACATACATATATATTTACATGTTAATATGTGTATAAACAACCCCAGTTCCGAAAAAGTTGGGACAGTATGGAAAATGCAAAAAAATACAAACAAAAAGAGTAATTTGAAAATTCAACTCACCCTGTACTATATTGAAAAAACATTATTAATACAATATTTGACGTTTTACTTTGTGAATTTATTGCGTTTTTCAAAATATACACTCATTTAAAATCTGATAACTGCAATACACTCCAAAAAAGTTGGGACAGTTAACTGTTTACTATTGTGTAACATCACCTTTTCTTTTAATAACACTTATTAAGCGTTTGGGCACTGAAGACACCAGTTGATTAACTTTAGCAATCTGAATTTTCCCCATTCATCCATTATGCATGCCTTTGGCTGCGCAACTGTACTTTGTTGCCTTATTTTGCGTTTCATAATGCACCACACATTCTCAATTGGAGACAGGTAAGGACTGCAGGCAGGCCATGTTAGCACCTGCACTCTCTTCTTACGCAACCATGTGCTTGTAATCTTGACAGAATGTAGTATGGCGTTGTCCTGCTGGAAAATGCAGGGACATCCCGGGGAAAAGACAACGTCTAGAATAGATGGCAGCATATGTTGCTCCAAAATGTATACAAATCTTTCTGCATTAATGGTGTCCTCAAAGATGTGCAAGTTACCCATGCCATGGGCACTGACACACCCTGATACCATGATAGACGCTGGCTTTTGGACCTGACACTGATAACAGCTTGGCTGGTACTTTTCCTCTTTGGCTTGGAGAACATGACGGCTGTTTTTTCCTAAAACTATTTGAAATGTTGACTCGTCGGACCACAAAAAACAATTCCACTGTGCTACTGGCTCTCAGATGAGACCAAGCCCAGAGAAGTCAGCAGCGCTTCTGGATAGTGTTAATTTATGGCTTCTGCTTTGCATATTAAAGCCTTAACTTGCATCTGTGGATGCAGTGGTGAATTGTGTTGACTGACAAAGGTTTACCAAAGTATTCCAGAGCCCATGTCAGGATATCCATTACAGACTCATGACGGTTTTTGAGACAGTGACGTCTGAGGGATGAGATACCAGCGGAACATTGTCTTAATGTTGTTTTCTCTCAAATCTGCCCCCAATAGGCCTTTAGTGGAGTCCAAAAATATTTGGTTCCAAGTTTTCAGATCTAATGTCTTACCTAAATCAGCTTCCCATTGGAGTATAACAGTAGATTTGGAAGTTGCTTTTGTTTCCTGTATATAAAAGTACAAATGTGAAACTGCTTGTTTCTGTCTATGTGTCGTGCTGCATAACTTTTCAAAAATAGTTTTAGTCTTATGACCTGTCTCGGTTTTGGCATATATATTAATAGCTGAAGCTATTTGCAAATATAAAAACCATGGTAGTCGCGTAGTCTCAAGCTTGCTTTGCAATTGGTTGAAGGTCAGTATTTTCTTATTATCCAGAAAGTCAGCTATTCGATATAAGTCTTTATGTGCCCATTTATCTATCAGTCGTCTTGTCTCTCTTGACAGAATATATCTTAGAGGTCTTATTAGTGAGGTAGTAGGTAAGATCAGACTCCCTCTACTTGCTACCCTTATGTGTTTGATTGCCATTGTCGTTATTGGGTTCTGATAGTCCACATTATGTCCATGATTGTCACTATCCCATATGATATCTTCAGGGGTCTCATAACCTCCAACCATGGCCTCTAATTTGGGCCATAGCACATCGTTCTGTTTTCTCCCCAGCAGTGAGTTTTGGGCTAAACTAGCTGCTGAATAGTAATCCATCAAATTAGGGAATCCCCCCCCCCAACTGTCTATGCCTTGTGAGTATGTCTTGTGGTATTCTTGCCTGTCTAGAACCTCTCAGATATCTGTGGAGATTTGTCTGTAGCCTTTTCAGCTCTGATTTATCTATATTAATGGGTAGAGCTCGAAACAAATACAAGATTCTTGGGAGTATGTTCATCTTAATTGATGATAGTCTGCTGTACCAGGAGAAATTATGTTTCCTCCATTTCAACAAATCAGATCTTATCGACTTAAACAGAGGTAAATAGTTAGCTTTGTATAATTGGGAAGATTGTTTCATCAGTCTAACTCCCAAGTATTTGATATCGTCTTTCACCCATTTGAAATCGAAATTAATTTCTATTAATTTGACAGTTTGTTTTGGCAAGCCCAGTGACAGCGCTTCACATTTTTCTATATTTATCTTATATCCTAGATATCAGAGAATTGTTGTAGATATTGTAGATATTAGGGAGTGAAATAAGTGGTTTAGTCACTGTCAACAGCACGTCGTCTGCAAATAAAGCTATCTTATGATGTATGTGTTGTACCTGCAGTCCTGTGATGTCTGGAGAGTTTCGTATATTCGCGGCTAAAGGTTCAATACAGATTGCAAAAAGGAGGAGTGATAGTGGGCAACCTTGCCTGGTGCCATTACGTATGTCAAAGGTTTTTGATTGATGCCCAATTGCTCTTATATGTGCTGTAGGGTTAGAATATATGCATCCCAGTGCCTTCATAAATGACCCATCAAATCCCATCTTTGTTAGCACCGTATTCATATACGTCCAATCTATCCTATCGAATGCCTTCTCCGCATCCAGAGAGAGGACCAGAGAAGGCGCTCGCTTGTGATGAAGGTAGTCAAGAATTGTGATCATTCGCAGAATATTATCTGGGGCCTCCCTATTTTTAATAAAGCCAACCTGGTCAGGATGTATAAGAAGGGGAAGGATATGTTTCAAGCGATTGGCGAGTATTTTAGTTACTATTTTCAGATCCTGGTTTATTAAGGATATGGGTTGGTAACTAGAACACAATGCAGGGTTTCTGCCTTTCTTTGGGATAACAATTATCTTGGCCTGTAAAAGATCTTCAGGTATAGGCTGACCGTCTAAAATGTAATTAGTATTTGTCTAAAAAGTCGGTAATACTCTCCCGGGAAGCCATCGGATCCGGGGGGCTTTCCCTGGTTTGAGCTCCTTAACAGCCGTCACCACCTCCATCTGTGTTACCTTAGCGTTTAATTGATCTTGCTGTTCTGTAGTCAAATGTGATGGATTGGTTAGATCTAGGAAATTCTCAAGAACCATCTGCGTTTTTTCATTAAGCCAAACCTTTTTACCATCATATAAGACTTTATAGTACTCTGCAAAAGTGACCTCAATTTCTTGTGGGTGTGACGTAACTCGTCCCTCAGCAGTTTGGATGTTCAGAATAGCTACTGACTGATATGAATCTCTAATTCTCTTCGCTAAATATTTATCTGGTTTGTTTGCATATATAAAGTAGTTGGCTTTAAGTCTCTGGGCTGCCTTAACCGAGTTGTCATTTAGCATAGTGTGTAATTCTGCTTTTTTCTGTTGTAAAGTGTGGAATATAACTTGTGAATTAGTCTGTCTGTGCTTTCTTTCCAAAAGGAGAATTTCCTGTTGGAGTTGCGATTGCTGCATATCTGCTTTTTTCTTATAAACTGCTTTTTCTTTAATTAATAATCCCGGGAGTACAAGTTTATGTGCAGCCCATACTGAAAGTGGGTTGTCAGTTGAATCTGTGTTAATCTTCCAGTAGTCACTCATCTCCCTAAGTAATCTATTTTTAGTGTCTGGGTATTTCAGGCAATTTGGGTCAAAAACCCATGTTTTAGTTCTTCCTGAGGTTGCAATGGATCCCATAAGAATTTGTGTGATGGAGTGGTCTGACCAGACACATGCGTGTATACTGGCCTTGTGTATAATGGGTTGTAGTTATTGGCTGGTAAAAACATAATCAATCTTGGTGTAGCATCTATGTGCTGAAGAATAATAGGTAGTGTCAGTGGTGTCTCCATATAAAGTCGCCCATGTATCTTGTATATCATGTGATGCTAACAACCCAATAATTTTTTTAGCTATACTCTGCTGTCTCAATTTTTTCTTGGATGTACCCATTGTCATCGTTTTACCTAATGCTATTAGATCTATATTAAAATCACGAGCAAGAATTATTCTCATCCTAGACCAGTTTGTAAGCAGATTAGATATATGTCTAAAGAAAGGTTCCTGCTGTTCATTTGGAGCATAAATGTTACATAACAAAATTTCTGTTCCCTGTAATTTTCCCTGCACCACCACATACCGAACCTCCTTGTCTTTTATCGTGTCTATATGTTCAAAGTTCAGAGATGAGTGAATTAATATGGATACTCCTTTGGTCTTGGTATTAGAAGTAGCATGATAGCTTTGTGAATAATCTTTGGAACAGTACTTAGGTATCTGCAAGCTTAAAAAATGGGTTTCCTGCATAAATAAAATATTAGCTTTAAGTTTCTTGTACTGTGTCAGTGCAGTTCTCCTTTTTATGTCAGAGTTAAGGCCTCTTACATTATGTGATATAAGGTTAACATCTGTAAAGTGCAATATTCTTGCCATTCTTGAGTGTCATAATGAAACTGCATTTGAGAATAGTTTCCAACTCTCTCCTCTCTATCTGATCTATCTCTTTAGTATATAATCTCTCACATGTTTGTGTAAATCTCTCAGTGGACTGGACCCCTAGCACACAGTAAAAGTGGTACAATTCTTGGCAATAAAACAACAACCATAACAAAAACTCAACAGATATATGAAAACAAAAAACATTATAGAACATATTCAACTTAAAGTACATTATTTGATTTAACCTATCGTTTAGGAGGTGATACTGAATTTTTTTTAACTTTTATTTCTTTACTATATAGTCGGCAATGCAAATCAGCTACCCTTAAATCAATTATTTAGCCTGTTAGCAAAGCATTTGAACATCACAACTACCTATATTTACACAGTATATCTAGTAAATGTAAGATACAACTTTTATTATTGTTTAGTCTTAGTGCAGTCCAAACAGACATCTTACCAGTCCCTTGTTTTAGATGTAGTTCCATCCTTCTTCAAAGTAACTACAAAGTCAAGGTCCAGAACGTTTATTATTATTAACCCTTGTCCAGTTAGATATTTATTGTACTGTGATGCAGATTGTATTCTTGATTTTTCTTCAAGATAAGTGTCCTGAGGTAATTCCGGAATTTCTAGGCCGAATATCCTGCAAGCTGCCGGTATTTCAGTAGGTGTCTTGATTGAAGTCATTTTCCCATCCTTGAGTACATTCAGGGCAAAAGGGAAGCCCCAGCGGTAAGAAATCTGGTGTTTTCTGAGTAGTGATGTGAAAGGCCGAAGCCTACCTCGCCTTTGCAGCGTTCTTACACATAAGTCCTGAAAAAATTGCACAACATTGCTCTGGAATTTGAATGTAGGGTTTTTCCTTGACGCGTTCAATATTTTTTCTTTTTCAGTGAATTTAAAAAATTTAATAATCACATCTCTTGGTGGCATATCTCTTTGGGGTCTTGCTCTGAGTGCCCTATGTGCCCTCTCAATCTGATACTCTGTACCCTCAGTGTCCATCATTATGGCTTTGAATAAACTTTGTAGATAAGGGAGCAGGTCTGATGAGTTGATAGATTCTGGAATACCTTTCAGTCAAAGATTCGACCGTCTGTCCCGGTTCTCCATGTCTTCCATTTTATCGTGTAACTCCACTATTTGTTGTTGTTGTAGGGAGACCATTTGCGACATGATGCAGACATTCTCTTCAAGATCCCCTCTGTCATTTTCCAAAGCATCCACTCTATTACCAATTTCTAGCATCTCCTTCTTAATCTCTGAGAGACTGCTTGTAACTGTGGTATGGAGGCTATCTATTTTGTCCCATAACTTTTCAAAATTCATAGAAATATCTTGTTTTGATACCAATGAATGGAGATCTGCTTTAGTTGCAGGGGTCTGGGCATCAAGAGCGTCATTTGGGTTAGATTATGTATCTGACTCTCTCTCAGCATCCATAGCGCTGATTTCTGGTTGTTTATGGTTAGCATTAGCTCTGAGATAAGTGTCCATAGAAGCTGATTTAGAGATCTTCTCACCTTTCTGAATTCTCCTGGATGATATCTTTAATGCAGGCTAAATCTCCCAGATAGCCATACCAGCCTATGTATAGATGATATCTGAATAACCCAAAAGATGGTTTTGCAAAAGGTGATATTATGATTTGTGTTTTATTATATCTCTGGTGTGATAATATCCCCCAAAGAACAAGGCAATATCAATGGAAAAGTCTCAGGTACAATGAAAGGACTGTTGCTGCTATTATATTATATAATTGAGAATGGCTTCACCAGGAGCAATATGCAGGCCCTATGGCTCCTTTCTACTTCATCTACGATAAAGCTATACCTCACATCCACAGCTTGTTAGTGCTATGATGGCACTCATTAGACACAGTCTGCAGTTTTACATGGGCCACAGCTGGTGCATACTCTGTATTCAGGTCGTTGACTTGATCCTATAGTTTTAGGGCATAATCTGAGCCATATGTGTTACTTAGCGGCATGAACCCGGTCCTGCCTTGTCTATCACAGCACCCCTTTATCGCTATCATTGTCTCCGGTAAGTTTATCTGGTCCGGTATACTCAGATATCATGTCTCCTTTATAATTATATACCTCTGGGCAAATATCTGCTTACCATGTCCCAGGTCATGTCCCGCGCCCGTTTTGTATAACCGCTGCATAGTAGTTTCAAGATGGCGCCCACAGCTTCAGTCTGCTTCTTGGAGGTATTTCACCTTCCGTTACAGCTATATGTGTCTACGGGTGATCGCTAAAAAATAGCTGGGGTAGTTCAGTGGCGCTAATTTAGGCTCATGGTCTCTCTCTTTGCTCAGATTTAGAGCATTTACCTCCTCTTTGGCAGTATCTCTCTCCGGAGCTCCGGTCTCACACAACCATCTGTATGAGCTGCTAGGCTCCGCCCCCTTGACAAATGTATTTAAAGGGACACTGAACCCAAATTTTATCTTTCGTGATTCAGATAGAGCATGCAACTTTCTAATTTACTACTATTATCAATTTTTCTTCGTTCTCTTGCTCTCCCTGGACAGCACTTGTTTATTGGTGGGTGAATTTATCCACCTATCAGCAAGAACAACCCAGGTTGTTCACCAAAAATAGGCCGGCATCTATCCTTACATTCTTGCTTTTCAAATAAAGATACCAAGAGAATTGAGAAAATGTGATAATAGGAGTAAATTAGAAAGTTGCTTAAAATTGCATGCTCTATCTGAATCACGAAAGAAAAAATTTGGGTTCAGTATCATTTTAAAATAGAGATCATTAGTAGTATATATTGGCTACAGCATGTGATCTTAGCAGCCAAATGAAGGCAAACATTATTACACACATTTGTATTATGCTTAGAACTGCTGTAATGCTTATTTATCCTTTTTCTTTTTAAATCTTTATTTGGATTTATACATGCCAATTTGGTTTGGTTCCATTTATACTTTTACTAATGATGTTTTTGCTATTTACATTATTTATTTTAATTCATAAATAGTGTTTGATACATTGTTTATTTTGGTTTTGACATATGTACATACATAAAATGATATATGGATCAATTAATAACAAACTAATTTAAAATGTAATTTAAATTATTTTAAATGTTTTGGGTTCCTTATCCCTCCCGCGCTTACTCAGCTAGAAGTAAGATTTTTATGCGTGTCGCGTAGCAATCATATCACAAGTTGAAAGTAATACGTTTTTGCTTGCATGCTAACCCAATGCGCACAAAATGCTGGAAATAGAATATTGCGGTCGCGTTAACATATTCCCCCATAAAAGTCATTGGAGCAAGAAAAGTGGAAAAATACCCTACAAATGTGCAAACCCGATTGCATATTCTGCAGTGCAATAACCCGACATGAAAATATTAATATTTCACATTCCAATGTTCTGCACATAGTAGAATATGTTCTATTTATTCAAAAATACATATTTCTACCTATATCTGATGATATTTTGATACAATATATATCTTTACCTATATATATATATATATATATATATATATATATATATAAAATTATATACTTATATATAGGTATCTATTTAAAAATACAAGAACATATTCTGCTACTTGCACAACATAGGAATGTGAAATATTTATAGTAAATACACAGTACAATACTTTATTAAATATAAATATTGTATAAATTAGCTTTGGCATGTTTTCATCTACTTGACTGCAAGGGGCTCCAATACAGTATATGTCTATATATGTGTACATACAGAGAGTGCAGAATTATTAGGCAAATGAGTATTTTGACCACATCATCCTCTTTATGCATGTTGTCTTACTCCAAGCTGTATAGGCTCGAAAGCCTACTACCAATTAAGCATATTAGGTGATGTGCATCTCTGTAATGAGAAGGGGTGTGGTCTAATGACATCAACACCCTATATCAGGTGTGCATAATTATTAGGCAACTTCCTTTCCTTTGGCAAAATGGGTCAAAAGAAGGACTTGACAGGCTCAGAAAAGTAAAAAATAGTGAGATATCTTGCAGAGGGATGCAGCACTCTTAAAATTGCAAAGCTTCTGAAGCGTGATCATCGAACAATCAAGCGTTTCATTCAAAATAGTCAACAGGGTCGCAAGAAGCGTGTGGAAAAACCAAGGCGCAAAATAACTGCCCATGAACTGAGAAAAGTCAAGCGTGCAGCTGCCAAGACGCCACTTGCCACCAGTTTGGCCATATTTCAGAGCTGCAACATCACTGGAGTGCCCAAAAGCACAAGGTGTGCAATACTCAGAGACATGGCCAAGGTAAGAAAGGCTGAAAGACGACCACCACTGAACAAGACACACAAGCTGAAACATCAAGACTGGGCCAAGAAATATCTCAAGACTGATTTTTCTAAGGTTTTATGGACTGATGAAATGAGAGTGAGTCTTGATGGGCCAGATGGATGGGCCCGTGGCTGGATTGGTAAAGGGCAGAGAGCTCCAGTCCGACTCAGACGCCAGCAAGGTGGAGGTGGAGTACTGGTTTGGGCTGGTATCATCAAAGATGAGCTTGTGGGGCCTTTTCGGGTTGAGGATGGAGTCAAGCTCAACTCCCAGTCCTACTGCCAGTTTCTGGAAGACACCTTCTTCAAGCAGTGGTACAGGAATAAGTCTGCATCCTTCAAGAAAAACATGATTTTCATGCAGGACAATGCTCCATCACACGCGTCCAAGTACTCCACAGCGTGGCTGGCAAGAAAGGGTATAAAAGAAGAAAATCTAATGACATGGCCTCCTTGTTCACCTGATCTGAACCCCATTGAGAACCTGTGGTCCATCATCAAATGTGAGATTTACAAGGAGGGAAAACAGTACACCTCTCTGAACAGTGTCTGGGATGCTGTGGTTGCTGCTGCACGCAATGTTGATGGTGAACAGATCAAAACACTGACAGAATCCATGGATGGCAGGCTTTTGAGTGTCCTTGCAAAGAAAGGTGGCTATATTGGTCACTGATTTGTTTTTGTTTTGTTTTTGAATGTCAGAAATGTATATTTGTGAATGTTGAGATGTTATATTGGTTTCACTGGTAAAAATAAATAATTGAAATGGGTATATATTTGTTTTTTGTTAAGTTGCCTAATAATTATGCACAGTAATAGTCACCTGCACACACAGATATCCCCCTAAAATAGCTATAACTAAAAACAAACTAAAAACTACTTCCAAAACTATTCAGCTTTGATATTAATGAGTTTTTTTGGTTCATTGAGAACATGGTTGTTGTTCAATAATAAAATTAATCCTCAAAAATACAACTTGCCTAATAATTCTGCACTCCCTGTATGTATTGATGTGTTTATATTTGTATATATGTCTGTAAATACATATATACACATATAAATACATATGTACACACACACACACACACACACACACACACACACACATATATATATATATATATATATATATATATATATATATACTGTATACATGCATATATATTTAGACATGTATCTGTATGTATCTCAATGTTAAAGCCTTTTGCAGGCTTTTTTTGCTAACTGAGGCCCTTATATATTTAAGATCTTATAACTTTTTTGTGCAGTGTTGTTTTTAATCATTTTTATTAGATATTGTTTTTATGAGTCTAACTGTACTTTTAAATGTATTTGTGAAGTGTTTTGTGACACTTTTTTGTTTTGCAAAACAGTTAACCAGAGCTCTGAGGTCGTGCTATCCCCACGCACTTTAAATTCAATTGCGCTCAAGCGATCTCGTTTACTTTCAACTTGTAATATGAGCACTGCATCCGACATGCGTAAACAGCCGCAGTATACCCGATATCGCAAATCATAATCTGGCCCATTATGTTTTGTAAATTGATTATTGTTAGTTTAATATTTGGGCCATTATTGGATTTCATTTCAAAAGCTTATTAACTCACATAGAATGAATAAATACACAAGAATGAATAAATACTTATAATCAATCTGACTGATCCCATTTTATATTATGAAAAATGTTGTATATATATATATATATATATATATATATATATGCGCACACATAAAATATATATATTTGTGTAATTACACATATATATTAAAAAATAAAATAAGAGGCTGACTGGATAGTGTTATCTTCTCAATAGGTTTGCCAGATGCAGAAGAACCAAATTTGTTGGAGGAAGAAAATAAAAAAGGTATGTAACAGAGTTAAGAGCTTACATTCCAACGTTTCTTAGATTCCATCTAGACTGGGAGACGTGGGCAGAGTTATGGATCCTCTGTAGGCAGAACCATGTGCACCATTGGGGGAGAAGTGTGCACCATTGGGGGAGATGGGGCAGGCCATCAGCAGAGTTGGAGTGGTCTATGATTTCACTTTGCAAACTGGGTGTCACGCCGCGCTAGCCGTTGCTAGGGGCGCGGCATCTCCTTCCTTACTCGTTGCCTAGGGCTGTGTCGGGTCTGGATGCGTGCAGCGCTGACGTCATTGCAGCACGCTCCTCTCTCTCTCTGATGCTGGTCACACGCTGTGGCGCGAATCCTACACCTATGTAAGTGATCCCAGTACGATCTATAACTGCCCAAGTATAGGTGTTACTTTGTGTGCTCCTGGGTGTGATAGATCGTACTGCCTTATTGTTAAACTTCTGCTGAACTCTGCCTGTCTGACTACTTAACCACTAAATTGCTGGATTGATTACTGCTGCTGAACCCTGCCTGTTTGACTTCTCTGCCTCTTAACCCCTAAATTGCTGGATTGATTACTGCTGCTGAACCCTGCCTCTTTGACTACTCTGCCTCTTAACCCCTAAATTGCTGGATTGATTATTGCTGCTGTACTCTGCCTGTCTGACTACTCTGCTGATTAACCCCTGTTGTTCTGGATTGCCTCTTTGTTGCCGAACCTTGCCTGCCTGACCATTCTAGTGGTGTGTCCTTGGACTGCTTTACTGTTGCCAAATCCTGCCTGCCTGACCATTCTAGTGGTGTGCCCTTGGACTGTTTTGCTGTTGCCAAACCTTGCCTGCCTGACCATTCTAGTGGTTTGTCCTTGGACCGCTGTGCCCTTGCCGCTGGGGACTGCCCTGCCTGTGGTGAGTGCCGCCTTCCTCATCTTTCTAACTTTCTCTGCTCTGGGATATTCCCTATCTTTCCGGCTCAACGCCGGGATAACAAGACTACTGGTCGAGTTCGTTCTGATAGAGGAATATCCCACAAGCATTACACTGGGACATTTACAGTTACATAATCACACAGCTAATAACAAAAGTTGGCTCTTAGGACCACAGTCAATAAAATGCATTTGTGTACCTTATTTCTAATATAATATAATATAAAATCTCTAAAGCAACTTTGTAATTTAAAAATTATGCAGTGCGAAAAGATTTACAACCATCATCAATCACATCGACAGGTTGAGATTGACTTGTCATTGTAAACAAAGGAGCAGCCTGTATCTTGTGTTTAGATCATGTTATTGGTTAATGTAAATGTTTGTAACTGTGACATACTTGCATATATGTTTTGTTAGAGGAAACAAGTTTCACTTAATTGAATGAAAGGATCATATATACACAAAGGACAGGTTGTTCATTATGGCATTATGGGGGCGTTCTGGAAGAGTAATTGCAATGTTTCATCGATACTAAAGCGAATCATGGGGAATTCCTTAAGACTCTATGGGGCCGATTTATGAAAGTGCAAGCGGACATGATACGATATAGTGTATCATGTCCGCCGCACATCGATAAATGCCGACAGCATTGTGCATTTATCATTGCACAAGCAGTTCTTGTGAACTGCTTGTGCAATGCCGCCCCCTGCAGATTCGCAGCCGCTAGCAGGGGGTGTCAATCAGCCCAATCATATAGGATCGGGCAGATTGATGTCCGCAGCCTCAGAGCAGGCAGACCAGTTATGGAGCAGCGGTCTTTAGATCGTTGCTTCATAACCGCTGTTTCCGGCAAGAGGCATCAAGCTCCATTGTGTCTCAGTATTGCTAAGCTGACAACGGTGCCTCAAGAGGTGAACATTTACAAGATAGATTCTACACCATTGATTATAATGGCGAGTTACAAGCAACTCAAGGATGAGATATATAACAGTCAGGTATAAATCATTTTGAATTAAGCTGTTTTCAAGCTTTAAGGTTTTTATCGGATAAATTAGGTTGACTAAACTTTTTTATTGAATGTGGACCATTGCTTCAAAGGTAGTAACTGTGTATATGTGTGTCTATATATAATTATACAGCCTATATATAGTTTTATATTCATCCAAAAACAGCAGTTCAGTCTTTTACCATCTTCTCTGCAGGTAAACCATATGCTGAACAACCAGATTTGTTGGAGCAAGCAAAAATTAAAGGTATACAACATAAAAAGAATACATAAAATTATATTGATCTAATAGTCATTTATCTGTTATTTCTGTCTTGTTTTTAAAGGGACAGTAAATACCTTGTAATTACGAAAAATGTATGCAGTATTGCTATAGAATAACAAATAAGCCAACTCTATACTTCTGTAAAACAAATTAACTTTATTTTTACTGCAATTCATTTTCAGTAGCCAAACTCCGACCACCATTTTGCTTATTTGGAGGGTCCAATCTTAGCTTTAATCTGTAGACAACAAGGCTAGTCACAGTCATAGTATTAGTATAAAATACATTCGCCTAGATTATGAGTTTTGCGTTAGGCTTAAAAATCAGCGTTAGCCGGTCCTAACGCTGCTTTTTAACGCCCGCTGGTATTACGAGTCTTGCAGGTACAGGTGTACCGCTCACTTTTTTGGCCAGACTTGGAAATACCGCAAATCCACTTACGTAAATTGCGTATCCTCTTTTTTCAATGGGACTTGCATAGCGCCGGTATTACGAGTCTGCCAAAAAGTGAGCGGTAGACCCTCTCCTGTCAAGCCTGGTACCGCATTTTAAAGTCAGTAGTTAAGAGTTTTACACTACAACGCCGTAGCATAAAACTCTTAACTAAAGTGCTAAAAAGTAAACAAACACCCATAAACTACCTATTAACCCCTAAACTGAGGCCCTCCCACATCACAAACACTAAAAGAACAATTTTAAACCCCTAATCTGCCGAACTGGACATCGCTGCCACTCTAATAAATATATTAACCCCTAAACCGCCGCACTCCCGCCTCGCAAACATTAGCTAAATATTGTTAACCCCTAAACTGCCGTCCCTAACATCGCCGCCACCTACCTACATTTATTAACCCCTA
This sequence comes from Bombina bombina, assembly GCF_027579735.1. NCBI lineage: Eukaryota > Metazoa > Chordata > Amphibia > Anura > Bombinatoridae > Bombina > Bombina bombina. Next base: position 863,877,312 of record NC_069504.1, on the reverse strand, counting down.
ATCTGCCGCCCCCAACGTCGCTGCCACTATATTAAAGTTATTAACCCCTAAATCTAAGTCTAACCCTAACCCTAACACCCCCTAACTTAAATATAATTAAAAGAAATCTAACTAAAAATTCCTATCATTAACTAAATTATTCCTATTTAAAACTAAATACTTACCTGTAAAATAAACCCTAAGATAGCTACAATATAACTAATAGTTACATTGTAGCTAGAATAGGATTTATTTTTATTTTACAGGCAAGTTTGTATTTATTTTAACTAGGTAGAATAGTTATTAAATAGTTATTAACTATTTAATAACTACCTAGCTAAAATAAATACAAAAGTACCTGTAAAATAAAACCTAACCTAAGTTACAATTACACCTAACACTACACTATAATTAAATAAATCAAATACAATTAAATACATTACATACAATTACCTAAATTAAATTAAATTATCTAAACTACAAAAAACAAACACTAAATTACAGAAAATAATAAACAAATTACAGAAATTTAAACTAATTACACCTAATCTAATAGCCCTATTAAAATAAAAAAGCCCCCCCAAATAAAAAAATCCCTAGCCTAAACTAAACTACCAATAGCCCTTAAAAGGGCCTTTTCCTGGGCATTGCCCCAAAGTATTCAGCTCTTTTACCTGTAAAAAAAAAATACAAACAAACCCCCCAAAAGTAAAACCCACCAGTTAGCTCTTTTGCAAGCCCAAACCCCTAATCTAAAAAAATAAACCGACCAAATACACCCTTAAAAAAGCCTAACACTAACCCCCTGAAGATCGACTTACCGGGAGACGTCTTCATCCAAGCCGGGCAGAAGTGGTCCTCCAGACGACATCTTCTATCTTCATTCATCCGGCGCAGAGCAGCTCCATCTTCAAGACATCCAACGCGGAGCATCCTCTTCTTCCGACGACTAAAACAGAATGAAGGTACCTTTAAGTGACGTCATCCAAGATGGTGTCCCTTCAATTCCGATTGGCTGATAGAATTATATCAGCCAATCAGAATTAAGGTTGAAAAAATCCTATTGGCTGATGCAATAAGCCAATAGGATTGAAGTTCAATCCTATTGGCTGATCCTATCAGCCAATAGGATTGAGCTCGCATTCTATTGGCTGATTGGAACAGCCAATAGAATGCAAGCTCAATCTTAATTCCGATTGGCTGATATAATTCTATCAGCCAATCGGAATCTAAGGCACGCCATCTTGGATGACATCACTTAAAGGTACCTTCATTCTGTTTTAGTCGTTGGAAGAAGAGGATGCTCCGCGTCGGATGTCTTGAAGATGGAGCCGCTCAGCGCCGGATGGCTGAAGATAGAAGATGCCGTCTGGATGAAGACGTCTGCCCGCCTGGAGGACCATTTCTGCCCGGCTTGGATGAAGACTTCTGCCCGTCTGGAGGACCACTTTGCCCGGCTTGAAGACGTCTCCCGGTAAGTCGATCTTCGGGGGGTTAGTGTTAGTTTTTTTTAAGGGTGTATTGGTGGGTTTATTTTTTAGATTAGGGGTTTGGGCTTGCAATGGGGGCAATGAGGAGCTTAGGTTTTTTAGCTAGTATTTTATTTGGGGGGTTGGTTGCGTGGGTGGTGGGTTTTACTGTTGGGGGGTTTGTTTGTATTTTATTTACAGGTAAAAGAGCTGATTACTTTGGGGCAATGCCCCACAAAAGGCCCTTTAAGGGCTATTGGTAGTTTAGTTTAGGCTAGGTTTTTTTTTTATTTATTTATTTTTTTTAATTTTAATAGGGCTATTAGATTAGGCGTAATTAGTTTAAATTTCTGTAATTTGTTTATTATTTTCTGTAATTTAGTGGGGGTTTTTTTTTTGTACTTTAGATAATTTAATTTAATTTAGGTAATTGTATTTAATTTAGTTAATTTATTTAATTATAGTGTAGTGTTAGGTGTTAGTGTAACTTAGGTTAGGTTTTATTTTACAGGTAAATTTGTCTTTATTTTAACTAGGTAGTTAGTAAATAGTTAATACCTATTTAATAACTATTGTACCTAGTTAAAATAAATACAAACTTGCCTGTAAAATAAAAATAAACCCTAAGCTAGCTACAATGTAACTATTAGTTATATTGTAGCTATCTTAGGGTTTATTTTACAGGTAAGTATTTCGTTTTAAATAGGAATAATTTAGTTAATGATAGGAATTTTTATTTCGATTTATTTAAACTATATTTAAGTTAGGGGGTGTTAGGTTTAGGGCTAGACTTAGGTTTAGGGGTTGATAACTTTATATAGTGGCAGCAACGTTGGCGGCTGCAGATTAGGGGTTAATAAATGTAGGTAGGTGGCAGCGATGCTAGGGACAGCAGATTAGGGGTTAATAATATTTAACTAATGTTTGCCAGGTGGGAGTGCAGCGGTTTAGGGTTTAATATGTTTATTATAGTGGCGGCGACGTTGGGGGCAGCAGATTAGGGGTTAATAAGTGTAGGTAGGTGGCGGCGACATTGGGGGCGGCAGAGTAGGGGTTAATAAATATAATGTAGGGTTCGGCGATGTTGGGGGTAGCAGATTAGGGGTTCATAAGTATAATGTAGGTGGCGGCGGTGTCCGGAGCGGTAGATTAGGGGTTAATAATTATAATTTAGGTGTTGGCGATGTCGGGGGCGGCAGATTAGGGGTTAATAAGTGTAAGATTAGGCTAGACTCAGGGTTCATGTTAGGGTGTTAGGTGTAGACATACATTTTATTTCCCCATAGGAATCAATGGGGCTGCGTTAAGGATTTTTACCCTGCTTTTTTTGTAGGTGTTAGACTTTTTTTCTGCCGGCTCTCCCAATTCATTCCTATGGGGAAATCATGCACGAGCACGTTACACCAGCTCACCGCTGACTTAAGCAGCACTGATATTGTAGTGCGGTAATGAGCAAAATTTTGCTCAACGCTCACTTCTTGCCTTTTAACGCTGGGTTTGTAAAATCTTTTAATACCAGTGCTGCAGGTATGTGAGTGTTGATAGAAAACTGCTTGTTAGCACTGCATAGCCTCTAATGCAAAACTTGTAATCTGGGCCATTGTTTCTTTCCTAAGATATGGAGGGTCCACGATGTCATCAATTACTAGTGGGAATATCACTCCTGGCCAGCAGGAGGAGGCAAAGAGCACCATAGCAAAGCTGTTAAATGTAACTCCATTACCCATAAACCCCAGTCATTCTCTTCGTCTTTGTCAATGGAGGAGGTGAAGTTTTTGTGTCTTAAGAAAATTGGATTTATTTTCACCACAAGCAAGATTTTTGGGTATAGCTGTAGTCCACGTCAATCTCTGCAGTAGAGTAGTGGTGGCTTTAAAGCAGTTAGGAACTTGTGAGGTGGGCCTTGCTGCGTTTTCCTAACTTTTTGCTGCCCTAGTATAGAAAGCCAGAGTAGGCTTTTTTCTACAGGTCCCTGTAAGGAGTATGTGTCCTTTCGCACCTTGTAAGATGTCCTCCTGCCGGACATCTTACAAGGTATTACTAGGTATTGGAGACTGTGCACTTAATTAGGTTGAGCTGTAACATTGCAATGCAAATAAAAAAAAAAGAGGTGCTTACCACCTCCATGTTAGAACAGCCTCTTCTACGTAACTTCGGCGTGTCTTAGGTGTGTGCACACTGTCTCACATTCCTTTACGGCAGTTCACAGGAGCCAGGAAGCACGTCTCTGTCTCTGACATTAGAAACCAATACAAACATCCAAGAAAAAGTTCTGGATAACTGTATGAAATACTCCCAAAACAGTAGATGGTAGGACCAAAAATATTTATTTGTAAATACAAAAATAACAGTGCACTAAAAACATAATAAAGGACAAAAAAATAAGACCACTCAAAAACAAAAGAGCAGTGATCAAGTACGGCAGCCCCGCATGAAACGCGTCTGCTTTCATCTGCTTTATATGACCATTCACTTTTGTTTTTGAGTGGTCTTATTCTTTTGTCCTTTATTATGTTTTTAGTGCACTGTTATTTTTGTATTTACAAATAAATATTTTTGGTCCTACCATCTACTGTTTTAGGAGTATTTCACACAGTTAGCCGGAACTTTTTCTTGGATGTTTGAGCTGTAACATTATCTGGGACATATATATCCTTTATAAGGATATTTCCAGGCAGGGAGCAGGCACTTCTATTGTGACTAGAGTCTTGGGGTTTTTACTTTGTAAAGTAATCTCCCCTTTATTTTTTGTGGGGTGTTGAAATTTTTATAAGCATGCTTATTGTTATACGCTTTCTTTAGTTAAGCCTCATAGGTAGCTATAATTCTCACAGAGTTCTTTCAGCGGCTAGCAGAATAATGCTGCATTGCTCTCAGTGTGATCTCACAGTACGAGGGTGTTTGTTTCTATGGAGGCTGTTTATAGGAGAAGCTTTATGTGCAGGAACGCTGCCTGACATTTGCTTAAAACTCTGTTGATATGATCAATCTGCTGAGCTTGTGATATGCTCGGATGATTTGAGTGAGTTGGAACAGTGAAATGTTATATGTGCGATAACTGTATTGTCTCAAGTGTAATTAAGTGGTTCGCACTTTAAAACGTATCCGCCATTACAGACTCATGGTGGGGAGTTCAGCATAGAAACACACGCTTGTGATTTGCCTGCGCTGTTTCTTGTCGACGAGTCACGTGACCCGCTTTCCACTTAAGTTCTTTAGCAGAGCGGTGTCTGCTGTGATGCTGACATTTTCTGTTTTTGTTAGGAATTAAAACCGTTTATGGTAACTATCTCTTGGTGTGTATCGGCTTTTGGTAGAAGCCGGTAGAAGTTTTAAGAGTTCTGATTCCTACTGTTCTATCCTTAATCTGAGTTGACAATTAAAATTAAAAGGGGCTATGTTTACCCTTTGTTTTTTACTGTAGGCTAGAAGTAGAGTGGAGAAATTAAAGTATTATTTATAATAAATTCCTTCACAGTTTATTTTTGAAAAGACTCTGTGTTTGTTATTAAATGCTTGCTTTGCATTAAGGCAATAATTGTTTCAATTTTGCAGTTCTGTGTTTTACCTCTAAGTCCAATGTCTCTCAGGATGATGCTGTTCAGGCAATGCCACAGCTTTTCTCCTCAATTGTCCCAAGCCTCAATGGTGTCACATGCAGTGCCATGCGGTTCATTTGCCTGCAGAAATTGCTGCTCAGGTATCTTCAGTGGTATCTGCAGTATTTTTCTGTTTTTCCTATGTTGCCTTTCCTCATAAGTCTGATGAGGAGGATACGTCAGTAGCCTCTGAGGGTGAGATCTCAGATTCGGACAGTTTAATTACTTTATCTGATGCTGAAGCAGTAATCTTCAGATTTTAGCTTGAACATCTTCGTGTATTGAGTAAGGAGGTTTTGGCTACTTTGGACAACACCGATACTCCTGTCGTTGTCAACCCTAGGAAGTTTATTTAACTTAATTATTTCTATGATGTTCCTTCCTCTGTGGAAGTGTTTCTAGACCATGCTAAAGAGTTTTTTTCACATGAATAGTAGAAGCCAGGGATACTTTTCTCCCTGTCTCCCGTCTTTTAAAAGATGCTTCCTGTCGCTGACTCCATTAAAGAAGGGGCCTTTTCTACTCAGGCTAAGAGGACTTCGATCCATATAGAGGATAGTTGCTCTTTTAAGGATTTAATGGACAAAAAGCTTGAGGCTTATTTGAAGAAGATGTACGTTAATCAGGGTCTTCAATGGCAACCTGCATTATGTATTGCCACTGTGTATAATGAGGCATTGTTTTGGAACAACGCGTTGTCTGATGCACTTCAGGTAGAGACTCCTTTGGAGGAGATCCAAGACAGGATTAAGGCTCTCAAGCTAGCCAATTTCTTTATTTCTGATGCTACCATGTAGGTTATTAAACTGGGAGCCAAGATATCTGGCATCGCTGTGTAACATCAGCTAATGTTACTTCCAAGTCCAAGCTTCTGGCGCTTCCTTACAAGGGTAAGATCTTGTTTGGACCTGGTTTACGAGTGGAAAAGGGTCTTTTCTGCCACAAGACAATAAGAATAGACCTAAAGGATGTCAGAGGGAGCTGTTCAAATCTTCTTGGAAAACGGAATTGCGTCCTGGAACTTTCTTCCAGGTGAGTGATAGTTCCAGTTCCCATAATGGAACAGGGTCTAGGTTTCTATTCAAATCTGTTTTGTGGTTTCCAAAAATGAGGGAACTTTTTGTCCTATTCTAGACCTAAAGTTTCTCAACATCTTTCTCAAGGTACCATTTTTCAAAATGGAAACCATTTGTTCCATTCTTCCCTTGGTCCAAGAGGGTCAGTCCATGACGACCATAAACTTGAAGGATGCGTATCTTAATGCTCCCATCCACAGGGATCATCAGAAGTTCCTGAGATTCGCATTTCTAGACAAACATTTTCAGTTTGTGGCTCTTCCGTTTGGCCTTGCCACAGCTCCCAAAATTTTCTCAAAGGTTCTGAGGGCTCTCTTGGCAGTAATAGGATCTCAAGAAATCGCAGTGGTGCCCTACCTGGACGACATATTGGTTCAGGTACCATCTTTTCAACAAGCAAACTCTCATACAGAGATCTTGTTGTCTTTTCTACGTTCCCACGAATGGAAAGTGAATCTGGAAAAGAGTTCCCTTGTTTCAGCTACAAGGGTAGTTCTCTTAGAGACCATTTTAGATTTTCTATGAAAATATTTCTGACAGAGGTCAGAAAATCCAAAATTTTTCCTCTTGCCTCTATCTGCAGTCTACTGTTCGGCCATCAGTGGCTTAATGTATGGAGGTAATTGGTCTGATGGTTGCTTCCATGGACATCATTCCCTTTGCTCAATTCCATTTGAGATTTCTGCAGTTATGCATGCTCAGACAATGGAACAAGGACCATTCAGATTTTTCTCAGAGGATAGATCTAGATCTAGTGGTGGCTTTCTCAGGAACATCTGTCTCAGGGCACATGCTTCCAGAGGCCTTCCTGGGTGAGCTCTCCCCAAAAATATCTTGGAGTTGAGAGCAATTTACAATGCTCTGATGGCTTGACCTCAGTTTTCCTTAGCCCGGTTTATCAGGTACCAGTTGGACAATGTCACCTTAGTGGCTTACATCAACCACCAGGGAGGAACTCGGAGTTCCTTAGCCATTAAGGAGGTGGCTCAGATTGTTCTGTGGGTGGAAGCTAACAATTGCTGTCTATCTGCCATCCACATTCCAGGGGTGGATAACCGGGAAGCAGACTTCCTGAGCAGACAGACATTTCATCCCGGGAAGTGGGCTCTCCATCCGGAGGTGTTCTCCAGGTTAACCCTCAAATGGGGGGTGCAGAGTTGGATCTGATGGTGTCTCGGCAGAATGCCAAGCTTCCAAGGTACGGTTCAAGGTCAAGAGATCCGCAGGCCGTCCCTGATAGATGGTCTGGCGGTTCCTTGGGATTTCAGTCTGACATATCTGTTTCCTCCGTTTGCTCTTCTTCCATGAGTCATTGTTCGTATCAAACAGGAGAGAGCATCAGTAATTCTTTATTTTAGAACCAGCAATATATCAGACATTTAAAGTTTGCGCCTTGCAAGGCATACAGTCAATCCGGCAATACAAAGAAGGATATCATATACACATAACTTAAAATTACAATCAGATTTAACCATCAAGACCAAACAGACATATCTTTATAATTCTGCCTTACAATGCTGTTGTTTTTTCCTTTTCCATTCCAACTCTAACCAACAAAACAAAAGAAAAAACAAAAAACAAAAAAACAGGAAAAAGTCTCCCGCCTCTCGTCCCCTCTTACTTATTTATCTTCTCAGGTATTCATTATTTGCAATGCCCGTTTCAAGGTAAATGGAACCCCTAAATGGTGCAATTAGTTGTTTCTGTACAACCTCCGGGAAGTCAAGAATAATATTTTTCCATTTTTGGAAAAACCTTTAAATTTGAATTCCAGAGCTTACTGAGATATCCATTTGCTCCACTATAATTTGATTTTTAAGTTTCTGCCAACATTTCAGGTTTTTTAAGATCAGTAGTCTGCCTGTAATAATTATATTGTTTGTCGTGTGTTTTTTAGGGAATTTTCTACTGGGTCAACAAAAAAGAAGACATCTTTGTCAGTTATTCTGGTGCTATTTAAGGTAGTTCTGTTGAGCCAGTTAATTATCTTAAACCAATTTTTTTTTAATTTTAATGCAACCCCAAAAACAATGATATAAGTCTGCCTTTATAGTTTTGCATCTTGGGCAGTTTATCCCAATTTTTGACCATCTAGCCTTCACCTCAGGTGTAATATACGTTTTATTAATGAATTTTGTATGTGTTTCCCTTCAAGAGGTAGAAATTGTAGCTGCGTCTAAGAACTTTAAACTTTCTTGGATTCTCTCTGGGGAGATTTGCCAAGTGGAGGATAAATAATGCAGGTTATTTTGTCCGAATGAAGATATAATTATCTTATATAATAACAAAATTGAATATTTACCTATCTTGAAGAGTTTTAAGGCAGGTTCCACAGTATTCCACATTTCCTCAGAAATGTTGGACATAGTGGCGCACCTGTAGATATGCAAAAAAGTTGCTATTGGCAATTTCAAAGTCTTGTTGTAAAGCAGCCCAGTTTTTAAAGATTTTGGAATTTAATGCAGGTATACAATTAGGATTTCCCACGAAAGGTAAATACTTTGAAAATGAAGAATTAATTTGTAAGATTTTGAGTATTTTGTGCCATGCATCTATTACATTTTGTATGACCTTAGGTTGTCTGACTTTAATTTTAGTAGGATTTTTATCGTCTGCTGTATGTAAAAGGGCTGCAAGGGAATAAGAATAAGTTAAAGCTTTCTCTAGGGCTAATGTAGTATAATAATCAGCTCCCACTAGCCAATCCATTGCGATCTTTCCAACACAAACCAAATTATATATTTCAATATCGGGCATTGCAAACCCCCCGTCAGCTCTAAAAAAAGTGAGTTAGTGAGTTTCTTGAATGCAATAGCTCTCAATTTCCCTCCCCATAAAAATTGTAGCACTGCTTGTTTATAGGATGTTACGTCCTTTTTAGTAATAAAAATTGGGAGGTTTTACATAAGATAAAGCAGTTTGGGAAACAGCAACATTTTTATTAGATTGATTTTGCCCGTTAGTGATAACTTAAATTTGGCCCATTTTTCCATATCAAGCTTTATCTTAAGAAAAACTGGGGGATAGTTAAAATCATACTATTTGTTGATATTTTTGGATAATTTAATTCCTAGATAAGTAAATGATCTTTTAGCTTCTTTAAAAGGGGTTAAATGTGGAGATTCATTATTTTTGTCTAGCCAATAAATTTCTGTTTTCTGGGAATTCATTTTGTATCCTGAGAACGTGCCAAATTCTTGAAGAATATGAGTCAGAGTTGGTATTTTTTTTTTTAGCGTTACTTACTAGAACAAGTAAGTCATCTGCATACAGGAAAGTTGGCATCTTTCTTTTGCCTAACTTGATCCCTTCTATTTATTTCCTTAATTGTATAGCTAGGGGTTCAAGGACCAGATCAAATAAGTAAGGAGACAATGGGCATCCTTGTCTTGAACCCTTGTGTAAAGAGAAATATTATGAAGGAGTGTCATTAATAATAATGGAGGCTGAGGATGCATTATAAATCAGACATATAAACTGCAGAAAAGGGCCTTCAACGCCATACTTTTTTAAAGCTGTGAACAGATGGTCTTAAGTGATAGAGTCAAAGGGCTTTTCTGCGTCCAATGAGATTATAGCTGCATCATTCTCTATTCTAATATTCCTTCGCTTCTTCCCTATCTGCTCTTGTGAGGCATTTAATAAGAGTTGTAATTTGCAGAGATTATGTGAGGAATTTCTACCTGGCATAAAGCCCACTTTATGTATAAGTGGACCTATGACAAATTTTAGTCTTGCTGCTATAATAGACATACGGATTTTATAATTGCAGTTTAATAGCGAGATTGGTCTATAGGAACCTATTTCTTCTGGCTCATTGTTTTTTTAAGATCAGTGCTGTTAATGATGCTGCGAAATATTGTGAACAAGTTGAGTTATTAAGAAAATATTGATTAAATAAGTTTACTAAGACTTGAGCAATATTGGCTGCGAGAATTCTATATAATTCGACGTGGATTTGATCTGGTCCAGCTGCCTTATTCGTAGGGGCTTTCTTACTAGCACTTAATACTTCATCTAGTGCTATAGGGGTATTTAATTTGTCAAGATTGGTTCTATCCAGTTTTGGAACCTAAATTTTTTCCCAGAATTCAGTCTTTGTTTTAATATTTATTTCTGGTTTTGCATATAGATTTTGAAAATAGTTCAAAATATTTTTATTTATTTCTTTGTTAATTGTGGTTCGACCTGTTGTGGTTCTTAGGGCTTTAATCAGAGATCTCTTACTTTTTTTAGATTTAGTTAGGTTAGCCAAATATTTACCTGCCTTGTCCCCATGTCTAAAAATAAAATATCTTGTCCTAAGTTCCTCTTGTATTACTTTTTGTGTTAAGAAGACTTCTCTTTTTTTTTTTTAATAATATGCTTCCCATAGTCTTCTATTTGGGTCACTAATATAGGAATTATAAGCATTCCTTAACTGGTTGGCAAGATCAATATCTCTAGCTAGGTTTTTGTAACACTAAGTATGCTTTAATCTCTCCACTAATTACTGCTTTAAACATTTCCCAGAGAGTTTCATCCTTAATTTCTGGGGAGGAATTAGTTTGTATAACGTCAATCCACTTTATTTTTAAATAAGCTTTAAATTGTACGTTTGTTACCAGGTACTTAGGGGGAAAAAAACTATTAAAATGTCTTTCTTGCGGGGTCCTAATTCTATGGGGCCTATCTATCAAGCTCCGAATGGAGCTTGACGCCCCGTGTTTCTGGCGAGCCTGCAGGTTCGCCAGAAACACCAGTTATGAAGCAGCGGTCTAAAGACCGCTGCTCCATAAGCCTGTCCGCCTTCTCTGGTGAGGCGGACAGTAATTGCCGGAATTCAACCCAATCAAGTATGAGCGTATTGCTCTCTGCATTCAGCGATGTCTGTCGGACCTGATCCTCACTGTTGGATCAGGTCAGACAGACATATGATAAATAGGCCTCTATAGCTTAGTGTAAGGATTGCACGATCTGATATAATTTTTTCCTGTATATCGGTTACGAGGTCAAGACTCATCATCTTTTCAGTTACTAAAAAATAATCTATTCTTGACATGGTTTGGTGTACCTATTATTCACAGGAAAACTTTTTTAGGTCAGGGTTCTGAATCCGCCAAACATCTTTTAGATGTAATAAGTTACAAAAATGTTTAAATAATTTAGTTTCTTACTTATTATTCCTATTCAGTGAGGGTTTGAGTCTGTCCAGTGTGGGATATCCTGTCAGGTTAAGGTCTCCTGCAATGATTAAGTTATGTGTGAAAAAAGGCAAGAGCTTTGCTTGTAGGGTTTCCCAAAAGGCTTTGTCAATTTTGTTAGGCAAATATATATAACATAAAATTAACGGCATACCGTTTACTATTGCTTGTAAAATTATATATCTTTCTTCATTGTCATTTGTAATATTATATTGAAGATTTTTATTAAAAAGGAAGGCTACTCCTCTTTTCCAAATTCAAGGGGTTCCAACCACTTCCCCCACCCACCCAGTTTTAAGCTTAACTCGGATTCTTTTAGATGCGTCTCTTAGGAATGCTATATCTATATTGTGTCGTTTTATCTGTGCTAAAATGTTTTTCCGTTTCCATGACGCTAAGCTAGGCATATCCTTCATTTAAAAATAGCATAGGAATGCTTATAACTTATATTATTATAGTCAAGTAGATAGGATAAAACAGGGGGTGAGAAGAGACGGGGGGAGAGAGAAAAAAATAAAATTAAAATTATCATACGGGCAGTATAATCTTCTTTTGTCAGAAACATAAATATCACTTTAAACAGTAAGAGATATATACATATAGGATACATTTTTTTCCTTTTTTGACATTTTTTACCCCCTTTGGAGGTGGGAGGCGGAATATTTTAGCATTATATATTGTCAGTCATAACACAATACCTTTCTTTTTCGCATATTCCTTAACCTCCCCAGGATTGTTCAATGTCATGTGCTCACCTTCTGTTAAGAGTTTAATTTTTGCTGGGTAAATTACTGTGACTTTTATGCCTACATTAATTAACTTGGTACATAAAGGAGCCATTTCTTTCATGTAATTGGCAAGAGTCCATGAGCTAGTGACGTATCGGATATACAATCCTACCAGGAGGGGCAAAGTTTCCCAAACCTCAAAATACCTATGAATACACCCCCACCACACCCACAATTCAGTTTTACAAACTTTGCCTCCTATGGAGGTGGTGAAGAAAGTTTGTGATAGATTTCTACGTTGATATGCGCTTCTCAGCTTTTTTTGAAGCCTGGTTCCTCTCAGAGTGCAGTGAATGACAGAGGGATGTGAAGGGAGTATTACCTATTGAATACAATGGTCATCCTAACGGGGATCTATTTCATAGGTTCTCTGTTATCGGTCGTAGAGATTAATCTCCTACCTCCCTTTTCAGATCGATGATATACTCTTATATACCATTACCTCTGCTGATTCTCGTTTCAGTACTGGTTTGGCTATCTACTTTATGTAGATGAGTGTCTTTTGGTAAGTATGTTTCCTTTATTTAAGACACTCTCAGCTATGGTTTGGCACTTTATATTTAAAGTTCTAAATATATGTTTGTACTTATATTTGCCATGATTCAGGTTTATCAGTATATTTCCTTTTTGCAGACTGTCAGTTTCATATTTGGGAAATGCATATATAAAAAAAAATTAATAATAATTTTCTTCTTACCTGAAGATTTCAAATTGACTTTCTTTTCAAAATTACGGGCTGTTAGGCTCGCGGGAGCACAAAATGCTATAATTTATTGCGTCATTCTTGGCGCGAGATTTTTTTGGCGCGAGAATTACATTTGTTGACGTCATTTTGTCATTTCCGGCGTCTTAGTTGGTGCCGAGTTTGTTCACGTAGTTGCATCATCTATGACGCTCGTGTTTGTTACAGACGTTCTTGGCGCCAAAAAATATTTTGTCAGATGGGCGTCATACTTGGCGCCAAACTTTTTGACATCATTTAAGACTTCATTTCTTTTTGCTTCTGGTTTCCAGAGGCTTATTTTGTTTTACATTTCTTTCCCATTCCTGAAACTGTCATATAAGGAAATTGATAATTTTGCTTTATATGTTTTTCTCGTACATATTGCAAGATGTCTCACACTGACCCTGTTTCAGAATCTACTACTGGAATCCTGTTGCCTGATGCCGGTTCTACCAAAGCTAAGTGCATTTGTTGTAAACTTGTGGTAACTGTTCCTCTGGCTGTAATTTGTGATAGTTGTCATGACAAACTTTTACATGCAGACAATATTTCCATTAGTAGTAGTCCATTACCTGTTGCTGATCCTTCAACATCTAATGCTCAGGATATTCCTGTTAATGTGAGAGAATTTGTTTCTAATTCTATTCGGAAGGCTTTGTCTGTCAAACCACCTTCTAATAAACGTAAAAGGTCTTTTAAAACTTCTCATAAAATTGATAAACTTTTAAATGACAGACAACATTCTGATTTATCTATCTCTGATGAGGATCTATCTGGTTCAGAAGATTCTGCCTCAGATATTGACACTGACAAATCTTCATATTTGTTTAAAATGGAGTATATTCGTTCCTTATTAAAGGAGGTGTTGATTGCATTAGAAATTAAAACTAATAAACGTTTAAATTCGGTTTTTAAACCTCATGTAGTTATTCCTGAGGTTTTTCCAGTTCCTGATGCTATTTCAGATGTGATTTCTAGGGAATGGAATAGACTGGGTACTTCTTTTACTCCTTCTTCAAGGTTTAAGAAATTGTATCCTTTGCCGTCTGATAGATAAGAGTTTTGGGGAAAGATCCCCAAAGTTGATGGGGCCATCTCTACTCTTGCAAAGCGTACTACTATTGCTACGGCAGATAGTACTTCTTTTAAAGATCCTTTAGATAGGAAACTTGATTCTTATCTAAGGAAGGCTTTTTTATGTTCAGGTCATCTTTTTAGGCCTGCTATTTCTTTAGCTGATGTTGCAGCTGCTTCAACTTTTTGGTTGGAAACCTTAGTGCAACAAGTACCAGATCATAATGTGTATAGCATTGTTAAGTTAATTCAACATGCTAATAATTTAATTTGTGATGAAATTTTTGATATCATTAGAATTGATGTTAGATATATGTCTTTAGCTATTTTAGCTAGAAGAGCTTTATGGCTTAAATCTTGGAATGCTGATATGAATTCTAAATCAACGTTGCTATCACTCTCTTTCCAAGGTAATAAATTATTTGGTTCTCAGTTGGATTCAATTATTTCAACTGTCACTGGAGGGAAGGGAGCTTTTTTGCCTCAGGATAAAAAATCTAAGGGTAAATTTAAGGCTGCTAACATTTTTCGTTCCTTTCGACAAAATAAGGAACAGAAATCTGATCCTTCCCCTAAGGGAACGGTTTCCAATTGGAAGCCTTCTTCAGTCTGGAATAAATCCAAGCCATTTAAAAGATCAAAATCAGCCCCCAAGTCCGCATGAAGGTGTGGCCCTCATTCCAGCCCAGCTGGTAGGGGCAGACTAAGATTTTTTAAGGATGTTTGGATCAATTCAGTCCAAAATCATTGGATTCAGAACATTGTTTCTCAGGGGTACAGAATAGGTTTCAAAGTAAGGCCACCTGTGAGAAGTTTCTTTCTCTCACGCATTCCAGTGAACCCAGAAAAAGCTCAGGCTTTCCTGAAGTGTGTTTCAGACCTGGAGTTGTCTGGGGTAATTGTGCCAGTTCCTTTTCAGGAACGGGGTCTGGGGTTTTATTCAAATCTGTTCATTGTCCCAAAGAAGGAGAATTCTTTCAGACCAGTTCTGGATCTAAAAATTTTTTTCTTATCACCCCACTTCTTGGCTATTCGTTAAACTGAATTGTGGGTGTGGTGGGGGTGTATTTATAGGCATTTTGAGGTTTGGGAAACTTTGCCCCTCCTGGTAGGATTGTATATCCCATACGTCACTAGCTCATGGACTCTTGCCAATATGAAAGAAATGAATTTATCAGGTAAATTCTTACATAAATTATGTTTTCTCTCCTCTTTTGTGAGGTCTCCGCTGAGAAATCCTGAAACATTAGTATTTGTTTTCGATCAACTACAAATGGATTTTTTTTGTCTATAGTGGCGCATAACATTAGACTTATCCTGGAAGTTAAGTAATTTTGCTATAATAGGCCTAGTTTTGGGTGTACCATCTGGTAATAGTTTCGGGGGGCCTAGCCGGTGTGCCCTTTCTACTGCCAGGGGTAGCATATTAGGTGGTATACCTAGACTCTGTGGTAGTGTATAGGCAGTCAATTTTAACAAGTCCTGGGGTTCGTTGGATTCAGGGATACCAATAATTCTGACATTATTATGCTGGGCTCTGTCCTCTATCTCATTTAGTCTATATTGAAAGTTAACTATTTGTGTAGATTGTTAATTAACTATTAAATCCCGTGTCAGTTTTGTATCTTCAAGTTTTGAGATACGTTGTTCTGCTTCATTTAGTCTGTGGGTAACGTTTTTAATTTCAGTTGTTAAGTGACGTATATCCATTTGGAGTTGTTCAAACTGTGGTAGTATAAGTGCAGATATTTGTGTAACTACATCTAGTAAGTCAGGTGTATGCATCTCTATTGGATTTGGGAGCGTGTTTACAGAATTGTCAATACTAGTTCTATTTTTCTTGTCTATGACCTTGGGTGGCATGTTAGGAGATTGTGCTTTATAATTTGTAATAAATATGTCCATGTGTTGTGTGCAGATTGAAAAAAAACAAACAAGAAGATAGTGTATCTGTGGCTTTGTGTTAAGTGTGGGAGGCCCTTTTGGGAAGTGTAAAAAAGTCATTTAAGTGGGGAAATAGTGAGGGATTTAAGACAAGGGGCTGTGAGGCCCGTTCGTTTGTCTATAAAAAAATTTTTTTTAACCTTTTTAAGTGCAACGTTTCAAGAAAAAGAAAGAAACAAAAAAATACAGGTAAGGAGAAATGAAAAAATAATAAGTGCAAAAAAAACAGTGTAGGAAATAGGACAGAAAAAAGTATTCCTAGTAAGTCTGTATGGCTCCTGACTATAGCAGGTTAGAGATTTATGTTACCAGCCTATCTTTGTAGGTATCTTTGTAGGTGGTATTTATTGGTTGTTAAAATAGAGTAATAGGGGCATATTTATCAAGCTCCGAATGGAGCTTGATGCCCCGTGTTTCTGGCGAGCCTGCAGGCTCGCCAGAAACAGCAGTTATGAAGCAGCGGTCACAAAGACTGCTGCTCCATAACCTGTCCGCCTGCTCTGAGCATATCCTTCTGCTATATCTCCCACACAAGAATCCACCTAGCTTTCCTTTTTAGATTGCAGGGCTTAGGGAATAGCCGATTCTGGCATCTTGATCACTCTGTTACAGCAGGTTGTAGATGGATTTCTCCATACCTCGAGTTACTGACAAGGCAACCAGTTAACCACGTTTCTGGGCAGTCCTGCCATTCTGGCGGCAACGTGATCTATCAGTTGATCCGACTTCCTCCCTACACAGGGGTAACAGGTTGCAGGTTCAGTTGGATCGTTATACTGGCCAGTCTGTCCCAGGAGAAAAGGCCTTCTAACTCCACTGTGGGTACTGGGACTACATCTGCTCCTAGATTGAATACGGAGCACTGAACACAAGCTGCTCAGTCATTGAGCTTCTGGGATCTGGTAGCCGCTAAGACCTGCGGCTCCAAGGATATGCTTGACGATGTAAGTTTGGGGTCGAACTCTCTCCCAAGCTGAGCCTCAGCACACGCACCCGTGCGTGACTCCACCCCATCCCGGAGAGCATCAGTAATTCTAATAGCTCCTGTGTGGCCTCGCAGGATCTGGTATGCAGACCTAGAGAAGATGTCAACTCGGCCAACTTGGTGGTTGCCTCTGAGGAAGGACCTTATAACTCAGGGTCCATTCCTTCTCCAAATCTCGCTTCTCTGAAGCTGACTGCTTGGAGATTGAATGCTTAGTTCTGTCTATGCGTGGTTTTTCTGAGTCAGTCATTGAGACCATGATTCAGGCTTGCAAGCCTGTTACTAGAAAGGTTTACCATAAGGTATGGCGTATAAACCTTTATTGGTGTGAATCCAAGGGCTATTCTTGGAGTAGGGTCAGGATTCCTAGGATTTTGTCTTTTCTCCAGGAATGTCTGGAGAAGGGATTGTCAGTCAGTTCTCTGAAGGGTCAGATTTCTGCATTATCTTTTTTTTTGCACAAGCGTCTGGCAAATGTGCCAGATGCTCAATCTTTTTATCCGGCCCTGGTCAGAATCAGGCCTGTGTTTAAGTCTGTTACTTCTCCTTGGACCCTTAACCTTGTTCTTAATGTTTTGCAGCAGGCTCCCTTTAAATCAATGCATTCCATAGATATTAAGTTGTTATCTTGGAAGGTTTTGTTTCTTTTTGCAATCTCTTCTGCTCAGAGTGTCTATGAACTTCCGGCTTTGCAGTGTGATTCGCCTTATCTTATCTTTCATGCTGATAAGGTGGTTCTTCGTACTAAGTTAGGTTTTCTTTCGGAAGTGGTTTCGGATAGAAATATTTCTCAGGAAATTTTTGTTCCTTCTCTATGTCCTAATCCTTCTTCTAATAAGGAACATTTGTTGCACAACTTGGATGTCGTGCGTGCTTTAAAATTTTATCTACAGGTGATTAAGGATTTTCGCCAGTCTTCTGCCCTGTGCGTTTGTTTCTCTGGAAAGGGTAAGGGTCAGAAAGCTACTGCTACTTCCCTTTCTCTATGGTTGAGAAGTATTATTCGTTTTGCTTATGAGACTGCTGGTTAGCAGCCTCCTGGGAGAATTATGGCTCATTTCACGAGGGCTGTCTCCTCTTCTTGGGCTTTCAAAAATGAAGCTTCTGTGGAACAGATTTGCAAGGCTGCAACTTGTTCCTCTTTGCATACTTTTTCCAAATTTCACAAATTTTATACTTTTGCCTCAGTTTATTTTAGGAGAAAGGTTCTTCAAGCGGAGGTGCTTTCGGTTTAGGTTTGCCTGACTTCCTATCTCTCCCTAGTCATCTGTGTCCTCTAGCTTGGGTATTGGTTCCCACTAGTAATTGATGACGTTGTGAACTCTCCATATCTTAGGAAAGAAAACATGATTCATGCTTACCTGATAAATCTATTTCTTTCCGGATATGGAGAGTCCATGACCCCACCCTTTAATTTTAAGACAGTTATTTTTTTACTAAACCTCAGGCACCTTTAAGCCTTTGTGTTATCCCTTTGTTCCATTTACCTTTGGTCGAATGACTGGGGTTTATGGGTAGGGGAGTGACATTTAACAGCTTTGCTGTGGTGCTCTTTGCCTCCTCCTGCTGGCCAGGAGTAATATTCTCACTAGTAATTGATGACGTTGTGGACTCTCCATATCCAGAAAGAAATAGATTTATCAGGTAAGCATAAATCTTGTTTTTGCAGTTGTTATCAGTTAAAGCCAATTTTACCATAATTGTTGGCAATGTCGATAATGTAAAATATACAAATATTTATCAATAAACTTGGCTATTCACATTCATTCTTTGTATATATGTGTGCCTATATGCACTTTTTCTCAATAGGTGAACATGATGATAAACCACCAAATTTGTTGGAGGAAGAAAATGTTAAAGGTAAGTAACATGGATGGAAAGTATATGTAAAATTGCAGACCAATAACTGGCTATTCATAATCTTTATAAAATGGTAGTAATTTTATTGAATTTTTGCATGCATACAATTACACATATGATATAGTTATATACAAACGCAGCAAACAGAAAAGTTTAATATTTGATAAAAGTGTCATCATCTCAATAGGTGTTTCGTTTGATGAACCACCAAATTTCATGGAGGGAGAAAATATTAAAGGTACAGTATGTAACAGGGATGAAAAACTTATATGAAATTATTATTTTATACAATTATTAATTTAACTTGTTAAGGATCAATTGGACATGCATATCCATTTTATTGACTTATATAGCTCCAACTGCCTCCCTGTGCACCACTCCCACAGACCCCAGAGCCAATCACGCAGACTTTAAAATTAACAATATATATCAACAGCTAAAAAAAAAAGGTTGTTCTTAGATGTGCAAGCTACCTTGTTCTAAAGGATTAATACCATACATGTAATTTCCCATTATACAGGACAGCTGTGAGAACAAATCATGTGAGTATGAGAACATGCGCTGTAGGGACAGCTCACCTTAGGGTAGCCACTGTAAAACGCTAGTGTGAGTGGGAGGGTTGAGAAACCTACTATGATTTATGACACAGTTTATACTTAAAACACATTATTGACTCATCATCAGGGAGGTATAGTACATGACAGGTGCCATGGAACAGTCTATGCACAGTGATGTGCCTGCTGCCTACAGCATGCACAATCAGAGCTAGAGGGTGTGCTGCACAGATTAACCCCTTGTCTGCCAGAGAGAGCACAATACAATAATATATAAGGCAGCAACGGAATGCTGTCTAGTGCAGAGGTACCAGGTATGAGCCACCATTAAACATAAAGTTATGTGAGTATTATTATTATGCAGATTGACCACAACTATAGCTCAGGCTGGGTCTTATATTGTGCCTGCGGCACATGCTGATCATGATCTTCAACATAGGATGGCTGCCCACATTCTGTGACCCACATGATCTGTTCTCAATGTTAGCATATGCCGTCCTGTATAATGGTAAAGTACCGCTAACAAATAAACAAATAAGTGATAAAAAAATAAGGAAGCAGAACATTTATTTCATAAAAATAATCTGATGTTTCTCAGAGCTAGTTCTTTTCTTTTGGAGAGCCACTATTTATTGTCCTATTAGCACTTACCATGTATATAGCAGTGGCGACATGATCCATGATAACTGTATATTGGAAGATATTGGAAGAAAGATGCCATGGGACAAAAAGAGTTCATTAAAGTTGTGTTGCCATAAAAACTACACTCCAATCCCACCAGTTTATATAGTTTATTTACCAAAGACTCATTCTTTAGTGAATCACATTCATAGAATACCATAGAAATTGGTGAAACTGGAGAGACTGGGTCCAATGAGAAATGCATAAAAAATGAGTAAGATACTTAAAGGGAAATTATAATTAGATGTTCTTTTTATTTCACTAATGCATGGTACATCACTATCACTCATCACACAAGTGCTCAGCAGCATATCTATCTGTGGTTCTTACAGTAGTATGCTGCTTTCTGGTTACTACAGCAGAAGGCTCGATTTTTTGGCAATATTATTATTATATTGTCATCTTTATGTTAAACATATTTTATTATTATCATTACTTTAAAGATATTACAGAAACTGACGAGTTATAGAAATATGAAGATTATGCTATACCACTATCATATACAACCCAGACTTATCACATCATCACCAGAGGCTTATGGGTATAATATAGATGGTTAGATACACATTTACACACACTTAATGAAATTATATATACAGCAGAAAAGCAGAATCACAATATTTGACAAGGGCTATTTTCTCAAGGAACTGACTTGTGTGATACATCCTTTTATATATATACAGTATATATACCTGTGTATATATATATATATATATATATATATATTTAGAAGGCTGGCACTCGAGTTTAATGCCCCTAGGCAAGACTTAAAATAACAAACTGCTAGATTACAAGTTTTGCGTTATGAGTGGTGCGGTGCTAACTTGCACATTATTGTCATCGCTCACTTCCCTACAGTGCTGGCATTACAGGTTTATAAAAACCCGACGTTATCAGGCAAGAAGTGAGCGTAGAGCAAAATTGTGCTCCATACCGCACTCCAATACCAGTGCTGCTGAAAGCCGCGGTGAGCTGGTTTTACATGCTCGTGCACTATTTCCCCATAGACATCAATGGGGAGAGCCAGCTGAAAAAAGCAGCGTAAAGCTCCGTAACGCAGCCCCATTGATTCCTATGGGGAAAGAAAATTTATGTTTACACCTAACACCCTAACATGAACCCCGAGTCTAAACACCCCTAATCTTACACTTATTAATCCCTAATCTGCCGCCCCCGACATTGCTGACACCTACATTATACTTATTAACCCCTAATCTAAAGACCGCTGCTCCATAACCTTGTCCGCCTGCTCTGATGAGGCGGACAGCAATCGCCGGAAATCAACCTGATCGAGTACAATCGGGTTGATTGACACCTCCCTGCTGGCGGCCCATTGGCCGCGAGTCTGCAGGGGGCGGCGTTGCACCAGCAGCTCTTGTGAGCTTCTGGTGCAATGCTAAATACGGAGAGCGTATTGCCCTCCGCATTCAGCGAGGTCTTGCGGACCTGATCCGCACTGTTGGATCAGGTCAGCAAGACCTTTGATAAATAGGCCCCTAAATCTCCTTTCCTCCAGCCTTAAATTGTGACCTTTTGTCAAAAACAATTTTCTTGGAATAAACAGAGCCTCTGTCATCTCTGTATATGGGCCTTGAATATATTTATGCGGGAGGGAGGTGGTTTAGGGGTTAATAGGTGGTTTATGGGTGTCAGTGTACTTTTTAGCACTTTAGTTTTATGCTACAGCTTTGTAGCGTAAAACTCATAACTACTGACTTTAGATTGCGTTACAAATCTTGCGGTATAGGCTGTACCGCTCACTTTTTTGCCTCCCAGAAAAAGCTTGTAATATCCGCGCTATGGAAGTCCCATTGAAAAAAGACTTTACGCAAATTGCTTAAGTTAATTTGCGTTACGGCCAAAAAAGTGTGCGGTACAGCTTTTTTGACCAGACTCGTAATAGCAGCGGTAGTGAAAAAGCAACGTTATAACCCATAACGCTGCTTTTTCACTCATAACGCAAAACACGTAATCTAGCCGATAGTAACATATTAGATGAAGTTGAAAAAAGACAGAAGTCCATCAAGTTCAACCTATACAAATCTTATTATACTTACAAAAAAGCTCCAGTTGATCATAAATTAATCCCATTGAAAATGTGACCAATTTAACAAAAGCAATTAAATCCCTGAATTCTGTTTCTAGTCAGAAATTTATCTAAACCATTTTTAAATGTATCTAATGTATTAGCATTTTCTACCTCCTTAGATAATGAGTTCCACAATTTGATTACTCTTACAGTAAAAAAATGTTTATGTTGCTGGAGATTAAATCTCCTTTCCTCCAGCCTTAAATTGTGACCTTTTGTCACAAACAATTTTCTTGGAATAAACAGAGCTTCTGTCATCTCTGTATATGGGCCTTGAATATATTTATATAAAGTAATCATGTCGCCTCTCAAGCACCTTTTTTCTAGAGAAAACAGACCCAGTTTGGCTAACCTCTCCTCATAGCTTTAATTCTCCATTCCCCTTATAAGCTTTGTGGACCTTATCTAAACATTATCTAAGTCTGCAATGTATTTTTTGAGATTGGTCCCCAGAACTGCACTCCATATTCAAGGTAAGGTCTTACCAGCGATTTATATAGTGACAGAATTATGATTTCCTCCCTTGCATCAATGCCTCTTTTAATACATGCTAGTATCTTATTAGCCTTAGATAGATCCATCTAGCTTATTATCTATAAGTACTCCCAAATCCCTTTCGTCCTCAGTTTTGCTAAGTCTAGTCCTATTTAAATAATAGGTTGCCTGCTTATTTTTACTTCCAAAATGTAGAACCTTGCTCCAAGGCATTAGTAAAAATATTAAAAAGAACAGGGCTCAGTACTGATCTCTGGGACACTTAGCTGATTACCTTTGTCTAATCTGAGTATGATTAGTTCACTACTACTCGTTGCTTCCTGTCTTTTATCCAGTTATTTATCCATGAGCTAACATTTTCAGCTATTCCCGGTCCCTTAATTTTGTACATTAATGCCTTTGCTAAATCCAAGTACAGTATATAACATCAACTGATTCCCCTTTATCTATATTTTTACTATCTAATTAGACATGATATATTTCTCATAAAAACATGCTGATTTGAACTCATAATCTTGTTACATGGATATACTCATCAATATAATCCCTTCAAGTATCTTCCCCACTATTGATGTCAGACTAACTGGTCTATAGCTTCCTGGCACCACATCAGCTTTACGTCAGTCCTATGGTACTATGTCTGAGGATAATGAGTCATGAAAAATTAAGAGTAGAGGTTTCGCTATAACAGTGCTAAATTCCTGTAAAACCCTTGGGTGTATTCTATCTGGGCCTGGAGTTTTATTTACCTTAATATTATCCAGTTTTTTCCTGATATCCTAGATAACCGAGTTAATGGTATGGGCTTGTATGTTTTAGTTTGTTTCAAAGTATCTCCCATTGGTTTCTCTCTTGTGTATACTGAAGAAAAGAACTGGTTTAGTACCTCAGCCTTCTCCTTGTCACTGTTAACCATGCTACCCTTCACACATTTTAATGTACCTATATTTTCCTTCTTAGATTTTTTTGCCATTTATGTATTTAAAACAACTTTAAGGGTTTAATTTATAATCCTTTGAAATTAATCTTTCATTTTCAATTTTGGCTAATTTGCTTTTTTGCATGCTTTGTTACATTCCTTATATATTTGGAATGTTAAGTCTATACTATTTTTGTTTTAATTATTTAAATGCCCTATCTTATTTTTCGTATTTCTCTTAACACATTTTTATTTAGTCACATTGGCTTGGATTTCTTACTTTCACTTTTATAACCATGTGGTATGTGCCGATATGTATATTTATTTAATAAAGTTTTAAATGTAATCTATTTATCCTCTGTGTTTTTATTAGAGAATATTTTGTCCTAATTTATGTTATTTAACGATATCCTTAAATCATAAAATTTTGCTTTTTTTTAAAAAAAAAAACCTCTTAGTTGAACCCTTATAACACTGCTTATGGAAAGTGATTTCAAACGTTACCATGTTATGATTACTGTTACCCAAATGTTCTTTGACTTCTATGTTTGATATTATATCTGTATTGTTTGATAGCACTAAATCCAATATAGCTTTATTCCTAGTTGGCGCCTCTGTTAATTGTGACATGAAGTTTATCCTTGAGAACATTAAAAAAAATATATCTATCTCCTTTAGCTGTATTAATAGTTTCTTTGGCCCAGTTTATGTCGGGGTAGTTAAAATATCCCATAATTACAGCACTGTTATGATTAGCAGCCTTTCCTATTTGCATTAGTAGTTGAGTTTCCTCTGTGTCACTAATGTTGGGGTGCTTGTAGATTTTTTCCCCCCACTCTTTATTTCAACCCACAGGGTCTCTACATTATCACCTGTTTCATCATATATATATTTTCCCTTATTGTCAGTTTAAGGTCAGGTTTAATATACATGCAAATTTTTCCAACCTTTTCATTACTCTGGTCCCTCCTAAATAAAGTATAACCCTCTAAGTTAAAATGTTGCATTAGCTGTATTTTGTACCATCCATCTGCCTATTTATCCCTCAAGTTGTGTTATTTCACTGGCCTGGACAATAGAGATCCAAGACTGGTCAGTGGGCAGATGTAAAGAGGGTCTAATAAAATATATATACAACTTAAAATGTACGTATGCCGAAATTAATTTTGCCAGGTCTGTAAATTTTGAATATTTGATTGACTTGTTAAAGGAGGGAAGTTGTTTTAATATGCATAACACACAGACAGTGACAGATAAATGAAATCAGAGGGCCAGTCTGAATTGTGAATTAAAATGGATTGATCTGAAAATTGTAACAAGAGAAAGGGTAGTATATTTTAATCTTTGTTAACAATTTCCATATCTCTAATAGATGTTCCTGAACTACCAAACCCATTCGAAGAAGATATACCTTTGGGTAAGTACACAGGCATACAAAGTGCATTATCAAAAATAATATGTGCCCAAGAGATTCAAAATTATATGTGTCCAATATTTTTGTAATCATGAAAGAGATGGATGTATTAAACATTCAAGTACTAACATAGGCGTCCCTACAGGAGGGCAATGGGGGGCCAATTGCTCCCCTTGGTTATTCTTTGCCCCCCCCCCCCCCCGCTAAAATTGGTGGCCGCAAAGCCACAATAAGTACAGATATTTTAGCTCATTAATTACAGGAGCCACTAATTGCTGTGAAATTACTCAGGTGCCTGACGCAAAAGCTAATCTCAGTACTGACACCAGCAGTCTGAGTTCCATGAGAGGCCCCCAGTAATAGCCTGCAATAGTGCAGCCAGGGCAGAGGGTTACCTAAGGGGAAGTTTGCAAATTGCCACTTGCTGATTATCTGCTGCTGCGGTCTGAGAAGAAAACTTTCCCCTCCCTTCTGTCCCCTCCCCTTTTCTTTTCCCTTGCGCTGTGCTGAAAATGTTTCCTGTGAGGAAGCACACTGCAAACACACACAGTTAGGCTAAGGCAGGAGGCAGAGATAAAGTGAGCCAGATACGGTAAGGGGGCAAAGGGCATCTGTGTTTTATTGTGCTGATTGTCATCTGATATTGTTTGTGGCTTTTACGTCTGCTTCATAGTAAAACAAGTAGGCTCCCTGCTTTAACCCCCCCCCATCTCTGACTAGCTACTGAGCCTTTCCTCTGCTAGTGGCTAGAAGCTTTAAACATTTTTTTCTTACATTCCAGCATTTTTAAACTCCTTGCTGATAACTCTCTCTCATGGAACTGTACAGCAATTAGTGGCTCTGGTAATTAATAAGCTAAAATATCTGTACTTATTGTGGCTTTGCGGCCATCTAATTTTAGCGGGGGGGGAAGAATAATCAATGGGGGCAATTGCCCCCCCTTGCCCCCCCCTGTAGTAACACCTTTGCTGAGAGGCCTTGTAATATTAACAAGGCATCTCATAGAATCTCGCCAGACCAGAGAACTATAGAGAATCAGGTCCTATGTGAGGGCTACATAGTAGGGTTGTGGAAGCATGCACTGGTGCAGAATACAAAAGATTCTCCATAAAGCTGAGTGAAGTAGATGCAGTGTAAGAAAATTAAAAAAACATAACTTTATGAGATATGTTGTTTTTGGTTTTCATGAGAATTTCCTGAAGTAAATGGCACACAGACGGCTCGGAGCTTATTTATTAGAGCTTGTGTAGCAAGGGCATGCCAGCTCAAGCCTGAACAGCACACTTTAGGCAATACGCTGGGAACCCCAAGCAGAGAGTATGAACCCACGATTTGCTGGAAAGGATTGCCCTGCTGAATTCAGTTGAAGCCAGATTCCCTTAGCTCCTAGCTGTGGGTTATATAAGAAAATGGCTCCACCTGCTGAAAACAATATTTAAATTTAGAATCAATAGATTGGAGGACAGAAAGAGATATTTAAACACCATATGGATACAGTCTCTCCTCAAAGAAGTCAGACATAGTAGAAGCCATAACAAATCAAAAACATTTCACGTTTCCTATTTAAAGTGATGGTATAAACAGATCTGCAATGTTTGCAACATTTTAGATGGAGTTTAATTAATCAATTGTAATGAAGATATGCTTTCATTTACTTTTTAATTTAATGTAGCGCTGAAATTCAAATACCCCTGCTCCAGCCACGCACTTAAAAACTAATTATATTTGGTGAGCTAACGAGTTTGAGCTGTTCTCCAATCAGCACTTTAGCCATATGGCACCCACACAATTTTACTTTGTAGCTCGAACGCTGATTGGAGAACAGTTCAAACCTCCAGCTCACAAAAAAAATAATTACTTTTGAAGTGGGCGGCTGGAGCACGGGCATTTGACTTTCAGGGCTACATTAAAAAGTAAGTTAAGGCGTATCTTCATTACAATTGATTAATTAAACTCCATATAAAATATTGCAAACATTGCGGATCTGTTTATACAAAGGGTAAAGTTTACCATTACTTTAAATAGGAAAAGGGAAATGTTTATGATTTGCACTGGCTTCTACTGTGTCTGACTTCTTTGTGGATAGACTGTATCCATATGGTGTTTAAATGGGGCCATTATAGTACTGTAATAGTAAAATGTGTTTGATATCCACAAGTGTAGATTTGGAGGATCACTAGTGTTAAAATGACATGGTCTAATGAATTAGAGCATTTATTTTCCACTATAATGGCCTTTTAATTGATACAATAATTAACCACCTGGTTATTCTCTCATGTCTTGTGAGAGAACAGAGAGTAAAAGTAAATGTAAATACATACCTGCCAACTTTAAAAAATGTTTCATAGTATACACTAATTTGCATATTCAATGACATCACAAAGTGACATCCCAGCGAGTGTTTTGAGTGTAAATACAACAAAGGCTTAACAATTTTAAATAATTAGTTGCATGTTTTATTATTTAACCCCTTAGGTGCTAACGACTGCTCAGAGCCATCGCTACCACTTACCCACCTGTTGAGCAATTTGGGGGCTCCCACCGACTCCCACCCCGGCGATCGATCCTGTATAGTGACAGGCATCGTCGGGGCTTCTCGTTACGTGCAGTGACGTCATGCGCAATAACGTGATGACGTCACCCCGTAACTTTATTTAACATTTACAATACAAAATATAGGGAAAGGGGGCATGCTACTTAGAAGCCTATATCTCAGGCATCTAAGCAGCTACAGACACCCAAGACCCACCATTGGAAAGGTAATCAGGGGATTGGGTGGTCAATTTTTTTTTAAATAGTAAAAAACAGAAAAAAATGAAATCCAACTTAACACTCAAAAATTAATATACGAACATTGAGACGACAAATATAAAACAAAAGTTGATGTAAACTTTATATTGAAATAGTTTTTATTAAACTTTTTTCCAAAAAGTACAATACAAAGAAGAAAAAAAAAAGGTACAATCAGAATGACAGTTACATAAATGATTAAGCCTATCAAGAGTACAAGCTTCTTTTAAGGCAAATGGAAATGTCTTTGGTCAATAAACCCCTGCTATAGGGAAAGTCTTATAAAGTCTCTTATGGAAATCCAGCAGGATCTTGAGACTATTTTAACAAGAACCATCAGAGAAACCCTTGTAATATTGTCCCCACAACTTCTCTCAACAAATGCATTGTGTTACATCCTCTGTTGCGGTTTCTTTTAGGTTTCGCCCATATGAGAGAGGAAAGGTAACTGATCCTCTGAGTTTCAACATCAATTAGAAAACCTGATCCGACATTGCGGATCAGGTCCGCAAGAACATGCAAAAACATGCAAAAACAGTAAAACGTATAAAACAAACTTAATGTCACTTTGTGCAGTTCTATTTATCTAAATGTAGTTCATTTCACTCATCAATCTACAAGGGATTATTAATCCTATTATTACCAATTCCCAGAACTCTTCTTCTGAAGTATCCAGTAAAACCACACTTTGTGGAATGATTCTGTGGTGTTTTAGATGTGAGCTGCAGATTCATACTTTGAGTATGTGTGTTGTATTTTGGTTAGTACTTCAGCCCATGGGGCCCATTTATCAAGCTTCGAACGGAGCTTGTGGCCCCGTGTTTCTGGCGAGTCTTCAGACTCTCCAGAAACACCAGTTATGAAGCAGCGGTCTAAAGACCGCTGCTCCATAACCCTGTCTGCCTGCTCTGATGAGGCAGACAGGAATTGCCAGAAATCAACCCGATCAAGTACGATCGGGTTGATTGACACCTCCCTGCTGGCGGCCGATTGGCCGTGAGTCAGCAGGGGGCGGCATTGCACCAGCAGCTCTTGTGAGCTGCTGGTGCAATGTTAAATGCGGAGAGCGTATTGCTCTCCGTATTCAGCGAGGTCTTGCGGACCTGATCCGCACTGTCGGATCAGGTCCCCAAGACCTTTAACAAATAGGCCACCATGTTGGAACCCCAGATTTCCAGTATTTTGCAATATTAATTCTGACAACTGTACATAAAATCTTTATAAATGTGTTAATCTGTGTATTATATTTGGGGATCCTTTCATTCAATAATGTCTGAGTTATGGTGAGTGAAACTCTTTCACTAATAAAGTGCTCAGGAGGTCAAAAAGCTCCAGCCATATCCTATGAACTCTTGGGCATTCCCACCACATATGGAGGTAGGTACCTATCTCACTGCAGCCTCTGTAGCAATTTCTGCTTCCACCTTTTATTAGATGTGCTGCTTTAAAAAAATGTTTACCCTCCACCATTCCTCTGCACGCAAAGCACTGGCTTTTAGTGGTTATAATGATGAATCAGTGTTTATCCAATCCTAGCCTGCCCCCTTTGGCGTCTATCGAGTTAGTAACATATAAATATTTATAAATGTATATATGTATATACATTCACATAAACACATATATACATATGTATATATGCAAAAATACAGGTACAGGTGCTAGAAGTCTCTGGTAAGTTCAATAGTATAGCCGGTTATCCTGATTTGGAATATCATGTATCAAAAAACTTGAAAGTCTCAATATAGTGTTCCCCTGATGGATATCCACTCCAGATGATTTTTACTGTCACCGATAATCAGTATATGGTCGGATGCAGCCCACAGTGCAATTGAGGATTTTCCAAACTCACTGAAGAAAGGTAAATGCTGAAAAGAAATAAAACAGAGGCGCAGGAAATAAAATACAATTTTGCAATTGTGTTGAAAAGGTCCCTCTGGTCCTTGCCAACCTCTGGTCATCATACAGAGTCCCCCTCTACGCCAGCCGTCAAAGAAGTATGCAGGAACATGACTCCTAGGTGTAGACCCTGGTAGGGAAAAGTTGTCTCTACACGTTTCGTCTGTATGCAATCAAACTTTGTCAAGATTACTATTGAACCTGCTACCCTTGCATGGCCCTGATGTGATGTGAACACTTAACCTTCTTATCTGGAGTCCGAGGCACTACCATTAAACTACAAGATCTAAGAGATGACCTCTCAAAAGCAATTAAAGGGACACTGAACCCAATTTTTTTCTTTTGTGATTCAGATAGAGCATGCAATTTTAAGCAACTTTCTAATTTACTCCTATTCTCAAATTTTCTTCATTCTCTTGGTATCTTTATTTGAAAAGCAAGAATGTAAGTTTAGATGCCGGCCCATTTTTGGTGAACAACCTGGGTTGTTCTCTTGCTGATTGGTGGATAAATTTACCCACCAATAAATAAATGCTGTCCAGGGTCTGAACCAAAAATTGTCTGGCTTCTTAGCTTAGGTTTTTCAAATAAAGGTAGCAAGAGAACAAAGAAAAATTGATAATAGGAGTAAATTAGAAAGTTGCTTAAAATTGCATGCTCTATCTGAATCACGAAAGAAAAATGTTGGGTTCAGTGTCCCTTTAATCTCTTAGAATTACAAAGTTTAGCTGAACTACTGCTTCCTTCCTAGGATCAGTTATCAGTGGATCAAAACCTAGACCAGTTATTATCAAGTTAAATTATAAAAACAAACAGGGTATCTTTTGACAGAAATATCTGCTTAAATAAAAGTCTTACACTAAGGGTATAAAATGTTTACTTTAGCATAAGAAGTAGAACTTTGGCTTAAAAATACATGTATGATAGATTATTAGTCTTTTGTACTTGTACACAATGGGGGTGAGAAGTTAGGAGATGTGGAGTGGAGGAGATGCTGGTAGGAACTCCCAACCTCCATGTTTCCTCCCTCTTTGACATTTTTTCCCTCTCATTTATTTTCCTTTTTTATTATTTTTTTCAGGCAAGTGTGATACACAGATACACACAATTATATATATATATATATATATATATATATATATATATATATATATATATATATATATATATATATATATATATATATATATATATAATGTATTCTTACCTGATAAATTCCTTTTCTTTCTTGGTAGTGAGAGTCCACATTCCTTATTTTTAGCTTTTTCCAGTTTCATCCCTAGTGTCAGATATCATCTGAAAGGAATGGGATAAGCCTGGGGTGCCATTTTCTCCCTCCCCGGCATTCAAGAAATGGTTTCCTCTTCCAGAGACTAATTTGGATCTATGCGAGACTATTCCTAAGGTGGATGGTGCTATCTCTACCTTAGCTAAAAGAACCACTATTCCCTGGAAGCCAGTACATCTTTCAAGGATCCTCTGAATAGGAAACTTGAAGGTTACTTGAGAAAGGCCTTTCTTAAAGGGGGTTTCCTCTTTCAGTTGGCCATTAGTATTGCTGTGGTGGCTGGTGCTGCTGCTTTTTGGTGCAACTCTTTGTCTGATTCATTTTCAGTTGAGTCTTCCCTAGAAGAAATTCAGGATCGCATGAGCTATCTAAAGATTGAAAACGCCTTCATTTGTGATGCTATTGATCAAATCATCAGAATTAATGCAAAGAACACGGCTTTAGCAGTGTTATCCAGGCGTGCTCTTTGGCTGAAGTCATGGTCTGCTGACATGGTTTCTAAAACTCGCCACCAGGAGGAGGCAAAGACACCTTACACCAGAGCTTAAAGGGACACTGAACCCAAAATGTTCCTTTTGTGATTCAGATAGAGCATGCAATTTTAAGCAACTTTCTAATTTACTCATATTATCAATTTTTCTTTGTTCTCTTGCTATCTTTATATAAAAAAGAAGGCATCTAAGCTTTTTTTCTTGGTTCAGAACTCTGGACAGCAGTTTTTGATTGGTGGATGAATTTATCCACCAATCAGCAAGGACAACCTAGGTTGTTCACCAAAAATGGGCCAGCATCTAAACTTACATTCTTGCATTTCGAATAAGGATTCCAAGAGAATGAAGAACATTTGATAATAGGAGTAAATTAGAAAGTTGCTTAAAATGTCATGCTCTATCTGAATCACGAAAGAAAACATTTGGGTTCAGTGTCCCTTTAAATATCCCCCCTACTTTCCTTCCCAGTAGTGCGTATAGCCGAGGACAAGAATAAGTAAGAAGGATAGTAGGGAAAGAGTAGTTCAAAAGAAGACTGCTGCCATGAACAAAACTTTCATATATTGGTCAGGCACGTGGACTCACACTAACATGAAAGGAATTTATCAGGTAAGAATACATTTTGTTTTCTTTCAAATTTTAATGAGAGAAAGAAACAAAGGCAGGCCTCCATTTGCTAGATACCACTGCCTGAAGAACCTTTCGACCAAAAGCCGCCTCAGCAGAGGAAAAAACATCAAAATAATAAAACTTCATAAAGGTATGCAACGATGACCAAGGCGCAGCCTTGCAAATCTGTTCCACAGAAGTGTTATACTTAAAGGCCCAAGAAGCCAAAACCAAAACGAGTGGAATGAGCAGTAATTCTTGCAGGTGGTTGTTGACCTGCGTACAAGTAGGCAGAATTAATCACACTTCTCAACCAGAAAGCCAACAGAATCTAGACATACGTTTAGCTAAGGTAGAGATAGCACAATCCACCTTATGAATAGTCTCCCATAGATCCAAATTAGTCTCCGGAAGAGGAAAACTTAAATTATGCTTACCTGATAATTTTCTTTTCTTCTGTACAGGGAGAGTCCACAGATGCATTCATTACTTTTGGGAAATACAGAACCTGGTCACCAGGAGGAGGCAAAGACACCCCAGCCAAAAGGCTTAAATACCTCTCCCACTTCCCTCATCCCCCAGTCATTCTACCAAGGGAACAAGGAACAGTAGAAGAAATATCAGGGTGAAAAAAGGTGCCAGAAGAACGAATAAAAAATAATTTAAGGTCGCCCACAGAAAAAAACGGACGGGGAGCTGTGGACTCTCCCCGTACAGAAGAAAAGAAAATTATTAGGTAAGTATAATTTAAGTTTTTCTTCTTAAAATGGGGAGAGTCCACAGCGGCATTCAATATTTTTGGGAAATCAATACCCAAGCTTATAGAGGACACTGAATGCAAACGGGCGGGAACAAAAAGGCGGCCCATTCTGATGGAACCACAGCCTGACACAACCCAGATACTCAATAAAAAAAACACTTCAACAGAAGCTGGAAGAACAAAAACATGGAAAGAGAACAAGGTAACTGCCCATCAATGAAAATCATAAGGTTCTCAGTTAGAGATCACTCTAAAATCTGGACTCCACTGAGCACAAAAGCCTCTGAGGAGACAAAAGTCCCACTCTCTAGAAGCACACAAATAAAAACGTCTCCATGAATAATGGCAAGGGAAACAACACCGAGACCACAGTCTCCCTTACTGAAAGAAGGGAGAATCAGATAAGAAGGTCCGAAAGAACCTAAAGAAACAATCCCCGAAGATACAAAGACAAAACAGAGAGAGAAGCCCCTAGCATAATTCGAAAAATAGCGGCTGCCAGGCAGCAAGAGGACAAAGTCCCGTAGAGTATACTCTAGCGACGAAGGAGAGCATAGAAAGGAAAAATTCCAGACCACCTCCTACATGGATCCGAAAGGAACCAAAGTATAGCCTTAACCAGAACCGAAGTCCCAGAAGGACAAAAAGTAGAACAAGACTACCTTACCATAGATAGCTGAACACCCGTAGGTCAGAAAAAAAAACCTGGAGCAGAACAGGAATGGAATAGTAACATCCGTGTACGCCCGAAGCGAAAGCCACAGGCTTCCATTGGATAGGCAGTCAGACTAAACATCAAACCATAGTAACTAGCCAACCAAGTAGCTAGCAAACTTGCACAAGGACATTCCTGGAAAGGAACAAAAGAGACAACTCAAGAAGAACTAACTACCTGCAAAGGGAAGGCTCCTGAATGCAAGGCCTCCCAACCTAAAGAAGGATCCTTCGGGATACATGATACGTGGTCGATGTCCAAACAGAGCAATCAGAATCCTTGACCCCTACTCCTATCGCAGCAGCGACTGTCAATGTCCCAAAGGACAAGAGAGATTAAAAAAAATCCCAGCATCGACAAGGCCCGGAGAACAGATAACAAATTTCCAGCCACGAGTTCCTAAGGAAAGGAAGCAGGAAAGAGGCACCAACACCCAAAGAGACTAACTCAGGATCCAGGATACCTATCTTCATTACCCCTCAGGAACCCGAAGGGAGGGTACACTGCAGACAAAAAAAAACCTCAACCCACTGAAACTCCTAGAGTCAGAAGAGGAAAACTACCTCAGGAGGAGCTAACTGGATAGGCACAGTAAACCAGATCCTTCCAAATAGAAGGAAAATGAAGAAGCCCAGGAATATGCCAGTAAAGAAATTCCCAGGAAAAACTTCCTCCATCTCTTCCAGAAGAGAGAAAAAGAACTGCCCCAGTAGGAACAAGGAGATTTTCCCAGGACCAGGAAAACAAGCCTACTACTGAACGCCAGACAGATCCAAGACTACTAAAATCTGGAAAACAGAGTAACCAAATGCCAAGTCAAAGACAAGGTTAAAAAAACAGACCCCCAAAACCAACAACAAATGACAGACAAATAAGCCCTGAGGCTTAAACATTGTCTTAAAATATATTAATTTTTTTTTCTATATTTGGAACTTCCGCCGGAAGTAACATCTATCGCAACATAAAATCGCTAGCATCAAAATCCCAGAAAAAAAGAATTTTCCTAAAAGGAAAATCTACAACAGTCACGAGCTCTAAAATAAAGAAATAAAACACATCCTAACCGGATCAAATGAAAGTAAGCCGCACCCACGGGTGAATGCCAAAAAAAAAATGGAAACACTAACAGAACCAGTATGTCATATATCCTAATCCTCAGGAGCTCAGAATTGGAATTAGACACACAAAAACAAGAGACGACCAGGAATATAATTTCATCCCTCCACTCGTCTAACCGGATCAAACGAAAGTAGGCCGTACCCACGGGTGAATGCCAATAAAGAATGGAAACACTAACAGGACCAGCCTGTCAGATATGGGATTAGACACACAAAAACAAGAGACGACCAGGAATAGAATTTCATTCCTCTACTCGTCTAACGCTGTTTGCCATCTGATTCAGAAGCCTGAGGATCCATTGACAAATCAGAACTGGTATCCTCCAAGGCCGCCAACACATACCTCAGCAATACACGCAGGCACGCCAGTCTGAATCTAAAGGCAAAATCCACCTCTGGCGGGGCATCTGAAGGCCCCAACCCTAGAGGCTGTAACCCTGAAGCCTCAGAGGAAACCACTTCCCCAGAGGAAAGATCCAATATAATCGAACTCGCACCTGACGCACCCAGGTTAAGGAGACACAGATGAACTCTTCTCTTGCAATTAAGAAGATGTAAGTGCGCCAACGCCAAAGATATGGCCATGTGGAACTGTGCAGTAACCTCTGGTGGGAACAAACCTCCTTCCGGAGAAGGGGTAACGGTTTACGGGACAACTGCCTGTGTAGGAACAGAATATTCTAGGGAATGCACCTCATGGGACACAGAATCCTCAGAGGCGGTCTCTAACCTTTCCCCAGAGGGAGAAGAGAGCACTCTATTACGGCATATGGAACATAATTGACTGGCCTCCCCACAATCTATGCAAGTAACAGAATCTGAATCAGAGAAATCCTTCTCCGAACAATCAGAATCCTCCATAGCTTGACTTTTTAAATTATGGACAAAAACAACTGGCACCTTACACCCCCCAATGGCTGGGGCACTCACCACCTCCTATGACCCAGAGAAGAAGAGAAATGGATCCTCTCCCCTGACACTCAGTCTTGAATACAGAAAAGAAGAACGAAAACATGACCACACCCGGTCACGAGGTGCGACATGTAGGCCAAAGAAAAGTGCGCCAGTCCACAAGAACTACGTAGCGCGAGAAAATGTACGTTCCGTAATAGCCATGAGCCCCATCATTTCTACACATAAGCAGACAGAATCACATAACAAACATGATTAAAGTCCCCCACCGCTCAATAACCCCCCTCAGGAGATATTAACCCTTTATTCCATAAAGATAAAGGAGTCCCACTGAGACTCTGTATTCTATCATTTCCATACATTCCTACAATGAAAGGAAAATGAAACGATCTTACCAGAACCTATGCCGTGGAACAGTAACACGGTCCTTCAAGTTTGACAGATAGTAGTGTTGCCTCTGACATGGACTTGAGTGAAGAAAGCAGGCAGCGAAACTCGTCAACGCTGATTGCTTATGGAGCTGTTAATATGAGTCAGGATGGTTTCGCAGAAAGACTCTCCATGCATCTCCGGACTCTAACTTTCATCCATGCTCTCACTTAGAGGCTGACAGGACTAATTAAAACTCCTGTCCCATCTCAAAGAGTACTACAATAAGAGACTACTCAGTAATCTTCTGACACTTCTCTGCCAACCTCCTGTGACGAAAGGCAAAGAGTAACTGGGGGATGAAGGAAGTGGGGGAGGTATTTAAGCCAGTAGCGTATTTAAGTTTTGTGCTGCCCTAGGCACTGAAAATGCTGCTGCCCCCCCCCCCCCCCCGGTTTTAGGCTGTTTTTCAGCCACAATATATATATAGGTATATATATATATGTACAGTCGTATGCAAAAGTTTAGGCACCCCTGACAATTTCCATGATTTTCATTTATAAATAATTGGGTGCTTGGATCAGCAATTTAATTTTGATCTATCAAATATGTGAAGGACACAGTAATATTTCAGTAGTGAAATGAGGTTTATTGGATTTACAGAAAATGTGCAATATGCATCAAAACTAAATTAGACATGTGTATAAATGTGGGCACCCCAACAGAAATATCACATCAATATTTAGTAGAGCCTCATTTAGCAGAAATAACAGTCTCTAGACTCTTCCTATAACCTGTAATGAGTGTCTGGATTCTGGATGAAGGTATTTTGGACCATTCCTTTTTGCAAAACATCTCCAGTTCAGTTAGGTTTGATGGTTGCCGAGCATGGACATCTCACTTCAAATCACACCACAGATTTTCATATATGATATATGATATTCAGGTCTGGGGACTGGGATGATCATTACAGAACATTGTACTTGTTCCTCTGCATAAATGTCAGAGTAGATTTTGAGCAGTGTTTTGGGTCGTTGTCTTGTTGAAATATCCAGCCCCGGCATAACTTCAACTTTGTGACTGATTCCTCAACATTATTCTCAAGTATCTGCTGATAGTGAGTGGAATCCATGCGACCCTGAACTTTAACAAGATTCCCAGTACTGGCACTGGCCACACAGCCCCACAGCATGATGGAACATCCACCAAATTTTACTGTGGGTAGCAAGTGTTTGTCTTGGAATGCTGTGTTCTTTTGCCGCCATGCATATGCCCCTTGTTATGACCAAATAACTCAATCTTTGTTTCATCAGTCCACAGCACCATCTTCCAAAATGAAGCTGGCTTGTCCAAATGTGCGTTTGCATAATTTAAGAGATTCTGTTTGTGGCGTGTGTGCAGAAAAGGCTTCTTCCGCATCACTCTCCCATACAGCTTCTCCTTGTGCAAAGTGCGCTGAATTGTTGAACGATGCACAGTGACACCATCTGAAGCCTGACCTGATGTTGAAGGTCTTTGGAGGTGATCTGTGGGCTGTTTTTGACCATTCTCACCACCTTTTGCCTTTGCTTCTCCGATATTTTACTTGGCCTGCCACTTCTGGCCTTAACAAGAACTGTGCATGTGGTCTTCCATTTCCTCACTATGTTCCTCATAGTGGACACTGACAGCTTAAATCTCTGTGATAGCTTTTTGTAGCCTTCCCCTAAACCATAATGTTTAACAATCTTTGTTTTCAGGTCATTTGAGAGTTGTTTTGAGGCCCCAATGTTGCCACTCTTCAGAGGAGAGTCAAAGAGAACAACTTGCAATTGGCCACCTTAAATATCTTTTCTCATGATTGGATGCACCTGTCTATGAAATTCAAGGCTTAATGGGCTCACCAAACCAATTGTGTGTTCCAATTAATCAGTGCTAGGAAGTTACAGGTATTTAAATCAACAAAATGACAAGGGTGCCCACATTTATGCACCTGTCTAATTTTGTTTTGATGCATATTGCAAATTTTCTGTTAATCTAATAAACCTCATTTTACTACTGAAATATAACTGTGTCCTTCAGTTATTTATTATTATTATTATTATCAGTTATTTGTAGAGCGCCAACAGATTCCGCAGCGCTATAAACAAAGGGGGAGTACAACAAAACAATTATAGGGTTTGATAGATCAAAATGGTTATTTGATAGATCAAAATGAAATTGCTGATCCAGACACCCAATTATTTATAAATGAAAATCATGGAAATTGTCAGGGGTGCCTAAACTTTTGCATACGACTGTATGTATGTATATATATATATATATATATATATATATTATTTTATTTACTTTTTCACAGAGGTATATTTTTAAACTTCAAATAGGTATATAGAACAAACATTTCTACTTATAACCCCTAACAATCCTATAATATGAATTAATATTTTGATTATTTTGTGATGTGATAAACATTTACTTGCTAGTCATGGTGTCATTCCCATTAAATATAAGGGCGCGATAACATATACGGCGCAGGTTTCGGCGCAAGCGTGGAAACCTGCGCTGCCCGTAATTTCACCTCGCACATCGGGGTAGTACATATATGGCGCCGGCATTTCCTAAGTGGCGTAAGTCGGATAAACTAGCGATGTCCAAAAATAACCGTAAATTCAAATTTTTGGAGTCGCCAGTGACTTACGGCACTTTAGAAACTGCCTGCGCCTAAGAAAAGTAAAGAAAATTTTAAATCTCCCATAGCAGCCTAACACGCCTCCCAAAAATAAGCCCGACGCATATAACCCTAAATCCGCAATCCCCCCCCCTCACTACTAATAATAAATGTATTAACCCCTAGACCGACAACCCCCCACAACGCAATATGCCTATTTAAACTATTAACCCCTATATCCGCCATCAAACCCACACCGCAAGTAATAACTAAATTATTAACCCTTAAACCGTCATAGCCCACAACGCCATTAACCTATTCAAGTATTAACCCCTAATCTGCCGCCGCCAACGTCGCTGCCACTATAATAAAGTTATTAACCCCTAAACCTAAGTCTAACCCTAACACCCCCCTAACTTAAATATTATTTAAATAAATCCAAATAAATTTACTATTATTAACTAAATTATTCCTATTTAAAACTAAATACTTACCTGTAAAATAAACCCTAAGATAGCTACAATATAATTAATAATTACATTGTAGCTATTTTTGGATTCATTTTTATTTTACAGGAAAGTTTGTATTTATTTTAACTAGGTAGAATAGTTATTAAATAGTTATTAACTATTTAATAGCTACCTAGTTAAAATAAACACAAATTGACCTGTAAAATAAATCCTAACCTAAGTTACAATTACACCTAACACTACACTATCATTAAATAAATTAAATTAATTAACTACAATTACCTAAAATGAAATACAATTAAATAAAATAAACTAAAGTACAAACCCCCCCAGTACAGCCAATAGAATGCGAGCTCAATCCTATTGGCTGATTGGATCAGCCAATAGGATTGAACTTCAATTCTATTGGCTGATTGCATCAGCCAATAGGATTTTTCCTACCTTAATTCCGATTGGCTGATAGAATCCTATCAGCCAATCGGAATTCAAGGGACGCCATCTTGGATGACGTCATTTAAAGGAATATTCATTTGCCGGGTAGTCGTCGTGCTGGAAGGATGCTCCGCGTCGGCTGGATTGAAGATGGACCCGCTCCGGATGGATGAAGATAGAAGATGCTGTCTGGATGAAGACTTCTGCCCATGTGGAGGGCCTCTTCTGCCCGGATCGGATGAAGACTTCTGCCCGGATCGGAGGTCCACTTGTGCCCGGCTGGGTGAAGACATCTCAAGGTAGGGTGATCTTCAAGGGGTTAGTGTTAGGCTTTTTTTAAGGGGGGGTTTGGGTGGGTTTTAGAGTAGGGTTGGGTGTGTGGGTGGTGGGTTTTAATGTTGGGGGGGTATTGTATTTTTTTTACAGGTAAAAGAGCTGATTACTTTGGGGCAATGCCCCGCAAAAAGCACTTTTAAGGACTATTTGTAATTTAGTATAGGGTAGGGAATTTTATTATTTTGGGGGCTTTTTTATTTTATTAGGGGGCTTAGATTTGGTGTAATTAGTTTAAACTTCTTATAGTTTTCAAACAGTCTTGTTAAAGTACCATATACTGTGATAAATACCTCTGACCCTTTGTGGTGCGTCACTAGACGCGTTTCACCGTAGCTTTATCAATAGTGACTGATACTATGACCCAGTGGCGGCTCGTGAGTTATTCAAATGGGGGTTCACAATATATAAATTTTGAAAATTAAATTAAATACCATTTAAAAAATGTAAGCTTACATTCCTGCTTTTTCAAATAAAGATACCAAGAGAACTGAGAAAATTTGATAATAGGAGTAAATTAGAAATTTGCTGCTCTATCTGAATCATGAAAGAAAAAAATTGAATATAGTGTCCCTTTAATGGCTGAAGTACAGCAACTCAGCCCTTGTGAAATGCCTCATGGTTAAATATATAAATATATTTATTTATTTTTATATATATATAGCCTATAGGTAATAAATAATGGCATAAAAGACACATGATTTAAAAAAGCAAAAACACAAAACATTGCAGAGTATTAAAAAAACTTTGAAATTTATTGTAAATCTGCAAAATAATTTAATGTGAATGACTTTATATTATGAGTTTTTAAGAAATAGTGCTAATACAATTTCAATTGTACATATTCTCTCATACACACGCACACATATATATATATATATATATATATATATATATACACACACACACACACACACACATATATATATATATATATATATGTGTGTGTGTGTGTGTACAGACCTATACAATTACTATGACTTTGAATGAGGCATGGGCTTCAAGGGCTAAATGACTGATAATGTCTGTTGATTGTCTCCTCCTGACAGGTCACACACTGATTGTTTTAAGAGGGGTTTGGAAGGATTTAATAAGAGAGGGTCTTAACCAATTTGACATTGACAGACAGACTTTGCCATTTACAAGCTCCATAAAGAAACTGGTAATGAACATGAAAGGGTCAACAAACATACATGCCCAGGGCAGAGCTCCACTATCTAACAACTGCAGCATTAGCCTCAACAGAAGTTCACAGTTCCTGCTCACACTATACATTAACGGAGTGAGTGCTGTGTCACATAGGTTAGGAAGTTTATGACTAGACAATCGCTGCAGGGAAAAACAAAATACTAAGCAGTGAACTGTGAACATAGATAAACGTTAACTCTGTGCTTCCTTGACAGCTTGCAGCAGCCTGATCCCATCACAGTCAGTGCTTAGTGAGTTAGACCACAGGACCCAGGAGTTGTCAGAGTTAACGTTTATCTATGTTCACAGTTCACTGCTTAGTATTTGATTTAGCCACCCACCATTAACGTACACTGGTCTCTACAAGAGTTGCACTTTGACACAACACCGGCAAAGTCCCCTGGCTGATGTGAGTCCCTGACTTCATAATATATGGACTCACCACCTCCTCCTCCTCTTGAATGGCGTCCTCCTCACTAGTCAGACCTCTCCACACACAGACACAGGGCAAGTTTAAGTTTCCGCGCATAGAAATAGTAGAGCAGCAGGAAGTGGAAACCTATTCCTATGCCCTGCTCTGTAAAAGTATAGCGCACCCTACAGTTTAAGATGTGCGCCTTCCACACACACACAGCTCTCAGTGTGCGAGTGTCACGTGACATGCCAGCTTGTTCTCACTCGCACACTAAGACCTGTGCGATTAGCAAAGCTATGTTGTGTTGTGGGAGGCGCTGCAGGCTTTTCCCTATACTTCTATCTATCGCACATGAGGTGCTGTGCGATAGCTAGCAGTAAACATGGCAATTTTTTTTAATTTTTTTTTAAACTGCAGTGGAGCCTGGATTAAAAAGGATATAATTACATTTATTAAGCCAAAAATATATCATGAATTAAATTTATTAAGATAATAAGATTTATTTATTTATTTATTTTTAATTTCTTATTCTTTTGGGGGCTCTGGGTGTTCACGTGCGACTGTGAACCTATGGAGGAGCCTCCACTGCTATGACCTAAACCGCCAACTTTTAAATACCACTCCGATCACGTGACCTCCAGTCAGAGGACGGAAGTCTCGTTTCGGCGATATCATACCCAATTACAGAAAAGAATGCAAGGGTTGTTCAGCAGTTGCTAGGCAGAATTTCTGTCAATACACTTAAATACATTTACATTTAGTTTCCACCGCAACTTTGTTTCAATTGCCCAAGTACAATACCAAATGTTATTTTTTTACGTGTATAATTAAGTTGTATAAAGAGCACTCTTAAGAAGAGAGAATATATTCTCCTTGCTGAATTACCTAGTGAGTAAATTTTTTTCGTTATTTAAAAGCTAAAAAAGTTTCTGAAATTATGAGGCGAATGAGCCAAAAACGAACACAGAGAGGGCAATACTAAATACGTATGTCTTTGCTGACAGTTAACAGACCTCTAAAAAGCTTATAATGATGTCATATCAGGTTCTCAGATTAAAACTTTATTTCTGTTTGTTATTTAATAATTATTATTATATGACCTCCTATTCATTATCATCCTAAAAAGAGGTCCACATCCCACCTTGCATTTATTCCATTTGGTTCTTTTGTTTGTAAGAAGAATATCCATTTGGTCTCCCTAAATAATAGATCTATAAATCTATTACCTCCTCTGGGAGAACTGAATATAATCTATTGCTTGTATCTGAAATGCTTTAATGGGGTTGGGGTGAGTACAAAAATGTTTAGCTACTCTTGTCTTAGGTGGATTTGCCTGTATGTCATTGAGATGTTCCCTAGCTCTGTCTTTCAACATACGACTAGAACATCCTACATACTGTTTAATACAAATGGAACATGTAATAAGATATACTATATATTTTGATGTACAGTCCAAACGATATCTAATTCT
Organism: Bombina bombina; assembly: GCF_027579735.1. Taxonomy (NCBI): domain Eukaryota; kingdom Metazoa; phylum Chordata; class Amphibia; order Anura; family Bombinatoridae; genus Bombina; species Bombina bombina. Next base: position 863,834,575 of record NC_069504.1, on the reverse strand, counting down.
ATATTCCTTATTTGTACTTGAAGAACTGAACAATTCCCCTGCCTTAATATGTGTACACGTTAAGCATGGGTGATGTCCACATTTACAACATCCTTTTTTAGATAGCCAACGTTCCTTTATTTGTTTCTTAGTATTCCCTGTATAGACATATTGAATTACTCTATCCCCTACTGTGGGTGATCTTCTGGCTATATATCTGCAACCTTCAGACACAATTTTATTTAGTGTAGAATCTGTTTGTAGTATATTTAAATTGCTTGTTACTATATTTGTTATTTTTTTGAACTGTTTACTGTATGTTGTGATAAAATGTATACCCTTTTGTTTATTGTGTTTCTGATTAATTTGATATTTACTCCTTTTTTTTGTCTTTAATAGTAGTTTCCTATGAATTCCTCTTATTTCATTTTGAATTTGTTTCACGTTGTCTACATTGTACCCCCTATCTACCAGTCTTTCTATCAGTTGATCTGAATGTCTCTCATAGGCTTCTAGTGTGGAACAATTCCTCCTGATATGTATAAATTGACGTTTGGGGATCCCTGCTTTTACATGTGTTGGATGACGTAATATAGTGTTACCAGTTATTTCTTTTCTATATAATTCTGTAGTTATTTTTCCTTGAGTTTGATCGCCTATCAGACTTATATCTAAGTACTTGATTGTTTTATTGTGATATTCCCAAGTAAATCTAAGATTAAAGTCATTGTTGTGTGTTATGTCAGAAAATCTAAATTACAATGTTGTCTTCAATATCTCTGTGTTTATTTATACCACTATATGTATTTAGTGTAAATGTATTATTATTCTGAGCAAGAATAATTGCAGGTATAACATGTAATCAGAGAGGGGGAGAGAGAGAGGGTGGAGAGAGAGAGGGGGAGGGAGACATGAGAGAGGGAGAGGAGGGAGAGAGGGAGACATGAGAGAGAGAGAGGGGAGAGAGAGAGAGGAGAGAAAGCGGATTGAAAACTAGGGCCTCGCTTCCATTGAGTCGTAATTCAGTTTGCGTGCACTCGCAAACCGTTAAATATGCTGTCGAAAGCAATAGCGTTTAACGACTGTTTCCAATGGCGCGTTATACCTCAATATCGGCTGCCGGACTTCGGCTGCCGAAAAGATTTTCGCGTCCCATAGAAAGTAATAGAAGCCGTTAATCGATAAATTATACCAGGTTTCCATTGAAAGCGCTAACCGTTAATACACTGTCGGAGGCTGTCGATACATTGAGAAATATTACCCCCAGCTCAACTAGGTGTAAAGGAGGAAAAAAGAGCTTTTTGAGGCCTGTTTCTCATTGAAATAGCAAATCACAAAAAAATTATGAGTGTTTCAATGTACAAATAACATTATATATGCTACATTTATTGGTCCTATGTATAGGAATATTTGCACCCATGTTGTCATAGAAATTTCAATATGTATGTGCATATAAAAATATATGCAAGCACCACAATTATGGAACGACCTCCCGCACACTTTCAAACCTTCCCCATGCCTAATATCCTTTAAGAGATCCCTCTCTACATATCTCAAAACAGAATGCACCTGTCATTGTTGATTATATATTTCCTACCGGTTCTATGTTAAATTTTTGTGCATATATGGTGTATTATTTTTTTTTTATATTTTATTGTACCCATTGTATCAATGCAATGTTTTGTGGACCCAGGACATACTTGAAAACCATAGAAATCTCAATGTATCTTTCCTGGTAAAATATTATAAAAATAAATAAAATATCTACCTATTCAAAATGAAACCTTTGCCCAGGGATGCTATATATAATCTCAATACATATAGAAAAATAATTCAAAGGAAATACGTTGTTTATCATGAAGATGAGTTTTATTATTACAGATTTACCCTCATTCAAATGTAATTTTCAATGTGAAAATCATATTTATTCAATACAAAACGATGACACATTAAAGTTATAATGTGTCATAGTACTAATATTTATAAAATATATGTAATGTCATGTCTGCTAAAGCAGATAATACATTTGCAATATTTAGACTATTAACCAAAATACATAAGTGCTTAATATTACATACTTCAAGAGATATGAAGTATTGTCTTTAACATGGAGTTATTGAAACATTTTAAAAGTGCATTGTGCATTGGTCCCAGGGAGAGTCTGTGTCTGTTCATATGATGTCAATTAAAATGAATTAATCACCTCTATATCATGGCAATCACATATATGTTGTATATACATCAGTGCATAAATATCCTAAAGATACATTTATCTAATTATTCTAAATATTGAATAATAATCTTGACAAAAAGGAGTGCATTAGTCATGATAGGTATTAGTCATGATAGGTATATATTTCAGATATTACATTCCACATAGGACTATAAGAATGAATGCAAGGTATTTGGCCATATCAACAGGAAGGAGTATTTACTTTTCAACTCTTCTATAACTGTATAACCCTTATTAGCTTCATCTGAAGGAGCAAACAACATATGCTTGTGGAATATAAATCATAACATTTACACATGTCACGTTGACTTATGTTAGATAGCATATACTGTATAAATTTCAGACACGTATCCCCAAGTATTCTTAAACGGCATAATATGATATCCTCAATAAAAGGACACATAAATTTATCAACAATGTACACCTGCATATTAATTGACATCATGTGAAATAAAAATGAATAAAGCTGTTCATTTTTAGCAGATAAACAGCTATTAGAATAATATTAAGATATATGTTCAAATTTGGATTAGAAAAATGGATGCATATTTATGAGATGAAAATCGCACTTAAAAAAGTGCTTTAGTGCAAAAATTAGATATGATATATCTTGGGTTGAAAAAAAAGAATATTAATTAATTCTTGCGGCGGGATTTTGCCTTTGGAGGAGAGGTACTTAGGGGGGCAGTGTGGCGTCTTGTGCGACGCCCACCAGCTGAATGTGAGGCTAATAACCGCGATTCAGGGTCCTGCAGGGAGATGACAGAGGATGCAAGGGAGGATGGAGTTTGGGGCCTATCCGCGAGCCTCTCCACTGCCTCTGCCAGGCGGACGAGTGAGGCATTATGGATGTCCATTTGGCTCTGTATCCTTCTCAAATCCTGCTGCTGCTGGAGCCTGGACAGCCTAAGCTCTCTATGTATGAGCCTCAGTAGATCATCCTGCTGGGACTGTGCCGGACCCTGTTGTACATTTGGTGTCTCAGGAACTAATAATTGGCTGGTTCCAGGGCTGTCTCTCCGTATTGGTGACTGTGAGGTTGTCTGTGATGGCACTGTTGGCAATACATTGGTGGGTGCAGTGGGTGGTGGTGTGGATTCCTGTTGTGCCATAGAAGTGGGAGGCATATAGTACAGATGATGCAGATCTGTATGCTGCTGTGGTGGGTGCATCATCTGCTGCTGAGGATAATGATGTCGTGGTGGGTGCATCATCTGTTGCTGAGGAGGATGTTGTGGTGGGTGCATCATCTGCTGCTGAGGAGGATGTTGTGGGGGGTGCATCATCTGCTGCTGAGGAGGATGTTGTGGGGGGTGCATCATCTGCTGCGGTGGGTGCAGCTGTGGGGGCTGTGCCATTTGTTGCTGCGAAGTATGCATGAACTGCCATTGTTGAGGAGGATGAGTCTGCTGGGGTTCAGAACCCAAAACATGAAATGTTGTCTCCGAAGTAGATGGAGAAGGGCATGATACATCCTCCACCTCATATGCCCTAGGCTGCTGCATATCATCTTCTAAGAGGCTGATATAGGAGGTAGTGTCACCATAGATATCCTCATCCTCCTCAGTGAATGTAGGAACATCCTGCTGTGGTGTTGGTGCAGCTTCATACTCCTCCTGTTCGGAACCTACAAATAAATATACGGTATGTTTACATTATCTATCTAATAGAATATATTACTTTGTAGCATAACAATACAGACTATTATATTCCATATTTATGTGTATATATGTACACACACACACATACACACACACACACACACACATACACACACACACATACACACACACATACACACACATACACACACACACATACACATACACACACATACACACACACACATACACACACACACACATACACATACACACACACACACATACACACACACACATACACACACACATACACACACATACACACACACATACACACACACACACACACACATACACACACACACACACATACACACACATACACACACACATACACACACATACACACACACACACACACATTCACATACACACACACACACACACACATATAGTGTGTTTGGGATAAAATCAAAGCATATATGACCATAACTGAGGAATCTTTATAGACTGTGTCTTAAAGGGACATTGTTAAAGGGACACTGTACCCAAATATTTTATTTTGTGCTTCAGATAGAGCATGCAATTTTATTCAACTTTCGGATTTACTCCTATTTTCAAATGTTCTTTATTCTCTTGGTATCTTTATTTGAAATGCAAGAATGTAAGTTTAGATGGTGGCCCATTTTTGGTGAACAACCTAGGTTGTCCTTGCTGATTGGTGGATAAATGCATCCACCATTTAAAAACTGCTGTCCAGAGTTCTGAACCTAGAAAAAAAGCTTACATGTCTTATTTTTCATATAAAGATAGCAAGAGAATGAAGAGAAATTCATAATAGGAGTAAATTAGAAAGTTGCTTAAAATTGCATGCTGTATCTGAATCACAAAATAAAAATTTTGGGTACAGTGTCCCTTTAAGGACAATGACACATGATTTATATGAAATGCTTAATATTCTTGGATATTATATTATGAATATTCTTGCTTGTCGGAGCAGATATACAATACAGAGTGCTTGCTGAACATATTAAATACAACTATGTAAATTTAGATTCATAGCTAAACACAGATGGGTATTTATGATATACAACATATATACATCACATATATGGTTATATTTAATATTGAATATTCACCTTCATACACCTCTTCAGGTGGCACAGAGGTGTCCATTGTCCCCTTACATCCGTAAACAGATTCATCCGAGATGACATTGGACAGCATCTCCTCCCATGACCTTAGGTGTATTCTCTTGCTAGGACCACCACCTGTCCCACGTGCATATTTGGCCTGCTGTGCCAGCTTAGCTTTGGTTTCCCTCCTGCAGTCATGATAGCAGTGTTTAATGCTGGCAGTAGAACGATTACGTCCTAAGCAGCTGACTGCCACTCGAATCTCCTCCCACAGCTTATTCCGGACAGCCGGCCTCAGGTTAGGGTTCTCCAGCTGAGCTGCCCTCTCCAAGTATGCCTCAACAAGAGCCTCCTTCTCCTCCTCAGAGTACCTCTCCTCTCTTAGCCTGCCCTTCACACCTGAAGGGCCAGCAGACACAGACTCTCCCTCCTGTGACTGGGGACCAGCCCTCTCTACCTCCTCTGTCCCTGCAGGCTGTGAGAGGCTACCACCAGCCCCACCCCCAGTTGCCACAGTCTGCCCCACTTTCCCTTTTCTTTTTGTGCCTAGCTGAGGCTGACTCCTCCTCACTCCTCCCACCTCCATTCCTCTTCCACCCTCTCTCCTTCCCTCCTCTGCCAGGGTTTGAGGAAGGACAAATCCTCCACCCAAACCTCGGCCCCTATTCCTGCCCATACTACTCCCTACTTCCCCCCTCCCCCTCCCTCTATCCACCCTCACCACTGCCCTCCCCCTAGCCACCCCCTTCCCAACTCCACTAGGCCTATCCATCCCTTTCTCCTTCCTCCCTAACTCTAACCTAACACTAAAGTCCCTAGCTTACCTAACTACACTAATTCACCTAACTAAACCCTAAATTAAATAGCCCCAAAACTAACTACCTAACCTATCTAGACCCTAACTATCTCTATTCTATATCCCTCAAAATAAAAATAAAATGTGGGGGTGAAAATAAACAAAGGGATGTAAATGAAAAAGGAAAAACTAAGGAGGATTAGAACAAAATTATAGAAAAATAATAAGGGATGCAAATTAAGAAAGGGGTGAGCTATATAGTCAAATGAAACAAAAAATATGGGATGTTAAAAAAAAAAAAATAGGATGGGCAAAATGTATATATAAAAAAACAAGTTATATAGTGAGGAAGGGAAGGGTAGTCAAAGGGGGGATGGGAAGTGGAATAAGGGGATTAATGAAAGGAGTAATAAAGGAAGATGGGGATATGGGGGTTAATGAAAAAAAAAAATGTGAATGTGTTTGTATCAAATAAAAGTGTGTATGTGTGTGTGTGTGTATTTGTGTGTATAAACTAATGTGTGTTAATTAACTAATGTATGGATGTGTGTGTGTGTGTGTGTTCCTAATATTATATGAGGCCTACAATAAGAATATATGAAAATCAAATATCAAACTCTCCACTAACTCTCAAACAACTCTCAAAAACCCAAAACTCCTACCAACGCAACTAGCTCCCGTGTCTTTCTCTCTAGAGGCGATCACAGGTAAAGAGCGCAGGCGCAAACCGTTATTCTTATAGACAGAGGTCGGGTTACCATGGCAATGCACTTGTTATGCCGCGCTTTTCGACAAATCCGACATCGGTTGGCAACGCAAACTTACGTACGGCCGAAAAGAGCGACTGCGCGCAACACGCTAATCTTTTCAATGGAAACCTGGTACTAAAATGGAGCCGTAAATTACTTTTAGCTGTCGTCCGCTTCGGTAGCTTACGGCTCCATTTTTAACGACTCAATGGAAGCGAGGCCTTGGTATGCTGCGTCGGAATTGGGAAAAGGGTCAAATAGAGTTGAATGTAAATTCGAAACATCTGTAATGACGCAAGTATCGATCTGTGTCTGATTGAGATCGCGGGAACGTATTTTACGTCACAAATTTCAAAATTTGACAATATTGATGCTTTGTTAACTATGGCAAATCAATCTTGTGTCATGTTCGACGCTGAATTCAATCATGTTATCTGTTGAAGCTTTGATAAATCGAGGCCTAGGTGTACTGCGGAAGTTGTATGTTAAGATATTATTTGCATAGTCCTAAGTTTATTTTCTACACCACATTCATTTGTTGAGGCTACAGGCCTGAGGAGCAAAAACTTGCAGGCATGCAGAGAAAATGGTGTTAGTTTATGTGCACATTTTGTATGCAGCTTATATCGGACTAGTACCGTATACTACAGTCCTGGCCAAAAGTTTTGCGAATGAAACATATATTCATTTTCACAAAGTCTGCTGCTTCAGTGTTTTTAGATCTTTTTGTCAGATGTTACTATGGTATACTGAAGAATAATTACAAGCACTTCATAAGTTTCAAAGGCTTTTATTGACAACTACATTAAGTTTATGCAAAGAGTCAATATTTGCAGTGTTGACCCTTCCTTCTCAAGACCTCTGCAATTCGCCCTGGCATGCTGTCAATCAATTGCCCACATATAGCGCAATTTACTCTTTTTAGTGTTATATGCTGTCAATCAATACTGACTAATGGAAGCCCATTCTTGCATAATCAATACATGCTTGGAGTTTGTCAGAATTTGTGTTTTTTTGTTTACCGGCCTCTTGAGGATTGACCACAAGTTCTCAATGGGATTAAGGTCTGGGGAGTTTCCTGGCCATGAACCCAAATATTTGATGTTTTGTTCCCTAAGCCACTTAGTTATCACTTTTGCCTTATGACAAGGTGCGCTATCAAGTTGGAAAAGGTATTGTTCATACCAAACTGTTCTTGGATAGTTGTGAGAAGTTGCTCTTGGAGGATGTTTTTGTACCATTCTTTATTCATGGCTGTGTTCTTAGGCAAAATTGTAAGTGAGCCCACTCCCTTGGCTGAGAAGCAACCCCACACATGAATGGTCTCAGGATGCTTAGCATGACACAGGACTGATGGTTGCACACACCTTTTCTTCTCTGGACAAGGTTTTTTCCAGATGCCCCAAACAATCGCAAAGGGGATTCATCAGAGAAAATGACTTTACCCCAGTCCTCAGTAGTCCAATCCCTGAACCTTTTGCAGAATATCAGTCTGTCCCTGATGTTTTTCCTGGAGAGAAGTGGCTTCTTTGCTGCCCTTCTTAACACCAGGTCATCCTCCAAATGTCTTCGCCTCACTGTGCGTGCAGATGCACTCACAACTGCCTGCTGCCATTCCTGAGCAAGCTCTGCACTGGTAGTGCCCCAATCCCGCAGCTAAATCAACTTTAGGAGACGGTCCTGGCACTTTCTGGACTTTCTTGGGCGCCCTGAAGCCTTCTTCACAACAACTGAACCTCTCTCCTTAACCTTTTAAGGACACAGCTTTCAGTTTGCTCAATTGTTTTATGACGGAAAAATTCCGTCATATGTCCTTAAGAGGTTAAAGTTCTTGATGATCCGATAAATGGTTGATTTAGGTGCAATCTTAGTAGCAGCAATATCCTTGCCTGTGAATCCCTTTTTGTGCAAAGCAATGATGACTGCACGTGTTTCCTTGCAGGTAACCATGGTTAACAGAGGAAAGGCAATGATTTCAAGCAGCACCCTCCATTTAAAGCTTCCAGTCTGTTATTCTAACTTAATCAGCATGACAAAGTGGTCTCCAGCCTTGTCCTCGTCAACACTGACACCTGTGTTAACGAGAGAATAACTGAGATGTCAGCTGCTCCTATTGTGGCAGGTGTAAAATGCAGTGGAAATTAGTTTTTGGGGATTAAGTTAATTTTCATGGCAAAGAGGGACTTTGCAATCAATTGCAATTGATCTGATCACTCTTCATAACATTCTGGAATATATGCAAATTGCCATTATACAAACGGAGGCAGCAGACTTTGTGAAAATTAATATTTGTGTCATTCTCAAAACTTCTGGCCAGGACTGTAGATAGATAAATCCAGTTTGTGAAAAACTAATATTTCATGGAAAAAAAGCGATACAACATCACAATGTGAAAATCATTTGCCCCTCACTCTTAATTATAAATCAGTGGAACCGCATCTATTCCGTAACCATTCAGTTCTCACCGTATAGAATAAAAGGATGCTGGCATCACAAAAACAACTTTAAAATCTTCCATAACAAACATTAAAAAAGCAGTTCATACTAACATATGCAAAATTTAAACAAAGAGAATTAAAAATTGAGACGAGATACTTAAAGGGACATTAAACACTTTGAGAAATTAATATAAAATGTTTAATTACATGTAGTAAAACAAATTTGCACTATACTTTCCTTATTTATTTTGTTCCATTTTCCTGTAATTTAATTCTCAATATTGTGGGCTTCTCAAATACCTGTTAAAAGTGGAAGGGTAGACACAGCAGACACAGCCATTGGTCGCACCCTTTAGTAGGCCATTTACAACTGTCCCTAATTGGCCTAAGCACAAAAAGAAAACTAAGGTACAATTTGGCAGCGCCCATTGATTTATGGACATTAAACTGTTAACCTTTTTTTTCAATATTTAAACAACTAATATTTAAAAAAAATACAAGTATCTATAATTTTCAGACTAATCTTTACTCTGAATACATTATTATATCAATGATTTATTTAGTGTTTAATGTGCGTTTAAAAGTCTTTCTAAATTAAGCATGCTGAAGTGAGGTGTAGGCGTCCCGTCTCTAGAACATACTGGAATGCCAACAGCCATCCCTTAGAGACACCTCTCATTCTATCTAGTGAGATTGCTTTACCGTAACAAAACCAATGTGTAAATTTAAATTTACATAAACACTTTTGCAAGGGGTTGTGCTTATTGTGTTTCCACTTTGCTAGCGGTACTCATTTGATATGTTAGATGTATTACACCTCATGCAACTAAAGATGTTAATGGCAGGAATACTAACTGAATTTCTTGCCAATTTTTTTCCTTCTAGACATTGGGGAAATATTGGACTATCTGTTTAAATGAGAGATTATGCTACAAATATGGCTTCTTCTATGTTCCTGGAGTTAAAGAATGCAACAAACATGGGGTTTTTTACGCTCCTGGACCTAAATAATGTAACAAATATGTTGTTTTCTATATTCCTGAAGCTAAAGAATGTAACAAATATGGGGTCTTCTACATTCCTGGAGCTAATAAATTTAACAAATATGGGGCCTTCTACATTTTTGGAGCTTAAGAATGTAACAAATATGGAGTCTTCTGTGTTCCTGGACCTAAAAAATGTAACAATTATGGGGTCTTCTACATTCCTGGAACTTAAAAAGTGTTGAATATTGACAATGGTGCCACATAAAACAGCTAAACCAGAATTAAGGTAGGAACATTGAAAATATAGATAAATATACAGACTCCTGCCTTCTAAACCTGTTTCCTGAGTCCACCTGGGCGTTGAAGTTCATCTTGGTCCATAGTTGGATCCATAACTCCAATAATTCAAATATGGAGTCTTTTACGTTCCTGGAGCTAAAGAATGTAACAAATATGGATCTTCTTCATTCCTGGAGCTAATGAATGTAACAAATATGGGGTCTGCTATGTTCCTGGAGCTAAAGAATGTAACAAATATGGGGTCTTCTGCATTCCTGGAGCTAAAGAATGTACTAAATATGGGGTCTTCTACATTCCTAGAACTTAAAGAATTTTGAATATTGACAATGGTGCCACATAAAACAGTTAAACCAGAAGTAAAGGGATACTAAAACCATTTTTTTTCTTTTATGATTCAGATAGAGCATGCAATTTTAGAAACTTTCTAATTTACTCCTATTATCAATTTTTCTTCATTCTCTTGGTATCTTTATTTGAAAAAGCAGGAATGAAAGCTTAGCAGCCGGCCCATTTTTGGTTCAGAACCCTGGATAGTGCTTTCTGATTAATGGCTACATTTAGCCACCCATCAGCAAGCGCTACCCAGGTGCTGAACCTAAAATTGGCCGTCACCTTATCTTTTATTCCTGCTTTTCAAATAAAGATTCCAAGAGAACAAAGAAAGTATCCCTTGAACCCCTTAACGATCCTGTACGACGCTAGTCTTTATGCCCTTAAGGACCAGTGACGTACCCTGTACGTTGCTGCAGTCCTGGGATTCTCTCTGCTGCGATTTCACTCAAAATAGCGAGATTGCGCTATTTCTGCATGCCCCACGTGTGGGGTACTGCAGAAATAGATTTGCAGAGTTACCGATGCAGAGAGGGCCACTCTTTGGTCCTCTCTGCATAGGACAGCGGTGGTGCCAATTGTTGGTGGGTGGGAGGTTAGGAAGGGAGGCGGGTGGGCGGCCCATTGCTAGAGGAGGCAGGAGGGCGGGAGTGGGTGGGTTCCGCTCGACCACGCTACAGGGAATACATTTTTTTTCAAAAACTGCGTCATTGAGGGGGAAGGAGGGAGGCGGGAGTAGGGGTAATGAGGGGATCCCATGTGGGATCCGATAATGGAAAGGGATCTGGGAGGGGGTAGGGTATTGAGGGGGGGCAGCTACACTACAGAAAAAATAGGTCTTTCATTTTTTTTAATGAAAATTTGCCAAATTTGTAGCAAACCGGGTACTGTCAGACAGCTGCCAGTACCTAATATGGCGGCAAATAGGTAGAGGGGGGAGGGTTAGATAGCTTTTTGGGGGGGGGAATCAGGGAGGTTGGGGGGTTAGGGGGGAACCTACACTGCAGCAAATATATATTTTTAAAAATATATTTAAAAAAAAATAAAAAAATTATTTTTATACTGACAGACTTTCTTCCATAACTTAAGATTTCGGTGACAATTATGAGGTGGGGGAGGGAGAGAGCTGTTTGAGGGGGGCCAGGGAGGGATCAGGGTGTGTCAGGTGGAAGGCTGATCTCTACACTAAAGCTAAAATTAACCCTACAAGCTACCTAATTAACCCCTTCACTGCTGGGCATAATAAGTGTGGTGAGCAGCGGCATTTAGCGGCCTTCTAATTATCAAAAAGCAATGCCAAAGCCATATATATCTGCGATTTCTGAACAAAGGGGATCCCAGAGAAGCATTTACAACCATTTGTGCCATGATTGCCCAAGCTGTTTGTAAATAATTTCAGTAAGAAACCTAAAATTGTGGAAAAGTTAACTTTTTTTTATTTGATAGCATTTGGCGGTGAAATGGTGGCATGAAATATACCAAAATGGGCCTAGATCAATACGCTGTCTACTAAAACAAAATATATAGTTTTGATAGGTAAATATAAAAAAGTCTCTATTTCTGTTTAAATGTAGTGATGGCAAAACTGCTAAAACTGCTCTGGTCTTTTGGGGAAGTTTTTGTCGGAAATGCCTGGTCCTTAAGGGGTTAAGGTAAGAACACATGTTTCCTGAGTCAACAGGGCGTTAAAGTTAATATTGGCCATATCTCTAATAATTACATTTTTCATTTATTCCATTAAGGTCCCAGAGCCCAGATGTAAATTTGCTTGTGGAAGGGGTCTTCCTCCTCCAAATCATTTACCAGAAACCTGAAGGTGACAGGTTAAATAACAAACACAATATCTTTGAGAGTCCAAATAAAACAAATACTCATCTATTGAACATTATAATAAATTCATGCCCTTTTTGCATTTTCTGCCCTTTGAAAGAAATGAAAAAGAGAAGTATTTTATTATAAAATAATATGCTAATGAAGGGTCTTGCAATTTTATTAATGATTATAATAAAAATTATAGTCACCAAAAGAATGTATTAACTTTATAGGCCATATTTTTTGAATATCCATTTGGCAGAGACAGAATAGATTCTTGGGATATGGGCTAGCTCCTAAGCATTATGTCCCTGCGTTTCAACAAAAGATACCAAGAGAACGAAGAAAATGTGATAATAAAAGTGAATTTGAAAGTTGTTTAAAATTACATGATCTATCTGAATCATAAAAGGACAATTTTGGGTTTCCCATATCTTTAAAATTAGTCTCTGAACAGCATAAAATTCTGCTCTGCCAATTAAAGGGACACTGAACCCAAATTTTTTTCTTTGGTGATTTTAATCAACTTTCTAATTTACTCCTATTATCACATTTTCTTCATTCTCTTGGTATGTTTATTTGAAAAGCAAGAATGTAAGTTTATATGCCGGCCCATTTTTGGTTGTCCTTGCTGATTGGACAACACCAATAAACAAGTGCTGTCCATCGAACTGAACCAAAAAATTGCTGCCTCCTTAGCTTACAAGCCTTCTTTTTCAAATAAAGATAGCAAGAGAATGAAAAAAATTGATAATAGAAGTAAATTAGAAAGTTGCTTAAAATTGCATGCTCTATCTGAATCATGAAAAAAAATTGGGTTCAGTATCCCTTTAACTATCAGTGACAAAATTAACAAAAAAGAAAATGTATGCTTACCAGATAAATTCCTTTCTTTCCTGGCAGGGAGAGTCCACAACTTCATTCCTTACTGTTGGGAAGTACAACACCTGGCCACCAGGAGGAGGCAAAGACACCCCAGCCAAAGGCTTAAATATCCCTCCCACTTCCCCTATCCCCTCAGTCATTCGGCCGAGGGAACGAGGAAAAGTAGGATAAACATCAGGGTATAAAGGTGCCAGAAGAAAAACAAAAAGGGAGCCGCCCAAACAAAAAAATAACTAACGGGCGGGGTCGTGGACTCTCCCTGCCAGGAAAGAAAGGAATTTATCTAGTAAGCATATATTTTGCTTTCTTTCCATAAGGCAGGGAGAGTCCACAACCTCATTCCTTACTGTTGGGAAAACAATACCCAACCTCCAGAGGACACTGAAGGAATAACGGGAGGGAACAAAAAGGAGGAGGCCCTAATCTGAGGGCACTTTTCTCCAGAAACCTGCTTCAGCCAAAGCAAACAAATCAAACTTGTAAAATGTAGAAAAAGTATGTGAGGACCAGGTAGCTGCCTTACAAATCTGATCCATTGAGGCTTCATTCTTAAAAGCCCAGGAAGAAGCTATTCCTTTAGTGGAATGAGCTGTAATCCTCTCAGGAGGCTGTTGTCCCGCCGTCTCATAAGCTAGGCGGATGACACTTCTCAACCAGAAAGACAGGGAAGACGTAGTGGCCTTCTGACCCTTATGCTTACCCACATAGATGACAAACAAAGATGAAGATTGTCTGAACTCCTTAGTAGCCTGAAGGTGGAACTTCAAGGCATGAACCATATCTAGATTATGAAGCAAACGTTCCTTCGCTGAAGAAGGATTGGGACACAAGGAAGGAACAAAAATTTCTTGATAAATGTTGCGATCTGACACCACTTTAGGAAGGGAACCTAACTTAGTACATAAAACTGCCTTATCAGCATGAAAGAGACTCTACCCTTTGCAGATGACCGGCAATCCCCCTTCGGCGTGAGATGCCTTCTCTCCTCCCTAAGATGGGTGCATGCGTAATCCGTGACGTCAGGTAAAACTCTGGTCATGTGAACGGCAGTGGGGGCGCAGGGGAACCAATCCCATCGCGTGCTCACAGGTATTTACGATCCAAGGTACAAAACAAAGAAAAGGAGCACCTCCACGGAAAATGGTGTTAAAAAACAATCTTTATTCCCAAAAATGGTATAAAAAATATATATGCGTGTGGCCGCAGCACAGCAAAGTTCAAGGGATATTGGTCAGATCCCAGTGACCCACTGACGCGTTTCGGCTAATGAGCCATAATCGTAGTGTGGTCAAATGGCCGAATCCAGCCCATTTTAAATTAAGAACTTAACTCTAATTGGCTAAAACCAAAATACTGGGATTTAACCCCTATCCTTCCCCTATCACTTACAAACTAGCGGCTAGATTTAGAGTTTTGTCGGTAAGGACCCGCGTAGCTAACGCCGGCTTTTTTCTGGCCGCACCTTTAAAATAACTCTGGTATTGAGAGTCCATATAATGTCAGCGTTAGGCTCCAAAAAAGGAGCGTAGAGCATATTTAACGCAAATGCAACTCTCGATACCAGAGTTGCTTACGGACGCGGCCAGCCTCAAAAACGTGCTCGTGCATGATTCCCCCATAGGAAACAATGGGGCTGTTTGAGCTGAAAAAAAACCTAACACCTGCAAAAAAGCCGCGTTCAGCTCCTAACGCAGCCCCATTGTTTGCTATGGGGAAACACTTCCTACATCTGCACCTAACACTCTAACATGTACCCCGAGTCTAAACACCCCTAACCTTACACTTATTAACCCCTAATTTGCCGCCCCCGCTATCGCTGACCCCTGCATATTATTATTAACCCCTAATCTGCCGCTCCGTAAACCGCCGCTACTTACATTATCCCTATGTACCCCTAATCTGCTGCCCTAACATCGCCGACCCCTATATTATATTTATTAACCCCTAATCTGCCCCCCACAATGTCGCCTCCACCTGCCTACACTTATTAACCCCTAATCTGCCGACCGGATCTCACCGCTATTATTATAAAGTTATTAACCCCTAATCCGCCTCACTAACCCTATCATAAATAGTATTAACCCCTAATCTGCCCTCCCTAACATCGCCGACACCTAACTTCAATTATTAACCCCTAATCTGCCGACTGGAGCTCACCGCTATTCTAATAAATGTATTAACCCCTAAAGCTAAGTCTAACCCTAACACTAACACCCCCCTAAATTAAATATAATTTTAATCTAACGAAATTAATTAACTCTTATTAAATAAATTATTCCTATTTAAAGCTAAATACTTACCTGTAAAATAAATCCTAATATAGCTACAACATAAATTATAATTATATTATAGCTATTTTAGGATTAATATTTATTTTACAGGTAACTTTGTATTTATTTTAACCAGGTACAATAGCTATTAAATAGTTAAGAACTATTTAATAGCTAAAATAGTTAAAATAATTACAAATTTACCTGTAAAATAAATCCTAACCTAAGTTACAATTAAACCTAACACTACACTATCAATAAATTAATTAAATAAAATACCTACAATTACCTACAATTAAACCTAACACTACACTATCAATAAATTAATTAAATACAATACCTACAAATAACTACAATGAAATAAACTAACTAAAGTAGAAAAAATAAAAAAGAACTAAGTTACAAAAAATAAAAAAATATTTACAAACATAAGAAAAATATTACAACAATTTTAAACTAATTACACCTACTCTAAGCCCCCTAATAAAATAACAAAGCCCCCCAAAATAAAAAAAATGCCCTACCCTATTCTAGATTACTAAAGTTCAAAGCTCTTTTACCTTACCAGCCCTGAACAGGGCCCTTTGCGGGGCATGCCCCAAGAAGTTCAGCTCTTTTGCCTGTAAAAAAAAAACATACAATACCCCCCCCCAACATTACAACCCACCACCCACATACCCCTAATCTAACCCAAACCCCCCTTAAATAAACCTAACACTAAGCCCCTGAAGATCTCCCTACCTTGAGTCGTCTTCACCCAGCCGAGCCAAATTCTTCATCCAAGCGGAGCAAGAAGAGGTCCTCCATCCGGTAGAAGTCTTCATCCAAGCGGGGCAGAAGAGGTCTTCCATTCGATTGAAGTCTTCATCCAAGCGGGATCTTCTATCGTCATCCATCCGGAGCGGAGCGGCAGGATCCTGAAGACCTCCGACGCGGAACATCCATCCTGGCCGACGACTGAACGACGAATGACGGTTCCTTTAAATGACGTCATCCAAGATGGCGTCCCTCGAATTCCGATTGGCTGATAGGATTCCATCAGCCAATCAGAATCAAGTTCAATCCGATTGGCTGATTGGATCAGCCAATCGGATTGAACTTGATTCTGATTGGCTGATTCCATCAGCCAATCAGAATATTCCTACCTTAATTCCGATTGGCTGATAGAATCCTATCAGCCAATCGGAATTCGAGGGGCGCCATCTTGGATGACGTCATTTAAAGGAACCGTCATTCGTCGTTCAGTCGTCGGCCAGGATGGATGTTCCGCGTCGGTGGTCTTCAGGATCCTGCCGCTCCGCTCCGGATGGATGACGATAGAAGATCCCGCTTGGATGAAGACTTCAATCGGATGGAAGACATCTTCTGCCCCGCTTGGATGAAGACTTCTACCGGATGGAGGACCTCTTCTTGCTCCGCTTGGATGAAGAATTTGGCTCGGCTGGGTGAAGACGACTCAAGGTAGGGAGATCTTCAGGGGCTTAGTGTTAGGTTTATTTAAGGGGGGTTTGGGTTAGATTAGGGGTATGTGGGTGGTGGGTTGTAATGTTGGGGGGGGGGTATTGTATGTTTTTTTTTTACAGGCAAAAGAGCTGAACTTCTTGGGGCATGCCCCGCAAAGGGCCCTGTTCAGGGCTGGTAAGGTAAAAGAGCTTTGAACTTTAGTAATCTAGAATAGGGTAGGGCATTTTTTTATTTTGGGGGGCTTTGTTATTTTATCAGGGGGCTTAGAGTAGGTGTAATTAGTTTAAAATTGTTGTAATATTTTTCTTATGTTTGTAAATATTTTTTTATTTTTTGTAACTTAGTTCTTTTTTATTTTTTGTACTTTAGTTAGTTTATTTCATTGTAGTTATTTGTAGGTATTGTATTTAATTAATTTATTGATAGTGTAGTGTTAGGTTTAATTGTAGGTAATTGTAGGTATTTTATTTAATTAATTTATTGATAGTGTAGTGTTAGGTTTAATTGTAACTTAGGTTAGGATTTATTTTACAGGTAAATTTTTAATTATTTTAACTATTTTAGCTATTAAATAGTTCTTAACTATTTAATAGCTATTGTACCTGGTTAAAATAAATACAAAGTTACCTGTAAAATAAATATTAATCCTAAAATAGCTATAATATAATTATAATTTATATTGTAGCTATATTAGGATTTATTTTACAGGTAAGTATTTAGCTTTAAATAGGAATAATTTATTTAATAAGAGTTAATTAATTTCGTTAGATTAAAATTATATTTAATTTAGGGGGGTGTTAGTGTTAGGGTTAGACTTAGCTTTAGGGGTTAATACATTTATTAGAATAGCGGTGAGCTCAAGTAGGCAGATTAGGGGTTAATAATTTAAGTTAGGTGTCGGCGATGTTAGGGAGGGCAGATTAGGGGTTAATACTATTTATTATAGGGTTAGTGAGGCGGATTAGGGGTTAATAACTTTATAATAATAGCGGTGCGGTCCGCTCGGCAGATTAGGGGTTAATAAGTGTAGGCAGGTGGAGGCGACGTTGAGGGGGGCAGATTAGGGGTTAATAAATATAATATAGGGGTCGGCGGTGTTAGGGGCAGCAGATTAGGGGTACATAGCTATAATGTAGGTGGCGGCGCTTTGCGGTCGGCAGATTAGGGGTTAATTATTGTAGGTAGCTGGCTGCGACGTTGTGGGGGGCAGGTTAGGGGTTAATAAATATAATATAGGGGTCGGCGGTGTTAGGGGCAGCAGATTAGGGGTACATAGCTATAATGTAGGTGGCGGCGCTTTGCGGTCGGCAGATTAGGGGTTAATTATTGTAGGTAGCTGGCTGCGACGTTGTGGGGGGCAGGTTAGGGGTTAATATAATATAGGGGACGGCGGTGTTAGGGGCAGCAGATTAGGGGTACATAAGTATAACGTAGGTGGCGGTCGGCAGATTAGGGGTTAAAAAATTTAATCGAGTGGCGGCGATGTGGGGGGGACCTCGGTTTAGGGGTACATAGGTAGTTTATGGGTGTTAGTGTACTTTAGAGTACAGTAGTTAAGAGCTTTATGAACCGGCGTTAGCCCAGAAAGCTCTTAACTACTGACTTTTTTCTGGGGCTGGAGTTTTGTCGTTAGATTTCTAACGCTCACTTCAGCCACGACTCTTAATACCGGAGTTAGAAAAATCCCATTGAAAAGATAGGATACGCAATTGACGTAAGGGGATCTGCGGTATGGAAAAGTCGCGGCTGAAAAGTGAGCGTTAGACCCTTTTTTTAATGACTTCAAATACCGGAGGTAGCCTAAAACCAGCGTTAGGAGCCTCTAACGCTGGTTTTCACGGCTACCGCCAAACTCCAAATCTAGGCCTTAGTATTCACCATCTTAACCACCATATAGACAGAATTAAATGATAAACAGATAAAATAAAGACACAATCAAAACAATGCAATATGAAATATGAACTCCTGTACATAGAACTTGATATATAGTATTGTAAAGTTGAATTAATCCTAGATTACTCACATTGAATAGAGTTCAATACACATATAGAGCCACTAGCAAGCCCAATAAACACAGATAAGCAAGCAAATATATATGCCTAGATTTAGAGTTTGGCATTAGCCGTCAAAAGCAGCGTTAAGGGGCCCTAACGCTGCTTTTTACCGCCCGCTGGTATTTAGAGTCAGCCAGGAAAGGGTCTACCGCTCACTTCCTTTCCGCGACTCCAGGCTACCGCAGACCACCTTACGTCAATTGCGTATCCTATCTTTTCTATGGGATTTGCCTAACGCTGGCATTTGGAATCTTGGAAGAACTGAGCGGTAGAGCCTCTTCCGACAAGACTCTCGCCAAAAAAAGTCAGTAGTTAAGAGCTTTATGGGCTAACGCCGGAATATAAAGCTCCTAACTACTGTGCTATAAAGTACACTAACACCCATAAACTACCTATGTACCCCTAAACTGAGCCCCCCCCCAAATCGCCAACCCTCTAATAAAATTTTTTAACCCCTAATCTGCCGACCGGACATCGCCGCCACCTACATTATCCCTATGAACCCCTAATCTGCTGCCCCTAACATCGCCTACACCTATATTATATTTATTACCCGCTAATCTGCCCCCCCCCCCAACGTCGCAGCTACTTAACTACACTTATTAACCCCTAATCTGCCGACCGGACCTCACCGCCACTATAATAAATGTATTAACCCCTAAACCGTATTAACCCCTAAACCACCGCACTCCCGCCTTGCAAACACTATAATAAATTTTATTAACCCCTAATCTGCCCTCCCTAACATCGCCGCCACCTACCTACAATTATTAACCCCTAATCTCCCGCCCGCAACGTTGCCGCTACTATAATAAAGTTATTAACCCCTAAACCTAACTCTAACCCTAACCCTAACACCCCCCTAAGTTAAATATAATTTTAATTAAACGAAATAATATTCCTATAATTAAATAAATTATTCCTATTTAAAACTAAATACTTACCTATCAAATAAACCCTAATATAGCTACAATATAACTAATAGTTACATTGTAGCTATTTTGGGATTTATATTTATTTTACAGGCAACTTTGTATTTATTTTAACTAGGTACAATAGCTATTAAATAGTTAATAACTATTTAATAGCTACCTAGTTAAAACAAGTATAAAATTACCTGTAAAATAAATCCTAACCTAAGTTACAAATACACCTAACACTACACTATCATTAAATTAATTAAATAAATTACCTACAATTAGCTAAACTAAAATACAATTAAATAAACTAATCTATAATACAAAAAACCCCCCACTAAATTACAAAAATAAAAAAAATTACAAGAAGTTTAAACTAAATACACCTAATCTAAGCCCCCTAATAAAATAAAAAAGCCCCCCAAAATAAAAAAATGCCCTACCTTATTCTAAATTACAAAAGTAATCAGCTCTTTTACCAGCTTTTTGCGGGGCATTACCCCAAAGTAATCAGCTCTTTCTAAAAAAAAATACAACCCACCCAACATTAAAACCCACCACCCACATACCCCTACTCTAACCCACCCAAACCCCCCTTGAAGTTCAATCCTATTGGCTGATCCAATCAGCCAATCGTATTGAGCTTGCATTCTATTGGCTGATTGGAACAGCCAATAGAATGCAAGCTCAATACGATTAGCTGATTGGATCAGCCAATCGGATTGAACTTCAATCTGATTGGCCGATTGAATCAGCCAATCAGATTTTTCCGACCTTAATTCCGATTGGCTGATAGAATCCTATCAGCCAATCGGAATTGAAGGGACGCCATCTTGGATGACGTCACTTAAAGGTACCGTCATTGTGTACGAAGACTCCGGATGAAGAGGGTGGCTACGCGTCGGCTCCTTGGAAGATGGCTCCGCTCCGGATGGATGAAGATTGAAGACGCCGACTGGATGAAGGCTTCTACCGGATGAAGGACCTCCTCTGCGCACCTTGGATGAAGAATTCGGCCCGGTTGGGTGAAGACGACTCAAGGTAGGGAGATCTTCAGGGGGTTAGCGTTAGGTTTTTTTAAGGGGGGTTTGGGTGGGTTAGAGTAGGGGTATGTGGGTGGTGGGTTTTAATGTTGGGGGGGTTGTATTTTTTTTACAGGTAAAAGAGCTGATTACTTTGGGGCAATGCCCCCCAAAAAGCCCTTTTAAGGGCTGGTAAAAGAGCTGATTACTTTTGTAATTTAGAATAGGGTAGGGCATTTTTTTATTTTGGGGGCTTTTTTATTTTATTAGGGGGCTTAGATTAGGTGTAATTAGTTTAAACTTATTTTAACTAGGTAGCTATTAAATAGTTATTAACTATTTAATAGCTATTGTACCTAGTTAAAATAAATACAAAGTTCCCTGTAAAATAAATATAAATCCTAAAATAGCTACAATGTAACTATTAGTTATATTGTAGCTATATTAGGGTTTATTTGATAGGTAAGTATTTAGTTTTAAATAGGAATAATTTATTTAATTATAGGAATATTATTTTGTTTAATTAAAATTATATTTAACTTAGGGGGTGTTAGGGTTAGGTTTAGGGGTTAATAACTTTATTAGAGTAGCGGCGACGTTGCGGGCAGGAGATTAGGGGTTAATAATTGTAGGTAGGTGGCGGCGATGTTAGGGAGGGCAGATTAGGGGTTAATAAAATGTATTATAGTGTTTGTGAGGCGGGAGTGCGGCGGTTTAGGGGTTAATACATTTATTATAGTGGCGGCGAGGTCCGGTCGGCAGATTAGGGGTTAATAAGTGTAGGTAGGTGGCGGCGACGTTGGGTGCGGTAGATTAGGGGTTAATAAATATAATATAGGTGTCGGCGATGTTAGGGGCAGTAGATTAGGGGTTCATAGCTATAATGTAGGTTGCGGCGATGTCAGGATCCGCAAATTAGGGGTTAATAATAAAATGCAGGTGTCAGCGATAGCGGGGGCAGCAGATTCGGGGTTAATAAGTGTAAGGCAGATTCGGGGTTAATAAGTGTAAGGATAGGGGTGTTTAGACTCGGGGTTTATGTTAGGGTGTTAGGTGTAGACTTAGAGAGTGTTTCCCCATAGGAAACAATGGGGCTGCGCTAGGAGCTGAACGCTGCTTTTTTGCAGGTGTTAGTTTTTTTTTCAGCCAGCTCAGCCCCATTGTTTCCTATGGGGATATCGTGCACGAGCACGTTTTTCCAGCTTACCGCTACCATAGGCAACGCTGGTATTGAGAGTTGAAGTGGCGGTAAATTATGCTCAACGCTCCCTTTTCTGAGCCTGCCTAACGCAGCCACTCAGACAACTCTAAATACCAGCGTTGTCTTAAGGGTGCGCGGGGAAAAAAAGCAGCGTTAGCACCGCGGGTCTTTACCGACAAAACTCTAAATCTAGGCGATAGTGTCTCTAATGTTATCAGGTATGTACAGTTACAACTAGTTCATGGCTACAACATAAAGGGTTTTTTAAATGTAGCAATTTCCAGTGTAAAGCCTGTGAGAAATTAGATAGCAGAACAGGTTTCAAGAGTAGTGTAACAGGAGAAATCTTTGAACATTCAAGTTGTACCAACTGTAGAGTCACATATTCAGTCTACCTCCTTACATGCACGGAGTGTGAAGTACAGTATGTAGGTCTAACTACAAGGGAGGTGAGGTTCAGAATTCATGAACATTTGTCCAATATTAAATTGGGCAAATTGACGACACCTTTGGTTCTCCACTTCAAGAACTTCCACTATAAGAGCAGTAATACACTTAGATGGACTATAGTGGAAAATGTTAGAGTCAATACCAGGGGTGGTGACAGGGAGTCTATCCTGGCTAAAAGAAAGGTGTTCTGGATACACAGACTGAAGACGAGAATACCTTATGGTTTAAATTCAGAGTTTGATCTGATTAATTTTTGGCAATAGTTTTCATAGTCTGTGTACCCAGAAGTGACAATACATGTCGCTACATGTCATTAAGGCAAAAATGCTAAGTGCAATATAAATGCATTATAGGTGAGAGCTTTTGAGGATAACGAATATGAGGGAATCCTATCTTCTATGACTGTCCCCCAAAATATATGCGATACAGTCTCTTGTTTATTGGTATATTCAAATTGTTATAGAAATTAACCCGTATGGGAGTACCTTCTCTCTTTTTTGACCTATTTATTAACGTACCTAATCTATGAATTTGTATAGATATAAGGAGAGTTTTTGAAAATAGCGACACTTTATGTTAGGCTTGGCTATCCAAACCCAATTCTCTATACATACATTCTATCATTACTAGTACTGTATTTACATGTTGAAACTAATTATCTTGCTTTAAAGCTGTAAGTTGTGTATTTTATGTTCTATATATCATATTATGTACATCTATGTATTGAGTACACCCAAGAGTGGTCATACCTGATAACATTAGAGACACAATATATTTGCTTGCCTATCTGTGTTTATTGGGCTATATGTGTATTGAACTCTATTCAATGCGAGTAATCTAGGATTAATTCAACTTTACAATTATATATCAATTTGTATATACAGGAGTTCATATTTCATATTGCATTGTTTGGATAGTGTCTTTATTTTATCTGTTTATCATTTAATTATGTCTATATGGTGATTAAGAGTTTGTAAGCGATAGGTGAAGGATAGGGGTAAATTCAAGTATTTTGGTTTTAGCCAATTAGAGTTAAATTCTTAATTTAAAAGGGACTGGATTTGGCCATTTGACCACACTACGATTACGGCTCATTAGCCGAAATGCATCAGTGGGTCACTGGGATCTGACCAATATCCCTTGACCTTTGCTGTGCTGCGGCCACACGCATATATATTTTTTATACCATTTTTGGGAATAAAGATTGTTTTTTAACATCATTTTCCGTGGAGGTGCTCCTTTTCTTTGTTTTGTAACAGTCTAGTGTCAACATAATGCATGGGCTCAAACGGAGCCTGCTGCAACACATAAAAAACAAGATTGAGACCCCATGCCGGAGCCATCTTTCTAAACACAGGTCTGATCCTAGTCAGAGCCTTAACGAGAACTGCACATCAGGAAGCTCAGCTAATCTCTTATGCAGGAACACCGACAGGGCCAATATCTGTCCCTTCAGGGAACTAGCAGATAGACCCTTCTCCAGTCCATCCTGGAGAAAAGATAAAATTCTGGTAACTTTAAACGTATGCCAAGAAAAACGATGCTCCTCACACCAGTGCAGGTAAGTCTGCCACACCTTATGGTAGATGCGTCGAATAACTGGCTTATGAGCTATCCTGGCTAAGACTAAGCGTTCAATCTCCACGCAGTCAGCCTCAGAGAATCTAGATTTTGATGAAGGAAGGGACCCTTTATTAGCAGGTCCCTGCGACAAGGTAACTTCCACGGAGGAGATGAAGACATCCCCACCAGATCCACAAACCAAGTCCTTCGCGGCCAGGATGGAGCAATTAGAATCACAGATGCTTGCTCCTGTTTGATGCGGGCCACCACACAAGGGAGAAGAGGTAATGGAGGAAAGAGATATACAAGTCTGAACCTCCATTGAACCAATAAGGCATCTATTAGAATAGCTTGAGGATCCCTCGATCTCGACCCAGACTTGGGTAGGTTGGCATTGAGATGGGAGGCCATGAAGTCTATCTCTGGCATCCCCCATCTGCTGCATATCTCGGCAAAGACCTCGGGTTGGAGAGACCATTCCCCCGGGTGAAAGGATTGCCTGCTGAGGAAGTCCGCTTCCCAGTTGTCCACACCCGGAATGTGGATAGCTGACAGTGTACAGTTGTGTGCCTCCACCCCTTCTAGGATTTGAGATACTTCTCTCATCGCTAAAGAATTTCTCGTTCCTCCCTGATGGTTGATGTAGGCTACCAAAGTTATATTGTCTGATTGGAATCTGAAAAACTGGGACTAACCCAGGCGGGGGCCAAGCCCTCAGAGCATTGAAGATTGCCCGGTGTCCCAAGATATTGATGGGTAGAGTGGACGCCTCCTGAGTCCACAGCCCCTGAGCCTTCCTGGCACCCCAAATGGCTCCCCAGCAGGATAGACTGGCATCCGTAGTCACAATCTCCCAGGACAGTTTCAAGAAGCACGTGCCTTGGGACAGGTGATCTTGATAGAGCCACCAAGAGAGCGAGTCTCTCAACAGGCTGTCCAAAACTATCTGTTGTGACAGATCGGAATGGTCACTGTTCCATTGTCTCAGAATGCATAGCTGTAAAGGTCTGAGATGGAATCTAGCAAAGGGAATGATGTCCATACAAGACACCATGAGTTCAATCACCTCCATACACTGGGCCACCGGAGGTCTCAAGGAGGCCTAGCTTGCAACATCTCTGGTCTGTTAGAAAGATCATCATGGACACAGAGTCTATAACTGTGCCCAGGAAATTCTCTCCAATATTTAGAGTAAGCAAACTCTTTTCCAAGTTTATCTTCCATCCATGTGACCGAAGAAGACTTAGAAGAAAGGCTGAGTGATCCCTTACTAAATGAAAAGATGGTGCCTGTAGAACCTTTGTAAATATCCTTGGAGCAGTAGTTAAGCCAAGCGGAAGCGCTATGAACTGGAAGTGTTGATCAAAAAAGGCAAATCTGAGGAACTGGAAATGTTCCCTTTGGATTGGAACGTAAAGGTATGCATCCTTCAGATCTATGGTAGTCATACACTGTCCTTCCTGAACCAGGGGAAGGATTGATCTTATAGTCTCCATCTTGAAAGAGGGGACACTCTTGTTTAGTCACTTCAAGTCCAGATTTGGATGAAAAGTTCCCTCGTTTTTGGGAACCACAAAGAGGTTTGAATAGAAACCCAGACATCTTTCTGATGCAGGTACCGGGACTATTACTCCTAAGGAGGATAGATCCCTTATGCAATCTAAAAAGGCTGTCCACTTTTCTAGTCTTGTAGACAGTCTGGAGAGTAGGATTCTGCCCCTGGGCAGATGAGATTTGAATCCTATCCAGTATCCCTGAGAACTCAAGGATCCTGAACATCCTGAAACCAAGCGTCTGAGAAAAGCAACAATTTGCCCCCTACTCGATCCAATCCCAGATCAAGGGCCACCCCTCCATGCCAATTTGTTATCGGCGGGCTTCTTTGTCTGTTTGGTCTTGTTCCAAGACTGAGCAGGCTTCTAAGTGCTCTTGGGCTGCTCGGGTTTGGATGAAGATTGAGATCGGTGGGATTTGTCAGATTGAAAGGAGCGAAAATTAGAGGACTGCCATCCCTTAGGTCTGTTCTTCTTATCCTGAGGTAGGAAGGCACCTTTCCGTCCAGTAACCGTAGAGATGATAGAGTCCAGACCTGGTCTAAATAAAATCTTCCCCTTGAAAGGAAGAGAAAGGAGTCTGGATTTAGAAGTCATATCCGCAGACCAAGACTTCAACCAGAGAACCCTGCATGCTAGGACCGCAAAACCCGAAGCCTTAGCATTCAGGTAAATAATCTGCATATTTGCATCACAGATGAAAGAATTAGCTACTCTTAATTCTCTCCTGAATATCCTCGAGTACAGAAAGTGTGTGAGAGATCAGCACATACCAGCTCCAACACTGTGCAGGCTGCAGGGATAGAGACAGGTCCCAATCACAGTATAAGCAAACGCAAGGCAGCAGCACCAGTGAAAAATAATCCTTTATTTAGGACAAAAGAGAAACAAAACACAACATTTCGGGGCTCACCCCTTAGTCATGTGTACAATTCTAACATGGTTAGTCATTATTTTTATACCTTTCAGGTGGAAAAATTCACAGGTGAATCAATCACAACAATTACCACATATTGCCATCTATTGGCATACAGCTGTCATTACATTCCTAAAAGTGCATATATTAAGAATACCAACCCTGATCAATCTTGCAAAAAAATCACTCTACATCGCCACCCACTGGTAAATGTGTCAAATTACAGGATATGTATTTACAAATAGTCAGACCTATATTTACATGTTTTAAACTACAATTCAACATCTGAGGCAGGGGTACAAAAAATGACAGCAAAGGATATCAATTCACATTATGTATTACATTTCTCATAGATTATTAATGATATGAACATTTTTGCCAGAATTCACAGATTAAAGCCTTTTACAGAAACAATGACAAGTCCAGGTCCCTATTAAGGCCCTTCATCGAGGGAAGATTCCATAAGTTCTGACAGGGAGTCGCATGTTGGAACATTCTCCTTAGGAAAGCTTCCAACTTCTTATCCATAGGTTCTCTAAAGGAAGAGCTATCCTCAAGAGGGATAGTAGTACGCTTAGCTAGCATCAAAATGGCACCATCAACCTTAGGAATGGAGCCCCACAGCTCTAATTGAGAGTCAGGGACCGGGAACAAATTTTTAAAAGGAACCGAGGGAGAAAAGGATGTTCCAGTTCTTTCCATTCGTTACTAATAATGTTCGCCATATGAACTGGGACCGGAAAAGTTTGTGGGACCTTCCTGTCTTCATAAACCCTAGTTAACTTAGGGATCTTAGTTTCCTCAGGTAGCTTAGCCTCTGGAACTTCTAGCGTAGACAGGACCTCCTTCAGTAAAAACTGCAGAGGTTCAATTTTAAATCTAAAGGAGGGTTCCTCCACCGGAGGAGATTTAGTAATAGAACTCCCCAATTCCGAAAGTTCATCCTCTGATGCCACAGGTGTTAACTCATCCTCGGATAACTGGGGCATACAAGCTAGATCTGATTGGAAATTAGATCAATCTAAAACAGGAGAACTGTGCTTAACCTTTCTCTTACATTTCCAGAGATAGGTAGGGCACTTAAGACCGTGGACACCGCTGATTGTAACTATGCAGTAAAGTCTGCAGGAAAAAGGCCCCCTCCAGATGGAGAAATAGCTGTGCCACAAGGAAATGCATGTGAAGCGGTTAGGGTAGAAAGGGTAGTAATCGCTCAGTTCACAGAATCCTGAGAGATTGATGGCTCAGAGGGACTAACAGCGCTAGGGTTAATAGCAGCTTTAGCTCCCTTCTTGGACTTTAAAACGGTACCCAGGCAATTGGAATAAAATTGAGCAGGCGTGAAAACCACAGGCTCCTCACAATATAAGCAGGTATTATTAAGCACTACAGAAGTAATAGATCCTTCTAACATATTATCAGAGTCCTCCATAGTAGGTATGTAATGCCACAGTTGAAAGAGAAAAACAATATGAATATGGAAAGGCACCTTTACAAAACCAATGGCTGGGGCACTCAATTTGTCAAGAAAAGCTCCTCAGAAGTACTGTCTGCAGTAGGATCGTAAGGAAGTGAATAAAGCTGCACCCGGTTACATGGTCCGCAAGGCAGGACCTCCCCTGCTATGAAAAAGTGTGCAAAGCTATTAGGAGCTGTGCAACTCACAAAAGTGAAAGTGAAACCTGTCTGTCCCAGCGAAAAGTACACAGTCTAAATGAGCCCTGAAAACGTTCTTCACAAATGTTAAAGCAGTATATAAACTCCCCAAAACGTTACCAATAAACTTCCACTGAGGAGATATTAACCCTCGATCCTGCTATATGAAAATAACAGAGACTTACCCTCCAGGATCAGTGCTGTGGAACAGATACAGCCTCTCAAGTGTGACAGCCTTGTAGCGATGTTCTGACAGGGACCTGAGTGTAGAAAAGCAAGCAGTGTAACTTGTTAACACTGATTGCTCAGGAGTTGTTAGATAGACAGTCTGGATGGCGTCGCAGAAAAACTTTCCCTGCATTTCCAGACTCTAACTTTCATTAATACTCTCACCGAGAGGTTTATATGATTACCTAAAACTCCAGTCCTCTCTTGAAGAGAACATACCCATTAAGGACCATCCAAATCTTCTGACACTTCTCTGCCATCCTCATCTAGTGACGAAAGGCAAAGAATGACTGGGGGATAGGGGAAATGGGAGGGATATTTAAGCCTTTGGCTGGGGTGTCTTTGCCCTCCTCCTTTTGGCCAGGTGTTGTACTTCCCAACAGTAATGAATGAAGTCGTGTACTCTCCCTACCTTATGAAAAGAAAGAAACATGTTTATAGCTGATACAAAAGAACAGATGATAGGCTGGATGGCGTCGCAGAAAAACTTTCCCTGCATCTCCAGACTCTAACTTTCATCAATACTCTCAGTGAGAGGTTTATATGATTACCTAAAACTCCAGTCCTCTCTTGAAGAGAACATACCCATTAAGGACCATCCAAATCTTCTGACACTTCTCTGCCATCCTCCTCTAGTGACGAAAGGCAAAGAATGACTGGGGGATAGGGGAAATGGGAGGGATATTTAAGCCTTTGGCTGGGGTGTCTTTGCCCTCCTCCTTTTGGCCAGGTGTTGTACTTCCCAACAGTAATGAATGAAGTCGTGGACTCTCCCTACCTTATGGAAAGAAAAAAACATGTTTATAGCTGATACAAAAGAACAGATGATAGGCTAAATAAGTGTTTTTTGAAAATACAAAGTAGCATCTCTTACCAAGAAGACTGTAGAAGACATTGCTTGTTTCTGGTTGTTCTCTATGGAGCTTAAAGTGATGGCAAATTCTAGCGTTTGTGAAACGCTAGGATTTACCACTGGAACAACGCTATATACGGAGCACAGCTATTGGCTAAGAGATAGAAACATCACCTCTCAGCTACATAGCGTTCTGCCGTGGGCTACCTTAGCAGCACAGTGCAGCGAACGCTGCAAACAAATAAAGGCGCTTTCAGAATGAAGTCCCCTTTATTTGTTCCAATGGTAAATCCTAGCGTTTCACAAATGCTAGGATTTACCATCACTTTAAGAAGTTGTTGTTATTATTACCATTGTCATTGCCCCCTAAAAAATTTTCCCATTTTCGGTACAAGTGACGACAGAGGCTCGTTTGTTGCTCTGTGAAAGGATAAATCACAGTGTTTAAAAATTATCTTCAGATGTATATTACATAGATAGGAGCATTGTCCTGGGTGGCTAATAATCAGTTATATACCAATTGATTTAAAATACAGTTATTCCGTTAAATCCAAATAAAATGTACTTCTTATGTGATTTTTAAAATATGTTAAATATATTTTGCTCTGATTTACACTAATGGGTGAGATTATGTATTGGTTATTCTCTATCAACATAATTATTTAAAGGAATAGTCTACAGTAGTCAAAATTAAACTTTAATTATTCAGATAGAGCTTACAATTTTAAGCAACTTTCTAATTTACTCCTATTATCAATTTTTCTTCATTTCATTCTCTTGCTATCTTTGCTATCGGAATTCGAGGGACGCCATCTTGGATGACGTCCCTTAAAGGAACCGTCAATCTTCAGTTGGACGTCGAACGAAGAGGATGGATCCGCGCCGGAGGTCTTCAAGATCAGCCGCTCGTCATCCGATGGAACAACATTGAAGATGCGGCTTGGATGAAGATGTTTGCCTGTCCGGATGTCCTCTTCTGCCCGGATAGGATGAAGATTTCTTCCCGAAGATGGACTTCTTCATTTGCCGCTTGGATCCAGACTTCAGCCGGAGGATGGACGTCACTCTTCAGCCCCTGCTTGGGCTTGGATGAAGATTTCGGAGGCTCTTCTGGACAGATCGGGACCCGGTGTGGTGAAGACAAGGTAGGGAGATCTTCAGGGGCTTAGTGTTAGGTTTATTTAAGGGGGGTTTGGGTTAGATTAGGGGTATGTGGGTGGTGGGTTGTAATGTTGGGGGGGTATTGTATGTTTTTTTTACAGGCAAAAGAGCTGAATTCTTTGGGGCATGCCCCGCAAAGGGCCCTTTTCAGGGCTGGTAAGGTAAAAGAGCTTTTCTATTTTAATTTTAGAATAGGATAGGGCATTTTTTTTATTTTGGGGGTCTTTGTTATTTTATTAGAGGTCTTAGAGTAGGTGTAATTAGTTTAAAATTGTTGTAATATTTTTCTAATGTTTGTAAATATTTTTTTATTTTTTGTAACAGTTCTTTTTTATTTTTTGTACTTTAGTTAGTTTATTTCATTGTATTTATTTGTAGGTATTGTATTTAATTAATGTATTGATAGTGTAGTGTTAGGTTTAATTGTAGATAATTGTAGGTATTTTATTTAATTTATTTATTGATAGTGTAGTGTTAGGTTTAATTGTAACTTAGGTTAGGATTTATTTTACAGGTAATTTGTAATTATTTTAACTAGGTAACTATTAAATAGTTATGAACTATTTAATAGCTATTGTACCTGGTTAAAATAAATACAAAGTTGCCTGTAAAATAAATATTAATCCTAAAATAGCTACAATATAATTATAATTTATATTGTAGCTATATTAGGGTTTATTTTACAGGTAAGTATTTAGCTTTAAATAGGAATAATTTATTTAATAAGAGTTAATTTATTTCGTTAGATTTAAATTATATTTAACTTAGGGTGGTGTTAGGGTTAAGGTTAGACTTAGCTTTAGGGGTTAATAAATGTATTATAGTAGCGGTGAGCTCCGGTCGGCAGATTAGGGGTTATTACTTGAAGTTAGGTGTTGGCGATGTTAGGGAGGGCAGATTAGGGGTTAATACTATTTATTATAGGGTTATTGAGACGTGAGTGAGGCAGATTAGGGGTTAATAACTTTATTATAATAGCGGTGAGCTCCGGTCGGCAGATTAGGGGTTAATAATTGTAGGTAGGTGGCGGCGACGTTGGGGGCGGCAGATTAGGGGTTAATAAATATAATATAGGGGTCGGCGGTGTTAGGGGCAGCAGATTAGGGGTTCATAGGGATAACGTAGGTGGCAGCGGTGTGCGGTCGGTAGATTAGGGGTTAAAAAATTTTAATAGAGTGGCGGCGATGTGGGGGGACCTCGGTTTAGGGGTACATAGGTAGTTTATGGGTGTTAGTGTACTTTAGAGCACAGTAGTTAAGAGCTTTATAAACCGGCGTTAGCCCAGAAAGCTCTTAACTACTGACTTTTTTCTGCGGCTGGAGTTTTGTCGTTAGATTTCTAACGCTCACTTCAGCCAAGACTCTAAATACCGGCGTTAGAAAGATCCCATTGAAAAGATAGGATACGCAAATGACGTAAGTGGATCTGCGGTATGGAAAAGTCGCGGCTGGAAAGTGAGCGTTAGACCCTTTCCTGACTGACTCCAAATACCAGAGGGCGGTAAAAACCAGCGTTAGGAGCCTCTAACGCTGGTTTTGACGGCTACCGCCCAACTCTAAATCTAGGCCAAAATAAATTCTGGATCTTTGACTTCAATCCAGAATCCCAAATGGGCTCCATAAAGTGTTAGATGCTGATTTATTTTTGTTTAATTGTAATTATATCAAAAGGAGAAACATTAACCGTTTTTTATAAGTTTTTTTTAACCCTTTATAACTTATGGTGCTTATGGAGTGAGTGACACACAAACCATACCTTTTTTTCACCAGACCAAACTATTTTAGAAAATAGCTTTGGTTTTTCAAAATACTCAAATGGCGAAAACACATCATCGGAAATACAATTATTTTTTTCAGTAGTTATGGTAAACACCGGCATGGGAGTCAAACGCACACTTTTTGGTTACACTTTTACCATACTTCCCATTACAACAAAATTAAGGATCCTATGCATGTTACTTAATAAAAAATACTAATTAAAAATTATATGAAATTTTATTTTTTGTCACTTTACATCATATTGCAATTTATACAAAACAAAAGTCAGGAAATAATATAGTGGTTGTAGATGCTGCCAGGTAATCCTTACTACTATAATGATCATTTGATAGCTACATGAAACCCTCTGTGAGAATGGTAGAATCTCCTCTTTCAAACTATCAGCTAGATTACGAGTTATGCGCGCTATATGGAAATCAATGAACGCAACAAAAGTTGCGTTATTTAACCCCCTATAGCGCAGCCATTACAAGTTTTCAAACAGCCGGCTTGTGCGTGCGATATGCTGCTTTTAAACTCCATACCGCACAAAATTCAAGTGCTGTTTTAATGTGCTCATGCACGCTTTCCCCATAGACATCAATGGGGAGAGCGGGTCAGAAAAAAGTCTAACACCTGCGATTGCGGAAAGAAAAGCTCCATAACGAAGCCCCATTGATGTCTATAGGGAAAAAAAAACTAATGGGGCGGCCAGGAGGACAATTAATGTCCTTGTGGACTTTAGGTAGTGTGTATAAAATCAAGGGACGGCTATGGGGTCTAATGTTGCCCCCTCATATGCCAACATATTCATGGGCAATTTTGAGGAGAAATATGTATATGAAAATCCATTATATATAAAGTATGGAGCCACTTGGTGGTGTTTTATCGATAATGTGTTTGGCATATGTGGGGGCAACATTGACTATATGAATTTGTAGCTGAATTAAACACGGTGGTCAGGGGTATTAAATTTACCCTCACGTAGCATGAAACCACGGTTGCCTTTTTGGATACTAAAGTTGTGAAGGAGGGTTTTAATTTGAGATGTGACATCTATACCAAGACTACAGATAGAAATAATTTACTCCATTACCATAGTTTTCACCCTGAGATTTAACTAAACTCCTTACCTAGGAGTCAGTTAATTAGGGTTAAACGTATTGTGAGCCAGGATTGTATCTTACATGATAGATTAAGAGAAAGGGTGACAAATTCTTGAATTGGGCCTATCCTAGGGCTCTTATAGAAAAGGAAATTGCAGCAGTAAGTGACATTGACAGGACTTCTTTGATGTCCAGAAAAGAAGATAAAAAAGAGATAAAAGAGAAAGAGGAGACTAAGAGGGACCGATTGGTTCTAGTCTCCAAGTTTAGCAATAACAGTAGAGTGAGTAAGAATATGGTTCTCAGACATTGGCATATTTTGAAAAGTTGCAATCCAAATATTAATAGTTTTCAACAGACCCCTATGATGGCTTTTAAAAGAAACCGTAATCTTAAGGATATGTTGGCACAGACTGACATAGGCAGTAGTAAAAAATCTACCCAGAGGTACATAGCAGAAAAAAACCTGGGGTGTTATTCCTGTTTAGGGTGTAATAGCTGTAATTCTATGATTAAGGTAGCCACGTTTGTTCACCCTAGATCTGGAAAGATATATAAAATAAAGGATCACTTCACTTGCAATTCCACCTTTGTTATATACCTAATAAAATGCCCATGTTCGAAGATTTATATTGGGGAGACCACGAGGAAGACTGGGGACCGAATTAGGGAACATAAGTCTAACATTAGATGTGGGGATAAGGATGCCCCAGTATCGTCCCATTTTTTAGAAGCTAAACATTCTATCAGTCAAGTGAGGTGGCAGGTAATTAATCAGGTAAAAATGCCCAGGAATGGGGGGGTGACAGGGAGTGACTTTTTAAAAGAAGGGAGTTATATTGGATTTCTATGCTGAATGCCCTTAGACTGCAGGGCATGAATAAGGAATACGACATGTCTGTTTACATTTGAGCATCTGTATTTGTATTTTAATGGTTCATTGATTAGAAATGTGTTATTTGTACAAGGTGCCACTAGATGGTGCAATCTACATTATGTACATATGTTTTGTACAAACAAAATGTTTTAGGTAACTTGTTGGCCCTAGTATGCTATATAAGTGTAATTAATGTGAATTGAATCTTATATCATGAATAAGGGTTGAGACCACGAAACGTTGCTACTTGTTGGACTCTACAATAAAGTGAGGTATACTTCATGTGATGTGGAACTTTGTGTTTTCTAAACTTTGTATCTAAGCCTCTGAGGACGGCCCCCTTATTTCAGTTCTTTTTACAGACTTGCATTTTAGCCTATCAGTGTTGACTCCTAGGTAACTCCACGGGAGTGAGCACAATGTTATCTATATGGCACACATAAACTAGCGCTGTCTAGCTGTATAAAATTGTCAAAATGCACTAAGATAAGAGGCGACCTTCAGGGGCTTAGAAATTTGCATATGAACCTACCTAGGTTTGGCTTTCAACAAAGAATGCCAAGAGAAGAAGCAAATTTGATGAAAAAAGTAAACTGAAAAGTTGTTTAAAATTGCGTGTCCTATCTGAGTCATGAAAGTTTAATTTTTGACTAAACTGTCCCTTTAAGAGTGTGTGTGTTGTATGCTGTGTTTATATGATAGTGGCTCACATTTTTGTTTTATGGCTGTAAAATAGACCCCCACAACATCTTTGTGATGTCTAGTTGGCGCAGGTAATCACCATAACCATTGTAATCACCTAAAAATTAGAGAAGCAGACAAGCAGCATCTTTTGAAAAGTTTACTTCCAACACAAGATAAAAAAACTTTAAAATAATGTCATATGTTTTGGTCAGGTGACCTAAAATATTTATAGCACATTTGTAGCTTTTAATTCAGTTTTTAACATATTTAGTAAATGTATTCATTAAAATCATGGAGAATTAAAAAAATATGTGGTATAAAACACTGTAGCAATATCAGTGCTTCATCAATGTTTTTTCCATTGTTACAATTATACTTTTAGAGAGTAAGTCTTTCTTTTGTTTTTCGTTCTGTAACTTTGAGATTTAAGTCTGTCCCATAAACTGTACTTTCAATTTTGTATTCACACTTCTGCCTGCATAGAACATCACGTGACCTTTCTTCTGAAAATACTATTGGATGTGGCTATTAGATGTTCCTGGAGTACACAAAACCAGAGAGTATCACTGTGCCTTGTTTTAAGATCAGTCTAGTCTACAGACCATTTGAGGTTCTGTTGATGTTAGCTCCAAGCCAAAGTGTTGATATCTGACTCACCTACACACAGAAACAAAACCATCTATGGCCTTTAAACATATGCCTTGAGCTGATCTGGGACAGTACAGGTGAATGTTGGATTACATTTCTAAACAATTCATGGACATTGGCTGAGTCAACTTGGACATCTTGTGGAAATGTATATTTATTTATAATTTGTAGTTACTGGAGTGTAGTTATGTATTTATTTATTTTTAAATGAAGCAACCTTTTCAGTATTTGGAAATAGAATATGAGACTGGAAACAGCTATGTTAACCGCTTAAAGACCAGAGATATGTTCATTGGCATCCTTTCAGTCAGCTAAGACCAAACATGTATAGAATGGTTACTAGTTTTGTCATAAGACAAATTCTACAAACCTGTGCAATCATGGGACAAATGGTCCTGAAAGCTTCTTTATGATCTCCTGTGTTCAGGAATACCAGTTATGTACGGGTTTGACATTGGTTTTGGTAATTAGAAGGCCACTAATTGCATCTATTCATCAAAAGCTCTGTTTATTTCAAGAATTTTTTTTGCGACAAGATGTCATAATTTAAAGGGAGATGAAACCCAAATTTCTTTTCTTTCGTGATTCAGATAGAGAATGCAATTTTAAGCAACTTTCTAATTTACTCCTATTATCAATTTTTCTTTATTCTCTTGGTATCTTTATTTGAAAAAGCAGGAATATAAGCTTAGGAGAAATCGGGCTTAGCGCAAATAAGAATATGCAATTGGGTTTGCATGACTTCTATGGGGGAATAAATTAACGAGCAAGAGCGAAAACAGTTTACTTTCAACCCATAATAGGAGCGCAACCCGACGAGCGCAACAATCTTACTTCTAGCACAATTAACGCTCAAGCAGGAGCATTTATTTGCGCTGCACTCGTAATGTGGCCCTTAGTATGGCATACTTGCCCAAATGAACTATATTTAAAAGTATAACGGACAAGGTATTGAACTACTAGGCCTATTTATGTTTAGTCTGAATTTATTTATTTTTTTCACAATCTTTGGGTACCCTCACTGAAATAATTTACACGCAGCATGCACATTTATAGAACTAAAAAACAAAATCTAAATGGGATTTCTATCAGTAATTTAAAACTGTAGGTTATACTCTAAAACAGTCTCCAATACCTATACCAGGTTTTAAGGGGAATGTTGTACACTAGCGCTGCAAATCTTTTCTGCTCTCATTTTGTAGCAAACTCTGCAGTGTTTCTGTGCAGCTCTATTATTTGTTGTGGGGACATGAATGAGATAATGCTTGCCAGCCTTGTAATATTTTACACTGAAAGATTTCTATGTTCTGTGCCATGTCTGTGTTTTTAAACAATAGAGTAGCTGTTAACTCTTTTTGATAGTTTAGGAAGCACAGATTGTTGCCAGATGCAGATGCTTTATAAAGGATGCAAGAATTGGAAACTGCCATTTGCACCATATAGATGTCAATCTTTTTGTACCAGATTCTGGTTTTTCTCGCGGCAGGTTTTGGCTTTATTATGATAGGTCTACTCCTCCAATGTACTTATTGTAATCAATAATACAAACTAGTTTGTGTAGCTGGGTCCTTTCCTCTCTTGTGGAACCTGTCTTGGTATCTTCTTTCTTTACGTATAGTTGAAAACATGCAAACAGCTTTTTTTTAAGTCAGTAAATTTGCCTTTTTGCCACTTACTGCTGTGGGAAACCTTTGTGTGTATCTTTCTAATCGTTCCACAGGCCAGAGCTTCACAGCAGTAGAAAAATTTGACGTTTCGGTGTAGACAAATTGAAATCACGCGATCACGAGATTTCAGTTATGGGTTCGGGTCAGGGAGTCGTCCCTATGATGCTAGGCACGCCCTCCAGATAGCGATCAGATCCAGGAAGCGCCGTTGGCTTCAGGACAGCCAAACAGCTAGGGCGCTTTATTATGTTCTAAAGGCGCTAAAGCCCAGCGCGGTTAGGACGGAATAAAACGCCATAACGGCTTTAACAGATTAAAGGGATAGTAAACACCAAAAGTGTTATTGTTTAAAAAGATAGATAATCCCTTTATTTACCAATCCCAGTTTTACATAACCAACACTGTTATAGAAATATACTTTTTACCTCTGTAATTACCTTATATCTAAGCTTCTGCCTCCTTATCTCAGATCTTTTGACAGACTTGCATTTCAGGCGATTAGTAACTTCATGTGCATGAGCACAATGTTATTTATATGAAACACATGAACTAACGCCCTCTAGCTGTAAAAACCTTTTATATGCATTTAATTGAGGCGGCCTTCAAGGGCTTAGAAATTAGCATGAGACTACCTAGGTTTAGCCTTCGGGGCATATTTATCAAAGTGTGAGTGGACATGATACGATGTAGCGTATCATGTCAGCTGCACAGCAATAAATGCTGACAACATATGCTGTTGGCATTTATCATTGCACAAGCAATTCACTAGAACTGCTTGTGCAATACCGCCCCCTGCAGATTCAGGGGGTGTCAATCAACCCGATCGTATTCGACTTTACTATCAATTAAAGAATCCTTCCCTTCTTATATTCTAAACCAGTGTTTCTCAACTCCAGTCATCAGGATCCTTAACAGGCCAGATATTAATTATATCTTAACTAGAGCACAGGTGAAATAATCAGCTGATCAGTAACCATGGTTACTAACCTGCTCTCAGCCATCAGGTGATTATTTCACCTGTGATCTAGTTAAGATATAATGAATATCTGGCCTGTTAAGGGTCCCGTGGAGTGGAGTTGAGAAACACTGCCCTAATCATTTGGGTGTATGCTGTGGAACTCTCACACAGTTCATATAATATTATACCATAACATGATTGTTTAGATGGGATCTATTGCTTAAATTGTAATCTGCCTTGAAATAGCATCAGGGACTTACCAACACAATGTTTTTGAGATGGGGTATAAACTTAAAATAATTTGTTAAAACGTTCAATTAGTGGTATTATTCTATACAGACGGTCAAATTCTGGATCATTTAAAAGGTAGGGCCCGTGTGTTTTCAGTAAAATATAGACAAAAACTTTAATATTTCATATTTTTTCTGGACATTACTTCCGGAATAAGAAGAGATGAAAATACAGGTTGAGAAGACCAATATAATTTGATGGTTGACTTATGTACATTGCCCATAGTGAGAGCGAGTCCCCAACATTAGTTTTTAATTCTGCAACATTTATTGCAGTTTTCTAAACCTTTTGGTGATCTTTGGGACAAGCATTGCTGTGCGTATAAATTAGTTTGAATAACCATTTGTTCAAGAAAAGCATCTGTTTTACAGAAAAAAAATCTACTGGTTTAACCCCTTAACGACCAAGGACTTACGCCATACATCCTCAAAAAAAATACAGTTAATGACCGAGGACGTATGGCGTACGTCCTTGGTCTGGAAAGCAGCTGGAAGCGATCCTGATCGCTTCCAGCCGCTTTCCGGTTATTGCAGTGATGCCTCGATATCAAGGCATCCTGCAATAACCCCCCTTGGCCATCCGATGCAGAGAGAGCCACTCTGTGGCCCTCTCTGCATCGGACATCGATGGCCGGTATCGTTGGTGGGTGGGAGCTTACGTGGGAGGCGGGTGGGCAGCCATCGATGGGCCATATGACGTCGACGGGGGCGGGATCGCCGGGGGGCACGCACAGGCGCGCGCGTGCACGGTGGGCGCGGGGCGGGCGCGTGCAGGGGGTGGATGCGGGTGGGAACGGCTACACTACAGAAAACTATTGAAAATAAAAGTTGGGTAAAAGTAAAAAAAATTACAAATCGAAGTGATCTGGG
Organism: Bombina bombina; assembly: GCF_027579735.1. Classification (NCBI taxonomy): domain Eukaryota; kingdom Metazoa; phylum Chordata; class Amphibia; order Anura; family Bombinatoridae; genus Bombina; species Bombina bombina. Next base: position 863,795,162 of record NC_069504.1, on the reverse strand, counting down.
GAGGTGGAGGGGGGTTGTTCTTTGGTGGGGAAGCTACACTACAGAAAAAAAAAAGAAAAAATACTAAAAAGGCATTTTTTTTGCAGTAACTGGGTACTGGCAGACAGCTGCCAGTACCCAAGATGGCTCCCAGTAAGGTAGAGGGGGAGGGTTAGAGAGCTGTTTGGGGGGCATCAGGGTGGTTGGGGGCTAAGGGGGGAATCCTACACATCAGCATATGTAAATATGCTAAAAAAAAAATAAACATTGTTTAAAAAATACCTTTTATTTTAGTACTGGCAGATGGCGGGACAATTGTGGGGTGGGGGAGGGAAGAGCACTGTTTGGGAGGGATCAGGGGGTCTGATGTGTCAGGTGGGAGGCTGATCTCTACACTAAAGCTAAAATTAACCCTGCAAGCTCCCTACAAGCTACCTAATTAACCCCTTCACTGCTGACATAATACACGTGTGATGCGCAGCGGCATTTCGTGGCCTTCTAATTACCAAAAAGCAACGCCAAAGCCATATATGTCTGCTATTTCTGAACAAAGGGGATCCCAGAGAAGCATTTACAACCATTTGTGCCATAATTGCACAAGCTGTTTGTAAATAATTTCAGTGAGAAAACTAAAGTTTGTGAAAAAGTGAACAATTTTTATTTTATTTGATCGCATTTGGCAGGGAAATGGTGGCATGAAATATACCACAATGGGCCTAGATCAATACTTTGGGTTGTCTATTACACTACATTAAGTTAAACTTAACCCTACAAACTCCCTAATTAACCCCTTCACTGCTGGGCATAATACACGTGTTGTGCGCAGTGGCATTTAGCGGCCTTCTAATTACCAAAAAACAACGCCAAAGCCATATATGTCTGCTATTTATGAACAAAGAGGATCCCAGAGAAGCTTTTACAACCATTTGTGCCATAATTGCACAGGCTGTTTGTAAATAATTTCAGTGAGAAACCTAAAATTGTGAAAAAGTGAACGATTTTTTTTTTTACCAAGATGGGCCTAGATCAATTCTTGGGGTTGTCTACTACACTAAACTAAAGCTAAAATTAACCATAGAAGCTCCCTACATGCTCCCTAATTAACCCCTCCACTGCTGGGCATAATACACATGTGGTGCGCAGTGGCATTTAGCGGCCTTCTAATTACCAAAAAAAAATGCCAAAGCCATATATGTCTGCTATTTATGAACAAAGGGGATCCCAGAGAAGCATTTACAACCATTTGTGCCACAATTGCACAAGTTGTTTGCAAATAATTTCAGTGAGAAACCTAAAGTTTGTGAAAAAAATTGTGAAAAAGTGAACAATTTTTTTTTATTTTATCTCATTTGGCGGTGAAATGGTGGCATGAAATATACCAAAATGGGCCTAGATCAATACTTTGGGATGTCTTCTAAAAAAAAATATATACATGTTAATGGATATTCAGGGATTCCTGAAAGATATCAGTGTCCCAATGTAACTAGCGCTAATTTTGAAAAAAAGTGGTTTGGAAATAGCAAAGTGCTACTCGTACTTATTGCTCTATAACGTGCAAAAAAAGCAAAGAACATGTAAACATTGGGTATTTATAAACTCAGGACAAAATTTAGAAACTATTTAGCATGGGTGTTTTTTGGTGGTTGTAGATGTGTAACAGATTTTGGGGGTCAAAGTTAGAAAAAGTGTTTTTTTTCCCATTTTTTCCTCATATTTTATAATTTTTTTATAGTAAGTTATAAGATATGATGAAAATATCTTGAGAAAGTCCATTTAATGGCGAGAAAAACAGTATATAATATGTGTGGGTACAGTATATGAGTAAGAGGAAAATTACAGATAAACACAAACAGCGCAAAAATGTAAAAATAGCCTTGGTCCCAAACGGACAGAAAATGGAAAAGTGCTGTGGTCATTAAGGGGTTAAAATAAATGAGTGACCTCTATATTGAAAGCAACTGGGCAATATTATTCAGGGGGATTCCTAATTAAACTGTTGTCTAAAGTACTTGGTTCAGGCTCACTTAATTTATCACAGCTTTCTTGACCTACAGTATGTGAAGTTGGCACCCCATGTTTGTAAAAAATGAATAAAATATACCATTCGTCTGTGCTGCGTTTGTGCTGATTTGTGCCGCAAAAATGAAAGTTTGTGCCAGTTTGGTTTCGGAGATATTGCGCATTATGTTTTTATGAAACCCCGTACACTTTGCACCCCATGTTATTAAATTTAAAAAACAAATATACCATTCGTTTGTGCTGCGTTTGTGATGATTTGTGCTGCTAATACGAACGTTTGTGCCTGTTTGGTTTCAGAGATAGTGCGCATTATATTTGCTGAAACTCTGCACACTTTGCACCCCATGTTATTCAATTTTAAAAAACAAATATACCAATCGTTTGTGCTGCGTTTGTGCCACACAAAGAAACATTTGTGTCGATTTGGTTTTGAAGATACTGCATATTATATGTTATCAATCCCCACTGACTTTACACTTTATGTTATTAAATACAATATACAACTATATTCATTTGTTCCCTGTTTGTGCCGGTTTGGTGGATATTGCACATAATATTTTAGTTAATCTGTGTAGTTTTGCCTACTGAGATATTACACATATTTTATGACATGTATCCTCAGTCTATACCCAGTAATTAATTGTAAATAAAAATACACTATTGTGCTGGATGGAGACTTTGTGGATGTTTTTTAGGGGAAATATAGAAAACCACTGATTTACACTGCACCAGAAAGTTTAATGTAAGGGGGTTAACACTGCACCCGAGTGGTTAATGTGGCATTACCAAGGCCAGATTTCAAATGAAGCCGAGTAGTCATGTGCCTACAGGTGCCCTCCATAGAGGGGCGCTGTGCCCATGCCTACTGTGCCTAATTGCTGGTTTTCTGTCAACTAATTCGACAGAACACCAGCAACAAGGAGGATGCACTGCGCTCTTTACAGAACTCTATTCAGAGCACACCTCCTTTTCCATGACCGGCGGCGGCGGCTTCCGTTAGGGCAATGAGGGACCTCGGTGTAAGCTGCCCTTTCAAACGCCTGTCCAGCACAGGGTTCTTCCCTGCCCCCATGGAAGCCGCCGGTCACAGAAAACAAGGAGGATGCGCTCTGTATAGTGTGCTCTGTGCCTAAGGCGCCCGAAATGTAAATCCAGCCCTGGGCATTAAGGGATTAACATGGTAACATACTGGTTTATACAGCATACATTGGGTTATTGAAGCGAAATGGATGTGAAGGAGCCCAAACCCAGCTTAAAGGGACATGAAACACAACATTTTTCTTTCATGATTCAGGTAGAGAATACAATTAATTAATCAACATGGGGTGCAAAGTGGGCGGAGTTTCAGCAAATATAATGCACAATATCTCCGAAACCATACCGGCACAAACATTAGTTTTTGTGGCACAAATCAGCACAAACAAATGGTATATTTGTTTTTAAAATTTAATAACATGGAGTGCAAAGTGGGCGGGGTTTCATAAAAAAATAATGCACAATATCTCCTAAACCAAACCGGCACAAGTGCTCGCTTTTGCGGCACAAATCAGCACAAACGAATGGTATATTTTTATTCAGTTTTTACAAACATGGGGTGCCAACTTCACACATAGGTGCTTTCTTGGGAGGTTGGGTCATTAATCTTTTGGGATAATTTTTATTTTTGTGGGGATAAGGGATTCTTCATCAGTGTCTTCATTATTTAACGGGATACTTTCATGATTCAGATAGAGCATGCAATTTTAAGCAACTTTCTAATTTCCTCCTATTATCAATTTTTCTTTGTTCTCTTGGTATTTTTATTTGAAAAGCAAGAATGTAGGCCTAGGAACCGGCCCATGTTTTGCTCAACACCTGGGCAGCACTTGCTGATTGATGGCTAAATGTAGCCACCAATCAGCAAGAGCTACCCAGGGTCTGAACCAAAAATGGTCCTCCTAAGCTTATATTTTTGCTTTTTTAAATAAAGATAGCAAGAGAATGGAGAAAAATTGATAATATTAATTGATAATCCCATATCCCCACAAAAAAAAAAAAATCCCAAAAGATTAATGACCCAGTCTCCCAAGAAAGCTGTGATCTGAATCAAGAAAGAAAAAATGTGGGTTTAGTATCCCTTTAAGCTGGTATTAAGATCCATATGCCTCCATATATGACTCTAATTCATTAAATATTTAATATGCCTCAACATTAAAAAATCTTTTTGCCATTTTGAAATTAAAACTAGTCAAATCTACACAGTACAGATCAAAATCCCTTCCGCACTCTCTTTCTTTCGACTTCTATATAGTACTTTAGTATGTTTACAGTATAATTAGCTTTAAAGATAAAGATAATGTTTAACCTAGTTGGTATATAAGTTCCAGGGGGTGTCCCTCAGGGCAGCAAATCCAAAAATTAAAAATAAAAGACAGCGGGCAGTCAGTAGATCAGCAATCTATAGGTGACAATATTGGATAGAATGTAGGTCGGGGATAGCCAGCTTCCTAACACATGGGGGCAGCAGGTCACTATTTAAGAAGCTTTAAAAGAATAGAAAGGTTAAAATTAAAATGTGCATGGGTGCATTTCAATTGGAAATAGAAGCATTTTTGCAATATACTTTCATTAGCAAAAATGTGTCTAGTAAAAGTTATTAGTGTTTTTCAGTGGGATATGCACATATGCTGTGAGGGCCCATGCACCAGTAGTCAAACACCACACCTGCTCAGAGTCCGCATTAGCTTGTGTGACACAAATTAAGAGGCCCATTTATCAAGCTCCGAATGGAGCTTGAGGGCCCGTGTTTCTGGCGAGCCTGCAGACTCGCCAGAAACAGCAGTTATGAAGCAGCGGTTTAAAGACCGCTGCTCCATAACCCTGTCTGCCTGCTCTGAGCAGGCGGACAGGAATCGCCACAATTCAACCCAATCGAGTACGATCGGGTTGATTGACACCCCCCTCAAATCTGCAGGGGGCGGCGTTGCACCAGCAGCTCACAAGAGCTGCTGGTACAATGCTGAAAACGGAGAGCGTATTGCTCTTCGCATTCAGCGAGGTCTGTCGGACCTGATGTCGGATCAGGTCCGACAGACCTTTGATAAATAGGCCTCTAAGTCTTCACGGGCATAATACACACCACTGAGCAGGCATTGTGTTTGAATACTGCTGCACAGCCTTCAGAGCATATGTGAGTATGCCACTGTAAAACAGTATTAACGTTTACTAGAAGCATTTTTGCTAATGTTAGTATATAACAAAAGTGCTTCTATTTAAAAATTAAATGCACTCATGTAGATTTGAATTTTAACCTATTCCTTTAAGGGTCGAATATAAATGTATGATTATTAAACACACAAATAATAATATGCTTCCTAACAATGTTCAGTGACACAGGGGATTTAGGTAACGTTGCAGGGTACCCTCATCTTTTAATAGGAAAAAAGAGAAAAATTGCACTACTTTAAATGTAAATTGAAGGGTTAATAGGGATATATGAGTCTAGAAACAATATTGGTGTGATATTTATTTACGTAGGTGCTGTGTATCGAGGAAAATGTAGTATTGACAATTCCAGCATACCACTGAAACCATCAAAAGAGTCAATATGAAATATATTAGATTTTCGCTTGGCATCAAAGTCCAGCAGGGTATCTAATAAAGTGTCATTTACTCTGATAGGATTGTAGCACAAAATTGCAATATATTGACCCTCAGATATGATAAACTATATAAGTAACGACTACTGAAAATTAGATGAATAGGGCCATAGGTATCCCACCTGGTACTAGTTCTGGTAGGGTAATCGATACTGAGTATATCTATACGTCTCTTCCCAGTTAGAAAAATAATTGTAAGAATACCTTGCTATATAGTATAGTAGTATACCCTGCCAAGGATGTAAAGTATTTAACACTGTTAGGATGAACCACTACAAATGCCACAGTATTCCACTTAATAAGTTCATTAGATAGAATACATAAGAAACTGTGTTATAACAAATGTGAGGGTCGTAAGTATAGTAGTTGACTGTGTGCCTGGTGGCAGATACAGCCTGAGGCTACATGCAGTGGTGATACATGGTACTAGGTTTAAAAAAAGTGGTTGGTGTTTGAGTGTTATGGTGATAACACTACTACTTAAATGCCTAGTCCTTAATGTTGTAGTAAACTCCTAGTTAAATAGTGGTCTATAATGCTACCTATATACAACACCATTCAGTGTTGGTAATAAAACTGGTAAATATTTAAATGGTTAATAAAATCAAAGTGCCATGCACCACTAAACAGCCCTTCAACATATAAGTTCAGTTAAACCGTTTGTATCAATAGTTACAAAATAGTCTTCATATATACATGATTATACTGTTGAAATTTAGGTTGCTCATATTGAGTATTCCTTAGGTGAATGCATTAGGCATTATTTAAATTATACTACCGACTTTAACTCATGTATGGTTCACTTGTAATATAACTAAGGAGATATTATTTATCGATTACTGCAACATAAGTCTTAGTATATTGTTAGTAATTGAGACAAAGGGGTCAATTTAACATGGTGCGGAAAGACATGATCCGCTATAGCGGAACATGTCCGCCGTACATCGATAAATGCCGACAGCATACGCTGTCTGCATTTATCATTGCACCAGCAGTTCTAGTGAACTGCTGGTGCAATACCGCCCCCTGCAGATTCGCAGATAATCAGCCGCTAGCAGGGGGTGTCACTCAACCCGATCCTATTCCATCGGGCTGATTGCTGTCCGCCACCTCACAGGTGGTGGACGAGTTAAGGAGCAGCAGTCTTAGGACCACTGCTTTTTAACTTCCACTTTAGTCGGAAAGCAGAGTGGGTCGGAAGCAGCATCCGCTGCTTCATAAATCAACCCCAAAATGTCAGCATATCATTCCAGTCTAAGTATGAGAAGCGCAATTCAGCTTAACACTGGCCCCTGTGAGCAGAGTATAGCTGTAAATATTGTGGAGATAAGCTCCCGGGCAAGCTGCCTATAGCGATTCAACTGTTATCCACAATAAAGTTAAACTTCAACGTGTGCAATCAAAGTTAAAAAAGGGCACCCATCTACCCTTATAACCCCCTTAACATGTTTCACCTTACTGGTTATTTGTTATGTTACTATGTATTCTATCTAATTAACTGAGTAAGTGGAATACTGTGGCATTTGTAGTGGTTCATCCTAACAGTGTTAAATACTTGACTTTACATCCTTGGTAGGGTATACTACTATACAATATAGCAAGATATTCTTACAATCACTTTTCTAAATGGGAAGATACATATACTCAGTATCGATTACCCTACCAGAACTAGTACCAGGTGGCATACCTATGGCCCTATACATCGTTACCTATATAGTTTATCATATCTGATGGTCAATATATTGCAATTGTCTGCTGCTACAATAATATCAGAGTAATTGACACTTTATTAGATACCCTGCTGGACTTTGATGCCAAACGAAAATCCAATAGATTTCATATTGACTCTTCTCATGGTTGCAATCCATTTTTAATTGTGTGTTTTTTCACCCGTTTTATTTTGGATTTTGCATGTCACACCTCCTATTTTTGAAGGGTATTAGTGCTTGAAGGTGTATCCTGTCCAGTGGTATGCTGGAATTGTCAATACTACCCTCATGTTTTTTTCCCCCTTTAGAGAGCTCTTTTGAGTTTTGGGCACCCAAAGCACACATTTATATTTCTGCCTTTACCTAGGGCCACAAAAAATATGGCACATATTCTAATTTTTCTTTTTTCTTGGGGACACAAAGACTAGTGCAGAGGGCTGCATTTGGCCCTTAGGCCACCAGTTGGCCATCCCTGATGTAGCTAATAATAGTTGGCAATATTACAACTAAAATAAAATAGCTTTTAAAAAATTAAAAAAACATAGGCATAGGATGTTTTCTGTATGATACAAGAAAAAAACAAAATAGATTTTACAAAAGCTGTTACCTATGTAATGTTGGCAATATGGTTTGATGCAGTAGCTCAGATCACACACTAGATTTTAAAGTGATTGTAAAGTGCCCGGTATCTAAAAATACTCTTAAAGACAGGGGCACTTTCATTTATTAAACTTTACAATGAAGCTTATTTTTTAAAAAAACTTACCTTTGCGCTATGGTAAACATAACGCCAATCCTCAGCCCGCAGCTCCTGCTTTCTTTATCAGATCCATGAAGAATCTGGCTTCCTCCAATCGTTGTGTGCCCCCTTTGGCGTCCAGCTCTTGAAGCACGCAACGATTGGAAAAAGCCGGATATATTAATGAAAGCAGGATCGGCGTTATGTTTACCATAACACAAAGGTAAGTAGTTTAAAAAATAAGCGTCACTATAAAGTTTAATGAATGAAAGTGCCCCTGTTTTTAAGAGTATTTTTAGATACCGGGCACTTATTCATTAAACTTTGCAATCACTTTAAAAAAGACCTGCTTGGTGAATAAAAAGCTCTGATCCTTTTTTTAAAAAAAAAGAAAAAAAAAAAAAAAAAAAAAAAAAAAAAAGGTATCAAACCTGCTCCTCTGGAAGCTAAATAGCAAGTGAGGCAGGAATAATACCTTATTTTGATTTTTTTCCTATTTTGCCCCATGTGATCACTGCAATAGTACAGTACAGGTATCCCTCAGTTTACGCCGGGGTTAGGTTCCAGGAGGAATGGTTGTAAAGCGAAACCGTTGTAAATTGAAACCCAGTTTATAATGTAAGTAAATGGGAAGTGAGAGGGTTAGGTTCCAGGCCCCTCTCAAAATTGTCATAAGTAACACCTAATACATTATTTTTAAAGCTTTGAAATGTAGACTTTAAATGTTAAACAGCATTATAAACCTAATAATATAGATTGTATCATCATCAAACTAAGTTTAATGAACAAAAACATTTGCTAACAGCACCTAATTAAATAATCACACAACAGATTGCATCATCATCATCAAACTAAGTTTAATAAACAAAAACGTTTTTTTACTTGCATTTTTCTGCAATCAGTTCTCTGCATTGTTAGCATGTTAGATAATCTTGGGTCTGCACCTATTATATGCATTTCAATCTGCAGTGATTAATAGGCAGTTACGCACCCTCACCTCAAACAGCTGGGCAGGAAGATAATAGGGAAGTGGCTGCTAAACCTTGTTGCTCGACTGTCGTTCATGATGACAAGATTGCCACCCTTATCAGAGGATTTAAAAATTAAATCATTTTGTTTAAGAATCTCAAAAAGAAACTTGCGTTCACTTTGACTTAAATTGTCGTTTACTACCCCACAAAGTTGTAGCTCCCCAATCTCTCTTTCTACGCATCTCACAAAACTCTGTATATCTGGTGCGGATGAGAGAGGGGGCAAATATTTTGATGGTTGGATTTGTAACAATGTGCTTTAACAGTTCTTTAGAATATGTTGCCACTTTCCAAAATATTCCTTATTGTTATTGTGCAATCTATTGAAGGTAAATTCAAAAGATTATTTTGCTGATGGTCCCTTTAAATTCAAAGGAGGAACATGTATAATAACTAATTATCAGGTGCTATAAAAGGCCGGATTAAACAACAATGTGCATCTGACGATGCCCTAAGGTTAGCCCATGAAGTTGAGGGGCGAAAAGCGTCATGTCTGATGTTCCTTGCAACTTTTGAAACAAGTATCACTTCAAGGCTTATGGTGGAGATTACCTACACATTTGTAAGGAAATTCAAGATTGCAAGCATGGGTGCTTAGCCCAAGAAGCTGTGTTTGTCCTTATGAGAAAGGAATTGCGCTACTGGATTTCATCTATACCAAGGAAATCAGCTGATCATAATTGCTGTGTTTGCTGCAGTTCAGCTCAATGTTGGGCTGTTTGTATCCAGTTGGAGATTCGCAACAAAAGGCTACACGCGATCAATACCGCTAGATGTGGTAAGGCTTCCATAATACAGCTTGCTATCTTTTCCTGTGAGTTTATACATTTGCAGTGGGCTGCTACGGTCCTCAAGGACATTATATATGCTGTTAGCATTATATGTTAGTTTGCTACATTTGTATTTTCTCTTATGCATACAAAAGGTATATTTTTGTGAGCGTGTTTTTTCACTTATGTGCTCACTATACTTTTATGCTTGATCAGTTTATATCTCCCCAGGCCTGGTAATACTTGCTATACGTTTGTATAAATGTGTGTTTGTTTAGTGTTCTTTTTTACACTTTGACTTAATCAGGTATTAAGGTGTCGTGGACACCTGTGGAGAGAGTCTAATAAATCACTTTTTCTTTATGGTACTTGAGTGCTGCCTTGTCATTCTTTAATAACCTTATACATACAGGTTGTTGCTTTCTTTTTATTGGTTTAACATTGAGTGCACACAACTATAAATATTTTTGAGTACAGTATATACTGCTTCTGTTGGTTTCTTGCCTTTTGCCTGCAATCAGCAGTTGGACCTTTATGTCCCAAGATACGATGGGCAAAGTACCTTAGGATGTAAATAATCATCCGAATGGTGGGAGGGTTTAAGGTGTTGGGGCTGATTTTCAACTCCCTGGGATAGAGATAGAAATCATAAGCTTATTTAACTGAGCATTATATTGTAATGTAAGTGTCTATCCATAACATAAAGCACATTAGTGAACTCCTCTTAATGAGATACACCGTTCCCAAGGTCAAAATTGCTTTAAAACAATTCCCAGAGGAGTCTTGTAATATTGACAAGGCATACAATAGATTCTTACCAGACCAAAAAGCTTAACAGAATAATGTCTCTTGTGGCTCCATAAATAACTTTGAAGTAATATAATTCTAATACTTTATTACTTTTGAAATCTGTAGCCTAAAATAAAAGCCAATAAAGCAACGTCACATTTCTTATAATTTTTGTGCAAATAGCAAACATCATAAAATAACAGAAACAAGAAATAGGTATAGAAAAGTAGTTTTATTTTTACATACAATATTTACATTACTACTATCCATCAGTCTAACAGGTTCTGTATTTTCATATTAGGTTCCCCAACCTTTACATGTATTAGATGTTGTTTTCCCAACCTCTACCTTTCAGCTGTGTCTTAACCTCCAAATATTTCCATATCAATTGTTTTAGTTCCCCATGGCCATCGAGTTCTGCCTTTTATCCTTATCTACTCTAATGTCACTGTTTCCACAAAAGTTCTTGACTCTTTCACTGTGTTCCTGTACTTATGGTATAAAGATAGATAGTATTGATCCTTGAGTAGAAGTTCAGCCAAAGATGTCTGGGTTATGAAGCTGCAAATTGCACAGGAACTTGTTGAAGTCTTCCAACGTCCATGGAGTGGGAGAAGTTTCAGTAGATCCATTTACGGCACTACTGCTATCTGGACTGAAAAATATTAAATGGATTTAAGATTATTAATACATTTGTATCTGGTCAGGCTCAGATCTTATAGATGTTTGTATATGTGTATACTTGTAAAGTGTAAGGTGTAATACTTAAAGTATAACAGTTACCTAATGCCAGGTTTTGTTTTTTTGGATTTTGTTCATATTTTTAGGAGAGCTGAACATGCAAATTCACAGATCCACTCTGACACTGTTACATTGGCAATGTGGCAGATTTATAGCGCCTTTTTGTCTGCACCATCATATGACGCTGGAGTATGATACAGTTTAGATTCACTATGTCAGCTTGTGACTATGCACATGGAGGACAGATTTACAAGCTTGCTTCACTTACTTAACAGCAATAGGATCGTTGAATGTCACCAGAAGGTCTGTTGAATACTGGGGAAGTCGGAACAAAGCCAGGTGCATGTTGACTAAGTTACAAGCCTGAAATACAGATTACAGCATTTGGAAAGCAGTGGTTAAAAGTGTGACCGCGTGGTCCCCTTATATCTGTGAAGTATCTAGAAGTATATCTAGAAGTAAAAAATAAATGGCTGTTGTGGATGAACAGTACACAAACTTGTAAGAAAATATAGGATTAAGTTAAAGGGACACTAAAGTTATAATAAAACATTGATAATTTCGATAGAGTGCATTTTAAACAACTTTCCAATTTAATTTACTTGATTCGCTTAGTATCCATTGTTGAAGAAACGGCAATGCACATGGGGAGCCAATAACATTCATTTTGACTATACTGTCCCTTTAAAATCTTCATATAATAAGTATTTGGTGTACATTACGGGATTTATTTTTACTTAATGTTATTTTATGAATGTTTTATTATAAATTCAAGAGCTTTGTTAAAAAATTTTTTTTATATAAAAATAAAAATGGTTAAAAGATTTAGAGTAATTTATAGTGTGTGGCAGAGGTTCACACTTTTTGTACCCATATAGGACCGCTCTTCTTTCTACGGTAATAGTACGGTATTTCTTTTGTGCACCTGCACCTTGGTTAAAACATTAAAGGGATAGTCCAGCCAAAATTGGAATCCACATAGATGCAGTTCACCTTTGAATATAAGCATTTGTAATATTCATGTATTAACCAAAAAACGCTTTTAATAAAAGCTATACTTGTTTCAAAAGTGTATATTTAAATATGTTACTCAAAATGTATAATAAAATATTTCCACGGATATTTGCATGTTGCCCTTTTACTCTAATAAAAACAGAATTTATATCTTACCTGATAAATTCCTTTCTCCTACGGTGTGTCCCGGTCCACGCTTCATCCTTACTTGTGGGAATATTCTCTTCCCTAACAGGAAATGGCAAAGAGGCACACAGCAAAAGCTGTCCATATAGCCCCTCCTCTGGCTCCGCCCCCCAGTCATTCGACCGACGGTTAGGAGAAAAAGGAGAAACCATAGGGTGCCGTGGTGACTGTAGTGTATAGAATAAAATTTTATTAAGCCTGACAAAAAAGCCAGGGCGGGCCGTGGACCGGACACACCGTAGGAGAAAGGAATTTATCAGGTAAGATATAAATTCTGTTTTCTCCTACATTGGTGTGTCCGGTCCACGGCTTCATCCTTACTTGTGGGAACCAATACCAAAGCTTTAGGACATGGATGAAGGGAGGGAACAAGTCAAGGCAACCTAACAGAAGGCACCACGGCTTCAAAACCTTTCTCCCAAAAACAGCCTTCCGAAGAAGCAAAAGTATCGAATTTTGTAAAATTTGTAAAAGTGTGCAGTGAAGACCAAGTCGCTGCCTTACAGATCTGATCAACAGAAGCCTCGTTCTTGAAGGCCCATGTGGAAGCCACAGCCCTAGTAGAGTGAGCTGTAATTCGTTCAGGAGGCTGCCGTCCGGCAGTCTCATAAGCCAATCGGATGATGCTTTTCAACCAAAAGGAAAGAGAGGTAGCAGTAGCTTTCTGCCCTCTACTCTTACCAGGATAAACGACAAACAAGGATGAAGTCTGTCTGAAATCCTTAGTCGCCTCTAAGTAGAATTTTAAAGCATGGACCACATCTAGGTTGTGTAACAAACGTTCCTTCTTTGAAACTGGATTCGGACACAGGGAAGGAACAACTATTTCCTGGTTAATATTCCTGTTGGAAACTACTTTTGGAAGAAAACCAGGCTTGGTACGTAAAACTACCTTATCTGTATGAAACACCAGATAGGGAGTACACTACAAAGCAGACAATTCAGAAACTCCTCTAGCAGAAGAAATAGCAACTAAAAACAGAACTTTCCAAGAAAGTAACTTAATATCTATGGAATGTAAAGGTTCAAACGGAACCCCCTGAAGAACTGAAAGAACTAAGTTTAGACTCCATGGAGGAGTCATAGGTCTATAGACAGGCTTGATTCTCAACTTAACGCCTGTACAAACACCTGTACATCTGGCACAGCTGCCAGTCGTTTGTGCAACAAAACAGACAGAGCAGATATCTGTCCTTTTAAAGAGCTAGCTGACAAACCTTTATCCAAACCCTCTTGGATAAAGGAAAGTATTCTGGGAATTTTGATTTTCCTCCAAGAAAATCCTTTGGAATCGCACCAACGGATATATTTTTGCCATATCTTATGGTAAATTTTCCTAGTCACCGGTTTTCCTGGCTTGAACCAGAGTATCTATAACCGAATCTGAAAACCCACGCTTAGATAGAATCAAGCGTTCAATTTCCAAGCAGTCAGTTGCAGAGAGACTAGATTTGGATGTCTGAATGGACCTTGTACTAGAAGAACCAGAGTATCTATAACCGAATCTGAAAACCCACGCTTAGATAGAATCAAGCGTTCAATTTCCAAGCAGTCAGTTGCAGAGAGACTAGATTTGGATGTCTGAATGGGACCTTGTACTAGAAGATCCCTGCCTCAAAGGTAGCTTCCATGGTGGGAACCGATGACATATTCACCCAGGTCTGCAGTACCAAGTCCTGCGTGGCCATGCAGGAGCTATTAGAATCACCGAGGGCCTTCTCCTGTTTGATCCTGGCTACAAGCCTGGGAAGGAGAGGAAACGGTGGAAACACATAAGCCAGATTGAAAGACCAGGGTGCCACTAATGCATCCACCAGTGCGGCCTTGGGATCTCTGGGACCTGTCCCGTAGCGAGGAACCTTGGAGTTCTGACGAGACGCCATCAGATCCATATCCGAATGCCCCCATAGTTGGGTTAACTGGGCAAAGACCTCCGGGTGAAGTTCCCACTCCCCGGATGGAAAGTCTGACGACTAAGATAATCCGCTTCCCAGTTGTCTAGCTCCTGGGATGTGAATCGCAGATAGATGGCAGGAGTGATCCTCCTCCCATTTAATGATCTTGGAGACCTCTCTCAATCGCTAAGTAACTCTTTGTTCCCCCCTGATGATTGATGTACGCTACAGTCGTCATGTTGTCCGACTGAAATCTTATGAACCTGCCTTCGCTAGTTGAGGCCAAGCCAGGAGCGCATTGAATATCGCTCTCAGTTCCAAAATGTTTATCGGGAGAAGAGACTCTTCCCGAGACCATAGACCCTGAGCTTTCAGAGAGTCCCAGACCGCGCCCCTGCCCAAGAGGCTGGCGTCGGTTGTAACAATGACCCACTCCGGTCTGCAGAAACTCATTCCCTGGGACAGGTGATCCTGAGTCAACCACTAGAGGAGCGAATCCCTGGTTACCTGGTTCTACTTGAATTTGGGAGACAAGGTCCGCATAATCCCCATTCCACTGTTTGAGCATGCACAGCTGCAAAGGTCTTAAATGAATTAGAGCAAAAGGAACCACGTCCATTGCTGCAACCATTAGTCCTATTACTTCCATGCACTGAGCTATGGAGGGCTGAGGAATAGAATGAAGAACTCGACAAGCGTTTAGAAGCTTTAACTTTCTGACCTCTGTCAGGAAAATCTTCATTTCCACAGAATCTATTATTGTTCCCAGAAAGGGAACCCTTGTGGACGGGGACAGGGAACTTTTACTATGTTCACCTTCCACCCGTGGGATCTGAGAAAGGCCAAAACAATGTCTGTATGAGCCCTTGCTTTGGAAAGAGACGACGCTTGGATTAGAATGTCGTCTAGGTAAGGTGCCAGAGCAATGCCCCTCGGCCTTAGGACCGCTAGAAGGGACCCTAGCACCTTTGTGAAAATTCTGGGAGCGGTGGCTAAACCGAAAGGAAGAGCCACAAACTGGTAATGTTTGTCCAGAAAGGCGAACCTCAGGAACTGATGATGAGTTTTGAGGATAGGGATATGCAGATACGCATCCTTTAGTCCACGGTAGTCAAATATTGACCCTCCTGGATTGTTGGCAAAATCGTCCGAATGGTTTCCAATTTTGAAAGATGGAACTTCTGAGGAATTTGTTTAATATCTTTAAATCCAGAATTGGCCTGAAAGTTCCCTCTTTTTTGGGGACTACAAACAGGGTTTGAGTAAAAACCTAGACCTTGTTCCACTGTTGAACTGGGTTTATCACTCCCATCTTTAATAGGTCTCCTACGCAATGTAAGAATGCCTGTTTCTTTATCTGGTCTGAAGATAAGCGAGACATGTGGAACCTTCCCCTTGGCGGAAGTTCCTTGAACTCTAGAAGATATCCCTGGGAGGACTATTTCCTAGTGCCCAGGGGTCCGGAACATCTCTTGCCCAAGCCTGAGCAAAGAGAGATAATCTGCCCCCTACTAGATCCGGTCCCGGATCGGGGGCTACTCCTTCATGCTGTCTTGGTAGCAGCAGCAGGCTTCTTGGCCTGTTTACCCTTGTTCCAGCCTTGCACAGGTTTCCATGCAGGTTTGGGCTGGGCAGCGTTACCCTCTTGTCTAGAGGCTGCAGAGTTAGAAGCCGGTCCGTTCCTGAAATTGCGAAAAGAACGAAAATTAGACTTTTTCTTAGCCTTGAAAGGCCTATCCTGTGGGAGGGCATGGCCCTTTCCCCCAGTGATGTCTGAAATAATCTCCTTCAATTCCGGCCCAAAAAGGGTCTTACCTTTGAAAGGAATATTAAGTAATTTAGTCTTGGACGACACATCTGCCGACCAGGATTTAAGCCAAAGCGCCCTGCGCGCCACTATAGCAAAACCTGAGTTTTTTGCCGCTAATTTTGTTATTTGAAAAGCGGCATCCAATATAAAGGAATTAGCTAACTTAAGTGCGTGAATTCTGTCCATGACTTCATCATATGAAGTCTCCTTCTGGAGCGAGCTTTCTAATTCCTCGAACGAAAAAGACGCCGCTGAGGTGACAGTAATAATGCACGCAATCGGTTGAAGAAGGAAACCTTGCTGAACAAAAATCTTTTTAAGCAATCCTTCCAATTTTTTATCCATAGGATCTTTGAAAGCGCAGCTGTCCTCTATAGGAATAGTTGTGCGCTTAGCGAACGTTGAAACTGCCCCCTCTACCTTAGGGACCGTCTGCCATGCGTCCCTTCTGGGGTCTACAATGGGGAACATTTTCTTAAATATAGGGGGTGGGACAAAAGGTATACCCGGCTTCTCCCACTCCTTATTCACTATGTCCGCTACCCTCTTGGGTATTGGAAAGGCGTCATCGTGCACTGGGATCTCTAAGAATTTGTCCAATTTGCACAACTTCTCTGGGATTACCAAAGAATCACAATCATCAAGAGTAGCTAGTACCTCCTTAAGCAGGGCGCGGAGATGTTCTAGCTTAAATTTAAATGCTACGATATCAGGTTCTGCCTGTTGAGAAATTTTTCCTGAGTCAGAAATTTCTCCCTCAGACAGCCCCTCCCTTACTGCCAATTCCGATTAATGTGAGGGTAAAACAGATAAGTTATCGTCAGAGTCTACTTGTTCATCCTTTTCTGAATTTAAAACTGAACAATCACGCTTTCTCTGAAATGCTGGCAGTTTGGATAAAAGATTTGCTATAGAATTATCCACTACTGCTGTTAATTGTTGCATAGTAACAAGCATTGGCGCGCTAGATGTACTAGGTATCGCCTGCGCGGGCAAAACTGGTGTAGACACAGAAGGAGAGGATGAAGAACTATCCCCACTACCTTCATTAGAAGAATCATCTTGGGCAATTTTATTAAATGTGACAGTATTGTCCTTACTTTGTTTGGACGCCATGGCACAATTATCACATACACTTAAAGGGGGGACCACCTTGGCCTCCATACACACAGAACATAAGCTATCTGATGGCACAGACATGTTAGGCAGATTTAGGCAGACTATTAATGCAATAAAAACGTTTTTAAACAAAACCGTTACTGTCTCTTTAAATAGTAAAAATGACACACTTTATTTCTGAATGTTCAAAAACTATGAAGGCAATATCCGATCTTTATAAAATTTATACCCCAGAGTCTTAATGCTTTGAAAGTATTCACACCAAATATGAAGTCTCTAGACCCTTAAATAAGCAAACCGGAGCTAATTCTTCAATTTAACCGGTTTTGCACACTACAGTCCCAGCCACAGACTTTGCTGCAGCTTTTACCTTCCTTAGGGGGTTATTTCACCACAGAAATAAGCCTTCCGGAGTCTGTTTCTTAGCCACAGGACCCTCTCACATGAAGCTGCATGCACTGCCTTTGGAATTAACTGCGCAACTGAGGCGCGAAAAATGAGGCCTCCTCCCTCTACATACTAGAGTGAAGGGACCTTCCTGACTAGATTAGGTGTCTAAACCAATGCCAGGTATAATTATAAAGTTCCCAAAAGTGTATTAACGTTCATAAAACACTTCAAATGCCATAAAAATGTGATATAAATCAATCGATTTGGCCCACAACAGTGTCTACCAGTACAAAGCCCAAAATGTAAGCCTGTAATCTGTTACTCAGTCTAAGGAAAATGGCTTACCGGTCCCCTGAGGGAAAAAAACTGGACAGTCTTCTAGCACTACCATGTGTTGTTAGAAAGAGACTGGTCATACCTGGAGCAGATGAGTCTGCAAATTGTTACCCCCCAACTGAAGTTCTCTGGTTTCAACAGTCCTGCGTGGTAACAGCAATGGATTCTAGTTACTTGTGCTAAAATCATACTCCTCTTTAACAGAAATCTTCATCACTTTCTGTTGTAGAGTAAATAGAACAAACCGGCACTATTTTAAAATAACAAACTCTTGATAGAAGAAATAAAAACTACAACTAAACACCACAAACTCTTTACCATCCCCGTGGAGATGCTACTTGTTCAGAGCGGCAAAGAAAATGACTGGGGGGGCGGAGCCAGAGGAGGGGGCTATATGGACAGCTTTTGCTGTGTGCCTCTTTGCCATTTCCTAGTTAGGGAAGAGAATATTCCCCACAAGTAAGGATGAAGCCGTGGACCGGACACACCAATGTAGGAGAAACTGGCACTAAAATGCAGCAGACTGCTGCTCTTTTCAGCATTTGTTTCACTAATGAATAACGGACATATCAAATAGCCACTAATTACCAGCTAGGTCCCAGTAGCGCATAAGGGGTTATCGTGGGTGTTTGCGCCTTGTCGGCTTACCGTTGGTATTACGATGTTAAAAGTAAACGCGATCACTTGAGCGAAATCGCGATTTACACTAGAATCATTACTGCGACGTCAAAGCTCTGGTTAACTGTTTCGCGAAACTAAAAAGTTGCACAAAAGACATAAAAAATAAATTACAAAGTACAGTTACACTCATAACAACAGCATCTAATAAAAGTTATTTAAAAGAATATTGCACACAAAAGATATAAGGGCTCAAAGATATGAGATCTCAGGTGTTGGAAAAAAAGGCAGGCAAAGGGCTTTCACATTAAGATACATACAAATACATGTCTACAGATGTATATGTAGATATATGTCTACATATATGTGTGTACATATGTATTTAAGTGCATCGGAGCCCTTTGCAGATAAGTAGATAAAAACATGAAAAATCCTATTTATGCAATAATCAAATTAAAGTGAAATATTGTGTATTTATTGTAAATATTTCACATCCCAATGTTCTACATAACTAGAATATGTTCTATGTATTATAAATAGATATTCCCTATATATAATTATTTATATATATATATATAATATATATATATACAACATACAGGGAGTGCAGAATTATTAGGCAAATGAGTATTTTGACAACATCATCCTCTTTATGCATGTTGTCTTACTCCAAGCTGTATAGGCTCGAAAGCCTACTACCAATTAAGCATATTAGGTGATGTGCATCTCTGTAATGAGAAGGGGTGTGGTCTAATGACATCAACACCCTATATCAGGTGTGCATAATTATTAGGCAAACTTCCTTTCCTTTGGCAAAATGGGTCAAAAGAAGGACTTGACAGGCTCAGAAAAGTAAAAAATAGTGAGATATCTTGCAGAGGGATGCAGCACTCTTAAATTGCAAAGCTTCTGAAGCGTGATTATCGAACAATCAAGCGTTTCATTTAAAATAGTCAACAGGGTCGCAAGAAGCGGTGTGGAAAAACCAAGGCGGCAAAATAACTGCCCATGAACTGAGAAAAGTCAAGCGTGCAGCTGCCAAGATGCCACTTGCCACCAGTTTGGCCCATATTTCAGAAGCTGCAACATCACTGGAGTGCCCAAAAGCACAAGGGTGTGCAATACTCAGAGACATGGCCAAGGTAAGAAAGGCTGAAAGACGACCACCACTGAACAAGACACACAAGTTGAAACGTTAAGACTGGGCCAAGAATATCTCAAGACTGATTTTTTCTAAGGTTTTATGGACTGATGAAATGAGAGGGAGTCTTGATGGGCCAGATGGATGGGCCCGTGGCTGGATTGGTAAAGGGCAGAGAGCTCCAGTCCGACTCAGACGCCAGCAAGCTGGAGGTGGAGTACTGGTTTGGGCTGGTATCATCAAAGATGAGCTTGTGGGGGCCTTTTCGGGTTGAGAATGGAGTCAAGCTCAACTCCTAGTCCTACTGCCAGTTTCTGGAAGACACCTTCTTCAAGCAGTGGTTCAGGAAGAAGTCTGCATCCTTCAAGGAAAAACATGATTTTCATGCAGGACAATGCTCCATCACACGCGTCCCAAATACTCCACAGCGTGGCTGGCAAGAAAGGGTATAAAAGAAGAAAATCTAATGACATGGCCTCCTTGTTCACCTGATCTGAACCCCATTGAGAACCTGTGGTCCATCATCAAATGTGAGATTTACAAGGAGGGAATACAGTACACCTCTCTGAACAGTGTCTGGGAGGCTGTGGTTGCTGCTGCATGCAATGTTGATGGTGAACAGATCAAAACACTGACAGAATCCATGGATGGCAGGGCTTTTGAGTGTCCTTGCAAAGAAAGGTGGCTATATTGGTCACTGATTTTGTTTTTGTTTTGTTTTTGAATGTCAGAAATGTATATTTGTGAATGTTGAGATGTTATATTGGTTTCACTGGGTAAAAATAAATAATTGAAATGGGTGTATATTTGTTTTTTGTTAAGTTGCCTAATAATTATGCACAGTAATAGTCACCTGCACACACAGATATCCCCCTAAAATAGCTAAAACTAAAAACAAACTAAAAACTACTTCCAAAACTATTCAGCTTTGATATTAATGAGTTTTTTGGTTCATTGAGAACATGGTTCAATAATAAAATTAATCCTCAAAAATACAACTTGCCTAATAATTCTGCACTCCCTGTATATAGTACAAAAAAACCCATCAGATATATGTATTTATAAATAAACAGAAGATATTCTGTTATGTGAAGAACACTGTAATGTGATATATTCATATTTTTGTATCAGGTTAGCGCAAATAACAATATGCGATTGGGTTTGCAAACGAGAAGGGTGTTAGGTTTTTCCCCCACTTTTTTTCTCCATGGATTTCTATGGGGGAATAAGTGAACGCACATGTGATATTCTAAGTTCGGCTTTTTGTGCTCGCCTGGTTTGCGCATGAGTGAAAACAGTTTACTTTCAACTCATAATTCAAGTGCAACACGACGCGCACAAAAAGCTTACTTCAAGCGCAATTAACGCTCGAGCGGGAGCATTAAAGTGAGCATAGATTTTACAAAATAAGGCAGACTTTCATTCATCATTTTTTATATTTTCTTTATTTCTTCCAAATTCTACCTTTTTATGCTCTAACGATTACCGCCATTCCTCCGCCCGCCATACTGGAGGAATAACGAATATTCAATCAACTAATCATTTTCTCCCCCCTGGGAGCGTTCAGCCCCTTTCATGACACGTCACATTGCGTGATGTGTCATGAAAGGGGCTGAACGCCTCTGGAGGAAAAAAATCCCCAAATGTGGGCAAGTTTACATTCACTTTAATTAGCGCTCCATTTGTATCTGGCCCTTTTATATGTAAGCAATAGTGCAATAATAAAATCCTCTAACACTTTAGAGCATTTTCATGTTGTGGTTTTACGCCCCTTTAAGGGCTTATTATAATATGCCTATGTGCTATGCTCAGGATGACACTTTAATGTATTACCAAGTAGCTGAACATAGATCATGTTTCTCCATATCGCTATGGTATTGTGATTAGAAGAAACCTAGAAGGGAAAAAAGTGGCGCCACATCGGGTAGTACAGTCTGCACCAGGGTATTGTGATTAGCAAATAATTTGTAGCTACTGGGATTTAATGAGGTATTTTAAATTATCCAGTAACTAAGTAAAGGAGCAGAATAAAATAAAGTCTTCCTGTACTGACAATTTAGTACCAGACCAACTGAAAGACAACGCGACCAATAAGGTACAAAATGAGCTGCTGCCAGAAAATGTTATCAGGGATCTGCCACCCTCACAATAAAGCAAATGGGCTAAAAGCATCAAGTCCAGTACACAATTACCATGCTATTTTTTGGTTAAAGGGACTGTAAAGTAAAAATTAAAGGACCATTAAATACAGTAGAATTGCATAATTAACAAGTGTTTTGTCTGGCAAATTATTTTTTTCTCCCATTTGCCAGCCACGTGTATCATGTGAAAGACATCAGCTAATCCCAGACTAGTATGCGTATACCGTGAGCTTGTGCGCATGCTCGGTAGAAGGTGGTGCCTCAAAAAGGGAGTATATATAAAAAGGATTGTGCACAATTTGATAATTGAAGTAAATTGGAAAAATTCTTAATATTGTGGAAGAGGGACTCTTTCCAAACCATATAAAGTATTAAAATGTCTTTAACCATTTGGATGGTATGCAGCATTATATATACACACACACACACACACACACACATAAATAAAGCCAATTCCCTTATTAGCAAACCTATTTTTCAAACATCTGCATTGTTTGTTATAAAGGAAGAGATAAGCGTAAAAATGTAATTAAAGCCACTTTCTTTTAGGGTACCATTTACCACCTATACTGAATCTCACGCATTAAGTCTGCCTGGTGTGGTCTGGGCAGACGAGTAACTAGATATATACCTTATATATAAGAACATAAAATATCTACTGTATATACTCAAAAAACAATGAAATAATGTCACTTTATATCTCAGGAGCAACTGCATATTTTTATTTTAAAAAATAAACAGATATTTTTTACCCTTAATTGAATCCCAATGGAATTAGTTTACTTCAGTGCTATCCGCAGGATCTCTTTAATGGGCACACCACCCAGCTGATTTTACGGACCAACCCGCTAAAATTTAAGACAATATTAAGCTAAAATTAGCTAATATTGCATTTTTTTCAATGTATGTAGCACAAATTATCATTAAGATATTTATCATAAATTATGCAATTAATTTGGGAATTAGGAAAGTTGTTTAAAATCACAATGTTCTATTTGAATCATGAAAAATAAGAAAAAGAAAAATGTTGCGTTTCATGTCCATTTAAAGATATTCTAAAGTAAAAGTAAACATGCTAGAATTAAATAGTGCATTACCTTTTAAACTGGAATGTCAACATGATAGACAAACTTTTCCTGTTAAAGGGACACTCAAGTCAAAATGTATGATTTAGAAAAAGCATGCAGTTTTAAGACACTTTCCAATTTACCTACATTATCAAATGTTGCAGTTTTTTATATATACACAATTTCTGGGGCACAAGATCCTACTGAGCATGTGCATAAGCTCACATACTAGTCTGTCATTGGCTGATGCCTGTTACATAATACAGGGGCCTGGAAAATGGGAGAAAAATAAATTTGCCAGAAAAAGAAAATCTACTGCTTATTTTAAATTCAGAGTATATGTTATTGTATTGTCTTTTTATTATGCACTTGTTAATTATGCAATTGTACTGTATTTAGTGGTCCTTTAAAGTGATTGCAAATCCAAAAGTAAAAAAAAAAAATGCTAGGATTTACCACCACTGAAAATAAACAGTAAAAAAAGGGTGCTAAACTTACCCTTTCTGTGCCGTGGCCTCCTCACTAAACTCATCGGCTCAGGCTGCCCACGGCAGAGCACTCTGAGGCAACGTTTTCACCTCTAAACCAATAGCATACAGAACAGTGCCATATGACTATATTGGACAAGGGATAAGGCAAGTTCTGTTTTTATACTGAGTTTTATACACTGTCTGACTATTTTGTAAAAATGCTAAATATCTTCATATTCCTTTTTGCCACCTTTTGTCTGTTTAACAAACTACTTTACTCAATTACTCCTTACCCCTCACCACCAGCATTGCTCATTAGCCCATCTCTCTTAACCTCACCTTACTTTTGTATTCATGAACTTCACACATTCCTAAAGACTCTCTCTCCCCCTTGCAACTCATCACAAAAACAGTCTCACTACTGCAAATCCACATCTCATCTCATGTCACTCTCCCTCTTGATCATACTAGCTGCTGGCGACATCTCCCCTAATCCTGGTCCCCCACAACTTCCTTGTCCTGCACACCCATGTGTGCCCTTCAATAGACTTAATAAAAACTCTGGTAACCTTAATCTTATTCCTCTTGCACCTAAAGCCACCACCCCCTTCACTTGTGCACTATGGAACTCTCGCTCTGTTTGCAACAAACTCACTTCTATCCATGACCTCTTTATCTCCCACTCTCTCAATCTTCTGGCTCTCACAGAAACCTGGCTCTCTCCTTCAGACACTGCTACCTCTGCTACACTGTCACATGGGGGTCTCCACTTCAGCCACACTCCTAGGTCTGACAATAGACAAGGAGGTGGTGTTGGTATTTTACTTTCCTCTCGTTGCACCTTTCAACAAATACATCCCTTCTCTTCCCTCACATTTTCTTAATTTGAAACACACATGATTCGCTTATTCTCTCCCCTCTCTATACGCGTTGCAGTCATATACCGCCCCCCCCTGGCTACGCAACTCGATATCTAGATCACTTTGAAAACATACACTCATCCTGAGCCCTGGCATACTCCTCTGACACGGTACCTATGCAGATGTTCCCGTACTGCTGAGCGACACTGGAGGAAATCTCGGAGTTCTGCTAACTTTCTTCACTATAAGTTCATCTTGAACTCTTACTATGCTGCCCTTAATCTATATAAGCAACATTACTTCTCTACTCTTTCTTCAACCCCAAAACGTCTGTTCTCCACATTCAATATTCTTCTCTGCCCACCCCCCACCTCCCACCACAACTTTTCTCTCAGCCCAATATTTTGCCAGCTACTTCAACAACAAAATCGACTCCATCAGAACTGAAATCAGCTCTCAACATACTACCGGTCTCCCACCGCCTCAAAAGCTCACAATCATCCAAAACCCACATAGCCATAAATTTAGCCCTTTTGCCGCTATTACAGAGGATGAAGTTTCTGCCCTTATACTATCCTCTCACCTCACTACCTATCCCCTTGACCCCATCCCCTCACAACTACTCCCCTCCCTCTCTTCTACTCTTACCCCTATACACGCACACATTTTCAACCTCTCCCTCAGCACTGGTATAGTTCCCACATCTCTTAAACATGCATTAGTCAGGGGGCGGGGCTGGCCAGCAACAGAGCCAGTCGCACGATCTGGGAGCTCTGTTAATATAGCATCTAAGAAAGCCCAAAACTGTGGATATACCCCAAAAAGAGAAATGCTGAACTACTGAATAATCATACTAGGTGCAGTCCTGGATATGCTGATAAGTGCTTAATAACTTTTTGATCTATGCTGAGCTGAAATCTGTTTAGGACAGGGCCGTATCACCAAGCGGCGCCATCTTGGCATGTTATTGCACCCGGCTGGGATATTGCTCACTACACTCTGAACCACCTAACAGATCTTTAAACTTGTGGACCCTTTAACGCCTTAGGTGTGTCACAGCACTAGCCACTATGGAATCACAGATATCGTACTCTGCTGTCAGAGATCTCTTGGAAGAGTATGGGAGAAAGCTATGCAAGAGACTTGATGCCCTTATTTATACGTCTCAAGCCATGCGCATGAATAGTGAAGGCCTCAAAGTGGAGCGCAGGGTGGTGCAAGAACCGCAGAGCAACATGGCCCTGGCAGTTCCTCAAGTGCGCTCTTTTCCGCTGATGCCAACAGACACAGGCCCGGGGACTGTGTCTCTCTCAACTAGCATGCATTTGCGGCCACAAGCAGCTTATCCCAAGGAGGAGGAGTACTGCGTGATGATAGTCACAGAGATTCCGGTACTGCAACACGATATGATCCTCACAGCTCTCCACGCAGACTTCCCTCAGCCGCCCGCTCGTCCGGCTCTCAGAGTGCCTGTGAAGTTGGACTGTACACACTCGTTCCGACTGGATGGCTGTGAGAGCTGGCGGATCCTACAGATTCTCCTAGTTAGAGCACTATGGCATCACGCTTCCCAGGGACCCCGGGCAGGCATTGGATAAGTGATGGGTTATAACTCTGGGGATGTGTTGTTGTCTGAGGGGATTGCCGTTGATGAGACACTCTCTATATGTATATTGCTGCGGTTCCCAAATAATATGCTATGATGTCCGTTGCAGCTTGTTATGACGGCCCTGAGGCCTGATATTTGGACTTCCACACTGAATTTGCTTATTTGCCCAGATTATGCTCTTATGCTACATAATCATATTGTTTACTGTTACCATGTTTTTCATATTTATGTGCCTTGTTCTCAGTGGATTATGTTCTTCACTATTGGGAACTCTTGCTAGGAAAGTAACTACTAATGTATGTAAATTTTTGCCCACTCCCGCTTTTTTGCTGCAGTTTATTTACATCTTGTTAGGGGAGGAATGGGCTTTGCTCTAGGGAAATACCTGACTAACTCACTTCCATATCGGTAACCCCAATAGCTTATAAATATATAGTACTTGCAGAATCCTTTATGCATGGGGTGTTAATCTGAATCAGGTTCCATTGTCTATGATTATTTATCCCACACAACTGATATTCTGAGGCTGGTTGCGGCCTTCGTTAAATTTAATCCAGGAAGGTGCAGGTTTTTAAACTATCCCCCAACCGCGGATCTTCCTAGCTCCTAGACTAATATTTCATTGAATATATGCCCTAAATAGTAGAAGACGGATCCCCATGTACATGTGCTTCAAGTATGTGGATGTGCCTGCTTCAGGGGATGGGTATTATGCTATTGTTTTGAGTTCAGTGCTTGGACTCCCTGCATAACTGTACTTGTACTGAAAGCAATGAATCTGTACTTATGAAGAATTGTATTGGAGGAGGTGCAGATTGTATAGCTGAATCTTCTTACTGCTGATATTGTATGTAGAACTATTGAAGACTTAAGATAGTAGTATTAAGTGCTTAGTTGCCTGCATGATATGTTGCACTACTATATGTTCCTGTCCTTTATTATGTTTTACTGTAGAAAGTTATTTACTCCCCATGTATAGACTGCTGTTCAAATGCAGCCAGATTATATTAGATATAGCATAACTTTCAAGCATCCCTGGAACTCCCACTACTGCAGGTACCAATTTTTACATGGCCTCCGCTAAGCTTAGAGTCACTATGTATTTGTGTTTACAGTTAGATTTCATCAGAATGTTCACTTATTTATTACAAGGATTGGCGGTTGGGGGACAATAGAATGCCAGTCTTCTCTCCACTCCCCCCCTCCCTTTCTATGCGGTAAGGGATAAGTATTTATCCTCCGCATTACCTTATCGGCAGAGTACCGTAGTCTTTGCCCAGTCTGAAAAGCCCAAGCCAAAGCTTTCCTCTGTACATCAGTTGATAAGCTCTTCAGGCCCTTAACAACCGGAAATGTTATAGTGTCTGCACTTATGTGCCTCGTTATTTACACATTTAGGATGTCTATTGTATTTGACAAGGCGCCCTTAGTTTGTTGGCATATACATATGATTGATAGCTCTACTAGAATACTTTCCACTGCAAAAAAGCTTATTAATAGTATCCTACTGTACTTATTGTGATGCCTAAACTTTGTGAGGACGTAACCTTATTTTTCTTTAGTTTACCTTACACAACGTTATCTGACACTATCTTTGTATGTACTTGGTGTCATCCACATAGGTATGAGAATTAGGGCCTTTTAATAGACCTAGATGGCTTTGATGACACAACAATTTTCAAAAATTTAAATTGAAGAACAGAGAAGTATGGCCATTAAGATTATTTTTTTTACTTTACTGTTATGATGCTTAGACATGAGATATGACTTGTATTTTTATTTGCCAAGTATGTACTGCTGTGTTATGTTTCTTCAATAAAAAGAAAGTTTAAAAAAAAAACAAAAAAAAACATGCATTAGTCACATCTATCCTTAAAAAACCTTCTCTCGATCCAACCTCCCCATCCAACTACTGCCCTATTTCCCTACTACCTCTTGCCTCTTAGCTTCTTGAAAAGCTAGTATATGCACGTCTATCCAATTTCCTTACATTAAACGTCCTCCTTGACCCACTGCAATCTGGATTTCGCCCCTTCACTCAACAGAGACAGCAATTGTTAAAGGGATAGTTAACTCAAAAAATGTCTTTTTCTATTTTGAAACTTCATGAAAATATAACATATGTTTGTAATAGGTACCTATTAACAATTTAATACAGTTTTTCCGTAATTTCTCAATAAAATTTAGATTTATGCCAAACCCATTTTTTTACCAGATAATGCTGGTCCTGTTACAATGTTCTACCTAGGTAGAA
The DNA here is from genome assembly GCF_027579735.1 of Bombina bombina. Lineage (NCBI taxonomy): Eukaryota > Metazoa > Chordata > Amphibia > Anura > Bombinatoridae > Bombina > Bombina bombina. The sequence goes on along the minus strand of NC_069504.1, from coordinate 863,766,837 downwards.
ACATCATGGTGGCTCGCATGCGCATTTTAAGCATTATTTTGCCAACGCATGCGCATATAGTTGCCCATGTGCCTTCTCTCCTGAGGCGCATCACAATCCAAGCTCCTGATAGAGAGCGGACATGTAGATGATGACGTTACTATCAGAGAGTGGGGCACATCCCAGCACAGAAGTCTCTCAGCTATTAGAGGGAGCAGACGCATCATCATCATTCAATAGCTAGGTAAATATCCAAACTTTCCCTAGACTAACAAGCATATAGTTTATTACAAAGAAGCAAAAAAAAAGGATTCCTGATATGCATTTTCAAACCTAGTGCGCATGCGATTACAATACATTAATAGTGTGCATGCGATTTCACCTTGAAATTAGTTTATTTAATATTCATTACATATGGGTGAGACTCGTTTGTGATTGGCTGTGGCACATTCAATCTTTTGGGCTATGTTCTGCCTTCTTTTATGGGCGTTTTTTGCCGCTCGTTTTATAAAAGAATAAGTTTATTGTTCCTATGTTTGGCAGCTTTGTTTCGAGTTCAAAGTAGGTAGATTTTATTACATTCCTGTATGAAATTACAATACTGCTTTTTATTTAAGTATTATTTGTCACAGATTTCTAACCCTTTAAAGTTACCAACGACCTACTTACAACAAAATCAAAAGGCCACTTCTCTCTACTTATCCTCCTTGATCTGTCTGCAGCCTTTGATACTGTTGACCACCCTCTTTTGCTCCATACCCTCCAATCCTTCGGCATCTGTGACACAGCTCTCTCTTGGTTCTCTTCCTATCTGTCTAACCGTACCTTTAGTGTAGCCTTCTCTGGGGTATCTTCTGCCCCGTTACCTCTTTCTATTGGGGTACCGCAAGGCTCTGTCCTTGGACCCATTCTCTTCTCAATCTACACAACCTCACTAGGTTCCTTAATAAAGTCCCACGGGTTTCATTATCATTTGTATGCTGACGATATCCAAATCTACCTCTCTGCACCAGAATTATCTCCTTTCTTTTTAACCCGTGTCACTAACTGTCTCTCTCATAACTCATCTTGAATATCCTCTCACTACCTCAAGCTAAATCTCTCCAAAACTGAGCTCCTTATTCCCCCCCCCCCCCCTTCTTCCAAAATCTCCACCCCCCATGTCTCTATAACTGTTGACAACTCCATCATTACCCCAACCTCACATGCCGATGTCTTGGGGTCACACTTGACTCAGACCTTTCCTTCACTCCTAACATCCAGTCCTTGGCTAAAGCCTGCCGCTTCCACCTTAAAAACATCGCTAAAATTAGACATTTCCTTACACAAGACACAACAAAGATTTTAATCCACTCTCTCATCCTTTCCTGCCTCGACTACTGCAACTCTATCCTCTCTGGTCTCCCTAGCTGCCACCTAGCTCCTTTACAATCCATAATGAATGCCTCTTCCTTGCATGTCACTCTTCTTCTGCCACACCTCTCTGCCAATCCCTTCACTGGCTTCCTCTTGCCTCCAGGATTAAACACAAAATTCTCACTCTGACACACAAAGCCCTCAATTGCATTGCTCCCCCCTTCATCTCAGACCTTGTCTCCAGATACTCTCCCTCCCGTCCCCTTCGCTCCGCTCATGATCTCCTCCTCTCCTCCTCTCTTGTTACCCCTCACATTCCCGTCTACAAGATTTCTCCAGATTGGCTCCCATCTTATGGAACTCTCTGCCTCGCTCCACAAGAATCTCCCCTAGATTTAAAAGCTTCAAGTGCTCCCTGAAGACTCTACTATTCAGGGACGCTTACAACCTACACTAACCTTCCTATCTCCACTGCTATCCCCTAAAACCCCATAGCATGTAAGCCTATGAGCACAGCTGTTTGTAGTTCACCTTCATAAGAGCCGACTACAACAGTGCAACTCTCGGCAGGACCCTCTACCCATTTGATCCCTGTAATCGTTTTTTATAAACCACCCATGTTCATAGCGCTGCAGAACCTGTGGGCGCTCTACAAATACCTGAAAATAATTAAAAAAAAAATAATGACTAGCACGGCTATTGGTTTAGGAGGTGGAAACGTCACATCATTGAAAAAATAAGCGCAGTGAGCTTTTGAAAACTGATTTATCATCACTTTAACTCTACCCCTCACCAACCTCCGCCACTGAAAATTAGAGATGTGATACATGTATTTCAGAACTCCACTCTTAACAATCAAACATTATCTATTGAATACAATGAACACGATCAATGGTAATTTGCTGTTTAAAGGACCATTAAATAAGTAGAATTGTATAATCCACAAACACACAATAAAAATACAATATAATAGCACTTAAAGGGACATGAAACCCAAATTTTTTCTTTCATGATTTAGAAAGAGCATACAATTATCAACAACATTCTAATTTACTTCTTTTATCTATTTTGCTTCATTCTCTTGATATTCTTTGCTGAAAAGCATATCTAGATATGCTTAGTAGCTGCTGATTGGTAGCTGCACATAGATGCCTCCTGTGATTGGTTCACAGTGTGCATTGCTATTTCTTCATTAAAGTATATCTAAAGAATGAAGCAAATTAGGTAATAGAAGTAAATTGGAATGTTGTTTAAAATTGTATTCTCTACCTTTATCATGAAAGAAAATGTTTGGGTATAGTGTCCCTTTAACCCCTTAACGACTGAGGACGTGCAGGGTACGTCCTCAGAAAAAAGGCAGTTAACGCCTGAGAACGTACCCTGCACGTCCTCAGTGTGGAAAGCAGCTGGAAGCGATCCTGCTCGCTTCCAGCTGCTTTCCGGTTATTGCAGTGATGCCTCGATATGGAGGCATCCTGCAATAACCTTTTTAAGCCATCCGGTGCAGAGAGAGCCACTCTGTGGCCCTCTCTGCACCGGAGATCTGTGGCTTAATGCGTTGGTGGGTGGGAGCCGGACCGGGAGGCGGGTGGCGGCCATCGATGGCCCTGGTGATGTGAAGGGGGGCGGGATCGTGGGCGGGGGTGGCTGGGGGCGCGCACGCGCGTGCACGGGAGGGTGGGGGCGGGCGCGTGCACGGGGAGGGAGCGGGTGGGAACCGCTACACTACAGAAAATGCTCAAATAAAAAAAATGTTAAAAAAAATGTAAACAAAAAACAATCAGCAAGGTGGTGGGGGTTTGTCTGTGTGGGGGGGGGAAGCTACACTACAGAAAAAAAAAAAAAAAAAAGCACTTTTTATTGCAAACTGGGTACTGGCAGACAGCTGCCAGTACCCAAGATGGCCCCCAATAAGGCAGAGGGGAGGGTTAGAGAGCGGTTTTGGGGGGGATCAGGGAGGTTGGGGGCTAAGGGGGGGATCCTACACAGTAGCATATGTAAATATGGTAAAAAAAAAAAAAAAAAAATTTTTTTTTTTAAAACCCTTTTATTTTAGTACTGGCAGACTTTCTGCCAGTACTTAAGATGGCGGGGACAATTGTGGGGTGGGGGAGGGAAGGGAGCTGTTTGGGAGGGATCAGGGAGTGGGATGTGTCAGATGGGAGGCTGATCTCTACACTAAAGCTAAAATTAACCCTGCAAGCTCCCTACAAACTCCCTAATTAACCCCTTCACTGCTAGCCATAATACACGTGAGAGGCGCAGCAGGACTTAGCAGCCTTCTAATTACCAGAAAGCAACCCCAAAGTCATATATGTCTGCTATTTCTGAACAAAGGGGATCCCAGACAAGCATTTACAACCATTTGTGCCATAATTGCACAAGCTGTTTGTAAATGATTTCAGTGAGAAACCTAAAATTGTGAAAAATTTTACGTTTTTTTTAATTTGATCGCATTTGGCGGTGAAATGGTGGCATGAAATATACCAAAATGTGCCTAGATCAATACTTGGGGTTGTCTACTACACTACACTAAAGCTAAAATTAACCCTACAAGCTCCCTAAAAGCTCCCTAATTAACCCCTTAACTGCTGGGCATAATACACTTGTGGTGCGCAGTGGCATTTAGCGGCCTTCTAATTACCAAAAAGCAACGCCAAAGCCATATATGTCTGCTATTTCTGAACAAAGGGGATCCCAGAGAAGAATTTACAACCATTTATGCCATAATTGCACAAGTTGTTTGTAAATAATTTCAGTGAGAAATCGAAAGTTTGTGAAAAAATTTGTGAAAAAGTGAACGATTTTTTGTATTTGATCGCATTTGGCGGTGAAATGGTGGTATGAAATATACCAAAATTGGCCTAGATCAATACTTTGGGATGTCTACTAAAAAAAAAATATATATGGACTTCCGGTGGGTGGGGCGACTGGAGGGCAGCACGATAACGGAGCTCCGTGTTTTTGAGCTCAGCATCTGTTCTAACTGTGCTCTCCCGGTCGCCCCCGCAATATCCTCTTGCCAGGCAGGCAGCGGAGTATAGCGCGGACCTTTCCTGGCCGAAAACGGCACCAGCGCAGGACCCTGACATCAGTCCTGGCCCACGGAAGGCAGAGGCGCAAGCAGAGGCGCGAACAGTCGCCATTTTGGACAGTGCTCCGGATCGCTCATAAGAACCCCTGCAGGGCAGCATCGGTCTCTGGGGTAAGAGAAAGTGACAGCCTCCCCCACACAACATCACACTGCCTACAGAAAACTCTGGGTGAATGGGCAGACCTTAGGCAGGCTGCCATAATAATTTGCTGTGACGCAGCTACACCTCAAGGGCCTCCTGCTACCAACTTTGGGGCCAAATCACTCTCCCAGTAAACTTGAATGGAAACAGAGGGGCTTATACAACACACCACTCTGCTGCCCCTTGACTGAAACAAGCACAGAGGCAAAACAAATCACTATAAAGCACCGTTTTTCTTTCCCCTCTCTCAAGCTTTATATCACAGGCTGCTATCTGTGCTGCAGGAGAGATATGCTGGTGACCCTATTGGAGACCTCTATTGTCTAGAAGTAAGCTTATGCCATACCTATTCACCCTGTTTTGACCCAGTGTGGGTTGGAATGCTTGAGACTAGAGACTGTTGTATACCACTGAATTGAGCTGTGGCCTATATTGGACTGGATGCATTCTGGGGTAAACAATATCTTAGCTGCAGTGAAGTTTAAAAACGTTATTGCATTCAAAGAAAGAAAAAGCCATACACCTATTTTTTTGAATTCCGCCTTTTTTCTACTCTATGAAAGTTAACGACTACTTTAAAAGGCTGTCTCCGCCTCTAACAGACAATATGAGTCACAGATCCAGGACACATGATAAAAAACCTAAAAATTCTACGGAAACACCTGCTTCTAGCTCCGCAACCTCAGACAATGAAAACACATCTGTTAGTGATCACAGCTCCTTACTACAAGAGCTTAAAGCTTTTTTCTTACCGAAGATGGATTCACTACAGGCTGGCGTAGACACTCTGACAAGCGAGGTAAGAGCATTCTCCACACGTCTCACGTCTGCAGAGCATAGAATCTCAGAAGTTGAAGATCGCCAACAAGAATCGGCAGGATCAATAAAGAACCTCTTAAAACAGAATCAATACTTATTAGACAAATTAGAGGATTTGGAGAACCGCAGCCGCAGAAATAATCTGCGTGTAGTGGGTGTACCAGAAACTGTTAGAGATAAGGACTTACTGGACTTTGCTGCAACTACTCTCCCCAGATTGCTGGGAATGTCATCTGACTATTTGCCAATAGACATTGAGCGGTCACACCGTATAGGCCCAGACAGGCATCTGGGTAACTCTAAAGATAAACCTCGCCAAATCATCTTCAAATGCCTGAATTATCAGGATAAGCTAGCCATGTTGAGAGCCTACAGAACCACTAAAGAGCTTAAATATGAAGACCGCCGTCTCTTGCTGTTTCAGGACTTTTCAGTTGAAGTAACTAGACGGCGAAAAGACTTTGCTCCACTTTGCTCACAGCTACATGAACAGGGCCGCCAGGTTAGCCTCCTATACCTGGCCAAGCTGAAACTCCAAACGAATTCAGGACCCAAGATTTTTCACTCCCCGGCCGCAGCACAGGCCTACCTGGCCTCAGAGAGAAGACAAGATGCGGGTTGATGCTGTCTCACCAAAGATTTGTATTGTTTCTATTATGCACTTTTTATCTCTTTTCTTCTTCTCTCTTATCTTTAGTTTCTATAGCAATATAACATAAAACAAATGTATGCAAATTTAAATACTTTGATGCCAACGCAGGCCCCTTGGACATTATTCCCTATATTGAGTATGGGAAATCTGTTGTATATTCTGTTGTGTTTTTTGTTGTGTCATGCATTTATGTTTTTTTTAAGTGTCAGTTTTACACCAGACGTGAACAGGCCAGCCCCACCTCATGGCCCACATAGACCGCACACACTGTATTGTCAAGGTTTCTATTGTTGCTGCTGCTATCGTTATGTCAGATTTGCTTACTATTGCTTAGCCCTCACCACCGCCCCGAAAGTGTCTTGCCCCGGCGGGGGTGCCCCTAAGGTTTCCGAACTCTCCTACATACCTTGCTCCTTCTCAGTGAGACTACGTGAGCCTTTACTCCCTGTGGAGGTGCTCCTTCCTTGTACACAAATAGCCTCCATGTTACCTAGCCATGCTCAGACTCCTACAAGGTCTTTCCACCCAAGAAAAGTTAGCATACTGTATATAGTTTATTTACCGTACAATCATACTGACAAAACAGTAATGGTCCATTGTAGCAGAAGTACGGATGAGGTGCACCCCCTGAAACATGAGACACTTAGCATAATACAAGTCCATATCTCCTTGCTCAGGGATGGGGAACGATGGGATATCTGTATCATTATGTCTAAAGATGTGCTGTTTTTTTCTCTTATTAGCCTTTCCGCTTTCTGAAGCTGCTGGCCAGAATGTAACCTGGGTGTCGATCCTCTCGCCCCCAACGGGCTGCATACATCGGGTGCCCTCTCAACGATACCGCCCAACTGTGAGTTTTTCTACAACTCTGACTTTTCTTTCCAGGATGTGTTGTTGTGTGGTGCCTGTTCTCTCCTTTCCCACTCAGGGGAATTACATGTTTACCCTCCTACTTGTCAGACCTCGTATACTTTTCACACTTAGAGCTACATGACTACACAACTTAAGGTGATCTCATGGAATGTGGGGGGTATTACTTCACCCGCAAAAAGAAGCATGATTATTCAACACCTACAAACACTACATGCAGATATAGCTTTACTGCAGGAGACTAAACTATCCACAGAGGAACATGAAAAACTAAAAATACGCTGGGTGGGGCAGATTCTCTTCTCTTTTTTCTGTGATATTGCTACATTGATTGCTGGTGCATCTGCACCTTTCTGACATTTCTATCACCATCCCTCAGAGAATCGAAATTACTGGAATATATTCCCTACATTCCATAGGACTAGAGACTCTTTTTGTACACTTCGTTATTTTTTTGCACATTTGACATTTTTTTGCACATTTGACATTTTTTTGGATTCCATATCGATTGGCATTGCAAGCTTTATTGTTTATCTCTGATTCTTTCACATCTATTTTTTACACCACTTCACCGTGAATTTTTTACCCTGCTTCAACCTGGATGTTTTAATAAGATTGTCTATTATTGTTTTTTAAAATTGGAAATTGTTTTTGTGAAACACCTTGCTGACTAAATCGCTTATATTCAAATTTGACCTGTTTTTATCTGTTTTTTAACCCAAGTTTTTTATATGATATATGTAATGTACCATGGATCCATGATAGTTTTGTATTGAACTTGTTTTTACCATGTATTTACCTTTATTTATGTATTAAAAACACATTTTAGACCAATTTGGCTCTCCATCCAATTATACTCTAACCTAGCCTCCTTAGGGTAGGCGCCTGGGATTTTTCTTTTCTTTATCTGCTTTAACCATTGGGCACCTGCTAGGAGTCCCCCTCCCTAGGCTTAGAGGTTACCATTAGGCGCTGAGGTTTTCTCTATTTTAATTTTAGCAGATTCTCTTCTCCCCTACAGAGGGCAGGAAAAGAGGAGTGGCCATTCTGGTCAGGAAAGGCCTTCCAGTTTCATTCTCAAAGATAGAGATAGATCAGAAGGGCAGGTTTATAATAGCTTTACTACAAATTAACTCGACCAACTACACCATCTGTAATGTTTATGGTCCCAACGAGCATAGTCCTGTTTTCTGGACGACACTATCAGCTAAAATAATTGCTAATAATGCTCCCATAATTCTGGGGGGGGATTTTAGCTTGGTGCAGGCGTTGCCCCTGGACAGGTTCAAAGATCCCGCCACAGCACCCACTTCCAAAATGGGGACGTCCAGATATAAAAGAGAAGTGAAACTGATTAAATCCTTTAAAGACACACTAGATCTGGTGGACATATGGAGGATGCAAAACCCAATTAGCAGAGATTACACTTGTTTATCTAGAACACATAACACTCTCTCACGAATTGATTATTTCTTAACTTCATCCACCCTATCACCTCAAATCCACCATGCTAATATAGGTCCAATTACAATCTCGGATCATGCCCCGATTAGTCTAATATTTCAAACATTGCCTACTAAACCCCCCAAGAAGACATGGAGATTCCCAACTTATTTGTATAACAATATTGACTTCCGCCAGCACCTTAAATCATCCTGGATCCATTAAGCTTCAGACAATGCCCAGCATAGTGCCGATCCAAACTTATTCTGGCATGCCTCAAAGGCGGTGATACGAGGACACATCACCTCCTTCACAGCCCATCACAACAAAACTCTTAAAAGGATAGATAATGAATTCCTCTCCAAACTAACCGAGGCATATAATACATACTTGAATAACCCCACACCAATATCTCAGCAAAATTATTATGATCTTAAGCAATCACGAGATACCTTCTTGGCCCAACAGAACAACACCTTCCACATACATAGACAGGGCAGGTACTTCAGACATGGCAATAGATCAGGTAAACTTCTAGCAGACTTGGTCAGGCTATATAGACCGAAATCCTACATCACAGCTATTAAATCTCACTCTCGCATAACTTCGACACCCACGGACATTATGACAGAATTTGTAAACTATTACACTAATCTGTATGCTAGTCAACCGGTTAATTTGGAGGCAAAAGGGCATTTCTGGGGTTCCGTAAAAATCCCCAAGATAACGACTGAGCAAAAATCCCTACTTAATGCCAAAATACAAACACGCGAGGTGATTAAAGCCATACGTAATGCCAAACTTGGGAAGGCAGCTGGCCCTGATGGGCTACCATCAGAGTTTTACAAAATCCTAAGCGAAGAAATAGCGCCTACTTTATCATCCCTATACTCGGCATACCTAGAGGGTACCACAGGCATAGATAGTAGATTCACTGATGCAAATATTTGCCTCCTACTCAAACCAGATAGAGAGCCTACCCTTACATCATCATACCGACCAATCTCACTTCTGAATGGGGATTATAAAATATTAACAAAAATTCTAGCAGATAGGCTAACGATGGCTTTACCCTCAATTGTCCACCCAGATCAGACTGGATTTGTTAAGGGCCGCTCCTCAGTAACAAATATAAGGAAAACATTAGCGATCATATCCCATTACTGGTACAACACTCATTCTCCTAAACCTCCTACACTGCCGGATGCATGCCTCTTAGCGCTAGACGCTGAGAAGGCATTTGATAGGGTTGAATGGGACCATCTACACACTTCTTTAACACAATTTGACATTACTGGTAACTTCCCGGGCCTCCTTCATAAAATATACAATGCTCCTAGGGCCTCCCTGATCATTAATGGTGAGCTTTCCCCCTCATTTGAACTACAAAGAGGCACGAGACAGGGGTGCCCCCTCTCCCCCTTATTATTCGACCTGGCCATAGAGCCCTTAGCATGTTACATCAGGCAAAACTGTGAGGGATTAAAGTTACTGGACCATACACAACATTTGTCACTATATGCGGATGACCTACTACTATTTATAGGAAATCCCAATGCCAACCTACAATCAGTTCTACACGTAATCGAGAAATTCGGCACATTCACCGGATACAAAATTAACATCGACAAATCGGAGGTTGTATGGCTACAAAACAAACAGAATCTCCCACTACAGCACACAGGACTCAAAATTACGGAGGGCTCACTTAAATACTTAGGCATACAGCTACATGTTAATCCTAATAAATTATATCACCTCAACCTCAAAGAAACGATTCAAAACATCAAAATCTTACTTTTGGGTTGGGCAAGGCTACCAATATCCCTCTCAGGCAGGATACACCTCTTTAAGATGGTTGCATTGCCCAAACTTTTATATCCCCTACAGATGTTGCCACTGCTTCTCACAAGACAGGATGCCAACACACTACAAACTGCTCTGGGACAGTTTATCTGGAGAGGGAAAAAACACAGGATAGGGAAGAATTACCTAATGATGCCAACGAATAGGGGTGGTCTTCGTCTCCCTAACATTGTATGGTACAATTGGGCTACCTTGGCAAAACTAATCCTCGACTGGCTAATTGGTGATAATCATTTCACTGTCCCTGTCCTGGAGCAACGTCTTACTGCCCCGATACATCTTGCATTTCTCCCCCATGCGGACATGTCCTCACTGCCACCACACATACAAAACCATATTCTTTACAGGGACCCTTTGAGAGCCTGGGCCAAAATTTGTAGATTCTGGGGGGTGGACAAGTCGGTGAGTAAATATTTGCCAATCCAGGGGAATCTACGGTTCCTTCCTGGTTATACTACAGAAGCCTTTCGGTTGTGGCAGGAAAAACGCCTCACTACACTTAGGCAGTTGTATAACCCTGTCACCTTAGAATTCCTATCCTTTCAGGAATTACAAAACACATACGCCCTCCCCGGTACTCACAAATTTGCATATTTTCAGTGTAGACACTATGTAAATAAATTGAAGTCAGACGGCTTACTTACCAGGGATTCATCCAATATAGATAAGCTTTGCATATTGGCAAGACAAGGGTCCTATAAACTCACGCATATATATAACCTCTTGCTCCTCCATCTAGAAGACACTGCTATGCAAAAGATATTATCTAAATGGTCAGGATATGATCTCCTAACGGTAGACAAGCCTCTGATCGAAGATAGTCTAGATAAAATACAGGCCATAACTATTTCCTCCACCCTAAGAGAATCTCATTTAAAAATATTACAGCAGGCTTACATAACACCCGGTCTTCGTTCTAAATGGGTACCAGGGGCGAGAAATATGTGCACCAAGTGCAGCTTTGGGGCACCAGATTGGATACATCTACTGTGGAACTGCCCTAAATTGAAAAGTTACTGGCAGAAAATATCTTACTGGTTGGCCAAGGTTACCAAAATGAGGGTCGAACTTTCTGCACAACATATAATATTCTTAGTATCCACTAATGAGAGACTTAATTCAAACACCTTTATCTCCACAGTTATCACACTGGCAAAGCAGCACATCTTGGCAGGTTGGGCCAGCAATAAGTCCCCTCCATTCCAAAAACTAATCAGGAACATACATACTCAGATGTTAGTTGAGCAAGCAGATACAAAGGGAGACCCTGAGAAAAGAATTAAACGTTTTCTCCATAAATGGGAAACATATCTACGGTATTTGCCAGATGCAGTTACAGAAAGGGTTATCTTCCCATTTCGGAATAGTTTATATATCCTAAATGAAAATCTGAAGCGTAATTGGTGCTTCCAAAACAGAGAACCCTAGACTAGCAATACCTGTGTGTGAATGCTCTGCTGACTGAACTTCTATCTATCCTAAGATGTTTCTGATGCTGGCCTGTGGGGGGCGATCTGGACGCACTCTGGGTAAGTTAAGTTAAATTGAATAGTTTTACTGGTTTCTTTTGTTGTCCTTTTTCTCTGTGTTCTTTCCTGTCCATCCTTTTTTTTTCTCTCCTTTCTTCTATAAATGTTGTAAAAAAAGAGATCCAGGCCACTTCATAAAGAACATTTCAACTAAAAGCTGACAGAACTCAGGGTCATGGTATCTTATTATAATACAGCTTGGGAAGTATTACTGCTGATAAATTTGCATTCTGTGTTTAAATACTGTGAGCTACTGTATTCCCGGATATCTATTGCCACCCTTATTGCTGCTGTAACTCATCACTAAGTAACTGCGTTACTTGAGATAACTGTATTGTAAGTGAAATGGATCTCTATATTATAAATAAAGTTATTAAAAAAAAAAAATATATATATATATATATATATACATGTCAAGGGATATTCAGGGATTCCTGAAAGATATTAGTGTTCTAATGTAACTAGCGCTAATTTTGGAAAAAAAAGGTTTGGAAATAGCAAAGTGCTACTTGTATTTATGGCCCTATAACTTGCAAAAAAAGCAAAGAACATGTAAACATTGGGTATTTCTAAACTCAGGACAAAATTTAGAAACTATTAAGCATGGGTGTTTTTTGGTGGTTTTAGATGTGTAACAGATTTTGGGGGTCAAAGTTAGAAAAAGTGTGTTTTTTTCCATTTTTCCTCATATTTTATCATTTTTTTATAGTAAATTATAAGATATGATGAAAATAATGGTATCTTTAGAAAGTCCATTTAATGGCGAGAAAAACGGTATATAATATGTGTGGGTACAGTAAATGAGTAAGAAGAAAATTACAGCTAAACACAAACACCGCAAAAATGTAAAAATAGCCTTGGTCCCAAACGTACAGAAAATGGAAAAGTGCTGTGGTCATTAAGGGGTTAATCTGAATTTCATATGATCAGTTTTGTTTTCTTAAAATGTCAAAAGATTGCTTAACTTCCCTGACCTCTGTATCACATGACAGCCATCAGTCAATTACAGACACATACATGTATACACTGAACTCTTCTACATGCTAAGTAGGAGCTAGTGCCTCAGAAAGTGTGCACATAAAAAGACTGAGAACAAATCGATAATGGAAGTAAATTGGAAAGTTGTTTAAAATTGCATGCGCTAACTGAATCATGCAAGTTTAATTTTGACTTTAGTGTCCCTTTAAGGCTTTTTGCTAATTAGTATGGTTTGTGCTATAGTCACCCCTTCTGCTCTTTATAATAGTCTTTCTCTACAAAAATAAAATGTACCATTCTGATCTCTGTGAAGGACAATAGCTATGTAAATTCAATAACATGGCACAATAAAAAGTGTTTGAAAGTGATATATATGGTAGGATGACTAACTACTACTGTCTCCTTGTTTAAAGATATGTGTAGAAGCATAGAAAGTAGCAATACCATCTTCTTCATGCAAGTACCTGCTCGTTGAATTTAGCAACCAGTTGTCGACCGGTCAGGGCCCAAGCATTGGTGCAGCTGGTAAGAGATAACTGAGCCAAAGGCAGAGGCTGAACACTTAGAACCTCTGATTTCCCATCTGCATCATTACTGGAAGCCACATCTTCAAAATGGTATCTGTTATAGGAAGGTATCAGAAATAATATTATAGACAGGCTATGATAATTCATTATACCACTAACTCACACTACATTCTTGGGTAACCATCCATATAAATAATACTCAATTCTCTTCTCTTTCTAACACGTGTTTAATACAATTCTGCAATTATTCTCTTAAAGGGAAATAAAAAAAAAAATATCATCCATATATAACAGCAATTATATATAAGTCACAATTGTTTTATATTGAAAGTGCTAAGCAAAAGCTGTATAAATTTACATCCAAAAATTAGCAGGAAATACATGTTTCTGCACACTGATACTACAGTATACATATTCATTGATTGATATAGACAACTTTCACAGCTGTATTGTCAGACAAGGAAAAATCTCCATACTAACATATAGGTTTGTTTAGGACAGGCAAAAAAAATTATATATATCATGTCTTCCATGTCAATATGTTTTATTTTCCCTTTCTCACCTGGCAGCTTCTGTATCAGATACCCCTTCCTGATATTCAAGAAGTTCCACAATGATGCTCTGATCTGTGCACGAGTGAGCAAAAACCTCCTGATTATCCGGGATTTCACGCAGGTCACTAAGCAAAGAGAAAAAAGGGGAGAAACTGGCATTAATGTAGAGACAGAAAAAGTGGTAGAAATAAGAGGGAACACTGACACAAACAAGGTAAGGATAAAGGGTTACAGAAAGCAAATTAACCCTTTTAGATAACCAGTAACACTTTTCAAGAAAATCTCTCTGCCCCATTCAACAATGGCCATGTCCCAGTCCTTTTCTCCAGAAGACTGCAGTATATCCAAGTATGGAAAGAGTCCCGGAATGTGTCTGTTTTACAGAATCTATCTGAAAACATGAACCAAGAAGCCTTTTCACTTTTCTACAGTATATAAATAAATGTTTACTCAGGCCAAGACTGTGTCTATCATACGTGAGTTCAAGAAACAAAATATCCGAGAGTTAAATAAAATTTAAAAAAAACAGTTGACGCATTTCGGCTACACACCATCTTAGCCTACGTAGGTGTACTGAGGTATCAGGAGTCCATATTGCACTATAAATGTAAATAGAGCGGACTGGAGTGTGCTTGTTCTGTAATTATTGTACTCACTTGATTCTTTATCATGTATGACGCATGGATACAGAGAAGCAATGAGTTCTCTTTATCTCATAATATGCATATGTATAGAAGACATGAAGCATATTGTGGCATTAAAGGGATAGAAAGGTCAAAATGGAAATCTGCATGGGCGCATTTTTATTTGAAATAGAAGCACTTTTGCAATATATTTCTATTAGTAAAAATGCTGCTACAGGGGTCTACAGAAATAGGTAATGTTTCAAGCTCTTAATTATGCCATAATTTACACATTTACAATCTCCAATAAATAGTTATACAATATTCCATAGAGTAGAAAAGTAGCAGCCCATATATCACCTTACAAAAAGTTAGCTGAAATTAAAAAGGTGCTACCTAGTAGTCACTTCCAGCAAATAGATGCAATATTATTTAAAGGATGTTATTTCTATACATAGTATATACACAGAGGTTGTAGCTATTTAATCACAAAAACACAGTCAAATCCTCTTTGTTCACACCTTTAAGATACATAGTTTCCAAATAGGAAATTCAGCAAGTCTCTCTTTGTTTTGAAAGTAGTTCCCTGTCTCTAATCTAACAGAAAGCGGTAAAAGGACAAACACAAAGCAAGAAAGTTGTTTCGCTTGAGACATCTAGACTAAACAAGTACAACTAATTATGATCATTGAGCTTGAGGGAACCCACTAGCATCATCTTCCACTCCTTACCTACTAGTGCCCCCTTCCATCTCTCATGCCTATTAGTGCCCCCCTCAGAAATCCCACTGCCCCCCAGGGGGCATTACCACCCACTTTGGGAACCATCTATCTTAATCGTGAATGTTTAATTTCCTCTTTAATGTCCCTTTATTAAAGGGACAGTAAAGTCATAATTAGACAGAGCATACAATTTTAAACAACTTTTGAATTTACTTCGCTTATTTAATTTGCTTCCTTCTCTTGTTATCCATTGCTGAAAGGTTTATCTGGGTAAGCTCAGCAGCAGCAAAGAATGTAGGTTCTAGCTGCTGATTGATGGCTGCCTATATATACTGATTGTCATTGGCTCCCCAATGTGATCAGTCAGCAACCATTAGTGCATTGTTGCTCATTTAACAAATGATAAAAAAAAAATAAAACAAATTAGAAAGTTGTTTAATATTGTATGTTCTACCTAAATCATTAAAGAAAAATGTTGCGTTTCATGTCCCTTTAACCCAGACTTCCCACTATAGGCCTGATGATTTAAAGCACTACGCTCTGGCAAGATTACCTAAGGAGTCTCGTCAGTATTCCGAGGTTCCTCAAATAATTTTAAAAAGGGAAATTTTAGCTTGAGAGCTGCTTATCTCACTATCATCAGGCCTCGTGACACTATGTGTATAGAAGAACTTCTGTTTACAATCTCTCTCTGTGTTCACAATATCCACAGATACTGTATTGCTCCATAACAAGCTATGTTTTGTATTAGAGGGATATACTGGCAAAAAAAAAATAAGTAGCCAATCTGGCACATTCCATGCCCTAAATTCTTTAATACTAATATTAATAGATACTTTACGAAAGTTAAATTTTACATTTGTTATTGAGCAATCCTGTCTGTCTGTCTATGGCCTTTGTGAATAGAGTGATATTGGAACTGGAACCAGAGGCCTATACATGTAGTGTTTGGTACAAGGGTAGACCAATAAGTCTTAAAATCACATCAATGAAAGAAAACAATTAAGACCCATGAAATATTTTCGTTTTTAACGTAATCCCCCTTCAGCGCAACACACGTCTACAAACAATATTTTTATATCTTCCAATAAAAAAAAGTTTGTTCTTGATTGTCCAGTCATCAACACTCAACTTTTTCCTCACAAGTGATCTTCAAATCAAGGTCTGATCCAACAATTTAAATCCAGCTTCAGTAATGGCAGCCATGGCAACAAAGACCTGTGCACTGAACAATTTTCTTGATGGAACAGCATTTTTGGTCTCAACTTTCCATGTCTCTTCTCTATAATTGCCTTGCACAATTCCCAGTTGGTACGGTTCCTCCATGCTACTTGAAATCACACATCAAATACCACTCTGCATCCCAAAAAATGGATGCCAAAATTTTACAAAGAATTCCTTGGAGGGAGAGGGGAGGAAAGACTTGGTGCTTCCACTGCTTTGACTGTACCTCAGGTTTGACAATGTATATCCATTAGAGACAAATTGCTTATAAAAATCATCTCATCAGAATTCCTTTGAATTATTGTCAAATGTCCCTCTGAACTCCCTATCATCTGTCACTTCTTGCCTGCATTAAACACAGGGGGTACCCATTTTTCTGACAATTTCCTCATGTGCAATTATCCACTAAAATTGACTGGACTGTACCAAATAAAACCCCTGTAGACTCAACTAATTTGTGTATTGTCAGTCTTCAACCCCTATTGCAATGTCAGGAATTTTCTCTGTGTTTCTTTAGTTTCTATTGTTGTGGTGAATGCTTAAGCCTTATAAACACTGGCCACTCTCACAGCCCAATACATTAATGGGACAGAGCTCCTGTATTAAACCCACATGTACCAGGCAATGCTGGTGACTGTGGCAGCAAAGGGGTTAATGTCACAATAGACAAAATATCTCAAGATTTCCCATGTCAACCACCAAAAGGGAGTGGGTCTTCTCCAACTATGGGACTTTTAAATCTAGCTGATAATAAAGTTTAGGGAGGAATAAGCTTAGCTTCTTCGCTGATAGTGAGTTCCAGTCAAGAGATAAAGAACATATCTGAATATGGTGCAATGCACTGTAAACCAATGGAATGCTGTCCTATTGGGCTTTTTATTTTTAAAAAATAATGATAAAATGTCTCAAGTTTTCATAGTGCTATGGAAAGTATTCATCAGGTCTCCCTTAAAGGGACATTAAACACTAAATACATGCTAGATATAATGATGCATTCAAATAAAAGATTAGTCCATGACTAATATGTAGATGTATTATTTAAAGTTTCATTAGTTGTTTAAAAAGTGACAAAATAAGTGTAAAGTTTTAGTGTCTATAAAGCACTGGGGGCTGCCATGTTGTAACTTGTGTTACCTTCTCTGCTGTGGCCAATTAGGGTCAGTTATAAATAGGTCACTAGAGTGTGCAGCCAATGGTTGTGCTGGATTTAACAGTGTTCTGCACTTCCATTTCTAACAGGAACTGAAAAGCTCACAATTTCAGAATGGAATTACAGGCAAAGAGGACAAAATAAATGATGAAAGTATATTGCAGAGTTGTTTTATTATATACAATTTATCATATTATATTACCATCTCAAAGTGTTTAATGTCTCTTTAAATACCCCTAATGTGAAATTATTTTGTTTTACCAATATTTATTGCAGCATCATTCATCACCCAAGTATAAAGCTCCCCATTAGCACCCACTATTTTTTTTAATATAAGAACTTTCTCCCACACCACCATTTGTCAAATAAAATTAGAAAAAAAAAAAAAAATTCTTCTGAACATACATGACACGTTCATAATGCAAACGGTAAGTGTCATCAACATAATCCATGCCTATAAACGATGTATAATAAAACCTCTTGCAGTAAAAGCTGATGTTTAAACACACAACTATGAAAGCTTAATTTAGACAGGATATACTCACCTAACATCTTGGACAAAAGGCGGAAGCACGGTGGAGAAAGCGCCCCCAAAAAGGGGATGGTTTACAGAATCCGTATTCATTAATAAACAGAAGTTAATTTAATGTACGACTAATGCAGAAAATAAAAGCACTGGGAGAATATAGGACTACAATTCCCAGCATGCAGCAAGATAAAAATGGACGCGAAAGGGCTTTGACTCCCAGGGCGGACTACATTTCCCACAATGCATTTCTATAAGACCGCTATAAATAGGAATGGCCTTCATACAATTTTCCCACCGATGTTTTATTTACGTTTTCATTTTATTTATTTGTTTTTCGTGGTTGCAGTTTAAAGCGTATTGCTTTATCTGTCTCCACACAAAAAAGACGGGAGGAGAAGGCTACTGTCTTGATTGAGGGACATATCCCATGTCATGGCGTAAGCGTAACTTGAGTGACAGGCCCTAGAGAACCGAGAGCTGCACACCTATTAACTCTTTCCTAACGCCTTACTTTGAGCAAAAATGGTAGAGCAGTCAGTCGCACGCTAAGAACATACCGTACATTGATACAGGAGCAATAAAGCAATATGAATGGGTTGCTAAACATGTTTACTTTTGTAAAAATGCTTTGTTGTGCTTTTGGATTTTTAATTATTCGTAAGAAGAGAAATACAACATAGTACTTACTTGGTTAGGCCTTCGTGTTCTAGTTTTAAACGTAAATTGTAATAATAATAAAACGCTTTTTTTTAACACATCATGCACATCAAGGCCAGTATTGAGCTGGAAGCAGCAGGTGACTGATGGCATTTTGTGTTTGTCACTCCTGAATGGCTGACTGGCAATGCCCTAATCATAGGTGGCAAAGCATTGTGGCTACCAAGCTGAATGTAGAACTTGTTAATGCAATAATGAAAGCGACACTAAACCCAATTTTTTCATTTCATGATTCAGAGCATGCAATTTTAAGCAACTTTCTAATTTACTCCTTTTATCGATTTATTTTCATTCTCTTGTTATCTTTATTTAAAAAGCAGAAATGTAAAGCTTAGGAGCCGGCCCATTTATGGTTCAGAACCTGGGTTATGCTTGCTTATCAGTGGCTAAATGTAGCCACCAATAAACAAGCGCTATCCAGGGTGCTGAACCTAAAATAGGCTAGCTTTACATTCTGGCTTTTTAAATAAAGATACAAAAAGAATGAAGAAAAATTAACAGGAGTAAATAAGAAAGTTACTTAAAATTGTATGCTCTGTCCGAATCATGAAAGAAAAAATTTAGGTTTAGTATCCCTTTAACGTGCTGTAACACAGAAAATGTTATTAGTGTGTTAACGCACCCATTACAGTTTATACAGGCGGGGGGAAAGCTGCTATGTTCATAAAGTAAGTTTTATAAATGTTAAACACTACAAGATTGTTGTGTGATGTTGCTATACACATCAGAGCTGGACTGGGACCAAAAATAGGCCCTGACATTTTAAGGCAAAGCTGCCCCCCACACACACACATACATGTACCCACTCATGCACACCTACTATACATGCACTCATATACACGCACACCACACATACACACACTCATATGCCTGCACACCACATATACACACACTCATATGCCTGCACACCACATATACACAAACTCATGCACACACAGCATACATACACACACTCATATGCCTGCACACCACAGATACACACACTCATGCACACACAGCATACATACACACACTCATATGCCTGCACACCACAGATACACACACTCATGCACACACAGCATACATACACACACTCATATGCCTGCACACCACATATACACACACTTATATGCACACACATCATACATACACACACTCATATGCACACACATCATACATACACACACTCATATGCCTGCACACCACATATACACACACTCATGCACACACAGCATACATACACACACTCATATGCACACACACCATACATACACACACTCATATGCCTGCACACCACATATACACACACTCATATGCCTGCACACCACATATACACACACTCATATGCCTGCACACACAGCATACATACACACACTCATATGCCTGCACACCACAAATACACACACTCATATGCACACACAGCATACATACACACACTCATATGCACACACATCATACATACACACACTCATATGCCTGCACACCACAAATACACACACTCATATGCACACACACCACACATACACACACTCATATGCCTGCACACCACATATACACACACTCATGCACACACAGCATACATATACACACACTCATATGCCTGCACACCACAAATACACTCATATGCACACACACCATACATACACACACTCATATGCCTGCACACCACAAATACACACACTCATATGCACACACACCATACATACACACACTCATATGCCTGCACACCACATATACACACACTCATATGCACACACATCATACATACACACACTCATATGCACACACATCATACATACACACACTCATATGCCTGCACACTCATGCACACACATCATACATACACACACTCATATGCCTGCACACCACAAATACACACACTCATATATATACACACACTCATATGCCTCAGGAAACCGCAGGAATACCTGCATGTCCATCCCCCCACCATAAATTAAATCGTCGAACACCCCCCCTGTTTCCTGGTCAAAAAACTGGATACGTCAGCTTCAGGTGCCAGGGGTGTTACAAACGATACTACTTTTAAACAAACGCGTTTCGGACGTGATATGGGCTTTTTCCATGTTTAGCATAAACTGACAAATTTCTTATTGGCTCCTGATTAGTAATGCTGAAGGGGTGTGTAATGACGCTGTTTCAGCATTACTAATCAGGAGCCAGTAAGAAATTTGATCCGTGTTTACACCCACAGCATGTCCTATCAATGTAAGAATACGGAGAGTGGGAGGGGCAGAAAGGCATCCCGTGCTCGGATTGTCTCATAACATTTAGGTGGAAGCTTATAAGGCTTCAGTACCCGCATTTTCGGCTTGTCAGTTTATACTAAACATTGAGAAAGGCCCATATCACATCCGAAACAAGTTTGTTTTAAAGTATTATCATTTGTAACACCCTTGGCACCTGAAGCCGACGTATCCAGTTTTTCAGCAAGGAAACAGGGGGGTGTTCGACGATTTCATTTATGGTGGGGGGATGGACATGCAGGTATTCCTGCGGTTTTATGTGTGTAATTTATTAAAGGTTAGGTTTTAGCCTTAGTGCAATAATACAATGCTCTAATCTGCAATTGCTTCTTCCACAACCCACCACAAATCCTGGATCTGCCTTTTTGGTCACAAGTATGCCCGCAAAACACCTGTAGCCACCCCCCACAAGTTGCCTTCACCTCTCAGTACCTGAAAGCCTCTATCAAATGTTAAGAGGTGTGGTTGAAGTTCTCTCTGGGAAGGCAAAGGTCCTCCACTCCTGAGCTCGATACAGCTGACAATTGATGGCTACACACATATGCAGCTCCTGATTGGCTCACAGGCTGTATCCAGCACAATGGCAGAAGTGCATTTCCACTCCTCAACAGATTATAAAACTGCCTTACATGTGTTTAGCCCCTAGTTAAGAAGTGTTACTAATGCACTATAATGCTCCTTTAAAACCCAATGTGTAAATAGATTTTGCCCAAGTATATTTTGCATCATAATTATAAACTCAAGTAGAAAAAAGGTACTATATGGAAGTATAGCTGCCAATATTTTTATGGATTTTTTGCATTTCATAGTTTGAAGACAGCACCACCCAGACTTCTTCCTTGCTTGGCACGGGCTATGTTTGCCAAGCACTTCACCACTGCATACACGGATATATGTCCAGCCAAACGTTTTAATTAAAACTGACATTTATTTTGACACAACAGTTTGCAACATTAAACTGTATGAAAACCCAGTCTCACAAAAAGATCTTAGTCATTCTTCATGGACAAAAAAGCAGGTAATATAATTATTGTCAATGCGTTCCATTGGTTTCTATCCTAGAACACAGAATATAAATTGAACACAATATGCACAACACATTGAACATTGCTGTATTCAATCTAATCTTTCAATTACAGGAGATTCACAGATACCAGTTTACCAAATGATATGTATTATTTTATTATTCAAAATAAAGGATACCCTGTGTAAACAAATTATATAGAACAACAAAGACCTGATGTCTTATTCCCCAGACATTATTACCAAGCCCTTCCTCAGGCAGGCCTACAAGACAATTATGTGACAGGACAGGAGGTAAAAAATCAGTACTATCCCGGGACAATTGAGACAGTTTGAAAGACTTGTGGAAATCACGATTTGGCATAAGTGTGTTATAACATTTGGCCCTAAAGCAAATCATATTTACTACTCTAAAATCACTTTAAAAAGGGGACAGTTTACCATTAATTTTTCTCCCTTTTAATTGGTTCCCAATGATCCATTTTACTTGCTAGAGTGTATTAAATTGTTTACAAATTTTGCCTGTGGTATCCCCACCTATACTGAAAGTTTCTATACTTAAAGGGATACTGAACCCACATTTTTTCTTTCGTGGTTTAGATAGAGCATGCAATTTTAAGCAACTTTCTAATTTGCTCCTATTATCATTTTTTCTTTGTTCTCTTGCTATCTTTATTTGAAAAAGAAAGTCTAGAACCCTGGACAGCACTTGTTAATTGGTGAATGAATTTATCCACCAATCAGCAAGAACAACCCAGGTTGTTCATCAAAAATGGGCAGGCATCTAAACTTACATTCTTGCTTTTCAAATAAAAATACCAAGAGAATGAAGAACATTTGAAAATAGGAGTAAATTAGAAAGTTGCTTAAAATTGCATGCTCTGTCTGAATCACAAAAGAAAAAATTTGGGTTCAGTGTCCCTTTAAGTATAGGCTTTTAAAAAAAGCTGTGTAAAGATAGCGAGCAGAAGAAATGACACTCCCAGTGGAATGAAGGAGAGATAAGCAATAAAATGTTAATTTTGAATTGGTCTTTTTAAGTGTTGGGCTTTAGTTTACAAACAGAGATAATATAAATAAGCATGTGTGTGTACATAAAGTGATAAAATAGGATCCAATTACCCTGGAAGCTCAACCCATTTTGATGGGTTGTGGTTTCAAAGAACAAAACCAGCTATGTCATATACAAAAATAAACATAATGAAGCAATTTCTCATACATCCTATACTCTGCAGCTGGTATAACAAGTCATTGGAAACACATTAAAGGGACATGAAACACAATTGTTTTATTTTGTGAATCAGACAGAGAATTCAATTTTAAACAAGTTTCTAATTTTCTTCATTGGTATCCTTTGTTTAAGAAACAGCAATGCACATGGGGAGCAAACAACATGAGGTATATATGGGCAGCCACCAATCAGCAGTATCTGAGCCTACCCAGGTATCCTTGTTAACAAAGGAAACCAAGAGAACGAAACCAATTAGAAAATGGAAGTAAATTGGAAAGTTATTAAAAATAGCATGCTCTCTCTGAATCATGAACGAAAAAAAAATGGTTGTCATGTCCCTTTAAGGGAAAAACAATTTTACTGTACACTGTCCCTTTAAGCATTTGTCACTGTTTAAGCAATATCAATACAGTTTTGTCAAAATGCCATAGTCCTTAAAATGGTAAAATCACAAAGTGGTAAACAGAAGCCAAACTTAAAGAACCGATATATAATATTGTCCAGTTAACCGTTTAGTTACAACACTGACAAATATAATAAACAAGAAGAACTACGCTCTATTGTTTGGGAATCCATAATCTAAAGGACTGAATTTCATTAGTAAACTTAAAGCACTTGATTAATATTATTAATATAAGAATTTACAAATCCACTGCCATAATATTTGGTATTTAACCCTTTAAGGACACAGCTTTCAGTTTGCTCAATTGTTTTATGACGGAAAAATTCCGTCATATGTCCTTAAGAGGTTAAAGGTTTGTGGCATAAAACATATCAATACATTCTGGTACATGAGATGAACATATTTCCATTTAACTATGGTCCAGAAGATTTACCCCTTTAATAAATATGCATAATGAATACGTTCATACAGTTCTCCACAGTTGTATTGACAAAGATTTATTTATTTATTTTTTTGCTTTGTATTGTATTAGTCAAACTCTGCTTTTCTATTGGATTTATTTTGAAAGTGTTAAAATTACCATCAGCCTGCCCTTAATTGATGTTAATTATGTTCATCTGGTGAAACAAGTTCATGAATATATATATGGCCATTGCAAGATTTCTTTTTTGTTAGTTTTTTTTCCCCTCCTTCTCTGTGTTTGGAGTTTTTGTGTTTAGTTATATTTTTGGGGGGGGATTTAGGAAAGGATTCTCTGTGGTCAGACTGGCCTAGGGGTCTCTATCATGCGTTCTACACTCCTAACTGGGTAATACAAATTAGGAGCTTCTGTGGGGGGTTTGTGTGGGAATATTTGTATATATTTTAACTCTGATGTAGTGAGGTTATGGAATTTCCTTATTGTAATCTATAACTATTTAGTTGTCTTTTGTGACTTTTAAAATGATTATATGTATATATGTAATTTATCTTTTCTAGGGTTGTGTTTCTCTCTGTGGCTTTCCCCTGTTTTGTGCATGCAGCATCTTTTCCTCCGGGTGAGTTGTCTAAAACTATTTTGTGGATTTTATTCCAATTTGTATTTTATATAGATATCATGTTAGCTTTGGAATGTGGTCTAGCTCTATACCAAAGTTAGAGCATGCAATTTTTAAACATCTACCTAGGTATCTCCAACACTGTATACTATGGGAGCCAAGCAAGTGCGATAAAATAAGTACATTTGAAGTTTTTTTTTTTTTTTTTTAATTGTTTGCTTTGTCAAAATAAAAACTTATGGGGTTTCATATCCATTTAAATGGGCATAAAGCTGATATATTTATATATCTCAGATGTGCATATAACCTGTTTTAACAATGTTTTCAAGGAACATTAACATGTAACTGTAAAATGCTTTTAATTATGTGTAGTAAAACTTGCATTATACACTTAATTTTCTGGTTGTGCCCCTTTTTTCCTTAATTTTAACCTGAAAAACTTTTCTCAATTCTGCTGATTTTCTATAAAGTAATGGTTGTCACTATGTTGACTCAGGTTTTCCTTTAGCTGTTAACAGTTAGGGAGAGATTTAAGTAAAGTTTAACATGGCCTCTTTTGGCTATTGTAGATTTGTCCCTAACTGTTCTCAGCAAGAGAGACAGATAAGGGAAAACCCCTCTTATTAAAAATAAACCTTGTTTTTGTGTTCAAAATTATATTTGTTTAAATATTGAAGATCTTTCTACATATTGTTAGACTAATCTGTTCTTTGAATACATCGTTATATTTAGCAATTTTACATTTTAATATTCCTTAACTTTTAAACTTGTACTGCTTTGTAGTTCAGTTTGTTCCCTTCCATAAATTTATTTTCTTTTGAGGCCATTAAGAACAGACCTAAATTAGCTACTAACCTTAAACATTCAAGATGTAGTATATAGTGGGATTAGGCTTGTAGGAAAAGTGTGTTCTTGATGTCAGAATTTGTGAAAATATTTGTATTTTCTTACTAGGCATTTGTGGGTTTTTTTTATATTTTTTTTTTATAATTTCAAGTGTCTAGGTATTTTGTTTTGTTCCAGTTTGCATGCACATTATCAGTAGTGACTACCAGGTCACTTGGTTATGGCCATCATTGCAGGGTTTAACATAGGGTACTTAGAGGTTTTAACCTTATGAATGGACTAATGGAAGCTGGCCCTTTTCTCATGTAGGTGCATCTAGGACAGCTTGTCTAAGGCGTGCCTTCTGGATCTGGGTTGACAAATCTTTCTTTGGATTACAAGAATGGCACCTGGAAGCATTTAGTTAGTAGAAATTATTATCTATTTTCTTCCCCCTCAAGGCTTAACATTGTATAGATCTGATCAGGGTTTTAATTTATCACTTTCCCCAGATGAAACGGGGTACCCAGTTGTTATTGATGAAAGTGTTTCTGCGCAGTGTGGATATACAATTGGTCACGACATTTATGGCAATGTGGAAATAAGAATATCATTCCTGGGGTGCTGGGTTAATAATGTGGTAAGTAGAGGTGGGGCTTTTTTTTTTTTTTTTTTTTCCTTCCTTCCCTCTGCCTGGGGGTTAGTATCGGAATTACATAGTCACTTGTTTCTTGCAGGCTGACCAACGTTTTGCGCTAATGGTCACATTTCAGGTAGGTGATCCAGCTGGAGAAATAGTTTCCTACCCAGTGTCAGTGGCCTGTCGTCTTGACAACCCATGGAATTTGAGAGAAATAATCTGTGAGGAGAATTATATGGAGGTAAGAACACATTCAAATTACCCTTTTTAAATAGCAACTCTGCTCCTCCACACTATCACAGCCATGGATTGTATCCTCAGGTATCGGTAAGAAGAATTGTTCCCTGGATTTCTGATGAGCTTCTTTTAGGAGATCTTCAAATGGGATGGCCTGTGGTACGTTAATAAATCAATAACTTGACATTTTCGATCTCAGTCTTATCCTCCTGTTTTTAACAAACTTCAAATCTAATCCCATTTTCAGATTATGTGCATGGGCTAATAACCAGTATTTCTAGAACTATTTCCATACTCAGTAAGGATTCCAAAATGTATCAGACTTAACTTTTATTCAAACTGTACAGAACTGTCTAAATCTAGAACATGTATTCTAAAATACCATTTGAAATATCCTATTGCAGAATTACCAATGTAAGGTAATCTGTTTCCTAACATGCAAAAGTTAGGAATAGTATGGAATGTCCTGAACATTTTTTAAGGCACTTGTGTTGTAAACACAAACTACTTATATTTTTTTTTATATATATTTATCCCCCCCCCCCTTAAATTAACACCACTTTTCTTTTCAGTTTATTGTAATACTGAACACCAAGCACCCTTGAAATATACTGTAGGATGTAAATCTAACTTTTTCCTTGATTAGTTGCATCCTCCAATCTTATTTGAATGGTGCACAGAGTATTTATAACTAAACTTCATATAAGTTAAGACAGTCCACTATATCACAACTTAGTGCTGTAGCCGTTTAATGGTTGAGACGACCATGCTTTGACATGAAGCCTTTTTAGTCATACAATTTTTAAATCCAATGTAGCACTGTACGGAATTCATTTTTTATTTTTTTTATTTTTTTTTCCTCTCCTTTTTTCCCTCCCCCACTTAGACACAGGATGTAACTTGGCAAGTTGAAATACAACTTGTGGACAGGACCATGCTTACTATATCTGCTCTAGAAGCATTTAATAAAGGTTATGGACTTAATGCTACAGCAACCAGGGTGGTCTTTAGAGCTCCATACAACCAATCAGAGGCTCGGATTATAACGGTGAGAAAGGAATGCTTGCAAACGGGTCAACCTATAATATACATTTACTGATTAACATTACAATTTATTACTTAAATTCATTGTCTTGTACTGTAGGGGATAGAGCAACGTTTGCAATAGTCTTTAACTCTACACATATGGCTTTGAATTAAATACATGTGTAATTCCCATGAAGTTAATGTTCCATAAATGGTTTATCTGCACTTACAGATCTCAGGATACCATACTGAAGTGATCCTTGCAAGGATGGTATATACACAGCCCTTGATCATTTTAATTGTTGATACATCAACTGCCTGCCCTAAAGGTGAGTAGTGTGGTTAATAGCTGTATCGAATCCCTTTTGCTGTATGACTAAATTCCTGGACCTGTGACTTAAAATATCTTTCTCCCCCTCCAGCAATTCTCTGGCATACCATTTAGATACATACAACTTTTTACTGATTGAAGGGAATATTGGCTCTAACTAGGCAAAGGCCTTCTGTACAATAGAGACTGCATAATAAACAGGTCTATCTTAAATGGAGGAAAGGCAAAATTAAACTTGCATGATCCGGAGCACGTCATTTTAAGACACTTAAGTTAACTTCTATTTTTAATTGTACTTGTCCCTTTGTATCAGTTGTTGACTATGTACATATCCTACACTAGTGGGGGATGATTGGTGCTTAGCTGCCTGTAGTGCATTGCTGCTTTAACAAAGGATATCAACATAAAGTAAACTGGAAAGTTGTGTATTTTCTATCTGAATCATGGAAAGAATTTCATATTCCTTTAATGCTGAGAACTTTAAACTTAAATATTAAACTAACATTTAGGTGATGTTTACATATATGGTGCATATCGGTTCTTGGATGTAAAATAAAGGCCCCAGTCCTCACTTGTTTAGGTGCCATAACTTGGAAGGTTTCAATGTGATCCAAAGGAAATGCATTTTTTTTTTTTTTTACCATCTTGCCATTTTATACCCCCCTAAAAGTCTTCTAACCTGTTCTGTTAGATCAGTGTACACAGAAGGAATTAATAGGGACCTGAAATAGCCACTTTAGCCAAAATGGTTGAGATAAAAGACCCATTTGCAGCATTAATAAAAGCCCAGTTTTATGAGTTATTGAGATGTGGCAACTTCTAAATTTGTTGCAAGTGATGATCCTATAGCTATTCTACAATATTCAGGTAGCATTGGAAAAATAAGGCTTGCCTTATGCAAAAAAGAAAATGCTGTATTTGAGCATTTTATATTTGTATTGCCTACGAATAACTGTTTAAACCCTTTGCAGGAGTTGTTAAACATAGTTGATCAGATCCAGAGCAGCAATGCACAAATGGGAGCTAGCTGAACAAATCTAGTGAGCCAATGACCAGTAGTTCCATTGTTGCTTTTGCTTTTTAATTTTGATCTGTCTCTTCTGATTGGCTAGCTGCCAATGTTAAACTATCACATCTATCTTTTGCTGAAGGAAGTAAATTGGGAAAGTTTTAAGTGTGGAGTTTCCTGTTCCTTTAAAGAGACAGGAACCCCAATTTTTTTTTTTTTTTTTTTTTCTCCCGTGATTTGGATAGAACATACAACTTGTCAATTTACTTCCATTATCAAATTTGCTTTGTTCTTTTATCCTTTGAAGGAACAGCATTGCACTAAGGGCAGCTAGCTGAACACATCTAGTCAGACAATCACAAAAGATAAACTTGTGCAGGCACCAAATGGCAACAGCTCCCACTAGTGTAAGATATGTGCGTAGCCTTTTTCAACAAGGGATACCAAGAGAACTTTTTTTTTTTTTTTTTTTTTTAATACCTCAGGGGAGGGTTATCTATTAAACACAGTATACAAGGGGCCTAGACTTCTACTTCAGAAAGGGGTATGTTTAGGAATGGGCGAATTGTTTTCAAACGTTTGAGAAAATTAACTAATTTTCATACATTCGTTTATTTCGAATTATGAACGTTAGTACAACATTCTGACTTTCGTTAATTGTAATATTTCTAATGCTTGCTTCAAATTCAATTTATACAATATTCAAATGAAAAAAACATTTGTAATGGTATTTCTAATTTCCTTAAATGGAATCAAAAAATTCAAATTGATTTATTTGTATCAATTTAGAAAATTTCCTACCACATTAACTAACTTCTGAATAGTATTTATAACTAGATCAAATGTTAGTTTCAAATGTTACGTTCAAAATTTGGAAGTGACATTCAAACTGAATTGCATTAGATTATAGAATTAAGAATATTCAACATTTGATCATGTAAAGTTAATTTCTACAATAACATTCAAATTGACACATTCACCCATCCCTAGTTGTGTGGGGGATTTCACACCCCCTCTAACATTACTGTATTTTCCTCAAAGATCCCCCAGTGTTCACAACATCCTCATTGTCTTGGATGACCCCTGCTGTCCTTTTCCCCCTTGTGGCTGACCCATTGAGCTTTAAGGACAGGGGTATACTCATGGGTGTGGACGGAATCCTGACAAGCTCCAGTGTTATTAGTCAGAATGGATATACTTTCCAGCGGAATGCTACCAGCATTCAAGTTTCTATTCCCTATGGGGCACCTGGTGGTTTTACAGAGGTGAGTTGACTAATGTTTAGCTGGGTCTCAAACTTTTTTTTTAAAGGGACAGTCTACTATAATTTTTTTAAAAGATAGATAATCCCTTTTATTACCCATTCCCCCGTTTAGCACACGTTATATTAATATACTTTTTACCTCTGATTCCCTTGTATCTTAGCATCTTCTGCCAGCCCCTTATGACTTGATTTATTATCTATTGAATTGCATTTAGTACTGTTGTGCTAAATCTTAAAGGGACAGTATACTGTAAAATAGTTTTTCCCTTGATGTGTTTACAAATTATTTTTTTACCAACTGCAGAGTAAAAAAATTATGGAAATTAGCTTTTTAAAGTTTGTATGTTAAAGCTCTGGTTTTGTGTTTTGTTTTGAAGCCACAACCTAATAAAATGGGTTGAGCTTGTAGGTATAATCGGATCACATTGTGTACATATACCTGCTTTATCTTGTCTGTCCATATAAACAATCACCAGTACTTGGAGAGAACAATGGAAAATCAGCATTGTATTACCTTATCTCTGCTATATCCCACTGGGAGTGTAATTTCTTCTGCTGGTTGTTTACAAAGCTTATCTATAGCTTGGACCTGCGACCACAAACTTTCAGTATAGGTGGGGATACCACAGGCTAAATCAGCTATGCCAATATAAGAGTAAAGGAGCTACTTGTAAACAATTTGATACTCTCCAGCAGGTAAAGTGGATCATTGGGAACAAACTAAAGGGGAGAGAATTTTTGAGTACACTGTCCCTTTAACTCCTTGGGTGTGAAAACAATGTTATCTATATGGCCTAAACTAGCACTCTCGTTGTGAATTTATAATATTTAAACTTCTAAAGTATATTATCAATTTTGGTTGTGCAAAGCTGGGGAATTGGTAGTAAAGGCATATCTACACAAATTCTTTTTTAAAAAAGACTGTCCCTTAAGTAACCAGGAAAGCAGTAATACAAAACCAGAATAGGAAACGGCACCAGATGATAGAAAGGGCACTGAGTTCAGGGTCAGTCAAACCCCTGTAGCATTCATGAAGAAAGGTGCTCCAGCCCAATCTTTAAAAATTGACCTTTATTGGTTCATATGGTACAAAACAAATGTTTCAGACCTGCATTATATCCACATGACTAAGGATCTAATGTAGGTCCGAAATTTGCTTTTGTACTTTGGACCATATGAACCAAAGGTCGTGGTTTTGTTTCTTTTTTTTTTTTTTAAGATTGCAACTGGGCTGGAGCTTCTTTCCATAATTAACATGCGTTGTGTTTTTTTTTTTTTTTTGTTTTGTTTTTTAGAGTGATATTGTGGACAACACATATGGAAGCAGATACACAATCAATCTTATGCTACAGCGTGAATGGAGAGGGGTAACTGCTGATATCACAAGACATACAGCTGTCAAACGTATAGTCACTCCTTTCAGACCTCTAAGTCTTATGTTCCTGGACAGTGAGTTCTTTTTAAATCCTTTGATAGTGAAACCTTATGGGGATTGGCTTGCATGACCTAGTGTATATAATAGCACTAAACTTGGGATTGGAGAAATGGTCATTCCTTATGTATACATGTAAAAGTGCATCAGAATTCTAAAATCAATGTCAAATTTCTTGTCTTTTCTTTTTAAAAAATATATATATTTTTTTTTAAGATACTCTAAGAAAAAACAGGTTCTTAGACGTGTCCCTTGGCAACTTCTTCTCAGATGTAGATCTAAAGTCTTTTGTTATCCATAACGTACCCTTAACACTGGATCAAGCAAAAAGGAGAGGATTCCAGGTGATCAAGGTACCAAACACAAATGGTACCAGTAAATTTGTTCTTCAGGTTCCCTTTGATGATCCACTTGTGGAACAGGAGGTAGGTATCAGAATTCTTTGCTCTCTACTCAGAAAAAAAATAAAAATCTGTGCTAGATCTGTCCTGACTAATTTATTTTTTTTTCTTTTCATAATCTTCCCCAGTATCTTTATGACAATAAAAGACAATACACCCTCTATGTGACTTACGTGCTCACTCTACTAACAAAGAACAAAGATTTCACCTATACAGATGTGGTTAAGTGTGATTCTGATGATGTTGGTAGGTAATAAATTTAATTTGTCTTTGAAATAAAACTCTTGTGATTAGTAACTGAATGTGTGATTTTCTTTAAGTTCTCCCTCGGTATAATGGTTTCTGCACCAATAACAGCCTTGGCATTGACATGACTCGTGGTAATTTGGATATCTTCTGGATCCCATACATCAGGAATATCCCTTTAACTGATACTCTGGCTAAATCTCAGAACTATATAGTGTATGAAAGAAATTCAATCTTCCATCTTGAAATTCCATTGTTTGCTGCTGGCCTGATCTATGAGGTATAGCAAATGTCCCTAAACTCTTGTTTGGTGTGTTTCTTCAAATTAAAAATAAAAAAAATCTCCTTTTTTCTTTTAGGATGTCACACTGAGCAGTATTTCTGTTCGACTAAATTTTACACTACAGGATAACAAGACACTGGGTGTAAACAGTAACTTCTCAGTTGCATGCAGCTTCCCCACATCCAGATTATTGAGTGAGTGACTTGAAACCTGTCCCACTGTAGTGCCTACATGTCAAACTTGTAATGCTGTGGCATTGTCTTTTATTTATTTTTATATATATATATATATATATATATATATATATATATATATATATATATAATATATATATATAAATTTTTTTTTTTTTTTTTTTTCTCCCATAGTTTGTCTTCCCAATGGCATTATGAAAGCCATTGTAGTTGGTTCAAACACAAACCCAAAATTTGATCCAAGAAAAACACACCTGAGGGACCCAACCTGCACTCCAGAAAAAGCTGATGTGGACCGTGCTCTGTTTTCATTCTCAGTCTCCACTTGTGGAACAAGCAGACAGGTGAAGGCTTATTAGTTGGGGGGGGGGGGGGGGGGTTCTCTCCTAAGGCCTTTCTCAGTGGCTGAGAGCTTACTTACACTTCATAAAGAAGACTATTCAAAACCTATTTTATTTTTCCCCCTCCTTGTAGTTTAGCGGAGACTACCTGGTGTATGAGAATGAAATTACGTATGAGCGTGAATTCCTTCCTCCAGTCCAAGCAGTTATTTCTCGAGACTCTTCATTCAGGTGATTGGAATAGGGTGCTTAATGTTAAGAACATTATTCATCATAACACTAATTTACTTTTTAATTTCCATAGGTTAACACTACGCTGTAGGTTCCCTATCAAAGATATTATTTGGCTCCATGGCAAATATAACGGTACTAATTATTACCAAAATAAGGGGCTCGTGCAAGTTTTAGAAAGCGGTGGCACAAGAGGTAATTTTGTGAAGGCAAAGATTTCATTTTTTTTTTGCAGTCATTCTCTGACATGCTTAAAGGGACACTGAACCCAAAATCTTCTTTCGGGATTCAGAGAGCATGCAACTTTCTAATTTACTCCCATTATTTTATCTTTGTTCTCTTACTATCTTTATTTGAAAAAGGCATCTAAGCTTTTTTTATTGGTTCAGAACTCTGGACAGCACTCTTTTATTGGTGGATGAATACACCAATCAGCAAGAACAACCCAGGTTCACCAGAAATGGTCCGGCATCTAAACTTACTTTCTTGCATTTCAAATAAAGATACCAAGAGAATTAAGAAATTAATAGGAGTAAAATTAGAGCATAACATTTTAAGCAACTTTCTATCTGAATCACAAAAGAAAATTTGGGTTCAATGTCCCTTTAAGTCCTTCTGGATGGGGTAACATTTTAACTTATTTTTTTTCTCCTTATACTAGTTCATCGTAAACGAGCCAGAAATACTCAGGCTGTAGAGCTGAAGGTTGCTAAGGGTAAGTAATGAAAAGCAAAGTGATATTTTTTATTTATATATTATACTGAAGAAAATTAGGTATTCAAGAATAAATTCCCTACCATAGAAATTAGTGAGTAGTTTAGTGGGGTGTTTTTTTTTTTTTTTTTTTCCTAGTAGCCAGTCCACCACTTGCCTTATTTGGAAGGTATAGATTTTGATGGCAGGTTATAATCGTGGGGCTATGCTCATTAAACATGGTGGTAATGCATTCTTTACAGGATTTTTCTGCAACTGCTCACTGCCCCTCTAACATTGTGTATTAACCAGTGGGGTAGAGACCACGGCATATTGCAAGATATGACATCTCTGATGATGCAACTTTAAAATCCACTAAATATGGGTGCCTTTATTATGGAACCTAGGTTAGACTGCATGTATGGGTGCTGGAATATAGAGAAACATTTCAACTAGGGGATGCAGGGAACAATCTCAAAATTATAGTCAGTTTTCAAAAGGGGTTTTGGGAATTTCCCTCAATGGTTCTATAGTAAAACTCTAAGAACTTCTGTAACGTAGCTTCTAAGTACTGATTTTAATACACACTCTCTAAAGGCACTTAAATTCCCGTGCATTAGAAGGAAAATAGATTTCCTAATAGTTTGGCTGACTAAATTAATCAAAAGATGGCTCTGATACTCCACTCCAGCCCTCAATTACATCAAACAGGTCAGTGTAGTGGGTTTTGTTTAATTGGGGAAATGGACTCAATTTCTAGTGTCGGATATATTAAGTGAACTTTATATAATTTTTTTGTTTAATGAATGTAAATCTTCTGCAGATGAAACTTTCTCTTCCTTCTACACATCTGAGGAGTTCCCTGTGACTATCCCAAGGACACAACGTCTTAGTTTCCAAGCTGATGTTCCAAATTGGCAGCTGATGTTCCACCCTGTGTTAAAGGAATGCTGGGCTACATCCACTCCTGTAATGGAGAAGTCTCCACAGTGGGATTTAATCGTTGATGGGTAACTGTCTGACATGGTGTAAAAGAGGCATATGCTACCAGAAGAAAAATTAATCCCTTGTCTTACCCTTGTTTTCAAGTTTAATATTGCAAAATTTGTTCTCTAGGTGTGCCAAAACTGGTAAGAACTACTCCACTAACATACCATTGGTACAAGACGACAATATTCCAAGATTTCAAGTGACTTTTGAAGGTGATGTTGGCAAACAGGTAAATGTCATTTGAAATAAAATATATGCTGATAGGAATCACTTTTCCTACACTGTACTGACTTTTCTGTCATGTAGTTGTACATCCATTGTAGACTGTTCCTGTGTAACCCTGTTAAAGAACCAGACATGTGCCGTCAAATGTGTGAGCAATCAAAGCATGGAATGGGTGTGTATTGATTACATTTTCTTTGTAATTAAGCATCACAATACAGAGAATAAAATTGCAAGCCTTCTGATTATTTGCAGGGAGGAGATCTGTGCCCATGGATCGGTCATTTGAGGTTTTGACAGTAGGCCCCATCCAGATTGTAGCTCAAGAGAAAAGTGTCCAGTACCAGCATATTGGTAAGTAAGATTGCGGTTTCCTTTTTTGCTTTGTTTATAATTAGTCCTATAATATATATTTATACTTTTTTTTTTTTTTTTTTTTAAATTTATAGATGAGAGATGGCATGCATGGACCTGGATTCTTTCACTTGGACTTGCTGTAATTGCAGCTTTAACTGTTGGTTCAGTCATCCTTGCTGTTCGTCTGTTTATTCTTTAAAATAAATAAGTTTAATTTTCTAGTCTGGTCTCCTCTTAATTGCTGTGGCATTTTCTAGTTGAGTCTAAAAACTGATGTGACAAATCAGATTGTAACCTTGCTCTATACAATATTTAAATCACTAGCTACCCCTATAAAGGGTGACTGTTATATGTGCTAGTTTGTTGCCTTAGTTTCAATTTTCATTTACAAATGAGTGATTTGGATTACTTGCTTTTGAAGGTGTGCAGAAATGTTGGTTTGAGAGGAGCATGTTAACGCTTGTGGCAGAAGGGTAGCAAACTAAGTTTCTATACTAAACTGCCACACCCCACCTCAAAGTAACCCAATAACATCTAAACCCTCTAATGTAACACCCCCTGTTACCCCAAAACAGACTAACCTTACCTTTTAAGAAAAAAAAACTTGCCAGAAAAAAACTAACCTTATAATTGCAAAAAAAATCTTAGATTTGTGTTTTTTTTTTAAATAATTTTAAAGGGCCTTTTGTAGGGCATTGCCCTAAAGTGTATTGGGTCTTCTGAAGGAAAAAATAAACCTACCATTAGCCCCACCAAAACACTGCTCTAAAAAATGCCCTGAAAAGGGAATTTTGCTGGGCATTGCTCTTTTGCTGCCTATAAAACTAAGGGTTTTTATTTCATCTAAACAAAAAAAAACAAAAAAAATTTGCACTAAAGATGGTACTCACCAGAGATGAATTCGGGCAATGGTCCACCTTCATTCCGGTGGCAGTCTTCATAAACTATCCTTTATGCGGTCATCAGCCACACACTGAATTTTTTTTAAAGCCAAGGTACCCTTTTTTTTTTTTTTTTTTTTTGTCTTTATAACAAAGACAAAGAAATTTGTTACATTGACGGTTAGCAAATAAGAGCAAATACAGGTGTCATAATAATTATAAAGCATACATAGTTAAATAAGAACAGTGTAAGCCAGAATAAGAATTCTAAAGTGTCCGTGCATAAATACAAATCTTACAAACTTGTTAGAACAAGCATTCATATATCGGTTAAAAAGTGCATAGTGTAAACTTTTATCAAATCACTAATCTTTCTTTATCTTAGCTGCATTTTTATCTTTTCACCCCCGCAACGACGACAACAAAAAAAGAAAAAAAAAAGGGCCTATCCTCTCTTCCCAGCCCCCACCTCCCCCCGACCCCTCACTCGGTGTCCTCTAGCCATTCACCCGGAAAATGGCCCGCCAAGATATTCATCTGTATAAATTCCGCATTTCTGATTGGTTTAACTTTTTTTGAAGTATTAGGGGCAACGATCTTGCAAATACCTCCCATTTTTTTTAAAAAAATACTGCTAAATATTTGTCTTGTGGATATGGTATGTTAATCTGTTCTATTATGAATTGATCCGTCAAAGCCCTTTTAAATTGGGCCATTGAAGGTGCAGTAGATGCTTTCCATGTTTTAAAGATAAGGTTACGTGCTGCTAATAGTATTTATTAGGTTATTATTCTTAGGTATACCCTGGAATTTTACCAAGAAAAAAATCTCAATCGGAGATATTTTATAGTCCAATTTCAAAATTAGTCATCCAAAATATGATTTTCCCCCAGTATTGGCAAACCAGTGGGCAGCTCCATAAACAATGGAATAAGTCGGCTCCTATGGCTGAACATCTATGGCAGAGAACCTTTGATTTGTACCATTTAGAGAGGACAGCAGGTGTAAGGTATCTCTGTAACCCAACTTTCATCTGACTCCCTCCATGATGTCGGAACCCAACTCTGTTGGACTATTTTAAAACTCCCCACAATAGTCTGCTCATCTATATCCGGAAATAGGGTAGCCCATCTATCAATCATCTCATTTACTTGTAAGTTTGACACTTTCTGGTTTAACAGTAGATACAAAGGAGAGATTGCATAGATAGAGATCCTTGTCTGCAGCTCACCTAGTGACCAATTATTTCCGTATTTTGTGAGCAGCTCCTGGAGAAAATGTTTAACTTGGAGATGGGCATAGAATTGACGTTTACCTATATTAAACAGAGTTGCAATTTCCTGAAATAATAATGGAAATCCTCCTGCATCTCGTAATTGCCACAAAGTTTGGAGACCTTTTGCCTCACAATCTTTGAATATCTGGTTGGAAATGCCAGGACTAAACTCTGGGTTACCCACCATGGGTAAATATTGTGAAACATAGGGAGAGTTACCCAGTTCTGTACATAGCCTTTGCCAAGCCATAACATTCTTAAAAGTGCCCAGATGAAATATGTTGGATGGGATTGAGGTGAGTGGACAGTGTAAAAGAGCTTTCACCTGGAAGGGAGCCACAACCTGTGATTCCCAAGTACACAAAGTAATTTGCTCCTTCCCAGTTAACCAATCTATTGCAAATCTAGCTATAATAACCAGATTGTATGTCTGGATATTAGGAAGTGCCAGACCCGCTGCTATCTTGGAGCCTATGAGAGGCAATCCGTGGTCTCTTGCCATTCCATAAGAATTTGGAACAAGCCTTATTGTATATAGTAATATTTTTTTTTTTTATGCAAGAACCATGGGATATTTTGTAAGATGTAGAGAAGCTTTGGGAAGATAACTGATTTAATCAGTCACCCGTGCAGTTAATGAAATCGGTAACCTGGCCCATTCCTCCAGCTCCCTTTTACAGGAGTCCATCGCCATCTTATTTAAGCTATACCATTCTTCCGGATTTCTGGATAGTCTTAAGCCAAGATATGTAATCTGGAGGACCTCTCGAAAGGGATGGTTCCCCTGCGGTGAGGGGTTTTTGTATATCCACATTAATTCCGACTTAGAAGTATTGATCTTGAACCCTGAGATTTCACCAAACTCTTGGGTAATACTCTGTAAAACGGGTAATGACACTTTAAGGTTAGATAGAAATAGAAGATCATCCGCGTAGAGGAGAAGAACCATCTTCTCACCTGCAAATGAAATCCCATTAAGCTCTTGGCGTAATCGTATAGCCAGAGGTTCTACGCTAAGATTAAACAAGAAGGGGGAGAGTGGGCAACCTTGTGTAGTCCCTCTGAATAGGTTAAATCGATTAGTAGATGTATTATTAATTACCGCGGA
Source organism: Bombina bombina (assembly GCF_027579735.1). Taxonomy (NCBI): domain Eukaryota; kingdom Metazoa; phylum Chordata; class Amphibia; order Anura; family Bombinatoridae; genus Bombina; species Bombina bombina. The sequence continues at coordinate 863,728,139 of NC_069504.1, read as the reverse complement.
AGAGGGAGTACTATAGATTAAATGTATATAGTTATTAAAAGAACCCGAAAACCCAAATTGATCTAACGCACCAAACGGATGGTCCCAACTAACCCTATCGAAAGCCTTTTCCGCGTCGACCGTTAAAATAGCCTTATCTATACTTCCGTGAGACTCCATAGCCTTGTATTTATTCCAGAAGGATTCCATCAGGATTAACAATTTCCTCATATTCCTTACCGGCTTACGTCCAGGCATGAAACCAGATTGATTCTCATGGACTAAATCGCCCATGTGAGGTTACAATAGACGCGAGCAGCTTATAGTCAGTATTTAAGACCGAGATAGGTCTGTAGGAGCTTGGTAACTCGGGATCTTTCCCCTTTTTTAATATCAGAGATATTTGCAGCTGAGAAGGAGGCAGAGCACCTTGTATTCTCAGAGAAGTAAAGATTAAATAACTTAGTAAGTATAGGTAACACCTGAGGTTGTAGAATTCTGTAATATTCGATGGGAAGGGCATCTGGACCAGGTGCTTTATTAAGTTTTGCATTTTTAATTGCCCATAATATTTCTTCTTCAGTAATGGGCATATTAATGCTATCCCTAGCTTCTATGGATAAACGCGGTACTTTAATCTTTCCCCAAAAGGCCTCTTTCTTATCTGGATTAGGAGGGTCTTGTTTATATAAATCCTGGAAGAAGTCAAAGAACACTTTTTCTATATCTGTGTGCCTCGTGGATCCTTGTTTGATAGCAGCAATTGCGTGTCTAGCTGAAGGTTTAGTTGGCTTCGCTAGGAACTTAGAATGAAAGCCAGATATGGGGGGGGTTCACAGGTAGATCAGCTAAGTTCTTCCTGGGCACTGGTCTGTTTTATGTGTGTATCCCGCAGTGTCTTAGCTGCAATATATTCCTCCCAACATTCTCTAGTATGCCTGGTAATATAGGCTCTATATGTGTTCTTGACCCGATTGGCTAATTGTCTAGCCAATAAACCGCGTTTTTTTTGTCCAATAGAGTGTGTAGGATTTACTCTCTCTGCGTAGTACGGCCTTAGAGGCCTCCCAGAATGTCTCGATCTTGTCTATGTAATTACCGTTATTCTTAAGGTATTCTGCCCATTTCAGACGTAAATGGTTCTGGAATTTGATATTACTACTTAAATATCTGGGAAAAGAAATATAATTCTTACCAGGCCGACTATGTCCAATAGTAAGATTTAATGCTATCACAGCATGATCAGAAATAGTTATGTCTTCAATTCTAGTGGCCCAATTCCTAGCAAGCATTGATTCTGATATCAGAAAGTAGTCAAGCCGAGAGAAGGAGCGTTGAACCTGAGATACACACGTAAATGTGCGAGTATCTGGGTTCTGCACTCGCCATAAATCGACCATACCCAGGTGTGAGCATAACTTCTGAAAGATCCGGACTTTTCTGCTTCTGCTGTTTAGCGCCCTCCATTAGAATTATCCAAAAAGGGGTCTGCAACCAGGTTAAAATCTCCTGCGATAATTAAATTGAGCCCTATAAATCTATGTAATTTAACGGAAAGAGCTGACCAAAAATTATGGTCAATTTGATTAGGTCCGTATATGTTACAAAGTATGTATCTAATATTATTGATTTCCAATTCCAGTATTAGAACTCTCCCTTCAGGATCGGGTTCAATGTTAACTATTCGGTAGTCTAGTTTTCGATTCAATAGAATTGCAACCCCCCTCTTCCTTGATGTAAATGGAGCCACCACAACTTCCCCCACCCATTTAGATTTAAGTTTGGAAATTTCACTAACGTTAAGGTGTAGTTCCTGTAGGAGAACTATGTCGGGGTTAAATTTCCCCAGATGTTTTATTACGGTTTCTTTTAATGGGTGAATTAATGCCCCCTATATTCCAAAACAATAGCTTAAGGTTATACGCCATCAACACTTATTTATTTTGACGACCCTGGATGTCAAAGGGGGTACTCCCCATAACCTCCCGCTTAGGGGAACCCAGGGGGCCAGCTCTAACAATGGTACGCAAGGAGGGACAGACGGGGAACAGGGAGAAGCAGGCGGCGGAGAAGAGGAAAGAGAGGAAAAAAAAAGGAAACACAACACAACCCCCACATAAACCCCCCCCCCCCCCCGGCCACAGCACCTACAAACACCATTTCTGTAACTACCATATACCTGAATTCAGATACCATATTAACCGGCTAACTACCTCTAAGCAACTAGGTATTCTAGTTCTATAAACATAAAACCTCTCTTAGAAAATTAGATACGTGTTCATGGGACCCCTGCTTCCCTGCAGAAGGCCTCAGCCTCCATAACATTGTTGAGTGTATGTGTGTTACCATCTTTCTGCACAATTAACTTTGCAGGGTAAATTAATCTGATATTGTAATTTTCTTTCTGTAGTCTCCCATAAAAAAAAGACATATCTCTTCTCTTGGTAAGTGTTTCCGAAGAGAAGTCCTGAAACAATAGTAACTTATGAGGGCCTATGGAAAGAGGACTACATTTCCTGTAATGTTTGAGGAATAGTAATTTGTCTTGAAAGTTCACAAATGTAAAAATTACTGGTCTGGGTCTCAGGACCTCGCTAGATTCACGTCGTTGGCCTATCCTATGTACCCTTTCTATCATAAAGGGAGCAGCAGGAGCTGGGATCTGCAGAGCTTGTGGTAATGTAATGGTGACAAAATTCATTAGGTCTTGGAACTCCAGGGACTCGGGCAGACCAATCACTTTAAGATTATTACGTCTCGATCGATCCTTGAGATCCTCAATCTTAGCTTGCAGAGAAGTGATAATTTTACTATGAGTATCCACTGTAGGATCAGCAACATTAAATCTGTCTTCCAGGTCTGAGATCCGGTTCTCAATTTCATCTAATCTAGATGAAAATTGTCTGACCTCCAAGGTGAGGTTTGATATCTCATTTTTCATCTCCTGTTTGATCATATCAAACTGAGGTGTCAGAATTTTAGCCACTTCCGCTGCAAATTCTATCATATTGTTAGGGGAGGGAATGGAAGCGCTTTTTTCCAAGGGGGAAACAATGCTAGTATCCAAATTCCTGCTGCTCCCTTTTTTTTTCTCTTGTTTTAGGAGCCATATTGGAGGGAGAGCTCCTTTGCTGCATATATTTGTCCATGGACAGGGACTAACTGATGTGTCTATCGTGACAGATGTTAACTATATATCTTAGAGCAAAAAAAAAAAAAAAACACCTATAGTGCTCTGACAAACTATCTCCAAATAGTATACTTTATATAGGGCCTCCTATATTCTACAGAAGATATAATTGTGTACAGAGAGAAAGAGTGTTAACTTTCCTAATTTATTGAAACAATTTATACTCCCAAAGTGATAGTGTTTTAACCCCAAGTATCCCTTCTAGTAGTTAGATCAAACTTTACCTTTATCTAAAGTGTAAAAAAAAAAAAGAGAAATTTTTAAAAAGTTATTCCTTACTTCAAAATAGTTTCTAATGTGTGTTGTAACGTGAGGTTAATACTAGTAACAGTGCTTTTGAATAGATAATCCTATATTATAAAAGACAAGTGTTTGTCTGAAGCCGTCATGCGCAGTACAGACAAACACTTGGCCTTAGATTCTATTCTCGCGCACCTCGGCACAGCTGACAGATTGGGAGCGCGAGGTACACAGCATACAAGCAGCTGTGAGATAGGGAGCGCGAGCTACTCAACAGCGCTCCCCAGACCTCACAGCTGTTTGTGGCCGACGGGAGCGTCACGAGGGGCGTGGCGAGGGGCGTGGCCGGGCGGGTGTTGCCGCGATGGGGAGTGGCCGGGCGGGGTCCCGCAAAGACAGAGCCAGAGAGGGAGCAGGAGGGGGGGGGGCAGAGAGCCAAAGAGAAGGGGGGGGGGAGAGAGAGCCAAAGAGAAGGGGGGGGGGGAGAGAGAGCCAAAGAGAAGGGGGGGGGGGGAGAGAGAGCCAAAGAGAAGGGGGGGGGGGGAGAGAGAGCCAAAGAGGGGGGAGGGGGCAGAGAGAGCCAAAGAGAAGGGGGGGGGGGGGAGAGAGAGCCAAAGAGAAGGGGGGGGGGGGGGAGAGAGAGCCAAAGAGAAGGGGGGGGGGGAGAGAGAGCCAAAGAGAAGGGGGGGGGGGGAGAGAGAGCCAAAGAGAAGGGGGGGGGGGGGAGAGAGAGCCAAAGAGAAGGGGGGGGGGGGAGAGAGAGCCAAAGAGAAGGGGGGGGGGGAGAGAGAGAGAGCCAAAGAGAAGGGGGGAGAGAGAGCCAAAGAGGAAAAAGAGCCAAAAAGGAGAGAGAGCCAAAGAGAAGGGGGGGTAGAGAGCCAAAGAGAAGGGGGGGGGAGAGAGAGCCAAAGAGAAGGGGGGAGAGAGAGCCAAAGAGAAGGGGGGGAGAGAGAGCCAAAGAGAAGGGGGGGAGAGAGAGCCAAAGAGGAAAAAGAGCCAAAAAGGAGAGAGAGCCAAAGAGGGGGGGGGGAGAGAGAGCCAAAGAGGGGGGGGGAGAGAGAGCCAAAGAGGGGGGGGGGAGAGAGAGCCAAAGAGGGGGGGAGAGAGAGCCAAAGAGGGGGGGAGAGAGAGCTAAAGGGGGGGAGAGCCAAAGAGGGGGGAGAGAGAGAGCCAAAGAGGAAAGAGAGCCAAAGAGGAGAGCAAAAGAGGGGAGAGAGACAAAGAGGGGGGACAAAGAGGGGGGACAAAGAGGGGGGAGAGAGAGAGCCAAAGAGGGGGGGGGGAGAGCCAAAGAGGGGGGAGAGCCAAAGAGGGGGGAGAGAGAGAGCCAAAGAGGAGAGAGAGCCAAAGAGGGGGGAGAGAGAGCCAAAGAGGGGGGAGAGAGAGCCAAAGGGGGGGGGGAGCCAAAGAGGGGAGAGAGAGCCAAAGGGGGGGGGGGAGCCAAAGAGGGGAGAGAGCCAAAGGGGGGGGGGGAGCCAAAGAGGGGAGAGAGAGAGCCAAAGAGGAGAGAGAGCAAAAGAGGGGAGAGAGCCAAAGAGGGGGGGGGGGGAGAGCCAAAGGGGGGGGGGGAGAGCCAAAGAGGGGGGGAGAGAGAGCAAAAGAAAGGATGGAGAGAGCCAAAGAGGGGAGAGAGAGAACAAAGGAGAGGGGGGAGAGAAAGCAAAAGAGAGGGGGGAGAGAAAGCAAAAGAGAGGGGGGAAAGAAAGCAAAAGAGAGGGGGGAAGAGAGAGCAAAAGAAAGGGGGGAGAGAGCAAGGGGTGGGACCGCTGTTCTGAAAAAAATGGCCCGTGTACACAGGCTTTAGTACTAGTTATAAATGAATAAATATAGGTAGAGATAAATAATTCCTTAACATACAGCAACCCAGTAAAGAATTATCCAGATAGCTTGTGCATATAAACCTACCAAGATAGATAACTGTTGGCTTAATTAATAGTGCTAGTGTTTGAAGTATTGTAATTCAATACTATAAACAAAAAACAAACAAAAAAAAAAAAGAAAAAAAGAAAAACAGCACCTGATATCTTAATATTTAGCACAACATATATGGCATAGTATCTTATGTTCCAGCAGAAATATTATTTTATGTCAGGTATCCATTCTATTCCTTAAATTCCTTGGACCACAATTTCATCTAAAGTGAGAAGAGGGCTATTACTTGCTTCAAAACCCTTTCTAACGTGTGTAGGGTTAAAGCTAGTAGCACAAAACTTTTAAATAGATAGATGTGAATAGATAGGTATATATATATATATATAGCAAAGAAAACTAGAATACTAATGGCACTGCAAGAATTTACAAAAATAGGGTAGCCTATTGTTCTCTGGATTGATTAATATCATATGTATGTATCAATCTATCTGTGATCCAGGTATATTGTCTTGCAAAGCGGCTGAGGTGCTGTGTACTGGTTATTTGAAACAAAAATTATCAATCCTGGGATTGATGGAATGTACACCTGTATAGCACTCTTTCCCTATTTGACAATGGCAAAAATTGGACAAGATATAGGAGTCTGAAGTGGGAGGAGTGCGTTGGGATGTATTAAAATATAACCTTTATTGGTAAATTTAAAAAAAATTTTTTTCACATCTATACACAATAATGGATGTCATATTCCATTCCATTTATTTATTTATTTATTTTATTTTTTAACCCCATTCAATGCAACCTAACATCACTTTAAGAAATAGGGCATATTATTTAGACCCTCTTATTCTATATTCACATATATTATTTAGACCCTTTTATTCTATATTCACATTTAATATTATTATTTTTTAGAAATCATGTCACAATTATCTATCCAAATCAACACAATTCTTGGATCCATATTGAGTCAATAAAATAAGACTCTTATTTTGAAGCATATATTTTTTATAATGTCACTATACACGAGAAATATTAGACACCTTTACCTACAATAAAACTATAGTATGCAGGGATACTACCATTGACAACCAATCCCGGATAATTACATTGTAGTTTAAAATGATAACAATGTTGCAAATAGTCATTTGTTTCCTTATTTCCTCACAAAGATCTAAACTGAGCAATTTATTATCTTTACTTGTGAATTGAATCTGTCAAAATAAACAATCATAAACAATATATTTTGCATGATATGCTTAAGAACAGTTTAACAGATATACTAATATCTTGCTCCTCACAACGTCCTCTTCTCTTTCTCTATCGTTTTTTACCAAACAATAACAAAATAAAAAACGTATACATTCCTTGTGACATCTCATTGAAACTGGAAATCTATACACAATACAGAATTGAAAAGGCAGCCATATCCAATTACATTTTTTCTTTGACATACACAGGCTGTCTTTCATTCTGTGATTGGTTCGTTGTAAAGACTCATCTAATTTGCTGAATAAGATCCAATAGGAGGAGCAGTGCGAGCCAATAAAAAGACACTTCTATGGCCGCGCCGTACCCTTTGAAAAAGCCACGTTAGTGGCGAAACATGTCAGGGAATGCTTTGTTGAATGCCGTTTAGCTATTTTTAAAAAAAAGCAGGAATGGTGGTCTTTATAGTTTAAACAATTGTGGTTGTGCACAATATTGATTTAATTAATTTTATAATGGGGACAACTCAGTAACATTATTTCAAACAGAACCGGCATTTATAGTAAGAGCTTAGTGCTGATTGGAGACAAACGGTTAAGAAATACGGAGCGTTAATATATACATAATACCGCTATTATTTAGCTCAAGGTCTGTACTTAGCCTTCCAAAATGCTTAAAAAATAAAGTGGTAACACATATCAATTTGCTAATCCTCAGTGTAAGCTAAGCTAAGTTAACTTTACAAATTGGAATTGAACCGGCATTTATAGTAAGAGCCCAGTGTTGATTACAAACAAGCGGTTAAGAAATACAGAGTCTCAATATATATTCAATACCGCAAAACGTTAATTTAAGACCTATACTCGGCCTTCTAAAATGCATAATATTCAATCCAGCAACACGCATTAACCTGTTAATCTTTAGCATAAGCCAAGCCAAGTTAACGCTACCTAACTGAACCGGCACATATAGTAAGAACCTAGTGTTGATTGTAAACTAGCGGTTAAGAAATACGGAGCATTAATATACACACTATATGGCAAATTGTTTGTTTGAGATCAGTACTCAGCCTTCCAAATGCTTAATATTCAGTCCGGTAATATATATTAACAAGTCAATCCTCAGTATAAGCAAAGCTAAACTAAGTTTACGAACAGCAGCTATCCTGCAGCAGCACCGTAATCAATTTATACAATTGCTATAACTATGAAAATGAAATAAACAGAGTATGACTTTAATATAATAACTTGGGGGACTAATAAAGATAATAGAAACACAAATCGCTGAGGTGAAATATTGTAACAGAAGCCTAGTCCAAAAAAAGTTACTCAAGACAGTTGTTACACTTAACGCTAAAGGTCAGCAGAACAAGTGTACACCTGACAGAAATCTTCTTTATGCAGCTAATAAGAGCAGCAATCTATTAACATTATGTTAACCGTAGCAGAAACAAGACCAAAAGTGTAACAAAGAGTTATCCTGTACAGTCAACCATGAACTATATATTATACACATTCTTTATATCAATAAATTATTAAAATAATGTGATACAACTGGAACGTTTTTTCAAGTGCTTTGTTACAATAATAATTATACGAATTACTTGATACAAATAACACCATATCTGTCTGAATAACAACAGTACAAAAATTCAAGCTAGCCTAGTGCTGTATTCTTTTATAGCTAATTATTAATACTAGACCAGCAACTGAATCACTATCAGAGTATAGCAGCTTTACGGATACCACGCAAGCGTTACTAATATTCAAATAATGTACAGCTACTGAGAATACCATAGTGTGAAACTGACTATTAGTCTAAGTTTTCCTCAATATATGTCACAACCACTCCAACTGACTGAAAAAATTCAATTAGACCCAATCCTGCAATTTTAATTAAGTATGTATGTAGATTGTGTTTGTTGTTGCTTTTTTTAAATTTACCAATAAAGGTTATATTTTAATACATCCCAACGCACTCCTCCCACTTCAGACTCCTATATCTTGTCCAATTTTTGCCATTGTCAAATAGGGAAAGAGTGCTATACAGGTGTACATTCCATCAATCCCAGGATTGATAATTTTTGTTTCAAATAACCAGTACACAGCACCTCAGCCGCTTTGCAAGACAATATACCTGGATCACAGATAGATTGATACATACATATGATATTAATCAATCCAGAGAACAATAGGCTACCCTATTTTTGTAAATTCGTGCAGTGCCATTAGTATTCTAGTTTTCTTTGTTGAATTTTTTACCTAGTTCGCTAGGTGTCACTAATAGAGCACGCAAGTGTGACTTAAAAACATTAATAAGATGGCTAACAAATTGGAACAAGACAGAATAACCAGAAACAATAAACGTCTAATAGATTTTCAAGAGGTTTTTAATGAATCACAGTCTCCTAACACAGAACCAACACCAGATAGACTGGATCAACTTTTACGAGAACTTCATAAAAATCTTTATAAGCAAGACAAAGTATGGTGGAATCACCATTTTTTTGACAAGTATATCAAACGAAAATTGATCCCTAGAGGCCTCAGAATACAACTCTTCCCTGCCTTTGAATTTAAACAAAAAGAACTAACTATAGAATGGGAAGAAGCGTTGTCTGAGTGCTCCAATAGATTAATGAACATTCTTATTAAACATGATACTGCAGAATATGAGAGATTAGAAGAGTTGATAAAATTACAAAATGAACAACTGAAACAATTTGAGACACTAAAAGAATTTGAAACCTCCTATAAAAAATATCAGAAAGAACTTGATAGATACGAGGCAGAAATTAAACAAACTAAAATGGGGAAATTGAACAGAGATGTTGAAGATTTCCAAAATAATAGGGTATACAGATGGAGAAGAAAATTCAATTCTAACATCTCTACAAACCGTCAAAAAGTAACCATCATACAAAGTGATACAGAGACAGAAGGTGAAGAATCTGATAACCCTATTGAGGAAGCAACCCCAGAGCGACCTACTACTTCTGCCCGAGCACAATCAGAAAACAGAAAGAGGAAAGGTTTTTTAGAGGAAGGTACCAATATAAATCCAGACCCACCAGAAGAGGTAGGGGGGGCAAACAAAAAAGTAACAAGAACCAGGAGTGTCAGAGACACCAGACACAGCAACAAACCTTACAAAAGGAGCCCCAGACCTTTCTCCAAAATCAAATTGAAACAATGAAAGTGTTAAATCTATCTAACAAAATGTTATCAGAAGACCATCTATCTCTATTATCCAAAGGGTTATCGTTTTGTCCAAATACATCTCTTGACAAGTTTGAAAATATTAAAGATATACAATTGTTTCTAAGAAAATTACTGTTACGTAAACAATACACAGACATCAAAAATCAGCAAGAACCAAACTTAGAGAATCAATGGACAATAGAGGATCTAACAGTATTACAGGATTTGGAAGATCTACTAAAAGAAAATGAAACAGAAGGCGGCACAAACTGGCGCAACAGCCTAATCAACAAATCCAAATACATACCCAAATCCTCTATGAGCCCAAGTGTTCAAATCTTTAATAATATTGTCTGTAAAGAGATATCGAATTTACAAATTAAATCCCCTCCAATGAATCTAAATAAAGGTGAAAAACGTGCTTTAGCCGAAATTCAACAATGGGATGATATCATAGTCCGCCAAGCGGACAAAGGTGGCAACATCGTTCTCTGGCCTAGAGAGATGTATCTAAAAGAGGCCAACTTACAGCTAACTAATGAATCATGTTATAAAAAATTGTGGAGCAATCCAACGGAACAGTTTCTCACACAATATAAGGATCTCATTACTCAAGCCAAGATGAACAATATCATCAGGGAAAAAGAGAAGAAATTCTTGACTGTAAACCATCCGAAAATAGCCACCTTCTATATGATCCCCAAGGTACACAAAAATGCTAAACACCCTCCGGGCCGTCCCATAGTGTCTGGAAATGAAAATTTGACAGAAAAAGCAAGCAAATATATTGACCAACGATTAAGAGAATTTCTAACAGAGATTCCTTCATATATAAAAGACACAATGGAGACACTCCAGCAGCTACAAGATATCCAATTAGGACCCACATCTTGGCTTGTCACCGCCGATGTAGAGGCCCTTTATACAAGTATTCAACATGAATTAGGGCTGGAAGCAGTTCAATACTACCTTAATCTAGAAACAGAAGAGGATGATAATCACAATAAATTTGTGATGAAATTACTTGAATTTGTGCTCAAAAAGAACTACTTTGTCTTCAATGACCAATTCTATCTGCAAACAAGGGGGACAGCCATGGGGACAGCATGTGCACCCACGTACGCCAACCTATTTTTAGGTTGGTGGGAGCACAATACTGTCTTTGTTGACAACAATGATGACTATACTAAACATATCCCCCTCTGGCTAAGATATATAGATGATATTCTCTTAATTTGGGAAGGACCCAAAGAAAAACTGGACAGGTTTCTAAAAATTCTAAACCAAAACAGACTAAATATCAAATTGACTTATGAATGCAGCCAGACTGAAATATCTTTTTTAGATTTGAGAATCTTTAAAAAAAGCAATGGCATGTTGGGAACTGATTTATACAGAAAGAAAACAGCCACTAATACCATTCTGTATAATACAAGCGCACATGCACCGTGCACAATCAAATCCCTACCAACAGGAGAATTCCTACGAGTCAAAAGAAACTGTTCAGAGCCTGATCTATATAAAATTAGAGAACAAGAAACAACAGACCGCCTTAGCCAGAGGGGGTACAGTAAATCTCTAATCAAAAAAGCAAAGGATAGAGCAAGAAAAACAGAACGCCAGAATTTATTGAAACCTAAGACCCGCACCAATGATAGTAAAACCAGATTAGTGTTGACGTATAACACACAGAGCAAGGAGATAATTCAAATAATTAATAAACACTGGCATATCCTTCAAGCAGATAATACTCTGGATCAATTTATAGGCTCCAAAGCAGATATTAGCTACCGACGCACAAAAAACTTGAAAGATCTAGTGAGCCCCAGCCATTATACTCGTAAAAAGAGCACAACTGGTAGTGGCATACAAAAAGGTTCATACCCTTGTGGAAATTGCATCAGCTGCAAATTCCTGAAAAAAACAACATCAATTACGGATAGATTTGACAAAAAATATTTGATTAAATCTTTCATTAATTGCAATACTACTGGGGTAGTTTATGCCTTACAGTGCAAGTGTCCCAAAACCTATGTAGGGATGACGACACGTAAATTACGAACAAGACTGCAAGAACATGTGCGGAATATCAGAAATGCAGCCAAAGATTTAAAGAACAAGAAGGCCATTTCTTCAGTAGCACAACATTTTTATAAATTCCATCAAGGAAAGGCAGAAGGGCTAAAATGCTTTGGCATATACAAAGTTAATCTTGGAATTAGAGGTGGAGATAAGGAAACAGCCTTACTTCAACATGAAAGCAGATGGATTTATCTGCTCAATTCCATACAGCCCAACGGGCTAAATGAACATAACAACTATTTCTCATATCTGTAGATATAAAGCAGATGACAATACTTTAGAACAATACAAAAGAATTTAACAGAAACAAGAAACTGATCAAACTAGGAAAATCTAGTAGTGGAAATTGTAATATATATATATTACAATACTTATTACAATACTCACTATAAGTATTGTTTATTGCAGGACTTATTGTAATACTTATTACAATATATTATAATATTTACACAGATAACCAACTCACCAATCACTATTATCATTTTTATTGAATTCCAATTCACTATTGGTTTTTTGACACTCACACTTCACACCCCAAATCACACATCATTGTAAAGATAAATAATTATTTATCACCTGTACACATTTATTGTCTTAATATAAAAATTTTTTTTTTCACATCTATACACAATAATGGATGTCATATTCCATTCCATTTATTTATTTATTTATTTTATTTTTTAACCCCATTCAATGCAACCTAACATCACTTTAAGAAATAGGGCATATTATTTAGACCCTCTTATTCTATATTCACATATATTATTTAGACCCTTTTATTCTATATTCACATTTAATATTATTATTTTTTAGAAATCATGTCACAATTATCTATCCAAATCAACACAATTCTTGGATCCATATTGAGTCAATAAAATAAGACTCTTATTTTGAAGCATATATTTTTTATAATGTCACTATACACGAGAAATATTAGACACCTTTACCTACAATAAAACTATAGTATGCAGAGATACTACCATTGACAACCAAAGTTTTTACATGTGTCCCGTATTGAGTATACAATAACATGTCAAACTGCAAAATCATAGAAGCAATTACTAAGACTTTATTAAAATGTTTCTAGATGTCTGTTTAAAATTAACAATCTATCTGTGTATTTTATTTATTTGGCATTTGTGCACATTCTTCCCGGATAATTACATTGTAGTTTAAAATGATAACAATGTTGCAAATAGTCATTTGTTTCCTTATTTCCTCACAAAGATCTAAACTGAGCAATTTATTATCTTTACTTGTGAATTGAATCTGTCAAAATAAACAATCATAAACAATATATTTTGCATGATATGCTTAAGAACAGTTTAACAGATATACTAATATCTTGCTCCTCACAACGTCCTCTTCTCTTTCTCTATCGTTTTTTACCAAACAATAACAAAATAAAAAACGTATACATTCCTTGTGACATCTCATTGAAACTGGAAATCTATACACAATACAGAATTGAAAAGGCAGCCATATCCAATTACATTTTTTCTTTGACATACACAGGCTGTCTTTCATTCTGTGATTGGTTCGTTGTAAAGACTCATCTAATTTGCTGAATAAGATCCAATAGGAGGAGCAGTGCGAGCCAATAAAAAGACACTTCTATGGCCGCGCCGTACCCTTTGAAAAAGCCACGTTAGTGGCGAAACATGTCAGGGAATGCTTTGTTGAATGCCGTTTAGCTATTTTTAAAAAAAAGCAGGAATGGTGGTCTTTATAGTTTAAACAATTGTGGTTGTGCACAATATTGATTTAATTAATTTTATAATGGGGACAACTCAGTAACATTATTTCAAACAGAACCGGCATTTATAGTAAGAGCTTAGTGCTGATTGGAGACAAACGGTTAAGAAATACGGAGCGTTAATATATACATAATACCGCTATTATTTAGCTCAAGGTCTGTACTTAGCCTTCCAAAATGCTTAAAAAATAAAGTGGTAACACATATCAATTTGCTAATCCTCAGTGTAAGCTAAGCTAAGTTAACTTTACAAATTGGAATTGAACCGGCATTTATATTAAGAGCCCAGTGTTGATTACAAACAAGCGGTTAAGAAATACAGAGTCTCAATATATATTCAATACCGCAAAACGTTAATTTAAGACCTATACTCGGCCTTCTAAAATGCATAATATTCAATCCAGCAACACGCATTAACCTGTTAATCTTTAGCATAAGCCAAGCCAAGTTAACGCTACCTAACTGAACCGGCACATATAGTAAGAACCTAGTGTTGATTGTAAACTAGCGGTTAAGAAATACGGAGCATTAATATACACACTATATGGCAAATTGTTTGTTTGAGATCAGTACTCAGCCTTCCAAATGCTTAATATTCAGTCCGGTAATATATATTAACAAGTCAATCCTCAGTATAAGCAAAGCTAAACTAAGTTTACGAACAGCAGCTATCCTGCAGCAGCACCGTAATCAATTTATACAATTGCTATAACTATGAAAATGAAATAAACAGAGTATGACTTTAATATAATAACTTGGGGGACTAATAAAGATAATAGAAACACAAATCGCTGAGGTGAAATATTGTAACAGAAGCCTAGTCCAAAAAAAGTTACTCAAGACAGTTGTTACACTTAACGCTAAAGGTCAGCAGAACAAGTGTACACCTGACAGAAATCTTCTTTATGCAGCTAATAAGAGCAGCAATCTATTAACATTATGTTAACCGTAGCAGAAACAAGACCAAAAGTGTAACAAAGAGTTATCCTGTACAGTCAACCATGAACTATATATTATACACATTCTTTATATCAATAAATTATTAAAATAATGTGATACAACTGGAACGTTTTTTCAAGTGCTTTGTTACAATAATAATTATACGAATTACTTGATACAAATAACACCATATCTGTCTGAATAACAACAGTACAAAAATTCAAGCTAGCCTAGTGCTGTATTCTTTTATAGCTAATTATTAATACTAGACCAGCAACTGAATCACTATCAGAGTATAGCAGCTTTACGGATACCACGCAAGCGTTACTAATATTCAAATAATGTACAGCTACTGAGAATACCATAGTGTGAAACTGACTATTAGTCTAAGTTTTCCTCAATATATGTCACAACCACTCCAACTGACTGAAAAAATTCAATTAGACCCAATCCTGCAATTTTAATTAAGTATGTATGTAGATTGTGTTTGTTGTTGCTTTTTTTAAATTTGCCAATAAAGGTTATATTTTAATACATCCCAACGCACTCCTCCCACTTCAGACTCCTATATCTTGTCCAATTTTTGCCATTGTCAAATAGGGAAAGAGTGCTATACAGGTGTACATTCCATCAATCCCAGGATTGATAATTTTTGTTTCATATATATATATAGGTAGACAACTTCTTATCCTATCCTAAAGCAACATAGTAAAAATTACCCAAAATAACTTGTGTATGTGGATCTACAGTAATGGACAGTTATACCCTTAGTTAGATAGACATAGGGTTTAAAATCCTATAGTTCAATACTATTGATTTAAGGAAAACTTCTATCCAAAGCAGTTAGTATTTTATCTTAACCACATCAATATGACATAATACCTATCTATATTACTTAACTAGGGTGTATAGAACTCAGCCTTGGCAATCTCTTACAGGTGCTAAATGCCAGGAAGAAATTTCTGCATAATCTAGCCGCTATGCTTAATTACCAAGAGATCTTCTGCAGTTGTTGTACCCTCTTAATCTAACATTCAGAGGTGCCAGAATCTCAATAATAAAGCCTGGAAAGGAAAAAGGCCTTATAACAGTATAGCATACACCCAATAGGTTATAAGCAAAACTGAGGGTAATAATTTCCCCATATTAAGTCCTCAGGTTAAATTTATTGAGACCACATAATAAGTCCCACTATTATCTTCACTGCCGCCGCAGCCAATTGCCCAGTCAGCATAAGTTATTACTTCGGTCAATGCATCTGCTAGGGGGCCAATGCGTTGTATATTATGTCCAGCAAAAATACTTAAGCAGTCTGTGCAACTACGCTACACAGAGTTAAGGTACTTTGCTCACCTGCAGGACACCATTAAACAAATCAGGATACGATACCTCGCTGCAGGTGTCTAACCTTTCACCGGGAGCTTTGTCTCTTCGATCTTCCCTGCTTACGTTTCACTGAGGGAGACCGCGGTTGCGGCCAGGGTAGGGAGTCGGTTGTGCAGTGGATAAGCCCGCCCACATCAGGGAGAGCGACAATTCAATCGGTCACACCGACCCCTCTTCACCATTTTTAGCGGGCCGCAGAACAGGAGAGCTTGGACAGGCAGCGGTCAGGACCGGTATATGGCAACACCCCCGTCGTCTCACGCAGGGGGAGGCGGGATCCTCTTGGCCGTTTGCCCAACCAGGGGGCTCAGACTTTCCGTGATGATCTCACAGCTGTCTTTGATCCACTCTCTAACCAGGGAGAGGGACTCTGTCACTTCCGATACTGGAACTTCAGGTGGGCTCACACAACTCAGGTCTTTCAACGAACGGGCTAAAACCCGCTAGGGGACAGAGGGAGCCGCTGCCAGAGCAATCACAAGTCTCAGCCAGGTGAGTAAGCTCTCCCTCCCTGAGATAACTCAGCGTGTAGATAGGTTTTTCCAGGGGTCTGCACCTGTATGAGCAAGTCCCGTAACAGGGTTTTAAAACACAGATGCAGTAGGTAAGGAGACTAGTAATCGTCGACGTAAAGTCCTGGGCATAATAAGAGGGCTTTATCTAAAGGAGTTTTATTCCAGTGCTTAGAAGCCCCTGTAGAAATGGTGTGCACCAGCCACCGTGCATATCTAGGCTGCAACTTTAACTTCCCATGCTGGATCGAAATCCTTACTCCCAAGCCCGTGCATGGCCAAGGGAAACAAAGCATATGTTGGTGATGTCTTTAGGCCTCTCTCAAGGCACGGAGCCTCACAACACCTGCAGCTACCTGCAGATACCTGCATGCCCCGCCTCCAACAGGAAGTCCAACCCAAGGTACCCCTTTTATGTAGGGTTACCCTTGCATTCCTATATTTTTATTTTTTATTTTTTTATATATTCAAATCAGCCACTTATTTACTTAGAATGAAAGTTATTTTATTTTAAGGCAGAGCTGCCCACTCATTTGTTAAACCATACCCTATAACTGAAAAGTGTAATGTACTAGTTTGATTTACAAAACCATTTAAATTTTATAATGCTCTTCTGTCACTATTTTGTAAATTATATTACATTAAATACAAGTGAAGGGTAAGCTTAAACAATGGAAGGTTTTAAAGTTCATGTTTAAATAACTACTTAGTTAATTGGATGACTGGATGTCCACTACAAATTACCGCAGGCACCATCAATATGAGCTGCTTGAGTCTCTTTCCCCTTGTTTGTTCTACACCTGAGAATATTCACGTGCACAGCCTTCCTGTAAAAACATGGTGGCAGGTTTTTCTGTACAAGTCTGGTGGCAATCTTAAAAATCATGACCCCCTAAAGGCTAATTTATATACTTTCCATATACTGTACACCATATTTTGGGTGAGGGCACAATGAGGTATCCATGCCCCTCTAGGAATACCAAAACTAAAGGGCCAGAAGAGGCTCCTAGATTTGGATGAGTATTTTATTCTAATACTGGAGGGGGGCAGGATCCCTGTGCAAACTCACTGGAAGGGGGGGGGGGTGAGGATTGAGACCTGGCTCAGACACATGAAGGCAGTGAGGCCAGGCATGGCTGGTCTTGTATCATGCATACATAATTCTGGGGACCCGTCAGGCCTAAGGAAACCAGTACTGGCCCACCCGGCAAATGCCATGTATGCCTTAGTCAGTCTGGGCCTGGCTGACTAATGGCTTCAGCCTGCAAAGCATATAAGCAGCTCAGTGGTGTGAAAGGGTTTCTAATATGGCAACATCTGCTTTTTGTAACAGAACCATTAATGTATCCCTGACTTTTAGTAATGTAAAAGTGCTTTTACACAAACTTTTTATTTTTAACCTTACCTTGTATCTATGCCTTTTTATAATGGCCCCCTGATCACATGACTACTCATCTATTGACTTCCATTTTAACCAGTTAGTGCATTGTCTGGCACAATGTTATCTATATGGCTGAAATGAACTAGCACTCCCCTGTTGTGAAAAGCAAAAAAGCATGTGATAAGAGGCTCCTTAGAGGTTTAAATGTTATTTATAAAGTATATTAGATCAATGTTGGTTGTTGAATGGGTAGTAAAGGTGTTGCCTATTTTAAACTAACCATTCTGGTGTAGACTGACCCTTTTTTAAGCTCTGGTGTCTTTGTAGTGTGTACTGTTAACTTTAGAGGGAGTGGATTTGCTGTAAGATGGAAAATTGAAACGCTAACTTTCAATCAACAGTGTACAGTACAGGTAGCCCTCAGTTTACGCCGGGGTTAGGTTCCAGAAGGAATGGTTGTAAATTGAAACCCAGTTTATAATAGAAGTCAATGGGAAGTGAGGGAGGTTCCAGGCCCCTCTCAAAATTGTCATAACACCTAATACATTAGCATTTAAAGTCTTCATTTCAAAGCTTTAAAAATAAAACGGCATTATAAACGTAATAAAATAACACAACACAGAATATATAATTAAACTAAGTTAAATGAACAAAAACATTTGCTAAACAGCATTATAAACCTAATACCAAAATCACACAAGACTTCACTTGTATTTTTCTGCAAATGGTTAGTTCTATGCATTCCAATCTGGACTGATTTATAGACGGGAAGATCTTGTTCCTTTGTAATCTGCTCAATAGCTCTGGTCTGGTTAAACTGATTTCAGCTTGCTTTGCTGCAACACAAGCGGGACAGCTCCACCTACTGGCTATTTTAATAAATGCACTGCTTCTCAATGCTTTTCAATAGCAGTCACATGACTGGAAAAAAAGTTGTTCTAAAATGGTGTAAATTGAACCGTTGTAAAACGAGGGCCATCTGTATTGTCCCTCTTATACTCAATGTGTGTAAAGGGGGCAACAAATTTAAACTTTAGCAGAGTTTGCCTAGGAGGGGTATATAGAACTGTATTGAAAAAAGCTTTTAGATATTATATCTAGGGAGTAAATATACATACATGTTGTATAGCTAAAGGGGATACAGTTAATGCTAATCTAAAAATGCTGCGTCCTATATTGGGCAAAAAATGATTTTTTTTAATTTTTTTTTACCATTGAGCCTTGCACAAAGTACTGCTCTGAACAATATTCAGACAGTAAACTTTTTGTTCACTTGAGATGCCAGTCTATACAAAGTTTCCTGCTTGCTGTGAAAGAGGGTGCACCACTTCTGCTATCAGATCAGGTAGCTAATGTTTGTTTGCGAGTATAATGGGGTGTATTTTATTTTAGATCTTATTTTCTGTAACTTTTTTTTTTATTTAAGTAACTTAGGGGGTTTAATATAGAGGGTGTTAGGTAGGGTTAGTTTGTGTTGGGGGTTGTGGTGATTTAGGGGTTAATAGTGTAGGGTACTTGCGGTTGCCGTTTAGGGGTTAATAGTGTACTTGTGGCCATATGGGGTTAACATAAGACTCCAGAGTGCAGGAATATTCCTACCACTGAGAATACATGCCATCTTCAACTCACACGGTATGAATTGAAGAAATGTCATAATACTTGGGATGGTATGTTCCATATGCATTTAATCTTGTCTTAAAAGGATATGAAACCCAAAATGTTTGTTTTTGTGATTCAGAGCATACAATGTTAGTTTCCAATTTGCTTCGTTCCCATGATTTGCTGAATAGATACCTAGATAGGTGTCTTGAGCACTATATGTAGCAGGAAATAGTGCTGCCATCTAGTGCTCGTGCAAAACTTCTGAGAATATATATATATATATATATACACAAACATGGGCATGCTCCTGAGCTTATGTCGCTATTCAACAAAAATACCAACAGAACAAAGACAATTTGAAAATAGAAATAATTTAGAAAGTTGTTTAAAATTGCATGCTCTATCCTGAAAGAAAACAGATTGGGTTTTATGTTCCTTTAAATGCTATATGTTGGGCTCAGTTTAGACCCTTTGGCTGGTTTATACAGTTCCACAATGAGAATCTCTTGCAATTGTATACATTTTTGCGGATTTCAGACATCATACTTACTAGACAAAGGAGTCTCAGAGGGACAAGGAAGTGGATTCAGGTGGAGGGGGTATTTTTTTACCAAATGACTAGTCTATGGCCATGAGTGTGTACCACAATGCTATTAAGTTATGGTTTAATAACGGAGTAAACTTATAGAATGTAGTAGTCAACATGAAATACTGCAAGTTTATATGAACAGCATCTTTTTTTCCCCCCTGAATCAGCATCAAATCTGCTTGATAAGAATTTGTCATGATAATCTCAGTAGTTTAATATGCATTCTTGAGTAAAAAGCTGCCATATTTAGCTTTGCTTAGAGCTGTAATCATGGAGATAACACCAGGATATTGGAGGCTACCATGCATGCCCTAACAGGATATTGGAGGCTACCATGCATGCCCTACTTAAAGTTCAGACCAAGGTAAAAAAAGTAACCATACTGGTGCTGAAACCTTACTCCAACAGTAATCAGCCTCTCCCTGCAGAAGCAAGTGTAAAGTCAAATCATTCCTTTAAACTGGACAAGCTAAATAGAGGGACCACATTAGAAGGTCAAAAGATAAATACTAACCCAAGCAGACTTTATTTAGCACAAGTGGAACAATTGAATTAAAGATGGCTTAGCTGAAGTAAAAAAAGACAGTAGATATACAGGTATACCTCACTTTGTGACGCTGAAGTTCAACCTCCAATGACTTTGAAACGGTGCTGTAATCATTGTGAGATTGCAAGAAAAGTGACTGGCACCATTTTGTTATGTCCAGTTTACAGCATTACAGTGCAATCTGTGTCTCAGTACTATAGTCTGGCAAATTTTACTACAGTAACTATTTTACAGATAGTTTTTATTGAATGCTTTGCGAGTTAAACTATATTTGGCACTATTGCACCTCTAATGTTAGTTAAAACATGTTTTTTAAACAAACCGGCACATGAAAAAACTAAAACCACATTGTTTCACTTTAAGGTGGTTTTCACTTTACAGCGGGGCTCCGGTCCCTAACCCACTGTATGTGCAGGTTATACCTGTATATGACACTATCACAACCTTGTTCATCTGTCAGATAATGAATGGAGCCCTATGAATGACAGATTTTGTCAGAGCATAAACACATGTGTAATCTCACTAGTGGCTTCTCAACACACAACTATAATGGACAAGACAGAACCAAAACTTTGTTACAAGAAACTCAAAAATAACTTTATTCCTCAAAAAAGACATTTTTGAGGGTGAGAATAAAGCAGGTTGACTATTACCCTGGATACTTGTTAAAATCACTTAGTAATTATATTCATAACATTACTCTTCCACATAATTATGTAAAGGAAACAACAAACACCATACACTTGTTGTGAGTATTATGAACGCATAAAATGTGTCCCCACCATTAAAATGCCCCCCAGTAAGCCTAAAGGAGCAAAATTGTGGAAATTATTGCGTAGGGAGGTAGTAAATAGTGATGTCGCGAATAGAGCTTGTTCGCCGCGGCGGGCGAACATATGCGATGTTCGAACCTCCCCCTATTCGTCATCATTGAGTAAACTTTGACCCTGTATCTCACAGTCTGCAGACACATTTCAGCCAATCAGCAGCAGACACTCCCTCCCAGCTCCTGGACAGCAGCCATTTTAGATTCATTCTGATCCTGCATTCTTAGTGAGAGGAGGGATAGTGTAGCTGCTGCTGATTTTATAGGGAAATTGATAGCTAGGCTAGTGTATTCAGTGTCCACTACAGTCCTGAAGGACTCATCTGATCTCTGCTGTAAGGACAGCACCCCAAAAAGCCCTTTTTAGGGCTAGAACATCAGTCTTTTTTTTTTTGACTGTGAAACATCAGTCTGCTAGTGTAATCTAATTGCAGTTGCCTGCCTGCAGTGCCACCACTCATATCTGTTGTAACAGTAATGTAAATGTAAAAAAAAAAAAACTTTTTTGACTGTGAAACATCAGTCTGCTAGTGTAATCTAATTGCAGTTGCCTGCCTGCCAGCGTGTGTGCCAGGCCAACTTGCCAACTAGTGCCACCACTCATATCTGTTGTAACAGTAGTGTAAATTTTTTTTAAAAAAACTTTGACTGTGAAACATCAGTCTGCTAGTGTAATCTAATTGCAGTTGCCTGCCTGCCAGCGTGTGTGCCAGGCCCACTTGCCAACTAGCCAACTAGTGCCACCACTCATATCTGTTGTAACAGTAGTGTAAATTTAAAAAAAAAAAAACGTTTTTGACTGTGAAATATCAGTCTGCTAGTGTAATCTAATTGCAGTTGCCTGCCTGCCAGCGTGTGTGCCAGACCCACTTGCCAACTAGTGCCACCACTCATATCTGTTGTAACAGTGGTGTAAATTTTGTAAAAAAAAACTTTTTTGACTGTGAAGCATCAGTCTGCTTGTGTAATCTAATTGCAGTTGCCTGCTTGCCAGCGTGTGTGCCAGGCTCACAGCGTATACTGTGCCCACTTGCCCAGTGCCACCACTCATATCTTGTTTAATAGTAGTGTAAGTGTACATTTAAAAAAAAATTACAGGCAGAGGCAGGCCACCCCGCAGGTGCCGTCGTGGTGCTGTGATTCCCTTTGATTCTACAATAATGACCAGTGTTCAGAGGCCACGTACCATGAACGCGAAAAGTTCTGAGGAGGACCTAGTTGACTGGCTAACACAGGACACCCAATCTTCTACAGCTTCCGCTCGGAACCTTGATGCACCATCCACCTCCAGCTTAGCTTCGGGCACCTCTCAAGTGACCACTCACCCGCCTGCCGCCACCACCAACACTAGCACCACAGCCGCTTTACTTGATCTGTCAGAGGAGTTATTGACACATCAGTTGGAAGAAATGAGTGATGCGCAACCATTATTGACAGAGGATGTAGATAACAGTGATATGTCTCAGTCAGGCAGCATTACAGACATGGACGTACGGTGTGATGATGTTGTACCCGCTGCTGCTTCCTTTGTTGATTTGTCAGATACAAGTGAAGCGGTTGATGATGATGCGTCCGTGGATGTCACGTGGGTGCCCGCTAGAAGAGAAGAAGAAGAGGGGGAAAGTTCAGATGGGGAAACAGAGAGGAGGAGGAGATGAGTTGGAAGCAGGGGGAGGTCGTCGCAAGGAGCTAGTGGCACAGTCAGACAGCATGCATCGGCACCCGGGGTCCGCCAGACAGCACGCCAATCAACGCATGCTGTTGCCACCACCAGAATGCCATCATCGCAGAGCTCAGCAGTGTGGCATTTTTTGTGTGTGTCTGCCTCTGACAACAGTGATGCCATTTGCAACCTGTGCCAAAAGAAACTGAGTCGTGGGAAGTCCAACACCCACCTAGGTACAACTGCTTTGCGAAGGCACATGATATCACATCACAAACGCCGATGGGATGAACACATGAGTACAAGCAGCACACAAACTCAAAGCCGCCATCCTCCTCCTGGTCCAGCATCTTCAGCCACGTCAACCACTGCTGTCCTCCTTGCCCCCTCTCAACCATCTGCCACTCCGTCTCTCTTCCGTAGCAGTTCCTGCTCATCTGCCCACAGTCAGGTGTCTGTCAAGGACATGTTTGAGTGTAAGAAGCCAATGTCCCAAAGTCACCCCCTTGCCCGGCGTCTGACATCTGGCTTGTCTGAACTCTTAGCCCGCCAGCTTTTACCATACAAGCTGGTGGAGTCTGAGGCGTTCAAAAAACTTGTAGCTATTGGGACACCGCAGTGGAAGGTACCCGGCCGAAATTTCTTTGCACAAAAGGCAATCCCCAACCTGTACTCGATTGTGCAAAAGCAAGTAATGGCATGTCTGGCACACAGCGTTGGGGCAAGGGTCCATATGACCACTGATAGCTGGTCTGCAAAGCATGGCCAGGGCAGGTATATCACCTACACTGCGCATTGGGTAAACCTGCTGACTGCTGCCAAGCATGGAATGCGTGGCTCTGCAGAGGATGAGTTGGTGACACCGCCACGACTTGCAGGCAGGCCTGCTGCCACCTCCTCTACTCCTCCTACTCCATCCTCTTCCATAACCTCCTCGGCTGAGTCCTCTTTTGCTGCTGCATCTTGCTCCACATCAACGGCACCCCCCCAGCTCCGCAGGTACTATTCCACATCCCGGATACGGCAGTGTCACGCCGTCTTGGGGTTGACTTGCCTGAAATCAGAGAGTCACACCGGACCAGCACTCCTGTCCGCCCTGAAAGCACAGGTGGATCAGAGGCTGACTCCGCACCAACTGGAGATCGGCAAAGTGGTTTCTGACAACGGAAGTAATTTGGTGGTGGCATTGAAATTGGGCAAGTTGACACATGTGCCGTGCATGGCACATGTGTGTAATCTGATCGTACAACGCTTTGTGCATAAGTACCCAGGCTTACAGGACGTCCTGAAGCAGGCCAGGAAGGTGTGTGGCCATTTGAGGCGTTCCTACACGGCCATGGCGCACTTTTCCGATATCCAGCGGCGAAACAACATGCCAGTGAGGCGCTTGATTTGCGACAGCCCGACACATTGGATTTCAACACTCCTAATGTTCGACCGCCTGCTCCAACAAGAAAAAGCCGTTAACGAGTATTTGTATGAACGGGGTGCTAGGACAGCATCTGCGGAGCTGGGAATTTTTTTGCCACGTTACTGGGCGCTCATGCGCAATGCCTGTAGGCTCATGCGTCCTTTTGAGGAGGTGACAAACCTAGTCAGTCGCACCGAAGGCACCATCAGCGATATCATACCATTTGTTTTCTTCCTGGAGCGTGCCCTGCGAAGAGTGCTGGATCAGGCCGTAGATGAGTGTGAAGAGGAAGAGTTGTGGTCACCATCACCACCAGAAACAGCCTTATCAGCATTGCTTGCTGGACCAGTGGCAATGCTGGAAGAGGATTTTGAGGAAGAGGAGTCAGAGGAGGAATGTGGCTTTGAGGAGGAAGACCAACCACAACAGGCATCCCAGGGTGCTCGTTGTCACCTATCTGGTACCCGTGGTGTTGTATGTGGCTGGGGGGAAGAAGATACCTTCAGTGAGATCACTGAGGACGAGGAACGGGACATGAGTAGCTCGGCATCCAACCTTGTGCAAATGGGGTCTTTCATGCTGTCGTGCCTGTTGAGTGACCCTCGTATAAAAAAGCTGAAGGAGAACGACCTGTACTGGGTGTCCACGCTACTAGACTCCCGGTATAAGCATAAAGTGCCTGAAATGTTACCAAATTACCACAAGTCGGAAAGGATGCAGCAGTTCCAAAATAAATTAAAAAGTATGCTTTACACAGCTTATAAGGGTGATGTCACAGCACAACGGGAATCTAACAGGGGAAGAGGTGAAAGTAATCCTCCGACTCCCACGACCATGCCGGCAAGGACAGGACGCTTCACAGACGTGTTGTTGATGGAGGACATGCCGAGCTTTTTAACTCCTTTGCATCGCCACAGCCCTTCGGGGTCCACCCTCAGAGAACGACTCGACCGACAGGTAGCAGACTACCTCGCCTTAACTGCAGATATCGACACTCTGAGGAGCGATGAACCCCTTGACTACTGGGTCTGCAGGCTTGACCTGTGGCCTGAGCTATCCCAATTTGCACTAGAATTTCTGGCCTGCCCCGCTTCAAGTGTCCTGTCAGAAAGGACCTTCAGTGCAGCAGGAGGTATTGTCACTGAGAAGAGAAGTCGCCTAGGTCAAAAAAGTCTAGATTACCTCACCTTTATTAAGATGAATGAGGGATGGATCCCGAAGGGACTGACATTGGGCGATACATTTGAGTAAAAAAGGCCTGATGAGATGAGCTGCCTTGGGCTAAAAATGGTCCACACGCTGCTGTATTTTATCTTCGAATGCCGGATGACTTGCGTGATTTATCTGGCACCAACTAGGGTTCAAGCCGCAATGTTTTAGGGCACTTTCTGCCTGGGAAACAAACATCATTTTTTCTGGCCGCTGCTACAGCAGCGGCTGCAACAATACCTAATTTTTCAGGCATGTGTACATGCCAAATTTTTCTGGCCTCTGGTGCTGCACTGTGGCTTCAAAAACCAAACCAAAAAAAAGGCACTTAACAGGGATTAAACTGATAAGAATAGTAATACTTAACACACCACTCCTATCTGGTGGCACAGTAGATTGCATGCGCAGTGCCCCAAATTTGAAGTAGGAGGACCGACCAAGCATCTTTTTCCATCTCCCGGTTCCTAAAATCCATGCCATATACACGTCCCCTGATAGGGGACACCACAGGGATTAAACTGATAGGAATAGTACTACTTAACACACCTTATAATAACGCAGAGAGATGAGTCTGAAGAAGAGGAGTCAGAGGAGGAAGGTGGCTTTGAGGAGGTGGAAGACCAAACACAGCAGGCGTCCCAGGGGGCTTGTTGTCACCTTTCGGGGACCCTTGGTGTTGTACGTGGCTGGGTGGAGGAAGAGACCTTCAATGACATCAGTGAGGACAAGGAACGGGACATGGCTAGCTTGGTATCCAACCTTGTGCAAATGGGGAGTTTGCGGTTGTGCAAATGGACTGTTTGCGGTTGTTTGCGGTGCGTTAAAGGTACAGTCTAGGCCAAAATAAACTTTCAGGATTCAGATAGAGCATGTAATTTTAAACAATTTTCCAATTTACTTTTATCACCAATTTTTCTTTGTTCTCTTAGTATTCTTAGTTGAAAGCTTAACCTAGGAGGTTCATATGCTAATTTCTTAGACCTTGAAGCCCACTTCTTTCAGATTGCATTTTAACATTTTTTCACCACTAGAGGGTGTTAGTTCACGTATTTCATATAGATAACACTGTGCTCGTGCACGAGAAGTTATCTGGGAGCAGGCACTGATTGGCTAGACTGCAAGTCTGTCAAAAGAACTGAAAAAAGGGGCAGTTTGCAGAGGCTTAGATACAAGATAATCACAGAGGTTAAAAGTATATTATTATAAATGTGTTAGTTATGCAAACTGGGAAATGGGTAATAAAGGGATTATTTATCTTTTAAAAAAATAAAAATTCTGGTGTAGACTGTACCTTTAAACGGGGAGTTTGGTCTGTCACTGTGAAGCAGGCATAACCCTTACACTACCTGATCGATACAACATCATACCTGATGTTTTAAAGCAGGTTATTCCAAACAATTTAGGAATGTTAGGTGATTTATGCCCTTTATGGCTTAAAACCAGACTCTGCATCAACTATGTAATTTTCCATGGGAGTTTTGCCATGGATCCCCCTCCGGCATGCCACAGTCCAGGTGTTAGTCCCCTTGAAACAACTTTTCCATCACTATTGTGGCCAGAAAGAGTCCCTGTTGGTTTTAAAGTTCGCCTGCCTCTTGAAGTCAATGGCGGTTTGCCTGGTTCGCCCGTTCGCGAACAGTTGCGGAAGTTCGAGTCCGCCGTTCGCGAACCGAAATTTTTAGGTTCGCGACATCACTAGTAGTAAATGCCAATATCTTAGATACTTTTAAAAATGTCTTAGATACATTTCTGGCTAGAAACAGAATTCAGGGATATGATTGCTTGTGTTAAACGGTCAGCTTTTAATTGTATTTAAGCTCAATTGGAGCTTTCTTATTCAAAATATTCTAAATCAAATAGGATCTGTATAGGTTGAACTCAGTGGACTTCTGTCTTCTTTCAGCTTCATCTACTATGTGAAAATATTAGGACAACGGACTTACCTTAATTGTCAGAAACAGAAATGGAGAACCTGGACTATTCCATAACATGGTGATAGATTCCATAGATCTCCCCTTACAAAAGAGACCACACCCTGATGGGTTCTTTAATAAATATTATAAAATATTAGGCGAGGAGCCAAAATGTGTTCAAAAGTTTGATAAGCATAAAAAGCAGTGGCCACTCAGTCATCATTACATACATCTCATCTAATACAGATTCCCTGGGATTTAATGGTGTAAATACAAGGGGTCTGGAGGGGCATAATCCCCTGTTCATTGTATTGCACAAATGGTATACTCTAATTTGTTACTGATTGTAACTTAGGCAATGGTGAATTAGCTTATCATAAAAGTAAAACAAAAATAGTAGATGAATATGTAATATATAAAACTGTATCAATATTTGACCCTGACAACCAACTTAATCTTTGGTTGTTTATTTGCTCCCATGGATCCATTATATTGATGGTTCTAGTACTCCCACATTATCCCCATTTATCTAACACACTGCAAATTCATTTGTGCCACATAAAACTTCACCTGTACCCCAGATGGGGTCAATTTGACACTAGTATTTATTATAATCAATTAGAAAAGAAAAAAAAATTCTACAGTTTGCCAAATGATTTTTGGACTTAAAAAATTGAAGAAAAAAAGTGTAGAATTTAAAATGTGGCATTTTTGTCTATTTGCACGTTTTTCTTTCTTCTTTTTTTACCAATCTTACAGTTCTTGTGCATGCTCAGTTTACATGTTAATAAACCAGATTGTTTGTTTATTATTTTTAAACTATTCAATAGAATGTAGGTTTAAAAAGGTTAATGATAAAGTATATTAAATGAATTGCACGCATGTAATAAATTGATATAACTGGTTGCATTCAAATGTAATAGGCCATCAATATGATTATTTCTGTTGGTGTATTATTTGCAATTTGGCCATGTTTCATTTGCTGCTATGAAGTTCTATGGAACATCTTTGCAATAAACTACTTGAAAAGCCTGCAATAACCCTTTTAATTTTAAATGTATTTTTAATGTGCTTAACTAGATTTTTGTTTCCTAATTCAAATGTTTTTTTTAATTCAACTGTCCGCTTTCCCCATCAGCTGGAGGTAAAAGTGTAGTTTAGCGTCCCAAATTCGGAATGTACTACATCCCGCCGTGTGCGGGGAACCATGGTTAGGTTCCAAGTGGTGGTTGCGGCTCCCGGTAACACCGCAATCGTAGCTGGGAACTTATACATGCCCCCCCCCCCTCACGTTACCTTTCTGAATTAATTCCCACTGTTAAAATAACCCCCCCCCCCCCACCGACGGGATTTGGTACCTTCTGAATTTGGGATGCTAAACTACACCTTTACCCAGCTGGAATTACTTTGAAATCAATATAAAGAGGCCTATCTATCCAGCCCTCAACTATGCTGCATTCGCCGGCACTAATACGCTCCCCTAACATTGCGGACGCGGACCTGAATACGATCTCCATATTTATCAAAAAAGCTGTGCACCAAGTACGGGGCGATGAGCAGCAGACTGTTGTTAACTAACAGTCATCGATCTCGCTGCTATTCGTCTTTTTACCAACTTTATTTATATCCTGTCACTAAACACCGCCACTATACTAAAATGTTTAACCCCCCCTGCTCCCAGACCCCGCCGCAACTAAATAAATGTATTAACCCCTATCCCGCCGCTCCCGGACCCCGCCACAACTAAATAAAATGTATTAACCCCTAAACCCCTGGCCTCCCACATCCGTACCACTTACTAAACCTATTAACCCCTAAACCGCCAGCCCTCACGCCATAAACTAAATTAAGTAATTAACCCTTAAACCTAACAACCCGCTAACTTTACATTAAAATTACCATCTTTCCTATCTCATAATAAATTTAAACTTACCTTTAGAATTAAACTATCAATTATCCTACCCTATTATACTAAAATTACATTAAACTATATTAAAATATTAATTAACCTACCCTAACTATTATACTAAAATTACATTAAACTAGCAAATAAATTAACTATATTACATATTTAAAATCCTAACCCTACTCAAATTATTGAAATCTACAATTTTAGTATAATAGATAGGGTAGGTTAATTAATATTTTAATATAGTTTAATGTAATTTTAGTATAATAGTTAGGGTAGGTTAATTAATATTTTAATATAGTTTAATGTAATTTGAGTATAATAGTTAGGGTAGGTTAATTAATAGTTTAATATAGTTTATTTTAATTCTAAAGGTAAATTTTAATTTATTATAAGATAGGGATGTTGTAATTTTAATGTAAAGTTAGCGGGTTGTTAGGTTTAGGGGTTAATAGCTTAATTTAGTTTATGGCGATGTGGGGGGCTGGCAGTTTAGGGGTTAATAGGTTTAGTTAATGATAGTGATGAGGGAGGCCAGGGGTTAATAATTTTATTACAGTTGCAGCGGGGTCCGGGAGCGGCGGGATAGGGGTTAATAGGTTTAGTAGTGGTGGTGATGAGGAAGGCCAGAGGTTTAGGGGTTAATACATTTATTTAGGTTGCGGCAGGATAGGAGTTAATAACTTTTATTTAGGTGGCGGCGATATCGGGGTGGCAGATTAGGGGTGTTTAGACTCGGGGCTTATGTTAGGGTGTTAGGTGTAAACGTAATTTGTTTACCATAGAAATCAATGGGATATCTGGCAGCATCGAACATAAGCTTTTGTTGCTTTCAGACTCCCATTGATTCCTATGGCATCCGCGGCCTTCAGGTACGCTGGTCCGGAATATTGGCGAGCGTACCTATTAGAAATTTGATAAATGGCAAAAGGTGTCAGATAGTGCCGAATTTGTATTCGGAACATCTGTAATGACGTATCAATCTGTGTCAGATTGAGACCGGCGAATAGTATGTTACGTCACAAATTTCAACTTTTGCCAGTCTGTAGGCTTTGATAAATAGGTTGGATCAAGCTCGCAACAATTACGCTGCAGAATTCCGGCGTATTTGCGGTAGATGGCTTGATAAATAGGCCTCATAAAAAAAGCAAAGCTTCTATACAATATTTTGTGTAGAAATTCAGACATTTTTTTAAGTAGACTGATATTAGAGATTAGAAGCTGGTAGTGAAATTTAACATTTTTCTCCTCTCATACAAATATGCAGTTTTAAAGGTGTAGATGTTGACATAATTATAGAATAATTAGATTATTGTAGTGTGGAATGTGGAGTCAGGATGGATAGAGAGATGCAGCTGAACAGAACAAGGAGGAGGAGATGATGACGTAACTGGAAGGTTGTCAGGAGGGCGGGGCAGCTGATAGCAGGGAGAGAATTTGCTGTGCAAAATGAAACAGATGCAGACTGATGGAGAGATTCTAGCATACATATAGTGTAAAGGATCACACAAGCAAGAAACGAAAAGCCCATCTTACAACCTTTATTCTGTCTGAAAAAGCATGAGAAGTGCTAAAGTGAGTGTGGTCTCTATCTATCTCTATCCAGCACAGCTGTCTGTCTATTTACCTATATGTGTGAGGTGTGTATGTCTATATATATATATATACAGTATATTTTTTTTTAGAATGATTGCAAGCAGAAGCTGGAGCAATTTCTCTCCGATTTGGCTCTTCTCGGCTCATTACAAGTAAGATTTATTTCAATTCTACACCATGATCACATATTTACAATAATGTTGTAAATGGTAGATGGAATAGTGCTAAAATAATCCTGTACTGTATATTAAAAGGATATTATACAGAGCCTATGTTACTCTGCCTGACTAAGCATAGGCAGACAGGCATATTCTATGGCCTGAATATTGAATTATTAATGCCCAGTGCCTTTAAAAAGTATCTACATCTGTTTTGAATTAAAATACACTGAAAGGGACTTTTTAATGTATAGAAAATGTTTGTACCTTTTACTTGCCGGAGGCATACTTCTGTATGACATGCGTCTTTACAACAAAGCTGAGGTTAAAGAGTGACGTTGGCACAACCTGACAACAACCTATGCATGTGCTCTACACCAACCCTACCGAGGCATGTCTTCAAGACATTTCTGGATTGCAATTGAGTGAAATACAATAATACTTTTAATGAGTGCTGTTTGGAAATTTTAAAGAAACAATTACTGCGCAAAAAAATTCACCTTATGTTAGCAAGATGTTCCACGACAGAAGCTGTAGAACGGTCTTTATATATATATTTATATTTATTACTTTTATTATTATAATTCATCTCTATTGCAATAAAGTTCTATAGCGCTGAATACAAACGTAAACAGATAAGAATATAAACTGCAAGAGTTATTTAAATAGGATACAACAGAATTCAAGATTTGGGGGAGTACAAAAAGCAGTTGTATTGGGTGATGAAGAAGGAAAGAGACAGTGGATAAAGGCTATGTTGCCTTATAATAACACTAACATTGCATAAAGTTATGAAGATTATTTTGCTAATGTATTTGGGTATTTCATTTTCGATAAAATTCAAAAACTGCCAAGAGAGAAAAATTATAATTCATTGTATATACCATATGTTGTTTAAAGGGCCATAATACCGAAATGTTTAAACACTTGAAAGTGATGCAGTATAGCTGTAAAAAGCTGACTAGAAAATGTCACCTGAACATCTCTAGGTAAAAAAGAAAGATATTTTACCTCAAAAGTTCCTCAGTAGCCACATCCCATTATAAAGGATTTCTAAGCAGCAAATCAGTATGTCTGTCCTGGGACAGCTAAGGGGATGAGCCTCATGCACTCTCATATTATTTCCCTATTCAGGTTAAAGGAAGCTTACTATGAAGTCTCATGAGAGTTAAGTCAAATCTCATGAAATCACAGTAAAAGAGTTCATGACCTCAGCACTGCTGATGCTGATTGGCTGCAGTTCATTTCTACATTTTTTTAACTTTTTTTTTACCTACAGCTGGGAGCAGCTGAGTATAACTTTTTACACAGAACTTACTCTGCTGAGCTGAGGAAATTGTGTGGTAAAATATCTTCCTTTTTTACATAGAAATGCTTAGGTGATATTTTCCTGTCAGCTTTTTACAGTTATACTGCATCAGTTTCAAGTGATTTAGCATATGAGTATTATGTCCCTTTAAAGGGACATTCTAGTCAAAATTAAAATTTCATGATTCAGATAGGGCATGCAATGTTAAACAATTTCCAATTGACTGTTATAATTACATTTCCTTTGTTCCCTTTGTGGTATTTTTA
Source organism: Bombina bombina (assembly GCF_027579735.1). Taxonomy (NCBI): domain Eukaryota; kingdom Metazoa; phylum Chordata; class Amphibia; order Anura; family Bombinatoridae; genus Bombina; species Bombina bombina. Next base: position 863,695,398 of record NC_069504.1, on the reverse strand, counting down.
AAAAAGCTAAACCTAGGTAGGCTCAAACTGATTTTTAAACCGTTGAAAACCGCCTCAGAGCATTTTGAAAGTTTTTCACAGTTAGGCAGTACTAGTTCATATGTGTCATATAGATAACATTGTGCTCACTCCCATTGAGTTATTTAAGAGTATGCCCCCTTATCTCAGTGCTTTTGACAGACATGTAGTTTAGCCAACCAGTGCAGTCTGCAGAAACTTAGATACAAGTTAATCACAGTGGTAAAACATATATTAATATAACATGTTGGTTATGCAAAACTGGGGAATGGGTAATAAAGGGATTATCTATCTTTTTAAACAATAAAAGTTCTGGTGTAGACTGTCCCTTTAATCATAGATTTGTAAAAAATATATGGTTATATCTATATAAAAATGATCTATATCCCTGACACCCATCCTACACCCCTGGTGCTACAATATAGACCCACAGTATCTCTTCCCATATGCAGAGCTGGTACGTCACACTATGTGACAGCATGGCACACTATTTGAAGTCTGTTCTCCTCATCACACCATGGATAAAATCACACTGTAAATAAAAAAAAATTAAAAATAGATTGCAAAAATATCTACCTGGGTGATCACACAGTCTCAGAAATCTCATACATTTGGTTATTTCCTATTAAAAAGACTAGACTTTATAAACTGTTTTTAGCTTTTGCATAAAGAGTTCCTATATTTCCTAAATCAGATAATGTTAATGCAAATTGTATTATATTTGTAAAACAATAAATCAATATTATCTCTCTCAATATCTATATATCAGTTACATTATACGTCAATTTTCTTTAAAATGCTGCAAACCAGCTGATTTGTGCCATTGCCAGTATTTTAAAGAAACACTAGGATATAGAATTTGCTATTTTGAGTCTCTAGGGCAGAGCTTTCCAAACTTTTCATGTTGGTGACACACTTTTTAAACCTACATCATATCTCGACACGGTAATTAATTCAGTTGTACTAGCAAAAAGGAGGTTAAACTAACTTGTTTTAAAATATATGGACACATACATAAATTATATAATAATAATATGTATTTACAAGTAAGAGTATGTATGTGCAAGAATTAAAAAAAAGTTCAATAACACCAATAGATACTTACTATTTTAATGGGATTTATGAGGTTGATGGGATGAACACAATTTCTGAATATTTGGTGGAATATTAGATAGACACTCGCATTTCATCATCAAGCATTTTTAAGCTTCCACTTCCTATCCATATATCAAGAGCAGGAGCAGCAATGCACTACTGGGAGCTAGCTGCAAAAAACCCCTCTGACTTCAGCTCAGCGTTTAAGCTGCCGCCCTCAGAGCTTCGTGAGCCCTACTGACTACTGCCCGTGCTGCAAACACACTGCTGTCCCACTCACTGACTACACATGCAGTCACGAGCCAATTAAGGAGACTACACGTGCAGTCAGGAGCCAATGTTCCGCCAAAGCCGCCAATGGGAATAGTTTCAATTCCCACTGAGCTGCGCCAATTGGTTAAGATGATCTGTGACCCACTAAGTATCAATCTTGTGTCAAACATGTGATATGCGTAGCAGGCAGGCGGAAAGTCAGAAACCAAAAAAAAGTTTTTTTTAAAAATTAAATAAAAAAAAAAATTGTGCTGAAGCAGGGACACACCTACACATTGCTGCCGACACACTAGTGTGTCCCAACACACAGTTTGGAAAGCACTGCTCTAGGGAGTGTGGGACAGTTTTTGCACAAAAGCAATTGGTGTTAAATTTTCATTAGACGGAGGCTTTTTTGCGGGGGTCAGGTTGCTCCTGTATTACAAGTTGAAAGTAAAAAGTTAGCATGCAATCCAAACCCAACGTGCGCTAACCAAATATTGCGACCGCTTTAACTTCTTCTCCCCATAGAGGTCAATGGAGAGCGCAAAATATTTATTAATAGTTCATATTCCAAAGTACATACAGAACAATGTACTTTTTATTGTAAATACATACATTTTTAATTTTATATATATATATATATATACATATACAAATAGTAGAATAAAGCACGCGCTGGCCTTCAGACATCAGTGATAATATATTTATTTAGTGACATCAGAAGAAGGGACACCATTTGGTCCCGAAACGGCACTTAACAAATATATGATCACTGATGTCTGAAGACCAGCGAGTGCTTTATTTATCTATTTATCTAATATTGCCAGAGCACCCTGGCGGATATTGTTTGTTGGTGGGAGTGCATACACCATACTATCTTTTGTTTATATATATATATATATATATATATATTTATATATATTTATATATAAATATATATATATATATACAGTATATATTGTATATATTTATATAAATGTGAAACAGACCACACTCAAGACTTACTCCAGTGTAGACCCAGAGTGCAACAAAAGGTTCCTATAGAAATGAAAAAGGCGCACTCCAATGTGGATTTGTTAAAGATTATCACTTTACTGTGAACGTTATCAGACCAACAGGTCCGTCCTCAGACATATAAGTGTTACAAACAGCTTACCTTCCACCTTACTTATAATGTACACCAAGGCTCCGGTCTCCATGCTCTCCCAGGTAGACACGCCCATCCCATGATATCATCATCCAGGGCAACGTGAATCCGGACGTCTCTGAACAACAGAAGTTGCAAACTTACAAAATGCAAAAATATATACAATACAATCATGACGAAAAGCACAATACAAGTTTAGAAATAAAAGTACAAAATACACGTAGTACAAAGCCATAGTGTTATCTCCTGCCCAACATTACGATATACAGCTCCTCAGTGTATGTTGCCATAACAACTGAGGAGACAAAAGCCAGCTGCTAGTACCGAAAATAGGTCAGTATGACCCAAGGCGGCAGGGAAGATTACAATAAGTATGGGAATGCACAGTGTGGCACAACAAAAGCAGCTAGAAACTATCTATTATACACTGTACTCAATACTAGAGAGGCTATGATATATAACTCGCAAGGGAATCGAGACAGCCAGACAGAGAATGGAAGGCATTGTTACACCGTATCGCATCCTCTATACAACATACTCTACAGCGATTTGGGTAAGATACCAAGTATTATATCAAGCTGTGGGGTAGATTTTGACCCAAATTGTAGCGGAGGAGGCAAAAAGGGGTAATGACAATATAGTAAAAAATTGTAAGAGAGGAAACCACAACAGAGAAAAACTTATAAGAGAGAAAAAAATTTAAAGGGACACTGAACCCAAATTGTTTTTTCTTTTTTCTCTCTTATATATATTTTTTCTCTCTTAAAGGGACACTGAACCCAAATTTTTTCTTTCATGATTCAGATAGAGCATGCAATTTTAAGCAACTTTCTAATTTACTCCTATTATCAAATTGTCTTCATTCTCTTGGTATCTTTATTTGAAATGCAAGAATGTAAGTGTAGATGTCGGCCCATTTTTGGTGAACAACCTGGGTTGTTCTTGCTGATTGGTGAATAAATTCATCCACCAATAAACAAGTGCTGTCCACAGTTCTGAACCAAAAAAAGCTTAGATGCCTTCTTTTTGAAATAAAGATAGCAAGAGAACGAAGAAAAATTGATAATAGAAGTAAATTAGAAAGTTGCTTAAAATTGCATGCTCTATCTGAATCATGAAAGAATCAATTTGGGTTCAGTGTCCCTTTAAGAGAGAAAAAATATATATAAGAGAGAAAAAAGAAAAAAAGGGGAAAAGAGATGTCAAGGAAAGGAGCCCTATATAGGTTTCAAGTTATTATCACATCACCTGACCACAATTGCAATATGCAGCCCCTCAATGTACATTACCATATCAACTGAGTAAAACAAAGACAGCTGCTAGGTCCGAGAGTAGCTCAATATGACTCAAGGTGGCAGGGGAGGTTATAATAAGTATGGAAAAACACAATGTAGTATAGACTAAGACACATAATTAGAAGTCATCTATTTTGCACTATAGACGAGACAAGAGAGACTAAAGCATATAACTCACAAGCTATGCAAAACCAGCCTAACAGAGAGAGACATAACATTATGTTATATCACATCCTACAATACAACTGCTAGGGTAAAGGATCAAGTAATTTACCAAGCTGTAGGATACATGTAGATCTGAGTTTTAATATAGGAGGTCGTAGATAGTACTAATGGCAATAAAAGGAAAAGAATAAGGAAAAACAGGTAAGAAAAAAAGAAGTCCAGTCATAGAGCAAAAATAAGCCTCTAATGGTTCCAATGGATAATAGCTCTAAAGTTACAAAAAGGCATGTCAGTCCAGGTGGGTGTTTAATCCTTTAGGGATTAGTGTTTCCAAGTTCTAAGTCCATCTTGCCTCCTTTTGTAGGAGTATTTTGTTACGATCACCCCCTCTATTTAGAGGGGGGACGTGATCAATGATAGTATACTTTAGGTCTGTCACGCTGTGTTGGAATTGTTGAAAGTGTCGGGCCACCGGTTGTTCTGAGGATCCTTTATTGATGGCTGTCCGAATGGCGGATCAATAGTATGCCATGCGGGTCCTGAGGTTGTCGCAGGTCTTGCCCACATAAAACAGGCCACAGGTGCAGTGCAATAAATACACAATATGTGTATTTGTGCATGTTAGAAAAAAATTGTTTTTGTAGCTCTTTCTCCTATATGGATGAGAGAAAGATGATCCAGTAATAAGTCCTCCACAGGTGGTGCAACATAGGCAATGATAGACTCCTGTTATTTTTGTATCAAGCCAAGTGGATCTGATGTAGCAGTGTTGGGGGTCTGTTTGAATGAGAATGTCCCATAAGGATCTTGCTCTCTTGTAGCCTATCCTTGGTAACCAAGATCAGAAACAGTTTTGTAAGAAATCTACGTATGTTCCTAGCTCCTACAATTCGAGGATCAATATATTCACAAGATTTACTTCAAAAGAGATGGAAGAATCTGTGAAACTCCATCATAAGGAAACATTCAACAACCTTTCCACAGAGGAACGTGATGCACTAAATAATCTCACTGAGGATAAAACCTTAATTATACGTGAAGCAGATAAGTGCGGAGCGGTAGTATTAATGAATTATATGGACTTTAAGGCTAAAATACTTTAACAGCTGTTGGACTAGACCACTTATAGGAAATTATCTTGTGATCCTACTTCTGGATTTTAGAACAAGATTGACCAATATCTTTTGACAGCATTCCAAAAAGGCTTTCTGGATAAAGATACACTTGCCTTTTTGACTGTGACCTACCCAAGGACACCAGTGTTCTACACACTGCCAAATATTCATAAACAGCTTGATAAACCACCAGGGAGACCCATTGTCTCCAGCATTGGGTCAGTCCAACAACCCATAGCTGCATTCGTGGACTTTTTTATTCAACATCTGGTCATGAACATGCCCTTATATCTTAGAGATTCCTCCATGCTACTAGATTCACTAATAGCGCTAGATGGGATAAGTGAGGATGACATACTAGTAACACTCGATGTAACAAGTTTCTATACGGTCATCCCCCACACTGAGGGTCTTCATGCCATTGCGATACAGCTCTCAAGATATCCCTATGTGGGACCACCCCCTGAATTGCTTCTATACATTCTTGAATAACTACTTTCGGTTCGAAAACCAATTATTCTTACAACTTACAGGGACAGCAATGGGGTCCAATGTGGCCCCATCTTATGCAAACTTATTCATGTCCGTTTTGAAGAATTTGGTACGCATCTATTTAAAACAAAGGAGATCAGTTTCTTCAGAAGGTATATTGACGACTTGTTTGTCATCTGGACCGGGACCAAACAAGATCTGGAGATATGGTTTACAGAATTGAATTCCACCAATGAGGCACTAAAATTCAAAATGCAACATGATCAATCACAAATCGATTTCTTAGACGTACGACTGTATAAAAGAGATTGAAAAATACAATCTTTACTGTACCGAAAAGAAACTGACTGCAATGCCTTGCTACACTTCACTAGTTGCCATCCCCCAGCACTCAAGAGGGCACTCCTGAAGTCTCAGCTACAGAGGGTCCTAAGAAATAATACAGAAATGACGAACAGGGATGCCCAACTGAACAAGATGTAGCGCCGTTTCCAACAGCGGAACTATCCAACAAAACTTTTAAAAGAACAATGGAAGGCACTTTTGGAGTCCCCAAACACTAGAAGAGAAAAGGATATGGACAACAAAATGACTTTTGTCACTACTTACACTGGTGACAAGAGGGGGATAGGCGCATCACTGCGAAAACACTGGGATTACATCAGCTCAGATCCATCATTACCTCTGGAAAACATGCCGCCACCAAGGATAGGCTACAAGAGAGCAAGATCCTTACTGGACATTCTAATCCAAACAGACCCCCAACACTGCTACATCAGATCCACTTGGCTTGATACAAAGAAACCAGGAGTCTATCATTGACTAGGTTGCACCACCTGTGGAGGACTTATTACTGGATCCCCTTTCTCTCATCCATATAGGAGAAAGAGCTACAAACACAAATTTCGTCTAACATGCACAACTACGCATATTGTGTATTTATTGCACTGCACCTGTGGCCTGTTTTACGTGGTCTTTCCTTTTATTGCCATTAGTACTAGCTACTGCCTCCTATATTAAAACTCGGATCTACATGTATCCTACAGCTTGGTAAATTACTTGGTCCTTTAACCTAGCAGCTGTATTGTAGGATGTGATATAACATAATGTTATGTCTCTCTCTGTTAGGCTGGTTTTGCATAGCTTGTGAGTTATATGCTTTAGTCTCTCTTGTCTCGTCTATAGTGCAAAATAGATGACTTCTAATTATGTGTTTTAGTCTATACTACATTGTGTTTTTCCATACTTATTATAACCTTCCCTGCCACCTTGAGTCATATTGAGCTACTCTCGGACCTAGCAGCTGTCTTTGTTTTACTCAGTTGATATGGTAATGTACATTGAGGGGCTGCATATTGCAATTGTGGTCAGGTGATGTGATAATAACTTGAAACCTATATAGGGCTCCTTTCCTTGACATCTCTCTTCCCCTTTTTTCTCTCATATATATTTTTTCTCTCTTAATTTTTTTCCCCTCTTATATGTTTTTCTGTCACAATTTTCTCCTATATTGTCATTAACACTTATTGCCTCCTCCGCTACAACTTGGGTCAAAATGTACCCCATAGCTTGATATAATACTTGGTATCTTACCCAAATCGCTGTAGAGTATGTTGTATAGAGGATGCGATACGGTGTAACAATGCCTTTCATTCTCTTTCTGGCTGTCTCGATTTCCTTGCGAGTTATATATCATAGCCTCTCTAGTATTGAGTACAGTGTATAATAGATAGTTTCTAGCTGCTTTTGTTGTGCCACACTGTGCATTCCCATACTTATTGTAATCTTCCCTGCCGCCTTGGGTCATACTGACCTATTTTTGGATCTAGCAGCTGGCTTTTGTCTCCTCAGTTGTTATGGCAACATACACAGAGGAGCTGTATATCATAATATTGGGCAGGAGATGCAATAACACTATGGCTTTGTACTACGTGTATTTTATACTTTTATTACTAGACTTGTATTGTGCTTCTCGGTCATGATTGTATTGTATATATTTTTGCATTTTGTAAGTTTGCAACTTCTGTTGTTTAGAGACATCCGGATTCATGTTGCTCGGGATGATGGTGTCTACCCAGGAGAGCGTGGAGACCGGTGTTCTGGTAAGAGGGCAAACTTTTGAAAAGAGCGAACCATGTCACTTCCTGTGACGTTTTCATCAGCTGTTTCACACATTTTGGAGCTAATGCGCATGCGTGCCAGCGTCATCACATACCTGGCCGCATACGTCACTGCTAAAATATTTAGTGCAGTGAAATTCAGGAAGCCTTTATAGAGCGCATGCATGTGATTCTGTATCACAAATGGTGCACTCATGGAAAGCTGTTTATTAGGCTCCTCGGCACTATTCGGAACTCTGCCCCCCACTGCAACTACTCCCATTACTAATACTACTGTAGGGCTGAGTCTCCGTGCTCATGCATGAGAAACAGCCCCCCCTCCACTCGGCTATAGCCACTGCTTCTGATGATCCAATCCAGCTTTTCACAGTCTCCGTTCAATGTCATTATCTATCATAACATAATGACATTGAACGGAGCCTGTGAAAAGCTGCATTGGATCATCAGAAGCAGTGGCTATAGCCGAGTGGTGGTGGTGGGGGGCTGTTTCTCATGCATGAGCATGGAGACTCAGCCTTACAGTAGTAGTAGTAATAGGAGTAGTTGCAGTGGGGGGCGGAGTTCCGAATAGTGCAGAGGAGCCTAATTAACAGTGCACCATTTGTGATACAAAATCACACGCATGCTATAAAGGCTTCCTGAATTTAATAGCACTAAATATTTTAGCAGTGACGTATGCGGCCAGGTATGTGATGACGCTGGCACGCATGCGCATTAGCTCCAAAATGTGTGAAACAGCTGTTGAAATGTCACAGGAAGTGACATGGTTCGCTCTTTTCAAAAGTTCGCCCTCTTACCAGAACACCGGCACCTTGGTGTACACCATAAGTAAAACAGGAAGGATGGTTTGATATTGCAGCGCTAAGAAATATCCTAAGCTGTGAAACACAAAAAGGGGTCTAACCAATCCCCTAAAGGGACAGAATCTGAAAACAATGATAGTGATCACAGCGCCGAACGGCCTAAGGATAAGTGCACAATCACGTCAGGGAAGGCTGAATAGATTTATTGTATACAAAGTGGTACTGATAAAATTAATATTAATATGAACAAGAGTTAAAATTGCGATAAAAATAAACATAAAAATAAACATAAAAATAAACATAAACACAAAAAATAAAAACCAAATATTTAAAATAAACACAAAAATAATAATCACAAAATTAATAATCCAAAAGTTTGGACAAAATTTGTCAGTTATTGGGGGAGACTGTTACGTTAACCCCGCTGACAACAATTAAATGAATACTAAAACAGTAGTACAGTAAGAACCTTTACTGAAAGTGGGTGTATCCTAGTGTATCTAACCGTGGGTGTGCATGGTCTAATACCACTTGTTGGATAAAACCTTAAATGATGGCAGCAGTAAACGTTGATGGCACCGTTTAAGGGCCTAGAGCCTGATAAGTAAAGTGCTAAGAATGTAGCACGATAGATGCCAGTGGGATTAGGGATCCATATCCAAGGATTGGCCGCAGTGAAGATCCTACAATCGGAGTGCTTGACAATTGCCGCACTCAAATTAGGGTCTTAGGAGCTAACCCCTGTTTACAGGAATGTCTAACTAACCAGTTAGTGCTAAATGTGCAACAAAGAATCAAACAGTGAACAGTGGGTACAGATATAAATAGGTGGAGTAAGCAGTGGTTTCAATAAAAAATCTGAACGATCATTACATCAATCTATAAAACATTCTATGGTAGACCGAGTAGGAGAAATACAAAAAGAGTGGTATAAAAAACACAACTAGTGCTAATTCCACAGATCGTGTACAGTAATCTACAAAGAAAAAAATAAAAAGTGGTTTTTCAACAAAGGATAACAATGAGCCTTACAGTGCTAAAGTGCAGGCGAACAAATATGAGTGTGGGCAAAGTCAATTCAAAATCTGTGCCAATAAAAATAATAAAAAAGAACAATAATAAAAAAGTTAAATAAAATATCGTGCAGTGTCCTGAAAAATCCAAGGAAGCTTCTGTTGGGCCCAAAAAGAAAAAAAGAAAAAAGAAAAACGGGTGAGGAAAAATATGAGGAAAAAATGAGGAGTACAAATGTCAATGTGCCAGTAAAAGAGTTATGAATAGACAACAATCTATTACAGGCCACAGTCTATTAGCCAGTTAAGGAAGTTCCATTATAGGTCTTTATCCATATGAAAAAGTAAGTGGTAGCTGGAAAAAGGGTTATCCAGGAACTCCTTTGGACAATCCAGCTGTGAAAGTATCGTTGATTCCTAGAAACAAAAATAAAACATAGAGTGGCAAAGTTTTCTAAATGTAGATTAATCAGAAAGATGCTTACCAATGTGTAGTCTACGCGTTTCGGTCCTCACAAGACCTTTATCAAGACTGGTTCATTGGTAAGCTTAAGCATCTTTAAATAGGCCTACTAATCTAGTAACCGGAAGTACCTCATTCTACTTCCGGTTTTCGGCTAATTACAATGACCGTTATTTCCTTATTAGGGATACTCTCATGTGTTTGGTACTTAATAATTTACCTTTTAACACTCTACTGATGGATAATAAAGATATAACTCATTGTTATTCGTTCACAATTTGTTATCCTACATCGATTGTATGGTGTCACTTCCGGTAGGTATTACCAAGTGTCATTTCCGGTTGGTATTGACAGGTGTAAACAAGCCCGGTATCACTTCCGGTTGTCATTTTTTGAGTTGACAGGGTTAAGGGGCTAGAAGCCTTGCTATTTTCCTAATCTGTTGGTTTGAACATGATCCAACACAGACTCGCTAATATAGACTACATACCATAACATACAGATTGTATATACAAAATGTATATTAGCGTAATCTCCATACAGAGACCCAAATGTTGAATTACAAAGAAGGTGAATGGACATATGTTAAAAAAACTTTGTTATACATTTTAAATATGAATAAATAAATATTTGTGAATTTCTTAAATAGTAGAAGATTCCTGGCAAATAGCCTGGGTTTTGCCGTAATACCCTTGATAACTTATAGTATTTTGTATCTCGAATAATTTAAAAGTAGGGACAGATAGTTGGACATTGTGGGCAGTATGTTTTTTGACACAAAGTTGTTTGTGTGTCTGCAGATAGTGATTGTCTGCTTAGTAGACTAATACACATACATAAATTAATCTCCCAAATTAGTAACATCGTGGTTCTGTTACATGTAGTGAAACATCTTTATTTCAATCTCCATACAGTTTTCGTGTGGAGAGGAGTTTGAAAGAGCATCGATAATGTGGAAATTTATCTAACTTGTATACACTAATTACAATCAGGGTAGGAGAATAGTACGTGTCTCGAATGGTTGTTACTCCTTAGAGAACAGCAGAGACTGATCTATAATCGAGGATGATAAAGCCAATAGGAACATAATGGTTCCTTGCTTGTTACCTTAGTTTCTGAGATTGAGTTTCGAGTAGTACTAGAAAAGGATAAACGGATGCATTCTTTATCTATGCGTAAAGCATCTTAATTCTTAGATGTTGGATGTTCAAAGGTGGGATTCATGTTCTGGGCTAGTGGGGGGTTTTCGGAGAAGTCGTGAATTAATCACTAACAGTCGAGTCATGAACCTATATAGTGTGTCTTGTTTGATAAATATTTGATAGAGGTAGATTTAAGGTTCATATTCATAAGGAGAGGGATGATCGGTTTAACCTTGCGAGATCTCTCATTTGGGCGTAAGGTTATCAAGGTAGTTTAGTAAGAAGGTGTTATATGTGAGAGGGGACCATAAATTGATGTTGGTTATATGCAGTTGTATGATTTGGCGTTAGTTGAATAAATAAGTGAGATCCTCTCTATTATTCAGACCTTTAGGATGAAGGCAGTCCATTAGAAAGATCCATTTGGATTCAGCTTTGAGGAGGGTCTTTTCAAAATCACCCCCTCTCCAATTTCTTAATACTTTCTGTATGCCCATAAATTTCATCTCTTGTATTTTTCCATTGTGTTTCGTGGCAAAGTGTTTGTAGAGGATCGTGTCTTTATCCTGTTTCTCTATTAGCCGGATATGCTCTCTTAACCTATCTCTGAGGCTTCTTGAGGTCTGGCCAATATATTGAAGGCCACAGGAACACTCTATGAGGTAGATGATACCTGTATCTTGACATCTGATAAGGTCCTTGATCTTAAATTCTTCTCCAGTTTGCGTTGATTTAAATGTCTTTGTTTTAGTACCTCTTTTACAAGCTTTGCAGCTTATGCACGGGAAGAACCCTTTAATTGGGTCTCCTTGTAAACTTTGCATGCTAGATTTTTTCTTTCTTAGCAGGCTTGGAGCTAGTCTGTTTTTGAGATTCTCTGTTTTCTTATACACAAAGCTTGGTTGGTCTGGTAGTTTATCTCCAATAATTTCATCATTTTTCAACAGGTGCCAGTGTTTCTTGAAGATTGTTTCCATAATATGCCTGTTACTGCAATATTCAGAAATCATTGGTACATTAAGGGTTTCTTCTGTTCCTTGTTTTCTCCTCTCTTTGTATTTTATTAGTTCTTTTCTTTCCACCTTTCTTACTTCCTCTATCTTAAGGTCCAATTCTTCCTCTTTATACCCTCTTTCGATGAATTTTTCTTTTAGACGTATGGCTTGTTCTTCCCATTTTTTAGTGTTGGAACAGTTTTTCCGGACTCTCAAGAGTTGGCTTTTGGGAATGTTCTTTTTCCACTTTTCATGATGGCAACTTTCATAGTGTACGTAGTTGTTGCTATCGACTGTTTTAAAGTGTGTGCAAGTTTCCCATTTGTTGTTTTTTACTTCTATTTGTAGATCTAAAAATACAATTTCCTTTACACTCCAAGTGTGTGTGAATTTGAGGTTCAGACTGTTCTGGTTCATGATCTCGATCGTATAGAGTAGATCTCGTATTGAGCCTTTCCAGATGATTAAAGGCTCAATACAAGATCTACTCTATACGATCGAGATCATGAACCAGAACAGTCTGAACCTCAAATTCACACACACTTGGAGTGTAAAGGAAATTGTATTTTTAGATCTACAAATAGAAGTAAAAAACAACAAATGGGAAACTTGCACACACTTTAAAACAGTCGATAGCAACAACTACGTACACTACGAAAGTTGCCATCATGAAAAGTGGAAAAAGAACATTCCCAAAAGCCAACTCTTGAGAGTCCGGAAAAACTGTTCCAACACTAAAAAATGGGAAGAACAAGCCATACGTCTAAAAGAAAAATTCATCGAAAGAGGGTATAAAGAGGAAGAATTGGACCTTAAGATAGAGGAAGTAAGAAAGGTGGAAAGAAAAGAACTAATAAAATACAAAGAGAGGAGAAAACAAGGAACAGAAGAAACCCTTAATGTACCAATGATTTCTGAATATTGCAGTAACAGGCATATTATGGAAACAATCTTCAAGAAACACTGGCACCTGTTGAAAAATGATGAAATTATTGGAGATAAACTACCAGACCAACCAAGCTTTGTGTATAAGAAAACAGAGAATCTCAAAAACAGACTAGCTCCAAGCCTGCTAAGAAAGAAAAAATCTAGCATGCAAAGTTTACAAGGAGACCCAATTAAAGGGTTCTTCCCGTGCATAAGCTGCAAAGCTTGTAAAAGAGGTACTAAAACAAAGACATTTAAATCAACGCAAACTGGAGAAGAATTTAAGATCAAGGACCTTATCAGATGTCAAGATACAGGTATCATCTACCTCATAGAGTGTTCCTGTGGCCTTCAATATATTGGCCAGACCTCAAGAAGCCTCAGAGATAGGTTAAGAGAGCATATCTGGCTAATAGAGAAACAGGATAAAGACACGATCCTCTACAAACACTTTGCCACGAAACACAATGGAAAAATACAAGAGATGAAATTTATGGGCATACAGAAAGTATTAAGAAATTGGAGAGGGGGTGATTTTGAAAAGACCCTCCTCAAAGCTGAATCCAAATGGATCTTTCTAATGGACTGCCTTCATCCTAAAGGTCTGAATAATAGAGAGGATCTCACTTATTTATTCAACTAACGCCAAATCATACAACTGGATATAACCAACATCAATTTATGGTCCCCTCTCACATATAACATCTTCTTACTAAACTACCTTGATAACCTTACGCCCAAATGAGAACTCGCAAGGTTAAACCGACCATCCCTCTCCTTATGAATATGAACCTTAAATCTACCTCTATCAAATATTTATCAAACAAGACACACTATATAGGTTCATGACTCGGCTGTTAGTGATTAATTCACGACTTCTCCGAAAACCCCCCACTAGCCCAGAACATGAATCCCACCTTTGAACATCCAACATCTAAGAATTAAGATGCTTTACGCATAGATAAAGAATGCATCTGTTTAGCCTTTTCTAGTACTACTCGAAACTCAATCTCAGAAACTAAGGTAACAAGCAAGGAACCATTATGTTCCTATTGGCTTTATCATCCTCGATTATAGATCAGTCTCTGCTGTTCTCTAAGGAGTAACAACCATTCGAGACACGTACTATTCTCCTACCCTGATTGTAATTAGTGTATACAAGTTAGATAAATTTCCACATTATCGATGCTCTTTCAAACTCCTCTCCACACGAAAACTGTATGGAGATTGAAATAAAGATGTTTCACTACATGTAACAGAACCACGATGTTACTAATTTGGGAGATTAATTTATGTATGTGTATTAGTCTACTAAGCAGACAATCACTATCTGCAGACACACAAACAACTTTGTGTCAAAAAACATACTGCCCACAATGTCCAACTATCTGTCCCTACTTTTAAATTATTCGAGATACAAAATACTATAAGTTATCAAGGGTATTACGGCAAAACCCAGGCTATTTGCCAGGAATCTTCTACTATTTAAGAAATTCACAAATATTTATTTATTCATATTTAAAATGTATAACAAAGTTTTTTTAACATATGTCCATTCACCTTCTTTGTAATTCAACATTTGGGTCTCTGTATGGAGATTACGCTAATATACATTTTGTATATACAATCTGTATGTTATGGTATGTAGTCTATATTAGCGAGTCTGTGTTGGATCATGTTCAAACCAACAGATTAGGAAAATAGCAAGGCTTCTAGCCCCTTAACCCTGTCAACTCAAAAAATGACAACCGGAAGTGATACCGGGCTTGTTTACACCTGTCAATACCAACCGGAAATGACACTTGGTAATACCTACCGGAAGTGACACCATACAATCGATGTAGGATAACAAATTGTGAACGAATAACAATGAGTTATATCTTTATTATCCATCAGTAGAGTGTTAAAAGGTAAATTATTAAGTACCAAACACATGAGAGTATCCCTAATAAGGAAATAACGGTCATTGTAATTAGCCGAAAACCGGAAGTAGAATGAGGTACTTCCGGTTACTAGATTAGTAGGCCTATTTAAAGATGCTTAAGCTTACCAATGAACCAGTCTTGATAAAGGTCTTGTGAGGACCGAAACGCGTAGACTACACATTGGTAAGCATCTTTCTGATTAATCTACATTTAGAAAACTTTGCCACTCTATGTTTTATTTTTGTTTCTAGGAATCAACGATACTTTCACAGCTGGATTGTCCAAAGGAGTTCCTGGATAACCCTTTTTCCAGCTACCACTTACTTTTTCATATGGATAAAGACCTATAATGGAACTTCCTTAACTGGCTAATAGACTGTGGTCTGTAATAGATTGTTGTCTATTCATAACTCTTCTACTGGCACATTGACATTTGTACTCCTCATTTTTTCCTCATATTTTTCCTCACCCGTTTTTCTTTTTTCTTTTTTTCTTTTTGGGCCCAACAGAAGCTTCCTTGGATTTTTCAGGACACTGCACAATATTTTATTTAACTTTTTTATTATTGTTCTTTTTTATTATTTTTATTGGCACAGATTTTGAATTGACTTTGCCCACACTCATATTTGTTCGCCTGCACTTTAGCACTGTAAGGCTCATTGTAATCCTTTGTTGAAAAACCACTTTTTATTTTTTTCTTTGTAGATTACTGTACACGATCTGTGGAATTAGCACTAGTTGTGTTTTTTATACCACTCTTTTTGTATTTCTCCTACTCGGTCTACCATAGAATGTTTTATAGATTGATGTAATGATCGTTCAGATTTTTTATTGAAACCACTGCTTACTCCACCTATTTATATCTGTACCCACTGTTCACTGTTTGATTCTTTGTTGCACATTTAGCACTAACTGGTTAGTTAGACATTCCTGTAAACAGGGGTTAGCTCCTAAGACCCTAATTTGAGTGCGGCAATTGTCAAGCACTCCGATTGTAGGATCTTCATTGCGGCCAATCCTTGGATATGGATCCATAATCCCACTGGCATCTATCGTGCTACATTCTTAGCACTTTACTTATCAGGCTCTAGGCCCTTAAACGGTGCCATCAACGTTTACTGCTGCCATCATTTAAGGTTTTATCCAACAAGTGGTATTAGACCATGCTCACCCACGGTTAGATACACTAGGATACACCCACTTTCAGTAAAGGTTCTTACTGTACTACTGTTTTAGTATTCATTTAATTGTTGTCAGCGGGGTTAACGTAACAGTCTCCCCCAATAACTGACAAATTTTGTCCAAACTTTTGGATTATTAATTTTGTGATTATTATTTTTGTGTTTATTTTAAATATTTGGTTTTTATTTTTTGTGTTTATGTTTATTTTTATGTTTATTTTTATGTTTATTTTTATCGCAATTTTAACTCTTGTTCATATTAATATTAATTTTATCAGTACCACTTTGTATACAATAAATCTATTCAGCCTTCCCTGACGTGATTGTGCACTTATCCTTAGGCCGTTCGGCTCTGTGATCACTATCATTGTTTTCGTACACCATAAATAAGGTGGAGGGTAAGCTGTTTGTAACACTTATATGTCTGAGGATGGATCTGTTGGTCCGAAAACGTTCACAGTAAAGTGATAATCTTTAGAAAACCCCTATTGGAGTGCGCCTTTTTCATTTCTATATCTATATATATATATATATAAAAAAATATAAATATAAATATATATATATATATATATATATATATATATTAAACATACTGTGAAATATTATAAAAAAAATCCATAGAATAAATCTATATTTTTTTTAAAGTATGTTTAATAATATTTAACAATTTTTATTATTATTTTTAAATATTTTTATGTAATATTTCAATAACATGCATTAAAGTTAGCAATTCTTCATGGGCATCAACCCGACCAAGTTAATCCTAAATTGCGAACCCCTATGTGCGTTATGCATATTTTAAATTAATTCCTATGTTCTTTACATAGAAAATAATGTACTTTGTATTAATAAATAAATAAATAAATATATATATATATATATATATATATATATATAATGTTAATGTAAAATATCTATACCTATATATGTATAGAATTTACCTGGTGAACACCTGTAGATCTCTGATGAAGCACATGTGAGCATGTGCGAAACGCGTCAGATCCTGCTTACCGTGCACACTGTTTAGTGCACTACCTGTTCGTTTGAATAAACCACTTTGGTTGCAAGTTCCTGAGTATCCTCGCTATCTTTCTTCAATTTATATGTATAGAAACAGATTTACAGGTATAGGTATATATAGATATATGTAGAAATATGTATTTACAACAAAAACTATATTATCCTGTAAGTGAAGAACATTGGAATGTGAAATATGTCCAGTACATTTATAGTAAAAACATAAATACTTAAATACATATGCGCACACATCTCTCTCTCTCTTTCTTTCTCTCTCTCTCTCTCTATATATATATATATTATACATACATACACACAAATATTTAGACATGTTTATGTATGCATAGATTTGTTAAAGCCATTTGCAGCCCTTTTTTTCTAACACCTTATACCATCTATCTTTGAGCACTTATAACGTTTTAATTTTGAAATAATTTTGTTCAGACAGTACTTATATGAGTGTAACTGTACTTTTACATGTAGTTATGTTGTGTTTTATGCAAAAAAATGTTTCCCCTACCCTTTGTGCTCTGAAGTCACGCTAATCGACGAGCGTGAATCTCAATTGCACTTGAGCGAACGCATTTACCTTCAACTCGTAATTTGCGAGTTATTGCCGATGTGCGCAAAAAGCTGAGAAAAAAAAGCGATATCGCTCACACACTACAGTTAGCATGCCACCCATAATCTAGCCCTTGATACGGTAACACATATGTTTTCAGTGTCAAGTTCTCTAAATGACTAGCATACTTGAGCCAATATTTTTAATATACTCAGTTTCTAAATTCCTAAGATGTAAAAATTTATAAAGTTCAGGCCACGATCCCTGGAGAAGATCTTGCCATACCTCAAAGGGTACATTTTTAAAAATTTAAATTAAGGTTATCATCTTAGAAAGATTTTTTTTCCTGTGATAAATCTCATTATATTTCTTTTTTTAGGGATTCAGATACTTTCAACCCTGGCTAAGAGGGAGAGAGGAAATTCTGCTGACTGTGGTGAACGAGGATTTGGTAGTACAAATGCATTTTTGTCATAACTGGAACTTTATGGGGATCGAACATGGTGTGTGTGGGGTAATAATTCTAGGGTAGTGGTATGGGTGGGTTAAATACAGTATATGCTTGATTTTAGCAGTGGTTCTCTATATATTGTAGGGAAATCAGTACATATTTATTTTATTTATTACCACAGAATTTCCTGAGTCCCTAATCAGGACATTGCTTCATGTTCTCATCTCTTAAACATGCACTAGTCACATCTATCTAAAAAAAACCCTCTCTCGATCCAACTAAAGTCCTCAAAACTTCTTGAAGAGCTAGTATATACACGTTCACATTAAACTTCCTCCTTGACCCACTGCAATCTGGATTTTGCCCCCAACACTATACAGGGACAGGTTGCTAATGTCCTACTTGCAGCGAAATTGAAAGGCCACTTATCTCTGCTAATCCTTCTTAATCTGTCTGCAGCATTTGATACTGTTGACCACCCTCTTTGGCTTCAAACCCTCCAATCCTTCGGCATTTGCGACACAGCCCTATCATAGTGTAGCCTTATCTGGTGCATCCTCTACCCCTTTACCACTTTCTGTTGGGGTACCACAAGACTCTGTCCTTGGTCCCCTTCTTTTCTCATTCTATATGTCATCATTAGATTCCTTAATAAAGTCTCACAGATTTCAATATCATTTGTATGCTGATGACATCCAAATCTACCTTTCTGCACCAGACCTATTTCCTTCCTTGCTAAATCGTGTCACTAACTCTCTCATATTTCATCTTGGATGCCCTCTCACTACCTTAAGCTAAATCTTTCCAAAACTGAACTCTTTATTTTTGCCCCATCCCCCCAGCTTTTTAGAACTGTTGTTGATAGCATTATTACCCCAACCCAGCACGCCCAATGTTTTGGTCACACTTGTCTCAGATCTTTCTTTCATGCTGCACATGCTGTTCAGGGATGCATACAATATACGCTACCTTTTCCAACCTCAGTTCCTCCACCCTTTTGTTATGCCTGGGAATCCCCTTAGCTTGTAAGCCTATGAGCCCAGCTGTTTGTAGATCACCTTCACAGGAGCTGATTTACAACAGTGCAACTCTAGGCAGGGCCCTCTACCAACTTGTTCCCTATAAATGCTACCATCCATATCATACCTTTGTTTATAGTGATGCGGAATCTGTTGGCACTCTACAAATATAGAGCTGCAGAAAATGCTGGGGCTCTACAAATAACTGATAATAATAATTGGACTGTTGAGAGCTATGCAGATGGTTATGCATGACACATTTACACTACCCTTGCACCGTCTCTATAATGTTATTGCTTTTATTTTTCTCTCTAGCTCCGCTTGTTAAAGGGACATGTAACTTTTTTAATTTCATGATTCAGATAGAGCATGCAATTTTAAACAACTTTCTAATTTACATCTATTAATAATCGCCTAGATTTAGAGTTCTGCAATAGGGTTAAAAAGCAGCGTTAAGGGGTCCTAACGCTGCTTTTTAACGCCCGCTGGTATTTAGAGTCAGGCAGGAAAGGGTCTACCGCTCACTTTCTTTCCGCGACTCGAGGCTACCGCAAATCCCCTTACGTCAATTGCGTATCCTATCTTTTCTATGGGATTTGCCTAATGCTGGTATTACGAGTCTTGGAAGAAGTGAGCGGTACACCTCTACCGCCAAGGATCCAACCGCAAAAAAAAGTCAGTAGTTAAGAGTTTTATGGGCTAACGCCGGAACATAAAGCTCTTAACTACTGTGCTATAAAGTACACTAACACCCATAAACTACCTATGAACCCCTAAAGCGAGGCCCCCCCACATCACAAACCCTATAATAACATTTTTTAACCCCTAATCTTCCGACCGGACATCGCCGCCACCTACATTATACCTATGAACCCCTAATCTGCTGCCCCTAACATCGCCGACACCTATATTATCCCCTTAACGCCCGAGGACGTGCAGGGTACGTCCTCTAAAGGATGTCAGTTAACGACCAAGGATGCACCCTGCACGTCCTCGGTGTGGAAAGCAGCTGGAAACGATCCTGCTCGCTTCCAGCTGCTTTCCGGTTATTGCAGCGATGCCTCGATATCGTGGCATCCTGCAATAACACTGTCTGGCCATCCGATGCAGAGAGAGCCACTCTGTGGCCCTCTCTGCACCGGACATCGATGGCCGGTATCGTTGTTGGGTGGGAGCCGACTTGGGAGGCGGGTGGGCGGCCATCGGTGAGTTGCGTAAGGTGGAGGGGGGCGGGATCGGAAGCGGAGCCGACGGGGGCGCGCACGGGCGCGCACGCGTGCACGGGGGGTGGCGGGCGGGCGCGTGCACGGGGCGGGAGCGGGTGGGAACCGCTACACTACAGAAAAGTAAAAAAGTAAAAGTAAAAAAAAAATTAAATAAACATTTTTTTCTAACCATCTAAGGGATCTGGAAGGGGTGGGGGGTTGGTCTTGGGGGGGGGGGGAAAGCTACACTACAGAAAAGGGACATTTTTTATTTAAAAAAAGCATTTTTTTTCACTAAACTGGGTACTGGCAGACAGCTGCCAGTACCCAAGATGGCGCACATTAAGTCAGAGGGGGAGGGTTAGAGAGCTGTTTAGTGGGGGATCAGTGAGGTTGGGGGCTAAGGGGGATCCCTACACAGAAGCATATGTAAATATGCTAACAAAAAATGCACAAAAAAGCCCAAATATACCTTTTATTTTAGTACTGGCAGAGTTTCTGCCAGTACTTAAGATGGCGGGGACATTTGTGGGGTAGGGGAGGGAAGAGAGATGTTTGGGAGGGATCAGGGGGTCTGATGTTTCAGGTGGGAGGCTGATCTTTACACTAAAGCTAAAATTAACCCTGCAAGCTCCCTACAAGCTACCTAATTAACCTCTTCACTGCTAGCCATAATACACGTGTGATGCGCAGTGCCATTTAGCAGCATTCTAATTACCAAAAAGCAACTCCAAAGTCATATATGTCTGCTATTTCTGAACAAAGGGGATCCCAGAGAAGCATTTACAACCATTTGTGCCATAATTGCACAAGCTGTTTGTAAATTATTTCAGTGAGAAACCTAAAATTGTGAAAAATTTTACGTTTTTTTTAATTTGATCGCATTTGGCGGTGAAATTGTGGCATGAAATATACCAAAATGGGCCTAGATCAATACTTGGGGTTGTCTACTACACTACACTAAAGCTAAAATTACCCCAAAAAGCTCCTTACATGCTCCCTAATTAACCCCTTCACTGCTGGGCATAATACACGTGTGGTGCGCAGTGGCATTTAGCGGCCTTCTAATTACCAAAAAGCAATGCCAAAGCCATATATGTCTGCTATTTCTGAACAAAGGGGATCCCAGAGAAGAATTTACAACCATTTATGCCATAATTGCACAAGCAGTTTGTAAATAATTTCAGTGAGAAACTGAAAGTTTGTGAAAAAATTTGTGAAAAAGTGAACAATTTTTTGTATTTGATCGCATTTGGCGGTGAAATGGTGGCATGAAATATACCAAAATGGGCCTAGATCAATAATTTGGGATGTCTTCTAAAAAAAAAATATATACATGTCAATGGATATTCAGGGATTCCTGAAAGATATTAGTGTTCTAATGTAACTAGCGTTAATTTTGAAAAAAAATGGTTTGAAAATAGCAAAGTGCTACTTGTATTTATGGCCCTATAAGTTACAAAAAAAGCAAAGAAGATGTAAACATTGGGTATTTCTAAACTCAGGACAAAATTTAGAAACAATTTAGCATGTGTGTTTTTTGGTGGTTGTAGATATGTAACAGATTTTGGGGTTCAAAGTTAGAAAAAGTGTGTTTTTTTCCATTTTTCCTCATATTTTATAATTTTTTTTATAGTAAATGATAAGATATGATGAAAATAATGGTATTTTTAGAAAGTCCATTTAATGGCGAGAAAAACGGTATATAATATGTGTGGGTACAGTAAATGAGTAAGAGGAAAATTTCAGCTAAACACAAACACAGCAGAAATGTAAAAATAGCCTTGGTCCCAAACGGACAGAAAATGGAAAAGTGCTCTGGTCACTAAGGGGTTATATTTATTACCCCCTAATCTGCCCCCCCCCCAACGTCGCTGCCACATACCTACACTTATTAACCCCTAATCTGCCGACCGGACATCGCCGACACTATAGTAAATGTATTAACCCCTAGACGGCCGCACTCCTGCCTCACAAACACTATAATAAATTTTATTAACCCCTAATCTGCCCTCCCTAACATCGCCGCCACCTACCTACAATTATTAACCCCTAAACTCCCGCCCCCAACGTCGCCGCTACTATAATAAAGTTATTAACCCCTAAACCTAAGTCTACCCCTAACACCCCCCTAACTTAAATATAATTTAAATAAAACGAACTAAATTTACTATCATTAAATAAATTATTCCTATTTAAAACTAAATACTTACCTATAAAATAAACCCTAATATAGCTACAATATAACTAATAGTTAAATTGTAGCTATTTTAGGATTTATATTTATTTTACAGGCAACTTTGTATTTATTTTAACTAGGTACAATAGCTATTAAATAGTTAATAACTATTTAATAGCTACCTAGTTAAAATAATTACAAAATTACCTGTAAAATAAATCCTAACCTAAGTTACAAATACACCTAACACTACACTATCAATAAATTAATTAAATAAATTACCTACAATTATCTAAACTAAAATACAATTAAATAAACTAAACTATATTACAAAAAAAACAAACACTAAATTACAGAAAATAAAATTTTTTACAAGAAGTTTAAACTAATTACACCTAATCTAAGCCCCCTAGTAAAATAAAAAAGCCCCAAAAATAATAAAATGCTCTTTTACCAGCCCTTAAAAGGGCTTTTTGCGGGGGAATTGCCCCAAAGTAATCAGCTCTTTTACCTGTAAATAAAAATACAATACCCCCCCCAACATTACAACCCACCACCCACATACCCCTACTCTAAAACCCACCCAACCCCCCCTTAAAAAAACCTAACACTAACCCCCAGAAGATCTCCCTACCTTGAGTCGTCTTCACCCAGCCGAGCCGAATTCTTCATCCAAGCGGGGCAGAAGAGGTCCTCCATCCGGTTGAAGTCTTCATCCAAGCGGGCAGAAGAGGTCTTCCATCCGGTTGAAGTCTTCATCCAAGCGGGCAGAAGAGGTCTTCCATCCGATGGAAGTCTTCATCCAAGCGGAATCTTCTATCTTTATCCATCCGGAGCTAGGATTCTATCAGCCAATCGGAATTAAGGTAGGAAAAATCTGATTGGCTGATTCAATCAGCCAATCAGATTGAAGTTCAATCCGATTGGCTGATCCAGTCAGCCAATTGGATTGACCTCGCATTCTATTGGCTGATCGGAACAGCCAATAGAATGCAAGGTCAATCCGATTGGCTGATTGGATCAGCCAATCGGATTGAACTTCAATCTGATTGGCTGATTGAATCAGCCAATCAGATTTTTCCTTCCTTAATTCTGATTGGCTGATAGAATCCTATCAGCCAATTGGAATTCGAGGGACGCCATCTTGGATGACGTCATTTAAAGGAACCGTCATTCTTCGGGAAGTTGTCGGCCAGGATGGATGTTCCGCGTCGGAGGTCTTCAGGATGCTGCCGCTCCGGATGGATGAAGATAGAAGATTTCGCTTGGATGAAGACTTCCATCGGATGGAAGACCTTTTCTGCCCCGCTTGAATGAAGACTTCAACCGGATGGAAGACCTCTTCTGCCCCGCATGGATGAAGACTTCAACCGGATGGAGAACCTCTTCTGCCCCGCTTGGATGAAGAATTCGGCTCGTCTGGGTGAAGACGACTCAAGGTAGGGAGATCTTCAGGGGGTTAGTGTTAGTTTTTTTTAAGGGGGGTTTGGGTGGGTTTTAGAGTAGGGGTATGTGGGTGGTAGGTTGTAATGTTGGGGGGGGTATTGTATTTTTATTTACAGGTAAAAGAGCTGATTACTTTGGGGCAATGCCTCACAAAAAGCCATTTTAAGGGCTGGTAAAAGAGCTGATTACTTTGTAATTTAGGATAGGGTAGGGCATTTTATTATTTTGGGGGGCTTTTTTATTTTATTAGGGGGCTTAGATTAGGTGTAATTAGTTTAAACTTCTTGTAATTTTTTTTATTTTCTGTAATTTAGTGGGGGGTTTTTGTATTATAGTTTAGTTTATTTAATTGTATTTTAGTTTAGATAATTGTAGGTAATTTATTTAATTAATTTATTGATAGTGTAGTGTTAGGTGTATTTGTAACTTAGGTTAGGATTTATTTTACAGGTAATTTTGTAATTATTTTAACTAGGTAGCTATTAAATAGTTGTACCTAGTTAAAATAAATACAAAGTTGCCTGTAAAATAAATATAAATCCTAAAATAGCTACAATGTAACTATTAGTTATATTGTAGCTATATTAGGGTTTATTTTATAGGTAAGTATTTAGTTTTAAATAGGAATAATTTATTTAATGATAGTAAATTTAGTCTGTTTTATTTAAATTATATTTAAGTTAGGGGGGTGTTAGGGTTAGACTTAGGTTTAGGGGTTAATAACTTTATTATAGTAGCGGCGACGTTGGGGACGGCGATGTTAGGGAGGGCAGATTAGGGGTTAATAAAATTTATTATAGTGTTTGCGAGGCGGGAGTGCAGCGGTTTAGGGGTTAATACATTTATTATAGTGTCGGCGATGTCCGGTCGGCAGATTAGGGGTTAATAAGTGTAGGTAGGTGGCGGCGACGTTGGGGGGGGCAGATTAGGGGTTAATAGACATAATGTAGATGTCGGCGATGTTAGGGGCAGCAGATTAGGGGTTCATAGGGATAATGTAGGTGTCGGCGATGTTAGGGGCAGCAGATTAGGGGTTCATAGGGATAATGTAGGTTGCGGCGGTGTCCGTAGCAGCAGATTAGGGGTTATTAGTATAATGTAGGTGTCAGCGATAGCGGGGACGGCAGATTAGGGTTTAATAAATGTAAGGTTAGGGGTGTTTCGACTCGGGGTTCATGTTAGGGTGTTAGGTGTAGACTTAGAGAGTGTTTCCTCATAGGAAACAATGGGGCTGCGTTAGGAGCTGAACGCTGCTTTTTTGCAGGTGTTAGGTTTTTTTTCAGCCAGCTCAGCCCCATTGTTTCCTATGGGGAAATCGTGCATGAGCACGTTTTTCCAGCTTACCGCTACCGTAAGCAACGCTGGTATTGAGAGTAGAAGTGGAGCTAAATTATGCTCAACGCTCACTTTTCTGAGGCTAACACAGCCATTCAGACAACTCGTAATACCAGCGTTGTCTTAAGGGTGCGCTCGAAAAAAACCAACAAAACTCTAAATCTAGCGGAAATTCTCTTCATTATCTTGGTATTGTGTTGAAAAGCAGGGACATATGCTTAGGAGAGTGCTCACGTCTGGATCACTATATGGCAGCAGTTTTCCAAGAATGTTATCAATTTGCAAGAGCACTAGATGACAGCACTATTTCCAGCCATGTAGTGCTTCAAACACCTACCTAGGTATCTCTTCAACAAAGAATACCATGAGAATTAAGCAAATTTGACAATAGAAGTAAATCAGAAACTTTTTTATCCAAAATTGTATGATCTGTCTGAATACCAAAAGAAAATGTGGGGTTTCATATCCCTTTAACTTTTTCCCTTTGTCTAATTGCCTTTCTGTCTTTTAGAACTGCCCATCTCTTCGATCTCCTGCCTCTCTGAGCAGCAACTCCAGCTGTAATATCTCCACATACAGCTATGCACAGACAGCACACAGGTATCAACTAGTGCCAGAGGTTCTGGACCATGTGAATAAATCTATATTTAGTCACCTATCTATATCTCTCTCTCTTTCTCTAGAGACTCTGCTCTTCTTCCTCCTGCCTCTCCTTGTGAAAGAGAAATTGCTATCCCGGTAATCAGAAACAAGTGATGGCTGTTTTTAGCAACACTTTGGACTAGAATTTTCATATAATTTTCCCCCACAGCTTCTTATTTTCCACACTTTTACTGCATTATTTTTTTCCCTTCCCCTTTTATTATTTTATTTCCACTTTTATCTTTCCAGCTATGTTTTCTACCTTTATATAGATTTTGCTCCTCATTTTAAAACCCCTTCCCTCTTTCTCTATGTTCCACAGGAGCCACACTGCACTCTCTTTTTATTGGCTGCCTATGCAAAGTATGGTCGCCCATATGTCTGGGTGAGGTCCAATCATCAGCGACTGGTTGACCCAGAGCAATATGATTGGCCAGTGAAAGACATACCTCTGATCCTTCAATCTGTTTCTGACTGGCACAGTAAAGGTTAGTAATAATGTATTCAGTAAGACAGTAAACAATTATGAGGTATATGCAAAATATATGCATTTAATGTACACCATCACCAAACCCAACATGGGTTAATTTTAAAGAGCATTAAAACTAGCTCCACATTGTATTAGAGAATATTTTTTGTATAGAGGGATAAACAGCTCTCAAGCTTAATTTTTTTCTGGTCAAAAAATATTTAGCGGACCTCAACTTAAATATGAAACTTCTTAGATAATCTCCCACAGTACTGATGAGACTTCTTAGATAATATTGCCATACCAATTGGGCTCCCAGGCAGGGGCATAACTTCAGGGAACTCAGAGGTCTCATTCAAGACTGGGCCTACACCTCTAGGGGCCCTATTTGGTCCTGCAATTAGTATTATTATTTTTTTCTACAACAGGGCCTGGTGGGGCCCTTGCTCCACCTGCATCATGTCTAGCCCCTCAGTATGACCCTTTACAAATATGGAGGCAGGATTTTCAAGATGGCCGTCATAGTATACAGAAAAACTTGCAACCATATTTGTACAGGAAGGCTGAACAAGTGCATATGCTCTAGTGTGGACTAACCAAGGGGTAAGGATAACAGTCACAGAGAAGTAGCTTCTCTTCATCCTGAGTGGTTGCCGGGCTTAGCCTCTGTTGTTTACAAACATTCAAAAACGGTGATATTGAAATAGGGGGCCCGGTGCCCCAGTGAGGTTTAGTTGTACCCCTGCCCTTAGACTTTTTGTGCTACCTGGCTACTTATATAATTATTACACATTTTGCATAGAAAAATAAGTTATTTAATTCCTAACCCTAAATTTATCAAAATATAAATGTAGTTTTTCATGACTGTATCATCAAGGGGACAATAAACAGCTCATATTTACAATATTATTCAGCAGTATTCCAAAAGATTAACATATCTGCAGAGTCTGAATAGGCTCAAAACAGATTAAGACCTTGTTTGCTACAATTGTTTTTAAGTGGTGAAACTCCATACACCACTTTCATTATCTGGAGAAGCCAATCCGGAGTTTGCAGACGACTAGGCTTGCCATTGTTATTGTGTTAACAAAATATCTGTTGTCTGGATATGGAGATAACAAACTGTAAATTAGTGACATATATTTAAGGCTTTCCATGCGTTCTTTTAGTTTTCAAACAATTCCCAATTTTCAGACTTTATTTACAGGAAAGCAGAGCAAAATAAATAATGAACGTGTACAAAAAAGTTGTATACATAACTAAACATTTTATATTACAAACTTGTTTACTTTCCCTTTAAATTAGACTTGTGTGTGGGGGAAAAATTTGTTTCGTTTTTTTTCGGACCGATTCGGATCAATTCAAATTCGGATACATTCGAATGCATTTGTTTAGGATTCATTCGGATTCGGATGTATTCGGTTTGGATTCGATTAATAAATTCTGAAGTTCGGTATGTGTTAGGTGGGATGTGCTGCGTATTAGACTAGTATTATGTACTATAATATTAGGTATAACCCATAGCAGAGTGATATAACCTAATATACTGTACAATACTAGTGTAATTGTGATTAGTCCATGGCCATCCGAATGTAACGAATAAATCCGAACTACTGTTATTCGAATTTATTCGTTAGTTTCGTTGCTACGGTAATTCAGAAATTCGAAATTGATCCGAAGCTCCGAATTTGACAAATTCATCCGAATTTCGATTCGGAACTAAACGAAACGCACATGTCTACTTAAAATTGTATGTGACCTTCTTGTAGGGAATGCTCTCTGTTATTCACCGCCCTTCAGGCTCCTATTGGTTAACTTCTTTTGCTTCTCAGATGTGGAAGTGTGGCACGTGGTTTGGGATGTAGTCAATGCTTGTGTCTCTCCACCTCCACGCAATGCTCTGTCTGTGGACTTTGCTTACCTGCACTCCCTCCCTCTCTCGGAACAATGTCTTTCATCTGGAGCACTTATTGGTTTTTTCCATAATTTGCTACTCCGAGAACCTCAAGGGACTCCAATGTACATGTATGGTATGTACAGCCAGGGCTTCCTGTGCTCTTATTAATTATAAAAAACACTACTTCTCTCTATTGTGATTGCCTCTCACCTTTTTCTTCTCCTTTTTCTTTCTTCCCCTTCTTTTTTCATCTTTCTTTCACTCTTTTTCTATATAATGCACCAAATGATTATGCAGCAATAAACATTCAAAATAATTGCACTATACTGTATATCATTAAAGGGTTAGAAATCTTTAATTTTGGAAACGTAGTACAAAATACATAATCACTTAGTTAAGGGGCCCATTTATCAAGCTCCGAATGGAGCTTGTGGGCCCGTGTTTCTGGCGAGTCTTCAGAATCGCCAGAAACAGCAGTTATGAAGCAGTGGTCTAAAGACTGCTGCTCCATAACCTGTCCGCCTGCTCTGATGAGGTGGACAGGAATCGCCGGAAATCAACCTGACTGAGTACGATCGGGTTGATTGACATCACCCTGCTGGCGGCCCATTGGCCGCAAGTCTGCAGGGGGCGGCGTTGCACCAGCAGCTCTTGTGAGCTGCTGGTACAATGCTAAATACGGAGAGCGTATTGCTCTCTGCATTCAGCGAGGTCTTGCGGACCTGATCTGCACTGTCGGATCAGGTCCGCAAGACCTTTGATAAATAGGCCCCAAGGTGTCAGATTATAAAGTACTGTTTCTTACCTTGAAACAAAGTTTTTATGTGTTCAAAAATTATATTTTATTTACCCCTGTAAAAGGTTATAACGCCCGCCCATAAATGTAGGCTGTAGCTTCAGATATTCTATGCAAGCCCTTCATCCAATTGTGCTGCAGCAATGATATTGTAATTTTAATATTTAAATAAGTGACGGTCCTCAGTCTCAGCATGCGCACTGTAACTTGTGGGCACTCGCATGCGCAATGCACTGTGAAGTTACAGTCTTCCATTTTTGTGTATCAGCAATATCAAATGCGCATATGTTATTGACAACTGATACCACAGCGTCCCTCAATCTTTAGCCATCTAGTGTGCCACGCCTCAGTCCTACGACATGCGCCTCTTCGTCGGCATCCAGTTCAATGTTGATGAAGCAGCAGAAGACAATTAACATATGCGCATCTGTTGTAAGTAGGGCCAGAAAATGCGCATGCGTGACGCCATATTTGTTCTACCTAGGAGGAAATCGGCGGTTTGGCAGCATTTATATTTTCTTTTGTAAATTGCATTAAAATGATAAAAAATGGCTAATAGGTGTCATTTGCTGAATGCAATAACAGAAAACAATGTTTTGAAAAATGGCAAAATATTTTTTGGGTTAACCATCCCTTTAAAGGGACAGTATACTATACAATTGGTTTTCCCTTAGTGTGTTTCCAATAACTTTTTTACCAGCTGCAGAGTATAAAATGTATAAGATTTGCTTTTTTAAGGCTTATCTGTGTATATCAAATAGCTGATTTAGTGTTTTTATGCCACAACCTAATAAAATGGGTTGAGTTTGTAGGTATAATCAGATCTCATTACTTTCCACTTTACTTCTGTTGTCTAATTTCCTTCCATCTCTTGGTATCCTTTGTTAAAAAGTATACATGGACAGGCTTAGAAGAAGCAATGCACTACTTTGAGCTAGCTGCTGATTGGTGGCTATACAATTACGCCTCTTGTTATTGACTTACCCAATATATTCAACTTGCTTCCAGTAGTATATTACTGCTTCTTCAACAAAGGATACCAAGAAAATAAAGCCAAGCTGATAATATAAGAAAATTAGAATGTTGTTAAAAATTGTATGTTATATCTGAATATTATTAGTTATGTGTAGGGTGCCAACAGATTCCAAAGCACTAATATTGAAAGAAACAAATTGGGTTTCATGTCCCTTTAATATGGGACTGTTCATTTTTATTAATAATAAGAATTTATTTTGTATTTACATTGAAGTGTAATGTAATAGATTAGAGCATGTTCATACTGCACTATTGCTTATGTATAACTGTGTTAAACCTCAGCAGATGGAATAATCACATTTTTAAAGTCAATTTGAAGACAGTAAAGATTTTCCAATACAAAGCTTAACATGGGACTGTGAGCCATTCAGGAGTGGCATATGTGCGTAGCCGACAATCACAAGCCATGTAGAGCTCTGGAATAGAACTCTATAGCCAGTAATGAAAATTTGCTATAACTTACGTTTTATTATAGATATGAAACTCTAATAACCAGCTGCCCACTTCAAACGTTTTTTGGTGAGCTTACAGTTTGAACTGTTCTCCAATTGGCGCACTAGCCATACGGCACTCACACAATTTACTTTTATAGCTAGAGTGCTGATTGGAGAACAGTTCAAACCGTTAGCTCTGAAAATAAAAACTTTTGAAGTAAGAGCGTGGGTATTAGAATTTCAGTGCTACATTAAAAAGTAAGTTCTAGCGCATCTTCATTACAACTGATGAATTAAACTCCAAAGGGGAAAGTTTACCATCACCTTAACTATATGTTCATGTAGTTATATTTAAGTGATAGTGGAAAAAGTAAATGCGTTAGTGCTTTTTCCTGTTGTACTTATATATGCCTTTAAATTTCACTTGCTTTTCTCTCCTTATCTATCTGTACACTTCCACTTTTGACAGTCTCATTCCAGTTGTTTTTCCAATTAACCTCCCCGTTCTCTTTACCCGCAGTCTGGGAAGAACTGGGAGAGCTCACCCGTCTTCATGCTCAAACACTGCGAGACTTGAAGGCCCAGAACGTGATGAAGATGCCAGCTTAAAGTCTACTTTGTAAATCCAACAGTATCATATTTATATAATTTAAAAATATAAATAAATGATTGATAGATCTTCTATAGGGCTCTATTTCATTCTGCTAGACAGGCTCTGCAAACAGGTTTACTCACAGCTTATAAAGGAATAGTCTAGTCAAAATTAAACTTCCATGATTCAGTTAGAGCATGCAACTTAAAGCAACTTTCTAATTTACAGATAATATCAATTTGTCTTTGTTCTCTTGGCATCTTTATTGGAATGTAAGCTTAGGAGCCGACCCATTTTTGCTTAAGCACCTGGGTAGCGCTTGCTGATTGATGGCTATATTTAGACACCAATCAGAAAGTGCTACCCTGTGTTCTGAACCAAAAATAGGCCGGCTCTTATGCTTACATTCCTGCTTTTTCAAATAAAGATACCAAGAAAGAACAAAGAAAAATTGATAATAGGAGTAAATTAGAAAGTTGCTTAAAATTGCCTGTTCTATCTGAATCATGAAAGTTTAATTTTGACTAGACTATTCCTTTAAATTTGAGACCACTACAATCAATTGGAAAACACACTGTTGCATGACTTCTGAACAGTATTGTTCATGTTCCTCCCTGCTGCACACTCATGTATCACATATAGCTTTTCAGAAAAATACAGCCAAGGTGTCAACCCTAGACCTTTTATATATATATATATATATATATATATATATATATATATATATATATATATATATATATATATATATATATATATATATATATATATACACAGAAAGTTGTAATATGGTCTATAACTACACATGCAGACAGGAAACGTATTGGATGTAAACCTGTATAGAGAGACTAGCAAGATCTTAATAACCAACATGTAGTGTGCAGTTATGTAAAAAGAAACCGCACATACACAGAGTGGTCATATGACCTTACAGGGCTCCATTGCAATCAATCAGAATTCCCTTCAAAGTTCATTAAGGCTTTTTTTTTTTTTTTTTTTTTTTTTTTTTGATGAAATTTTTTATTGAGGTGTTAAGAAACATGAACAGAAATATGAACAAGATACAGTCACAGGTCTAGAATAGCAAGTTTACATAATGCCAGTGTTACAAGTGGTAAATCATATAAGCAATGATACTGAAATAACTAACTGCTTATCTGCTTTGTTTAAGGTATGCAAACAAATCAGAGAATTAACATATAGCTCAGGTAACTGGCAAAATGTCTGAGTAAAAGAGATGGTTCCAATGACTGATGTGTTGAACCTCATTTTCTAAATAGGATTTGCATATCCCAAAGGTACTATTTAAGACTTAGGTGCACCTATAATGAAATAGTAGAGGGATGAGGGACTTAGAGCTTGCAGGGGGAATAAAGTGAGGATGTAAAAATAGATGGGTATATCACCCAAGCTCCAAGCTATATAGGTTGTGTACTTAATAATACTCATCTGTGGAGGAGTAAGATGTAACATAATATTCAGTGTACCTATGGGGTTGTATGGGCTACAGTTTTTTTTTTTTTTTGATAAGGGTGGTCAGCGGACGAAGTGGAGGGGGGAAAGGGGGGGGCGTGTACTACACGATTCTGAATGACTAACCTCTTCAATATATGATGTGCATTGTTGGGTCTATGAATATCTATAAGCAGTTTGGGTAAAAGTAGACCCTAAGGCTTACTACTTAGTCCTGGGCAATGACACCAGGTTTCCTAAATGTACGCAGGGTAGAAGGCGTTTTACTAAGAGTATATGTAAATGTATATACTGTATATGTTTGAGGATTAGTTACTGAATAAATGGCAAAATATAGAGTCATTAAGGCTTTTTAATTTAAAGGGATGGTCTACTCCAGAATTCAGTGATGACTCCTAGGTAACTCCACGTGTGTGAGCTCAATGTTATCTATATGGCACACATGAACTAACGCCCTCTAACTGTGAAATACTGTAGAAAATGCCTTGAGATAAGAGGCGGTCGTCAAGGGCTTCAAAATTAGCATATAAGTCTACCTAGGTTTAGCTTTCAACAAAGAAATACAAGAGAACAAAGCAAATTTGATGGTAAAACTAAATTGGAGTTTATAACTGCATACCCTATCTGAATCATGAAAGTTTAATTTTGACTTGACTGTCCCTATAAACCTTTCCAAATAGTTTAAATGCCCTACAATAAACTATTTTACACTTTTAAAACAGATTTGTGTCAGAAAAGCACCCAATGTACCCGACAGTACACCAAATTAGAGACTGACCCCACAGCAAAGTTTAAGAGAGAATTATTACATCTGATTGATGATGGGTTTGATGAAGGTTTTTTTTACCAAAATACTAAATAATTCTTGATTGTTGGGAATCCTGTTATTCCAGTATTTATTGTGTTACCAAAAATACACAAGGGAATTGAGAATATGACGGGGAGACCAATAGTCAGTGGTATAGGCTCATTAAATGAGCATCTGTCTTAATGGTTATATGAAATCTTACAGCCCATAGTGAAAGGTCTAACCAGCTATTTGCGTGACACCAAGCAATTACTCAATGAGATTGAAAGAGTAAAATGGGAATCAGATTTTGACTTTTTGACTGTAGATGTTCAAGCTCTGTATTCTTCCATTCCCCATGTTGATGTTTATTCTACGTGTAACAAAATACCTTCTAACATACAACTTTTTTACTTTTGAGGGGGCTTTTTACCTCCAGGGATGTGGGACAGCTATGGGGGCCAAGTTTGCCCCCTCTTATGCTAACCTCTTTATGGGGTGATGGGAACTGTCCCACATCTATAGTTGTGGAAGCCCCTTGAAGAATAATATCATCTATTACCATAGGTTTATAGATGACCTCATTTGCATTTGGAAAGGTGACAGAAACAGTGCACAAGATTTTGTGGCACTGCTTAATGCAAATGAGATAGGTATCAAATTCACTTTTGAATTTGATTACATGGAAATCCATTATCTGGATGTTAAGTTGAGAGGTACCACAGAGGGGTACATACAAACAGAAGTTTATACTAAGCCAATTACAGTTAATACACTACTACATGCCCATAGTAGCCATCCTAGATGTGTATTTGGCTCTGTTGTAAAGGGGCAGTTTATTAGATTAAAAAGAAATTGTAACACAGAAACACTATACAATAAACATGCAGAGATATTGTCTGGTAAACTGAGGGACAGAGGTTACCCCCAAAAAACTATTGAGACAGCCAAAATTACGGTAGCAAAAATCAAAAGAGAGGACTTACTCAAAGAAAGAAAAAATACACTGAAGAGGGTGGATGATAGGGTAACTTTTGTTACCAAATACAGCAATCATAATATCAGATTTGCTCCATTATACAAAAATATTTACCTCTCTTACAAGCTGATGAAAAGCCGGTTAAAATAGCAAGACAAGGTTACAGGTTCTCTTTTAAGAAGGGTATGTCCATAGGCAATCATATAGCCCCCACCAAGTTGAGAAAAAGGGTAACAACACAAAGTTCATGGTTGACATTTAAAGGGACATTTCACTGCAGTAACTCAACATGTAAGGCATGTGAATTTCTCCAAGAAGGGGATTCCTTCAAAAGTTCAGCTACAGGGGAAATATTTTATCACAAAATGTGCCTTAACTGTAGGGAAACATTTGCAGTGTATCTCTTAACTTGCACCGTATGTGACCTACAATATATTGGACTTACGACAAGGGAGGTCCGAGAAAGAGTCAGAGAACATGTCACTAATATATAAAATGGCTCTCTAACAACACCTTTAGTCCAGCATTTTAAAAATCAACATCAGAAGTGTCCTACTTCTTTAAGATGGACAATAATAGAAAAGGTACAGAAGGACAAAATAGAGAATCCAAGTTGGCATTAAAAGAGGTATTCTGGATTCATAAATTAAAAACCAGAATGCCTCTAGGACTCAATTCTGAGTATGATGTGATACATTTCTGGCAATGAAGCCGGTAATATACTCAGAATGAAGTATGGTTGTTCTATGTATATAAAAGTTGCTTTTTCCTTTATTAAAATTACAAAACTGAAAATAAGATGTATAGATTATGAGATCTAGCTGTATATAAAAATTAATGAATGTGAGTGGTATTGCCTTTGCCAGAAAATGGAATGTATTTGCCTTAAAATATGTCAACAGAAATATATAGTACAGAACGAAATTTTTACAAAGATTATCACTAGATAATGTTTTCTACATGAGGAAGTTTTTGATTTATTAATCTTGTAAGCGATTTAAAAGGGACACTAAACCCAAAATTTTTCTTTCATGATTCAGAAAGAGCAGGCAATTTTAAGAAACTTTCTAACTTACTCTTATTATCAATTTTTCTATGTTCTCTTTCTATCTTGATTTAAATGCAGGAATGTGATGCATAGTAGCCGGTCCATTTTTGGTTGAGAACCTGGGTTATGCTTGCTTATTGGTGGGTAAATGTAAGCCTCCAATAAGCAAGCGTTATCCATGTTGCTGAACCTAAAAAGGTGCTGGCTGATAAGTTTTACATTCCTGCTTTTAAAATAAAGATAACAAGAGAACGAAGAAAAATTGATAATAGGAGTACATTTGAAAATTGCATGCTCTATCTGAATCATGAAAGAAAAAATTTGGGTTCAGTGTCCCTTTAAGTAAATGTTATGGATGCTAAAAGGTATGTACTCATGTGTTTAGTTTACAGTAAATTTGATTTAAAGTATCCAAATTAGGAAAGGTAATCTAAGGTTGATATTAATAATTCATTTGTGCCAAGTTTTCTTTATTGGAAACATAGTATGAGTATTTGAGGGTTATTTCCACAAGTCCTTTGTTAAGACCATTATAATATCAGCCTTAGTTTTATACCACTCTAAAATAATAATAAAAATAATAAAAAATAAAAATGACAACATCATATACAATGGTTTATGTCTTATAGCAGACAGCAGCTAGTTAAATTATTTCTTAATTCACTTAGGATGCACCAGGTGCTATGGTCTGTTAGCAGGATTTACCCCACAATACATCTAGTCAGTGATAGGGTAGATAGATTTTTTTTTTTCTTTTTTAATTAACCGATCAGAGGTTGGTAAGACCTTTAAGTAGAGTTAATTGGTATAGTTCCTATATGCTATGGTTACAGCAAATGCCGAAACGCGTAAGCAGGAACTCTACCCTTGAATGCTGTGATGTTTTTGAACCGTTTTTAAGCAATGTTGTTGTAAGCTGCTGCAAGCTAAATACAAGTTAAATTTTATCTACGGAATTGCCTGGTGCTCCTATTCTTTTTGTTTGTCTTGCATGGGAGCAATTAGATACAAATAAAACAATCAGTTCGTAAAGACTTGTATTTTTCAAGTTCAGCATCTTGGCTCCTTTTGAGTGGCTTTAGCTACTTTTTTCCCCCAATCTAAAAGTGCATGCTGTGTTCATATGTTACATATGTGTTATGTTTTTCTTTTCTTTTTTTTTTTTTTACTTTTTGTTAGAAAACCTAAACCTAAATTAAAATTTCATGATTTAGAGTATGCAATTTTAAGACACTTTTAAATTCACTTCTGTTATCAAATTTAATTTGTTAATTAAAGGGACAGTTAAGTCCAAAAAAACTCATTTTAAGAGGGAATGTAATTTTAAACAACTTTCCAATTTACTTTTATCACCAATTTTGATTTGTTCTCTTGATATTCTTAGTTGAAAGCTAATTCTAGGAGGTTAATATGCTAATTTCTTAGACCATGAAGACTACCTCTAATCTGAATGCTTTTTGACCACTAGAGGGCATTAGTTTATGTGTTTCATATGGTGCTCGGACAAAATGCCGACGGACAAAATGCCGAAGCACATTTGTCCGTCAGACATATGTCCGAGATACACTGCTTCCGACTGCACGCCGAACAGCACAATCACGCAATCACGTAATTGCGTAATTGTCATCAGTAAAAAAGCGGATAATTTAAATATATATTGTGGCTACTGAGGTAAAAAAAACAACACAAACACTTAAATAAATAAATTTAAAAAAAACATACCAAATTAAAAAAATGGAGTTCATAAAGACGTGTAAAGGAGGAAGAAAAATGTTATATGAAGGTTATGCATACATTGTAGACAAAAAAAGAAAATGTAACATATTGGAGATGTGAAAAAAAAGGTTTTTGTGGAGGAAGGCTAAAAACCATTAATGATATAATTGAAAAAGATGCATCAAATCATTCACATCCACCTAATGCAGCAAGAATTTTATCTATGAAAACAATTGAAAAAATAAAAGAAGTTGCTAAAAATTCAGAAAAAGTAACATCAAGCATAATATAAAATTGCATATCTAATTTCCCCCTTGAAGCAGCAGGAGCTCTACCTAAAAAAGAAACTCTTGCCAGAATGGTACGTCGACAGCGAACAACACCAAATGGAAACATTTTAAATGATGATTTAAGAAAAACAACCAGAGGAGAAGATTTCATCATGTACGAAAGTGAAAATTTAATCATTCTGTCTACTACAAAAAAAATGTAGATCTTCTTTCAAAAAAACAACACTGGCAGCTGACTCTGTGACGGAACATTTGACTCAGCTCCTTTAGGTTTTCAGTTGTATACAATACATGTTTTAATAGAAGATAACATACCATACCATTAGTATACTGCATATCAAAAAATAAAAATCAGGAAACTTATAATTTAATTTTTAGTATTATAAAAGAAAAAAATCCAGATATCAATCCTATATCAATTACTGTAGATTTTGAAAGTGCAGCAATAAATTGCATGACAAATTTTTTACAAAATACAATAATTTATGGATGCTTTTTCCATTTTTCCCAATGCCTGTGGAGAAAAATACAATCTTTGGGCTTAAAAATATGGTATAATAATGAAAAAAATGCTCTGATCATAAAATGCTTAGAAGCATTAGCATTTGTGCCAGTGGAATAGGTAGTTGAAACATTTAATGACTTTGTAAAATCAATAGAAAAACAAAACAGTAACATTTTATCTGAATTTACTACAACAAGGTACAAGAAGAAAATCTACTTTCAATATTACGATGTGGAACACTTTTGAAAGAATAAAACTAGGGTTACCTAGAACCAACAACTCTCTAGAAGGATGGCACAGAGCATTTGACCAACGAATGTCTGTAACCCACCCAAGCATTTGCAGACTAGTTTCAAAAATAAGAAAGGAACAAGCAGAATGGGAGTTAACAATTAAAAAAATTGATTCTGGAGTTGAACTGAGAAAACCAAAAAAAAAAAAATGAAATCATAAACAACAGGATAAAGAAAATTTTAGAAAAATACAGTGAATACTCAAGCTTAGACTTTTTAAAGTCAATAGCACATAATATATAAGATTTACTTAAATAAATCAAGATACATTCGGCCGAGGGCAGATACGATCCAACATTTTCTGTTACAATCAGTGACTCAGCCGCCACAACTGCCTCTGGGAACCTATCCATGGGTCCCTACCCTCACGATGTACTTTTAACACATAATATAATTATAAGTTAATATATAGTATATATGTATATATATATATGACCCTGGGGAAGTCTCCCTACTTGGCGGGATCAGACTGATATACTTCAGGAAAGTTTTCTTTTGTGAAAAGCACACTGGTCTAAAAGAGGCTGCTTCCGGGTGGTAAATCGCCATAGAACAAGCCACTGAGCTGTTGTTCGTTCCTGGTAGAGCGCTTCTCTCTTTGTATGCAAATTATTATGACCCTGGGGAAGTCTCCCTATGGGTGATGGGGGAAACCAGACGTGGACTCCTTGCCCAGTGTGCTTAGAGGAATGTGGCTGCACCTCACTGACGAGGCCCATAGGAGGCCGAAACGATCGTCTGGGGTTGTCATGTTCCTTGTTCAGAGGAGAATTGCCTGGTATTTCGGGGCTGGACTGACCGTACTTGGTGGGATCAGACTGATATACTTCAGGAAAGTTTTCTTTTGTGAAAAGCACACTGGTCTAAAAGAGGCTGCTTCCGGGTGGTAAATCGCCATAGAACAAGCCACTGAGCTGTTGTTCGTTCCTGGTAGAGCGCTTCTCTCTTTGTATGCAAATTATTATGACCCTGGGGAAGTCTCCCTATGGGTGATGGGGGAAACCAGACGTGGACTCCTTGCCCAGTGTGCTTAGAGGAATATGGCTGCACCTCACTGACGAGGCCCATAGGAGGCCGAAACGATCGTCTGGGGTTGTCATGTTCCTTGTTCAGAGGAGACTTGCCTGGTATTTCGGGGCTGGACTGACCGTACTTGGCGGGATCAGACTGATATACTTCAGGAAAGTTTTCTTTTGTGAAAAGCACACTGGTCTAAAAGAGGCTGCTTCCGGGTGGTAAATCGCCATAGAACAAGCCACTGAGCTGTTGTTCGTTCCTGGTAGAGCGCTTCTCTCTTTGTATGTATATATATATATATATATATATATATATGTATATATATGTATATATATATATATATATATATTTATATAGCAAAGAAGATTATATATATTTATGTTATATATAAGTTGATTTAATTGTCTTTTGTCAGTCCACTATTAAAAAATGTTTTAGCTAAAACCGTGATTTTTAAGCTTCATTCCCACCCAGCAGCCGGAAGAATGTCTTTCGGAATATTATCCGTCGGACAAATGTCCGTCGGACAAGCATTCGTCGGATAACAGTCCGGCCACGGTTTCATATAGATAACATTGAGCTCATGCAAGTGAAGTTACTCTGGAGCGAGTGAGCACTGATTGGTTAAAATGCAAGTCTGTCAAAAGAACTGAAATAAGGGGATAGTTTGCAGAGGCTTAGATACCAGGTAATCACAGAGGTAAAAAGTGTATTTCTATAACAGTGTTGGTTATGCAAAACTGGGGAATGGGTAATAAAGGGATTATCTTTCTTTTTAAACAACACAAATTCTGGTGTTGACTGTCCCTTTAAGAATCCTTTATTGAAAAGTATGTATGCAAATTTTCTGTAGCAGCAATGCACTACTTGTAGCCAGCTGTGGACTGGTGGAAAATTTTCCAGCTCAACTGATTTTGACTCTGAAAGATTGTGATCACCTTGTGAATAAAAGAGACAGTAAAGTCCAAATTAAACTTTCATGATACAGATAGGGAATGCAATTTTAAACAACTTTCCAATTTAGTTTTATGATCAAATTTGCTTTGTTCTCTTGGTATTCTTAGTTAAAAGCTAACCTAGGGACCGCTACCGGAACCCGTATTAGTGCCTCTCCAATGCACTAAGCTGCTTGTAGCAGCATTCGCAAGGATCTAAAATTTCTTGCAAACTCCTGTACAGTTAACTAAACAAAAACTTTCAGCTCGTTGCAGTAACTAAGGAAAAGGTACAGAAGGGGCGACTTTTGACTAGCGTACATACTCAGTGCCTTTACCGCCCCATAAACTCCTCTCTTAACGTTGGTACGTGTGAGTGACTCCATTGGCCCTGGGTGCAGAACGTTACCTATCTTCTGGATAAAGAAATGAGACTTGTCTAACACCAACAACCTTAGCTGACCGGGACCATCCCTCCTCTAATCCATCTTGACCTCTTGAAGAAACGGAGGTAGACTTACCACCCTGACCGGACATTGGTCTGTGGCTTAGCTAACTCTCTGATCCCTACTCGGTCCTGAAGTGGAGACCCCTGGCCTGCTGGATAACTTCAAGCTGAGCGCTGACTGCCGGATACTGCGAGCCACAGCGTCCCTGACGACAAGGGGGAGAGGAGGCGCAGCGATATCTTGAGCGCTGTTTCCCATTGGTCCGGACGTCCCCTCCCACCGGTGCTGCGTGAGGGGCCTGGATCATTCTGCTCACTGTGCTGCTTGTCCTGATTTGGGTTGTTGCGGTCCCCCGGCATTTGCATTGGGCCTGTCTTGCCGGGCAACTCTCTCCAGGATCCTCCCAGCTTTTCCTGTTTGTCCAGTGCTCCCCCTCCCACCAGTGCTGCGTGTAGGGGAAGCCTGGTCTCATAGAGAGGATTTCCTGGGCATCGCATACCTCTGGTCAGGAGTCGGTAAAGAATACAACGCCTAACTGACTTACGCTTGTGTCTCTTCAGCTTTTTTTCTTAAAAAAAAAGAACACAGCATCAGCTACTACATATGCTTTGCATAATAACTTTACTCTGTCGCCACAACCAAACTCCCACCAATACTCCTGTTAGAATCATACTGGCCTTTTCCCTCTATAAATCCCCACATGAAGAACACTACCTCAGGGATGGACTTTCAGTATGTCTCACGATAAGACTCTGGGCTATAAGTAAAGGAATCTTTATATGGGACTCTAATACATCTACCAAAACGGGTCCAGAATATATCTATTTAGGCACATGGTGAATGGCCCTTGATACATTTGTGCTTTTTGTAAATAAAAAAGAAAAAAATGCATTAGATTGTTCCTGGAAAGGAAGGAAAGGGGCAAGGGGGGAAGAAAGGGCGGAAGGAGAGTAAGGGGAAAAGGGAGAATTGTTTTCATGAAAACTGTAATTGCCTTTGCCTATATTTACAAATTAATGTGTGATTGCCTTTTAGATATAGTAGTGTCTAGGATGAACATGAATATATAGCTTTCAAGGGAATCAAAATACAGAGCATAAGGCTATTAAGCAGCCAGATATTAAAGAAGGTTTTCTGCCCTTTAATTTCATAACTGCTAAACTAAGCTACTACCCGTGTCCACATATGCTGTCAAAACAATAATGAGTTGCTGTCTTATGTCATTATCTTTTATATATCCATAGGTACTAGAAGTTTTCTTCCTCAATACCTAAAGCATAATCTCCCAAAGCATATCCTAACTTAATCTCTGCCTTCACGCAGAAAATAAGAAACATTGTGTCCTGTCTGGTATCTGCAATAAGTCACTCATACTCTATACCCGCTAGAAGCTGTGGAGACTTAGATATAAGCTGACATAAACGACAGCTATTATGACCCTAGCGCATACCATTTCCGATGTAAGCTGAAAGCACCAGGCTACAGAGAAAAGTGACAATAAACTGGTATCTCCCTGTAGATAACTGTTCTTTTTAGAGGTGCTATAGGTATATATAAATTATCCTAAGTAATGCACTAGCACCACTGTAATGACACTGTGCCTATAATATTATATGAGTAACACAACTGCACTGTTATACTGTTACTATACAGGGCTATAGGTGTATTTAGAATTGTGAGAATATTGCAGTAGCACTGTCCTATTGTTACTAAAAAGGGACCACAGGTGTGCATAAATACATGTAATTAACACAGTACCACTGTACAGGCACATAAAAACCTGTCTGATTAATATATCAGTACTACCGCACTACCACCATACAGGGACACAGGCGCATATAAAGCTATATGATTAATACAATAGTACCCGGTTAGGATTAATAAATCACCCTAAAACGGTATTACACTGTCTCCTTACCTGGTTTTATATGTTTTGTATACTGTGAATACATTTCTCAAAACGTTCTTCTTTTTATAACTGGTCTTAGCCTCTGGTGCTAATAAGGGAATGAATAAATATTATCTACTTTGGTAATTTACACAGTACCACTACTCGATATACCTCTGCTTCTAAATCACAAAATCTCACGATTTACAACCGAACTGACCCTGTTTAATTAATATTCTGATAATGTCTTCTATATTACCTATTGGTTAGTAAAACTGAAAACCCACGGTTAGATTATCTTTGTTTAATCATCTTCTCGCCCCTGATTACAGGAAAGCATAACTGCCTTATTTGCTTATTTCTTAAGAGCAGTGACTACCCCTCTGAGCCTTTTTAACTCACATTTCGTATATCACATACATCTGGGTCTTTTTCTTTTTTTTCTCAAACTTCTTAGTCTCTCTCAGGGGGAAGAAGGAAATAGGAAAAGAATATGGTCTGCTATTGATACTAGCAACATAGTAAGATTAGTTACATTTTGCCTTCCATATAAAAGTTAAATTAACAAGGATTAATTTTTACAAATCTACCTTTGAATTATCAACTGCAGTTAATAAGGTCTAAACCCCCTATTACGTCCTACGTCGTGTAGCATACCATGAATAAATAAGACAGCACACCAAGTTGGGAAGAAAAAGACCGGTCACGGTCACGTTTATTCAAATAACGAATAACTAGTGCCTAATGTTATTCGAATTACCTTAGGCACTTAATCTTATTTCCAAACTTGGCAACAAGTTCGTATACAGAAATATCAGTTGGCGGCATCTTTCCCTAACCTAGCCCCTTTAGGTAGATGGTCAAGGCCCCTTTCGATGTCTGCAGAATGACACCCGGCTGTCACGCCCAATGGCACTGAGAGAGAGCTGTGAAGGTTAGAGATCTTCGGTCTTGTTCGCAAGGGAGAGGACCCCC
Source organism: Bombina bombina (assembly GCF_027579735.1). Classification (NCBI taxonomy): domain Eukaryota; kingdom Metazoa; phylum Chordata; class Amphibia; order Anura; family Bombinatoridae; genus Bombina; species Bombina bombina. The sequence continues at coordinate 863,651,813 of NC_069504.1, read as the reverse complement.
AGACCGGCGTCTGGCGGGCGTAACCCCTCCCCTTTTTAGACCGTCACTCTTCTCTCCCCGTGCCCGCTCCCCAGGGCCCTGACCACCCGCCACAAGAGCCAGGCGTTCTCTTGCCGCCACACACAAAAACCGACAGGCACCTATAATAACTTAACATCAACTTTAAATATAACCTTAATAACCATTAACAATTAAACTTTTTTTTTTTTGAACTCTATAGCACCCTTAACAACCCATTCTTAAGGTCTTTCAAGAACAAGTCCAGACCGACGTCGGTCAGGTGGACCCCATCAGGACGAAATAGGTCCTTCTTGTCGGCCGTTATCCCATCGTGCCTAATCACGAAGCCCCCCAGGGCCGTGACCGCTCTCCCCAACTCTCTATTCACCTTCTTCCGCACATTATAAGCGGCTCTCTGGGTCACAATGTGTCGCCAATGCAGCCGAGCAACCACGTTGGACCAACCAATTCTGACCTCTTTCAACCAGGTGTAAATCCACCTAATATCTGCTGTCATCCTCTTAATCAAATCCAGGGCTGGTAATGCCCCCAAGTCATTACCACCCAAATGCAGCACTATAACATTAGGCTGCCCCCACCTCCTATGCGCCTCCTGCAACAAAGCTGGCAAATCGCCCCACACAAGACCTCTGCGTCCTAACCACCGGAAGTTGGCCCTGGACGTTTGGAATCCAAGTTGTTGCCCTTCCGGCATCCTCAGCGCCCTGATGGACGCCCAATGGATAAATGAGTGTCCAACTATCCACACTCGAACTGGGGGTGAACTTCTCAAAACACCTGGTAAAACAGACGATATCCCATAAGCCAGAGCCACACTGGCCCACAACACAGCCCCCCACTGTCAAGCTCCCTTATACGCTGCCCCCATCCCTTGCACCAACCCGCTAATCGCCCCACGGGGGCCCCGTTGGTGCCCGCTAAACATGACTAACTAAGCGCCATTGAACCACATCCCCTTCTAGGAATGTGGACTAGGGGCGGGCCTAATGTAAGTTTTATATTGGGCTGACCTCCATCTACCCAAGCGCTTTATTTCCGACGCTGCCACCCCCTTCTCCGCTGCACAGGTAGCAGCGCCAATCCTAAAGGAATGGGCCGCTATTCTCTTGGGGTCTAGCCCTGCTAACCCCGCCGTTCTCCCCAGGACCTTTCTGAACTGAAATACTGACAATGCCGTTCCATCCTCGTGCGAACTGCGAACAATGTTGCGGGCGGAGTTTCTGAAACTCCTCCACGCACCGCACAGGGCAGCATACTGCTTCCTCCTGTCTCGCCAGGGGAAGCCACGTGCCCCTACCTTCTTGATCTGTTTTGGACCTTGGAACGAATAGTAAGGCGCCCCCTTGGGCTAGCCGCACATGTTCCGCCAAAACCCCCCTGTGCCATTTGTTTTTGCCGATGATACCAACTCGCTCACCCGCAGAGCTCCTGCAAACGCTAACGCAAACTCTGTTCGAAAGAGCAGCGTCTCGTATTCCGATTTGCAGACTTCTTGTAAGCCAAGTGCCAACTGCCTCAGCCTACTCGCTGTGATAGGTTCCCTATGGTCCTTGACCCGGGGAACCATCCTCCCCCAACCCTTCAGCACTTTTCTAACCAGAAAAGCCTGAGAGTGGTCCGCATAACCGAGTGCCTTGTTAAAGAAGGACACTGCCGCCAGCCTACCTGCAGCTCCTGCCCTGCTAACGCCCTCTTTCCGCATCCAAGCCAGCCATTCCAACACATGAACCCTGTTGGCCCCTTGTACCTGAACGCCTCTCTGACGACAGAAAGCATCCCATCTGTTCCAGTGGCCCAGGTAGTTCACCCAAGTCTTCGGGGCCAGGGACGCCTTAACTAAACCGAGGATGCTCTCCCAACCTTCATCAACTGCCAAAGATAAGAAGGGCACATTAGACCCTCCTTCGCCGCCCTGGGCGCTGCTTTTCTAAACTGCCCCCAATTGAATCGAGAGAGTGCGTTCTGCACTCCCGGGACGTGTTTGGCGGTGAAACATATGTTGAGCTGCAAGCAGCGCAACACCAAGTGCCTCAGATAGCACATGACATTAGGCGAAGTCGCGGACAACCTGTTAATGGCGTACACCACACTCTGGTTGTCCGTCCAAAACACCACCGACCTGTTTGCCAGCCGGGCACCCCATATTTCCACAGCTACTATAATTGGGAACAGCTCCAGTAGCGTCAGGTTCCTGACGCACCCAGCCTCTATCCAGTCTCTGGGCCATGGAGCCGCACTCTACTCCCCATCCAGGTATGCTCCGTAACCCGAGCTGCCTGCTGCATCCGTGAAGAGGTGAAGGGCTTGATTCGAAACTGGCGGGTGCCTCCACAGGCAAACCCCGTTGAAGTTAACCAAGAACCTATCCCACACCTCTAGATCCTCCTTCACCTCATCCGTGACCCGAGCCCATGTTGCATGGCCCCCGAGGGCCCTTCAATTGCCCCTCCAGGCGGCGGTTGAAGACCCTTCCCATTGGGATCACACGCCCTGTGAAATTCAGAAGGCCAAGCAAAGATTGGACCTCCTTAATGGGAACCCTTGACCGCCCCATAAATGCCCTGACGGCCTGCAGCATACGTTGCACTTTGTCATCCGGCAATCTGCAAACCGCATGCACCGTGTCAATTTCTATCCCAAGAAATGTTATGCACGTACATGGCCCCTGCGTCTTCTCATCCGCTAGGGGGACCCCAAAACGAGCCATCAGCTCCTTCATGACCATCATGAGCTGGTCGCATTCCGTGCAACCCGCTCTTCCCACCAATAGGAAATCGTGGAGGTAATGAGCAATCGCCCCACCTCCTGACGCCGTTTCCACCACCCAGTGCAAGAATGAACTAAAGCACTCTAACAATGAGCAGGACAAGGAGCAACCCATTGGTAAGCACCTGTCCACGTAGTAACACCCCTCGAACTTCATCCCCATGAGCCTAAATGCCGAGGGATGGACGGGTAGCAGACGGAACGCCGACTCTATGTCGAGCTTAGCCGTCAGTGCCCCCGGGCCACACGACCTTACCACCTCTAGAGCATTATCAAACGATTGGTAATGCACCGAGCTGATTTCGGGGCCAATGGCGTCATTGACCGATCCCCCTTTTGGGAAAGACAGGTGATGAATCAGCCTGAACTTCCCCGGCCCCTTTTTACGCACCACCCCCAATGGCGAGATCACCAGATCTGCCATTGGGAGCTCCGCTCCGGCGTGGGGACCGCCACAGTATCTGCATATGTGCCGAAAGGAGCAATTGCTCCCCCTGTCACACTGCTTGTCCTGGAATTTCCAGCACTCGCGCCCCCGCCTACTGACTCTTGCCCCCTGTCGCTGAAGTCCCTGCGCTGGGGGTGGGGTTCCGCCTTCCAGCCCTAATTTCAACCACAGGTGCATATCCTGCGTGCCGAAATGCAGTAATGGGTTCCCCACCATCTTCCTCCTGAAGGCCATGTCATACTCCCGCCATGCACCCTCTTTAAATCTGTTGTGGATATCCTCAATAGTATCCTGATACTTAAAGAGGTTATGGCCTTGCAACGGCCACCTATCCACATAGCAGGCCGCTAGTACTCTGAAGCATTTAAGCCATTCTTCGTACGTTTCAGGCCTGCGTACCTTTTTAGGGCCGGATCCATCCTGGGCCCTTTCTTTCACCCTAAACACGTCCAGTGAGAGGTCGAAAACATTAACGTTGCGACCCTCCTGTATTTTCGTAATTGTTTTCATCTTAAGGTGACCGTAAAGTGAATGAACCAAGCACGGGTAAGTGTCCCCCTGTGCCTCCACCTTACGAGGCACGGCAGCCCCGGGGGCACCTCCCTCAGGTCTTGCGACCCCAGGCTCCCCGTCCGAGGGCCCCGACCCCCTGGCCCTGTTCTTCGCATGCCCTGCCGCCATCTTCTTGATCCACCTAAACATTCTACGCTGGCCTTTCCCCACTAGTCCCAGGTCCTCCCCACTGTCTGACCCTGAGCCACTAGATGAAGAACCCGTGTCAGCATGTAGTGTGTGAGGTGCGTAGTACTCACCATGTCCAGGGCGGCTTGCTTCGCTGGGTGCTGGTGCCGACGATCCTGTCTGATCCAGCTGCTCGCTGCTCTGATTCGCCACCACCAGTGCCCCAGCCTCGGTCGCCATAGCTGAAGCAGGCCTAATCTGTACCTGTGGAGACAAAGCAACTTGGGGAGTACTCTGGCCAACAGGTGGTGCGCCAAAAGAGACATTCCTCTCCTCCATCCTATGGTCCCCACCAGCACTCATCCCTAGAGCTGCAGCCACAGCTCTTCTAATCAAAACTTCCTGATCAGACCCCTCCTGAGCGTGTGCACTCAACCCGGGAGGTGCCTGCTGCCTTGCCATCTCACGCAGCGCAGATTCAACAGCCCTCTTAATGACCTCCTCCTGCACCTGCAACGTAGTAACCTGTCCTAATGTCGGCCCACGCTCAGCAACCCCTAACTCCTCATTCGCAGACATCCCACAACCATGCCCGCCAAGCACTGTCTCCCCACTGATGCCATACTGTGCCCCATGGGCACCGCCATGCGTTATCCCCGCATGCGACCCACTTGAGCCCCTAGCAGCATTCCCCACAAACATGCCACCTCTAGCATCCGTGAGCCTTAAATTACATGCAACAACGTTCCTGCTCCCCCCAGCACCAGACGCACTTGTACCTTCACAAACTCCAGTCCCCGTGTGTGCATGCGCAGCTGCACGGGAACCGTTTACACCCAGACGCGCTGCCACCAAAGTTGAAGGCCCCTCTGCACCATCAGTCACAGCCTCACACCTCTGACTACCAGCCGCCACAACCATGCGCGCATGCGCGGTCATTCTCTGCCCTTCAGCACACACGCGCGCCTGCGCACTTGTGCTGGGCCTCTCCTCCATGCTGCACCCCTGAGCCTGAACCGCACCATGCACCCTGGCCTCCCTGGGTAAGTACTCCTGCCTCTCACCGCTGCCGCCTGTTGTCGCCCCACCCGCGACCCGAAGCCTCCCCAAGTTACCTGGGCCGCTCCGGTCGCGCGGTGGGACATCTCCTGCCTCCCTCCAAGATGGCGGCCGAGATCCTCCTCCTCTGACGAACTAGAGGAGTAGATCTCGCGTGACCCGCCACCTGAGAGGGAAGGCCACGCTGCGCACTCTGCACTCGCCGATACCGGGCCCCCTGCCCCATCGGCCTGCTGTGTCACCACCGAACCACCGACAGCCTGGGCCGCGGCCGGGCCCAGCACCTGAGCAGAAGGGGCCATAGCAGAGGCCAAAGTTTGGGCCAGGGCCATTACCGCCGCCATGGCTGCCGGTGGCAAAGCTTGCAAGGGATCTGCACTCTCACTCCCCAAATCAACCCCAGGACCCATAAGGGGGGCCGCCAGCACCCGCGGCCTTCCCGCCCCCCACTAGGCCCAGCCTGAGCCTCCACACAGCCCACTCCCCCCGGCTGCAATCCGGATATTAACCCAGGCCTCACTATGGGGCTTGATTTGGGCCCAGTACCCTTCCTACCCCCCTTTGCAGGCCCTTTTCCCTTATTAAAACTTCTCTGGGGGGGGCGTTTTTTGGGGGGTTGGGGGTACCACATCATCTGATCCATGCTCCTCTGTCTGTCTAGCAGGTCCTTTTTTCCTGGACGTCATCTCAACAACCTCCCTGTATCTCTTGGGTGGCAGAGATTTCCTCCTAGACCTATCCATCTTCAACACTCTTCCTTCAGGGACACAGAAACTTTCCTCTTGAAGTCTGGAACCGAAAAGAGGCCGGATACTCTGCTGCAGGACCCTATAAAGGTAAGCACAAACACCGCCTCCTCCTTTGCAACATTGTAACAAAACACAATCTCACATTCTCCAGACTTCAAGTTGGTAAGCCCTTAATGTTGTTACAGACCCACTAGAGGGCCCGCCACTCTCATAATCTGCAGAGGAAAAGAGAAATATAGGGAAGAAAGAAGGGAGTGAAAGGGAATAAATTAGATTCCACCTTCTCATCTGAGCTTTCTGTAGTTAAAGCTGAAAAATCTATGGGCACAAAGAGCTTGACTAACCATAAACAACACAACTAAAATATCTGCTAAAATAATCTACTGTTGATTTCCTGAAGCAAATTATTTGGAGATATTAACCCACACTGCTACTGCTCAATAGATTAGAAAACCTCTACTCCATAAGGAAGAGAGGAAGAGAGCTCTTATACAATCTCTCTACTCTCACATTAATGAAATAGGCAACTGCGTGTTGTTTTTAGAACATCAAGGGCTGAGCATTTCCCAGAATCCCATTACTTAAATTGCTATTAATCCCATATAACTGAACTTCTGCCAAAACCACAAACACTTTAATTTCACCTGTACTAACAATTGAACACTTACAGCGGTAATTAGAATAAATTTATATTTTCCAGAACCTCACATTAGCCACCCTAGTCTAGCTTAAACACAGATCACCTCACTTTTCTTATATCATCGATCACAAGTATCACCCCTTGAAACACAAATTCCTTCACCTTCCCTCACACTATCACGCCCTCACATTCTCTCACTTTCTTGGATTAGTCTCACCCGGGAATATCACTCCTATCTAATTCCCCTTGGTCTTTTTCTTTTTTTTTTTTTCTTTCCCACTTTCCCTGCAAGCGTTTTTTTTAAACGCCTTCTCCCTCACTATCACAAATAGACATGTGGCTTATGGAAAAATTTCTCTCTTGTACATCCAAGACACCCTCCCCAAATATGGCAGCTAAACACAGGGACAGGAAATCTAAAAATACTCAGGATTCTATCACTGAATCACAATCAATCTCAGCCCACACAGTAGTCTTGCCGGAACCCTCTAATCTACAAAGCCTGGTTGTAAGTATTACAGAAGCTCTTACACCCAAATTTGATGCTCTTAGGGCAGAGATTAGATAAGACATTTCCTCACTAACCCAAGAGATTAGACAATTCTCCAATAGGATGCAGGAAGTGGAACAGCGAGTGTCAGATCTAGAAGATCTAACGACAGGGCACAGTTCTAAATTAGAAATTTCTAGTAATAATATTCAAAAAATTTATGACAGGCTGGAGGATCTGGAAAACCGCTCCAGAAGAAATAACATTCGAATAATAGGTCTCCCAGAAGATAAACAATATGATGACTTATGCTGTTTCATATCAGATACACTCACAAAGGCTCTTAAAATCCCTCCAACCTATCATCCGATTCTGGTGGAGAGAGCCCATAGACTAGGCACTCCCCGCTTAGATAACAAAAATGGTAATCGCCCTAGACCGGTTATTGCAAGACTACTTAACTTTCAGGATAAGAATATGATATTGCAATATTTTCGAAAAAATCAGCCAATCCTCATAGAAAATGACAAGATTCTAATTTTTCAAGGCTTCTCGGCATATACAGCCTCTAAGAGAAGAGAGTTGGCTCCGATATGTACCAAGTTCATACAGAATGGTCATCATGCCACTATAATCTACCCTTCCAAACTTAGAGTTGTAGTTAACGATACAACACATCTATTTGAGGATGCCCAACTGGCTGAAAATCTCTTTAAGACTTTGAACCCACAACCTCTACTCGAAAAAACGCCCTTAAACTGGGCAAAATATATTCGTGCTAAATGTATTAGAGACACTTTCTTAATGACCCAAGAAACCCATAGAGAACTCAGGTTCCAAGCCAAACTATACAGATTTGGCAACAAATCTGGAAAAATGCTAGCTAAATTAATTAAAAATGAAGAAAGAAAACCAACGATAGAAAGACTGTTTCACAATGGGAAACAGATAACGAAGCCGGAAGAAATATCAGGTATATTCACAGAATATTTTCGAGATATATACACGTGCAGAGAGTATGATGCCGTGAAAGCATCAGAGTTCTGGAATAAAATCACTTACCCATCAGTTTCGGCTGAAGAGATAGCCAGTCTTAACTCTCCTATTTTAAAAGAAGAGATAGAGAAAGTAATTTCCAACCTTCCCCTCAATAAAGCAGCAGGTCCGGATGGACTTCCAAATGAATTCTACAAAATCCTATCAGCTGAAATAACACCTTATTTGAGTAATCTCTTCAACGAGATCTACGTCAATGCCAACCCGGTCCTACCCTCCTTTCCTTCTTCACTTACGACTTTGATTTTAAATGGCGGGAAGGATCCATTGCAAAAAGAGTCATACAGACCAATTGCTCTGTTAAATTCTGACTATAAAATTATGACTACTATCTTAGCGAATAGGTTACAGACTATCTTAACGAAAATAATTCATACGGACCAAGCTGGATTTCTTAATAAACTAAACTTTGTGGCAAAAATTAGAGAACTTCTTGTTACACTGGATTATATTCAGAACCTTCCCTCCTCCGAGGCGGAGAGAGAGGACACCCCAGATCTAGCTATCTTGTCAATCGACGCAGAAAAGGCGTTTGATTCGGTAATTTTTAACCACATAATAACATCTTTAACAAAATTCGGGATCAAAGGAAATTTCTCCAATTTTCTAGAAAATTTACATAAACAATCCCATACGCGATTAATAATAAATGATACCATCTCTTCTCCGATCGTAATAGACAGGGGGACACGCCAGGGCTGCCCTCTCTCTCCGCTTCTCTTTGACATAGCTATTGAGCCCTTGGCAATCATGATAAGGGAATCTCTCAATGGCATAAAAATTCAGAACTATGAGATAAAAGTTGGACTGTATGCGGCTGATCTTCTAATCTACCTGTCCAATACAAAGCTTAATATACCAAAACTTCTTCAAATAACCGATCAGTTCGGCTCTTTCGCAGGATATAAAGTGAATAAATCAAAGTCCGAGATTCTCTGGCTGAGGAGAAATAATAGCTCTATCTTAAATACTCCATTCAGTGTGGTTTCTGAATCTTTTAAGTATCTTGGGATACATATACCAATTGACCTAAGAGACCTATATAAACTTAATATATCTCCTATACTAACCAGCATTAAGGAGAAATTAAAAGACTGGCAGTACTTACCATTATCTATCTCCGGCCGATCAGAATTATTTAAAATGATTCTTCTTCCTAAGCTTCTCTATATTCTGCAGAACGTCCCGCTAATCTTGTTAGAGAAAGATATTCTGTCTATTAACACTTCACTTAGACAATTTACATGGCAAGGGAAAAGATCTAAGATATCTCTTGCCAAACTTACTGCACCAAGGGATATGGAGGCTTAGCAGTACCAAATATTAAATTTTACAATCTTAGTTTTCTAGCACGTATAATAACGGACTGGACTTTTGCTAAGAATTATATTCTGAACAACAAGCTGGAACTTAACATCTGTGAACCATACCTTCCACTAGCTATGATTCACTGCTTACCAAAGAAACTCCCAGCAAAGATCAAGAGACTTAAAACTATATATAATCCCATCAAGGCATGGTGGAAAGTAACCAAAGCCCTGGCAATAACCAGCACTGTCTCAAATTATCTTCCCCTGATAGGGAATCCACAATTCCAAGCAGGTATAAATTCAATGGTTTTTAATTGATGGCATAACAACGGCCTCGACAGGATAACTTATCTGATAGATAGTAATAGAAAATGTATTAAGACCTTTGAAGAATTGAAGAATGAATTCAATCTTCTCAACAAAGATTTTTTCGCATACCTGCAAATAAGACACTTTATTGCTGAACTAACTAAAGAGGCAGGCTGGTGCTGGGCGCTAGGTAAGCTGGAAAACTGGTTAACTTTAACTAAAAACGGGTACATGTCTATTGCCCCGTGTTATCACACACTAAGTGTTAGTAAAGGTGCCCCTACTCTGGACAAGATGGCAGCGGTGTGGTCTTCTCTAATACCCCAGTGTAACATCGAACTAAAAACCCTTCAGCTATCAATTAATAATGTGGCATCGACTACCTTATCGGCTACTTGGCGAGAGGCGCATCTTAGGCTCCTTCACAGGGCCTATTTCACCCCGGAGAAAGGCCTCAGAGTGCATAATCAACAATTCAATAAATGCCCTAAATGCTCTTATCCTGCAGCAGACCTGATACATATGTTCTGGCATTGCCCCAAAATTAGAAGGTTTTGGAACAAGCTAGAATACTGGCTTAAAACTGCTTTGAAAACCGAGACACTTACTCTATCACTATACCAAATCATATTATGCTTAAATATAGAAAGTAGCTATCAGAGTAATGAAAAACTAATAAATCTCTCTATCCTAGCCTCTAGATACTTGATTTGCAAAAAATGGAAAATGAGAACACTGCCGACGATTACCGAAGTCAAGAATTATCTAAAAAAACAATGTGTACTAGAACAAAAAGATACAAATATTGATAAGGAATCGGATATAAGGAATTTCTTTAATAAATGGGCAGCTTTCATAAAAACATTCCATGAAAGGGAAATTGATTACTTGATTTTTCCATTTAAAAATTCAGAAATAGTTCTTCTTGGCATTTGGTAATTGGGGAGGGGGGTAGAGAGTAACAAATATTTTCTTGGTTCTCCTTTCTTTTCTTTTCTTTTCTTTTTCCCCCCTGTTAGCTACGTAGTATTGCTATGTGTTGTGTGGTGTATCCATGTGGTCTGTGTTATTCAGTGGTTGCTGTTGTCCTACTCTTGGTTTGGACCTCGATTACTGACTCGATTAATATTTAGATCTAGACAAGGATCAAATTGTGACAACAGAACGATCAGGGAAAATCCAAGAGTACATACAAAAGACACCCCGCAGAGAGACCTCAAAGTTTTAAGATATTGCGTATAGACTCTAGTTTGACCCTGTCATATAGGTTGGTAGAAATTATTAATCTGCGCAAATATATGATGTCAGTTACACAGTCTATTTATTTGGTTTCTCTTTTTTTTTTTTTTTCTCAATTTGTTTTTTGTTTTTTTTTTTCTGTATGTGACGTCATGAAGGCCATGACGATTGAGGAAATTGTTTAAAAAAAAAAAAAAAAAAAAAAACCCCAGCAGAGTATACAGTTTAATTTTGTGAAATGTTGATAACATTGATAAATATCCTGTGTCTTTGATTTTATGCTATCTCTTTTTTGTTTTTATGGGCCCTGCGTGGCGCAAGATATGTTTTTTTCTTTTTTCTTCCTTCTGTATGCATTGCTGGTTACAAATAAAAGTTAAAAAAAAAAAAAAAGCTAACCTAGGTAGGCTCATATGCTAAATTCTAAGCCCTTGAAAGCCGCCTCTTATCTGAATGCATTTAACCGTTTTTCACAGCTAGAGGGCATTAATTAATGTGTGCCACATAGATAACATTGTACTCATGCCTGTGGAGTTATTTAGGAGTCAGCACTAACAGCCTGAAATGTAAGTCTGTCAAAAGATCTAAGATAAGGAGGCAGTCTGCAGATGGTTAGATACAAGATAATCACAAAGGTAAAAAGTTTATTAATATAACAGTGTTGTTTATGCAAACCTGGGGAATGGTAAATAAAGGGATTATCTATCTTTTTAAACAATAACAATTCTGGGGCGCGATCAAATATATACGGCGCAGGTTTCAGCGCAAGCGTGGGGACCTGTGCCGTCCGTAATTTCACCTCGCACATCGGGGTATTACATATACCCCGCCGGCAGTTCATAAAGTGCCATAAGTCTGATAAACTAGCGATGTCCAGAAATGAGCGTAAATACAAATTTCTGGAGTCGCCAGTGACTTACGACACTTTAGAAACTGCCTGCGCCTAAAAAAAGTAAAGAAAATAACAAATCTCCCGTAAAAGTCTAACATGCCTCCCAAAAATAAGCCTGACACGTAAAACCCCTATATCCGCAATCCCCCCTCTCACAAATAATAATAAATGTATTAACCCCTAGACCGACAACCCCCCACAACGCAATATGCCTATTTCAACTATTAACCCCTATATCCGCTATCAAACCCACACCGCAAGTAATAACTCAATTATTAACCCCTAAACCGCCATAGCCCACAACGCAATTAACCTATTCAAGTATTAACCCCTAAACCGCCATAGTCCACATAGCCTATTAAATGTATTAACCCCTAATCTGCCGCCGCCAACGTCTTCGCCACTATAATAAATGTATTAACCACTAAACCTAAGTCTAACCCTAACACCCCCCTAACTTAAATATTATTTAAATACATCTAAATAAATTTACTATTATTAACTAAATTATTCCTATTTAAAACTAAATACTTACCTATAAAATAAACCCTAAGATAGCTACAATATAATTAATAATGACATTGTAGCTATTTTAGGATTTATTTTTATTTTACAGGCAACTTTGTATTTATTTTAACTAGGGTGGGGGCCCAGCTTAAAAAAAAAAAAAAAAAAAAAAGTGTGACATGATGCTTCACTAGTGTCTCTGACTACAGGGGTTAGTGTTTCTGTTTTACCCATTGGTGTTTATGTGTGTGTGTATGTATGTATGTGAACATTAAATACAATAAAATAAACTAAAGTACAAAAAAAACCAAAACACTAAATTACAGAAAATAAAAAAAAATTACAAGAAGTTTAAACTAATTACACCTAATCTAAGCCCCCTAATAAAATAAAAAAGCCCCCCAAAATAATAACATTCCCTACCCTATACTAAATTACAAATAGCCCTTAAAAGGGCTTTTTGCTGGGCATTGCCCCAAAAATACAATACCCCCCCAACATTAAAATCACCCACACACCAAACCCTACTCTAAAACCTACCTAATCCCCCCTTAATAAAACCTAACACTACCCCTTGAAGATCACCCTACCTTGAGCCATCTTCACCCAGCCGGGCAAAGTCTTCATCCGATCCGGGCAGAAGTCTTCATCGAATCCGGGCAGAAGAGGTCCTCCAGCTGGGCAGAAGTCTTCATCCAAGCGGCATCTTCTATCTTCTTCCATCCGACGAGGAGCAGCTCCATCTTGAAGACATCCGATGCGGAGCATCCTCTTCCATCAACGGCGACTGTAGAATGAAGGTTCCTTTAAATGACATCATCCAAGATGGCGTCCCTTCAATTCCAATTAGCTGATAGAATTCTATCAGCCAATCGGAATTAATGTAGGAAAAATCCTATTGGCTGATGCAATCAGCCAATCGGATTGAAGTTCAATCCGATTGGCTGATCCAATCAGCCAATAGGATTGACCTCGCATTCTATTGGCTGTTCCAACCAGCCAATAGAATGCAAGCTCAATCCTTTTGGCTGATTGCATCAGCCAATAGGATTTTTGCTACCTTAATTCCGATTGGCTGATAGAATTATATCAGCATATCGGAATTGAAGGGACACCATCTTGGATGACGTCATTTAAAGGAACCTTCATTCTACAGTCGCCGTCGATCGAAGAGGATGCTCCACGTTGGATGTCTACAAGATGGAGCCGCTCCTCGTCAGATGGAAGAAGATAGAAAATGCCGCTTGGATGAAGACTTCTGCCTGGCTGGAGGACCTCTTCTGCCCGGATTTGATGAAGACTTCTGCCCGGATCGGATGAAGACTTCTGCCCAGCTGGGTGAAGACGGCTCAAGGTAGGGTGATCTTCAAGGGGGTAGTGTTAGGTTTTATTAAGGGGGGATTGGGTGGGTTTTAGAGTAGGGTTGGGTGTGTGGGTGGTCGGTTTTAATGTTGGGGGGGTATTGTATTTTTTTTTACAGGTAAAAGAGCTGATTACTTTGGGGCAATGCCCCGCAAAAAGCCCTTTTAAGGGATATTTGTAATTTTATTATTTTGGGGGGCTTTTTTATTTTATTAGGGGGCTTAGATTAGGTGTAATTAGTTTAAACTTCTTGTAATTTTTTTTTATTTTCCGTAATTTAGTGTTTGTTTTTTTTGTACTTTAGTTTATTTTATTTAATTGTATTTAATGTTAGGTAATTGTAGTTAATTAATTTAATTTATTTAATGATAGTGTAGTGTTAGGTGTAATTGCAACTTAGGTTAGGTCTTATTTTACAGGTATATTTGTACTTATTTTAGCTAGGAAGTTATTAAATAGTTATTAGCTATTTAATAACTATTGTACCTAGTTAAAATAAATACAAAGTTGCCTGTAAAATAAAAATAAATCCTAAAATAGCTACAATGTAATTATTAATTATATTGTAGCTATTTTAGGGTTTATTTTATAGGTAAGTATTTAGTTTTAAATAGGAATAATTTAGTTAATAATAGTAAATTTATTTAGATGTATTTAAATAATATTTAAGTTAGGGGGGTGTTAGGGTTAGGGTTAGACTTAGGTTTAGGGGTTAATAAATTTATTATAGTGGCGGCGACGTTGGCGGTGGCAGATTAGGGGTTAATACATTTAATAGGCTATGTGGGCTATGGCGGTTTAGGGGTTAATACTTGAATAGGTTTATTGCATTGTGGGTTAATGGCGGATTAGGGGTTAATAGTTTTAAGAGGTAGTTTGCAATGGGGTTGGCGGATTTAGCGGTTAATAATTTAGTTATTACTTGCGGTGTGGGCTATGGCAGTTTAGGGGTTAAAGGGACACTGAACCCAATTTTTTTTCTTTCATGATTCAGATAGAGCATGCAATTTTAAGCCACTTTCTAATTTATTCCCATTATCAATTTTTCTTCGTTCTCTTGCTATCTTTATTTTAAAAAGAAGACATCTAAGCTTTTTTTTTTTATTCAGAACTCTGGACAGCACTTTTTTATTGGAGGATGAGTTTATCCACCAATCAGCAAGAACAACCCAGGTTGATCACCAAAAATGGGCCGGCATCTTAACTTACTTTCTTGCATTTCAAATAAAGATACCAAGAGAATGAAGAAAATTTGATAATAGGAGTAAATTAGAAAGTTGCTTAAAATGTCATGCTCTATCTGAATAACGAAAGAAAAAATTTGGGTACAGTGTCCCTTTAATAGACTTTATTAGTTATTGCGGTGGGGGATTTCGGTTGACAGGTAGATAGACATTGCGCATGCATTAGATGTTAGTTTATTTTTGCAGGCATTTTCGGGAGTTACGGTGCTCCCATACTCAGCACAAGGCCTGCTACGGCTGCCTTTTATGGCGTGGTAAAAATGGAAAAAAATTGTGCTGGATATTGGATACCGATTTACGACGCGGTCCCATGTTAGCCTATGGGAGTAATAATTGCGAGCGAAGGGTGAAATATATGCGCGTAACTTGTATGCTACGCTGTATATGTAATACCAAAATCGCGTAATAACTGGCGGCGGAGGATTTTCAGGGCAACGCTGCATATGTAATGGAGGCCCTGGAGTAGACTGTCCCTTTAAGCTGAGAATAATATACAGATGCTTTCCTTTTAAACTTAATTAGCTGTTTAAGTATTGAACAAGAAACTGAAACATTGAATGTTCATAAAGCAATGTGCACCTCCATGTTGTAACCTAGGTTTCCTTCTCTGCTGAGGCTATATAGGGACAGTTATAAACGGGTCACTTGCGTGTAAAACCAATGAATGTAAGGGAAATATTAGTGTTACATCGGGATTCTGCACTTCTACTTTTAACAGGATTTTGAAAGCTCGCTATTTTCAGAATGAAACTATAGGTAAAGGGGAGAAAATAAATAATTAAACTATACTGGAATTTTTTTTTAATACATATAGGTCCAAATTAAGAGTGGAGCAAAAAAGTTTGCCCCCGAGCGATAAGGGGTATATTGCGAGGGTTTGCGCTCATTGGGCTTACCGCTCATATTACGAGTTTAAAGTAAACACGATCGCATGAGCGCAATCGTGATTTACGCCAGAATCATTACCGCAACTTCACAAAACATAAAAAGTTCAGCAAAACACATCAACAATACATTACAAAGTACAGTTACAATCATAAAACCGCCGTCTAATAAAAATGATTAAAAAAAATATTGCACAAAAAAGTTATAAAGGCTCAAAGTTAGAAGATCTCAGGTGTTAGAAAAACAAAGGCAGGCAAAGGGCTTTAAAGTTGAGATACATACATATACATATCTAAAGATGGATATATATATATATATATATATATATATATGTATATGTATATATATGTGTGCGTGTATATGTATTTACAGACATATATACACATATATAAACATATGTATAAGTGCATTGGAGCCCTTTGACGTTAAGTAGATGTAAAAGCATATTTACGCTAAATTCATACTTAATAATCGGCTAGATTACAAGTGTTGAGGTACGGCTTTTAACGCTGAAAAAATGGCCATTCCAGCGTAATGGCCAGGAACACATATTACGAGTCATGTCGGTATAGCTGTACCGCAAGCATTTTAGCCTGTAACACAACGTCCATTCCGCATTCAAAAAAATTACGTTTTTGTGTGGGATTTTCATAGCGCCGGTATTACAGGTTGTGCGTTCAGGCTAAAAAGCTTGCGTTATGCTCTATACCGACACGATCCATACCGCGATCTGAGACCAGTAGTTATGGATTTTGTGTAACAAAAACGTTTCACAAAACTCATAACTAAAATGTTACAAATTACACTAACACACAAAAACTACTTATTAACTCCGAAACCGCCGCCCCCTGCATTTCAAACACTATTTAAAACTTATTAACCCCTAATCTGCCACCCACCCACATTGCGACTATTAAATAAACCTATTAACCCTAATCTGCCGTCCACCCACATCACCAACACTATTTAAATATATTAACCCCCTTAACTGCCTCTCCCCAACATCGCCGACACAATAATAAAGTTATTAACGCCTAAACCTCCGGCCTCCCACATCGCCGCCACAAAATAAACCTAATAACCCCTAAACCTCTGGCCTCCCACTTTGCCACCACTAAATTAACCTATCAACCCCTAAACCTCTGGCCTCCCACTTTGCCACCTCTAAAAACCCTGTTTTTTATTTTTCGTAAGTTGTTTATTTTTTGTAATTTTAGATTTTTTATTTTTTTTCGTAGTGTTAGGTTTTTTTAAATTTGTAATTTAGATTTTTTTATTGGTAGTATCTTTTTATTTTATTAGAATAGTTAAGTTATGTTAATTTATAGTTTAATGTTATGTTTATTTTTATTTCACAGGTAAGTTTTTATTTATTTTACGATAGTTATATTGTAATTTTAATTTTAAGTTAGGGGGGTGTTAGGTTTAGGGATTAATAGTTTAATTAAGTATTTTGCGATGTGGGGGGCTGGAGGTTTAGCGGTTAATCAGTTTATTTAGTGGCGGCGATGTCGGGGAGCGGCGGAATAGGGGTTAATAACTTTATTATAGTGTCGGGGAGCGGCGGAATAGGGTTTAATAACTTTATTTAGGTGTCACGATGTCGGGAGCGGTGGAATAGGGCTTTCTAACTTTTATTAGTGGCGGCGATGTTGGGGGCGGCAGATTAGGGGTGAAAAACTTGATTTAGGTGTCGCAATGTCGGGGGCTGCAGATTAGGGGTGTTAAGACTAGGGGTTTATGTTAGGTTTAAACGTTTTTCCCCCCATAGACATCAATTGGGTTGCTTTATGGAGATTTTTCATTCCACACTTCAGGTGTCAGGTTTTTTCTAACACTCTCTCCCCATTGATGTCTATGGGGGAAAGCATGCACAAGCACGTCAAAGCGGCCCTTGGATTTTGTGCAGTATGGAGCTTAACGCCACCATATCGCACGCACAAGGAAGCTTTTCAGTGACTCGCAATGGCAACGCTATGGAGAGCGAAATAATGCAACTTTTTTAGCATTAGTTTATCACCCTGTTTAGCACAAAACTCATAATCTAGGTGATTATTAATAACACTGTTGCTATAAACAGTAGTGATGAGTAAGTGGATGCACAGGAGCCAACCTAGGAAATATGCTCTTTTTTTCAAAGAAATTCCCGAGAAGTAAGTACATTTTATAAGAGAAGTCAAATTGAAAGTTGTTTAAAATGAAATGTTTTATCTGAATTATAAAACTTTAAGTTTTGCTTTTATGTCCCTTTAATTAAGGGATCCCCTAATTTCTACCTTAAAATATATTACTTTTTTGTGTCTTTTTAAAATAGGATGTGTACTGTACACATGTTCTTTAGAGATTTATTACATCTAGTAAAATACTCTAAACAAGATTATTATATTTTTGGATTTGAAGGTACAAGTGGTCATTATTTCTTTTTGTACTGTTAAAAAAAAGTGTTTTTGTTGATGCTTCTGTGCAGAAACTGGTGCTTGTCCATAATCAGGTACTTCATGTTAGTTTAAATTGCCTTACTTAAAGGGACTGTCAACTCAATTTTTTTTATTGTTTAAAAAGATAGCTAATCCCTTTATTACCCATTCCCCAGTTTTGCACAGAAAACATGGTTCTATTAATACACTTTTAACCTCTGTGATTACCTTGTATCTAAGCATCTTCTGACGGCCCCCTGATCACATGACTTTAAATGTATTATCTATTGACTTGCATTTTAGCCAATTAGTGCTGTGTTGTTAGAATCCACGGACGTCAGCATAATGTTATCTATATGGCTCACATGAACTAGCTTCCCCTGTTGTGAAAAGCAAATACAAAAGCATGTGATCATGGGGCTGTCTTTAGGGACTTAGAAACAGACAGAAATTTAGAGGTTTATAGGTTATAAAGTATATTAAAGGGCCATAATACCCAAATGTTTAAACACTTGAAAGTGATGCAGTATAGCTGTAAAAAGCTGACTAGAAAATATCTCCTGAACATCTCTATGTAAAAAAGAAAGATATTTTACCTCAAAAGTTCCTCAGTAGCCACCTCCCATTGTACAGGATTTCTAAGCAGCATTTTAGTATGTCTGTCCTGGGACAGCTGAAAGGATGAGCCTCGTGAACTCTCATATTATTTCACCAATCAGGTAAAGGAAGCTTACTATGAAATCTCATGAGAGTTAAGTCAAATCTCATGAGATCACAGTAAGAGTTCATGACCTCAGCACTGCTGATGCTGATTGGCTGCTGTTCATTTCTTCATTTTTTATTTTTTTTTACCTGCAGCTGGGAGCAGGTGAAGTATAACTTTTTACACAGAACTTACTCTGCTGAGCTGAGGAGATTGTGAGGTAAAATATCTTCCTTTTTACATAGAGATGCTCAGGTGATATTTTCCTGTCAGCTTTTTACAGTTATACTGCATCAGTTTCAAGTGATTTAGCATATGAGTATTATGTCCCTTTAATATAACAATGTTGGTTGTGCAAAGCTGGGGAATGGGTAGTAAAGGCATTATCTATCTTTTTAACCATAACAATTTTTGTGTTGACTGCCCTTTTAAAGTGACATGAAACCCACATTTTTTCTTTCCTGATTTAGAAAGAGCATGCAATTTTAAACAGCTTTCAATTTTACTTCTATTATCTAAGTTGCTTCATTTACTTGAAATCCTTTGTTTAAAAGCATATCTAAATAGGCTCAGTGGCTGCTGATTGGTGGCTGCACATAGATGCCTCACGTGATTGGCTCACCAATGTGCAATGCTAGTTCTTCAACAAGTGATATATAAAAAATGAAGCAAATTAGATAATAGAAGTAAATTGGAATATTGTTTAAAATTGAATCATGAAATAAATATTTTGGGTTTAATGTCCCTTTAACTATGTATCACATTAAAGCTATTATAATACGTCTAATGACTTTTTTTTAATAATAAAAGATCCAAGGGGATCGTCAAAGACCTTCATAAATTCAAAATATGGCAGCTAATAAATTCAGTGTTTATGATGACTGCCTAATACGTTTGACTTTTTATGTTTGAACTTTGACAAAAGTTTTTTATTTAACCATTAGTATAAATTAAAGGTATGTTAAACACATATTGGCTTTGTGCTTCCAATGATTAGAAATGTTAGATTTAGTAGCTATAACAGAGACATGGTACAATGATTCTCATGTTCTGAGACATAGTCATACCTACTTACTTTTTGTTTGAAAAGAACAGAGTAGGGAAAAAGAGTGAGGAGTGGCTCTGTATGTTAAAAGGAAACATTAAAGTAACTGAAGTTACAGAAACCAATGTCAATAAAGAATAGAATTGAGCGCTTCTCTCTTTTTATTTATGCAAATTATGACTCTTAGGGAAGTCTCCCTAAGCGCGATGCAGGAATCCATACGTGGACCCGTTCCTCAGTGTGCCTTGAGGGATATGGCTGCAACTCACTGACGAGGGCACAATAGGCCAAAACATACGTCTGGGGATTTCTTGGTATTTCAGGGCTGGAAATGTAGTACATGCAGTAAAGACAAAAAAGACAGTTTATAAAAACAAAAAAGAGAAAATAGTGTAGTGCGTATCATGGTGACATATATCATTGAAAAGAGATAAACTAAGGGAGGAATCGCAAGACTTAAGACTGATGAATACAGAGTAGTGGAAGAAGATTAACAAATAGCAAACTGTCTAAATGATTACTTGTGTTCAGTCTTTACAATAGATTTTAAAGATAGTGAAACTCTATTAAGGGATGTTACTCTAAATGATAATGTGGGTAGTACTTGTTTATTTTTAAAGAGGAAGAGGTTTTAAATGCTTTATCAAACGTAAAAGGGAATAAGTCTGTTGGTCCAGAAAATATTTATCCAATGGTTTCAAAGGAACCTCAATCTGTGATAGCTACTTCATTAGCTGATTTATTTAATCAGTCACTGTTGACAGGAGTTGTTCTGAATGACTGCAAAATTTCTTATGTAGTCCATCTTCATAAAAAGGGTAGTAGGGAAGACTCTGGTTACTATAGACTAGTCAGTTTGACATCAATTGTAGGGCGATTCATGGAAACTCTTTTAAACAAAGGTCTTTTGTCTTACCTTCAGATAAACAACTTAGAAGCAAAGGGCAGCATGTTTTCACTGCTGGAAGATAATGCCAGACTAATCGTATTGTTTTCTTTGACTATGTAGCTAAATTAATAGACTTGGGAAGAGCCTTAGATGTAGAGTATCTAGATTTTCGCAAAGCATTTGAGACTGTGCAACTCAACAAACATATTTACAGTATGGTTTGTCTTGGAATAGAAGCTAAGATTGTTAAATTGGGGAAATGCTGGATTAAGGACAGATGGCGGAAGGTTTCGATTAATAAGGGTACATTCAAATGAGGGGGGTCAATTACTAGTGGTGTTCCCCTGGGTTCAGTCCATGGGCCTGTTTTGTTTAACATGTTCATAAGTGCTATTGATCTTGGGCTTCAGGGGAAGGTCTGCTTGTTTGCCAATGATACAAACATTTGTAACAGAGTTGATGTTCCAGAAGGGGTGGATCAAATGACCAGTGATATTAAAAAACTGGAGGACTGGACAAATAAATGGGATCTAAAATATAATATTACCAAGTGCAAAATTATGCATTTAGAATCCAAAAAAAACCCTAGGTCAATCAAAGACTCAGTGGTAAATTACTGACTGTAACTAAAGAGGAATGAGACTTTGTTATTATTATTTCAAATGCAATAGTAAGATTCTTATTGCACTTTACAGATCACTAGTTAGGCTTCATCTTGAATATTGTGTAGAGTTTTGGAGAACGTATCTCCAGAATTTAAATAAATTAGAAACTGTCCAAAGGATGGCTACTAAAATGGTACATTGTCTAAAATATAAAACTTACAAAGAAAGATATTAACTAAATATGTATAGTTGAGATGAGAGAAGGGAAAGAGGTGACATGATAGAAACTTTCAAATATTTTTTTATTATAATTTGGTCTTTGAAAAAGTTTAAAAGTACAATATCAAATTCCGATTTAGACAAGACTCTTTTCACAGCTTTACAGATTAAGGGGCTTTGTACAAATACAAAATTATAATAAATAAAAAAAGATACTTTCAAATATTTTAAGGGACTTAATAAATTGGAAGCTGAAGGCATTTTCCACAAAAAAAAGGAATACCAAAACAAGGGGTCACAGTCTTAAGTTAGAGGGTAGAAGGTTCAGGAGAAAGATGAAGAAGCAGTTTTTTTTGCATAAAGGTTGGTTCATTCATGGAATAAGCTTCCAATAGAGGTGATAAACACACAGACTGTAAAAGAATGAAAACATTCTTGGGACACGCATAAGACTATCCTAAGAAATAAGTACATTTGCACTGCACACATAATATGGATATTTTGTGGGCCTTTTGTTTTTTTATCTACCATCAAATCCTGCGGGCCTTGTGATTACATGGACATGGTCTGGGTGGTCTAAGGTGGTGTCTAAGGGTCGCATGGGTAAACAGAAGAAAAAACAGAAAAAAGGACATCAGGATAGCTCCAAACCCATGTATCTCACAAATTATAAGATTATTTATATAAGCTCTATTGAAAACCCTTGTGATTTTTATAAATCACCACTAGGGGTCAGTTTGTAATTCTACTATGTACAAACACATTGAACAATTTTACATTTAGACATGGACTATTTCAATCTTTTAAATTAGAGGGCCACATTAGATTTTTTTTTTAACACTAAAAATAGCCTTGATTACAAGTGAAGCATAAAAATAGTAACACTATGGAGCACTAACATCACTAGAGCACAATCCATAGCATGGCCATTTTACTTACGTATTACAAGTTGAAAGTAAAATGCAAAAGCCTCGGGCACACTAACATCTAGAAGTCGAATAGTGCAACCTCACTAAATCCCTCTCCTAATAGACTTCTATGGCGCAGTAAAACGCAAGTCTGTTTTTTGCTTAAGAGCTAACCTGGAGGTGCGCTAAGCCGAAGATACTTAAAAAAAGACCATACATATACATATATACACACACAGAGAGAAGCATACTCACAGGAATGAACAACTGGCTCAATACTATGTTACAATATTTCAAAGTATTGCGTTGACTAATACAGTGTAATAGTAATATCCATATGACTCTTGTGAACAACCCCTCATTAGAGGTCCCAACTATTGCGGAAATCACAGAGTTTACAGGTATAAAACCGTTTCTATAATATACACTTCAGACTTTTTTAAGATGTAATGTATAAACAGCGTGCTTACCACTCTGGTGTCAATCGATGGCTGTGTATATCAGACAGTTTCAGCTTAGTAGCGGATGCAAGTAACTCAGGTGTACTTGTTAACAAACCGTCTGCCCTCCGGCATGAACGCTGTGTACACTTCACTGTTATTTCGACAGGTAAGTGCCTGTGACGTATGCTGTCCTATGCGGTAACTGTTAGAGCTCTCCTGAACTCTTATTCAACATCAACGAATATGCAACAAGATTTCACAGTTCAGTCAATAGGAGTTTAAAGAGAGAGAGAGAGATGATTGTATATATTAAAATATCATTTTATTAAGTTCGTTAAAACAGACCTGGCACAGCACATAGAAATCCCCACTGCTGACGCGTTTCCTGCCTCACAGGCAGTTTATCAGAGCACACAGAGATCACCTGAAGCTGCTGTTTAAACACACAGGTACACCAAAGAAGTCCAATCACATTAAAGCTAGGTGAGAGTGAGAAACACCCACACTTTAACTCATTCAATTCCATTACTATATTATACGTTGTTTAAATGTGACTGAACCAATGGGGTTCCTAAGAGGTAACAGCGCAAAAATAGAAATACAAAATATGAAAAACAAAATCTAAAATTTGAATGTTTGGAATAAAAACTTACTTGGGAACATTTTAAATCGTAACAATTAGCAGGCGAAAGTTACGCCTGTAATCTAATGTTACTTTGAAATAGCTTAAAGTTTAATAATAATAATAGAGTAAAGGTGAGTTAGCCCATAGCCGTTAAGATATATAAGATAAATGCAAAATGTTATCTAAGGGTCATCACCAAGACTGTATCAGTCAAATTAAAAAAATAACTGAACAACTTTAAGCAAGTAAACCAACAATTTCGTTTTTAGCTACATTTTCCTGAAAAGGCACATATGAAAGATACATTATTGTTCTGAATTTGAAAGACACTAAATCTGAAATTACATATATTACGAAATGTTTACAAAAGGTCAGACTGGCCAAAATAATGATAAAGCACCTATATTTCTGAAGTATGTAATTATTGGATATAAAGATTTATGTGTATAAATCAGCTCCTATCTATGAAAAGTTTAACATCGCTAATTTTATTGATCCCTAGTGGATGACCCGTTTTTAAAGTATGAATCCAAAAAAATTCTCTTTTTGATAAAGCCTGATATCTATCTCCTCCTCTAGCTCCCAATGTGACTTGCTCAATCCCTTGAAAAAGAAAGTGAGCTAGTCTGTTAGTATGTTCAAAAAAATGTTTTGCAACTGGAGTCTTTGGAACCTCTGCTTCCAATGACAACAGATGCTCTCTTATTCGATCTTTGAGATTCCTTGAAGTGAGACCAATATATTGAAAATATATTCTCAACAAAGACAAAATCACATGTTTTGGTTGTGAGTATTGAGTTCTCCAACCCCAAATCCAAAAGATGTCTTAATTCTTTCTGGAATTTGTTTGTAGGATTGAATGTCAATTTTTTATATGTGTCAATGTCATCCAATTGCCTATAGGCTTCTTTTAAATAATCAGTTTTATTTAAGACTACAATGGAGCCCCCTTTATCTGAGTCGACAATCACTATATCTTGGTTGTTTTTTAACTTCATTAATGCCTGTGTCTCTTTGTTACTTAAGTTTTTATAAGTGTATTTACCTGACTTTTCATTATCAATTACTTTCTCTGACAAAGAGATGAGATCTTGTTCCAAAATAGAATGGAAGAGCTCAATGACATCATTTCTAGCATTCACTGGATAAAAAACACTAGGTTTCGAATCTTTAATCAAACATTGTTTTGTATGACTGCCAGTATCTAGATCAACATCTTGTAGCTCACACAAAGACACTATATCACAAAGATCTTTAAAATTACATGTGTCATTCACTGTAACTGCGTCTTTTTGTGTGCCACAGGGTTGATCATCAGTATCTAGATTTTTAAAGTGTTTAGTTAGAGTTATTTTGCGGACAAATTTATTAATGTCCAACATCGTTTCAAATAAATTGAAGTCCCTAGTTGGTGAAAAGCCCAGTCCTTTACTTAGTACAGGTATTAATTTTGTCACCAAATTCAGTAGACAATTTGGAGATATCTGTAATATAATCAAAACGAGATTGCCGTTGCTGGAGAGAGATGCTGATCTCAGGTTGACCTCTGGTAATTGTAATTTTGTTGCAAGCAGGTCTGATACTATAGGTGACAAAATAAGAAAGAACTTTTCTTCCAAAATCAAAATCAGGGAGAATACAATAAATAACTGGCTCCCCACCAACATTGGTTTTCACAAATGTGGTACTAAACCTTGTAAATGCTGTGATTATGCTCTTGTAGGCAATAGCTTTAAATCTATGCAGACGGGGATTTCTTATAATATAAGAGAATCCATCAATTGTAATTCTGTTTATGTAATTTATCTTATAACTTGCTCCTTCTGTAATTTTCAATATATTGGTCTCACTTCAAGGAATCTCAAAGATCGAATAAGAGAGCATCTGTTGTCATTGGAAGCAGAGGTTCCAAAGACTCCAGTTGCAAAACATTTTTTTGAACATACCAACAGACTAGCTCACTTTCTTTTTCAAGGGATTGAGCAAGTCACATTGGGAGCTAGAGGAGGAGATAGATATCAGGCTTTATCAAAAAGAGAATTTTTTTGGATTCATACTTTAAAAACGGGTCATCCACTAGGGATCAATAAAATTAGCGATGTTAAACTTTTCATAGATAGGAGCTGATTTATACACATAAATCTTTATATCCAATAATTACATACTTCAGAAATATAGGTGCTTTATCATTATTTTGGCCAGTCTGACCTTTTGTAAACATTTCGTAATATATGTAATTTCAGATTTAGTGTCTTTCAAATTCAGAACAATAATGTATCTTTCATATGTGCCTTTTCAGGAAAATGTAGCTAAAAACGAAATTGTTGGTTTACTTGCTTAAAGTTGTTCAGTTATTTTTTTAATTTGACTGATACAGTCTTGGTGATGACCCTTAGATAACATTTTGCATTTATCTTATATATCTTAACGGCTATGGGCTAACTCACCTTTACTCTATTATTATTATTAAACTTTAAGCTATTTCAAAGTAACATTAGATTACAGGCGTAACTTTCGCCTGCTAATTGTTACGATTTAAAATGTTCCCAAGTAAGTTTTTATTCCAAACATTCAAATTTTAGATCTTGTTTTTCATATTTTGTATTTCTATTTTTGCGCTGTTACCTCTTAGGAACCCCATTGGTTCAGTTACATTTAAACAACGTATACTATAGTAATGGAATTGAATGAGTTAAAGTGTGGGTGTTTCTCACTCTCACCTAGCTTAAATGTTATTGGACTTCTTTGGTGTACCTGTGTGTTTAAATAGCAGCTTCAGGTGATCTCTGTATGCTCTGATGAACTGCCCATGAGGCAGGAAACGCGTCAGCAGTGGGGATTTCTATGTGCTGTGCCAGGTCTGTTTTAACGAACTTAATAAAATGATATTATAATATATACAATCATCTCTCTCTCTCTCTTTAAACTCCTATTGACTGAACTGTGAAATCTTGTAGCATATTCAATACTATGTTAGCCTGTTCTATGGCGATTTACCACCTGGGTGCAGCTTCTTTTAGCCCAGTAATGCTTTTCACAGAGAAGAACTTTCCTGTAGTATATCAGCCTGATCCCGCCTATTACGGGCAGTCCAGCGCCGAAATACCAGGCAATTCCTCTTTAAACAAGGAACACAGTAACCCCAGACGATCGTTTCGGCCTTCATTGGGCCTCGTCAGTGAAGTGTAGCCATATTCCTCTAAGCACACTGTGCAAGGAGTCCACGTCTGGTTTCCCCTTTTTCCCATAGGGAGACTAAATACACACAAAGAGAAGCATACTCAGAGGAACGAGGCCCAATGAAGGCCAAAACGATCGTCTGGGGTTGCTGTGTTCCTTGTTCAGAGAGGAATGGCCTGGTATTTCGGGACTGGACTGACCGTAATAGGCGGGATCAGACTGATATACTACAGGAAAGTTCTTCTCTGTGAAAAGCATTACTGGGCTAAAAGAAGCTGAACCCAGGTGGTAAATCGCCATAGAACAGGTTAACAATAGTATTGAGCCAGTTGTTCGTTCCTGTGAGTGTGCTTCTCTCTGTGTGTATTTAGTCTCCCTATGGGAAAAAGGGGAAACCAGACGTGGACTAATTGCTCAGTGTGTTTAGAGGAATGCTCAGTGTGCTTAGAGGAATATGGCTACACCTCACTGACGAGGCCCAATGAAGGCCGAAACAATCTTCTTGGGTTGCTGTGTTCCTTATTCAGAGAGGAATTGCCTAGTTTTTCGGCGCTGGACTGACCGTAATAGGCGGGATCAGATTGATATACTACAGGAAAGTTCTTCCTATAATAGTATTGAGCCAGTTGTTCGTCCCTGTGAGTGTGCTTCTCTCTCTGTGTGTATATATATATATATATATATATATATATATATATATATATATATATATATATATACACACATACATACATACATACATACATACATATACATACATACAGAAAGAAAAGCACTCTCTCAAGAATGAACAGCTCAATAACTTGTTAGCTATATATGGGGATTTAACACCTGGGAGCAGCTTCTTTTAGCCCAGTAATGCTTTTCACAGAGAAGAGCTTTCCTGAAGTATATCAGTCTGATCCCACCTAACAAGGTCAGCCCAGCCCCAAAAATAGCAGGCAATCCCTTCCTGAACAAGAATCATAGCAATCTCAGACAATCGTTTCTGACTTTATTGGGTCTGGTCACTGAGGTGCAGCCATATTCCTCTAAGCATATTAGGCAAAAAGTTCACGTCTGATTTCCCTTATTACCCCTAGGGAGACTTGCCTGGGGTCATATTAAAAACATATACAGCTCAATATCTTTTTAGCTTGTTCTATAGCAATTTACTACCTGGGAGCAGTCTCTTTTAACCCATAAACACCAGAAAAGATAATCTGGAGTTGCCATATTCCTTATTCGGAGAGGGATTGTCTGGTATTTACGAGCTGGACTGACCTTGTTAGGTGGGATCAGACTGATATATTTCAGGAAAGTTCTTCTCTGTGAAAAGCATTATTGGGCTCCCAGGTGGTAAATCGAGAAAGAACAAGCTAATAAGTAATTGAGCTGTTGTTTATTCCTGAGAGAGAGCTTACCTTTCTCTATGTACTTCTTATATAACCCTGGGGAAGCCATATTCCTTATTCAGAGAGGGATTATCTGGTATTTACGAGCTGGACTGACCTTGTTAGGTGGGATCAGACTGATATATTTCAGGAAAGTTCTTCTCTGTGAAAAGCATTATTGGGCTCCCAAGTGGTAAATCGAGAAAGAACAAGCTAATAAGTAATTGAGCTGTTGTTTATTCCTGAGAGAGAGCTTACCTTTTTCTATGTACTTCTTATATAACCCTGGGGAAGTTTCCCTAATGGTGATGGGGAAATCCAGACGTGGACTCCTTGACCAATGTGCTTAGAGGAATATGGCTGCACCTCACTGATGAGACCCAATTAAAGCTGAAAGGATCACCTGGGGTTGCCTGGTATTTCAGGGATGGACTGACCTTGTTATATGGGATCAGACTGATATATTCCAGGAAAGATCCTCTCTATGAAAAGCATTCATGGGCTAAAAATAGCTGCTCCTAGGTGGTAAATTGCCATAGAACAAGCTAACAAAAGACTGGGAATGGGGATATTATATATGCATTGGTGTGTGTATTTGAATGTGTATATGTATATATGTGCAACTGGCGTCACTAGGGGGGTGCGGGCTGCACCCGGGTGACACCCTCCAGGGGGTGACACCACTAGGGATGGGCGAATGTTTCTAAAAATTCAAAATTTAAAACGAATTTTGATACATTCGTTAGTTCGAATCGAATTTTGAATGTTTATATAACATTCTAACATTCTATTTTCAAATTTTCGTTTTCGAATTTTTCAATAAAATTCGAAAATATTAGTTCGAATAATAGAATGTTTAGCTATGTATTCATTCAATTTTGAAATGTAATATTCGAATTCGAATGTGACATTCGAATTCGAATGTGACATTCAAATTTGAAATAGTATTTCTAGTCTACAACTGTGTTTAATAAATGTAATATTCGAATTTGAATGCTACATTTGAATTTGAAATAGTATTTCTAGTCTAATACTGTGTTTTAAATGTGATATTCGATTCGAATGTGACATTCAAATTCAAAATAGTATTTCTAGTCTAATATTGTGTTTTATAAATGTAATATTCGAATTCGAATGTGACATTCGATTCAAATGTGATATTCGATTCAAATGTGATATTCGATTCAAATGTGATATTCGAAATAGTGTTTCTAGTCTACAATTGTGTTTTATAAATGTAATATTCAAATTCGAATGTGATATTCGAATGTCACATTCGAAAACTGTAAATAACATTTGAAAATCGAATTTTTAAGAATATTCGTTCTTATCAACATTCTATTATGTAAATCGAATTTCTACAATAACATTCGTTCTAACATTCGAATTCGGATATAAACACATTCGCCCATCCCTAGACACCACCAGCAAATTTTTTATTTTTTTTTATTTTATTGAAATTCGAAGAAATACAATGTAGAGATGCATAGATTTTTTTTATTAGAGAGGCCAGCAGTTGTGAACATTAGTGGGACTGGGGAAGTTGTAGATACATTTTTTTGCCCCTTGAGCCTGCGCCGCAATTTCTACAAATAGTTTTCAAGGCTGCTTTTGCTTGTTTGTACTTTGCTCCTCCCCTGCCCAATTTCACTATGAATATTGTGGGTGTGCCGTGGGGCTTGCAAAGTTGCGCTGCTAGCCTAAACCTGCCTGCCTATCTGTGCTCACTGCTCAGTGACGTGTGGAGCAGTGGAGTCACAAACTGCTGTGCTGTCTCTCCAAACGGAACTGGCAAATCGTGAGGGGTATGCCTGGCACCTGACCGCATGACTGTCTGACACTGTCTCTAAAGTGAAGGAGCCACGTATGATGCCCACCAGACCGGTACTGTTACGGTACACTAAGTGCACACTGAAGAGGTAGGAGGGGAGGGCGGGTGGGGGTCTGGGGGTGGACAGAGTGCAGAGGTGATTGGCCATAAGAAGAGGTAGCACGCGGCCCGTGGCTGTGCACTGACAGACTTGGAACAGAGTCAGAGAGCAGAATTTTCCTAGCTTGCGCGCCTAAATCTTTTCTTTAGTGATTTATTTCTAGAGTGCACTTTTTACCTTACATTTGATGCTCTGCTGAGCCAGGGAGCAGCTTTAGGCATGAGCTTTATAATTAATGCAGTGCAGTTTACATATGTTGTATGTGTGTGTGTCTGAGTTTTTGTGTGTGTGTGTGTCTGAGTGTTTTTGTGTGTGTGTGTCTAAGTGTTTGTGTGTGTCTGAGTGTTTGTGTGTGTGTGTATGTCTGAGTGTGTTTCTGAGTGTTTGTGTGTGCATCTGAGTGTGTTTTTATGTGTGTCTGAGTGTATGTGTGTGTGCCTGTGTTTGTGTTTGTGTCTGCTCTCTGTCCATTGGGGAAGTTTGCCTTTTCAATGAAATCCTCTTCTTGCAGTAAAAAAAACAACAAAAAAACATTACTGGGGGGGGGGGGTGACACCATAACTTACCGCACTGCGTGACACCAACCCTAGTGACGCCACTGCTGTAAAACCTAACATTACAAAAATTAAAACTACCATTAGAAAAAATTAAAATAAATAAAATTACAAAAAAGAAAAAACCTACCATATAGTAAACGAAATTATCCAAAATAATAAAAATTGTTCCTAGTCTAATACCCTTTAAAAAAATAAATAAAAACCCACCCCAAAATAAAAAAGCCTAATCTATAATAAACTACCAAGGGCCCTTAAAAGGGCCTTTTGCAGGCATTGCCCTAAAGTTAACGGCTCTTTTGCTACAAAACAAACACCCCCTAACAGTATACAAACCCCCACCCCCAAACCCACAAAATAAAAATAAAGTAAAACATAATCTACCCATTGCCGTGAAAATTGGCATTTGTATGGGCATTGCCCTTAAAGGGCATTCATTTCTTTTTCCTGTCCTTAAAAGGGCATCCAGCCCAACCCCAATCTAAAAATAAAAACCCACATGAAACGAAAAAAAAAACTGAATTATCAAAAATAATAAAAATTATTTATATTCTAATACCATTTAAAAAAAAAAAGCACCCCAAAATAAAAAAAAACTAATCTATAATAAACTACCAATAGCCCTTAAAAGGGCCTTTTGTTGGGCATTGACCTACAAAAAACAAAATCCCACTAACATTACAAACCCCCACCCCTCTACGAATAGCCCAAACCCTAAACTAAAAAAAACAAACATAACACCCCAAAAATTTTTTAAAAAATCCTAACAATAACCCCCGAAGATCCACTCACAGTTGTTGAAGTCCTGCTTGAAGGATCTTCATCCCGGCGGCTCCATCTTCATCCAGGCAGCATCTTCTATCTTCATCCCGGCAGCGCGGAGCATCCTCTTCATACGGTCGCCTCCGTACACTGAATCTTCAATGCAAGGTACGCAATTGAAAATGGCGTCCCTTGCATTCCTATTGGCTGATTTGATTTTGGAAATTCAAATCAGTCAATAGGATGAGAGCTACTGAAATCCTATTGGCTGATCAAATCAGCCAATAGGATGAGAGCTACTGAAATTCTATTGGCTATTAAAATCAGCCAATAGATCATTGTTTAGTAATAGCATGAATAAATAAAATATTTGAAGAGCATGTGAGTGGGAAGTGGTAGCCATACCATATAACTACCTCATTTGTTGGCAATACCCTTTTGTTTCGGCAACCGATGCAGAGGGGGAGGCTGATGTCTACACCAAAGCTAAAATTAAACCTACAAGCTACCTAATTAACAACTTCACTGCTGTGCATAATACATGTGTGGTGCGCAGCGGCATTAAGCGGCCTTCTAATTACCAAAAAGCAATGCCAAAGCCATATATGTCTGCTATTTCTGAACAAAGGGGATCCCAGAGAAGCATTTACAACAATTTGCGCCATGATTGCACTAACTGTTTGTAAATAATTTCAGTGAGAACCTAAAATTATGAAAAAGTTAACAATTTTTTTTATTTGATCGCATTTGGCAGTGAAATGGTGGCAAGAAGTATACCAAAATGGGCCTAGATCAATACTTTTGGTTGTTTACTACACTAAAGCTAAAATTAACCCTCCAAGCTACCTAATTAACCCCTTCACTACTGGGCATAATACATGTGTGGTGCTCAGTGGCATTTAGCAGCCTTCTAATTACCAAAAAGTGATGCCAAAGCCATATATGTCTACTATTTCTGAACAAAGGGGATCCCACAGAAGCATTTACAACCATGTGTGCCATAATTGCACAAGCTGTTTGTAAATAATTTCAGTGAGAAACCTAAAGTTTGTGAAAAAGTGAAAAAAAAAATTATTTGATCGTATTTGGCAGTGAAATGGTGGTATGAAATATACCAAAATGGGCCTAAATCAATACTTTGGGTAGTCTACTAAAAAAATATATACACATGAAGGGTTATTCTGGGATTCCTGACAGATATCAGTGTTCCAATGTAACTATCGTTAATTTTGGAAAAAAAATTGTTTGGAAATAACAAAGTGCTACTTGTAGTTATTGCCCTATAACTTGCAAAAAAAGCAAAGAACATGTAAATATTGGGTATTTCTAAACTCAGGAGAAAATTTAGAAACTTTTTAGCATCTGCGTTTTCTGGAGGTTGTAGATGTGTAACAGATTTTGGGGGTCAAAGTTAGAAAAAGTGTGTTTTTTTTCATCATATTTTATAATCTTTTTATAGTAAAATATAAGATTCTAGTCCTAAATCCTGTGTACACGGGCCATTTTTTGCAGTACAGTGGTCCCACCCCTTGCTCTCTCTCTATCCCCCCTCTCTTTTGCTCACTCTTTCTCCACTCTCTTTTGCTCTCTCTTTCTCCCCTCTCTTTTGCTCATTCTCTCTCTCCCCCCTCTCTATTGCTCTCTCTCTCTCTCGCCCCTCTCTTTTGCTCTCTGTCTCCCCCCCTCTCTTTTGCTCTCTGTCTCCCCCTCTCTTTTGCTCTCTCTCTCCCCCCTCTCTTTTGCTCACTCTTTCTCCCCTCTCTTTTGCTCTCTTTTGCTCTCTCTCTCTCCCCTCTCTATTGCTCTCTCTCCCCCCCCCTCTTTTGATCTCTCTCTCTCTCTCTCTCTCTCCCCCTCTCTTTTGCTCTCTCTCTCCCCCCTCTCTTTTGCTCTCTCTCTCCCTCTTTTGCTGTCTCTCTCCCTCTCTTTTGCTCTCTCTCTTCCCCCTCTCTGTTGTGCTCTCTCCCCCTCTCTTTTGTGCTCTCTCCCCTCTCTTTTGTGCTCTCTCCCCCCTCTCTTTTGTGCTCTCCCCCCTCTCTTTTGTGCTCTCCCCCCTCTGTTTTGTGCTCTCTCCCCCTCTCTTTTGTGCTTACTCCCCCCTCTCTTTTGTGCTCTCTCCCCCTCTCTTTTGATGTCTCTCCCCCTCTCTTTATCCCCCCTCTTCTGCTGCTCTCTCTATCCTATCCCCCTTTTTAGAGCTCTCTGTTTCTCAGTCTCACTGACTGCAGTCGGCATCTGGCCCCGCCAGCGCCACGCCCGGCCCCGCCCATGTCACTCCCGGCCCCGCCCATAACACACCCTGCCGGCCATGCCCACTCCACCACACGCGACGCCAGATGCCAGGAGGAGGTCAGTTGGAAGGTCAGGTGTGTTTGTCCTCGTGCGTAGCATGACAGCTTCGGACAAACAAACTTGGCCTTTTATTATATAGGATGATGAAAATAATGGTATCTTTAGAAAGTCCATTTAATGGCGAGAAAACGGTATATAATATGTGTGGGTACAGTAAATGAGTAAGAGAAAAATTACAGCTAAACACAAACACTGCAAAAATTTAAAAATATCCTTGGTCCCAAACAGACAGAAAATGGAAAAGTTCTGTGGTCACTAAGGGTTTAAAGGGACATGAACACACAATTTTTTGTCCTCAGGATTTAGATAGAAAATACAATTTTAAACAACTTTCCAATCTACTTCTAGTATCCAATTTGCTTTATTCTATTGGTATCCTTTGTTGAAGAAGCAGCAATGCACAACTAGAAGCTAGCTGAATCTACTGGGTGCACCTACCTACGTATCCCATTCAACAAAGGATATCAAGAGAACAAAACAAATGAGATAATATAAATAAATTGTAAAGATGTTTAAAATCACATGACCTATCTGAATGATTATGATAAAACAGTAATGTAGGTTTGCACAGCACATAATTCTTATGAATGCAGAGAGAAAAAATAGTGTATTATATAAGTTTAATACATCAAGATGTTCAGTAGGAGAAAAGAGTGCTTTAGAAAAAGGGAAGAATAACACGTGCTGTGAATGTGGTAAGCAGTGCACCATGAGGAAATGAAAGTACTATTTACAGAAGCTAAATTTGATTTATCAATAACTTTTGAGGAACATTATAAAATCCCCGACATGTGCACAGACAAAAAAAATATTTTGGACAAAGCATTCATCACTGGAAAAAAAAAAAAATTCCCACCCAAGGTTAATTCATGAGGTTGTTCAGTTCAGCCAACTTTGACTTTATTTATTCTTTAACTGCAATTTGTTAATCCTTATTTCCTATGAAAAAAAAAAAAATCAGTATAGGAGCAGATTAAAAGCAGCTACAACTTAAATACAGTAGTAGCTACTGTTGCTACTGCTACAAGCCAGTAGCAGCACAAACAAATATTTTTATTTTTTATTTTTAATGGGATTGGGATTTTCCAGAACAAAATTGAAGTTTAAATACTTGTTGATTAACACAGGAGTCAATTGACAAAGACAATGCTAGATCATTATTAAATAGTTTAATACTGTAAATCCGAAGTCGTTCCATCCAGCAAAAAAGTTTTTCCTACATGTAAAAAAGATGTGCATTTATTCATTTGTTTGGGGTTTTTTAATTACTTTAGAGAATACAGAAAAATTAGTGATGTTTTACATTCGTCCAAATCAAAATGCACAATTATTAGCCTAGGGACATAACTAAAGCTCACTGGGCCCCTGGGCAAAGGCTTTGGTTGTGCCCCCCATTTCAACAGTGCCCTTTTTGACTGTCTGCAATTAGCAGAAGCTAGCACCCTCTAGGGGCAAGCACAGATGCTCTCTGTGACTGTGCATCAACCTTCCTCCTTGGATAGTCTGCGCCAGAGGATAGGCACTTCTTGTACAAATACATACTTTCTAGCATTTCGCAAAGGCTTTCTGGGATGTGGAAGTTAGGGTGGAGCAACGGCCGTGTTTTGGACGTGGCTGAGGTGTGTTGTTGGCGGGACAGTACATGTCCTGGCAGTGCTAGGTTCAGTCCCTGAAAACTGAGTCATTAGCCCTGCCGGGAAGTGGGACAAACCTCCCAACCTTTGACAATCCTAGAGCATTCATGACAGTTGAAAGGTCTACAAATATGGTGGCAGTTTTTTTCTGTACATCAACTATGTGACAGCCATCTTAAAAACCCTGCAACCAAATTTGCAATGGCAAATCCAAACACTTTCCTTACCATGTGAGCCCTGTTTTGAAGGGGGTTGGGAGCCAATACTAATTGCAGGGCCAGATGGACGACCTAAAAGTTTGGGCCCCGCCTCATTTGAGACACATGTAGTTACTCCCCTGATTGGCTTTATTTTAAAAGAGTCAGCTGATTCTGCATTGGTAAACAAGCAGTACAAAATATGGAGCTTTTACTAACAGCTTCCTTAATGAAGCAGCTTTACATACTTCCTCATGCCATTTTCAAGCCAGTAAGTTTTGTCAGGTCTTAGGCATAGCCCTACCTCGATTTTCATCATCATCATCATCAACATTCATTAACTTTTTTTTTAAATTTATTTATTTATTTTTTAAATCTTTATTTAAAGGGAAAATAAGCATCAGTGTACAATGCATATACATGGGGGGCGATTTATCAAGGGCCGAATGGCCCCTGATGCCCCTGTTTCCGTGCAATCCTTCAGGCTCGCCCAGGGCCGGACTGGGACCAAAAAGCACAGGCATTTGAGGCAAAGCAGCCCACTCCTCCCCCATGTTTTATTTAACTGCCCACATACACACACTCATATCATATGCAACCACACCACACATATAAACACGCCTATTCATTCACATTACATATATACACGTGCATATGCATGCTCACTACACATGCACACCACACATACATACGCTCATAAGCATGTACACCACACATACATACAATCATAAACACGCACACCACACATACACACACTCATATGCACCCACACAACACATACACACACTCCTATGCCCCGACACCACACATACACACACTCCTATGCACGCACACAACACATATGCACACAGTATGAATGCACACCGTACACCACACTCGTATGCAGGCACAACACACATACACACCCATCCACATACACACTCATATGTGATGTGGTTGTGTGTGCAACTTATCTGCCCTATATCTCCCTTTTTGAAAGCTATGAACAATATCACACTTCAAGCTAACATTATCCTCAATATGATGCACTCCCTTTTGTGCCAACTACTATGAGACACATCAGTCAAGACTCTTATTTTCTACAGTCTTTTCCAGGTATGTCACACCAGAGCCCAGACTGTTCTCATTTACATTTATAGGTCCTTTAGTGTGAGCTATCGGACACATCATACATCACACCTTCCCCACCCGGTCAGATTAAGTATCTCTCTCCACGATGACACTGGTGACCACTGACCAGACTGGAGTGGTCAGGTCCTGGATAGTACTTCTTCTAAATGTCTCCTGACTCCTTTAGCTTCCCCATGTGTGCTACAAGTGATGCGTGCACATAGCTTGTTGCGCGCATGACCCTTGACGTCCCGTCATTCTCTAGGCAGCGGCTCTCTATTTGTTGGACCGCAGCTCCGCTGTTGCTTAGAGAGACAGTGTCACACATTCCACAATGCAGTCCTACTAGCAGGCTTCCAATGTCAATGTGCTGCACATACTAAGTTACTGCAACTCACCACACGCCAAAGTCCAAACCAGACTCCCTTTCACACCCGGACACCCCATTGGAAACCCATACACTGTCAGGTGGCAACATTAGTGCTGTGGCAGCCGGGTGGGTGACGTCATCATTAGCAAATGCCCAGGCAAAAAACAGCATGGTATGCTCGCCCCTGGAAATGGCCGTTGCCACATTGCACTCGGTATGCTGTACTAGTGGGCGGGGCTAAGGTAACATTTGCCCGGTATGCTATATGGCCAGTCCGGGCCTGGGCGCGCTGGAAAAAGCAGTTATGAAGCAGCGATCTTAAGACCGCTGCTCCTTAACTGGTCCATCTGCTCTAAGGCTGCGGACATCAATGCGCCCGATCCTATACAATCGGTTGATTGACACCCTCTGCCAGTGACCGATTGGCCATGAATATGCAGGGGGCGGCATTGCATGGTGTCCCTAACAGTTCACATACCTAACGGTAACGAGTAAACAAAACATAAGATATAATTTGATTCTTGAATAATAAAGGATATGAGCATGTATTAGCATAGATGCAAGAAAGTTCTAAATACTTCGCCTCACCAAGCGACCTGGAGAGTAATAATTATTATAAGTTTGTCCAGTTTTCTATTTAATTGAAAAAAGATTTTTATTATTTTGTTCCTCAAGTATACATCACAACAGTAATATAACAGTAAATGAATCTTACAGGTACAGGTCACAGTCATAGATAACAAGTCACAGCCAAGGGCGTATGGAAGGAAAAATAGTTGGTTATTACAATATGCACTCCAGTTCAGAAAGTAAAGTGCCTCCTTCACATCATTGTAGTCCCGACCCAAAGGGGGTTTCCACTAAGCAAACCTTCACTTCTACAACTATGATGAACAACCATGTTACCAAAACCTTGTGCATACAGCTTTAGCATCTATTCTTGAGCAATGCTTCCAGTATAGTAGCGACAATCTTATCTAACCCATAGTAACTAATACGTAGCACAGGCGAACAATTTGGTAAAGTGTATTTGTGCTTTATTGCCTTCTAGTGCTAGACTCTGAGTACATAATCCATGGTTCCCATATGGAGATGAACTGTTCTTTAGTGTCTAAAAGGTCGGCAGCATTACTGCTCATTTGGTAGTAGTAGGCTATTTTGTTCAAAATAATCTGAAAGGTTGGAACCACTGACTTCCAGTATCGAGCTATAGTTAATCTGAATATTGTACAGATAAAGAACAAGAGTTTATTTCTTGATTTGCCCAGCCCAGGGGTTCATGAAAAATGGCCTGTGTGGGGTTTAATTTTACAGAAGTATCATGTTACGGTTGCCTCCAGGCTGGCTGGAAGTTGGACCGTAGAAAAGGATGCTTCTAGCGCTCACCAAAGCATCATCAGCACCGTAGACACCATAGACTACTGAGTAGCCACCATAAGTAATGCAGACTCTACGAACCACCGCTGCTGGGCTGGTATCTCGCCGTCTGCTCTGCGCCCTGGACCTACGACCAGGCTCCAGTAGGTGAACCTCTTCCTTCTGTAGCGTGAAGCAGGATCAGGAACAAGAGCTCTTACAGGTGCTCAGTAGCTAAGGGAGTATGAAGAGCATAGCAATCCCTGCAGTGAGTATAGCTGTCCCCTACAAACATGAGTCAAAGCTGCAAGTTAGAGGATCAGAATAGGTCTCATGTGCTGGAACACACAGCCTGCTTTTTATTGAGGTTACATGCAAAAAAGACACTCTCAGGGGGAGGCATAAAATCCCCAATCACACATTTGATACATTTAGATAGAGAGGCAACGCCCTTTTACAGGCCATAGTAGAATTACATTTCTTCAGCAGATAACAATTTATACACAATAAAACAATGCAGTCCACCTTATCACTAGCAGGCTGATTAGACAAAGGGAAGGTTTATCACTAAACTTAATTAGAGCTGATCCCAGCAAACTTGTATTTAGAATTGAACAAAATTTAACTCTTTATTTCTGACCGAAGGGTCTGTCACATAGCACTTAAAGGGACAGTTTACTCAAAATTTTTCTCCCCTTTAATTTGTTCCCAATGATCCACTTTACCTGCTGGAGTGTAGCTCCTTTACCCTTATATTGGCATTTGAAATTGTTAATTTAGCATGTGGTATCCCCACCTATTCTGAAAGTTTGTGGCCGCGCGTACCAGCTATAGATAAGCTTTGTAAACACAGCCAGCAGAAGAAGTTTCCATCCCAGTGTGATATAGCAGAGATAAGGTAATAAAATGTTGATTATCCATTGTTCTCTCAAAGTATTGGTGATTGTTTTAAGGACAGATATAAGATAAAGAAGCAGGTATATGTACACAATGTGATACAGTAATGAGATCTGATTATACCTACAAGCTCAACCTATTTTATTAGGCTGTGGCTTCAAAACACAAAATCAGAGCTTTAATATACACAAATAAACCTTAAAAAGCTAATTTTCATACATTTTTTACTCTGCAGTTGGTAAAAAAAGCAATTGTTAACACATTAAGGGAAAAACTATTTTACAGTATACTGTCCCTTTAATGGCACACTGAACCAAGTGGGAGAAAGCCAGGGACAAGTTATTTTTCAGGTCTGGGGGCATAGTCTTAAAGGGGCATTGTTCACCAAAGTCACAATATGTCCCCAGACAGTTCTTAAAGGGCCATACACACCCAATAAAAGTTAATATGTTCTCAGGGGCACAAACTTCTAGGGGCCATAGTCATGAGGAAGGAGGCTGGCAAATAGGCTTCTCCAAAATCCAGGGAAGCAGGGCAATTTTCCATTTAAAGGGCCAATTACAAATAGCAGTTTGTAACATATCTCCCCTTTTGGAGGGAGACTAACCAGGCACCTGACCTTCTGTCGGTCAGTGCCTAAGTTAGTCTCGCAACCCACCCACAAATAAACATTAGCAGCAAAGTAGCCCCCCCACAATAAGTAGTACTGGCCTGTAGGTTCCAGGTTGTAGGATAAAAGTGTAGCATCCTCGGCCTTCCTGGGGCAGCTGGGCAAATAGCTGGTGGTACTTGGGGGGCAGAGGCCAGCGGCACTCTGCCCTGGTGCCAGCGCGTCTGCTGGGGTGAGGGGTTTGCAGGCCAGTCCTGTAACAAGGGGGTCTGTAGGGCAGAGGCCAGCAGCGCTCTGTCCTGGTGCCAGCTCTTCTGCTGGGGGAATTGGGGCATAGTCCTGCCCAGTGGCAAAGGGAACGTGGGGGTCAGTAGGGGTCAACATCTCCACTGTTAACCCTGGGCCCAAGTTAGGAGTTAGCTGGGGAGGGGGAGATTGGCTTACCTCCTCCTCCTGATACTCCGGCGGCCGTTGGGAAGGGAGGTCGATGCTCTCCGCTCCCTGTGGAACATGCTGCGGCTGGGGAGAGAGACCGGTTGTCTCCTCTCCCTGGAAGGCACACTCCAGCTGGGGAGGGGGGTCGATGCTCTCCCCTCCCGGTAGCTGGGTCTGTTGCTGGGGATCTGGGCCGCCTGCCCAGCATCCCTGTAGGGCCGGTAGAGAGACTGCGGTCCCATCTCCACCTGTCTGCTGGGGGTCCTCCCAGGACCAGTCTATGAGGTCTGCTGCCTCTGGTATCTCTGGTTGGGGAAGGAGACTGGTTGTCTCTTCCCTCTGCACGGTATACTGCCGCTGGGGAGGGAGGTCGCTGCTCTCCTCTCCCTGTAACTCTGGCTGCCGCTGGGGAGGGAGGTCGTTGCTCTCCGCTCCCTGTAACTCACTTTCTCGCTGGAGACCAGGTGTCCATACCCTCAAACTCCACAGTTGGCGCTCAAAGGCTCGTGCCGCTTTGTTCTCCGTATCCAATTCCTGGATGATGCGACTGACTACCTCCTGCACAGGGTCTGGACCATATCGGACTAGCCGCCTCTTTACCTCTGGAACGAAATCCGCGCCCTCATAGCGACGGATCCGGTTGAGGTGCTCTTCACAGGGTTCTGACCTGTATCTTGTCAGCTCCATGCTGCTGTAGGTAGGGACGCTGCACAGTGGCTAGCATTGCCCTCAATAACTCTCCTACGATACCAGTGCTGTTGGGGTGCTGCTCCTTGCGCTAGGACGCTATCCCACCGCTGCCGCCAAATGTTACGGTTGCCTCCAGGCTGGCTGGAAGTTGGACCATAGAAAAGGATGCTCCTAGCGCTCACCAAAGGATCATCAGCACCGTAGACACCATAGACTACTGCGTAGCCACCATAAGTAATGCAGACTCTACGAACCACCGCTGCTGGGCTGGTATCTCGCCGTCTGCTCTGCGCCCTGGACCTACGACCAGGAGCTCAGTAGCTAAGGGAGTATGAAGAGCATAGCAATCCCTGCAGTGAGTATAGCTGTCCCCTACAAACATGAGTCAAAGCTGCAAGTTAGAGGGTCAGAATAGGTCTCATGTGCTGGAACACACAGCCTGCTTTTTATTGAGGTTACATGCAAAAAAGACACTCTCAGGGGGAGGCATAAAATCCCCAATCACACATTTGATACATTTAGATAGAGAGGCAACGCCCTTTTACAGGCCATAGTAGAATTACATTTCTTCAGCAGATAACAATTTACACACAATAAAACAATGCAGTCCACCTTATCACTAGCAGGCTGATTAGACAAAGGGAAGGTTTATCACTAAACTTAATTAGAGCTGATCCCAGCAAACTTGTATTTAGAATTGAACAAAATTTAACTCTTTATTTCTGACCGAAGGGTCTGTCACATAGCACTTAATGGCACACAATGAAAACGAATGCTTTTGTAACAGTGCTCCCTTTCTGTGGAACACTCTGCCTGTGTGGTACTTGGTTCAGTAAGCCCTATTTACTGAACCAAGTGGGAGAAAGCCAGGGACAAGTTATTTTACAGGTCTGGGGGCATAGTCTTAAAGGGGCATTGTTCACCAAAGTCACAATATGTCCCCAGACGGTTCTTAAAGGGCCATACACACCCAATAAAAGTTAATATGTTCTCAGGGGCACAATCTTCCAGGGGCCATAGTCATGAGGAAGGAGGCTGGCAAATAGGCTTCTCCAAAATCCAGGGAAGCAGGGCAATTTTCCATTTAAAGGGCCAGTTACAAATAGCAGTTTGTAACATATCAAAAATGGAACTCAGTAATTCTGAGGTTTGTGACCAAATGTTGGAAACATGCAGACAATGCCACCACATATGAGGGCAAGTCCCTTTCTCATCACAGCCTCTTAAACAATTCCCCCCCCCCCTCGGGTCTGGGCCATGTAATCTGGAAGGGTGGAAGTACCACCTAAATGCAACCTTCATATAATTCTCTTTTAAATGTGCACAAATGGAGAATGAGGTGCCCCTATGAAGGGTGGTGTTCCATTTCTTGAGTGACCAAGAAAAATTAAAGTCTTCTTCCCATTTAAGCATAAAGGGAAGTTTAGGTGATGCTAATGAGTTATTAAATATGGAATACAATCTAGAAATAGTTCCTTTTAATCTGTGAGTAGCTAAACAAAGATGTTCTAGATAGGTAGAGCCTTCCCTGCTGGAATTACCTATAACGTTAGCCACTCTTGCCCTAAGCTGCAAATAATGGAACCAACTAGGTCCGTCTTGGCCGACAAGGTCAACATATGTCTTAAAATCCATGAAGGATTGGTAATGCAATGTATGTGCAATTCTATATAATACCTTATTTGCCCATTTAGTCTGGAGCCCCGAATCCGGGGTCGAGGAGAAAGTCACTAGTGGGGTTGCTCTGGATTTCTCTGAAAGTAATTTGAACTTCATGGTCAGGGAATCCCATAGTGAGACAGTGTGTGAGATAGATAGGAAAGTCTTCCAGTTTGAAGGTCTGGAATGCCTGCTAGAC
Source organism: Bombina bombina (assembly GCF_027579735.1). NCBI lineage: Eukaryota > Metazoa > Chordata > Amphibia > Anura > Bombinatoridae > Bombina > Bombina bombina. Next base: position 863,608,992 of record NC_069504.1, on the reverse strand, counting down.
CAAAGTAATTTATAAATTGGGTCAATCATAACTATATCAGATTCTATCTGGACCCATTGAATGCTATCTGTTTTGTTATGCCATAGAGATGTTTGGGCTAACAGTGCAGCATAATAGTAAGTTAGAAGATCTGGTAATCCCATGCCTCCTCCCCCTCTACCCCTACACAAAGTGCGTCTATTAGTTCTGGATTGCCTTCCCTGCCAAATAAATGATATAACGGCTTTTTGCAGTTTATTAAGGACTTGGACAGGGACCGAGACCGGGAGGGATCTAAACAAATATAGTAATTTTGGAAGTATCGACATTTTGACTCTGATTATTCGACCATATAATGAAAGTTTCATTTTTCCCCACTTCTGCAGTAGGTTTCTTTTTTTTTTAAATAATTTTTATTGAAGCTTCCGCATCACATTACAGAATAATAAGGATTTGGACAATCAGATAATACAAAAACTTGTACAGTTTTATGATTTAACCAAACAATAAACAATACAACATAAAATAACAGTGTTCTGCAAATTATTCCTGCAACGTCCCAGTGTCACACCTGTATAGATTGGTCTCAGCCCACAACAACAAGAACCCAGGTAACCAACAAATCCAATACATTTATAATCAATCCTATCCTGTAACCAGCCATCCGCCCGGAACTTAAATACTAGCAATAAATGATTCCCACATGACCTTCATCTGTAGAAAAGTATCACTCCTACCATTTTTCATGTATGCGTATTCTTCAAGAGAAAGTATGAATTGAAATTGAGAATACCAAGTGGCCATGTTTGGGATGTATTGAGTTTTCCAATTTTTTGCAATCAGTTTTTTTAAACTATTACTAGCAATAAAAATTAGCTTTTTCTTATACGATGGGAGTTTGTTGGGTAGAACATTAAGTAACCAAATGCGAGGATCTGACAGTAAGTTCAGTTCTGTCATTATATTTGTCGCTTTAACTATGGAAGACCATATCGGAGATATCAACGAACATGTCCATTATATATGAATCATGGACCCTTTCTCCTTTCCACATCTCCAACTGTTATGTTCTGTAAAGTTATGTGTTAGAACAGGTGGTAAATAAGTTTAGGTACCTAGTATCCGCTATAGTAGGACCACTCAGCCTCACACCAAACCTTGGATTCACACAGATTTAACTTACAGGAATCCGGTTTTGCTCATTGAACTGAGGGTCACTACTGCAGGGTACAGAGTGAAAACGGAGCTGTCACGCAACCAGGTTACAGGATGCCTGTATATCAACAGATAGGAGGAGTATCTATAGATAGAGTAGGTAGTTAATCAACTAATTACTTAGTGATTAAATGATATAGCTGACACATATACAAAGAAGACAGGTAGTGGAATGGAATGTAATACAAACAGATGTAGTACAAAGAGATATTGTAATTAGGCCAACATGTATTTGTTAGGAATTCAGCACTTCAGGGAATATCATATGTAGTTAGAATGATATTTTGGATTATGTTATCATATATAGCTTATGCAAGGATAAGATAGTAACAAACGATAAGTCACTTAGTTAGGTTCAAGGTGGTCACAGCAAATGATGTTAATCAAGCAGCAGTTCAAACAGAGTAAGCATTGTAACAGGCAGTTGAAGTTAATCCTGCATTTTAGTGATAGTAACAGTCATTGAATACAGAGCATAGGTAGTTTGCTTACTTGAGAGACATAATGATATCCAAATAGAGTAATAAAATATACAGACCAATTCCTGATGGTTATTTGGAAGGCTAAGTCAGAGCCAGATGAAAACCTTACGGTATCCTGAATGCTTGTTTGTAGAAAGGACACAGCGCGGTACACGCGCTGCAGACACGCTGAGATGCCGGGTGTGACGTCACAGCCACCCGGTGTAACAGTTAGGGAATTGAAAGCAGCTCCTTTGGTTCCTAAGAAACTGCGAGTAATAGAATAGGCACACCGGCACACAGCAATGAAGGATTAATGTAGGCTGCAAAGTTTCAAAGCAACAAGTAAGAAATCCCCACAGATTGAGGAAAGGGCTAGGTGTCTTCAGAGAGGAGTCACATAAAGTAACTGATTCAAATTACCAAGCGAGGAGCATAGAGAGGAGGGGCCTTAAATAGGAAAAGAGGATTCAGAATTAAAGGGACAGGATTGTAATAGTGAATACCCTGACAGGACACCCCCCTCAAGGAGCCGCTCAGCGGATCAAGGACCTGGACGGTGTGGATTCCTCCTATGGAACAAGGAAACCAAGCGTGGAGCCATAACATTAGTAGCAGGCTCCCAAGAGTCTTCTTCAGGTCCATAACCCTTCCAACTGACCAAATACTGAAGGTGGTTTCGAAAGTATCGAGAATCTTGAATAGAATCAATCTCGTACTCCTTCTCATCTGTCACATGAGTTAAAGAAGTATCCATCGAAGATGTAGCCCTGATGGAAGCATAGGGTTTAAGGAGTGAGACATGAAATGTTGGATGAATTCTCATGGAAGAAGGTAGTTGAAGAGTGACTGCATTCACATTAACAACATTCTTAATTTCAAAGGGACCCAAATAAAGTGAAGCGAGCTTTTTGGAAGGAACTTGTAATCTTATATTCTTCGTGCTTAACCAAACTTTATCTCCCACCTTATATTCAGGAGGTTTAGAACGTCGTAGATCGTAGTAATGTTTTTGAGCTTTTTGAGCATCGAGTAGTAGTTGTTTAACAGTGGCGAAACCTTTCACTAGGGTATTGATTTTATCATTAACAACGGGTATAGGAGAATTTTTTGGAGTCTGAATGTCATAAGAAGGATGAAAACCGTAGTTAAGGAAAAATGGAGACATTTTAGTGGAGGAGTTGAGCATGTTATTATGAGCAAATTCAGCAGTGGAAAGGAGAGAATGCCAGTTATCTTGTTCTAGAGAACAGTAACAACGGAGATACTGTTCCAGGGCTTGATTTGTTCTCTCAGTCTGCCCATTGGTTTGTGGATGAAAAGCTGTACTTAACCTCCTAGAGATGTTGAGGGATTTACAAAGATGTTCCCAAAATCTAGAGGTAAACTGAGAACCTCTGTCACTAGTAATGGAATTTGGTAGACCATGTAATTTGACAATATGATCTATGAAAAGAGTAGCTGTTTCTTGAGCTGTGGGTAGACCTCTATGTGGAAGGAAATGGGCCATTTTAGAAAAAAGATCAACAATGACCATGATAGTGTTGAAGTTAGCAGAAGGTGGCAGATCGACAATAAAGTCCATGGCAATATCTGCCCAAGGTCTTTCAGGTATTGGAAGAGATAGAAGGTATCCGTAGGGACGTGTATGTTGATGTTTTTTAGTAGTGCAAAGTAAACATGTTTTGATGTATTGCTTGATTGTATCAGACATTTTGGGCCACCAATAATTCCTTGAGAGGATATGAAGAGTCCTATGTACTCCAGGATGACCTGCTAAAGAGGAATCATGAGCTGCTGCTAAAAGTTGATTCCTGAGATCCTTGGGTACATATAGCTGATCATGATGATAGAACAGTTCATCAGAATGTTTATTTAAGTTGAGGTGAGTTATTAATGAATCCTCCTTCTGTTGCAGCTTTAGGGTCTCCAAGAAATCGTTTGTTAAACAAATGATTCTGTCCACAGGTATCACTGAGGCAGGTGTCAAATGATCTTGTGGCTTAGGAGGTATACGAGAGAGGGTATCTGCCTTAAGATTCTTAGAACCTGGACGATAGGTGATCACATAATCAAAACGTGAAAAGAAGAGGCTCCAGCGGACTTGACGAGAAGTCAGGGTCTTGTTTGACTTTAAATACTCTAAATTACGATGGTCTGTGTAAATAGTAATTGGAAATTTTGTACCTTCCAAGATATGCCTCCAGAATTCCAATGCGGATTTGATGGCAAGCAATTCCTTATCACCAATACCATAGTTTATCTCAGCTGAGCTCATGACACGAGAGTAGAATGCAACAGGATGTAATGGCTTTTCTTGAGAGGCCCTCTGAGATAGAACAGCCCCTATTGCAAATTCAGAAGCATCAACCTCAAGCGTAAAATGACAACTGGGATCTGGGAATTGCAAAATAGGGGCTGAAGTAAATTTATTCTTGAGGGTAGTGAAAGAGTCCTGAGCTTTACTATCCCATGAAAACCTGATATGTTTCTTAGTTAAAGTTGTTAATGGTTTGACAATATGTGAGAAATCTTTAATGAATTTTCTATAAAAATTCGCAAAACCAAGAAACCTCTGGACATCTTTTTTACATGAGGGTACAGGCCATTTAAGTATAGCTTCTACTTTACTGGTCTCCATAGTTATCCCAGTAGGAGAGATACAGTAACCCAGAAATGAAATAGAGTTAGTATTAAATATACATTTCTCTAGTTTAGCGTAGAGATGATGTTGTCTTAAACGAGATAGAACTAGTTTTACATGTTTTAAATGATTTTCAAAAGTGTCTGAATAGACAAGAATGTCATCTAGATAGATAACAATACATACATCCAGAAGGTTGTGAAAAACATCATTTATGAAGCACTGAAAAGTGGCTGGGGCATTGCAGAGCCCAAACGGCATTACTGTGTATTCGTAAAGTCCGTATCGTGTACGGAAAGCCGTTAACCACTCATCCCCTGCTCTCATCCTGATTAAATTGTATGCACCCCTAAGATCGAGCTTGGTGTAGATGGTGGCACCCTGAAGGCGCTCAATTAGTTCAGGAATGAGAGGCAGGGGATATCTGTTTTTCTTAGTACATTTATTCAGTTGTCTGTAATCTATAATGGGGCGTAAACTGCCATCTTTATTTTTCACAAAAAACATAGCAGCACCTGCAGAGGAAGTGGATGGACGTATAAACCCTTTTTTCAAGTTTTCGTCTAGATATTCCTTAAGGTGTGCTAGTTCAGGTTGGGACAAAGGATATATATGACCATATGGAATGGTGCAGTTAGGAATGAGATCAATAGGGCAGTCATACTTCCTATGTGGTGGAAGTGTGGCTGCCTCAACCTTATCAAAAACATCAGCATATTCTTTGTAGCAATCTGGTAATGTCTCTACATTAATATGACAAAGTGTATGAGAATCAGTGCAGAATTGCTTGCAGTACTGAGAATCAAAAACTACAGTAGAGTCTGTCCAAGAAATAGTGGGGTTATGCATAGACAACCACTGAATACCGAGTATCATTGGGTAGACAGAACTTGGTAAAACATCAAAAGATATTAACTCAGTATGCCCTGAGTCTGAGGTAACCTTAAGTGGAACTGTATGGTGTGAAATAGGACCAGAACTAAAAAATGATCCATCAACCAAACGGATGGCTAGTGCAACACTCTTTTTTATTAGTGGTATTTTGTGCTTATCAACAAAAACTAAATCTATAAAATTCCCAGATGCTCCAGAGTCAATTACGGCCTGTACGTCTATCTTCTGCTGATCCCACTGCAACGAGAGAGGGATTGATAAATGAAGCAATTTATTATTAACCATATTAACATTGTGCTTAAATCTCACTCTCTTACCCTTCTTTTGACGAAGGAGAGATGGGCAATCCCTTACGCCATGATCCTTTTCGGCACAATAGAGGCACAAATTAAGCAGTTTGCGTCTGGCTTTCTCTTCAGGCTTTAAAGGGCCTCTAATCACAGCAACATCCATGGGTTCATCAACATTCTTGGTAGCATAGGTAGGAAGATTTATATGATAGGGAGTGTATTTCTTAGGAGTGATGTCAGTTGCGGATTTTTCATATTTCCTTTCCCTGAGTCTCCGGTCAATACCAATACATAACGTCATGAGATCCTCAAGAACATCTGGAATGATACCTCTAGCAAGTTCATCTTTTAATGAGTCACTGAGGCCCAAGCGAAATTGATTTTTCAGAGCTGGGTTGTTCCATAAAGTGTCAGGAGCCCATCTTTTAAAGTCTGTTATGTATTCCTCTACCATCCTTTTCCCTTGGCGTAAGGATCTCAAAGCTGTTTCAGCAGTATTCTGCTTGTTATGATCCTCATATAAAAGGGACATCGCAGAAAAAAAAGAATCAAGAGAATTTAATATGGGATCATCAGTCTCATAGAAAGTGTTGGCCAAAGATTTAGCTTCACCACGCAAAAAAGAAATCACAGTCAAAACTTTAATTCTGTCAGTAGGATAAGACCTAGGTTTCAAAGTAAACATAAGAGTGCAAGAATTTCTAAAGTCTCTGAACATGGACCTGTCCCCAGAGAATTTCTCTGGCGGACTTACAACAGGCTCCGGTGTAATCTCAGAAGTGGAAGGTTTAGTTGTCATATGCTCATTAATAAATTTTCTAATATTCTGGTTCTCAATTTGTATCTCTCTTAAACCCTGTAACATACTATCCATACTTTGTGCTAGAGAACCCACTCTATTGGAAAGCTCACTCAACTCCATGATAGTGGATAGAGGTACTTTTATTTTTTAGGCTTGGTAATATGTTATGTTCTGTAAAGTTATGTGTTAGAACAGGTGGTAAATAAGTTTAGGTACCTAGTATCCGCTATAGTAGGACCACTCAGCCTCACACCAAACCTTGGATTCACACAGATTTAACTTACAGGAATCCGGTTTTGCTCATTGAACTGAGGGTCACTACTGCAGGGTACAGAGTGAAAACGGAGCTGTCACGCAACCAGGTTACAGGATGCCTGTATATCAACAGATAGGAGGAGTATCTATAGATAGAGTAGGTAGTTAATCAACTAATTACTTAGTGATTAAATGATATAGCTGACACATATACAAAGAAGACAGGTAGTGGAATGGAATGTAATACAAACAGATGTAGTACAAAGAGATATTGTAATTAGGCCAAAATGTATTTGTTAGGAATTCAGCACTTCAGGGAATATCATATGTAGTTAGAATGATATTTTGGATTATGTTATCATATATAGCTTATGCAAGGATAAGATAGTAACAAACGATAAGTCACTTAGTTAGGTTCAAGGTGGTCACAGCAAATGATGTTAATCAAGCAGCAGTTCAAACAGAGTAAGCATTGTAACAGGCAGTTGAAGTTAATCCTGCATTTTAGTGATAGTAACAGTCATTGAATACAGAGCATAGGTAGTTTGCTTACTTGAGAGACATAATGATATCCAAATAGAGTAATAAAATATACAGACCAATTCCTGATGGTTATTTGGAAGGCTAAGTCAGAGCCAGATGAAAACCTTACGGTATCCTGAATGCTTGTTTGTAGAAAGGACACAGCGCGGTACACGCGCTGCAGACACGCTGAGATGCCGGGTGTGACGTCACAGCCACCCGGTGTAACAGTTAGGGAATTGAAAGCAGCTCCTTTGGTTCCTAAGAAACTGCGAGTAATAGAATAGGCACACCGGCACACAGCAATGAAGGATTAATGTAGGCTGCAAAGTTTCAAAGCAACAAGTAAGAAATCCCCACAGATTGAGGAAAGGGCTAGGTGTCTTCAGAGAGGAGTCACATAAAGTAACTGATTCAAATTACCAAGCGAGGAGCATAGAGAGGAGGGGCCTTAAATAGGAAAAGAGGATTCAGAATTAAAGGGACAGGATTGTAATAGTGAATACCCTGACACCAACACTTATGAGAGGCAGAGGAAAACAATTTATTAATCCTAACAGGGGTAAGGTACCATCTTTGTATTATCTTAATGTTCAACTCTATAAGATTACTGGATATGGAGACTTTAGTGACATTAGTAAACAATTTGGAGATGTCAATTTCGGATAGGTCATTATCTAGGGCCTCGTTCCACCTATCTATGCAGTAAGGAGTGTAACCTATTGGGGTTTTTTGTAACATCGCATATATTAAAGATAAGGTCTTTCCGGTAGGGGAGTCTGAATGACATAAAGTCTCAAAGGGAGTAAGGGGTCGAAGTAGATTACGTCTCTCAGGGTGTTTGAATATGTAAGAATGACATTGTTGGAGAAAAAAACAGTTACTAAAGAAAGCTAGGCCCCTCTCCACTAATTCAACTAGAGTAAAAAGTCTCGTCTTGTTGCCTATATGTAATATCAATAGAGTTCTTAGGGGAGTGTCCATGTGTTGAATTTTTTTGTAGAAGACCAATGGGTAGTTCAGTATTTTCTGTGAAAGGAGTGAGTGGGGAAAATTGCGAAGTGATATGTGAGTATTCTTTAAGTATCCCTTTCCACACTGTTAAGGTTTCCATTATTGTTCCGTCTGAAGTCTGTGGACAGATGTGGAGCTAACTGCCAACATATCGTTCCCAAATGTGATTTTCCTGCTATGTCATGTTCTAAAGCCACCCACTTTTTATTCTTATAATTCCTAAACCAGTCCACCACTCTCTGTAAAAAGACAGCCTGTCTGTATTTAATTAGATTAGGGATCCCCAGTCCTCCTTCAGCAACAGGTAAGCACATTAAGGCTTTATTAATTCTCGCTTTCTTTTTATCCCGTATAAAATCGAAAATTTTATTCTGTAAGGACGGTAAAAAGCCCTTAGGCAAAGGAATGGGAGGTGTTTGCATCAAATATAACACCCGGGGGAGTACATTCATTTTGATCGAGTTTATCCAACCGAGCCATGAAATACTTTTAGATCTCCAGGAAGAGAGATCAGCTATAATATTCCTCTGCATAATTAGCTTTAAACATTTCCTGAGCGGAAGGTGCTATAAAGATACCCAAATATTTTAGGTTTTTTGTTTGTATGTGAAAGGAGCATTTTTGTGATAATCGGTAAAGATAATCAGTGTCACAATGAACTGTAAGCATCTCCAACTTAGTATTGTTAATGAGAAAATTTGAGGCCTGAAAAAATGTGTCAAACTCAGCCAACAATCGAGGAACCGAGGAGATGGGATCTAACAGGAAAAACAAAACATCGTCCACATATAATAGTAATTTATGTGTGGTGTGATGTATTTGAACCCCATTATTTCTAATAGTGATAGCCAAAGTCTCTATTATGCAAGCGAATAGAAGTGGGGACAGGGGACATCCCTGCCTAGTGCCGTTAGATATCTGGAACAGGGCAGACAGTAAACCATTAACTCTGATTTTAGCTACTGGGGAACTATATAGGGTCATAATTTTAGAGATAAAATGTGATCCCATCCCAAACCTCTCCAGTGTGGATTTCATAAAGTGCCAACAAACGCGGTTGAATGCTTTCTCTGCGTCTGTTGACACCACTACTGAGGGTTCATTGTTTTCTGCAGTAGGTTTCTTATGTGGGACAGCATAGGTTGATAGTTGTTTTGGTACAGGGAATCTACTCTGCCTGAAAGAGATACTACCAAATATCGCATACCTTTTTCTGCCCAGGAAAAGGAAAAATTGATCTCTACCAGTTTTTTATTATGCGGTGGTAGATGCACACTGATAGCTTTACTTTTGTCGTTATTAATTTTATATCCTGAGATTATAGCAAACTGGGCAATAGTAGAGTAAATTAGGGGGAGGGACAATAAAGGCTTAGTGATTTAAAGGATTATATCATCTGCAAACAGACTTATCTTATATTCTTTAGAATTCACAGATATCCCTGCTATATCAATGTTTTGCCGAATATGGGCTGCAAGGGGTACAATGCAAAGTGCAAAGAGCAGTGGAGAGAGAGGGCAACCCTGCCTAGTCCCATTAGCAATATTTATAGGTTTCGATTTGTATCCAGCTATTTTAACATAGGCAGAGGGATATGAATATATAGACGAAACTGCAATCCTAAATTTGCCTGTTATACCCATGGTGACCAACACTGCATCCAAATAATCCCAATATATACAGTCAAAAGCCTTCTCTGTGTCAAGAGACAGGAACAGAGAAGGCACCTTGTTCACACTAGCAAAGTCTATCAAGTCTATTATTTTCCTAACATTATCTGGTGCTTCTCTATTCTGAATAAAGCCCACCTGATCCGGATGTACAAGTTTAGGCATTTGTTTGTTAAGCCTAGTGGCCAATATTTTAGAAAAGATCTTAACATCCTGATTTATCAATGATATTGGTCTATAATTTTTTACAATGTTGTTTGCTTTTCCCTGGTTTTGGGATAACTGATATTCGGGCCATTAAGAATTCTCTGGTGACATCTCCACCCTCCAGCATATGATTATAAGTGTTAACTAGGGAGGGATCTATTTCATCTAGAAACAATTTATAGAAAATATCTGTATAACCATCCGTACCAGGTGCCTTGTTAGATTTTAAGTTTTTAATTGTCAGTCTGACCTCGTTCAGGGTAATTGGCGCATTGAGGCTGTCTAATTCGTTTATGTCCAGTTTAGCTAGACTGCAGCTATGCAGAATTTTTTGAGTATTGGTTGTACAACTATCGCTGTTTGAGGTCCGGAGTAGGGCATATAGGGATTGATAATATGTTGCTAATGTGTCTGCAATTATTTGCGGGTGGTTGGAGGTGGATCCATCGGGTTTTTGGATTTGGGGAACTGTTGTTAGTCTCGTTAAGTCTTTTAATTTATGTGCAAGCATCTTATCGGGCTTATTGGCATATATAAAATATTGCGTGTCTATTAATTTAAGTGATCGAGCCACGTCCCTTGATAGCAACTCATCTAGAGCTGCCCTCTTGGAGTTTAGTGTTCGAAGTGTTGCGGGGCAATGGGCAGAGCAGTGTTGGGTATGAAGTTGTTTTATTTCATCTTTAAGTTTGTTTATAAGTAAATGAGACTGTTTGTATTTATTGTTGGATTCTCTGAGCAAGAGTCCACGGATGTAGGCCTTAAGTGCTCCCCAAATGAAAGTAGGATTCTTTACTGAATGGGTGTTAGCTACCAGAAAGTCCCCCATTTCTCTTTTCAGAGTCTGAAGAAATATCTTATCTTTAAGTAGGGAGGGGTTTAAGGTCCAGCTTTTATTTCTCAGAGGGTCTATTAACCCCGTGCGCCTAGTTATAACTAGGTTGTGGTCAGACCAGACATTGGTGACAATGTCAGAGTCAACAATCAGTGGTGCTAAAATTTGGCTGACTAGAATATGGTCAATTCGTGAATATACCTTGTGAGCTGGTGAATAAAAAGTGACGTCTTTACAGTTGCCATTATATGCCCTCCAACTGTCAAGCAAATTATGGTCGAGCAAAAAATCATATCGGATTTTCCTATTGGAACGGACCTGAAAAGGGGTATTACTATTTGATCTATCTAGTTTGGGGTCTGCTACTAGGTTAAAATCACCCCCAATAATTAATCTATATTGTTTCCAGTGTGTTAGTAGTTTACTGATCTTGGACAAGAACGGTGCCTGGGACTCATTTGGAGCATATACATTGCCTATGACTACTGGGGTGTCATGAATTCTACCTCTTAGGATTATATAACGACCTTGCTGATCTACATAGGATTCATCTTCTTGAAAGTTAAGGCTATCATGGAGAAGGATGGAGACTCCACACTTCTTTTTATGGCATGTAGCATGGAATTGTTGAGAATAAGCTTTGTCCCAGTACTTAGGGGTTAGGGATTTAATAAAATGAGTTTCCTGCATGAATACAACGTGTGCTTTCAGTGACTTATAGGTGGTAATGGCCTTGCGACGTTTAATGTTAGAGTGTAGCCCTCTCACATTATGTGTAAGTATATTACGTATCATGTTGTGAATTGGTTAGGGATTGTAGTAGATATCATAAATTGACCAATAAGTTTTACAAAAATCCAAGATACATATCTGATTGCATTACAACTGAACCTAAAGTATAATATACACAAATTGGACCTTGACGACCATTTTAGACATATGTGGTACTCCATACCTGAATGGACCTTTAGACAAAACCTGCTGAGGAAAGTGAAGTTAGTATTATTTGCAAACAACTGTAACTGCAGTACAACATTAAACTTTAACAACAAACATAACCTGAAAATCAGGATAAAAAAACCTGAAAACATAGGGGGACCCAATGTCACCCATTCTTAATTAATAAAGAAGTGGACTCAGTGGAGTGGGTAGGGACGGGGAGGGGGGGAAGGGGGGGAGAGGAGGGGGGGAAAGACTGAATGTGCCAGGATATTCCAAACTTAGTAAACCCCCGATGGGGTGTAGGTGTTTGAGAGTAACCCTACATATTTTAGAACCAGAACAGTAGGGCTGTAAACTTAAGTCATATTAGAAAAGGACCCAGTTACTTCAAGTAGGACTCTCCGGCTCTTGTCTAAGTCTAGAGTTCTTTCCATTTTTATTCACTGGCGTCCACTACCTTCCTTTTGCCTTATGCTGTGGTTTGGGAGAGGAAGAAACCTCTGAGGAAGTCTTTTCCAGGTTCAGCTTTTCCAGGATTGCTTGTCCTTCCAGGAGAGAAGAGCATAGTAGGAAGTTCTATCATACATGAAGAGGAGTTTAAATGGAAATCCCCATCGATATTTGATTTGCGCCTTAATGAGGACTGATATGATCGGTTTGAATTCCCTTCTTCTCCTTAGGGTTGTCGGGGAGAGATCTGTGTATAATTGTAGCGTGTGGCCCTCAAAGGTAATTTTAGGTAGTTTTCACACTGCTTGCATGATCTGGTCTTTAGCATGAAAATAATGAAGTTTGGCGATCACGTCCCTTGCTGCTGAGGGGGTTGGTGGTTTAGCCAGCGCCCTGTGTACTCTGTCCATGAGTAGCAAAGAAGAATCTATCTCTGGGAGAATCTCTTGAAAGATATTTGTGATGGTTTCTGACAGGATGCTGTATGATTTGGGGAGATTGCGAATTCTGATATTTGATCTCCTGGACCTGTTCTCAAGGTCTTCCAAGGAATCCTCCAGCTTCTGAATCTGTTCCTGTTGCACCTGTATTGTTGACTGAAGGTTGAGTATTTCGTCAGAGATATCATTGTTACGGTTGCCTCCAGGCTGGCTGGAAGTTGGACCGTAGAAAAGGATGCTCCTAGCACTCACCAAAGGAGCAGCAGCACCGTAGTCAGCAATCCCTGTAGTGATATTAGCTGGCCCTTACAAACATGAGTCAAAGCTGCAAGTTAGAGGGTCAGAATAGGTCTGATGTGCTGGACACACAGCCTGCTTTTTATTGAGGTTACATGCAAAAAAGACACTCTCAGGGGGAGGCATAAAATCCCCAATCACACATTTAGATACTTTTAGATAGAGAGGCAACGCCCTTTGACAGGCCACAACATTACTTCAGCAGATAACATTACACACAATAAAACAATGCAGTCCACCTTATCACTAGCAGTCTGATTAGACAATGGTAAGGTTTATCACTAAACTTAATTAGAGCTGATCCCAGCAAACTTGTATTTAGAATTGAACAACATTAACTCTTAATGGCACACAATGAAAACCAATGCCTTTGTAATAGTGCTCCCTTTCTGTGGAACACTCTGCCTGTGTGGTACTGGGTTCAGCAAGCCCTATCCACTGAACCAAGTGGGAGAAAGCCAGGGACAAGTCATTTCACAGGTCTGGGGACATAGTCTTAAAGGGGCATTGTTCATCAAAGTCACAATATGTCCCCAGACGGTTCTTAAAGGGCCATACACACCCAATAAAAGTTAATATGTTCTCAGGGGCACAATCTTCCAGGGGCCATAGTCATGAGGAAGGAGGCTGGCAAATAGGCTTCTCCACGATCCATGGAAGCAGGGCAATTTTTCATTTAAAGGGCCAGTTACAAATAGCAGTTTGTAACAATCATCAACTTTATCCTTCAGGCAGGTGGTGCGGTCTCCAAAATCTGTAAGGTCCTGCTTTAATTCAGAAAGGGCGGCTCTCATTTCTTCTTTGAATAATTGTTTAATCTGTTGCAGGAGCTCTCCATTTGAGGAGACCGCAGTGGATGTTGGTGGAGTACTTTTATGGGAGGAAGGTTGTGAGTCTGTGTCTGGAGCAAGATCCGAAGCAATCTGTTTCTTTTTAAGTTGAGACCTTGATAGGCAGTCTTTGATGGATTGGTTCTGGCCTTTCATTGTAACTGGCTGATAGCTTTTGAAGTACAGTAAAGCAGTATATAGCACACAGGGCCTAGATGCTAAGGTAGTTTGGAATATTTTATGGTAGATACATAACAAGGTAAAACCACTGAGTCCACATTCAGGGTTGAATTCTAACGTTGTATCATCTGTTTAAGCTTGATAGGAGAGATATCTAAAGACAATAGGGTGTCAGCACTGAGGCCTGTGGGTTGTGCCTCCTGCGGTATCCCAGACCTCCAGGATAAAAAGCCCAGGTCCAGGGAAGGTGGCAAAGTGCTGGTCTAAGGTCTCTTAGCTGTGGAACACACCCGTTCAGATAATGTAATTTAAGTGTACAAATTCACAAGCATGGCTCTACTCCCCAGGGTCAGTGTCCTCACAGGATTATAACGGAGAAGGGAACTCAGGATATGACCCACCACCACACAGGATGGTGGGAAGAGGGAGGGGAGAGATCAGTGCCGTACTATGAGATTATTACTGCTTGACCAGTACTTCCAAACTTTTAGTTGCGTTACACCAGATTCAATTGATAAGGTCCTGCAGGGGGCCAGCTATGATACCATACGGTGATATGTGTCAATAGCTTGGTTGTGGAGAAACGTTGGTTCATATAGCGACACAAAAGGAAAAAGTGCCAATCATGTCTTCCTACAGGGCTATACTGGATCTGTGGTCTGTTGTGCCAGGTATAACTAGAACTAGTATAATAAAAGAATTGCAATGAAACAGGAGCTGAGAGTAAAGATGGCGGTTTTTCCCGCCTCTAATCTTTCTTGCAGATGAATAATACAAGCCTAACAGCTGTCAGATTAAATTCTGTAAAGTGTTATTGCAGTAACAGATTACCCTTAATGTTAAGGCTTATTGATCCAGTGTGTGGAATTAAATACAAGTCCCTCTGTTTTGAAGTATAGTCTCTGGGGCGTTTATCGCTCTTATTAGGCAAAAAAAAATTATATTCTCACCCCTATTGGTCTTCAAACATGTTACTCCACTTATCGTCCGCTTTTGGTGAGGTTTCTGATGCCTTTGATTTCTTTATTGCAGCCGGTGCACCCGGAGTAGGCCGCAGCAGCAGTCTTTCCTTGGAATTCTCTGGTTCTGTTTTCCGGGTGGGCTGCAAAATCTCTCAAAGCTGTCCAAAATCAGTTATGGATTGACTGGGACTGTGTGGCTTCTGTATCAGGGGTTTTCTAAACAAATTGCCCCTGATTAGTGCCCTAAATGACTGTTAAATGGCAAGTTTTGCACAGAGCTTTGCAAAATTGCTTCTGCTTCAGTTGCTGGCTAGCCCCGCCCCCCCATCCAGTGTCCTATTTAACGGCTAGATTTAGAGTTTTGTCGGTAAGTACCCACGTAGCTAACGCCGGCTTTTTTCTGGCCGCACCATAAAAATAACTCTGGTATTGAGAGTCCACATAAAGGCTGCGTTAGGCTCCAAAAAAGGAGCGTAGAGCATATTTAACGCAGCTTCAACTCTCGATACCAGAGTTGCTTACGGACGCGGCCAGCCTCAAAAACGTGCTCATGCACGATTCCCCCCATAGGAAACAATGGGGCTGTTTGAGCTGAAAAAAAACCTAACACCTGCAAAAAAGCCGCGTTCAGCTCCTAACGCAGCCCCATTGTTTGCTATGGGGAAACACTTCCTACGTCTGCACCTAACACCCTAACATGTACCCCGAGTCTAAACACCCCTAGCCTTACACTTATTAACCCCTAATCTGCCGCCCCCGCTATCGCTGACCCTTGCATATTATTTTTAACCCCTAATCTGCCGCTCCGTAAACCGCCGCTACTTACATTATCCTTATGTACCCCTAATCTGCTGCCCCTAACACCGCTGACCCCTATATTATATTTATTAACCCCTAATCTGCCCCCCACAACGTCGCCTCCACCTGCCTACACTTATTAACCCCTAATCTGCCGACCGGACAGCACCGCTATCATAATAAAGTTATTAACCCCTAATCCGCCTCACTAACCCTATAATAAATAGTATTAACCCCTAATCTGCCCTCCCTAACATCGCCGACACCTAACTTCAAACATTAACCCCTAATCTGCCGACTGGAGCTCACCGCTATTCTAATAAATGTATTAACCCCTAAAGCTAAGTCTAACCCTAACACTAACACCCCCCTAAATTAAATATAATTTTAATCTAACGAAATTAATTAACTCTTATTAAATAAATTATTCCTATTTAAAGATAAATACTTACCTGTAAAATAAATCCTAATATAGCTACAATATAAATTATAATTATATTATAGCTATTTTAGGATTAATATTTATTTTACAGGTAACTTTGTATTTATTTTAACCAGGTACAATAGCTATTAAATAGTTAAGAACTATTTAATAGCTAAAATAGTTAAAATAATTACAAAATTACCTGTAAAATAAATCCTAACCTAAGTTACAATTAAACCTAACACTACACTATCAATAAATTAATTAAATAAAATACCTATAATTATCTACAATTAAACCTAACACTACACTATCAATAAATTAATTAAATACAATATCTACAATTACCTACAATTAAACCTAACACTACACTATCAATAAATAAATTAAATAAAATACCTACAATTACCTACAATTAAACCTAACACTACACTATCAATAAATAAATTAAATACAATACCTACAAATAACTACAATGAAATAAACTATCTAAAGTACAAAAAATAAAAAAGAACTAAGTTACAAAAAATAAAAAAATATTTACAAACATAAGAAAAATATTACAACAATTTTAAACTAATTACACCTACTCTAAGCCCCCTAATAAAATAACAAAGCCCCCCAAAATAAAAAAATGCCCTACCCTATTCTAAATTACTAAAGTTCAAAGCTCTTTTACCTTACCAGCCCTGAACAGGGCCCTTTGCGGGGCATTCCCCAAGAAGTTCAGCTCTTTTGCCTGTAAAAAAAAACATACAATACCCCCCCAACATTACAACCCACCACCCACATACCCCTAATCTAACCCAAACCCCCCTTAAATAAACCTAACACTAAGCCCCTGAAGTTCTTCCTACCTTATCTTCACCATACCAGGTTCACTGATCGATCCAGAAGAGCTCCTCCGATGTCCTGATCCAAGCCCAAGCGGGGGGCTGAAGAGGTCCATGATCTGGCTGAAGTCATCATCCAAGCGGGAGCTGAAGAGGTCCATGATCCGGATGAAGTCTTCTATCAACGGCATCTTCAATCTTCTTTCTTCGGGAGCCATCATCTTCCATCCGACGCGGAACATCCTCTTCTCCCGACGCCTACTAGCCGAATGACGGTTCCTTTAAATGACGTCATCCAAGATGGCGTCCCTCGAATTCCGATTGGCTGATAGGATTCTATCAGCCAATCGGAATTAAGGTAGGAATATTCTGATTGGCTGATGGAATCAGCCAATCAGAATCAAGTTCAATCTGATTGGCTGATCCAATCAGCCAATCGGATTGAACTTGATTCTGATTAGCTGATTCCATCAGCCAATCAGAATATTCCTACCTTAATTCCGATTGGCTGATAGAATCCTATCAGCCAATCGGAATTCGAGGGACACCATCTTGGATGACGTCATTTAAAGGAACCGTCATTCGTCGTTCAGTCGTCGGCCAGGATGGATGTTCCGCGTCGGAGATCTTCAGGATCCTGCCGCTCCGCTCCGGATGGATGACGATAGAAGATCCCGTTTGGATGAAGACTTCAATCGGATGGAAGACCTCTTCTGCCCCGCTTGGATGAAGACTTCTACCGGATGGAGGACCTCTTCTTGCTCCGCTTGGATGAAGAATTTGGCTCGGCTGGGTGAAGACGACTCAAGGTAGGGAGATCTTCAGGGGCTTAGTGTTAGGTTTATTTAAGGGGGGTTTGGGTTAGATTAGGGGTATGTGGGTGGTGGGTTGTAATGTTGGGGGGGGGGTATTGTATGTTTTTTTTTACAGGCAAAAGAGCTGAACTTCTTGGGGCATGCCCCGCAAAGGGCCCTGTTCAGGGCTGGTAAGTTAAAAGAGCTTTGAACTTTAGTAATCTAGAATAGGGTAGGGCATTTTTTTATTTTGGGGGGCTTTGTTATTTTATTAGGGGGCTTAGAGTAGGTGTAATTAGTTTAAAATTGTTGTAATATTTTTCTTATGTTTGTAAATATTTTTTTATTTTTTGTAACTTAGTTCTTTTTTATTTTTTGTACTTTAGTTAGTTTATTTCATTTTAGTTATTTGTAGGAATTGTATTTAATTAATTTATTGATAGTGTAGTGTTAGGTTTAATTGTAGGTAATTGTAGGTATTTTATTTAATTAATTTATTGATAGTGTAGAGTTAGGTTTAATTGTAACTTAGGTTAGGATTTATTTTACAGGTAAATTTGTAATTATTTTAACTATTTTAGCTATTAAATAGTTCTTAACTATTTAATAGCTATTGTACCTGGTTAAAATAAATACAAAGTTACCTGTAAAATAAATATTAATCCTAAAATAGCTATAATATAATTATAATTTATATTGTAGCTATATTAGGATTTATTTTACAGGTAAGTATTTAGCTTTAAATAGGAATAATTTATTTAATAAGAGTTAATTAATTTCGTTAGATTAAAATTATATTTAATTTAGGGGGTGTTAGTGTTAGGGTTAGACTTAGCTTTAGGGGTTAATACATTTATTAGAATAGCGGTGAGCTCCAGTCGGCAGATTAGGGGTTAATGTTTGAAGTTAGGTGTCGGCGATGTTAGGGAGGGCAGATTAGGGGTTAATACTATTTATTATAGGGTTAGTGAGGCGGATTAGGGGTTAATAACTTTATAATAATAGCGGTGCGGTCCGCTCGGCAGATTAGGGGGTTAATAAGTGTAGGCAGGTGGAGGAGACGTTGAGGGGGGCAGATTAGGGGTTAATA
Source organism: Bombina bombina (assembly GCF_027579735.1). Classification (NCBI taxonomy): domain Eukaryota; kingdom Metazoa; phylum Chordata; class Amphibia; order Anura; family Bombinatoridae; genus Bombina; species Bombina bombina. Next base: position 863,590,164 of record NC_069504.1, on the reverse strand, counting down.
AATATAATATAGGGGTCGGCGGTGTTAGGGGCAGCAGATTAGGGGTACATAAGTATAACGTAGGTGGCGGCGCTTTGCGGTCGGCAGATTAGGGGTTAATTATTGTAGGTAGCTGGCTGCGACGTTGTGGGGGGCAGGTTAGGGGTTAATAAATATAATATAGGGGTCGGCAGTGTTAGGGGCAGCAGATTAGGAGTACATAAGTATAACGTAGGTGGCGGTCGGCAGATTAGGGGTTAAAAAAATTTAATCGAGTGGCGGCGATGTGGGGGGACCTCGGTTTAGGGGTACATAGGTAGTTTATGGGTGTTAGTGTACTTTAGAGTACAGTAGTTAAGAGCTTTATGAACCGGCGTTAGCCCAGAAAGCTCTTAGCTACTGACTTTTTTCTGCGGCTGGAGTTTTGTCGTTAGAATTATAACGCTCACTTCAGACACGACTCTAAATACCGGAGTTAGAAAAATCCCATTGAAAAGATAGGATACGCAATTTACGCAAGGGCATCTGCGGTATGGAAAAGTCGCGGCTGAAAAGTGAGCGTTAGACCCTTTTTTTAATGACTCCAAATACCGGAGGTAGCCTAAAACCAGCGTTAGGAGCCTCTAAAGCTGGTTTTCACGGCTACCGCCAAACTCTAAATCTAGGCCTAAATGATTTCGTTGTCTTAGTCAACTTGGTATTATTTTTTTTTGTAATAAAAGTTGCATATGTGTATTTTATGTATGTTTATTTAATATATTTTTCTACATGGTTTTCAGTATCTCATATTATTAGGGTTGCCACCTTTAGTTTAGGACAAATCTAAACACGCTATGTATAATAGCACATAAAGACAAGCTCACACATAAATATTCACACTCTAACACACTCTCTATCTCACAAACACCTCACACACGCTCACACACACATATTCTCTCACACACACTCAAAGACACTAATACACTAATACTCTCTCACACACACACTCTCTCACCCACTAACACACACACACACACACACACACACTCTCTCTCACACACCCTCTCTCTCCCTCTCTCTTACACACACAAATACACTCACTTTTTCACACACAGACTAACACACAGAGAAAAACACTGGCAAGCACAAAGATACACAAACTCTTGCATACAAAGACACACACTCAGACATACTCTTACACAAAGACACACATAGGCAAGAGAGAAATAACTATAACGTGTGGAGTATATTACAAAAGCACAATGTCACTTTTTTGACTGTTGCTGTTTTCAACCAAAACTGGACATTTGTATGTCCGGGTCTGACTCAGCTTCAAACTCGGTCACAAAACTGGAAACCGAAACTGTCCAGGTCATTCCCAGACAGGTGGCAACCCTACATATAATTATGAGTTCTTTATAATGTTAATATACAACATTTTATAGACACCCTTTATACATAAAATATTAAAGTCAATCTCATTCTTTAAATGAACATAAAAGTGCAAAAAGTAAATGAATGGTGTCATGTGCATTTTACTATTACACAATTGCTAGCACATATCTATGTGCACTACTGGGAGGTAGATGAACGCATCTGGTGAGCCAGTGACAAGTGGCATATGTGCAAAGCCGCCAATCACCAATTAGCTCCCAATTCATTGCTGCTTCAGTGCCTATTTAGGTATCCTTCTCAACAAAAGATACCAAAAGAACAAAGTAATGGCTAGATTATGAGTGGCACACTAACTGTTGTGCACAAGCGATATCGGGTTTTTGCACCCATTTGCACACAAGTTAAATACCACTCATGTAACGAGTTAAAAAAAAGTGAATGCACAAGCCCAGATGCAATTTACTCTAGAACGATTACCGCAGCTTCAGAGCTCTGGTTAACTGTTAGGGGAGACAAAAAAGTTGCACAAAACAAATCAAAAATACATTTAACAGTACAGTTATACTCATATTAACACTGTCTGATAAAAAATATTGCAAAACAAACTTGTATTAAAAAGGTATATGTGCTCAAAGGTATGAGGTCACAGATGTTAGAAAAAAAGGCATGCACAGGGCTTTAACGTAGAAATACATGTCTAAATATGTATATGTGTTTGTGTGTGTATATATATATATATATATATGTGTGTGTGTGTGTGTGTGTGTACTTATGTATTTATATGTGTATAAATGTATTTACAAACAAATATACACATATAAACACATAACAGCCTGAGTGAAATACTGGATGTGTATCTGCATCTGTATAATAACACTCAGCTCTATACAAAGACACAGTAGTGACACTGGCACATGCGTATAGGCAAACAAGGGCTGGTTGTAGGGTCAGTGGTATCTGCATCAGTATAAGAACACACAGCGCTATATAATGACACAGTAGTGACACTGGCACATGGGTATATCCGGAGGAGGGCTGGTTATAGAATCAGTGGTATTTGCATCAGTATAATAACACCAAGCACTATACAAAAGACACAGTAGTGACACTAGCTCATGGGTATAGCCAAAGGAGGGCTGGTTATAGCATCAGTGGTATCGGCATCAGTATAATAACACCAAACACTATAAAATAATGTTTTTAATTTCAAATGTACCTTGGTGTCCTTCACTAAGGTCTGTACTTTGGAAAATGTCCGCCACAGCCTTTGTCTGTGCCTATCCCTGCCCATAACGCCCAGTCATTCTCTTTGCCTCTGTCAATGGAGGAGGTGATGTTCGGTGTCTGAAGATTTAGTTCCTTTTCTGGGTACTTTTCCCTGTGAGCAAGGATTTGGGGTTAGCTGTGCCCACGAAAATCTCTTGAGTAAGAGTAGTGGTGGCTTTTAAGCAGTTAGGAAGTGGTGAGGTGGTCATTGCTTGATTTCCTAACATTTTGCTTCCCTAGTTATAGATAGAGTTGGTTACTTTGTTCTTTCTTTTTCTACAGGTCTCTGTGAGGAGTATGTGTGTTTCCACACCTTGTAAGCTGTCATCCTGCCTGATAGCTAGATTGCAGTTAAGTGCTTTTTGTCTTCTAGGTAATGGAGACTTGCACTTGAAGAAGATTGAGCTGCAACTTTAATTTGGGACATGTTATATCCTTTATATAGGTTACTTATAGGCAGGGTGCAGGCACTTTATATGTGACTAAGGGGTTAATACTTTTTATTTAGGTATAAAGCATATCCCTTATTGTTCAAAATTGTGGCTCATGTACTATTTATTTATATATGGGTTATTGAATATTGAGGAGTGTTAGGGCTGTTTAACGGTCTTGCAGATAAACTGTCAGAATTCAGAAACGCGCACTTTTATTTTAGCTGCGCAGTTTCTCATCGGATAGTCATGTGACTTCTGCTCTTCCGCATTTAGGCCTAGATTTAGAGTTTGGCGGTAGCCGTGAAAACCAGCGTTAGAGGCTCCCAACGCTGGTTTTAGGCTACCGCCGGTATTTGGAGTCACTCAAAATAGGGTCTAACGCTCACTTTTCAGCCGCGACTTTTCCATACCGCAGATCCCCTTACGTCAATTGCGTATCCTATCTTTTCAATGGGATCTTCCTAACTCCGGTATTTAGAGTCGTTTCTGAAGTGAGCGTTAGAGCTCTAACGACAAAACTCCAGCCGCAGAAAAAAAGCAGGAGTTAAGAGCTTTAGGGCTAACGCCGGTTCATAAAGCTCTTAACTACTGTACCCTAAAGTACACTAACACCCATAAACTACCTATGTACCCCTAAACTGAGGTCCCCCCACATCGCCGCAACTCGATTAATTTTTTTTAACCCCTAATCTGCCGACCGCCACCTACGTTATACTTATGTACCCCTAATCTGCTGCCCCTAACACCGCCGACCCCTGTATTATATTTATTAACCCCTAACCTGCCCCCCTCAACGTCGCCGCCAGCTACTTACAAAATTAACCCCTAATCTGCCGACCGCAAAGCGCCGCCACCTACGTTATCCTTATGTACCCCTAATCTGCTGCCCCTAACACCGCCGACCCCTATATTATATTTATTAACCCCTAATCTGCCCCCCTCAACGTCGCCGACACCTGCCTACACTTATTAACCCCTAATCTGCCGAGCGGACCTGAGCGCTACTATAATAAAGTTATTAACCCCTAATCCGCCTCACTATCCCTATCATAAATAGTATTAACCCCTAATCTGCCCTCCCTAACATCGCCGACACCTAACTTCAATTATTAACCCCTAATCTGACGACCGGAGCTCACCGCTACTATAATAAATGGATTAACCCCTAAAGCTAAGTCTAACCCTAACACTAACACCCCCCTAAGTTAAATATAATTTACATCTAACGAAATTAATTAACTCTTATTAAATAAATTATTCCTATTTAAAGCTAAATACTTACCTGTAAAATAAATCCTAATATAGCTGCAATATAAATTATAATTATATTATAGCTTTTTTAGGATTAATATTTATTTTACAGGTAACTTTGTATTTATTTTAACCAGGTACAATAGCTATTAAATAGTTAAGAACTATTTAATAGTTACCTAGTTAAAATAATAACAAAATTACATGTAAAATAAATCCTAACCTAAGTTATAATTAAACCTAACACTACCCTATCAATAAATTAATTAAATAAAATACCTACAATTACCTACAATAAAACCTAACACTACACTATCAATAAATTAATTAAATACAATTCCTACAAATAACTACAATTACATAAACTAACTAAAGTACAAAAAATAAAAAAGAACTAAGTTACAAAAAATAAAAAAATATTTACAAACATAAGAAAAATATTACAACAATTTTAAACTAATTACACCTACTCTAAGCCCCCTAATAAAATAACAAAGACCCCCAAAATAAAAAAATGCCCTACCCTATTCTAAATTAATAGAGTTAAAAGCTCTTTTACCTTACCAGCCCTGAACAGGGCCCTTTGCGGGGCATGCCTCAAGAAAATCAGCTCTTTTGCCTGTAAAAAAAAACATACAATACCCCCCCCCAACATTACAACCCACCAACCACATACCCCTAATCTAACCCAAACCCCCCTTAAATAAACCTAACACTAAGCCCCTGAAGATCTTCCTACCTTGTCTTCACCTCAACAGGTATCACCGATCCGTCCTGGCATCCGTTGCTGAAGAGGTCCAGAAGAGGCTCCAAAGTCTTCCTCCTATCCAACAAGAAGAGGACATCCGGACCGGCAAACATCTTCATCCAAGCGGCATCTTCGATCTTCTTCCATCCGGTGCGGAGCGGGTCCATGTTGAAGCAGCCGACGCGGATCCATCCTCTTCTTTCTGCGTCTCCCGACGAATGACGGTTCCTTTAAGGGACGTCATCCAAGATGGCGTCCCTCGAATTCCGATTGGCTGATAGGATTCTATCAGCCAATCGGAATTAAGGTAGGAATATTCTGATTGGCTGATGGAATCAGCAAATCAGAATCAAGTTCAATCCGATTGGCTGATCCAATCAGCCAATCAGATTGAGCTCGCATTCTATTGGCTGTTCCGATCAGCCAATAGAATGCGAGCTCAATCTGATTGGCTGATTCTTAACTATTTAATAGCTATTGTACCTGGTTAAAATAATTACAAAGTTGCCTGTAAAATAAATATTAATCCTAAAATAGCTACAATGTAATTATAATTTATATTGTAGCTATATTAGGATTTATTTTACAGGTAAGTATTTAGCTTTAAATAGGAATAATTTATTTAATAAGAGTTAATTAATTTCGTTAGATGTAAATTATATTTAACTTAGGGGGGTGTTAGTGTTAGGGTTAGACTTAGCTTTAGGGGTTAATCCATTTATTATAGTAGCGGTGAGCTCCGGTCGTCAGATTAGGGGTTAATAATTGAAGTTAGGTGTCGGCGATGTTAGGGAGGGCAGATTAGCGGTTAATACTATTTATGATAGGGTTAGTGAGGCGGATTAGGGGTTAATAACTTTATTATAGTAGCGCTCAGGTCCGGTCGGCAGATTTAGGGGTTAATAAGTGTAGGCAGGTGGAGGCGACGTTGAGGGGGGCAGATTAGGGGTTAATAAATATAATATAGGGGTCGGCGGTGTTAGGGGCAGCAGATTAGGGGTACATAAGGATAACGTAGGTGGCGGCGCTTTGCGGTCGGCAGATTAGGGGTTAATTATTGTAAGTAGCTGGCGGCGACGTTGTGGGGGGGCAGGTTAGGGGTTAATAAATATAATATAGGGGTCGGCGGTGTTAGGGGCAGCAGATTAGGGGTACATAGGGATAATGTAAGTTGCGGCGGTTTACGGAGCGGAAGATTAGGGGTTAATAATATAATGCAGGGGTCAGCGATAGCGGGGGCGGCAGATTAGGGGTTAATAAGTGTAAGGGTAGGGGTGTTTAGACTCGGGGTACATGTTAGAGTGTTAGGTGCAGACGTAGGAAGTGTTTCCCCATAGAAAACAATGGGGCTCCGTTAGGAGCTGAACGCTGCTTTTTTGCAGGTGTTAGGTTTTTTTTCAGCTCAAACAGCCCCATTGTTTCCTATGGGAGAATCGTGCATGTCCGTAAGCAACTCTGGTATCGAGAGTTGCATTTGCGGTAAAAATGCTCTACGCTCCTTTTTTGGAGCCTAACGCAGCATTTTTTTGGACTCTCGATACCAGAGTTAATTTTATGGTGCGGCCAGAAAAAAGCCCGCGTAGCGTTAACAACCCATCTACCGCCAAACTCCAAATCTAGGCCTTAGTTTTTTAAGCCGTGCGTCGTCACTGTTCCGACATCTCCTGTGTTCACTCGGTCGGCAGGAGAGTCCCTTGATGTTTCCCATTATCAGTTATATTAACGGTGGTCAGGTAAGACACCTCAATCTGTCTGAGGTGTAGAGGGTCTGATTTGGTTTTGTTAAGCTATCTTTTTATAGCGTTAAACTCTCTGAGGTATCAAGTATTTGATAAATGCTTGTTATGCCTAGAGGCACAAATTGTTTTGCCTATGCAATTTTGTGCTGCATGCTTAGCTAGAACTCGACTGTAAGTATAGATCGTTGCTCTCTGAGCCCAATGTCTCTCAGGATGATGCTGTTCAGGCTATGCCACAGCTTTCTCCTCAAACGTCCCAAGCCTCAATGGCGTCACATACAGTGTCCTGCAGTTCCTCTCAGCCTCCTGGAGGAGTTTATTTGCCATCAGATTTTGCTGCACAGATATCCTCTGCGGTATCTGCAGCATTATCTGCTTTTCCTATGTTGGGAAAGCGCAAGAGGAAATCTAAACATTTGTCAAATGGTAAGGTTTCTGTCCCTTCTGCTGCCGTGAAGGTTGACCCTCCTCATAAGTCTGATGAGGAGGATACTTTGGTAGCCTCTGAGGGTGAAATCTCAGATTCTGACAGTATAATTCATTTGTCTGATTCTGAAGAGGTAAACTTTAGATTAAAGTTTGAACACCTTCGTGTACTGTTAAAGGAGGTTTTGGCTACTTTGGACGACTCTGATGCTCCTGTCTAGTAAACTTAACAAATACTATGATGTTCCTTCCGTGGTGGAAGTGTTTCCTGTTCCAGACCGTGTGTCGGAGATTATTGCACAGGAATGGGATAAACCTGGGATTCCTTTCTCACCGTCTCCTGTTTTTTAGAATATATTTCCTGTTGCTGACTCAATTCGAGACTCATGGAGCACAGTTCCTAAGGTAGAAGGGGCTATTCCTACTCTCCATCTTCCAAGCAAGATCAGTACAAGTCTTCCTGGAAACCCAATCAGTCTTGGAACAAGGGAAAGCCATCAAAGAAGTCCTCTGCTGAGACTAAATCAGCATGAAGGGTCTGCCCCCGGTCCGAGATCGGATCAAGTGGGTGGCAAACTTTCCTTGTTTCGTCTAGCCTGTTTTTTTTATTTTTTTATTGCAGCTCCATTAATGTCTATGGGGGAATGCGATTATGTGTTTGCGACCTCGCATAGTCTATCTTCTACCACCAGTATGCGTGCACTTGAGCGCAAACTTTTTACTTTTAACTCATAATACAAGCACTAACCACCAATCGCGCTCCACTTATAATCTAGCCCTACATTTGATAATAGGAGCAAATTCCATTAAAGGAACAGTCTAGTAAAAATTAAACTTTCATGATTCATTTAGGCCATGCAATTTTAAACAACTTTCCAATTTACTTCTATCACCAAATTTGCTTTGTTCTCTTGGTATTTTGTTTTTAAAAAAAAGCTAGACCTAGGTAGACTAATATGCTAATTTCTGAGCCCTTGAAGGCCGCCTCTTATCTCAGTGCATTTTTACATATTTTTTTTTACATTTTAGACAGTGCTAGTTCATGTGTGCCATATAGATAACATTATACTCAATCCTGTAGAGTTATTTAGTCAGCACTGATTGGCTAAAATGCAAGTCTGTCAAAAGAACTAAGATAAAGAGGCAGTCCTCAGAGGCTTAGATACAAGGTAATTACAGGGTAAAAGGTGTATTAGAATAACAGTGTTGGTTATGCAAAACTGGGGATAGGTAATAAAGGTATTATCTATCTTTTTAAGTAGACTGTCCCTTTTAAAGGACATGCTCTGGTGCCAATTTATCAATGACTGTCAGACATGATACGCTGTAGCGTATCATGTCTGACAGACATCGCTGAATGCCGACAGCATACGTTGTCGGCATTTAACATTGCACAAGCAGTTCACCAGAACTGCTTGTGCAATGCCGCCCCCTGCAGATTCGCGGCCAATCGACCGCTAGCAGGGAGTGTCAATCAGCCCGATCGTATAGCATCGTGGCGGATTGAAGACCGCAGCCTCAGAGGCGGAGGACCAGTTATGAAGCAGCAGTCTTAAGACCGCTGCTTCATAACTGCTGCTTCCGGTGAGAGAGCCTAAAGGCTCACACGGAAACAGGGGCATCAAGCTCCATTTGGAGCTTGAAAAATTCGGCCCCTCTGTCTAAACCATGAAAATTTAATTTTGATGTTTATGTCCCTTTAATATCTATGTGATCTTACTGAATATGCATGTATTTTACATGTTTACATGTTTGAAGTGTTCAACATTTTTAATTTTAATTGTAAAGAGCATTATTTCCTTTTACATCTAGAAAAGGTAGAAGTAAGCTGTTGCACGTTAATTTGAGCATTTACCCTGTTGAGAGTTGTTAATGGCTACAAAAATTCATATTGACTGCCATAATGTTCTCTTAGATACCGTAAGGTTGCTAGTGAAAAAGGGAAAATCTGCCAGCTTTCTGAGTAGCTAAAAGTCATACTAATTTTTGAGAGATATTTTAAAGACTATCAACCTAGCAAAAACAATTATTCACCTTAATTGTACACTCACACCAAGACAGTGGGATTGGAGAACTCCATAGTAAACTTGCACTACAAGTGGTAGTCAGTAAACAAAAAGACCACATTTTGCATTATGTGCTGACTGTAGGACAGAGGTGTAACTAGGCCTCACTAGGCCCCGAGGCAAAATCTGCCACAGGTCCCCATTATAATAGCTCAGCTTCTGGTCTTTTGCAGAAGCTGAGCCCATATTTACATACAGGAAATGGGAACTGCTTCTTTGTAACTATGGGCACCATTCTCTAAAGCTCTCTGGTCTGGCAAGGTTATCTAAAAAAAGGTTGTCAGTACTGTGATGTCCCTCAGGCTAAGATACCCAATATTCCAAGATCTTTTAATCCCCCTTACCTCTCTCCTAGCCCAGTCTAACATATAGCCGAAAAAGGTGAAAAAATAGAGAAGTAGGAAGGACAAACCAGGGTAAATGAGGTGCATACTAGAACTGCTGCCAACTGAAAAAATAAATATGGGCGGATCTCGTGAACTCTCACCAACATGAGAGAAATTAATTTAGCAGGTAAGCATGAATTTTGTTCTCTTTCATAAGGTGGTGAGAGTCCATGAGCAATTACTTCTAGGATCTAATACCCAAGCTGTGGAGTCCAAGAGGCCAATTTAACAATGGACTTGCGGACCTGATCCGACAGTGCGGATCGGGTCCGCAAGACCTCGCTGAATACGCTCTCCGTATTCAGCTTTGCACCAGCAGCTCACAAGAGCTTCTGGTGCAACGCCGCCCCCTGCAGACTCACAGCCAATGGGCCGCCAGCAGGGAGGTGTCAATAAACCCGATCATACTCGATCGGGTTGAATTGCGGCAATTCCTGTCCGTCTGCTCAAAGCAGGTGGACAGGGTTATGGAGCAGCAGTCTTTAGACTACTGCTTCATAACTGGTGTTTCTGACGAGTCTGAAGATTCACCAGAAACACAGCCCTTCAAGCTCCATTTGGAGCTTGATAGATAGGCCTCCATGAGTCAATTGGTGGGACACAAATTAATGCAAGTTTTTATTTACATACACAGCAGTCTGAAGGACTTTCCTGCCAAAAGCTACATCAGAAGAGGCAAAAATATCAAAAGATAGAACTTAGTGAAGGTGTGGAAAGGAGACCATGTTGCTGTTTTGCAATCGCATCAAGAGAAGCTTCACAGCTTCAGTCCAAGAAACAGACACTGATCTAGTAGAATGGGCTGTAAGTATTTTGGGGAAAACTTTCCTGTCTCCAAGTAAATCTTATGTATCCACTGTTTAAACTAGGAAGCTAAAAGAAAAGCTGAAGCTGTCTGATCCAAACAAGGAATAGTGAAAAGAACAAATAAACAAAAGGATTATCTAAAATCCCTTAACATTTTTAAGTATATTTTTTATGCTTTTTTTCTAAAAAATCTTTTGGATTGGAACAAAAATAAAGAAAATACAATTTCCTGATTGATCGTTTCGGAAGAAAACAACTTTAGGCAAAAAACATTGAGTTCTTAAAACTGCCTTATCCTGATGGAAAAAAAGAGTGTCACAAGAAAGGGTAGACAAATCAGAACTAGGTCTGCATACCAGGTACTGCATATTTTTCGACTGCACATCCATAATGCGAATCTCCCGTTCCACCACATCCCAAAAGTGCTCTATTGGATTGAGATCTGGTGACTGTGGAGGCCATTGGAGTACAGTGAACTCATTGTCATGTTCAAGAAACCAGTTTGAGATGATTTGAGCTTTGTGACATGGTGCATTATCCTGCTGGAAGTAGCCATCAGAAGATGGGTACACTGTAGTCATAAAGGGATGGACATAGTCAGCAACAATACTCAGGTAGGTCATGACGTTTAAACAATGCTCAATTGGTACTAAGTGGCCTAAAGTGTGCCAAGAAAATATCCCCCACCATTATACCACCACCACCAGCCTGACCCGTTGATACAAGGCATGGATCCATGCTTTAATTTAGTTTACGCCAAATTCTGACCCTAAATGTCACAGCTGATATCGAGACTCATCAGACCAGGCAACGTTTTTACTATATTCTATTGTCCAATTTTTTGCTGGCAGTAGTGGCACCCGGTGTGGTCTTCTGCTGCTGTAGCCCATCTGCTTCAAGGTTCGACTTGCTGTGTGTTCAGAGAAGATATTATTTGAGTTATATATATAATACCTTCAACTTTAGCACTGTAGGTTTAACGCTGTGTTGGGTTAGCACGCAAGTGATAAGAGTTATTTTTTTAATTTTTTTTTAAAGTGTGCTCCAGGGAGAAGAAGTTAATGCGGTTGCAATGTCTAAAGTCCTGAAGTTAGCGTGCATCGGGTTTTGCTTGCACGTAATTTACTTTTTATTTGTAATACGCACATTAAACCATCCATGTTAAACATTTACTTCCAGGGGTGTTTGTGCGCAAATTAAATAGCTAAATAGCCCTTCACTTGTAATCTTGCCTAGTATATTTTGTATATATCTTCAAAGCAGCCAAAGGGTTAATGATTCCTTTCGTGTTATGCAATCCTTACTCAGCATAATTTCTAAATGTTTCTCATTTTACATGTTTATTTTTAGTAAAGTTTCTTGCAAACCATTTAGATTTTTTTTGTTGCATTCTTCTTTTACTGTTTCCTTTTGCCAACATATCATGTTTCATACCTGGTGATGTGTGTGGAATTCCTAGTAGGATAGTATTCATAGTTCTGTCTAAAACAGCAGTCGCTAAGAAAATGATCTGGTATAGGGTGTTTAGGGCAAGATTTATAACTCTACATACAACAATTAACATGTTTTATCCCCACACGCATGGCCTTTCTTTGAAAAAGAAACAAGTATATAAACCCCACAGGTCATAATCAGATTAAATGTTTTGCAAGATCTATATAAAGTGTAAGAAAAAACAATTGGATTGGGTTGCAAAGCTGTAACATATGATCTAATATCCCTTTGAGTGAAAGCTCACATAGATTATCTATGATGCTTACTAAGGGCTAGACTACAAGTAGCGTGTTATATTGCGATCACGAAAATTCCGCTAGAGTTAAGCAGCTTTTTGCTCTAGTTAGGTTGCGTTTGTATTACAAGTTTTAAAAAAAACGTATTTTGTGCAAGCGGTAACCCGACTAGTGCAAATATCTGAACATCAAATATCGCGTGCGCTTGTACATATTCCCCCATAGAAGTCAATAGAGAAAAAAAGTGAGAAAAAACGCCCAACTATCGCTCACACACAATCGCATTTTTCGTAAATTGCACTAACCCAATATGAAAATATGAATGTTTCATATTCCAATGTTCTTAACATAACAGAATATGTTCTATTTATTCATAATTAAATATTTCTACATATATGATGTTTTTTTTAAACAAATATATATTTATACCTATATTAATAGATGATTATATATAGGTATAGATACAGTATATACAGAGATATATATATATAGGAATATATTTTTTAGAAATACTTAGAACAAATTCCCCTATGTGCAGAACATTGGAATGTGAAATATTTACAGTAAATACATAGTTAAACATATATATTCGGACTAAAGCTCAAAACGAAAAGGTTCACTTTATTCAAAATCCAAGGTAAATAATAAAAAAATGTAAAAAACAACAATTGTTGTAGGGTGAAATGGCTAAGATTGCGGGGCTGACAGGAGGGCTATATTGGACTCCATCTGACTCATTTCAGCTCCTATGGAGCCTTATTCATAGACAGTATAGAGCCCCTTCATATTGTACTAATTTATATAGGCTGTCCTAACTAGTAATTTGTTACTAGAGCCCCCTCCTCCTGGCCAATGCCTAAACTTTCAGGGAACTACACCTACCCAGTAGCACTAAAGGGGATTTATTGAGGAAAATAAATAAACATACTGTTTATATAGATATATGAGAAAAGAAATAAACATATATATAAATACCCTTCATAAAGTGTACTGAGTATTCCCTCTTATATATGATGGCTGATGGCCTAGAGCTATTTACTGCACTCTACTAATCAAAAATGGGGGATATTCAATTAAACACACTGTTATGGGCTCCCCCTTAAGTGTTTGAGAAGAAAAATCATAATAATATTGAAGTGACATACTAAATAATTGCATCTTGAGCGTACGCAATCTAATGCGATAGTAAGTTCAATTCACTGTGTGTCCGCAACTGAAATAAAAAGTATTCACTCTAACTGTATGATTAGAAAATGTACATACAAATACATCTTTACCTATGTATATTTATGTATCTCTATTTTAAAATACTTTGGCACCTTTTTTTTTCTAACACCCGAGATCTCATTTGTTTGACCCCTTATAACTTTTTTATGCAATATTTCTTAAGAATAGTTTTTATTATATGGTGTTAATATAAGTGTAACTGTACTTTGTAATGTGTGCATATTAACAAATAAATATATATGTATATAAGCATATGCATATGCTGTGTAAAGGCACTTTTAAGTGTCGTTTTTTTTCTAACACTCCACTCTCTCCAAGTTTACTCCCAAAATACTGCCGAGTGCAGTTATTTTATAGAAAAAAAACAAACAAAAAAACTACTGATTTCTTTATTTTCCTTCCATAAGGCAGGGAAAGTCCACGACTCCATTCCTTACTGTTGGGAAATACAACACCTGGCCACCAGGAGGAGGCAAATACACCCCAGCCAAAGGCTTAAATATCCCTCCCACTTCCCCTATCCCACAGTCATTCTTTGCGTTTCGTCACTATAGGAGGTGGCAGAGAAGTGTCAGACGATTTGGATAGTCCTGTAATGGGTATGTTCCCTTCGAGAAAGGACTGGAGTTTTAAGTAATAATGTCAACCTCTCAGCGAGAGTATTGATGAAAGTTATAGTCTGGAGATGCAGGGAAAGTTTTTCTGCGAACCCATCCAGACTTTCTCTAACAACTACTGAGCAATCAGGGTTGACGAGTTTCACTGCTTGCTGCTACACACTCAAGTCCATGTCAGAAGCGCTGCTGCAAGACTGTCACACTTGAGAGGCTGTGTCTATTACACAGCATGGATCTTGGAGGGTAAGACTGTTTTTTATATATACAATTTTAAATGCTATACAGGGTCACAGTGTGGCTCCTTTATATCTCGATAGGATCAAGGGTTTATATCTCCTTTAGGGAGATTATTTGAACAGTTTGGGGATTTGTATCTGCTTAATGTGAGAGTTTTTTAGGCTCATAGACTGTGTGTTGTTTTTTGGCTTGGAACAAACAGGTTTCACTATCGTTTTTGAAGTGTTGCGCAGCTCATAATAGCTTGGCACCCTTTTCCATAGCAGGGGAAGTCCTGTCTTACGTACCACGTGACCGGTTGCAGTCTCTTTCATTTACTAAGGTCCTGCTGCAGACATCACTCCTGAGGAGAGCGTTTTCACTGTTAGCTGTCTGGGTCTAGGAGGTGGTGAGTGCTCCAGCCATTGGGAGTATTAAGGTGCTATTTTTTAAATTAAAGCGTTTATTTTTTATTGTCTTTCTGTGGATATATACAAAGCTATGGAGGACACTGATAATATATTAGAAGGTTCCGCTCCTTCTGTACGGATTAATAATTCCTGTTTATATTGTGAGGAGGCTGTGCTTTGCCCGCCTGTTTAATTTTGTTCCATTTGCCTAAACACTGTTTTAAAGTCTAAGAAGGGAGACAAGCCTGCTAATACTCATAGTGCCATTAGCCCTTCTGAGATGTCTACTTCTCAGGAATCTGGGTCCCGAGAAATTACTACCCTTTCTACATTACCCGCTCCACATGCAGTTCCCCACGGCTCAACTAATCCTCCATCTGGAGGTTTTTTTTTTCCATCGGACTTTACCGCGCAGTTACAATCAGCGTGTGTCTGTGGCCCTGAATGCCTTACCTCGCTCTAACAAATGCAAGAGAAAGGTTAAACATAGTTCTCCTGACCTAGAGTCATGTAAATATTTGTCGGATTTAGCTACTATATCCCAGCTATCCGAGGATGAGTTAACCTCTGTTGCTTCAGAGGGTGAACTTTTTGAGTCGGAGACTTCAGTTACTAAACCTCCTTCAGCGGAGGAACCCTCCTTTAGATTTGAAATTGAGCATCTGCGTTTTTTATTAAAGGAGGCTTTGTCTACTCTAGAGGTTCCAGAGGCTACACTCCCTGAGGAACATAAGATCCCTAAATTAGAGAGGGTTTAGGTAGGAAGGTCCCTCTGACTTTTCCTGTGCCAGTTAAAATGGCAAACATTATTAGTAACAAATGGGAAAGAGTAGGAACTTCTTTTTCCCCTTCGTCTACCCCTTCGACTCTCAATTAGAACTCTGGAGGATAGTTCTTCTTTTAGAGAGCCTAAACTTTTCTGAGGAAGATGTTTCAACTTAAAGGGTTTTTATTTCACCCGGTGGCAGCTGTAGCCATGGTTGCTTGAGCTGCTACCCACTGGTGCAACACTCTGTTTGAGCTCATTGAGGTGGAGACTCCCCTTGAGGATATTCAGGAGTGAAAGACACTGAGAATTGCTAACTCCTTCATCTGTGATGCGAATATGCAGATTATTCTCATATATGCAAAGGCTGCTGGCTTTGCGGTGCTAGCACGCTGGGCTCTCTGGTTAAAGTCTTGGTCTCCGGATATGAATTCTAAATCCAGAATCCATTCTCTTCCCTTCAAAAGGAAGATTTTATTCGGTCTAGGGCTGCACTCCATTATCTCTATGGTTACCGGAGGGAAAGGTGCCTTCCTACCGCAGGAGAAGAAGAATAGGCCTAAGGGACAGCAACTGTCAAATTTTCGTTCCTTTCATGCTGACAAGTCGCAACGACAGCAGTCCTCTTCCAAGTCAGAGCAGCTCAAGAGTACTTGGAAGCCGGCTCACTCCTGGAATAAGTCCAAACAGACTAAGAAGCCCGCCGAGAACAAAGCGGGATGAAGGGGCGGCCCCCGATACGGGGTCGGATCGAGTAGGGGGTAGACTGTCTCTTTTTTCAGACGCTTGGTTACAGGATGTACAGGATCCTTGGGTCCTAGTGGTTGTATCTCAAGGATACAGGATAGAATTCAAGCCTCATCCACCCAGGGGAAGATTCCTACTCTCCAGTCTTTCAATAAGACCAGGAAAGAGGTCTGCCTTCTTAGGTTGCGTATGGGATCTCTCCTCTCTAGGAGTAATTGTCCTGGTACCTACAGCAGAAAGAGGTTCGGGGTTTTATTCAAACCTTTTCGTGGTTCCAAAGAAGGAGGGAACTTTCCGTCCAATTCTGGATCTAAAGTGCCTAAACAAGTTTCTGAGTGTTTCCTCTTTCAAGATGGAAGCAATACGGGTAATTCTGCCTCTGGTTCAGGAAGGACAGTTTTTGACTACAATAGACCTGAAGGATGCATACCTTCATGTCCCGATTCACAGGGAACATTTTCAGTTTCTGAGGTTTGCTTTTCTGGATCAGCACTTCCAGTTCCTAGCTCTTCTGTTTGGCCTAGCTACTGCTCCAAGGATATTTACAAAGGTTCTGGGGACTCTTCTATCCGTTGCCAGAACACAAGGTATTGCAGTATCACCTTACCTGGATGATATCTTGGTACAGGCACCATCTCTTTGTCTAGCGGAAGAACATTCGGAGTCCCTTCTCAGTCTTCTTTGATCACATGGATGGAAGATAAACTTGGAAAATAGTTCTCTTACTCCAAGTGTAAGGTGGAATTTCCTGGAAACTATAATAGACTCCATATCCATGAGAATATTACTCACAGATCAGAGGCGTTGCAAGCCAACTTCTGCATTTCTTCCCTCCAGGCCTCTTCAAGACCCTCAATGGCTCAGTGTATGGATGTAATCGGACTCATGATGTCCTGCATGGACATCATTCCTTTTGCCAGATTCCATCTCAGACCCTTACAACTATGCATGCTGAGACAATGGAACGACGACCATTCAGATCTGTCTCAACAGATTGTGCTGGATAGCCTGTCGAGAGACTCGCTCTCCTGGTGGCTCTGTCCAGATCATCTGTTCCAAGGCACATGCTTTTTGAGACTGTCCTGGGAGATTGTTACTATGGACACAAGGCTTTCCGGCTGGAGAGCCATTTGGGGTGCCAAGAAGGCACAAGGTCTGTGGACTCAGGAGGAGTCCTCCCTTCCGATCAATATTTTGTAAGTCCTGGCAATCTTCAATGCCTTGAAGGCTTGGCCCCTTCTGGGTTCGTCCCAGTTTATCAGATTCCAATCGGACAATATAACCTCGGTTGCCTATATCAACCATCAAGGGGGAATGAGAAGTTCCTTGGCGATGAGAGAAGTATCTCATATACTAGACTGGGTGGAGACTCGCAAATGTACGCTGTCAGATAATCACATTCCGGGTGTGGACAACTGGAAAGCAGACTTCTTCAGCAGGCAATCCTTTCACCCAGGGGAATGGTCTCTTCACCCCAAGGTGTTTGCAGAGATATGCAGCGAATGGGGGATGCTGGAGATAGATCTCATGGCATCCCACCCCAATACCAAGCGACCCAGGTATGGGTCGAGGTCTAGGGATCCTCAGACGGAATTGATAGATGCCCTATCAGTACCATGGATGTTCAGTCTCATATATCTTTTTCCTTCATTACCGCCAAGGCCGGATTTCTCATTATGCACTCGTAGTAACACCAGCACCAGTATCTTGAATGTAAATATTTTATTAGAGGTTACATTAAAAGCAGCAACGTTTCGTGGTGAACCCACTTAGTCATGCTAATTGTATCACATTGTTCAAACAACTTATACCTTTCTTTGGCGCCAACTGGCTTCATTTTGGGAAGTGTCACACCCCCTAGTGGTTACTAAATACAATGTATGTACAAAATTTAAAAACAAATGTATCTGACTAAACAGTTTAAGTATGGCAACAATAAACATATATATATGGCCTTCTCATTATTGTACATGCATACCCCGGCTCCATATTAAACATTTTTTAAACTATCTCTCTAATTTAAATATCTTGTTACAATGAAATCTCAAAGATGTTAAGCACATGGGTAAAGTACCTTAGTTATTGATTGAGCTCGCATCTGCTAGCATCTGCTAGTTCCCTGAAGGGACATATATTGGCCCCTTGGTTGTTACTGCACAAAAGATTGGCTGAGCTTCCGGGTGTGCAGTCCTTTGTTAAGGCTCTGGCTAGGATCAGACCCGTGTTTAGATCTGGGGCTCTGCCTTGGAGCCTCAATCTTGTTTTTAGTGTTTTGCAGCAGGCTCCGTTTGAGCCTATGCATACTGTTGACATTAAATTGTTATCTTGGAAGGTTCTTTTTTTGTTGGCTATTGCCTCTGCGCACAGAGTTTCTGAGATTTCTGCTTTACAATGTGATCCCCTTTATCTGGTTTTTCATGCTGATAAGGCAATTTTACTTACTAAACTAGGGTTCCTCCTTAAGGTGATATTGAATCATAATATTAATCAAAAAAATGTTGTTCCTTCCTTGTGTCCTAATACTTCTTCAGTGAACGAAGCCTCAATGGATCAGATTTGTAAGGCGACTACCTGGTCCTCCTTACACACTTTTTCTAAATTTTACAAGTTAGCTTTTGGGAGAAAAGTTTTGCAGGCTGTGG
Organism: Bombina bombina; assembly: GCF_027579735.1. Classification (NCBI taxonomy): domain Eukaryota; kingdom Metazoa; phylum Chordata; class Amphibia; order Anura; family Bombinatoridae; genus Bombina; species Bombina bombina. The sequence goes on along the minus strand of NC_069504.1, from coordinate 863,571,333 downwards.
TGCCCTCAGAATAGGGTCCACCTCTTTTTTCTGCTCCCTCCCGTTATTCATTCAGTGCCCTCTGGAGCTTGGGTATAGTTTTCCCAACAGTAAGGAATGAAGTTGTGGACTCTGCCTGCCTTATGGAAGGAAAACATAATTTATGCTTACCAGATAAATTCCTTTCCTTCCTGGCAGGGAGAGTCCATGACCACCCCTGTAATTTTTTTTTTTTTGATGGACGACTCCCTTTTTATATTATTTCTTCTGGCACCTTTAATATCCTGATGTTTCTCCTATTTTTCCTTGTTTCCTCGGCAGAGTGACTGGGGGATAGGGGCAATGGGAGGGATATTTAAGCCTTTGGCTGGGGTGTCTTTGCCTCCTCCTGGTGGCCAAGTGTTGTATTTCCCAACAGTAAGGAATTAAGTCGTGGACTCTCCCTGACAGGAACGAAAGGAATTTATCTGGTAAGCATAAATTATGGTTTTTAATAAAATACGCTACACAGTATTTTTGGGGCATTTAGGGCACATTTATAAAATTAACCAGAGCTCTGATCTTTGGTTAATTTTATAATCGCTAATTTCTACTGCGAGCTTGAGGTAGCAATAACCAGCCACTTGTAATGGCTGGTTAAGTATTGCGTGCAAGAGATAGTTTAGCTCTCCACTTGTAATCTAGCCTTGTATCTTTTATCAAATTATGCATGCAAAGAGTAAAATCCATAGACAAAGTCTGTGCCTCTCCAGATAAAGATACAGTTGCTGAGTCAATCAGAAGCAGGCATTGATGCGTATGCTTCCATCACTGGCCCTATCCTAATCTGCGGCAGAAACTGTTTCAAGAGGGAATTAGGCTCTAATAAACAGGACATTTTATTTTTACACCAGAGTCCCTTAATGTTAATAGAATAAACTTTAATTTGTAAATGCTTTTTTTAAAATTCTGTGTTGATAGCACCTATGATAGTTGTGAGTACTACAGTGAACAATGGAGAGGCTACAGCAACCCCATCTTGTTAAACCAAGGCTCACAATTATTATTATTATTTGTTTTATTTTTTGATTGACATTCCAACTCAGACTTAAGCTATCTCACTAGTAGCACAATTAATTAGTAAAACACAAGAGAGATATTGTTGCAAGCTGCAGTGTGATAACTATTAGGATTCAACATCTGTCACAGCTGTTTACAGATGAGTAGCATGTTGTTGCCATGGGAACCCCTGAAGAGTGCGTAAAGAAAATCAAAATGGTCTCTGAGGAGCACTCTTCACTTTGCTGATTCCCATTACTAATAAACAAAAGGAGTGCTTTTGATTTTGAAACATTGGATTGTGGGACAGCTGCACTCCTAACTGTTGAAACACAGGAAGAGATGTATTACAGGGAGTGCAGAATTATTAGGCAAGTTGTATTTTTGAGGATTAATTTTATTATTGAACAACAACCATGTTCTCAATGAACCCAAAAAACTCATTAATATCAAAGCTGTATAGTTTTGGAAGTAGTTTTTAGTTTGTTTTTAGTTATAGCTATTTTAGGGGGATATCTGTGTGTGCAGGTGACTATTACTGTGCATAATTATTAGGCAACTTAACAAAAAACAAATATATACCCATTTCAATTAATTATTTTTACCAGTGAAACCAATATAACATCTCAACATTCACAAATATACATTTCTGACATTCAAAAACAAAACAAAAACAAATCAGTGACCACTATAGCCACCTTTCTTTGCAAGGACGCTCAAAAGCCTGCCATCCATGGATTCTGTCAGTGTTTTGATCTGTTCACCATCAACATTGCGTGCAGCAGCAACCACAGCCTCCCAGACACTGTTCAGAGAGGTGTACTGTTTTCCCTCCTTGTAAATCTCACATTTGATGATGGACCACAGGTTCTCAATGGGGTTCAGATCAGGTGAACAAGGAGGCCATGTCATTAGATTTTCTTCTTTTATACCCTTTCTTGCCAGCCACGCTGTGGAGTACTTGGACGCGTGTGATGGAGCATTGTCCTGCATGAAAATCATGTTTTTCTTGAAGGATTCAGACTTCTTCCTGTACCACTGCTTGAAGAAGGTGTCTTCCAGAAACTGGCAGTAGGACTGGGAGTTGAGCTTGACTCCATCCTCAACCCGAAAAGGCCCCACAAGCTCATCTTTGATGATACCAGCCCAAACCAGTACTCCACCTCCACCTTGCTGGCGTCTGAGTCGGACTGGAGCTCTCTGCCCTTTACCAATCCAGCCACGGGCCCATCCATCTGGCCCATCAAGACTCACTCTCATTTCATCAGTCCATAAAACCTTAGAAAAATCAGTCTTGAGATATTTCTTGGCCCAGTCTTGACGTTTCAGCTTGTGTGTCTTGTTCAGTGGTGGTCGTCTTTCAGCCTTTCTTACCTTGGCCATGTCTCTGAGTATTGCACACCTTGTGCTTTTGGGCACTCCAGTGATGTTGCAGCTCTGAAATATGGCCAAACTGGTGGCAAGTGGCATCTTGGCAGCTGCACGCTTGACTTTTCTTAGTTCATGGGCAGTTATTTTGCGCCTTGGTTTTTCCACACGCTTCTTGCGACCCTGTTGACTATTTTGAATGAAACGCTTGATTGTTCGATGATCACGCTTCAGAAGCTTTGCAATTTTAAGAGTGCTGCATCCCTCTGCAAGATATCTCACTATTTTTGACTTTTCTGAGCCTGTCAAGTCCTTCTTTTGACCCATTTTGCCAAAGGAAAGGAAGTTGCCTAATAATTATGCACACCTGATATAGGGTGTTGATGTCATTAGACCACACCCCTTCTCATTACAGAGATGCAAATCACCTAATATGCTTAATTGGTAGTAGGCTTTCGAGCCTATACAGCTTGGAGTAAGACAACATGCATAAAGAGGATGATGTGGTCAAAATACTCATTTGCCTAATAATTCTGCACTCCCTGTATTTATAATGTATTTTTTTGGGTAAATATATAGAAGTCTCCATATTACTTAAAACCCCATACTGTTTTAATATCAGAAAAAATTTAAATGGATAGTGAAACAGGCCCTTCAGTGAATCTTCCATACCCTAATTATAGATTAGCTGGCAAATAGGACTCATTGTCATTATAGGAATCATGCTGTAGAAATGTTATTTTGTTTAAATGTCCCTGCTGCAACATTTTGAAATATTGAAGGATTATACTAGGGTTTTGTAAGGGTATATTCATTAACTGTCTTTATGTTATGGAGTATTTTGCCCATCAAAAACCAACATTTTTTGAGGTACTTTATTTAAAACTAACCTGATTGGTTAATAGGGCTGTAAGGGCAGGGTACAAAAAGGCAGGGAATCAATTGACTCCCTGCACATACAATATGACACCTTCTGTAAGATACAGCAAACACACCTTTAGATTGTCTGGATATAAACATATTTCTTCACATAAAAGCCCAGGACCATGTGAAGTATATAATTGCCTAGATGGATGTTTATAGGTTAAATACCCTTAAAGGACTATATTAATCCAAAAAATACATTCTCTAATTCGTTAGAGCCTGTCATTTTAAGACTATCGACCCTTCACTCCTGTGGGTCCTAAAATGCTGCTGATCCAATCAGAGGCGCTAGTCACACGACTCAAATGTGGAACTAGCACTGCTGATTGAATCATCAGTGTTTTCCGCTCAGGACCTGCAATGCTCTGTGGGTCCCAAGCAGTACTTCTACTGTGTGTTTAACTACTTTGCGGGGGTCAAACACACAGTAGTGCAGGGAACGATTGTCTTAAAAGTAAGAGCATTTCATTTTTTTACTTTAAACTTCGCTTAGAGCATGAAGCTTTCAACATTTCAGTTGTAATATTTTCAATTTGATTAATTTTATAAAATATGATTCTGAAAATCTGAACTGCAACCAGAGGCGTAACTAGAAACCACAGGGCCCAGGTGCAAGAATCTAAGAAAGGACCCCCTACAAGGTGAATTTGATACATATCTTCTTTTTTTTTACATTTAACACAGAAAAAAAAAATGTGATTCAGATTACATGTCTGCAAAAGGAGGTACCCTGTGCCCACAGTCTGTGAGATGTTCTGACCCCCTGTTTAACCCACCAGTACTGTATATAGTGAGTTAGTGACACAGTCTGTAATCTGCCGGTGACCACAGTAGACAGTAGTGTGTAATTTGCTGGTTCCACAAACATACACACACACACATACATGCATAAATACACACACAGTCACATACATACATACACTCATACACACACACACATAAACACCAACGAGTAAAACAGAAACACTAACCCCTGTAGTCAGAGACACTAGTGAGGCATCATATCACACTTTTTTTTTAAGCTGGGCCCCCACCCTAAGGGGCCAAGTCGCAGTTGCGACCTCTGCACCCCCTGTAGTTTCATCCCTGACTGCAACGATGCAGTTGTGGCATTTCAACAGCAAATCCAAAATAACTGTAAATCCAGAAAAGTAGACCGTATCAGAAATTCTTGAGATCCCTATTACAAGCTGTTCCTTCCTTGGCTCGGCCTCTCTATATTGCTCATGTCAGTGTCTGTCTCACTTTTTGACACTGCCTGGCCCTCCTCTGCCCAATACATATTGTCTAGTCTACTGGTCTCATCAACGATATCTTTCCAGTATTGCTCATTTCCCCCTCTCTGTATGCTGCACCTTGTCTTTTGCTTTGTAATATTGCACAAAGAGAGGCCAGTTTTACCTCCACTCCCAGACAGATGTTAGGGTCAGCTCATTGGCAGGAACGTTTAACTCCTGTGTGAATTGTTTTCTATGAAGTATATTACATTGTTTTAGCCTAGATTTTAGCATTTCTTATGCAAGAAATGTTCACATTATTTTTCAGAATTTACCATTCACACTATGTTTTGAAACTGTTTGAACAATATACTACTAATAGTGTTTATTTAAGCTGTCAGTAATGTATTCTCCATCATATTCAGTTTCTTGAAAACTTTCCCATCTCAAAGACCAGCAAAAATTCAGAAATTAAAGGGATAATCTACTTTCAAAATAAAATGATCTATTTCATTTGATACTTTTTATTTTTTAATTGTTCATCACATTTCTTTCTTTCTTATGTCTTTAAATGAACAGTAAAATATTTAAAATGTTTAAAAATAAGTAATGAAACAACTTTGCAATATATTTTCATTATTTTATTAATTATGAATATTGCATAAATATGCTTTAACATGTTTTCAGCTACTTCAGTGCAAAGAACTCAAATGCACTTACATATATACAGTGGCCTCTATTTATCAAAGTATGGAGGACCTGATCCGACAGTGCGGATCAGGTCCGCCAGACCTCGCTGAATGTGGAGAGCAATACGCTCTCCGTATTCAGCATTGCACCAGCAGCTCACAAGAGCTGCTAATGCAACGCCACCCCCTGCAGAATGGCGGCCAATCGGCCGCCAGCAGGGGGGTGTCAATCAACCCGATCGTACTTGAACGGGTTGAATTGCGGCAAAGCCTGTCCGCCTCCTCAGAGGAGGTGGACAGGTTATGGAGCAGCGGTCTGATGACGCACAAACCGTAGCAGTAACAGAGACGTTGGTGATGGGCGTGATTTGGAAACACAATGTAATGGACAGGAGTGATACCCCGAAACTTCACTAAATACGCTATATTGAATTAATACCGGCAAGTGCTGTCTCTTTGGAGGTTTATCTGTTTGCTTGATAAGCACCCTGGATTATTTTATATATATATATATATATATATATATATTTATATATAAAACACTCACAGAAAGTCCAGCACTCACTTACAAGCTTTCAGCTAAGATTAAAAGCAAAAATGGAAGAGTTAGTTACCGCATTTGGCCAAATGGGACAAGCCCAGGTACCACGTGAGCACCCAGGGCTGAGCATGTTGCAGTGTCATTGGATGTATATCGGTCCGGGAGTGCAGTCCCCTTCCGTGTTTTGTGTGTGTGTATATATATATATATATATTGAATAACTGAAAAAACTATTTCAACTATTTCTTTTTAAAAAATTAAAAAAGTGCTGTTAACATTGTTTTAAAATGATATGGTATATCACAAGGTGTTTGGCTGGGATGGACTCAAAGGTGTGTGTATATATGTGTATATATATATATATATACACACTATATATATATATATATATACACTATATATATATATATATATATATATATTTCATTACCACATATACCCCATACAGCAATATTATCAAAAAAGCCTTCACTAAAAACTGGTCTTTAATTTCAGAAGACCCTTCCCTGCCTTTTAAGGGCTTTCAACCTCCCCGTATGGTTTATAAACGTGGTAGAAGTATTGGCTCTATGCTCTATGCTTGTCAAACATGATATTGGTATGACACAAAACACTTGGCTACTAAAAGCAAAACCCGGGTGTTACAGATGTGGCAATTGTCACTTGCAATACATTACAAATTGGTAATTCTTATTTTCACCCATATACTCATCAAAGGTTTGTGATCAGACATAGACTGACTTGTACGTCTGATTATGTCATTTATATGATCATTTGTCCTTGTGCCAAAGTTTATATTGGAAAGACCTGTACTTCCTTTAGAGAAAGGTTAGCTAACCATAAGAGTGCTATACGTAAAGCCATTAAGGAAGGGTCTAGTGAACAACCTGTAGCTAGCCATTTTGTGGAAAATGGCCACTCTGTGGCTATGTTAAAAACTATGCTCATAGACAGGGTCCCATCTCTAAAAAGAGGGGGGAATAGAGATGATGAACTTCTAAAACGTGAAGTTCAATGGATTAATAGATTAGGCACTATGACCCCTAGAGGTCTAAATACATATTTGGATTATGTCCTTTTCTATTGATTCTCCAGGTCTAATTTTCCACATTGTTAATTGTCCCATGTAAATTGTGGTATAGTATTCATTATGTTCACATGGATTTTAAATGTTATGACTTTCAATCCTAGGGATATTCTATTTGCTAAACTATGATGCTTGTGTATTAACTTTTTGTCTATATTTGTGTGTATATTAGTTATATTAGGTCCATTTGACATATGCTCATTAGCTTATTTGAGCTTACTATATCGGACAAAGTCATTTTTATGCACTCATTTAAGTTACATGGTTAAAGTTACATGTTCACGATGTTCTATTTAAATATTTTATTTAAACATCCAATTGAAATAGGCACCAGTACTTTTTTAATAATATCAACTATTATGCCAATTGTATGTAAGCATACTGGGTATCTATAAAACTCTTTAGTATCAATATTCTCAATTTTTAAAACACTTTGGATAGTATAGGGAGTCACTTTGTATATCTATTTATTTTAGAGTTTATGTAGACATGAAATGTTATAATTCATTTGTACATTTTGTAAGAATTGAATATTAATTCTGCTGTATGTATTATGTTTTTAGATTGTCTTGAAAAAAGCTAAGATTGTAGCCGAAATGTCGACTGACACTTTATTATGATTTATATGCAATAAAGATATGTTTCTTTGTCAAGACCTGTGAGCGCCCTTTCTTTTGGAGGACTTTCTGTACATGTTTTAAGGAGACACCCAGGCACTGGATAAGCTACGGCTGAGGGAGTGAGAGCGTAATAATTGGTTTTATATATATATATATATATATATATATATATATATATATATATATATATATAAATATATATGTATATTTGTATTTGTTTATGTATATATGTCTATGTATGCGTATGTATGTGTGCACCATTGAGCCCTTCCCAGTCAAATACCTTGTCATATACCATATCCCTTTAAAACACTTTTTATACACTTATTTTAATAACTTTATTATGATTTATATGCAATAAAGATATGTTACTTTGTCAAGACCTGTGAGTGCCCTTTCTTTTGGAGGACTTTCTGTACATGTTTTAAGGAGACACCCAGGCACTGGATAAGCTACGGCTGAGGGAGTGAGAGCGTAATAATTGGTTTTATATATATATATATATATATATATATATATATATATATATATATATATATATATATATAAATATATATGTATATTTGTATTTGTTTATGTATATATGTCTATGTATGCGTATGTATGTGTGCACCATTGAGCCCTTCCCAGTCAAATACCTTGTCATATACCATATCCCTTTAAAACACTTTTTATACACTTATTTTAATAACTGTTCATATGTTTATATTATACAGTGGATATAAAAAGTCTACACACCCCTGTTAAAATGTCATGTTTCTGTGATGTAAAAAAATGAGACAAAGATAAATCATTTCAGAACTTTTTCCACCTTTAATGTGACCTATAAACTGTACAACTCAATTGAAAAACAAACTGAAATCTTTTAGGTAAAGGGAAATAAAAATAAAAAAATAAAATAATATGGTTGCATAAGTGTGAAGTGTATATATATATATATATATATATATATATATATATATATATATATATGTATAGGGTGTGCTTACAAAATGTTATTCACAATAAACATTCTCTGGTAAATTTATTTTTGCGTTCACTTGTAATACCAGACTGTGCACTATTCTAAGCGCTCCCTCATTGACAGATCACCTTCTGCTATCGCTCCACTCGTAATTTACGCCAATATGTTTTGATTAAAAAAAAAACATGAATGTTCAATAAAAAAAGCTGACACTGAATATAAACAAACATTTTGATGGTGTGTGATTCACGAATATTGGAATACAATTCAGCAATACAGTCTATCTATCTATCTATCTATCTATCTATCTATCTATCTATCTATCTATCTATCTGTCTACTGTATTTATTTATATCTCTATACCTCTGTCTATCTATCTAATTATCTATCTATCATCTATATATCTCTAATTATCTATCTCTCTGTCTATCATCTATCTATCTATCTATCTATCTATCTATCTATCTATCTATCTATCTTCTGTGTCTATCTATGTAATTGTCTGTCTATCTATATCCGTATTTCCCTCTGGCTATCTCCTGCACTTATTCTGCTCAGTTTCATGCACAATAAGGGTCAGAGTGCTACACACTGGGGCGTGGGATACTAGTGCAGCCAAGTGTTTGAGGAAGGAACTGGGACCACACACTTATCCATACAACTGCACTTGCATATGTTTGTACACACACTGAAGATTCCCTCTCCTCACTATCTTCAAATGACCCCTTTCTTTATCTCTAACTACTTTCTTCTCTCTCCTGTCTGTACTATAACAATTATCTTTCTCCTTTACATTTTCTCTCCATCTACAATTACAGCCTCTCCTTACTCATTCTCTATTCTTCCTACCAATTAACTTGTCTGTCCATTTCTCCCTCCCTCCCCTACTTTTCCCTCTCTCCTCCTCCTTTTTTCTCATGATTTCCTGTCATTCTTTTTTTTTTTTAACTTCTTTCTGTTTCAAGCCCAGAAACTAGAAAAAACACACACATTTCCGACCAGCTGAATACAAGCACTCCTGTCCTCTCTCCTTAATGCTATCTCGTCACCATTCCATCTCCCTTCAATGCTTAAATCTTTATTGACAAGAGGGAATTGATACATGACAGCATCAATAGTTACTGACCCTTTATTCCATTTCTTCATATTTATACTTTTAGCTGGAAAATTAAATCTACCATTATTGTCAAATAACATTTTTTAACTCCCTAAAGAACACTTTTGCTTTTCATAAATGATTTTTTTATCGTCTCAGTGAAGATATCTAATGGATACAACGTCATATGTGCCAAAAAGTCAAGAAGGATATTTTTATTTATTTTAAAGGATTTACTTGGGACAAAAAAATAAAACAATTTTTTTTCTACTCATTGATCTACTTTTTTACTACGTGTTTTAAAGGGATTTGAAAACGTGATCAGATTTTAGTTGCACTGGATGTCTGCCACTTTATTTAATTCATTTTATTGGATTACATAAGAGCACAAGAACACCTGGATTTATTCAAGGATAAACAGAAATCTGGTATATTTGGCACAAACATTTGTTTTAGATTTTAATTAAAGGATTTATTAGTTTACCAACATTAAATAATCTACTTTATGCGGGATTTCCCTGAATAATTTTTCTGGTGGATGTACTAAAATACTGAAGTAATGGGGTACTGTTTTGTATTGGAAATCAATTTGCGTTTTGATTAGAATTGTGTTATTTCTGTTTATGACAGATTTAGGGAGTTCTAAAACAAATATTTTATTCCATGCAATATGGATATAAATACTGAAAATCAGAATATTTAGTTAGATGCACTGAGGATATTCATACAATATAGATATTGAATTGGTAACAAAAATTTGATGGGAACCACAGGACATGTTCAAACACATTTATAGAGCCTGATTGAATAATTTGGGGTTCAGACAACTAGGATGAGTTAAGAAAAAAAGAAGCCACAAAGTGATACCAATGCCTCGCTGGCACAAGAAAGGAACAAGGAAAAATGTGCTGTTTCCACTGCTCCTCCTGGCACTGGTATTGGGGGGCACAGCACTCTGCCTGGCCTCTGTGAATCTAATATTGACATTTAAAGCCTGGGGACGAAGTCTGTGCCAGGACAGGATGTTACTACCACAGGTAAGGATGCTATTGTGGCCTAGTTAAAGGGACATTCCAGTCAAAATACAAATGCACATAGATTTATTGCATCTTTGAATAGAATTTTATGTGCATATGAAGCATAGCTAGATATTTTCACTGCACCCACATTTTAAATAATGCAACTGCTCAGATCATCAGTGGGGCTTGTATCATGTCAGTAATTAACAAATTGAGTCATTACCAGATGGTACAAGCACCTTGGGCTCTCCAAAAAAGTGTTGTATTTAAAATGCTGGTGCACGGTGCATACTTAAATACACTTTTAAAACAGCTATAGCTTTTATTAGAAGCATTTGTTCTAATGCATGTATATTACAAATTGCTTCTATTCAATACAGAAATGCACCAATGTGGTTTCCAATTTTGGCTGGAATATCCCTTTAAGCCTGGGCTAGAATCACTACTGGGTTAACATTAGCATAAGCAGATGGGAAAAGGCAGACAGGGCTGGTTAAATCCTGGTTAGTTGTTTACATAAGTATTTCCTCAAAAATTGGATGAATTGGTTAAACCTGCCTGAGCTTGAGGTACAGATACAGTTTGTACTGAGTAAAATTATTACCAAATAATGGTAATTTTAATGTTGGAGATGGGAATTGTGCAAACCTATAGGGGAAAATGTATGTTTTTCTTAAAGGGACATGAAACACTAAGGCCTAGATTAAGAGTGGAGGGCAAAATTGCGCTTTCGCAAGCATAATATTTGCGCTCCACTCAGTAATACCAAAGCATGTAAATATGCACTGGTATTACAAGTTAGGTGCAATGCGAACATGACCTCGTATTCACATTGCCTGGAAGCCTTGTGATCACGCAAGTGCGATTCCATAGGCTCCAATGGGAGCCTCGTTCTCATGCCGTAAGACATGGCAAAGCACCTAGTGCAGCGCAGGGGGCAATTCGCTGAGCGTGGGGCAGCAAAAAAAATAAATATATATGTACATGAATATATACATAATGCAAGCTTACGGGAGCATTAATGAACTACTTGCAATGGCTGGTTATTTAATGTGTGCCCGTAAACGGCAAATTTCCCCCTTTACTGGCGCACGTTAAAATAGTGCTCCACTTGTAATCTAGCACTAAATAAATGCTTGATATAATGATTCATTCTAAGCAAAGATTAGCCTGAGAATAATGTACATTTTTTAAAAAAAATATTTCACAACATCAGATTGTTTAATTTTCCTTTAATGGAACATTATTAATTTCCATACATGTATTATATTTTTATATATATATATATATATATATATATATATATATATATATATATATATAAATTAATAATCAAGCATTTAATTGCTAAACACCTGGGATTAGCTAAATTTACAGTGCATTGCAGTCCAGGGAATACCCCTTGAAAAAGCATTTTGTGTATGTTTATACAATTTCTGTTGCCGTGGCTAATTAGGGAGAGATATTAATGAGCTCATGTCCTGGTCAAGCAATCACTGTGTAAAATGTTTCATTATCAGGGTTCTGGATCTTTTACTATGCATGACTCTGTGTGCATTATTTAAATTTTGGTAACTAAATACCCTTTTAAAGAAAAGCCAAAGTACCAATGTCATTTTGGAGATGCTAATACAATTTATGCAGAAGAGAAACAAAACAGATGTCAGTGTAGCATGCTATTTTCAGCCATGATAATATATTTTGCTGTATAACGTACATTGTTGTATTTTTAACAAAGTAAAAAACATGTACAAAAAAGTTAGCAACAGCTGTAAACGGCTTGACTTTCTCATACGCCAATATGGAAATCATAACTTTTTTTTAAAACATAGTACTGCTGCTGTGAACCAAAACGTCTGTCAGAGAACTGGCACACACATTCTGTAGCACTAAATGTTAACACGCTGATCTTAAAATAGATTGGCCAAATTCCAGAAAAATTTGTAAGCAAGTTTTCTAGCAGTTTACTTCGAAGACAAAGATGTGTTTCAATAGCTGTTTAATGAAATAGGCATCAAAGAAGAGAAGAGATTATTGTTTATCATTGATAGGGAGTTAGGGACAAAAATGAGGTTTACTGTGAATTTAATTTGTAGACTGCTATCATGAATTATTATGTAAGTGGTAGATACACTATATACTTTGTGTTTCTGAGGGAAAACAGATATGATCTGTTTTAGGCGCTCTGAATATACTGAAAGGTGGCCCCTTGTTTTCATAACTGCTGGAATCATTTGCCAAGTGTGTCGCTTTACACTGGCCAAAACTATCTGTGCAATTATTTATTACTAGACTATATGTCGACACATTTACCTGCTTATGGAGCATTGGATATGATAGGAATAGCAAAAGAACCAATCACTGTACTAAATTACCCTCAAAACTCAAAGGTTTACGTTGTCCATAATTTATCAAAAAGAGAAGGTAAATACATAAATAAAAATAAATAAATAAATGGTAAGAAATCAGAGCAGTCAATGAGGTTCCGCCCCTATACCCCTTGCACCATTGAAATTTAACTGTGTGGCAAACTTGTTGCAACCTGAAATTTTGATGTTTTGTTCATAAAAAAATAATAATCTAAGAATAACTAAAGTTAGCTCCTGAATGTAGTGTATACTGGTTACACAACACTTTTCTCTCCTTATACTTACATCCCCCCCACCCCCCTTTTCTTCAGAAATACTCTACTGAGAAGATACAGATATAGCGCTGTCATACTTTCAGCATAACCATCTGACCTCAAGAGTACAGCCTAGCATCAAAATTTAAGATACATCTCCTTTTAAAAGAGAGAGATAGCTAACCTCAAATGTATGTTTTGGCAGTTCAGCTGGTCTTCTATGAGTAGAGTGCACAAGGGATCTATGTCCAAATTATACTGTAATCTATCTAGTGAAACATAAGGTTCCCATAAAACTGGAACATAAAAACTTTGGATTTATTTTTTGTCAGTTGCAGGGCTGTTCAACAAATTTTAGCAATATCAATTCAAGGGCCAGATTACAAGTGGCGTGCTACATTCTTTTTCCGCTCGCACGCTAACTATGCTTAAAGTCAAAATAAATCTCGGACGGGTTAGCCCTCCTATTAGAAGTTGAAAGTTAACACTCTGGACTTTGGGTACCACGACAGCGCTTGCTTCTTCTCCAAATAGGCTTCTATTGGGCGCAGTGTAAAAACAAAACCTAACAGTTATTGTTTACGCACTAACCCAGCACCGATTTAAACCAACTACACTAAACCCGAAGTGAGTTAAGAACACTTTATATTCCTATGTTCTTCACATACAAACAAAAGCAAAACACAATCTTAAAATAATTCTAATAGTCACATCTAACATGATAGGGATATTGTTATGTCCAATTGATTATATGCTCTATAAGTGTCTTTGCAGAGTGAACACATATGATCAGATTAAGTGTGGTGGTATAGAATTATATACCGTTACTATTTCTATAACACTCTTACTATTTACAAGTCCCCCTGACATGACTTGCCTTCCACGCGTGACAGTAAATAACACCACATGATTATGACTGACAAATGGAATTCAAGTCACATGTTTGGATAAGACCAATAGAAATCGTCCTTGGTTTATTATTTAACCATATCAGATCATTGTTTTTCTATAGTCCAGCACGGTCGTAATTTAACTATAATCTATATTCAACACCACCAGATAGCAGCATGGAATGGGCATGATGTTTTAGATTCATGATCTTGGCAGGAACCCTCCCCCCTCCCAGTGACAGGTAATGCACACACCATTGGATAATAAGATTGCAGAACTTTAATTTAAATGACTGTCTAACTATGTAAGGGTTTGCTAGATTTAACATTGACAAAGGCCCATTTAGGACTAGATTACGAGTGGCGCACTAGCTGTTGCGCAAGCTATAAGGGGTTTATCGCAGCTCTTTGCACGCTTCGGAACTAGAGCACGTATTGCGAGTTGGAAGTAAACGCATTTGCTCGAGCGCAATTGAATTTAATGCACTTGGGATATGACGACTTCAGAGCTCTGGATAACTGTTATGTTCAACTAAAAAGTTGCACAAAAAAATATTAAAATTACATTTAAAAAGTACAGTTACACTGATAATAACACTGTCTAATAAAATTTATTTATAAAACATATTGCACAAAAAAAGTTATAAGGGCTCAAATATATATGGTCTCAGGTGTTAGCGAAAAAACAGACATACAAAAGGCTTTAGCATTGAGATACATACATATACATACATATGCATGTCTAAATATGTATAAGTATGTGTATGTATATATATATATATATATATATATATATATATATATATAGGCATGTCTGTGTGTTTATATGTGTATCCAGATGTATTTATATGTGTAGACATAAATACAGTATATATATGTGTAATTGAGCCATTTGCAGTCAAGTAGCTGAAAACATGTAAAATCCTATTTATGCAATATTCATATTTAATAAGTATGTATTAACTGTAAATATTCACATAGGGGAATATGTTCTAAGTATTTTTAAATAGATATTCCTGTATATACAGTATCTCACAAAAGTGAGTACACCCCTCACATTTTTTAAATATTTTATTATATCTTTTCATGTGACAACACTGAAGAAATGACACTTTGCTACAATGTAAAGTAGTGAGTGTACATACAGCCTGTATAACAGTGTAAATTTGCTGTCCCCTAAAAATAACTCAACACACAGCCATTAATGTCTAAACTGATGGCAACAAAAGTGAGCCATTTTCACTGCCCGGTGTCATGTGATTCATTGATTAGTGTTACAAGGTCTCAGGTATGAATGAGGAGCAGGTGTGTTAAATTAGGTGTTATCGCTCTCACACTCTCTCATACTGGTCACTGGAAGTTCAACATGGCACCTCATAGCAAAGAATCTGAGGATCTGAAAAAAGAATTGTTGCTCTACATAAAGATGACCTAGGCTATAAGAAGATTGCCAAGACCCTGAAACTGAGCTGCAGCACGGTGGGCAAGACCATACAGCGGTTTCACAGGACAGTTTCCACTCAGAACAGGCCTTGCCATGGTCGACCAAATAAGTTGAGTGCACGTGCTCAGCATCATATCCAGAGGTTGTCTTTGGGAAATAGACGTATGAGTGCTGCCAGCATTGCTGCAGAGGTTGAAGGGATGGGGGGGGGGGGGAGGTCAGCCTGTCAGTGCTCAGACCATACGCCGCACACTGTATCAAATTGGTCTGCATGGCTGTCGTCCCAGAAGGAAGCCGCTTCTAAAGATGATGCACAAGAAAGCCCGCAAAACAGTTTGCTGAAGACAAGCAGACTAAGGACATGGATTACTGGAACCATGTCCTGTGGTGTGATGAGACCAAGATAAACCTATTTGGTTCAGATAGTGTCAAGCGTGTGTGGCGGCAACCAGGTGAGGAGTACAAAGATAAGTGTGTCTTGCCTACAGTCAAGCATGGTGGTGGGAGTGTCATGGCCTGGGCCTGCATGAGTACTGACGGCACTGGGGAGCTACAGTTCATTGAGGGAACCATAAATGCCAACATGTACTGTGACATACTGAAGCAGAATGATCCCCTCCCTTCGGAGACTGGGCTGCAGGGCAGTATTCCAACATGATAACGACCCAAACACACCTCCAAGACGACCACTGCCTTGCTAAAGAAGCTGAGGGTAAAGGCCAAGCATGTCTCTAGACCTTAACCCTATTGAGCATATGTGGGGCATCCTCAAATGGAAGGTGTGGGAGTTCAAGGTCTCTAACATCCACCAGCTCCGTGATGTCATCATGGAGAAGTGGAAGAGGATTCCAGTGGCAACCTGTGAAGCTCTGGTGAACTCCATGCCCAAGAGGGTTAAGGCAGTGCTGGAAAATAATGGTGGCCACACAAAATATTGACACTTTGGGCTCAATTTAGACATTTCCACTTAGGGGTGTACTCACTTTTGTTGTCAATGGTTTAGACATGAATGGCTGTGTGTTGAGTTATTTTGAGGGTACAGCACATTTACACTGTTATATAGGCTGTACACTCACTAATTTACATTGTAGCAAAGTGTCATTTCTTCAGTGCTGTCACATGAAAATATATAATAAAATATTTACAAATTAAAAAAGTGTCATTGGAGCCCTTTGCGGTAGATGAAAACATGTAAAAACATATGTATGCAATATTCATATTTAATACAGTGTTATACTGTGTATTTATTGTAAATATTTCACATTCCAATGTTCTGTACATAGCAAAATGTTTTCTAAGTATTTATAAATAGATATTCCTATATATATATATATATATGTGTGTGTATATATATATATATATATATATATATATATATGTATAAATATATATTCAAAATACCATTAGATATATGTAGAAATATGTATTCATGAATACATAGACATATTCTTGTATGTGAAGATCATTGGAATGTGAAATATTCATATTTTCATATAGGAAGCACAATGCTTACTTCTAGCGCAGTTAAAGCTCAAGCGGGAGCATTAAATATCGCTCCACTCGTAATCTGACCCTAGGTTAGTAGTACTGTTCATCCCATCTTTCGGCATTTCTGAAACATGACTTATTCATACCGCCATGCACGTGTGCAGCAACTCTCCTTCAGATACCTGCAGTGTAATCTAGGTTGCGTAATAGAAGAACCCATGATTAGAGGGTGGTGCCTGAAAAGCATTTTTGTTAAATGTCCCTTGAAAATGAGTTCTACACTGCAACATTCTTTAACTGGAAGCATTAGCTGAAAAAATACAAAATCTGTTAATCTATTACTTTCAATAAACACATTTGTTTCTGATTAGACATTTTAGATGGGTTATTATTTAGCAAGGTAAGGGCCACTAAATACATATGACTATACATACTGAATCACACCCAGACCCACAGAGAGAATGAAGGAGGTAATGGT
This sequence comes from Bombina bombina, assembly GCF_027579735.1. Taxonomy (NCBI): domain Eukaryota; kingdom Metazoa; phylum Chordata; class Amphibia; order Anura; family Bombinatoridae; genus Bombina; species Bombina bombina. The sequence goes on along the minus strand of NC_069504.1, from coordinate 863,553,868 downwards.
GAGAGGTATAAAAATGCATGAAGAAGCAGAGGCCACATGAAAATACTCTAGAGGGCAGCAATGTAGTCCTTGGGCTATGTTTTGTTGTTCAGCTTCATAAGTTTATGCACTTGTGTGGTTCTTTAATTTTGATACCAAGCGGTAGATTTAACAAGGGCCTTATCCGCTGCCTCTGAGGCTGCGGTCTTCAATCCACCCGATTCTATATACGATCAGGCTGATTGACACCCCCTGCTAGCGGCCGCGAATCTGCAGGGGTGGCATTGCACAAGCAGTTCTAGTGAACTGCTTGTGCAATGATAAATGCAGACAGCGTATGCTGTAGGCATTCAGCGATGTCTGTCGGACATGTTACACTACACTGTATCACGCCGGACAGACATTGGTAAATCTACCGCCAGATCTGCAATACTAAACCAGGGCTTAACAATTCCCAGAAAACAGGTAACCACAGCTTCTAGAATTGTATCTATCTATCTATCTATCTATCTATCTATTATCTATCTATCTTTTTGTTTATCTATCTATTTATCTATCTGTCTATCTATCTGTCTTTATGTATGTCAACATTATTTCCTTTTGGATTGCTCTACATATATTTGTATCTAAAAATCCTTTTCTGACTGATATAAAATTATTTGGATGATTACAACAATACAAAATACATATCTATATCTTTCTTTATTAATAATATTTATTTGTATACAAAAGCGAGTGCGCAAGCATGCACAGCAGCGCTGTGGCAGAATTATTTGAATCGGTAAAGGATGCTGAGCCAAGCTGCATATGTGACATCTGCACACTCGTGTGTGCAGTGATTTAGAATGTATGCCATATTCATTTTAATATTCTTGTGCTAAATAGAGAAATGAAAAAAATGTGCAAACACAAACTAATGAACATAATGGGGCCTATCTATCAAGCTCTGTATGGAGCTTGACGCCCCGTGTTTTTGGCGAGCCTTTAGACTCGCCAGAAACACAAGTTATGAAGACCGCTGCTCCATAACCTGTTCGCCTCCTCTGAGGAGGCGGATAGAGATTGCCACAATTCAACCCGATCAAGTACGATCGGGTTGATTGACACCTCCCTGCTGGCGGCCGATTGGCTGCGAATCTGCAGGGGGTGGCGTTGCACCAGCAGCTCACAAGAGCTGCTTGTGCAATGCTGAATACAGAGAGCGTATTGCTCTCCGCATTCAGCGAGGTCTGGCAGACCTGATCTGCACTGTCTGATCAGGTCCGACAGACCTTTAATAAATAGGCCTCATAATGTCAGGATAAAATACCAAAAGAAAAAATAGACAGCTCTCCAAAAAATTTTTCAATAAAAATATAATTTAATAAAACAGAGGGCTAGATTACAAGTGGTGTGCTATTGTTTGTGCGAGTCACAATAAGCAATATCGGGACTGCACTAACTTACACTCGTATTACAAGTTCAAAGTAAACGCATTTGCTTGAGCGCAAATTTGTGCTCCTCGGGGTAGCGACACTGAAAACTACGCGTAAGGGCAAAGTGTAAAAAAATAATAATGCACTAAACATAAATACTTTCATATAAACTGTTACACAATATACTGTATATCTGATACATATAAACACAAATACCTTAAAACAAGAAAAATAATTTTTATTCAATATTATTAATAAAAGTGTTATACTGTGTATTTACTGTAAATATTTTACATTCCAATGTTCTTCACATAGTAGAATATGTTCTTTGTATTTTTTAATATATATATATATATATATATATTTATCTATCTGTATATATCTATACCTGTATATATTCATATAGATGTATAGGTATATATATATATATATTAATCGTATATATAAAAATATATATTTAAAAATAAAAATACAATTTTCTTCTATGTGAAGAACATTGAAATGTGAAAAAGGGACATGGTTGAGCACTGCCGGCAAGCGGCGATGTCTCTTCCATAGAAGTCAATGGAAGCTTGACGTCACCACTCGCATCGCCGAAGATCAGCATTTTGCTGCGGTCGGGGGCATAGGCCCTATTTGAAAATAGGCATGTATAGTAAATGCCTCAGCAGATATTTTGCCGCCTTGTAGCACTTTCGATCATTGGGGCCTTGGTCTTATGCAGTGTCTGGGTAGCGTGCTCCATTAAAGTCTATGGAGCGAATGATTTAGAGCAGTGGCGTATTTAGGTTTTATGCTGCCCTAGGCACAAAAACTCTGCCCCCCCCGTTTTAGGCCTATTTTAGCCATAATATTTTTTTCTGAATTTAACGTTTTTTTTTTTTCTTCTTCTTTTTTTCATAGAATTTCCAAATTAAATGTTCACCAGGGCTTTACCTTGCTGCCAGTTGACACCAACTGAAACACTAAATAAACCTATTAACCCCTAAACCGCCTTTTCCAAACATCGCCAACACGAACTAAACCTATTAACCCCTAAACCGCCTTTCCCAAACATCACCAACACTAACTAAACCTATTAACCCCAAAACCGCCGGCTCCCACATCACACACAACAATCTAAATTAAACTATTAACCCCTAAACCTAACACCCCCTTACTAACATAATTCAAATAGACAAATTAAAGTTACAATTATTAACTAACTACCTATTTAAAAAAAATACAAACTTACCTGTGAAATAAAAACAAAACCTAAGCTAGCTACAATATAACTATTTACTAACTACCTACTAAAATAAATAAAACAACTTACCTGTGAAATAAAAATAAAACCAAAGCTTAAACTAATGAAACCTAACATTACTAAAAATAAAAAACCTAAGATTACTAAAAAATTAAAACTACAATTACAAAAAATAAACTAAACTATCCAAAATAATAAAAATTATTCCTATTCTAATACCCTGTTAAAAAAAAAACAAAAAAAAAAACACCCCAAAATAAAAAAGCCTTATCTATAATAAACTACCAATGGCCCTTAAAAGGGCCTTTTCTAGGGCATTGCCCTAAATTTAACAGCTCTTTTGCAGACAAATAAAAGCAAACACCCTCTAACATTACAAACCCCCACCCCCCGCAAACCCACAAAATAAAAAAAACCTAACTAAAAAAAAATAATCTACCCATTGCCCTGAAAAGGGCATTTGTATGGGCATTGCCCTTAAAAGGGCATTCAGCTCTTTTACTGCCCTTACAAGGGCATTCAGCTCTTTTTCAGCCAATAAAATAAAAAAGCCCTAATCTAAAAAAAAACACCCCAAAAAAACAAAAAAGAATAACTAACACTAACCCAAAAATCAGTACTCACAGTTGCTGAAGTCCGACGAAAGATCTTCATCCCAGTGGTGAAGCATCTTCATCCAGACGGCTCCCTCTGTATCCATTGTGGGACCATCTTCTATCTTCATCCAAGCGGAGGCGGAGCTGTTGATGGCTGCGCAGAGCCGGAGGTCTAGACGGAGGTCCATTGGTCTGATGTGGAGGTCCTCTTCATGCGATTGTCTGCCGCGCACTGAGGATTCTAATGCAAGGTACCCCTTTTATATTGGGGTACCGTTGCATTCCTATTGGCTGATTTGAATCAGCCAATAGGAATGAGAGCTGCTTAAATCCTATTGGCTATTAAAATCAGCCAATAGGATTTAAGCAGCTCTAAATCCTATTGGATGATTTTAATTTTTCAGCCAATAGGAATGCAATGACACCCCAAAATAAATGGGGTACCTTGCATTGAATCCTTAGTGTGCGGCGGACGATCGCATGAAGAGGACTTCCACTTTGGACCGATGGACCTCCGCCTGGACCTCCTCCTCCGCGCATCAACCACTCCGCCTCCGCTGGGATTAAGAAGATGCCAGTCCAGTGATGGATGAAGAAGGAGCCACCTGGATGAAGATGCTTTGCCACTTGGATGAAGATCATTCGCCGGACTTCATCAACTGTGAGTACTGATTTTGGGGTTAGTGTTAGTTTTTTTGTTTTTGTTTATTTTTGGGGGTGTTTTTTTTTTTAGATTAGGGCTTTTTTATTTTAATGGGCCGAAAAAGTGGGTTTGGGGGGGTGGGGGTTTGTAATGTTTGGGGGTGTTTGTTGTATTTTTTTTAGCAAAAGAGCTATTAACTTTAGGGCAATGGCCTACAAAAGGTCCTTTTAAGGCCATTGGTAGTTTATTATAGATTCTCGGGTTTTTATTTTGGGGTATTAGAAAAGGAATAATTTTTATTATTTTTTTGTAATAGGATTTTTTTTATTTTTGGGGTGTTTTTTTTTTTTTTTTTTTAGATGAGGCATTTTTTATTTTTAATGGTCCAAAAAAGAGCTGAATGCCATTTTAAGGGCAATGCCCATACAAATACCCTTTTCGGGGCAATGGGTAGATTAGGTTTATTTTTATTTTGTGGGTTTGGGGGGTGGGGGTTTGTAATGTTAGGGGGTTTTGTTTTTATTTTTTTGCAAAAGACCTGTTAACTTTAGGGCAATGCCATACAAAAGGCCCTTTGAAGGGCCCTGGGTAGTTTACTATAGATTAGATTTTTTTTTTTTTTTTTTTAAACGGGGTATTAGAATAGGAATATTTTTTATTTTTTTTGGATAATTTTGTTTATTATTTTTTGTAATGGTAGTTTTTTTTTATTTTTTGTAATTTTAGTGTTTATTATTTTTTGTAATTGTAGTTATAATTTTTTAGTAATCTTAGTTTTTTTTATTTTTAGTAATGTTAGTTTTTTATTTTTAGTAATGTTAGGTTTTATTAGTGTAAGCTTAGGTTTTATATTTATTTCACAGGTAAGTTTGTATTTATTTTTAAATAGGTAGTTAGTTAATAATTGTAACTTTAATTTAGGTCTATTTTAATTATGTTAAAGTTAGGGGGTGTTAGGTTTAGGGGTTAATATAGTTTAATTTAGGTTGTTGCGATGTGGGGGCCGGCAGTTTAGGGGTTAATAGGTTTAGTTAGTGTTGGCAATGTGGGTGTACAGTGGTTTAGGGGTTAATAGGTTTAGTTAGTGTCAGCGATGTCGGGGAACTGCGGTTTAGGACTTAATAGGTTTAGTTAGTGTTGGCAACGTTTGGGAATGGCGGTTTCGGGGTTAATAGGTTTATTTGGTGTTTTAGTTAGTGTCGGCGATGTCGGGGAACTGCGGTTTAGATGTTAATAGGTTTAGTTAGTGTCAGCGATGTTTGGGAACAGCGGTTTAGGGGTTAATAGTTTTAGTTAGTGTTGGCGATGTTTGGGAACGGCGGTTTAGGGGTTAATAGGTTTAGTTTGTGTTGGCGATGTTTGGTAACGTTAATAGCTTTATTTAGTGATTTAGTTAGTGTTGGCAATGTCGAGGAACTGCAGTTTAGGGGTTAAATAGGTTAAGGTAGTGTTGGCAATGTGGGGGGAAGCGTTTTAGGGGTTAATAGCTTTATTTAGTGTCGGCGATGTGGGTGGCGGCGGTTTTAGATAATTTTGTTTCAGTAATCACCGGCATATTAGTTATGTTTAGTTAAATCGTTTTTTTTCGGATCCATACTTTATTCATATGCATTATTCTATTCTAAACTTCAGAATAGAATAATGCATATAAATAAAGAATGGATCCGAAAAAATGAACGGATCCAACAAAACGATTTATTTTAACATAACTAATTTGCCGAAACAAAATTTTATTTTAAACTTAACTAATCTAATTTGCTGAAATTAAATTATTTACTTAACTAGTGAAAGCAAAACGATATTTTTAGCATTGCACATGTCTATATATATATATATATATATATATATAGAGAGAGAGAGAGAGAGAAAGAGAGAGAGAGAATACTGCTATACATATATATATTATACTGCAATATATATATATATATATATATATATATATATATATATATAATGGAATATAGTGTATAATAAACATATGTCCCCTAATGTAATGAAAAGGACACTCATGGACCCATGATATATCCAAACTCTGAAAGGGAAATGTAGGGGTGTAAGATAAACATTCAGCTGGATGATCACTTAAGTTACACCTAGATTACAAGTTTTGCGTTCATGTTTTAATGCTGAAAATGTCAGCGTTAAAATAGCACCGCAGCCATTATAAGTCTTGTCGGTATAACTGAACCGCAAGCCTTTTAGCCTGTAACGCAACGTCAGTCCCGCACACGTAAAAATTAAGTTTTTTTATGGGACTTCCATAGCGCAGCCATTATGAAATTTGCGGTGAGGCTAAAAAGCTTACGTTACAGCCTATACCGACAAGAAGATCCGTTTCACAATCTGAGAGCAGTAGTTATGAGTTTTACGCAACAAAACTGTTACATAAAACGCATAACTAAAGTGTTACAAAGTACACTAACACCCATAAACTACCTATTAACCCCTAAACCGAGGCCCTCCCGCATCGCAAATACTATATTAAAGTTATTAACCCCTATTCCGCCACTCCCTGACATCGCCGCCACTATACTAAAGTTATTAACCCCTATTCCCCCGCACCCCAACATCGCCCACACTATAATAAATCTATTAACCCCTTTTCCCCCGCTCCACTATAATAAACCTATTAACCCCTAAACTGCAAGCCCCCCACAATGAAATATACTAAATTAAACTATTAACCCCTAAACTGAAAGCCCCCCACATCACAATAAACTAATTTAAACTAGTAACCCCTAAACCTAACCCCTAACTTTATATTAAAATTTTCCTATCTTAAATTAAATTAAAACTTACCTGTCAAATAAAAAAAAAAACTAAGTTTAAACTAACAATTAAACTAATATAACTATTAAACTAAAATTAAACTAACTACCAATTAAAGAAAACTAAAATACACATTAAAAAATCCTAACACTACTATAAAAACTATCTAATTACAAAAAATAAAAAATACTAAATTACAAAAAATAACAAACACTAAATTACGAAAAATAACAAATGAAATAATCAAAAATAAAAAGAATTACACCTAATCTAATAGCCCTATAAAAATAAAAAAGCCCACCCAAAATAAAAAAAAACCCTAGCCTACAATAAACTACCAATAACCCTTTAAGGGGCCTTTTGTAGGGCATTGCCCTAAGTTAAACAGCTCTTTTACATGTAAAAAACCCCCACAAAGATCCCCCAACAGTAAAACCCACCACCCAACCAACCCCCCCAAAATATAAAAACCTAACTCTAATAAAAACATAAGCTACCCTTTGCTCTGAAAAGGGCATTTGTATGGGCATTAGCCTTAAAAGGGCATTTAGCTATTTTGCATTGCCCTGAAAAGGGCATTTAGCTCTTTTAAGAAAAAGCCCAAACCCCCTGTGGAGGCAGAGCAGCGATGCGCGGAGGCAGAGGTCCCTTTTATACTGGGGGTACCATTGCATTCCTATTGGCTGAAAAATTTTAATCAGTCAATAGGAATTAGGGCTGCTAAAATCCCATTGGCTGATTCGAATCAGCCCAAAAAATGAGAGCTGCTTATATCCTATTGGCTGATTTGCCCTTTTAAGGGCAGGAAAAAGAGCTAAATGCTCTTTTAAGGGCAATGCCCATACAAATGCCCTTTTCAGGGCAATGGGTAGATTAGCTTTTACTTTATTTTTATTTTGTATGTTTGGGCCCTTGGTAGTTTATTATAGATTTGGGTTTTTTATTTTGGGGTGGGTTTTATATTTTTTTAAAAGGGTATTAGAATAGGAATAATTTATTATTTTTTGTAATGGTAGTTTTTTTTTTTATTTTAGTGTTTTTTATTGTTTGTAATGGTAGGTTTTAGTGTAAGACAGCTTAGATTTTATTTCACAGGTAAGTTTGTATTTATTTTAACTAGGTAGTTAGTAAATAGTTAATAACTATTGACTAACTAGTCTACCTAGTTAAAATAAATACAAACTTACCTGTGAAATAAAAATAAAACCTAAGCTAGCTACAATATAACTATTAGGTATTATTTAGTTAATAATTGTAACTTTAATTTATCTCTATTTTAATTATGTTAAAGTTAGGGTTAGGGGTTAATAGGTTTATTTAGTGGTAGTGATGTAGGAGGCCAGAGGTTTAGGGGTTAATAACTTTATTTAGTGGCGGCGATGTCGGGAAACGGCAGAATAGGGGTTAATAGATTTATTATAGTGTGGGCGATGTTGGGGTGCGAGGGAATAGGGGTTAATAACTTTAGTATAGCAGTGGCGATATCGGGAGCGGCAGATTAGGGGTTAATAGATTTATTTCGGTAGCGGCGATATCGGGAGCGACAGATTAGGGGTTAATAACATTATGTAGGTGTCGGCGATATCAGGGGCGGCAGACTAGGGGTGTTTAAACGTGGGGTTTATGTTAGGGTGTTAGTTTTAAACGTAATTTTTTTTTCCCCATAGACATAAATGGGGCTGCGTTGCTGCCCCATTGATTGCAGGTGTTAGGTTTTTGCTAACAGGCTCTCCCATTGATGTCTATGGGAAAAGCGTGCACGAGCACGTCAAAACAACGCAACCATATCGCACGCACAAGGCGGCTGTTTCAAAACTTGTAATGGCAGCGCTATGGAGGGTAAAATAACGCCACTTTTGTTGCGTTCGTTAAAAACCCTATAGCTCGCATAACTCGTAATCTACCTGTTACTTAGCTGTTCATAAAAGTTCTTGCAGCTAGAGAAACTTAAACAGCGATGCTCACATCAAAATCTACCCAATACCAGATGAAGAATGAATATAATCGGTTGTTCCCAAAACGTAACTTATATAAAACATGAAGTTTCAGATCAAAAAATCGTCATGTAGATATTTAAGCAAAGGATAAGAGAAAAATGAGACTTGTCAGGACTTTTTTGCTTATAGTCTAGTCAGCATCAGCCAATGCCAGCAGAGACAGTGTACAACCCCATCGTTCATGTATTCAGGATCCGAACGTTGTCTGTAGAGAATTGTCTAGCTGTGCCCCTCTAGTAAACTCGGTCCCACTACCATCTTCACAGACAACTTTTTCACTGTAATAATCCATCTATGGATCCCAGCTATGCGGCGTCTCGTAAATAATCAGCCCACCTATCTCATATCCATCATATTCAGACCCTAGAGACTTCAGATGAATTACTGCTCCCTTCCGATCAAGTTAAAATGTGAGCCCATAGTCGACATTGTGTCCGGCTGCCGGCACCATCCATTAACCGCTAGCACATTTAACTGTGTGGCGGTAGCAGTTTATCATTGCACTGTGGATAATGTGAGGGGCTTCAGGATACAGAACGTTTTTTTATAATTATATTTTTATTTATTTTTAAATATAAAGTCTATCTTGCCTTCTTTAGTGCATTACTAGGGCCCTGCAAACAAGCTGTCAGAAGTCCCTCCCAGGAGATCAAGCGGAAACTAAATATATATATACAGTATGTATATATATATATATATATATATTTATTAATATATATATTGGGCAGCGTCGTATATTGAGCACAGTATGATGTGGTAGTTGGATCAAAAATGTGCCGCCCTAGGCACAGGCCTTGTTGACCTAGGCCATAATATGCCCCTGAGTTAGAGCGATCACAATATCTGAAGTCCTGAAGTTAAGACACATTGGGTTTTGCTCTTGCTCAAATAATTTACTTTCAACTTGTAATACACATGCAAACCCACGCACGTTAAAAGTTTACTTCTGGTGGTCTTTGAGCTGAGTGAAAGGACTAAATAGCGTGCCACTTGTAATCTGGCCCATAGAATGTAAAAACTATTTTGCAATGTAATACAATACATAAAAACAAGGATACTTGCGTAAGGTTGAAGATCAACAAATGTAGTCAGTCCACACTCCGGAGTCTGGCCAGACTATGTGACAAACACAAATGTGACAAACACAGATACATGGAATTTGCAGCTACTGCGAGGTTATGCTATAAATATTACTTCTTTCAATATCAGGGTGCATTAAACATTAAATGCATTTAATGCACCTCCCTCTAATTGTGGCTGACACCATTTTGGAATCTAGCGGCTAGATTTAGAGTTTTGTCGGTAACGACCCGCGTAGCTAACGCCGGCTTTTTTCTGGCCGCACCATAAAAATAACTCTGGTATTGAGAGTCCACAGAATCGCTGCGTTAGGCTCCAAAAAAGGAGGGTAGAGCATTTTTAACGCATCTGCAACTCTCGATACCAGAGTTGCTTACGGACGCGGCCAGCCTCAAAAACGTGCTCGTGCACGATTCCTCCATAGGAAACAATGGGGCTGTTTGAGCTGAAAAAAAACCTAACACCTGCAAAAAAGCCGCGTTCAGCTCCTAACGCAGCCCCATTGTTTCCTATGGGGAAACACTTCCTACGTCTGCACCTAACACTCTAACATGTACCCCGAGTCTATACACCCCTATCCTTACACTTATTAACCCCTATTCTGCCGCCCCCGCTATCGCTGACCCCTGCATATTATTATTAACCCCTAATCTGCCGCTCCGTAAACCGCCGCTACTTACATTATCCTTATGTACCCCTAATCTGCTGCCCCTAACACCGCTGACCCCTATATTATATTTATTAACCCCTAATCTTCCGCCCCCAACGTCGCCGCCACCTACCTACACTTATTAACCCCTAATCTGCCGACCGGAGCTCACCGCTACTATAATAAATGTATTAACCCCTAAAGCTAAGTCTAACCCTAACACTAACACCCCCCTAAATTAAATATAATTTAAATCTAACGAAATTAATTAACTCTTATTAAATAAATTATTCCTATTTAAAGCTAAATACTTACCTGTAAAATAAATCCTAATATAGCTACAATATAAATTATAATTATATTGTAGCTATTTTAGGATTAATATTTATTTTACAGGCAACTTTGTAATTATTTTAACCAGGTACAATAGCTATTAAATAGTTAAGAACTATTTAATAGTTACCTAGTTAAAATAATAACAAAATCACCTGTAAAATAAATCCTAACCTAAGTTACAATTAAACCTAACACTACACTATCAATAAATTAATTAAATAAAATACCTACAATTATCTACAATTAAACCTAACACTACACTATCAATACATTAATTAAATAAAATACCTACAAATAACTACAATGAAATAAACTAACTAAAGTACAAAAAATAAAAAAGAACTAAGTTACAAAAAATAAAAAAATATTTACAAACATAAGAAAAATATTACAACAATTTTAAACTAATTACACCTACTCTAAGCCCCGTAATAAAATAACAAAGACCCCCAAAATAAAAAATGCCCTACCCTATTCTAAATTAATAAAGTTAAAAGCTCTTTTACCTTACCAGCCCTGAACAGGGCCCTTTGCGGGGCATGCCCCAAGAAGTTCAGCTCTTTTGCCTGTAAAAAAAAACATACAATACCCCCCCCAACATTACAACCCACCACCCACATACCCCTAATCTAACCCAAACCCCCCTTAAATAAACCTAACACTAAGCCCCTGAAGATCTTCCTACCTTGTCTTCACCTCACCAGGTATCACCGATCCGTCCTGGCTCCAAAATCTTCATCCAACCCAAGCGGGGGCTGGCGATCCATCATCCGGTGGCTGAAGAGGTCCAGAAGAGGCTCCAAAGTCTTCATCCTATCCGGGAAGAAGAGGCGATCCGGACCGGCAACCATCTTGATCCAAGCGGCATCTTCTATCTTCATCCGATGACGACCGGCTCCATCCTGAAGACCTCCGACGCGGAACATCCATCCTGCCCGACGACTGAACGACGAATGACGGTTCCTTTCAATGACGTCATCCAAGATGGCGTCCCTAGAATTCCGATTGGCTGATAGGATTCTATCAGCCAATCGGAATTAAGGTAGGAATATTCTGATTGGCTGATGGAATCAGCCAATCAGAATAAAGTTCAATCCGATTGGATGATCCAATCAGCCAATCAGATTGAGCTCGCATTCTATTAGCTGATCGGAACAGCCAATAGAATGCGAGCTCAATCTGATTGGCTGATTGGATCAGCCAATCGGATTGAACTTGATTCTGATTGGCTGATTCCATCAGCCAATCAGAATATTCCTACCTTAATTCCGATTGGCTGATAGAATCCTATCAGCCAATCGGAATTCGAGGGACGCCATCTTGAATGACGTCATTTAAAGGAACCGTCATTCGTCGTTCAGTCGTCAGGCAGGATGGATGTTCCGCGTCGGAGGTCTTCAGGATGGAGCCGGTCGTCATCGGATGAAGATAGAAGATGCCGCTTGGATCAAGATGGTTGCCGGTCCGGATCGCCTCTTCTTCCCGGATAGGATGAAGACTTTGGAGCCTCTTCTGGACCTCTTCAGCCACCGGATGATGGATCGCCAGCCCCCGCTTGGGTTGGATGAAGATTTTTGAGCCAGGACGGATCGGTGATACCTGGTGAGGTGAAGACAAGGTAGGAAGATCTTCAGGGGCTTAGTGTTAGGTTTATTTAAGGGGGGTTTGGGTTAGATTAGGGGTATGTGGGTGGTGGGTTGTAATGTTGGGGGGGGGGGGTATTGTATGTTTTTTTTTACAGGCAAAAGAGCTGAACTTCTTGGGGCATGCCCCGCAAAGGGCCCTGTTCAGGGCTGGTAAGGTAAAAGAGCTTTTGACTTTATTAATTTAGAATAGGGTAGGGCATTTTTTATTTTGGGGGTCTTTGTTATTTTATTAGGGGGCTTAGAGTAGGTGTAATTAGTTTAAAATTGTAATATTTTTCTTATGTTTGTAAATATTTTTTTATTTTTTGTAACTTAGTTCTTTTTTATTTTTTGTACTTTAGTTAGTTTATTTCATTGTAGTTATTTGTAGGTATTTTATTTAATTAATGTATTGATAGTGTAGTGTTAGGTTTAATTGTAAATAATTGTAGGTATTTTATTTAATTAATTTATTGATAGTGTAGTGTTAGGTTTAATTGTAACTTAGGTTAGGATTTATTTTACAGGTGATTTTGTTATTATTTTAACTAGGTAACTATTAAATAGTTCTTAACTATTTAATAGCTATTGTACCTGGTTAAAATAATTACAAAGTTGCCTGTAAAATAAATATTAATCCTAAAATAGCTACAATATAATTATAATTTATATTGTAGCTATATTAGGATTTATTTTACAGGTAAGTATTTAGCTTTAAATAGGAATAAGTTATTTAATAAGATTTCATTTATTTCGTTAGATTAAAATTATATTTAATTTAGGGGGGTGTTAGTGTTAGGGTTAGACTTAGCTTTAGGGGTTAATACATTTATTATAGTAGCGGTGAGCTCCGGTCGGCAGATTAGGGGTTAATAAGTGTAGGCAGGTGGAGGCGACGTTGAGGGGGGCAGATTAGGGGTTAATAAATATAATATAGGGGTCGGCGGTGTTAGGGGCAGCAGATTAGGGGTACATAGCTATAATGTAGGTGGCGGCGCTTTGCGGTCGGCAGATTAGGGGTTAATTATTGTAAGTAGTTGGCGGCGATGTTGTGGGGGGCAGGTTAGGGGTTAATAAATATAATATAGGGGTCAGCTGTGTTAGGGGCAGCAGATTAGGGGTACATAAGTATAACGTAGGTGGCGGTCAGCAGATTAGGGGTTAAAAAAATGTAATCGAGTGGCGGCGATGTGGGGGGACCTCGGTTTAGGGGTACATAGGTAGTTTATGGGTGTTAGTGTACTTTAGGGCACAGTAGTTAAGATCTTTATGAACCGGCGTTAGCCCAAAAAGCTCTTAACTCCTGACTTTTTTCTGCGGCTGGAGTTTTGTAGTTAGATTTCTAACGCTCACTTCAGACACGACTCTAAATACCGGCGTTAGAAAGATCCCATTGAAAAGATAGGATACGCAATTTACGTAAGGGGATCTGCGGTATGGAAAAGTCGCGGCTGAAAAGTGAGCGTTAGACCCTTTTTTCAGTGACTCCAAATACCGGCGGTAGCCTAAAACCAGCGTTAGGAGCCTCTAACGCTGGTTTTCACGGCTACCGCCAAACTCTAAATCTAGGCCAAGGTTTGCACATGTGCAAACAGGTCAGCACTGGAAAGCAGCAAAAGTTATGTTTCAAAATGGCGACACTCATGACTAGAGGGAGTCAGGGAATAACCTTAATTCTACACTTATAAAATATATTAAGGGTTAGATTACACGTGGAGCGGTAATTTATTGTGCCCTTGCAAACGGCAAATTACAAGTGGCTGCTTATTGCTACCGCGTGCTCAGACCTCTGGTTAATTTTTTTAAATAGGCCCCAATTGCCCCCAAAATAAGTATGTAGTGCTTTTTTAAAATAAAAAATAGCTGCATTTTATATTTAAAAATAAATAACTGCACTAAGCAGTTTATGGGGGCTAAAGATGGAGGCTGTGGGGTGTTAGAAAAAAAACTGCACTGAAAAGTGCCTTTACATTGCGGTCTATGGGAACTGTGTGTTCCCTATGAATATATATACTGTATATGCTTATATACACAAATTAACACACACACACATATATATATATATATATATATATATATATATATATATATATATATATATATAAATAATCATATATTTTTAATGGTTGCCATCTACAAGATCTTTTGCCAGAATAAAGTTATCACTTGTTATAGACAAGTGGGAGTGGGAATCATGGGCTTAGTTTTTTAATGAGCAATAATAGTGAGACTCTGAACTGTTATAATTGATGACTTTCAGCTGCAAGTTGTTTACACGCTGGTCAATAATACTGCTTGACGCTACTAACAGTCAGGTCAGTCAGTCAGGAGAAATTTGAGGAAGCATTTTTTTACAGAAAGGGTGGTGGATTCATGGAATAAACTTCCATTTGAGGTGGTAAACACAAAGACTGTAAAGGAATTTAAAAATGCCTGGGACATGCATAAGGCTATCCTAAGGTAAAAGTAACATGTAATATGGGTAGACTTGATGGGCCTTTTTGGTTCTTATCTACCGTCAAATTCTATGTTTCTATGTTTCTATCCGTTACGCCATCTGACAGCAGTACTTATGAGTTTTACGCAACAAAACTGTTACATAAAACTCATAACTAAAGTGTTACAAAGTACACTATCACCTATAAACTACCTATTAACCCCTAAACCGAGGCCCTCCCGCATTGCAAATACTATATTAAAGTTACTAACCCCTAATCTGCCACTCCCGACATCGCCTCCACTAATAAAATTTATTAACCCCTATTCTGCCGCTCCCCGACATTGTCACCACTGTAATAGTAAAAGTTATTAACCCCTAAACCACCACGCTCCAGCATCACAAACACTATTTAAATATTATTAACCCCTAATCTGCCGTCCGCCCACGTTGCCCTCACTATACTAAAGTTATTAACCCCTATTCCGCTGCTCCCTGACACAGCCGCCACTATAATAAACCTATTAACCGCTAAACCGCAAGCCTTCCACAACGAAATATACTAAATTAAACTATAAACCCCTAAACCGAAAGCCCCCCACATCGCAATAAACAAATTTAAACTAGTAACCCCTAAACCTAACGCCACCGTAACTTTATATTAAAATTACAATTTGCCTATCTAAAATTAAATTAAAACTTACCTGTCAAATTAAAAAAAACTAAGTATAAACTAACTATTAAACTAATATACCTATTAAACTAAAAGTAAACTAACTACCAATTAAAGAAAACTATAATACACATTAAAAAAATCCTAACACTACTATAAAGATTACAAAGTATCTAATTACAAAAAATAAGTAATACTTTTGTAGGGCATTGCCCCAAAGAAATCAACTCTTTTACCTGTAAAAAAACCCACAAAGACCCCCCAGCAGTAAAACCCACCACCCAACCAACCCCCCAAAATAATAAACCTAACTCTAACAAAAACCTAAGCTACCCATTGCCCTAAAAAGGGCATTTGTATGGCATTGCCCCTAAAAGGGCATTCAGCTCTTTTGCTTGCCCTAATAAGGGCATTCAGCTCTTTTAAGAATAGCCCAAACCCTAAACTAAAAATAAAAACACCTAAAAAAGTTTAAAAAATTCTAACACTAACCCCCAAAGATCCACTTACAGTTCCTGAAGTCCAGACATCCAGGTTGGCGAGAGGTCTTCATCCAGGCGGCAAGGTCTTTGTCCATCCAGGCGGAATCTTCTATCTTCATCCCGACGGCGTCTTTTATCTTCATTCTGGCGCAGAGCAGGTCCAGCCTGAAGACATCCGGCGCGGAGCATCCTCTTCATACGGTCGCCACCGTACACTGAATCTTCAATGCAAGGGAGCCTTTTCAAAATTGTGTCCCTTGCATTCCTATTGGGTGATTTGATTTTGGAAAATCAAATCAGCCAATAGGATGAGAGCTAGTGAAATCCTATTGACTGTTCAAATCAGCCAATAGGATGAAAGCTACTGAAATTCTATTGGCTATGCTATTCAAATCAACCAATAGAATTTTAGTAGCTCTCATCCTATTGGCTGATTTGAACAGCCAATAGGATTTAACTAGCTCTCATCCTTATGTGCCATTGGTATTATACACCCGCAAGATTGGCTGTAATGTTCAAAAATGTAAAAAAGCAGTGTTGGAGAAATTGTGGTGGTATTGGTGATTTCCAACATATTTGGTGGACATGTCCTAATATTAAGCAATATTGGTTGGAAGTTCAATCAGTTATTCAAAATGTCTTGAGTACTACAATACCCCTGGACCCTATTACATTTTTGTTAAACAACTTCCCTAGAATTAGATGTAAGTTGAGACTTAAACTTTTATCTCTTATGATAAATTGTGCCAAAAGATTGATTCCAAGAAACTGGAAGTCACTTGTTACCCCCACTGTATTGGAATGGAAGTCCCTCGTAACACACACACTAATGCTTGAAAAGTTCCAATACGCTAATACCTCAAAGTCAGATGACTTCCTTAAAGGGACACTGAAACCCAAAAAAATCTTTCGTGATTCAGACAGAGCATGCAATTTTAAGCAACTTTCTAATTTACTCCTATTATCAATGTTTCTTCGTTCTCTTGCTATCTTTATATAAAAAAGAAGGCATCTAAGCTTTTTTCTTGGTTCAAAACTCTGGACAGCATTTTTTGATTGGTGGATGAATTTATCCACCAATCAGCAAGGACAATCTAGGTTGTTCACTAAAAATGGGCCGGCATATAAACTTACATTCTTGCATTTCAAATAAAGAGTCCATGAGAATGAAGAAAAATTGATAATAGGAGTAAATTAGAAAGTTGCTTAAAATTTCATGCTCTATCTGAATCACAAAAGAAAAAATTTGGGCTCAGTGTCCCTTTAACATGAGTTTTATTTGGGAAGAATACTGTAATTCTCGTACATAAACAATGTAATAGCCACTTTATTATAATGCTCAAAATGGAACCATGTCCTAATGTATATTGAGAGATATAAGATTATGTTTGTATTGTGATGCCTTAGCCAATGATGAATCAAAATGTTCAATATGTGACAACCTGATACATTGTGCCGGATGTAATTATTGTTTTCTGTATGTTGTTTGAAATTTTTGTTTTTTCATTTAATAAAAACTCATTTAAAAAAAAAAAAAAAAAAAGATTTACATTACTGCTTTGTTTTTTAAATAAAGATAGCAAGGGAACGAAGACAAATTGATAATAGGAGAAAATTAGAAAGTTGCTTAAAATTTTATGCTCTATCTGAATCATGAAAGAAAAAATGTGGGTGTAGTATCCATTTAAACTTAGTTTTTTTAATTTGACAGGTAAGTTTTAATTTAATTTAAGATAGGGAAATTGTAATTTTAATATAAAGTTAGGGGGGCGTTAGGTTTAGGGGTTACTAGTTTAAATGAGTTTATTGCGAAGTGGGGGGCTTTCGGTTTAGGGGTTAATAGTTTAATTTTGTATTTTCCGTTGTGGGGGGCTTGCGGTTTAGGGGTAAATAGGTTTATTATAGTGGCGGCGGTGTCGGGGAGCGGCAGAATATGGGTTAGCAAATTTTCATAGTAGCGGCAGATTAGGGGTTAATAAAATTATGTAGGTGTCGGTGATGTCGGGGGCGGCAGATTAGGGGTGTTTAGACATGGTTTTTATGTTAGGGTGTTAGGTTTAAACGTAACTTTTTTTCCCCATAGACATCAATGGGGCTGCGTTACGGGGCTTTTCATTCCGCGATTGCAGTTGTTCGTTTTTTTTAACACTCTCTCTCCATTGATCTCTATGGGAAAAGTGTGCATGAGCACGTCAAAACAGCGCTTGTATTTTGTGCGGTATGGAGCTCAACGCAACCATATCGCACGCACAAGCCGGCTGTTTGAAAACTTGTAATGGCAGCGCTAAGGAGGGTGAAATAATGCAACTTTTGTTGCGTCCGTTAAATACCCTCTAACGCGCATAGCTTGTAATCTACCTGAGTGTATATAGTTAAAGGGGCAGTCTACACCAGAATTTTTATTGTTTAAAAAGATAGATAATTCCTTTATAACACATTCTCTAGTTTTGCACAACCAACAAAGTTATATTAATACACTTTTTACCTCTGTGATTACCTTGTATCTAAGCCTCTGCAAACTGCCCCCTTATTTCAGTTCTTTTGACAAACATCCATTTTAGCCAATCAGAGCTGGCTCACCTGAACTCCATGTGCGTGATCACAGTGTTATCTATATGACACACATGAACTAACACCCTCTAGTGGTGAAAAACTGTCAAAATGCCCTGAGAGAAGAGGCGGCCTTCAAGGGCTTAGAAATTAGCATATGAACCTCCTAGGTTTAGCTTTCAACTAAGAATACCAAGAGAACAAAGCAAAATTGGTGATAAAAGTAAATTGGAAAATTGTTTAAAATGACATAACTAGACTGTCCCTTTAACGTGGAGCACAGTTTAGCAGACGCTGGTGCTATAGCGTTTCCACCAGTATATTGAGCCACAATCCTGAGTAACTAAGCGATTGTTAGTTGAGTGATTAATTCGCTATTATTAATTTAAGTGGCTGTTATTATTAATTTAAGTGGTTCGCTAAGCCATTGCAAATTTGCAATACTATTTTCGAGACTGAACATAAGTATTATTCGACACAGTTAATATTTAACTCTCAACTGTTGCTCCACTGATATGAATGGGTCTATTTAACAGGAATATTGAAACAAATGTTGTTCAATATTGGCCACAAATTAACAACCACTCAGCTAGATTACGAATTGTGCGTTAGGGTAAAAAAGCAGCGTTAACAGGTCCTAACGCTGCTTTTTTACGCCCGCTGCTATTACGAGTCTTGAAGGTTTAGGGTCACCGCACACTTCTTTGGCCTTACCGCAAAACGACTTACGTAAACCATCCCTCACACACGGGTTTTGGTATTGCCAAGGGTCAGTTTATCCGTATTAAACGGAACTGCTCGAGGGATCTTGACTTTGAAAATGAGAGTATTATCCTAAAAAACCAACTAAGAGAAAGAGGGTACAAAAGCAAAGTAATTGATAGAGCTTACCTTGAAGTAAGCAGGATGCTCAGAAGTGACTTGATACATGGAAATTGCCATGGACAAGTTACCAATAAGTTTGATAAGGATAAACCTACTTTTGTTACCACATTTAGCCCTCAGTTTGGGACTATATGTGAAATAATAAACAAACATCTTCCCATACTGTCGGCAGAAGACAGCTTGAGGAATTATACCTCAGAAGGGTGTAAATTTGTTGCCAAAAGGGGTTGTACCCTAGGGAATATACTCTCACCGAGTATGTTAAAGATTGATAATACATCTACAAGTAGTTGGCTTCAAGTTAAAGGTCATTATAAGTGTCACTATAGCAAGTGCATAGCATGCAGTTATGCAAAGACTACACGCACCTTTCAGTCCAAAATGACTCAGAGAGTGTATAATATTCTTGATCTGACCAACTGTAGAACCACACATATTGTGTATCTTGTAGAATGCTCTTTATGTGACAAGCAATACGTGGGGTGCTCAACGAGAGAAGCACGAACACGTATACGTGAGCACCTAAGAAATATTGAACTATCAATTGAATGCTCAGGCTTGACACAGCATTTTATACAGGTACACAACCGAGATGTGAGTAGTTTAAAATGGCAGATCATTGAGTATGTAAGACCCTCTTCCAGGGGGGGTGACAGAGCACAGAGAGTTTTGTTTAGAGAAGCTTACTGGATTTTCCAGTTAAAAACTCGCAGACCAGGTGGTCTGAATATAGATCACGATGTCATTAACTTTTGGCATAGAAGATGATTTATGTATTTAATTTAAAGACATTATGTTCCTCACGTTTAGCTTAGGGTCTACTTATTGATTATAGCTAGGAGATATGTGTATATAATAATAAATAAAGCACTATAGAGTAGTTTGGTTGCGAATTATTAAGTTGTGCACAAACATTTGCATATTGATGGTACATTTTGGTGGACTCTTTAAAATATTTAGGTAAAGTAATATGTAGGTAAAATTAACAGGGCTAACAGTTGAGTATATATTTGATTATTTGGGAAGGAAAGGGTTGAATTAATTTGAAATAGCAGCATTTTATATAATGTTTTTCAAAAACACCCCCAAAACATTCAGAGTATAATTATAAAGAATCCAACGTGACCCTAATATACCTTTATTCCAAGTATAGAATTAATATAGTTATGCTTAGAGATAAGATATACTTTTTCACGTAACTATTATGTTTTATATAAACTTATAACCCTATATGTACTTTTCCTTTTTGTAAATATGCAGCATTGTGATTAGTGTCATAAGGGTATTTGCCTCTCGATGTATTATGGTGTGGTCCCTTTAAATATAACCATGATCACAGCAGGACCGGTATTTTCAATCAACTTAGGGCTATTTAAGCCCTGAATGGTTGAGAACAATTATGTCTATGAGTAAGGCTGGTTGGAAGCCGAAACGCGTGAGACCTTGTAACTAGTCCTGCTGTGACCCCCTCACTTTTTTGTTTTATATATGTTTTAGACACATTTTAAGCCTGTATCTTTTTCCCTGCAATAAAAAAGAGACTTTCTTTCAAAAAATGCCTTGAGGTTTGCCGGATCTTTTTGCTTTCAAATCGTTACGTAAACTTTGTAAAGTCTTTTTTCTATGGGACTTCCATAGCGCCGGTATTACGAGTCTGTCCTTGGAGGCCAAAAAGTGAGCGGTACACCATACCCCGTCAAGAGTCCTAACGCATTTAAAAGTCAGTTGTTAAGAGTTTTATGGTACAACGCCGTAACATAAAACTCATAACTAAAGTGCTAAAAAGTACACTAACACACATAAACTACCTATTAACCCCTAAACCGAGGTCCTCCCGCATCGCAAACACTAAAAGAAAATTTGTAACCCCTAATCTGCTGCTCCGGACACCGCCGCCACCTACATTATATTTATGAACCCCTAATCTGCTGCCCCCAACATCGCCAACACCTACATTATATTTATTAACCCCTAATCTTCCGCCCCCAATGTCGCCGCAACCTACCTACACTTATTAACCCCTAATCGGCCGCCCCCAACGTCGCCACCACTATAATAAACATATTAACCCCTAAACCACCACACTTCCGCCTCGCAAACATTAGTTAAATATTATTAACCCCTATTCTGCCATCCCTAACTTCGCCTCCACCTACCTACATTTATTAACCCCTAATCTGCCACCGCCAACATCGCCGCCACTATTCTAAATGTATTAACCCCTAAACCTAAGTCTAAGCCTAACCCTAACACCCCTTAACTTAAATATAATTTAAATAAATCTAAATAAAATTACTATAATTAGCTAAATTATTCCTATTTAAAACTAAATACTTACCTATAAAATAAAGCCTAAGCTAGCTACAATATAACTAATAGTTACATTGTATCTAGCTTAGGGTTTATTTTTATTTTACAGGCAACTTTGTATTTATTTTAACTAGGTACAATAGTTATTAAATAGTTATTAACTATTTAATAACTACCTAGCTAAAATAAATACAAAAGTACCTGTAAAATAAAACCTAACCTAAGTTACAATAACGCCTAACACTACACTATAATTAAATAAATTTACTAAATTAAAAACAATTAAATAAATTAAATTAAATTAGCTAAAGTACAAAAATAAACAAACACTAAATTACAGAAAATAATAAACAAATTACAAGATTTAAACTAATTACACCTAATCTAATAGCCCTATCAAAATAAAAAAAAGCCCCCACAAAAAAACCCTAGCCTAAACTAAACTACTTAAAAGGGCCTTTTGCAGGGCATTGCCCCAAAGTAATCAGCTCTTTTACAAACAACCCCCCCAACAGTAAAACTCACCACCTACACAACCAACCCCCCAAATAAAATTGTATCTAAAAAAACCTAAGCTCCCCATTGCCCTGAAAAGGGCATTTGGATGGGCATTGCCCTTAAAAGGGCAGTTAGCTCTTTTGCGGCCCAAAGTCCCTAACCTAAAAATAAAACCCACCCAATAAACCCTTAAAAAAAACCTAACACTAACTCCCTGAAGATCGACTTACTGTTCTGAAGATCCGACATCTATCCTCAAGGAAGCGGCAGAAGTCTTCATTCAACCGGGCCGAAGTCCTCAACGAAGCCGGGAGAAGTCTTCATCCAAGCCGTCTTCATCCAGACGGCATCTTCTATCTTCATCCATCCAACACGGAGCGGCTCCATCTTCAAGACATCCGACGCGGAGCATCCTCTTCATCCGACGACTAAAGACGTTGTCCAAGATGGCGTCCCTTAGATTCCGATTGGCTGATAGAATTCTATCAGCCAATGGGAATTAAGGTAGAAAAAATCCTATTGGCTGATGCAATCAGCCAATAGGATTGAAGTTCAATCCTATTGGCTGATCCAATCAGCCAATAGGATTGAGCTCGCATTCTATTGGCTGATTGGAACAGCCAATAGAATGCGAGCTCAATCCTATTGGCTGATTGCATCAGCCAATACGATTGAACTTCAATCGGCGATGTTAGAATTCTATCAGTCAATCGGAATCTAAGGGACGCCATCTTGTATGACTTCACTTAAAGGTACCTTCATTCGTCGTTAGTCCGTCAGATGAAGAGGATGCTCCACGTCGGATGTCTTGAAGATGGAGCTGCTCCGCGTCGGATGGATGAAGATAGAAGATGCCGTCTGGATGAAGACTTTTGCCCATCTGGAGGACCACTTCGCCCGGCTTGGATGAAGACGGATCTTCAGAACAGTAAGTCGATCTTCAGGGGGTTAGTGTTAGGTTTTTTTAAGGGTGTATTGGGTGGGTTTTATTTTTAGGTTAGGGACTTTGGGCCGCAAAAGAGCTAACTGCCCTTTAAAGGGCAATGCCCATCCAAATGCCCTTTTCAGGGCAATGGGGAGCTTAGGTTTTTTTAGTTAGTATTTTATTTGGGGGGTTGGTTGTGTGGGTGGTGGGTTTTACTGTTGAGGGGGTTGTTTGTATTTTTCTTTACAGGTAAAAGAGCTGATTACTTTGGGGCAATGCCCCGAAAAAGGCCCTTTTAAGGGCTATTGATAGTTTAGTTTAGGCTAGGGTTTTTTTATTTTGGGGGGGCTTTTTTTTATTTTGATAGGGCTATTAGATTAGGTGTAATTAGTTTAAATATCTTGTAATTTGTTTATTATTTTCTGTAATTTAGTGTTTTTTTTTTGTACTTTAGCTAATTTAATTTAATTTATTTAATTGTTTTTAATTTACTAAGGCAATTAATAGGTTAGGTGTAGTTTGGTTATTGATAAACAGCTGTATCAGTTGTACACACATTTGTCTGATAGGCACTCATTGGATGATAGGTCATTTCTGTTAAAGCTTATTGGTTCATAGGCAATTCCTGTTCATGCTCCTATAAGCCAATTAGCATTAGTAGGAAGTGTACAGTTGAGACTGTTATACTAGTTAAAAAATCAAAACACCTTTTACTTGATATTTTTAAAGGAGCATGAAACTCAATTTTTTTTCTTCACTTTTTAGAAAGAGCGTGCCATTTTATACAACGTTCCCATTTACTTCTATTATCTAATTTGCTTTATTCTCTTAATATCCTTTGTTGAAAAGCATATTTAAATAGGCTCAGTAGCTGCTGATTGGTGACTGCACATAGCTTCCTTTTGGGATTGGCTCACCCATGTTCATTGGTTTTTCTTCAACAAAGGATATCTGAAAAATGAAGCAAAATAAATAATTGAAGCAAATTAGAATGTTGTTTAAAATTGTATTCTCTATCTAAATCATGAAAGAAATATTTTGGGTTTCATGTCCCTTTAAGCAACAAATCCGTACATTTTAAATGTTTCTCTTTTGAATAGATGACAGAATTGTTTTTGAATACATTGTCCCTTTGAATCACTTGTCAATATAATAATGAACTTTGAGTGAACAGAACCAGGAGCCAAACAGCGGGGGTGTTATATTAATCCTGAATTGTTTGCCCAAATGATAAAAGTTTGTGTTTGTGCTGAATTTAAATGCCACATCCTGGATCTACATCCGTTCCTAAGAGCTCACAACCAGTATCATCTCATTTCAGTGGAATCAAACTTTTTTGTATTTGTTTCTGCATAGGACAAAAAAACTACACACAGAAGTAACTGAAATGCCATCATTTGCAATTTATAGATTATCTGATCAACTCTACATCTAAAACATTAGAAATATTCCTATTTAAAAAAAATTAGGCTGGTTAACCTATTCTCTAAATCTTTGTGACTCTGCAAATGCATGAACACATTCCTACAGGAAAGGTATCACATTAAGTATTTCCTGTAATTCTATTTTATTTTAACCCGTTACTGCCGTTAGGATGCCATCCTGAAAACAATGGGGTTTAACAACGTTAGGACAGCATAGAAAGTCCTAACTTCTATGGCCCTCCTATCCCTCACCCCTTTAATACTTACCCTGCCGGATCCGACGCTGGGACTTGCCTTGCAACTCAGGTAGTCACCTAGGAGCCAATCAGCTCCTCAGATTGCTGCGACAACCAGTCACTGATACAAAGGGGCAATTTATTAGATATGTGCATGGCGAAAAAATTCGGTTTGGTTCGGATCAATTCGGAATTTTTGGAATTTCATTTCGGATCGATTCGGTTCGGATTCGTTTCGGATTCATTCGGATTCTAAGAAATTCGGCTGGATTCGGATCGATTCTGTTCGGATTCGTTTCGGATTCATTCGGATTCTAAGAAATTCGGCTGGATTCGGTTTGATTCGGTTCGGAAATTCGGAATTTCGGTGAGTGTTAGGTGGGATTAGACTAATATTATGTACTGTATATTAGGTGTAACCCATAGCAGAGTGATATAACCTAATATACTGTACAATACTAGTGTAATCCATGGCCATCCGAATTTACCGAATAAATCCGAACTAATTCGGATTTATTCGGTAAATTCGGCAGTATTTTAATTCGGAAATTCGGTTTGATCCGAATCTCCGAATTTGCCGAATTTTCCGAATTTCCGAATTGAACCGAACCGAATTGCACATATCTACAATTTATCACGGCCCAAATGGGGCCGTATACACCTGTTTCCACACGAGCCTTGAGGCTCGCCGGAAACAGTAGTTAAGAAGCAGCGGTAGTTAAGAGGCAATCAGCATTTATCGATGTGCGACGGACATGATCTGCTACAGTGCATCATGTCCACTGCACTTTGATAAATCGGCCTTAATGTGACAGCCAATGGTTGGAATCATTGGTTGTTTGGACTCCCTCTACCTCAATTTTTCCTCAGTGTGATCTGAGGCGATAGAGGCAAAGAGATCAATGCAACAAAGTATCCCACAGAGTTATGTAGATTTGTAATAAAAAAACCCCACTTTTATTTAAATAAAATAACTCTTTAAGTGCTGATCACAGTGTTATTGCTGTGATAGCTCTCATTAATACAATGGTAGTGTTCAATACTTTTGGGGTGTGATTTTTGTTTTTTATTAAAATGTCACCCTGTTTATTATTTTTAAGTTTGTAACCTTTTCTTGTGGTTTCTGATCACTGCACTTTATCTGTAATCAGTCTGATCAAAGAGTTCTGCCAGGTAAGATGTATGAAGCACAGTGGGCACACCTCCCAACTTGTGACAATCCTCGCAATATCCAGAAGAGTTGATAGGTATGTTTATTGGTGGACAGTAACACACTTCACAAGTATAATTTAAATTGAAAAAAAGTTCTTAGCATAAGAGCATCCATTATACAAAAAGAAAAAAACAACAACTATACTACTTTATACCTCCCAACATTGGTGGCTGGGTACCCAACTTAAGAGGTTGAGGGGAGACCTGTCACTGATTTGTGGGTGGGGCACTATTGGTGGGTCAGGGTTATAGGTAGATAGTGGGCGAGATTGTGGGCATGCCTGGGCGGTTGGTGGGCTTATCTGGACAAATAGATGTATTGTGGGCATTTCCAGGTGATCCTAAGGGAAATCCTGCAAATGGGGAGATATGGCTGTATCAGGATGACAGAGTGGGGACTGTCCCTTTCAAATCGGGATTGTTGAGAGGTCTGTAAAATATTAAAATGCCCTGTTTTATATGTAACAGACACATTATGACTTTATTGTCTCTAATGATTAGACAAGCCTACATTGTGCACTGACCTCACTGAAACAATTGATTGCAGAGAGGTGAACTTGTTGGTGATCTCTGAGGTTTGGTGATAACACAATAATAAACAAATGATTTGATCTTTGGCCTTCCTTTCATAACCTGAAAATGCTTATCTATGGTGCAGACAAGTCTGCAAATAGTGTGGCTCTGTTGTAGCAATTATGTTCATTCAAATCCATTATTTTGTGAAAACCAATCAATGTTTTTTGGATTTCATTTCTATGGCATTGTAATCAGAAGAGCATTACAATGAATTAGTTATGCCTCCTGATATATCTGGAACATCAAGCATTCTTACACTGGGATTTTGTAGTATGAGAAAACCTGAAGAACCAGTCTTTTCTCATACCTTTTCAGGATTTTTTAACAGTTATTTTCCTGCACTTGCACAAAAAAACCAAAATTTATGCTTACCTGATAAATTTCTTTCTTTTGCGATGTACCGAGTCCACGGATTCATCCTAACTTGTGGGATATTGTCCTTCCTGACAGGAAGTAGCAAAGAGAGCACCACTGCAGAGCTGTATATATAGCTCCCCCCTTAAATCCACCCCCCAGTCATTCGACCGAAGGCCAAGGAAGAAAAGGAGAAACTATAAGGTGCAGAGTTGACTGAAGTTTACATAAAAAATACTATCTGTCTTGAATAGACAGGGCGGGCCGTGGACTCGGTACATCGCAAAAGAAAGAAATTTATCAGGTAAGCATAAATTTTGTTTTCTTTTGCAAGATGTACCAAGTCCACGGATTCATCCTAACTTGTGGGATACCAATACCAAAGCTTTAGGACACGGATGAAGGGAGGGACAAGACAGGAACCTAAACGAAAGGCACCACTGCTTGCAAAACCTTTCTCCCAAAAATAGCCTCCGAAGAAGCAAAAGTATCAAATTTGGAAAATTTGGAAAAGGTATGAAGCGAAGACCAAGTCGCAAACTTACAAATCTGTTCAACAGAAGCATCATTTTTAAAAGCCCATGTGGAAGCCACCGCTCTAGTGGAGTGAGCTGTAATTCTTTCAGGAGGCTGCTGTCCAGCAGTCTCATAAGCCAAACAGATGATGCTTTTCAGCCAAAAGGAAAGAGAGGTAGCCGTAGCCTTTTGACCTCTACGCTTTCCAGCATAGACAACAAACAAAGAAGATGATTGGCGAAAATCTTTGGTTGCCTGCAAATAAAAATTCAAGGCACGAACCACGTCCAAGTTGTGAAACAGACGTTCCTTCTTAGAAGAAGGATTAGGACACAGAGAAGAAACAACAATTTCCCGATTGGTATTCCTGTTAGAAACAACCTTAGGCCTAGATTTAGAGTTCGGCGGTAGCCGTCAAAACCAGCGTTAGAGGCTCCTAACGCTGGTTTTGGGCGCCCGCTGGTATTTGGAGTCAGTGATTAAAGGGTCTAACGCTCACTTTTCAGCCGCGACTTTTCCATACCGCAGATCCCCCTACGCCATTTGCGTATCCTATCTTTTCAATGGGATCTTTCTAACGCTGGTATTTAGAGTCGTTTCTGCAGTGAGCGTTAGAGCTCTAACGACAAGATTCCAGCCGCCTGAAAATAGCAGGAGTTAAGAGCTTTCTGGCTAACGCCGGTTTCTAAAGCTCTTAACTACTGTGCTCTAAAGTACACTAACACCCATAAACTACCTATGTACCCCTAAACCGAGCTCCCCCCACATCGCCGCCACTCGATTAAAATTTTTAACCCCTAATCTGCCGACCGCCACCTACGTTATACTTATGTACCCCTAATCTGCTGCCCCTAACCCCGCCGACCCCTATATTATATTTATTAACCCCTAACTTGCCCCCCACAACGTCGCCGCAAGCTACTTAAAATAATTAACCCCTAATCTGCCGACCGCCACCTACGTTATCCCTATGTACCCCTAATCTGCTGCCCTAACATCGCCGACCCCTATGTTATATTTATTAACCCCTAATCTGCCCCCCACAACGTCGCCGACACCTACCTACACTTATTAACCCCTAATCTGCCGAGCGGACCTGAGCGCTACTATAATAAAGTTATTAACCCCTAATCCGCCTCACTAACCCTATCATAAATAGTATTAACCCCTAATCTGCCCTCCCTAACATCGCCGACACCTACCTTCAATTATTAACCCCTAATCTGCCGACCGGAGCTCACCGCTATTCTAATAAATGTATTAACCCCTAAAGCTAAGTCTAACCCTAACACCCCCCTAAGTTAAATATAATTTTTATCTAACGAAATAAATTAACTCTTATTAAATAAATTATTCCTATTTAAAGCTAAATACTTACCTGTAAAATAAATCCTAATATAGCTACAATATAAATTACATTTATATTATAGCTATTTTAGGATTAATATTTATTTTACAGGCAACTTTGTAATTATTTTAACCAGGTACAATAGCTATTAAATAGTTAAGAACTATTTAATAGTTACCTAGTTAAAATAATAACAAATTTACCTGTAAAATAAATCCTAACCTAAGATATAATTAAACCTAACACTACCCTATCAATAAAATAATTAAATAAACTACCTACAATTACCTACAATTAACCTAACACTACACTATCAATAAATTAATTAAACACAATTGCTACAAATAAATACAATTAAATAAACTATCTAAAGTACAAAAAATAAAAAAGAACTAAGTTACAGAAAATAAAAAAATATTTACAAACATAAGAAAAATATTACAACAATTTTAAACTAATTACACCTACTCTAAGCCCCCTAATAAAATAACAAAGACCCCCAAAATAAAAAATTCCCTACCCTATTCTAAAATACAAAAATTACAAGCTCTTTTACCTTACCAGCCCTGAACAGGGCCCTTTGCGGGGCATGCCCCAAGAATTTCAGCTCTTTTGCCTGTAAAAAAAAACATACAATACCCCCCCCCCCAACATTACAACCCACCACCCACATACCCCTAATCTAACCCAAACCCCCCTTAAATAAACCTAACACTAATCCCCTGAAGATCTTCCTACCTTGTCTTCACCATCCAGGTATCACCGATCCGTCCTGGCTCCAAGATCTTCATCCAACCCAAGCGGGGGTTGGCGATCCATAATCCGGTGCTCCAAAGTCTTCCTCCTATCCGGCAAGAAGAGGACATCCGGACCGGCAAACATCTTCTCCAAGCGGCATCTTCTATGTTCTTCCATCCGATGACGACCGGCTCCATCTTGAAGACCTCCAGCACGGATCCATCCTCTTCTTCCGACGACTAGACGACGAATGACGGTTCCTTTAAGGGACGTCATCCAAGATGGCGTCCCTCGAATTCCGATTGGCTGATAGGATTCTATCAGCCAATCGGAATTAAGGTAGGAATTTTCTGATTGGCTGATGGAATCAGCCAATCAGAATCAAGTTCAATCCGATTGGCTGATCCAATCAGCCAATCAGATTGAGCTCGCATTCTATTGGCTGATCGGAACAGCCAATAGAATGCGAGCTCAATCTGATTGTCTGATTGGATCAGCCAATCGGATTGAACTTGATTCTGATTGGCTGATTCCATCAGCCAATCAGAAAATTCCTACCTTAATTCCGATTGGCTGATAGAATCCTATCAGCCAATCGGAATTCGAGGGACGCCATCTTGGATGACGTCCCTTAAAGGAACCGTCATTCGTCGTCTAGTCGTCGGAAGAAGAGGATGGATCCGCGCTGGAGGTCTTCAAGATGGAGCCGGTCGTCATCGGATGGAAGAACATAGAAGATGCCGCTTGGAGAAGATGTTTGCCGGTCCGGATGTCCTCTTCTTGCCGGATAGGAGGAAGACTTTGGAGCACCGGATTATGGATCGCCAACCCCCGCTTGGGTTGGATGAAGATCTTGGAGCCAGGACGGATCGGTGATACCTGGATGGTGAAGACAAGGTAGGAAGATCTTCAGGGGATTAGTGTTAGGTTTATTTAAGGGGGGTTTGGGTTAGATTAGGGGTATGTGGGTGGTGGGTTGTAATGTTGGGGGGGGGGTATTGTATGTTTTTTTTTACAGGCAAAAGAGCTGAAATTCTTGGGGCATGCCCCGCAAAGGGCCCTGTTCAGGGCTGGTAAGGTAAAAGAGCTTGTAATTTTTGTATTTTAGAATAGGGTAGGGAATTTTTTATTTTGGGGGTCTTTGTTATTTTATTAGGGGGCTTAGAGTAGGTGTAATTAGTTTAAAATTGTTGTAATATTTTTCTTATGTTTGTAAATATTTTTTTATTTTCTGTAACTTAGTTCTTTTTTATTTTTTGTACTTTAGATAGTTT
This sequence comes from Bombina bombina, assembly GCF_027579735.1. Taxonomy (NCBI): domain Eukaryota; kingdom Metazoa; phylum Chordata; class Amphibia; order Anura; family Bombinatoridae; genus Bombina; species Bombina bombina. The sequence goes on along the minus strand of NC_069504.1, from coordinate 863,523,095 downwards.
ATTTAATTGTATTTATTTGTAGCAATTGTGTTTAATTAATTTATTGATAGTGTAGTGTTAGGTTAATTGTAGGTAATTGTAGGTAGTTTATTTAATTATTTTATTGATAGGGTAGTGTTAGGTTTAATTATATCTTAGGTTAGGATTTATTTTACAGGTAAATTTGTTATTATTTTAACTAGGTAACTATTAAATAGTTCTTAACTATTTAATAGCTATTGTACCTGGTTAAAATAATTACAAAGTTGCCTGTAAAATAAATATTAATCCTAAAATAGCTATAATATAAATGTAATTTATATTGTAGCTATATTAGGATTTATTTTACAGGTAAGTATTTAGCTTTAAATAGGAATAATTTATTTAATAAGAGTTAATTTATTTCGTTAGATAAAAATTATATTTAACTTAGGGGGGTGTTAGGGTTAGACTTAGCTTTAGGGGTTAATACATTTATTAGAATAGCGGTGAGCTCCGGTCGGCAGATTAGGGGTTAATAATTGAAGGTAGGTGTCGGCGATGTTAGGGAGGGCAGATTAGGGGTTAATACTATTTATGATAGGGTTAGTGAGGCGGATTAGGGGTTAATAACTTTATTATAGTAGCGCTCAGGTCCGCTCGGCAGATTAGGGGTTAATAAGTGTAGGTAGGTGTCGGCGACGTTGTGGGGGGCAGATTAGGGGTTAATAAATATAACATAGGGGTCGGCGATGTTAGGGCAGCAGATTAGGGGTACATAGGGATAACGTAGGTGGCGGCGGTTTACGGAGCGGCAGATTAGGGGTTAAAAGTGTAATGCAGGGGTCAGCGATAGCGGGGGCGGCAGATTAGGGGTTAATAAGTGTAAGGTTAGGGGTGTTTAGACTCGGGGTACATGTTAGGGTGTTAGGTGCAGACGTAGGAAGTGTTTCCCCATAGGAAACAATGGGGCTGCGTTAGGAGCTGAACGCTGCTTTTTTGCAGGTGTTAGGTTTTTTTTCAGCTCAAACAGCCCCATTGTTTCCTATGGGAGAATCGTGCACGAGCACGTTTTTGATGCCGGCCGCGTCCGTAAGCAACTCTGGTATCGAGAGTTGCATTTGCGGTAAAAATGCCCTACGCTCCTTTTTTGGAGCCTAACGCAGCATTTGTTTTAACTCTCGATACCAGAGTTAAATTTATGGTGCGGCCAGAAAAAAGCCCGCGGAGCGTTAACAGCCCTTTTACCGCCGAACTCTAAATCTAGGCCTACGCGAGGAACCCAGGTTTGATACGCAAAACCATCTTATCAGCATGGAAAACAAGATAAGGCGAGTCACATTGTAATGCAGATAGTTCAGAAACTCTTCGAGCTGAAGAGATAGCAACTAGAAACAGAACTTTCCAAGATAGAAGCTTAATATCTATGGAATGCATGGGTTCAAACGGAACCCCCTGAAGAACTTTAAGAACTAAATTTAGACTCCATGGCGGAGCAACAGGTTTAAACACAGGCTTAATTCTAACTAAAGCCTGACAAAAAACCCGAATGTCAGGGACATCTGCCAGACGCTTGTGCAACAGAATAGACAAAGCAGATATCTGTCCCTTTAAGGAACTAGCGGACAATTCTTTCTCCAATCCTTCTTGGAGAAAAGACAAAATCCTAGGAATCCTGATCTTACTCCATGAGTAGCCTTTGGATTCGCATCAAAAAAGATATTTACGCCATATCTTATGATAGATCTTCCTGGTGACAGGCTTTCGAGCCTGAATCAAGGTATCTATGACCGACTCAGAGAAACCCTGCTTTGATAAAATCAAGCGTTCAATCTCCAAGCAGTCAGTTGCAGATAAATTAGATTTGGATGCTTGAATGGACCTTGAATCAAAAGGTCCCGTCTCAGTGGCAGAGTCCATGGTGGCAGAGATGACATATCCACCATGTCTGCATACCAAGTCCTGCGTGGCCACACAGGCGCTATCAAAATCACTGAAGCTCTCTCCTGTTTGATTCTGGCAATCAGACACGGTAGGAGAGGGAATGGTGGAAACACATAAGCCAGGTTGAAGGACCAGGGTACTGCTAGAGCATCTATCAGTACTGCCTGAGGATCCCTTGACCTGGATCCGTAACGAGGAAGTTTGGCGTTCTGATGAGACGCCATCAGATCCAATTCTGGTGTGCCCCATAGCTGAACCAGTTGAGCAAACACCTCCGGATGGAGCTCCCACTCCCCCGGATGAAAAGTCTGATGACTTAGAAAATCTGCGTCCGAGTTCTCCACTCCTGGGATATAGATCGCTGATAGATGGCAAGATTGAGCCTCTGCCCATCGGATTATCCTGGAAACTTCTATCATCGCCAAGGAACTCCTTGTTCCCTCCTGATGATTGATATAAGCTACAGTTCTGATGTTGTCCGACTGAAACCTGATGAATCCGGCCAAAGCCAGCTGAGGCCACGCCTGAAGAGCATTGAATATCGCTCTTAATTCCAGAATATTTAACGGTAGGAGGGCCTCCTCCCGAGTCCACAAACCCTGTGCTTTCAGGGAATTCCAGACTGCACCCCAGCCCAGTAGGCTGGCGTCCATCGTCACAATAACCCACGCTGGCCTGCGGAAACACATTCCCCTGGACAGGTGATCCTGTGACAACCACCAAAGAAGAGAGTCTCTGGTCTCTTGATAAGGAGATAAATCTGCATAATCCAGATTCCACTGTTTGAGCATGCATAGTTGCAGTGGTCTGAGATGCAAGCGAGCAAACGGAACTATGTCCATTGCCGCTACCATAAGTCTGATTACCTCCATACACTGAGCCACTGACGGCCAAGGAATGGAATGAAGAGCTCGGCAGGTGGTTAAAATCTTTGATTTCCTGACCTCCGTCAGAAATATTTTCATGTCCACCGAATCTATCAGAGTTCCCAGGAATGGAACTCTTGTGAGAGGAATAAGAGAACTCTTTTTCACGTTTACCTTCCACCCATGAGATCTTAGAAAGGCCAACACTAAGTCCGTGTGAGACTTGGCAAGTTTTGGAAAGTCGACGCTTGAATTAAGATGTCGTCTAGATAAGGCGCCACTGCTATGCCCCTCGGCCTTAGGACCGCCAGAAGGGACCCTAGCACCTTTGTGAAGATTCTTGGCGCCGTGGCCAACCCAAAGGGAAGAGCCACAAACTGGTAATGCCTGTCCAGAAAGTCAAACCTGAGGAACTGGTGATGATCTTTGTAGATAGGAATGTGTAGATACGCATCCTTTAGATCCACGGTAGTCATATATTGACCCTCCTGGATCATTGGTAAAATAGTCTGAATGGTCTCCATCTTGAAGGATGGAACTCTTAGAAATTGGTTTAGGATCTGAAGGTCCCCTCTTTTTTGGGAACCACAAACAGATTGGAGTAGAAACCTTGCCCCTGTTCTGTTTTCGGAACTGGGCAGATCACTCCCATGGTAAAAAGGTCTTCTACACAGCGTAAGAACGCCTCTCTTTTTGTCAGGTTTACAGACAATTGAGAAAGATGGAATCTCCCACTTGGAAGAGAATCTTTGAAATCTAGGAGATACCCCTGGGTTACAATTTCTACGGCCCAGGAGTCCTGAACGTCTCTTGCCCAGGCCTGAGCAAAGAGAGAAAGTCTGCCCCCTACTTGATCCGGTCCCGGATCGGGGGCTACCCCTTCATGCTGTCTTAGTGGCAGCAGAAAGCTTTTTGGCCTGTTTACCCTTGTTCCAAGCCTGGTTAGGTCTCCAGGTTGGCTTGGATTGAGCAAAGTTCCCCTCTTGCTTTGCAGCAGGGGAAGAGGAAGCGGGACCACTCTTGAAGTTTCGTTGTTTGGTCCTTGTCTTATTTCACTTATCTTGAGGGAGGGCATGACCTTTCCCTCCAGTGATGTCTGAAATGATCTCTTTCAGTGCAGGCCCGAATAGGATCTTACCTTTGAAAGGGATGGTCAAAAGCTTAGATTTAGATGACATATCAGCTGACCAGGACTTAAGCCATAACGCTCTTAGCGCTAAAATGGCAAAACCTGAATTCTTTGCCGCTAACTTAGCAAGATCAAAAGCGGTGTCTGTAATAAAAGAATTAGCCAACTTAAGGGCCTTAATTCTGTCCAAAATATCATCTAGTGGGGTCTCCATCTGAAGAGCCTCTTCTAGAGCCTCAAGCCAAAAAGCAGCTGCAGTGGTTACCGGAACAATGCACGCTATAGGTTGAAGAAGAAAACCCTGATGAACAAAAATTTTCTTTAGGAGACCCTCTAACTTTTTATCCATAGGATCAATGAAAGCACAACTGTCTTCAATAGGTATAGTTGTACGCTTAGCCAGAGTAGAAATAGCTCCCTCCACCTTAGGGACCGTCTGCCATAAGTCCTTTATGGTGTCAGAAATGGGGAACATTTTCTTAAAAACAGGAGGGGGAGTGAACGGAATACCTGGTCCATCCCACTCCTTAGTAACAATGTCCGAAATCCTCTTAGGGACCGGAAAAACATCAGCGTAAACAGGAGCCTCTAAATATTTGTCCATTTTACACAATTTCTCTGGAACGACAATAGGGTCACAATCATCCAGAGTAGCTAAAACCTCCCTGAGAAATAAAAGGAGGTGCTCTAGCTTAAATTTAAATGCCGTCATATCTGAATCTGTCTGAGGGAATATCTTTCCTGAATCAGAAATCTCTCCCTCAGACAGCAAATCCCTCATCCCTACCTCAGAACATTGTGAGGGAATATCGGATACTGCTACTAAAGCGTCAGAAGGCTCAGCATTTGTTCTTAACCCAGAGCTACTGTGCTTCCCTTGCAACCCTGGCAGTTTAGATAAAACCCTTGTGAGGGTAGTATTCATAACTGAAGCCATATCTTGCAAGGTGAAAGAATTAGACGCACTAGAAGTACTTGGCGTCGCTTGTGCGGGCGTAACTGGTTGTGACACTTGGGGAGAACTAGATGGCAAAACCTGATTTCCGTCTGTCTGAGAATCATTTAATGCCAAATTCTTATAAGTCAAAATATGCTGTTTGCAATTTATAGACATATCAGTACAATTGGGACACATTCTTAGAGGGGGTTCCACAATGGCTTCTAAACAAATTGAACAATAAGTTTCCTCAGTGTCAGACATGTTTAACAGGCTAGTAATGAAGCAAGCAAGTTGGAAAACACTTTAATAAAAAAAAAACACAATTTGCAAAAACGGTACTGTACCTTTAAGAGAAAAAAAGGCATACACAAACTGCAAAACAGGTTAAAATTGCTTCAAAAATTCTGAAATTTTAACAGTACACCCACTAAGCTTTAGAAGGATTGCACCACAAGTAAAAAAGCAACAGACCCCCAAATGAAAAAAACGGATTGATAATTGTCTAAAACCAGTTAAAACCCCCTAAAGCTCTGCTGTGGCCCTACCTGCCCTTAGGAAGCGATAATATGGGGTTTAAAGCTTCAATTAGTACCTCAGAAGACTATCAGGACCTCAGGAGAAGTTGCTTGCTGCTTGTAAATGCCCAACTGGGGCGCGAAAATAGGTCCTGCCCACCTCACTCGATGTTGCTGGGGCCTACACAAAACTAACAAATCTGCCTGAAAGCCATGTGGGTTATAAACAACCCCAAAGAACCCTCAAGCAAATGTCCCATAAAACAGAAAACGTTACTCACAGACACAAAAACGTTTGCCCCAAATTCACATAACAAACTGAGTGCCCACAAAAAATTAACCCTTTATGCAAGCTAGTAAAAACCTCTGATAACACTAGGATTACTGCTTACCCTTCCCCTAATGGGGACATTGTCAGCCTTTCTGATTTAACACAGTCTCTGCAGAAAATATGACTGAACATACCTCATTGCTGTATAGCAAGAAACCGTTCCTCACACTGAAGTTTTCCTGTACTCCTCAGCTCATGTGGGAGCAGCAGTGGACCTTAGTTACAAATGCTAAGATCATCATCCTCCAGGCAGAAATCTTCATCTATGTCCTGCCTGAGAGTAAATAGTACAACACCGGTACCATTTAAAAATAACAAACACTTGATTGAAGATAAAATAAAACTAACAGTTTAACACCTCTTCTCTTTACCCTTCCTGCTTAGAGCCAGCAAAGAGAATGACTGGGGGGTGGAGTTAAGGGGGGAGCTATATAGACAGCTCTGCTGTGGTGCTCTCTTTGCTACTTCCTGTCAGGAAGGACAATATCCCACAAGTTAGGATGAATCCATGGACTCGGTACACCTTGCAAAAGAAAACAATATGATACTGTAATATGACAACTAATTGATTTGATGATGATAACTGCCTGATGTCTTTGAATCACGTTACTAATATCAATTCATTAGTTGCATCTGATTAACATTTTCATATCATTTTTTAAATTAAGTTTTAATTAAGATTTTTAAAGCACTTAACTTCAGGCAAGTATGAATATTAATGGGACAGTAAATACCTTGAGAGTGTAATAAAAAAAGTTTAATTATGCATAATAGAAAACCTTTCCAATATAATTTCATTACATATTTTGCCTGGTTTTGCTGTGATTTAAGCCTTAAAATTGTGGATTGTTTTGCAATTCTGAGGTTTGAAAGTACACATTGCAAATTTTACATACCTATGGCTAGATTTAGAGTTTTGCGGCCAAAGGGGTGCGTTAGCTACGCTTGTTTTTTCCCCCCCGCACCTTTTAAATAACGCTGGTATTGAGAGTTCTCTGAAGGGCTGCGTTAGGCTCCAAAAAGGGAGCGTAGAGGCATATTTACCGCCACTTCAACTCTCAATACCAGCGTTGCTTACGGTAGAGGCTAGCTTGAAAAACGTGCTCGTGCACGATTCCCCCATAGGAAATAATGGGGCAGTTTGGGCTGAAAAAAAACCTGCAAAAAAGCAGCGTTCAGCTCCTAACGCAGCCCCATTGTTTCCTATGGGGAAACAGTTTCTAAGTCTGCACCTAACACTCTAACATGTGCCCCGAGTCTAAACACCCCTAACCTTACACTTATTAACCCCTAATCTGCCGCCCCCGCTATCGCTGACCCCTGCATATTATTATTAACCCCTAATCTGCCGCTCCGGACACAGCCGCAACCTACATTATACCTATGTACCCCTAATCTGCAGCCCACAACATCGCCGACCCCTATATTATATTTATTAACCCCTAATCTGCTGCCCCAACGTCGCCGCTACCTTACCTACACTTATTAACCCCTAATCTGCCGACCGGACCTCGCCACAACTATAATAAATGTATTAACCCCTAAACCGCCGCACTCCCTCCTCGCAAACCCTATAATAAATAGTATTAACCCCTAATCTGCCCTCCCTAACATCTGCAACACCTAACTTCAAGTATTAACCCCTAATCTGCCGACCAGACCTTGCCGCTACTCTAATAAATGTATTAACCCCTAAAGCTAAGTCTAACCCTAACCCTAACACCCCCCTAAGTTAAATATAATTTTATTCTAACGAAAGAAATTAAATCTTATTAAAAAAATTAATCCTATTTAAAGCTAAATACTTATCTGTAAAATAAACCCTAATATAGCTACAATATAAATAATAATTACATTGTAGCTATTTTAGGATTTATATTTATTTTACAGGCAACTTTGTATTTATTTTAACCAGGTACAATAGCTATTAAATAGTTATTTACTATTTAATAGCTACCTAGTTAAAATAATTACAAAATTACCTGTAAAATAAATCCTAACCTAAGTTACAATTAAACCTAACACTACACTATCAATAAATTAATTAACTAAACTACCTACAATTACCTACAATTAAATCAACTAAACTAAATTACAAAACCCCCCCACTAAATTACAAAAAATAAAAAAGATTACAAGAATTTTAAACTAATTACACCTACTCTAAGCCCCCTAAAAAATAACAAAGCCCCCCAAAATAAAAAAATGCCCTACCCTAATCTAAAATAAAAAGTTAACAGCTCTATTACCTTACCAGCCCTTAAAAGGGCTTTTTGCGGGGCATGCCCCAAAGAAATCAGCTCTTTTGCCTGTAAAAAAAACATACAATACCCCCCCAACATTACAACCCACCACCCACATACCCCTAATCTAACCCACCCAAACCCCCCTTAAAAAACCTAACACTAAGCCCCTGAAGATCTTCCTACCTTGTCTTCACCCAGCCGGGTACCATCCGATCCGTCCAGAAGAGGGTCCGATTCCGAAGTCTTCATCCTATCCGGCCAGAAGAGGTCCTCCAGAGGGTCGGAAGTCTTCATCCAGGCGGCATCTTCTATCTCCTTCCATCCGGAGCGGAGCGGGTCCATCTTGAAGCAGCCGACGCGGATCCATCCTCTTCTTCCGCCGTCCTAACACCGAATGAAGGTTCCTTTAAATGACGTCATCCAAGATGGCGTCCCTCGAATTCCGATTCGCTGATAGGATTCTATCAGCCAATCGGAATTAAGGTAGGAAAAATCTGATTGGCTGATTGAATCAGCCAATCAGATTCAAGTTCAATCGGATTGAGCTCACATTCTATTGGCTGTTCCGATCATTTTTTTATTTTGGGGGGCTTTGTTATTTTTTAGGGGGCTTAGAGTAGGTGTAATTAGTTTAAAATTCTTGTAATCTTTTTTTATTTTTTGTAATTTAGTGTTTGTTTTTTTGTAATTTAGTTTAGTTGATTTAATTGTAGGTAATTGTAGGTAGTTTAGTTAATTAATTAATTTATTGATAGTGTAGTGTTAGGTTTAATTGTAACTTAGGTTAGGATTTATTTTACAGGTAATTTTGTAATTATTTTAACTAGGTAGCTATTAAATAGTAAATAACTATTTAATAGCTATTGTACCTGGTTAAAATAAATACAAAGTTGCCTGTAAAATAAATATAAATCCTAAAATAGCTACAATGTAATTATTATTTATATTGTAGCTATATTAGGGTTTATTTTACAGGTAAGTATTTAGCTTTAAATAGGATTAATTTTTTTAATAAGATTTAATTTATTTTGTTAGAATAAAATTATATTTAACTTAGGGGGTGTTAGGGTTAGGGTTAGACTTAGCTTTAGGGGTTAATACATTTATTAGAGTAGCGGCGAGGTCTGGTCGGCAGATTATGGGTTAATACTTGAAGTTAGGTGTCGCAGATGTTAGGGAGGGCAGATTAGGGGTTAATACTAATTAATAATATTGGCGGGAGTGCGGCGGTTTAGGGGTTAATACATTTATTATAGTGGCGGCAGTGTCCGGTCGGCAGATTAGGGGTTACATTTTTTCATTAGAGTGGCGGCGATGTGGGGGGCCTCGGTTTAGGGGTACATAGGTAGTTTATGGGTGTTAGTGTACTTTAGAGCACAGTAGTTAAGAGCTTTATAAACCGGCGTTAGCCCATAAAGCTCTTAACTCCTGACTTTTTTCTGCGGCTGGAGTCTTGTCGGTAGAGGGTCTACCGCTCACTTCAGCCAAGACTCTAAATACCGGCGTTAGGAAGATCCTATTGAAAAGATAGGATACGCAATTGGCGTAAGGGGATCTGCGGTATGGAAAAGTCGCGGCTGGAAAGTGAGCGTTAGACCCTTTCCTGGCTGACTCTAAATACCAGAGGGCGGCAAAAAGCAGCGTTAGGAGCCCTTAACGCTGGTTTTGACGGCTAACGCAGAACTCTAAATCGAGGCGCTAGCCTTGCTACATATGTGTTCCTAATCGGCTCCAATAGAGATTATAAGATATCAAACTGCAAAACAATTGATATTTTGCTAACAAAATATACACAAGGTACTTGCGAAACTAACTGAGAGGATTGTCACTGGTTTGGAAGCTGAGCAGCTGTACACTAGCCTCACATTAATATATGCAATGCCAAACGTTGGCTTGAGTGGTGTGGAGTGATGAATCACGCTTCACTATCTGGCAGCCTTTTCCTGTTCCAACATGACAGTGCCCCTGTGCACAATGCGAGGTCTGTGAAGACATGGTTTAATGAGTTGCCTGTGGAGGAACTTGAGTGACCTGCACAGATCCCTGACAAGAACCCTATTGAAAACTAGGGATGTGCATTTGTATCGTTAGTGAGGAACCAAATGCGGAAGTAAGGAGTCGCTCGTTCCCTTCGGATATTTTTGTAGCCAGAATGATTGCTGTAAAAAATCCCTACTCTAAGATATGTGCAAATCCAGATCATAGAGTGGGGATCTTTTACAGGAATCAATTTGGCTAGGAAAATATCCAAAGGGAACAAGTGGCTCCTTACTTCCGCATTCGGATCCTCACTAATGATCTGAATGTGATCTGAATGCACATTCCTTTTGAAAACCTCTGAGATAAAATGTAAAGCTGATAGTGAGCAAGGCCTTCTCATCCAACGTAAGTGCCTAACCTCACAAATACGCTTTTGGCTGAATAGGCACAAATTCCCACAGACACACTTCAAAATCTTGTGCAAAGCCTTCCCAAAAGAGTTATAGCTGTAAGGGGGGAAAATATCATATTAATGACCATGGGCTTGGAACAGAATAGTTATCAAACATCATGGCAGTGCCTTTGTTGTAGTTAAGTGGCAGTATAGTTTTATACTGTGATTCAACAAAGTCCCATGGAAGTTTTGCTGGGAGTAGGGTGGGAGACCAAAAGCACCTCAAAAAATGATCAACGGATAGCACTAGAAATGAAGGACATTTTGCTGATTCTTCTAGAATCTATTGCAGTATGCAAGCATTGCCACCCAGAAGTTCCCCCTATAAACTCGTTCTTAATCATATTTGTTAAAATGTGAACTTATCAAATAATAAAAAATTTAAAAAAAATTGTAAAAAAGACTACAATATGCAGAATTTGCTAAAATAGATTTTCAAGAGAGTCTAGTATCAGTGCAAAGTCAGGAGAAGTCATTAGAATACCATGCTTTCTGATTTGTATAGCCTTGAAAGCCAAGTGAACCCATGCAAAAGCACTACACACCATTCTTCAAACAAATAGGCCCTATGGATTATGCAGTGGCGTCACTAGGGGGTGCGGGGGGTGCGGGCCGCACCTGGGTGACACCCTCCAGGGGGTGACACCAAAAAAAAAAAAAATTATATTATTTTTTTTTTTTTTAAATTTTATTGAAATTCAAAGAAATACAAGATGCATAGATTATTTTATTAGAGGCTGGCATTTGTGAACATTAGTGGGACTGGGGAAGTTGTAGACACACATTTTTTTTGCCCCTTGAGCCAGTGCTGCAATTTCAACAAATAGTTTTCCCGGCTGCTTTTGCTTGTTTGTACTTTGCTCCTCCCCTGCCCAATTTCACTATGAATGTTGTGGGTGTGCCGTGGGGCTTGCAAAGTTGCGCTGCTAGCCTAAACCTGCCTGCCTATCTGTGCTCACTGCTCAGTGACATGCGGCCCAGGGCTGTGCACTGACAGACTTGGAACAGAGTCAGAGAGCAGAATTTTCATAGTTTGCGCGCCTAAACCTTTTCTTCAGTGATTTATTTTAGAGTGCTCTGTTTATCTTTCATTTGATGTTCTGCTGAGCCAGGGAGCAGCTCTAGGCATGAGCTTCATAATTAATGCAGTGCAGTTTACATATTTTGTATGTGTGTGTCTGAGTTTTTGTGTGTCTCAGTGTTTTTGTGTGTGTGTTTTTGTGTGTGTGTCTGAGTGTGTTTCCGAGTGTTTGTGTGTGCATCTGAGAATGTTTTTAAAGGGACAGTATACTGTAAAATAGTTTTTCACTTAATGTGTTTACAATTGCTTTTTTTACCAACTGCAGAGTAAAAAATTTATGAAAATTAGCTTTTTAAGGCTTATTTGTGTATATTAAAGCTCTGATTTTGTGTTTTGAAGCCACAACCTAATAAAATGGGTTGAGCTTGAAGGTATAATCAGATCTCATTACTGTATCACATTGTGCACATATACCTGCTTCTTTATCTTATATCTGTCCTTAAAACAATCACCAGTACTTTGAGAGAACAATGGAAAATCAACATTGTATTACCTTATCTCTGCTATATCCGACTGGGAGTGTAATTTCTTCTGCTGGCTGTGTTTACAAAGCTTATCTATAGCTGGTACGCGCGGCCACAAACTTTCAGAATAGGTGGGGATACCACATGCTAAATTAACAATTTCAAATGCCAATATAAGGGTAAAGGAGCTACTTGTAAACAATTTAATACACTCCAGCAGGTAAAGTGGATCATTGGGAACAAATTAAAGGGGAGAAATTTTTTGAGTAAACTGTCCCTTTAAGTGTGTCTGAGTGTTTGTATGTGTGTTTGCCTGTGTTTTTGTGTGTGTCTGCTTTCTGGGGGGGGGGGGGGTGACACCATGGGGCCCATTTATCAAAGGGCTTGCAGACCTGATCGGACACTGCGGATCAGGTCCGCAAGACCTCGCTAAATGCGGAGAGCAATACGCTCTCCGCATTTAACATTGCACCAGCAGCTCACAAGAGCTGCTGGTGCAACGCCGCCCCCTGCTGACTCGCGGCCAATCGGCCGCCAGCAGGGAGGTGTCAATCAACCCGATCGTATTCGATCGGGTTGATTTCCGGCGATTTCTGTCCGCCTGCTCAGAGCAGGCGGACAGGGTTATGGAGCAGCGGTCTTTAGATCGCTGCTTCATAACTTGTGTTTCTGGCGAGTCTGAAGACTCGCCAGAAACACGGCCCTTCAAGCTCCATACGGAGCTTGATAAATGGGCCTGTATGACTTACCGCACCGGGTGACACCAACCTTAGTGACGCCACTGGGATTATGTGTTCATTCTGTCATTTATTAATATTTTTTTTTAATAATGTATAAATGTACAGACACTACAGATGACACTGTAGATCACATTTAATCACACTGATTCACAATTTTGACCGACTGTAAATGTTGAACTGACCTTTACAAATAGTTATGCATCTAAGTAGGCTAGTATGTAAACTCTAGTATTTTTTTTATAATAACATCAAGATTCCTTTTATGAACTAAAGAGGTCGCTCTTGAACCACATTTTTGTTCTAATTTGAAAAAGAGAAAGGAAACAACATGAATACAAGAAAGAAGCTGGTCACTTTTGGACCTGTAATTTACAGTTTTTATCAGTACCAGGTTCTAATACTGGCAAGTAGTAAATAAAATAATACACTTCCAGACTTGTAAAAACAACAAAATTATTGCATCTTAGATAAAACTTAGAGCATCAATTACCTAAATAGGTGCCAGTAATATTTTTTAAAAAGAAGCAAATTTGAACTAAATACCCAGGCAGCCCCATTACTATTAAAACAACTGTATACAAAAATACACAAGGTAATAATAGAAAACTGCTCTCTAGGAAGAACGAGAAGAAGACCAGCGATTTACATTGATACATAAGTCTGCTTATCATGAAGGAGACAGATGTCATATTCAGGACAACCTTGTAAACTTGATTTTACATTACTAGAAGGCTTGTAACAAAACATAAGACCAATACACCCAGATAAGGTTCATATATCTCTACATATATTGTGAAAAAAAATGTAATGCCCATTTGCAAAGAGTTTAGCAAAGCATAAACTACTGATATTCAACAGTAGAACCCATAACATAACAAAAGGAATAGTTATAAAAAATGAGATCCTTTCTCACTAATAACCATGCAAAAATAGCCACTAGTTAACAGTAAGGAGTGTTCCATATGAGTCTTAAAGGCGCTGCACAGAAATAAACAAAGAGGGTATACATCTCATGCATGGGTTGTATTTATCTAAGCAAATTTAGAATATTGGGGCTGTGAAGACACTATCCGACTAGTAGCTGATTCTACCCTATGCACCAACATTAAGGAGACCAACCAGGTTAAGGAGTCAACAAAGGAGAAGTCCAATTTCAGCTATAGAGTGGATATCATGAGACTCGCAAGCTGGAACCAAAGTCAATCAATTGCAGCTTTCAGCTCTGAGAATCATAGTGGCCAGACTTGGCTTGGCCTCTATGCTGCAGAGTTAATTTAAGCAGGGCCAATATAGCTTTGTTCATGTAGGATTTTATGTCAACTTTACTGGCTCAATGTCTGAAGCAGCCACTTTATAAACAGCATAGCTGGGGTTTCTCACTCCTCACTCTACAGAAGCCCTGTCCTGAAAAATCTTCTCAGAGGCAAAGTGACATTGGATATCAAACTTTAACAGTGCTAGCCTCATAAAAGTGTGTGGAGTAGAAAAAGAATGCCTGTGGTTCAACAACAAGGTAAAGGGTAGAGTGGAGTGTAGCACAGCATCGGTTCCTCAAAAGTCTGAAGATCTCCAACATCTGGGTGCATAATCCCATCAACTGCACCTATGTCCTTGATAGCGTGATGCCATGATAGCATAAGAATGTCATTATCATGTACATCCTACTCAACCCATGACTGTTGAACTCATTCTTATGAAGTGTCCCATGATCATTACCTGCCAGTTTTATCACCATTGGATTCTCTTAAAACTGCTCCTCATAGGAGCAGAACAGGGACTTCAAAGTTTCAATTAGGTAAATATGGCAAGAAATCTAAGCAACCTACAAATGAGATCTAATAACCAATTCAAAGTATGCCAATTTAATTAGTTGCAGAATCTTATGGACCTTCCTGCCTTCAAGTAAGTTTGGTAGAAACCACACCAGGGTTTTATTAGGAGGCCAGCCACCACAATTCATACACAGGCTTCAAAAGATCCAAAATTCTGGGCCATACTAACAAGTAATATACACCACAATCTATTTACCAAACAATGGGCCAGATTACAAGTAGTGCGCTATTTAGCACTCCTGCTTGAGTTTAACCTTCACCAAAAGTAAGCTTTTCCGTCTTTTTAGACTTCAATAGTGGGTGTAACCTGCGCTAACCCGATAGGAGTTATTAATATTTCACATTCCAATGTTCTTCAAATGTATTTTTTTATTGTAGATACATATATCTAATAGATGTATATACCTAGACCTGTATATCTATTCATATAGTTACTGTATATAGGTATAGATATCTATTTTACATTAACTTTATGACATATATATATATATATATATATATATATATATATATATATATATATACATAGAAATATATTTTTAATAATAAAAATAAAAAAAAATTCTATGTAAAGAACATTAGAATGGAAAATATGCGTATCACGCTTCATGTTTCGTGATTTAGGTCTAACGCAGTATCAGGTTAGCGCACATGAAAACTGTAATCTTAAGGAGCATTATTGAAATGTCACATAGAAAATATAAAAAATTATTAATTATAATAATTAAAAAATATTGTAGATATGGTAAAATATATATATATATATATTCTATGAATTTTTTGGATTCTTTTACAGTATCTATAATAACTTTTAATAATCATTATTCCTATTTTTTAATATTTAATATTTCAATGTCCTTTAAGATTAATGTTTTCATGTGCACTAACCCAACACCGCTTTAGACCTAAATTGTGAAACACAAAGTGCGTTATGCATATGTTCTGCGCATAGAATTTGTTTTTAATTTTTATTATTTAATATATATTTCTATGTATATCTGATAATGTCAATGCAAAATATATATCTATAGCTATATATCTATATGAATAGACATACAGGTATAGTTATATATAGATACTGTATATACAGAAATATATATTTAAAATAAAAATAAAATTTTCCCTGTATGTGAAGAACATTGGAATGTTAAATATGTACAGTAAATACACAGTAAAACACATAGCTACATATTATTATGTAATTATTATTCAGGCACATGCATATATATATATTATAGCCCTTTACATTCAAATACTTGGCCATATACCATATATCTTTGAACCCTTATAAATATTGTTTATGAATATACGGATATTTTTTTATCCGATAGTGTTTATATGAGTGTAACAGTTTATTTTACTGTATTTATGTTGTGTTTGGTGCAACTTATTTTTTAACTCACTACCCCTTACATGAATGAGGTTGTCGGTCACGCTAATCCGACAAGCGTAAATTGCGATTGTGCTCTTGAGTTCACGTTTATTTTCAAGTTGTAATATGAGCAACTTGTGCGCAAAAGTTAGCACACTACTTGTAATCTAGCCCAATATAGGAACTGACTTTGCATGCATTATAGAAGGATCAAAAGTGATAAGTAGCTTGCTTCCAGATCTCAGCATTTCATCCTGTCATGGCCACCTCCTGTAGTAATCAATTCTATTCTGTGATTTTAACAATGGTCAAATGTGTTAATGAACACATAAACTGTCTTCCTTTTTTATTTTTAGAGATATCATTTGTTTCTGAGTCAGAACCCGCTTCCTCATTGTCATTGATGTCATTGTATGAAACAAAGACCACAGGACAGAGCTGAGATGCAGTAATTGTACTATTTATGGTGGGGTCACTGCAGTGCACAGGCGCATCGTTTACATTTTTTTTTTTTCTTTTAAAGAAATTGTATTTTTTTCAGTCCTGTTATCAGGATTGCAGCATATCCAACTGTAGGGAAATTTATCTCTATTGGATTACTTACCACATCTGCTGACAACATATTCAAGTATCTACAGTCTTATCATGTTATTTCTACATTTTTATCCTGAAGAAACACTTTTTGCATGAAAATGATGTGAACTGAAATAAAATATTTCAAATCTTACTATGGATTATCTTTATAGACTTCTATTCTCTGGATCTTTCTGTTGCTTTCGACACAGTTAACCGTCCTCTCCTCTTACAAATCCTACATTCATTTGGCATCCGAGACACAGCCCTCTCCTGGTTTGCCACATATCTCTCAAACCCTTTGATCCTTTGCCTCTCTCAGTTGGAGTAACGCAAGGCTCTGTCTTGGGTCCCTTGCTTTTCTCTCTCTATACATCCTCCCTAGGAAAACGTGTATCCTCCTTTGGGTTTCAGTACCAATTAAACTCTGATGATACCCAAATCTATCTTTTCTCTCCTGATATCTCTCATTCTTTACTCAACCAGAATAACAATTTTAATTTTAATTCCCTCATTTTGTCATACTTTGACTACTACAATCTACTTCTAATTGAGCTTCCCAAACACCACTTTTCCCCTTCCAATCTATAATGAATGCTTGAGCTATACTTATCCACCTAAGTCGCCGATCTAGCTAAGCTGCTCTACTCTGTCAGTCCCTACACTGGCTTCCTATACACTCCAGAAAGAAATTCAACCTATAAAGCACTCAACAGCCTCACTCCCAACTATATTTCCTCTCTCATCTCCAAATACTCCCCAACCCATCCTGCTCGATCAACCTCTGACCTACATCTCTATGTCCCTCTCCGCCCCCAAGACTTTTCACGTGCTGCTCCTGTCCTCTGGAACTCTATACACTGCTCTATCAGACTGTCTCCAACCTTGCATAGCTACAGATGCTCCTTGAAAACACACCTATTCAGAGAGGCTTACCATCTCTCCTTTGTTTTTCATCCTACCCAAAATAATTCTTGAACTGTCTTGACTTACTGCTGCACCTACAATTCATATGACAAGCTACCCAAAACCTTATGTCTCTACACCCTCAACATGTAGACTCTAAGCTCTTCGGAGCAGGGACCTCTACCTCTTGTACTAGATTGTTTAGTCTGTTATTGTATACCCCTATCTTTGTATCCAGAGCTACGGAATTTTATGATGCTAAACAAATATATAATAATAATAATAATAGTAATAATAGCAGGTGTTTTGCAACATTTTATGTAGCAGTATACAATTTTGCAATCACTGCTGCCATAGAGTACTAAAGATATGTGCACGCTCCTGAGTCCCTATGGAGTCAATTTACCAAGTGCTGTAGCAAATCATATCCGCCCGACATCGCTAAATGCCGACAGCATAGGCTGTCGGCAATTAACATTGCACAAGCTTTACTGGTGAAATGCTTGTGCAATGCCGCCCCCTGATCACCGGCGGCCAATCAGGGGGCTAGCAAGGGATCGAGATGATTGCAGACCGCCACCTAAAAGGTGGCAGAGAAGTTAAGAAGCAGCAGTCTTAACTTCTGTTTCAGGTGAGCTTGAAACGCTGGGCGTACAAAGCAGCATCCCCTGTTTGTTAAATCTACCCCTATGAGTCTACCTAGATTTACTCTTACACAAAGGATACTAAGAGAAGAAAGCAAATTTGATAATGTAAATAAATTAAAACATTTTTAAAATTGGATATTTCATCTAAATCATGAAAGTTTAATTTACTTTACTGTCCTTTTAACTTCATTTGTACAGGGTCCATTATTTTCTGTCAAATCCCTACAAGGGACTGGGATCTCTACAGGAAGGCATTCATAACTTGATGTCATATCTTCTAGAGCAACATGTGCTGGCTTACTGTTCAGTGAATGTGAGAGAAACAGGAAGTCAGTTCCTTGACCATGCTCAGAAGAAGCAGAATGCAACTTAAAGGGACATGAAAGCCAACATTTTTCTTTTATGATTCAGATAGAGCATTTGTTTTTTTAAACAACATTCCAGCTAGCTGAACACAACAGTAAGCCAATGAAAAGAGGCATATATCTGCAGCCACCACTCAGCAGCTAGCTCCCAGCTTCTGAGCCTACCTAGGTATGAAGAGAACTAATATAATTATATAATAGAAGTCAAATGGAAAGTTGCTTAAATTGTATGATCTATCTGAATCATGAAAGAACATTTTTGGGTTTCATGTCATTTTTTTTTTTTTTGGTTTTATAAAACTTTTATTGAAATATAATTGCGATACAATACAACACAAATTCTAGGAACAATTGTACAGTTGGTAGGTGGGTGCCAGCGACCTCGCGCTATGCAAGAGTCCATGGGGTTTAAAGTCCAGGTGATCCTTGTATTGGGGCGTATTAAGTGGGGAGATCCAATGACAGCCCTCTAGGCTGTGGCATGTTCCTAGTATATTAAGTCAGTAACGCAATTGGGAGATAAGTGAGTCCGTACGTTTCAGCTGCAATGTACATAACTGTAAACAGTTATTAACAATTATGAACAATTTTAAACAAATAACAAATGCCTTTCTGTCCTTTAGTATAGCCTTACATGCCTGTGTAACATAAAAGCAATATATAGTGAAGGGGAGAAGGGGGAGGGGAAAAAAAGGAGAGGAGGGAGGGGGGGGGGGGGAGGGGGGTGGGAGGGGAAAGGAGGGGAGGGAGGGGGGGGAGAGGAGGGGAGGGAGGGGGGGTCTGGTCGGAGGCATTGTTCCCTAAGGGACACCGGGCGGGGTAGAGTGTGTCGTCTCTCTCAGGGTGTGGGAGAAAGATTCCCAATAGAACCGGACTTCGTGAAAGAAGGCCAGATTGCCATTCTTGAAGAAGGAATACTCTTCCCCCTCCAAGAGTTCCGAGATGTGGTGGAACCACTCCTGGGTCGTGGGGACATTTGAGGATTTCCATTTCCGGGAGATGAGTGCTTTCGCACTATTTATGGTAATTTGTAGGAGTTTCCATCTGATCTTACAGATCTTACCATGTTTGTGGTTCAGGAGAGCAGTGAGGGGTGTCAAGCTAAATGTTGGACCCATGAGCTCCTTAAGGAATCTCTCTACTCTCCTCCAGAAAGGGGAGATCACTGGACAGTACCACCATATATGGGCCATTGTTCCCACTGCCCCGCACCCCCTCCAGCAAGTGGCGCCTGCTCTCGGGTAGATTTGTTTAATTCTTTCGGGTGTGAGGTACCAGCGGAATAGGATCTTATGATTCAATTCTAAGATTCTAGCTAGGGACGAGGACTTGGAAGTGCTATAGAGAATTGCCTGCCATTGCTCTTCAGATATTTCTCTCCCTAATTCTGCTTGCCAGTGGAGCTTGTATGAGGGGGGCAGTGCCATAAGGGTGTTGTCTAACATTTTCTTTGCTATAGAGAGGGAGCTACGGGGCGAGGAGCCTGACAGGCACAGCCTTTCAAATGGGGTCAGTTCTCTAGTTAGACTGTCCTTGTGGGGTGAGATTTTCAGGAGGTGTGACAGTTGGGCATATTTGAGCCAGGAGGAGAAACTCCCCCCAGCTATGTCTGTCATTTGTGAGCGTGTTTTTAGTGTGTGGTTAGAGACCAGGTTGGCAAATGGGGTTGTGTTTGACATGCCGCCTGGGCAATGCCTCTCCGCCAGTAGGCCTCCCAAGAATTCGGCGTTGTGTGATATTGGTGTCATCGGGGAGATAGGGGAAGAGATACCCTTGTCTTTGGCTCGTATTGTGTCCCAGGTCTTGAAAAGGTGGGCATAGAGTTGGGATGTCTTTGCGAGGGGTGGTCGGGCTAAGGGGCTGATCCAGGTTAGGGGACCCAGGTTGGGTGAGGTTAGAAGGAAAGAGTCAATAGATGCCCATGCTTTGCTATTTGTGCTGTCATGCCATTCAAGAACTCTCTGCATCACTATTCCCCTATAATATTGCTGGATCGAAGGTACACCTAGACCTCCCGCTCCTAGTGGGGACATAATGACTTTTTTGCTAATGCGTGGTTTAATACTGCCCCAGATGAATGAGTTTAGCATTGACTGTATTTGGTGGAGGTATGTGTTTGGTAGGTGTATTGGCACCGCCTGCATTATGTAAAGCAGCCGTGGGAGGGCAGTCATCTTGACCGCCTGTATGCGGCCCCACCACAAAAGTGGCTTGTTTTGCCAGTTGTCTAGCTCTTTCTTGAGTCTATGCATAATAGGTATGTAGTTATGTTTAAACAGTTTGCCACTATTCGGGGTAAGATAAACACCAAGGTATTTAATTTTGTCGCAGTTTAGTTTGTAGGGGCAGCAGTTCGCCAAAGCTGCAAACTGCTGCTTTTCAATGTTTATATTTACGATCTCAGATTTCCTAGCATTGATGAGGAAGTTGGAATGGGCACTAAATCTATCAAATTCTCCTAATAGGTGAGGTAATGAGGCACTCGGGTGGGTGAGTAGAAGTAGGACATCGTCCGCATAGAGTGTTACTTTATATGTATTAGGACCTAGCTCAATTCCAGTAATGTTGGGGTTGTTTCTGATCTGAGAGGCCAGGACTTCCATTGAGATGGCGAAAAGGAGTGGAGACAAGGGGCACCCCTGCCTCGTCCCGTTTCTTATCTCAAAGCTGTCGGAGAGAATACCATTAGCCTTAACCCGTGCTGAGGGTTGGGAGTATAAGCTGAGGATTCTTTGGATCATTACCCTTCCTATGCCAAAGGCGGACAGACAAGAATGGAGGAACTCCCAGTCCAGCCGGTCAAAGGCTTTTTCAGCATCGGTTGATATTACAATTGACGGTGTGTTGGACCGGCTGGACTGTTCTATTAGGTGGAGTACACGGATGGTGTTGTCTTGTGCTTCCCTTCTGGGAATGAACCCTGTTTGGTCTACGTGGATAATTTGGGGAAGGATTGTGTTCAGTCGTGTTGCTAATATTTTTGCGTAAAGTTTAATATCAGAATTTAGTAGCGAGATAGGTCTATAATTTTCCACTTTTTGGGGGTCCCTGTCCGCCTTTGGCAAAACAATGATATGGGCTTCTAAGGTGTGTTTGGGCCATGGTACCTGCTTATCTATTGTTGCAAACATGGAGGTTAGGTGTGGGGCTAATAGCTGTCTAAACTGTTTATAGTAGATGTTGGTGAACCCGTCGGGCCCTGGGCTCTTACGTAGTGGAAGGGATTTTATTGCTAGGAGCACCTCCGAGGTAGTTATTGGGGCTTCCAGGGTTTCTGATAGCTCTGGAGGGAGTACCGGCAGGGCAGCTTCCTCAATGTACTGTTCCCGCGCCTGTGGGGTTGCCGTGAGTGGGGGGCTCGGTAGATTGTATAAGTTGTTATAGAAAGACCTGAATTGGTCCACGATTTGGTGGCTGCTAAGGGCTTGATGACCGGCAGAGACGATTAGACTGTGTATGTAAGAACTAAGTTTTTGTTCCTTTAGAGATTTAGCTAGGGAGGGGCCTGTCTTATTGGAGGTAGCTAGGTACATTTTCTTCAGGAAGAATGCCTTCGTTTGAGCCTCTTTATAAATTAGTCTATTTAAGTCATTCCTCGCCTGCCTCAGTCTATCTGTTAAGTTCTTGTCTTGTGGGGACATTTTATGCTGTAGCTCTATGTCGCGAATGCTCTGTGTTGCAGACCTGTATGATTCTTGGTATTGTTTAGTCAGCTGTGCTTTGTGTTTAATTGTTTCTCCTCTGATTACACATTTGTGGGCCTCCCATAGGGTGTGCGGTGCTATATCTGGTGTATTGTTTAGTTCAAAATATTCTTTTAGTGTTTCTGCCAGTCGTGTGGACAACTCTAGTCTTTTTAGCAGTGATTCATCGAGCCTCCACACGTAAGGGGAAAGGGGCCTATCTAACCAGTTTAATGTGGTTGTCACCATAGCGTGGTCTGTCCAACTAATAGGTTCTATGTCCGCATCCCTCACTAGGCTGTAGGTAATTTGGTCGGTGAAAATGTAGTCTATACGCGAGTAGCACCTGTGCGGGTTAGAGAAAAACGTGTAGTCGCGTTGGCCTGGGTGTTTCGCCCGCCATGCGTCTATCAGGGTAAGTTTGTGGGTGGTCGTAGTTATGTCTTGAATGGTTTTAAGGGGTACACTGCCTCGGCTTAGGGAGCAGTCGATGCAAGGGTCAAGGGCTACGTTCAAATCCCCGGCCATGACTAGAGAGCCCTTTTGAACCTGGAGTATCTTATTTGCGACTTTTCTAAAAAACTGTGCCTGTTTGGAGTTTGGGGTGTAGATGTTGGCCAGGGTAATAGGTCGATTGTATAGAAGGCCAGTAAGGATTAGCCATTTGCCCCCTGGGTCTGCCTCTACTTGTGACAATTGAAACGGTAGTGATCTGTGGAACATAATACCTACCCCCCCCCCGCGCTTGGTGGCATGGGACGCAAAATATGCAGTGGGGAAGTCTCTATTTGAGAATTTAGGTGAGTTATCTTTCGGGAAGTGCGTCTCCTGTATGAAGACTACATCTGCCTTAGCTCTTTTAAAACAGGAGAGAGCGACCGACCTCTTTGTGGGTGAGTTCAGTCCCCTGGCATTAAGGGTTATTAGTTTGACGGTGTGTGTTCCGGTGGGGGGGGAGTACTGTGACACTGTGAGGGTCATTTTAAGCTATCATTGGGGTGGGGGAGGTGGGAAGGGCGGGAGCCATACTGGCTCTGTGCTGTGTGCTCACAAGGGGGATTGTACCTTATGTCGAATGGATCCAGATCCCGGGGCTGAGTTATAGGGTGAATCGTGCGGGTCCGACCAGACCAGGGAGAAGGGGGAGGAAAAGTAGGTGGTGGTAGAGGCAGTTCAGAGAAGGCATATCTGAAATGGTAAAAGGCAAACGTAAACAAAAACAGAACAACATATGTAAAACTTAATCTAGAAGCATAAACATACCTCATGCTACGCTTTAAAAATGAAAAAAAAAAAAAAAAAGGGGGGGAGTAGAGGGGGGAATAAGTAGCTGCTACGACTTGCGGTAGCAGGTCGGCCTCAGGATATGGGACTGGAATTATGAGGTATAGACACTGCTACAGGGAGCAAACTCTCTATAGGATGGTTAGCCTTTCGTCATACTTAAGGCGCATATGGCGCAACAATCACATACTTGGTTTATTGTATACATGGCGCATGCGACATAATAAAACATATACACAATTAAATTTTAGTACTGTGCAGAGAAAAAACTGTGGGGTAATTGTTAAACCCATTAAGGGGAGGAAGAGCATAAAAAAACAGAACATTAACAAAGCAATAGGTAGGTGCCTAGGATGTGGCATAATGTCTATATGGACCACACCGCACTGTGGCCCTGTGTAACATGGCAATCAACAGATATAGGTTACTTAACACAAGGTGGTCCTTGCAGTCAGGTGACTGCTCCTTGATTCGGAGGTATTCCCTTGGAGGGCTTGGTCTTTTTCCCATGATGGACAGGAGTCCATTCTTGCCTGTGTGGTCTTGGTAGGCGCTGATCTTTAGGGGCTTCCTGTAGCGATGGGAGGCTGGGTTGCGAGATCTTTAATGATGAGCAGAAGTCTTCCAGGTCCTCTGTTGATCTGTAGATTGCAGTTGTATTATCCTTGATCACTTTGAGGCAAAATGGAAAGCCCCATCTGTAGGGGATTCCCAGGTCTCTGAGGTGTAAAGTGAGGTATCTGGTCTCCCGTCGCTTGGCTAGTGTGAGCTGACTTAAATCAGCAAAAAATTGAAGTGCACAGCCCTTGTGTGATATAGGTGATTTCTTCCTCGCCGCAGTGAGGATATCTTCTTTGTCTCTGAAACTTGTGAATTTTATAATTATGTCCCTTGGAGGGGCTGCGTCTTTGGGAGTTGGTCTCAAAGCTCTGTGGTACCGATCAAGCGGATACTCAATTTCTTCTTTGTTATCCATAAGTGTGTTAAACAAGGTCTGTAAATAGGGGAGGAGCTCTGGGGTTTTGATGTTCTCAGTGACACCCCGGATTCTAATGTTCTGGCGTCTCCCCCTATTATCCAAGTCCTCCACTTGGTTCTGTAGTTGTGTTATTAGAGTGGAATGGTGGGATGTCTGCTGTGACTGGACATCCAGCAGCCTATCTGTGTGTTCTGAGTCTTCTTCTAATTGTGTTATTCTATTGCCAATTTCACTTATCTCTTTTCTGACTTCAGATAAGCTGGACTTTAACATGGAGCCGACTTGGGCAATAAAGTTGTTGAAATCCTCTTTAGAGGGCAGGGATTGCAGGTCTGCTTTAGTGAGCATTGTCTCTGTTGTGCCTGTATCTGATGTAGATGTTAAAGAAGGCAGTTTATCTGAGTGTTCAGCTGGGTCTGTAGCAGCCATTTCAACTGCTTTGAAAAAAATTGTGAACTGTAGGGGTTGCGCTGCTCTTACTGAGTTTTTCAGCTCTAGGTGCCCTCCTGGCTAACATAGTGGGAAGGGAGCCCTTCTGTTGTGATACACTGGTGCAATTGCTGTGGCTAGGAGTAGATTTAATGATAGATAGAGCGCCTGTAAGTGTGCATTATCTCCCCCTTCACTGAGTATAGTGAGGCTGTAGTTCCTGTGCTGATGTGTCTATCGGCGCCATCTTTGTGTCATGCAGCGCAGTGGGCCATATAGAATGCAGGGATATTTGGTGAGTGATGGAGGTTAGAAAGGCTATATAACGTAATTTGCCTGTTTGTGGGAGCAATTACCCCTGTGTGGTTACTGTGATGAGGCCACGATGTATGTGTTATACGGCAATGGAGACTAGCATATCTGCATTACGTTCTCACCCCTCGCATAGCGTCCGCGTGGCCAGTCAGATGGAGAGCGCTGGTCGTGAGGTGTAGAGTTGCTCCTCCGGTAAGCGGTGTGAAGGCTTCTGTGTGCGCCGCACCTCTGTAACGGGTGTTGTTAAGGCTCGATGTGGGCCATGTGGGTAGCCGTCTGAAGGCCGCGGGAGGCCGCAGTAGTGTGCGGTGCTAGTTATAACACCGGATCTTCTCCGCCTCACTTCATGTGATCCCTGGGCTATTAGGAGACAAGTGCACTGGTTTTTAGTTTCCAGCTCGCAGGTTCTATGGTGTTAAGGCTGTTTTTGGGCCGACCCTACTTCAGAGCTCTACATGCTAGCGACCATCTTGGACGCCGGCTAGCTCCACCCCCCACCGGGTTTCATGTCATTTTAATTAAGTTCTCAGCATGTCAGCTTATGTAACTATAGGAAGTGACTACACTGACAATTTCTAAGTGCTCATTTTCCCTGAAAACAAGTAAGATGTCGCTGTTTTTTAACACAATCTGTTTCTTTTTAATGTTTATTTTAGCTATATATATTTTTTTTTAACTAAAGGAGCACTTTCACATTCCTTTAACGTTTTGAGATCAACAGTGAAAATACCTAGAAGTGAGGGATCATGGGATAAGCAGAGCGCCTATCTCCAACCCTGCCTTTAGTGATCTCTGCCCCTTTTTAAGAATTTGTATGGCGCTCCTCAAAATATTTCTTAGCCCAAGAAATAGGGTCTATCTTGAACTCCAGCAACCTGGAAGAATCATTATTTTTTTGTATATTGTTAGTGTTATAAACTGTTTATAAAATCATGCAAGGCTGCCTAACACTAACAATATACAAAAAAATAATGATTCTTCCAGGTTGCTGGAGTTCATGATTATTTGTCAGATTCAATTATGCATTTTATTTACATGTTTTGACTTGCATTCCTACTGTTCTGCATTTATATTTTGATTGCACACAAATGCAGAACAGTAGGAATGCAAGTCAAAACATGTAAATAAAATGCATAATTGAATCTGACAAATAATCATGAAAAAACAAACCTGAAATTGAATTTAAGTGCTCTTCCAGGGGTCTTAGTATGTAAGTAATATATCTAGAATATATTCCTTATGTGTTGGCTCCTAAACACATAATTATTCTGAAACTATTTGGGCTAGATTACAAGTGGCGCGCTAACTTTTGCACATGAGCAATATCGTCTTTTTTGGCTTTTTGTGTGCAATAGTTGAAAGTAAATATTAAAAAAAAAAGTTATAAGGGTTAAAAGGTATATGATATAATATTATTATTATTATTTATTTATAAAGCCCCAACATTTTATGCAGCGCTGTACTAAGGTACATTACAATCATAAGGGTACAATAAAACTTACAATGAGACAATGGGGCATATCTATCAAGCTCCAAACGGAGCTTGACGGCCCGTAACACAAGTTATGGAGCAGCGGTCACAAAGACTGCTGCTCCATAAACCTGTCCGCCTGCTCTGAGCAGACAGACAGAAATTGCCAGAATTCAACCCGATCGAGTACGGTCGGGTTGATTGACACCCCCTGCTGGCGGCCCATTGGCCGCGAGTCTGCAGGGGGTGGCGTTGCACCAGCAGCTCTTGTGAGCTGCTGGTGCAATGCTGAATACAGAGAGTGTATTGCGGTGTCTTGTGGACCTGAACCGCACTGTCGGATCAGGTCCGCAAAACATTTGATAAATAGGCCCCATTATGTAGGACTATACACTGTACATTACTACACTTACATTGACAAACATAAGTAAAAGAAGAGGAGTGTCTTGCCCTTGAGCACAATCAGTTGTAGATGCGCCTTGTGAGCTATATTGTATATATATATATATATATATATATACCTGTGTATATATATATATATATATATATCTCAAAAGAAAGAAGAGTGTGACCCAGGCGCTGAGTATTCAGTGTTTACAATGTACTAAGCTGCCAAAATTCACCTATTGTGTTTACTGGATCCCCTTCAACCCAGAAGCACAATACATATAGTAATATAAAAAAGGAGAATTGTGAATTAGCGCTGGACTGTATATTCTCTAAGATATTTATATATCTGGGTACTCAGTATGTAAATCAAGTCCTAGACATAGAAATCTGTATATAAAACTAAGCATCAGTAAATAAACCCAGAATTTTAGATTGGTCCACTTCTGATAATATCATTAAACACACATACAGTATATGAAATCAGTAAAAATGTCTAATAAACATCAGAGAGAAAGTCCCAATGGAAAATAGTTCATATGTGGTGGGTGAAAGTAATCGACAAAACAGTTCATGAAGTGTAGAGAATGGAGAACAAGGGTCCTGGGTGTCTACTTACACTCTTATACCTCAATCTGTATGCGGTAAGGGCCGCACAGTGTAGAGATAGTCTGTCACAGACACCAGGCAGGTCTTGTCTTCCAATAGTATCAATTTGTGATCCAGGAAGGCAGCCTCACCAGTCCAAAGCTATCCGGAATGAGTACTGAGCTCAGTCTCACCTGATGATAACGTCAAACGCCGACAGCGGAGTTAGAGAATGCAGTGAGGGAGGAATCTTACCAGTTGTCCTGGATGTTGTTATCGACTACAAGGAGGTAGTCACGCAGGTTACAAGCTGGGTTGAAGTTGTTTTGATCAGTAAGATAAAGATCTGCTACATATTTGTATAACGCTAATTAAAGTTATAATTTATTAAGTTCCGAATAGAAATGTAACTAACCTATATATATATATATACACACACACATATCTAAATACTCATACTGTAGCCTGTTTATGAAGTAAAGATATATATATATGTGAGAAGTTGGGGTCCCAGAGTGTAGCGCTCATAGAAGGGAGGAAACATAAACAAAAAAACAATTGATGGTGCAGTATGAATATACTAGTGTACAATGAAGCACAAAAAGTAAGAATGGTGCTCACCTTTTTGGTCCTCAAACATATGAGGTATGTTGAAAGCGTTGAGGGGAATTAATCCCAATCTGGTATTAATCCCAAAGATGATAATCCCATGGTGACCTGTTGGAGTATGGAACTTCTTTCTTTTGGTGTCTTTGGGATGTAATGTTCTTCTCCTCTTTTGGAGTAATCAAGCTCTTTCTTTCTGTAATGAACTTTGTGCTCTATGGAGTCTGGTAGAATCTGGTAGAATCTGGTTCAATTCTCTTGGACAAGCATAAGTTTACTTCTCCTCTGTGGAGTATGGTACATTTTTACCCCTACCCTCACTTTGAAGAGGGGGAGGGGAGCAGTTAAGAGAAAACTTCTTAGTGATAGAAGTTAAGGATACTGCTCACTATTTTAGTTGAAAAAATATTGCAGTGAAATGAGTTGATCTTTATAGATAAACTTAAAAATGACTCAGATGCGAGTATATAACATTAAAAAAATCACTTTATTTTGAGTAGAGATAACACAAACCAGTGTCTGTGCTTGTTGGATTAAAAAGAGTCAAATGATGATAAAGATAAAAAAAGAAAAGCGTTTTTGCAAAGTGACTGTTGCTGTCCTTTTTTAACACTGGTGGTGTATGTTATAAGGGTATCTCCTTGTAGAAAATATCAGAAGTTTTTCCTTTTTGTCAAACCAGGGAGAGTTCCGTTTGCAACAAATAATGATAGTGAGGAAATGCTGGTAAAAGAAATTACCTTTCAATGTCCGGTAAACAAATAGGTGGTTTTGGTTTACTTACAATAATCCTCTGTAGTGGATGGCGCTGGATTCAAGTCCTGTATGTAACAGGCTTGCAGATCAGCGCTCAGAAAAGTTGCGGTCTCGCTGGACCGGAAGTGAAAAGTGAGTGTGCCCTTACGCGTTTTGTGAACCTACGTTCACTTCATCAAAAGGACAGCAACAGTCAATTTGCAAAAACGCTTTTCTTTTTTTCTTTTTTTTAATCCAACAAGCACAGACACTGGTTTGTATTATTCTGGTTTGTGTTATTTCTATTCAAAATAAAGTGATTTTTTTTTATGTTATATACTCGCATCTGAGTCATTTTTAAGTTTATCTATAAAGATCAACTAATTTCACTGCAATATTCTTTCAACTAAAATAGTGAGCAGTATCCTTCACTTCTATCACTAAGAAGTTTTCTCTTAACTGCTCTCCCTCCCCCTTTTCAAAGTAAGGGTAGGGGTAAAAATTTACAAACAAGGAGTAAAGACCAGCGCACAACGACCTATAAGCAAACAAAAATTCTATCAGCCAATTCTAAATTCTATCAGCCAATCGGAATTAAGGTAGAAAAAATCCTATTGGCTGATTGGAACAGCCAATAAAATGTGACCTCAATCCTATTGGCTGTTCTAATCAGCCAATAGGATTGAAGTTCAATCCTATTGGCTGATTGCATCAGCCAATAGGATTTTTTCTACCTTGATTCCGATTGGCTGATAGAATTTTTAAATAGGAATAATTTAGTTAATTGTAGTTATTTTATTTAGATTTATTTAAATGATATTTAAGTTAGGGGGGTGTTAGGGTTAGGGTTAGACTTAGATTTAGGGGTTAATAACTTTAATATAGTGGCGGCGACGTTGGGGGCGGCAGATTAGGGGTTAATAAATGTAGGTAGGTGTCGGCGATGTAAGGGACGGCAGATTAGGGGTTAATAATATTTAACTAGTCGGGAGTGCGGCGGTTTAGGGGTTATTATATTTATTATAGTGGTGGCGATGTCCGGTTTGGCAGATTAGGGGTTAAAAATTTCATTTTAGTGTTTGCAATGTGGGGGGGGGCTTCGGTTTAGGGGTTAATAGGTAGTTTATGGGTGTTAGTGTACTTTTTAGCACTTTAGTTAAGAGTTTTATGCTACGGCATTAGACCATAAAACTCTTAACGACTGACTTTAAAATGCAGAACAAGGCTTGACAGTAGAGGGTCTACCGCTCACTTTTTGTAAGACTCGTAATACCGGCGATATGCAAGTCCCATTGAAAAAAATAGGATACGCAATTGACGTAAGTGGATTTGCAGTATTTTCGAGTCTGGCCGAAAAACTGAGCGGTACACCTGTACCTGCAAGACTCGTAATACCAGCGGGCATTAAAAAGCAGCATTGGGACCTCTCAACGCTGCTTTTTAAGGCTAACACAAGACTCGTAATCTAGCTGATAGAAAACAACAGAAAGGGTTAATGAGTTAAAATACATAAATACAAAATTACATAAATATAAAATTACATAAGCATCAAATACTTATGGATACTTCTATATACACTGTACCCTGCAATACAAATAAGCAACTATGTCTCAAAATAAAGCAAATCTCCAGTCCGCTCTTCGTTATAAGAGAAATGACTTCTTTAAGATTGTTCCTCTCCCAGGGAAGATGGTAGCTCCAATAGAAACTCCAACTCCTTTCCAAAGGGTAAGTGGTGGAACACGTAAGCCGTCTAAGTAGAAAAACAGAATCGACTACTTAGGTAGATATTGGCAGCTATTTAACACAAAGTACACCAGTACTTACACATAGGTAAAGAAATGTCGGCTTAGTCTACCTAGCTCTCCATCTCTCCAGCAGCCCTGATAGGATCGTCTTGCACCTGCCACCACAGACTCCGTCTGGAACCAAAACTTGGCCACCGTTCAGGAGAGATAGTTCAGTGGAGAAGCCGGTAAGCGCCAAAAAAACAGCACCTGCACAGATTTCAAACTACGGAAGTCTTTGGAGTCAAAATCAGGTGTTATAAACATTCATGTGATCACTGAGCAACGCGTTTCAATTCTTTATCAAGCTCAGTTAACAAGTCCACATCATCGACTATTTATACCCGAATCCTTAAAGGGGCAGCCTATATTAGGCTTATGCAGTGATGTCCGGACATAAATTTCAACAAACATATACAAACATAAAAGATAATAATAACTTCTATAAGCATAATCGAAGAAAGCTCATACTAATTGAAATAAATTAGTTATTGCATTTTTTAATTTAATAAAGAATTTTTTGGATAGTTCACTCTAGTGTTAAAAATATTAATTAATAAAAATATTAATTAATAAAAATAGAAATAAAAAATAAAAATCTGAAAGACTTGAATTCATCCTGTGTGTGAAAATGGGATTCCTAATAAATAGTAGTTATTATAATTTAGTATTTGTACCATGGAAATTATTTAAATTTTTTTTAATTTTTTAAAAAAAAATATATAAAAAAATATATATAAAAAGTATTAAATCATATTATTTTTGTCCTTATTCCATAAATACTCCCAAATCAAAATCTAAATTCAACCCATTTGGGTATAGGGTTTTTAAATAAAAAAATCCATTTGGCTTCTAATTTCAACAATTCTTTTCTAACATCACTTCCCCTCCAACTTGGTTTAATCCTATCTATAATGGTATATTTAAAATGATTTAGATTTCCTTTATTACATTCTTTAAAATGTTTAGGTACAGGTAAGTCTTGATTTCTAATTTTATCCATATTTTCCACCGAATTTATATGTTCTCTTATTCTATCCCTAGCGGGGAGTTCTGATTCTCCAATGTATTGAACCCCACATAAGCATTCAATTAAATACACTATATTAGAATCTGTACATCTCAATGTGCCATTGACCCTATACTCTTTACCTGTTATATTTGAAGCAAATGTCTTTCTCTTTTGTGCGTGTTGGCAGGCTTTATACTTTAAGCATGGGAAAAAACCTTTTATGTCATTTCCTTTAAGATCTATATTTATTATATTTTTAATATTAGCTTTACTTTTCATATCTGTTGGGGCCAACATATTTTTTAGATTTTTATTCTTCTTGTATACAAATTGGGGACGTGAAGGTAAAAGAGGGCCTAAAACCTCATCTGACTGCAGAATTGGCCAATGTTTAGGTATAATCTTCTCAATCTTATGTGTTTCACTGTTAAATTTAGTGACAAAGGGAATAAAGATAGTGTCATCTTGTTTCTTCAGTTCTTTTTTAGGCTTACTTACTAGCAAATTATTTCTATCTGTCTCTAAAGCCTCCTTTTTGGATTGATCAATTAGAGTGGAACTATATCCCCTTTCTAGGAATTTCCTCTCTAAAATTTTAGATTGTATTAGAAAATCTTCTTCTTTCAGGGAGTTTTTCCTAATTCTTTTAAACTTATTTTTGGGGATGTTGTTTTTCCATGTGTCATGATGACAACTGGTAGCATGGATATAGCTGTTAGCATCGATCTCCTTGAAATTAGTTTTACTACTAAAATGACCATCATCTACACTAATCTCCAAATCTAAAAATATACTTTTATCTTTACTTATCTCATATGTGAAGTTCAAATTCTTTTCATTTATATTCCTCCTGGACAAAAAAAAACATTCTAAATCCTCACGAGGTCCTTTCCAGACAATAACGATATCATCTATGTATCGCTTAAAAAGGACCAGATTTGCCCCCAGATCAGTAGAATCCAAAAAAATTTGTTCCCATAAGCCCATAAAAAGGTTCCCATAAATAGGGGCAAATCTGGTCCCCATGGCTGTGCCACATCGTAGATAGAATTTTCTTTCAAAATAAAAATAATTATGATTTAAAATAAATTTTATACCCTCTAAAATTAACTCTTTCTGTTCTTGTTTGAGACAAGTATCTTGATCTAAGTAAAATTTAACTGCCTCCAAACCATCTTCATGTCTAATGCTGGTGTACAGAGAGGAAACATCACATGTTGCTAAAATCAAACCTTTATCCCAGGTTAAGGTATTGAAAAGTCTCAGAACATCAGTCGAGTCCTTTAGGAAACTTGGAGGTTTCTTTACATAACCCTGCAAATAAAAATCTATATACTCTGACAAATTTGATGTAATTGATTTTATACCTGATATAATGGGCCTGCCAGATGGGGCTGATATTGATTTATGAATTTTTGGTAAACAATATATCCCCCCTCCCTTGTCTGCAGGCTTTAACACAACCTCTCTATTGCTTTCTAACGCCTAGATTTAGAGTTTTGCGGCCAAAGGGGTGCGTTAGCTACGCAGGCTTTTTTCTGGCCGCACCTTTTAAATACAGCTGGTATTTAGAGTTTACAGAATGGCTGGGTTTTCAGTGCGTTAGGCTCCAAAAAAGGAGCGTAGAGCATAATTTAACGCCACTGCAACTCCCGATACCAGCGGTGCTTACGGACGCGGCCAGCTTCAAAAACGTGCTCATGAACGATTCCCCCATAGGAAACAATGGGGATGTTTGAGCTGAAAAAGCCGCGTTCAGCTCCTAACGCAGCCCAATTGTTTCCTATGGGGAAACACTTCCTACGTCTGCACCTAACACCCTAACATGAACCCCGAGTCTAAACACCCCTAACCTTACACTTATTAACCCCTAATCTGCCGCCCCCACTATCGCTGACCCCTGCATATTATTTTTAACCCCTAATCTGCCGCT
The DNA here is from genome assembly GCF_027579735.1 of Bombina bombina. Lineage (NCBI taxonomy): Eukaryota > Metazoa > Chordata > Amphibia > Anura > Bombinatoridae > Bombina > Bombina bombina. The sequence goes on along the minus strand of NC_069504.1, from coordinate 863,489,543 downwards.
CCGTACACCCCCGCCACCTACGTTATCCCTATGTACCCCTAATCTGCTGCCCTAACATCGCTGACCTCTATATTATATTTATTAACCCCTAATCTGCCGCCCCCAACGTCGCCTCCACCTAACTACACTTATTAACCCCTAATCTGCCGACCGGACCTGAGCGCTACTATAATAAATGTATTAACCCCTAATCCGCCTCACTCCTGCCTCAATAACCCTATAATAAATAGTATTAACCCCTAATCTGCCCTCCCTAACATTGCCAACACCTAACTTCAAGTATTAACCCCTAATCTGCCGATCGGAGCTCACCGCTACTCTAATAAATTTTTTAACCCCTAAAGCTAATTCTAACCCTAACCCTAACACCCCCCTAAGTTAAATATAATTTATTCTAACGAAATAAATTAACTCTTATTAAATAAATTATTCCTATTTAAAGCTAAATACTTACCTGTAAAATAAACCCTAATATAGCTACAATATAAATTATAATTACATTGTAGCTATTTTAGGATTAATATTTATTTTACAGGCAACTTTGTAATTATTTTAACCAGGTACAATAGCTATTAAATAGTTAAGAACTATTTAATAGTTACCTAGTTAAAATAATTACAAAATTACCTGTAAAATAAATCCTAACCTAAGTTACAATTAAACCTAACACTACACTAGCAATAAATTAATTAAATAAAATACCTACAATTATCTAAAATTAAACCTAACACTACACTATCAATAAATTAATTAAATACAATTCCTACAAATAAATACAATGAAATAAACTAACTAAAGTACAAAAAATAAAAAAGAACTAAGTTACAAAAAATAAAAAAATATTTACAAACATTAGAAAAAAATTACAACAATTTTAAACTAATTACACCTACTCTAAGCCCCCTAATAAAATAACAAAGACCCCCAAAATAAAAAAAATGCCCTACCCTATTCTAAATTACAAAAGTTCAAAGCTCTTTTACCTTACCAGCCCTTAAAAGGGCCCTTTGCGGGGCATGCCCCAAAGAATTCAGCTCTTTTGCCTGTAAAAAAAAAACATACAATACCCCCCCCAACATTACAACCCACCACCCACATACCCCTAATCTAACCCAAACCCCCCTTAAATAAACCTAACACTAAACCCCTGAAGATCTTCCTACCTTGTCTTCACCTCGCCGGGTTCACCGATCGGTCCAGAAGAGGGTCCGAAGTCTTGATCCAAGCCCAAGCGGAGGGCTGAAGAGTGACGTCCATCCTCGGGCTGAAGTCTGGATCCAAGCGGCCGCTGAAGAAATCCATCATCGGGATGAAGTCGGAAGTCCATCATCGGGATGAAGTCTTCTATCAAGCCACATTTTAAGTCTTCTTTCTTCCGGAGCGGAGCGGAGCCATCTTCTTCCCAGCCGATGCGGATCCAACCTCTTCAAGCGACGCCTACTAGCCGAATGACGGTTCCTTTAAATGACGTCATCCAAGATGGCGTCCCTCGAATTCAGATTGGCTGATAGGATTTTATCAGCCAATCGGAATTAAGGTAGGAAAATTCTGATTGGCTGATGGAATCAGCCAATCAGAATCAGGTTCAATCCGATTGGCTGATTCAATCAGCCAATCAGATTGAGCTCGCATTCTATTGGCTGTTCCAGTCAGCCAATAGAATGCAAGCTCAATCTGATTGGCTGATCGGATCAGCCAATTGGATTGAACTTGATTCTGATTGGCTGATTCCATCAGCCAATCAGAATTATCCTACCTTAATTCCGATTGGCTGATAGAATCCTATCAGCCAATCGGAATTCGAGGGACGCCATCTTGGATGACATCCCTTAAAGGAACCGTCATTCGTCGGGAAGTCGTCGGAAGAAGAAGATGGGTCCGCGGTGGAGGTCTTCAAGATGGAGCCGGTCGTCATCGGATGAAGATAGAAGATGCCGCTTGGATCAAGATGGTTGCCAGTCCGGATCGCCTCTTCTTCCCGGATAGGATGAAGACTTTGGAGCCTCTTCTGGACCTCTTCAGCTGCCGGATGATGGATGTCTAGCCCCCGCTTGGGCTTGGATGAAGATTTCGGAGCCTGGAACGATCGGTGATACCTGGCATGGTGAAGACAAGGTAGGAAGGTCTTCAGGGGCTTAGTGTTAGGTTTATTTAAGGGGGGTTTGGGTTAGATTTGGGGTATGTGGGTGGTGGGTTGTAATGTTGGGGGGGGTATTGTATGTTTTTTTTTACAGGCAAAAGAGCTGAATTCTTTGGGGCATGCCCCGCAAAGGGCCCTTTTAAGGGCTGGTAAGGTAAAAGAGCTTTGAACTTTTGTAATTTAGAATAGGGTAGGGCATTTTTTTATTTTGGGGGTCTTTGTTATTTTATTAGGGGGCTTAGAGTAGGTGTAATTAGTTTAAAATTGTTGTAATTTTTTTCTAATGTTTGTAAATATTTTTTTATTTTTTGTAACTTAGTTCTTTTTTTTTTGTACTTTAGTTAGTTTATTTAATTGTATTTATTTGTAGGAATTGTATTTAATTTATTTATTGATAGTGTAGTGTTAGGTTTAATTGTAGATAATTGTAGGTAGTTTATTTAATTTATTTATTGATAGTGTAGTGTTAGGTTTAATTGTAACTTAGGTTAGGATTTATTTTACAGGTAATTTTGTTATTATTTTAACTAGGTAACTATTAAATAGTTATTAACTATTTAATAGCTATTGTACCTGTTTAAAATAAATACAAAGTTGCCTGTAAAATAAATATAAATCCTAAAATAGCTACAATATAATTATAATTTATATTGTAGCTATATTAGGGTTTATGTTACAGGTAAGTATTTAGCTTTAAATAGGAATAATTTATTTAATAAGAGTTAATTTATTTCGTTAGAATAAAATTATATTTAACTTAGGGGGGTGTTAGGGTTAGGGTTAGAATTAGCTTTAGGGGTTAAAAAATTTATTAGAATAGCGGTGAGCTCTGGTCGGCAGATTAGGGGTTAATTTTTGAAGTTAGGTGTCGGCGATGTTAGGGACGGCAGATTAGGGGTTAATACTATTTATTATAGGGTTATTGAGGCGGGAGTGAGGCGGATTAGGGGTTAATAACTTTATTATAGTAGCGGTGCGGTCCACTTGGCAGATTAGGGGTTAATAAGTGTAGGTAGGTGGCGGCGACGTTGTGGGGGGCAGATTAGGGGTTAATAAATATAATATAGGGGTCGGCGGTGTTAGGGGCAGCAGATTAGGGGTACATAAGTATAACGTAGGTGGCGGTCGGCAGATAGGGGTTAAAAATTTTTAATAGAGTGGCGGCGATGTGGGGGGACCTCGGTTTAGGGGTACATAGGTAGTTTATGGGTGTTAGTGTACTTTAGAGCACAGTAGTTAAGAGCTTTATAAACCGGCGTTTGTCCAGAAAGCTCTTAACTACTGACTTTTTTCTGCGGCTGGAGTTTGGTCGTTAGATTTCTAACGCTCACTTCAGCCACGACTCTAAATACCGCCGTTAGAAAGATCCCATTGAAAAGATAGGATACGCAATTGACGTAAGGGGATCTGCGGTATGGAAAAGTCGCGGCTGGAAAGTGAGCGTTAGACCCTTTAATGACTGACTCCAAATACCAGAGGGCGGTAAAAACCAGCGTTAAGCCCCTCTAACGCTGGTTTTCACGGCTACCGCCCAACTCTAAATCTAGGCCTAAGGCTTTCATTTCAAAAGCTTGCTTTTTTTTATATATTCCATTTGATTTTTTTTTATTTTTCTAAGCTGATGTTTTGGATTTCTTTAGTTACTAATTTTTCAAAAGTTTCCAAATGACACCCTTTAACATGTTTGGGGTAAAAATTTGACTGTTTCTTTAAATTTGTATGTACATATTCATCACTTTCCCTAACATTAGCCTGTCCCCTTTCAACTGGGCTCCTTAAGAACCATTTTTTTTACAGCTAAATTCTTTATATATTTATGGGCATCAATGAAAACTTCAAATTTATTTAGTCTTCTAGATAGAGGGAGCAAAAGCTAAATCTTTGTCTAGAACTTCTGTTTGTTTTTCTGTCCGTTGGATCTTACTTAAATTATAAATCCCACTTTTCTTTTCTATATCCTCATGCTCCTTATTAATCAAAATCTTTTGTTTTTTGTTTGTCTGAAAGCCTCTTACTCTCTTACCCCTTCTTCTGAGGCCCTTCTTTTCCTTTGATTTCTTTCTGCTATTGAACAACCTGCTCCCTTGTTGAGAGCCTTCCCCTAAAAAATGACTGTTGGATGCAATTTCTTTAGTTAGTTCTTGCTCCTGCCTTCTATGGTCTATAGATGTGTTTCTAGATGGTTCCCCCTCATTGTTATATAGAGGGTTGAAACAATTCCTCATTGAGATCTTATATGTAAAATCCCTACTTTGATCATAGACTTGGCTCTCCCTTAATCGGTAAGAGTTGTAATAATTATTTGATGATCTACCATTGGAGCTATTATCATTTCCTCTCCATCTATTTTCTATTAGTACTCGATCATTAGAGTTATAGTATTGGTGTGTCATGGGAAGACCCTGGCCCCTATTGGAACTTCTGTCATTTTGTTTCCAATAATTAGACTGTTTTTGATTTATTTGTCTTCGATTTGTTTGATAATAATAGTTAGACTGCGGTCTATATGACCTATTTGGATTTTGATTTGTTTGGTAATAGTAATCAGATTGTGGTTCATATGCTCTAATAACATGTTGAGGTATATTTTGATTCAAAATAGGTTGACCATGATTTTGTATAGTATTACCTTCCATTTGAGTCCTATTATATCTACATGTGTGAGTAATATATAGATCATTGTTTGGTTGGAGTTGGAGTTTCTATTGGAGCTACCATCTTCCCTGGGAGAGGAACAATCTTAAGAAGTAATTTCTCTTATAACGAAGAGCGGACTGGAGATTTGCTTTATTTTGAGACATAGAGGGGTAGTTATCAACGTGTCTACCTCAAATACGCTGGAATTCCGCAGCGTATTTGAGGCGAGGCTGATTCGCCTGTTATCAAGCCCTAGATACCGGAAAAAGTAGAATTTTGTGACGTAAGCTTCGATCCGCCGGACTCAGTCCGACACAGATCGATTCTTACGTCACTCCAGATGTTCCGCACACAATCTGACTACTTTTGGGAGTTATCAAAAAACTAGCAGGTACGCTCGGCACTTTTCCGGCCCAGCGTACCTGGTTTTCAATAGCGAAAGCTCATGTTCGCTGCTGCCCGACATCCCATTGATTCCTATGGGAGCTGTCTACACCTAACACCCTAACATTTACCCCGAGTCTAAACACCCCTAATCTGTCCCCCCCCCTACACCGCCGCAACTAAATAAAGTTATTACCCCCTAAACCACCGCTCCCGGACCCCGCCGCAACTATAATAAACTTATTAACCCCTAAACCGCCGCTCCCGGAGACCACCGCCACCTACATTATACCTAGTAACCCCTAAACCGCCGCTCCCGGACCCCGCCGCCACTATAATAAACTTATTAAACCCTAAACCGCCGCTCCCTGTCCCTGCCGCAACTATAATATATGTATTAACCCCTAAACCGCCGCTCCCGGACCCCGCCGTGACCTACATTATACCTACTAATCCCTACCCTGCCGCCACCTAGAATTAAGTTATTAACCCCTATCCTGCCGATCCCGGACCCCGCCGCAACTAAATAAATAGTTTAACCCCTAAACCGCCACCCCCGGACCCCGCCGCAACCTATATTAAACTTATTAACCCCTAATCTGCCCCCCATACACCGTTGCCACCTATAATACATTTATTAACCTCTATCCTGCCCCCCCTACACCGCCGCCACTGTAATAAAATTATTAACCCTAAACCTAAGTCTAACCCTAACACCCCCCTAACTTAAATATTAATTAACTACATCTAAATAATATTTATTTTATTAACTAAGTTAATCCTATTTAAAACTAAATACTTACCTTTAAAATAAATCCTAATATAGCTGCAATATAAATAATAATTATATTGTAGCTATTTTAGGATTTATTTTTATTTTACAGGCAACTTTCAATTTATTTTAACTAGGTACAATAGCTATTAAATAGTTATTAACTATTTAATAGCTAAGTAGTTAAAATAAAGAGAAATTTACCTGTAAAATAAATCCTAACCTAAGTTACAATTACACCTAACACTACACTATACTTTAATAAATGAATCCTATTTAAAACTAAATACTTACCTGTAAAATAAACCCTAAGATAGCTACAATGTAATTAATAATTACATTGTAGCTATTTTAGGATTTATATTTATTTTACAGGTAACTTTGTATTTATTTTAGCTAGTTAGAATAGTTATTAAATAGTTATTAACTATTTAATAACTACCTAGCTAAAAGAAATACAAAATTACCTGTAAAATAAATCCTAACCTAAGTTACAATTAAACCTAACACTACACTATCATTAAATTAATTAAATTAAATTAATTACCTACAAATAACTACAATTAAATACAATTAAATAAACTAACTAAAGTACAAAAAATAAAAAAAGCTAAGTTACAAAAAATAAAAAAAAGTTACAAACATTTAACAAATATTACAACAATTTTAAGCAACTTACACCTAATCTAAGCCCCCTAATAAAATAACAAAGACCCCCAAAATAAAAAAATGCCCTACCCTATTCTAAATTAAAAAGTTACCAGCTCTTTTACCTTACCAGCCCTTAAAAGGGCCTTTTGCGGGGCATGCCCCAAAGAAAACAGCTCTTTTGCCTGTAAAAGAAAAATACAACCCCCCCCAACATTAAAACCCACCACCCACATACCCCTTATCTAACCCAAACCCCCCTTAAATAAACCTAACACTAACCCCCTGAAGATCATCCTACCTTGAGTCGTGTTCAGCCAGCCGACCACCGATGGAACCAAAGAGGAGATCCGGAGCGGCAGAAGTCATCATCTAAGGGGTGCTGAAGAAATCTTCCATCCGATGAAGTCATCATCCAGGCGGCGCTGAAGAAATCGTCCATCCGATAGAAGTCTTCATCCAGGTGGCGTCTTCAATCTTCATCCATCCGGAGCGGAGCGGAGCCATCTTCAGAGGAGCCTACGTGGATCCATCCTTTTCTTCCCGACGACATCAATCTTCTTTCTTCTGGAGCGGAGCGGAGCCATCTTCTTCCAAGCCGACGTGGAACATCCTCTTCAAACGACGACTAGACGACGAATGACGGTACCTTTAAGTGACGTCATCCAAGATGGCGTCACTCGAATTCCGATTGGCTGATAGGATTCTATCAGCCAATCGGAATTAAGGTAGAAAAATCTGATTGGCTGATTGAATTCGGATTGGATCAGCCAATCGGATTGAACTTGATTCTGATTGGCTGATTCCATCAGCCAATCAGAATATTCCTACCTTAATTCCGATTGGCTGATAGAATCCTATCAGCCAATCGGAATTCGAGGGACGCCATCTTGGATGACGTCCCTTAAAGGAACCGTCAATCGTCGTCTAGTCATCGTTTGAAGAGGATGTTCCACGTCGGCTTGGAAGAAGATGGCTCCGCTCCGCTCCAGAAGAAAGAAGATTGAAGATGCGGCTTGATAGAAGACTTCATCCCGATGATGGACTTCCGACTTCAGCCCGATGATGGATTTCTTCAGCCGCCGCTTGGATCCACACTTCAGCCCGAGGATGGACATCTCTCTTCAGCCCCCCGCTTGGGCTTGGATCAAGACTCTGGACCGATCGGTGAACCCGGCGAGGTGAAGACAAGGTAGGAAGATCTTCAGGGGCTTAGTGTTAGGTTTATTTAAGGGGGGTTTGGGTTAGATTAGGGGTATGTGGGTGGTGGGTTGTAATGTTGGGGGGGGGTATTGTATGTTTTTTTTTACAGGCAAAAGAGCTGAAATTCTTGGGGCATGCCCCGCAAAGGGCCCTGTTCAGGGCTGGTAAGGTAAAAGAGCTTTTAACTTTAGTAATTTAGAATAGGGTAGGGCATTTTTTATTTTGGGGGTCTTTGTTATTTTATTAGGGGGCTTAGAGTAGGTGTAATTAGTTTAAAATTGTTGTAATATTTTTCTTATGTTTGTAAATATTTTTTTATTTTTTGTAACTTAGTTCTTTTTTTATTTTTTGTACTTTAGTTAGTTTATTTCATTGTAGTTATTTGTAGGAATTGTATTTAATTTATTTATTGATAGTGTAGTGTTAGGTTTTATTGTAGGTAATTGTAGGTATTTTATTTAATTAATTTAATGATAGTATAGTGTTAGGTTTAATTGTAACTTAGGTTAGGATTTATTTTACAGGTAATTTTGTATTTATTTTAACTAGGTAACTATTAAATAGTTCTTAACTATTTAATAGCTATTGTACCTGGTTAAAATAATTACAAAGTTGCCTGTAAAATAAATATTAATCCTAAAATAGCTACAATGTAATTATAATTTATATTGTAGCTATATTAGGATTTATTTTACAGGTAAGTATTTAGCTTTAAATAGGAATAATTTATTTAATAAGAGATAATTAATTTCGTTAGATGTAAATTATATTTAAGTTAGGGGGGTGTTAGTGTTAGGGTTAGACTTAGCTTTAGGGGTTAATACATTTATTAGAAAAGCGGTGAGCTCCGGTCGGCAGATTAGGGGTTAATAATTGAAGTTAGGTGTCGGCGATGTTAGGGAGGGCAGATTAGGGGTTAATACTATTTATTATAGGGTTAGTGAGGCGGATTAGGGGTTAATACATTTATTATAGTAGCGGTGCGGTCCGCTCGGCAGATTAGGGGTTAATAAGTGTAGGCAGGTGGAGGCGACGTTGAGGGGGGCAGATTAGGGGTTAATAAATATAATATAGGGGTCGGCGGTGTTAGGGGCAGCAGATTAGGCGTACATAAGGATAACGTAGGTGGCGGCGCTTTGCGGTCGGCAGATTAGGGGTTAATAAGTGTAAGTAGTTGGCGGCGACGTTGAGGGGGGCAGATTAGGGGTTAATAAATATAATATAGGTGTCGGCGGTGTTAGGGGCAGCAGATTAGGGGTACATAAATATAACGTAGGTGGCGGTCGGCAGATTAGGGGTTAAAAAAATTTAATCGAGTGGCGGCGATGTGGGGGGACCTCGGTTTAGGGGTACATAGGTAGTTTATGGGTGTTAGTGTACTTTAGAGTACAGTAGTTAAGAGCTTTATGAACCGGCGTTAGCCCAGAAAGCTCTTAACTCCTGACTTTTTTCTGCGGCTGGAGTTTTGTCGTTAGATCTCTAACGCTCACTTCAGCCACGACTCTAAATACCGGAGTTAGAAAGATCCCATTGAAAAGATAGGATACGTAATTTACGTAAGGGGATCTGCGGTATGGAAAAGTCGCGGCTGAAGAGTGAGCGTTAGACCCTATTTTGAGTGACTCCAAATACCTGAGGGCGGTAAAAACCAGCGTTAGTAGCCTCTAACGCTGGTTTTCACGGCTACCGCCCAACTCTAAATCTAGGCCTTAGGGTTTATTTTACAGGTAAGTATTTAGTTTTAAATAGGAATAATTTATTAAAGTATAGTGTAGTGATAGGTGTAATTGTAACTTAGGCTAGTTTTTATTTTACAGGTTAATTTCTCTTTATTTTAACTAGGTATCTATTAAATAGTTAATAACTATTTAATAGCTATTGTACCTAGTTAAAATAAATACAAAGTTACCTGTAAAATAAATATAAATCCTAAAATAGCTACAATATAATTATTATTTATATTGTAGCTATATTAGGGTTTATTTTAAAGGTAAGTATTTAGTTTTAAATAGGATTAATTTAGTTAATAAGAGTTAAATTTATTTAGATGTATTTAATTAATATTTAAGTTAGGGGGGTGTTAAGGTTAGTGTTAGACTTAGGTTTAGGGGTTAATAATTTTATTAGAGTTGCGGCGGTGTAGGTGGGGCAGGATAGGGGTTAATAATTTTATTACAGTGGCGGCGGTGTAGGGGGGGCAGGATAGGGGTTAATACATTTTTTATAGGTGGCGACGGTGTAGGGGGGGCAGATTAGGGGTTAATAAGTTTAAGATAGGTTGCGGTGGGGTCCGGGAGCGGTGGTTTAGGGGTTAAACTATTTAGTTGCGGCGGGGTCCGGGATCGGCAGGATAGGGGTTAATACATTTATTATAGGTGGCGACGGTATAGGGGGGGCAGGATAGGGGTTACTAGGTATAATGTAGGTGGCGGCGGTGTCCGGGAGCGGCGGTTTAGGGGTTAATACATTTATAAGAGCTGGGCGGGGTCTAGGAGCGGCGGTTTAGGGGTAAATAAGTTTATTATAGTGGCGGAGGGGTCTAGGAGCGGCGGTTTAGGGGTTAATACATTTATTATAGTTGCGGGGGGGGTCTAGGAGCGGCGGTTTAGGGGTTAATACATTTATAAGAGTTGCGGCGGGGTCTAGGAGCGGTGGTTTAGGGGTTAGTAACTTTATTTAGTTGCGGGGGGCTCCGGGGGCGCCGGTATAGGGGGTAGAACAGTATAGTATAGTGTGGGTGCTTAGTGACAGGCTAGCAATAAAGCTGTAAAAAAGCTGAAGAGCAGCGAGATTGGATGAGTGATAACTATCACAATCCGCTGCTCATCGCCCCGTACTTGGTGCGCGGCTTTTTGACAGCTTTTTTGATAACTTGGGCGAACGTATTCAGGTCCGCGGTGGCGATGGTAGGCGAGCTTAGGCGGACGTATTGGACCGGCGAAAGCAGGTAAAGTAGACGGCTTGATAAGTACCCCTCAGAGTTGCTTACTTGTATTGCAGGGTACAGTGTATATAGAAGTATCCATACGTATTTGATGCTTATGTAATTTTATATTTATGTAATTTTGTATTTATGTATTTTTAACTCATTAACCCTTTCTATTGTTTTCTATGTTTTTTATGTTTACCAAGTAAAATAGTTTTTATTAATACATACCAGTTTAATGTTTAACTATTAAATTACTTTTTGGACTTTACACCCTTGTGAACAAAAATTATTTTTTGAATCAATATATTCAATAATTTTGAACTAGTCTTGTGTGTGAAAATAGTTAGTATTTTTTATTTTGAATACCCCCTTTATATTTATAGGCTTCAGCAAAATTTCTTTGCGCAAAATAAGAGTTTATGATTGTGTTTAGGGGTAAAAATTTACCATACTCCACAGAGGAGAAGTAAACCTATGCTTGTCCAAGAGAATTGAACCAGATTCTACCAGATTCTACCAGACTCCATAGAGCTCAAAGTTCATTACAGAAAGAAAGAGCTAGCTTACTCCAAAAGAGGAGATGTGTTGATGGTAACGGCCACACATAAATACCTGGAGACGCTCTGTAGGCTACATATACAACGCCCGAAGGCGAATTTGCCAATAAGAGAACTGTATTTTGTCATAGAGGTGTACTTCCCTCGTCTGGAGATACTATGTTGCAATGCATCCAACAGACTTGACAAATCTAATACATACTGATGGATTTTCATGTTGCATTTATGTATTAACCTTGTGTGTATACATCGCTTCTGCTTTACACATTACACTGAATCTAATGTCTGGTTTTGAATGTGTTGAACACAGGTTGTACCTCGACAATTTAAACGGGTTCTGAGAGCAGCTGGGTGTAGCCCTGTGTTTCACCACCTTCTCTTATTTTCAGCTAGTATGTGATACGTTTAGCTAACTGCATGGCTTGTGAATGTCAAACTATTTTGTGCCCTGCATGTTTCATGTTTGCTACTAACTTATTGCATAACATTGAAGTATTACTTGAATACCCTAGATCCCATTTTTTATCCTGCCCGGGATATAACTTTACATAGTCAGTGAAGGGACTGTGTGCAGTTGGGAGAGGCTATTCTCAATTTACTTCGCTAATTCTATACTAGCCCACATTACAGTCAATGGGGTACACTCTGACCGGTCAGTTTTCATTGTAAATTTTGCTTTGTACTTGTTATACAATATACAGCTATCAAATATCAAGCCTATAGTATAATTGTTAATTCATACATAAATTCATCTTCCAGGAAGGGAGATATATTGTGTCACGTAGTTTAGGTGCATATGTCAATAAAGTGCTATTGTTTACTTGCAATCTGGAGCATATTTATTCAGAGAAGAGTTCTGAAGTCCCTGTCTTTTTGGAAATAATTATTTCATATTTCCAATTCTTTCTTATATATTTTTCTTGACATACCACATCTGGCAACTGCTTCCTACTTTGATATCCTTCTTGAATCTCTCTCTCTCTCTCTCTCTCTCTCTCTCTCTCTCTCTCTCTATATATATATATATATATATATATATATATATATATATACATATTTAGACATGTATATCTATGTATCTTTACGTTAAAGCCCTTTGCAGCCTTTTTTTTTTCTAAAACCTGAGACCTCTGATCTTTTTTTCTAACTTTTTTGTGCAATATTTTTAAAAACAAATTTTATTAGTGTTATTATGAGTGTAACTGTACTTTGTAATGTATTTTTAATGTGTTCTATGGCACTTTTTTGTCTCGCAAAACTGTTAACCAGAGCTCTAAGGTCACACTATCCGGATGTGCATTAAATTCAATTGCGCTCAAGCAATCAAGCAAACGTGTTTACTTTTAACTTGTAATACAATCCCTACATCCGGCGCGAGCAAATATCTGCGATAAATCCGATATCGCTTGCACGTTACTGTGAGCGCGCCACTCATAATCTGGTCCATAGTCATCCCTGATTGGCTAATATGCAAGTTTTTCGAAAGAACTGAGATAAGGGGGCAGTCTGCAGAGGTTTAGATACCAGGTAATCACAGAGGTAAAAAGTATATTAATATAAGTGTTGTTTATGCAAAACTTGGGAATGGGTAATAAAGGGATTATCTATCTATTTAAACAATAACAATTTTCAATTAGACTGTCCCTTTAAGTGCTATTGCATTGTCTTTTTATTATATATTTATTGATTATGCAGTTCTACTCTAGTTAATGGACCTTTAATGAGTTTGTAATTAAACCGGGGCCCATTGTTATATGTTCCCTTGTCAGGCCTGCTTTTCTCAGTTCCACCCCTTCCCAATCATTCTCTTTCAGTCTAGTCCATGCTCTGAGGTGGTCACAAATAGAAAAAAAATACTTTATGCAAATAATAACAAAATGTTAGTCATAGACAATGATCAGCTGTCTCTTAAAGGAACATTAAAGTAATGTTCTCTATATTTCGATAGCACATATGAGCAAATAAACTCTGCATTGTTTTGCACTCCAGGAGAATCCCCTCCAGCCACTGGGGGCAGTAGAAAAAAAGTTTCATAGTTAAAAGTACATGAAACCCAACATTTTTCTTTCATGATTCAGATAGAGAATACAATTTTAAACACTTTTCTAATTTACTTATATTATCTAATCTGTTTCATTCTCTTGGTATCATGTGTTGAAGGAGCAGCAGTGCACTACTGGTTTCTAACTGAACACATGGGTGAGCCAATCACAATCAATATATCTATGCAGCCACCAATCAACAGCAAGAACTTAGGTTCTCTGCTGCTCCTGAGCTTGCCTAGATAAACATTTCAGCAAATGATAACAAGAGAAGGAAGCAAATTAAATAATAAAAGTAAATTGGAAAGTTGTTTAAAATTGTATTCTCTATCTGAATCATAAAAGAAAAATTTTGGGTTTCATGTCCCTTTAAATTACACAGAAGGGGCCAAACATCGTTGCATGCTACAGTGCTGGATAAGAGCAGCAGGCAGCTTTATCCAGCACAGTTTTTAAACAGTTTTGCAATGCATTTCTATGATCAAACTTGCTTTATTCTCTTGGTATCCTTTGTTGAAGGAGCAATAATGCATTACTTGTAGCTAGCTAAAAGCCAATGACAGGAGGCATATATGTGCATTCACAAATCAACAACTTCTGAGCCTACCTAGGTATGCTTTTCACAATGTATACAAAGAGAATGAAATGAAATGAAATCTGAATCTGAGTCTGAATCATGAAATAAAAAATTGGGTTTCATGTCTCTTTAAGTCTCACTTGTCTGACCATGAATATGTTTGTCATGTTGTTAATTACAGGAATTTTGAGGTATCTGCAAGGCAGGATGAGATTGTTTTGACAGGGCAATGTTATTGTGTAATTGATCTGGGGTTATTACAGGAATGTGAAAGCTAGCTGCAGCGCAGGATGCACGTATAGTCACCCAATAACTTTTGGGGCTGGGAAGAGGAAAACAGATGTTTTTGTGTTAAGACCAATATGAATTTTCTATATTTTTAGGACATCCCCATTCAAGAACCAAACACAAAGTTGCAGGTGAGATTGATATACGTATTTGTGTAAAATTACAATGAATTACAGGTAAGTAAAAATATGGAGGTGGCAGATAAGTGCAAAAAAATTACATCCAAAAACTGTAATTGAATGTTAACTGAATGTAAGGATTAATAGATTCTCTCCCTCAGGTATCTGTCTAACTATCTGTCTATCTATATCTTTGTCTGTCTTCCCATCTCTAACGTCTATCTATCCATATATTTATCTCTTTATCTATCTATCTATCTATCTATCTCTCTGTCTGTCTATTTATCTATCATCTATCTATCTATCTATCTATCTATCTATCATCTATCTATCATCTATCTTTCTATCATCTATCTATCATCTATCTATCTATCTATCCATCTATCTATCTATCTATCTATCTATCTATCATATAACTATCTAGCATATAACTATCTAGCATATAACTATCTAGCATATAACTATCTAGCATATAACTATCTAGCATATCACTATCTATCTAGCATATAACTATCTATCTATCTATCATATATCTATTTATCTCTCCATCTGTCTATCCAATTATTTGTCTGTCTGTCTATCTATATTAAAGTTGTCACATCCTAAATTGATCAATTCATTCTATATAGTAAAGAATTTATACATTAGAATATACAACTTTATAACTAATCTTTAATCAAACGTGTGTAGCCATTAAATAGGAATTTAAACATTTGCTAAGTCTGTGGTCCTGAAAGATTATTATTAACTTATATTATTATTTCCCTAAAAGCTATGAAGATATTACTAAGCACCATTGTATCATAAGGCATTAAAGGAACAGTGTACTGTTAAATTGTTTTCCCCTTAATGTGTTTTCAAAAACTTGTTATAGTGCAGAGTTTAAACTGTATGGAAAATTGTTCATGTGTTGTTTATTTTGGTAGATGAAATAGCAGTATCTGCTAATTGAAACCACAACCCAATACAAACGTCTGAGGTTTACAGGGAAAACAGACCTCTATCTTATCTATTTAATTATTTACACAAAGTCCTCTGTATCTTATAATCACTGTTTACTCAAACGCAAATACTTTGGGCTTGGTATTCAAAACCGGCATAGAGAGAAATCACACAAAATCTTTGGGATTTTTTTTAGACCTTGTATTGTAATGGAAAAGTCTCTGTTTCACATAAAGAACACTACATAGCAACATAAACATTTCTCAAGATAAAATTTGTGTTTCTAAAAAATGTTAAGGGCCTTGTCGTACCAACGGGACTTTTAGATCATCTCACATGGGACAATGGAAAATTACATTTTCAGTATCTCTCTTTTTTTACGCCCGCTGGTATTATGAGTCTTGCATGTTTAGGGTCACCGCAAACTTCTTTGGCCTTACCGCAAAACGACTTACGTAAACTTTGTAAAGTCTTTTTTCTATGGGACTTCCATAGCGCCGGTATTACGAGTCTGTCCGGGTACACCCTACCCTGTCAAGAGTCCTAACACATTTAAATGTCAATAGTTATGAGTTTTATGGTACAACGCCGTAACATAAAACTCATAACTAAAGTGCAAAAAAGTACACTAACACCCATAAACGACCTATTAACCCCTAAACCGAGGCCCTTCGCAAACACTATAATAAAAATTTTAACCCCTAATCTGCCACTCCGGACACCGCCGCCACCTACATTATATTTATGAACCCCTAATCTGCTGCCCCCAACATCGCCGACACCTACATTATATTTATTAACCCCTAATCTGCCACCCCCAACATCGCCGACACCTACATTATAATTGTTAACCCCTAATCTGCTGCTCCGGACACCGCCGCCACCTACATTATATGTATTAACCCCTAATCTGCCGCCCCCAATGTCGCCGCCAACTACCTACATTTATTAGCCCCTAATCTGCCGCCCACAACGTTGCCACCACTATATTAAAGTTATTAACCCCTAACCCTAAGTTTAACCCTAAACCTAACACCCACTAACTTAAATATAATTTAAATAAATCAAAATAAATATTCCTATCATTAACTAAATTATTCCTATTTAAAACTAAATACTTACCTATAAAATAAACCCTAAGCTAGCTACATTATAACTAACTAGTCCTAAAGCCCGTGTACACGGGCCATTTTTTGCAGTACAGCGGTCCCACCCCTTTCTCTCTCTCTATCCCCCCTTTCTTTTGTGCTCTCTCCCCCCTCTCTTTTGCGCTCTCTCCCCCTCTCTTTTGCGCTCTCTTCCCCCACTCTTTTGCGCTCTCTCCCCCCTCTCTTTTGCGCTCTCTCCCCCTCTCTTTTGCGCTCTCTCCCCCCTCTCTTTTGCTCTCTCTCCCCCTCTCTTTTGCGCTCTCTCCCCTCTCTTTTGCGCTCTCTCCCCCTCTATTTTGCGCTCTCTCCCCCCTCTCTATTGCGCTCTCTCCCCCCTCACTTTTGCGCTCTCTCCCCCCTCTCTTTTGCGCTCTCTCCCCCCTCTCTTTTGTGCAATCTCCCCCCTCTCTTTTGCGCAATCTCCCCCCTCTCTTTTGTGCACTCTCCCCCCTCTCTTTTGTACTCTCTCCCCTCTCTTTTGTGCTCTCTCCCCCCTCTCTTTTGTGCTCTCTCCCCCCTCTATTTTGCTGTCTCTCTCCCCCCTCTCTTTTGATGTCTCTCTCCCTCCTCTATTTTGCTGTCTCTCTCCCCCCTCTCTTTTGCGCTCTCTCCCCCTCTCTTTTGTGCACTCTCCCCCCTCTCTTTTGTGCACTCTCCCCCCTCTCTTTTGTGCACTCTCCCCCCTCTCTTTTGCGTACTCTCCCCCTCTCTTTTGTGCTCTCTCCCCCTCTCTTTTGCTGTCTCTCTCCCCCCTCTCTTTTGCTGTCTTTCTCCCCCCTCTCTTTTGCTGTCTCTCTCCCCCCTCTCTTTTGCTGTCTCTCTCCCCCTCTCTTTTGCTGTCTCTCTCCCACCTCTCTTTTGCTGTTTTTCTCCCCCCTCTCTTTTACTGTCTTTCTCCCCCCTCTCTTTTATTGTCTCTCTCCCCCCTCTCTTTTGCTGTCTCTCTCCTCCTCTCTTTTGTGATCTCTCCCCCCTCTCTTTTGCTGTCTCTCTCCCTCCTCTCTTTTGCTGTCTCTCTCCCCCCTCTCTTTTATTGTCTCTCTCCCCCCTCTCTTTTGCTGTCTCTCTCCTCCTCTCTTTTGCGCTCTCTCCCCCTCTCTTTTGCTCACTCTCCCCCCTCTCTTTGCACACTCTCTGCCCTCTCTTTTGCGCACTCTCTCCCCTCTCTTTTGCGCACTCTCCCCCTCTCTTTTGTGCACTTTCCCCCCTCTCTTTTGTGCACTCTCCCCCCTCTCTTTTGTGCACTCTCCCCTCTCTCTTTTGTGCACTCTCCCCCTCTCTTTTGTGCTCTCTCCCCCCTCTCTTTTGTGCTCTCTCCCCCCTCTTTTGTGCTCTCTCCCCCCCTCTTTTGTGCTCTCTCCCCCCTCTTTTGCTGTCTCTCTCCCCCTCTCTTTTGCTGTCTCTCTCCCCCTCTCTTTTGCTGTCTCTCTCCCTCCTCTCTTTTGCTGTCTTTCTCCCCCCTCTCTTTTACTGTCTCTCTCCCCCCTCTCTTTTGCTGTTTCACTTCCCCCTCTCTTTTGCTGTCTATCTCCCCCTCTCTCTTTTGCTGTCTCTCTCTCTCTCCCTCTCTCTATCCCCCTCTTCTGCTCTCTCTATCCACCCTGCCTTTTCTGCTCTCTCTATCCCCCCTCTTTAGAGCTCTCTGTCTCCCCGCGTCATGCTCGGCCCCGCCCACGTCACAACCAACCCCGCCCATGCCACGACCGGCCACGCCCACGTCACACCCGTCCGACCACACCCACACTGCACCCTTCTGGCCACGTCAACTCCGTACCAGCCCGGCCACGCCCATTCCTCCACCACACGATGCCAGGAGGTCAGTTGAAAGGCCAGGTGTCCTCGCACGCAGTCTTTACTGCGCATGACAGTTTCGGACAAACACACTTGGCCTTTTATTATATAGGATAGTTACATTGTATCTAGCTTAGGGTTTATTTTTATTTTACAGGCAAGTTTGTATTTATTTTAACTAGGTAGAATAGTTACTAAATAGTTATTAATTATTTAATAACTACCTAGCTAAAATAAATACAAATTTACCTGTAAAATAAAACCAAACCTAAGTTACACTAACACCTAACACTTCACTATAATTAAATAAATTAACTAAATTAAATACAATTACCTAAATTAAATTAAATTAGCTAAAGTACAAAAAAACCAACTCTAAATTACAGAAAATAATAAACAAATTACAGATATTTAAACTAATTACACCTAATCTAAGAGCCCTATCAAAATAATAAAAAGCCCCCCCAAAATAAAAAAAGCCTAGCCTAATGCAAACAACCCCCCAACAGTAAAACTCACCACACACACAACCAACCCCCCAAATAAAATACTATCTAAAAAAATCTTAGCTCCCATTGCCCTGAAAAGGGCATTTGAATGGGCATTAAAAGGGCAGTTAGCTCTTTTGCCGCTCAAACCCTAACCTAAAAATAAAACCCACCCAATAAACCCTTAAAAAAACCTAACACTCACCCCCTGAAGATCGACTTACCGGGAGATGTTTTCATCCAAGCCGGGCCGAAGTCCTCAATGAAGCCGGGAAAAGTCTTCATCCAAGCCAGACGAAGTGGTCCTCCAGATAGGCAGAAGTCTTCATCCAGACAGCATCTTCTATCTTCATCCATCCGGTGCGGAGAGGGTCCATCTTCAAGACATCCAACGCGGAGCATCATCTTTATCCGGAGTCTTCTTACTGAATGAAGGTACCTTTAAGTGACGTCATCCAAGATGGCGTCCCTTAGATTTCGATTGGCTGATAGAATTCTATCAGCCAATCAGAATTAAGGTAGAAAAAATCCTATTGGCTTTTGCAATCAGCCAATAGGATTGAAGTTCAATCCTATTGGCTGATCCAATCAGCCAATAGGATTGAGCTCGCATTCTATTGGCTGATTGGAACAGCCAATAGAATGCAAGCTCAATCCTATTGGCTTATTGCATCAGCCAATAGGATTTTTTTCTACCTTAATTCCGATTGGCTGATAGAATTCTATCAGCCAATCGGAGTCTAAGGGACGCCATCTTGGATGACATCACTTAAAGGTACCTTCATTCAGTAAAAAGACTCCGGATGAAGAGGATGCTCCGCGTCGGATGTCTTGAAGATGGACCCTCTCTGCGCCGGATGGATGAAGATAGAAGATGCCGTCTGGATGAAGACTTCTCCCCGTCTGGAGGACCACTTTTGCCCGGCTTGGATGAAGACTTCTGCCCGCCTGGAGGACCAATTCGCCCGGCTTGGATGAAGACGTCTCCCGGTAAGGCTTGGATGAAGACGTCTCCCGGTAAGTCGATCTTCAGGGGGTTAGTGTTAGGTTTTTTTAAGGGTGTATTGGGTGGGTTTTATTTTTAGGTTAGCGTTTGGGCGGCAAAAGAGCTAACTGCCCTTTTAAGGGCAATGCCCATCCAAATGCCCTTTTCAGGGTAATGGGGAGCTTAGGTTTTTTTAGATAGTATTTTATTTGGGGGTTGGTTGTGTGGGTGGTGGGTTTTACTGTTGGGGGGGTTGTTTGTATTTTTTTTACAGGTAAAAGAGCTGATTACTTTGGGGCAATGACCCGCAAAAGGCCCTTTTAAGGGCTATTGGTAGTTTAGTTTAGGCTAGGGTTTTTTTATTTTTGGGGCTTTTTTATTTTAATAGGGCTATTAGATTAGGTGTAGGTGTGTTTAAATATCTTGTAATTTGTTTATTATTTTCTGTAATTTAGTGTTTGTTTGTTTTTGTACTTTAGCTAATTTAATTTTATCTTATAATCACTGTTTACTCAAACGCCAATACTTTGGGCTTGGTATTCAAAACCGGCATAGAGAGAAATCACACAAAATCTTTAGGATTTTTTTTAGGCCTTGTATTGTAATGGAAAAGTCTCTGTTTCACATAAAGAACACTACATAGCAACATAAACATTTCTCAAGATAACATTTGTGTTTCTAAAAAATGTTCAGGGCCTTGTCGTACCAACGGGACTTTTAGATCATCTCACATGGGACAATGGAAAATTACATTTTAAGTATATCTCTTTTTTTACGCCCACTGGTATTATGAGTCTTGCAGGTTTAGGGTCACTGCAAACTTCTTTGGCCTTACCGCAAAACGACTTACGTAAACTTTGTAAAGTCTTTTTTCTATGGGACTTCCATAGCGCCGGTATTACGAGTCTGTCCGGGTACACCCTACCCTGTCAAGAGTCCTAACACATTTAAAAGTCAGTAGTTATGAGTTTTATGGTACAACGCCGTAACATAAAACTCATAACTAAAGTGCTAAAAAGTACACTAACACCCATAAACGACCTATTAACCCCTAAACCGAGGCCCCCCCGCATCGCAAACACTATAATAAAAATTTTAACCCCTAATCTGCCACTCCGGACACCGCCGCCACCTACATTATATTTATGAACCCCTAATCTGCTGCCCCCAACATCGCCCCCCTCTCTTTTGCTGTCTTTCTCCCCCCTCTCTTTTACTGTCTTTCTCCCCCCCTCTCTTTTACTGTCTCTCTCCCCCCTCTCTTTTGCTGTCTCTCTCCCCCTCTCTTTTGTGATCTCTCCCCCTCTCTTTTGCTGTCTCTCTCCCTCCTCTCTTTTGCTGTCTCTCTCCCCCCTCTCTTTTGCGCTCTCTCCCCCTCTCTTTTGCTCACTCTCCCCCCTCTCTTTTGCACACTCTCCGCCCTCTCTTTTGCGCACTCTCTCCCCTCTCTTTTGCGCCCTCTCCCCCTCTCTTTTGTGCACTCTCCCCCCTCTCTTTTGTGCACTCTCCCCCCTCTCTTTTGTGCACTCTCCCCCCTCTCTTTTGTGCTCTCTCCCCCCTCTCTTTTGTGCTCTCTCCCCCCTCTTTTGTGCTCTCTCCCCCCCTCTTTTGTGCTCTCTCCCCCCTCTTTTGCTGTCTCTCTCCCCCCTCTCTTTTGCTGTCTCTCTCCCCCTCTCTTTTACTGTCTCTCTCCCCCCTCTCTTTTGCTGTCTCACTTCCCCCTCTCTTTTGCTGTCTATCTCCCCCTCTCTCTTTTGCTGTCTCTCTCTCTCTCTGTCTCCCCGCGTCACGCCTGGCCCCGCCCACGTCACGACCAACCCCGTCCATGTCACGACCTGCCACGCCCACGTCGCACCCGTCCGGCCACACCAACATCGCACCCTTCTGGCCACGTCAACTCCGTACCCGCCCGGCCACACCCATTCCTCCATCACACGATGCCAGGAGGTCAGTTGAAAGGCCAGGTGTGTTTGTCCTCGCAAGCAGTCTCTACTGCGCATGACAGTTTCGGACAAACACACTTGGCCTTTTATTATATTGGATAGTTACATTGTATCTAGCTTAGGGTTTATTTTTATTTTACAGGCAAGTTTGTATTTATTTTAACTAGGTAGAATAGTTACTAAATAGTTATTAATTATTTAATAACTACCTAGCTAAAATAAATACAAATTTACCTGTAAAATAAAACCAAACCTAAGTTACACTAACACCTAATACTACACTATAATTAAATAAATTAACTAAATTAAATTAAATTAGCTAAAGTACAAAAAAAACCCTCTAAATTACAGAAAATAATAAACAAATTACAGATATTTAAACTAATTACACCTAATCTAAGAGCCCTATCAAAATAATAAAAAGCCCCCCCAAAATAAAAAAACCCCTAGCCTAAACTACCAATAGCCCTTAAAAGGGCCTTTTGTGGGGCATTGCCCCAAAGTAGTCAGCTCTTTTACCTGTAAAAAAAAATACAAACAACCCCCCAACAGTAAAACTCACCACACACACAACCAACCCCCCAAATAAAATACTATCTAAAAAAATCTAAGCTCCCATTGCCCTGAAAAGGGCATTTGGATGGGCATTGCCCTTAAAAGGACAGTTATCTCTTTTGCCGACCAAACCCTAACCTAAAAATAAAACCCACCCAATACACCCTTAAAAAAACCTAACACTCACCCCCTGAAGATCGACTTACCGGGAGATGTTTTCATCCAAGCCGGGCCGAAGTCCTCAATGAAGCCGGGAAAAGTCTTCATCAAAGCCGGGCGAAGTGGTCCTCCAGACAGGCAGAAGTCTTCATCCAGACAGCATCTTCTATCTTCATCCATCCGGCGCGGAGAGGGTCCATCTTCAAGACATCCGACGCAGAGCATCGTCTTTATCCGGAGTCTTCTTACTGAATGAAGGTACCTTTAAGTGACGTCATCCAAGATGGCGTCCCTTAGATTTCGATTGGCTGATAGAATTCTATCAGCCAATTGGAATTAAAGTAGAAAAAATCCTATTGGCTGATGCAATCAGCCAATAGGATTGAAGTTCAATCCTATTGGCTGATCCAATCAGCCAATAGGATTGAGCTCGCATTCTATTGGCTGATTGGAACAGCCAATAGAATGCAAGCTCAATCCTATTGGCTTATTGCATCAGCCAATAGGATTTTTTTCTACCTTAATTCCGATTGGCTGATAGAATTCTATCAGCCAATCGGAATCTAAGGGACGCCATCTTGGATGACATCACTTAAAGGTACCTTCATTCAGTAAAAAGACTCCGGATGAAGAGGATGCTCCGCGTCGGATGTCTTGAAGATGGACCCTCTCTGCACCGGATGGATGAAGATAGAAGATGCCGTCTGGATGAAGACTTCTCCCCATCTGGAGGACCACTTTTGCCCAGCTTGGATGAAGAATTCTGCCCGTCTGGAGGACCAATTCGCCCGGCTTGGATGAAGACGTCTCCCAGTAAGTCGATCTTCAGGGGGTTAGTGTTAGGTTTTTTTAAGGGTGTATTGGGTGGGTTTTATTTTTAGGTTAGCGTTTGGGCGGCAAAAGAGCTAACTGCCCTTTTAAGGGCAATGCCCATCCAAATGCCCTTTTCAGGGCAATGGGGAGCTTAGGTTTTTTTAGATAGTATTTTATTTGGGGGTTGGTTGTGTGGGTGGTGGGTTTTACTGTTGGGGGGGTTGTTTGTATTTTTTTTTACAGGTAAAAGAGCTGATTACTTTGGGGCAATGACCCGCAAAAGGCCCTTTTAAGGGCTATTGGTAGTTTAGTTTAGGCTAGGGTTTTTTTTATTTTTGGGGCTTTTTTATTTTAATAGGGCTATTAGATTAGGTGTAGGTGTGTTTAAATATCTTGTAATTTGTTTATTATTTTCTGTAATTTAGTGTTTGTTTGTTTTTGTACTTTAGCTAATTTAATTTTATCTTATAATCACTGTTTACTCAAACGCCAATACTTTGGGCTTGGTATTCAAAACCGGCATAGAGAGAAATCACACAAAATCTTTAGGATTTTTTTTAGGCCTTGTATTGTAATGGAAAAGTCTCTGTTTCACATAAAGAACACTACATAGCAACATAAACATTTCTCAAGATAACATTTGTGTTTCTAAAAAATGTTCAGGGCCTTGTCGTACCAACGGGACTTTTAGATCATCTCACATGGGACAATGGAAAATTACATTTTAAGTATATCTCTTTTTTTACGCCCACTGGTATTATGAGTCTTGCAGGTTTAGGGTCACTGCAAACTTCTTTGGCCTTACCGCAAAACGACTTACGTAAACTTTGTAAAGTCTTTTTTCTATGGGACTTCCATAGCGCCGGTATTACGAGTCTGTCCGGGTACACCCTACCCTGTCAAGAGTCCTAACACATTTAAAAGTCAGTAGTTATGAGTTTTATGGAACAACGCCGTAACATAAAACTCATAACTAAAGTGCTAAAAAGTACACTAACACCCATAAACGACCTATTAACCCCTAAACCGAGGCCCCCCCCCGCATCGCAAACACTATAATAAAAATTTTAACCCCTAATCTGCCACTCCGGACACCGCAGCCACCTACATTATATTTATGAACCCCTAATCTGCTGCCCCCAACATCGCCCCCCTCTCTTTTGCTGTCTTTCTCCCCCCTCTCTTTTACTGTCTTTCTCCCCCCCTCTCTTTTACTGTCTCTCTCCCCCCTCTCTTTTGCTGTCTCTCTCCCCCTCTCTTTTGTGATCTCTCCCCCTCTCTTTTGCTGTCTCTCTCCCTCCTCTCTTTTGCTGTCTCTCTCCCCCCTCTCTTTTGCGCTCTCTCCCCCTCTCTTTTGCTCACTCTCCCCCCTCTCTTTTGCACACTCTCCGCCCTCTCTTTTGCGCACTCTCTCCCCTCTCTTTTGCGCCCTCTCCCCCTCTCTTTTGTGCACTCTCCCCCCTCTCTTTTGTGCACTCTCCCCCCTCTCTTTTGTGCACTCTCCCCCCTCTCTTTTGTGCTCTCTCCCCCCTCTCTTTTGTGCTCTCTCCCCCCTCTTTTGTGCTCTCTCCCCCCCTCTTTTGTGCTCTCTCCCCCCTCTTTTGCTGTCTCTCTCCCCGCTCTCTTTTGCTGTCTCTCTCCCCCTCTCTTTTACTGTCTCTCTCCCCCCTCTCTTTTGCTGTCTCACTTCCCCCTCTCTTTTGCTGTCTATCTCCCCCTCTCTCTTTTGCTGTCTCTCTCTCTCTCTGTCTCCCCGCGTCACGCCTGGCCCCACCCACGTCACGACCAACCCCGTCCATGTCACGACCTGCCACGCCCACGTCGCACCCGTCCGGCCACACCCACATCGCACCCTTCTGGCCACGTCAACTCCGTACCCGCCCGGCCACGCCCATTCCTCCATCACACGATGCCAGGAGATCAGTTGAAAGGCCAGGTGTGTTTGTCCTCGCAAGCAGTCTCTACTGCGCATGACAGTTTCGGACAAACACACTTGGCCTTTTATTATATTGGATAGTTACATTGTATCTAGCTTAGGGTTTATTTTTATTTTACAGGCAAGTTTGTATTTATTTTAACTAGGTAGAATAGTTACTAAATAGTTATTAATTATTTAATAACTACCTAGCTAAAATAAATACAAATTTACCTGTAAAATAAAACCAAACCTAAGTTACACTAACACCTAACACTACACTATAATTAAATAAATTAACTAAATTAAATTAAATTAGCTAAAGTACAAAAAAACCCTCTAAATTACAGAAAATAATAAACAAATTACAGATATTTAAACTAATTACACCTAATCTAAGAGCCCTATCAAAATAATAAAAAGCCCCCCCAAAATAAAAAAAACCCTAGCCTAAACTACCAATAGCCCTTAAAAGGGCCTTTTGTGGGGCATTGCCCCAAAGTAGTCAGCTCTTTTACCTGTAAAAAAAAATACAAACAACCCCCCAACAGTAAAACTCACCACACACACAACCAACCCCCCAAATAAAATACTATCTAAAAAAATCTAAGCTCCCATTGCCCTGAAAAGGGCATTTGGATGGGCATTGCCCTTAAAAGGACAGTTATCTCTTTTGCCGACCAAACCCTAACCTAAAAATAAAACCCACCCAATACACCCTTAAAAAAACCTAACACTCACCCCCTGAAGATCGACTTACCGGGAGATGTTTTCATCCAAGCCGGGCCGAAGTCCTCAATGAAGCCGGGAAAAGTCTTCATCAAAGCCGGGCGAAGTGGTCCTCCAGACAGGCAGAAGTCTTCATCCAGACAGCATCTTCTATCTTCATCCATCCGGCGCGGAGAGGGTCCATCTTCAAGACATCCGACGCAGAGCATCGTCTTTATCCGGAGTCTTCTTACTGAATGAAGGTACCTTTAAGTGACGTCATCCAAGATGGCGTCCCTTAGATTTCGATTGGCTGATAGAATTCTATCAGCCAATCGGAATTAAAGTAGAAAAAATCCTATTGGCTGATGCAATCAGCCAATAGGATTGAAGTTCAATCCTATTGGCTGATCCAATCAGCCAATAGGATTGAGCTCGCATTCTATTGGCTGATTGGAACAGCCAATAGAATGCAAGCTCAATCCTATTGGCTTATTGCATCAGCCAATAGGATTTTTTTCTACCTTAATTCCGATTGGCTGATAGAATTCTATCAGCCAATCGTAAATCTAAGGGACGCCATCTTGGATGACATCACTTAAAGGTACCTTCATTCAGTAAAAAGACTCCGGATGAAGAGGATGCTCCGCGTCGGATGTCTTGAAGATGGACCCTCTCTGCACCGGATGGATGAAGATAGAAGATGCCGTCTGGATGAAGACTTCTCCCCATCTGGAGGACCACTTTTGCCCAGCTTGGATGAAGAATTCTGCCCGTCTGGAGGACCAATTCGCCCGGCTTGGATGAAGACGTCTCCCAGTAAGTCGATCTTCAGGGGGTTAGTGTTAGGTTTTTTTAAGGGTGTATTGGGTGGGTTTTATTTTTAGGTTAGCGTTTGGGCGGCAAAAGAGCTAACTGCCCTTTTAAGGGCAATGCCCATCCAAATGCCCTTTTCAGGGCAATGGGGAGCTTAGGTTTTTTTAGATAGTATTTTATTTGGGGGTTGGTTGTGTGGGTGGTGGGTTTTACTGTTGGGGGGGTTGTTTGTATTTTTTTTTACAGGTAAAAGAGCTGATTACTTTGGGGCAATGACCCGCAAAAGGCCCTTTTAAGGGCTATTGATAGTTTAGTTTAGTTTAGGCTAGGGTTTTTTTTATTTTAGGGGCTTTTTTTATTTTAATAGGGCTATTAGATTAGGTGTAATTAGTTTAAATATCTTGTAATTTGTTTATTATTTTCTGTAATTTAGTGTTTGTTTGTTTTTGTACTTTAGCTAATTTAATTTTATTTATTTAATTGTTGTTAATTTAGTTCATTTATTTAATTATAGTGTAGTGTTAGGTGTTATTGTAACTTAGGTTAGGTTTAGTTTACAGGTACTTTTGTATTTATTTTAGCTAGGTAGTTATTAAATAGTTAATAACTATTTAATAACTATTCTACCTAGTTAAAATAAATACAAACTTGCCTGTAAAATAAAAATAAACCCTAAGCTAGCTACAATGGAACTATTAGTTATATTGTAGCTATTTTAGGGTTTATTTTATAGGTAAGTATTTAGTTTTAAATAGGAATAATTTAGTTAATTATAGGAATATTTATTTAGATTTATTTAAATTATATTTAAGTTAGGGGTGTTAGGTTAAGGGTTAGACTTAAGTTTAGGGGTTAATAACTTTAATATAGTGGTGGCGACGTTGGGGGCGGCAGATTAGGGGTTAATAAATATAATGTAGGTGTCAGCGATGTTGGGGGCAGCAGATTAGGGGTTCATAACTATAATGTAGGTGACGGCAGTGTCCGGAGCGGCAGATTAGGGGTTAATAATATAATGTAGGTGTCGGCGATGTCGGGGACGGCAGATTAGGGGTTAATAAGTGTAAGATTAGGGGTGTTTAGATTCGGGGTTCATGTTAGGGTGTTAGGTGTAGACATAAATTTTATTTTCCCATAGGAATCAATGGGGCTGCGTTAAGGAGCTTTACACTGCTTTTTTGCAGGTGTTAGACTTTTTTTCAGCCGGCTCTCCCTGTTGATTCCTATGGGGAAATCGTGCACGAGCACGTACGACCAGCTCATTGCTGACTTAAGCAGCGCTGGCGGTGAGGGAAAACTGCTCGTTAGCACCGCATAGCCTCTAACGCAAAACTTGTAATCTAGGTGATAGTTTTTTGTAACCAGTGCTTAAGTACAGCATTTTTTAGTATAGGTGGGGATGCAACAGGCAAAATCAGTTATTTCAAAATAAAGGTAAAGGAGCAGTTTGTAAACAATTTACTAAACTCCAGCAGGTAAAATGGATAATTGGGAACACATTAAAGGGGATCAAATACTAGAGTACACTGCCCCTTTAAGATGAATATTGGACAATGTTACAGACAACAATACTGCTCCAATATTAGCTTAAACATTAGCCATTTTAAAAACTTTTCCAATTTACTTCTATTCCCATGATATTCTGTTTTGAAGAGATACCTAGGTAGGCATCTGGAGCGCTACATGGCAGGAAATAGTGCTGCCATCTAGTGCTCTTGTAAAACTCCTGCCACACAGTGCTCCAGAAATGGGCCGGCCCCTAAGCATACATCACTGCTTTTCAACAAAAGATACCAAGAGAATGAAGCTGTGATAATAGCAGTAAATTAGAAAGTTGTTTCAAATCGCATGCTCTATCTGTATCGTGAAAAAAAATTGGGTTTCATATCCATTTAAGTGACACATCATATGGATCAGCGTCTCTATGTCCTAAGCTATCCTGACTTGATAAACTCTTCTCTATGTCCTAAGCTATCCTGACTTGATAAACTCTTCTCTATGTCCTAAGCTATCCTGACTTGATAAACTCTTCTCTATGTCCTAAGCTATCCTGACTTGATAAACTCTTCTCTATGTCCTAAGCTATCCTGACTTGATAAACTCTTCTCTATGTCCTAAGCTATCCTGACTTGATAAACTCCCCAGGACTCTTTGTCTTCTCAATGACATCACATACACAGTTAAAGGAATATTAAAATGTAAATAAATGTTTGATAAAATAATGTATTCAAAACAAAAATTAGCCTGAGAATAATTTGCAAATGTATGTCTTTTTGTTTGTTTTTTAAATTTTATTTATATCCAACAATGTATACAAACATACATATTCCACATCAATGTGCCAGGCAAGGCAAACAGACATTATGAGAGTTATGTTGATGCAGAATCTTCAACGTTCACTTACAGGTTCAATGATTACCTTTTGCGGAGTATTTGTACACAATGTTGGGGGTTTTATTTTTAACATAACAAACTAAACAACAATAAACTAAACTAAAATAAAGCAAAACAAAACCAAGACCTCCTTCCATTAAAACTATGGAAATATATGTCAGCCTACGAAACAAGCGGGTGAAATATCCTCATATTTAGAATTTCAGGGTCATAGTGAATGATAATATAGTGTGTATTCTAATCAATATGAAATACGCTGGGGTCTGTAGCGTGGAACCTAAGACAAACAGCTACACAAGATGTCCAAATAACCCTACAACTGCTTACAGGTCTCATACATAAATGTTGTGGAAAGATATTAACTGATTATCAGTTCTTATAAGGTAAGATCTAGCATACTATGGTTGTTTATGAGTTAGAGCTGGTAGTAATACGCATGGTGTACAGGGGAGAAGATGGGGGCTATGGGGAGAGTTGGGTGAGTACTTGCATTTCAAGTTGTTATGCGATTTTAGGGATGCAGCTGCGAGGAATGTTCCTGGACCAGGTGCTATAAAATAATGTTATAGGAACTAAGGAAGTAGTACAGCATAGGGTTGTCCCTACAGGTATGCAACAAGAAACACCAAAAGAGGTGTCACTGATATTGCAGACCAAGCAGGGTTATGTGTTTTTCAAAAGCTGATGTTGTATAGATAAAAAGTATTTTGCAGACATAAATAAATATATTAGCGCTGCGGAATCTGTTGGCGCTCTACAAATAACCGATAATAATAACATAGATAGGTGCAGGGAGGGATGGTAGCAGCTGAACTCGCACTTTATATCGTCAATGTTATAATGGCTGCTTTAAATAAGATGAATGTACAAGTGTAGCAATCATGTGACCAACATTCCACTGTCATAAGAGGTAGAAAGAGAGGCGAGCTATGACACTGTACATATCAGATAGCCAAAAAGATCACTAATGTTTCAGTAGATTCAGCATTAATCAAACACACTTATAAAGCTGTAAACAATAAAACCAATACATTTCTTCAAAGTTTAAAGACATTGCAGTTATTACTAAAAGAGTGTTACAGCAGTTTACATCGGAGAAAGCAATTCCATGACGCTGCATTGTGGAAAATGTATAGTAATATCCTGCTACATACTAATAGTGATGTTGCGAATAGTTCGCCGGTGAATAGTTCCCGGCGAACATAGCTTGTTCGCGTTCGCCACGGCGGGCGAATATACGTGATGTTCGATCCGCCCCCTATTCGTCATCATTGAGTAAACTTTGACCCTGTATCTCACAGTCTGCAGACACATTTCAGCCAATCAGCAGCAGACACTCCCTCCCAGACCCTCCCAGCTCCTGGACAGCAGCCATTTTAGATTCATTCTGATCCTGCATTCTTAGTGAGAGGAGGGATAGTGTAGCTGCTGCTGATTTTATAGGGAAATTGATAGCTAGGCTAGTGTATTCAGTGTCCACTACAGTCCTGAAGGACTCATCTGATCTCTGCTGTAAGGACAGCACCCCAAAAAGCCCTTTTTAGGGCTAGAACATCAGTCTTTTTTTTTTTTTTTTGCCTGTGTAATTTTGACTGTGAAACATCAGTCTGCTTGTGTAATCTAATTGCAGTTGCCTGCCTGCAGTGCCACCACTCATATCTGTTGTAACAGTAGTGTAAATTTAAAAAAAAAAAACTTTTTTGACTGTGAAACATCAGTCTGCTAGTGTAATCTAATAGCAGTTGCCTGCCTGCCAGCGTGTGTGCCAGGTCCACTTGCCAACTAGTGCCACCACTCATATCTGTTGTAACAGTAGTGTAAATTTAAAAAAAAAAAACTTTTTTGACTGTGAAACATCAGTCTGCTAGTGTAATCTAATTGCAGTTGCCTGCCTGCCTGCCAGCGTGTGTGCCAGGCCCACTTGCTAAGTGCCACCACTCATATCTGTTGTAACAGTAGTGTAAATTTTAAAAAAAAAACTTTTTTGACTGTGAAACATCAGTCTGCTAGTGTAATCTAATTGCAGTTGCCTGCCTGCCTGCCAGCGTGTGTGCCAGGCCCACTTGCCAACTAGTGCCACCACTCATATCTGTTGTAACAGTAGTGTAATTTAAAAAAAAAAAAAACTTTTTTGACTGTGAAACATCAGTCTGCTAGTGTAATCTAATTGCAGTTGCCTGCCTGCCAGCGTGTGTGCCAGGCCCACTTGCCAACTAGTGCCACCACTCATATCTGTTGTAACAATAGTGTAATTTTTTTTTAAAAAAAAACTTTTTTGACTGTGAAACATCAGTCTGCTAGTGTAATCTAATTGTACTTGCCTGCCTGCCAGCGTGTGTGCCAGGCCCACTTGCCAACTAGTGCTACCACTCATATCTGTTGTAACAGTAGTGTAAATTTTTAAAAAAAGAAACTTTTTTGACTGTGAAACATCAGTCTGCTAGTGTAATCTAATTGCAGTTGCCTGCCTGCCAGCGTGTGTGCCAGGCCCACTTGCCAACTAGTGCCACCACTCATATCTGTTGTAACAGTAGTGTCAATGTTTTTTAAAAAAAACTTTTTTGACTGTGAAACATCAGTCTGCTAGTGTAATCTAATTGTAGTTGCCTGCCTGCCAGCGTGTGTGCCAGGTCCACTTGCTAACTAGTGCCACCACTCATATCTGTTGTAATAGTAGTGTAAATTTAAAAAAAAAAAAAACTTTTTTGACTGTGAAACATCAGTCTGCTAGTGTAATCTAATTGTAGTTGCCTGCCTGCCAGCGTGTGTGCCAGGCCCACTTGCTAACTAGTGCCACCACTCATATCTGTTGTAACAGTAGTGTAAATGTAAATAAAATAACTTTTTTGACTGTGAAACATCAGTCTGCTAGTGTAATCTCATTGCAGTTGCCTGCCTGCTAGCGTGTCTGCCAGGCCCACTTGCCCAGTGCCACCACTCATATCTGGTGTAACAGTAGTGTAAATAATTTAAAAAAAAAAAACTTTTTTGACTGTGAAACATCAGTCTGCTAGTGTAATCTAATTGCAGTTGCCTGCCTGCTAGCGTGTGTGCCAGGCCCACTTGCCCAATACCACTCATATCTGGTGTAACAGTAGTGTAAATAATTTAACATAGTAACATAGTAGATAAGGTTGAAAAAAGACTGAAGTCCATCGAGTTCAACCTATACAAATCTAAAATGCTTACAAAAAGCTCCAGTTAAGCTTAAATAACCCCATTAAAATGTGACCCATTTAATAATAGCAATCATATCCATGAATTTTGTTTATATACAGAAATGTATCCAGACTATTTTTAAATGTATCTATGGTATTGGCATTCACTACCTCCTTTGGTAATGAGTTCCACAATGTTATTGCTCTTACAGTGAAAAAACGTTTCCGTTGCAGGAGATTAAATCTCCTTTCCTCCAACCTTAAATTATGACCTCTTGTCAGAAACAATTTTCTTGGAATAAACAGAGCTTCTGCCATCTCTGTATATGGGCCTTGAATATATTTATATAAAGTAATCATGTCACCTCTCAAGAGCCTTTTTTCTAAAGAAAACAGACCCAGTTTGGCTAGCCTCTCCTCATAGGTTAATTTCTCCATTCCCCTTATTAGCTTTGTGGCCCTTCTCTGAACTTTTTCTAGTTCTGCAATATCTTTTTTAGCAATCGGTCCCCAGAACTGCACTCCAAACTCAAGGTGAGGTCTTACCAGGGCTTTATATAATAGAATTATGCTTTCCTCCCTTGAATCAATGCCTCTTTTAATACATGCTAGTATCTTATTAGCCTTTGAAGCCGCTGCCCTGCATTGTGCACCCATCTTTAGCTTCTATTACTACTCCCAAATCCCTTTCCTCCTGTGTTTGGCTAAGTCTTGTCCCATTTAAAAAATACGTAGCCTGCTTATTTTTACTTCCAAAATGTAGAACCTTGCATTTTTCCGTATTAAATCTCATTTTCCATTCACTTGCCCATAGTTCTAATTTTAGCAAATCCCTTTGTAAAGAGAGTTCGTCCTGCTCTGACCTAATGACCTTACTTAACTTAGTATCATCTGCAAAAAAAGAGATGTCGCTATTTAATCCTTGCTCCAAGTCATTTATAAAAATATTAAAAAGAACAGGGCCCAGTACTGATCCCTGGGGGACGCCACTGATTATCTTTGTCCAATCTGAGTATGATCCATTTACTACTACTCGTTGCTCCCTATCTTTTATCCAGTTATTTATCCATGAGCTAACATTTTCAGCTATTCCCAGTCCCTTAATTTTGTGCATTAATCTCTCATGTGGAACTGTATCAAATGCCTTTGCAAAATCTAAGTATATCACATCAACTGATTTAAAAAAAAAAAACTTTTTTGACTGTGAAACATCAGTCTGCTAGTGTAATCTAATTGCAGTTGCCTGCCTGCTAGCGTGTGTGCCAGCCAGGCCCACTTGCCCAGTGCCACCACTCATATCTGGTGTAACAGTAGTGTAAATAATTTAAAAATAAAAAACTTTTTTGACTGTGAAACATCAGTCTGCTAGTGTAATCTAATTGCAGTTGCCTGCCTGCCAACGTGTATGCCCGGCCCACTTGCCCAGTGCCACCACTCATATCTGGTGTAACAGTAGTGTAAATAATTTAAAATAAAAAAACTTTTTTGACTGTGAAACATCAGTCTGCTTGTGTAATCTAATTGCAGATGCCTGCCTGCTAGCGTGTCTGCCAGGCCCACTTGCCCAGTGCCACCACTCATATCTGGTGTAACAGTAGTGTAAATAATTTTAAAAAAAAAACTTTTTTGACTGTGAAACATCAGTCTGCTAGTGTAATTCTAATTGCATTTGCCTGCCTGCCAATGTGTGTGCCCGGCCCACTTGCCCAGTGCCACCACTCATATCTGGTGTAACAGTAGTGTAAATAATTAATCTTTTTTGACTGTGAAACATCAGTCTGCTTGTGTAATCTAATTGCAGTTGCCTACCTGCCAGCGTGTGTGCCAGGCTAACAGCTTATACTGTGCCCACTGCCCAGTGGCACCACTCATATCTTGTTTAATAGTAGTGTAAGTGTACATTTAAAAAAATAAAAACTTTTTTGACTGTCAAACATCAGTCTGCTTTTTTGTGTCAGGCTCACAGCGTATACTGTGCCCACTTGCCCAGTGCCACCACTCATATCTTGTTTAATAGTAGTGCAAGTGTACATTTAAAAAAAAATGACAGGCAGAGGCAGGCCACCCCGCAGGTGCCGTCATGGTGCTGTGATTCCCTTTTGCCATAGAATAATGTCCAGTGTTCAGAGGCCACGTCCCATGAACTTGAAAAGTTCTGAGGAGGACATAGTTGACTTTTTAACACAGGACACCCAATCTTCTATAGCTTCCGCTCAGAAACTTGACGCACCATCCTCCTCCAGCTTATCTTCGGGCACCTCTCAAGTTACCACCACTCGCCCGCCTGCCGCCACCACCAACACTAGCACCTTAGCTGCTTCACTTGATCTGTCAGAGGAGTTTTTTACACATCAGTTGGAAGAAATGAGTGATGCGCAACCATCATTGACAGAGGGTGTAGATAACAGTGATATGTCTCAGTCAGGCAGCATTACAGACATGGACGTACGGTGTGATGATGATGATGTTGTACCCGCTGCTGCTTCCTTTGTTTATTTGTCAGATACAAGTGAAGCGGTTGATGATGACGATGCGTCCGTGGATGTCACGTGGGTGCCCACTAGAAGAGAAGAAGAACAGGGGGAAAGTTCAGATGGGGAGACAGAGAGGAGGAGGAGGAGATGAGTTGGAAGCAGGGGGAGGTTGTCGCAAGGAGCTAATGGCACAGCCAGACAGCATGCATCGGCACCCGGGGTCAGCCAGACAGCACGCCAATCAACGCATGCTGTTGCCACCACCAGAATGCCGTCATCGCAGAGCTCAGCAGTGTGGCATTTTTTTTGTGTGTCTGCCTCTGACAACAGCGATGCCATTTGCAACCTGTGCCAAAAGAAACTGAGTCGTGGGAAGTGCAACACCCACCTAGGTACAACTGCTTTGCGAAGGCACATGATTGCACATCACAAACGCCTATGGGATCAATGCATGAGTAGAAGCAGCACACAAACTCAAAGCCGCCATCCTCCTCCTGGTCCAGCATCTTCAGCTACGTCAACCACTGCTGTCCTCCTTGCCCCCTCTCAACCATCCGCCACTCCGTCTCTCTTCCGGAGCAGTTCCTGCTCATCTGCCCACAGTCAGGTGTCTGTCAAGGACTTGTTTGAGCGTAAGAAGCCAATGTCACGAAGTCACCCCCTTGCCCGGCGTCTGACAGCTGGCTTGTCTGAACTCTTAGCCCGCCAGCTTTTACCATACAAGCTGGTGGAGTCTGAGGCGTTCGAAAAATTTGTAGCTATTGGGACACCGCAGTGGAAGGTACCCGGCCGAAATTTCTTTTCACAAAAGGCAATCGCCAACCTGTACTCGATTGTGCGAAAGGAAGTAATGGCATGTCTGGCACACAGTGTTGGTGCAAGGGTCCATCTGACCACTGATAGCTGGTCTGCAAAGCATGGTCAGGGCAGGTATATCACCTACATTGCGCATTGGGTAAACCTGCTGACGGCTGCCAAGCATGGAATGCGTGGCTCTGCAGAGGAGGACTTGCAGGCAGGCCTGCTGCCACCGCCTCTACTCCTCCTACTCCATCCTCTTCCATAACCTCCTTGGCTAAGTCCTCTTCTGCTGCTGCGTCTTGCTCCACATCAACGGCACCCCCCCAGCTCCGCAGGTACTATTCCACATCCCGTATATACTGCAGTGTCACGCCGTCTTGGGGTTGACTTGCCTGAAAGCAGAGAATCACTCCGGACCAGCACTCCTGTCCGCCCTGAACGCACAGGTGGATCAGTGGCTGACTCCGCACCAACTGGAGATCGTCAAAGTGGTTTCTGACAACGGAAGTAATTTGGTGGCGGCATTGAAATTGGGCAAGTTGACACATGTGCCGTGCATGGCACATGTGTGTAATCTGATCGTTCAACGCTTTGTGCATAAGTACCCAGGCTTACAGGATGTCCTGAAGCAGGCCAGGAAGGTGTGTGGCCATTTGAGGCGTTCCTACACGGCCATGGCGCACTTTTACGATATCCAGCGGTGAAACAACATGCCAGTGAGGCGCTTGATTTGAGACAGCCCGACACATTGGAATTCAACACTCCTAATGTTCGACCGCCTGCTCCAACAAGAAAAAACCGTTACCGAGTATTTGTATGACCGGGGTGTTAGGACAGCCTCTGCGGAGCTGGGATTTTTTTTGCCACGTTACTGGGCACTCATGCGCAATGTCTGTAGGCTCATGCGTCCTTTTGAGGAGGTGACAAACCTAGTCAGTCGCACCGAAGGCACCATCAGCGACATCATACCATTTGTTTTCTTCCTGGAGCGTGCCCTGCGAAGAGTGCTGGATCAAGCCGTAGATGAGCGTGAAGAGGAAGAGTTGTGGTCACCATCACCACCAGAAACAGCCTTATCAGCATCGCTTGCTGGACCTGCGGCAACGCTGGAAGAGGATTGTGAGGAAGAGGAGTCAGAGGAGGAATGTGGCTTTGAGGAGGAGGAGGAGGAAGACCAACCACAACAGGCATCCCAGGGTGCTTGTTGTCACCTATCTGGTACCCGTGGTGTTGTACGTGGCTGGGGGGAAGAAGATACCTTCAGTGACATCACTGAGGATGAGGAACGGGACATGAGTAGCTCGGCATCCAACCTTGTGCAAATGGGGTCTTTCATGCTGTTGTGCCTGTTGAGGGACCCTCGTATAAAAAAGCTGAAGGAGAACGACCTGTACTGGGTGTCCATGCTAATAGACCCCCGGTATAAGCATAAAGTGCCAGAAATGTTACCGAATTACAACAAGTCGGAAAGGATGCAGCATTTCCAAAATAAATTAAAAAGTATGCTTTACACAGCGTATAAGGGTGATGTCACAGCACAACGTGAATCTAACTGGGGAAGAGCTGAAAGTAATCCTTTGACTCCCACGACCACGCCGGCAAGGACAGGACGCTTTACAGACATGTTGTTGATGGAGGACATGCAGAGCTTTTTAAGTCCTATGCATCGCCACAGCCCTTCGGGGTCCACCCTCAGAGAACGACTCGACCGACAGGTAGCAGACTACCTCGCCTTAACTGCAGATCTCGACACTCTGAGGAGCTATGAACCCCTTGACTACTGGGTGTGCAGGCTTGACCTGTGGCCTGAGCTATTCCAATTTGCAATAGAACTTCTGGCCTGCCCCACTTCAAGTGTCCTGTCAGAAAGGACCTTCAGTGCAGCAGGAGGTATTGTCACTGAGAAGAGAAGTCGCATAGGTCAAAAAAGTCTAGATTACCTCACCTTTATTAAGATGAATGAGGGATGGATCCCGAAGGGACTGACATTGGGCGATACATTCGAATAAAAAAGGCCTGATGAGATGAGCTGCCTTGGGCTGAAAATGGTCCACACGCTGCTGTATTTTATCTTCAAATGCCGGATGACTTGCGTGACTTATACACCACCAACTAGGGTTCAAGCCGCAATGTTTTAGGGCACTTTCTGCCTGGGAAACAAACATCAATTTTTCTGGCCGCTGCTACAGCAGTGGCTGCAACAATACCTAATTTTTCAGGCATGTGTACATGCCAAATTTTTCTGGCCTCTGGTGCTGCACTGTGGCTTCAAAAACAAAACAAAAAAAAGACACTTAACAGGATTAAACTGATAGGAATAGTACTACTTAACACACCACTCCTATCTGATGGCACATCGCAGTGCCCCAAATTTTAAGTAGGAGGACCGACCAAGCATCTTTTTCCATCTCCCGGTTCCTAAAATCCATGCCATATACACATCCCCTGATAGGGGACACCGCAGTGGAAGGTACCCGGCCGAAATTTCTTTGC
This sequence comes from Bombina bombina, assembly GCF_027579735.1. Taxonomy (NCBI): domain Eukaryota; kingdom Metazoa; phylum Chordata; class Amphibia; order Anura; family Bombinatoridae; genus Bombina; species Bombina bombina. Next base: position 863,451,664 of record NC_069504.1, on the reverse strand, counting down.
ACAAAAGGCAATCCCCAACCTGTACTCGATTGTGCAAAAGGAAGTAACCTTACCATGGGTCCCAGACCGCACGTCTTGTAATTCTCTGTCTGGGAAATTATCTATCTATCTATCTATCTATCTATCTATCTATCTATCTATCTATCAAATCTATCTATTTATCTATCAAATCTATCTATCTGTCTATCGTATCTATCAAATGTATATTGCATCTATTGATCTTTCTATCTAATCTATGTATCTATCTATCAAATCGATCTATCTCGTGGCCGGACTGTTTTGTGACAGCCACTTGTGTTTCGGCCAAATGTCCATCGGACAAATGTCCGTCGGCCAAATGTCCGTCGGCTAAAAGTCCGGCCACGATTGCAAGCGCAGTGCCTCAAATTTGAAGTAGGAGGACCGACCAAGCATCTTTTTCCATCTCCCGGTTCCTAAAATCCATGCCATATACACGTCCCCTGGCGCCGCAACTGCCTCTGGGAACCTTACCATGGGTCCCAGACCGCACATCTTGTAATTCTTTGTCTGGGAAATTATATATCTATCAAATCTATCTATTTATCTATCAAATCTATCTAACTATCTATCGTATCTATCAAATGTATATTGCATCTATTGATCTATCTAATCTATGTATCTATCTATCAAATCTATCTATCTCGTGGCCGGACTGTTTTGTGACAGCCACTTGTGTTTCGGCCAAATGTCTGTCGGACAAATGTCCGTCGGCTAAAAGTCCGGCCACGATTGCACACGCAGTGCCCCAAATTTGAAGTAGGAGGACCGACCAAGAACCTTTTTCCATCTCCCGGTTCCTAAAATCCATGACATATACACCTCCCCCGATAGGGGGAGTAACAGGTATTAAACTGATCAGAATAGTACTGCTTAACACACCACTCCTATCTGGTGGCACAGTAGATTGCACGCGCAGTGCCCCAAATTTTAAGTAGGAGGACCAAGCATCTTTTTCCATCTCCCGGTTCCTAAAATCCATGCCATATACACCTCCCACGATAGGGTGAGTAACAGGTATTAAACTGATCAGAATAGTACTGCTTAACACACCACTCATATCTGGTGGCACAGTAGATTGCACGCGCAGTGCCCCAAATTTGAAGTAGGAGGACCGACCAAGCATCTTTTTCCATCTCCCGGTTCCTAAAATCCATGCCATATACACGTCCCCTGGCGCCGCAACTGCCTCTGGGAACCTTACCATGGGTCACAGACCGCACGTCTTGTAATTCTCTGTCTGGGAAATTATATATCTATCAAATCTATCTATTTATCTATCAAATCTATCTAACTATCTATCGTATCTATCAAATGTATATTGCATCTATTGATCTATCTAATCTATGTATCTATCTATCAAATCTATCTATCTCGTGGCCGGGCTGTTTTGTGACAGCCACTTGTGTTTCGGCCAAATGTCCGTCGGCCAAATGTCTGTCGGCCAAATGTCCATCGGCTAAAAGTCCGGCCACGATTGCACGCGCAGTGCCCCAAATTTGAAGTAGGAGGACCGACCAAACCATCTCCCGGTTCCTAAAATCCATGCCATATACACCTCCCACGATAGGGTGAGTAACAGGTATTAAACTGATCAGAATAGTACTGCTTAACACACCACTCATATCTGGTGGCACAGTAGATTGCACGCGCAGTGCCCCAAATTTGAAGTAGGAGGACCGACCAAGCATCTTTTTCCATCTCCCGGTTCCTAAAATCCATGCCATATACACGTCCCCTGGCGCCGCAACTGCCTCTGGGAACCTTACCATGGGTCACAGACCGCACGTCTTGTAATTCTCTGTCTGGGAAATTATATATCTATCAAATCTATCTATTTATCTATCAAATCTATCTAACTATCTATCGTATCTATCAAATGTATATTGCATCTATTGATCTATCTAATCTATGTATCTATCTATCAAATCTATCTATCTCGTGGCCGGGCTGTTTTGTGACAGCCACTTGTGTTTCGGCCAAATGTCCGTCGGCCAAATGTCTGTCGGCCAAATGTCCATCGGCTAAAAGTCCGGCCACGATTGCACGCGCAGTGCCCCAAATTTGAAGTAGGAGGACCGACCAATCATATTTTTCCATCTCCCTGTTCCTAAAATCCATGCCATAAACACCTCCCCCGATAGGGGGAGTAACAGGTATTAAACTGATCAGAATAGTACTACTTAACACACCACTCATATCTGGTGGCACAGTAGATTGCACGCGCAGTGCCCCAAATTTGAAGTAGGAGGACCGACCAAGCATCTTTTTCCATCTCCCGGTTCCTAAAATCCATGCCATATACATGTCCCCTGGCGCCGCAACTACCTCTGGGAACCTTACCATGGGTCACAGACCGCACGTCTTGTAATTCTCTGTCTGGGAAATTATATATCTATCAAATCTATCTATTTATCTATCAAATCTATCTAACTATCTATCGTATCTATCAAATGTATATTGCATCTATTGATCTATCTAATCTATGTATCCATCTATCAAATCTATCTATCTCGTGGCCGGACTGTTTTGTGACAGCCACTTGTGTTTCGGCCAAATGTCCGTCGGACAAATGTCCATCTGCCAAATGTCTGTCGGCTAAAAGTCCGGCCACTATTGCACGCGCAGTGCGCCACGATTGCACGCGCAGTGCCCCAAATTTGAAGTAGGAGGACCGACCAAGCATCTTTTTCCATCTCCCGGTTCCTAAAATCCAAGCCATATACACCTCCCCCGATAGGGTGAGTAACAGGTATTAAACTGATCAGAATAGTACTACTTAACACATCACTCATATCTGGTGGCACAGTAGATTGCACGCACAGTGCCCCAAATTTGAAGTAGGAGGACCGACCAAGAATCTTTTTCCATCTCCCGGTTCCTAAAATCCATGCCATATACACGTCCCCAGGCGCCGCAACTGCCTCTGGGAACCTTACCATGGGTCACAGACCGCACGTCTTGTAATTCTCTGTCTGGGAAATTATATATCTATCAAATCTATCTATTTATCTATCTATCAAATCTATCTATCTATCGTATCTATCAAATGTATATTGCATCTATTGATCTATCTAATCTATGTATCTATGTATCTATCAAATCTATCTATCTCGTGGTTGTGCAAATGGACTGTTTGCGGTTGTTTGCGGTGCGTTAAACGGGGAGTTTGGTCTGTCACTGTGAAGCGGGCGTAATCCTTACACTACCTGATCGATACAACATCATACCTGATGATTTAAAGCACGTTATTCCAAACAATTTAGGAATGTTAGGTGATTTATGCCCTTTATGGATTAAAACCAGACTCTGCATCAACTATGTAATTTTCCGTGGGAGTTTTGCCATGGATCTCCCTCCGGCATGCCACAGTCCAGGTGTTAGTCCCCTTGAAACAACTTTTCCATCACTATTGTGGCCAGAAAGAGTCCCTGTGGGTTTTAAAATTCGCCTGCCTATTGATGTCAATGGCGGTTCGCCCGTTCGCGAACAGTTGCGGAAGTTCGAGTCCGCCGTTCGCGAACGGAAAATTTTCAGTTCGCAACATCACTACACTAAATCCCTTACATATTAGACTTCTATGGGGGGTGCTGAAAAACTCATTTGGCTATCGCTTGAGTGTAGAGATGGGCGAATGTTTTGCAACATTTGAAAAATTTAACTAATTTTAATGTAATAGAATTTTGAATGCTTTCTTTAAATGTAATATTCTATTTGAATTTTTCTAATAATTTGATTCAAATTATGCAATATTCAAATTTGAAAAATTTGAATCTATATATTTGTAATAGTATTAGTAAAGCTCTCTTTAAAGTGAAGGTCAATTTTACAGTATTAGACTACAGCAATGCATTAAGCAATATTGCATTAATGTAGTCGCTACCATTTTTTTTTATTTATAAGTTTGGTTTCAGAAATAAAGAAGTTTGAAAATCAATACCGTTTAGATCGCAACTCCTCCCCAGCACTACTTCCTTGTTCTCCTGTTGTGACGTAGCGAGTGGTCCCATCCGCTATCTACGTCAGCCCCAAGCACGTTCAAAATCATGAATAAAACTGCGCATGCGTATCGTTTATACGGACTTAGAGTGATGTTTCTACAATACATAAAATGTTTTGATAAAGATAAAAGAAAAAATCTTCAATGGATGGGGCATCTACTATACATAAATGCCAGTGTAAATTATAGTAGTTGTTTTGTATCAAAGTTTTTTAAGAGGATGCAGACTACGCATGCACGTCTCATGAGCAAACATGAGGAAGAAACAGGGCTATTGCAGCTTTAAGGCATGCGCATAATAATCACGTGACAGAAAGGGACTGAATGACCCGGGGGGGGGGGGGGGGAAACGGCTATTGGTGTGTTGAATAGGACTAGCCTGTCAATCACTTTGAGAAAATGGCGGGCGGAGGAAAGAAGTGTACCAGAGGCTGTTTATAAGGTAAAAAAACAGCGTTAAATAGTGAAAATTAGAAAAATTGATGAATGAAAGTTGCGCTCATTTTTATTAAAGGGGAACTGAACCCAATTTTTTTCTTTCGTGATTCAGATAGAGCATGCAATTTTAAGCAACTTTCTAATTTACTCCTATTATCAATTTTTCTTCGTTCTCTTGCTATCTTTATTTGGAAAAAAAGGCATCTAAGCTTTTTTTTTTGTTTAGAACTCTGGATTGCACTTTTTTATTGGTGGATGACTTTATCCACCAATCAGCAAGAACAACCCCGGTTGTTCACCAAAAATGGGCTGGCATCTAAACTTACATTCTTGCATTTCAAATAAAGATACCAAGAGAATGAAGAAAATTTGATAATAGGAGTAAATTAGAAAGTTGCTTAAAATTTCATGCTCTATGTGAATCACAAAAGAAATTGTTTGGGTTCAGTATCCCTTTAAGGTATCCAATGGCGTGAGTGAGTTAGCCAGCTTGACCTTCACTTTAAATGGAATATTCGAATTATGCAATAGTTGAAATAGAAACATTTTAATTGATTTATTTGTATCTATTATGGGGTCAGTTTATTAAAGATCAGGCGGACATGATTCTCTGTAGCGAATCATGTCTGCCCGTCATCGCTAAATGCCAACAGCACACGCATTTCACAAAAAAATGCTTGTGCAATGCTGCCCCCTGAACATTCGTGGCCAATCGGACACGTCTTACGATCGCTGCTTCTTAACTTAGGTTTCAAGTGGACCTCCCCCTGTGTATCAATTTACAAAATTCCCTACGACATGAACTATTGAACTTTTGAATAGTATTTGTTAAACTGAATGTTACATCGAAATTTTGAATGTGGATATTCAATCTAATTATAAACATTCAAAAACAAAAGTAACATTTGAAAACCGGAAATAACATTCGATTACCGAATTTTAATGGATTTTCATTCTTATCAACATTCGATTGTCCAAAACGAATGTCCACATTCGCTAAGCTGTAAGCTAATAACACTTACAGCACATTCGCCCATCTCTACTTAAGTGCGAAACCAAAGGTGCACCAAACTTAAAGGGACACTGAACCCAAACATTTTCTTTCGTGATTCAGATAGAGCATGCATCTAAGCTTTTTTTGGGGTTCAGAACTCTGGACAGCACTTTTTTATTGGTGGATGAATTTATCCACCAATCAGCAAGGACAACCCAGGTTGTTCACCAAAAATGGTCCGGCATCTAAACTTACATTCTTGCATTTCAAATAAAGATACCAAGAGAATAAAGAAAATTTGATAATAGGAGTAAATTAGATTATTTGCTTAAAATTTCATGCTCTATCTGAATCACAAAAGAAAAAATTTGGGTTCAGTGTCCCTTTAAGGTGTACTATATTGAGATATATAGGGGATTTTTTATTGCAAAAATGTTTTATCAGTGATTTAAAGGGATATGTTATATAACAAGGACTGAGAAGGGCTGAAAAGGGTATATGTATGTATGTGCATATGTTTGTGTATGTATTTGTACCATGTCATATACCATACATTTTTCAGCGCTTGAGCACAACACAAAATCAACAACTATCAGTTGAAAGTATAGGGCACACTAAAAAAATGATGTTCATGTTAAAGGAATATTTATTGTTAATAGTAATGTTACATAATTCTGCACTATGTGAAGAACTAATGTATCATGAACTTAGCAGCTCATGTAAAAAAATATAGTTTATCGAGGTTTTAACCCCCAAAAGCCTTACCTTCCTCACCATCCTCTTCTTCTCCTGTGATTTGTTCAAAAGCGTGTCACAGGTGTACTGTCTAGTCACAGTGCAGCTGATCGCGCCATTGAACCAAGGATGTTGGCTATTGCAGGGTTGCATTATGAATAGCACTACTGATAGGGCTCCACTTGTAATCTAGTCATATATGTTATTTTAATAATAAAGATTTTTCTAGTGAACCCTATTTATCATTTCCAGATGGACTGAGCTAGAGAAGCAATGACTTTCATTATGTGTAGTAAAAAAAGTTGCATAATGTTATTATTTCTGTTTTCACTTTTCATGTTAAAGCAAAAGAAAAAAATATGTGATAAGAAGCGGCCTTCAAGGGCTTAGAAATTATCATATGAGCCTTCCTAGTTTTAGCTTTCAACAAAGAATACCAAGAGAATAAAGCAAAATTGGTGATAAAAGTAAATTGGAAAGTTGTTTAAAATTACCTATTTTAATTACCTATAAGTTTTTTTTGGACTTGACTGTCCCTTTAATTGATTATAAAAACTGTGGGCTTCCAATTTCCCTGAATTTGTATAAAGTAATGGCCTCTGTCTTGTTGAAACCTAGGTATCCCTTATCTAGAGATTAGATAAGCTAAGCCTAGGTTTCAACATGGTGGCAACCATTATTTTATAGAAAGTGCTTAATTGAAACTAAAACTTTACACATATCACTATTTAAAGAACTGATATAATTTAAAAAATGCATCTACATATTATTCTTAGGCTAATCTTTGCTTTGAATACATAAATATATCTATCTTATATTTACTGCTTAATTTCCCTTTAAAAGGCCACTGTAAGTAAATATTTTCTATGCATGTTACTAACTAACTACCCCAAATACGCTTTTTATCAATAGCATTTCATTAACATATCTCTACCGTATATCAGAAATCTTGTCTGCAAATTCAATTGTTTTCCAAACCCACTCCGTGGGTATCCTTTGCTCTGTACCAATCCGTTTACAATACCTAGGTTTCAAAATGGCGCTTTAAACACAAAGTTATTGGTTTAAGTATTTTGAACATGCAGTGCTGAAAATAGTGGGCAGGATAACGTGACATCATCGGCGAATAAAAGATATAACTTTTAGAACGTTATGAAACTTCGTTTTGGAGAAAATATAGGTCAGTAGGTTTTAATCAATGTTTATTAACTTTAATATGTTAGTTGTTTAGCTTAAAAATTATAACAGAAAGTAATCCTTTAAGCATTAGTTCTGTTGGTTGATAAATTCTGTATGGAGGAATTTACAGGTAATATAAAACTTCAACACAGATTTTAGATATTAATTCTCGTATGAATTCCTCCTGAAGGTTCTATTATGAGTCAAGGCGGGACTGGGAATAAAAAACAGCCTTGGAAAAATTGAAAGACCAGTCCTATTTTCCTTTGCGTATGCTGTCGCATTTAACGATATACAGTGGACATGATTCGCTATAGCGAATCATATCGACTCGACATTTAATAAATTAACCTTTTAGTCACAGTGGCCTAGATTTGGAGTTTGGCGTTAGCCGTGAAAACCAGCGTTAGAGGCCCCTAACGCTGGTTTCTTACGGACTCCGGTATTTCGAGTTCAGTTACCGACACTCAAAAATCACCTAACGCTCAAATTTCTACCGACACCTCAGACCCAGTAGTAAACATATACCGACAAAATAAACATCCACGAATCACAAAACAAATATTACACAAACTACACTTACACTCATACAAACACTACACTATATTTATTTTTCAGATTTAATAATTTTTCATCAAAATACAAAGGATTAAAGTTGCGAGATCTCGGGTGTTAGAAAAAAAACAACACAAATCCATTTTCCCATTGACTTACATTGACACACGGGAAAAGACCCTCATATACCTACATCTAACTAATAACATTATTACAAATATACACTCATCGATGCATACAAACAATATACACCACATGACATACAAAAAATATTTATTTATCACAAAAAGAACACGATTTAGTTACTTTTTCACACAAGCTCATGAAGTCACTCACTTTACGAGGAAAATCAGTCTTAGAAAAAAAAAATTACCAATTTTTAGAGCCTCCATTGACTTCTATTGGGAAGACGTGCTCGTGCACGCGAAACCCACATTTCCCTAACGCACGCAAATAGCGTAGACAGAAAAACTCCAAATACCAGCGCTAGAAAATACATGATTTCATGCGTTAGACCCAGCTATGATAAATAGATCAAGAAATGATGGATTTATGGATTTTACTTTTTGAATATTCACAACACCATTAAATTGTTTCAGACTTTTATATTACATCAACTACAAATCAACATCACTAGTAACAAACTTTTATTTAAAAAAATATTACATTTAAACGGACACAAAAATAATGTCAACTTTTCAGGATTCACAAACACTACACAATGGGAAACAATTCTCATTTACCTTTATTACTGCATTTCAGTTATTCAACTCATATGCTTGCAGCAACAGCATATCTACATAGGCTTAACACATGATCACTCATGGATGCACATACATTACTTTTAACATTCACTCATACATGTGCATTCAAATGATGGGGGAAAAACACATTACATTCTCTATAGGAATCACAAAACAGAACATATGGATTTTACTGTACTTTTAACATCATGATTCCATCACCAGAAACCATTAGGAATTACGTACAACAAGAACATCATTACACCAGATTACAGATGTCACTTTATGGGAAGGAACAACAATGCCAGACCGCTATATAGAAGTCAGCATATGTGGGACACAATCACAATATATACGTACATGTACATAACACGCATCACCCATCACGCAACCACAAAGCACAATTTAGATTTTATTCAGCACACAATAACAATGTAGCACAATACAACAACACAATGAGGATTTCACAACTACATAGGCAGGTTAATAATATCATGACGTCATTAGAAGATTCAACCATACACATCACTGATCCACGACTGTACCGCCCCTTTCGGAACTTTAACACTCAATACTACAATACAACATATACGTAAAGAACAGTTTGGAACAGCATTATTAGGAAGATTTGAATGGGACAATTAATAAATATTGTCAGATCGCAAATCACTTATATATATAATACTACAGATGACAGCCGGAAGTTATTCAGCATTAGTACGATTTGAAAGGGACGCATACAATATTGACAGCTCGGCAATCACTTATATATACAATACTACAGATGACAGACGGAAGTTATTCAGTATTAGTGCCATTTTAAATAGACGAGTACAATATTGACAGCTCGGCAATCACTTATATACACAATACTACAGATGACAGCCAGAAGTTCTTCAGTATTAGTGCGATTTGAAAGGGACGCATACAATATTGACAGCTCGGCAATCACTTATATATACAATACTACAGATGGCAGACGGGAAGTTCGGAATTATTATTGCGATTTTAAAGGGACGCATACAATATTGACTGCTCTGCAATCACTTATATATACAATACTACAGATGGCAGACGGGAAGTTCGGAATTATTATTGCGATTTTAAAGGGACGCATACAATATTGACTGCTCGGCAATCACTTATATATACAATACTACAGATGGCAGACGGGAAGTTCGGAATTATTATTGCGATTTTAAAGGGACGCATACAATATTGACTGCTCGGCAATCACTTATATATACAATACTACAGATGGCAGACGGGAAGTTCGGAATTATTATTGCGATTTTAAAGGGACGCATACAATATTGACAGCTCGGCAATCACTTATATATACAATACTACAGATGGCAGATGTTACTTTATCGTTTACAAACAATGTTGCAGCAACATTGATCGATCACATTCGATGCACATTATACACAACTATGCACTTTCATTCATGTTAGCCTGGACGTGTGCTTGTTACTATAAGATCGCGTTTAAGAAATATTGATTACGCATATGATCAAACATTACAAACATGCACTGTATGTGTGATATTTGACACTTTCACATTGAGATTCATTGTTGGAAAACAACATTTCAGAAAACAACAAAAAAACGCCCACTGTGAAAGCATTCGCGCCGCTCACATACAAACAGGTGAATACAATCAGCAATCATTACAAACTCACTACCATTGGACTAATCGTACTATAAATCCCCCAAACAACATGGCCAAAGCATCACTTGTGATCCACATCAGATCAAGTGCATACCTTGTTACGCTGTTTTGAAAGATGGATGACGATGACATGGTAGACGCTGCTGGTGCTGCTATTGGCGAACTAGCTGTTGGTCGAATCAGGCAGCCTCAGCGGCTCAGACTGAGACGAAGGGGTCGTCTGGTTCGAGGTCCTCCTGTCTACAGGGTGAGACCCACCTTGGAAAACATGAGCGACTTTGAGGTTTATGATAAGTATCGGCTCGATCGCGAACAGCTCATTGGCCTTTACGATCTTCTTAAACCTCATTTGGAGCCACGTATAGGAATAAGGACTGCTGCTCCCGCCATGAGTAAGATGCTAAGCTGTCTATACGTCCTGGCCTCCGGGAGTTTTCAATCCGGAGAACTGTACATGCATGGCCTGGCTCAAGGTACATTCTCTGTGGTGTTTGATAACTTTCTGGACGCCATGGTACGTATCAGTAAGCAATACATAGGATTCCCACAGAATGATGGTGATTGGAGGCGCCTGAAGCGGAAATTCTTTGATATTGCTGAATTGCCCAATGTCTTGGGAGCCATAGATTGTACCCACATTGCGCTGCGTGCTCCAATTGATGACTTGCCCTTCAGAAATCGCAAACATTTTCATAGCCTCAACGTGCAGTATGTTTGTGACGCACGGATGAGGATTATGCATGTGTGTGCGAATTTTGGAGGGGCTAGTCATGATGCCCGCATCCTCTCTCTGTCGTCCCTGTGGAGACCGTTTGAGGAAAGACAAATGCCCCCTGGTTATCTCGTTGGTGAGTATTTGTGCACAACATGGTTAATTAGTTTGACAATTGCCACTGTAGTTTTAAAATGTTAGCGTAATGTTCAGCTATAGTATGCAATTTAACCAATTTTTTTTCCCCCGCTAATGTCTAGTTTTAGTTCAATGCAGATATGTAGCATGTCTTACCTTAAATGCGCAGATAGAGAATGTAATGTAACCATGTAGTTTGCATTTTACACAAGGTTTGGTTTAGGAGAAATACGCATATGTAGCATGTCTTAGCTGAAATGGCAAGATATTAGCTAATGCAATTTAACCATGTCATTGTCTCTTTCCGCTAATGTCTAGTTTTAGTTCAATGCAGATATATAGCATGTCTTACCTTAAATGCTCAGATAGAGAATGTAATGTAACCATGTAGTTTGCATTTTACACAAGGTTTGGTTTAGGAGAAATACGCATATGTAGCATGTCTTAGCTGAAATGGCAAGATATTAGCTAATGCAATTTAACCATGTCATTGTCTCTTTCCGCTAATGTCTAGTTTTAGTTCAATGCAGATATGTAGCATGTCTTACCTTAAATGCTCAGATAGAGAATGTAATGTAACCATGTAGTTTGCATTTTACACAAGGTTTGGTTTAGGAGAAATACGCATATGTAGCATGTCTTAGCTGAAATGGCAAGATATTAGCTAATGCAATTTAACCATGTCATTGTCTCTTTCCGCTAATGTCTAGTTTTAGTTCAATGCAGATATGTAGCATGTCTTACCTTAAATGCTCAGATAGAGAATGTAATGTAACCATGTAGTTTGCATTTTACACAAGGTTTGGTTTAGGAGAAATACGCATATGTAGCATGTCAGCTGAAATGGCAAGATATTAGCTAATGCAATTTAACCATGTCATTGTCTCTTTCCGCTAATGTCTAGTTTTAGTTCAATGCAGATATGTAGCATATCTTACCTTAAATGCTCAGATAGAGAATGTAATGTAACCATGTAGTTTGCATTTTACACAAGGTTTGGTTTAGGAGAAATACGCATATGTAGCATGTCTTAGCTGAAATGGCAAGATATTAGCTAATGCAATTTAACCATGTCATTGTCTGTTTCCGCTAATGTCTAGTTTTAGTTCAATGCAGATATGTAGCATGTCTTACCTTAAATGCTCAGATAGAGAATGTAATGTAACCATGTAGTTTACATTTTACACAAGGTTTGGTTTAGGAGAAATACGCATATGTAGCATGTCTTAGCTGAAATGGCAAGATATTAGCTAATGCAATTTAACCATGTCATTGTCTCTTTCCGCTAATGTCTAGTTTTAGTTCAATGCAGATATGTAGCATGTCTTACCTTAAATGCTCAGATAGAGAATGTAATGTAACCATGTAGTTTGCATTTTACACAAGGTTTGGTTTAGGAGAAATACGCATATGTAGCATGTCTTAGCTGAAATGGCAAGATATTAGCTAATGCAATTTAACCATGTCATTGTCTCTTTCCGCTAATGTCTTTTAGTTCAATGCAGATATGTAGCATGTCTTAGATGAAATGGGAAGATAGAGAATAATATTGAACTAGATTTTTTAATTTAAAAAAAAACATTTGTTACTGGATTATCGTGTACAAAACTTTTTATTGGACTCCAAATACTATTTTGAGGATTCTGTTAGAATTATGTTCTGTTCATAATTTATAGGTGATTCTGGGTACATGAGCCGGCCTTGGCTCATTACCCCCTTGCGTAGCCCGACTGATGTGTCTGAGGAGCGCTACAATAGGGCTCATAAGAGAACCAGGGCGGTGGTTGAACGGATGTTCGGGCTCCTGAAGATGAGGTTCAGGTGCCTGGACAGGTCGGGAGGAGCCCTCCAGTACAACCCAAAGAAGGTGGCTAAGATCGTTGTAGCCTGTAGCGTCCTGCATAATATTGCACAGCGGGCTGGGATGCTGCAGGCCGTCCCGGCGGACCGAAACCTCCTCAGAGATGAGGAGGATGATCCTGTTCTAGAGGGGCCATTCCGGGACGAGGGGCTCAATGTCAGAGCAGACATCATCAACCGCCACTTTAGACGGTAAAGAATAGAAGTTAGACTGGAGTATTGTCAATAGATGTGAACTCTAGGGAAATGACAAGTAGAGAATTGTGCAAACATGTTAGGATTGTTCATCAAATGCTAAAAATGTGTTTCATTTATTAATATAGGTGATGCTCTGGGCATTGGGTCCTGTAGCAAGTCTTTGCCACCTGGTTTTTAAAGAGGACATCAGATGGTAAGTATAAATGTATGGACTGTTGCTGGCATGAATTGTACACAAATACATCATATGGCATACATTTTCTAAACTAGTATTTAGTTTACACATTACTTAAAATGTAAATACTCAGAAAGGGATCCTCTAGCATGACTATGGTTCAATGTCACACATTAGAGGTTTGTTCTGCTCAATATGACTCATCTTCACACTTGATAGAACATAACACAAGATGCTACACACGCTTAGTAAGCTAGTGACATAAATTGATTCTGAAATGGGGGGTGGGAGAGGGGTACAGAACTGATTCACACACTTGTAGTAATTTTTATTAAACTTTTTCTGCCATTAGGGAGCTGACTTAATCTAAAGACTGAAAGGGAAGAATTAGAAGCCTGACAGTGAAGATTGCCCAGACTGACAGTGGAAAAAGCCAAGATTGAAATTGAAGTATACCAATGGGATCATGTCTGGCATTATCTTTCCAATCTGCTGACCTTGAAAACCATACAAAGACATGTTCACATGGTAAGTGCCAACTATTTGATAGAATAAGGCTGTGGAGGCATCCTATTGGAGACACTTAGATGATTTTCTAATTTTTAGATGGTATTTCACAGTCCTCTATTTTATGAACTGATGAATAAGACACCTATTGAAGATCAACTGTTTACCCCTGAATTGACTTTCAAAGACCATGCATTATCCAGGTTGGTGTACCAATGCATGCTAGTTAAGAATCACAGGAAGAATGTTGAATATTAGTAGCTTACATACATTAGTCATATTTAGTTCTTAATTAGATATTTAGGGATCACAATCAGACACTTAGATGATTTTCCTTTTTTAGATGGTATTTCACAGTCCTCTATTTTATGATCTGATGAATAAGACACCTATTGAAGATCAACTGTTTACCCCTGAATTGACTTTCAAAGACCATGCATTATCCAGGTTGGTTGACCAATGCATGCTAGTTAAGAATCACAGCAAGAATGTTGAATATTAGTAGCTTACATACATTAGTCATATTTAGTTCTTAATTAGATATTTAGGGATCACAATCAGACACTTAGATGATTTTCCTTTTTTAGATGGTATTTCACAGTCCTCTATTTTATGAACTGATGAATAAGACACCTATTGAAGATCAACTGTTTACCCCTGAATTGACTTTCAAAGACCATGCATTATCCAGGTTGGTGTACCAATGCATGCTAGTTAAGAATCACAGGAAGAATGTTGATTATTGGTAGCTTACATACATTAGTCATACTTATTTCATCATTAGATATTTAGGGATCACAATCAGAAAAAGGAATACATATTATAGTTGATATAGAGGTATTTGAATGGACATGAAATATGACATTTATGTTCAGCATACATATATATTATTGAAATGTGATATACATTAATATGTATAATTAGAAATTCAGATATTTAAATGTATTTTTTATTACACAATATAATGGTGTATGTTTATTTTTATTTTTTTTGAAAAATTTAATTAATAAATATCTTGAAAAAAGTTAGAGCATAGACACAAGATGATTGTAAATGTATTTTATGAATATTTGACAACGTGTGTATTAACTTTGTTAAAATTTTGTTTTTTAATTTCAGATTGGAATCTGGGGGTCGATCCGATATAAATCGTCGCCCGCAAAAGCCGGCGACGCCAATATTTGCGCGGATTTGGTATCACATATACGGCGTAACCTAGAAGTTACGCCCGTATATTTCTGCCGTCGCCCGCAGTTTTTTGGGCCATAGGCAGGTATACCAACCCCGCGCAGTTTGGTATCCAATATGCAGCGTAAGGACTTACGTGGCGAAAATGGAGAAAACTTACTCCATTTTCACCTCGCCACAAAAAGCAGCCGTAAGAAGCCTTACGCTGACTATTGGAGCCCCGTAACTCCCTAAACTAACTAGAAAATAAACCTAACACCTAACGCATGCGCAATGTCTATCTCCCTGTCAACCGCGATCTGCTAAAATAAACCTAACACCTAACGCATGCGCAATGTCTATCTCCCTGTCAACCGCGATCCCCCCCCCCCCGAAATCCCTAATAAAGTTATTACCCCCTAAACCGCCGCTCCCGGACCCCGCCGCCATCTACATAAACTAACCCCCTACTGTGAGCCTCTAAAACCGCCGCCATCTACCTTATCTATCCCCTAATTAGAACCCCTTACACCGCCGCCACCTATATAAAAATTATTAACCCCTAATGTAAGCCCCTTACACCGCCGCCATCTCTATTAAAATGATTAACCCCTAATTTAATCTACCTACCCCGCCGCCAGCTATATTATCTATATTAACCCTAAGTATATTATAGTTAATATAGGTATTACATTATATATATTAACTATATTAACCCTAATTATATTAGGGTTAATATAGTTAATATAGTTACTATAGTATTTATATTAACTATATTAACTCTATCTAACCCTAACACCCCTAACTAAATTTATATTAAATTAATCTAATTCATTTATAAACTAAATTATTCCTATTTAAATCTAAATACTTACCTATAAAATAAACCCTAAGATAGCTACAATATAATTAATAATTACATTGTAGCTATGTTAGGGTTAATATTTATTTTACAGGTAAATTGTTAATTATTTTAACTAGGTATAATAGATATTAAATAGTTATTAACTATTTAATATCTACCTAGTTAAAATAATTACCCAATTACCTGTAAAATAAATCCTAACCTAGGTTACAAATACACCTACACTATCAATAAATTTAATAAACTACAAACATCTATCTAAAAATACAATTAAATTAACTAAACTAAATTACCAAAAAAAACAAACACTAAATTACAAAAAATAAAAAAAAGATTACAAGATATTTAAGCTAATTACACCTATTCTAAGCCCCCTAATAAAATAATAAACCCCCAAAATAAAAAAAATTCCCTGCCCTATTCTAAATTCAACAAATTTCAAAGCTCTTTACCTTACCAGCCCTTAAAAGGGCCTTTTGTGGGGGCATGCCCCAAAGAATTCAGCTCTTTTGCATACAAATACAATACCCCCCCCATTACAACCCACCACCCACATACCCCTATTCTAAACCCACCCAAACCCCCCTTAAAAAAGCCTAACACTACCCCCCTGAAGATCTCCCTACCTTGTCTTCACCACACCGGGCCGAACTCCTGATCCGATCCGGGCGATGTCTTCCTCCAAGCGGCAAAGAAGAATTCTTCCTCCGGCGATGTCATCCTCCAAGCGGCAAAGAAGAATTCTTCCTCCGGCGACGTCTTCCTCCAAGCGGCAGCAAAGTCTTCATTCTTCCGGCGGCATCTTCAATCTTCTTTCTTCGCTCCGCCGCCACGGAGCATCCATCCCGGCCGACTGCTGAACTTGGAATGAGGTACCTTTAAATGACGTCATCCAAGATGGCGTCCGCCGAATTCCGATTGGCTGATAGGATTCTATCAGCCAATCGGAATTAAGTTAAAAAAATCTGATTGGCTGATTGAATCAGCCAATCAGATTCAAGTTCAATCCGATTGGCTGATCCAATCAGCCAATCAGATTGAGCTCGCATTCTATTGGCTGATCGGAACAGCCAATAGAATGCGAGCTCAATCTGATTGGCTGATTGGATCAGCCAATCGGATTGAACTTGAATCTGATTGGCTGATTGAATCAGCCAATCAGATTTTTTTAACTTAATTCCGATTGGCTGATAGAATCCTATCAGCCAATCGGAATTCGGCGGACGCCATCTTGGATGACGTCATTTAAAGGTACCTCATTCCAAGTTCAGCAGTCGGCCGGGAGGGATGCTCCGCGGCGGCGGAGCGAAGAAAGAAGATTGAAGATGCCGCCGGAAGAATGAAGACTTTGCTGCCGCTTGGAGGAAGACGTCGCCAGAGGAAGAATTCTTCTTTGCCGCTTGGAGGATGACATCGCCGGAGGAAGAATTCTTCTTTGCCGCTTGGAGGAAGACATCGCCCGGATCGGATCAGGAGTTCGGCCCGGTGTGGTGAAGACAAGGTAGGGAGATCTTCAGGGGGGTAGTGTTAGGCTTTTTTAAGGGGGGTTTGGGTGGGTTTAGAATAGGGGTATGTGGGTGGTGGGTTGTAATGGGGGGGGGGGGGATTGTATTTGTTGAATGCAAAAGAGCTGAATTCTTTGGGGCATGCCCCACAAAAGGCCCTTTTAAGGGCTGGTAAGGTAAAGAGCTTTGAAATTTGTTGAATTTAGAATAGGGCAGGGAATTTTTTTTATTTTGGGGGTTTATTATTTTATTAGGGGGCTTAGAATAGGTGTAATTAGCTTAAATATCTTGTAATCTTTTTTTTATTTTTTGTAATTTAGTGTTTGTTTTTTTTGGTAATTTAGTTTAGTTAATTTAATTGTATTTTTAGATAGATGTTTGTAGTTTATTAAATTTATTGATAGTGTAGGTGTATTTGTAACTTAGGTTAGGATTTATCAGATTGAGCTCGCATTCTATTGGCTGATCGGAACAGCCAATAGAATGCGAGCTCAATCTGATTGGCTGATTGGATCAGCCAATCGGATTGAACTTGAATCTGATTGGCTGATTCAATCAGCCAATCAGATTTTTTTAACTTAATTCCGATTGGCTGATAGAATCCTATCAGCCAATCGGAATTCGGCGGACGCCATCTTGGATGACGTCATTTAAAGGTACCTCATTCCAAGTTCAGCAGTCGGCCGGGAGGGATGCTCCGCGGCGGCGGAGCGAAGAAAGAAGATTGAAGATGCCGCCGGAAGAATGAAGACTTTGCTGCCGCTTGGAGGAAGACGTCGCCAGAGGAAGAATTCTTCTTTGCCGCTTGGAGGATGACATCGCCGGAGGAAGAATTCTTCTTTGCCGCTTGGAGGAAGACATCGCCCGGATCGGATCAGGAGTTCGGCCCGGTGTGGTGAAGACAAGGTAGGGAGATCTTCAGGGGGGTAGTGTTAGGCTTTTTTAAGGGGGGTTTGGGTGGGTTTAGAATAGGGGTATGTGGGTGGTGGGTTGTAATGGGGGGGGGGATTGTATTTGTTGAATGCAAAAGAGCTGAATTCTTTGGGGCATGCCCCACAAAAGGCCCTTTTAAGGGCTGGTAAGGTAAAGAGCTTTGAAATTTGTTGAATTTAGAATAGGGCAGGGAATTTTTTTTATTTTGGGGGTTTATTATTTTATTAGGGGGCTTAGAATAGGTGTAATTAGCTTAAATATCTTGTAATCTTTTTTTTATTTTTTGTAATTTAGTGTTTGTTTTTTTTGGTAATTTAGTTTAGTTAATTTAATTGTATTTTTAGATAGATGTTTGTAGTTTATTAAATTTATTGATAGTGTAGGTGTATTTGTAACTTAGGTTAGGATTTATTTTACAGGTAATTGGGTAATTATTTTAACTAGGTAGATATTAAATAGTTAATAACTATTTAATATCTATTATACCTAGTTAAAATAATTAACAATTTACCTGTAAAATAAATATTAACCCTAACATAGCTACAATGTAATTATTAATTATATTGTAGCTATCTTAGGGTTTATTTTATAGGTAAGTATTTAGATTTAAATAGGAATATTTTAGTTTATAAATGAATTAGATTAATTTAATATAAATTTAGTTAGGGTTAGATAGAGTTAATATAGTTAATATAAATAATATAGTAACTATATTAACCCTAATATAATTAGGGTTAATATAGTTAATATATATAATGTAATACCTATATTAACTATAATATACTTAGGGTTAATATAGATAATATAGCTGGCGGCGGGGTAGGTAGATTAAATTAGGGGTTAATCATTTTAATAGAGATGGCGGCGGTGTAAGGGGCTTACATTAGGGGTTAATAATTTTAATATAGATGGCGGCGGTGTTAGGGGCTCACTTTAGGGGGTTATAGATATAATATAGCTGGCGGCGGGGTACGGGAGCGGCGGTTTAGGGGTTAATAATTTTATTAGGTTGCGGCGGGGTAAAGGAGCGGCGGTTTAGGGGTTAATAGCTTTTTTATTGTTAGGCTAGTGAGGGGGGATAGCGGATAGAGGGTTAGACAGTGCGGGCTATGTTAGGGAGGCGTGTTAGACAGTGCGGGCTATGTTAGGGAGGCGTGTTAGACAGTGCGGGCTATGTTAGGGAGGCGTGTTAGACAGTGCGGGTGTTTTAGACTTTAGTCAGGTTTTATAGGCGCCGGCAGATTCTAACGTGGCGCAAGTCACTGGCGACGCCAGAAATTTGTACTTACGCAGATTTCTGGACATCGCTGGTTTGTGAGACTTACGGCACGTTAGCATCTGACGGCGACCTATATGGGATAGCTCGAGTTGCGAGCTGAAACTGCGGGCGACGCCGGTTCCCTCGCTTGCGCCGCAAACTGCGATCGATATCGGATCGCGCCCCTGATGACTTCCAGGAATATTTTTTTGTTTTTGTTTCAGAAACTTTTAATTTTTTTAAATGGTAATAATAAACATTTTATTATTAAATACACTCTTTTGAACAGATTATAATAAATATCCATATAATCTGTCAATAAAAAACAATTTGACTCCCATGACTGGTAGTTGTCTATTTGACAAGCACATGCATAAGATAAAATAATGCATTAATTTTAGAAAATCCACTGATTCCGAGAATATTACATTAAACTATCTTTTTTAACATTAATTGGGGAGTGAGATCCATCGATGCTTTTCTTTGGAAATTCTTAGATGTTAAAATAATTTTGGATATGTAGTCAAAATTTGTTAAAAATTATTTGTTTTCACTTTTAAGAAGGGGAAATGGTTCAATTACATTAAAGTGACAGTGTTGTTGAATGTAAAATTAATTTTATAAGATCTTGTATCTTCCTTAGGTATCTCAAAACATTATTTTCAAAATTATTTTAATTTTTACATTTATAAATGGTAGGTCATTTAACTTGATATTTTTCACAAGCTAGTTATTGGATGCCAGGTTAATCGATTTACTTTTCTAGTGGAGTCATTTAACTATAGTTATTAATATTATGGGTTAGACATCACATATCTATATATAATTTTCATTCCCCTTTAGTTTATTTTGACAATGTTAAATCAACATTCCAAATGTTTTGGTCCTTAAAGGGACATTCACAAAGTATATTGTGTATTGATTTTTAAATAATTCATAAAAGAATTTAAACATATTTAGAAAGTACTATAGAATTACATTCAGTCTTTAAATATACTTAGAAAAAAATACATCAATGCACATATCTTAGTCAATTACATAAGGCATCTATGTGCAACCAACAATCAGCATCAAAATAGCCTATGTAGATATGTATTTAATCCAAGAATATATATAATTACAATCTAATGATTGAATACCAAAACATATTAAGTTGTTCAAATATTATAATCTTATCCAAAATGCATACATAACATATAGCTTAATGTCCCTCTAAGCTGAAGACTCCGAAATACCTCCTTTACAATATATATTTCAGTCAGTGTGTAAAACAATCCAGAAGTTAATCTAAATTTGCTTTACTCATATGTTATACTAATTTAGCAAAAGGAAGGTGCCAAGGTTTCTGATATTTCAAGCATTATTGTGAAATGTTTATTTAAAGGGACATGAACTCAAAATATACTTAAAGGGAGACAGTTAAAAAATTAATGATTTATACATTCAGAATGAGTATTCTATTTTAAGCAACTTTAAAAATTGTCTCATATAATGAATGCTCCTTGTGATGTTGCTATCATTACTTTAAAAAAAGGCATTAAATAGATAATTTATTTGCTTCAGTACTCTGGAAAGAACTTGGTTTTTTTTTGTTGGATTAATTTATCCAACAATCATCAAGGACAACCCAGGTTTTTTGCAACAATTGTCCGTAATCTAAAATATCATTATTGATTTGCAAAGAAAGATAACAAGATAATTCTTAACATTTGAGAATCGGATTAAATTATAAAGTTGTTTAACATTTCATGCTCAATCTGAATCTCGAACGCTAAATTTGTTTGGACAGTGTCCCTTTAAGAGATTTAAAGAGTGTATTTACTTCTCTTCTTATCTTGACATACTTTGCTTGAAAAGCATATCAAGATAGGCTCAGTAGATGAAGATTGGTGGATGCACAGAGATGCCTTATGTGATTGGCTCAACCATGTGCATTTAAATTTTTTCTGTTGAGGATATCTAAATACTAAGATAAATTTATTTACATTTTAAAGTCTAAACAATTTTCTATCTCTACAGATCATTTGATACAATTGTTTGTTTGTAATGTCTATTTAAAAATAAAGACGCCATTGCACAATAACATATATGAGCACTTCAGACAAATACAAGCTCGAGGTTTATTTACTAATAACAAACAAACCTGTAGTTTAACATTTATAAACAGATTATTCAAGTTACTGACATTATAACCTGAATTTGAACATTCAGAAATATTGCGTGGGAAACGCATCTTGAAACACCAGATTAGCATCTTTAAACATTAGAGTCTAATGTCACGCAATAGCACACAATCAATGTGCATTATGAAATACATTTAATAGAGCAATATCAATACTTCACAATAAGTCAAGAAATGGATTTTATGAACAATAAAGACATACAATATTAAATGTGTATTTGTATTAAAGAAACAGACCGTTATTAAACCGAGAAATGTCTACAACATTTAATAATGTGACAGTATTAGATTTTAAAGAGAATTTAATCATTAATATTTAACGGATCACGGATATTAAATCTGCGTCACACATATCCGCATGACAGGCCCATGAGTTACAAATAAGTCTACATGAAAAATGAAGTTACAGCACCACCAGGAGGTATGTGTAAGGAAGTTACTAAGATATGAAACATTAAGGAACGGCCAATCAGAGTTCATCACACAAACACAACTTGAGTCAGGATGGTCTCACAGACATTCTAACAATATTTCAAACTTTTATCCAATCAGATGTACAGATAACTTGTCCCATGGTGCATCTCATGTTTACTTCACCATATAAAAGTCCATTACACGTTGCCATCTTTGTCAGTTCTCTAATGCCTGCAGGCAGTATATCTTATTTTCTTTTTTAAAAAAAAATCTACAACCCAGCAGGCATGTCAGCTCCCAGGTTCACCAAGGAGGAGAGCGCTGCACTGGTCCACGCCGTCAAGGACTTTTATCCCCAGCTGTTTGGGAACAAGAGGAGGTTGACAGATGCGCATGTTAAGAAGGCCCTCTGGGAGTCTATCACCAATGCGGTTAGATTGGTGTGTGACGTCCAGAGGAGCCAGGATCAAATCATGAGGAGATTCGGAGATATGAGGTTGCGCTTAACAAAAAAAGTCAACCTCATAAGGGACTGGGTACAAGCCCGTAAAAGAGGGGGCAAAAGAGAGGCCCCGCGGAAACTGTACCTACTCCCTTATGAGGTGACTTTATGCGAGCTCCTCAATCTCCGGGTCCCCAAAAGATTTAGATCCTCGCCATCCTCGGCCTCCTCTTCTTCCCTCCCAGCTGCGGGATCTGAAAGTCCTGACGCGGGGGCCAGGGCAGCTGCTTCTCCGTCCGGTGGCCTGGGAGGAGATGGAGAATCTGAACCAGGTAATTATCCAACTTCATATAATATCTTAATATTTTTTTTTTTTTTTAAATGTGTATATAGTCAGATACTAAACCTATACAGATCTCACAACATACACTACATATGATGTTTAGATATCTGATTTTATATTAGTGACACATGAAATAGGAATGATGTTTCTTGCGCTCTACAGAATATGCGTCACAGAGCGAAAATGGAATAGCGCATACACGTTAACATGGGTTAGCTGTAAGTGGCATTGCTTTATACATGTTGGTCAAATGACGGATGCGTAATTCCGCTTTGAATCATTGCGCAATGATCGCGAAAATTGAATTTCGCATACACGTTAACATGGGTTTGCTGTAAGTGGCATTGCTTTATACATGTTGGTCAAATGACGGATGCGTAATTCCGCTTTGAATCATTGCGCAATGATCGCGAAAATGGAATTTCGCATACACGTTAACATGGGTTTGCTGTAAGTGGCATTGCTTTATACATGTTGGTCAAATGACGGATGCGTAATTCCGCATGGAATCATTGCGCAATGATCGCGAAAATGGAATTTCGCATACACGTTAACATGGGTTTGCTGTAAGTGGCATTGCTTTATACATGTTGGTCAAATGACGGATGCGTAATTCCGCATGGAATCATTGCGCAATGATCGCGAAAATGGAATTTCGCATACACGTTAACATGGGTTTGCTGTAAGTGGCATTGCTTTACACATGTTGGTCAAAATGAAATGTGAATTATTATATATGTGAAGAATACAGTATTCTTATTTTCAATATTATACAGAATAAAAAAAGAAGAATCCAAATAAATTATAACATATGCCCATCAATTGATGAGAATGAAATAACACCAAAAAATAATTTAAGCTACAGTAAACAACACAACTGATTGAAAATAAGAGTACAGGATATATTTATCATGAATTGAATTGAGGAAACAATTAACTCATGGGACTACCAAAGGATTAATATTTTTAAATTGATTTGCTAATAATGTAAAGATTTAAAACATGGCATGATTTATATTAATGATATCCAATCCTCATTTAATATATTACAGATCTGGATGTTGGTGCTGGATCCTCAAGGCAGGGCTTGTCACAGTATGGTATGTCTCATTTTAATTGACATTTGTCTTAGAAACATGGACAGAACATTACATACTAAATCCACATTGTTCAATATTTATATGTATCTGCAAAATGGATTTTAAAACTTTTTGCAAATAAGAATAAATAAAACAAAAAAA
Organism: Bombina bombina; assembly: GCF_027579735.1. Taxonomy (NCBI): domain Eukaryota; kingdom Metazoa; phylum Chordata; class Amphibia; order Anura; family Bombinatoridae; genus Bombina; species Bombina bombina. The sequence continues at coordinate 863,427,390 of NC_069504.1, read as the reverse complement.
TAGGATTACATTGTAAGCCTACTCTGATTTTGTTTGGAATTTAAGATATCCCATCTATTCTGGATGTCTTAATTTTAATGTAAGATTCTTTGAATGTCCAATTTATATTCTTCCCTTGTGTATTGCTTAATCTTATTTGTATACATTTTTAAAAAATACACACAATTTTGCATATGTTTAGATTTTACAAATATAGATTCCATTTTTGAAATTGATCACGTCATTTAAGGGACATGCCAACTAAATTTTACATAGAATTATTTGTAAACGTGATTTTATTGTTTTGTTTAAACATTTTATGAGCTACATTGGTTCGGTCTATTGTTTTATTTTTTATTTTTTAAAATGGATTTTGGATTAGGTTACACAATGCATTACTGGTATTATCCGGCTGTTTTTCTATGCATAAATTGGCATATTTACAAAAGTTAAAATCATGTGTTCAGATAACAGTAGTACATAGTTTAAAAAAGTATACAATTACACATTTAGAGCTTCATGTCCCTTTAATAGATGAAAATTAAATAATTCTTAGGATATCCTTAAATAACATATTAGATTTAAATTGCATGCTAAATCCCATTCATTACATCAACATATGGAGTAGAAAATTCATTAACACCAACATTGTCAAATCAATCTATTTTTATATTAAAGGGACACTGAGCTACAATTATTAATGTTGTCATTCAGATAGAGCATGCAATATTAATCAACATTTAAACATAATACTATAATCATATGTGAAATATTCTATTGCTAAATGTATTTTAAAATCAAGAATGTACGTTTATCTGCAGCTCAATTTTGGTTGACCAACCTGGGATTTTATTGATGATTGGTGGATACCTTCAACAAACAATATTTATTGAATCCAATATTGCTTATCTGCCTTTAAGATTAAAATGTAGCAACATTAAAATTATAATAGGAGTCAATGTTAAATCATTTTGAACAGTTTGAACAGTGAAATCAATGATTGAAATAAATCATGTCAGTGTCCCTTTAATAAACAATAGATTCATTAATCCTTACATTCTTTGGATTAGACAATATTGATATATAATTCACATATTCACTGTTGGAGTTACTTTATAGATATAAGCATACTCTAACAGCACCATGATTACATATTTGTACTAATCAATTTGGTTTGGTATTGTGATCAATATGTGTTGTATCCTAAACAAGATTACTGTACATTGCACAAATGGCTCGATGTGCCACATGTCTTTGTTTATATTTGTCAACAGCTGTTATTCAAAATGTGGTTTGTGTGTATTCTTTTAAGAACATTGATCAATGGGTATATTTAGATATGCAATAGCATCGTATGAGATGAGTTTGATGTCTAATATAGTCAGAAATTAAACATATGTTCAATACATCATTTTTTAAAGAATCCCCTTGATTCAATCAAGCATTTTTTTTATAATGACTGCTCTATTCTTCACATTTTCAAGTTGATTATTCTTATAAATCGATACAGATGTGATTTAGTGATATCCCAAATGTGTTCACTAATATATATCTATATCATTCATAGAGAGAGTTGGTGTGGGGAGCCCTGAGGAATCCAGCACTGACACAGAGCCGCATTTGCGGTCTTCTGGTAAGTCCATTGACTCATTTATATGTCATTGAAGGTGTATTGGTAATCAATATTATGAGCATGATTCTGATGAAGCATAACATTTGAAACAAACATATAATTTACTCCTCTGATTATATATTCATTTTATTTGAATATTGAAAGATTAAGAATTAAAACTTTCTTAGTCTACACCTTTGTTATTCAGAAGATGTATAGCATATGTTTGTTTACATGTTCATTTTTGACAACAGTCATCAAGTGATACACACATGAGAAATCTTAAATGTTCTATGTACTATGCTTTTATGATTTTAAAATTAATACAAACAATACATGGAAAATATGAATCATTGAGAATAACAAATCTAATGTCATTTGTATGCTCCATCAAAATGATGTAAATCATAACTTTGGGTGTGTATATCTTTAATGCAACATTAATGTGTGTCTTTGATCAACAGTAACATATGTTATAATATCTGATCTTAACGTGTACACAACATGTTATGTTTTACAGAGATTGATTTAACATGTGGGACGGAGGAGGAAGAGACTCCCTTGAAGTCTGATGGTATGTGAAATATATCTAACATGTTTCCAACATGTTGCTTTATTGGAAATCATTTTATTGAAGACATTCAAAGTCTACAGCTTTTGCACTTTAAAAAGGAATATTATCTGTCTGTTCAAATACACTACTGCCCCCTTTATATATCAGGCATCATGAAGATATGCTTGGATTTGTTTAAATATTTGGATTTGAAATTCATGCCATCATGATGTCACATGCATATTCTAGGCCAAACCACAATAATAATTTTAGAATTGTACAGACAATCATTGCTATTCATCTGAGTGCCTATATGCATACCATATCCTCATGTCATCATTGTTTAGAAATTCAAACACACTTCTAAGTATATTGCAAACATAATCAAGTTGAAATGCGTTGATTTGATTTCATGATGTATGAGATGTTAATATATTTATTATATTTATTTCAGATGGATCCTCCGCTTCTGGTCATCATTGTTCCTCCCCTGCCCAGTCCCCTGCCCAGCCCCCTGCCCAGCCCCCTGCCCAGCCCCCTGCACAGTCCCCTGCCCAGCCCCCTGCCCAGTCGCCTGCCCCTCCCGGCCCTTCCCATTTGTCCTGTCCTATCCCTCCCAAAAAACACCCCTTCGTCCCTCTTCGCCGCTCTCCCCATCTTTTGGCCCGTACAGCTACCCCAGCTGCCCAGCACCCAACTCACCACTCCCCAGCTATACGGGCTACCCCAGAGCAGCAGCCCATCCCTCCCAATCCCATCCTTCCCAATCCCATCCCTCCCCAAGACAATCCCATCCCTCCCCCCTGTCTCAACCTTCATTGTCCTGGGTGTCGGATTGTCCTTCCCAGGCACAGCTGTAAGTATCATTCAAAATCAAAATTATAAGATACTTAAAGGTACACTGAATGAAAATATTTCTATTGTGATTCAAATAGAGCATGCAATGTTAATCAAATTTATAATTTACTACTCTTATCCATTATTCTTCATTCTCTTGCTATCTTTATTGAAACAAAGAAATGCCTATATTGTTTTTTATTCCAATAAAATATGGACATCATTTCTTTATTGTTGGATGAATGTATCCATCAATCAGCAGGGACAACCAAAGTTGATAACCAAAAATGGTCTGCCCTATAAACTTACATTCTTGCATTTAAAATATAGCTAGAGAATTCTAAAATTTAAAGAATACGAGTAAATTAATAATTATTTTTAATGTCATGCTCTATCTGAATCAGTAACTAAAATATTTAGGCTTACTGTACCTTTAATTTGATATCACTACATATACCAATCACCACTATTTGGATCCAACACTGTATGTACAAATGTTCATACATTATCTCTTGTATAACCCAGTGGGAATGTAATTTCTTCTGGTTGCTATGTTTACACAGCTTGTCCTCAACGCCAAAATGTTTAAGGATAGGTGTGCCTACCACAGTATAACAAAAATCTTTAAATTGCTAATGTAAGTACAATGTAAATCCTTTTACAAGATTTTAGACACTCAAGCTGTAAAAGTGGATCATCAAAAACCAATTAAAGGGGACAACATGTTGGATTAAAATGTCCATTTAATGGTTTAGGTCTGTCTGAATAACATATTTCATGTGTAAATAATCAATGTGAACAAATTAATTTAAAGAATGATTTGTCTTTATGATGACAATGTATCTTTGTTTTTTATTTTTTCTGTTGTGTAATTATCATTAATATTTGTTTTTTTCTTTATTTTAGGCTGTGACTCAACATGGCTCACGCTAGAAGGTCTAGCACGCGTAGAGCAGGCCGTGTTGAGGAACGCAGCTGTCCTGATAGGGATGGCTGACACCATGCAGGCCCAGCTACAGGTTCAGCATATGACTCTACGTCAGATAAGGCGGTGGAACTCTATGCTTGAATCTGTAGCTGGACAGGCACAGGACGATGAAGGGGATGACCAGTAAGTGGAGGATCTGGAGATGCTCCAAGGGCGCTGATAAGAATCCTCCGTCCACATGTTGATGTTTGTTTTTATGGTTGCCATTTGGCCTTTTTTATGTTTATTGTTGTGCCTGTTGCACTCTTTTACCTTGTCATATGTCTCCAATGGGGCTATGCTGGCCCTTGGCAACTCTCTTCATGGACTGTGATGCACTGTGTTACCTTGTCATATGTCTCCAATGGGGCTATGCTGGCCCTTGGCAACTCTCTTCATGGACTGTGATGCACTGTGTTACCTTGTCATATGTCTCCAATGGGGCTATGCTGGCCCTTGGCAACTCTCTTCATGGACTGTGATGCACTGTGTTACCTTGTCATATGTCTCCAATGGGGCTATGCTGGCCCTTGGCAACTCTCTTCATGGACTGTGATGCACTGTGTTACCTTGTCATATGTCTCCAATGGGGCTATGCTGGCCCTTGGCAACTCTCTTCATGGACTGTGATGCACTGTGTTACCTTGTCATATGTCTCCAATGGGGCTATGCTGGCCCTTGGCAACTCTCTTCATGGACTGTGATGCACTGTGTTACCTTGTCATATGTCTCCAATGGGGCTATGCTGGCCCTTGGCAACTCTCTTCATGGACTGTGATGCACTGTGTTACCTTGTCATATGTCTCCAATGGGGCTATGCTGGCCCTTGGCAACTCTCTTCATGGACTGTGATGCACTCTGTTACCTTGTCAAATGTCTCCAATGGGGCTATGCTGGCCCTTGGCAACTCTCTTCATGGACTGTGATGCACTGTGTTACCTTGTCATATGTCTCCAATGGGGGTATGCTGGCCCTTGGCAACTCTCTTCATGGACTGTGATGCACTCTGTTACCTTGTCATATGGCTCAAATATTCCTTATTTTTACAAGATTATTTATAAACGTTGTTGATGTTTTCTTACATACTAATAAAAGACATGTCATTGCACGATTCTTTGTCCTCATTCTTCATTTTATTGATTGGAATCTCTAGTTTATCTGGTTGATCCTTAAAGGGACCTACCAGAAATAATGGATTTTCAAGAATCATATATGTAATACAATTGTAAATGACTTTAAGATTAACATCTCCAATGTAATTTTATTATTTGTCTTTATATATTTTTCTCAAAGCTTTATCATTGCATGATTATGATTAGCATAGTAATTCTTTTATATATGTATATATAGATTGTTATTTGTGTATATATGTATATTTCAATTTTCACATCCATGTGTGTATTTAGAAACTCTGCATGAATTGATGCACCTTTAACAAATGATCTGAGGATTGATACAATGATATAATCCCTGTAAAGTGTTCATTTTATTGAAATAGTATTGTCTACGTGTATCCTCTTTTTAAAAACAAAATAATGTCCCTTTAAGTGATGGTGAGCACAATTGTTAATGAATGTATTTCCATTTCTAAAGCGTTTTTGTCCTTTTTACATGAACAAGGACATATAATCTTATTAATAAACAATCTTATTGTAATGTTGACAGCACATGTATTTCATTTTCAATTCTATCTTATTGTAAAAGTGTAACCAAATAAATCTCTGTGTGTTATGCGCATATTTTAGATGATGAATATTTTTTAACAAATATGTTAACAAAATACTTCTCCTCCCATATATGGCTATAGGTAGGCTGACCATATTTCAACTTGAATAAATGACAGGTTTAATCAATGCATGTGTCATTATTGTTATTCCAAAACAATCTAAACATATCTTAAAACATCAATGGCATATGTATTTCTCATGTGTATCTTTTAAATGTTAAAGATATACACCATAGCTATAGTTAAAGGGACAGTCAAGTCCGAAAAGATGATTCATGATTTCGTGACATTCCTAGATAGCAATCTACACACATACTAGTTACTAAAATATAAATACGTTTCTTATTGATATGCCAAGCTGTCAACTGAGTCCTTGTATTGGCTGCGGTTTTTCAGCGATCTCGGATGCGCCATGTTGCTTAAGACGTCACCTGCCAGGCTGTCCAATGATTCCTTGTATTGACTGACGTTCTTACGTGATCAAGAATGTGCCTTTTATTGGATTGCGTTTTGACGCGATCAAGGATGCGCCTTTTTTTGGTTTGCGTTCTTACGTGATCAAGAATGTGCCTTTTATTGGATGGCGTTCTTACGTGATCAAGGAAGCGCCATGTTAATTAAGACGTCACATGCAAAGGTAAAAAAACGTCTGATTGTATTACGTAGTCCGCCAATATTTGTTTGTGCACGTTAAACACGTTTGTGAATGAAGCCAATTTTAAAAACCTTGCGAATATGGATTATTTGCATCATGTTACATTGTTGACCCGTAGCTGATAAAGACCACCACATTCTCTTTTGCTGGATGTCTGGTTGAATAAACGAACGAAAGCAAAATGTTTTCATGCATATGATATTTCGAGGCAAGTGCAAATCTCTATAGTCCATGCTGTTTAATATGTTTGTCAACAATATGTTCCTTTTTCTGAAAAATGACTGTTGTGTTTAATGTTAAAGATATCTAATTCATAAATATGCGCTATTGTGTTGGAATAAAGTAACCAATATGCATTTATCTTTATCATATGCTAAATATATGATGCCGACTTCTTCTAAATGTAATTTCGTTGTATATTTTATTAAAGGTTCATTAGACACTCACATTATAAATCAAATCTTTTAATTTGTTCTCTAGTTAGATAGTCCATTGTTTAACAAATTCACGTTTCATTTTGCTTCTGTTCTAATAAAATGTAAGTAATTTTCAGACTCCTCGCCAAGCCTCTAAGTTTCATGTGAGTACCATCTCCAGCTTTCTCCTGTTTTGTGTATGATGGTGTATTGTCTTGTTTTACGGTTGTAATGGGGGTTCATCTATATTTTCAATAGAGCTAACCCGATTTTCTTTGAAAGTGTTTAAAGCTTTGTAATATTGATATCAGTATATGTTAATCTTGTTGTTTCTAGTAGTGTCTATTACATACAGTTCTGTTAAAAATATAGTATACTGTCCCTTTAATGCAAATGTTGATTTTTGTATCATGTATGAGTTCCACATTGGTTAATCTCCAAATATATTATTGTTAGCATATTTTCACCCCCCACTCCTAAAAGGACTTTAAACCATATTCATTGTTAAAACAAATGTCTTTCTAAAAATAAATTAACACAATAATGTCTCTTTAAGAAAATAGACTTTATTTAACACGTCAATATAAACCTGATTTCAAAAATTATTGTTTGAACAAGTACATGTAGATATACCAACAATCTTCAAATATATGTTAGCATATGTAATTTTGTTAAAGGGACAGTTTAGAAAACAAATAATGTTTTGCATTATTCTAAAAGTCAATTTTGTAATATCAATGATATCAAATGTTTCTCACCAATTAATCATTTGTCTGTGTTTATTTTAATTTGCTAGCTAAACCTATGAGGTTCGTGTGCTCATTTCTTCGAGCTTGAAGAGTGCATGTAATCATTATGCAATTTGACCACTAGAGGGCATTTGGATAGCATTTGTATATGTAAAACCTTGTGCTCATACAGCATATTATTTACCATGTATTGATCATTGATATCTAAAATGTTGTTATGTCAGAACAACAAATAAGTGGTCATTTTTCATAGTCATAGATACAAGGATAATCACATAAGTCACACGTATTTCTCCATGTTTTGTTGTTTCCAACTTGATAATGCGTAATACAGTGTTTTCTTTGTAATCAATAATTTTCTGACTGTCCATTTAAGCTGTGTTATTGGCATTCAAACAGTAATATGCCATCATGGATAATTGTAATGGTAATTTTTTTTGCGATTCGGGAAACAGTTTGGACATCACATCACAGAAACCAATCAATATCATGAACAAGGATAGGTATGTGATGATGTGGTTTTCACACACTTATAACCCACACTCTGCAAACAATCTGCCTCCATGGACCCGGTCCCATAGAAGTAGATTATATACAGAGTGTGGGCCACAAGTGTATGAAAACCACATCATCACATACCTATCCATTACACATTAAAGAAAAAAAACATTAAACATGAAAACAAATACTTACTTCCTCTTCCTTCCCCTCTTCCCACGGGGCTGAGGCTCTGGGAGGGGCAACTGCCGACTCCGAAGAGTTCTCCTTGGAGATGTTGTGGGAAGAGTGGAAGGAAGAGTACTGGGACGACCAAGGTGAGGAGGAGAAGATGGCTGAGGAGGAGAAGATGGCTGAGGAGGAGAAGATGGCTGAGGAGGAGAAGATGGCTGAAGAGGAGGAGATGGCTGAAGAGGAGGAGATGGGCCGGCAGGAGGAGATGGGCCGGCAGGAGGAGATGGGCCGGCAGGAGGAGATGGGCCAGCAGCAGGAGGCCCAGCAGCAGGAGGCCCAGCAGCAGGAGGCCCAGCAGCAGGAGGCAGACCAGGAGGCAGACCAGCATGCGCCTCCCGAAAAAAATTGAACATCTCTTGGTGTAGATTAATGATTCTGTTTTGCCCTTGTTCGATTCTATTAAGTATGTTTATTATTTGGTTTTGGCCTTCAATTATTTGGTTTTGTCCATCAAGAATTCGAGTTCGGCCTTCGATATTTTGAATCCGGGAGTTACGCATCTGGTCTATGTAGTCCAGTAGAACCCGCACCTCCGCTATTTCCTCTTGTTGTGCTTGGCGGGGTACCCGTGCATGGCGGGGTGCCCATGCACAGCGGGGTGCGGGTCCTTGAGGGGCCTCTGGTTCCGCGGCCTCCTCCTCTGCTTCCGGGGCCTCTTCATCTGCTTCCGTGCCGTCTTCGTCACGGGGGGCCTCTTCCCTCCGAAGTGGGAATTCCTCCCCACCACTCTCATCCCGGGGAGATGGAGGAGGCTGTATTTGTTGTGCTGCCTCCTCCCCAGACTCTGTATATTAGAAAAGAAAAAAAATGTATATATTAGCATATTTGAAAATCAAGCTTTAAATGACTTAGCTTACGATACAATTACAAATGCAGAATCATTAATCCACTTTGAAATCTAACAATCAATACGATTTCCGCATTTTCTAAACCGTGTTTGTGATATCTCTGGTCAATCTGAATGTTTTAGCGTTTGTTTTCAGTCTGTTTAAATGCACACCTAACCTATAGCCTAGATACTGATGTAACCGCAAAGTAATTGTGAATGCGTGTAAAGAACGTTATAGCATTAATCTGATCCTTAAAGGGACATGAAACCCAATGTTTTATCTTTCATGATTTAGAAGCATACATTTATAATCAACTTTCTAATGTACTTTTCTTATCTAATTAGCTTCATTCTCTGGATATTCTTTGCTGAAAAGCATATCTAAATATGCTTAGAAGATGCTGATTGTTAGCTGAATATAGCTGCCTCCTGTGATTGTTTCACCGTGTGCATGGCTATTTCTTCATTAAAATATATCTCAAGAATGATTCAAATTAGGTAATATAAGTATATTTGAATGTTTTGTCAAATTGTATTCGCTACCTCAATCATGAAAGTAAAGGTTTGCGTATAGTGTCCCTTGAAATACATTCGTATGTGAATTTATTCTTCAATGAGCTTACCGTCAGATGAGAATGGCAGGTTCCCGGTATCAATTCCTCCGATACCGACTACATCCACCTCAGAGATGCTGGGCCGCAACATTTTCTCCCATCGGCAGTACTCGATTTCCAGGGCAGGTCCGCCACCGGTTCCTGCAGAATGTCGGGCCTCCAGGCTTAACTTTTTCTTGAGATCCATCTTACAGTCCCGGTAGCGATGTTTTATAGAGTCCATATCTCTGTTCCGGCCACCCACTGCATTGACTGCATTCCTTATCTCATTCCAGAGCCTCCTCTTGTCAGTCGGGGTAGTCTTCTGGTGCTGCAGCCTCCTATACCTGGCCATATAGGCCTCTACGAGGGCCTCCTTCTCCTCCATCGAAAACCTCGCCTCCCTAGTCGCCTTGGCCTTCCCCTGTGACGATGCCCTCTGTTTCCCGGACTGTGAAGCCCTACTTTGTCCGCCACTGGGCCCAGCCACTTGTTCATCTTGAACCAAGTGGCTGGGTCCACCCACTGCTTCCACCCCCGCTTCCTGCCCCCCTTCCTGCCCCCCTTCCTGCCCTGTTCCTCTCCCCCTCCCTCTACTCCCCCCTCTACCTCTCCCCTGCCTGCCCTCCATCTGTTCCCTAAACTAAACCCCAAATAATCAAACAAAAAGTGAGTGTGATGAAATGAAAGGGGTCAAAATAAAGAACTAAAAAGACAAAAAAAGTGCTGAAAGTGTGAGAGGGATCTAAAAAAACAAAGAGGGTAAGGAGTATTTAAATAAACCAAAAGAAGAAGAAGACTAAAAGGAGGATATGTAAACTAAATGTAACTAGGGGATGGGTATGGGATGGGTATGGGGTATGGGATAAGAGTAAATGGGATGAAAGGGAATAGGACTACAGGGAATGGGGTATGGAGTGTAGTATGAGGGGGTATGGGGTATGGAGTGTATGTAGTGTTATTGATAAGTGTATGTATGTATTGAATGTGTTTGCGTGTAAATGTGTTAAGTGTACAGAAAAATCACTCGCTCGCTAACTCACACTACTACTAATTCTCACTAACACACTACTACTAATTCTCACTAACAAACACTCCCACTAACTCTCACTAACTCCCACTACCACTAACTCACGCTCCCACTAGCACTAACTGTCACTAACAACTCTCACTAACAACTCCCACTACCACTAACTCACTCACGCTCCCACTAACAGACTCTCTCCCACTCCCACTAACTCCCACTAACTCACTCACGATAACACTAACAACTGACTCTCTCACGCTAACACTAACTCACTCACAATAATGCACAAACTCTCTAATCTTAAACCTCCAATCTCCAAAGACCCACCAGCAACACAGTCAAAGAAGCCCTGCTTGTGTGGTGCTTATATACCCTGTGTAAATGTTTAATGATGTACCAATTTCCGTTGTAAATAGTGTTCAGGTGTGCTTTATTAGCAATTAATATTAGTGCAATGTGTATTAGTTGTGTGAATTTGCGCATGCTCATTTGGAGTTAGTATTTGTGGAATGTGTAGAATGCGATGATGTCATAGTGGTCGTTTTCTCTAACATTGTCCAATAGTATTCTGTTTAAATGTGAATTAGCGATGGTGTGGTATTAGTGAAGTGTTGTATATGTATGTTTGTCCTAATATATAGTGATATTGAATGTGATTATTTTTCTAGTGTATGTATATATTTTTTATTCCTTGTTGTTATTTTGCGAATTTCCGCATCTTAAAGTATATGCGTATTCCCCGTATTAAATTTTATTAAAAATCCCCCCGCTTGTGAATGTGTAATGCTTGTGTGCTTTGTTGATTGATTGTTGTTGTGACATTTGCGGCGTGTTATTGTTGTGCATGATGTGGTATGCGTCATATGACCGAGCCGTGCGTATTTCTTGCGAGATCGAGTGTTAGGTGAAAAAAGCTATTTTTTTGCTTTTCCATTGATCTCTATGGGAGACTGTCTAACGCGGGCAGGATTCCGCGTGTGACATACACGCGTTAGGAGCATCGTTAGATGGTCTTTTTTGAACTCTAAATACCAGAGTCAAACAATGCCGTGCGTTATACATAAAACACGCGTGGCGTTAGCAACCCATCTACCGCCAAACTCCAAATCTAGCCGAGTGTGACTTGACTAGACAATAGAAACCATTCAAAGGAGGGCTACTAAAATGGTACATGGTTTAGGAAATAAAATGTACAAGGAAATACTTTATGTGACTTTAAAGGGACATGAAACCCAATTTTTTTCTTTCATGATTTAGAAAGAGCATGCCATTTTAAACAACTTTCCAATTTACTTCTATGATCATCTATCTTCATATCTTTTGTTGAAAATCATATCTAAATAGGCTTAGTAGCTGCTGATTAGTGGCTGCACATAGATGCCTCATGTGATTGGCTTACCCATGTGCATATCCATTTTCAACAAAGGATACCTAAAGAATGAAGCAAATTAGATCAAAAAGTAAATTGTAAAGTTGTTTAAAATTGTATTTTCAACCTGAATCATGAAAGAAAAATTTTGGGTTTCATGTCCCTTTAATACGTATAGCTCAGAGAAGGAAAGAGAGGAGATAAAGCTGCATCACGTCACCAGCAGCAACCCCCCCAAATTGTAACTGGCCAGACCCAGCTATTGTGGTCCACCGAGAAATCTCCCGGTGTCCTGTATTTTGTTTTCTATTGCATAGTGGCTGAATAAGAAAGCAAGCTAAATAATTTAGTAGATGTGCTTGTAATACACAAATATCATATAAAGATATAGGTTTACATCTTATCTGTTTTGAATTGCAGTATTACTGCCCCCCTCCCCCTTTCATTTACTTCCTATATGTCCTAATAACTGAAAGGAGCTTTTAGAGACTAGAGAAAAAAGCTTTTTTTATATTTGATATATTTAAATTATTGTTGTGTGTGTTATTGATGACCAAGAGATTAAATTAATGTGTATTCTATTTGCAACTGGTTAAATTGCTGTTTTACTCAAGCCCCATATTTCTTTAAATGTTTATTATGGAGACGAAAATATAACATTACTATTTATTTTTTAATATATTTCTGCTATTTTTTCATAGACCTTTCATGAAAATGTTTGGGAAAAGCAACAATTTCTTTTTCAGAAAATGAGAACAGAAAGAAGTCTCAATAAACGTTCAGGTAACCTCAAAGCTTCAACTTTAGTTTTATAATTCTGTGCATACCTCTTAACATTTGTGGATATATATTAGGGACTCAGGGGGTTATGGGGGTTCTCGCCATTTTGTGGGTGGGGCTGTGGGCGGGATTGCAGGTAGTTAGTCAGCAGGATTGTGGGTGTGTCTGGGTGTTTGGTGAGTGTGTATGGGTGGTTTGTGGGCATATTTTGGCAGTCTGTGGGAGGGACTAGTGAAAATTCTTCAAATAGGGACATATGGCTGTCTCAGAGGGACAGCTGTACAGAACTCAGAATTAGGGACTTTCCCTCTCAAATAGGGACAGATAGGAGGTCTGTAATGAGTTCTGTTTAACAAAGGTTTCTGTTATGGGGTTTCTCTTGGCAAGGATATGAATGTGTAATATTAAAATATAAAATTTTTCATTTTCCAGCACAACCTAAGCGAGGCAAAAGTCAACGTAAACCTACACCACTATCTGCAGCTCATTTTGAAGGTAATATGATGTTATAAAGTACATAACTGCCTTAAGGATATAGAAAGTTAAAAATTGAAATGCGCATTGGTGCATTTTAATTTTAAATAAGCAAAAATGCGTCTGGTAAACGTTATTACTATGTTTCAGTGGCATACACACATATATGCCGTGAGGGCAACAACATTCAAACACTTCAGTAATAACTTTTTACTAAAAGCATTTCTGTTAATAAAAGTATATTACAAAAAACAATTTTATTTAAAAATGAAATGCATATACACTTGGCCTTTCTATCTCTTTAAGCAACATTCCCTATTCCTTTGTATCAGGGGCAAACCATGAGCATCCCAGAAGGTACATTCGGATGTACAAAATAATACCAGTGGCAACATGCAGAGTTTTGTACACATGTGGTGCACATCATTTTAAGAAGTGTGTGCTTATGCTGATATATACAGTGCAAAATTAAAAATTCTACACAGAATATTTGCACCCTCAGGACTCTCATGGGTCCAAACTTTATTTATCGGTGGCCAAAACTGATTATTTTCACTAACAGAATGACTAATTATATAAATTATATTAATTGGAAAAAACACATACTTGTAAATAAATGTTAAATTACCAATTTGTTGGAAAGATAGGTAGCAAAATCCTCAGAGAGAGGCCGTCTTTCAAGGAGCGCTTGCAGAAGCCTCCTGTTCCATTGTCTCCTACATGTTCGTTCCCACCCATGCCTCCCTCTCCTCCTATGCCTCCTGCTCCCGAGTCACCAGGTACTACTGAGCCAATGAAGTTGGGATTCACGCGTCTCTCCACAGCAGAGAGGGTCTTTAGGAGGAGGGAGGGGCTCTGCCTCTATTGTGGGTTACAGGGCCACCTTTTAAAGTCTTGTCCTACACGGCCGGGAAACGCTCACACCTAAGGTCCTGTCGGGGGCAGACCTTGGGTGGTTTATCCTCGTCCCTGGAAGCGCTAAAGGAGAAACCTTTGGTCACGGTTGTCCTTTCCTGGGTGGACTCCTCCATAGTCACCCAGGCTCTTGTTGACTCCGGTGCTGCGGGCTATTTCATTGACAGTGCTTTTGTATCAAAGCACTCCACCATTCCTGTATTGCCTCGGTCTGTTCCGCTTGCTATTGAGGCCATTGATGGCAGGCCCCTTCAGCCCGCACTTGATACTCACGAAACCCCTCCGTTATCCATGGCTGTTGGGGCTCTCCATTTTGAAACCTTCCAGTACCCATTTTCCAGATTTTCTGGGTTATCCCTGGCTCCAAAAGCACAATCCCAGTCTCGACTGGCAGAGGTCTGAAATTTTGTCATGGTCTCCACAATGTATTTCCACTTGTCTTCAGAAACCAGTCAAAGTCTTGTGCACTTCTTCGGTATCTCAATTGCCAGAGGAGTACCGAGAGTTCCTAGACGTTTTTGACAAGGTTCGTGCCGGTACATTGCCTCCTCACCGGTCTTACGATTGTGCCATAGACCTGCAACCCAGAACCATTCCTCCTCGGGGCCAGGTTTGTGGAGAATTGTGCTATGGAGGAGTATGTTGCCGATGCTCTGTCGTGGGGGATCATCCACAAATCCTGCTCTCCTGCAGGGGCTGGCTTCTTCTTTGTGAAGAAAAAGGGTGGCAAGTTAAGACTACGCATCGATTATAGGGGTATTAATCATCTTACCATTAAGAATGCTTACCCTATTCCGCTCATTACGGAACTCTTTGACCACCTCAAGGGAGCTACGGTCTTTTCTAAACTTGATTTGAGAGGAGCGTACAATCTTGTTAGGATTAAGGAGGGCCATGAATGGAAAACAGCATTTAACACCAGGAGTGGGCATTATGAATATCTTGTTATGCCCTTTGGCCTATGTAATGCTCCTGCTGTTTTTCAAGAATGTATTAATGATGTCTTACAAGATATGTTGCAACAGTGTGTTGTGGTGTACTTAGACGATATCCTCATACACTCACCCACACTTGAGGCTCATCGTTCTGATGTCACACTGGTACTTCAGAGACTACGTGAGCATGGCCTGTTTTGTAAACTCGAGAAATGTGAATTCCATCAGACTCAAGTAACCTTCCTAGGTTATATGATCTCCGTTGCAGGGTTCTCCATGGATCCTGACAAGTTGTCTGCAGTTCTGCAGTGGCCTCGCCCAGTTGGTCTTCGGTCTATTCAATGTTTTTTGGGCTTCGCCAATTACTAGAGAAAGTTTATTAAAATCTTTTCTTCCTTAGTCAAACCTATCACAGACATGACCCGTAAAGAGAATGATCCACTCCATTGGTCACCTACTGCCATTAAGGCCTTTGATACTCTTAAGACTGCCTTTGCTGCTGCTCCAGTACTGGCTCATCCTAACCCTGTCCTGCCTTTCATTCTTGAGGTTGATGCGTCTGATACTGGAGTAGGTGCCCTCTTCTCTCAACGTCCTATGCCTGATGATTCCATGCATCTGTGTGGTTTCTTCTCTAAGCAATTGTCTCCAGCGGAGTGCAATTATGAAATTTGCGACAGGGAATTACTAGCCATAATTTTGGCATTCAAGGAATGGAGGCATCTTCTCGAGGGTACTAGCGTACTAGATCTCATTGTCGCCCCGACATGCCAGATGGGCGCTATTTTTGTCTCGGTTTAATTATGTGGTCTCCTACCTGCCTGGTAGTAAGAATGTTAGGGCTGATGCCCTTTCTCGACAATTTTCGCCTCTATCCAAGGAGGAGTATGTACCTACTCCAGTTATACCTCCTGATCATATTTTGGCTATCATACATACTAATTTGACTTCTTCCTTGGGGGAGGAGATCCTGGCTGCACAAACCAATGGACCTCCTGAGAAACCTAGTGGTAAGTGCTTTGTTCCTGAGAATCTTCGAACTAAACTTTTGCACACTTACCAATATCCTAAAGCCACAGGTCACCCGGGCAAGAACCAAATTATTTGGTCTGTCACATGACAATTCTGGTGGCCAGGTCTTCATTCTGATGTTGCTGTGTATGTTGCCTCCTGCTCAGTTTGTGCACAGAATAAGACTCCTCAACATCTTCCTGTGGGTCTTCTTCAACCTATTGCTAATGGTGAGCGTCCTTGGACACACATTTCCATAGACTTCATTGTCAAGCTCCCTGTTTCCAATGGCAATACTGCTATCCTAATGGTGGTTGACCGTTATTCTAAAATGTCACATTGCATTCCCTTTAGGAAGCTGCCTACCGCTCAGGAGCTTGCTTCAATTTTTGCCCGGGAGGTCTTCCATTTACATGGGTTACCCAAGGAGGTAGTCTCGGACCTGGGTAGCCAGTTTGTCTCTAGATTTTGGCGTTCCTTTTGTGCTCAAATGGGGATCCAGCTTTCCTTCTCCTCCGCATATCACCCTCAATCCAATGGGGCTGCGGAACGGTCTAATCAAGGTCTGGAACAGTTCCTCCGTTGCTATGTCTTAAATCACCACAATAATTGGTCGGAACTGTTACCTTGGGCAGAGTTTGCTCGTAATAGTGCTATTAATGCTTCCTTCCAGTTATCCCCGTTCATGACAAATTATGGGTTTCAACCATCCTTGTTGCCAGATTCATTCATGTCTCAGGGTATTCCGGCTTTAGAGGAGCATCTCAGGATTGCCTTCATCGTTCTATGCAGCACCAAAAGTTCCAGGCTGATTGTTGGCATCTGCCCGCACCTTCCTACCAGATTGGTGAGAGGGTTTGGCTGTCCTCTCGAAACTTGAACCTTTGTGTGCCTTCCAATAAACTGGCTCCTCGTTATGTTGGTCCTTTTCGAATACTCCGACAGGTCAAACCTGTGGCTTACGCTCTTGACCTTCCTCCTGCAATGCACATCTCCAATGTTTTTCATGTCTCCCTCTTGAAACCATTGGTTTGTTATCGGTTTACCACTGTGTTGCCTCGTCCCCATCCTATCTCTGTTGACAACTATGAAGAATATGAGGTCAGCAGTATTATTGACTCTCGTATGTCCAGGGGCCGTGTACAGTATTTGGTTCACTGGAGGGGCTATGGTCCTGAGGAGCGTTCATGGGTTCCCTCCTCTGATGTTCATGCTCCCGCCCTCCTCCGTGCCTTCCATGCCCGTTTCCCCAATAAGCCTTTTGTCCTCCCACGGGGAGGGGTCGTTGAGGGGAAGGTACTATCAGGGTTTTTTCCCTGCTTTGCCATTTGCTGCTGGCAGCCATTTTGCTTACCTTTTCTTGCTGATTCTGGTGCAGAGTGTGTGATGCTGCTAATTTCCTGCACACCCTCTTATGGCCAGACTGTTGTATATCATCCATGTGAGACAGGTTGCAGTCTCAGAATTGTGATGTCATCACTTATTATTTAAAGGGCCTCTGTTCAGTATGCTTTGCCCTTGTCTCAGACCTGTTTGTGAGTTCCTGTGTATTACCTGGCTGTCTGACGTCCCTCCTGGTTCCTGACCCTTCTCATCTGACTACTCGCTTTGGCTCCTGACCCGGCTCATCTGACTACCAGCTCTGACTTTGACTCCTGGCTTGTTATTTGACTTGTGGACTTTTTATTATGTCTTTGTTATTAATAAAGGTGTGCTTATTTTTGCACTTCTCGTTTCAGTCTGATTCCTGGCACCCTGACACCTATAGACGAAAGATCATATTACCAGACTTTCAGGAAACTAAGGCCTAGATTTGGAGTTCGGCGGTAAAAGGGCTGTTAACGCTCCGCGGGCTTTTTTCTGGCCGCACCATAAATTTAACTCTGGTATCGAGAGTTTAATCAAATGCTGCGTTAGGCTCCAAAAAAGGAGCGTAGAGCATTTTTACCGCAAATGCAACTCTCGATACCAGAGTTGCTTACGGACGCGGCCGGCCTCAAAAACGTGCTCGTGCACGATTCTCCCATAGGAAACAATGGGGCTGTTTGAGCTGAAAAAAAACCTAACACCTGCAAAAAAGCAGCGTTCAGCTCCTAACGCAGCCCCATTATTTCCTATGGGGAAACACTTCCTAAGTCTGCACCTAACACCCTAACATGAACCCCGAGTCTAAACACCCATAACCTTACACTTATTAACCCCTAATCTGCCGCCCCCGCTATCGTTGACCCCTGCATATTTTTTTTAACCCCTAATCTGCCGCTCCGTAAACCGCCGCAACCTACGTTATCCCTATGTACCCCTAATCTGCTGCCCTAACATCGCCGACCCCTATATTATATTTATTAACCCCTAATCTGCCCCCCTCAACGTCGCCGACACCTGCCTACACTTATTAACCCCTAATCTGCCGAGCGGACCTGAGCGCTACTATAATAAAGTTATTAACCCCTAATCCGCCTCACTAACCCTATCATAAATAGTATTAACCCCTAATCTGCCCTCCCTAACATCGCCGACACCTACCTTCAATTATTAACCCCTAATCTTCCGATCGGAGCTCACCGCTATTCTAATAAATGGATTAACCCCTAAAGCTAAGTCTAACCCTAACACTAACACCCCCCTAAGTTAAATATAATTTTTATCTAACGAAATAAATTAACTCTTATTAAATAAATGATTCCTATTTAAAGCTAAATACTTACCTGTAAAATAAACCCTAATATAGCTACAATATAAATTATAATTATATTATAGCTATTTTAGGATTAATATTTATTTTACAGGCAACTTTGTAATTATTTTAACCAGGTACAATAGCTATTAAATAGTTAAGAACTATTTAATAGTTACCTAGTTAAAATAATAACAAATTTACCTGTAAAATAAATCCTAACCTAAGATATAATTAAACCTAACACTACCCTATCAATAAAATAATTAAATAAACTACCTACAATTACCTACAATTAACCTAACACTACACTATCAATAAATTAATTAAACACAATTCCTACAAATAAATACAATTAAATAAACTAGCTAAAGTACAAAAAATAAAAAAGAACTAAGTAACAGAAAATAAAAAAATATTTACAAACATAAGAAAAATATTACAACAATTTTAAACTAATTACACCTACTCTAAGCCCCCTAATAAAATAACAAAGACCCCCAAAATAAAAAATTCCCTACCCTATTCTAAATTAAAAAAGTTACAAGCTCTTTTACCTTACCAGCCCTGAACAGGGCCCTTTGCGGGGCATGCCCCAAGAAGTTCAGCTCTTTTGCCTGTAAAAAAAAACATACAATACCCCCCCCCAACATTACAACCCACCACCCACATACCCCTAATCTAACCCAAACCCCCCTTAAATAAACCTAACACTAATCCCCTGAAGATCTTCCTACCTTGTCTTCACCATCCAGGTATCACCGATCCGTCCTGGCTCCAAGATCTTCATCCAACCCAAGCGGGGGTTGGCGATCCATAATCCGGTGCTGAAGAGGTCCAGAAGAGGCTCCAAAGTCTTCCTCCTATCCGGCAAGAAGAGGACATCCGGACCGGCAAACATCTTCTCCAAGCGGCATCTTCGATCTTCTTCCATCCGGAGCGAAGCGGCAGGATCCTGAAGACCTCCAGCGCGGAACATCCATCCGGACCGACGACTGAACGACGAATGATGGAAGAAGATCGAAGATGCCGCTTGGGTTAGATTAGGGGTATGTGGGTGGTGGGTTGTAATGTTGGGGGGGGGGGTATTGTATGTTTTTTTTTACAGGCAAAAGAGCTGAACTTCTTGGGGCATGCCCCGCAAAGGGCCCTGTTCAGGGCTGGTAAGGTAAAAGAGCTTGTAACTTTTTAAATTTAGAATAGGGTAGGGAATTTTTTATTTTGGGGGTCTTTGTTATTTTATTAGGGGGCTTAGAGTAGGTGTAATTAGTTTAAAATTGTTGTAATATTTTTCTTATGTTTGTAAATATTTTTTTATTTTCTGTAACTTAGTTCTTTTTTATTTTTTGTACTTTAGCTAGTTTATTTAATTGTATTTATTTGTAGGAATTGTGTTTAATTAATTTATTGATAGTGTAGTGTTAGGTTAATTGTAGGTAATTGTAGGTAGTTTATTTAATTATTTTATTGATAGGGTAGTGTTAGGTTTAATTATATCTTAGGTTAGGATTTATTTTACAGTTAAATTTGTTATTATTTTAACTAGGTAACTATTAAATAGTTCTTAACTATTTAATAGCTATTGTACCTGGTTAAAATAATTACAAAGTTGCCTGTAAAATAAATATTAATCCTAAAATAGCTATAATATAATTATAATTTATATTGTAGCTATATTAGGATTTATTTTACAGGTAAGTATTTAGCTTTAAATAGGAATCATTTATTTAATAAGAGTTAATTTATTTCGTTAGATGTAAATTATATTTAACTTAGGGGGGTGTTATTGTTAGGGTTAGACTTAGCTTTAGGGGTTAATCCATTTATTAGAATAGCGGTGAGCTCCGATCGGAAGATTAGGGGTTAATAATTGAAGGTAGGTGTCGGCGATGTTAGGGAGGGCAGATTAGGGGTTAATACTATTTATGATAGGGTTAGTGAGGCGGATTAGGGGTTAATAACTTTATTATAGTAGCGCTCAGGTCCGCTTGGCAGATTAGGAGTTAATAAGTGTAGGCAGGTGTCGGCGACGTTGTGGGGGGCAGATTAGGGGTTAATAAATATAATATAGGGGTCGGCGGTGTTAGGGGTAGCAGATTAGGGGTACATAGGGATAACGTAGGTGGCGGCGCTTTGCGGTCGGAAGATTAGGGGTTAATTATTTTAAGTAGCTGGCGGCGATGTTGTGGGGGGCAGGTTAGGGGTTAATAAATATAATACAGGGGTCGGCGGGGTTAGGGGCAGCAGATTAGGGGTACATAAATATAACGTAGGTGGCGGTCGGCAGATTAGGGGTTAAAAATTTTAATCGAGTGTCGGCGATGTGGGGGGGCCTCGGTTTAGGGGTACATAGGTAGTTTATGGGTGTTAGTGTACTTTAGGGTACAGTAGTTAAGAGCTTTATGAACCGGCGTTAGCCAGAAAGCTCTTAACTCCTGCTATTTTCAGGCGGCTGGAATCTTGTTGTTAGAGCTCTAACGCTCACTTCAGAAACGACTCTAAATACCAGCGTTAGAAAGATCCCATTGAAAAGATAGGCTACGCAAATGGCGTAGGGGGATCTGCGGTATGGAAAAGTCGCGGCTGAAAAGTGAGCGTTAGACCCTTTAATCACTGACTCCAAATACCAGCGGGCGGCCAAAACCAGCGTTAGGAGCCTCTAACGCTGGTTTTGACGGCTACCGCCGAACTCCAAATCTAGGCCTAAGAGAGGAAATATCTCTCTTAAATTCTGACCATCTGGATGGACAAAGCATTGTTTCTTTGTCTCTTGACATTCTCCCTACCCCAACCCACATAGGGCCAGATTTTAAGTGGAGCGCAAAATATTGCTTTCACAAAAGCGATATTTGCGCTCCACTTTGTAATACCAGCGCACGTAAATGTTGCGATGGTATTGAACAGAAGCATTGCGCTCACATAAATATATATGTATATAAGCATAATGCCAAGGCACTTTTCAGTGCGCTTTTTTTTCTAACACCTAAAAAAATGCTACTATTTTTTATTTAAAAAAAAAACACAAAACACTACACACTGTATGTTGGGGCAATTGGGGCACATTTAAAAAATTAACCAGAGGTCTGAGCTCTTGTTAATTTTTTGAGCACTAATTGTTACCGCAAGCTAGCAGTAGCGATAACCAGCCACTTGTAATGGCTGGTTATTTATCGCAAGCGAGTGACATCACTGGTGGGAGGGTAAAGACATATAAGCTCCAGCAATACTTGGAATCTCTCTCTAATCACATATTCTTGCTGACCACTAAAAAGGGAGTATACTACTTATTAAAATTGCAATCTTAAATGAATTATACTACACACTCTCATATAGAATGGGCATATATTAGTGTATTATCTATGTTAATCCAGTGCTGTATATATATATATATAGAAAGTAATGAAGAGTGCACTCACCAGGACTTTTCAAAGTTTTATTCCAATTATGTGAACGTTTTCGGGGGATTAGCCCCTTCCTCAGACATACAAAATACAATATATATTGTATGTCTGAGGAAGGGGCTAATCCCCCGAAAACGTTCACATAATTGGAATAAAACTTTGAAAAGTCCTGGTGAGTGCACTCTTCATTACTTTCTATTTACCTATCTGCTGCACCCTGGGCACGTGATTTGGATTTCTGGAGTGCTTGTCTACTTTGAACTTTATATATATATATATATATATATATATATATATATATATATATATATATATATATATATATATATATATATATATATTATATATATATATGTGTGTGTGTGTGTAATCTGTATATTATGTATTAATGTTTTTGTATCCTCTGTTATAATAAAGTTTGCATTCTATGGAACAAGAATTTTGGATTAGGACCTCAAAATTAGTATAATTACAGTAGTGATAGTGTGGTAATATTTATAGTTGGTAAAATAATTCATAAGGGATTATTATTGGGAAAATATCATATTATTACAAATAGGGAATAAATAACCAAATACTTAAGATGTGTAAACTTCTCTTTTAACGCTCCAGCGATAAGGGGTTATCACTGGTGTTTGCGCTCATCGGCTTTACCGCTCCTATTACAATGAGAAAGTAAACGCAATCGCTTGAGCGTATTTGCGATTTACACTAGAGTGATTACTGCGTCCTCAGTGCTCTGGCAAAACAAAAAAGTTGCATAAAACACACCAAAAATACATTATAAAGTACAGTTACACTCATAATATCACTATTTAATAAAAAAATTAACTTTTTGGTGCAATTTTTTTTTTAATAAGGGCTAAAAGATATGAGGCAGGTAAAGGGCTTTAACATTGAGATACATACATATACATGGATATGTATATATAGATATATGTATATGTGTGTGTGTACAGATATATATATGTATTTCTATGTGTATATATGTATTTACAGACATATATACACATATAAACACATAAATACATATGTACACGTATATAGACAAATATATGAGCGCATTGGAGCCCTTTGTAGTTAAGTAGATGAAAACATATAAAGTCATATTTATGCAATATTCATGTTTAATAAAGTGTAATACTGTGTATTTACTGTAAATATTTCACATTCCAGTGTTCTGTACAATGCAGAATATGTTCTATGTATTTATAAACAGATATTTCTATAAATATATGTATATATCTATACCTATATATAATATATATATATATATATATATATATATATATATATAGAAACATAGAAACATAGATATTGACGGCAGATAAGAGCCATAGGCCCAGCAAGTCTGCCCGACCTTACCTAACAGTATAAACTTATCTAGTTCGTAGGATAGCCCTATGCTTGTCCCATGCATTTTTAAAGTCCCCCACAGTGTTTGTTGCTACTACCTCTTGAGGAAGTTTATTCCATAAATCAATCACTCTTTCTGTAAAGAAGTGCTTCCTCAAATTACTCCTGAATCTACTACCCTTTAGCTTGAGCTCATGACCCCTTGTTCTTGAATTTTCCATTTTATGTAAAATACCCACAGCCTCAGTTTTACTAAACCCTTTAATGTACTTGAAAGTTGCTATCATATCACCTCTTTCCCTTCTCTCCTCTAAGCTATACATATTTAGGTCATTGAGCCTATCCTGGTAAGTTTTATTTTTTAGACCATGTACCATTTTGGTAGCCCTCCTTTGCACAGATTCAAGTTTGTTAATATCCTTCTGAAGATATGGTCTCCAGAACTGCACACAATACTCAAGATGAGGCCTAACTAATGATCTATAAAGTGGCATAAGAACCTTACTATTTCTGCTGCAAATACCTCTACCAATACATCCAAGCATTCTGCTAGCCTTACTCGCTGCATTACTACATTGTTTACTAAGTTTTAAATCATCTGAAATAATAATTCCCAAGTCCTGTTCCTCGTCTGTAACAGTCAGTAAAGTGCCATTGAGTCTGTAATTAACATTTGGATTTTTCTTCCCTAAATGCATTATTTTACACTTTGCTGTGTTAAACTTTAGATCCCAGTCGTTTGTCCAATCCTCCAATTGTTGTATATCACTTCTCATTTTGTCTACCCCCCCTGGAACATCCACTCTGTTGCAAATTTTTGTATCATCTGCAAAGAGACATACTTTCCCCTGTAGCCCTTTGCTAATATCGCAGATAAATATGTTAAACAAAACAGGCCCCAGAACTGACCCCTGAGGAACACCACTAGTAACAGCCCCCTCTGCTGAATGAACTCCATTTACTAAGACACTTTGTTTTCTGTCCTTAAGCCAGCATTCCACCCAGTTCACAATTTTTGAATCTAGACCAAGGAGATATAGTTTGTGAATAAGTTTATTGTGTGGGACGGTGTCAAATGCTTTGCTGAAATCTAGATATGCTACATCAACTGCTCCTCCCTTGTCTAATACTTTTGTTATATAATCAAAGAAGTCAATTAGATTAGTCTGACATGATCTCCCTGAAGTAAAACCATGCTGATTTTGGTCCTCTAAATTGTTTGTCTTTATGTAAGTCATAATTCTTTCTTTTAAGAGGCTTTCCATTAATTTACCTACTACTGAAGTTAAACTAACTGGCCTGTAGTTGCCAGATTCTTCTCTACTGCCCTTTTTATGAAGGGGTATTACATTTGCTATTCTCCAATCATCTGGGACAGCTCCTGTTAATAGTGACTGATTAAACAGATCAGTTAATGGGACAGTTAGCACTGATCGAAGTGCTTTTAAAACCCTTGGATGAATATTATCAGGACCCACTGCCTTTGTAACATTTATTTTTGATAATGCTAACAAAACCTCATCCTCTGTAAAAAGATTACTGTTAAGCTTGTTTCTATTTTGCGTAGCATCCCTTAATGTAGACATTGTATCTTCACAATCTTTAGTGAAAACAGAACAGAAGTAATCATTGAGACAGTCTGCAATCTGCTTATCTCCTTCTATTATTCTACCATCAACTGATTTCAATTTTACTATTCCTACCTTATTTTTTCTTCTTTCACTGATATATCTAAAGAATGTTTTGTCCCCATGTTTTACTGACTGTACTATCTTCTCTTCTGCATGAGCTTTAACCTTCCTAATTAACTGCTTAGTCTTTTTTTGTTGGAGTCTCCATATTTTCATATCATCATCTGCTTGTGTGTGTCTGTAATTTTTATAAGCTATCTTTTTTGTCTTTACAGCATGTGCTACTTCTTTGGAAAACCAAATTGGTTTCCGCTTTCTTTTACTTTTACAGACATGTCTAATACAGTGTGTGGTTGCATCTAAAATGGCACCTTTCACAAATTCCCACTGTTCTTGAACCCCTGTCATAAGAGTTTTCCCCTTTAAATAGTTTTTTAGGTATTCTCCCATTAATGAAAAATCTGCCGTCCTAAAGTCTAAAACTTTTGTTTTAGTCTGGGTGGACAGTTCCTGAACATGAATACTAAACCAAACAGATTGATGATCACTGGATCCTAAGTTCTCACCTACAGACACATCTGAAACTGTATCACTGTTTGTAAGTATTAGATCTAATATAGCTTCCTTACGAGTTGGTTCCTTGACTAATTGTTCAAGTGATTCCCCTAGTATATATATATGGTACAATATATATATATATATATATATATATATATATATTGTACCAAAATACCATCAGATATAAGTAGAAATATTTATTCATGAATAAATAGAACATATTCTTCTATGTGGAGAACATTGGAATGTGAAATATGAATACTTTCCGCGCTGCGGAATCTGTTGGCGCTCTACAAATAAACGATAATAATAATAATAATAAAAATAATACTTTCATGTTGGGTTAGCGCAAGAGTAAAACTGTTTACTTTCAACTCATTATACGAGCGTAAGATGACGAGCACAAAAAGCTTACTTCTTGTGTAGTTAATAATCTCATGGGAGCGTTAAATAGCGTTCCACTCGTAATCTGGCCCTTACTATTTACTTTATTTGTCTATCCTTCAATACTTTTAAGTATCATATTAAAATATTTTTTTTATCAAGAAAAATCTCAAAATTAAACCTCTAAATTTGTTCCCTGTAACTCATTCACTAACTCAATGTGTTGCATCAAATAACATTATTCTGCTGTTATTGCTGAAATTTCTCTGTAAAACCACTCCATATATATCAAGTTTATTGCTTCAGTGAATCACATGACCGCATGTTATAAAAAAGTGCTTTATATATATTCTTCAAAAAATGCTTTGCTTTAACGTTCATTTTTTTTTATTGTTTATCTTTACAGTCAAATTAGCAAGGGGATTATTACAAATGAATGCAGGTAAACAAGTCACTATCTATCTATCTATCTATCTATCTATCTATCTATCTATCTATCTATCTATGTATAATCTATCCATCTATCTGTCTATCTATCTATCTATCTATCTAATTATCTAGCTATATCTGTCTGTCTATCTATCTATTATCTATCTGTCTATATATCTATTATCTATCTATCATCTATCTATCTCTATCTGTCTGTCTATCTATCAATCATCTATCTATCTATCTATCTATCTATCTGTCTGTCTGTCTGTCTGTCTGCCTGCCTGTCTATCATCTGTCTATCATCTGTTTGTATCAATATATCTGTTTGTTTGTTACAATAATCACTTTGCACTTCCTACAGACAAAAATGGTACAATCTTGCACTGGGTTGAGGTCCCTTTGAATTCCACTAGCCCTGTCCATTATGATGACAGACGGGGAGAATTCATTGTGCTCAACAAAGGACTGTATTATTTGTACTGTCAGGTAAGAACCCTTATCCTACCTTTTGCTAACTCATCAATATAAAATAGATTGTTGCTTTAATTACTTTTAGGGGCATACATGTCAAATCTGAAATACCATGGAGTACATTTAAATGCGTTAGAAATTTAAGCACTAATGAGTGACTCAGACCTTTTGCGGGGGATAAACTTATAGCTAAAGTACCACTTGGGAGTCACAGAAAACTGCAGGTCTCAAGCAGACATGGCTAGTAAGCCATTCATCAATGACATTCTCATGGCTCTAACCAACAGGAAATGCAGCCTCTCACCATATTGGTGACCAGTTGTGTGCACTTTATAGGTTATCACTTAAATAGTAGACTGGAGCTGTACATTGAAATTTACTTTGCATTACGAAGGGCTAGATTACAAGTGGAGCACAATCAATAGTGCAGGGTGCGCTATCTTTTGCAACTCTGGAATTACAAATGGATGTTTAATATTTTACCTAAAGCTTCTTAATGTGGATGAAACCAGATAGTACAGTGTTTTTAGCGCTCTCATTTATACCCATATTACAAGCGGTGAGTTACATTTTAGCACTGTAAAATGTAGAGCTTTTTAAGACCTAGACAAACCATTATCTTTAATAGTATAACACAGAACTACAAGAAGAACTCCACTAATTATGCACCCTTGGATTAATGCACCATTCGCTTAGCAATTTAAGAGATATGCAACATGAATCTTACCACGCGCATTCATAGAAGTCTGTTATGTGAGGTATTTAGTGCTTCTGCACTATCCGACAAGCATTCGCGACTATCACTTACGTAATAAAAAAAAATTGGACTTGTGAGAGCAAAAAGAGCAGTGTTATTGATTGCGCTCTAGCGATGTTAACGGACAATAGCACTAATATTTTTGAGCTCCACTTGCAATCTAATATTACACAACGTCTTCTTTAGCCTTTTTACCACAGATGCTGATTGGTAAATATGCTTTATACACGCATAGGAAATGAAGCATCAGGGGGTCGATCCGATAAAAATTGTCGCCCGCAAAAGCCGGCGACGCCAATATTTGCGCGGGTTTGGTATCACATATACGGCGTAACCTAGAAGTTACGCGCGTATATTTCTGCCGTCGCCCGTAGTTTTTTGGGCCATAGGCAGGTATACCAAACCCGCGCAGTTTGGTATCCAATATGCAGCGTAAGGACTTACGTGGCGAAAATGGAGAAAACTTACTCCATTTTCACCTCGCCACAAAAAGCAGCCGTAAGAAGCCTTACGCTGACTATTGGAGACCCGTAACTTCCTAAACTGGCTGCTAAAATAAACCTAACACCTAACGCATGCGCAATGTCTATCTCCCTGTCAACCGCGATCTTCTAAAATAAACCTAACACCTAACGCATGCGCAATGTCTATCTCCCTGTCAACCGCGATCTGCTAAAATAAACCTAACACCTAACGCATGCGCAATGTCTATCTACCTGTCAACCGCGATCCCCCCCCCCCCCCGAAATCCCTAATAAAGTTATTAACCCCTAAACCGCCGCTCCCGGACCCCGCCGCCATCTACATAAACTAACCCCCTACTGTGAGCCCCTAAAACCGCCGCCATCTACCTTATCTATCCCCTAATCTGACCCCTTACACCGCCGCCACCTATATAAAAATTATTAACCCCTAATCTAATCCCCCTATACCGCCGCCAGCTATATTAATATTATTAACCCCTAATGTAAGCCCCTTACACCGCCACCATCTCTATTAAAATGATTAACCCCTAACTTAATCTACCTACCCCGCCGCCAGCTATATTATCTATATTAACCCTAAGTATATTATAGTTAATATAGGTATTACATTATATATATTAACTATATTAACCCTAATTATATTAGGGTTAATATAGTTACTATAGTATTTATATTAACTATATTAACTCTATCTAACCCTAACACCCCTAACTAAATTTATATTAAATTAATCTAATTCATTTATAAACTAAAATATTCCTATTTAAATCTAAATACTTACCTATAAAATAAACCCTAAGATAGCTACAATATAATTAATAATTACATTGTAGCTATGTTAGGGTTAATATTTATTTTACAGGTAAATTGTTAATTATTTTAACTAGGTATAATAGATATTAAATAGTTATTAACTATTTAATATCTACCTAGTTAAAATAATTACCCAATTACCTGTAAAATAAATCCTAACCTAAATTACAAATACACCTACACTATCAATAAATTTAATAAACTACAAACATCTATCTAAAAATACAATTAAATTAACTAAACTAAAGTACAAAAAAAAACAAACACTAAATTACAAAAAATAAAAAAAAGATTACAAGATTTTTAAGCTAATTACACCTATTCTAAGCCCCCTAATAAAATAATAAACCCCCAAAATAAAAAAAATTCCCTGCCCTATTCTAAATTAAACAAATTTCAAAGCTCTTTACCTTACCAGCCCTTAAAAGGGCCTTTTGTGGGGCATGCCCCAAAGAATTCAGCTCTTTTGCATACAACAAATACAATCCCCCCCCCCCATTACAACCCACCACCCACATACCCCTATTCTAAAACCACCCAAACCCCCCTTAAAAAAGCCTAACACTACCCCCCTGAAGATCTCCCTACCTTGTCTTCACCACACCGGGCCGAACTCCTGATCCGATCCGGGCGATGTCTTCCTCCAAGCGGCAAAGAAGAATTCTTCCTCCGGCGACGTCTTCCTCCAAGCGGCAGCAAAGTCTTCATTCTTCCGGCGGCATCTTCAATCTTCTTTCTTCGCTCCGCCGCCGCGGAGCATCCATCCCGGCCGACTGCTGTACTACGAATGAGGTACCTTTAAATGACGTCATCCAAGATGGCGTCCGCCGAATTCCGATTGGCTGATAGGATTCTATCAGCCAATCGGAATTAAGTTAGAAAAATCTGATTGGCTGATTGAATCAGCCAATCAGATTCAAGTTCAATCCGATTGGCTGATCCGAACAGCCAATCATATTGAGCTCGCATTCTATTGGCTGATCGGAACAGCCAATAGAATGCGAGCTCAATCTGATTGGCTGATTGGATCAGCCAATCGGATTGAACTTGAATCTGATTGGCTGATTCAATCAGCCAATCAGATTTTTCTAACTTAATTCCGATTGGCTGATAGAATCCTATCAGCCAATCGGAATTCGGCGGACGCCATCTTGGATGACGTCATTTAAAGGTACCTCATTCGTAGTACAGCAGTCGGCCGGGATGGATGCTCCGCGGCGGCGGAGCGAAGAAAGAAGATTGAAGATGCCGCCGGAAGAATGAAGACTTTGCTGCCGCTTGGAGGAAGACGTCGCCGGAGGAAGAATTCTTCTTTGCCGCTTGGAGGAAGACATCGCCCGGATCGGATCAGGAGTTCGGCCCGGTGTGGTGAAGACAAGGTAGGGAGATCTTCAAGGGGGTAGTGTTAGGCTTTTTTAAGGGGGGTTTGGGTGGTTTTAGAATAGGGGTATGTGGGTGGTGAGTTGTAATGGGGGGGGGGATTGTATTTGTTGTATGCAAAAGAGCTGAATTCTTTGGGGCATGCCCCAGAAAAGGCCCTTTTAAGGGCTGGTAAGGTAAAGAGCTTTGAAATTTGTTTAATTTAGAATAGGGCAGGGAATTTTTTTTATTTTGGGGGTTTATTATTTTATTAGGGGGCTTAGAATAGGTGTAATTAGCTTAAAAATCTTGTAATCTTTTTTTTATTTTTGTAATTTAGTGTTTGTTTGTTTTTGTACTTTAGTTTAGTTAATTTAATTGTATTTTTAGATAGATGTTTGTAGTTTATTAAATTTATTGATAGTGTAGGTGTATTTGTAACTTAGGTTAGGATTTATTTTACAGGTAATTGGGTAATTATTTTAACTAGGTAGATATTAAATAGTTAATAACTATTTAATATCTATTATAGCTAGTTAAAATAATTAACAATTTACCTGTAAAATAAATATTAACCCTAACATAGCTACAATGTAATTATTAATTATATTGTAGCTATCTTAGGGTTTATTTTATAGGTAAGTATTTAGATTTAAATAGGAATATTTTAGTTTATAAATGAATTAGATTAATTTAATATAAATTTAGTTAGGGGTGTTAGGGTTAGATAGAGTTAATATAGTTAATATAAATACTATAGTAACTATATTAACCCTAATATAATTAGGGTTAATATAGTTAATATATATAATGTAATAACTATATTAACTATAATATACTTAGGGTTAATATAGATAATATAGCTGGCGGCGGGGTAGGTAGATTAAATTAGGGGTTAATCATTTTAATAGAGATGGCGGCGGTGTAAGGGGCTTACATTAGGGGTTAATAATTTTAATATAGATGGCGGCGGTGTTAGGGGCTCACTTTAGGGGGTTATAGATATAATATAGCTGGCGGCGGGGTACGGGAGCGGCGGTTTAGGGGTTAATAACTTTTTGTATTGTTAGACTAGTGAGGGGGGATAGCGGATAGAGGGTTAGACGTGTCGGGCTATGTTAGGGAGGCGTGTTAGACTTGTCGGGCTATGTTAGGGAGGCGTGTTAGACAGTGCGGGTGTTTTAGACTTTAGTCAGGTTTGTACTTGCGCAGAAATTTGTACTTGCGCAGATTTCTGGACATCGCTGGTTTGTCAGACTTACGGCACGTTAGCATCTGACGGCGCCATATATGGGATAGCTCGAGTTGCGAGCTGAAACTGCGGGCGACGCCGGTTCCCTCGCTTGCGCCGCAAACTGCGATCTATATCGGATCACGCCCCAGGGGGTCGATCCGATATAAATCGTCGCCTGCAAAAGCCGGCGACGCCAATATTTGCGCTGATTTGGTATCACATATACGGCGTAACCTAGAAGTTACGCGCGTATATTTCTGCCGTCGCCCGTAGTTTTTTGGGCCATAGGCAGGTATACCAAACCAGCGCAGTTTGGTATCCAATATGCAGCGTAAGGACTTACGTGGCGAAAATGGAGAAAACTTACTCCATTTTCACCTCGCCACAAAAAGCAGCCGTAAGAAGCCTTACGCTGACTATTGGAGCCCCGTAACTCCCTAAACTGGCTGCTAAAATAAACCTAACACCTAACGCATGCGCAATGTCTATCTCCCTGTCAACCGCGATCTTCTAAAATAAACCTAACACCTAACGCATGCGCAATGTCTATCTCCCTGTCAACCGCGATCTTCTAAAATAAACCTAACACCTAACGCATGCGCAATGTCTATCTACCTGTCAACCGCGATCCCCCCCCCCGAAATCCCTAATAAAGTTATTAACCCCTAAACCGCCGCTCCCGGACCCCGCCGCCATCTACATAAACTAACCCCCTACTGTGAGCCCCTAAAACCGCCGCCATCTACCTTATCTGTCCCCTAATTAGAACCCCTTACACCGCTGTCATCTACCTTATCTATCCCCTAATCTGACCCCTTACACCGCCGCCACCTATATAAAAATTATTAACCCCTAATCTAATCCCCCTATACCGCCGCCAGCTATATTAATATTATTAACCCCTAATGTAAGCCCCTTACACCGCCGCCATCTCTATTAAAATGATTAACCCCTTATTTAATCTACCTACCCCGCCGCCAGCTATATTATCTATATTAACCCTAAGTATATTATAGTTAATATAGGTATTACATTATATATATTAACTATATTAACCCTAATTATATTAGGGTTAATATAGTTAATATAGTTACTATAGTATTTATATTAACTATATTAACTCTATCTAACCCTAACACCCCTAACTAAATTTATATTAAATTAATCTAATTCATTTATAAACTAAAATATTCCTATTTAAATCTAAATACTTACCTATAAAATAAACCCTAAGATAGCTACAATATAATTAATAATTACATTGTAGCTATGTTAGGGTTAATATTTATTTTACAGGTAAATTGTTAATTATTTTAACTAGCTATAATAGATATTAAATAGTTATTAACTATTTAATATCTACCTAGTTAAAATAATTACCCAATTACCTGTAAAATAAATCCTAACCTAAGTTACAAATACACCTACACTATCAATAAATTTAATAAACTACAAACATCCATCTAAAAATACAATTAAATTAACTAAACTAAATTACAAAAAAAACAAACACTAAATTACAAAAAATAAAAAAAAGATTACAAGATTTTTAAGCTAATTACACCTATTCTAAGCCCCCTAATAAAATAATAAACCCCCAAAATAAAAAAATTTCCCTGCCCTATTCTAAATTAAACAAATTTCAAAGCTCTTTACCTTACCAGCCCTTAAAAGGGCCTTTTGTGGGGGCATGCCCCAAAGAATTCAGCTCTTTTGCATACAAATACAATACCCCCCCCCCCCCATTACAACCCACCACCCACATACCCCTATTCTAAAACCACCCAAACCTCCTTAAAAAAGCCTAACACTACCCCCCTGAAGATCTCCCTACCTTGTCTTCACCACACCGGGCCGAACTCCTGATCCGATCCGGGCGATGTCTTCCTCCAAGCGGCAAAGAAGAATTCTTCCTCCGGCGATGTCTTCCTCCAAGCGGCAAAGAAGAATTCTTCCTCCGGCGACGTCTTCCTCCAAGCGGCAGCAAAGTCTTCATTCTTCCGGCGGCATCTTCAATCTTCTTTCTTCGCTCCGCCGCCGCGGAGCATCCATCCCGGACGACTACTGAACTTGGAATGAGGTACCTTTAAATGACGTCATCCAAGATGGCGTCCGCCGAATTCCGATTGGCTGATAGTATTCTATCAGCCAATCGGAATTAAGTTAGAAAAATCTGATTGGCTGATTGAATCAGCCAATCAGATTCAAGTTCAATCCGATTGGCTGATCCAATCAGCCAATCAGATTGAGCTCGCATTCTATTGGCTGTTCCTTGGAGGAAGACGTCGCCGGAGGAAGAATTCTTCTTTGCCGCTTGGAGGAAGACATCGCCCGGATCGGATCAGGAGTTCGGCCCGGTGTGGTGAAGACAAGGTAGGGAGATCTTCAGGGGGGTAGTGTTAGGCTTTTTTAAGGGGGGTTTGGGTGGTTTTAGAATAGGGGTATGTGGGTGGTGGGTTGTAATGGGGGGGGGATTGTATTTGTTGTATGCAAAAGAGCTGAATTCTTTGGGGCATGCCCCAGAAAAGGCCCTTTTAAGGGCTGGTAAGGTAAAGAGCTTTGAAATTTGTTTAATTTAGAATAGGGCAGGGAATTTTTTTTATTTTGGGGGTTTATTATTTTATTAGGGGGCTTAGAATAGGTGTAATTAGCTTAAAAATCTTGTAATCTTACGAGACAAGGCTGTCCGCTATCACCCCTTCTGTTTATCATGGCCATGGAAGTACTTGCCCACAACATTAGGAATAATAAAAATATCACGGGCCTAGATATAGGACAAAAACAATACAAAATATCCCTTTATGCGGACGATGTCCTTCTCTCACTAACTAACCCCGACATATCTTTACCCGCCTTTATGGAGGAAGTATCGAAGTACAGCACACACTCTAACTTTAAAATAAACCCTTCCAAGTCAGAATTTCTAGGAATAGCGATGGAACACCACAAGATACAAACAATAAGCACAAAATACCAATTCACCCCGCAACATTCCACACTAAAATATTTGGGAATACAACTGGCGAAAAATAAGGGAGCCCTCTTCACACATAACTATCAGAATATGCTCAAATTAATACAAACAGAGTTAACCAATTGGCAGCATAAACCCCTATCCTGGCTAGGCAGAATCCATGCCTACAAAATGAGCATATTACCACGCTTCTTATATCTGTTCCAAACAGTACCAATACAACCACCAACTAATTACATAACCACGATACAAAATATAGCCAACACCTTCATATGGGGCCAAAAAATGCCACGAATCTCAAAAAACACGTTATATCGTAACCGTACTAACGGAGGTTTAGGTGTTCCTAATCTCAAATACTACACCCAAGCAGCACAGCTAACTAGGATAGTGGATTGGTGTAAAAACGGGGAGAGTAAGGAATGGGTAATTCTTGAACACGATTTATTAGGTACAAGCAGCCTGGGTAGTGCCTGTTGGCTGCCCACACAGCTAAGACATTTCACTCACCCCATTCCCGTTCTAATCCAAGACACACTCTCAACATGGGATAAACTTATATCAACACAAAAGGGAATGTCGTCAGTCCCCTCCCCATTAACCCCACTCCTACATAATCCCAAATTTCCAATATACCTAGATACTTCCACAGGCAAACCTTACAACATCCATTCACACCTACCGTGCTACACGATACAGGAAAACGGAAAACTCCTATCTAAAACATCGCTTTTAGAGAAAAACATTCCCCTGTTTAGCAGATGGTTTGAATATTTACAGCTCACACATTTCATCCAACACAATAAAAGTAGAGACCAATTAGTCAGGAATTTAACGCCTTTTGAGACTTTGTGTTGGACACAAACACCTATGAGAGGATCCCTCTCTTTAATATATAAAAACCTAATTGCCATACACTCCAATAGCCTCCCGGCCTACACGGGATCATGGGAAGCAGAATTAGGTCGGGAAATCTCACCAAAAGATTGGGACATAATATTTATACAAATGGGTAGATCACCCTCCTCAATGTCTATAACCGAGACAAACATGAAAATCTTATGTCGATGGTACCTACACCCATGCAGACTAGCTAAAATATATCCACAAGCAGATCCCATGTGTTGGAGAGGCTGCGGTCAACAGGGGACCCTAGCCCACATTTGGTGGGGTTGCACGATACTCCAAACATACTGGAAAGAGGTACATAGAGAAACAGAAATAGCCCTAAACCTCAAGATCCCATTCGACCCTTTGGTCCTACTGTTTAATAAACCCCCTAAACTGAAATGTAAATATAAATCAATGTTACTCTATATAATGCTTAGTGGAGCCAAACAATTAATACCTCGGTATTGGAAATCCCCTCAAATACCCACAACACAAAGCTGGAAGCAAAACGTGACTAGAATACTAGGGCTTGAGAAATATCACTATCAAAAGACAGGTAGACTAGATTTCTATCATGCAATGCTCTTATTTTGGGAAGAATATGTTCATCTGGCATAAAGGCCTAGAAACTAAATTACAACATAGTAGTTGGATCCAGACACTCTAAAAAGTTAAAACCCTTTAAAAATAGTTGCAGACCTTGATCTTGGGATTGATATTGAAATTTACATTAATGTAATATTACTTAATCAATGATAATTTATAAAGATGTGTACTTTCATTTTCTGAATTTTCATTTGTTTTCTGTTTTCTGGACAACGTGTCAATTTAAACACCCTACACAGTTATAAAGTGTAATCTATGCCAGTTTTACGGCATGAAAAGAAACTGAGAGACAATGTGACGAATATATTACCGTAGGTCAGTACGACTGTAACAACTGGCCCACATCAGGTTAGATAAAGCTATGTACCCTCTAATGGTTTCATGCAAGAAATATGTGATGTGAACTGTAAAAACAGTACTTATGTTTTTTTTCTTTTCTATTTGTTGTTAATTCTATTATTTTTCAATAAAGCATTTTAAAACTTAAAAAAAAAAAAAAAAAAAAAAAATAAATCTTGTAATCTTTTTTTTATTTTTGTAATTTAGTGTTTGTTTGTTTTTGTACTTTAGTTTAGTTAATTTAATTGTATTTTTAGATAGATGTTTGTAGTTTATTAAATTTATTGATAGTGTAGGTGTATTTGTAACTTAGGTTAGGATTTATTTTACAGGTAATTGGGTAATTATTTTAACTAGGTAGATATTAAATAGTTAATAACTATTTAATATCTATTATAGCTAGTTAAAATAATTAACAATTTACCTGTAAAATAAATATTAACCCTAACATAGCTACAATGTAATTATTAATTATATTGTAGCTATCTTAGGGTTTATTTTATAGGTAAGTATTTAGATTTAAATAGGAATATTTTAGTTTATAAATGAATTAGATTAATTTAATATAAATTTAGTTAGGGGTGTTAGGGTTAGATAGAGTTAATATAGTTAATATAAATACTATAGTAACTATATTAACCCTAATATAATTAGGGTTAATATAGTTAATATATATAATGTAATAACTATATTAACTATAATATACTTAGGGTTAATATAGATAATATAGCTGGCGGCGGGGTAGGTAGATTAAATTAGGGGTTAATCATTTTAATAGAGATGGCGGCGGTGTAAGGGGCTTACATTAGGGGTTAATAATTTTAATATAGATGGCGGCGGTGTTAGGGGCTCACTTTAGGGGGTTATAGATATAATATAGCTGGCGGCGGGGTACGGGAGCGGCGGTTTAGGGGTTAATAACTTTTTGTATTGTTAGACTAGTGAGGGGGGATAGCGGATAGAGGGTTAGACGTGTCGGGCTATGTTAGGGAGGCGTGTTAGACTTGTCGGGCTATGTTAGGGAGGCGTGTTAGACAGTGCGGGTGTTTTAGACTTTAGTCAGGTTTGTACT
This sequence comes from Bombina bombina, assembly GCF_027579735.1. NCBI lineage: Eukaryota > Metazoa > Chordata > Amphibia > Anura > Bombinatoridae > Bombina > Bombina bombina. Next base: position 863,389,791 of record NC_069504.1, on the reverse strand, counting down.
TGCGCAGAAATTTGTACTTGCGCAGATTTCTGGACATCGCTGGTTTGTCAGACTTACGGCACGTTAGCATCTGACGGCGCCATATATGGGATAGCTCGAGTTGCGAGCTGAAACTGCGGGCGACGCCGGTTCCCTCGCTTGCGCCGCAAACTGCGATCTATATCGGATCACGCCCCAGGGGGTCGATCCGATATAAATCGTCGCCTGCAAAAGCCGGCGACGCCAATATTTGCGCTGATTTGGTATCACATATACGGCGTAACCTAGAAGTTACGCGCGTATATTTCTGCCGTCGCCCGTAGTTTTTTGGGCCATAGGCAGGTATACCAAACCAGCGCAGTTTGGTATCCAATATGCAGCGTAAGGACTTACGTGGCGAAAATGGAGACAACTTACTCCATTTTCACCTCGCCACAAAAAGCAGCCGTAAGAAGCCTTACGCTGACTATTGGAGCCCCGTAACTCCCTAAACTGGCTGCTAAAATAAACCTAACACCTAACGCATGCGCAATGTCTATCTCCCTGTCAACCGCGATCTTCTAAAATAAACCTAACACCTAACGCATGCGCAATGTCTATCTCCCTGTCAACCGCGATCTTCTAAAATAAACCTAACACCTAACGCATGCGCAATGTCTATCTACCTGTCAACCGCGATTCCCCCCCCCCGAAATCCCTAATAAAGTTATTAACCCCTAAACCGCCGCTCCCGGACCCCGCCGCCATCTACATAAACTAACCCCCTACTGTGAGCCCCTAAAACCGCCGCCATCTACCTTATCTGTCCCCTAATTAGAACCCCTTACACCGCTGTCATCTACCTTATCTATCCCCTAATCTGACCCCTTACACCGCCGCCACCTATATAAAAATTATTAACCCCTAATCTAATCCCCCTATACCGCCGCCAGCTATATTAATATTATTAACCCCTAATGTAAGCCCCTTACACCGCCGCCATCTCTATTAAAATGATTAACCCCTTATTTAATCTACCTACCCCGCCGCCAGCTATATTATCTATATTAACCCTAAGTATATTATAGTTAATATAGGTATTACATTATATATATTAACTATATTAACCCTAATTATATTAGGGTTAATATAGTTAATATAGTTACTATAGTATTTATATTAACTATATTAACTCTATCTAACCCTAACACCCCTAACTAAATTTATATTAAATTAATCTAATTCATTTATAAACTAAAATATTCCTATTTAAATCTAAATACTTACCTATAAAATAAACCCTAAGATAGCTACAATATAATTAATAATTACATTGTAGCTATGTTAGGGTTAATATTTATTTTACAGGTAAATTGTTAATTATTTTAACTAGGTATAATAGATATTAAATAGTTATTAACTATTTAATATCTACCTAGTTAAAATAATTACCCAATTACCTGTAAAATAAATCCTAACCTAAGTTACAAATACACCTACACTATCAATAAATTTAATAAACTACAAACATCTATCTAAAAATACAATTAAATTAACTAAACTAAATTACAAAAAAAACAAACACTAAATTACAAAAAATAAAAAAAAGATTACAAGATTTTTAAGCTAATTACACCTATTCTAAGCCCCCTAATAAAATAATAAACCCCCAAAATAAAAAAATTTCCCTGCCCTATTCTAAATTAAACAAATTTCAAAGCTCTTTACCTTACCAGCCCTTAAAAGGGCCTTTTGTGGGGGCATGCCCCAAAGAATTCAGCTCTTTTGCATACAAATACAATACCCCCCCCCCCCATTACAACCCACCACCCACATACCCCTATTCTAAAACCACCCAAACCCCCTTAAAAAAGCCTAACACTACCCCCCTGAAGATCTCCCTACCTTGTCTTCACCACACCGGGCCGAACTCCTGATCCGATCCGGGCGATGTCTTCCTCCAAGCGGCAAAGAAGAATTCTTCCTCCGGCGATGTCTTCCTCCAAGCGGCAAAGAAGAATTCTTCCTCCGGCGACGTCTTCCTCCAAGCGGCAGCAAAGTCTTCATTCTTCCGGCGGCATCTTCAATCTTCTTTCTTCGCTCCGCCGCCGCGGAGCATCCATCCCGGACGACTACTGAACTTGGAATGAGGTACCTTTAAATGACGTCATCCAAGATGGCGTCCGCCGAATTCCGATTGGCTGATAGTATTCTATCAGCCAATCGGAATTAAGTTAGAAAAATCTGATTGGCTGATTGAATCAGCCAATCAGATTCAAGTTCAATCCGATTGGCTGATCCAATCAGCCAATCAGATTGAGCTTGCATTCTATTGGCTGTTCCGATCAGCCAATAGAATGCGAGCTCAATCTGATTGGCTGATTGGATCAGCCAATCGGATTGAACTTGAATCTGATTGGCTGATTCAATCAGCCAATCAGATTTTTCTAACTTAATTCCGATTGGCTGATAGAATCCTATCAGCCAATCGGAATTCGGCGGACGCCATCTTGGATGACGTCATTTAAAGGTACCTCATTCCAAGTTCAGTAGTCGTCCGGGATGGATGCTCCGCGGTGGCGGAGCGAAGAAAGAAGATTGAAGATGCCGCCGGAAGAATGAAGACTTTGCTGCCGCTTGGAGGAAGACGTCGCTGGAGGAAGAATTCTTCTTTGCCGCTTGGAGGAAGACATCGCCGGAGGAAGAATTCTTCTTTGCCGCTTGGAGGAAGACATCGCCCGGATCGGATCAGGAGTTCGGCCCGGTGTGGTGAAGACAAGGTAGGGAGATCTTCAGGGGGGTAGTGTTAGGCTTTTTTAAGGGGGTTTGGGTGGTTTTAGAATAGGGGTATGTGGGTGGTGGGTTGTAATGGGGGGGGGGGTATTGTATTTGTATGCAAAAGAGCTGAATTCTTTGGGGCATGCCCCCACAAAAGGCCCTTTTAAGGGCTGGTAAGGTAAAGAGCTTTGAAATTTGTTTAATTTAGAATAGGGCAGGGAATTTTTTTTATTTTGGGGGTTTATTATTTTATTAGGGGGCTTAGAATAGGTGTAATTAGCTTAAAAATCTTGTAATCTTTTTTTTATTTTTTGTAATTTAGTGTTTGTTTTTTTTTGTAATTTAGTTTAGTTAATTTAATTGTATTTTTAGATAGATGTTTGTAGTTTATTAAATTTATTGATAGTGTAGGTGTATTTGTAATTTAGGTTAGGATTTATTTTACAGGTAATTGGGTAATTATTTTAACTAGGTAGATATTAAATAGTTAATAACTATTTAATATCTATTATACCTAGTTAAAATAATTAACAATTTACCTGTAAAATAAATATTAACCCTAACATAGCTACAATGTAATTATTAATTATATTGTAGCTATCTTAGGGTTTATTTTATAGGTAAGTATTTAGATTTAAATAGGAATATTTTAGTTTATTAATGAATTAGATTAATTTAATATAAATTTAGTTAGGGGTGTTAGGGTTAGATAGAGTTAATATAGTTAATATAAATACTATAGTAACTATATTAACTATATTAACCCTAATATAATTAGGGTTAATATAGTTAATATATATAATGCAATACCTATATTAACTATAATATACTTAGGGTTAATATAGATAATATAGCTGGCGGCGGGGTAGGTAGATTAAATTAGGGGTTAATCATTTTAATAGAGATGGCGGCGGTGTAAGGGGCTTACATTAGGGGTTAATAATTTTAATATAGATGGCGGCAGTGTTAGGGGCTCACTTTAGGCGGTTATAGATATAATATAGCTGGCGGCGGGGTACGGGAGCGGCGGTTTAGGGGTTAATAACTTTATTAGGTTGCGGCGGGGTACGGGAGCGGCGGTTTTGGGGTTAATAGCTTTTTTATTGTTAGGATAGTGAGGGGGGATAGCGGATAGAGGGTTAGACAGTGCGGGCTATGTTAGGGAGGCGTGTTAGACAGTGCGGGCTATGTTAGGGAGGCGTGTTAGACTTGTCGGGCTATGTTAGGTAGGCGTGTTAGACAGTGCGGGTGTTTTAGACTTTAGTCAGGTTTTATAGGCGCCGGCAGTTTCTAACGTGGCGCAAGTTTCTGGCGACGCCAGAAATTTGTACTTGCGCAGATTTCTGGACATCCCTGGTTTGTCAGACTTATGGCACGTTAGCATCTGACGGCGACTTATATGGGATAGCTCGAGTTGCGAGCTGAAACTGCGGGCGACGCCGGTTCCCTCGCTTGCGCCGCAAACTGCGATCTATATCGGATCGCGCTCCAGATCAGCATGAAAAGTTATTTAGGATCCATATTTATAAAAGTAGAGGCTTTAACAGCAGAAAAAGAGAGGTACTAATTCCATTTTTTTATTCATTACAACTCACTTAGCTGACACAGGTTCAGACTACAAGTGGCACGCTATCAGGTTTTTTTCCCTCGCACGCTAACTGCGTTCATAGTAAACATTAACGTGGGCGGGTTATTGCATGTATTTCAAGTTGAGAGTAAAAAAGTTTGCACTCAAACAAAACCCAATGCACGCTGTTGTCAGGACTTTGGATATTCAAACATGTTAACTTCTTCTACTTGTAGAATTTAATGGGATGCACTGTTAAAAAAAACCCAGACACTTATTGCTTGTGCGCTAACCTGACACCATGTAAGACCTAAGCACGAAGGCAGTTATAAATATTTTAAATTCCAATGTTCTTCACATAGAATAAAATTTTCTTTTTATTTTTAAATATATATATTTCTATATATATCTGATATTTTTTTGTAAACTATAAATCTATAAAGATCTATCAATCTATATATATTTATATATATATATATATATATATATATATATACACTCGCCACTTTATTGGGTACACCTGTTCAATTGCTTGGTAACACAAATTGCTAATCAGCCAATCACATGGCAGCAACTCAATGCATTTAGGCATCTAGAAGTGGTGAAGTTCAAACCGAGCATCAGAATGGGGAAGAAAGTGGATTTTAGTGACTTTGAACGTGGCATGTTTGTTGGTGCCAGACGGGCTGGTCTGAGTATTTTAAAAACTGCTGATCTGCTGGGATTTTCATGCACAACCATCTCTAGGGTTTACAAACAATTGTCTGAAAAAGAGAAAATTTCCAGTGAGTGGCAGTTGTGTGGACGACAATGCCTTGTTGATGTCAGAGGACAGAGGAGAATGGGCAGACTGGTTTGAGATGATAGAAAGGCAACAGTAACTCAATTAACCACTTGTTACAACCAAGGTATGCTGAATACCATCTCTGAATGCACCACATGTCGAACCTTGAAGTAGATGGGTTACAGCAGCAGAAGACCACACCGGGTGCCACTCCTATTAGCTAAGAACAGGAAACTGAGGCTAAGTTTGCACAGGCTCATCAAAATTGGACAATACAAGATTGGAAAAACATTGCCTGGTCTGATGAGTTTCAATTTCAGCTGTGACATTCAGATGGTAGGGTCAGAATTTGGCATAAACAACATGAAAGCATGGATCCATCCTGCATTGTATCAACGGTTCAGGCTGGTGAAGATGGTGTAATGGTGTGGGGGTTATTTTCTTGCCACACTTTGGGCCCTTTAGTACCAATTGAGCATTGTTTAAATGCCATGGCTTACCTGAGTATTGTTGCTCACCATGTCCATCCCTTTATTACTACAATGTACCCATCTTCTGATGGCTACTTCCAGCAGGATAATGCACCATGTCACAAAGCTCAAATCATCCCAAACTGTTTTCTTGAACATGACAATGAGTTCACTGTACTCCAATGGCCTCCACAGTCATCAGATCTCAATCCAATAGAGCACCTTTGGGTTGTGGTGGAACGGGAGATTTGCATCATGGATGTGCAGTCGACAAATCTGCAGAAACTAAGTGATGCTATCATGTCAATATGGACCAAACGCTGAGGAATGTTTCCAACACCTTGTTGAATCTATGCCACAAAGAATTAAAGCAGTTCTGAAGGCAAAAGGGGTCCAACCCGGTACTAGCAAGGTGTACCTAATAAAGTGGCCGGTGAGTATATATATATATCTATATATATATATATATATATATATATATATATATATATAAAAGAAAAAGTCAATATGCTAGACACAATTTACTAAATGAAAAACTAATACTGAATTTAAAATGCAATGATAGACAATATGTCCAATGAAATATATATACACAATATCAACAGAGAAAACAAGAGTCTTATCTGTGGGAACAATGTTCTGGTCCTTTGGAAACCTAGGGGGGAACGACTGCTTATAGGTGAGTCCTCCTGTACCAACACCGGAGGTGTACAAATGAACGAATACACAATTCCCCCTTGTAGGTGGGTACTCACAAAGATGACCTCAAAGGGTAAAGTAGGATATCCCACTAAGCGGTCTGTTGCACATCAAAGTACGTCCGATGGTATACACAGTTCAATAGCTGAAAACAGTCCGCTTATCTCCTCTGCTGTGGCTTATTACTATTTACGAACAGGTATTGGTTAAATCTTGTACAGGTCAAGCAATCACTGTACATCAAGTCAAACTTTATGGGTTCTGAAATAGTCTGAGATAAAGATCCTCTGCATATTTATTAGAATCAGTAAAACCTTATCTCCACACAGCCTCTGCGGTGCTCCCTTCTCAGTCAGACTGATGCACAGTGCTTGCTTGACCTGTACAAGTTTCACCAATACCTGTTCATAATAAGCCACAGCAGAGGAAATAAGTGGACCGTTTCCAGCTATTGAACTGTGTATACCATCGGACGTACTTTGATGTTCAACAGACCGCCTAGTGGGATTTCCTACTTTACCCTTTGAGGGTTTTTACGTCTATCTCTTACCTCATACTGATTGAGGTCATCTTTGTGAGTACCCACATACAAGGGGGGATTGTGTATTTTTTCATTTTTATGTTTTATTAAAAACAGATAACACTATGAGGAGATCCTTTGTGCGCTTATTCTTAGATTTAAATATATATATACAGTATATATATATATATATATATATATATATATAAATGTAAAATAAAAAGAAAATGTTCTACTATGTGAAGAACATTGGAATAAAACAATATTTACCTTAAATACACAGTAAAACACATTATCAAATATTAAAATTGATTAAAAATGAAAAGTTTTAAGGTATTTAACTGGAAAGGGCTCCAAAGTGTATGTGTATATGTATATATATATATATATATATATATATATATATATATATATATATATATATATTAAGATTTGAAAAACAAGAGTAGAAAGAGACAACAGTAAGAAAAAAGGTGAAGGGGGAAAGGTGGGGGAGGAGAAGGAAATAAAAACCAATCCTATGAAGGGGGAAAGGTGGGGGAGGGCAAGGAAATAAAAGCCAATCCTATCTAGCATTATGCCTATATATGTATGTATATATACATTATAGCCCTTTCAAGCCAAACACCTTGTCATATACCATATACAATTTAACCCTTATAACATTTTTAATTAATATTTATATGAACAATTTTAATCAGAAACTGTATATTTGAGTGTTACACTTTATTTTAATGTATTTGTGATGTGTTTGGTGAACATTTATTTTTTACAATTACGCTTTATGCAAGGTCTTCATTTGCGCTAACCCGTTTACTTTCAAATTGTAAGATGCACGCAAGTTCGCGTGATCACGATATTGCATATCGTTACACGCGCCATATTGTTACACGCGCACACCACTTGTAATCTAGGCCATAGTGTTATCCATTTATCACAGATATAATTAGTATAAATAGATATGACACAACTTTTATAAAGCTGCTGACTTAAAGGGACACAAAACACTTATCACAAGAAAAGTTGAAGAAAGTTATCCACAATGTAAGTTTGTGTACCGAGAACACAACCCTATCATTGTTATGCCCTGAAAGCAAATGTACCTCACTGTCATTGTGCCCAAAGTTTACATGTCACTGTTGTCTGGCACTTCTTCCTTCATCTGGAAGAGGCTGGGACCAATATTGGACATTTCATTATGATGCACACTCGCAAGCGCACACATGAAATCCTTTCCCATAATAAAAAGCACACTGTGCAAGACAAGTATCTCTCTGCTCAGTTCCCAAACTTCTGCTGAACCACTTGTTTCTCAAAGCTACCCAACGTATCTGCAGCCCTGAGGAAGTAGTGTGTCTGCAGCTCTGAGGAAGTAGTGTGTCTGCAGCCCTGAGGAAGTAGTGTGTCTGCAGCTCTGAGGAAGTAGTGTGTCTGCAGCCCTGAGGAAGTAGTGTGTCTGCAGCTCTGAGGAAGCAGTGTGTCTGCAGCGCTGAGGAAGTAGTGTGTCTGCAGCCCTGAGGAAGTAGTGTGTCTGCAGCTCTGAGTAAGTAGTGTGTCTGCAGCCCTGAGGAAGTAGTGTGTCTGCAGCTCTGAGGAAGTAGTGTGTCTGCCGCTCTGAGGAAGTAGTGTGTCTGCAGCTCTGAGGAAGTAGTGTGTCTGTAGCTCTGAGTAAGTAGTGTGTCTGCAGCCCTGAGGAAGTAGTGTGTCTGCAGCTCTGAGGAAGTAGTGTGTCTGCCGCTCTGAGGAAGTAGTGTGTCTGCAGCTCTGAGGAAGTAGTGTGTCTGCCGCTCTGAGGAAGTAGTGTGTCTGCAGCTCTGAGGAAGTAGTGTGTCTGCAGCTCTGAGGATAAGGTTATGGCAGAGGAGCTTGACTACATGCACTGCTTCTGCTCATGCTTTGAAGAGCTCAATGGCACACATATCACGTGACTACCTTGCAATATTTTAACAACGTTACAACATGGCAGCTATCTTTTAGATCAATAGGTGGCGGTTTCATTAATAAATATAAGATGCCAGATTTATTCACTGTCAGGTGGGCTGCTAATATTTTTGCCATTATAATACTTTGAAAAAAAAAGTGTTTATTTCAAGATCTGGGTGGTGCTATTATCTATCTTAAATCTACTATCTCATGTGTAAAGACACATTGTACTAAAATATTTTGTTATCAATATAAAACAGCAGCAGTATCAAACATTTTTGCATGAAAAAATGTAAAGTAACATATTTTAAATTTAAACTGAAACTAATACAGCAGTATCAGTTGAGTGCTTCCTACTGATCTTCACTGGATGATAGCCACTTCCTGCTAATGGATCATTATTACTTCCTGTTTATCCTGACAAGTACTTCCTGCTAATGCTATTTGAGTTTTAGTATGAAGTACCCTATAAGTCAATGAAGATTAACCAGAAGTACTCACTCAACTGATAGTGGCAGATTAGTTTAATTTGAAATTGCTTTCACTTTATATTTTTAGACAAAGTCTAAATGTTTAAAAGCTACACGTTCATATGGATTACAGAAAAAACGTGCACAATGTTCTTACGCTCAATAAAATATGTGAAAAATATGGTTTAACAAAAACAATAAATACGAACAAAAGTGTGTAAATACAAGTCAATGAATACTACATAGCGAGTAATCAAACAAACGAGCTGGATACGATTATAATCAATGAAAAACTCTATAGTAATAACACAAACAAGCAAACATATGTCAATAGTAAAATAAGTGCATTGTAAAAATTATGTCCCTCCCTCTCCCTACGGCTCGACTGGCATGTGCATATGGATCCTACGCTATACCCTGCACCTTGTCCTCTATTTAAGGTTTTAATAAAGCCTAAGGGGCCTATCTATCAAGCTCCGAAAGGAGCTTGACGGCCCGTGTTTCTTCAGACTCGCCAGAAACAGCAGTTATGAAGCAGCGGTCGCAAAGACCGCTGCTCCAAAACCCTGTCCGCCTGCTCTGAGCAGGCGGACAGGAATCTCAACAATTCAACCCGATCGAGTATGATCGGGTTTATTGACATCTCCCTGCTGGCGGCCCATTGGCCGCGAGTCTGCATGGGGTGGCGTTGCACCAGCAGCTCTAGTGATCTGCTGGTGCAATGTTAAATGCAGAGAGCGTACTGCTCTCCGCGTTCAGCGATGTCTTGCGGACCTGATCCGCACTGTCGAATCAGGTCCGTACGACATTTCTTAAATATGCCTCTAAATCTTAAAGAGACAGTAAAGTCAATTCAACTTTCATGATTCAGATAGACCATGCAATTTTAAACAACTTTCCAGTTCACTAATATTATCAAACTTGCTTTGTTCCCATGTTGTCCTTTGTTGAAGAATAAACCTAGGTAGGCCGATAGGAGATTAGGAGTGTGCATATGTCTTTAGTTTTCTATTGCAGAAATGTTCGCAACTATGTATAGCATTGTTATAAACATTGTTGCAAACACTGCTGACTGATAGCTAAAGATACTTGCATGCTCCTAACCTCACTAGGGATTAATCTTTTAAAGGACATGGGTAGGCTCAGGAGCAGCAATGCCTTATTGGCCAATTTGAATCATGAAAGAAACATTTTAGGTTTCATTTCCTTTCAACAACCAGAACTAGGCAAGAAAGATCATAGAAGTAAACTGGAAAGTAGGGATGGGCGAATGTGTTTATATTCAAATTTGAATGTTAGAACAAATGTTATTGTCGAAATTCGATTTACATAATCTTAAATTAAGTCATTCTTAAAAATTCTATAATCGAATGCTATTTACAGTTTTTGAATGTCACTTTCAAATTCAAATGTTTATAATTAGATTGAATGTCCACATAACGAAATTTTTAATGTAAAATTCAATTTAACAAATGCTATTTAGAAGTTCATGAGGTAGGGAATTTAGTAAATTGATTGATTTCTATTTCGAATATTGCATAATTTGAATATTACATTTAAAGAGAGCATTAGAATCACTATTACAAATATATAAATTTGAATTTTTCAAATTCGAATATTTGCATAATTCAAATCGAATTATAAGAAATTTCGAATTGAATATTACATTTAAAGAAAGCATTAGAAATACTATTAAATTAAACGAATGTTAGAATGTTGTCCAATAATTCGAAATTCAAAACGAACGAACATGTAAAAATTTGTTTCATTTTTCTTATGTTGTGAAACATTCAGCCATCCTTACTGGAAAGTTGTTTAAAATTCCACGCCCTATCCACTCAATTTAAGTTTAATTTTGACTACTCTGTCCGATTAATTGTATTCATTGCATACCCAGCGCTACAGAATTGTACGGCGCTATACAAATAAATAATAATAATATTCACAACCTGTACCTATACCCTTGACAATTTGCTTTTTGGTCAATCTTTTTCACCCCCCCCCCAAATTGCTCCTGTAGATCCAGCTCCAGATATTTCTTTCAAATATGAATTGAATGCTCTTATTCTATTTTTTTTTAATCCATTCTTTAAAGTCTCTACAATTTTAACTTATATTGTCTTGGCCTGTCCATTGTATTTCTTTACTTGTTTACTTGTCGATTTCTTCACAGGTGCATTTTAATGAAAATCGTAGCATCTATATCAAATTGGATCTTCTTTTTGATAATTCGTTGATTTTTCGCTGCTTGCAAGAATTCTCCGCTACTGCTGCAAGCATCCATAATCCTGAAGTGAAGACGTGTGGTGTATCTGGGCTCCTTTTACTGCGTCCTGGTTCCTCTCTACGTATCCGCACAATCCCTGATGCCAGGCTAAAAACTGATCGATTTCTTACGTATTTTGGGCTCTTTCAGGTCCATTGAATCTACCTCCACAAAGAATGGGGTAAAAAAAGATAAGAAGATCCAACCCCAAAGTGAATTCTATTAGACTCCCATTTTTTTTAGACTTTATTGCAAATACAGGACAAGGGAGATATAAACATACATGCATAAGAATGTAAAATGCAAATTTAGATTCAAAGAGCAATCATACCACACATGGGCCAGTATGAAGTGAAAGTCTATAAATATACAGATACTGGATATGGATGAAATCCCATTTTAAGCTCAGAAACAATACGCAATCAGCACTTTTTGTGCCAGAAAGGAAATATATGGCAACAGAGATCAGGATGTCAGTTCCTTGCAAAATATTTAAATTACAGAACCAGAGATTAATGTGGGTGATAAGGCTTAATGTTCATTGCAAAACTCAAACAAAATAGGGAGTAAAGAATGACAGACAGAAAACAGACAAAATAACTGCACTGCCTAAATGTTATTGCAGACAATATGGTGAGATAGAAGGGACAACAACAAGCTCTAGAAATAAAGAGCAAGGAGTGTGTTGACTACAATGGAAATATACAGACAGAAATAGAAAATGATCATGACTAGAATGAGTTACAAACATTAAAAATATAGATTAAAGTTGATTACGAGTATAGCATTGCTTGGAAAAGGAGCAATGAATATGAAATTGCCTCCATTGCAAATATACAGCCACAAAATGAAAGAGATTGTAGCTATAGTGTATAACAAACCCTGTGATTATAAGGGAAGAGATATTATTACTAACAGAGCCTGGCATGTATTACAAGATTAAAGTCAGACTGAGACATCCTGGCTGTAGGGTATATATGCAGCCAGTAAGCAATTGCTAATCAATGGTGCATAACAAAAAGTTGCATAATGATTATGGTGCTCAGCATGCGCTGCAATTAGGTGCCAGTAAGCAATCAGTAATAAAGGATTGAGAATGCATAGAATATATAAAGACAGAAATAGATTGAGGTGAGCCCAGAAAAAGCAAACCATAAACTGATATCTGAATATAACAAAAACATGCTAGGATAAATGAATGCACTGTGATGGTGAAACAAAAAGTGACTGTGACTTCAGCATTGTAAATACATATAAATATTGTTTAAAGACTACAGGTCCCAGAATATATATATATATATATCATTTCCTGGTTTGTGCTGAAAATCAAGAATCAGAAACAGAGACCAGGAATATGGTTTTATTAAATACATCCTTTAACAAAGTGATAGTTATACTTTAGATGCAACATACAATATTTTTTATAACCTGCCCCCCAAACAAGTCTTACATTTATACATGGTGAAAACAAGGCATCTGTCATATAAGTATTAATGTGTTGCTTCATAATAAATATATATTTCATACAGCAACTGGTGTAATTTCATTTGAAGATGTGAGGATTTGAACATACTTAGGGCGCAGGACTAATTCTTGTTAATTTAAATGAACAGCAGTGATTCTTTCTACTACATTTGTAATGCATTTGGGACATAGGAGGCATTTTATATTTACAGTGGGGCAAAAAAGTATTTAGTCAGCCACCAATTGTGCAAGTTCTCCCACTTAAGAAAATGAGAGAGGCCTGTAATTTTCATCATAGGTATACCTCAACTATAAGAGACAAAATGTGGAAACATTTTATCTCTTATAGTTTGTCTGATTTGGAAAGAATTTATTTGCAATTTATGGTGGAAAATAAGTAGTTGGTCAATATCAAAAGTTCATCTCAATACTTTGTTATATATCCTTTGTTGGCAATGACAGAGGTCAAACGTTTTCTGCAAGTCTTCACAAGGTTGTCACACACTGTTGCTGGTATGTTGGCCCATTCCTGCATGCAGATCTGCTCTAGAGCAGTGATGTTTTGGGGCTGTAGCTGGGCAACACAGACTTTCAACTCCCTCCAAAGGTTTTCTATGGGATTGAGATCTGGAGACTGTCTAGGCCACTCCAGGACCTTGAAATGCTTCTTACGAAGCCACTCCTTTGTTGCCAGGGTGGTGTGTTTGGGATCATTGTCATGCTGAAAGACCCAGCCACGTTTCATCTTCAATGCCCTTGCTGATGGAAGGAGGTTTGCACTAAAAATCTCACAATACATGGCCCCATTCATTCTTTCATGTACACGGATCAGTTGTCCTGTTCCCTTTGCAGAGAAACAGCCTCAAAGCATGATGTTGCCACCCCCATGCTTCACAGTAGGTATGGTGTTCTTTGATTGCAACTCAGCATTCTCTCTCCTCCAAACATGACGAGTTGTGTTTCTACCTAACAGTTCTACTTTGGTTTCATCTGACCATAGGACATTCTCCCAATCCACTTCAGGATCATCCAAATGTTCTCTAGCATACTTCAGATGGGCCCGGACATGTACTGGCTTAAGCAGGGGGACACTTCTGGCACTGCAGGATCTGAGTCCCTGGCGGCATAGTGTGTTACTGATGGTAGCCTTTGTTACGTTGGTCTCAGCTCTCTGCAAGTCATTCACTAGGTCCCCCGTGTGGTTCTGGGATGTTTGCTCACCGTTCTTGTGATCATTTTGACCCCACGGGGTGAGATCTTGCATGGAGCCCCAGATCAAGGGAGATTATCAGTGGTCTTGCATGTCTTCCATTTTCTAATTATTGCTCCCACAGTTGATTTCTTCACACCAAGCTGCTTGCCTATTGCAGATTCAGTCTTCCCAGCCTGGTGCAGGTCTACAATTTTGTTTCTGATGTCCTTCGACAGCTCTTTGGTCTTCACCATAGTGGAGTTTGGAGTGTGACTGTTTGAGGTTGTGGACAGGTGTCTTTTATACTGATAACAAGTTCAAACAGGTGCCTTTAATACAGGTAATGAGTGGAGGACAGAGGAGCCTCTTAAAGAAGAAAATACAGGTCTGTGAGAGCCAGAAATCTTGCTTGTTTGTAGGTGACCAAATACTTATTTTCCACCATAATATGCAAATAAATTCTTTCCAAATCAGACAATGTGATTGTCTGGATTTGTTTCCACATTTTGTCTCTCATAGTTGAGGTATACCTATGATGAAAATTACAGGCCTCTCTCATCTTGTTAAGTGGGAGAACTTGCATAATTGGTGGCTGACTAAATACTTTTTTGCCCCACTGTAACTAAAACCCATGGACATTAAAAAACTGGACATGCAAGTCCAGTTTTACGTCAATTGCGTATCATATCTTTTCAATGGGATTTGCCTAACGCCGGTATTACGAGTCTGGGAAAAAGTGAGCGGTAACCCTCTCCTGTCAAGACTCATACCGCATTTAAAAGTCAGTAGTTAAGAGTTTTATGGGCTAACGCTGTAACATAAAACTCTTAACTAAAGTGCTAAAAAGTACACTAACACCCATAAACTACCTATTAACCCCTAAACCGACCCCCCCCCCCGCACAACGCAAACACTTAAATAAATTTTAACACCTAATCTGTCGACCGGACATCGCCGCCACTGTAATAAATATATTAACCCCTAAACCGCCGCACTCCCGCCTCGCAATCACTAGTTAAATTTTATTAACCCCTAATCTGCCGTCCCTAACATCGCCGACACCTACCTACATTTATTAACCCCTAATCTGCTGCCCCCAATGTCGCCGCCACTATACTAAAGTTATTAACCCCTAAATCTAAGTCTAACCCTAACACCCCCCTAACTTAAATATAATTTAAATAAATCTAAATAAAATAACTACAATTAAATAAATTATTCCTATTTAAAACTAAATACTTACCTATAAAATAAACCCTAACGCCTAGATTTAGAGTTTTGTCGGTAAAGACCCGTGGTGCTAACGCTGCTTTTTTTCCCAGCGCACCCTTAAGACAACGCTGGTATTTAGAGTTGTTTGAATGGCTGCGTTAGCCTCAGAAAAGGGAGCGTTGAGCATAAGTTAGCTCCACTTCAACCCTCAATACCAGCACTGCCTACGGTAGCGGTAAGCTGGAAAAACGTGCTCGTGCACGATATTCCCATAGGAAACAATGGGGCTGAGCTGGCTGAAAAAAAACTAACACCTGCAAAAAAGCAGCGTTCAGCTCCTAACGCAGCCCCATTGTTTCCCATGGGGAAACACTTTATAAGTCTACACCTAACACCCTAACATGAACCCCAAGTCTAAACACCCCTAATCTTACACTTATTAACCCCTAATCTGCCACCCCCACTATCGCTGACACCTACATTATATTATTAACCCCTAATCTGCCACTCCGGACACCGCCGCAACCTACATTATAGCTATCTGAACAGCCAATAGAATGCCAATCAGATTTTTCTTACCTTAATTCCGATTGGCTGATAGAATCCTATCAGCACATCGGAATTCGATGGATGCATCTTGGATGACGTCCCTTAAAGGAACCGTCATTCGTCGTTAGTCTGTCGGTTGAAGAGGATGACTCTGCGTCGGCTGTATGGAAGATGGCTCTGCTCCACTCCGGATGGATGAAAATAGAAGACCCCAGTTGGATGAAGACTTCTACCGGATGGAGGACCTCTTCTTGCCCCGCTTGGATGAAGACTTCTACCGGATGGAGGACATTTTGTTGCTCCACTTGGATGAAGAATTCGGCTCGGCTGGGTGAAGACGACTCAAGGTAGGGAGATCTTCAGGGGGTAAGTATTAGGTTTAGAGTAGGGTTAGGGTGGGTTAGAGTAGGGGTATGTGGGTGGTGGGTTTTAATGTTGGGGGGGTTGTATTTTTTTTACAGGTAAAACAGCTGATTACTTTGGGGCAATGCCCCGCAAAAGGCCCTTTTAAGGGATGGTAAAAGAGCTGATTACTTTGTAATTTAGAATAGGGTAGGGTATTTTATTATTTTGGTGGGCTTTTTTATTTTATTAGGGGGCTTAGATTAGGTGTAATTAGTTTAAACTTCTTGTAATTTTTTTTTTATTTTCTGTAATTTAGTGGGGGTTTTTTGTATTATAGATTAATTTATTTAATTGTATTTTAGTTTAGCTAATTGTAGGTAATTGATTTAATTAATGTATTGATAGTGTAGTGTTAGGTGTATTTGTAACTTAGGTTAGGATTTATTTTACAGGTAATTTTGTAATTATTTTAACTAGGTAGCTATTAAATAGTTATTAACTATTTAATAGCTATTGTACCTAGTTAAAATAAATACAAAGTTGCCTGTAAAATAAATATAAATCCTAAAATAGCTTCAATGTAACTATTAGTTATATTGTAGCTATATTAGGGTTTATTTTATAGGTAAGTATTTAGTTTTAAATAGGAATAATTTATTTAATTATAGTACATTTATTTCGATTAATTTAAATTATATTTAAGTTAGGGGGTGTTAGGGTTAGACTTAGGTTTAGGGGTTAATAACTTTATTATAGTAGCGGTGACGGTGGGGGCGGCAGATTAGGGGTTAATATTTGTAGGTAGGTGGAGTCGATGTTAGGGAGGGCAGATTAGGGGTTAATAAAAAAATTTATAGTGTTTGCAAGGCGGGAGTACAGCGGTTTAGGGGTTAATACATTTATTATAGTGGCGGCGAGGTCCGGTCAGCAGATTAGGGGTTAATAAGTGTAGGTAGGTGGTGGCGACGTTGGGGGGGCAAATTAGGGGGTAATAAATATAATATAGGTGTCGGCGATGTTAGGGGCAGCAGATTAGGGGTTCATAGGGATAATGTAGGTTGCGGTGGTGTCCGGAGCGGCAGATTAGGGGTTAAAAAAATTTATTATAGGGTTTGCGATGTGGGGGCCTCAGTTTAGGGGTTCATAGGTAGTTTATGGGTGTTAGTGTACTTTATAGCACAGTAGTTAGGAGCTTTATGTTCCCGCGTTAGCCTATAAAGCTCTTAACTACTGACTTTTTTTGACGGTAGGAGTCTTGTCGGTAGAGGCTCTAGCGCTCACTTCTTCTAAGACTCGTAATACCAGCATTAGGCAAATCCCATAGAAAAGATAGGATACGCAATTGACGTAAGGGGATCTGCGGTAGCCTCGAGTCGCGGAAAGAAAGTGAGTGGTAGACCCTTTCCTGCCTGACTCTAAATACCAGCGGGCGGTAAAAAGCAGCGTTAGGACCCCTTAATGCTGCTTTTGACGGCTAACGCCAAACTCTAAATCTAGGCGTAAGCTAGCTACAATATAACTAATAATTACATTGTAGCTATCTCAGGGTTTATTTTTATTTTACAGGCAAATTTGTATTTATTTTAACTATGTACAATAGTTATTAAATAGTTATTAAATATTTAATAACTTCCTAGTTAAAATAAGTACAAATTTACCTGTAAGATAAACCCTAACCTAAGTTACAATTACACCTAACACTACTCTATAATTAAATTAATTCCCTAAACTAACTACAATTAATTACAATTAAATTAAATAAACTAAAGTACGAAAAAGAAACCCACTAAATTACAGAAAATAATAAAATAATTAAAAAAATTTAAAACTAATTACACCTAATCTAATCCCCCTAATAAAATAAAAAAGCCCCCCAAAATAAAAAAAAATCCCTACCCTATACTAAATTACAAATAGCCCTTAAAAGTAATCAGCTCTTTTACCTGTAAAAGAAAATACAATCCCCCCCCCAACATTACAACCCACCACCCACACACCCAACCCTACTCTAAAACCCACCCAATACCCCCTTAATAAAACCTAACACTAACCCCTTGAAGATCACCCTATCTTGAGACATCTTCACCCAACCGGGCAGAAGTGAACCTCCAGACGGGCAGAAGTCTTCATCCTATCCTGCAGAAGATGACCTAGAATTCTATCAGCCAATCGGAATTAAGGTAGAAAAAATCCTATTGGCTGATACAATCAGCCAATAGGATTGAGCTTGCATTCTATTGGCTGTTCCAATCAGCCAATAGAATGCAAGCTCAATCCTATTGGCTGACAAAAACTAGTAATCTACCCTCATATTTCCTCCAGTTCCACCATAAGACCTTTGAGTACATACTGCATAGTTAAAGGAACCGTGTACACCAATTTACATGTTTTTCTTTCTTTTTTCTAATTGCATGTAATAGACACTACTATAAAGAAGAATATGCACCGATACTGATCTAAAAATCCAGTATAAAACCTTTTAAAAACTTACTTAGAAGCTATCAGTTTAGCACTGTTGATGGGTTTAAGCTGGGACACCCAGTGAAAGGGGCTGGGGAAACAGGAAATGTAGACACTCCCCCTTCCTTGCATATGAAAAGACAGATTACACAAACTGGAATCTGTAGACCTTGGTCTACATCTGATACTTAGGGGCTTGGTTAGGAGTCTGAAAATCAGCACAATGTTATTAAAAAAAATAAGCAAAACTATACATTGTTACAAAAACACTCCCAGATGGGCTATATAAATGGATCCTCTACAAAACATTTATGCAAATAAAAATCTAGTGTACAATATTCCTTTAAGTAGGTTGCAATCTGAACATGCTACATAAGTGCTGCATCTCATTTATAACCAGCCTCTGATTGGCTACAGCAAAAGAGACAAAGATGTTTCCAAGTGTCCTTGAACTGCTATGAAACAGGAGCTTGGAAATTTTGCTAAACTGTATGCAGATATTTTGTAATGCAAAATTTAGCTGTTGATATATGATATATATATATATATATATATATATATATATATATATATATATATATATATATATATATACACACACAAAAGAAATAAGAAAGGCACTCTCCGTATTCTGTAGTAAAATAACTTTACTTTGGTGAACGTTTTCGGGGTCACCCCCTTCCTCAGACCTTACAATACAAACAATACAGTGAACTATTTAAGTGCTTACCTGGTGACGATCCTGCCAGAGTCTGTGGCGTCCTCCTAGCGCAACTGCGCATGCGCAAGAGTAAGTACAGAGGCCCTGGAGGTTCAAAAGAGTCACCAAGGCAAAAAATGTGAAATCACAAAAATTATAAAAAATTATAAAAAACAGCAATGTTAACATGTAAATTAAAATTATAAGTACACAGAACACAGTGTCGTAGAGTTGGTGACTGTTAGACAAATAACCTGTAAATGTGGTGTTAGGAAAAACTGTGTAGGCATGAAAGTATTAGTAACAGTATCCGGTACCTAAGAATCTTGTGTATAGCGGTATAAGTGTGCTGCAGAGGGTGTATCCGGATTACACTAAACACTCTGTAAAAGGGAAAAAATATACTCAAATTATACCCCCAAAAATATAAGTATCAGCGCAACAAGTACAACAACTGTTGCTAGGCAACTATATATAATGCCAAACAAAAACTGACAGATCAGTCACAACAAAACTCAGCATACATAGCGGTCAGGATATCGAACCAAATGCATTACAAAGGCTATGACCAGATTCTACTAAACACTCTGTAAAAGGGTAAAAATATTCAAATAATACCCCCAAGAATTTAAACATCGGCGCAACAAGTATGACAACTGTTGCTAGGCAACCATAAAAATGCCACTCAAAGACTGACAGATCAGTTGCGACAAAACTCAGCGTGTATAGCGGTCAAGATATTGAACTAGCCACTCAGTGACCATACCAAATGGTGGACCATACTAGGTAAATTGTTCAATCCGCCGCCTGCTAAAGAACTGAATTATACCACATACATAATGTGAAACTACATAGTGCCTATTATCCAATTATTACTGGTCACAACACATACTGATTGGTTTGGACACCACAACACCGGCCATATAGCGCTAACTGCATTCAAGTCACTGGCCATATACCCTAACAAGCAGTAGTATCAGCGCTCAAAAGAATTCAAGTATTCAATCTCAGTATACATACCCCATGTAAAAAAACATCATATCCCAAACAGAAAGTTTCAATACTCCAAATAGGAAAACCACTCACATTATATCACACACAATAGCATATTGTTGCAACATATGATATATTGTGCCAATTACCTGAAATAGGTATTAATCCTCATGCCCCATAACATTAGCTCATACAGAGGTCATAAGATGATATTGTTACTAAACAAGTGAAAAGTAAATAAATGAAAAATAAAGCATGTATACCCAAACCAGATGAGGGACCCAAGAACAGCTAAGCAGGTAACTACACCAAATAATGTTAGATCAATGAATCATTTAGATACAATTAGGAATAAGAACAACCAATATCGAGTATTGCAGACCTCACAAAAAGCACTGCATGTCAAAATGGACATTAAGCCCCTTAGGGACCAGAGTGTCAAGTGTGAAAATCCAACGACTTTCCCTCTGTAAGAGCACCCTACCACTGTCACCACCCCTCACTAGGGGTGGGACGGGGTCAATTATAATGAAACGTAAGTCTGTGTTCTTGTGTCCTGCCTGCAAAAAGTGTCTGACTACCAGTTGGTCGGATTTACCATTCTCCAATGCTGCCCTAATGGCCGACCTATGGTTGGCCATTCTAGTGCGGGCATCGTCCTGTGTCTTACCGACATAAAACTTGCCACACGGGCAGTGGATCATGTATATGATGTAACATGTAGTGCATGTGACTCTGTGTCTAATAGTAAATTTTCTGTTGGTCCATGGATGTGTGAAAAATTTACTCTGGGTCATCCCACTACATGTGGTGCATCCACTGCATCGGAAGCACCCATTTTTGGTGGTGTCTAACCATGTTTTAGACTTGTAACTAAGTCTATTATCGGGTCGCATCAGATGATCCCTTAAGGAGGCCGCCCTCCTATAACCAACCATCGGTAAGTCCATAGACTCGCAAGGCAATTTTTTGTCGGTTGAAATGATGTCCCAATGCTCTCGTAATATGTTCGGTAAAGAAACCTTCTCAGGAGTAAAGATGGTCGTCCGTATCAACCGTTCCCTAGATGGTGCCTCAGGTACTGTTTTCTTTAGAGCCTCATTTTGTGAAGTGGTGTGGGCTTCACTGAAAGCCACATCCAGATGTTCTCTGTTGTAGCCCTGCTGCTCAAATTTCATCCTCATCTCATCAAGTTGTACTGTTTTATTCTCTTGGTCACTATTATTTCATGTAACCCTCTTGAATTGAGACTTGGGCAGAGCCTTTTTCAAAAAAGGTGGATGGCAGCTTGTACCTTGGAGGTGATACAAACAACAATGCCTTTATGGCCAAACATACACCTAGATTTAGAGTTTTGCGTTAGAAGGGCTGTTCCGATCAGCCAATAGAATGCAAGCTCAATCTGATTGGCTGATCCAATCAGCCAATCGGATTGAACTTGAATCTGATTGGCTGATTCAATCAGCCAATCAGATTTTTCCTACCTTAATTCCGATTGGCTGATAGAATCCTATCAGCCAATCGGAATTCGAGGGACGCCATCTTGGATGACGTCACTTAAAGGAACCTTCATTCGTCGGGAGTCGCCGGAAGAAGAGGATGGATCCACGTCGGCTGCTTCAAGATGGTCCCGCTCTGCGCCGGATGGATGAAGATAGACGACGCCATTGGGGGGGGTATTGTATGTTTTTTTTTCAGGCAAAAGAGCTGATTTCTTTGGGGCATGCCCCGCAAAAGGCCCTTTTAAGGGCTGGTAAGGTAATAGAGCTGTTAACTTTTTATTTTAGAATAGGGTAGGGCATTTTTTTATTTTGGGGGGCTTTGTTATTTTATTAGGGGGCTTAGAGTAGGTATAATTAGTTTAAAATTCTTGTAATCTTTTTTTATTTTTTGTAATTTAGTGTTTGATTTTTTAGTAATTTAGTTTAGTTGATTTAATTGTAGATAATTGTAGATAGTTTAGTTAATTAATTTATTGATAGTGTAGTGTTAGGTTTAATTGTAGCTTAGCTTAGGATTTATTTTACAGGTAATTTTGTACTTATTTTAACTAGGTAGCTATTAAATAGTTATTAATTATTTAATAGCTATTGTACCGAGTTAAAATAAATACAAAGTTGCCTGTAAAATAAATATAAATCCTAAAATAGCTACAATATAATTATTCGTTATAATGTAGCTATATTAGGGTTTATTTTACAGGTAAGTATTTAGCTTTAAATAGGATTAATTTATTTAATAAGATTTATTTTATTTTCTTAGATTTAAATTATATTTAATTTAGGGGGGTGTTAGTGTTAGGATTAGGCTTAGCTTTAGGGGTTAATACATTTATTAGAGTAGCTGCGAGGTCCGGTCGGCAGATTAGGGGTTAATAAGTGTAGTTAGGTAGCGGCGACGTTGGGGGGGGGCAGATTAGGGGTTAATAAATATTATGTAGGTGTCGGCGATGTTAGGGGCAGCAGATTAGGTGTACATAGGTATAATGTAGGTTGCGGCGGTGTGCGGTCGGCAGATTAGGGGTAAAAAAAAATTATTAGAGTGGCGGCGATGTGGGGGGACCTCGGTTTAGGGGTACATAGGTAGTTTATGGGTGTTAGTGTACTTTAGAGCACAGTAGTTAAGAGCTTTATGAACTGGCTGTTACGGTTGCCTCCAGGCTGGCTGGAAGTTGGACCGTAGAAAAGGATGCTCCTAGCGCTCACCAAAGGATCATCAGCGCCGTAGACACCATAACTACTGCGTAGCCACCATAAGTAATGCAGACTCTACGAACCACCGCTGCTGGGCTGGTATCTCGCCGTCTGCTCTGCGCCCTGGACCTACGACCAGGCTCCAGTAGGTGAACCTCTTCCTTCTGTAGAGCGAAGCACGATCAGGAACAAGAGCTCTTACAAGAGCTCAGTAGCTAAGGGAGTATGAAGAGCATAGCAATCCCTGTAGTGATTATAGCTGTCCCCTACAAACATGAGTCAAGGCTGCAAGTTAGAGGGTCAGAAAAGGTCTGAAGTGCTGGAACACCCAGCCTGCTTTTTATTGAGGTTACATGCAAAAAGGACACTCTCCGGGGGAGGCATAAAATCCCCAATCACACATTTGGTACATTTAGATAGAGAGACAACGCCCTTTGACAGGCCACAAATAATTACATTACTTCAGCAGATAACAAGTTACACACAAGAAAACAATGCAGTCCATCTTATCACTAGCAATCTGACTCTGGAGGTGATTAGACAATGGGAATGTTTATCACTAAACTTAATTAGAGCTGATACCAGCAAACTTGTATTTAGAAACTAGCTTCTTAAAACTGAACAAAGTTAACTCTTTAGTTCTGACCGAAGGGTCTGTCACATAGCACTTAATGGCACACAATGAAAACTAATGCTTTTGTAACAGTGCTCCCTTTCTGTGGAACACTCTGCCTGTGTGGTACTTGGTTCAGTAAGCCCTATTTACTGAACCAAGTGGGAGAAAGCCAGGGACAAGTTATTTTACAGGTCTGGGGACATAGTCTTAAAGGGGGCATTGTTCACCAAAGTCACAATATGTCCCCAGACGGTTCTTAAAGGGCCATACACACCCAATAAAAGTTAATACGTTTTCAGGGGCACAATCTTCCAGGGGCCATAGTCATGAGGAAGGAGGCTGGCAAATAGGCTTCTCCACAATCCAGGGAAGCAGGGCAATTTTCCATTTAAAGGGCCAGTTACAAATAGCAGTTTGTAACACCGGCGTTAGCCCATAAAGCTCTTAACTCCTGACTTTTTTCTGCGGCTGGAGTCTTGTCGGTAGAGTTCTAATGCTCTTGACGTAAGGGGATCTGCAGTATGGAAAAGTCGCGGCTGGAAAGTGAGCGTTAGACCCTTTCCTGAATGATAAATACCAGCGGGCGGCCAAAACCAGCGTTAGGACCCCTTAACGCTGGTTTGGACGGCTAACGCAGAACTCTAAATCTAGGCGATAGTTTAAACCCCACCCCCCAATTAGACAAAAAAAAGCTAAAAAGAACGGTTGTCATGGTAACCACTAAGTCACAAATCATAAGCATAGTGAATTTACATAAATTGTCTGAGTACATATTGCTCATTGTGTTATAGACCATAATAAAGTGACTCATATGAAGAAGGGAAACAGGAAAAACATGGATAACATGCATCTAGAAAAATGACAAACCCTACACTCCTACGGGCTGAAAAGTGAAGCAACGGCAGGGGTGATCTTGCATCAAAAATCTACAACCTGCCAGAGAAACATATAATATAACCAACTTATAATATGCACAACATATACTATGCGTTACATATAATACCTGCACCAGAGCGCCACTAACCCCCTGTGATTTTGAGTGTTCACAACTGGCGATCTCGTAACTGCTGGAGCACCGCCACTCAGTCCGTAATACAGGAAGTAGCTCATTGTGACAAACTCAGTCACAAGGAAGGCTTTAGCCAATCACCATGCGGATACCTGGTTGCCATAGGGACAAAGCAAACCCACAAAGCTTCAAAGCGCAATCACCCGCAAAGCATATTCCACTATAGCTTGAAGTCGAGACATTATAATTTACAGACATTATAATAATGGACAATATTTGGACCATATATTTAAAATCAATCCTAGATCACTACCCACTTAGTGAAGCATACAGTATACTGATCGTACACATGGAGAATCACATGGATCACACCAACCCAACGCTCCTAAACAAGGTGGTTGTCGTGTACTAATTGTACATCTAAAAAATCAAAGTCAAAAGCCTATATGTCAAATATGATCCAATGATTAAACATACGTCAGATCCCATTGATTTCCAAATGGTTGGAAAGTAAATACACTATGTGTCCAAAATGCTTAAAATCTATAAGCTGCATACAGGAAAATGAAAAATAATAATGTGGCTCCCAGGGGATTCTAGTGGAACATATGCTGGAAGAATTTTAATTTTTAATTTTTAAAGAGACATTATTCTCGTATTAGGGCCCGCAGTGATTTATGCCCCACGCTGATTGGTGGAAAAAGAGGCGGAGGTCCGGAAGCATTCCTGATTGGCTGTGGGTTACTGGTTCACGGACATATTAAGTCCTTCACACTGAAGCCTCGGCTTATTCATTTGACCATCAAATGTGTAACATTGACAAAGGTTAATACATAGCCGAAACGCGTTTGTTTCGCACCTTCGTTACTTGGCCGTCCTTTCACTCCAGCCACCTGATGCCGATGTTTCCTGCTATCGGCCAGGAAACAGAGGAGTGATAGGTGGCCATTATTCTTTTAACTTTTGTTAAATAAGTGGTTGTGGGTAGTTCATAGGTTTATCAGGGATGTTGATCCCGGTTTTTAACTTAATAACAATAAAGTATGAATGATTATATACCTATATTACTAAATACCAAGTGAGATTGAGTGCTGCATTAACCCCTTACTTTCCTTTCCCCTGTAATCCCTCCTAGTTACTTTTTAGGGGTAGCACCGGAATTTTTACTTAATTCTATTCTCACTTATTTAACAGTGTAGTGCCAGTCTTTTGTTCTCCATGGCCTAGATTTAGAGTTTGGCGGTAGCCGTGAAAACCAGCGTTAGAGGCTCCTAACGCTGGTTTTAGGCTACCGCCGGTATTTGGAGTCAGTCAGGAAAGGGTCTAACGCTCACTTTTCAGCCGCGACTTTTCCATACCGCAGATCCCCTTATGTCAATTGCGTATCCTATCTTTCAATGGGATCTTTCTAACTCCGGTATTTAGAGTCGTGTCTGAAGTGAGCGTTAGAAATCTAACGACAAAACTCCAGCCGCAGAAAAAAGTCAGTATTTAAGAGCTTTCTGGGCTAACGCCGGCTCATAAAGCTCTTAACTACTGTGCTCTAAAGTACACTAACACCCTTAAACTACCTATGTACCCCTAAACCGAGGTCCCCCCACATCGCCGCCACTCGATTAAATTTTTTTAACCCCTAATCTGCCGACCACCACCTACGTTATACTTATGTACCCCTAATCTGATGCCCCTAACACCGCCGACCCCTATATTATATTTATTAACCCCTAACCTGCCCCCCACAACGTCGCCGCCAGCTACCTACAATAATTAACCCCTAATCTGCCGACCGCAAAGAGCCGCCACCTACATTATAGCAATGTACCCCTAATCTGCTGCCCCTAACACCGCGGACCCCTATATTATATTTATTAACCCCTAATCTGCCCCCCTCAACGTCGCCTCCACCTGCCTACACTTATTAACCCCTAATCTGCCGAGCGGATCTGACCGCTACTATAATAAAGTTATTAACCCCTAATCCGCCTCACTCCCGCCTCAATAACCCTATAATAAATAGTATTAACCCCTAATCTGCCCTCCCTAACATCGCCGACACCTAACTTAATTTATTAACCCCTAATCTGCCGACCGAATCTCGCCGCTATTCTAATAAATGGATTAACCCCTAAAGCTAAGTCTAACCCTAACACTAACACCCCCCTAAGTTAAATATAATTTAAATCTAACAAAATAAATTAACTCTTATTAAATAAATTATTCCTATTTAAATCTAAATACTTACCTGTAAAATAAATCCTAATATAGCTACAATATAAATTATAATTATATTATAGCTATTTTAGGATTAATATTTATTTTACAGGTAACTTTGTATTTATTTTAACCAGGTACAATAGCTATTAAATAGTTAAGAACTATTTAATAGCTAAAATAGTTAAAATAATTACAAAATTACCTTTAAAATAAATCCTAACCTAAGTTACAATTAAACCTAACACTACACTATCAATAAATTAATTAAATAAAATACCTACAATTACCTAAAATTAAACCTAACACTACACTATCAATAAATTAATTAAATACAATATCTACAAATAAATACAATGAAATAAACTAACTAAAGTACAAAAAATAAAAAAGAACTAAGTTACAAAAAATAAAAAAATATTTACAAACATCAGAAAAATATTACAACAATTTTAAACTAATTACACCTACTCTAAGCCCCCTAATAAAATAACAAAGACCCCCAAAATAAAAAAATGCCCTACCCTATTCTAAATTACTAAAGTTCAAAGCTCTTTTACCTTACCAGCCCTGAACAGGGCCCTTTGCGGGGCATGCCCCAAAGAATTCAGCTCTTTTACCTGTAAAAAAACACATACAATACCCCCCCCCCAACATTACAACCCACCACCCACATACCCCTAATCTAACCCAAACCCCCCTTAAATAAACCTAACACTAAGCCCCTGAAGATCTTCCTACCTTGTCTTCACCATGCCAGGTATCACCGATCGTTCCAGGCTCCGAAATCTTCATCTAAGCCCAAGCGGGGGCTAGACATCCATCATCCGACGGCTGAAGAAGTCCAGAAGAGGCTCCAAAGTCTTCATCCTATCCGGGAAGAAGAGTAGATCCGGACCGGCAACCATCTTCTTCCAAGCGGCATCTTCTATCTTCATCCGATGAGGACCGGCTCCATCTTGAAGACCTCCACCGCGGACCCATCTTCTTCTTCCGACGACTTCCCGACGAATGACGGTTCCTTTAAGGGACGTCATCCAAGATGGCGTCCCTCGAATTCCGATTGGCTGATAGGATTCTATCAGCCAATCGGAATTAAGGTAGGAAAATTCTGATTGGCTGATGGAATCAGCCAATCAGAATCAAGTTCAATCCGATTGGCTGATCCGATCAGCCAATCAGATTGAGCTCGCATTCTATTGGCTGATCGGGAACAGCCAATAGAATGCGAGCTCAATCTGATTGGCTGATCGGATCAGCCAATCGGATTGAACTTGATTCTGATTGGCTGATTCCATCAGCCAATCAGAATTTTCCTACCTTAATTCCGATTGGCTGATAGAATCCTATCAGCCAATCGGAATTCGAGGGACGCCATCTTGGATGATGTCCCTTAAAGGAGCCTTCATTTGTCGGTAGTCCGTCGGGCCAGCAGGATGTTCCGCGTCGGAGGTCTGCAAGCTGGATCCGGAAGAAAGAAGATTGAAGATGCCGTTGATAGAAGACTTCAGCCGGATCATGGACCTCTTCAGCTCCCGCTTGGATGATGACCAGGGATAGGCACAGACAAATGCTTTGGCGGACATTTTCCAAAGTACAAACCTTAGTGAAGTACACCAAGATACATTTGAAATTAAAAACATTATTTTATAGTGCTTGGTGCCATTATACTGATGCAGATACCACTGATCCTATAACCAGCCCTCCTCTGGCTATACCCATGAGCCAGTGTCACTACTGTGTCATTATATAGTGCTTGGTGTTATTATAATGATGCAGATACCACTGATCCTATAACCAGCCCTCCTCTGGCTATAACCATGAGCCAGTGTTACTATATAGTGCTGGGTGTTATTATACTGATGCAGATACCACTGATCCTATAACCAGCCCTCCTCTGGCTAAACCCATGAGCCAGTGCCACTACTGTGTCATTATATAATGCTGGGTGTTATTATACTTATGCAGATACCACTGATCCTATAACCAGTCCTCCTCTGGCTATACTCATGAGCCAGTGTCACTACTGTGTCATTATATAGTGCTGGGTGTTATTATACTGATGCAGATACCACTGATTCTATAACCAGCCCTCCGCTGGCTATACCCATGTGCCAGTGTCACTACTGTGTTATTATATAGCGCTGGGTGTTATTATACTGATGCAGATGCCACTGACCCTATAACCAGCCCTCCTCTGGCTATACCCATGTGCCAGTGTCACTACTGTGTCATTATATATTGCTGGGTGTTATTATACTGATGCAGATACCACTGATTCTATAACCAGCCCTCCGCTGGCTATACCCATGTGCCAGTGTCACTACTGTGTAATTATATAGCGCTGGGTGTTATTATACTGATGCAGATGCCACTGACCCTATAACTAGCCCTTATCTGGCTATACACCTGTGCCAGTGTCACTACTGTGTCTTTGTATAGTGCTGGGTGTTATTATACAGATGCAGATACATATCCAGTATTTCACTCAGGCTTTATTTATTCCATACTTATCACTCAATATCGCTAGCAGTCTCTTGACAAGCCACTAACTTTATTCACACTACATTTTTTGTGTATTCCTATTATTTAATCAGAAAGAAAAGATATACTAAGGTTGTAGCGGACACTGAAAGGGCTAGTCAAAGACACCAGTGTCCATGTACGGACACCTTGTAATGTTGGGGGGGGGGTATTGTATGTGTTTTTTTTACAGGCAAAAGAGCTGAATTCTTTGGGGTATGCCCCGCAAAGGGCCCTGTTCAGGGCTGGTAAGGTAAAAGAGCTTTGAACTTTAGTAATTTAGAATAGGGTAGGGCATTTTTTTATTTTGGGGGTCTTTGTTATTTTATTAGGGGGCTTAGAGTAGGTGTAATTAGTTTAAAATTGTTGTAATATTTTTCTGATGTTTGTAAATATTTTTTAATTTTTTGTAACTTAGTTCTTTTTTATTTTTTGTACTTTAGTTAGTTTATTTCATTGTATTTATTTGTAGATATTGTATTTAATTAATTTATTGATAGTGTAGTGTTAGGTTTAATTGTAGGTAATTGTAGGTATTTTATTTAATTAATTTATTGATAGCTTAGTGTTAGGATTAATTGTAACTTAGGTTAGGATTTATTTTACAGGTAATTTTGTAATTATTTTAACTATTTTAGCTATTAAATAGTTCTTAACTATTTAATAGCTATTGTACCTGGTTAAAATAAATACAAAGTTACCTGTAAAATAAATATTAATCCTAAAATAGCTATAATATAATTATAATTCATATTGTAGCTATATTAGGATTTATTTTACAGGTAAGTATTTAGCTTTAAATAGGAATAATTTATTTAATAAGAGTTAATTAATTTCGTTAGATTTAAATTATATTTAAGTAAGGGGGGTGTTAGTGTTAGGGTTAGACTTAGCTTTAGGGGTTAATACATTTATTAGAATAGCGGTGAGCTCCAGTCGGCAGATTAGGGGTTAATGTTTGAAGTTAGGTGTCGGCGATGTTAGGGAGGGCAGATTAGGGGTTAATACTATTTATTATAGGGTTAGTGAGGCGGATTAGGGGTTAATAACTTTATTATAATAGCAGTGCGGTCCGGTCGGCAGATTATTGGTTAATAAGTGTAGGCAGGTGGAAGCGACGTTGTGGGGGGCAGATTAGGGGTTAATAAATATAGGGGTCAGCTGTGTTAGGGACAGCAGATTAGGGTACATAGGGATAATGTAAGTAGCAGCGGTTTACAGAGCGGCAGATTAGGGGTTAATAATAATATGCAGGGGTCAGTGATAGCGGGGGCGGCAGATTAGGGGTTAATAAGTGTAAGGTTAGGGGTCTTTAGACTCGGGGTACATGTTAGAGTGTTAGGTGCAGACGTAGGAAGTGTTTCCCCATAGCAAACAATGGGGCTGCGTTAGGAGCTGAACGCGGCTTTTTTGCAGGTGTTAGGTTTTTTTTCAGCTCAAACAGCCCCATTGTTTCCTATGGGGGAATCGTGCACGAGCACGTTTTTTAAGCTGGTCGCGTCCGTAAGCAACTCTGGTATTGAGAGTTGAAGTTGCGTTAAATATGCTCTACGCTCCTTTTTTGGAGCCTAACGCAGCCATTCTGTGGACTCTCAATACCAGAGTTATTTAAAAGGTGCGGCCAGAAAAAAGCCAGCGTTAGCTACGCGGGTCGTTACTGACAAAACTCTAAATCTAGCCGCTTGTTTCTCATATCAGTATAATTAATGTGAGAATTGCACTCACATTTTCTTAAAAACTAGAGCACACACTTTAATCTTCATTGATACAATTGCCTCTTTTGATTTAGGAGCAGAAATGCTCCAGTGGACTAATGATATAACTAATTTAACGGCAGAATTAAAAAATAAAAATACTATAGAAATTAATAATACGTTGGAATGGTTTGAATCTTTGAAACAACTTAAAAAAATAAGAAGGAAACAAATAAAAAAGCAATGGAACATTGGCATGTACAATTACTACAAAGAAAATAATGTCATATCAAGGGGATTACGTTTAAAATTGTTTCCTTCTTTCAAAGATTTCAAACCTGAATTCAAACTAAAGTGGGAAAGTGCACTAACTGAGTGCTCCTTAAAACTTATGGGATATCTAACAGAACACAAATTAGATAAACTCACAGAAATTAATGAAGGTATTTCTATAATTTGTGATGAACTGAAGCAATATGAGGTAAATGAGGAATTCCAGACATCTTACAAAAAGACTAAGGCAGAAGTCGAAAAGTTTGCACGCTTTATATCTGAGAAAAAAGAGCGTAAGATCGACAGGGACCTTAAAGATTATTCCTCTGATACCATATATGCATGGGGGAAAAATATGAGTGCTAATTCAGATATAGACACATCAGATAGGGAAGGTGACAGTACGGATGTAGAAGTATCTGATGGAGAATCCATACCTAGAACTATTCTAAAAAATAGAATCAAGCCTCATAAAGTAACTAATGCGAGTATCCCTTTAGGCGTAGAACTAGAAGGGGACGCAAACGTAAAACCCAGAACCAGGAGGCAAGTGAAGTTCACACAGAAATCACCACACAACAAGAAATAAATACCACTGAATTGAATATTATTAATCTCTCTGATATAATTCTGACCTCTGACCAAATATCAATCCTCAAAAAAGGCTTATTATTCATACCCACACCACAATTTAATAAAATTGAGGCAATAAAAGATATACACCTATTCACTCGGAAAATCCTTTTGAAAAATACTTTAGCAATCCTGACCATGACCAGTTAAATGCCACTGACCAAGCAGCCATTAGTGATTTAATTTCTCTGCTAGAGGAATCTATCAGTACTGCTGAAACTGAAGATAATAAAAGTTGGCGCCAAGTTTTGAAAGCCAAATCTAAATTTGTACCTCCAAATAACACATCCTTTAATGCATTAACCTTCCTTAATTTAGTGTGCCAAGACATTCTTGACATTCAGGGACATGTTGCAAAACCTAATTATAACCTGAGTAAGGAAGAAAATCTGGCACTAAAACAATTATCTGTAATGAAAATGTGCAGATAAAGTGCAGTGACAAAGGAAGTAACATAGTTATTTGGCCGGACACTATGTACCGTGAGGAAGCATTATGCCAACTAAACAATCCAATGAATTACAAGACTTTATTATGTAATCCTATGGATATGTTTTTAAACAGCTACAACAAACTTATTAAATCAGCCTTAACTAGTGGCGCTATTGATCAAAAAGAATACAACAAAACAACCCATAATAGCCACACTCTATTTATTGCCCAAAATTCACAAAAATGTTTCAAAACCACCTGGGAGACCTATAGTCTCTGGGATTGGTTCCTTAACTGAAAAGGCAAGCAGATATATAGATGCAAGGTTAAGATACATTGTGGAATCCCTTCCATCATATACCAGGGATACCATGCATCTGTTAAATAAAGTGAATGGCTTAAAGCTTGATATGAATTCTTCACTATTGGTTACGTGACGTAGAATCGCTCTACACTAGTATTAAAACAGAGTGGGGGTGTAGAGCGATCTCTTACTATTTAGCCAAGAATACAAAGATGAGTCAAGAGGTTAAGGAATTCTTGCTAAAGTTGTTGGAATTTGTATTGACACATAATTTTTTCGTTTTTGACGACAAATTCTTTTTACAAACATGTGGCACAGCCATGGGCACGTCCTGTGCCCCGACATACGCGAATATATATCTGGGCTGGTGGGAGGAAACAGTGGTATTCCATGACAATCTGAAACACCTTACCAAATATGTATCCCACTGGTCCAGATATATAGATGATATATTCTTCGTATGGGATGGCCCTAAACACCTTTTGACAGAATTCATCAATATTCTCAATTGAAAATCCTTTTGGATTGTATCTGACTTCCACTATAGAAAAGTCTAGGGTGGAATTTCTAGATCTTTACATCCATAAGGTTGACAGCTCCATCGTGACTAACGTATACAGGAAACCCACATCAACTAATAACATCCTGCATGCCAGTAGTTACCATCACCTGAATACCATTAGAGGGTTACCGATGGGGGAGTATATACGCCTAAGACAAAACTGTAGCACCATTGAGAATTATAAGAAATCAGCTAGAGGTCTCAGACAGAGATTACTCGAACGTGGGTATTCAAGAAAGCTACTTGCTAAGGCTTATAATAATGCCCTGCGTAAAGATAGAAAGGAGCTACTTACTCCTAGACCTAAAGAAAGTAGTACCCCTCTCAGGTTCATCACTACCTATTCACCAAAAAGTGACGAGATTACTAACATTCTGAAAACACATTGGCATGTCCTTACCCAAGACACCCTATTAAAACCATTGTTACCTGATAGGCCATTAGTAACATACAGGAGAGCGAGCAACCTTAGTGACAAGTTAGTAACCAGTCACTATGATAGGAATGCTAAAAGAAATCCTGTGCATAAAGGGTCTATCGCTTGCGGGCACTGCAAAGTGTGCCAACATATGGTAAAAAAACAATCTATAGTGGATAGATTTGGTAAAACGTGGGCCATTAAAGAACACATTAATTGCCAAAGTACCAACGTGATTTATTGTTTATCTTGCAGCTGCAATTTGTATTACGTTGGTATGACCACACGCTGTCTGGGCACACGCATGACCGAACATCTTAGTAATATAAGGACAGCCCAAAGGGATGTAGAGAATAAAAAACAAATCACAAGTGTAGCTAAACACTTCCTACTATCCCATAATGGGAATACCAATGTAATGAAATGTTGGGGTCTTTAAAGACTTAAACCTGGAATACGGGGTGGTGATACCGAACAAAAATTGCTAAGGATGGAAACCAAATGGGATTTTAATTTGAACACGGTCATACCGAACGGTATGAATGAGTTCAACAATTACTGGGTGTATATCTAAACATTTGTAAGCAACTATTGATCTCTACTGTTATATTTAATATATTACTCATCTGATATTTGTCATATGTCACATGACAGGTCAATATTAACCAAAACCATATGACCTGGTAACTTACTTCAGATGATGATATATATTAATACTTTATTGTTTAACTATTGATACCAAGGACGTCATGGTGTTTTATGAATTAAAAATGGGTTATTTCCTATATTGGGCTATCTTACATTAAAAGTAATGTTACCCCATTTTGGGATTTTCTTATAACCATCTTTTGATATTCTGGATTAGGAATATTATTACCCCACAACCGTATGCTTTTGTTTTGACGAACCTTTATTAACAAGTTCTTGTGGGATGTTCACAGGTCATATATACAATTCCTGAAAAGTAATTTTATTACCTAAATACTGTGGCATATTTCTTTGAGAAATCGTTGGTAATTTGTCCTTGGGGGATGTACATAGGTTATATATACTCCATGATGCTAACATAATTCAATCCTCAATAGTTAATTATGACTTGTAGGGAAAAAATATGACATTGAAAAACCAAGTTACATACACAATACAGTCAGTACATAATTGATTATGGCCATAGATGATCATTAAATGAACAAAGCACACCAATACTAAAATATTAAAGGAATTATAGGTTTACCACTATATTATACATGACTTTATCCTGCGAGATTGTGAGTGAAAAAGATCACATTACTCGGCATACGGGGATAGATAATCTTTTTTATATGAGCTCTTAACCTTACTATATGGTGTGTCTTGCTGCAACTGTTCGCATTAGTATGGAGCTTGTGTAGGGGGAGACGGACCCACAGATATTCTAAATTCTGAGGTACACTCCGATTTGTTGTGTAAATTGATCAAAACCCTGTGCTGCCTATTATCAATAAACGTGATGACACATTGTTCGATAGTTTGGCATTTGACTCTGTACTGTATTAATTTGGGGAGAACCTCTGTGAGTTTTGTGTTTTTAATCGTTTGCTTACATTTGAATTACATTATGGTTTAATTCTATAGTGCAGGCGATCCATGTGCTGCCCGATATTGCACCAATCCGAGTGCTGCCCGATATTGCTCCATTCAGATTACTTCCTCTAGTGGGCGTGAATTATGCCCCACGCTGATTGGTGGAAAAAGAGGCAGAGGTCCGGAAGCATTCCTGATTGGCTGTGGGTTACCGGTTCACGGACATATTAAGTCCTTCACACTGAAGCCTCGGCTTATTCATTTGACCATCGAATGTGTAACATTGACAAAGGCTAATACATAGCCGAAACGTGTTTGTTCTGCACCTTAGTTACTTGGCCGTCCTTTCACTCCAGCCACCTGATGCCGATGTTTCCTGCTATCGGCCAGGAAACAGAGGAGTGATAGGTGGCCATTATTTTTGTTAACTTTTGTTAAATAAGTGGTTGTGAGTAGTTCATAGGTTTATCAGGGATTTTGATCCCGGTTTTTAACTTAATAACAATAAAGTATGAATGATTTTATACCTATATTACTAAATACCAAGTGAGATTGAGTGCTGCATTAATCCCTTACTTTCTTTTCCCCTGTAATCCCTCCCACATGCACATATTACTCAGCCCACAAGATCACTAGATGGATAGGCAGGCTACAAGACCTATAGGATCAACATACAGGCCACAGGCTCAAAAACTGATTCAAGAAAATAATGTGATCATGGACTCCCATGTGCTATCATAGATTCTCATCTGGAGTCCAAGAAACACAAACAATAGACTCTCATTGGACTCTCAAAAAGATCTTCACATAAAACAGTGCCAGTCAAACATAGTATTTAATCCATGAGGTTGTAGAGTGTTCAAGCGATAGATCCACTTTGCCTTCACTTGAAGGAGGAGCTTCTTTCTATCCCCACCCCGTCTCAATGGGGGAACATGATCGATAAGAGTGAATCGAAGGTCAGTGACCCCATGGCCCTGTTCCACGAAGTGCCTCGCCACTGGTTGGTCACTGGATCCTTTCTTGAGGGCATTCTTGATCGATGACCTATGATTAGCTAGACGTGTCCCTGCATCATCTGTGGTTTTACCCACGTAAAATCTGCCACAATTGCAGTTCAGCAGATATACCACAAATGTGGTAGTACAGGTGAGGAAATGCCTAATCTGGTACCTCTTTTGTTGATGTGGGTGTCCAAATGAGGACCCTTGAATCATAGCACTACAAGTGGTGCAGCCGGTGTATTGATAGCATCCTTGTTTCTTCCTCTCATACAACCAGGTATCTTTTTATAACTGTGATAAGGGTCAGTGATCATTAGCGAATCATTTAGGTTTCTATCTCTTTTGAAGCCCAATCTTGGTGTATGCCATTTGTTAAATGGCAGTGTTGGATCGCTCAGCACTATATGCCAGTGCTCTCTAAGTGTCTGACCCAACGATCTGGTTGTTGGACCATAGGTGGTTATAAAGGTCATCGTAGTTCTTCCTCTGTTTTAATAGAATCCATGGACGATTATCAGCCTCTGCCACAGATCTACTTTGCTCAATCAGGCATGGGTTGTATTCTCTCCTTACAAACCTTTGTTCCATATCAGACAGTTCTTTGTTCCTCACTTGGGCTTCACTATTATTACGGATCACACGGCAAAGCTGTGCTTTAGGGATTGCTTTCAGTAACGCTGGTGGATGACTACTGGTGGCATGTAGTATCAAATTCCTGTCTGAGTGATGTCCCGAATCGTTCATTATCCAATTTGGAAATCTTCAGATCCAAAAATTCAATGGATGTTGTGCTGTATGATATTTTGAACTTCACCAGATTCTCCAAGGAGTTCAGCTGTGTAAACCAATCTTCCAGCTCTATTGGTGACCCCCTCCAGATTATGAGGAGGTCATCAATGTATCTTCTATAAAAGAGTAATTTGGGCTTGTTGTAAACCTGCATAATGGTAGTTTCATAGTCCTCCATATAGAGGTTAGCCAATGAAGGTGTACCACATCAATCATAGTGTTGTCAAAAACAGACTCCCAAAATATCTTTGGAAGGGTTATACCACCTCAAATGTGTAAAATAAAAGGGGTGGGAGGGATCATCTATCCCAGTAAGGGAACCTATTTACATGTTCACCAGTTTGGAGCTTTTTCATAACAATGATTAGTTATGAAGTTTATTCCACCAGATAATTGTACTGCAGAGAATAGATTAATAAATGCAAACATAGGTGAGTGTTTACAGAGTCAAGAGGGATTTTTCACCTCTAGGCCAGTGATTTGGACTAACCCACACAGGTGGACTAATCCACACATTCTCCAGCAAAAAGAGGTGTTTTGTTCTGTTCATTAGTGAGGTATATAAGGCACTGAAGGGTAGCATGATTTATTATGATTTTTTATGCCTGATGAAACGGTCTGTGAACCGTGAAACGCGTTGCATGATTGGGTGATTATTGGACACCCTGTTATCCACTCTCATCAGCAATCATTGTGCTGTTGTTTTTAAACTTTTATGCTTTTTTAAATAAATTTGGATATATCTTTTATCCTTTGAGTGGATTCATTTCTACCCACCATCTGCCATTGTTGACCTATGAGAGACCAGCCCAGCACCTGAGGGAACACATTATCATACAAATATCAAGATACCTAGAGTTTGGGTGAGCTGCCACACCTCTACCAATCTGCAGCCTGCTTCTACAAGCACATTGGTGTGCTCTGGGAATATGTGAGTACCCTCCACATGAAGGAATCTGTTGTGGTTGTACCATTAATAGTCTGCACATGTGGTGCCCGTATTTCTTGTCTCCCTTATAGCACCACCATCTTACGCCAAGAGCGCCTTCAAGTGGGTGAGCTGTCACACCTTTCTAATTCTGCAGCCCGCCCCTACCAGCACATAAGTGTGCTCTCCAAATTTGTGAGTACCTATTTGGCAATAGTTCTGTGACTCGTTGTTAATTAATAGATGATACCACACATGAGGCGCCCCTCCATTCTGTTTTATCTTATATAGTACCACCTGGACCATCCAGTGAGGAGGAGGCAGCCGCTACAGCAATCGTTATCCTTTGAAGAACATATAAAGGACTGTCTAATTTTTCACAATTGCAAGTGTATTTTCACTACAGTATCTAAGAATTTACTGTTTTCTGCCTTTATTGTGTATATACTCATCTATGATAGCTTAACATTGCCCCATCATATATACTTTTGTTCTAGATTAATGATTATACTGCATCTTGAGCGCCCCCTTCAGTGATTAGGTTTTTACAGTTTAGCCAATGAAGGGGCCACATTTGATCCCATGGCCATGCCGGAAATCTGTTGGTAAAATTTACCCTCAAAGTGAAAATAAATTAGCAACATTTGCCTGCTTCATGTGGAATGATAGTATAGAGGCTATTTACATCAGCAGTCACTAGAATGTGTGATTCCTCCATAGACACTGTTTTTAAATCCTCAATAAGGTGTGATGAGTCCCTCAGAAGGGATTTCATGTTCCTCACCAATGGCTGTAAATAATGATCTACAAACATCTCTAGTCTTGAGGTGATAGAATTTCTAGCGGAGGCTATTGGTCTCCCAGGGGGTCTCTTGGGCTCTTTATGAATTTTTGGTAACGTGTATAAAATTGGACACAATGTGTGTTCAATCAACAAGAACTTGGAGATCTCTGTATCGATCCAGGCCTAATCAATGCCCATCTGGACCAACTGTCCAATAATGGATTGAAACTCTCGTGTGGGGTCTCTACTCAAGGGTTGGTAAGTACACCTGTCACTCAATTGTTGTTTAATCTCATTGCTGTAATCACTATAGTTAAGGGCGACCACAGCCCGACCTTTGTCCGCCGTCCTAATTGCAATGTCCGGATCCTTTGAAAGTGACAAGATGGCCTTCCTCTCTGGTTCTGTAAGATTATTTCAAAACCTATTTGTTTGATACCATACTAAACTGACACTCCAGACAGTTGATACCAGTTCCGGCTCTGATACAGATACACCCCAAGGAACAAGCGGATACACCAGTAGCCAAACCACTGGACATTAGGTTTTTCAGGGAGTCACCATCAGAGCCGGTCAGAGAAGAAGAGGGCGAGGCCCCACATTCGCAGGGGAGGTTGGAGAGAAAAAAACCCAGGTAACATTGTATCCTGGAGACATAGAGGACCTGGTGGTTAATATCAGTGATCTGATCCTATCCGCACCAGAATTGAGTGTGTTGAACAGAGGCTTGAGTTTTGTTCCCTCTCGCAGAGGTGATGAATTTAAGACCTTCATTGATTGTCAAAAGTTTCAGAGGTCATTACGTCTTAAAGATAATTTTAAAGAGGATTTATGGAGGGATGAACTCCACCCTTTTAAAATCAGGAGTACCTTTGATCCCCAAAGTAATAATCCAAGTATAAAAACCTTTATGAGGCTGATCTCCAAGGATATAAGTGGACACCAAACAAACCTCTAACCTCTAACCTCTATTTTTCTAGATGCATGTTATCCATGTTGTTCCTGTTTCCCTTCTTCATATGAGTCACTTTATTATGGTCTATAACACTATGAGCACTATGTACTTAGACAATTTATGTAAATTTCACTATGCTTATGATTTGTAACTTAGTGGTTACCATCACAAAATGTATTGCCTTGGAATAGATGCTAAGATTGTTAAGTGGGTAGAATGCTGGCTTAAAGATAGACAACAGAGGGTTTCAATTAATGGAGTACATTCAAATGAAGCATCAGTTACTAGTGGTGTTCCCCAAGGGTCAGTTCTTGGGCCTGTTTTGTTTAACATGTTCATAAGTGATATTGGAAGTGGGCTTAAGGGGAAGGTTTGCTTGTTTGCTGATGATACAAAAATTTGTAACAGGGTAGATGTTCCAGGAGGAGTTGATCAAATGAACTGTGATATTAATAAACTAGAGGACTGGTCAAATAAATGGGATCTGAAATGTAATATTACCAAGAGCAAAATTATGCATTTCGGATTCAAAAACCCAAAGGCCAATTATAGTCTCAATGGTACATTACTGACTGTAATTAAAGAAGAAAGGGATTTGGGAATTATTATTTCAGATGATTTAAAATTTGGTACACAATGCCGCAGTGCAGCCAGCAAGGCCAGTCAAATGCTTGGTTGCATTGGAAGAGGTTTTAGTAGCAGAAATAGCAAGGTTCTTATGCCACTTTACAGATCATTAGTTAGACCAAATATGGAATACTGTGTACAGTTCTGGAGACTGTGGCCCCTAGTTATCAAGCCGTCAACCTCAAATACGCTGCAATTCCGCAGCGTATTTGTGGCGAGGCTGATTCACCTTAGTTATCAAGCCCTAGACACCGGCAAAAGTAGAATATAGTGATGTAAGCTTCGATCCGCCGGACTCAGTCCGACACAGATCGATTCTTACGTCACTCAAGATGTTCCGCACACAAGCTCGGCACAATCTGACTACTTTTGTTAGTTATCAAAAAACTAACAGATACGCTCTGCACTTTTCTGGCCCAGCGTACCTGGTTTTCAAACCGCCGCCCTGGAGGCGGCGGATCCCATAGGAATCAATGGGAGTCTGACCATAGCGAAAGTTCATGTTCGCTGCTGCCAGACATCCAATTGATTCCTATGGGAGCTGTCTACACCTAACACCCTAACATGTACGCCAAGTCTAAACACCCCTAATCTGTCCCCCCTACACCGCCGCAACTAAATATATGTATTACCCCCTAAACCGCCGCTCCCGGAGCCCACCGCCACCTACATTATACATATTAACCCCTAAACCGCCGCTCCCGGACCCCGCCGCCACTATAATAAATATGTTAACCCCTAAACCGCCGCTCCCGGTCCCTGCCGCAACTATAATATATGTATTAACCCCTAAACCGCCGCTCCCAGACTCCGCCGCCACCTATATAATACCTATTAACCCCTATCCTGCCGAAGAGAAGCGAGATTGGATGAGTGATAACTATCACAGTCCGCTGCTCATCGCCCCGTACTTGGTGCACGGCTTTTTGACAGATTTATTGATAACTTTGGCGACATTTTTCAGGTCCGCGGCGGCGAT
Organism: Bombina bombina; assembly: GCF_027579735.1. Lineage (NCBI taxonomy): Eukaryota > Metazoa > Chordata > Amphibia > Anura > Bombinatoridae > Bombina > Bombina bombina. The sequence continues at coordinate 863,348,444 of NC_069504.1, read as the reverse complement.
GGTAGGCGAGCTTAGGCGGGCGTATTGGGCCGGCGAAGGCAGGTAAAGTAGACGCGTTGATAACTAGAGGCCCATATCTTCAGAAAGATATAAATAAACTAGAAGCTGTCCAAAGGAGGGCTACTAAAATGGTACATGGTCTAAAATATAAAACGTACAAAGAAAGACTCTATGATCTAAATATGTATAGTTTAGAGGATAGAAGGGAAAGAGGTGACATGATAGAAACCTTCAAATATATGAAGGGACTTAATAAAATAGAAGCTGAAAGCGTTTTTCACAAAAAAATAAATGCCAAAACAAGGGGTCACAATCTAAAGTTAGAGGGTAGTAGATTCAGGAGAAATTTGAAGAAGCATTTTTTTACAGAAAGGGTGGTGGATTCATGGAATAAACTTCCATTTGAGGTGGTAAACACAAAGACTGTAAAGGAATTTAAAAATGCCTGGGGCATGCATAAGGCTATCCTAAGGAAAAAGTAACATGTAATATGGGTAGACTTGATGGGCCTTTTTGGTTCTTATCTACCGTCAAATTCTATGTTTCTATGTTTCTATGACAACCGTTTTTTAGCATTTTTTTTGTCTAATTGGGGGGTGGGGTTTAAACTATGTTTGGCCATAAAGGCATTGTTGTTTGTATCACTTGTGCCTGAGAAAGGAGATGTAGTGTCCCCGAAACGTTACATTTGTCACAGTAAATTTGATTTTTCAAAATATCCAGTGAGTGCAAGTTTTATTGTTGTTATTGTGTATACCAATAGCACCCTAGTAGATGATTGGAAGGTGAGAGTGCACATCCTGGCTGTGATTGATTCAATAATATATGATGTACGTATAATGATAGTGGGCAGGTTTGATGAGATATTGTGTAATTAACATTATTAAATAGATTATCTACAAAAAGTAGTTTTATTACACTGCCTGCTATTGTATACCAGTAGCAGTCAGGCACGTAGTATGTACAGAAGTTTTGCATTAATGTATGCCATTCAGTATTATAAACACAGGCACTGTTATGGTAGGCTTCAGAGGAATTCATAAGGTTCTGGGCTTTCCCTGAAATAAATTTCCACCTTATTTGCATGGAAACATTTTTCCTGGTGAGTCAGTTAACCAAATAAAACACCATAGCCTGTTTGTGAATAGTTCTTATATCAAGATTAAGGGTTAATGGCAGTTCCAGCAACAAATCCTTGATGATTACTCAGCTTTAATCACATTTATGAGAGGTAGTTGAAGATTATCAGAGAGCTACCTTTAGCTACCGGTCTCTCTCCCTTTTATACATCTGTCATATTATCTCTTTTTAATCTTTGACATCGACTTTGTATTTTTCCTTTTTCTCTGCTCCACATTTTTTCACTAATCCTTTTCAATCTTTTTGTTTGTTTTTTGTTTTCATTAGTTCACTGTTTTTCTTTCAACCTTTAAAATAGATTCATTTCAGCACTTTATTTCCCCTTTTTAACCTCTCCTATATACATATTTTTCTCTATCAATTTTGCAATTACCTCTGTCTTTCTAATTCTACTTAAATCCATATACTTTATTCTGAAACTCCAAAGAATATCATATTAATCCCTTAATCTGCATACAGATTATGTTCCATTAATCGTTAATCTACCCTTCTCTCTGTCTCTTTTGATAAATAAAATTAATTCTCCTTTTATATCCAACTCTAAAATATGCTTTATAGTTGCTTGTCCTTTCAGTTTTGTTTTGTTTTTGTTTTTTTACCCAGATTAAACAGCAATATTCTATTAATCTCGTTCACTCTGTCACGCCCTCTCTCTCTCTCTCTCTCCTTTCTCTTCCTCTCTCTCTCTCTTTCCCCAAATCTACAAAAAAAAAAAAGCAGAAGCAGGACACACACTATGTCCCATATGGTGAGAGGCTGTTGGTCCTTTGGCTTGGCAAGGGGATTGTGGGATGGGACTGGTGCCTGGCTTGGGGTAATTGTGTGCCTTATTGCCTTGCTGTGTCAATCAATCCTTCTTGGGAATCTGCAGAAGGAACTTTCTCTAGTCCAGAAGCAAAATGAAGAATCTAGAGTGGAGGTAAGTCACCAAACAATTCCATAACAGTTATATGCTATATGAGCTATTTTCTATAGAAAAATAATCAAAGTGACCTTGGCCGGCTTAATGGGTCAGTCCCACTGGGGTGCAGCGTTCAAATGAAGGAAGTGACATAACTAAGGCAGACCAAGGGATTTCAACATCATGAAATGTACTAAGAGTGACTCAGGATGACTTAATCACAGCCAGGATTTATTGATAGTGAGGTGCAAGGGTGACTATAGACCTCAAATGTTGACAGTGCTGACAAAGGTGACAACATTTTGAATTAAAACTGGGTGGTATTGGTATAGGATATGCATGTTCCACTCCCTTTTTCCTTATTATTTAAAGGGACAGTAAATGTATATTTTATAAGCACTGTGTTGCATATATTGCATTATCTGAATGCAAAACATACTTAAAAAACTAAAAACATCTCTGGTTTAGTTTTTGGTCAGCCTCCCCTAGTGTGACACAATTTTATTTCGGGTTTTAGTCAACAGGTGGTAGAGCCAATCAGAAGCCATACTATAGGCTCACAGAAAAAAAATCAGATGCAATCCCACTTGTGTGTTTCTGCAGCTCTTGCTACTGAATGTGTGATCTGTTTTGAGCACAGCCTGCATTTTGAAAAGATAAAAAAAATAGCTTCAAAAGCACCCAGGGGTTGTATTTAGCCAGAGGTTTGCTCAGTCTTTTAAATATGCATGGCAGTTAGGTACTGCAATGAGAGAAGTACTATGCTACTAAAATAAATGTATACTGTCTCTTTAAATCCCTGCCTCCCCCATTTACCTCTCTCCTTGTCCTGAGAAGAAAAAAGAAGCATGGAAAAACAGGTTGTGCCCTGTAAATCAATGGCTGTTGACAACCTTGAGAATTGGGGAGTTACAACAGTGAATTGTGATGCCTTGCAACAATGCCATCCCCAGAAAACTGCCATTGGTGACACCATTATAGAGAAAATAAAATAATGTTCTCTATTTCCTTCACCGTTTTCCTGCTCTTTTTTTGTGTGGTATAAAACCATATGATACATTATTGAAACTATTAGTACTAAATAGCAGACGATAAATATTGTTGGTTTCTGTTTGAATAAATATAGAATGATACGTAGATCTGTTCTTTTTGCAGACACTCTCATATAATTCTATATATTTCCATTTCATTGGCCCTTTAATCCACTAGTATTAATTAATCTAACTGGAGACATACTGAAATCACAAGTACAATAAGCTAGCGGATATGTTACCTACTATATTCTGGGCAATTACAATGGTTGTATACTATTTATTGTTTTGTAAATTTGCACCATAGGTGAGGGAACACCGTGATTCAGAGCAGCACTCCTCATCACTGTGTTCCAGACAGAAGAGGGATCTTGCCTCTAACAGAACGCAACGGCATAAAGGTGAGATGGGGCAAGTGGTAATTTGCAAGACAGTTTCTCCCTTTAACAATATCTGTATCACATTACATTTTTCACTCGTATTTCCTTCTTTCTGTATTATTAATTTAACCCTCTCCTATTCTCTTCAAAACTTTTACTTGGCCTGAATTCTCATCTTCTCTTCCTTTACACACAGGGTCAAATGTCTATTGTTCAGGGTTAAAAGTCTGGCAATGTATTCATCCTCTTTGGCAAGAAGTGAGGATTGTGAAACAGTCAGTAAAACAAATTAACCTCTTCCTCTGTGTAACTGTGTAGCAGTAGAGAGAGACTTAAATCTCCATGCTATCTGTCACTATGACACCCTGCAGGCAGGAACAGATCTATTACTCTCATCTGTCACTATAAGGGCTTGTGCAGTTTATTATATTAATACTACTTGTCTCTCTTTAATCATATTTTGATGTTTCTTTCAGGAAAACGTTGTGTTATTCATCTGGTGCCTGAGTCTTTCTCGTCAGATGGTGAGAGACTTTCTGTTATTCCAATTTCATTTTACTTTACCTCTTTTTTTCTTAAAGGGACAGTCTAGTCAAAATTAAACTTTCATGATTCAGACAGGGCATGCCTTTTTAAAAAAAAAAAAATTCCAATGTACTTTTATCATCAAATTTGCTTTGCTCTCTTGGAATTCTTTGTTGAAAGCTAAACCTAGGTAGGCTCATATGCTAATTTCTAAGTCCTTGAAGGCCGCATCTTATCGCAGTGAATTTATACAGTTTTTCACAGCTATACATGCGCTAGTTCACATGTGCCATATAGATCACATTTTGCTCACTGCAGTGGAGTTACCTATGAGTCAGCACTGCAGAACTGAAATAAGGAGGCAGTTTGCAGAGGCTTAGATACAAGGTAATCACAGAGGTAAAAAGTATATTAATATGACTGTTGGTTATGCAAAACTGGGGAATAGGTAAAAAAAGGGATTATCTATCTTTTTAAACAATAACAATTCTGGTGTAGACTGTCCCTTTAAACAAATTAGATCTGTTTTATATCTGTTTAAAACATAAATTCTATTTTATGCTCCAATATTCCTATTTCCTTTCTTTATTCTTCTTGGCACACTGACATCATTATTAATGTCAACGTTCTCTCTAACCTCAGCTTTTATCCATACTTTTACTCTCATGCTTTATCCCAAATGTATTAAAACTCTTTCCTCACTCCCCTTGTGTCCTCTCTCTTCTTTTTACGCCTCTTTATTTCACAGTGTCACGTGACATCACTCTAATCTTCTGGAAAGTGTCTCTACGGGTTGGCAAATCTCTCAGTGTCCAAGCAGCAAGTGTAAGAGTGAAGGATTCTGGGATATATTATATATATAGTCAGGTACATAGCTATTGCTTACACTGCTTAATGTAAAATAACTATGACACATTTTTTCTCATTTTCAAAAGAAAGTTACCAAACTTTCTTTTACTTGCACAGAAGATAACATCTCTGCCATATGTTTATATTAAATAAGGGTACATGTTATTCTATATACCTCTCACCATGCTTCTCTCTACATAGGACCTATTGCTGCCTGGTGTCTGTGCTTTCATTTTCAATAAAAAAAAAGCTTGCACTTGTGTCATGCTGTCCCTCCATTTGCCCCCTTAATTTTTGTCTAAATTATATCCTGGTTTCTGTATAAAAAACGAAATCTGAAACTGCTCAAGAATGCCCAACCCCCAACCCATACACATCTATGGAGTAAACGAGTCCTCTGACCAACAAGTTCCTGGTTAGTTATGCCCAGTTGTAATATTTAAATTAAGAATATTTTTTTAAACAATCAGGAGAGGGGTAATTCTTTCTAGTACTGAGCCCTCCCCTTAACACAGAGGTCTTTGGAAAAATAAATGTTTCTTTCCTATGGCATGGGAAATCCACGATTCATTCCAATTACTAGTGGGATATTCACTCCTGGCCAACAGGAGGAGGCAAAGAGCACCCCAGCAAAGCTCTTAAGTATCACAGGAGGATGGCGAAAAAGGTGTCTGAAGATTTTTATCCTTAAAATTTCCCTGCAAGCAAGGATTAGGGGCTATGTTGTGTCCATGTCAATCTCTTTAGTAAGAGTAATGGTGGCTTTTAGCAGTTAGAAGGCGGCAAGGTGGTCCTTGCTTTATTTCTAAGAGTATGCTACCCCTCTGATAGAAAACCAGGGTTGGTTACTCTGTTTTTTCTTTTTCTAACAGGTCCCTGGCAGATGTTGGTGTATCAGTCACACCTAAGAAGCTGTTTCTTGCCCTACAGCCGGATCCACAGGTAAGTGCTTTTGCCTTCTAGGTTTTGAGGGCAGCACTCCAGGGGTTAATCCTCAGTGGATCTTTTAATGGGACACAATTAATTCCTGTTCTTTAGGAATTTATTTCTGGGCAGTTTTATTTCATGCAGGCACTTAAGTTACTAAGGCAGTGTTGTTTACTAGAAGGGGTTAATGTTTTTTCCTTCCTTTATTGAGGTTGAAAATCTGGCTGGAAGACAGGTATCGTTGGGGAATTTAGATACTTGTTTGAGATTTTATTGCTTGACTTATCAATTCAGGTATATCTGAATCTCTGGAAACTTGCTTGTTTGTTTTTTAGTAGCGCTTTTAGTTCACGCTCTTTGTATCTGTGGCACAGTTATTTTTTGTGTCTAAGTGCAATCACGTGACGTTATCTGGCCTTCCGGGTTTATTACGGCTCAGAGAGAGGAGCTGCGTATTGTTGGTGAGCTGGGATTTGTTGCGCTCACGTGACTCACGCTTCCACTTACTCTTAGCGACTAACTGTAGTCTTTATTATTATAAATATATAATTTGATTTATCTTTTCTATTCTGTGGGAATTAAGATTTTTGCCTAAATGGACTCAGATCAAAATTTAGAGGTTAATTTTGAAAAATGTTTGCTTTACTTGGAGGCTCAGATAGTGCCCCCTGTGCAATTTTTTTCTTCATGTTTGCATAAGACTTTAAAGTTTAAAGACAAAATTTCCCCTCCTGAGTTTGTCTCACAGGATTCTGTTGTCCATGCCATGCCTCTTCTTTCCCCTCAAAGTCCCTTCCTGTTTCACAAGAAGTGCCCTGCGGTTCCTTGCAACATTCTCCTGGGGGTCTTTATTTACCGGGGGATTTTGCTGCGCAGATAACATCTGCGGTGTGGGCAGCCATATTAGCCTTTCCTGTTGTTGGTAAGTGAAACAGGAAAATCAAAAATATCTCTGTTAAGAGTTCTGATTCTGCTAAGGCTGCGCTTGTCAGTTTTGCTAAGTTATCTGATGAAGATGATACCTCAATTGCGTCTGAGGGTGAGTTGTCAGATTCTAATACTGTAGTAGCCTATTCTGCAGATTCAGAGAAGATTAATTTCAGATTTAAGTTAGAACACCTCCGGGTACTGTTGAAGGAGGTTCTTGCTACTTTGGAGGAATCTGACGCCTCTGTCCCTGAGAATCCAAAGAGGTCTAGTAAACTTAACAGGGTATATGATGTTCCTTCATCTGTGGACGTGTTTCCTGTTCCAGACCATATGGCAGATATCATAGCTCAGGAATGGAATAAACCAGGGATTCCTTTTTCCCCATCCCCTGTTTTTAAAAAGATGTTTCCTGTTGCTGATTCTATACGTGACTCGTGGCGAACAGTGCCCAAGGTAGAGGGTGCTATCTCTACTCTTGCCAAGAGAACTACTATTCCTATTGAGGATAGTTGTTCTTTCAAGGATCCCATGGATAAGAAGCTTGAGGCTTTTTTGAAGAAAATGTACATTTAATAGGGGTTACAGTGGCAGCCTGTTGCTAGTATTGCTACAGTTGCGGAAGCAGCAGCTTATTGGTGCGATGATTTATCTAATCTAATCTCAGAAGAGACTACTATAGAGTAAATCCAGGACAGGATCAAGGCTCTTAAGATGGCCAATACCTTTATTTGTGATGCCAATATGCAAGTTCTTAGACTGGGAGCTAAGATTTCTGGTTTCACTGTTTTAGCTCGCAGAGCTCTGCGGTTAAAATCTTGGTCTGCGGATGTCACATCCAAGTCTAAGCTTTTGTCTTTGCCTTATAAGGGCAAAACCTTGTTTGGTCCAGGTCTGGCTGAAATAATTTCTGAAATTACTGGTGGAAAGAGCTCTTTCTTACCTCAGGATAAAAAGAATAGACCTAAGGGTTGCCAGAATTCTAATTTTCGTTTCTTTCATAACTTTAAGGGACAAAAGTTTTCCTCCTCCTCTTCAAAGCCGGAACAATCCAAGTCTTCTTGGAGGCCCGGTCAGCCTTGGATTAAAGGAAAGCAAGCCAAGAAGCCTTCTGCTGATTCAAAATTAGCATGAAGGAACCGCCCCCGATCCTGTATTGGATCAAGTGGGGGGCAGGCTCTCTTTTTTGGCAGGCTTGGATGCGCAATGTTCTGGATCCTTGGGCCGTAGACATAGTGTCCCACGGTTAAAGAATAGTGATTGCACCAGTTCCCCTAGAGGAACAGGGCCTAGGATTCTATTCAAACCTGTTCATAGTTCCCAAAAAGGAGGGCACTTTTCGTCCCATTTTGGACCTAAAATGTCTCAACCAGTTCCTCAGGGTTCCGTCCTTCAAAATGTAGCCCATCCGTTCCATTCTTCATTTGGTCCAAGAGGGTCAGTTCATGACGACCATAGATCTGAAGGACGCATATCTTCATGTTCCCATTCACAGGGATTATTACCAGTAACTGAGGTTTGCTGTTCTAGACAATCATTTCCAGTTTGTTGCCCTTTATTTTGTTCTTGCTATGGCTCCCAGAATTTTCACAAAGGTTCTGGGGGCTCTTTTGGCAGTGGTCAGATCTCAGGGAATTGCTGTGGTGCCTTACCTAGACAACATTTTGGTTCAAGCGTCATCTTTTCATCTAGCAAGATCTCATACAGAGATGTTGTTGTCTATTCTACGTTCTCACGGGTGGAAAGTGAATCTGGGAAAGAGTTCCCTTGTACCAGATACAAGGATGTGTTTCTTAGGAACAATTATAGACTCTGTCTATGAAGATTTTTCTGACGGACGTCAGAAAATCCAAGCTTCTTGCTTCGTACCTTTCTCTCCAATCTTCTATTCATCCATCAGTGGCTCAATGCATGGAGGTGATTGGTCTGATGGTTGCTTCCATGGACATCATTCCTTTTGCTCAGTTCCATCTGAGACCTCTGCAACTTTGCATGCTCAGTCAATGGAACGGGAACCATTCAGATCTCTCACAGAAGATGGATCTGGATCCTCTAGCAAGAGACTCTCTTTCGTGGTGGATTTCCCAGGACCATCTGTCTCGGGGCACATGCTTCCTAAGACCTTCCTGGGTAATTGTGATCATGGACACCAGCCTGTTAGGCTGGGGAGCAGTTTGGGGTTCCTTGAAGGTTCAGGGTTTGTGGACTTGGAGGGGTCTTCTCTTCCTATAAACATCCTAGAGTTGAGAGCAATCTTCAATGCCTTGAGAGCTTGGCCTCAACTAGGTTTGGTCTGGTTTATCAGATTCCAGCCGGACAACATCACCTTGGTGGCTTACCTCAACTACCAGGGAGGAACTCAGAGCTCCTTAGCAATGAAGAAGTTCACTCGCCATCCACATCCCAGGGGTGGACAACTGGGAAGTGGATTTTCTGAGAAGACAGACCTTTCATCCCGGGGAGTGGGCTCTCTATCCGGAAGTATTCACAATGTTAACCCTCATGGTGGGGGCTTCCAGAGTTCTAATGGCGTCTTGTCAAAATGCCAAGCTTCCAAAGTATGGTTCAAGGTCAAAAGATCCTCAAGCCACTCTAATAGACGCTCTGGGGGTTCCTTGGAACTTCAATCTAGCTTACCTGTTTCTTCTGTTTGCTCTTCTTCCATGAGTAATTGCTCGTAAAAAGCAGGAGAGACCGTCTATGATTCTAATAGCTCCAGTATGACCTCACAGGATCTGGTTTGTAGATCTGGTTCGTGGATCTGGTAAAGATGTCATCTCTTCCACCTTGGAGGTTACATCTGAGGAAGGGCCTTCTACTTCAGGGTCCCTTCCTTCATCCAAATCTAGATTCTCTGAATCTGACTGCTTGGAGATTGAACACCTAGTTTTAGCTAGGTGTGGCTTTTATGAGTCAGTTATTGATACCATGCTTTAGCATAAGGTATGGCGTAAATACCTTTATTGGTGTGATTCAAATGGTTTTTCTTAGAAAAGAGTAAGGGTTCCTCAAATTTTGGCTTTTCTTCAGGAGGGCCTGGAGAAAGGTTTATCAGTCAGTACCCTGAAGGGTCAGATTTCTGCACTATCTATTCTTTTGCACAAATGTCTGGCAGATCTGCCAAATGTTCAATCTTTTGTTCAGGCCTTGATCAGAATCAGGCCTGTGTTTAAGCCTGTTGCTCCTCCATGGAGCCTTAATCTTGTTCTTAGAGTTTTGCAGAAGGCTCCGTTTGAGCCGAAGCATTCTGTTGATATTAAATTGTTATCTTGGAAGGTTTTGTTTCTTGTTGCTATTTCTTCTGCTCACAGAGTTTCCGAACTTTCGGCTCTGCAGTGTGATTCCCCTTACATTGTTTTTCATGCTGATAAGGCGGTCCTCCGTACCAAGCTGGGGTTTCTCCCTTAAGGTTGTGTCGAATTGCAATATTAATCAGGAAATTGTTGTTCCTTCTTTTTTTTCCAATCCTTCTTCACAGAAGGAACGTCTTTTGTATAACATGGATGTTGTGCATGCTCTAAAATTTTACCTTCAAGCAACTAAAGATTTTCGGCAATCTTCTGCCCTGTTCGTTGTGTTCTCTGGTAAGCTTAAAGGTCAGAAGCCCACTTCTACCACTCTTTCTTTCTGGTTGAGAAGTGTTATCCGGTTAGCTTATGAGACAGCTGGTCAACAGCTTCCTGAGAGAATTATGGCTCATTTCACTAGGGCTGTCTCCTCTTCCTGGGCTTTCAAAAATGAAGCTTCGGTGGAACAAATTTGCAAGGCGGCCACAATGTCCTCTATTCATACTTTTTCTAAATTCTACAAATTTTATATTTTAGCCTCGGCTGAGGCTTCCTTTGGGAGAAAAGTTCTTCGACTCGTGGTGCTGTGTGAGACCTAATTTGTGCTTCTACTATGTGTTTAACCCCTTTGCTCCAGGTTAAAAACATAACGGTTTAGGGTCATAAAATTACATGCTTTAATGAATTAAATTATGTAATTTTTATTTATTTTTTTACTATAATGGCCATTTAATTTTACTGTCTATTTATTTTCTGCTGAGTATCTGGGGGGTGCAGCCAATATATATATATATAAATAAGAGCTACTGTAATTCTATTGGCTATTCTAATCAGCCAATAGAATTACAGTAGCTCTTATTCTATTGGCTATTCAAATCAGCCAATAGAATTAAAGTAGCTCTCATCCTATGGCTGATTTGAATTTGAAGGCTCAAATCAGCAAATAGGAATTCAAGGGACGCCATTTTTAATCGCGTACCTTGAATTCCTATTCAGTGTACGACGGTGATCCTTCACGCTCCATGGCTCCGGTCTTCAGTTCCAGCATCGCCGATCTTCAGTTTCTGCATCACCGGTCTTCAGTTCCAGAGAGGACGGTCTTCAGCTCCACGGTCATCAGTCTTCAACTCCTTCGCTCCGCGCCGGCTGGTTCCTGGAAGAAGAAGAGGTCGCCGCCTGGATGAAGACTTCTCCACCTGGAACAGGACCTTCTCCGCCGGTCTTCAAGACAGGTAAGGACCACTTGGGGGTTAGACTTAGGTTTTTTTAAGGGTTAATAATTTTAATATAGGTAGCAAAATTTAGCTCCACATCTCACCTCAATACCAGCGTTGCTTACGGTAGCGGTAAGCTGGCTAAATGTGCTCATGCACGATTTCCCTATAGGAAACAATGGGGCTGAGCCGGCTGAAAAAAAAAACTAACACCTGCAAAAAAGCAGCGTTCAGCTCCTAACGCAGCCCCATTGATTCCTATGGGGAAAGGAATTTTATGTCTACACCTAACACCCTAACATGAACCCCGAGTCTAAACACCCCTAATCTTACACTTATTAACCCCTAATCTGCCGTCCCCGACATCGTTGCCACCTACATTATAATTATTAACCCCTACTCTGCCGCTCCGCACACCGCCGCCACCTACATTATCCCTATGAACCCCTAATCTGCTGCCCCCAACATCTCCGAACCCTACATTATATTTCTTAACCCCTAATCTGCCCCCCCAATGTCACCGCAACCTAACTACATTTATTAACCCCTAATCTGCCGCCGCCAACGTCGCCTCCACTATAATAAAGTTATTAACCCCTAAACCTAAGTCTAACCCTAACACCCCCTAACTTAAATTTAATTTAAATAAATCTAAATAAAATAACTACAATTAAATAAATTATTCCTATTTAAAACTAAATACTTACCTGTAAAATAAACCCTAAGCTAGCTACAATATAACTAATAGTTACATTGTAGCTAGCTTAGGGTTTATATTTATTTTACAGGCAACTTTGTATTTATTTTAACTAGGTACAATAGTTATTAAATAGTTATTAACTATTTAATAACTTCCTAGTTAAAATAAAGACAAATATACCTGTAAAATAAATCCTAACATAAGTTACAATTACATCTAACACTACACTATCATTAAATAAATTACCTAAACTACCTACAATTAATTACAATTAAATTAAATAAACTAAAGTACGGAAAAAAAAACTAAATTACAGAAAATAAAAAAATTATTACAATCTTTTTAAACTAATTACACCTACTCTAATCCCCCTAATAAAATAAAAAAGCCCCCCAAAATTATAAAATTCCCTACCCTATACTAAATTACAAATAGCCCTTAAAAGGGCCTTTTGCGGGGCATTGCCCCAAAGTAATCAGCTCTTTTATCTGAAAAAAGACAATACCCCCCAACATTACAACCCACCACCGACACACCCAACCCTACTCTAAAGCCCACCCAATCCCCCCTTAAAAAACCCTAACACTACCCCTTGAAGATCACCCTACCTTGAGACGTCTTCACCCAGCCGGGCACAAGTGGACCTCCAGAGGGGCAGAAGTCTACATCCGATCCGGGCAGAAGAGGTCCTCCAAGCGGCAGAAGTCTTCATCCAGACGGAATCTTCTTTCTTCATCCATCCGGAGCGGAGTGGGTCCATCTTCAATCCAGCGGATGCGGAGCCATCCTCTTCAAACGAAGTCCAAGCGAAGACTGAAGGTTCCTTTAAATGACATCATCCAAGATGGCGTCTCTTGAATTCCGATTGGCTGATAGGATTCTATCAGCCAATCGGAATTAAGGTAGAAAAATCCTATTGGCCGATCCAATCAGCCAATAGGATTGAAGTTCAATCCTATTGGCTGTTCCAATCAGCCAATAGAATGCAAGCTCAATTCTATTGGCTGCTTGCATCAGCCAATAGGATTTTTCCTACCTTAATTCCGTTTGCCTGATAGAATCCTATCAGCCAATCGGAATTCAAGGGACGCCATCTTGGATGACGCCATTTAAAGGAACCTTCATTCTTCGCTTGGACTTAGTTTGAAGAAGATGGCTCTGCGTCGGCTGTATTGAAGATGGACCCGCTCCGCTCCAGATGGATGAAGAAAAAAAATGCCATCTGGATGAAGACTTCTGCCGCATGGAGGACCTCTTCTGCCCAGATCGGATGAAGACTTCTGCCCCTCTGGAGGTCCACTTGTGCCCGGCTGGGTGAAGACGTCTCAAGGTAGGGTGATCTTCAAGGGGGTAGTGTTAGGTTTTTTTAAGGGGGGATTGGGTGGGTTTTAGAGTAGGGTTGGGTGTGTGGGTGGTGGGTTTTAATGTTGGGGGGGTATTGTCTTTTTTTCAGGTAAAAAAGCAGATTACTAAAAGGCCCTTTTAAGGGCTATTTGTAATTTAGTATAGGGTAGGGAATTTTATTATTTTGGGGGGATTTTTTATTTTATTAGTAATTATTTTTTTATTTTCTGAAATTTAGTGGGGGGGTTTTCGTACTTTAGTTTATTTAATTTAATTGTAATTAATTGTAGGTAGTTTAGGTAATTTATTTAATGATAGTGTAGTGATAGGTGTAATTGTAACTTAGCTTAGGATTTATTTTACAGGTATATTTGTCTTTATTTTAACTAGGAAGTTATTAAATAGTTAATAACTATTTAATAACTATTGTACCTAGTTAAAATAAATACAAAGTTTACTGTAAAATAAATATAAACCCTAAGCTAGCTACAATGTTATTAGTTATATTGTAGGGCTTATTTTACAGGTAAGTATTTAGTTTTCAATAGGATTAATTTATTTAATTGTAGTAATTTTATTTATATTATTTAAAATTATATTTAAGTTAGGGGGGTTAAGGTTAGGTTTAGACTTAGGTTTAGGGGTTAATACCTTTAATATAGTAGCTGCGACATTGGGGGTGGCAGATTAGGGGTTAATAAATGTAGGTAGGTGTCAGCGATGTTAGGGACGGCAGATTAGGGGTTAATAAAATGTAACTAGTGTTTGCGAGGTGGGAGTGCGGCAGTTTAGGGGTTAATATATTTATTAAAGTGGCGGCGATGTCCGGTCGTCAGATTAGGGGTTAATAACACAATTTATGCTTACCTGATAAATTTATTTCTCTTGTGGTGTATCCAGTCCACGGATCATCCATTACTTGTGGGATATTCTCCTTCCCAACAGGAAGTTGCAAGAGGACACCCACAGCAGAACTGTAATATAGCTCCTCCCCTAACTGTCATAGCCAGTAATTCGACCGAAAACAAGTCGAGAAAGGAGGAACCATAGGGTGCAGTGGTTACTGTAGTTTAAATTTAAAAATTACCTGCCTTAAAATGACAGGGCGGGCCGTGGACTGGATACACCACAAGAGAAATAAATTGATCAGGTAAGCATAAATTGTGTTTTCTCTTGTAAGGTGTATCCAGTCCACGGATCATCCATTACTTGTAGGATACCAATACCAAAGCTAAAGTACACGGATGAAGGGAGGGACAAGGCAGGAACTTAAATGGAAGGAACCAATGCCCGTAAAACCTTTCTCCCAAATATAGCCTCCGAAGAAGCAAAAGTATCAAATTTGTAAAATTTTGAAAAAATATGAAGCGAAGACCAAGTCGTCGCCTTGCAAATCTGATCAAAAGAAGCCTCATTTTTAAAGGCCCAAGTGGAAGCCACAGCTCTAGTGGAATGAGCTGTAATCCTTTCAGGAGGTTGCTGTCCAGCAGTCTCATAGGCTAAGCGGATTAAGCTTCTTAGTCAAAAAGAAAAAGAGGTTGCCGAAGCCTTTTGACCTCTCTTCTGTCCAGAGTAGACAACAAACAAAGCATATGTTTGACGAAAATCTTTAGTAGCTTGTATGTAAAACTTTAAAGCACGGACCACGTCCAAATTGTGTAACACAAGGATGGAACAACAATCTCTTGATTGATATTCTTGTTAGATACCACCTTAGGTAAGAACCCAGGTTTGGTACGCAGGACTACCTTATCCGTATGAAAAATCAGATAAGGAGAATCACATTGTAAGGCAGATAACTCATAGACTCTACGAGCCGAGGAAATAGCTACCAAAAAAAGAACTTTTCAAGATAAAAGCTTGATATCTATGGAATGAAGAGGTTCAAACGGAACTCCTTGAAGAACCTTAAGAACCAAGTTTAAGCTCCATGGTGGAGCAACAGGTTTAAACACAGGCTTGATTCTAACTAAAGCCTGACAAAATGCCTGAACGTCTGGAACATCTGCCAGACGCTAACTAGCTGACAATCCTTTTTCCAAACCTTCTTGGAGAAAAGATAATATCCTAGCAATCCTGACCTTACTCCATGAGTAACCCTTGGATTCACACCAATAAAGATATCTACGCCATACCTTTTGGTAAATTTTCCTGGTGACAGGCTTTCGTGCCTGACTTAAGGTATCAATAACTGACTCGGAGAAGCCACGCTTTGATAAAATCAAGCGTTCAATCTCCAGGCAGTCAGCCTCAGAGAAATTAGATTTGGATGGTTGAAAGGACCCTGAAGTAGAAGGTCCTGTTTCAGAGGCAGAGACCATGGTGGAAAGGATGACATGTCCACTAGATCTGCATACCAGGTCCTGCGTGGCCACGCAGGTGCTATCAGAATCACCGATGCTCTCTCCTGCTTGATCTTGGCAATCAGTCGAGGGAGCAGAGGAAACGGTGGAAACACATAAGCCAGGTTGAAAGACCAGGGCGCTGCTAGAGCATCTATCAGTGTCGCCTTGGGATCCCTGGACCTGGATCCGTAACACGGAAGCTTGGCGTTCTGGCGAGACGCCATGAGATCCAGTTCTGGTTTGCCCCAACGATGAATCAGTTGTGCAAATGCCTCCGGATGGAGTTCCCACTCTCCCGGATGAAAAGTCTGACAACTTAGAAAATCCGCCTCCCAGTGCTCTACACCTGGGATATGGATAGCTGATAGGTGGCAAGAGTGAATCTCTGCCCAGCGAATTATTTTTTAAACTTCTAACATCTCTAGGGAACTTCTCGTTCCCCCTTGATGGTTGATGGTTGATGTAAGCTACAGTCGTGATGTTGTCCGACTGAAATCTGATGTACCTCAGAGTTGCTAACTGAGGCCAAGCCTGAAGAGCCTTGAATATCGCTCTTAGTTCCAGAATATTTAATGGAAGGAGAGACTCCTCCTGAGTCCACGATCCCTGAGCCTTCAGGGAGTTCCAGACTGCACCCCAACCTAGAAGGCTGGCATCTGTCATTACAATTGTCCAATCTGGCCTGCGAAAGGTCATACCTTTGGACAGATGGACCCGAGATAGCCACCAGAGAAGAGAATCCCTGGTCTCTTGGTCCAGATTCAGTTGAGGGGACAAATCTGTGTAATCCCCGCTCCACTGACTGAGCATGCATAGTTGCAGCGGTCTGAGATGTAAGCGTGCAAACGGCACTATGTCCATTGCCGCTACCATTAAGCCGATTACTTCCATACACTGAACCACCAAAGGGCGCGGAATGAAATGAAGAACCCGGCAGGAATTTAGAAGCTTTGATAACCTGGACTCCGTCAGGTGAATTTTCATTTCTACAGAATCTATCAGAGTCCCTAAAAAGGAAACTCTTGTGAGTGGGGATAGAGAACTCTTTTCCTCGTTCACTTTCCACCCATGCGACCACAGAAATGCCATTACTACGTCCGTATGAGACTTGGCAATTTGGAAGTTTGACGCCTATATCAGGATGTCGTCTAAATAAGGGGCTACTGCTATGCCCCGCGGCCTTAGGACCGCCATAAGTGACCCTAGAACCTTTGTAAAGATTCTTGGGGCTGTAGCTAATCCCAAGGGAAGAGCTACAACTGGTAATGCCTGTCTTAAAAGGCAAACCTGAGAAACCGATGATGATCTTTGTGTATCAGAACGTGAAGATAAGCATCCTTTAGATCCACTGTAGTCATATATTGACCCTCCTGGATCAGTGGTAGGATGGTACGAATAGTTTCCATCTTGAACGACGGAACTTTAAGGAATTTGTTAAGATCTTTAGATCCAAAATTGGTCTGAAGGTTCCCTCTTTTTTGGGAACCACAAACAGATTTGAGTAAAAACCCTGTCCCTGTTCCTCCTTTGGAACTGGATGGATCACTCCCATAACTAGGAGGACTCGTACACAGTGTAAGAATGCCTCTCTCTTTATCTGGTGTGCAGATAATTGTGAAAGGTGAAATCTCCCTTTTTGGGGGGGAAGCTTTGAAGTCCAGAAGATATCCCTGGGATATAATTTCCAACGCCCAGGGATCCTGAACATCTCTTGCCCACGCCTGGGCAAAGAGTGAAAGTCTGCCCCTACTAGATCCGTTCCCGGATAGGGGGCCGTTCCTTCATGCTGTCTTAGAGGCAGCAGCAGGCTTTTTTACCTGCTTACCTTTTTTCCATGTCAGGTTTGGTCTCCAGACCGTCTTGGATTGAGCAAAAGTTCCCTCTTGTTTATTATTAGAGGAAGTTGATGCCGCACCTATATCAGCAATAATCTCCTTCAACCAGGCCCGAAAAGGGTCTGCCCCTTGAAGGGAATGTTAAGTAGCTTAGATTTTGAAGTCACGTCAGCTGACCATGATCTAAGCCATAGCGCTCTGCGCGCCTGTATAGCAAAACCAGAATTCTTAGCCGTTAGTTTAGTCAAATGAACAATGGCATCAGAATAAAAGAATTGGCTAGCTTAAGTGCTCTAAGTTTGCCAAGTATGTCATCCAATGGAGTCGCTACCTGTAAAGCCTCTTCCAGAGACTCAAACCAGTACGCCGCAGCATCAGTGACAGGGGCAATGCATGCAAGGGGCTGTAGGATAAAACCTTGTTGAATAAATATTTTCTTAAGGTAACCTCTAATTTTTTATCCATTGGATCTAAAAAAAAAAGCACAACTGTCCTCGACAGGGATAGTAGTACGCTTTACTAGAGTAGAAACTGCTCCCTCCACCTTAGGGACTGTCTGCCATAAGTCCCATGTGGTGGCGTCTATTGGAAACATTTTTCTAAAAATAGGAGGGGAAGAGAACGGCACACCTGGTCTATCCCATTCCTTATTAATAATTTCTGTAAACCTTTTAGGTATTTGGAAAAACATCAGTACACACCAGCACTGCAAAGTATTTATCCAGTCTACACAATTTCTCTGGCACTGCAATGGTATCACAGTCATTCAGAGCAGCTAAAACCTCCCTAAGCAACACACAGAGGTGTTCAAGCTTAAATTTAAATGTAGAAATATTAGAATCAGGTATCTTTCCTGAGTCATTAACATCACCCACTGACTGAAGCTCTCTTTCCTCAGCTTCTGCATATTGTGAGGCAGTATCAGAAATGGTTCTTAAAGCGTCAGTATGCTCTGCATTTTGTCTCACCCCAGAGCTATCTCGCTTACCTCTAAGTTCAGGTAGTCTGGCTAATACCGCTGACAGTGTATTATCCATGACTGCCGCCATGTCTTGTAAAGTAAACGCTATGGGCGCCCTAGATGTACTTGGCGCCATTTGAGCGTGAGTCCCTTAAGCGGGAGTCAAAGGGTCTGACACGTGGGGAAAGTTAGTCGGCATAACTTCCCCCTCGTCAGATTCCTCTGGTGATACATTTTTTAAAGACAGAAAATTATCTTTATTGCATAAAATGAAATCAGTACATTTGGTACACATTCTAAGAGGGGGTTCCACCATGGCTTTTAAACATAATAAACAAGGAGTTTCTTCTATGTCAGACATGTTTATACAGAATAGCAATGAGACTAGCAAGCTTGGAAAACACTTTAAATCAAGTTAACAAGCAAATATAAAAACCGGTACTGTGCCTTTAAGAGAAACAAATTTTTGATAGAAGAAAATAAACTAGCTATATTTAACCACTCTCTCCTACAACGTCCTTGCTTGTTGAGAGTTGCAAGAGAATGACTGGCTATGACAGTTAGGGGAGGAGCTATATTACAGCTCTGCTGTGGGTGTCCTCTTGCAACTTCCTGTTGGGAAGGAGAATATCCCACAAGTAATGGATGATCTGTGGACTGGATACACCTTACAAGAGAAATATTTATTAAAGTGTTTCCGATGGGGGGGGGGGGGGGCTCGGTTTAGGGGTTAATAGGTAGTTTATGGGTGTTAGTGTACTTTTTAGCACTTTAGTTAAGAGTTTTATGTTACGGCGTTAGCCCATAAAACTCTTAACTACTGACTTTTAAATGCAGTAGGAGTCTTGACAGGAGAGGGTCTACCGCTCACTTCTTCCAAGACTCGTTATACCAGCAAATCCCATTAAAAATATAGGATACGCAATTGACGTAAGGGGATTTGCGGTATGCTCGAGTCGCGGAAGAAAAGTGAGTGGTACACCTGTACCTGCCAGACTCGTAATACTAGCGGGCGTTAAAAAGCAGCGTTGGGACCTCTCAACGCTGCTTTTTAAGGCTAACGCAGGACTCGTAATCTAGCAGATTGTTATTATAATTTATTTGTATAACGCTGAAAAGTATGCTCTATATGAATCATGAAAGAAAAATGTGTTTCATGTCCCTTTAACATTTAAGTCATTAATTAAGAAACAAAACTTAAAATATATGTCACAAAAAAATGTATAAAAAAAATATTTGTTTGCAGCCCATGTATGTGTATATGTGACATTTAATGTAAAAAGAAATGACAGGAGCACGGTAGATGAAGAATGTAGCGTTTATTTGCAAAAAACGCTCGATTAATAAAGCAAATTTACACGAAGTAAAAAAGTCTCTTTTAACAACGCTTCAGTTGACTCCAGCAGTAGCTGATTGTCCTTATACTGGGTGAGGGAAGAGAGACAGCTGACGCGTTTCGGCTATTCAGCCGTAGTCTTAGCTGTTAAAATAAATTAAAACCAGCGCCCTTTTTCAAGGCCTATTCCCTCTCCCATTGGACAACCAGTGGAGCCTATCCCTGCTCACTATTGGTTACAAGCTAATTACACATTCCAAAAAGTTAATCTGACAATTGTATAGAATGCTCATGTGTCAATTTGACTCTAAGTTAACCTCTGGATGCTCAGTTTTAAACAATAGACACTTGAACCAACCCATGCCCCTCAATTTCATATGTGGATTTTGTATTATGTCGATATATATTTACTTACATACTGATCTACATTGAGTTTCACTACCTTATGTATGTACTTTTGTGACCTGTTATAGTTTCCTATCCAGTTTGTTTTTAATCCAGTTTGTTTTTAACGCTAATCCCCTGCTTATATATAGTTGCTTGATCTAGTATCCCTAGATGAAGGTTGTGTAGCTAATGTCTACTTAGGAAATGAAGGGTTATGTTGGGTGATACGCATTCGAAATCCAGTTTCAAATGCCTGTGTGTACATTCCTATAACTGGATTTCGAATGCATATCACCCAACATAACCCTTCGTTTCCTAAGTTAACTGAGAGTCAAATTGACACATGAGCATTCTATACAATTGTCAGATTAACTTTTTGGAATGTGTAATTAGCTTGTAACCAATAGTGAGCAGGGATAGGCTCCACTGATTGTCCAATGGGAGAGGGAATAGGCCTTGAAAAAGGGCGCTGGTTTTAATTTATTTTAACAGCTAAGACTAAACGCGTCAGCTGTCTCTCTTCCCTCACCCAGTATAAGGACAATCAGCTGCTGCTGGAGTCAACTGAAGCGTTGTTAAAAGAGACTTTTTACTTTGTGTAAATTTGCTTTATTAATCGAGCGTTTTTGCAAATAAACGCTACATTCTTCATCTACCGGTGCTCCTGTCATTTCTTTTTACATTACCTGCACCTGGATTCCCTTGCAGTGAGCACGGAAAACGAAGGCGCTCCCCTGGTGGACTGCCTCCTCCCTCTTTACCCCCTCCCTCCTCTGATTGGATCAGTGACGACATCCAGGATCGACGACGAATCACGCAACCGCACGCATCTGAAGGGGGTGTGGCCGTCACGGAGACACAGAGCCGGCAGAATCTAATTGAATCCAGGACAACACGGGCGATAAGTATCGCAGGACAGCAAGGAGTCCCCTTGGTGGAAGCATCCGGGCTGTATCCTTTGTCCTGAGGCCAGAGACGAGAACGGACCACACCCCTTGAATGTGGATGCGGTAAGTCAACCCACCGGCTTGCATTGCTCTTGATATACTGTGTGTAGAACTTTTCCTTGGTTTATATGTGACATTTGACATTAAGTACCAAAGTTCCAAACACACACACACAAATATATGCACATATATAAACACACACTTATCCACACACGTGCACCAACACACATGTGCAACCATAAAAACACATACACACACACACAGTCACCCATATAAAAACACACATGCATGCACCCATATAAAAGCCTCCACACACGTGCATCCATATCAATACATACACACACAAGCATGCATAAAAAGTCATACAGACATATGTGTGTACATATAGAGGCCCATTTATCAAGCTCCGAGTGGAGCTTGAAGGGCCATGTTTCTGGTGAGTCTTCACACTCGCCAGAAACAGCAGTTATGAAGCAGAGGTCTAAAGACCGCTGCTCCATAACCCTGTCCACCTGCTCTGATGAGGCGGACAGGAATCGCCACAAATCAACCCGATCGAGTACGATCGGGTTGATTGACACCTCCTTGCTGGTGGCCGATTGGCCGCGAGTCAGCAGGGGGCGGTGTTGCACCAGCAGCTCTTGTGAGCTGCTGTTGCAATGCTGAATACGGAGAACATTTTGCCCTCCGCATTCAGCGAGGTCTTGCGGACCTGATTCGCACTGTCATATCAGGTCTGCAAGACCTTTGATAATTCGGCCCCATAGACACAAACACACATGCACTCACAAAAACATATACACACGTGTACACATATAAAGACTTGCACACATATAAACCCACAAATGCACATACAGTATATACACATAGTTATATAAAACGTATGATGACAATTTATTTATGCCTTTACATTTTAAGGATGCATAACATCAAAATTCTCACATGAACTGTGCATAATTAAATTCCAGCCATTTTTTTATGAAAATGGTCAAAAAATTCCACAGATAAACACAACTGCCTCCTATTACTGCACTTCACGTATTTAAAGTTGGCAGGGCTATTTATTTTGAAGTGGGGAATAGTGACAGTTAGTCACATGACAGTAGTTGTAATGAGGTAGAGGGGAATAATGCTTTAAAGCAGGGGTCGCCAACCTTTCGGATCTCAGGGACCACTAAACTCACAATTTTTAATTCCGTGGACCACTAACATGAATTTTTTTAACAAACCTCTATAATGTGTGTGTATATATATATATATATATATATATATATATATATATATATATATATATATATATACAGTCATATGCAAACATTTAGGCACCACTGACAATTTCCATGATTTTCATTTATAAATAATTGGGTGTTTGGATCAGCAATTTCATTTTGATCTATCAAATAACTGAAGGACACAGTAATATTTCAGTAGTGAAATTAGGTTTATTGGATTAACAGAAAATGTGCAATATGCATCAAAACGAAATTAGACAGGTGCATAAATTTGGGCACGCCAACAGAAATATCACATCAATATTTAGTAGAGCCTCCTTTAGCAGAAATAACAGCAGAAATAACAGCCTCTAGACCCTTCCTTTAGCCTGTAATGAGTGTCTGGATTCTGGATGAAGGTATTTTGGACCATTCCTCCTTGCAAAGCCTCTCCAGTTCAGTTAGGTTTGATGGTTTCTGAGCATGGACAGCCCGCTTCAAATCACCCCACAGATTTTCAATGATATTCAGGTCTGGGGACTGGGATGGCCATTCCAGAACATTGTACTTGTTCCTCTGCATAAATGCGTGAGTAGATTTTGAGCAGTGTTTTGGGTCATTGTCTTGTTGAAATATCTGCTGATATTGAGTGGAATCCATGCGACCCTCAACTTTAACAAGATTCCCAGTACCGGCACTGGCCACACAGCCCCACAGCATGATGGAACATCAACCAAATTTTACTGTGGATAGCAAGTGTTTGTTATGAAATGCTGTGTTCTTTTGCCACCATGCATAACGCCCCTTGTTATGACCAAATAACTCAATTTTTGTTTCATCAGTCCACAGCACCTTCTTCCAAAATTAAGCTGGCTTGTCCAAATGTGCGTTGGCATATCTCAAGCGACTCTGTTTGTGGCGTGTGTGCAGGAAAGGCTTCTTCCGCATCACTCTCCCATGCACTGAATTGTTGAACGATGCACAGGGACACCATCTGCAGCAAGATGATGTTGTTGGTCTTTGGAGGTGGTCTGTGGGCTGTTTGTTTGACCGTTCTCACCATCCTTTGCCTTTGTCTCTCTGATATTTTACTTTACTTCACTCCACAGCCGTCCAACAAGAGGCAAATGTGAAAACCACTCTGAGAGTATTGCTGCCTTACAACAGTTGGGCCTGGTCCAGGTGGAGGGGGTTGCTGCACTACCTAAGACTCAGAAGGATATCATAGAAGCTCTTGTGCAACAGATGGTGACTGCACAAGCAGAAGAAAGTCAGTTAGTTTTGGCTGAACAGAGGAAGCAGGAGCTCCAGTCTTTGTCAGAGAGACTTGAAGGAGCTGCTGAGGCAATAACCCCAGGAGCCAAACATGTGCGAGCAAGTCATTATCTACAAAAGATGGCACCTGACGATGACATAGAGGTGTATTTATTGACTTTTTAATGTACTGCAGAGAGAGAGGGTGGCCAATTGTGCAATGGGCCAGCCTCTTAGCCCCTTTCCTGACTGGGGAACCCCAAAAAGCATATTATGACCTTGAGCCAGCACAGGCCAACAATTACCCTAAACTAAAGGCAGAGATTCTAGCACAACTTTGAGTGACAACGGCAGAACGTGCTCAGAGATTCCATACTTGGACATTCTGTTCTGACACATCAGTGAAGTCTCAAATGTTTAACCTTATTCACTTCACTCGAAAATGGTTGCAACCGGAAAGCAACACACCCAGCCGTATTGTTAAATTTTAGTAATCGACAGATTCCTGAGAAGTCGAACCAATACCTCTTCCCTGCTTGGTGGGTCAATGTGATCCCCATAGTGTCAATGAACTGGTTGCCCTGGTAGAGAGGTAAATTGCAGTTGGAGAATTGTCATTGCCAACTCATACTAAACAGCGCACCAACCCAAGGGCCCATGGATCTACTAAAGTTTACAAGACTGTAGTAAAACCAAAAGGAATGGAGGAACCATGCACTGAATTCCAGGGTGCCAGAAATCGTTACCAGTCTATGGACTTTGTTAAAGGGGCTAAAAATGGCCTGAACTCTTTGTTAAAGTGTTTTAAATGTCACAAAACAGGCCATTTTTCATATAAGAGTCCTCTACAGATAGAACCAATGCAGTGTAGTATGAGTAAAGAAGCAACTTCTTACTCATTGTTGTCAGCCCTTGGGGAATTCTCTAATACTGAGGGGTATCTAAATAGTCATCCCTGGTGTACAGTCATGATAAACAAAAGAAGGGTTAAAGCCTTACTTGATTCAGGAAGTGTAGTATCTTTAGTCTTAGAAAGCCTTATACCACACTACCAAATTGATTACACAAAGAAATTGAAAGTTATTTGTGATCACGGCTAAACCCGAGAATACCCCACAGCTGAAGTTGAGTTTGGGACCCATTTTGGGTCTATAAATTTCCGTGTAGGTGTATTACCCCGACTACCAAATAATGTTATTATTGGAAGAGATTTTCCAAAGTTTCTTGATTTGTGGGCGCTGTTAGAAAAAGGAAAACAGTCTGGAAGAAAAAATATTGAAAAGGAAATTGTGTCTTGGAAGGACTTCCCATTCTCAGAGGTTGACATAGTGGGAGAAGTAATTGTAAAGAAAAAAGAAGGCTAAGGTTCTGTTCCCCATAACTACTCTATTGGGAGAGAATTTAAGTTGTGATGGAAACAACCCAGATGATAGTCTTGAAACTGAGTTGGTCCACCTACAGACTAGTCATGAGGATTTCAGAAGGTCCCAGTGGGAAGACCCCACTCTAGCCAAAGCTAGGAAGAATGTTTGAGTCACAAATGGAGTAGTACAGGAACCAAAAAGGCTACTTACTTTTCCACACTTTTAAGTGTCTAATAACTTGCTATATCAAATTGATAAAAAAGGAGCAGATGTAATTAGGCAGTTACTTGTACCAAAGGTGTTTAAAAATACTATCTTAAATCTCTCTCATAACCATTTACTAGGAGGACACCTAGGAGTAGAAAAAACAAAAGAAAGAATCCTTAGTAGGTTTTACTGGCCAGGAATAATGGCTGATATAACAATATATTGCTCCTAATGTCCTGAATGTCAGCACACAGTCCCTTTTAAAGTGTTTCATAGTCCGTTAATTCCACTGCCTATAATCAATATTCCCTTTGACCGGATTGCTATTGATATAGTGGGGCCTTTACCAAAATCAGCAAGAGGACACCAGTATATATTAGTGGTCTTAGACTAAGCTACACGTTAATCCAGAGGCTATACCTCTTCGTAAGTCCTCCTCTAAATCCATAGCAAAAGAACTAGTACATATATTTATTAGGGTGGGAATCCCAAAAGAAATCCTTACTGATCAGGGAACCCCTTTTATGTCCAGAGTTATGAAGGAATTGTGTACACTCCTTAAAATAAAACAGTTAAAAACTCTTGTGTATCACCCCTAAACAGACGGCTTGGTGGAGAGATTCAATAAGATCCCTAAGACCATGCTACGGCGTGCAATTGACACAGATGGAAAGAATTGGGAACACTTGCTCCCATATTTAATGTTTGTTCCTCAGTCCTTTACAAGTTTCTCCCACTTCGAGCTATTGTATGGGTGACACCCTAGGGGCTTACTCGATATAGATAAAGAAACCTGGGAACAGGAGACCACCCCCTACTGTTGTGTCATAGAACACATTGCTCAAATGCAGGATCGCATAGCTACCATTAGGCCTATAGTAGTGGAACACATGAAAAAGGCCCAGGAATCCCAGCAAAATACTTATAATCGTAATGCCAGTGTCCGTGTTTTTCATCAGGGTGATAGAGTACTTGTCCTCATCCCAAATGTAGAAAATAAGTTTCTTGCCACCTGGCAAGGTCCATATGAAGTAATTAAGAGGGTGGGAGAGGTGAATTACAAGGTAAGCCAGCCAGGTAGAAGAAAACCTGAACAAGTTTACCATGTCAATTTACTTAAACCCTGGAAGGGGGAGGCCTTGCTAGCATCAGGGGCAACAACACTCTCTACTGACATGTCCTCAGAAGTAAATGTGCCTGATAGCTTATCCCACCATTAGAGACAAGAGGTTAAAGAATTCTTAATAAGGAATTATTATTATAAAGATGTGTTTTCTAAAGTGCCTGGGAAAACACATCTTATAAAATATGATATAATTACAGAATCAGGGAAGATTGTGAATCTTAAGCCTTACAGGATTCCTGAAGCTTAACAGGAATCTATGAGCTCAGAGGTAAATAAAGATGCTTAAGCTTGGGGTGATCAAAGAGTCCCACAGAAACTGGAATAGCTCTATTGTTCTTGTACCTAAACCTGATGGGTCCATAAGGTTTTGTAATGATTACAGAAAACTAAATGTAATTTCAAAATTTGACACCTATCCTACGCCAAGGGTCGATGAATCATAGTCTCGCTATATTTCTACTTTGGATTTGACAAAGGGGTATTGGCAGGTACCCCTCACAGAAAGTGCAAAAGAGAAGACTGCCTTTTCAACCCCTGATGGACTCTTCCAATACACATTTTTGTCTTTTGGGTTGTATGGGGCCCCCGCTACATTCCAAAGATGAATGGATAAAGTCTAAAAACCCCATACTCACTATGCATATGCCTATGTAGATGACTTGGTCATCCATAATGAGTATTGGGAGTCCCATCTCCCAAAAGTCCAAGATGTTCTCAATGCCATCAGGAGTTGTGGTCTTACTGCCAACCCAGCTAAATGTTTTATGGGGTTGGAAGAAGCAAAATATTTAGGATTCTCCATTGGAAGGGCTTTAGTGAGACCTCAAAATGCAAAGATAGATGCCAGCCAGAACTGGCCAAGGCCAGTAACCAAAAAAACAAGTAAGAACCTTTTTTGGATTTATAGGCTATTACAGGAGGTTTGTTCCTGAATTTTCAACAATAGCAACCCCACTAACAGATCTCACTAAGGCAAGAAGTCCAGATAAAGTTAAGTGGACTACAGAGACAGAGCAAGCCTTCCAGAAGCTAAAAGAGTCCCTTTGCTCTACTCCCAGAAACATCAAGGGGCGGAGCATCCTGTTATTTATCTCAGCCGGAAGCTTCTGCCACAAGAGCAGAATTTTTCTATTGTGGAAATGGAATGCCTTGCAATTAAGTGGGCCTTAGAAACTCTTCAATACTACTTGCTTGGTAGAAACTTCTGTCTGGTTCCTGATCAGGCTCCTTTAACCTGGATGTACCAAAATAAAGAGAAAAATGCAAGGGTCACTAGGTGGTCCTTCAGTTTACAGTCCTTTAATTTACTGTTGAGCACAGAGCTGGGTCAAGCCATGACAACGTGGATGGGTTGTCTAGAATGAACTCCATGATGTCCATAGATGCACAACCCTCTAGGTCTGAGCTGGGGGGAGGGATATGTGACAGATCCCATGGTTTTGTCATAGAAGGCAGGTATGTGAGGAAAAGGGTTCTGTCACATAGTTTGGTTACTTTAGGTTCCAGTCCAGGATTTGCAGCTAATCAGTTTCTCGCACACTGCAGCAGTACACAGGTGTGTAATCATGCTGCTATAAAGCCTGAAGTCTGAGTTAGTTCAGGGCCTTCACTTCCTCACTGCAGGAAAGAGGAGCAGCTGTCTGCTGTTTGAAGGCCCTATACATTAATGTAAAAATCTTTTGCCTTTAACTTTGTTTTATGTTAGTTTTGTCAGTTTAATACTAGCTGACTAACACTAGTTAGATACTTTTGCTGTATGTTTAGTTAGTGCCTAAATGGGCAGGATTTTGTTTTATATTTTGCTGCTGTTTTCATTTGAATAGCCTGTAACGTGCAAAATAAACAGGCAGATGGCTGCTTGAACTCCATTACTGTGTGTGTGTAAACTTATCCCCTAAAAGACTGTGTAGCAGTGTAAAGTCCCAAGACAGGAAAAAAAAAAATTATGCTTACCTGATAAATGTATTTCTTTCCGGATATGGTGAACTGCCAGAGCATCTATCAGAATGGCCTGCTGATCTCTTGACCTTGAACCTTACCTTGGAAGCTTGGCGTTCTGACGGGATGCTATAAGGTCTAACTGTGGCACCCCCCATTTGAGGACTAAGCTGGAAAACACCTCCGGTGGAGTTCCCACTCCCCGGGATGAAAAGTCTGTCTGCTCAGAAAATCCGCTTCCCAGTTGTCTACTCCTGGAATGTGGATGGCAGATAGACAGCAATTATGGGTCTCTGCCCACTGAAGAGTCCGAGTAACCTCCTTCATGGCTAAGGAATCCTGAGTTCCTCCCTGGTGATTGATGTAAGCCGCAGAGGTTATGTTGTCTGACTGGAACCTGATAAACTGGGCTGAGGATAACTGAGGCCAAGCCAATAGAGCATTGTAAATTGCCATCAACTCCAAGATGTTGATGGGAAGAACAGACTCCTCCTGAGTCCAAAGGCCCTGAGTTTTTAACGAGTTCCAGACTGCTCCCCAGCCCAGCAGGCTGGCGTCTGTGGTCATGATCACCCAGGAAGGTCTCCGAAAGCATGTGCCTTGAGACAGATGTTCCTGAGAAATCTACCATGGGAGAGAGTACCTTGATGACTCTTCTCTGAGATAGATCCGCATGGTCACCATTATTTTGTCTGAGCATGCACAACTGGAGAGCTTTCAAATGGAATCGAGCAAAAGGAATGATGTCCATGGAAGCCACCATCAGACCGATTACCTCAATACATTAAGCCACTGAAGGATAAGCAGTAGCCTGAAGAGAGAGGCAAGAGGAAATTATTTTGTTTTTCCTGACCTCTGTCAGAAATATCTTCATCAATAGAGAATATATTATGGTCCCTAAGAATACTACTCTTGTAGCAGGGGAAAGGGAGCTTTTTTCCAGATTCACATATCTTCAACGGCATCTTCAATCTTCTTTCTTCGGGAGCCATCATCTTCAATCCGACGCGGAACATCCTCTTCTCCCGACGCCTACTAGCCGAATGACGGTTTCTTTAAGGGACGTCATCCAAGATGGCGTCCCTCGAATTCCGATTGGCTGATAGGATTGAACTTGATTCAGATTGAACTTGATTCTGATTGGCTGATTCCATCAGCCAATCAGAATATTCCTACCTTAATTCCGATTGGCTGATAGAATCCTATCAGCCAATCGGAATTCGAGGGACGCCATCTTGGATGACGTCATTTAAAGGAACCGTCATTCGGCTAGTAGGCATCGGGAGAAGAGGATGTTCCGCGTCGGATGGAAGATGATGGCTCCCGAAGAAAGAAGATTGAAGATGCCGTTGATAGAAGACTTCATCCGGATCATGGACCTCTTCAGCTCCCGCTTGGATGAAGACTTCATCCGGATCATGGACCTCTTTAGCTCCCGCTTGGATAAAGACTTCAGCCGGATCATGGACCTCTTCAGCCCCCCGCTTGGGCTTGGATCAGGACATCGGAGGAGCTCTTCAGGACGGATCGGTGAACCTGGTATGGTGAAGATAAGGTAGGAAGATCTTCAGGGGCTTAGTGTTAGGTTTATTTAAGGGGGGTTTGGGTTAGATTAGGGGTATGTGGGTGGTGGGTTGTAATGTTGGGGGGGGTATTGTATGGTTTTTTTTACAGGCAAAAGAGCTGAACTTCTTGGGGCATGCCCCACAAAGGGCCCTGTTCAGGGCTGGTAAGGTAAAAGAGCTTTGAACTTTAGTAATTTAGAATAGGGTAGGGCATTTTTTTATTTTGGGGGGCTTTGTTATTTTATTAGGGGGCTTAGAGTAGGTGTAATTAGTTTAAAATTGTTGTAATATTTTTCTTATGTTTGTAAATATTTTTTTATTTTTTGTAACTTAGTTCTTTTTATTTTTTGTACTTTAGTTGGTTTATTTCATTGTAGTTATTTGTAGGAATTGTATTTAATTTATTTATTGATAGTGTAGTGTTAGGTTTAATTGTAGATAATTGTAGATAGTTTATTTAATTAATTTATTGATAGTCTAGTGTTAGGTTTAATTGTAACTTAGGTTAGGATTTATTTTACAGGTAAATTTGTAAATATTTTAACTATTTTAGCTATTAAATAGTTCTTAACTATTTAATAGCTATTGTACCTGGTTAAAATAAATACAAAGTTACCTGTAAAATAAATATTAATCCTAAAATAGCTATAATATAAATATAATTTATATTGTAGCTATATTAGGATTTATTTTACAGGTAAGTATTTAGCTTTAAATAGGAATAATTTATTTAATAAGAGTTAATTAATTTCGTTAGATTTAAATTATATTTAACTTAGGGGGGTGTTAGTGTTAGGGTTAGACTTAGCTTTAGGGGTTAATACATTTATTAGAATAGCGGTGAGCTCCGGTCGGCAGATTAGGGGTTAATAATTGAAGTTAGGTGTCGGCGATGTTAGGGAGGGCAGATTAGGGGTTAATACTATTTATTATAGGGTTAGTGAGGCGGATTAGGGGTTAATAACTTTATTATAATAGCGGTGCAGTCCGGTCGGCAGATTAGGGGTTAATAAGTGTAGGCAGGTGGAGGCGACGTTGTGGGCAGCAGATTAGGGGTTAATAAATATAATATAGGGGTCGGCGGTGTTAGGGGCAGCAGATTAGGGGTACATAAGGATAATGTAAGTAGCGGCGGTTTACGGAGCGGCAGATTAGGGGTTAAAAATAATATGCAGGGGTCAGCGATAGCGGGGGCGGCAGATTAGGGGTTAATAAGTGTAAGGTTAGGGGTGTTTAGACTCGGGGTTCATGTTAGAGTGTTAGGTGCAGACGTAGGAAGTGTTTCCGCATAGCAAACAATGGGGCTGCGTTAAGAGCTGAACGCGGCTTTTTTGCAGGTGTTAGGTTTTTTTTCAGCTCAAACAGCCCCATTGTTTTCTATGGGGGAATCGTGCACGAGCACGTTTTTGAGGCTGGCCGCGTCCGTAAGCAACTCTGGTATCGAGAGTTGAAGCTGCGTTAAATATGCTCTACGCTCCTTTTTTGGAGCCTAACGCAGCCTTTATGTGGACTCTCAATACCAGAGTTATTTTTATGGTGCGGCCAGAAAAAAGCCGGCGTTAGCTACGCGGGTCCTTACCGACAAAACTCTAAATCTAGCCGTAAATTTCTTAGGAGTGACAAGGGTATTGGAGTCATCTAAAGTAGCTAAAACCTCCTTTAACAATACACAAAGGTGTTCAAGCTTAAATCTGAAGGATACCACCTCAGTCTCAGAAGAAGGAATTATATTGTCCGAATCTGAGATTTCACCCTCAGAAAGTCCTGATGTATCTTCCTCATCAGACTTATGAAAAATTACAACTTGGGAAGCAGAACTGAGGACAGGTACCTTACTTTCTGAATTTCTAGATTTCCTCTTGCGTTTTCCCTTTAATCTGGGAATGGCAGCTAATGCTGCAGATATCACTGAAGATACATGGGCAGCAATTTCTGCTTTAAAATAAACTCCACTAGGAGTTATAGAGGAACCGCAAGTCACTGCAAGTGACGCCATTGAGGCTTGGGACGTAGCGGAACAAAGCTGAGATATTATTTTAACAGCATCATCCTGAGAGGCTCAAAATTTTACCTTTATTTTGCAAGGTTTTCTTGACACATGAAGAACAAAATTGCATAGGTGCTGCAATTTGTGCATCTAAACATAATAAGCATGAATTCATCAGAGCAGGCTCTTGCTCCATATCAGACATGTTGTGAAACAGTAAATAAACTTGTAGAGATACATTTCAAAGATTTTAATATTTAATGAAAATAAGCCAAGGAAAAAATACACTTTAAATTTTATCCCAAATTAGGATCGATCCCCAGATAAAATTATTTGAGAAAAGTTAAGAAAAAACATTTAATAAACATCAAATAAACTTCTAAAATACCCCTCAGGCAACCCCACACCTCAATTACTGAGGTGCCTTACCACTACCAATTAAGACCGGATCACCCAGAAATGGAGAAAACAACTTTTTCTCAGAAACGTTATGAAGTAAAGCTGGTCGTGTGACCGCAACTGCCGAGCTCAAAGTACTGCTGCGACACAAAGAGGCATTACTTCCTGGTTCACTGAGTACCAGAAATAACCGGTTTTTCAAACCTGACATTTTAAAATGTTGCATTGTTTTATTTGAAAGCAAAGGGGAAATGAATAAGCTGCTGAAATAGAAAATTCAGTCTTACTTTGTGTCAGAAAATAAACATAATAAAAACATTTTACCCTTTCTGTTTAAAAGAGTTTAAATGTTAGTCTTACACATGCTACAGTGCCTGCTTCATGACCTAGTATAACCAATACAACAAGAATATCTATGTCCCAATAGAAAAGCAGTATTTGTAATTTGTTAAGTGCATGGTCTCCCCAACTGGAAGAAAAAGCACTTACCTGCTCCGCTCTCCGGCATGTAGACAGTTACAAGGTATGAGAAGACAAAATTCTTCACAGAGACCTTCGAAAAAGAAAGAACAGAGTAGCCGACTCTGGAGTTCTAAACTAGGGCAGCAATTGTTAGGAAAACGCAGTAAGTACCTCTTTACAAGTTACTAACTGCTTTAAAGCCACCACTACCCGACTACAAGGAATGACGTGGAGTACAGCTATACCCCAAAACTTGCTTGCAGATGAAATCAAAAATTTTCTTCAGACACCTAAACTTCACCTCCTCCATGCACCGAAGGCAACGAGAATGACTGGGCATTGTGGGTAAGGAAGTGATACTTAGCAGTTTAACTGTGGTGCTCTTTGCTTCCTCCTGCTGGCCAGAAATGATATTCCCAACAGTAATTACTCAAGCCGTGGACTCACCATATCTTAGGAAAGAAAAAGGAATCTTGTCACAATATATATATATATATATATAAATAGTATATATACTGTATATATATATATATATATATATATATATATATATATATATATATATATATATATAGTACAGTAGCAAGGAAGTGCACCCTCACTTAAGTCCAACTACCAGGGTGCTAGTGAAATGTAGTAAACATAGTAGACAAAAACTTGCACTCACTGGGTTTTTCAAAAGCCAATATTTACTGTGACCGTGTTGTAACGAGGGAGGGGATACATTGTCCCCGAAACATTACAACACGGTCACAGTAAATATTGGCTTTTGAAAAACCCAGTGAGTACAAGGTTTTGTCTACTATATATATATATATATATATATATATATATATATATATATATATATATATATCTCACTGAATTTTCTTCAACATGTGGCAAATGATTTTAATGCAGTTTGTGAACCGGGAACAGATTAAATGACGTATTAGAGTCTGATACAAAATGAAGGCTGATTGGCTAAAAGCTTACGATTAAGTTTGGTCATATTTTATTACTTTAGTTGACTCAGCATTTGGTATGATCTTGATTTTGTGAAGGGGACATGACTACCAACAATAGGATTCATTCTGGGCTTGTTTTAAAGTAGTTTTTTGGTCGATAATTTCACAATATTTACATGCACAAATGTATCACTAATTTTTATTGGTCACTATAGGGGTGTGTCTACTATTCAGCACAGATTGGCTGATCTTGAGGGGAGTGTGTTTGGGAGCCTATTTAAAGGCTGATTTTGTTTAGTGTTAACTTGTCAGAGGAAGGGACTGTTGTTGTCCCGAAACGTCACAAACTGCAATAAAATCATTTGCCACATGTTGAAGAAAATTCAGTGAGTGCTTCCTTTCTTGCATTTCTACAGTTCACCGTATAGCACCCTGATAGTTGTGGAACGTTGGTGAGAGTGCACATACACCCATCTTTGCTTATATATATATATATATATATATATATATATATATAGGTATAAATATATATTGTACCAAAATACTATCAGATATCTGTAGAAATATGTATTTATAAATAAATTAAACATATTCTGCTATGTGAAGAACATTGGAATGTTAAATATTCATATTTTCATGTTGGGTTCGCGCACATGAGAATATGCGATCGGATTAGCGTTCGAGCAGGGTTTTAGTTTTTTTCCCACTTTCTTTTCTCCACTTCTATGGGGGAATATGTGAACGTGCACGCAATATTCTAAGATTGGCATTTTGCGCTTGTCAGGTTCGTGCACAAGTGAAAACAGTTTACTTTCAACTCACACAAGCGCAACCCGAAGCGAACCAAAAGCTTACTTTGAGCGCAGTTAACGCTCGTGTAAGAGCGTTAAATAGCGCTCCACTCGTAATCTGACCCTTAGTGTATATAAAAGCAATAGGCGTTGTAACTTAGGTTTCTTTTTTCTGCTGTGGCCAATTAAGGACAGATGTAAATAGATCACTAGAGTGTGTGGAATATAACTATGTTCTGCACAATTTCAGAATGGAACTACTTGGATTGGTATAGTTTATATCTGCTGGTTCAGTATATGTAGTTTTCTGACTGAAAATGCCTTAAATTTGGGCTTAAATGTGAGCATATTTTAACAGCTCAGCACAGGAATGGGGAATGGCTCAGTAGTTAACGGGTTAAGCCCCACCTCAGCTGCATTTTTTAACCAGATTAATATTCCTTTGAATTTTTTTAAAGGGACACTGAACCCAAATGTTTTCTTTCATGATTCAGATAGAGCATGCAATTTTAAACAACTTTCTAATTACTCCTATTATCAAATTTTCATCATTCTCTTGCTATCTTTATTTGAAAAAGAAGGCATCTAAGCTATTTTTTGTTCAGTACCGTGGACAGCACTTGTTTATTGTTGGATGAATTTATCCACCAATCAGCAAGAACAACCCAGGTTGTTCACCAAAAATGGCCAGGCATATAAACTTACATTCTTGCTTTTCAAATAAAGATACTAAGAGAATGAAGAACATTTGATAATAGGAGTAAATTAGAAAGTTGCCTAAAATTGCATGCTCTATCTGAATCACAAAAGAAAAAAATTGGGTTTAGTGTCCCTTTAAGGCCTGTCAATTTGCAATATTGGGAGCTGTGACTGACTGATATATAACAAATGGCTAATTGATTACATAGGCTATGATGTTGCTACCCTTAGGCAGTGGAGGCTCCTCCATTTGAGCACACTCGCACGTGCCCCCCCCCCCAGCAGCCCAGAAGAAAGAAAAAAAAAACAGAAAAAAATATATAATTTTTCAATAGCCCACTATTGAAAAAATTATATATTTTTTTGACCCCAAGAAAACAATCAACAAACATTTTTTTCAATAATGTTTACAAAAAAATATTTTTATTTTATTATTACACTGTGACTCTCACTCTGCTCTCTGCTGTATACATTGCACTAAGTACTACTAATAAACCTAACCGCACGTGCGATAGCTAAGCTATGGCAGTGTGTCTGTGCGCATGCTAAATTTGGCTGCTGCGCAGCTCCCAGCCTCCCCATCCCCATAGTCTACTGATCGCACACTTCAGCCTGTGCGAGGGGTGGGAGGTGTTACAAGAGAGCCAGGCAGCAGCCAGTGACACAGAAGAGCGTCATCACGTGACTGTGAGTGATGACAAGCTCCTCCCAGCTCAACGGCGCAAAATCTCATTGCGGAGATAGTCGTTGAGCTG
The DNA here is from genome assembly GCF_027579735.1 of Bombina bombina. Lineage (NCBI taxonomy): Eukaryota > Metazoa > Chordata > Amphibia > Anura > Bombinatoridae > Bombina > Bombina bombina. Next base: position 863,312,703 of record NC_069504.1, on the reverse strand, counting down.
AGAGGAGCTCAAATAGAAGTAGTGATTGGGAAGTTGCTGGTTGTGCTGAACCCGTGGCAACAGGTATCTGGCAGACGCTGCACATCTCAGATGCGGTAAGCCCTCACTCTCCTATTAACCTCACTCGGAGTCTCCCTCCTGCTCAGCTGAAGCCTGAATGCCTGTCATAAAACTCTTTGCTGTTCTGACATAATGCCGGTATATACACCATGCACAGTACTGTACAGCTACTCCAGACTCGGTACTAACATGGCTCATTTAGTGATAGCTGCCACTTATACCTTTTATTTCTACTCTAAACCTATAATTGTTTACAGCAACACAGTTCACATGGTGCTAGATAGAATGAGCGTAAGACAAGCTATGCTTCTTGTATATCAGGCGGCGTTCAGCTTGCTAAGATGTAGAGAACTGCACAGCTGTGTACATGTGTTGTGTGGGGAGGTTAAGACTTAAAAAAAAAGTTTTGCCTGGTAATTTGACCTGCTGCTCATGTGGTGTAACGTAAATCACTCCCTCTGGAATGTTGGCTTCTCCGTTCCTGCTACTTTCCAAAAAAAAAAAAAAAATAGGGCTTTCTTAAACATCCTCTCCCATACTCTCCTGCATGGTGCTGCTGCCCTGTCTGGCTGTCATATATCAGCAAACTGCCGTGATTAAGGTTCAGCCTGCAGATCAGGTTACCTTACAGTTAGGACAGGGTGAGTCTGTATATGGCAAATAATATAATGTGACTGTGATTTTGTGACACAAGTTAGTGGGATCCTGTTAAAGTAAAAAATAAGATTGTCTCATACTTATAAATAAGTATAACCATCATTACCCTGAGCCTTCATTTAAAATGATCCTTATTAATTTAGAGACTTGAGTACATGAAATAGGATGGCTTATTTATCTGTTAAAGCTTTAAAATATTGAATCCTTATAAACATTACTAATTTTAAATGCTACATTTATCAGGTTTTCAGCTTTTAATAATAATACAAGCAGCCATTATGAACCACTCTGTAGTGACTGTGAAAGACAATAAATTAGCTGTTCAATACAATATATACCCAAATTCAGTTATTGCATTGATTAGGACATGTTTGCTATTTTTTGCTACCCCCCTGGAAATATTCCTGTGGATGCCCATGTGGGGCGGTGTGGTTTGTGTGTGCGCAGTGTTTGTGGTGTGTGAGGTGTGTGCGCGCAGTGTTTGTGGTGTGTGTGTGTGCAGTGTTTGTGGTGTGGGAGGTGTGTGTGTGTGCAGTGTTTGTTGTGTGTGAGAGCAGTGTTTGTGGTGTGAGGTGTTTGTGTGTGTGAGGTGTTTGGTGTGTGTGTGCAGTGTTTGTGGTGTGTGAGGCGTGTGTGTGTGCAGTGTTTGTGGTGTGAGGTGTTTGTGTGTGTGAGGTGTTTGGTGTGTGTGTGTGCAGTGTTTGTGGTGTGTGAGGCGTGTGTGTGTGCAGTGTTTGTGGTGTGAGGTGTTTGTGTGTGTGAGGTGTGTGTGCAGAGTGTGAGGTATTTGGTGTGTGTGTGTGCAGTGTTTGGTGTGTGTGTATGCAGTGTTTGTGGTGTGTAAGATGTGTGTGCAGTGTTTGTGTGAGCAGTTTTTTTTAGTGTGTGTGAGCAGTTTTTAGTGCCTGCACATATATGCCTCATGTCATTGGCTCACCCAATATGTTCAACTAGCTCTCAGTGAGATATTGATGCTCTTTCAATAAAGGATACAAAGAGAATGAATCAAATTTGATAATATAAGTTATATATAGATATATATACATACACACACACATTAAAATGGGCGGAGCCATCTGAGGGGCGGGGCTAGTGCTCCCCCATCCTCAAAAGTCACCAGCCGCCACTGCCCTTAGGAATACTTTTGTTTGCATACTAATAGGTTGTGAATTTTGAATGGCACTTTAGATTATTTAGATAAAACAATGCAGCTAATGTGAGGACTTAAAGGGATAATAAACCCACATTTTTCTTTCTTTCATGATTCAGATAGAGCATGCAATTTTAAGCAACTTTCTAATTTACTCCTATTATACTTTTTTCTTCGTTCTCTTGCTATCTTTATTTAAAAAGCAGGAATGTAAAGGTTAGGAGCCGGCCCATTTTAGGTTCAGCACCCTGGATAGCGCTTGTTTATTGGTGGCTACATTTAGCCTAGGTTCTGAACCAAAAATGGTCCAGCTCCTAAGTACTGAAATGTGATATATTAAAGTAATAATTGATAAACATACAAATGTATTGTTGTTTTTCATTTTATTTTATTACTGCATATCTTTGATAAATCACTTTCCCTGCAGCTTCTCCCATCAGGGCAAATATAGTGGTTTCCAGGGACTGCCCCAGCTACACTTACAACATGCTCTGACATTGCCCACAACATAAACTCCCTGTTCCATCACATGCTCCCTGCCTCTCCGCTCCTGTCTCTGGGACTGATGATCTATAGCTCTCCTCTCGGGCGAGATGATCTAAGAGGTCCCGTCAGTACCGCGAGGTACCTAAAAGAATTTTAGAAACACAAACTTTACCCTTTAACTCACTATAAAGTGTTATGTATATAAAGGAGAGACTCCTATATTAAATTATAAGGTATAAACCAAACCCAAAGTTTTTGTGTGATTTCTCTCCATGGCGGTGAGTTTTTGATCATCTGACCCTTTGTCTGCTCGGAAAAAAATAGTGGACCACTGCCAACAAGCCTCCCTCAACCTCCTAACCCAGAAAGACTCTGAGAAATGTTGAATTTTTTTTTTTTATTATTATTATTATTACAAAATTAACTAATGGCAGTGAGTGACAGCACAGACCCCTGTAAGAATGTATAATCTTCTCTAAAGCACTCAGTGCAGATACATATTAGTTATGGGTTTTTGAGAGAAAAAATTCAGACCTCTATGGATCATATTTTTATTCTCCCCAAGCCATCACTCAGTCCACAGCAGGTGATACAGCCAATCACAAGCAATACTGCACGCTCCTCTTACTGGAAGGAAAGTAGGTTCTTGCGGACCCTGCTATAGAACAACTGCTAAAGCAGAGGAACCAGGAGGAACTCAGAAACTGAAACGGTTTGTCCTCTTTTAATCATTATTTCTTAACAGACAAAATATCACTTTTATTGGAATCCCCTATAAAATGTGACTTCACTGAGCCTAAAATATCTCTAAAATTAATGTCTGTATCTGTAAATGTCTGTTCTAGATGCCTTTAAAGGGACATTAAACACTAAATAGATGATAGATAGAATGATGCATTCAAAGAAAAGATTAGTCTGAGAATAACATGTAGATGTATTTTTTTAAAGTTTCATTAGCTGTTTAAATATTGACAAAATAAGTGTAAAGTGTCTATAAAACAATGGGAGCTGCCATGTTGTAACTTAGGTTACATTCTCTGCTGTGGCCAATTAGGGACAGTTATTAATAGGTTACTAGAGTGTGCAGCCAATGGATGTGTGGAATATAACAGTGTCCTGCACTTCCATTTCTAACAAGAACTGAACGGCTCACAATTTCATGATTTTGAGCTACTAAAGCTCTAAGTGTGCACTCAGTACATATGGATCCTAGACTGTATTTGTTGTAGGAGGTTCCAATATTTAATGACAAAAATGCAAACATGTTAAAAACAAAGATTCTTTAAAAAGCATACTAAGCGCATCATTTAGAGCTAGAGGCCCCTAGTTATCAAGCCGTCAACCTCAAATACGCTGGAATTCCGCAGCGTATTTGTGGCGAGGCTGATTCGCCTTAGTTATCAAGCCCTAAACACCGGCAAAAGTAGAATATAGTGACGTAAGCTTCGATCCGCCGGCACAGATCGATTCTTACGTCACTCCAGATGTTCCGCACACAAGTTCGGCACAATCTGACTACTTTTGCTAGTTATCAAAAAACTAGCAGGTACGCTCGGCACTTTTCCGGCCCAGCGTACCTGGGTTTGAAACCGCCGCCCTGGAGCCGCCGGATCTCATAGGAATCAATGGGAGTCTGACCATAGCGAAAGTTCATGTTCGCTGCTGCCAGACATCCCATTCCTCCTATGGGAGCTGTCTACACCTAACACCCTAACATGTACCCCGAGTCTAAACACCCCTAATCTGTCCCCCCCTACACCTCCGCAACTAAATAAATGTATTACCCCCTAAACCGCCGCTCCCGGAGCCCACGGCCACAATAATAAATATGTTAACCCCTAAACCGCTGCTCCCGGTCCCCGCCGCAACTATAAAATATGTATTAACCTCTAAACCGTCACTCCCGGTCCCCGCTGCAACTATAATATATGTATTAACCCCTAAACCGCCGCTCCTGGACCCCGCCGCACCTACATTATACCTAGTAACCCCTATCCTGCCCCCCCCTACACCATCGCCACCTATAATAAAGTTATTAACCCCTATCCTGCAGATCCCGGACCTCACTGCAACTAAAGAAATAGTTTAACCGCTAAACCGCCACTCCCGGACCCCGCCGCAACCTATATTAAACTTATTAACCCCTGATCTACCCCCCCCCACACCGTCGCCACCTATAATAAATTTATTAACCCCTATCCTGCCCTCCCTACACCGCCGCAACTATAATAAATTTATTTACCCCTAAACCTAAGTCTAACACTAACCCTAACACCCCCCTAACTTAAATATTAATTAAATAAATCTAAATAATATTTCTCTTATTAACTAAATTAATCATATTTAAAACTAAATACTTACCTTTAAAATAAACCCTAATATAGCTACAATATAAATAATAATTATATTGTAGCTATCTTAGGATTTATTTTTATTTTACAGGCAACTTTCAATTTATTTTAACTAGGTACAATAGCTATTAAATAGTTATTAACTATTTAATAGCTATCTAGTTAAAATAAAGAGAAATCTACATGTAAAGTAAAAAATAACCTAAGTTACAATTACACCTAACACTACACTATCATTAAATACATTTTTCCTATTTAAAACTAAATACTTACCTGTAAAATAAACCCTAAGATAGCTACAATGTAATTAATAATTACATTGTAGCAATTGTAGGATTTATATTTATTTTACAGGTAACTTTGTATTTATTTTAGCTAGTTAGAATAGTTATTAAATAGTTATTAACTATTTAATAACTACCTAGCTAAAAGAAATACAAAATTACATGTAAAATAAATCCTAACCTAAGTTACAATTAAACCTAACACTACACTATCATTAAATTAATTAAATAAATTACCTACAAATAACTACAATTAAATTCAATTAAATAAACTAACTAAAGTACAAAAAATAAAAAAAGCTAAATTACAAAAAATAAAAAAAATAATTTACAAACATTTCAAAAATATTACAACAATTTTAAGCTACTTACACCTAATCTAAGCCCCCTAATAAAATAACAAAGCCCCCCAAAATAAAAAATTTCCTACACTATTCTACATTAAAAAGTTACCAGCTCTATTATCTTGCCAGCCCTTAAAAGGGCCTTTTGCGGGGCATTCCCCAAAGAATTCAGCTCTTTTGCCTGTAAAATAAAAATACAACCCCCCCAACATTAAAATCCACCACCCACATACCCCTACTCTAACCCAAAGCCCCCTTAAATAAACCTAACACTACCCCCCTGAAGATCATCCTACCTTTAGCCGTCTTCAGCCAGCCGACCACCGATGGAACCGAAGAGGAGATCTGGAGCGGCAGAAGTCATCATCCAAGGGGTGCTGAAGAAGTCTTCCATCCGATTGCAGTCTTCATCCAAGCGGCGCTGGAGAAGTCTTCCATCCGATTGAAGTCTTCATCCAAGCGGCGTCTTCAATCTTCATCCATCCGGAGCAGAGCGGAGCCATCTTCAGATGAGCCGACGCGGAGCCATCCTCTTCTTCCCGACGACTAACGACGAATGACGGTACCTTTAAGTGACATCATCCAAGATGGCGTCCCTTCAATTCCGATTGGCTGATAGGATTCTATCAGCCAATTGGAATTAAGGTAGGAAAAATCTGATTGACTGATTAAATCAGCCAATCAGATTGAAGTTCAATCCGATTGGCTGATCCAATCAGCCAATCAGATTGAGCTCGCATTCTATTGGCTGATCGGAACAGCCAATAGAATGCGAGCTCAATCTGATTGGCTGATTGGATCAGCAAATCGAATTGAACTTCAATCTGATTGGCTGATTAAATCAGCCAATCAGATTTTTCCTACCTTAATTCCGATTGGCTGATAGAATCCTATCAGCCAATCGAAATTGAAGGGACGCCATCTTGGATGACATCACTTAAAGGTACCGTCATTCATCGTTAGTCGTCGGGAAGAAGAGGATGGCTCCGCGTCGGCTCGTCTGAAGATGGCTCCGCTCCGGATGGATGAAGATTGAAGACGCCGCTTGGATGAAGACTTCAGTCGGATGGAAGACTTCTTGAGCGCCGCTTGGATGAAGACTTCAATCAGATGGAAGACTTCTTCAGCGCCCCTTGGATGATGACTTCTGCCGCTCCGGATCTCCTCTTCGGTTCCATCGGTGGTCGGCTGGCTGAAGACGGCTAAAGGTAGAATGATCTTCAGGGGGTGGTGTTAGGTTTATTTAAGGGGGGTTTGGGTTAGAGTAGGGGTATGTCGGTGGTGGGTTTTAATGTTGGGGGGGTTGTATTTTTATTTTACAGGCAAAAGAGCTGAATTCTTTGGGGCATGCCCCGCAAAAGGCCCTTTTAAGGGCTGGTAAGATAATAGAGCTGGTAACTTTTTAATGTAGAATAGGGTAGGGAATTTTTTATTTTGGGGGACTTTGTTATTTTATTAGGGGGCTTAGATTAGGTGTAAGTAGCTTAAAATTGTTGTAATATTTTTGAAATGTTTGTAACTTATTTTTTTTATTTTTTGTAACTTAGCTTTTTTTATTTTTTGTACTTTAGTTAGTTTATTTAATTGTATTTAATTATAGTTATTTGTAGCTAATTTATTTAACTAATTTAATGATAGTGTAGTGTTAGGTTTAACTGTAACTTAGGTTAGGATTTATTTTACAGGTAAATTTGTATTTCTTTTAGCTAGGTAGTTATTAAATAGTTAATAACTATTTAATAACTATTCTAACTAGCTAAAATAAATACAAAGTTACCTGTAAAATAAATATAAATCCTAATATAGCTACAATGTAATTAAAAATTACATTGTAGCTATCTTAGGGTTTATTTTACAGGTAAGTATTTAGTTTTTAAAAGGAATAATTTATTTAATGATAGTGTAGTGTTAGGTGTAATTGTAACTTAGGTTAGTTTTTATTTTACAGGTAAATTTCTCTTTATTTTAACTAGGTAGTTATTAAATAGTTAATAACTATTTAATAGCTATTGAACCTAGTTAAAATAAATTGAAAGTTGCCCGTAAAATGAAAATAAATCCTAAGATAGCTACAATATAATTATTATTTATATTGTAGCTATATTAGGGTTTATTTTAAAGGTAAGTATTTAGTTTTAAATAGGATTAATTTAGTTAATAAGAGAAATATTATTTAGATTTATTTAAATAATATTTAAGTTAGGGGGTGTTAGGGTTAGTGTTAGACGTAGGTTTAGGGGTTAATAATTTTATTACAGTGGCGGCGGTGTAAGGGGGGCAGGATAGGGGTTAATAAATTTATTATAGGTGGCGATGGTATAAGGGGGGCAGATTAGGGGTTATTAAGTTTAATATAGGTTGCGGCGGGGTCCAGGAGTGGCGGTTTAGGGGTTAAACTATTTATTTAGTTGCGGCGAGGTCCGGGATCCGCAGGATAGGGGTTAATAACTTTATTATAAGTGGCGACGGTATAGGGGGAGCAGGATAGGGGTTACTAGGTATAATGTAGGTGGCAGCGGTGTCCGGGAGCGGCGGTTTAGGGGTTAATACATTTATAAGAGTTGCGGCGGGGTCTAGGAGCGGCGGGTTAGGGGTTAATAACTTTATTTAGTTGCGGGGGGCTCCGGGGGCGCCGGTATAGGGGTAGAACAGTATAGTTAGTGTGGGTGCTTAATGACAGCTTGTCAATAAAGCTGTCAAAAAGCCGAAGAGCAGCGAGATCGGATGAGTGATAACTATCACAGTCCGCTGCTCATCGCCCCGTACTTGGTGCGCGTCTTTTTGACAGATTTATTGATAACTTTGGCAAGATTTTTCAGGTCTGCGGCGGCGATGGTAGGCGAGCTTAGGCGGGCGTATTGGGCCGGCGAAGGCAGGTAAAGTAGACATGTTGATAACTAGAGGCCAGAGTAGCTAAAAATCACATGAGTAGTTTTCTTATTGTGCTTAAAGGGATATTCACATATGGTTTAACACTATAAAAGTTTCTCTATATTTTCTTTGAAGTACAAAGAAGACCTTTTGAATATTATCCCATGACCTTATAGTGCACGGTGTTGTATGGTATCATTTACGTCTTTTTTCCACACCTTATACTTGTTGTATGAGGAGGAGCTACAGCCTATAAATAATGCTGTATCTAAAAAGTAAGTGAGTTTGGCTCTTTTGTAAGATTTTACTTTGGCTCTTGAGAAAGGCCCTCACTGAGATTTTGAAATACATTTATAAAAGCTGAAAACTTTTCCTGGATTAAGTACCTGTTATACAAGTTTGAATAAATGGCCTTTTTTTTTTTGCAAACACTGCTGCTATAGAGCGCTAAACACACACACCAGTGGCTGAGCTTCCTACATTCTTAAGCGATACTAAAAGTCCATTTTCATCTTCCATACTTTTAGTTAAAGGGATTTGAAACCCAAAAATTGTCTTTTGTGATTCAGACAGAGCATACTATTTTAAAACAGTTTCCAATTTAGTTACATTATCAAATGTGCTTCATTCCCATGATATTCTGTGTTGAAGAGATACCTAGGTGGGAATCTGAAACTGCTGTCATAAAGTGCTCCAAAAATGGTCTGGCTCCTAAGCATACATCCCTGCTTTTCAACAACAGATACCAACAGGCCCATTTATCAAGCTCCGTACGGAGCTTGAAGGGCCGTGTTTCTGGCGAGTCTTCAGACTCGCCAGAAACACAACTTATGAAGGAGCGGTCTAAAGACGCTGCTCCATAACCCTGTCCGCCTGCTCTGAGCAGGCCGACAGAAATCGCCTGAAATCAACCCGATCGAGTACGATCGGGTTGATTGACACCTCCCTGCTGTTGGCTAATTGGCCGCAAGTAAGCAGGGGGTGGCGTTGCACCAGCAGCTCTTGTGAGCTGCTGGTGCAATGTTAAATGCGAAGAGCGTAATGCTCTCCGCATTTAGCGAGGTCTTGCGGACCTGATCCGCAGTGTCGGATCAGGCCCGCAAGCCCTTTGATAAATTGGAGCCCAAGAGAACAAAGAAAATTGATAATAGTATTAAATTAGAAAGTTGTTTAAATTTGCATGCTCTATATGAATCATATGATAATGTTGACAACTATGCTAATCTTCTAGCTAAAGGGACACTGAACCCAAAATTTTTCTTTTGTGATTCAGATAGAGCATGACATTTTAAGCTACTTTCTAATTTACTCCTATTATCAAATTTTCTTCATTCTCTTTGTATCTTTATTTGAAATGCAAGAATGTAAGTTTAGATGCCGGCCCATTTTTGGTGAACAACCTGGATTGTTATTGCTGATTGGTGGATAAATTCAACCACCAATAAAAAAGTGCTGTCCAGAGCCTGAACCAAAAAAAAAAAAGATTAGATGCCTTCTTTTTCAAATAAAGATACCAAGAGAATGAAGACAATTTGATAATAGGGGTAAATTAGAAAGTTGCTTAAAATTGCATGCCCTATCTGAATCACGAAAGAAAAAAATTTGGGTTCAGTGTCCCTTACGGAAATAACATGAAAGTGTTTTCCTTTGCCAGGTTACCTTAAAAAAGGAATCTTGAAATCCTGCAGAGTCAGAAATAATAAAAAAAACTGAAAATATATGAGTGTTGTTTAACTCTGAAGATCTGAATAATCAAATAATCTATTCTCTAGGTGATCCCAGATTCTGATGCAACAACTGATACTCTCAATTGATAAGTAGTGATGTCGCGAACCTAAAATTTTCGGTTCGCGAACTGCGGACTCGAACTTCCGGTATTGTTCGCGAACGCGCGAACCGCGCAAACCGCCATTGAATTCAATAGGCAGGCGAACTTTAAAACCTACAAGGACTCTTTCTGGCCACAATAGTGATGGAAAAGTTGTTTCAAGGGTACTAACACCTGGACTGTTGCATGCTGGAGGGGGATCCCTGGCAAAACTCCCATGGAAAATTACATAGTTGATGCAGAGTCTGCTTTTAAGCCATAATGGGTCTAAATCTCAAAACATCCCGGACAGAAGATAGATTGATAGTGATAGATAGGATAGATAGATATACATAGATTGATAGTTAGATAGAATCGATAGAAGAGAAATAGATAGATTTGTTAGATATATAATTACCCTAATAAATTCTAATAATCAAACATGCGTTCTTGGACCCAACTAGCTTGTGTCAATTAGTACTTTTCTTAGCACTTTAATCCCTGTCCCCCCCCCCTATCGGGGGAGTTCTATATGGCCTGCCAGATTACCCTGAAAAATTATAATAATAAGACATGTGGTCTGCTACCTATTTTAACGAGGTTGTGTTTTAAGTACTACCATTCTTAGCACTTTAATCTCTGTAACTCCCCCTATTTGATGAGGTCTATACGGCCTGGATGATTACCCATACAAAATATAATAATAAGACATCTGCTCTTGGTCTGCGACCCATGGTAACTATGTTGTGTTAATTAGTAATGTCCTTCGCATTTTAATAGCTGTTACTCATACTCACCCTATGGGTGGAGGTCTATATGGCCTGCATGATTACCCTTACAAAATATAACAACCAAACATATGTTCTGGGACCCATGGTAAGTAGGTTGTCTTATGTAGTACTGTTCTTTGCATTTTCATACCTGTTACAACACCAAATGGTGGCAGGTCTATCTGTCCTTCATGATTAGATGCACCCAAACCCAAAAAAAAGCCGAGTGGTCTTAGACTAACACCCATGGCTAACTCTGTTGTTTCAATTAGTACTATTCTTAGCACTTTCATCCAACCTTTGCTCAGTCTTCATAGGCCCTTCAGTGTCTGTATTTTGATAGTACAGTTCTTATTATTTTTATAGCTGATACAACACTGAATGTTGTCAGCTCTATATGGCCTGCATGATTAGCTGCACCCAATACAAAAATAAATCCAAGCGGTCTTGGATTAACACCCATGGCTAACTCTGTTGTTTCAAGTAGTACTATTCTTAGCACTTTCATCTCATCATCCCTGTTACTTCCAGGACTCTCGGTGGTGGTGCTCTACATGGCCATCATGATTAGCCTAACCAAATACTACAATCCAACCTTGGCTCAGTCTTCCTAAGGCCCTTCATTGGCTGTATTTTGGTAGTACTGTTCTTATTACTACATGGTGGTCTACATGGCCATCATGATTAGCCTAACCAAATAATACAATCCAACCTTGGCTCAGTCTTCCTAAGGCCCCTCATTGGCTGTATTTTGGTAGTACTGTTCTTATTAGTTTAATAGCTGATACGACACCGAATGTTGTCAGCTCTATATGGCCTGCATGAATAACCGCACCCAAAGCCAAAAAAAAGCCAAGCGGTTTTGCACTAACACCCATGGCTAACTCTGTTGTTTCAAGTTCTACTATTCTTAGCTCTTTCATCTCATCATCCCTGTTACTTCCAGGACTCTCGGTGGTGGTGGTCTACATGGCCATCATGATTAGCCTAACCAAATACTACAATCCAACCTTGGCCCAGTCTTCCTAAGGCCCTTCATTGGCTGTATTTTGGTAGTACTGTTCTTATTAGTTTAATAGCTGATACGACACCGAATGTTGTCATCTCTATATGGCCTGCATGAATAGCCGCACCCAAAGCCAAAAAAAAGCCAAGCAGTTTTGCACTAACACCCATGGCTAACTCTGTTGTTTCAAGTTCTACTATTCTTAGCTCTTTCATCTCATCATCCCTGTTACTTCCAGGACTCTCGGTGGTGGTGGTCTACATGGCCATCAGGATTAGCCTAACCAAATACTACAATCCAACCTTGGCTCAGTCTTCCTAAGGCCCTTCATTGGCTGTATTTTGGTAGTACTGTTCTTATTAGTTTAATAGCTGATACGACACCGAATGTTTTCAGCTCTATATGGCCTGCATGAATAGCCGCACTATTCAATGGCACCAGCAAACTGACGATTCAAATCACAGCAACTATTACCAAAAATTTTAATTTTTAATTATTAGAATACTGTCACAACAAATATGATTGGTGTAAATATTTTTTAAGTAGGCCTGGCACACAGGCTTGGAAGGCTGTAGAAAAGTGCAATTCAAAGGCACGAGCAAACTGAGGGTTAAGATCATCAACAATAAAGATTTTTTTAATTGAAATTAGTAACTATACTGTGACAAAATATTTGGATTGGTGTAAATAGTTGGCAAGACGGCCTGGCACAAAAGGATGGCAGGCAGGAGGGAGATGCAATTCAAGGACACTAGGAGACTGATTACTGACAGTCTAAACAGTGATGATTGACAATGTTTGCAATACTGTTAGCAGAAATATGATTGCTGACAACAATTGGCTAGGTGGGCCTGGCTCACAGCAGGCTGCAAGGCAGGAGGAAAGTGCTATTCAATGGCACCAGCAAACTGACGATTCAAATCACAGCAACTATTACCAAAAATTTTAATATTTCATTATTAGAATACTGTCGCAACAAATATGATTGGTGTAAATATTTTTTAAGTAGGCCTGGCACACAGGCTTGGAAGGCTGTAGAAAAGTGCAATTCAAAGGCACGAGCAAACTGAGGGTTAAGATCATCAACAATAAAGATTTTTTTAATTGTAATTAGTAACTATACTGTGACAAAATATTTGGATTGGTGTAAATAGTTGGCAAGACGGCCTGGCACAAAAGGATGGCAGGCAGGAGGGAGATGCAATTCAAGGACACTAGGAGACTGATTACTGACAGTCTAAACAGTGATGATTGACAATTTTTGCAATACTGTTAACAGAAATATGATTGCTGACAACAATTGGCTAGGTGTGCCTGGCTCACAGCAGGCTGCAAGGCAGGAGGAAAGTGCTATTCAATGGCACCAGCAAACTGAGGATTCAAATCACAGCAACTATTACCAAAAATTTTAATTTTTAATTATTAGAATACTGTCACAACAAATATGATTGGTGTAAATATTTTTTAAGTAGGCCTGGCACACAGGCTTGGAAGGCTGTAGAAAAGTGAAATTCAAAGGCACAAGCAAACTGAGGATTAAGATCATCAACAATAAAGATTTTTTTAATTTTAATTAGTAACTATACTGTGATAAAAAATTTGGATTGGTGTAAATAGTTGGCAAGACGGCCTGGCACAAAAGGATGGCAGGCAGGAGGGAGATGCAATTCAAGGAAACTAGGAGACTGATTACTGACAGTCTAAACAGTGATGATTGACAATTTTTGCAATACTGTTAACAGAAATATGATTGCTGACAACAATTGGCTAGGTGTGCCTGGCTCACAGCAGGCTGCAAGGCAGGAGGAAAGTGCTATTCAATGGCACCAGCAAACTGAGGATTCAAATCACAGCAACTATTACCAAAAATTTTAATTTTTAATTATTAGAATACTGTCACAACAAATATGATTGGTGTAAATATTTTTTAAGTAGGCCTGGCACACAGGCTTGGAAGGCTGTAGAAAAGTGCAATTCAAAGGCACGAGCAAACTGAGGGTTAAGATCATCAACAATAAAGATTTTTTTAATTGTAATTAGTAACTATACTGTGACAAAAAATTTGGATTGGTGTAAATAGTTGGCAAGACGGCCTGGCACAAAAGGATGTCAGGCAGGAGGGAGATGCAATTCAAGGACACTAGGAGACTGATTACTGACAGTCTAAACACTGATGATTGACAATTTTTGCAATACTGTTAACAGAAATATGATTGCTGACAACAATTGGCTAGGTGGGCCTGGCTCACAGCAGGCTGCAAGGCAGGAGGAAAGTGCTATTCAATGGCACCAGCAAACTGACGATTCAAATCACAGCAACTATTACCAAAAATTTTAATTTTTAATTATTAGAATACTGTCACAACAAATATGATTGGTGTAAATATTTTTTAAGTAGGCCTGGCACACAGGCTTGGAAGGCTGTAGAAAAGTGAAATTCAAAAGCACGAGCAAACTGAGGATTAAGATCATCAACAATAAAGATTTTTTTAATTTTAATTAGTAACTATACTGTGACAAAAAATTTGGATTGGTGTAAATAGTTGGCAAGACGGCCTGGCACAAAAGGATGGCAGGCAGGAGGGAGATGCAATTCAAGGAAACTAGGAGACTGATTACTGACAGTCTAAACAGTGATGATTGACAATTTTTGCAATACTGTTAACAGAAATATGATTGCTGACAACAATTGGCTAGGTGGGCCTGGCTCACAGCAGGCTGCAAGGCAGGAGGAAAGTGCTATTCAATGGCACCAGCAAACTGAGGATTCAAATCACAGCAACTATTACCAAAAATTTTAATTTTTAATTATTAGAATACTGTCACAACAAATATGATTGGTGTAAATATTTTTTAAGTAGGCCTGGCACACAGGCTTGGAAGGCTGTAGAAAAGTGCAATTCAAAGGCACGAGCAAACTGAGGGTTAAGATCATCAACAATAAAGATTTTTTAATTGTAATTAGTAACTATACTGTGACAAAAAATTTGGATTGGTGTAAATAGTTGGCAAGACGGCCTGGCACAAAAGGATGGCAGGCAGGAGGGAGATGCAATTCAAGGAAACTAGGAGACTGATTACTGACAGTCTAAACAGTGATTATTGACAATTTTTGAAATACTGTTAACAGAAATATGATTGCTGACAACAATTGGCTAGGTAGGCTTGGCTCACAGCAGGCTGCAAGGCAGGAGGAAAGTGCTATTCAATGGCACCAGCAAACTGACGATTCAAATCACAGCAACTATTACCAAAAATTTTAATTTTTAATTATTAGAATACTGTCACAACAAATATGATTGGTGTAAATATTTTTTAAGTAGGTCTGGCACACAGGCTTGGAAGGCTGTAGAAAAGTGCAATTCAAAGGCACGAGCAAACTGAGGGTTAAGATCATCAACAATAAAGATTTTTTTAATTTTAATTAGTAACTATACTGTGACAAAAAATTAGGATCGGTGTAAATAGTTGGCAAGACGGCCTGGCACAAAAGGATGGCAGGCAGGAGGGAGATGCAATTCAAGGACACTAGGAGACTGATTACTGACAGTCTAAACAGTGATGATTGACAATTTTTGCAATACTGTTAACAGAAATATGATTGCTGACAACAATTGGCTAGGTGGGCCTGGCTCACAGCAGGCTTCAAGGCAGGAGGAAAGTGCTATTCAATGGCACCAGCAAACTGAGGATTCAAATCACAGCAACTATTACCAAAAATTTTAATTTTTAATTATTAGAATACTGTCACAACAAATATGATTGGTGTAAATATTTTTTAAGTAGGCCTGGCACACAGGCTTGGAAAGCTGTAGAAAAGTGCAATTCAAAGGCACAAGCAAACTGAGGGTTAAGATCAACACTAAAAAATTTTTTTATTTAAATTAATAACTATACTGTCTGACTGTGACAACAATTTTGATTGGTGTAAATAGTTGGCTAGACGGCCTGGCACAAAAGGCTGGCAGTGGCAGGCAGGAGGTAAATGAAATTCAATGGCCCTAGGAGACTGAATATTTGCAGTCCAAAAAATTATGTTTTTTTTTTTTTATTACTGTTACAAGAATTGTGATTGGTGCCACTAATTGGCTGCTTGGGCCTGGCAGACAGGCTGGCAGATATGAGTCGTGGATGGTAGGTAGGGCAGTAATTTAACACATTATGCTGTGTAAGTGACAAAAACACAGGACTGATAGAAAATTAAGTTACATTACACTAGCAAAATATTTTAAAATTTTAGATTTTAATATTAAAATTATGTTAAGAAGTGCAATGCACATATGAATCTATGAGTGGTCGCACTGGCTGGCTGCTACGTAGGGCAGCAATTATAACAACAGTATGCTGTGTAAGTCAGATAGACAGTTAGACACAGGCCTGATAGAAAATACAATTAGATTACACTAGCATAATGATTTAAAGACTTTTTTTTTGGAAATTTTAAGAAAAAGGTTAAGCACATACATATGAGTCGTGGCTGATAGCCTTGGAAGGGCAGCTATTAAAAACAGTAGGCTATGTATGTCGGATACACACACGCCTGATAGAAAATACTATTAGATTACACTAGAAAAATGATTGAAATTATTTTTTTGGGGGGGAAATTAAAAAAAGGTTAAACAAATATGAGTCGTGGCTCATAGACTAGGGAGGGCAGCAAGTAAACACAGTAGGCTCTCTATGTCAGCAAAACACACAGGCCGGATAGAAAATTAGATTTGATTACACTAGCAAACAAATTTAAACTTTTTTTTTTTATATTAAAATTAAGGTGAAAGAAAAATAGATATGAGTGCTGGGTGGCTGCCTGGCACAGACCAATTAACCAAAAGACTGAAAAAAAAAGAGGTATATTAATGCTGAGTGAGCCTGACAGACACAGGCATGATAGTAAATGTAATTAGATTACACTAGAAAAATATTTTTTTGTGTTTTTTTTTAAATTAAAAATAATGTTATAAACGGATATTAACAATGCTGGCTGCTGGCTGGCACAGAGCAATGAACCAGAGTATATGCTGTGTGACACTGGCCTGATAGAAAATGAAAAAAAATTACACTAGAAAAATAATATTTTTGGGTTAGTTAAATTTAAACTAATGTTGTTAGGGAGATATCAGTGGTGGCAGTAGTCACAGCATATGCTGTGAGCCTTAAAGACACAGCTGAAAGCCAGGCAAATGCTAATAAAAAAAAAAAGAAAAAAAAAAAGAAAACGGCACGAAATATAGCCCTAAAAAGGGCTTTTTGGGGTGCTGTGCTTGCAGCAGAGATGAGTGGAGTCCTTCTGGACTGTAAATACACTAGCCTAGCTATGTTTTTCCTATTAATGTCAGGAGCAAAAATATAACACGTCCTCTCATTAAAAAAGCAAGGTCGTTATGAGTCTAAAATGGCGGATTCCGAGTAGCTGGGAGTGTCTGTGAGGGAGTGTCTGATGTTGATTGGCTCTAATGTGTCAGGCGGCTGTGACATAAAGGGTCAAAGTTTCCACAATGATGACACATAGGGGCGGATCGAACATCGCCATGTGTTCGCCCACAAACGTGAACGCGAACAACCTATGTTCGCTGTGAACCGTTCGCGGGCGAACAGTTCGGGACATCACTATTGATAAGCAATTGTACTGAGTCTTTTATTAAATATGTTTCAAATGAGTTCTCACAATAAAGGTATTATCGTTGTTCTGCACATTCCCATATCTTGTAATATGTAGAACTTGTAGAAATCCTCATGGGTTGGTAATTGTATCACTGCATCAGATAGACAAGTTGTTCCAAACCTTCTCAAGCTTAGGAAAACAGAGGAAACCAAAGTTATCCTCAAAAAGTAGAAACTGACAAAGTTTTTTTTTTCCTTGTCTTCCCATATATCTTCTGTAGAATAAAAATATAATAATAAAATAAAACAAATTAATATATATATATAAATATATACATATATATATATATATATATATATATATATATATATATATATATATATATATACTGTGTATATATATATATATATATATATATATATACATATATATACAGTATATACTGCACAAAAGTTTTAGGCAGGTGTTAAAAGTGTTGTAACACATGAGTTAATTAACAATGCAAAGTGAGTGAATAGAAGAAAAATCTTCTATTTTTGGTATTTGTATGTAGGGTTGCCAGCTGTGCAATATGGCGTCCCTTAGATTCCGATTGGCTGATAGAATTCTATCAGCCAATCGGAATTAAGGTAGAAAAAATCCTATTGGCTGATCCAATCAGCCAATAGGATTGAGCTTGCATACTATTGGCTGTTCCAATCAACCAATAAAATGCGAGCTCAATCCTATTAGCTGATTGGATCAGCCAATAGGATTGAACTTCAATCCTATTGGCTGATTGCATCAGCCAATAGGATTTTTTCTACCTTAATTCCGATTGGCTGATAGAATTCTATCAGCCAATCGGAATCTAAGGGAAGCCATCTTGCACAGATAGCAACCCTACATACAAATACCAGCTATGGGCTAGATTACGAGTGGAGCAGTAGGTTGCACTCACGTTCAAGCATTAAAACTGCTATAAGTAATTTTTTGCTTTCTGAGATTCACGCTCGTATTATGAGATGAAAGGAAAAAGTTTGCACTCTCATGTTCATAACGTCACAGTAAAAAATAGACTTTGAGATGTTGTAAATGCATTCTCCCATAGACTTAAATAGGGCTGAAAAAGTAAAAAAAATACCTAGCAACCTCAAGTTACACAAACAAGATTGCGGTTATTTAAAAGTGTAACATAAGAAGATAATATTGTATATATATATATATATATATATATATATATATATATATATATAAATTTGATTATATATAGGTCTAGATATATACATATAGATATATGAATATCTATTTAAAAATACATAGAACATATTCCCCTTTGTGCAGAACATTGGAATGTGATATAATATATATATATATATATATATATATATTAATTAAATACACAGTTAAAC
This sequence comes from Bombina bombina, assembly GCF_027579735.1. Lineage (NCBI taxonomy): Eukaryota > Metazoa > Chordata > Amphibia > Anura > Bombinatoridae > Bombina > Bombina bombina. Next base: position 863,293,924 of record NC_069504.1, on the reverse strand, counting down.
ACTTATGAATATTGCATGAATATGGTTTTCCTGTTTTAACCTACTTAACTGCAAAGGGCTCCAATGCACGTTTATAGATGCATGCATATGTATTTAAGTGTTTATATGTCTGTAAATACGTATATAAACATAAACAATACTTATTTACACACACACATATATATATTTATATATATATATTTATTTATATATACATATTTAGATATGTGTATGTATGTATCTCTATGTTAAAGCTCTTTGTATTCTTTTTTTTAATAATACCTGAGACCTCATATTTTTAAGCCCTTATAACTTTTTAATGCAATATTGTATTTAATATTTTTTTATCAGACATTGTTATAAGTAACTGTACTTTTAAATGTTGATGCATTTTGTGACTTTAGCATAGTATATCAAGGGAATTAAGCACATTTGATAAGAGGAGTAAATTGGAAAAGCATTTAAAATAGCCTGTAATGTTCTACCTGATTCCTGAAAGAACAAAAATGGGTTTCATATCCCTTTAGTAGATTCCATAGGATGTAACTTGTAGTGTACTGCAAACATTTAAAAATAAATGCTCTCAAGAAATAGAAAATTATATTTTTATCAAGGCATAAATAATTTACTAGATTCATACTTTTTTTTCAGTTTGTAAACAAATAATGTAGTTATCCTCTTTCTTTGTCAATTACTTTGATCTGACACCAGATATTTGATATTAAAAGTATAATTTAAAATATCTAAATAGATAATTTCTAAGAATTAATAGTGCTGTTTTTCATGTTCTCAGTATACTGTAATTAAGCATTTTTTACTAGGTGACGAGCTTGTTTTTTTACGTCATATATGAAAATGTGAGGATTTTGAAGTTTACATTTATGCAGTGTGGTTTACATTTTCTAAGGGAGGCTTGTCTGTTTATCTGAGTAGTGGTCCTATTATAGATAGCTAGACCATTATGACACTGACAAATAAGACAAGTAGGCAACTTGGGAAATGGAGGCCTGCACTGAAATAAGCATGGACATAACTGCTAGGGGTTTTCGGATGATCCAGTTGCTGCTATCATTAACAGATATTCTTTGTGTCCTCATATATAAATATAGTTTTAGGTAGGAACCCTTTTAATATGTCAAGGGCACTTGGAACTCAGGCAAAATCTCGAATCATATGATATATGGAAGTCTTATTATTCTGAAGTAGTTCTGCTTTCATACACACCCAGTACAAAAAGAGTGGTGTCTTGCAGGGGAATAATATATTGTAATATTACAAATGTAAAGTGTTTTTTTCACTATAGGCAGGTTGTTTCGCCCTTGTTGGGGCTCTTCAGTATAATGTAGGTGCTATGTTATTGGACTCAAGCATTGATTTTAGGTTTATGGCTATATGACAGTTTTGCTGATGATTAGATTAATTTTCATAACCACACTTACAAAGCGTGAAATGAATGCTTGAGTAGAACAGCAACACCAACCATAGACAACCTGTTTGGCCCATTTGGGGCTCATCCCTCCATTGCATTAATTTAAGCAAAAAAATAATATACATATCTGTGCAAAATTGCAACACTAATTATTCAAAATCCATTTCAATATAATGGGCAGCCCTATAGCAAAGGGTGGAATGCTTGAGGACATCAGCATCAACCTTAATGACTTGAGTGAGAAAGAGCCCCAAAGTAGCAAGACAGGCTGCCTATGGTTGATGCTGTGATATTTAAGCCTCGTGTATTTCACATTTTGCTATACTACAGGTTTAAACTGACAGGAGCATAAGGGGTGCCATATTAAAAATGCATTTTGAATTAGTAATATACTCTGTGGGATAAGTTGTATATTATATCCATTGTAATACACACTGTAAAATGAGGAACACAACTGCAGGTTGAAAGTGATAGATTGTTTTCACAGATGTTATAGATTCCACTATGGTGAGAGGGGAATCTGTTTATCAGTGAGATTAATATATTCTTTGGTACTGCGTAATAATACACAGTATATGGCAGAGAAGTAGAAATGAAACTATTTTCCTACAGTCTCATTTGTTTGTGAGTTCTATTTGTCGTAACAGCTCAGTCAGAATCAGCATAGGATCAGTAATAAAGGTGGAAGTTCTTATTCAGGATTTTCTAATAAATATCAACAGGTCTACACAGTAATTAACCAAGCACAGTTTGTTATAGTTCACGAGTGTAAGGAAAAATTATACCTTCCAAGAGTCAATTCAACCCCCTCTTACTTCCTGAAGTAGTGTCCGTGTTGTTCCTTGCAGTACCTCCAATTGTTGTCTAACCGCTGCAACAGATTCGTCCCTCTGCCTGTCAGAGCAGTGTAGCAAGCGGTGTGTACAGAGAACCGGATGTGACGTATCGTCAGTTCAGTACAGTTCGTCACAGAGGATACTGGTAAGAGATAGAAACAAAGAAAAGTCACAGATCTTACCAACTTGTAATTCCACAGAACTACCTTTTAGATAAGACGCTGAGTTATCCCGTATTCAAGGATAAGGAAGCGGACACTTGTAGTGTGCTAGGGATTTGTACTGTGATCCAAGGTACTTCTACTTGATATTCTGAAATAAAGCAGGAAAGTAAATCAACAGGCTTGATATGTAACAAATAGGATCACAAGGCTTGTATTACACCTAACTTAGGCTAGGTTCCAGAATACTGAGCAAGGTGTGTTCTGAGAACAGGTGTTTTAAGAAAGGTGTGACCAATCAGTCTCCATGATGATGTAACGTTAAAGGGACAGTACTGCTTGACAAGTTAACCCCTTAAGGACCAAGGACGTACGCCACACGTCCTCATAAAAATACACTTAATGACCGAGGACGTGTGGCGTACGTCCTTGGTCTGGAAAGCAGCTGGAAGCGATCCTGCTCGCTTCCAGCTGCTTTCCGGTTATTGCAGTGATGCCTCGATATGGAGGCATCCTGCAATAACCCCCCTTGGCCATCCGATGCAGAGAGAGCCACTCTGTGGCCCTCTCTGCACCGGACATCGATGGCCGGTATCGTTGGTGGGTGGGAGCTTACGTGGGAGGCGGGTGGGCGGCCATCGGTGCTATGTGTGAAGTGGAGGGGGGCGGGATCGGGGGCGGGATCTACGGGGCGCGCACGGGAGCGCGCAAGTGCACGGGGGGTGGCGGGCGGGCGCGTGCACGGGGCGGGAGCGGGTGGGAACCGCTACACTACAGAAAAAAAAAGTTAAAAGCTAAAAAAAAATAAATGTAATTATTAAAAATGTTATCTAAGGGACCTGGAAGGGGTTGGGGGTTGGTCTTGGTGGGGGGGGGAAGCTACACTACAGAAAAGGGCATTTAAAAAAAAAAAAGGCACATTTTTTTACAAAACTGGGTACTGGCAGACAGCTGCCAGTACCCAAGATGGCGCCCATTGAGGCAGAGGGGAAGGGTTAGAGCTGTTTGGTGGGGGATCAGTGAGGTTGGGGTCTAAGGGGGGATCCTACACATAAGCATATGTAAATATGCTTTTTTTATTTTTAAAAAAGGGCCAAATACCTTTTATTTTAGTACTGGCAGAGTTTCTGCCAGTACTTAAGATGGCGGGGACAATTGTGGGGTGGGGGAGGGAAGAGAGCTGTTTGGGAGGGATCAGGGGGTCTGATGTTTCAGGTGGGAGGCTGAGCTCTACACTAAAGCCAAAATTAACCCTGCAAGCTCCCTACAAGCTACATAATTAACCCCTTCACTGCTAGCCATAATACACGTGTGATGCGCACCGGCATTTAGAGGCCTTCTAATTACCAAAAAGCAATGCCAAAGCCATATATGTCTGCTATTTCTGAACAAAGGGGATCCCAGAGAAGCATTTACAACCATTTGTGCCATAATTGCACAAGCTGTTTGTAAATAATTTCAGTGAGAAACCTAAAATTGAGAAAAAATTAACGTTTTTTTTAATTTGATCGCATTTGGCGGTGAAATGGTGGCATGAAATATACCAAAATTGGCCTAGATCAATACTTGGGGTTGTCTACTACACTACACTAAAGCTAAAACTACCCCAAAAAGCTCCCTACATGCTCCCTAATTAACCCCTTCACTGCTGGGCATAATACACGTGTGGTGCGCAGTGGCATTTAGCGGCCTTCTAATTACCAAAAAGCAACGCCAAAGTCATATATGTCTGCTATTTCTGAACAAAGGGGATCTCAGAGAAGAATTTACAACCATTTATGCCATAATTGCACAAGCTGTTTGTAAATAATTTAAGTTAGAAACCAAAAGTTTGTGAAAAAAATTGTGAAAAGTGAACGATTTTTTGTATTTGATTGCATTTGGCGGTGAAATGGTGGCATGAAATATACCAAAATGGGCCTAGATCAATACTTTGGGTTGTCTACTAAAAAAAAATATATACATGTCAATGGATATTCAGAGATTCCTGAAAGATATCAGTGTTCTAATGTAACTGTCGCTAATTTTGAAAAGAAATGGTTTGGAAATAGCAAAGTGCTACTTGTATTTATGGTCCTATAGTTTACAAAAAAAGCAAAGAACATGTAAACATTGGGTATTTCTAAAATCAGGACAAAATTTAGAAACTATTTAGCATGGGTGTTTTTTGGTGGTTGTAGATGTGTAACAGATTTTGGGGGTCAAAGTTGGAAAAAATGTGTTTTTTTCCATTTTTTCCTCATATTTTATAATTTTTTTTATAGTAAATTATAAGATATGATGAAAATAATGGTATCTTTAGAAAGTCCATTTAATGGCGAGAAAAACTGTATATAATATGTGTGGGTACAGTAAATGAGTAAGAGGAAAATTACAGCTAAACACAAACACCTCAAAAATGTAAAAATAGCCTTGGTCCCAAACGGACAGAAAATGGAAAAGTGCTGTGGTCATTAAGGGGTTAAAGAGACAGGAATCCCTGACATCCATTATATATTTATTCCTTGCTGAACTAATTAAACTGAGGGTTTATCTCACTCTATTAACAACAATACATTTATTTGGTACAATGGGAGTCCCTGCTCTAAAGGATTTCTATGGGTGTAAGTTCAGACCCTGCTCAAAGGAGCTCACAATCTAGTGTTTCAGTGCTTTGCTCAAAGAACTTACAATCTTGTATTTAAGGAGAACTTACCTCTGAGGACTTACAGTGTAGAGAATTAAAAGAAGTCCCTGATGTAAGACTGCACTCAGCATGTGACATAACATTTGCCCCTCTGAAATCTTCAATCTTCCTGCCACTGTCATAGAGTTTTCCAGTCTTTGTTATACTGCTTGCCATATATGAATCAGTCTATGCACATCTTGTAAGGATTTTTCATCCAATGCAAGAACATAGGTCCATGACACACTGTACTTTATAATGAAGTATTTTTTTCAGTTTCTAATCCTAGGCATAAAATACAGGACCATCCCATGACGTATCCAGTCTTGTGCTTCACTAGGACTCTCTGCTTCAAAAATTCAACAGTAGTACTTGTCCCACAGTGACTGTAGACATTCAAGTTTAGTGTCACAGACATGGCTCTCCTTGTTCCAGGGTGCTGCAGTTCTCATATAAAATTGCAAATCAGCTGCAAGGTGCTTATAACCTAGTAGTATTATTGGTGTCCCTACGTCAAGGCATTGCATTGAGGATATAAGTACAAACATAGTAATCATATCATTGTATTCTCTTCGCCAAGATCATTAACATTATTACATTATACAGATGTGTGCAGTGAGAGTGGATTTAAGCCATTCAATTTTATTTAATATCAGTTTATTAAAGTTATAGCCGTGTAAGTGTAATCATGCTTTATTGTTGGTGTTATGATTCATGTTCTAGTGTCACAGAGATGATTTTTATAGCTCATATCAATATGCCTTGAAAATTACAGAAAGCTTTAAACATACAGAACCAAATTAAAGCTAAAGATTTTTATGACATGGGCAAGTAAAGGAAAAGATCAACAGAAATGTGACCTCACTGCACATGTCTGTAGGCTCTTGGAGCAGTATGTGTGTTTACAATTGAGTGTGGTAATGAGATGTCTTGCTCAAAGAGCTTACAAACTTGTTAATCTCAGAAAATCTTACCTTAGATACTTACAGTTTAGTAATATAAAAATCCTTGAAGGAAATCTGCCATCAGCGCGTATACTGCTGGCCAGATGCGCATCAGTCTGATCTGAATTTATTTCAGATCGCCAGTTGCCTTTTCTTCATCCGGGTCAAGCAGAAAAAACAGCTGCCTCAAAGGCTGCACTTTACAGTACAGTGTTTAATGAGGGTCCCAGAACCAGTGAGTTTGCAGAGCAAGGACATCTGCCATCAGCGCGTATACTGCTGGCCAGATGTGCATCAGTCTGATCTGAATTTATTTCAGATCGCTAGTTGTCTTTTCTTCATCCGGGTCAAGCAGAACAAACAGCTGCATGCTGCACCTTACAGTACAGTGTTTAATGAGGGTCCCAGCATCAGTGAATTTACAGCGTGAGGACATCTGCCATCAGCAGATACTGCTGGCCAGATGCGCATCAGTCTGATCTGAATTTATTTCAGATTGTCAATTGTGTTTTCTTCGTCCGGGTCAAGTAGAACAAACAGCTGCATCAGATGCTGCACCTTACAATACAGTGTTTAATGAGGGTCTCGGCACCAGTGAGTTTGCAGCGTGAGGACATCTGCCTTGCTTTAGAGCATTTGCAAACTAATGATGTAGTAATCCTTAAAGCTGGTTTAAAGCCTTTACTGCCAGCTGCAAGTCTTATAAAGATATGTAGAAGAAGCACAGAAAAGCATTGGTGTGTTCTACAGTTATGGCTATAATACTTATAATGCTATAATATGTTTAAAATAATTATTTAAAAAATTTAAATATTTATTAAATTATATGTATTTTTAAATAAAGGTGTGAAGATAATGATCATTATTAGGTACGGTTTGTATGCTATGTTTTGTCTCAGAGTACTGGTGCCCATAGGAAACTACAAAGTTTAAACTATTACTTCTGTCCTTTATCTGTATTATTTTACAATGTATATAAATGTGATTTAATATTATTCAGTTACTGATTTGGGGTGATCATGGTAATACAACCTGTAGTAATTGGTGTTCATACCTGCAGCTCCCTCCGGACACCACTTGCATTGTGTTGGAGGTAGTCACTGTTCTTATCTTCATACCAGCACATACTGGCCTAGATTTGGAGTTCGGCGGTAGCCGTCAAAACCAGCGTTAGAGGCTCCTAACGCTGGTTTTGGGCGTCCGCTGGTATTTGGAGTCAGTGATTAAAGGGTCTAACGCTCACTTTTCAGCCGCGACTTTTCCATACCGCAGATCCCCCTACGCCATTTGCGTAGCCTATATTTTCAATGGGATCTTTCTAACGCTGGTATTTAGAGTCGTTTCTGAAGTGAGCGTTAGAAATCTAACGACAAAACTCCAGCCGCCTGAAAATAGCAGGAGTTAAGAGCTTTCTGGCTAACGCCGGTTTATAAAGCTCTTAACTACTGTACCCTAAAGTACACTAACACCCATAAACTACCTATGTACCCCTAAACCGAGCTCCCCCCACATCGCCGCCACTCGATTAAAATTTTTAACCCCTAATCTGCCGACCGCCACCTACGTTATACTTATGTACCCCTAATCTGCTGCCCCTAACCCCGCCGACCCCTGTATTACATTTATTAACCCCTAACTTGCCCCCCACAACGTCGCCGCCAGCTACTTAAAATAATTAACCCCTAATCTTCCGACCGCAAAGCGCCGCCACCTACGTTATCCCTATGTACCCCTAATCTGCTACCCCTAACACCGCCGACCCCTATATTATATTTATTAACCCCTAATCTGCCCCCCTCAACGTCGCCGACACCTGCCTACACTTATTAACCCCTAATCTGCCGAGCGGACCTGAGCGCTACTATAATAAATGTATTAACCCCTAATCCGCCTCACTAACCCTATCATAAATAGTATTAACCCCTAATCTGCCCTCCCTAACATCGCCGACACCTAACTTCAATTATTAACCCCTAATCTGCCGACCGGAGCTCACCGCTATTCTAATAAATGTATTAACCCCTAAAGCTAAGTCTAACCCTAACACTAACACCCCCCTAAGTTAAATATAATTTTTATCTAACGAAATAAATTAACTCTTATTAAATAACTTATTCCTATTTAAAGCTAAATACTTACCTGTAAAATAAATCCTAATATAGCTACAATATAAATTATAATTATATTATAGCTATTTTAGGATTAATATTTATTTTACAGGCAACTTTGTAATTATTTTAACCAGGTACAATAGCTATTAAATAGTTAAGAACTATTTAATAGTTACCTAGTTAAAATAATAACAAATTTACCTGTAAAATAAATCCTAACCTAAGTTATAATTAAACCTAACACTACCCTATCAATAAAATAATTAAATAAACTACCTACAATTAACCTAACACTACACTATCAATAAATTAATTAAACACAATTCCTGTTCCGATCAGCAAATAGAATGCGAGCTCAATCTGATTGGCTGATTGGATCGGCCAATCGGATTGAACTAGATTCTGATTGGCTGATTCCATCAGCCAATCAGAAAATTCCTACCTTAATTCCGATTGGCTGATAGAATCCTATCAGCCAATCGGAATTCGAGGGACGCCATCTTGGATGACGTCCCTTAAAGGAACAGTCATTCGTCGTTCAGTCGTCGGTCCGGATGGATGTTCCGCGCTGGATGTCTTCAGGATCCTGCCGCTTCGCTCCGGATGGAAGAAGATCGAAGATGCCGCTTGGAGAAGATGTTTGCCGGTCCGGATGTCCTCTTCTTGCCGGATAGGAGGAAGACTTTGGAGCCTCTTCTGGACCGGATTATGGATCGCCAACCCCCGCTTGGGTTGGATGAAGATCTTGGAGCCAGGACGGATCGGTGATACCTGGATGGTGAAGACAAGGTAGGAAGATCTTCAGGGGCTTAGTGTTAGGTTTATTTAAGGGGGGTTTGGGTTAGATTAGGGGTATGTGGGTGGTGGGTTGTAATGTTGGGGGGGGGGGGTATTGTATGTTTTTTTTTACAGGCAAAAGAGCTGAAATTCTTGGGGCATGCCCCGCAAAGGGCCCTGTTCAGGGCTGGTAAGGTAAAAGAGCTTGTAACTTTTTTAATTTAGAATAGGGTAGGGAATTTTTTATTTTGGGGGGCTTTGTAATTTTATTAGGGGGCTTAGAGTAGGTGTAATTAGTTTAAAATTGTTGTAATATTTTTCTTATGTTTGTAAATATTTTTTTTTTTTCTGTAACTTAGTTCTTTTTTATTTTTTGTACTTTAGCTAGTTTATTTAATTGTATTTATTTGTAGGAATTGTGTTTAATTAATTTATTGATAGTGTAGTGTTAGGTTAATTGTAGGTAATTGTAGGTAGTTTATTTAATTATTTTATTGATAGGGTAGTGTTAGGTTTAATTATAACTTAGGTTAGGATTTATTTTACAGGTAAATTTGTTATTATTTTAACTAGGTAACTATTAAATAGTTCTTAACTATTTAATAGCTATTGTACCTGGTTAAAATAATTACAAAGTTGCCTGTAAAATAAATATTAATCCTAAAATAGCTATAATATAATTATAATTTATATTGTAGCTATATTAGGATTTATTTTACAGGTAAGTATTTAGCTTTAAATAGAAATAAGTTATTTAATAAGAGTTAATTTATTTCGTTAGATAAATATTATATTTAACTTAGGGGGGTGTTAGTGTTAGGGTTAGACTTAGCTTTAGGGGTTAATCCATTTATTAGAATAGCGGTGAGCTCCGATCGGAAGATTAGGGGTTAATAATTGAAGTTAGGTGTCGGCGATGTTAGGGAGGGCAGATTAGGGGTTAATACTATTTATGATAGGGTTAGTGAGGCGGATTAGGGGTTAATAACTTTATTATAGTAGCGCTCAGGTCCGCTCGGCAGATTAGGGGTTAATAAGTGTAGGCAGGTGTCGGCGACGTTGTGGGGGGCAGGTTAGGGGTTAATAAATATAATATAGGGGTCGGCGGTGTTAGGGGTAGCAGATTAGGGGTACATAGGGATAACGTAGGTGGCGGCGGTTTACGGAGCGGCAGATTAGGGGTTTAAAAAAATATGCAGGGGTCAGCGATAGCGGGGGCGGCAGATTAGGGGTTAATATGTGTAAGGTTAGGGGTGTTTAGACTCGGGGTACATGTTAGGGTGTTAGGTGCAGATGTAGGAAGTGTTTCCCCATAGGAAACAATGGGGCTGCGTTAGGAGCTGAACGCTGCTTTTTTGCAGGTGTTAGGTTTTTTTTCAGCTCAAACAGCCCCATTGTTTCCTATGGGGGAATCGTGCACGAGCACGTTTTTTAGGCCGGCCGCGTCCGTAAGCAACTCTGGTATCGAGAGTTGCATTTGCGGTAAAAATGCTCTACGCTCCTTTTTTGGAGCCTAACGCAGCATTTGTTTGAACTCTCGATACCAGAGTTAATTTTATGGTGCGGCCAGAAAAAAGCCCGCGGAGCGTTAACAGCCCTTTTACCGCCGAACTCCAAATCTAGGCCACTATATACAGAGCTGTGGTTGTAAAGCACTAGCTATACTGTAATGTGCTAGCTGTGAAATACAGATATTAGATAACTAATATTTACATATCAGTGATTACTGAAGCTCATCAGGATCATTCTGGCAACTCTAATAAAGTGAGCAGCAGTTATGAGTGTGGAGGCTTTGTGTTGTCAGTTGGTTTTGTGACATAACTGCTGCATCACATAAGTCACTCCCCTAAGCCTGTCACCATGACAACCAGGCATCACATTATACCATGACTGTCAGTTTAACCTTTAGTTATGTTATTAATGTAGCTTTAACATAAGATGTTTAATTATGCATAATAAAACAACTGTGTAATATACTGATTATTTATTTTGCCCTTTATATGTAATTTAGCTCTGTAAATTGTACATTGAGTTGGAACTGCATCCTGCTGACTTTTTAGAGCTTACTCTGCATCAAATATTTTCCTAATTGGCTTTAATGGATAACAACGGCAAAACAATTCACTTTATACTAACTTAATGGCAATTATTAGCCTTGTTGTCTGCCGACAGAAACTTACTTGGCTCCTCCAAATAAGGCGAGCATTGGGGACAGTTTTTCTATTGAAAACCAATTGCAGTAAACGGGATTTTATTTTGTTAAACAAATTTTTACACTTGGCTGATATGTTATTCTGTAGGACGGTAACAGAAATGTCTTGTAATTACAAGGTGTTTACTGTCCCTTTAAGTTCTAACAAAACTCCCATTATAAATCCTGAGTTTTCAGTGCTTATATGTTGGGAATAGATTATTAAAATTACATGAACTGCTTTGGTGTGGTAATATCTACAGAGATATGGCTGAGCCTCAGGATCATGTCACGTGGTTGCCTCTGGGGTTACCATCCATACTAATTTGCGTATGTAATTGTGCAGTGTAGCTAAGAAACTACAGGTGCTAGGTCTGTCATTATTTAATAGTAGATTCCCCACATTTAAAAGCCTTTATGTCTGTATCAATTTTATATTAATTAAAGTTGATTTGAACCATACAAATAGGGTGTCCAGTATCTTAGCAGGCTGTCCAGTACAATCTGTACAAAAATACTGGACACTAGAAATATGGCTTAAAAAAAGGTTACACTGTGCATTTTCTATTATATGTGTTACAGGCAACCATGGGGTGTTCAATCATTTCTGGGTGTTTACTTCTGGCAGCCAAGGGGGTCACATCACTACTACGTACATGTGTTTCTGGCAACCAAGGAGTGAAAAATATATGTGGTGGGATCAAGGGTGGGGTCTAAGGTTGAGCTTTTGTGGGGACATTGTGTGAGACTAGCTACATCCAGTGTCCAGTCACTTATAGGTCATCCACTATTTTATGGAGCACAGCTGGCAACCCTATCTATGATAGATAGCACTCTCCCTGCTCCTCTTTATAATAGATAGCTCTTTCCCTGCTCCTCTCTATGATAGATAGCTCTCTCCCTGCTCCTCTATATGATAGATAGCTCTCTGGTTGCTCCTCTCTATGATAGATAGCTCTCTGCTTGCTCCTCTCTATGATGCACAGTGGCAAAGCTATATATCACTCTGCTTCTCTCACACAGCTATATATTATTCTCTACAGTGTTTAATGAGGGTCCCAGCACCAGTGAATTTACAGCGTGAGGACATCTGCCATCAGCAGATACTGCTGGCCAGATGCGCATCAGTCTGATCTGAATTTATTTCAGATCGTCAATTGCCTTTTCTTCGTCCGGGTCAAGTAGAACAAACAGCTGCATCAGATGCTGCACCTTACAGTACAGTGTTTAATAAGGGTCTCAGCACCAGTGAGTTTGCAGCGTAAGGACATCTACCTTGCTTTAGAGCATTTGCAAACTAATGATGTAGTAATCCTTAAAGCTGGTTTAAAGCCTTTAGTGCCAGCTGCAAGTCTTATAAAGATATGTAGAAGAAGCACAGAAAAGCATTGGTGTGTTCTACAGTTATGACTATAATACTTATAATGCTATAATATGTTTAAAATAATTATTTAAAAAATTAAAATATTTATTAAATTATATGTATGTTTAAATAAAGGTGTGAACCCCAAAGATATAGTCGACTCATTTGCAGCCTATTATGGCTCTTTATATGACGGTCGAAAGGTAACCAAAACAGAAATGATTCAGAAATCCCTTGACACTTTCCTAGAGGAGGCAGCCTTACCCAAGATCAGCAAACAAGAACTAGACTCTTTAAACACTGACATTACAGATAGAGAGGTTCTAGGGGTTCTTAAAGATTTAAAACCAGGCAAGGCGGCAGGCCCCGACGGTTTCCCAGGGGAATACTACAAACACTTTAAACCATTCCTCACCAAACATGTAGTACAATTCTGTAACTCTATATTAAAAGGCCATAAGATCCCTTCTGAACTGTTAGACGCCAAAATAATAGTTCTCCCGAAACCAGGCAAAGACAAGATGCGGTGTCAAAATTATAGACCAATATCCTTAATAAATCAGGATCTAAAAATCTTCACTAAGATCTTAGCCAACCGTCTTAAGCCCCTACTTCCCAGACTGGTTCACCCAGACCAGGTCGGATTCATTCAAAATAGGGAAGCCCCAGATAATGTCAGGAGAATGGTATCCTTGATTGACTACATGCACAAGACAAAAATGCCTTCTCTGCTCCTCTCTTTGCTCCTCTCTTTGGATGCGGAGAAGGCGGAGAAGGCGTTTGACAGGGTCGACTGGACATATATGCAAGCAGTGTTATGCAAGCAGTGTTCCGATCAGCCAATAGAATGCGAGCTCAATCTGATTGGCTGATTGGATCGGCCAATCGGATTGAACTAGATTCTGATTGGCTGATTCCATCAGCCAATCAGAAAATTCCTACCTTAATTCCGATTGGCTGATAGAATCCTATCAGCCAATCGGAATTCGAGGGACGCCATCTTGGATGACGTCCCTTAAAGGAACAGTCATTCGTCGTTCAGTCGTCGGTCCGGATGGATGTTCCGCGCTGGATGTCTTCAGGATCCTGCCGCTTCGCTCCGGATGGAAGAAGATCGAAGATGCCGCTTGGAGAAGATGTTTGCCGGTCCGGATGTCCTCTTCTTGCCGGATAGGAGGAAGACTTTGGAGCCTCTTCTGGACCGGATTATGGATCGCCAACCCCCGCTTGGGTTGGATGAAGATCTTGGAGCCAGGACGGATCGGTGATACCTGGATGGTGAAGACAAGGTAGGAAGATCTTCAGGGGCTTAGTGTTAGGTTTATTTAAGGGGGGTTTGGGTTAGATTAGGGGTATGTGGGTGGTGGGTTGTAATGTTGGGGGGGGGGTATTGTATGTTTTTTTTTACAGGCAAAAGAGCTGAAATTCTTGGGGCATGCCCCGCAAAGGGCCCTGTTCAGGGCTGGTAAGGTAAAAGAGCTTGTAACTTTTTTAATTTAGAATAGGGTAGGGAATTTTTTATTTTGGGGGGCTTTGTTATTTTATTAGGGGGCTTAGAGTAGGTGTAATTAGTTTAAAATTGTTGTAATATTTTTCTTATGTTTGTAAATATTTTTTTTTTTTCTGTAACTTAGTTCTTTTTTATTTTTTGTACTTTAGCTAGTTTATTTAATTGTATTTATTTGTAGGAATTGTGTTTAATTAATTTATTGATAGTGTAGTGTTAGGTTAATTGTAGGTAATTGTAGGTAGTTTATTTAATTATTTTATTGATAGGGTAGTGTTAGGTTTAATTATAACTTAGGTTAGGATTTATTTTACAGGTAAATTTGTTATTATTTTAACTAGGTAACTATTAAATAGTTCTTAACTATTTAATAGCTATTGTACCTGGTTAAAATAATTACAAAGTTGCCTGTAAAATAAATATTAATCCTAAAATAGCTATAATATAATTATAATTTATATTGTAGCTATATTAGGATTTATTTTACAGGTAAGTATTTAGCTTTAAATAGAAATAAGTTATTTAATAAGAGTTAATTTATTTCGTTAGATAAATATTATATTTAACTTAGGGGGGTGTTAGTGTTAGGGTTAGACTTAGCTTTAGGGGTTAATCCATTTATTAGAATAGCGGTGAGCTCCGATCGGAAGATTAGGGGTTAATAATTGAAGTTAGGTGTCGGCGATGTTAGGGAGGGCAGATTAGGGGTTAATACTATTTATGATAGGGTTAGTGAGGCGGATTAGGGGTTAATAACTTTATTATAGTAGCGCTCAGGTCCGCTCGGCAGATTAGGGGTTAATAAGTGTAGGCAGGTGTCGGCGACGTTGTGGGGGGCAGGTTAGGGGTTAATAAATATAATATAGGGGTCGGCGGTGTTAGGGGTAGCAGATTAGGGGTACATAGGGATAACGTAGGTGGCGGCGGTTTACGGAGCGGCAGATTAGGGGTTTAAAAAAATATGCAGGGGTCAGCGATAGCGGGGGCGGCAGATTAGGGGTTAATATGTGTAAGGTTAGGGGTGTTTAGACTCGGGGTACATGTTAGGGTGTTAGGTGCAGATGTAGGAAGTGTTTCCCCATAGGAAACAATGGGGCTGCGTTAGGAGCTGAACGCTGCTTTTTTGCAGGTGTTAGGTTTTTTTTCAGCTCAAACAGCCCCATTGTTTCCTATGGGGGAATCGTGCACGAGCACGTTTTTGAGGCCGGCCGCGTCCGTAAGCAACTCTGGTATCGAGAGTTGCATTTGCGGTAAAAATGCTCTACGCTCCTTTTTTGGAGCCTAACGCAGCATTTGTTTGAACTCTCGATACCAGAGTTAATTTTATGGTGCGGCCAGAAAAAAGCCCGCGGAGCGTTAACAGCCCTTTTACCGCCGAACTCCAAATCTAGGCCACTATATACAGAGCTGTGGTTGTAAAGCACTAGCTATACTGTAATGTGCTAGCTGTGAAATACAGATATTAGATAACTAATATTTACATATCAGTGATTACTGAAGCTCATCAGGATCATTCTGGCAACTCTAATAAAGTGAGCAGCAGTTATGAGTGTGGAGGCTTTGTGTTGTCAGTTGGTTTTGTGACATAACTGCTGCATCACATAAGTCACTCCCCTAAGCCTGTCACCATGACAACCAGGCATCACATTATACCATGACTGTCAGTTTAACCTTTAGTTATGTTATTAATGTAGCTTTAACATAAGATGTTTAATTATGCATAATAAAACAACTGTGTAATATACTGATTATTTATTTTGCCCTTTATATGTAATTTAGCTCTGTAAATTGTACATTGAGTTGGAACTGCATCCTGCTGACTTTTTAGAGCTTACTCTGCATCAAATATTTTCCTAATTGGCTTTAATGGATAACAACGGCAAAACAATTCACTTTATACTAACTTAATGGCAATTATTAGCCTTGTTGTCTGCCGACAGAAACTTACTTGGCTCCTCCAAATAAGGCGAGCATTGGGGACAGTTTTTCTATTGAAAACCAATTGCAGTAAACAGGATTTTATTTTGTTAAACAAATTTTTACACTTGGCTGATATGTTATTCTGTAGGACGGTAACAGAAATGTCTTGTAATTACAAGGTGTTTACTGTCCCTTTAAGTTCTAACAAAACTCCCATTATAAATCCTGAGTTTTCAGTGCTTATATGTTGGGAATAGATTATTAAAATTACATGAACTGCTTTGGTGTGGTAATATCTACAGAGATATGGCTGAGCCTCAGGATCATGTCACGTGGTTGCCTCTGGGGTTACCATCCATACTAATTTGCGTATGTAATTGTGCAGTGTAGCTAAGAAACTACAGGTGCTAGGTCTGTCATTATTTAATAGTAGATTCCCCACATTTAAAAGCCTTTATGTCTGTATCAATTTTATATTAATTAAAGTTGATTTGAACCATACAAATAGGGTGTCCAGTATCTTAGCAGGCTGTCCAGTACAATCTGTACAAAAATACTGGACACTAGAAATATGGCTTAAAAAAAGGTTACACTGTGCATTTTCTATTATATGTGTTACAGGCAACCATGGGGTGTTCAATCATTTCTGGGTGTTTACTTCTGGCAGCCAAGGGGGTCACATCACTACTACGTACATGTGTTTCTGGCAACCAAGGAGTGAAAAATATATGTGGTGGGATCAAGGGTGGGGTCTAAGGTTGAGCTTTTGTGGGGACATTGTGTGAGACTAGCTACATCCAGTGTCCAGTCACTTATAGGTCATCCACTATTTTATGGAGCACAGCTGGCAACCCTATCTATGATAGATAGCACTCTCCCTGCTCCTCTTTATAATAGATAGCTCTTTCCCTGCTCCTCTCTATGATAGATAGCTCTCTCCCTGCTCCTCTATATGATAGATAGCTCTCTGGCTGCTCCTCTCTATGATAGATAGCTCTCTGCTTGCTCCTCTCTATGATGCACAGTGGCAAAGCTATATATCACTCTGCTTCTCTCACACAGCTATATCTTATTCTCTACAGTGTTTAATGAGGGTCCCAGCACCAGTGAATTTACAGCGTGAGGACATCTGCCATCAGCAGATACTGCTGGCCAGATGCGCATCAGTCTGATCTGAATTTATTTCAGATCGTCAATTGCCTTTTCTTCGTCCGGGTCAAGTAGAACAAACAGCTGCATCAGATGCTGCACCTTACAGTACAGTGTTTAATAAGGGTCTCAGCACCAGTGAGTTTGCAGCGTAAGGACATCTACCTTGCTTTAGAGCATTTGCAAACTAATGATGTAGTAATCCTTAAAGCTGGTTTAAAGCCTTTAGTGCCAGCTGCAAGTCTTATAAAGATATGTAGAAGAAGCACAGAAAAGCATTGGTGTGTTCTACAGTTATGACTATAATACTTATAATGCTATAATATGTTTAAAATAATTATTTAAAAAATTAAAATATTTATTAAATTATATGTATGTTTAAATAAAGGTGTGAACCCCAAAGATATAGTCGACTCATTTGCAGCCTATTATGGCTCTTTATATGACGGTCGAAAGGTAACCAAAACAGAAATGATTCAGAAATCCCTTGACACTTTCCTAGAGGAGGCAACCTTACCCAAGATCAGCAAACAAGAACTAGACTCTTTAAACACTGACATTACAGATAGAGAGGTTCTAGGGGTTCTTAAAGATTTAAAACCAGGCAAGGCGGCAGGCCCCGACGGTTTCCCAGGGGAATACTACAAACACTTTAAACCATTCCTCACCAAACATGTAGTACAATTCTGTAACTCTATATTAAAAGGCCATAAGATCCCTTCTGAACTGTTAGACACCAAAATAATAGTTCTCCCGAAACCAGGCAAAGACAAGATGCGGTGTCAAAATTATAGACCAATATCCTTAATAAATCAGGATCTAAAAATCTTCACTAAGATCTTAGCCAACCGTCTTAAGCCCCTACTTCCCAGACTGGTTCACCCAGACCAGGTCGGATTCATTCAAAATAGGGAAGCCCCAGATAATGTCAGGAGAATGGTATCCTTGATTGACTACATGCACAAGACAAAAATGCCTTCTCTGCTCCTCTCTTTGGATGCGGAGAAGGCGTTTGACAGGGTCGACTGGACATATATGCAAGCAGTGTTAACTAATATAGGCATATCGGGAGAATTTATGAGTGCAATTCAAAATATATATTCTACTCCCTCAGCAAGTGTGCGAGCCATGGGTCACCAATCCGAAAGATTTGCTGTCCTTAACGGGACCCGTCAGGGCTGCCCTTTATCCCCACTATTGTTTGCGCTCTGCATTGAACCCCTAGCCCAACATATCAGAAGATCCCCTGATATAACTGGTATTAAAATTAAACAAAAAGAATACAAACTCACACTCTTCGCGGATGATGTCTTGCTCTCCATATCAAGACCATTAATGACTCTCCCGAACCTCTACCAAACCCTTAACTCTTTCTCCTCCATATCAGGCTATAAAATTAACCTAGAGAAATGTGAAGCATTACCTATTCACCTCCCGGACCATACCAAAAAACTGATTGAGGCCAATTTCGAATTTAAATGGGCTAAAAACCTCCTCAGATACTTAGGAATCAATTTAACCACAAGCTCATCGACACTATACAAGGCAAACTATCCCCCTATGTATAAATCTATTAAACAAGACCTAAATAACTGGAGTAAATTAAGATTCACATGGTTTGGTAGACTATCGGCAGTCAAAATGATGATATTACCAAGGATCCTATATCTATTTCGCACACTACCAATTAGAATACCAGCCCCAGACTTGGACGACATACAAAAACATTTAATTAATTTTATAAGGGGAAACAAAAAGGCTAGAATCCCATCGGCAATCCTCTCTAGGAACAGACAGTTGGGAGGAGTAGGGGCCCCAAACCTCAAGCACTATTATAAGGCAGCTAGATTAGCACAGACTGCACTTCTTAACGATCCCAACAAAGATATTATTTGGACTCATCTGGAAACAGATATTGCGGGAATTATCCCACGAGACATGATTCTCTGGGACCCTAAACGGTGCCTTAATAGGACACAGCACGAATACCCAGTAATAGACTTCATGATTAAACACTGGTCTAGACTGACTACTTCTCTGACTCTACTCCCCGAGCACTCTGCCAAAGCTACACTCACCAGTTTAGTTAGACATGAACTGATCCCCATTATCCAGAAATGGGAAAACAGAGGACTCTATAGAATAGCTGATCTTATAGTAGGAGGTAAAATGATGAGTTACACACAACTACAAGAAAAACTGCAGCCAATCAAATTAGAATGGTTTTTATACTTGCAACTCAGTTCCATCATTCACCCTATCTTGCCTTCCATAACTAAAAATTTACCCTCTGCACTAGAGAGCATATGCAGTACCTCATCTAGGCCCAAGAACACCATCTCCAGGCTCTATCGAGCAATCCAACTAGCAACAGACAATGCTAAATCCACCATACAAACTAAATGGGAACGGGATATCAATAGGGAGATGGAGACTCAAGAATGGCATGTAACCCTATCTAGTACGGGGAAGGGATTAATAAGTGCTGATATGTGGGAAAATTGCATTAAGACCAGTTTTCGATGGTATCTAACGCCACAGATAACCTCACACTCCACTAAAGATAGATCCAGACTCTGCTATAGAGGTTGTGGGGAGGTCGGGGACTATAAACATATGTGGTGGGACTGCTCACATACACGCAGGGTGTGGAACCAACTATCACGGTTCTTAAGCTCTATTATAGACAGCCCTATTAAGCTCACCATGGAACAAGCTTTACTCCACGTCAGACTTAAAGAATTTAACAAATACATTAACTTATTCATCAGGATAACATGTACAGCCACAAGGATATGTATAGCCCGCCATTGGCGGGAGAGCGCCCCGTCCTGGGAAGAAATTAAACTAAAACTTAAATTTTATTATAACATGTCAGAGCAGGCAGCATTTCTTCTAGATACGCAAGAAACTTTTCAGAGAGTATGGTATTACTGGATATTACATAATGTGTCCTAACTCACTAGGCGAGGCTAATAGAACCCCCCACTATGACTGTCCTACCAATTGGATTTTAAAGCCCCCAAACACGATAGATAAAAACTAGATCAAAAGGAGACACACTAAATCCACAATCTTGAATTAAGAGGAGCAGAATGGTAAGGTGAAACCCCTTCATCTACACTGTACTTCTCCCTTTCTCTCTCTCTCTCTTTGCTCCATCTAATCCTTTTCCCTCTTCACCTTCTCTTTATTTTATTATTCTTCATCCTGGAAGCATACAACCAGTTTGAGCTTTAAAAGCAACTCAATTGAGTACAAGATTACTTCAATCCCAGCTACAAAAGAAAACTCTTCACTGTATAGACTAATGTTTCACATTGTTGGGTGTTATTAAGCCCTTTTTCTTTTCTTTTTTTGATGTTGTTTTTTTTTTTGAAAGAACGATCTTACTTATGTTACTCACTATGTAATCTTAGAGAACCAGGATTTCTGTTTTCCTGATCTGTTAATTTTCTGTCTTATATTTCTTATTGTTATTATGCACATGCTACAAAATAATAAAAATTACTTTATCATAAATAAAGGTGTGAAGATAATGATCATTATTAGGTACGGTTTGTATGCTATGTTTTGTCTCAGAGTACTGGTGCCCATAGGAAACTACAAAGTTTAAGCTATTACTTCTGTCCTTTATCTGTATTATTTTACAATGTATATAAATGTGATTTAATATTATTCAGTTACTGATTTGGGGTGATCATGGTAATACAACCTGTAGTAATTGGTGTTCATACCTGCAGCTCCCTCCGGATACCACTTGCATTGTGTTGGAGGTAGTCACTGTTCTTCAACATACCAGCACATACTGTATACAGAGCTGTGGTTGTAAAGCACTAGCTATACTGTAGTGTGCTAGCTGTGAAATACAGATATTAGATAACTAATATTTACATATCAGTGATTACTGAAGCTCATCAGGATCATTCTGGCAACTCTAGTAAAGTGAGCAGCAGTTATGAGTGTGGAGGCTTTGTGTTGTCAGTTGGTTTTGTGACATAACTGCTGCATCACATAAGCCACTCCCCTAAGCCTGTCACCATGACAACCAGGCATCACATTATAAAATGACTGTCAGTTTAGCCTTTAGTTATGTTATTAGTGTAGCTTTAACATAAGATGTTTAATTATGCATAATAAAACAACTGTGTAATATACTGATTATTTATTTTGCCCTTTATATGTAATTTAGCTCTGTAAATTGTACATTGAGTTGGAACTGCATCCTCCTGACTTTTTAGAGCTTACTCTGCATCAAATATTTTCCTAATTGGCTTTAATAGATAACAACGGCAAAACAATTCACTTTATACTAACTTAATGGCAATTATTAGCCTTGTTGTCTGCCGACTGAAACTTACTTGGCTCCTCCAAATAAGGCGAGCATTGGGGACAGTTTTTCTATTGAAAACCAATTGCAGTAAACAGGATTTTATTTTGTTAAACACATTTTTACACTTGGCTGATATGTTATTCTGTAGGACGGTAACAGAAATGTCTTGTAATTACAAGGTGTTTACTGTCCCTTTAAGTTCTAACAAAACTCCCATTATAAATCCTGAGTTTTCAGTGCTTATATGTTGGGAATAGATTATTAAAATTACATGAACTGCTTTGGTGTGGTAATATCTACAGAGATATGGCTGAGCCTCAGGATCATGTCACGTGATTGCCTCTGGGGTTACCATCCATACTAATTTGCGTATGTAATTGTGCAGTGTAGCTAAGAAACTACAGGTGCTAGGTCTGTCATCATTTAATAGTAGATTCCCCACATTTAGAAGCCTTTATGTCTGTATCAATTTTATATTAATTAAAGTCCAGTACAATCTGTACAAAAATACTGGACACTAGAAATATGGCTCAAAAAAGGTTAAGCTGTGTATTTTCTATTATATGTGTTACAGGCAACCATGGGGGTGTTCAATCATTTCTGGGTGTTTACTTCTGGCAGCCAAGGGGGTCACATCACTACTACGTACATGTGTTTCTGGCAACCAAGGAGTGAAAAATATATGTGGTGGGATCAAGGGTGGGGTCTAAGGTTGAGCTTTTGTGGGGACATTGTGTGAGAGTAGCTACATCCAGTGTCCAGTCACTTATAGGTCATCACAGCACAGCTGGCAACCCTATCTATGATAGATAGCTCTCTCCCTGCTCCTCTCTATGATAGATAGCTCTCTCCCTTCTCCTCTTTATAATAGATAGCTCTCTCCCTGCTCCTCTCTATGATAGATAGCTCTCTCCCTGCTCTTCTCTATGATAGATAGCTCTCTTTATGCTCCTCTCTTTAATAGATAGCTCTCTTTATGCTCCTCTCTTTGATATATAGCTCTCTTTATGCTCCTCTCTTTGATAGATAGCTCTCTTTATGCTCCTCTCTTTGATAGATAGCTCTCTGCCTGCTCCTCTCTATGATAGATAGCTCTCTGCTTGCTCCTCTCTATGATGCACAGTGGCACAGCTATATATCACTCTGCTTCTCTCACACAGCTATATCTTATTCTCTTTGATAGACAGCTGTCTCTAACCCTGCTCCTCTTTATGATGCACAGCTATAATCACTGTTTTTTTTCAACAGCTATCGCTTATTCTGTTCTTCTCTATGTCTCTCACACTGTTCCTCTCTATAATATACAGCTATCTCTCAGTGTGCTCCTCTCTATGATCCACAAATATTTCTCATTCTGTTCCTCATTATGATATAAAGCTATTTCTCATACCGTTCTGTCTATAACATTCACAGCTCTCTCTCCCTACTCTTATAATATACAGGTATCTCTTACTGTGTTCCTCTTTGGATAAAATACACAGCTATTTCTCACTCTGCTCCAATATAATATACATAGCAATCCCTCACTTTGCTTGCAAACATGATACACAGCTATCTCTCTCTGTGCGGATGTACTATAATTCACATTTACCTTTCACTCTACTCTTACAAAACATTTGTATTTTGCTCTAAGAAAGCCATTTTTACTCCTCTCAGGTTCTGTACCATGATAACACCTTCACAATGGGACAGAGCGTTACACGCAGAGCAGAAGAAGACACTGACAAAAAGGATATTTTGCTTCGCTGTGTGCAAAGCATGCCAAGTGATGAAGAAATAGCCTATAATACTTGCTATAGTGCTGGTGAGATTCCTATGATTACATTTTGCATAATATATTTTACATACATTAACAGTAATACTTTTCAATTAAGACTAATGTTGAAGCGAAATTTGAGTATGTTTTCTTAGGTGCGTCTGAAAGAGAGAATTTTAAAATGTATTACAGTTTGTTTGTAAAAGTTTTTATCAGCAGTTTAAGGGCTAGATTACAAGTTTGCGGGCTCACGGTAAATAACCAGACATTATAAGTGCTCGCGATAGCAATTACCGCTCCGTAAAATAAAGGGATACTAAACCCAAAAATATTATTTCATGATTCAGATAGAGCATGCAATTTTAAGCAACTTTCTAATTTACTCCTATTATTATTTTTCTTTGTTCTCTTGCTATCTTTATTTGAAAAAGCAGGACTCTAAGCTTAAAAGCCAGCCCAATTTTTGATCAGCACTCTGAGTAGCGCTTGCTTATTGGTGACTACATTCAGCCACCAATCACCAAGCACTACCCAGGTGCTGAACCAAAAATGGTCTGGCTCCTAAGCTTACATTCTTGCTTTTGAAATAAAGATACCAAAAGAACAAAGTAAAATGGGTAATTGGAGTAAATTAGAAATTTGCTTAAAATTCCATGCTCTACCTGAATCATAAAATAAAACAATTGGGGATTAGTATGCCTTTAACCCGAGATTAGATCTCTCGTTAATATTCTAAAAGTGCACCAAATTCTCTTGAAATAGATGGCATTATAGTTTTTTATTAAAGGACCAGTCAACACAGTAGATTTGCATAATCAACAAATGCAAGATAACAAGACAATGAAATAGCATTTAGTCTGAACTTCAAATGAGTAGATTTTTTTCTGACAATTTGAAAAGTTATGTCTATTTCCACTCCCCCTGTACCATGTGACAGCCATCAGCCAATTACAAATGCATACACGTACCATGTGACAGCAATCAGCCATTTACAAATGCATACACGCTTATTCTTGCACATGCTCAGTAGGAGCTGGTGACTCAAAAAGTTTAAATATAAAAAGACTGTGCACATTTTGCTAATGGAAGTAAATTGGAAAGTTGTTTAAAATTGCATGCTCTATCTGAATAATGAAAGTTTAATTTTGATTGAGTGTCCCTTTAACAAAATGCTACAAAATAAAAAATAATTGCACTAGGCAGTTTTGGGGCTCTAAAGTTTGTAGGAGTGGAGTGTTAGAAAAAAAAACTGCACTGAACTATGTGTTCCCTGTAAATACATATGTATATGCTTATATACATATATATTTACGTGTTAATATGTGTATATACACATATTAACGCACACACATATATATTTATATATATATATATATATATATATATATATATATAAAAAGCATACAGATATATATTAAATTGCTGCCATCGCTGCGCTACTTACCCCCTTTGCTGTGCGAGGTTCTCAAGCCATGTGTAAGAATGAGGCTCCCATTTGAGCCTATGGAAGCGAATGCGAATGTGAGTCGAGTTTGCATTGCTGTGAATGTGTTATACCAACACACATTAGCGTGCGCTGATATAACTAAGTGGAGCGCTAATATGGCCCTAAATTTCAAGACTGGGCACGAACTTCTAAGTATTGATTTTGCAGGGAGGGGAGTTGATGGGGCTGTGTGCCCCCTGCAAAACAGGGCTTACAGTGTAAGGAAAGTATATAGATTTGCCTTTACGAATATGGTGGCAGGATTTTCAAAATGGCTGTCACTGTGTTGTACAGATAAACCTGCCACTACATTTGAACAGGAAGACTGCACTATTGCATATATTCTAGTGCATACTAATCTATGGGAAAGGGTATGTTCCTGCTGGCCCTAATCTGATGCCCCCAACATCGCCGAACCCTACCTTATATTTATTAACCCCTAATCTGCCACCCCCAATGTTGCCGACACCTACCTACAATTATTAACCCCTAATCTGCCGCCCCCAACGTCGCCGCCACTATAATAAAGTTATTAACCCATAAATCTAAGTCTAACCCTAACACCCCCCTAACTTAAATATAATTGAAATACATCTAAATAAATATTCCTATCATTAAATAAATTATTCCTTTTTTAAATTAAATACCTATAAAATAAACCCTAAGCTAGCTACAATATAACTAATAGTTACATTGTAGCTAGCTTAGGATTTATTTTTATTTTACAGGCAACTTTGTATTTATTTTAACTAGGTACAATAGTTATTAACTATTTAATAACTTCCTAGTTAAAATAAATACAAATATACCTGTAAAATAAAACCTAACCTAAGCTACAATTACACCTAACACTACACTATAATTAAATAAATTACCTAAATAAACTACAATTAATTACAATTAAATTAAATAAACTAAAGTACGAATAAAAAGGGCTATTTGTAATTTAGTGTAGGGTAGGGATTTTTTTTTTATTTTGGGGGGCTTTTTTATTTTATTAGGGGGATTAGATTAGGTGTAATTAGTTTAAACAAATTGTAATTATTTTATTA
Source organism: Bombina bombina (assembly GCF_027579735.1). Taxonomy (NCBI): domain Eukaryota; kingdom Metazoa; phylum Chordata; class Amphibia; order Anura; family Bombinatoridae; genus Bombina; species Bombina bombina. The sequence goes on along the minus strand of NC_069504.1, from coordinate 863,268,265 downwards.
TTTTCTGTAATTTAGTGGTTTTGTTTTAGTAATTTAGTTTATTTAATTTAATTGTAATTAATTGTAGTTAATTTAGGTAATGTATTTAATTATAGTGTAGTGTTAGGTGTAATTGTAGCTTAGGTTAGGTTTTATTTTACAGGTAAATTTGTATTTATTTTAACTAGGAAGTTATTAAATAGTTAATAACTATTTAATAACTATTGTACCTAGTTAAAATAAATACAAACTTGCCTGTAAAATAAAAATAAACCCTAAGCTAGATACAATGTAACTATTAGTTATATTGTAGCTAGCTTAGGGTTTATTGTATAGGTAAGTATTTAGTTTAAAAAAGGAATAATTTATTTAATGATAGGAATATTTATTTAGATGTATTTAAATTATATTTAAGTTAGGGGTGTTAGGGTTAGATAGATTTAGGGTTAATAACTTTATTATAGTGGCGGCGACATTGGGGGACGGCAGATTAGGGGTTAATAATTGTAGGTAGGTGTCGGCGATGTTAGGGACGGCAGATTAGGGGTTAATAAAATGTAACTAGTGTTTGCGAGGCGGGAGTGCGGCGGTTTAGTGGTTAATATATTTATTAAAGTGGCGGCGATGTCCGGTCGGCAGATTAGGGGTTAAAAAATGTATTTAATTGTTTGCGATGTGGGGGGGGGCTCGGTTTAGGGGTTAATAGGTAGTTTATGGATGTTAGTGTACTTTTTAGCACTTTAGTTAAGAGTTTTATGTTACGGCGTTAGCCCATAAAACTCTTAACTACTGACTTTTAAATGCGGTAGGAGTCTTGACAGGAGAGGCTGTACCGCTCACTTTTTCCAAGACTCGTAATACCGGCGTTAGGAAAATCCCATTGAAAAGATAGGATACGCAATTTATGTAAGTGGATTTGCGGTATGCTCGAGTCGCGGAAAAAAAGTGAGCGGTACACCTGTACCTGCAAGACTTGTAATACCAGCGTTAGGAAAAAAGCAACGTTGGGACCTCTCAACGCTGCTTTTTAAGGCTAACGCAAGACTCGTAATCTAGGCGTTTGTCAGTCCAAGTCACGGATAGATCCGTATCCAAGGGAGGCTGTCAGCCTAAACGATATATCTACCTTATGCGTTACAAAGGGTACAAATCTTTCTTTCCCTTCTTCATCAGAGGTCATCTACTTACCTCATACTGATTGAGGTCTGTGAAAGTAAGTGCACATCTGATAGGGTGCCGGATCACTTTCTGCTGGACGTTTTTCACTTATTGGGATTGAACTTTTTAAGAGGTTTTAAATTAATTTGTGGATTTTTAATATATATATATATATTAAACAGGACTCTTTTTTAAAAAAAATTCTAAGCCTGTTTTGTATGTATGTTGCTATGTATTAATATACTAGGTTTTATATACAATATACCCTATATACATAACACATATAAAATATGATGTAACTGAACATATACATATACACACTGTATTTCTTGCAATTAACTAGTGGCGTTCTTTTGAACCACTTATTCATTTAATTACTCAGATACTGAGCCATCTTTAGCGCCATCCCATACCCTTTTGTATATCTATTACCGAAATAAGTCAGAGGGACTTATTTGAGTTTTTCTCTTTGGGACTGGCAGCAACTATATTACAATATAATGTACATCGGGTTCTAGATATATTTTTACTTTGAACCGATATACTTTACAGAGATAGTGATTTTTTTGAGGTGAGGGCGCTTTTGGGGCTTGTCTGAGGACAATTGTTGTCATCAGATATTCTATTATTGTTATATTTATATATTTGCTTACATTCATGTCTTGTTAAAGGGCCATAATACCCAAATGTTTAAACACTTGAAAGTGATGCAGCATAGCGGTAAAAAGCTGATTAGAAAATATCACCTGAACATCTCTATGTAAAAAAGAAAGATATTTTACCTCAAAAGTTCCTCAGTAGCCACCTCCCATTGTAAAGGATTTCTAAGCAGCATTTTAGTGTGTTTATCCTGGGACATCTGAAGGGACTAGCATCGTGCACTCTCATATTATTTCACCAATCAGGTAAAGGAAGCTTACTATGAAATCTCATGAGAGTTAAGTCAAATCTCATGAGATCACAGTAAGAGTTCATGACCTCAGCACTGCTGATGCTGATTGGCTGCTGTTCATTTCTTCATTTTTTTAAAAATTTTTTACCTGCAGCTGGGAGCAGCTGAGTATAACATTTTACACAGAACTTACTCTGCTGAGCTGAGGAAATTGTGAGGTAAAATATCTTCCTTTTTTACATAGAGATGCTCAGGTGATATTTTCCTGTCAGCTTTTTACAGTTATACTGCATCAGTTTCAAGTGATTTAGCATATGAGTATTATGTCCCTTTAATGTACAAAGCTTTGTATTTCTTATAAACTTGGTAATAATTTGCTAATCGTGTTATCCTTTCACCCCCAGGAGTTTTCCAGCTGCAGAAAGGTGATATCATTCAACTTTCTATACCAAGACACAATGCCAGCCTGGACCGCTGTGGTCAAGCTACCTTCCTGGGATTGGTCAGGCTATAGGTCACCTGGTTATGGACTCATCCTGTAATGTAGGAGTAAAGCAGAGACTAATTTAAATGCTGCAGCCTTTAGGTAATCTCAGCTACATAGAGATTATTTTATTGGCTAAAGATATATTGTAGTTCATCCAAGCAAGAATGACAGAAGAAGAAAGAGAGCTACGAGTCTCTCCCTCTGCAGCAGAGATAGACATAGGCATAAAGGAACTATCAGACATTTACTCCAATCGCAGAATGGTACAGATAGAAGTGAGCAGTCTATCCTGCCACTTGCATAACTCCAAAGGGAACAGAGGTTATTACTTGTATTCTTTTTTTTTTTTTTTTAAAGTTCCAGGCTATTTCCTATACATATACACTGCAGATCAGACACAAACCTGGTGCACACACACACACACATATGCATGCACTCATGCACACACGCTTACACACATGCACACACACATGCACTCATGCACACATGCTTACACACACGCACACATGCATGCACTCATGTACACACGCTTACACACACGCACACATGCATGCACTCATGTACACACGCTTACACACACGCACACATGCATGCACTCATACACACACGCACACATGCATGCACTCATACACACACGCACACATGCATTCACTCATACACACACGCACACATGCATGCACTCATACACACACGCACACATGCATGCACTCATACACACACGCACACATGCATGCACTCATACACACACGCACACATGCATTCACTCATAAACACACGCACTCATAAACACACGCACACACACACATGCACTCATGCACACATGCTTACACACACGCACACATGCATGCACTCATGTACACACGCTTACACACACGCACACATGCATGCACTCATACACACACGAACACATGCATGCACTCATACACACACGCACACATGCATGCACTCATACACACACGCACATATGCATGCACTCATGCACACACGCTTACACACACACATGCATGATTACACATACATGCATGCACTGACGCTCACACACACACACATGCATGCACGTACGCTTACACACACACGCCATGGTTACCTATTACACATTAATATTATTACAAATTTTAGAGGATTGAAATAAGCCTGTGACGCAGTACCTCAACATACCATAATACTATCAGCTCTTTGATGCAGGAGCTCCAATATTATTACTACAGGTACAAATCCCCAAATCAAGTATTCCAAAATACAAACTTATTCTGAAATACAACATTTTTAAATAATATTAAAAAAAAAAAAAATTATTTATTTAAAACAACAAATATTACCTTTCTGATTACACTACTGTACTATCTTTCTGATTGTACTATGTATACAAAAATATTAAAAGTATGTACATTACCTTTAGATTGCATGTATTAGCTGTATTATGACATATAAATATTGCCTAAATGACATAAGATATTGTTGTTTACACATGGTCCCACTCCATCTCTCAACTGTCCCATTTAACAAATGCAAATATACAAATATTCCAAAATCCAAACCTTTTCTGGTCCCAAGCAGTTTGGATAAAGGGTTTTCTACCTGTATACCATGAACTCCATGGGTAGGACTTACACTAGATTTTAGGAAAATTATACAAGAGTCTTACATTACATCTCTGATATGTACTACTGTGATATACAATTTATCGCACTGAAGATTACTGAAACAAAATAACATTGTCATAGGGAAACATGATCCTATTGCACTCACACAATCAAATGCAGGATAATAGTGATACTGAACAAAGCCTGAGAAATGTGTTATTGTTAGTTACACTATATATTTGTTTTTATGATTTGACCCACAATTTGGGTCCTTTTATTAATAAAAATATATTAAAGTTATAGTATAATGTTTATGTGAGAATCTCTTAAAGATTAAATTCAACACCAGAATTTTTGTTTAAAAAGATAGATAATCCCTTTAATACCCATTCCCCAGAATTGCATAACCAACACAGTTATAAAAATACAAATGTTACCTCTGTAAATATCTTGTATCTAAGCCTCTGCAAACTGCCCCCTTATCTCAGTTCTTTTGACAGACTTGCATTTTAGCCAATCAGTGCTCACTCCTAGGTAACTTCACATGCATAAGCTCAATGTTATCTATATGAAACACATGAACTAACGCCCTCTAGTGGTGAAAAATTGTCAGATTAGAGGCGGCCTTCGAGGTCTAAGAAATTAGCATATGAACCTCCTAGGTTTAGCTTTCAACTAAGAATACCAAGAGCACAAAGCAAAATTGATGATAAAAATAAATTTGAAAGTGGTTTAAAATGACACGCCCTATCTGAATCATGAAAGTAACGGAAGCCAGAAGTATATCCATACTGCTCAAAAGATAACAAGTTCACACAGTACCCTCTCACCACTGTTCTGCAAATAATAAGTACGGAGACTCTGTGTCAGTTCTTTAGCACTGCCCAAGTGTATGTCCGTGCTGTCTGAGTGATGGCCAATTTGGATAAGTCGAATAAACAAATTGGGGTTGCATACCTCCATGTGGTTTCTTCTGGGTAGTCTGGATCCTATGATGAAGGGGTGTATAGCCTCATTGACACTCCAGTTCCTCTGCCCATCTGTTCCAAGATGACTGTTTAGATAGGGTAGTATCTCCAGGATCCTGCTGCGTCTCTCAGACCGCGCCACTTGTGGGAGCCACACCTCCTGGCTAGAGAAGTACTGATTGCTGGAGGGGACAAATTTGTGAGATGCAATAACCAGAGGGAAACTGCCAGTAGAGAAGTAAGGATTCCACCATATCAGGGGCGGAACTACCATTGGTGCAACAGGTGCGGTGGCACCAGGGCCCAGGTACTCAGGGGGCCCATATCAACCAGTCTATACATAGGCATGTGCAGAATATGTATAATTCTAATGCAGGGGAGACTTTTATTAGTGCAAGTTGCAGGTCCATCTATCTATTCTTTAAATCATTATACAGAGCAGCATGAATATTATTGCTATTGCTTACTACGGAGTTACCTTTGGGGGGGGACAAAAAAGATTTGCACCAGGGCCCTCTGTTAAGTTGGTCTGCTACTGGTCCGTGTGAGAGTTAAAAGGTATCCCGGTCCATGTAACGGCTCTGATGAAGCACATGGGTGCATGCGCGAAACACGTCAGCTGCTGTGCCGCTGTCTCCCCACACTGTTTGTGAAGATACAGTTCAAGTTTGAATAAACTTGCTATTCAGCATTATGGTAACCACCGGCTCTTTCTTCTTTCTTATTGAGTATATTAACAAATGATACAAAGAGAACGAAGAGAATTAGAGTTTTAAAGTTAATTAAAATTGCATGCTCTGTCAAAATAATGAAAAATAAATATTGGTTTTCGCATCCCTTTAATCCCTTAAAGGGATATGAAACCCCAAAAATGTTCTTTTGTGATTCAAGCAAAACATTCGATTTTGAAAAAGTTTCTAATTTATTTTCTATGCTATTCTTTTGTTGAAGAGATACCTAGGTAGGCATCTGGATCACTGCATGACATGATATAGTGCTGGCATCTAGAGCTCTTACAAATGTATAACATTTTTGTAAAACTGTAGTTCTCCAGAAACATGCGCACTCTGAGCTTATATCCCTGCTTTTCAACAAAAGTTACCAAGAGAAGAAAGAAAATTTGACAATAGAAGTAAATAAGAAAGCTGTTTAAAATTGCATGCTCTGTCTGAATCATAAAAGAAAGAAAAATGTAGGGTTTCACGTTGCCTGTATATATATGCCTCTTGCCATTGGCTCACCCAATGTGTTTAGCTAGCTTCCAGTAGTGCATTATTGCTTCTTCAAAAAAAAAACAATGATACCAAGAGAACAAAGTAAATTTGATATGAGAAGAAAATTGTTTAAAATTGTATCCTCTATCTGAATCATGAAAGAGAAATTTGGGGTTTCATGTCCCTTTAAGGAGAAATAAAGGAGCAATGATAAAGTGATCTTATGAGCTAGTATCAGACTGATGAGCTTAACCACTGCAAAGGGATTAAACACATACAGCAGTTACATTTAGCTCTGAATCAGCAATGCTCTGCTTATCCTGAGCTGAATACAGTTATTGATTGGCAGCTATTCATATATGCTGTTCCTGATTGGCTTAGCGGCTGTGTTGAGTTTATTGGTGGTCTGAAGCAGACTTTGGCCCATATTTATCAAGCTCCGTATGGAGCTTGAAGGGCCATGTTTCTGGCGAGTCTTCAGACTCGCCAGAAACACAAGTTATGAAGCAGCGGTCACAAAGACCGCTGCTCCATAACCTGTCCGCCTGCTCTGAGCAGGCGGACAGACATCGCCGGAAATCAACCCGATCGAGTACGATCGGGTTGATTGACACCCCCCTGCCGATTGGCCGCGAGTCTGCAGGGGGCGGCGTTGCACCAGAAGCTCTTGTGAGCTGCTGGTGCAATGCTGAATACGGAGAGCGTATTGCTCTCCGTATTCAGCTAGGTCTGGCGGACCGCAGTGTCGGATCAGGTCCGCCAGACCTTGATAAATAGAGGCATTTATCTGTATGTTTAATCCATTTTGGAAGTTAAACAGAATTCTCTTCAAGCAATAGTGCAATAATAAAATCTTGTTGCACATTAACGTGTTTTAATATTGGTCGTTTACGTCTCCTTAAAGGGAAATGATACACTAGATTTTTCTTTGCATAAATGTTTTGTAGATTATCCCTTTATATAGCCCATACAGATTTCTTTTTGTAAAAAAGTATAGTTTTGCTTATTTTTAAATAACATTGTGCTGATTTTCAGACTCCTAACAAGCCCCAAAGTTTTAGTATACTAATGTATACCTCCTCCATCTTGCTCCTGTTTGTGTAAAAGGTCTTTTCATATGCAGAAGAGGTGGGGGGGGGGGGAGTGTCTGCTTTCACTCAGTGTTCCAGTCAACCTCATCAAAAGTGCTAAACTGGGAGCTTCTAAGTAATTTTTAAAAAGGTTTTATACTGGATTTTTAGATCAGCATTTGTGCATATTATTCATTATAGTAGTGTCTATTACATGCAGTAATATGTTATATGTGAATACTGACCCTTTAATATTTGTATTACTTTATGTAAGAATTCGCAAACATATATATTAAGAATCAATATTTAATTACTTTGCTTGCTGCACTGAATAAACATGAACAGCACCTTCATAAACTATAGGTAACAGTCAGCCAGATTACGAGTTCTGCGTTATGAGTGAAAAAGCATTGTTATGGCCCATAACGATGCTTTTTCCCTACCGCTGCTATTACAAGTCTTGTCAGAATAGCTGTACCGCACACTTTTTTGGCCGTCACGCAACGTCAGTACTGCACTTTTAAAAAAGTCCATTTTCAATGGGACTTCCATAGCACCAGTATTAGGAGTTTTGCTGTGAGGTCAAAAAGTGAGCGTTACAGCTTCGTATCGTCATCTAAAGTCAATAGTTATGAGTTTTACGCTACAAAGCTGTAGCATAAAACTCATAACTAAAGTGTTAAAAGGTGCACTAAACGACCATAAACTACCTATTAACCCCTAAACCGAGGCCCTCCCGCATCGCAGACACTAAAATAAAATGATTAACCCCTAATCTGCTGCTTCGGACATCGCCGCCAGTTAAAAAATGTATTAACCCCTATTCCGCCGCTCCCCGACATCGTCGCCACTATAATAAAATTATTAACTCCTAAACCGCCGACCTCCCGCATCAAAAACACTATTTAAATATAATTAACCCCTAATCTGCCGTCCGCCCACTCTGCCGCTATAATAAACCTATTAACCCCTAAACCTAACCCTAACACCCCCTAACTTAAATATAATTAAAATAAATCTAAATAAAACTTTCTATTATTACCTAAATAATTCCTATTTAAAACTAAATACAAACGTACCTGTAAAATAAACCCTAAGCTAGCTACAAAATAACTAATAGTTACATTGTAGCTATCTTAGGTTTTATTTTTATTTCACAGCTAAGGGCTCCATTACATATGCGGCGTCCCCATAAAAGCCGGCGACACCGGTTTTTGCACGGGTTTGGTATCCTATATACAGCGCCGCATATAAATGCGTTACGTATATTTCACCCGTCGCCCGCAATTTTTACTCCCATAGGCTAACATGGGACCGCGTCGTAAATCGGTATCCAATATCCAGCACAAGGACTTACATGGCGAAAATGGAGAAATCTTACTCCATTTTTACCTTGCCATAAAAGGCAGCCGTAACAAGCCTTGCGCTGAGTATGGGAGCACCGTAACTCCCGAAAATGCCTGCAAAAATAAACTAACACCTAACAAATGCGCAATGTCTATCTACGTGTCAACCGCAATCCCCCACCACAATAACTAATAAAGTGTATTAACTCCTATATCCACCATCAAACCCACACCGGAAGTAATAACTAAATTATTAACCCCTAAATCCGCCAACCCCAACATCGCAAACTACCTATTAAAACTATTAACACCTAATCCGCCATTAACCCACAACGCAATAAACCTATTAAAATATTAACCCCTAAACCGCCAAAGCCCACAACGCAATAAACCTATTAAAGTATTAACCCCTAAACCGCCAAAGCCCACAGCGCAATAAACCTAACCCCTAACCTAACCCCCCCTAACCTAAGACCCCTAACCTAACAACCCCTAAATGAACCCAAATTACCTAATTTACAAAATACTAAAGTTACTATTAAATTTAAAAAACCTAACACTACTTTAAAAATACAAATAAACTAAGTATAAATTAAAGGGACAGTCTAATCAAAATTCTGGAGTAGACTGTCCCTTTAAGCTACAATTACAGAAAATAAAAAAATCTAAGTTTACAGAAAATAATAAAGAAAATTACCAAATTTTACAAAAATTATACCTAATCCCTATAAAAATAAAAAAGCCCCCACCAAAATAAAAACACCCCTAATCTAATAAACTACCAGTAGCTCTTAAAATGGCTTTTTGCAGGGCATTGCCCCAAGATAATCAGCTCTTCTTCAAGAAAATACACAACCCCCCCAACGGTAAAACCCCCCACCCACCAAACCCCCCCAAATAAAATAACCTAACACTAAAAACCCTAAACTACCCATTGCCCTGAAAAGGGCATTTGTCGGGCATTCAAATCAGCCAATAGAATTTCAGTAGCGCTTATCCTATTGGCTGATTTGAACAACCAATAGGATTTCAGTAGCTCTCATGCTATTGACTGATTTGAATTTGAAGGCTCAAATCAGCCAATAGGAATTCAAGGGACACCATTTTTAATCAGGTACCTTGAATTCCTATTTAGTGTACGGCGGAGATCATATGAAGCGGATCCTCCACGCTCCATGGCTCTTCATGGGTCTTCAGTTCCAGGGTCGCCGGTCTTCAGCTTCACGGTCATCGGTCTTCAGCTCCACCCTCCACTCCGCGCCGGCTGGTTCCTGGAAGAAGAAAGAAGAGGTCGCCACTTGGAAGAAGACTTCACCGCCTGGAACAGGACCTTCTCCGCCGGACTTCAGGACAGGTGAGGACCACTTGGGGGTTAGACTTAGGGTTTTTTAAGGAATTTTTTGTTTTTTTTATTTTATTTAGATAGGGTGGGCAGTAAAAGAGCTGAATGCCCTTTTAAGGGCAATGCCCAACAAATGCCCTTTTCAGGGCAATGGGTAGTTTAGGGTTTTTAGTGTTAGGTTATTTTATTTGGGAGGGTTTGGTGGGTGGGGGGTTTTACTGTTAGGGGGGGTTGTGTATTTTCTTGAAAAAGAGCTGATTATCTTGGGGCAATGCCCTGCAAAAAGCCCTTTTAAGGGCTACTGGTAGTTTATTAGATTAGGGGGTGTTTTTATTTTGGGGGGACTTTTTTATTTTCATAGGGATTAGGTATAATTTTTGTAAATTTTGGTAATTTTCTTTATTATTTTCTGTAATCTTAGATTTTTTTATTTTCTGTAATTGTAGCTTAAAGGGACAGTCTACTCCAGAATTTTGATTAGACTGTCCCTTTAATTTATACTTAGTTTATTTGTATTTTTAAAGTAGTGTTAGGTTTTTTTAATTTAATAGTTACTTTAGTATTTTGTAAATTAGGTAATTTGGGTTCATTTAGGGGGTGTTAGGTTAGGGGTGTTAGGTTAGGGGGGTTAGGGGTTAGGTTTATTGCGTTGTGGGCTTTGGCAGTTTAGGGGTTAATACTTTAATAGGCTTATTGCGTTGTGGGCTTTGGCGGTTTAGGGGTTAATACTTTAATAGGTTTATTGCGTTGTGGGTTAATGGCGGATTAGGGGTTAATAGTTTTAATAGGTAGTTTGCGAGGTTGGGGTTGGCGGATTTAGGAGTTAATAATTTAGTTATTACTTGTGGTGTGGGTTTGATGGCGGATATAGGGGTTAATAGTTTAATTAGGCTTATTGCATTGTGGGGGGTTGTCGGTCTAGGGGTTAATACATTTATTGTTAGTAGTGAGAGGGGGAATTGCGGATATAGGGGTTTTTACATGGTGGGCTTATTTTTGGGAGGCGTGTTAGACTGTTACGGGAGATTTGATATTTTCTTTACTTTTCTTAGGCGGCAGCAGTTTCTAAAATGTCGTAAGTCACTGGTGACTCCAGAAATGTGTATTTACGCTCATTTCTAGACATCGCTAGTTTATCCGACTTACGGCACTTTATGAGCTGCAGGCGCCGTATATATGTAATAGCCCGATGTGCAAGGTGAAATTACGGGGCGGCACAGGTTGCAGCACTTGCGCTGAAGCCTGCGCCGTATAGGTAATTACGCCCCTAGTTTGTATTTATTTTAACTAGGTAGACTAGTTAGTAAATAGTTATTAACTACTGTATTTACTAACTACCTAGTTAAAATAAATACAAATTTACCTGTAAAATAAAACCTAACCTGAGTTACATTAACACCTAACATTACAATAAAATTAAATAAATTAAATTAACAAAATACAATTATCTAAATTACAAAAAAAAAAACACTAAATTACACAAAATAATTTTTTTTTATCAAAAATAAAAACAAATTACTCCTAATCTAATAGCCCTATCAAAATAAAAAAGCCCCCCCCCAACAAAAAAAAAAAACCCTAGCCTACACTAAACTGCCAATGGCCCTTAAAAGGGCCTTTTGCGGGGCATTGCCCCAAAGAAATCAGCTCTTTTACCTGTAAAAAAAATACAAACAACCCCCCAACAGTAAAACCCACCACTCACACAACCAAACCCCCTGTTTTTATTTTTGATCATTTCTTTTTTTATTTTGTGTAATTTAGTGTTTTGGTTTTTTTTGTAATTTAGATAATTGTATTTTGTTAATTTAATTTATTTTATTTTATTGTAATGTTAGGTGTTAGTGTAACTCAGGTTAGGTTTTATTTTACAGATAAATTTGTATTTATTCTAACTAGGTAGCTAGTAAATAGGTAATAACTATTTACTAACTAGTCTACCTAGTTAAAATAAATACAAACTTAGCTGTGAAATAAAAATAAAACCTATCACAGAGATTACGAGTTTTGCGGTAACTGGGGTGCGTTGCTAACGCTTAGTTTCAGCTCACCACTCACCTAAAGTAACGCTGGTATTACGTTTTTTTTTAAACCCGGCGTTAGAAGCAAAAAGGTGAGCGTAGAGCAGAATTTAGCTCCACATCTCACCTTAATACCAGCGCTGTTTACGGTAGCGGTAAGCTGGCTAAACGTGCTCATGCACGATTTCCCCATAGGAATCAATGGGGCTGATTCGGCTGAAAAAAAACCTAACACCTGCAAAAAAGCAGCGTTCAGCTCTTAACGCAGCCCCATTGATTCCTATGGGGAAACACATTTTATGTCTACACCTAACACCCTAACATGAACCCCGAGTCTAAACACCCCTAATCTTACACTTATTAACCCCTAATCTGCCGCCCCCGACATCCCCGACACCTACATTATATTATTAACCCCTAATCTGCCGCTCCGGACACTGCCGCCACCTACATTATACTTATGAACCCCTAATCTGCTGCCCCCAACATCGCCGACACCTACATTATATTTATTGACCCCTAATCTGCCGCTCCCAATGTCGCCGCAAACTAACTACATTTATTAACCCCTAATCTGCCGCCCCCAACGTCGCTGCCACTATAATAAAGTTATTAACCCCTAAACCTAAGTCTAACCCTAAGTCTAACCCCCCTAACTTAAATATAATTTAAATAAAACTAAATAAAATTACTACAATTAAATAAATTATTCCTATTTAAAACTAAATACTTACCTATAAAATAAACCCTAAACTAGCTACAATATAACTAATAGTTACATTGTAGCTAGCTTAGGGTTTATTTTTATTTTACAGGCAACTTTGTATTTATTTCAATTTCCAATATTAACTATTTAATAACTACCTAGTTAAAATAAAGACAAATTTACCTGTAAAATAAATCCTAACCTAAATTACAATTACACCTAACACTACACTATCATTAAATTAATTACCTAAATTAAAATAAATTACCTACAATTACCTACAATTAAATAAAATAAACTAAAGTACGAACCCCCCCCCCTAAATTACAGAAAAAAATAAAATAATTACAAGAATTTTAAACTAATTGCACCTAATCTAATCCCCCTAATAAAATAAAAAAGCCCCCCAAAATAAAAAACTCCCTAGCCTATACTAAATTACAAATAGCCCTTAAAAGGGCCTTTTGCAGTGCATTGCCCCAAAGTAATCAGTTCTATTACCTGTAAAAAAAAATACAATATCCCCCCAACATTAAAACCCACCACCCACACACCCAACTCTGCTCTAAAACCCACCCAATCCCCCCTTAATAAAACCTAACACTAACCCCTTGAAGATCACCCTACCGTGAGACGTCTTCACCCAGCCGGGCACAAGTGGTCCTCTAGAGGGGCAGAAGTCTTCATCCGATCCGAGCACAAGAGGACCTCCAGAGGGGCAGAAGTCTTCATCCAGACGGCATCTTTTATCTTCATCCATCCGGAGCGGAGCGGGTCCATCTTGAAGCCAGCCGACGTGGAGCATCCATCCAGACCGACGACTACACGACGAATGACGGTTCCTTTAAATGACGTCATCCAAGATGGTGTCACTTGAATTCCGATTGGCTGATAGGATTCTATCAGCCAATCGGAATTAAGGTAGGAAAAATCCTATTGGCTGATCCAATCAGCCAATAGGATTGAGCTTGCATTCTATTGGCTGATTGGAACAGCCAATAGAATGCGAGCTCAATCCTATTGGCTGATTGCATCAGCCAATAGGATTTTTCCTACCTTAATTCCGATTGGCTGATAGAATCATATCAGCCAATCGGAATTCAAGGGAAGCCATCTTGGATGACGTCATTTAAAGGAACCGTCATTCGTTGTGTAGTCGTCGGTCTGGATGGATGCTCCGCGTTGGCTGGCTTCAATATGGACCCGCTCCACTCCGGATGAAAATAGAAGATGACGCCTGGATGAAGACTTCTGCCCGTCTGGAGGTCCTCTTCTGCCCGGATCGGATGAAGACTTCTGCCCCTCTGGAGGACCACTTGTGCCCGTTTGGGTGAAGAAGTCTCAAGGTAGGGTGATCTTCAAGGGGTTAGTGTTAGGTTTTATTAAGGGGGGATTGGGTGGGTTTTAGAGTAGGGTTGAGTGTGTGGGTGGTGGGTTTTAATGTTGGGGGGGTATTGTATTTTTTTTACAGGTAAAAGAGCTGATTACTTTGGGGCAATGCCCAGCAAAAGGCACTTTTAAGGGCTATTTGTAATTTAGTATAGGGTAGGGATTTTTTTTATTTTGGGGGGCTTTTTTATTTTATTAGAGGGATTAGATTAGGTGTAATTAGTTTAAAATTCTTGTAATTATTTTATTATTTTTCTGTAATTTAGTGGGGGGTTTCGTACTTTAGACGGCAGATTAGGGGTTAATAAAATTTAAGTAGTGTTTGCGAGGCGGGAGTGCGGCGGTTTAGGGGTTAATATATTTATTAAAGTGGCGGCGATGTCCGGTCGGCAGATTAGGGGTTATAAACTTTATTTAAGTGTTTGCGATGTATGATAGCTACAATATAACTATTAGTTATTTTGTAGCTAGCTTAGGGTTTATTTTACAGGTAACTTTGTATTTAGTTTTAAATAGGAATTATTTAGTTATTAATAGTAAGTTTTATTTAGAATTATTTTAATTATGTTAAAGTTAGGGGGTGTTAGGGTTAGGGTTATGTTAGGGTTAGGGTTACGTTAGGGGTTAATATATTTATTTAGTGTTAGTGATGTGGGAGGCTAGAAGTTTAGGGGTTAATAACTTTAGTATAGTGGCGGCGGCGACATTTGGGGCGGCAGATTAGGGGTTAATAAGTGTAATGTAGGTGCCGGCGATGTCAGGGGCGGCAGATTAGGGGTTAATAAGTGTAATGTAGGTGTCGGCGATGTCAGGGGCAGCAGATTAGGGGTGTTTAGACTCGGGGTTTATGTTAGGGTATTAGGTTTAAACGTACATTTTTTTTCCCCATAGACATCAATGGGGCTGCGTTATGGAGCTTTACGCTCCGCGATTGCAGGTGTTAGGCTTTTTTCTAGCCTGCTCTTCCCATTGATGTCTATGGGGAAATCGTGCACGAGCACGTCAAAACACTGCTTGTATTTGGGTGGGGTATGGAGCTCAACGCAACCATATCACCCGCACAAGCCGGGTTTTTGCAAACCTGTAATAGTAGCGCTATGAAAGGTGAGCGGTGAAAATAGCGTACAAGTTATTAGCGAGCCAGCCATAACGCAAAACTCATAATCTGGCTGTCTGTTCTCTACATATACTAGGGGAACCTCTGACATAGTCAGATGCCCTGTTTTCATGATTCAGATACAGTTTGTATAATTAAAAAAAAGTTCCTGTTTACTTATATTATCATACTTGGTATCCTTTGTTGAAGAACATACCTAGGTAGGCTTTATAGCATGTGTCTGGAGCATTATATGGCAGTTTTGCAACAATGCTTTTAACAATTATAAATGATAACAATGGTTTGGCACAAAATTTTAAAGTACAACCCAATTCCATGACTTCTAAATGTAGCCACCAAAGGAGTGAGCTTGAAACTCCTTAAAGGGATTAAAAAAGTTAAAGGGACACTGAACCCAAATTTTTTCTTTTATGATTCAGATAGAGCATGCAATTTTAAGCAACTTTCTAATTTACTCCTATTATCAATTTTTCTTCGTTCTCTTGCTATCTTTATTTGAAAAATAAGGCATCTAAGCTTTTTTTTCTTGAATCAGGACTCTGGACAGCACTTTTTATTGCTGGATGCATTTATCCACCAATCAGCAAGGACAACCCAGGTTGTTCACCAAAAATGGGCCGGCCTCTAAACTTACATTCTTGCATTTCAAATAAAGATATCAAGAGAATAAAGAAAATTTGATAATAGGAGTAAATTAGAAAGTTGCTTAAAATGTAAAATCTGAATCACGAAAGAAAAAATTTGGGTTCAGTGTCCCTTTAAAAATGAAATGTGTGAATGCATTTCAATATGAAGTATAAGCATTTTTGTAATATACTTTCATATGCACATATCCCATGAAGTCCTGTGCACCATGAGAGCATGGCTGTGTGATGTCACTATGTCGTGCTATTCTGAATGAAAGTGAGATTTTCTAATGTCATCATAACTGAGGCTATGGGGCATATTTACCAAAGTGCGAGCGGATATGGTATGAGGTAGCGTATCATGTCCGCTGCACATCAATAAATGCCGGCAGCATATGCTGTCAGCATTTATCATTGCACAAGAACTGACTTTATGATATTAATATAAAAGCATGGCTTCAATTCTGATAGGATGGGATATTTTGGAATCAACCATAGGTTGACAGATGCAGTGCAAATTCACAGGTCAGTGACCGGCTTCTGACAGCTGTATTGTGCACTTTGCAATAGAGTGCATGATACAGAGTGGGAGTTTTCCCTTTTTTGGAGATTCTGTACTGCTCTTTACTACATATATGGCATTTTATTTATATTTGTTCTGTAACTTAAACTGTGTGTAAAAAGGGCAAAAATATAAACCTCCCACTCTGTATGGTGTGTGCTTACTGGACACGTAGGATAGAGTTGTAAAAAAGCCGGCAACATCAATGATCTGTGAATTTTCACTACTTCTGTCAAAGGTTGCAAGAATTTGTGAGCTTCAAGATGGCAGTGCCAAGTATGAAAATCCAGAGTTTCACCAACCAGCAGCTGTAAATAATGTAATTACTTCAACTGCTCTGTGCGGGCACAGGAGGAAAACAAATAGCACGGTGAGTAGAATTTGTTCTGTTAAAGTTGTGTCCTACAGCGTACTATCTCTTTAAGGGATTGCACAGGAGGAAAACAAATAGCACGGTGAGTAGAATTTGTTCTGTTAAAGTTGTGTCCTACAGCGTACTATCTCTTTAAGGGATTGCACAGGAGGAAAACAAATAGCACGGTGAGTAGAATTTGTTCTGTTAAAGTTGTGTCCTACAACGTACTATCTCTTTAAGGGCCCCGCCATTCTACACCTCTCCAAAAGCTCTAAGCCCAAGACTTGGAATTGTAAACGCTAGTTAAAAGGTTATTAAACTAAGGATGTTTAAAACTCAGTTTATTGTTCAAAGAGCTGCACAGATATGGCTAGCACCATTATTAGCTTATAAAAAGGCCTGAACTTACAATTTTAACCCCCTGCACATCACTTTATAGAAACATGGATATTGATAACAGATAAGAAACACAATACATGTTCCTTCCTGCACGCCCTGCAGCATGTGTAACTCATAAGTGTTCAGGAAAAAATGGCTGAGGTGGCAACTCTAACCACACAGACACACCCACCGACCAGCACACTCACAATTCTGTCACCTAACCACCCACGACCCTGCCTCTTTAAACACGGCCCACCCACAACATGGCAACAGGGTCCCCTCAGCCTTCTGAGTCCCTAATACCTAGCCACAATATTTTGAGAGGTATGCCATAGGTCCAACTACCCTGTCCACAGGCAGATTGCGCACAGTTAGAATTTTTAAAAAAAGGCTTTTGCATTGCCGGTATTTTACTCATTCCGGCACCTGCTGGGTAGCAACCCTACGACTGGGACAGAATAAACAATCGGGTGGGACACTGGGACAGCGCCTCCAAACAGGGACTACCCCAGTCAAACTGGGACTTCTGGTAAGCCTAAGTATAAATATATTTATTAGTAAATAATGACTGTGTTATTATATACTGAAAATAAACACCACTGTGATGTTATACATTTTATTGCATTTTATGAGTCTGGGGTGGGTTGGGGCAAAACAATTTGAGGTGGTGTTAGTTATGCAATGTTAGTTATGCAATGCTAGTTATGCAAGGTTAGTTATGCAATGTTAGTTATGCAAGGTTAGTTATGCAATGTTAGTTATGCAATGTTAGTTATGCAATGCTAGTTATGCAAGGTTAGTTATGCAATGTTAGTTATGCAAGGTTAGTTATGCAATGTTAGTTATGCAATGTGGGGCCAAGTAATGGGTAAAATCTGAACATTATCAGGCATTTTTGGTCAGGTTTTGGGTGGTCGTGGGTTTGATTGTGTGAATAAATAAGTAAGCAGAGACTAAGCTTTCAAATCAGGGCCATGTTGAAATTGTGGGATCTCTGAAGCTGCAAAATGTTAACTATCTTCTTTATAGAGTGATAAAGCTGATCCATAAATAGTGTTATGGAGATGACTATTCAAATAGTGTCTTATATAGGGTTGCAAGGTGTCCAGTATCCAACCAGAAAGTCCAGTATTTCTGCAGGCTTTCCCATAAAACCTACACAAAAATGCAAGCTACCTAATGCTATACAATACCAGCTATGGACTAGATTACGAGTGAAGCAGTAGTTTGCACTCACGTTTAAGCATTAAAACTGCTATAAGTAATTTTTTGCTCTCAGAGATTCATGTTTGTATTACGAGTTGAAAGTAAAAAGTTTGCTCTCTCATGTTCGTAACTTCATGGTAAAAAATAGACTTTGAGAAGTTGTAAATGCAAAATCGCTTTCCCCCATAGAGATCAATGGAGCTGAAAAAGTTGAAAAAATACCTAGAACCCAAAAGTCGCACAAACATGATCACGGTTATTTAAAAGCATAACATAAGAAGATACTATTGCATCTTTCATAATCTAATGTTCTGCGCATAGCAGAATATGCTCTATTTATTCTTAAAGATATATTGAAATGTATATCTGATGGATGTTTGCACAAATATATATTTATATACATATAACCACACAAAATCAATCCTTGGATTGAAAATTTGTACACCTGGGTAGCACTCTTCCCCTTAATCACGGTTGGCAGAATTGGGTAGAGACTGGATATCTTTGGAGAGGGAGTGCTTATGGATATTTAAAATATAACCTTTATTGGGTAATTTAAAACAAAAACAAAAACTTACACACAATCCACATATATACAATGTTTAAAAACACAGGATTTGGTCGGATTTATTGTATTCCAATATTCTCTATTTGGATATAGTGGTTGTAGTGTACATTAAACGTATATTGATTTGTCTTGAGTCAGAGGTATCTGTAAGGATCAGTATTAATCTGATTTTCTTATAGAATACATTGTTTTTTCTTCACTTTATACCACTGTGATAATAAATCTGTTGTTCTTTATCTTGTGGTCTAAGTCACAAATAATGATGTCTTCTCTAATGTTTTGTGAATGGATACACAATTGTACAATTTTGTAGGAACTGATCTAGGGTCATAAGCAGCAGAGTCAAGTTTGTATTCTGTCTTGATGCATATGTTGAAGATTTTAGATTTAAATTCTGCAAATCTAATATCACTGCTAATTAAAAAGGAATATATATGCAGTGTTGGTATGGAATAGGTGTTACTCTCAGCTTGTGATAATAGGCTAAAACTGCCACTATTGCAATTGCTGTTTGAATGTGCTGAGGTTTGCGTCTGATATATTAACAGACTGTTGGATTAAACTATTGCACCTGCTGTCTAAATATGCTGACGATTTAGCCTGATATATTTCCAAACTATTGTGCTGAACTATCAGGTACTTCAAGTAAAGTTTATATATAGTTAACACATAATCTCTTCAATTTTGCAGTGAGCTATATTTAGTATACGACACTTATTAAATAGTTGTTTGGATCTTATATACTTAATGTGCTTTGAAGTGTGTATGGCTTGATCTTACTAGATAAATATCTCATCCAATTGCTTAGATTCAGCTGGATTTGGATTAACTGTTAGTTTTTCATAGAGTATTGTGTCTTTAATATAAAGTACTAGTGGACATCGCCATATATTTAGACAAAATTCTTCAAAAGTTACATTGTAAATTGATTCTTCTATATAGGCGATGTTTTATGGCAGACTTATTCTAGACTGATTGTAACGGAGTACTGATAGCCACACTGTTGTGGTTCAGCACTGCTTGGATTTGCTTTACTTAAAAATTACAATGAGTAATGGGTTAACTGAGACAGATATTCTCAATGTCTTATTGATATAATGTGGACTCAGTTTTGCTGCTGAATTAAGCGCTTATTCTATTGGATTCTAATGTTCCATACGTTAACTATAATATATATTCAATTTGTGTATTCCCAAGAAGTAACTATATAATCACTATTTGTGCCACAACTAAGAATTAGATTACAAGTTTAGTCTCTTTGAATACTGCAAGGTAGTTACAGCGGTAGGAAGAATTCGTTCTGATACTTATAACAAATCTAATCGTTTGTTTTCTATATACTTTTCTATATCGATTATCTCTAAGTTGTTTGTAAATTTGTATGAACGCGGCTAGCAGTTTGGCGTTTTTGGTATTTATAACTTATTGGATATTGGGATATTATATTTACATCCCCTTATTCCGTACTAATATACTTATAATACCACCTTGCTGCAACTGCCGGCTACAAATGTAAGGTAAACGGTACTCGATAGAACCTTGTTTGCGAGATTCTTGGCTATAGTCTTAATGTTAATAATCAACACAACCACTACTATTATTTAGATTAAGGACCAAAAATCCTGCTAGTTAAAAAATGTTAGGAGGCATTCACAACAAACATTTCCCTAACATGTTTCGCCACTAACGTGGCTTTTTCAAAGGGTACGGCGCGGCCAGATTTGTGTCTTTTTATTGGCTCGCACTCCTCCTCCTATTGGTTGTTATTTGGACAAATCAAGAGATCCGTTACAGGGAACTAATCACTCGATGCTGAATAACCTATACACATGTAAGGCTGGATATGATTGAAAGATAATGTTTTCTCATTCTTACTTTGTGTATACTTCGAACCTATATGAATGAAAGTTAGTAGAACACAAGCGAGACTATAATCTGATTTTTATGTTGTTTGTACAATGAAATCCTATAAACTGAAAGTTTATATAACGAATTTGTCTTATTTGGTTATTTTGGTTAATGACAGATAGTATCCAATTGTGACTTGGATATAACGTATATGGTAAAGAACAAGTTGCTTGAAAGGAATTTATCAAAAGAGCAAGTATATAGATCAACATATGCTTTTAAGCTATTCTATTATATTAGCCTTATTATTAGCCTAGTTGGTCAAGATGGAGTATAATAACGTTAAAAGGTATAACGATTGTTGATAAATATACAGGTATAAGATTGTCATTTTGACCTTCAGTATAGTAACAAGCTTGATGTAAATGCTCCATTTATAATGGCCAATATCTTAATGTTGGTGTTTGAACATTTGCTGAAATAATAATTATTGTAGTTGAAATATTAATTCTGACCAGATAATAAGCTTAGTGGCTATGATAAAAAAAAGGGGGGGGGGAAATAGTATGACTGCATGTACATCTGTTGCTGGACAGTTGTTATCTTCTATTTTATTTTGACAAAATATATATGCTGTATTAATATAGCGATAATGCATTCTGCAGCTTGAGAATACTAGAATTAAATCACTGTATTTATTGTAAGGATTTATGTGCGGCTTCAATAGTTAGTTGATGGTTCAACTTTAAATAATGTTGGTAATCAGTGAAAATACTAATAATCCACCAGTGATTGTGTGTGATAAATTGAACAAATGGTGATGAATAAGAAATTCCAGTGAGATTGGTTATATGATTACTTACTGAATCTAGATTTATGACAGATTATGTAGTCATATGTATGTATTTATTTAAATAATAAGTTATTCACTTTTGTTACTGTATATGTAGGGACACCACATCAGTGTAGGAATAGTGCATACTTGTATATTAATGTACTGAAATTAAATCTTAGTGGTTATGTGCAATTGTGTCGTGACATTATGGGGTTGATGATAATAAATGAATAGGGATGATGCTTCTCAATAATATTTTAAGTCTTTTCAAGTGATGGTATGTCTGAATATCAGATAATGTGAACATGTGAACTCTCCATGAGTGGTGCTAATGTGTGAAAACAAAATAAAAACAAGTGCTCTAATACAAGGTGAGGATTATGATGTAATTTGGTGACATAGTGGGTGACTGTTGATCTAGTGTCTTTAAAGTGATGAATTTGTGGTAATTATACCAATTGTGGTTTAGGTGTTGAGTTATTTAAGATTTATAGATTATTTTGGTGCTTAAGAATTCTTGTCTTGATTTTATTCTTGTTTTATTATTCACTAAGACTTGACGTCTTGTTCATATTTATAGATATGAAAAGTAATTATTGTGCTCATTTAGGCCATTGGGTTGTATAGAATTAAGTAGATATATCCATCTACTTTCGTGTTGGAGTAAGCTTGTTTCTTTATCTCCTCCTCTGATTCCAAAGTTGACTTTCTGTATACCACAGCATTGTAACCCTTCGGGTTTGCCTTGATGGAATTTGTAAAAGTGATGGGCTACTGATGAAATGGTCTTCTTGTTCTTTAAATCTTTGGCTGCATTTCGAATATTGCGCACATGTTCCTGTAGCCTCGTGCGTAATTTGCGTGTCGTCATTCCTACATAGATTTTTGAACATTGACATTGTAGGACATAGATTACTCCGGTAGTATTGCAGTTGATAAAAGATTTGATTGGATGCTTTTTATCAAATCTATCTGTGATAGTTGTTGTTTTTTTCAAAAATTTACAACTGATGCAATTTCCACAAGGGTAGGAACCAGTTTGTATGCTGCTAGCCGTAGTTTTCTTTTTTTTGTGAGTATAGTGGCTAGGGCTTACTAAGTCTTTTAGGTTTTTTGTGCGTCGATAACTGATGTCTACTTTGGGTCCTATGAACTGACCCAAAGTGTTATCTGCTTGCAGAATGTGCCAGTGTTTGTTAATTATTTGGATTACGTCCTTGCTTTGTGCATTGTAGGTTAGTATTAATCTGGTTTTGTTGTCGTTTGTGCGAATCTTAGGTTTCAATAAATTCTCACGTTCTGTTTTTCTTGCCTTGTTCTTTGCCTTTTTGATTAAGGATTTACTGTACCCCCTCTGGCTAAGACGATCTGTTGTTTCTTGAGCTCTGATTTTGTATAGATCTGGTTCTGAACAATTCCTTTTGACCCGTAAAAATTCTCCAGTGGGGAGGGATTTGATTGTGCTTGGGGCATGTGCACTTGTATTGTATAGAATAGTATTGGTGGCTGTTTTCTTTCTGTACAAGTCTGTCCCCAGCATGCCATTACTTTTTTTGAAAATTCTCAAATCCAAAAAAGAGATTTCTGTTTGGCTGGATTCATAAGTTAATTTGATATTCATAGTATTCTGGTTTAGAGTCTTTAGGAATATGTCCAGTTTTTCTTTCGGTCCTTCCCAGATTAGCAAGATGTCATCTATGTATCTTAGCCAGAGGGGGATATGTTGAGTGAACTCGTCATTCTCATCAGTGAAGACCGTATTGTGCTCCCACCAACCTAAGAATAGGTTGGCGTAAGTAGGTGCACAAGCTGTCCCCATCGCTGTCCCCCTTGTTTGCAGATAGAATTGATTGTTGAAAACGAAATAGTTCTTCTTAAGCACAAATTCTAGCAATTTCATCACGAAATTGTTGTGATTTTCATCCTCTTCTGTTCCCAAATTCAAATAGTATTGAACTGCTTCTAGCCCTAGCTCGTGTTTGATGCTGGTGTAAAGGGCCTCAACATCTGCGGTAACAAGCCAAGATGTAGCTCCTAATTGGATGTCTTGTAGGTGCTGAAGTGTCTCCATAGTATCTTTTATATACGAAGGGATTTCTGTTAGGAATTCCCTTAATCGCTGATCAATGTATTTACTTGCTTTCTCTGTCAAGTTTTCATTACCCGATACTATGGGGCGGCCGGGTGGATGTTTGGCATTTTTATGTACCTTTGGGATCAGGTAAAAGGTGGCTACTTTTGGATGGTTCACAGTCAAGAATTTTTTCTCTTTTTCACTGATAATATTGTTCATCTTAGCCTGAGTAATGAGATCTTTATATTGTGTGAGAAATTGTTCTGTTGGATTGCTCCACAATTTTTTGTAACAGGTTTCATTAGTTAACTGTGTGTTCGCCTCTTTTAAGTACATCTCTGTAGGCCATAGAACAATATTGCCACCTTTGTCCGCTTGGCGGACTATTACATCTTCCCACTTTTGAATTTCGGCTAAAGCACGTTTCTCTCCTTTAGTTAAATTTGGTAAGGGTGATTTGACTTGTAAGTTGGAAATTTCTTTGCAGACAATGTTATTGAAAATTTGAATGCTTGGGCTAGTGGAAGATTTGGGTATGTACTTGGATTTATTGGTTAAATTGTTTCGCCAATTTGTACTGTCCTGTGTTTCATTTTCTTTTAATAGATCTTCCAGATCTTGTAGTATTTTAAGGTCTTCTATAGTCCACTTTGCGCCTGGATCATTCTGATTTTTTACATCTGCATATTGTTTGCGTAACAATAATTTTCTTAGATATAATTGTATGTCCTTTATGTTCTCAAATTTATCGAGTGTGGTACTTGGACAGAAAGATAGACCCTTGGCAAGTAAAGATAGATGATCTTCAGACAGCATTTTATTCGATAGATTTAACACTTTCATTGTTTCATTTTGATTTTGGAGAAAGGACTGGGGCTCCTTTTGTAAGGCTAAGATGAACAATATTATCAGTGAAAAAGAGAAAAAATTCTTGACTGTGAACCATCCAAAAGTAGCCACCTTTTACCTGATCCCAAAGGTACATAAAAATGCCAAACATCCACCCGGCAGCCCCATAGTATCGGGTAATGAAAACTTGACAGAGAAAGCAAGTAAATACATTGATCAGCGATTAAGGGAATTCCTACCAGAAATCCCTTCGTATATAAAAGATACTATGGAGACACTTCAGCACCTACAAGACATCCAATTAGGAGCTACATCTTGGCTTGTTACCGCAGATGTTGAGGCCCTTTACACCAGCATCAAACACGAGCTAGGGCTAGAAGCAGTTCAATACTATTTGAATTTGGGAACAGAAGAGGATGAAAATCACAACAATTTCGTGATGAAATTGCTAGAATTTGTGCTTAAGAAGAACTATTTCGTTTTCAACAATCAATTCTATCTGCAAACAAGGGGGACAGCAATGGGGACAGCTTGTGCACCTACTTACGCCAACCTATTCTTAGGTTGGTGGGAGCACAATACTGTCTTCACTGATGAGAATGACGAGTTCACTCAACATATCCCCCTCTGGCTAAGATACATAGATGACATCTTGCTAATCTGGGAAGGACCGAAAGAAAAACTGGACATATTCCTAAAGACTCTAAACCAGAATACTATGAATATCAAATTAACTTATGAATCCAGCCAAACAGAAATCTCTTTTTTGGATTTGAGAATTTTCAAA
The DNA here is from genome assembly GCF_027579735.1 of Bombina bombina. NCBI lineage: Eukaryota > Metazoa > Chordata > Amphibia > Anura > Bombinatoridae > Bombina > Bombina bombina. The sequence goes on along the minus strand of NC_069504.1, from coordinate 863,242,902 downwards.
AAAAGTAATGGCATGCTGGGGACAGACTTGTACAGAAAGAAAACAGCCACCAATACTATTCTATACAATACAAGTGCACATGCCCCAAGCACAATCAAATCCCTCCCCACTGGAGAATTTTTACGGGTCAAAAGGAATTGTTCAGAACCAGATCTATACAAAATCAGAGCTCAAGAAACAACAGATCGTCTTAGCCAGAGGGGGTACAGTAAATCCTTAATCAAAAAGGCAAAGAACAAGGCAAGAAAAACAGAACGTGAGAATTTATTGAAACCTAAGATTTGCACAAACGACAACAAAACCAGATTAATACTAACCTACAATGCACAAAGCAAGGACGTAATCCAAATAATTAACAAACACTGGCACATTCTGCAAGCAGATAACACTTTGGGTCAGTTCATAGGACCCAAAGTAGACATCAGTTATCGACGCACAAAAAACCTAAAAGACTTAGTAAGCCCTAGCCACTATACTCACAAAAAAAAGAAAACTACGGCTAGCAGCATACAAACTGGTTCCTACCCTTGTGGAAATTGCATCAGTTGTAAAATTTTGAAAAAAACAACAACTATCACAGATAGATTTGATAAAAAGCATCCAATCAAATCTTTTATCAACTGCAATACTACCGGAGTAATCTATGTCCTACAATGTCAATGTTCAAAAATCTATGTAGGAATGACAACACGCAAATTACGCACGAGGCTACAGGAACATGTGCGCAATATTCGAAATGCAGCCAAAGATTTAAAGAACAAGAAGACCATTTCATCAGTAGCCCATCACTTTTACAAATTCCATCAAGGCAAACCCGAAGGGTTACAATGCTGTGGTATACAGAAAGTCAACTTTGGAATCAGAGGAGGAGATAAAGAAACAAGCTTACTCCAACACGAAAGTAGATGGATATATCTACTTAATTCTATACAACCCAATGGCCTAAATGAGCACAATAATTACTTTTCATATCTATAAATATGAACAAGACGTCAAGTCTTAGTGAATAATAAAACAAGAATAAAATCAAGACAAGAATTCTTAAGCACCAAAATAATCTATAAATCTTAAATAACTCAACACTTAAACCACAATTGGTATAATTACCACAAATTCATCACTTTAAAGACACTAGATCAACAGTCACCCACTATGTCACCAAATTACATCATAATCCTCACCTTGTATTAGAGCACTTGTTTTTATTTTGTTTTCACACATTAGCACCACTCATGGAGAGTTCACATGTTCACATTATCTGATATTCAGACATACCATCACTTGAAAAGACTTAAAATATTATTGAGAAGCATCATCCCTATTCATTTATTATCATCAACCCCATAATGTCACGACACAATTGCACATAACCACTAAGATTTAATTTCAGTACATTAATATACAAGTATGCACTATTCCTACACTGATGTGGTGTCCCTACATATACAGTAACAAAAGTGAATAACTTATTATTTAAATAAATACATACATATGACTACATAATCTGTCATAAATCTAGATTCAGTAAGTAATCATATAACCAATCTCACTGGAATTTCTTATTCATCACCATTTGTTCAATTTATCACACACAATCACTGGTGGATTATTAGTATTTTCACTGATTACCAACATTATTTAAAGTTGAACCATCAACTAACTATTGAAGCCGCACATAAATCCTTACAATAAATACAGTGATTTAATTCTAGTATTCTCAAGCTGAAGAATGCATTATCGCTATATTAATACAGCATATATATTTTGTCAAAATAAAATAGAAGATAACAACTGTCCAGCAACAGATGTACATGCAGTCATACTATTCCCCCCCCCCCTTTTTTTTATCATAGCCACTAAGCTTATTATCTGGTCAGAATTAATATTTCAACTACAATAATTATTATTTCAGCAAATGTTCAAACACCAACATTAAGATATTGGCCATTATAAATGGAGCATTTACATCAAGTTTGTTACTATACTGAAGGTCAAAATGACAATCTTATACCTGTATATTTATCAACAATCGTTATACCTTTTAACGTTATTATACTCCATCTTGACCAACTAGGCTAATAATAAGGCTAATATAATAGAATAGCTTAAAAGCATATGTTGATCTATATACTTGCTCTTTTGATAAATTCCTTTCAAGCAACTTGTTCTTTACCATATACGTTATATCCAAGTCACAATTGGATACTATCTGTCATTAACCAAAATAACCAAATAAGACAAATTCGTTATATAAACTTTCAGTTTATAGGATTTCATTGTACAAACAACATAAAAATCAGATTATAGTCTCGCTTGTGTTCTACTAACTTTCATTCATATAGGTTCGAAGTATACACAAAGTAAGAATGAGAAAACATTATCTTTCAATCATATCCAGCCTTACATGTGTATAGGTTATTCAGCATCGAGTGATTAGTTCCCTGTAACGGATCTCTTGATTTGTCCAAATAACAACCAATAGGAGGAGTGCGAGCCAATAAAAAGACACAAATCTGGCCGCGCCGTATCCTTTGAAAAAGCCACGTTAGTGGCGAAACATGTTAGGGAAATCTTTGTTGTGAATGCCTCCTAACATTTTTTAACTAGCAGGATTTTTGGTCCTTAATCTAAATAATAGTAGTGGTTATGTTGATTATTAACATTAAGACTATAGCCAAGAATCTCGCAAACAAGGTTCTATCGAGTACCGTTTACCTTACATTTGTAGCCGGCAGTTGCAGCAAGGTGGTATTATAAGTATATTAGTACGGAATAAGGGGATGTAAATATAATATCCCAATATCCAATAAGTTATAAATACCAAAAACGCCAAACTGCTAGCCGCGTTCATACAAATTTACAAACAACTTAGAGATAATCGATATAGAAAAGTATATAGAAAACAAACGATTAGATTTGTTATAAGTATCAGAACGAATCCTTCCTACCGCTGTAACTACCTTGCAGTATTCAAAGAGACTAAACTTGTAATCTAATTCTTAGTTGTGGCACAAATAGTGATTATATAGTTACTTCTTGGGAATACACAAATTGAATATATATTATAGTTAACGTATGGAACATTAGAATCCAATAGAATAAGCGCTTAATTCAGCAGCAAAACTGAGTCCACATTATATCAATAAGACATTGAGAATATCTGTCTCAGTTAACCCATTAGTCATTGTAATTTTTAAGTGAAGCAAATCCAAGCAGTGCTGAACCACAACAGTGTGGCTATCAGTACTCCGTTACAATCAGTCTAGAATAAGTCTGCCATAAAACATCGCCTATATAGAAGAATCAATTTACAATGTAACTTTTGAAGAATTTTGTCTAAATATATGGCGATGTCCACTAGTACTTTATATTAAAGACACAATACTCTATGAAAAACTAACAGTTAATCCAAATCCAGCTGAATCTAAGCAATTGGATGAGATATTTATCTAGTAAGATCAAGCCATACACACTTCAAAGCACATTAAGTATATAAGATCCAAACAACTATTTAATAAGTGTCGTATACTAAATATAGCTCACTGCAAAATTGAAGAGATTATGTGTTAACTATATATAAACTTTACTTGAAGTACCTGATAGTTCAGCACAATAGTTTGGAAATATATCAGGCTAAATCGTCAGCATATTTAGACAGCAGGTGCAATAGTTTAATCCAACAGTCTGTTAATATATCAGACGCAAACCTCAGCACATTCAAACAGCAATTGCAATAGTGGCAGTTTTAGCCTATTATCACAAGCTGAGAGTAACACCTATTCCATACCAACACTGCATATATATTCCTTTTTAATTAGCAGTGATATTAGATTTGCAGAATTTAAATCTAAAATCTTCAACATATGCATCAAGACAGAATACAAACTTGACTCTGCTGCTTATGACCCTAGATCAGTTCCTACAAAATTGTACAATTGTGTATCCATTCACAAAACATTAGAGAAGACATCATTATTTGTGACTTAGACCACAAGATAAAGAACAACAGATTTATTATCACAGTGGTATAAAGTGAAGAAAAAACAACGTATTCTATAAGAAAATCAGATTAATACTGATCCTTACAGATACCTCTGACTCAAGACAAATCAATATACGTTTAATGTACACTACAACCACTATATCCAAATAGAGAATATTGGAATACAATAAATCCGACCAAATCCTGTGTTTTTAAACATTGTATATATGTGGATTGTGTGTAAGTTTTTGTTTTTGTTTTAAATTACCCAATAAAGGTTATATTTTAAATATCCATAAGCACTCCCTCTCCAAAGATATCCAGTCTCTACCCAATTCTGCCAACCGTGATTAAGGGGAAGAGTGCTACCCAGGTGTACAAATTTTCAATCCAAGGATTGATTTTGTGTGGTTCAGTTTACAAGTACACAGCACCTCAGCCATGTTGTAACTAACCCAGAGTTATAGACACAAACCTATACATATGGTATCTATAAACTCAGATTAATAGGCTACCCTAATCCTCAATTTTCAGCAGTGCCATTAGTACTTTTGTTTTTCTTTGTTATATACATATAAACCTGGGCTTGTCCCATTTGGCCAGATGCGGTAACAAACTCTTCCAGTTTTGCTTTTAATCTTAGCTAAGAGCTTCCAAGTGAGTGCTGAACTTTCTCTGAGTGTTGTATTAATTTATTTTGTAATTTTCCCTATGGGCCTTGCACCCAGACTTGTCTGGGGTTAACTGCCTGGGACTCTGTGGACATCCTAACTTCCTGTGAGTGCCAGCGAGCACCCAGGGCTGAGCATGTTGCAGGGTTATATGATGTGTACCCAGTCCAGTCTAAGAGTGCAGTCCCCTTCTGTGTTTTGTATATGTCTAGGGTGATTACATAAGTCTGTGAACCCTTGACTTGTTCCCAGTTTGTTTGATAGAGAGCTTGCATTTGTATGGCTGTATTAGGGACCCAGGTTTTGGGAGAGACCTTGGCGTGGTACCTGGGCTTGTCCCATTTGACCAGATGCGGTAACTAACTCTTTCAGTTTTGCTTTTAATCTTAGCTGGGTGCTTGTAAGTGAGTGCTGGACTTTCTCTGTGTGTTCTATTAATTTATTTTGTAATTTTCCCTATGGGCCTTGCACCCAGACTTGTCAGCACAGTTTCCTGAGAATGCTATTGAGCACCCAGGGCTAAGCATGTTGCAGGGTCATATGATGTGTACCCAGTCCAGTTTGAGAGTGCAGTCCCCTTCCGTGTTTTGTACATATATATATATATATATATATATACAGTATATATATATATATATATATACTTGATTATATATAGGTCTAGATATATACAGATATATATAGGAATATTTATTTAAAAATACATAGAACATACTACCCTTTGTGCAGAACATTGGAATGTGAAATATATATAGTAAATACACAGCTAAACACTTATAAATATTCCATAAATATGTTTTTCATGTTTTCAACTACTTTAAGGGACAGGACACCCAAAAATGTTCTTTTATGATTTAGATAAAACATACAATTTTAAACAACTTTCCAATTTACTTTACAAATTATAAAATTTCCTTCATTCTCTTGATATCCATTGCTGAAGAAACAGCATTGCACTACTGGCAGCTATCTGAACACATCTAGGGCGCGATTACATATACCCGCGCCACCCGTAATTTCACGTCGCACATCGAGGTATTACATAAACCCCGCCGGCAGTTCATAAAGTGCCATAAGTCTGATAAACTAGCGATGTCCAGAAATGAGCGTAAAAAACAAATTTCTGGAGTCGCCAGTGACTTACGGCACTTTAGAATCAAACCTCCCAAAAATAAGACTGACACGTAAAACCCCCTATATCCGCAATCCCCCCCTCTCACTACTAATAATAAATGTATTAACCCATAGACTGACAACCCCCCACAACACAATAAGCCTAATTAAACTAATAACCCCTATATCCGCCATCAATACCACACCGCAAGTAATAACTAAAGTATTAACCCCTAAATCCGCCAACCCCAACATCTACCTATTAAAACTATTAATCCCTAATCCGCCATTAACCCACAACGCAAACTACGTATTAAAACTATTAACCCCTAATCCGCCATTAACCCACAACGCAAACTACCTATTAAAACTATTAACCCCTAATTCGCCATTAACCCACAACGCAATAAACCTAACCCCTAACCTAACCCCCCTAACCTAACACCCCCTAAATTACCCAAATTACCTAATTTACAAAATACTAAAGTTACTATTAAATTAAAAATACCTAACACTACTTTAAAAATACAAATAAACTAAGTATAAATTAAAGGGACAGTCTAATCAAAATTCTGGAGTAGACTGTCCCTTTAAGCTACAATTACAGAAAATAAAAAAAATCTAAGATTACATAAAATAAAAAAGAAAATTAACAAATTTTAAAAAATTATACCTAATCCCTATGAAAATAAAAAAGCCCCCCCAAAATAAAAACACCCCCTACTCTAATAAACTACCAGTAGCCCCAAGATAATCAGCTCTTTTACAACAAAATACAGAAAGCCCCCTAACAGTAAAACCCACCAAACCCTCCCAAATAAAATAACCTAACACTAAAAACCCTAAACTACCCATTGCCCTGAAAAGGGCATTTGTTGGGCATTGCCCTTAAAAGGGCATTTAGCTCTTTTACGGCCCACCCTATCTAAATAAAATTTAAAAAAACAAAAAACCCTTAAAAAACCCTAAGTCTAAGCCCCAGGTTGCTACTTACCGTTTCTGAAGTCCGGCGGAGAAGGTCCTGTTCCAGGCAGTGAAGTCTTCTTCCAAGCGGCAACCTCTTCTTTCTTCTTCCTGGAACATCCTTCATGGAGTGGAGCTGAAGACTGAAGACCGCGGAGCTGAAGACCGGTGACCCTGTAACTTTAGACCGTCGACCACGGAGTCATGGAGCATGGAGGATCCTCTTCATACGATCTTCGCCGCACACTGGATAGACATTTCAAGGGACGCGATTAAAAATGGCGTCCCTTGAATTCCTATTGGCTGAATTGATTCTTCAAATTTAAATCAGCCAATAGGATGAAAGCTACTCAAATCCTATTGGCTGTTCAAATAAGCCAATAGGATGAGAGCTACTGAAATTCTATTGGCTATTCAAATCAAAAATACAAATTAGTGTATGTAGCATTATTTAATTTTTTATAGTATAAAATAAAAAAATATTACAAAATATTTCACAATGGCTTAACATATGGAAAGAGGGGTAAAGTAGTGGCTGTTGTGTGGGTGATATTAGTGGCAAGTAAGATTTTGTCCTGGCTAGTAGCTTAGGACTTGAAATTTTTAGCCCTGTATATATATATATATATATATATATATATATATAATAACTCATTGTGTAGTTCATTAACAAATCTAGACAGGCCCAGAGGCTTGTTTTCCCACAGAAAACCTCTGAATTACATTGTTTCCAATGCAGCAAAGTATTCTGGGTAAGATATGCAAATTAAGTACACAATGACACACCTTTTACTTCAGTCTGCTTTTCAGCAGGTTCCCTTTACGCCAAAGTATCGCTGTTCACACAGCTTATAAACTTAGCTAGGGTTAGTGCAGTGATTCATAACCATCCCAGGACAGACTGTTTCATGGTTTTTGCCACTCACCAGCAACAGCGATGAGTGTGAACAGCGATACTTTGGCGTAAAGGGAACCTGCTGAAAAGCAGACTGAGATAAAAAGGTGTGTCATTGTGTACTTAATTTGCATATCTTACCCAGAATCCTTTGCTGCATTGGAAACAATGTATTTCAGAGGTTTTCTGTGGGAAAACAAGCCTCTGGGCCTGTCTAGATTTGTTAATGAACTACACAATGAGTTATTTTTTCTATATTTTGTGCGTAGTGGAGGATTTTAAACTTGCCTTTTATCTCCCCCTGATTTAAAATGTTGTTGTATTCTGCCTGGAATCAACTTCACCCAGCAGTGATTCTAACCTTCTCCCAGCTGATGAGTGGCAAAAACCACGAAACAGTCTGTCCTGGGATGGTTATGAATCACTGCACTAACCCTAGCTAAGTTTATAAGCTGTGTGAACAGCAATACTTTGGCGTAAAGGGAACCTGCTGAAAAGCAGACTGAAGTTAAAAGGTGTGTCATTGTGTACTTAATTTGCATATCTTACCCAGAATCCTTTGCTGCATTGGAAACAATGTAATTCAGAGGTTTTCTGTGGGAAAACAAGCCTCTGGGTCTGTCTAGATTTGTTAATGAACTACACAATGAGTTATTTTTTCTATATTTTGTGCGTAGTGGAGTATTTTAAACTCGCCTTTTATCTCCCCCTAATTTAAAATGTTGTTGTATATATATATATATATATATATATATATATATATATATATATATATATATAAGTTAATAAAGAATTAGGGAGAGAAATAAAATAGTCAGGCACCTTTATTATCACTTACAGGTAAACTGCCTGAAACAATAGTATAAACCTGGATAGCCTTAGCTAAACCAGGTCCTGGTGCAGACCCCAGAAATTTAATAGTAATTCAAATATATTTATATAAGTAAATATATGTTGCACACAGCAGAGCTATACGAGATGCTATGTTGAAAGTAGGGGATTGCAGCACTCAAAAGGACTTCTCTTAATCTATTACGTAGAAGGAAAACTGAGACATTGTTTCAAACAGAGGCTCGCACACAGATGGTCCAATTAATATGTAACACATTTATTAATGCAAGTTATCCTGATCCTAAATATGCCACTGCAGTGGAAGACCTAAAATATATCATTAAACTCATGATAAACGGGTACAATATGATACATAATTAATGTTGTATAAAACAAGTCAAAAAATGAAAAAAGCATGGGAAATCTCAGTGAAGTAAAACGTCCCAAAGAAACAAAAGTTCCACAAATATTATCTGTGATGGTGTAGATATCTTTTTTCATGCAATTGCAACATGCGAGCTCATACAAAAGCTGTACCGTTATTAATGAAACAGCTGACAGGTTCGAGGTGAAAGCATCCTCCTATGTCAGCTAACGTTAAACATGAGTGCTTGATAGTAACAACAGGCTTATTCCAAAGACGGCAAAAAAGGATAATGGAAAACAAATACAACCTCTTCCAGGTGAGGATCGGTGTCAGGCAGCTGAGACCGGGTATCTTTAGGCACAAATTTGAAGCATGAAATGAAGTGAGCCGGGACTTTGCATCCGGCTTCTGTCTCACCCAATTTTCTCCTCTGGTTCCTTAACACTGTAACTGTGCAAGTTGGACTTAGAGATTCATTCCTGGGTAGGTCCACTTTCATTCGCCTCTGCCACACTTCCTTCCGGAAACTTTAGTGTTCTCTATCAACACCATACCAGGTACTTCTTACTGCCGCTTAATTTTCAAATGACTGTGTCGACGCGCGTTTCGCCCCACAATGCTTTGCGTCAGGGCCTCGTCAGGACTGTCAGTCACAGGTGATACATTCTTTCCTTTAAATCTGTTGCCAATGTTGCGGGAGTGGTTAAGGCGTATACATACTATCCAATGGGAATAGCCATAGGGCGTCACTGTTACCTAGATTCCCATGCGTATATTATTTGGAAACAAACTGTTATTATTTACTTTATTTAAACAAAATTAAAGGATTGAAATACAATAAGTGTGTTAAACACTATCAAGAGGACCAAAAGTGCTGAACCTACATTAGATTAATTTTAAACACCCCTGGTTTAATTACTTTACATAACAAGTTACAGGTATATACAAATATTATTTTCGGATGCACATTCTTATATTCATGTGTATGTTTAGCCTTTTTAGGAATGACAGAAATGACACGAAAAGGACCATCTTAAAAGAAATACTTTTGAGATGTTGTTTGTGCTATTTGGCACTACCTAGGTTGATTTATCATTTATTCCTTTCTTTAACCCAGGAAAGACCTAAATTCAATTCTTTCATTTAAGCCAAGTGGGGACACTGTTTTTAACACATATGTCCATCTAGCTTCTTTATTTAGAAGACATTTATTGTTGTCACCTCCTCTGCCACTTGTCAGTCCCTGATCAATACCAACAAATTTTAAAGAGATAGTGCTGCTATTGTGTGTATCCTTAAAATGTCTAGCAACACTCGTATCTCTTTCATAGAGTATGTCATCTCTATGCTCCTGTACCCTGTCCTTGAACATACGTTTTGTTTTTCCAACATAGAACAGGGGACAGGAGCATTGTAAGAGATACACTACCCCTACTGTGTTGGAATTGGAAAAACATCTTATTTCAAAGTTTTTGCCCGTATTTGCCGAGAATGATTTGCACTTCAACATATAGGGGCAATACACACAGTGTCCGCATGGAAAGCTACCTTTAACTTGCTGGTATTTATTCAACCAATTAGTTGCAGGCTCTGACCTCACAAATCTACTTTTAACTAACTTATCTTTTAAGTTAGGAGATTTCTTTGCGGTCAGTAGGGGTCTTTTACCCACTTTTCCAGCAATTCTTTCATCAAACGACAGCAAGTGCCAGTTACGAGACAAAATGTCTCTCAAATTTTGCCATTGGCAATTAAATGTAGTAATAAATCTTATGTTGCTATCTACTGTAGCTTCAACTTTATTTGAGTATAGAAGATCATTTCTATTCAATTTCCTAACTTTGTTAAGGGTGAATTTGATTAATTTATTTGAATAGCCCCTTTCAATAAATTTTTCACACATAATTTGAGCGTGATGTTCAAATTTTGTTTTTGAAGAACAATTTCTCTTCAATCTGAGCAATTGGCCAAAGGGAATGCCTCTTTTAAGCGGTTCAGGGTGGCTACTGGAAGCTTCCAATAAACTGTTTGTTGCCGTATTTTTTTGATGGTTTTCAGTAGTTATCTTATTACCTTCTTTTTTAATGCAGATATCTAAAAAAGGTAATTCTTTCTCACTGCATGCATGTGTCAACAGAATGTTCCGATCATTCTTATTTAATGCGTCGATAAATTCATACAGACAGGTCAGGGGGCCATCCCAGAACATAAGGATATCGTCCACATACCTAATCCAAAGGGACACATGGGAACTGAACACCTCACCAAACTTTTCAAAGATGTCCAGCTCCCATGCCCCCAAGTGTAGACAAGCATAAGTGGGTGCACATACGGCTCCCATCGCCGTCCCCCTGACCTGTCTGTAAATCGAGCCATCAAATTCAAACACATTGTTCTCAAGGATAAACCTTAAAAGATTTATGACAAAATTAGTATGATTGTTGCTTTCTGAGCCTCTAGATTTCAGGAAGTGTTCGCTAGCACCAATCCCAACCTCATGAGGTATGGAGGAGTAGTGACTTTCAACGTCCAGTGATACAAGAATAGTATGTATACTTTTACTTTTCTTTCTTAAAGCTGAGACATTGTTGATAACAAAAGATTATGGCATTTACCCTCTCAGATGAGGTCTGGGAAGCTGAGCTGAAAGAATCCCTTACAAATACAAATCTAGAAAGTAGTGAATTAGAAACTAATGTGTTCAATGCTTTTAAAAAATATAAGAACTGTATTGTCAAACAGGTAAAAGTAAGGGCTGAAAATTCAAGCCTAGCTAACTACGTTGAGAAAAAAATTGTTCCTAGAGGGTTAAGACTCTTCTTAGACCCAGGCTTCAATGCCAGAGAAGAAGAGGGAGGCTTAGAATTTTTGGATGAATGGAATGAAAAATTATCTTTATGTGCGCTTGGAATGATAGAGATGTTAATTAAGAGGAATGATAAAAGATTGGAAAAAATAAAAGAAGATGTTGAGTCAGCATTACAAATTGTAAATAAGTTTGATCATGACCCTAACTTTTTTTTTTTTTTTTTTTTTTTTTTATATTTTTTTTATTGAAGTCAAAAACAAATACAACATATAAGGTATGCCCCAAAACAGTTACAGATAAGTGTATACACAGTATAATAATTAGAAAGGTATGGCAGAGATAACCATGTAGAGAAAACATTATGTATCCATATATCTCAAGCGTTAATATAAAATGAGGGCTATATAGGAAGACTTCAGTTTTATAATAGGATATCATAAATGTAGTATAAACAAAAATGGTCCTCTCTGTGCCATATAAAAAGAAAAGTAGGGTATCTATTCAGGTAAGATTAAGGCCAGGGAGGAGTTAGCCCTATAGTTTTATGGGGAGGGGGAATGCAGCGGGCAAGAGCCGCTCAAAATAGAGTAGGGGGGGGATGGAGGGCGGAGCCAGTTAGCATGTCGAGTTTGGAAATGGACTGGGATCGCAGAGGCTTCAAGTACACCACTCATGGGGCCATCCTCTATTTACGCCGTGAGTAAAATTTAAGCTAGGGTATGTAAAAGTAAGGATAGCTTCCTATAGAGGAGGCGAACAGGGGAAGGTATTTATATATATATATATATATACATATATATATATACATATACATACACATACACACCTATACACATATATATATATATATATACATACACACACACATACACACATATATGGAGAACAGAGGACCGCTACAGGGGCCCCTCTCCTGGGGAGATGCCAGCTATAGGCGATGTGGGCAAAAGGAGTAGGGGTATGACCCGCAGGTAATAAATGCCTGCGGGAAAGGGAGGAGAGGGGTCAGCTGGAGGAGATAGATGAGTGGGTATAAATGTTGAAGAATACCACTAAATGTGTATTAATACTATAGCAATAATCAAATAGGATAGTGATGTAACTAGGAGTGGGCTACGTAAGATAGATATTCAGTAAAGTGTATAATAATTATGCTGTTATAAAAAGGGGAACATTTTAATACAAGGTATATATAAATATGTTATAAACTATTTGCTATGACATCTACACTATCTGAGTTCTATACTATAGAAGCTTTAAAGATTGCAAATATACATTGAGATATATGTGGGACCATGTAAGAACATTAGTGAAAACTCCTGAAGCAACATATATGCTAAGATAAATATTGATTGTAGATTAATTATTCCAAGTTGTAGTGTGCGTTTATGATGCTCGCATAACGTAACATAGATTGTACAATAACCGTTTTAGAGCCTAAATTCCCAAATGGCAATGACCCCTTTTATTACCCGGAGTTGTGTTATATACCTCCTAAATATGATGATGTAAAAGCAGAATAAAATAGTGAGCCATAAGAAACCTGAGCCTTGGTAGTCTGAGCAACCCCCTCATCTAATATATGTACTGTCCTGGGTAGCGTAACTTGTATCTTCTAGTTGCCATGACCATCTAAGTTAATTCAAGGGGATTAACCCCAGGAGTAGAGCACAAGGAGCTCAGGGTATAGTATGGGGCAAGTATTAACTTCCTGAAAGGCTGTTAGGAGTCCAATACATATAAAATCCAATGAAATTATTGTATATAGATAGCTATAACATATTTTAATAAATAAAAAAGGAACATATTATACTAACCCTCTGGGTCTTGTAGCTAGTGAAGGTAGATGCAGGGATATTGTAGGTGATCATTCAATCCAATAGTAAGTAGCTACTAAGGTAGAGGCAATAGTTTCTCCTAAAGTGCAACATATTTGGGCTTCTAAGGTTTAATATATAGTTGGATAGTATTTACCCGAGGCCACGCAATGAATACACTATCACGGGATAGGTGCAGATATCTACTAGGTAATTGTGAGGGGTACTTGCGATGCTATGTAGGAACTCTAGGTAGACTAGATAAATAGCCTGTGCTGATGTAAGAATCCATCTGTAAGTGGCTTAAGTGAACCTAATTTTAGAGTAACATCTTGGCAACTTCAAGGTATATACAGAGGAGGTACGGATATGGGACTTGTCCTGCTCAGACCTAAAGTTGCTATATAAACTAGAAAATTAAAGCAAGTAGAAATTGTATATTCCCTAAATACCTTTGCTATACAGTATACCTAGAAATCATATATACACACAACCAAGATGACAGAGTAAGAATATGATTGTACAAGTTTAGGTCCATCAAACTAGCTCCTTTGCTATTAACTACATGCAGCTGTACTTCCATGTTGATATACTGGTCTTTAACAGCAGGTATCCCTGTCCAAGTAAAGTCCTAGTAGGTGGCATTGTTGCGCACTCTGGGTGAACATATTACATAGGTATAAGCAAAACAAAGAGTAGAATGTATACAAATTAAATCAAGCAATAAGCTGGTTGCAATCTGAACACCTTAACATAGAATTAGTTATCTATAGATGCAGGATTTTTAAGCATCTAGCTCACCTGTGAAAAAAGCAAGTTATTTGAACATCTTGTGCGCTCCCTTATGAATATGCATTTTGGTAGCTGGTATTTATATCTATATGAGCTACAAGACCGAATTATATGCAAATACTCATAAATGAAACATATAAAATAGTAAAAAAAGCTAGCTATATGTTTCCTACACAGAAGAGTAATATTAAAAAAAAAAACAAAAAAAACATCACAATAAACCAAATAACAAAGCGAGTTAACATTGTGCTAAACTGCATGCCTCGCATCTCTAAGATCTAGCCAGAACTATAGATGTGGGTTGTAGGTGTTAACATGAAAGGTCTCCAAGAATCGTTACAGGGTGGTAAAACATAGATGTTTGAGCTCCTGAGATGAGAGGGGTTAACTAAATGCACACAAGTGGAAATTCTTATTGTCCGATATTGAGAACCCAAAAACTTTGTTTAAACAACAATAGGTAAGGTAGATGAGCTAACATGACTTAAGATTAGTAGGCCAGGTTAAACTTATATGCATGCTCTTCTCAATCAGTTCGCATACAATGTCTTCTGCCGAGACTAATCTAACCCACACCTCTCTTCTGCAACCGAAAGATTGCAGCGGTATTGGTCTTTTTCCTTAGGGGGATATTCATAACAAAGCAAATCAGTTTGAGGATCATCAGAACGCCAATGCTCTTTAGTGCCAAATCGTACCTGCAATTGACTGTACTGGTCACCGGCAGTAAGGAGTGATCGTTAAGGAGGCTGTTGTAAAGTGGTTTACCCGACATCCAGACTGACAGCTCGTGGATACAGAGGGACTCGCTCTCTGTTAAAGTCTTGATATCGGCTAGAAGCAAAAGCGGGTGGGTATTATAGGTCACGTCTGCTAAATTTAGCTTGCTCGCACGTACGGCTTCGTGAGAGAAGTGAGGCCCGGTATCAAGAGACTCAGGGCTGTTCATCTGGAGGGGTGAGTTCTCCTCTTGAGGCTTCTGGGTCTTCGGTGGATATTCAGCCACCACAGAGGTGTTGCATTTAGAGGTAAAGAATGCTGACACTTCCATAGCTAGTATCCTAAGATGTTCTTTGATGTCCACAAGTATAGCGGCAGATACAGATTCACTGCAGGATGTCATGTTTTTTCCGTGAATAACTTCACGCCAATGAGGCTCGCTTGTCACTTTGTAGGATCGGCTGCTGCGCTGAGGTGTCTCAAGTGGAGGACTAGTGCTGTAGAGTCAGTCTCGGCTCTAGCTATTCACGGCCCATCATCTTTCAGTCAAAGCTGTGTTAAGACTTTCCCTCGTGCGTGCTTTCCCCCATGGAGTTGAAAGATGGCTGCCTTCAGGGACCCTGGCAGATAGCGCCACAAGATCTCGCCGGGTAGTCTCACATAGCCATGTCTCACCGTTTTCAGACTTCTCTGTAAGGGACCATAAGTTATGAGGTGCCTTGTGAAAATCAAATCAGCTGAGCTAGACGGTCTAATAAATAATTATAAGCAATAGGTATCAGGAGCTGTGAGATCATGCGACCATTCAGACATAGAGCTGGCTCCGCCCCCGATCATGACCCTAACTTTGATAAATTAAATGAAGAAACTAAAACACATATTTCTAGATTACAGGCAGAAATGAAAGTAAGGAAATGCAGAAGATTACATCGTGATCAGGAATTACCTTTCTTAGATATCTGCATTAAAAAAGAAGGTAATAAGATAACTACTGAAAACCATCGAAAAAATACGGCAACAATCAGTTTATTGGAAGCTTCCAGTAGCCACCCTGAACCGCTTAAAAGAGGCATTCCCTTTGGCCAATTGCTCAGATTGAAGAGAAATTGTTCTTCAAAAACAAAATTTGAACATCACGCTCAAATTATGTGTGAAAAATTTATTGAAAGGGGCTATTCAAATAAATTAATCAAATTCACCCTTAACAAAGTTAGGAAATTGAATAGAAATGATCTTCTATACTCAAATAAAGTTGTAGCTACAGCAGATAGCAACATAAGATTTATTACTACATTTAATTGCCAATGGCAAAATTTGAGAGACATTTTGTCTCGTAACTGGCACTTGCTGTCGTTTGATGAAAGAATTGCTGGAAAAGTGGGTAAAAGACCCCTACTGACCGCAAAGAAATCTCCTAACTTAAAAGATAAGTTAGTTAAAAGTAGATTTGTGAGGTCAGAGCCTGCAACTAATTGGTTGAATAAATACCAACAAGTTAAAGGTAGCTTTCCATGCGGACACTGTGTGTATTGCCCATATATGTTGAAGTGCAAATCATTCTCGGCAAATACGGGCAAAAACTTTGAAATAAGATGTTTTTCCAATTGCAACACAGTAGGGGTAGTGTATTTCTTACAATGCTCCTGTCCCCTGTTCTATGTTGGAAAAACAAAAAGTATGTTCAAGGACAGGGTACAGGAGCATAGAGATGACATACTCTATGAAAGAGATACGAGTGTTGCTAGACATTTTAAGGATACACACAATAGCAGCACTATCTCTTTAAAATTTGTTGGTATTGATCAGGGACTGACAAGTGGCAGAGGAGGTGACAACAATAAATGTCTTCTAAATAAAGAAGCTAGATGGACATATGTGTTAAAAACAGTGTCCCCACTTGGCTTAAATGAAAGGATTGAATTTAGGTCTTTCCTGGGTTAAAGAAAGGAATAAATGATAAATCAACCTAGGTAGTGCCAAATAGCACAAACAACATCTCAAAAGTATTTCTTTTAAGATGGTCCTTTTCGTGTCATTTCTGTCATTCCTAAAAAGGCTAAACATACACATGAATATAAGAATGTGCATCCGAAAATAATATTTGTATATAACCTGCAACTTGTTATGTAAAGTAATTAAACCAGGGGTGTTTAAAATTAATCTAATGTAGGTTCAGCACTTTTGGTCCTCTTGATAGTGTTTAACACACTTATTGTATTTCAATCCTTTAATTTTGTTTAAATAAAGTAAATAATAACAGTTTGTTTCCAAATAATATACGCATGGGAATCTAGGTAACAGTGACGCCCTATGGCTATTCCCATTGGATAGTATGTATACGCCTTAACTACTCCCGCAACATTGGCAACAGATTTAAAGGAAAGAATGTATCACCTGTGACTGACAGTCCTGACGAGGCCCTGACGCAAAGCATTGTGGGGCGAAACGCGCGTCGACACAGTCATTTGAAAATTAAGCGGCAGTAAGAAGTACCTGGTATGGTGTTGATAGAGAACACTAAAGTTTCCGGAAGGAAGTGTGGCAGAGGCGAATGAAAGTGGATCTACCCAGGAATGAACCTCTAAGTCCAACTTGCACAGTTACAGTGTTAAGGAACCAGAGGAGAAAATTGGGTGAGACAGAAGCCGGATGCAAAGTCCCGGCTCACTTCATTTCATGCTTCAAGTTTCTGCCTAAAGATACCCGGTCTCAGCTGCCTGACACCGATCCTCACCTGGAAGAGGTTGTATTTGTTTTCCATTATCCTTTTTTGCCGTCTTTGGAATAAGCCTGTTGTTACTATCAAGCACTCATGTTTAACGTTAGCTGACATAGGAGGATGCTTTCACCTCGAACCTGTCAGCTGTTTCATTAATAACGGTACAGCTTTTGTATGAGCTTGCATGTTGCAATTGCATGAAAAAAGATATCTACACCATCACAGATAATATTTGTGGAACTTTTGTTTCTTTGGGACGTTTTACTTCACTGAGATTTCCCATGCTTTTTTCATTTTTTGACTTGTTTTATGCAACATTAATTATGTATCATATTGTACCCATTTATCATGAGTTTAATGATATATTTTAGGTCTTCCACTGCAGTGGCATATTTAAGATCAGGATAACTTGCATTAATAAATGTGTTACATATTAATTGGACCATCTGTGTGCGAGCCTCTGTTTGAAACAATGTCTCAGTTTTCCTTTTACGTAATAGATTAAGAGAAGTCCTTTTGAGTGCTGCAATCCCCTACTTTCAACATAGCATCTCGTATAGCTCTGCTGTGTGCAACATATATTTACTTATCTAAATATATTTGAATTAATATATATATATATATATATATATATATATATATATACAGTCGTAGTATGCAAAAGTTTAAGTACCCCTGACAATTTGCATGATTTTCATTGATAAATAATTGGGTGTTTGGATCAGCAATTTCATTTTGATCTATCAAATAACTGAAGGACAGTAATATTTCAGTAGTGAAATGAGGTTTATTGGATTATCAGAAAATGTGCAATATGCATCCAAATAAAATTAGACAGGTGCATAAATTTGGGCACCCCAACAGAAATATTGCATCAATATTTAGTAGAGCCTCTTTTAGCAGAAATAACAGCCTCTAGACTCTTCCTATATCCTGTAATGAGTGTCTGGATTCTGGATGATGGTATTTTGGACCATTCCTCCTTGCATAACATCTCCAGTTCAGTTAGGTTTGATGGTTGCTGAGCATGGACAGCCAGCTTCAGATCACCCCACAGATTTTCAATGATATTCAGGTCTGGGGACTGGGATGGCCATTCCAGAACATTGTACTTGTTCCTCTGCATAAATGCCAGAGTAGATTTTGAGCAGTGTTTTGGGTCGTTGTCTTGTTGAAATATTCAGCCCTGGCGTAACTTCAACTTTGTGACTGATTCCTCAACATTATTCTCAAGTATCTGCTGATATTGAGTGGAATCCATGCGACCCTCAACTTTAACAAGATTCCCAGTACCGGCACTGGCTACACAGCCCCACAGCATGATGGAACATCCACCAAATTTTACTGTGGGTAGCAAGTGTTTGTCTTGGAATGCTGTGTTCTTTTGCCGCCATGCATAATGCCCCTTGTTATGACCAAATAACTCAATCTTTGTTTTATCGGTCCACAGCACCTTCTTCCAAACTCAAGCTGGATTATCCAAATGTGCGTTTGTGGCGGGTGTGCAGAAAAGGCTTCTTCCGCATTACTCTCCCATACAGCTTCTCCTTGTGCAAAATGCGCTAAATTGTTGAACGCCATCTGCAGCAAAATTATGTTGTAGGTCTTTGGAGGTGGTCTGTTTTTGACCATTCGCATCATCTTTTGCCTTTGCCTCTCTGATATTTTACTTGGCCTGCCACTTCTGGCCTTAACAAGAACTGTGCCTGTGGTCTTCCATTTCTTCACTATGCTCCTCACAGTGGACACTGACAGCTTAAATTTCTGTGATAGCTTTTTGTAGCCTTCCCCTAAACCATAATGGTGAACAATCTTTGTTTTCAGGTCATTTGAGAGTTGTTTTGATGCCCCCATATTGCCACTCTTCAGAGGAGAGTCAAAGAGAACTACAACTTTCAATTGGCCACTTTAAATACCTTTTCTCATGATTGATGCACATGTCTATGAAGTTCAAGGCTTAATTGGCTCACCAAACCAATTGTGTGTTCCAATTAATCAGTGCTAGGTAGTTACAGGTATTAAAATCAACAAAATGACAAGGGTGCCCAAATTTATGCACTTGTCTAATTTAGTTTGGATGCATATTGCACATTTTCTGTTAATCCAATAAACTTCATTTCACTACTGAAATATTACTGTGTCCTTCAGTTATTTGATAGATCAAAATGAAATTGCTGATCCAAGCACCTAATTATTAATAAATGAAAATCATGGAAATTGTCAGGGGTGCCTAAACTTTTGCATATGACTGTATATATACAAATATACATGTTTACATATTTAGACATGTTTATGTATGTATCTCTATGTTAAAGCCCTTGGCAGTCTTTTGTTTTTTATAACACCTGAGACCCCATATCTTTGAACCCTTATAAATTTTTAATGCAATATTTTTATTTAATACATTTTTATCAAATAGTGTTATTATGAGTGTAACTGTACTTTTAAATGTTGATGTGTTTTGTGACTTCAGCAAAGTATATACAGGGAATTAAGCACATGTGATAATAGGAGTAAATTGGAAAATCGTTTAAAATTGCCTGTAATGTTCTATCTGAATCCTGAAAGAACAAAAATGGGATTCATATCCCTTAAGTAGGTCCCATAGGATGTAACCTGTAGTCTACTGCAAACATTTAACAATAAATGCTCTCAAGAATTAGAACATTATGGCCTAGATTTGGAGTTTGGCGGTAGATGGGCTGTTAACGCTACGCAGGCTTTTTTCTGGCCGCACCATAAAATTAACTCTGCTATCGAGAGTTCAAAAAAATGCTGCGTTAGGCTCCAAAAAAGGAGCGTAGAACATTTTTACCGCAAATGCAACTCTCGATACCAGAGTTGCTTACGGACGCGGCCAGCCTCAAAAACGTGCTCGTGCACGATTCCCCCATAGGAAACAATGGGACTGTTTGAGCTGAAAAAAAACCTAACACCTGCAAAAAAGCAGCGTTCAGCTCCTAACGTAGCCCTATTGTTTCCTATGGGGAAACACTTCCTACGTCTGCACCTAACACTCTAACATGTACCCCGAGTCTAAACACCCCTAGCCTTACACTTATTAACCCCTATTCTGCCGCCCCCGCTATCGCTGACACCTGCATATTTTTTTAACCCCTAATCTGCCGCTCCGTAAACCACCGCAACCTACGTTATCCCTATGTACCCCTAATCTGCTGCCCTAACATCGCCGACCCCTATATTATATTTATTAACCCCTAACCTGCCCCCCACAACGTCGCCGCCAGCTACCTACAATAATTAACCCCTAATCTGCCGACCGCAAAGCGCCGCCACCTACGTTATCCTTATGTACCCCTAATCTGCTGCCCCTAACACCGCCGACCCCTATATTATATTTATTAACCCCTAATCTGCCCCCCTCAACGTCGCCGACACCTGCCTACACTTATTAACCCCTAATCTGCCGAGCGGACCTGAGCGCTACTATAATAAAGTTATTAACCCCTAATCCGCCTCACTAACCCTATCATAAATAGTATTAACCCCTAATCTGCCCTCCCTAACATCGCCGACACCTACCTTCAATTATTGACCCCTAATCTTCCGAGCGGAGCTCACCGCTATTCTAATAAATGTATTAACCCCTAACGCTAAGTCTAACCCTAACACTAACACCCCCATAACTTAAATATAATTTACATCTAACGAAATAAATTAACTCTTATTAAATAAATGATTCCTATTTAAAGCTAAATACTTACCTGTAAAATAAATCCTAATATAGCTACAATATAAATTATAATTACATTGTAGCTATTTTAGGATTAATATTTATTTTACAGGCAACTTTGTAATTATTTTAACTAGGTACAATAGCTATTAAATAGTTAAGAACTATTTAATAGCTACCTAGTTAAAATAATAACAAATTTACCTGTAAAATAAATCCTAACCTAAGTTACAATTAAACCTAACACTACACTATCAATAAATTAATTAAACACAATTCCTACAAATAAATACAATTAAATAAACTAGCTAAAGTACAAAAAATAAAAAAGAACTAAGTTACAAAAAATAAAAAAATATTTACAAACATAAGAAAAATATTACAACAATTTTAAACTAATTACACCTACTCTAAGCCCCCTAATAAAATAACAAAGCCCCCCAAAATAAAAAATTCCCTACCCTATTCTAAATTAAAAAAGTTACAAGCTCTTTTACCTTACCAGCCCTGAACAGGGCACTTTGCGGGGCATGCCCCAAGAAGTTCAGCTCTTTTGCCTGTAAAAGAATAAATACAATACCCCCCCCCAACATTACAACCCACCACCCACATACCCCTAATCTAACCCAAACCTCCCTTAAATAAACCTAACACTAAGCCCCTGAAGATCTTCCTACCTTGTCTTCACCATACCAGGTTCACCGATCCGTCCTGGCTCCAACATCTTCATCCAACCCAAGCGGGGGTTGGCGATCCATCATCCGGTGCTGAAGAGGTCCAGAAGAGGCTCCAAAGTCTTCCTCTTATCCGGCAAGAAGAGGACATCCGGACCGGCAAACATCTTCTCCAAGCGGCATCTTCGATCTTCTTCCATCCGGTGCGGAGCGGGTCCATCTTGAAGCAGGCGACGCGGATCCATCCTCTTCTTCCGTTGTCTCCCGACTAATGACGGTTCCTTTAAGGGACGTCATCCAAGATGGCGTCCCTCGAATTCCGATTGGCTGATAGGATTCTATCAGCCAATCGGAATTAAGGTAGGAATTTTCTGATTGGCTGATGGAATCAGCCAATCAGAATCAAGTTCAATCCGATTGGCTGATCAAATCAGCCAATCAGATTGAGCTCGCATTCTATTGGCTGATCAGAACAGCCAATAGAATGCGAGCTCAATCTGATTGGCTGATTGGATCAGCCAATCGGATTGAACTTGATTCTGATTGGCTGATTCCATCAGCCAATCAGAATATTCCTACCTTAATTCCGATTGGCTGATAGAATCCTATCAGCCAATCGGAATTCGAGGGACGCCATCTTGGATGACGTCCCTTAAAGGAACCGTCATTCTTCAGTTGGACGTCGCCGGATGAAGATGGGTCCGCGTCGGAGGTCTTCAGGATGGAGCCGGTCCTCATCGGATGAAGATAGAAGATGCCGCTTGGAAGATGATGGTTGCCGGTCCGGATCTACTCTTCTTCCCGGATAGGATGAAGACTTTGGAGCCTCTTCTGGACCTCTTCAGCCACCGGATGATGGATGTCTAGCCCCCGCTTGGGTTGGATGAAGATTTTGGAGCCAGGACGGATCGGTGATACCTGGTGAGGTGAAGACAAGGTAGGATGATCTTCAGGGGCTTAGTGTTAGGTTTATTTAAGGGGGTTTTGGGTTAGATTAGGGGTATGTGGGTGGTGGGTTGTAATGTTGGGGGGGGGGGTATTGTATGTTTTTTTTTACAGGAAAAAGAGCTGAACTTCTTGGGGCATGCCCCGCAAAGGGCCCTGTTCAGGGCTGGTAAGGTAAAAGAGCTTGTAACTTTTTTAATTTAGAATAGGGTAGGGAATTTTTTATTTTGGGGGGCTTTGTTATTTTATTAGGGGGCTTAGAGTAGGTGTAATTAGTTTAAAATTGTTGTAATATTTTTCTTATGTTTGTAAATATTTTTTTATTTTTTGTAACTTAGTTCTTTTTTATTTTTTGTACTTTAGCTAGTTTATTTAATTGTATTTTTTTTTAGCAATTGTGTTTAATTAATTTATTGATAGTGTAGTGTTAGGTTAATTGTAGGTAATTGTAGGTAGTTTATTTAATTATTTTATTGATAGGGTAGTGTTAGGTTAATTGTAGGTAATTGTAGGTAGTTTATTTAATTATTTTATTGATAGGGTAGTGTTAGGTTTAATTATATCTTAGGTTAGGATTTATTTTACAGGTAAATTTGTTATTATTTTAACTAGGTAGCTATTTAATAGTTCTTAACTATTTAATAGCTATTGTACCTAGTTAAAATAAATACCAAGTTGCCTGTAAAATAAATATTAATCCTAAAATAGCTACAATATAATTATAATTTATATTGTAGCTATATTAGGATTTATTTTACAGGTAAGTATTTAGCTTTAAATAGGAATAATTTATTTAATAAGAGTTAATTAATTTCGTTAGATGTAAATTATATTTAAGTTAGGGGGTGTTAGTGTTAGGGTTAGACTTAGCTTTAGGGGTTAATCAATTTATTAGAATAGCGGTGAGCTCCGGTCGGCAGATTAGGGGTTAATAATTGAAGGTAGGTGTCGGCGATGTTAGGGAGGGCAGATTAGGGGTTAATACTATTTATGATAGGGTTAGTGAGGCGGGTTAGGGGTTAATAACTTTATTATAGTAGCGCTCAGGTCCGCTCGGCAGATTAGGGGTTAATAAGTGTAGGCAGGTGTCGGCGACGTTGAGGGGGGCAGATTAGGGGTTAATAAATATAATATAGGGGTCGGCGGTGTTAGGGGTAGCAGATTAGGGGTACATAGGGATAACGTAGGTGGCGGCGCTTTGCGGTCGGAAGATTAGGGGTTAATTATTGTAAGTAGCTGGCGGCGACGTTGTGGGGGGCAGGTTAGGGGTTAATAAATGTAATACAGGGGTCGGCGGGGTTAGGGGCAGCAGATTAGGGGTACATAAGTATAACGTAGGTGGCGGTCGGCAGATTAGGGGTTAAAAATTTTAATCGAGTGGCGGCGATGTGGGGGGAGCTCGGTTTAGGGGTACATAGGTAGTTTATGGGTGTTAGTGTACTTTAGGGTACAGTAGTTAAGAGCTTTATGAACCGGCGTTAGCCAGAAAGCTCTTAACTACTGACTTTTTTCAGGCGGCTGGAATTTTGTCGTTAGAGCTCTAACGCTCACTTCAGAAACGACTCTAAATACCGGCGTTAGGAAGATCCCATTGAAAAGATAGGATACGCAAATGGCGTAGGGGGATCTGCGGTATGGAAAAGTCGCGGCTGAAAAGTGAGCGTTAGACCCTTTAATCACTGACTCCAAATACCAGCGGGCGGCCAAAACCAGCGTTAGGAGCCTCTAACGCTGGTTTTGACGGCTACCGCCGAACTCCAAATCTAGGCCTATATTTCTTATCAAGGCATAAAGAATTTACTAGACATGTGCAAAAATTCATACTTTATTATTCAGTTTGTAAACAAATAATGTAGTTATCCTCTTTCTTCGGCAATTACTTTGACACCAGATATTTTACATCAAAAGTGCAATTTAAAATATCTAGGCCTAGATTTGGAGTTTGGCGGTAAAAGGGCTGTTAACGCTCCGCGGGCTTTTTTCTGGCCGCACCATAAAATTAACTCTGGTATCGAGAGTTCAAACAAATGCTGCGTTAGGCTCCAAAAAAGGAGCGTAGAGCATTTTTACTGCAAATGCAACTCTCGATACCAGCGGTGCTTACGGACGCGGCCAGCCTCAAAAACGTGCTCGTGCACGATTCCCCCATAGGAAACAATGGGACTGTTTGAGCTGAAAAAAAACCTAACACCTGCAAAAAAGCAGCGTTCAGCTCCTAACGCAGCCCCATTGTTTCCTATGGGGAAACACTTCCTACGTCTGCACCTAACACTCTAACATGTACCCCGAGTCTAAACACCCCTAACCTTACACTTATTAACCCCTAATCTGCCGCCCCCGCTATCGCTGACACCTGCATATTTTTTTTAACCCCTAATCTGCCGCTCCGTAAACCGCCGCAACCTACGTTATCCCTATGTACCCCTAATCTGCTGCCCTAACATCGCCGACCCCTATATTATATTTATTAACCCCTAATCTGCCCCCCTCAACGTCGCCGACACCTGCCTACACTTATTAACCCCTAATCTGCCGAGCGGACCTGAGCGCTACTATAATAAAGTTATTAACCCCTAATCCGCCTCACTAACCCTATCATAAATAGTATTAACCCCTAATCTGCCCTCCCTAACATCGCCGACACCTACCTTCAATTATTAACCCCTAATCTTCCGAGTGGAGCTCACCGCTATTCTAATAAATGTATTAACCCCTAACGCTAAGTCTAACCCTAACACTAACACCCCCATAACTTAAATATAATTTACATCTAACGAAATTAATTAACTCTTATTAAATAAATGATTCCTATTTAAAGCTAAATACTTACCTGTAAAATAAATCCTAATATAGCTACAATATAAATTATAATTACATTGTAGCTATTTTAGGATTAATATTTATTTTACAGGCAACTTTGTATTTATTTTAACTAGGTACAATAGCTATTAAATAGTTAAGAACTATTTAATAGCTACCTAGTTAAAATAATAACAAATTTACCTGTAAAATAAATCCTAACCTAAGATATAATTAAACCTAACACTACCCTATCAATAAAATAATTAAATAAACTACCTACAATTACCTACAATTAACCTAACACTACACTGTCAATAAATTAATTAAACACAATTGCTACAAATAAATACAATTAAATAAACTAGCTAAAGTACAAAAAATAAAAAAGAACTAAGTTACAAAAAATAAAAAAATATTTACAAACATAAGAAAAATATTACAACAATTTTAAACTAATTACACCTACTCTAAGCCCCCTAATAAAATAACAAAGCCCCCCAAAATAAAAAATTCCCTACCCTATTCTAAATTAAAAAAGTTACAAGCTCTTTTACCTTACCAGCCCTGAACAGGGCCCTTTGCAGGGCATGCCCCAAGAATTTCAGCTCTTTTGCCTGTAAAAGAATAAATACAATACCCCCCCCCAACATTACAACCCACCACCTACATACCCCTAATCTAACCCAAACCCCCCTTAAATAAACCTAACACTAAGCCCCTGAAGATCTTCCTACCTTGTCTTCACCATACCAGGTTCACCGATCCGTCCTGGCTCCAACATCTTCATCCAACCCAAGCGGGGGTTTGCGATCCATCATCCGGTGCTGAAGAGGTCCAGAAGAGGCTCCAAAGTCTTCCTCCTATCCGGCAAGAAGAGGACATCCGGACCGGCAAACATCTTCTCCAAGCGGCATCTTCGATCTTCTTCCATCCGGTGCGGAGCGGGTCCATCTTGAAGCAGGCGACGCGGATCCATCCTCTTCTTCCGTTGTCTCCCGACTAATGACGGTTCCTTTAAGGGACGTCATCCAAGATGGCGTCCCTCGAATTCCGATTGGCTGATAGGATTCTATCAGCCAATCGGAATTAAGGTAGGAATTTTCTGATTGGCTGATGGAATCAGCCAATCAGAATCAAGTTCAATCCGATTGGCTGATCCAATCAGCCAATCAGATTGAGCTCGCATTCTATTGGCTGTTCCGATCAGCCAATAGAATGCGAGCTCAATCTGATTGGCTGATTGGATCAGCCAATCGGATTGAACTTGATTCTGATTGGCTGATTCCATCAGCCAATCAGAAAATTCCTACCTTAATTCCGATTGGCTGATAGAATCCTATCAGCCAAACGGAATTCGAGGGACGCCATCTTGGATGACGTCCCTTAAAGGAACCGTCATTAGTCGGGAGACAACGGAAGAAGAGGATGGATCCGCGTCGCCTGCTTCAAGATAAACCCGCTCCGCACCGGATGGAAGAAGATCGAAGATGCCGCTTGGAGAAGATGTTTGCCGGTCCGGATGTCCTCTTCTTGCCGGATAGGAGGAAGACTTTGGAGCCTCTTCTGGACCTCTTCAGCACCGGATGATGGATCGCCAACCCCCGCTTGGGTTGGATGAAGATGTTGGAGCCAGGACGGATCGGTGAACCTGGTATGGTGAAGACAAGGTAGGAAGATCTTCAGGGGCTTAGTGTTAGGTTTATTTAAGGGGGGTTTGGGTTAGATTAGGGGTATGTGGGTGGTGGGTTGTAATGTTGGGGGGGGGGTATTGTATTTATTCTTTTACAGGCAAAAGAGCTGAAATTCTTGGGGCATGCCCCGCAAAGGGCCCTGTTCAGGGCTGGTAAGGTAAAAGAGCTTGTAACTTTTTTAATTTAGAATAGGGTAGGGAATTTTTTATTTTGGGGGGCTTTGTTATTTTATTAGGGGGCTTAGAGTAGGTGTAATTAGTTTAAAATTGTTGTAATATTTTTCTTATGTTTGTAAATATTTTTTTATTTTTTGTAACTTAGTTCTTTTTTATTTTTTGCACTTTAGCTAGTTTATTTAATTGTATTTTTTTGTAGCAATTGTGTTTAATTAATTTATTGATAGTGTAGTGTTAGGTTAATTGTAGGTAGTTTATTTAATTATTTTATTGATAGTGTAGTGTTAGGTTTAATTGTAACTTAGGTTAGGATTTATTTTACAGGTAAATTTGTTATTATTTTAACTAGGTAGCTATTAAATAGTTCTTAACTATTTAATAGCTATTGTACCTAGTTAAAATAAATACCAAGTTGCCTGTAAAATAAATATTAATCCTAAAATAGCTATAATATAATTATAATTTATATTGTAGCTATATTAGGATTTATTTTACAGGTAAGTATTTAGCTTTAAATAGGAATAATTTATTTAATAAGAGTTAATTTATTTT
Organism: Bombina bombina; assembly: GCF_027579735.1. Lineage (NCBI taxonomy): Eukaryota > Metazoa > Chordata > Amphibia > Anura > Bombinatoridae > Bombina > Bombina bombina. Next base: position 863,214,689 of record NC_069504.1, on the reverse strand, counting down.
GTTAGATGTAAATTATATTTAAGTTAGGGGGGTGTTAGTGTTAGGGTTAGACTTAGCTTTAGGGGTTAATACATTTATTAGAATAGCGGTGAGCTCCGGTCGTCAGATTAGGGGTTAATAATTGAAGTTAGGTGTCGGCGATGTTAGGGAGGGCAGATTAGGGGGTTAATACTATTTATTATAGGGTTAGTGAGGCGGGTTAGGGGTTAATAACTTTATTATAGTAGCGCTCAGGTCCGCTCGGCAGATTAGGGGTTAATAAGTGTAGGCAGGTGTCGGCGACGTTGAGGGGGGCAGATTAGGGGTTAATAAATATAATATAGGGGTCGGCGGTGTTAGGGGTAGCAGATTAGGGGTACATAGGGATAACGTAGGTGGCGGCGCTTTGCGGTCGGAAGATTAGGGGTTAATTATTTTAAGTAGCTGGCGGCGACGTTGTGGGGGGCAGGTTAGGGGCTAATAAATGTAATACAGGGGTCGGCCGGGTTAGGGGCAGCAGATTAGGGGTACATAAGTATAACGTAGGTGGCGGTCGGCAGATTAGGGGTTAAAAATTTTAATCGAGTGGCGGCGATGTGGGGGGGCCTCGGTTTAGGGGTACATAGGTAGTTTATGGGTGTTAGTGTACTTTAGGGTACAGTAGTTAAGAGCTTTATGAACCAGCGTTAGCCAGAAAGCTCTTAACTCCTGCTATTTTCAGGCGGCTGGAATTTTGTCGTTAGAGCTCTAACGCTCACTTCAGAAACGACTCTAAATACCGGCGTTAGAAAGATCCCATTGAAAAGATAGGATACGCAAATGGCGTAGGGGGATCTGCGGTATGGAAAAGTCGCGGCTGAAAAGTGAGCGTTAGACCCTTTAATCACTGACTCCAAATACCAGCGGGCGGCCAAAACCAGCGTTAGGAGCCTCTAACGCTGGTTTTGACGGCTACCGCCGAACTCCAAATCTAGGCCCCAGATAGCTGATTTCTAAGTATTAATAGGGCTGCTTTTTCAAGTTCACAGTTTACTGAAATTAAGTCTTCTTTACTAGGTGTGTTACAGTATGATGAGCTTGTTTTTATATGAAAATGTGAGGGAGGTTTGTCTGTTTATCTGAGTAGTGGTCCTATAATAAATAGCTAGGCCATTATGGCACTGACAAATGAGGCAAGTAGACAATGGGAAATGTAAGCCTGCACTGAAATAAGCATGGACATAACTGCTAGGGTTTTCCAGGTGATCCAGTTGTTGCTACCATTAACAGATATTCTTTGTGTCCTCATATATAAATATACAAACATATTTATTGCAAATATGTGCAAAACTTCTGACTATTTAATAGTTTTAGGTAGGAGCCCTTTAAATATGTCAAGGGCACTTGGAAATCAGGCAAAATCTTGAATCTTATGATATATGGAAGCCTTATTATTCTATAGTAGTTCTGCTTACATGTAAACCCAGAACAAAAAGAGTGGTGTCTTGCAGGGGAATAATAAATTGTAATACTACAAATGGAAAGTGTTTTTTCACTATAGGCAGGTTGTTTCGCCCTTGTTGGGGCTCTTCAGTATGATGTAGGTGCTATGTTATTGGACTCAAGCATTGATTTTAGGTTTACGGTTATATGTCAGTTTTGCTGATGATTAATTTTCATAAGCACACTTACAAAGCGTGAAATGAATGCTTGAGCAGAACAGCAGCAACAACCATAGACAGCCTGTTTGGCCCGTTTGGGGCTCATCCCTCCATTGTATTAATCTTAGCAAAAAACAAATATACTTATCTGTGCAAAATTGCAACATTTATAATTCAAAATCCATTTCAATATAATGGGCTGCCCTATAGCAAAGGGTGGAATGCTCGAGGACATCAGCATCAACCATAATGACTTGAGTGAGAAAGAGTCCCAAAGTAGCGAAACAGGCTGCCTATGGTTGATGCTGTGTTATTTATGCTTTGTGTATTTCACAGTTTGCTACACTACTGGTTTAAACTGACAGGAGTATAAGGGGTGCCATATTAAAAATGTATTTTGAATTAGTAATACACTCTGTGGGATAATTTGTATAGTATATCCAATGTATATTTATTCCTTGCTGAACTAATTAAATGGAGTGTTCATCTCACTCTATTAACAACAATACATTTATTAGGTACAATGGGAGTCCCTGCTCTAAAGGATTTCCACAGGTGTAAGTGCAGACCCTATTCCACGGAGCTTACAATCTAGTGTTTCAGTGCTTTGCTCAAATAGCTTACAATTTTGTATTTAAGGAAAACTTACCTCTGGGTACTTAAAGTGTAGAGAAATAAAGAAATCCCTGATGAAAGACTGCACTAAGCGTGTGATATAACACTAGTCCCTCTGAAATCTTCCATCTTCCTGCCACTGCCATAAAGTATTCCAGTCTTTGTTATACTGCTTGCCAGATATGAATCAGTCTATACATATCTTGTAAGGATTTTTCATCCAATGCAAGAAGGTATAAAATACAGGACCATCCCATGACGTACCAAATCTTGTGCTTCACTAGGACTCTCTGCTTCAAAAATCGAACAACAGTACTTGTCCCACAGTGACTGTAGACATTCACGTTTAGTGTCACAGACATAGTAGTTCTTGTTCCAGTGTGCTGCAGTTTTCATATAAAATTTTAAACCAGCTGCAAGATAACCTATAACCTAGTAGCATTATTGGTGTCCCTACGTCAAGGCAATGCATTGAGGATATAAGTGCAAACATAGTAATCATATCATTGTATTCTCTTTGCCAAGATCCTTAACATTATTACATTATACAGATGTGTGCAGTGAGAGTGGATTTAAGCCATTCAATTTGATTTAATATCAGTTTATTAAAGTTATAGCAGTGTAAGTGTTATTATGCCTTATTGTTGATGTTATGATTCAAATTCTAGTGTCACAGAGATGATTTGTATATGATATATCAATAAGCCATGAAAAGTAAAGAAAGCTTTAAACATACAGAAGCAAATTAAAACTAAAGATTTTTATGAAATGGGAAAGTAAAGGAAAAGCACAACAGAAATGTGAGAAATGATCTGACCTCACTGCACTTGTCTGTAGGCTTATGGAGCAGGATATGTATTTACAATCTAGTGTGGTAATGAAATGTATTGCTCAAAGAGATTACCAACTTGTTAAACTCTTACCTTTGATACTTATAGTTTAGTAAAATAAAAAATCCTTGAAGGACATCTGCTATCAGCGTGTATACTGTAGGCCAGTCTGATCTGAATTTATTTCGGATTGCAAGTTTTCTTTTCTTCATTCAGGTCAACCAGAAAAAACAGCTGCATCAAATGCTGCACCTTATGGTACAGTGTTTAATGAAGGTCCCAGCACCAGTGAGTTTGCAGCGTGAGGACATCTGCCATCAGCATGTATACTGCTGGCCAGATGCGCATCATTCTGATCTGAATTTATTTCAGATCGCTAGTTGTCTTTTCTTCATCCGGGTCAAGCAGATCAAACATCTGCATCAGATGCTGTACCTTACAGTACAGTGTTTAATGAGGGCCCCAGCAACAGTGAGTTTGCAGCGTGAGGACATCTTCCATCAGCGCATATACTGCTGGCCAGATGCGCATCAGTCTGATCTGAATTTATTTCAGATCGCTAGTTGTCTTTTCTTCATCCGGGTCAAGCAGAACAAACAGCTGCATCCGATGCTGCACCTTACAGTACAGTATTTAATGAGGGTCCGAGCACCAGGAAATTTGCAGCGTGAGGACATCTGCCATCAGCTCATATACAGCTGGCCAGATGTGCATCAGTCTGATCTGAATTTATTTCAGATCGCCAGTTGCCTTTTCTTCTTCCGGGTCAAGCAAAAAAAACAGCTGCATCAGAGCGCTGCACCTCAAAGTACAGTGTTTAATGAAGGTCCCAGCACCAATGAGTTTGCAGCGTATAAATTGCAGACCCCAGCCATGGGGGTTTATATTCTAGGCCTTTAGTAGAAGTCCTTGCTTTAGAGCATTTGCAGACTAATGATGCAGTAATTCTTACCATCCTTAAAGCTGGTTTAAAGTCTTTACAGCCAGCTACAAGTCTTATAAAGATATTTAGATGAAGAAAGGCATTGGTGTGTCCTACAGTTATGGCTATAATACGTATAATGCTATAATATGTTTAAAATAATTATTTTAAAAATTAAAATCTTTATTAAATTATATGTATTTTTAAATAAAGGTGTGAAGATAATATTGATCATTATTATGGTTTGTATTCTATGTTTTGTCTCAGAGTACTGGTGCCCATAGGAAGCTACAAAGTTTAAGCCATTGCTTCTTTCATTTATCGATATTATTTTACAATGTATATAAATGTGATTTAGTATTATTCAGTTACTGAGTTAGGGTGATCATGGTAACACTACCTGTAGTAATTGGTGTTAATACCTGCAGCTCCTACCAAATTCCATTTGCATTGTGTTGGAGGTAGTCAATGTTCTTCATACCAGCACACATACAGAGCTGTGGTTATAAAGCTCTAGCTGTACTGTAATATCCTAGCTGTGAAATAAAGAAATTAGATAACTAATATTTACATGTCAGTGATTACTGAAGCTCAGCAGGATCAGTCTGGCAACTCTAGTAAAGTAAGCAGCAGTTATGAGGGTGGTGGCTTTGTGTTGTCAGTTGGTTTTGTGACATAACTCCTGCATCACATAAGCCACTCCCTAAGGATGTCACCATGACAACCAGGCATCACATTATACCATGATTATCAGTTTAGCCTTTAGTTAGTGTGTAGCATTAACACAATATATTCAATTATGTATTATAAAACAACTTTGTAATATGCTCATTATTTATTGTGCTCCTTTTCATGTAATTTAGCTCTGAAAATTGTACATTGAGTTAGAACTGCATTCTGCTGACTTTTCAGAGCTAACTGCATCAAATATTTCCCTAATTGGTTTTAATAGATAACAACTGCAAAACAATTAACTTTATACTAAATTATTGGCAATGATTAGACTTGTTATCTGCCGACTCAAACTTATTTGACCCCTCCAAATAAGGCGAGTGTTGGGAGCAGTTTTTCTATTAAAAACCAATTGCAGTAAACAGGATTTTTTTTTCCCCGAAATAAGTTTTATTGAAAATATAAAATAAAGGTACAGCAATTTGTGAAAAGATATGACAAACATAGATATTTTCGCATCTGTATAATACATAACGAAGAACCACGTTGGGTAAATTTATGTCCTTTTCAATATTTTTCGTTCTACATTTCAAAATATAGAGATACAATATCTAGCATGTTCTATGAGGTCTGTGGTAATTTGTTTAAAATGTACGCTTTGCCATATATAAAAATGAAACATTACTAAACCTATTTCACAAGATTACTTTGCTTATAAAGCAGCTCCAGGCAATGCATCCAGGTGGGGCACAATGCAGGGGAAGGGAAGGGGAGGGTAACATAAATCTAAGGGTAGGGGGGAAAGGTAGTGGGAAGATAATCATGTCACGTAGACAAGGTGTAGGGAGATGTACTGATGTCTAGATAATCTTACTCAATAAAAGAATGCAATTAGTGTAACGCACGTTTCTCTAATTTTCCTCGATAATGAAACCAGGGTTCCCAGATAGTCCAATACAGGTCCTCTTTGTCCAAGCTGGAGTAGAAGTTTTTTTCCATACCAGCAAATAATTGAATTGTTTCAGTGACGTCTAAGATGTCAGGGGGCAGAGATTTCTTCCATGCTCTTGCTATAGTGAGTTTCATAGCAGCAAACATGAAGACGACCAGTCTAGACTGTGGAGGGGATGTTTTGGGGGGAAGAATATGAAAGAGGGCTATCTCTGGTCTCTGTGGCAGAGCCATCCCAATCTCATCACAAATGCGAAATACTTTGCTCCAACAGGAACCCAGTGCCGGAAAACTCCACCATATGTGGAGGTCAGTGCCTCTCTCGACGCAATTACGCCAGCACAGAGGGGGTAGTGTCGGGAACATCTGAGCCAGCCTAGCGAGGTGTAGTACCATCTAAGGAGTAGTTTCATGTATGATTCAATGGTGTTTGCGCAATTAAGGGTTTTTTTGTCAATGTTATAGCACGGTCCAAGTCTTTGTCAGCAATGGTCGTGGCAGTTTCATATTCCCAGGCTTTGATTTGCCAGATTCTGTCAGAATTGGTAGAAGTTTGGATCATAATGTAGTGATATGATAGAGTTTTGGGGATCTTTGTCTTTAATTTCCATAGTTTCTCCCACGTTGTCAGAGGACGACAGTGAGATTTGGGGAAACCCCAAGAAAGCAAGAAGTTATATAGTCTAGAGTATTCAAACAAAAGCCAAGATAGTGGATCTGGTATAATGGATTCAATTCTATGTGGTGGGAGTAGGGTTCCTGAAGAACAAAGTTGAGATACTTGGTGTAAGTCCCATTGTTTCCAATAGAGGATGTGCATGTCTGGTAAGGTAGCTAATAGGCTAGGAATAGAATGGAGTGGGGAGGGATGAGGCGCAAATTCCGACAGGTGTCTAAGGGACTGCCAGAACTTTAAATTGGCTCGAACAATTGCATTATTAATCCTCAATCCATCCAATCAATAGACTGGAATCCAAGGAAGATCTTCCAAACTTAACCTCGTAGGTAGACTGTATAGTTCAACATCTTTCCATCGCTGTGGTTCACCTTTGTCCGCCCATGCAAAGATGTACGTCAGGGGAGCAGCCTCATAGATAGCTTTGTACACTAGGCATGGCAACCCTGCCCTGGTCAAACCGTTTTTGTAGTATTTTTGATGCTATTCGAGGTCTGGAGGGCCCCCATACGTATCTCTGAAAAAGAGATTGAAGATTACAGAGTATCATTTTAGGTACATTGAGAGGGAGGCATCTGAAACAGTACAGGATCTTAGGGAGAATTGTCATTTTCAATGATGCAATTCGTCCCAACCATGAAACTTCCTTAAAACTCCAAGAGTTTAGAAGCTTTGAGATTTCTTGGAGTACTGTGTTGTAGTTCTTATTAACAACCAGTTTGAGATCTGGCCCTAGCTGCAATCCCAAATGTCTAATGGTGTCAGAAGACCACTGAAAAGAGTAGAATGTCTGCAGAATTTCTAGCTCAAATGCAGGAATGTGGATAGGCAATGCCTCTGTTTGGAGAAAGTTTATGCTATAGTAGCTATATTTGCCAAAATCATTTATGATGTCAAATAGTGCAGGTAAAGAACCTAACGGGTTAGACAAAAAAAGTGTGACATCATCGGCGAATAGAGCAATCTTCTCTCCCTTACCACTAAGCAGTATCCTGTACTTGAGGAGAATTACGAATGGCCTGAGCCAGGGGCTCAATGGCTAAGACAAAGATCAGGGGCGACAAGGGGCACCCTTGTCTAGTGCCATTAGTAATCGAGATCTCTGGGGAGGAAAATCCAAGTCCTCTGACTACAGCCGTGGGATCTCCATACAGTGCTTGTATTGCCTCAACAACTCTCAAAGGGAAACCAAACTGCGTCAAAACTTGCCACATATAATCCCATCTGACCCTGTCAAACGCCTTTTCCGCGTCTAAAGACAGGGCCAGCATAGAACAGTTCAGCCTGGAGGCTTCCGAGAAAACATCCAGAACCCTCCGAGTATTATCAGCTCCCTCTCTGCCAAACGTGAAGCCAACAGGATGTATAAGACCCGGGAGTAAAAACCGAAGATGGTTCGCCCAGAGCTTGACGTATAGTTTGGCATCAGTGTTAATCAGCGAGATTGGCCTGTAGCTACTACACTGGGAGGGGTCTTTGTCAGGTTTCGGTATAGGGAGAATAATCGCTTGAAGAAACTCTTTTCTCAATGAGCCTGTTTCTCGTGCTTCAGTGAAAACCTTAAGGAGGATACCACCTAGATCCGTTCTAAAGATTTTATAAAAAGCTGTCGGATATCCGTCCAGACCCGGGGCTTTATTATTTTATTTTTTTAATTGCCAGCGAGAGTTATGTTAATGTAAATGGAGCAGATAATTCCTCCTTGGCTGATTGGGGCAGAGAGGGAAGGTTAAGTTTAGTTAAGAAAGAGGATATGGCTTGAACTGAAGATTCAGTTTATAACATAGAGGGCTTGAGATTATAAAGCTTTGAGTAGTATTCAGTGAATGCCACTCCAATTTCTTTAGGGGAGTTAACTAACCTATTACCTTGCATTATATTCAGGATTCTAGCTGTAGCTGTCCTGCCACGTAATTTACGTGCCAGTAGTGCAGACGCTTTGTTTCCCTAATAGTACCTCAGTTGCTTAAAACGGGAGTGTGCCTCTTGTAGTCTTTCCAATTCTCTGTCAGCTAATTGGGATCTCAATGCTTTGATTTCCTCAGCCATTTGTGGAGAGGGTGAGGCTTTATTTACTAGTTCTTTAGCTCGCAATGTAGCAACCAAAAGACCCAGCGAAGCTCCCATCTGGGACCGAATAGCCTTCTGACTTCTAATACAAATACCTCTAATGTAGGTTTTGAGAGAGGCCCAAACCATTTGATGAGACATTTGAGGAGTTTTGTTAAATGCACTAAACTCCCTAATAGAGGCTGGGAGAGAGGTTTTGAATTCATGATTACATAGTAATTGTCTTGGGAATTTCCAGCTTGGTCTGGGAGTTTTGGATATATCAGTAGAGAGGAAAAATAATTGAATATCATGATCAGACCATGCGCAGATCCGGATGTGAGAATTATCTACCTTGTTGAGGGTCCAGGAGTCAGTGAAAAAGTAATCTAGTCGAGAGTATGAGTTGTGTGGTTTGGAAAAATAAGTATAATCTCTATCGCTTGGGTGTAAGGCTCGCCATATATCATATAAATTGTATTGTGTTATAAAACGTCGAAATTTGATAGCAGTGTTCATAGTATGTGTGTCAATTTCTTTACCTATTTGGACCTTTTTATCAACTGATGGGTCCCATACCATATTACAATCCCCTCCTAGGATCATAGTACCTGTTTTGATTTGTTCGACCCTGGAGAGTATGTCTTTTAGAAAGCTAGGTTGAGACTGGTTAGGGACATATATGTTCACTAATGTGTATAAAGAGCCGTTTAATTTACAAATTAGAATTAGGTATCTACCCTGGTCATCTGTCTCCTTGTAAGTGAGCTCAAAATTTATGAATTTATGGATAATAATTGCAACCCCTCTTGACTTTTCTTGGAATAATGAGAGATGTACTGTAGGGTAATCAAAGGACCTGTATGGGTCTGAGCACGAGGCAAGCCAATGGGTCTCTTGCAAAAACACTACCTGAGCCTTCAGGGATTTCATGGAATTAGCCAGCAAACTCCGTTTATTAGGTGAATTGAGGCCTTTTGCATTTAGGGTAGCAAACGTGATAAACTCAGGGGAGCTCTCCATTTTATCTACCTTAATGTGGGCGTAAGGGGAGGTAGAAGAGGTGTGGAAGGATAGGGGTAGGAAGGGCGCAGGGTTTTGGGAGGGGTAGAGAACAGTTACCCCACCTGGATGCATATTATGTATGGCAGTCTAGTAACAAATTTCAATCCGAATTCTACAAGTGTGATGTACTGAGAAATATAAGAACAATTTGTTATAAGCTTACAGTGATGCAGGAATAATAACAGTAAACTAGAACAAAGAAAGAAGATTAACAGTTATAACTTGGTTCAACAAACCGGCAATATAAATATATTAGATATTCAATTACCTAGTGACAATGTAAGGTTGTGTTCACTTTGCTATAGACTAGGTGGTTTAAGATACCACTAATAGAAGAGGTTTACCTAACTAAAGGATTGACCTCTCCGATCCCCGTAAAAGGGGAGAATACAAACAGTATTTATGTGGCAGGGGGGGGAGTGTTACAGTTATGTAACTTGCATAAAAAATATCAGGGCTGTGCAGAAGTATTTTTGTGTCTTAAACATTAATAACAGATAAAATGTATCAGGGTAGGTATGTGCGTCTCTGGGCATAGTAACCGAAGGGGCAGGGAATGAATCAACCGTGCCTCAACCTCAGCATCCATCGCTATACCGATATGATCCTATTAGTAGCATTAGGGGAAAGGTACATTAAATGGGCTGTGTAGGTTTTATCTTAGGTGCTGATGTATTTTCTAATTTAACAAGAGAGGCCTCGGTTTGTCTATAAAGACTGTTGGCTAGAGGTAAAGTAGATCAGTGAATCCTAAACTTTATCGACTAGTGCCTCAAACCTAATGTACTTCAAACAGTATAACTCTCCTGTGAGGTGGACCACAGGCATCTCCGAATATGAACCAATTGGGTAGGCATAGCCATAGTGAGCAGATCAAATGATACATGTATGTGCTAGTCTATCAGTTCCTAAACTGAAAACGCATGTGGTCAGAACACAGGGTAGGAAACAATTTTAAACCCAAACTAGCTAACTAATATTACTGATACATTTATAATTACAAGACTGTGTCTTATATATACTGCAAACATCAAGTAGTTTTCCTCTGTGGCAAGGGACACCACTCAGGAGCTGCAGGATGTAGTTTGGAAGTTGAGGGTTCTTTAGTCATCTGTCCTGATGAGGGAGTAATTTCCCAATCTTTGAGTAGTTGGAGTCCTTCTTGAGGGGTAAAGATGGTGTGAGTAAACCCTTCTCTCGTAACAATTAATTTGGTGAGATAGCCCCAGCGATATCGGATGTTCTCCGTTCTCAAAATCTGAGTAATGGATCAGAACATCCTTTTTCTCTGAAGAGTATAGCTGGAGATGTCCAGGAAGATAGCCACTTGTAGAAATTTTGAAGGAAGGTGTTGGTTATTGGCCAGTTCACGAAGAATACGTTCTTTATGGGTGAAGAAGTGTACTCTGGCGATAACATATCTGGGTTTATCCTGAGATACATTTAGAGGCCTTGCTACCCGATGAACGCTGTCCAAAATTAGACCAGGAGGTTCTAGTGAAGGTAGAAGGTGTTTGCATAGTTCTAGTATGTAGGGTTCCAGTTCATTAGAGCCAATATCCTCTGAGATCCCTCTGAACCTCAGGTTGTTATGCCTGGATCTGTCCTCCATATCGGCCAGCTTTAGTTCCAGATCCGAAATCTGAACAGATAGATTCTGAGAGTATGAAAGCAAGTTTGCATGATCTATTGCTAAGTCCTCATTCTTGCGTTCAAGAGTCAGTGCGTTCCCCTAGAGCAGCTATATCTCTGCGAAGCTCAACTGTAGAGCCTTTGATTTCTTTGGTTAGGGTGTCTTGCAATATATTCACACGTCTAGTCAGAACATCCATAATATTAGAGGACAAGGTATCAGCTGAGGGCGACTGGGAATCCATACTGCTTTCCGAGTAGCTCAGATCCAAAGCCGTATCTGTGTCTCTGGCTGTGTTTCCTTTTGAAGGAGGTTGGCCTTTAAAATGATCAGCTACTGTTTTTTGTGGGTGTTGCATTACTTTTGGTTTTCGTTTAGTAGCTTGAGACATAATACCCACTCATAACAGTAGAGACGTTTCAGTTAGCCTCAAAGGATAAAGATGCGAGCAGTTATTCCTTAAGTTAGAGGCATATGCAGGTAGACAAAAAAAATAAAGAGAAGTGGAACAAAGCCCCCCAAGTGTCTGACGAGTTTCTACTCAGCTATGGTTAGGGACTGTGTCCTAGATGAATGTTAAAATCATGTGGAACAGTGAGTAACACCCAGGACATTCTATGAAGTATCTATATTACATGTCAAGGCAGGCGTGTTAGATGGCCGATGTAAACTTGCAAGTAGATTGTGTGCGGTCAGAATGATCAAAGTCTCAGCCTTACAAGGGCCTAGCAGGTTTAGGGTGCTGGGTAGACCTGCAGTATGGCTTGGATGAAAGCCGTGGGTTACAGGGTACTAGGAGCATTATGTTAGTGGGCTCAGTAAGATCCTCAAAATAGCAACCAGTCTGGGTTCCTTGATTGGCAAAGAGAATAATATAAATGCGTGGTTCTCACATATATTTAATATAAGAGACTTTTTAGTAGTGTGCGTACTGTACCTCAGTCTGTCAAAGTCAGGACCCAGGAGGTTAGGCCCCGAGTAGCAGGGGATATAGGCCTCCTATGAGAGTATCTCCTATACTGAGTCTGGGATTCTTTATCAAGAGCACTTTTAAAAGGTAATATTGCAGTGTCTCTCAGTTCCTTTCGTTTTAGCCACTCACTTCTCTATTCCCCTTTCTTCCACTTGCTGTGCCTTCCAGTTGTCACTCTTGTAACTTTTACTGCTGAGGGTTTCTTCAATAGCAGGCCTAATATCAGGTATGAGTGGAGAGGTCCCTCTATATGGATCAAGGAAGCGTCTGTGGGATATGAGGGTGATCCCTAGTTTGTAAAGGCCGCCCTGTATATCGCTGCGGGTAGGGATAATACTATGGTCTGTTAACTACTCCTCTCAGAGGCCTCATGAGCTGGGCAGCGAGCGCTGAGGGGAAGCGTGGTCTTACCGGCCTATAGGACCTCCGTATGCAATTGAGGGCTCACAGGTATCCAGGCCCTGCAGTAGTGAGGGAAGGCCGAAAGGAAGATGGCGGCCGTTCGCGCCACTCAACTGATTCCGGTCAATCTGAGGTCACCTCCGACAAAAGTACAGGTATGCGGGTTTCTTCTGTCTCCATCTCAGGCAACCTATAGGAAATGGCTTTAGGCGAAAAAGCTGAGTGGTAATCAGTGACCACGTTGTCGTGCACTTGTGGAAGCGTTAAGAAGGGGTCGTCTCCAGATGTCGTGTGGCGAATCAGTCAAACCTCCAAGTCCTCAGGTCTGTAGCTCTGGAGTGGAGCCCCGGCCTTCCGGAGCTCAGGGAAAAACACCCGTTGCTTTAGTGCGGTAGGATTACTATAGGTTAGGATGCGCAAGTCGTGAGCTGTAGCCAAAGCTGATAAAAGTTCAACAGAGGGCTCAAAAACCTCTGGAATGAGCCGATATATTAATTGTAGAGTTTATCTGAGAAGATTAACTACCATAAGTGGTCACTTTTGTAGAAAAAAAAATAGTTTTTAAGTGCTCCATGTTAGAGAGCTCAATCAGAACACGTTTGTCCTGCTAGACAGTTAACTCCGCTGATATGTTATTCTGTAGGATGGTAACAGAAATGTCTTGTGGTTACAAGGTGTTTACTGTCCCTTTAAAGGGACACTGAACCAATTTTTTCTCTTTTGTGATTCAGATACAGCATGCAATTTTAAGCAACTTTCTAATTTACTCCCATTATCAAATTTTCTTCATTCTCTTGGTATCTTTATTTGAAATGCAAGAATGTAAGTTTAGATGCCGGCCCATCCACCAATGAACAAGTGCTTTCCAGTGGTCTGAACCAAACAAATAGCTTAGATGCCTTCTGTTTCAAATAAAGAGAACAAAGAAAGATTGAAAATAGGAGTAAATTAGAAAATTGCTTAAAATTGCATGCTCTATCTGAATCATGAAAGAAAATAATTGGGTTCAGTGTCCCTTTAAGTTCTAACAAAACTATTAAAATTACATGAACTGCTTTGGTCTGGTAATATTTACAGGGATATGTCTGAGCCTCAGGCCCTCAGGATCATGTCATGTGATTACCTCTGGGTTTACCAGTAGGGTTGACACCTCAGCCATATTTTCCTGGACACATAAGTTACACATGCTGCAGGGTGTGCAGGGAGGGATATGAATAGTGCATATAAATATTACTGTCCAGAAAAACAACACATATTCCTCTCTGCACACCCTGCAGCATGTGTAACTCATAAGTGTCTAGGAAAACATGGCTAAGGTGGCAACCCTAGTTACCAGCCATACTAATTAGCATATGTAATTGTGCAGTGTAGCTAAAAAAACTACAGGTGCTATGTCTGTCATTATTTAATAGTAGAGTCCCCACATTTAGAAGCCTTTATGTCGGTATCAATTTTATACTAATTATAGTTGATCTGAACAAATAGGGTGTCCAGTATTTTAACAGGCTGTCCAGTACAATGTGTACTAAAATACTGGATACTTAAAGACCCCTGTCAGCTAAATGTAAAGGGCCTTCTAGGCCTTTATGCATTATAAATATGGCTCACAAAAGTTACACTGTGCATTTTCAGTTATATGTGTTACAGGCATCCATGGGGGCTTTCAATCATTGCTGGGTATTTACTTCTGGCAGCCAAGGGGGTCACATCACTATTATGTACAGGTGTTACTGGCAACCCAGGGGTGGAAAGTATATATGGTGGGACCAAGGGTGGGGCCTAAGGTTGAGCTTTTGTGGGGACATTGTGCGAACCCAGCTACGTCCCGTGTCCAGACACCTATAGGTCATCCGGTATTTTTATGGAGTACAGCTGGCAACCCTAAATACAAATATGGTCCTAAAATAAGTTTTACTGTGCATGCACTACTATATATGTTGCTGGCAGCCAAAGAGGGTACACAAATAACAATTGTATGTTACTGGCAGTCTTGGGGGTGTTAAATAAGACTGGCAGTCAATGGGTCATATTACTATTATATATGTGTATTTCTAGCAGTCAAATTGAAAAAAAAAATGCATGATTTCTATCTTACTGGTAGCCAAAGGGATCTGTTATTGTCCAGTTGTTATACATAGTGGGGTCAAGGCAGGGTGCAGTCTAAGGGGGAATTTTATTTATTTTAATTTTTTTTGGGGGGGGGATATTGTGTGACCCCCCCCCCCCCCCCATTACAACCTGTGACCAGTCACACACAGGCCATCCAGTATTTATGTAGAGGGTACCTGGCATCCATAGTCACATGTTTTAAATGACTATAGAACTAATGCCCAGATAAGGTTGAAACTTCTAGCATTAATTAAAATTAAAAGTTGGTTAAAAATTGAGTATGGAACCTAGTACAGTGGTTTATTTATTTGTATTCCTGTAAATATTTTATTACAAAGTTGTAACTCTGCACGATAATAAACTTGCTGGCAGAGCAGCACTACCTACAAAAAAGCTTGTTCCCCTGCTAGTGAAATAAAATGTGAAATAATTAGGAGGCTAATTGCTACAGCAACATAGTGTGATGAATACAATCACTTTTAAAGATATATTTCTAAAGAGTAAAAAATAAAGGTTTTGTTGCTCTATTCTTGTTTTAAGCAGGTAAAAATGGCTTGTTTTAACTTGCTTATACAAGGTGAGACATTACTTTTGTAATTGAAAGATAGATAAGGGACAATATAGAATGAATTGTTAGAAATTGGAAACAGATAGATATATAAATCAAGATTTGAATATATCAAATATTTAAGCAGTACTGAGGTATCTGGTATTTATAAATAAGAATAACGTCTCTTTCATATACTTGATGAGAAGAAAGTAGGTTTCATATAGTTAAATCCAGAGATAATCGATTTTGTTAAGGTCAGCAGTAACTTCACGCACTCACACAGTCACACAGATATAAAATATATACAGTCCAAAACAATCATGCTAATATCCCAGTATAGTGCAGGTAACTTGGGTTAAATATCCAAACTTAGGGAGACAAACATAAGGAGTCAGATAATAGAGACTACTATATGGGTAATAACGATACCAAGTTGTGCGTGGAGACCGGTTCTTATCCCTTCAAGTGCAGCAGAGAATGTAGCGTGGAGAGCGGTAGCACCGCTGAATGAGAGCTGACAAGGTGAGAGCTGGCAGCGTTGAGATCCGGTGACCGCTTAGTGTGAGCGCGACTTCGGCGTGCGTGAGGATGAAGTTCCGGTAGGCGTAGGAATCCAGATGAGGCTACCGGTCTAAGGTTAGGATGCAAGGCAAAGTAACAGCTGATACCCAGCGGATATCGCAAGGAGAGATGTCAAGACCTGAATAATAGCAACACAAAGGCAGCAAAAGGTAATTCACAGAGAACACAATTAAAGTGAAGATCAACTTCAATTATCAGGCCCTGAGTGAGGTAATAGTACTTCCTTAAATAGGGAGGAAGTACTTAGAGGTTGTGAGTCTTAAAGGGATATCACATGTCCCCCTTCTCAGGGAATCACCCCCGGGGATTCCGGATGTGGTTTGAGAGGGTATTTCCTATGAAAAGCCTTAACCAATCGGGGTGAATGGACTTCAGATTGAATGTGCCAACAGTTGTCCTCAGGACCGTAACCCTTCCATTTAATGAGGTATTCCAATTTGTGCCTATGTATCCTGGAATCTAGTATAGATTCCACCTCAAATTCTTCTTGATGATCCACCATAATAGGAGGTGGAGGATTGTCCAAAGTGCGAGTTATTGTTGAGTATGGTTTTAACAATGAGATATGGAAAGAGGGATGGATCTTGTAATCTTTAGGTAGTTTGAGCTTTACTACATTGGAATTGATCACCCGTTCTATTGGGTAAGGTCCCAAGAACTGGTTCGCAAGTTTTTTACTTGGAACATGAAGCTTAAGATTTTTCGTTGATAGGAGTACTAAGTCCCCAATTTTATATTCAGGTCCTATTCTATGTTTCTGGTCATAGTATGTCTTTTGATATTCTTTGGCTTCAGATAGATGTGTCTTTAGTATGAGTAATCTTTCTTGAAGGTTGGATGTAAATTCTGTTGCTGTGGGTGAATGTACTGTTTTGTTAGATGGTGTATAGAGGGATATGGTGTTAGGGTGAAAACCATAAGTTGCAAAAAAGGGTGATGTTTTGATAGAGGCACTTATTGAATTGTTATATGTAAATTCGGCCATGGGGAGAAATACTGTCCAGTCGTCTTGGAGATGTGAGATATAACAACGTAGAAATTGTTCTATGGTCTGGTTAAGTCTTTCAGTCAGCCCATTTGTCTGGGGATGGAAAGCAGTGGTGTAACGGTGGTCTATTTTTAACAACTTACATAGGGATCTCCAGAAAGAGGAAGTGAATTGGATTCCCCTATCAGTAATTATGTTAGAAGGTAATCCATGTAATCTGACAACCTGTTCAAGAAAGACTTTAGCCGTTATTATGGCTGTGGGTAATCCCTTAAGAGGGATAATGTGTGCCAGTCTGGTTAAATGGTCAACTATTACCATGATAGTGTTATACTGTTGTGAAATGGGTAATTCTACTATGAAATCCATGGCTATAGAACTCCATTGTTTATCTGGAATAGACAGAGGTGTGAGTAAACCAATGGGTCTTTTGTGAACTAATTTGTTTCGGGCGCAATTCTCACACCCAGATACATAATCATAGATGAATTTATTCATGCCAGGCCACCAGAATCTTCGTCTGGTGAGGTCAATGGTTTTTTGAATTCCTGGATGACCGGATATGGTATCATCATGGGTGTGTGAGAGAATTTATGTTCTGATACTCACTGGTATATATAATTGAGTGTTATGGTAATAGAGTCCAGTTTGAGGATCTTTAGAGCAATACTTGAGGGG
The DNA here is from genome assembly GCF_027579735.1 of Bombina bombina. Lineage (NCBI taxonomy): Eukaryota > Metazoa > Chordata > Amphibia > Anura > Bombinatoridae > Bombina > Bombina bombina. The sequence continues at coordinate 863,197,375 of NC_069504.1, read as the reverse complement.
TATTGAATCTTGTTTAAAGGCTGTGTGAACTTCTTGTTCTCTGGGCGTCAGATTACCTATGATTTTTTCTGGAGAGATAGTAAAATTAGGTGGTTCATGAGGAAGTATTTCATGTATACAGGATAAAGCATCGGCTTTAGAATTTTGACTACCAGGTTTATAGGTAATTACAAAATCAAAATGATCCAAAAATAATGACCATCGTGCTTGCCTAGCTGTTAGAGTTTTGTTCTTTTTCAAGTATTCAAGATTTTTGTGATCAGTAAAAATAATGAACGGGATCTTTGATCCTTCTAAGAGATGTCTCCATTGTTCCAATGAGCTCTTTATTGCTAGGAGTTCTTTGTCTCCCATACTGTAGTTACATTCTGCACTAGTTAGAGTTCTTGAATAAAAGGCTATAGGGTGAATTTCATTATGGTCTTTATTCTGCTGAGAGAGTATGGCTCCTATGCCTGTATTAGAGGCATCCACTTCGAGTTGGAATTGTAGATCAAAGTTAGGTAATGATAGAATTTGAGCTGTAGTAAATAACTCTTTAAGTTTATCAAAAGTTTATTGGGCTTTTTCAGACCATTTGAATCTTTGATTAACACTAGTTAGCTGTGTTAACGGTCTAACTACTGAAGAGAAATCCTTGATAAATTTTCGGTAGAAATTCGCGAAACTTATGAAGCGTTGTAACGATTTCACTGTAGTGGGTGTAGGCCAATCCTTAATGGCAGATACTTTTTCAGGATCCATTTGTATTTTGTTAGGGGTTATTATGTAACCCAAAATTTTTATCTTAGAGACATGGAAGACACATTTTTCTAATTTTGCATAGAGTTTATGCTCTTTAAGACGTGTAAGCACCCATCTCACGTGTTTTTCGTGTTCCGTGGGAGACTTAGAGTATATCAAGATATCATCTAAATAGATGATGACACAGATATCCATTAGATCATGGAATATTTTGTTAATAAAATGCTGGAAGATTGCGGGAGCATTGCTTAGGCCAAAAGGCATTACATTATATTGGAAAAGTCCATAACGCGTTCTAAAGGCGGTTTTCCATTCGTGTCCTTCTTTCATACGTATCAGGTTATAAGCCCCCTTAAGATCCAGTTTTGAATACATAGTAGCTTCATTTAACCGTTCTAGAAGTTCCGGTATTAGCGGTAAGGGATACCTGTTTTTAATTGTTATTTCATTTAAGGCTCTATAGTCAATAATAGGTCTTATTGTACCGTCTTTATTACATACTAGGAACATTCCAGCAGCAGCTGGGGATGTTGAGTGAGAGATAAATCCTTTACAGAGATTTTCATCAAGATATGACCGTAGGTATATCAATTCTTCTTGTGATAGAGGGTATATTTTACCGTGAGGTATTTGAGACCCTGGTATTATATCAATTGGGCAGTCAAACTCCCTATGAGGTGGGAGATTTTCTGCTTCTTTTAGATTAAACACCTCTGCCAGGTCCTGATAAATTTCTGGCAATTCATGTTCTATAGCAGAAATTAACTGAAATGGGAAACAGGTCTTTAAACAGAATGAAGAGTCTAATGTTACCTGTGTAGATGACCAGTCTATGCTGGGGTTATGTTTTTGTAACCATGTGAAACCTAAAATGAGAGTATGCATGTGAATAGGTATTAGGTCAAAAGATAGATATTCAGTAGTTCCATTGTCAGTAGTTACTAATAGAGGGATTGTCTGGTGTGTAATGGGGCCGTGTTGTATGAGTGAACCATCAATGAGTTTAACAGAGACAGGATGTGATTTGCAAACAATAGGGATTTTATTAAGTTTAACATAGGAAGAATCTATATAATATCCGGATGCCCCAGAATCGATCAAAGCATTAGAACGTACGTTTTTCTTATCCCACTGTAAAGAAATGATAAGAGTCAGTTGAGGATTTTGTGTGAAATGCAAAATATTATGTCTGAACTGATTCTTACCCTTTTTCTGACTTTGAAGTATTGGGCAATTGGTAACTGAATGTTCTTTTTGCCCACAGTAAAGACAAAGATTCTCAGATCTGCGTCTGGCTTTTTCTTCGGGTGTTAGAGGACTCTTTATGGCTCCAATCTCCATTGGAGTCTGATTTGAAGCAACCTTTTCCATGTTTGAGGTATAGGGGTAAGGACGTCTCGGTGCAGTGTCATATGAAGCTCTTTCAGCCTTCCTTTCTCGCAGTCTGCGGTCCAGGGTTGTGCTTAATTTCATGAATCCATTTAGAGATTCAGGCATCTCCAAACGGGACAACTCATCTTTTAATGCTTCCGACAATCACAATCTGAATTAGTTTTTTAAACTAATTTCGTTCCATTTGGAATCATCTATCCACATTTGGAACTCAGTGATATATTCTTCGACGTTCCTTTTACCCTGCTTTAGAGATCTTAATTTTGTTTCAGCCGTTATCTGAGTGTGGGAATCCTCATATAAGGCTGTCATAGCCAGAAAAAATTCTTCTAAGGAATCAAGTATAGGATGGTCACTCTCAAAATATCTGTTAGCCCATGAGCGAGGCTCCCCCTGGAGGAAAGAGATAGTTGTACAGACCTTGATCCTTTCTGTATGATAGGTTTTAGGCCTAAGTGAGAATAGGAGTTTGCAAGCGTTTTTAAAGTCTCTGAACTCGCTTTGTTTACCAGTAAAGGGTTGTGGGTAATGGATATGAGGTTCAGGGACTTCTGAACCTTTCACTGGCAAACATTCTTTTACTAGAGTTTTGAGAGCTTTATTTTCTGTTTGTACCTCAGTTAAGGCCCTGGCTAGATATTCCAATTTCTGATGGATATTAGAAAATTCATTTTATATTTCATTAGGATCCATCATAAATAAAATTTAAATATTTACAGGTCTATAACCTTATTAGGCCTGATAATTCTGTGATGAATACAATCACTTTTAAAGATATATTTCTAAAGAGTAAAAAATAAAGGTTTTGTTGCTCTATTCTTGTTTTAAGCAGGTAAAAATGGCTTGTTTTAACTTGCTTATACAAGGTGAGACATTACTTTTGTAATTGAAAGATAGATAAGAGACAATATAGAATGAATTGTTAGAAATTGGAAACAGATAGATATATAAATCAAGATTTGAATATATCAAATATTTAAGCAGTACTGAGGTATCTGGTATTTATAAATAAGAATAACGTCTCTTTCATATACTTGATGAGAAGAAAGTAGGTTTCATATAGTTAAATCCAGAGATAATTGATTTTGTTAAGGTCAGCAGTAACTTCACGCACTCACACAGTCACACGGATAAAATATATACAGTCCAAAACAATCACGCTAATATCCCAGTATAGTGCAGGTAACTTGGGTTAAATATCCAAACTTAGGGAGACAAACATAAGGAGTCAGATAATAGAGACTAGTATATGGGTAATAACGATACCAAGTTGTGCGTGGAGAGTGGTTCTTATCCCTTCAAGTGCAGCAGAGAATGTAGCGTGGAGAGCGGTAGCACCGCTGAATGAGAGCTGACAAGGTGAGAGCTGGCAGCGTTGAGATCCGGTGACCGCTTAGTGTGAGCGCGACTTCGGCATGCGTGAGGATAAAGTTCCGGTAGGCGCAGGAATCCAGATGAGGCTACCGGTCTACGGTTAGGATGCAAGGCAAAGTAACAGCTGATACCCAGCGGATATCGCAAGGAGAGATGTCAAGACCTGAATAATAGCAACACAAAGGCAGCAAAAGGTAATTCACAGAGAACACAATTAAAGTGAAGATCAACTTCAATTATCAGGCCCTGAGTGAGGTAATAGTACTTCCTTAAATAGGGAGGAAGTACTTAGAGGTTGTGAGTCTTAAAGGGATATCACACATAGCTGCCAGAAACAGGTGTAATGAGATGAAATTATTTTCCCAAAACAAATATGGCCAACTGGGGAACTTTCCGTAACATGACCAAAATAAAAATGGCCGCACTTGTAACTTGTAAGGGTCTTCTCTTCTCCGTATTATTCTGCACATACGCTTTGCTATTGGTCAGCTTTCACAGTTACGCCTTTTCTTTCCTTAGTTATACCCAAGTCCTCCATTTTTGATTGGTTACGTATGCTTATGTCACTCACGCCTCCCTGTTCCACATGGTTATGCTTTATGAGTGCATTGGATTCATTCGCTGCAGAAGTATTGCGTAGTATAAGACAAGAAACATTTATCGGTTATGCTTTAGCATATAAATTTGCATAGTTGCAAGCAAAACTTAGTAGTTTTATTGTGTAGTGAAATGTGGTGTTTATAAAATGTATTAATAAATGTTGTCATATTACAGTTCGGTTCAGCATGTTGCCAGGACTCCATCCATGTCATATCCATACATAGGAGATGACATGATGCCCCGATGAGCTCGTTTTTATATGTAAATGTGAGGGAGGCTTGTCTGTTTATCCAAGTAGTGGTCCTATTATAAATAGCTAGACCATTATGGCTCTGACAAATGAGGCAAGTAGACAATGGGAAATGGAAGCCTGCACTGAAATAAGCATGAACATAACTGCTAGGGGTTTCCAGGTGATCCAGTTGCTGCTATCATTAACAGATATTCTTTGTGTCCTCATATATAAATATACAAACATATATATTGCAAATATGTATAAAACATCTAGCCATTTAATAGTTTTAGGTAGGAGCCCTTTTAATATGTCAAGGGCACTTGGAAATCAGGCAAAATCTTGAATTTTATGATATATGGAAGCCTTATTATTCTATAGTAGTTCTGCTTACATGTAAACCAAGTACAAAAAGAGTAGTGTCTTGCAGGGAAATAATACATTGTAATACTACAAATGTAAAGTTTTTTTTCACTATAGGCAGGTTGTTTCGCCCTTGTTGGGGCTCTTCAGTATGATGTAGATGCTATGTTATTGGACTCAAGCATTGATTTTAGGTTTACGACTATATGCCAGTTTTGCTAATGATTACATTAATTCATTAATTTTACATTAATTCAGCACACTTACAAAGCGTGAAATGAATGCTTGAGCAGAACAGCAGCACGAAACATAGACAGCCTGTTTGGCCCGTTTGGGGCTCATCCCTCCATTATATTAATCTTAGCAAAAAACAAATATACTTATCTGTGCAAAATTGCAACATTTATAATTCAAAATCCATTTCAATATTATGGGCAGCCCTATAGCAAAGGGTGGAATGCTCGAGGACATCAGCATCAACCATAATGACTTGAGTGAGAAAGATTCCCAAAGTAGCGAAACAGGCTGCCTATGGTTGATGCTGTGTTATTTAAGCCTCGTGTATTTCACAGTTTGCTACACTACTGGTTTAAACTGACAGGAGCATAAGGGGTGCCATATTAAAAATGCATTTTGAATTAGTAATACACTCTGTGGGATAATTTGTATATTCTATCCAATGTATATGTATTGCTTGCTGAACTAATTAAATGGAGGATTCATCTCACTCTATTGACAACAATACATTTATTAGGTACAATTGGAGTCCCTGCTCTAAAGGATTTCCATGGGTGTAAGTGCAGACCCTGTTCCAATGAGCTTACAATCTAGTGTTTCAGTGCTTTGCTCAAAGAGCTAACAATCTTGTATTTAAGGAAAACTTACCTCTGGGTACTTACAGTGTAGAGAAATAAAGAAATCCCTGATATAAGACTGCACTTCGTTATACTGCTTTCCAGATATGAATTAGTCTATACACATATTGTAAGGATTTTTCATCTAATGCAAGAAGGTATAAAATACAGGACTATCCCATGACGTATCAAATCTTGTGCTTCACTAGGACTCTCTGCTTCAAAAATTGAACAGCAGCACTTGTCCCACGGTGACTGTAGACATTCAAGTTTAGTGTCACAGACATACTAGTTCTTGTTCCAGGGTGCTGCGGTTTTCATATAAAATTGTAAACCAGCTGCAAGGTGCTTATAACCTAGTAGTGGTGTCCCTACGTCAAGGCATTGCATTGAGGATATAAGTGCAAACATAGTAATCATATCATTGTATTCTCTTTGCCAAGATCCTTAACATTATTACATTATACAGATATGAGCAGTGAGAGGTGATTTAAGCCATTCAATTTCATTTAATATAAGTTTATTAAAGTTATAGCAGTGTAAGTGTTATTGTGCTTTATTGTTAGTGTTATGATTCAAGTCCTAGTGTCACAGAGATGATTTGTATATGTTAAATCAATGAAAAGTAAAGTAAGCTTTAAATATACAGAACCAAATTAAAGCTAAAGATTTTTATGAAATGGGAAAGTAAAGGAAAAGTGCAACAGAAATGTGAGAAATGATCTGACCTCACTGCATTTGTCTGTAGGCTCATGGAGAAGGATCTGTATTCACAATCTAGTGTGGTAATGAAATGTCTTGCTCAAAGAGCTTACCAACTTGTTGAACTCTTACCTTTGATACTTACAGTTTAGCAAAATAAAAAAAATCCTTGAAGGACATCTGCTGCCAGTGCGTATACTGCAGGCCAGTCTGATCTGAATTTATTTCAGATTTCCAGTTGTTCTTCCTTCAGGTCAACCAAAAAAACAGCTTCATCGAATGCTGCACCTTACGGTAAAGTGTTTACTGAGGGTCCCAGCACCAGTGAGTTTGCAGCGTGAGGCTATCTTCCATCAGCACATATACTGCTGGCCAGATGCGCATCACTCTGATTTGAATTTATTTCAGATCGCTAGTTGTCTTTTCTTCATCCGGGTCAAGCAGAACAAACAGCTGCATCAGATGCTGCACCTTACAGTACAGTATTTAATGAGGATCCCAGAACCAGTGAGTTTGCAGCTTATAAATTGCAGACCCCAGCCGTGGGGTTTATATTTTAGGCCTTTAGTAGAAGTCTTTGCTTTAGAGCATTTGCAGACTAATGATGCAGTAATTCTTACCATCCTTAAAGCTGGTTTAAAATCTGTACAGCCAGCTACAAGTCTTATAAAGATGTTTAGATGAATAAAGGCACTGGTGTGTCCTACAGTTATGGCTATAAAACGTATAATGCTATAATATGTTTAAAATAATTATTTTAAAAATTAAAATATTTATTAAATTATATGTATTTTTAAATAAAGGTATGAAGATAATATTGATTATTATTATGGTTTGTATTCTATGTTTTGTCTCAGAGTACTGGTGCCCATTGGAAGCTGCAAAGTTTAAGCTATTACTTCTGTCATTTATCGGTATTATTTTACAATGTATATAAATGTAATTTAGTATTATTCAGTTACTGAGTTAGGGTGATCATGGTAACACTACCTGTAGTAATTGGTGTTCATACCTGCAGCTCCTACCAGATGCCATTTGCATTGTGTTGGAGGTAGTCACTGTTCTTCATACCAGCACACATACAGAGCTGTGGTTATAAAGCTCTAGCTGTACTGTAATATCCGAGCTGTGAAATAAAGAAATTAGATAACTAATATTTACGTCAGTGATTACTGAAGCTCAGCAGGATCAGTCTAGCAACTCTAGTAAGGGAGCAGCAGTTATTAGGGTGGTGGCTTTGTGTTGTCAGTTGGTTTTGTGACATAACTGCTGCATCACATAAGCCACTCCCCTAAGGCTGTCACCATGACAACCAGGCATCATTTTATACCATAACTGTCAGTTTAGCCTTTAGTTAGTGTGTAGCATTAACATAATATATTGAATTATGTATAATAAAACAACTTTGTAATATGCTCATTATTTATTGTGCTCCTTTTCATGTAATTTAGCTCTGAAAATTGTACATTGAGTTAGAACTGCATTCTGCTGACTTTTCAGTGCTAACTCTGCATCAAATATTTCCCTAATTGGCTTTAATAAATAACAACTGCAAAACAATTAACTTTATACTAACTTAATGGCAATGATTAGACTTGTTGTCTGCCGACTCAAACTTATTTGACCCCTCCAAATAAGGCGAGTGTTGGGAGCAGTTTTTCTATTGAAAACGAATTGCAGTAAATAGGATTTTATTTTGTTAAACAAATGTTTACACTTGGCTGATATGTTATCCTGTAGGATGGTAACAGAAATGTCTTGTAATTACAAGGTGTTTACTGTCCCTTTAAGTTCTAACAAAACTATTAAAATGACATGAACTGCTTTGGTCTGGTAATATCTACAGCAGCGGCATCAAGCTCATTGTATCCGGGGGCCACTGGCCAAGTGTTCTTCTCCCATGGGGGCCACTTGAGCAGAGTGAGTTCTCTGGAACTGGATATTCTAGAAACTGGAAGGGACATTTACCTGAGTTGTAAGTGCATGGTAGGGGCTGTAGTCTACATTACACATACAAAGAATATATTTATCTTGTTAGTGCCAAGTGAAGTGATCATTCTGGAACTGAATAAAAAGTGACATTAATCCAAGCAGTGCATAATGGGAGTCTGCACTGGAGGTTGCATGCTTGTCTTTATATTTATCTTGTTACACCTCTTAGAACCCTAAAAATATTGATGGGGCCAAATTAATAATTCACTTAATAAACGAGGGAGGGCCAGATTAAACTATCTTGAGGGCCACATATGGCCCCAGGGCCGGTACTTTGAGACCCCTGATCTACAGGGATATAGCTAAGCCTCAGGATCATGTCATGTGATTACCTCTGGGGTTACCAGTCATACTAATTAGCATATGTAATATATTGTGCAGTGTAGCTAACAAAAATACGGGTGCTAGGTCTGTCATTATTCAATAGTAGAGTCCCCACATTTAGAAGCCTTTATATCGGTATCAATTTTATATTAATTATAGTTGATCTGAACAAATAGAATGTCCAGTATTTTAGCAGGCTGTCCAGTGCAATCTGTACTAAAATACTGGACACTTAAAGACCCCTGTCAGCTAAATGTAAAGGGCCTTCTAGGCCTTTATGCATTATAAATATGGCTCACAAAAGTTACACTGTGCATTTTCAGTTATTTTTTTTACAGACATCCATGGGGGCTTTCAATCATTGCTGGGTATTTACTTCTGGCAGCCAAGGGGGTCACATCACAATTACGTACATGTGTTACTGGCAACCCAGGGGTGAAAAATATATGTGGTGGGATCAAGGGTGGGGCCTAAGGTTGAGCTTTTGTGGGGACATTGTGCGAACCCAGCTACGTCCCGTGTCCGTGTCATCCGGTATTTTTATGGAGCACAGCTCGCAACCCTAAATACAAATATGGTTGTAAAATAAGTTTTACTGTGCATGCACTACTATATATGTTGCTGGCAGCCAAAGAGGGTACACAAATAACAATTTTGTATGTTACTATACAGTCTTGGGGGTGTTAAATAAGACTGGCAGTCAAGGGGTCATAATACTATTATATATGTGTATTACTAGCAGCCAAATTGGGGGAAAAATGCATTGATTTCTATCTTACTGGAACCATTGGATATATTATTGTTCAGTTGTTATACATGGTGGGGTCAAGGGTGCAGTCTTGACCATCTTTTTTTTTGGAGGGGGGGGGCTATTGTGTGACCCCCATTACAACCTGTGACCAGTCACCCACAAGCCGTCCAATATTTGTGTAGAGGGTACCTGGCATCCATAGTCACAGAGGCCTAGATTTGGAGTTCGGCGGTAGCCGTCAAAACCAGCGTTAGAGGCTCCTAACGCTGGTTTTGGCCGCCCGCTGGTATTTGGAGTCAGTGATTAAAGGGTCTAACGCTCACTTTTCAGCCGCGACTTTTCCATACCGCAGATCCCCCTACGCCATTTGCGTAGCCTATCTTTTCAATGGGATCTTTCTAACGCTGGTATTTAGAGTCGTTTCTGAAGTGAGCGTTAGAGCTCTAACGACAAAATTCCAGCCGCCTGAAAATAGCAGGAGTTAAGAGCTTTCTGGCTAACGCCGGTTCATAAAGCTCTTAACTACTGTACCCTAAAGTACACTAACACCCATAAACTACCTATGTACCCCTAAACCGAGGCCCCCCCACATCGCCGACACTCGATTAAAATTTTTAACCCCTAATCTGCCGACCGCCACCTATGTTATATTTATGTACCCCTAATCTGCTGCCCCTAACCCCGCCGACCCCTGTATTATATTTATTAACCCCTAACCTGCCCCCCACAACGTCGCCGCCAGCTACTTAAAATAATTAACCCCTAATCTTCCGACCGCAAAGCGCCGCCACCTACGTTATCCCTATGTACCCCTAATCTGCTACCCCTAACACCGCCGACCCCTATATTATATTTATTAACCCCTAATCTGCCCCCCACAACGTCGCCGACACCTGCCTACACTTATTAACTCCTAATCTGCCGAGCGGACCTGAGCGCTACTATAATAAAGTTATTAACCCCTAACCCGCCTCACTAACCCTATTATAAATAGTATTAACCCCTAATCTGCCCTCCCTAACATCGCTGACACCTAACTTCAATTATTAACCCCTAATCTGCCGACCGGAGCTCACCGCTATTCTAATAAATGGATTAACCCCTAAAGCTAAGTCTAACCCTAACACTAACACCCCCCTAAGTTAAATATAATTTACATCTAACGAAATAAATTAACTCTTATTAAATAAATTATTCCTATTTAAAGCTAAATACTTACCTGTAAAATAAATCCTAATATAGCTACAATATAAATTATAATTATATTATAGCTATTTTAGGATTAATATTTATTTTACAGGCAACTTTGTAATTATTTTAACCAGGTACAATAGCTATTAAATAGTTAAAAACTATTTAATAGTTACCTAGTTAAAATAATAACAAATTTACCTGTAAAATAAATCCTAACCTAAGTTATAATTAAACCTAACACTACCCTATCAATAAAATAATTAAATAAACTACCTACAATTACCTACAATTAACCTAACACTACACTATCAATAAATTAATTAAACACAATTCCTACAAATAAATACAATTAAATAAACTAGCTAAAGTACATAAAATAAAAAAGAACTAAGTTACAGAAAATAAAAAAATATTTACAAACATAAGAAAAATATTACAACAATTTTAAACTAATTACACCTACTCTAAGCCCCCTAATAAAATAACAAAGCCCCCCAAAATAAAAAATTCCCTACCCTATTCTAAATTAAAAAAGTTACAAGCTCTTTTACCTTACCAGCCCTGAACAGGGCCCTTTGCGGGGCATGCCCCAAGAATTTCAGCTCTTTTGCCTGTAAAAAAAAACATACAATACCCCCCCCCAACATTACAACCCACCACCCACATACCCCTAATCTAACCCAAACCCCCCTTAAATAAACCTAACACTAATCCCCTGAAGATCTTCCTACCTTGTCTTCACCATCCAGGTATCACCGATCCGTCCTGGCTCCAAGATCTTCATCCAACCCAAGCGGGGGTTGGCGATCCATAATCCGGTCCAGAAGAGGCTCCAAAGTCTTCCTCCTATCCGGCAAGAAGAGGACATCCGGACCGGCAAACATCTTCTCCAAGCGGCATCTTCGATCTTCTTCCATCCGGAGCGAAGCGGCAGGATCCTGAAGACCTCCAGCGCGGAACATCCATCCGGACCGACGACTGAACGACGAATGACTGTTCCTTTAAGGGACGTCATCCAAGATGGCGTCCCTCGAATTCCGATTGGCTGATAGGATTCTATCAGCCAATCGGAATTAAGGTAGGAATTTTCTGATTGGCTGATGGAATCAGCCAATCAGAATCAAGATCAATCCGATTGGCTGATTGGATCAGCCAATCAGATTGAGCTCGCATTCTATTGGCTGATCGGAACAGCCAATAGAATGCAAGCTCAATCTGATTGGCTGATCGAATCAGCCAATCGGATTGAACTTGATTCTGATTGGCTGATTCCATCAGCCAATCAGAAAATTCCTACCTTAATTCCGATTGGCTGATAGAATCCTATCAGCCAATCGGAATTCGAGGGACGCCATCTTGGATGACGTCCCTTAAAGGAACAGTCATTCGTCGTTCAGTCGTCGGTCCGGATGGATGTTCCGCGCTGGAGGTCTTCAGGATCCTGCCGCTTCGCTCCGGATGGAAGAAGATCGAAGATGCCGCTTGGAGAAGATGTTTGCCGGTCCGGATGTCCTCTTCTTGCCGGATAGGAGGAAGACTTTGGAGCCTCTTCTGGACCGGATTATGGATCGCCAACCCCCGCTTGGGTTGGATGAAGATCTTGGAGCCAGGACGGATCGGTGATACCTGGATGGTGAAGACAAGGTAGGAAGATCTTCAGGGGATTAGTGTTAGGTTTATTTAAGGGGGGTTTGGGTTAGATTAGGGGTATGTGGGTGGTGGTTTGTAATGTTGGGGGGGGGGGTATTGTATGTTTTTTTTTTACAGGCAAAAGAGCTGAAATTCTTGGGGCATGCCCCGCAAAGGGCCCTGTTCAGGGCTGGTAAGGTAAAAGAGCTTGTAACTTTTTTAATTTAGAATAGGGTAGGGAATTTTTTATTTTGGGGGGCTTTGTTATTTTATTAGGGGGCTTAGAGTAGGTGTAATTAGTTTAAAATTGTTGTAATATTTTTCTTATGTTTGTAAATATTTTTTTATTTTCTGTAACTTAGTTCTTTTTTATTTTTTGTACTTTAGCTAGTTTATTTAATTGTATTTATTTGTAGGAATTGTGTTTAATTAATTTATTGATAGTGTAGTGTTAGGTTAATTGTAGGTAATTGTAGGTAGTTTATTTAATTATTTTATTGATAGGGTAGTGTTAGGTTTAATTATAACTTAGGTTAGGATTTATTTTACAGGTAAATTTGTTATTATTTTAACTAGGTAACTATTAAATGGTTCTTAACTATTTAATAGCTATTGTACCTGGTTAAAATAATTACAAAGTTGCCTGTAAAATAAATATTAATCCTAAAATAGCTATAATATAATTATAATTTATATTGTAGCTATATTAGGATTTATTTTACAGGTAAGTATTTAGCTTTAAATAGGAATAAGTTATTTAATAAGAGTTAATTTATTTCGTTAGATAAATATTATATTTAACTTAGGGGGGTGTTAGTGTTAGGGTTAGACTTAGCTTTAGGGGTTAATCCATTTATTAGAATAGCGGTGAGCTCCGATCGGAAGATTAGGGGTTAATAATTGAAGTTAGGTGTCGGCGATGTTAGGGAGGGCAGATTAGGGGTTAATACTATTTATGATAGGGTTAGTGAGGCGGATTAGGGGTTAATAACTTTATTATAGTAGCGCTCAGGTCCGCTCGGCAGATTAGGGGTTAATAAGTGTAGGCAGGTGTCGGCGACGTTGTGGGGGGCAGGTTAGGGGTTAATAAATATAATATAGGGGTCGACGGTGTTAGGGGTAGCAGATTAGGGGTACATAGGGATAACGTAGGTTGCGGCGGTTTACGGAGCGGCAGATTAGGGGTTTAAAAAAATATGCAGGGGTCAGCGATAGCGGGGGCGGCAGATTAGGGGTTAATAAGTGTAAGGTTAGGGGTGTTTAGACTCGGGGTACATGTTAGAGTGTTAGGTGCAGACGTAGGAAGTGTTTCCCCATAGGAAACAATGGGGCTGCGTTAGGAGCTGAACGCTGCTTTTTTGCAGGTGTTAGGTTTTTTTACAGCTCAAACAGCCCCATTGTTTCCTATGGGAGAATCGTGCACGAGCACGTTTTTGAGGCCGGCCGCGTCCGTAAGCAACTCTGGTATCGAGTTGCATTTGCGGTAAAAATGCTCTACGCTCCTTTTTTGGAGCCTAACGCAGCATTTGTTTGAACTCTCGATACCAGAGTTAATTTTATGGTGCGGCCAGAAAAAAGCCCGCGGAGCGTTAACAGACCTTTTACCGCCGAACTCCAAATCTAGGCCATAATGTTTTAAATAACTATAGAACTAATGCCCAGATAAGGTTGAAACGTCTAGCATTAATTCAAATTAAAAGTGTTGGTTAAAAATTGAGTATGTAACCTAGTACAGTGGTTTATTTATTTGTATTCCTGTAAATCTTTTATTACAAAGTTGTAACTCTACACGATAATAAACGTGCTAGTAGTGCAGTGCACTGCAGCAGCAGCAGCAGCACTACCTACAACAAAGCTAAGCTTGTTCCTCTGCTCTCGCTCTGCTCGTGGAATAAAATGTAAAATAATTGGGAGGCTAATTGCTCTGTGGTTAAAAAAAAACTGGTAACAACTATCTACAACTAAAACATACAAATAAAAGACACTACAGCAACATAAGCTGCCAGAAACAGTTGTGTGTGTAACGTAATTATATTCCCAAAACAAATATGGCTAACTGGGGAACTTTCCGTAATATGACCACAATAAAAATGGCCGCACTCGTAACTTCTAGTTTTGAGACTCTATGATCCCTCTCTGTGTCATTTGCATGTATCTTTTATTGCATAGTGTCTGCACTTCATTGGTTTAGGGTCTTCTCCGTAGTATTCTGCATATTCGCTTTGCTATTGGTCAGCTTTCACAGTTACGCCTTTTCTTTCATTAGTTAACGCCCAAGTCCTCCATTTTTGATTGGTTACGTATGCTTATGTCGCTCACGCCTCCCTGTTCCACATGGTTATGCTTCGTGAGTGCAACATTCACTGCGGAAGTAACGCGTAGTTCGCTAACAGCTGTAGTATCAGACAAGACACAGTTATCGGGTATGCTTTAGCATATAATTCGCATAGTTGCAAACAAAACATAGTAATTTTATTGTGTAGTGAAATGTGGTGTTTATAATATTACAGTTCTGTTCAGCATGTTGCCAGGACTCCATCCATGCCATATCCATGTATAGGAGAGTTTATTTAAAAAAACGTAAATCTTGATTCCCTGATTATTTTTTTAATAGTAAGATAGCAATCATAATATGATTGATCTGAAAGAGCTGCAGTAAACTATACTGTTGTGTCATGTACATGAAAGACAAGTTGAACTTATTCTTGTCTGCATGAGCAACCAGCAGCGATTTGTTAGCTTTTTGGAATGCAGGTTTGTGTATAAACTAATTTCTTACTACAGCTTTTTAGTTTCCAACCTCTGCAATAAAAGCCCATTATAATGGAAAATGACATGCTATGATTCAGTAACTATTTCCTATCGGGACTAGCACTTCTCTGCAGCTCCCAAGCTTATTTTAACTATGTGTTTAACCATTTTGTTGGAATTAAACACATAGTAGGATCGTCAGTGCTGTATGATACATCCCTGTCAAGTGGGTAGACACATAGTTAAAGTGGGCTCCAGAACTGTAATGCATTCTGGGACCTAATTGAACATCTGGTGAGCCAATGACAAGAGGCATATGTGTGTAGCCACCAATAACCAGCTAGCTCCCAAAAGTGCTTTGCTACGTTTGGGCCTACTTGGGTATTATTTTCAACAAAGGATACAGAAAGCACAAAGTAATTTGATAAAATGGTCTCTTAAAAGTGTATGCTGTATCTGAACCTTAATGTGTTTTGTTTTTTTTATTATACAGGGTGAAATTCCATGGAATCTCTCTTTTTTTAATGTTATTCGGCTATGCTATTAGGCCTTTGTATGACTGATTTAAAAGGATTGTAAGTGATGGATATATGTGCAAGTGTTTCTGTTGGTGAGGATAGTGAAAAGAGTGAGGTAGACGTTAAGGAACATGAATCAGGAGTTTCTGCTGCTGATAACAAAGGACAGACTCCAGAAGAGGGGAGCGATCCTAATAGGAATGAGAGTAGATTATACGAGGAGAGTTTTGATTTAATGGAAGATGAGGGAAGCAGTATAGATAAAACTGACGGAGCCCCGTTGCAGGCTGAGTGTATAAATATGTCAGTCACTGAAGATAAAGAAAATGAAAATATTGATAAAGACTCCCATGTTACGGAAGATGGAAGTAGCATTCCTCAAACTGATAGCACAATAGCTGTATTAGAAGTAGAATGTGTAAATATACCTGATAGTGAATACATAGGTCATTTTATTGGGCCTAAGGTCAGTCATGTGATAGAGGAAGAAAGCTGTGTTTCTAAAACCGATAGTGAGAAAGCATTCTTAGCCGTAGAATGTGCTGCTGAATACATAAAGAAAGAGATTGGGCAGACAAGTAATAGTTGTATTTGGGCAGAAGAAACTGGTGCTAATGAGCCAGAAAATACAACTAGGAAAGGACTAATAGAGTGCCCTGATATAAAGGAGAAAGATCCTGTTTTCCAAGGACCAGTAGCCATGGTGCCATGCACAGAAAATGCTACCCAAGTTTACAAGGCTGGTTCAGAAGATTCAGATCAAGAAGAAGAAGTTGCTGATATGATGGAAGAAGCACCTGTGGGGGAGATCCCAATGGAACCAGCTGATGTATTGAGATAGTACGTATGTTGTATCATGTGTTTAATGATATTATATCTCATTGGTCAGGTTTGTCCTGTAATGCTGCTTCCTGGGCCAGGCTTGTATTCTAAATATATTTTAGTTCTGCATCCTTAAATAATCAAATAGCATGACAACTAAGTACAAAAGATCTACAGTTTTAGATCTTTAGGTTTTAGCAAAAAACATGGTTGCTAGTATTTTTTGTCAATCTTTGTAACTATGCAAGTAATACTAACAAAATTTATGTGTCCCTTCAGCAGTGTCATTTTTTTGCTTTTGTTTACATTAAAAATCCATTTACAAAGGTTTAAAAACCCTTTGGATGTTCATTCTTTGTTTTGAATTGTTTTGTTTCCTATTCTTTATACAAGCTGATCTCATTTTTATCTTTCACTATTTGACTTTACAAAAGAGATTGGTGTATTGTATTTTTTATTATCCACATTACTCTGGAAGTGGCAAAAGTGTTTGAGAGTTGTACTCAAGCTATCATTTTATGAGGCTTTTTTAACATATCAAGTCTAAACAAATTAACACCTTGTTTGCTGTATTTTTTTAATTTATATTTAACTAACCTCCAGCCACCACTTGCATTATTTGGAGGAGCCATCCAGGGGTTGAGTCTGTGGACAACATGGCTAGCCATGGTCATTATCTTAGCATAACGTGCATTGTTTTTCAGTTCTCTATTAAAGCCAATTAAAGAAATATATGTAGCAGGGTTCACCTTGAGCAGTCTGCAATGTGTATTTCCATCTCTAAGAATTTGAAAATGTGTGAAAAGGAAGCAAAATACATAGTGAAACTATATTGTAAAATCTCAAGGCGCTTCTGTCCCTTGAAGGATTAAGCAATTGATCATTTTTACAAGGAAATAAATTAAATGCTAGCTTTGACTTCAAGTTCCACAACATTTGAATTCATTTTTTTTAAACTTTGTGCAGACCGTATAATGTCCACAGCAGCCAAACATTAAAGAGACAGTCTACTCCAGAATTTTTATTGTTAAAGGGATTATCTATTTTTTTTTTATTAACCTTCCCCAGTTTTGCATAACCAACAGTTATATTAATATACTTTTTACCCATTTTGATTACCTTTTATCTAAGCCTCTACAGACTACCCCCTTAGCTTAGTTCTTTTGACAGACTTGCATATTAGCCAATCAGTGCTGACTTATAAATAACTCCACAGGTGTGAGCACAATATTACCTGTGAAAAAACTGTCAAAATGACATGAGGCAGCCTTCAGGATATTAGAAATCAGCATATGAGCCTACCTAGGTTTAGCTCTCAACAAAAATTACCAAGAGAACATAGCAAATTTGATGATAAAACTAAATTGGAAAGATGTTTAAAATTGTATGCCCTATCTGAATCATGAAAATTTAATTTTGACTAGACTGTCCCTTTTAAAGGGAAAGAAAAATTCAAAATTAAAGTTGCATGTTTCAGACAGAGCATATAATTGAAAGGTCCTTTTAAATCATTTGTTGAAAACAATATGTACATATCCTCTGCAGCAGCAATGCTAGCTGGTGATTGCTGGCTACACACATTTGTCTCTTTTTATTGGCCAGATGTTTTCCACTAGCAAATATTAGTGCATTGCTGCTCTGGAGCTGACTTTAAATGTTGTGTTTAATCCCTTTGCCAGGTTAAACAGTCATATACAAGCAATGGTGCAATAATAATATCCCCTTTCTTTTTGCGCTTTTATATCCCTTTAGACACTAAATAAGTGCTCGATCTGTTTGTTATACAAGTGCATTCAGACGAGTCAAACAAATCAGTCCCACAGTGTCTTTGGTCAGTTTATTAATTCCTTTGTACACCATATACGTTATTTTGCAGGTAGAAATGGCCGGATACATTTTAGGCTTAGAAACGCTTTGTAAAATTTATAAATGATCTTATGTTGGTGGTCACAGTTTCTACTTTGCTGTTTATGGTATGTTATGATGGATTTGTCTTTTAATAAATATACATTTGTGAATACTGTGGCATTATTATGGGTTGATCAAGGACAAGATACATGTGCTTACTGCGCTGCTCTGAGGTTCGAATTATTACACCAAAATTATAGGTGCATCATATCGTATATTTGGGGTGAATATTACAGCCTTTTGAGATGCTGTGCTGCTCCCGCACTGTCTTTTGTCTTCACGGATTATATTTGGACTATCACCTGATTGCGTCAGGAGGAAGAGCCTAAGCTATTAGGATCTAACTTCTAAATATATTGTACAACCAATTTATGTATTAAAAGCAAAAATTAGCCTGAGAATAATATGTAAATGTATTTTTTTTTTACAATAAGATTGTTTAAATATTGCAGAAATAAGTGTAAAGGTTTATTATCTGTACAATAATTGTCACATTGTTATCCTGTTTAAAGCATGTTTTTAACTTATCTCCCCTGCTGAGGTTGGATAGGGACAGTTATAAAAGAGCTGATAAAGAAACAGTCTTACAGGGTTTAATCTGCATAAACACATGATAAAGTAGTGCAATAGCTATAGTATATAATGTTATATATTATTTATATACTACAGTATATATGGTATTTGGTATAAAACTAATTCTTATATAAAAGCAAATATCCCTAAAATAAAACCTCTGTAATGATACATTCTGTTTGTTTCCTTTCATAGTTCCTCAGCGTACGATTTCTCCCACCCACCTTGGTCCCTTGCAGGTTCCTGGAATGAATATTCAGGAACGTCTGAAAACTTCCTTAAGGGATGCAAGTGGTAAGATTCTTTAGTTTGACAAATTGGTTCATAATCTAGGAGCCAGGCACAGTCCGTATGTATATTGTAAATGTAAACCTTCCTTTTATAATAGTTATTTTTAATAAAATTGTTTTTCATATCAATTATGGTCATGAATCAGAATAATACTTTAGGCTAGTGCCAAATATCTATTTAATCAGATAAACTAGGATCTGTCAACCACAACAAGCACCTAAGAAAACGAGACTAGCTGCTGTTGACAGATGGCCGTTATGTGGATCACATAAAAGGTAGAGCGACATGAAACTTCTATTTAAATGGTGGAACACTTCTCTTTCAAAAATAGAACCAATGGTCTACAAGCCAATAAATATTATGTCAGAGCAGTTCATCCTCAAATTATTGACCTCAGTACTTCAAGAACAAAATTGAGAGGGAGGTAGCCTTGTGTCACCCCCCCCCCACACACACACACACACACACACATGTAAGTATTATATTGTTTAGTTTTTGCATTGTAGAAGAGAGGAGATTGATCTTGCTAATGGACAAAAATTAAATCACAGTTTACTGTACTACCTCATCTACGTAAGCATTAAACTGGTTATGAACATCCAGATCCTGTAATTCTGAATAATTGCTGAAATTTACAGGGCTGTATCCTTCCCTTAGGGCTCCTGATGGTTCTTGTATAATGACCAATAGTGACGATAACATCCTACGGATCTATAACCTACCTCCGGAGCTGTATACAGATAACTGGGATATACTGGAAGAAATGGTATGAGGAGCTTTTTTTTTCTGTCCATATTTAATTGTATCCCTGTGTTACATTGTATCTTGTCTCTTTTATCTATTTTTCAGAAACCTGTCTTACGAATGACTGAGGGTGAAACTATATATGATTACTGCTGGTATCCGCTTATGAATTCCTCTGACTCCACCACCTGCTTGTAAGTGTTACAACTGCTTTACTGTTCAGAACCTTTAATGGACGACACTATAAGAAAAAAACAATGTATTGACACTTACTCTGAATGTTAAAGGGACACTGAACCCAATTTTTTCCTTTAGTGATTCAGATAGAGCATGAAATTTTAAGCAACTTTCTAATTTACTCCTATTATCAAATTGTCTTCATTCTCTTGGTATCGTTATTTAAAATCCAAGAATGTAAGTTTAGATGCCGGCCCATTTTTGGTGAACAACCTGGGTTGTCCTTGCTGATTGGTGGATAAATTCATCTACCAATAAAAAAAGTGCTGTCCACAGTACTGAACCAAAAAAAGTTTAGATACCTTCTTTTTCAAATAAAGATAGCAAGAGAACAAAGAAAAATTGATAATAGGAGTAAATTAGAAAGTTGCTTAATATTGCATGCTCTATCTGAATCACAAAAGAAAAAACTTGGGTTCAGTGTTTTCTGACAACTTTCAAAATCTACTTCAATTTGCTGCCCCCCCCAAATCATGTGACAGCCATTAACCAATTGTAAACTAATATGTGTGCATATAAAAAGCCTGAATACAATTTGACCATGGAAGTTAATTAGAAAGTCACTTAAAGCTTGCATGCTTTATTTGAATCTTGATAGTTTAATTTTGTCTTTAGTGTTTCTTTAAAGGGACAGCCTACACACCAACATTTTTATTGTTTAAAAAAAAATAGATAATGCCTTTACTACCTATTCTCCAGCTTTGCACAATCAACATTGTTTTATGTTAATATACAGGCCACCTCCTTAATTTATGCATTTTTTATAGCAATTCTCATTCAGAGAGGGCTAGTTCATGAGTGCTCACTCCCATGGAGTTATTCTTGAGTCAGCACTAATTGTCTAAAATTCATGTCTGTAAATAACCCTGAGATGTTGGTTATGCAAAATTGGGGAATGGGTAATAAAGGGATTATCTATCTTTATAAACAATAACACTTTTGGAGTAGACTGTCCCTTTAAGACTGAGAAACTCTGCTGCCTGTATGTAAATTCTTAAAGTACAGTATATGCAAAAATAACAGTTATCTTCAATATATTCTCACACTGACAAGAAATATATTGGATCTATATGTATGGTAAATTGGTGGCAAACCCTTCAAAATACTTAGGTAAACGAAAATCTGTGAGATATAAAATTATGCTGTGTTCTTATGAGTTGATGTCCACTTTCCCTGTAATTAAACCCTGAAAATTGTTGCTGTAGCCAATCGTATCGCACCCCCTTTGCTGGACGCCAAAGGGGGCATAATATGATTGGCTACAGCCTGAATTATCACTGAAGTAAGATCTAGAGTATCCGTTATGGGTGGAATAATGGTGGAATATATCAAGACATTTAAATTATAATTATAAAAAAAAAAAGTGTTTACAAAGCGTTTTATGAATTAAAGTCCCCATCTTTTACTTTGATTGCTAATATTACACTCAAGTCAAAATAAACTTGTATGACTCATAAAGAGCATGCAGGTTTAAGACATCCAATTTATTTCCATTATCAAATTTTTGCACAGTCTTTTTTAAAAGCACACTTTCTGGGGAGCAAGATCCTACTGAGCATGTGCACAAGCTCACAGGGTATACGTATACTAGTCTGTGATTGGCTGATGTCTGTCACATGATACAGGGGGCAAGAAAATGGGAAAAAAAATAATTTGCCAGAAAAAAAATCTACTGCTTATTTCAAATTCAGAGTAGGTGTTATTGCATTGTATTTTTAATATGCACTTGTTAATTATGTGACTACTGCATTTAGTGGTCCTTTAACTTAAAGGGACCGTCTACTCAAAAACAAAAGTGTAGTAGTTAAAGGACCAGTCAACACTGTAGATTTGCATAATCAACAAATGCAAGATAACAAGACAATGCAATAGCACTTAGTCTGAACTTCAAATGAGTAGTAGATTTTTTTTTCTGACAATTTTAAAAGTTATATATTTTTCCACTCCCCCTGTACCATGTGACAGCCATCAGCCAATCACAAATGCATACACACTTATTCTTGCACATGCTCAGTAGGAGCTGGTGACTCAAAAAGTTTAGATATAAAAAGACTGCAACTTTTGTTAACCCCTTAGTGACCAGAGCACTTTTCCATTTTCTGTCCGTTTGGGACCAAGGCTATTTTTACATTTTTGCGGTGTTTGTGTTTAGCTGTAATTTTCCTCTTGCTCATTTACTGTACCCACATATATTATATACCGTTTTTCTCGCCATTAAATGGACTTTCCAAAGATACCATTATTTTCATCATATCTTATAATTTATTATAAAAAAAATTATAAAATATGAGAAAAAAGTGGAAAAAACACACTTTTTCTAACTTTGACCCCCAAAATCTGTTACACATCTACAACCACCAAAAAACACCCATGCTAAATATTTTCTAAATTTTGTCCTGAGTTTAGAAATACCCAATATTTACATGTTCTTTGCTTTTTTTACAAGTTATAGGGCCATAAATACAAGTAGCACTTTGCTATTTCCAAACCATTTTATTCAAGATTAGCGCTAGTTACATTGGGACACTGATATCTTTCAGGAATCCCTGAATATCCCTTGACATGTATATATTTTTTTTTAGAAGACAACCCAAAGTATTGATCTAGGCCCATTTTGGTATATTTCATGCCACCATTTCACCGCCAAATGCGATCAAATACAAAAAATCGTTCACTTTTTCACAAACTTTCTGTTTCTCACTGAAATTATTTACAAACAGCTTGTGCAATTATGGCATAAATGGTTGTAAAATTTTCTCTGGGATCCCCTTTGTTCAAAAATAGCAGACATATATGGCTTTGGCATTGCTTTTTGGTAATTAGAAGGCCGCTAAATGCCGCTGCGCACCACACGTGTATTATGCCCAGCAGTGCAGGGGTTAATTAGGGAGCTTGTAGGGTTAATTTTAGCTTTAGTCTAGTGTAGCAGACAACCCAAAGTATTGATCTAGGCCCATTTTGGTATATTTCATGCCACCATTTCACCGCCAAATGCGATCAAATAAAAAAAAAAAGTTCCCTTTTTCACAAACTTTTTGTTTCTCACTGAAATTATTTACAAACAGCTTGTGCAATTATGGCATAAATGGTTGTAAATTTTTCTCTGTGATCCCCTTTGTTCAGAAATAGCAGACACATATGGCTTTGGCGTTGCTTTTTGGTACTTAGGCCGCTAAATGCGCATCACACGTATTATGGCTAGCAGTGAAGGGGTTAATTAGGTAGCTTGTAGGGAGCTTGCAGGGTTAATTTTAGCTTTAGTGTAGAGCTTAGCCTCCCACCTGAAACATCAGACCCCCTGATCCCTCCCAAACAGCTCTCTTCCCTCCCCCACCCCACAATTGTCCCCGCCATCTTAAGTACTGGCAGAAACTCTGCCAGTACTAAAATAAAAGCTATATTTGGGTTTTTTTTTTTTAAAAGAAAAGGCATATTTACATATGCTGCTCTGTAGGACCCCCCTTTAGCCCCCAACCTGACTGATCCCCCACCAAACAGCTCTCTAATTCTCCCCCTCTGTCTTAATGGCCGCCATCTTGGGTACTGGCAGCTGTCTGCCAGTACCCAGTTTAGAATAAAATTGCTTATATTTTTTTCATTTTTCCCCTTTTCTGTAGTGTAGCTCCCTGCCCCACCAAAGACCAACCCCCCACCCCCTCCTAGATACATTCGATTTACATATTTTTTAATTCAGATACCCCTTTCTCAAACTTTTCAAACTTTGATTTTCTGTAGTGTAGCGTTCCCTCCCGCCCCGTGCACGCGCCCGCCCGCCGCCGCCCCCCCCCCCCCCCCCCCCGTGCACGTGTGCGCCCCCATCGGCCCTGCCCCCGATCCCGCCCCCCTCTACATTACCCGGCCCATCGATGGCCGCCCACCCGCCTCCCAAGTCGGCTCCCACCCACCAATGATACCGGCCATCGATGTCCGGTGCAGAGAGGGCCACGGAGTGGCTCTCTCTGCATCGGATGGCCATCTAGCGTTATTGCAGGATGCCTCCATATCGAGGCATCACTGCAATAACCGGAAAGCAGCTGGAAGCGAGCAGGTTCGCTTCCAGCTGCTTTCCACACCGAGGACGTGCAGGGTACGTCCTCAGGCGTTAACTGCCTTTTTTTTAGGACGTACCCTGCACGTCCTCGGTCGTTAAGGGGTTAATGGAAGTAAATTAAAAAGTTGTTTAAAATTGCATGCTCTATCTGAATAATGAAAGTTTATTTTTTATTGAGTGTCCCTTTAAAGCAAGCATCGCATGTGGTAAAGTATGCATTAATTACATATTTTGCAGCTAAAGCTTCTATAACTGAGTAAAACCTTGTTGTGTATTCTGTGCTTTATGCATATGTATGTAATATTCACTTCTAGCAGAACTAGGTGTTTAATCACTCCCTAACTAGCTACCAGGTAGTCACTGGCCGACATGGTTGTCTGATAGTGGCTGTGATCTATGTAATGTGAACAGTTGAGCTGGGGTTCCTAAACTCGTAAGAGCAGCACCTTATTTTCCCCCCTTCCTCAAAACTCTCCACCCCCAATCTCTCTCTATAACTGTCGACAGCTCCATCATTACCCCTACCCCGCACGCCCGATGTCTCGGGGTCACATTTGACTCAGTTCTTCCTTTCACTCCTCACATTCAGTCCTTGGCTAAAGCCTGCTGCTTCCACCTTAAAGGGCCATTATACACTCATTTTTTCTTTGCATAAATGTTTTGTAGAAGATCTATTTATATAGCCAATAAAGTTCTTTTTTTTTTTTTAAATGTATAGTTTTGCTTATTTTTAAATAACATTGCTCTGATTTTCAGACTCCTAACCTAGCCCCAAAGTTTTATGTGAATACCGTCAGCTACCTACTCCAGCTTGCTCCTGTTTGTGTAAAGGGTCTTTTCATATGCAAAAGAAGGGGGAGTGTCTTATTTCCCATTTGTGGGCTTTCCAGCTATCTTTTCAACAGAGGTAAACTGAGAGCTTCTACGTAAGTTTTTAAACCATTTTATACTGGATTTTTATATCAGTATCTGTGCATCTTATTCTTTATAGTAGTGTCTATTACATGCAGCTATATGAAAATGAGTGTATACTGTCCCTTTAAAAACATCTCTAAAATTAGACACTTCCTTACACAAGACACAACTAAGATTTTAATCCACTCTCATTCTTTCCCGCCTCGATTACTGCAACTCTGTCCCCTCTGGTCTCCCCAGCTGCCGCCTAGCTCCTTTACAATCCATAATGAATGCCTTTGCCAGGCTCATCTTCCTTACACGTCGCTCTTCATCTGCTGCACCTCTCTGCCAATCCCTTCATTGGCTTCCTCTTGCCTCTAATATCAAACACAAAATTCTCATTCTGACATACAAAGCCCTCAACTGCACTGCTCCCCCCTACATCTCAGATCTTGTCTCCAGATACTCTCCCTCCCGTCCACTTCGCTCTACTCATGACCTCCTACTCTCCTCCTCTCTTGTCACCTCATCACACTCCCGTTTACAGGACTTCTCCAGACTGGCTCCCATCTTGTGTTACTCTCTGCCTCGCTCCACAAGACTCTCTTCTAGTTTTAAAAGCTTCAAGTGCTCCCTAAAGACTCTACTGTTCAGGGATGCATACAACCTACATTAACCTTTCCTAATTCCAGTTCCTCTCCTCCATTGCTATCCCCTGAACCCCCTTAGCATGTAAGCCTAAGAGTCCAGCTGTTTGTAGATCACCTTCTTAAGAGCTGACTAAAACAGTGCAACTCTTGGCAGGGCCCTCTACCCATTTGATCCCTATAATTGTTTTGCTGTACTCCCCCTTTGTTTATAGCGCTGCAGAATCTGTTGGCGCTCTACAAATAACCGGTAATAAAAAAAATAAAACATAAAATATTAGCTTAAACCAGACAGCCCTGACACAGCAATAAAGTAGTAAGCTTCTGCATACACCGTATGTGAAAATTAAATTTCTCACACTGCTCTGTGAATTGATCTCAGACAGAATTATATTTCACAGAGTAGTATGTGAAATACTAAATTTTCAACTCCAGCTTTGTGTATGTAGAAGCTTGATGATTTTCTGCTAGGCGTATGGAAATTAGGAAACGGCTCAGCATTATTACCATGGCAGGCAGTTTTGCAGATACTTTGTGATTGGCTGTAGCGCCCGCTGGAGGTGTTGCTGGTTCATGCAATTACACTTAAATCATCCCGATACGATACTTAAATCATCCGGATACGATCAGGATGATTGCCACCCCCTGCTAGCGACCGATTGGCCGTGAGTGTGCAGGAGTCGTATGCTCTCGGCATTTAGGGAGAGGTTGATCGGACATGATTCGCTCCGCTCGACCTTTAATAAATCTACCCCTTATTATTATGAGGTATTCAGGACAACTCCTATTATAATTTTTTTCTTTGTTCTCTTGTAATCTTTATTTGAAAAAGCACAAATGTACGCTTAGGAGCCAGCCCATTTTTGGTTTAGCACCTGGGTAGCATTTGCTGATTGGTGGCTACATTTAGACACCAATCAGCAGTTGCTACCCAGGTTCTGAACCAAAAATGGGCCGGCTCCTAAGCTTACATTCTTGCTTTTTCAAATAAAGATACCAAGAGAACGAAGAAAAATTGATAATAGTTGTCCTGAATACCTCATGATTTAGATGCTAAGGGGTTAATTTTCTTTAACTTGTGTGCTAAAAACATTTGTTTTTACAAGAATAAATGTGTTGCTGTGTTTTTGTGTTGCTGTGTTTTCTCTTAGATAAGCCAGAACCCCTCATAAATAGTTTCTAAGTTCCACTTGACAAAATGTTATTGTGTATCTATTGATGCATCAAGCAAGTAAAAATGTCAGCACAAAAGACAAAAAGCAGTGCCTCTACCCAGAGGTAGATAAGGTCAATCAGAGGACACTAGTACAATTTGAGACAAGCTATTAACCATATTATGAAACTAGATGATGAAAATATGACAACCATGTCATATTTGGTACCAAACTAATTCTCATGATGTCACTGGGAAATTGGTTATATAGGTTTATGCGCTGAATATGCATTTCAGAAGTTATAAGGTGTTCTATAATTTAAGCCAAAGACTCTGAACTTTATGACCTGTCGTAAAAAGAGGGGAGTGGATATTTATGGCAAAAGAGGGGAGTGAATATTTCTTGCCCCTCTGTAAGAAGGTTGGGTCAAGCAATTTGATATCAGAGAAACCGGTATAAACTTGTGTGTCTAACAATTTAAAGTTGTTCTACCTGGGAGGCTGTATACTACTCTTTTCCAGGCAATCTCCCTGGCGCAGATACCTAAGCTAGGAAAGTATATAAGGTTTTCTGTTATTTCTCCTTTTTTTATTTTAAAACTGTTTGCTTGTGCATAATTCTATTTATCTTTTTATTAATAATGCGCTGTGCATAATTTTTCGCATAATAAATATTCACTTATTAAGATTTTGCCTTTGTCCAATATTTGAACCACGTTACTGAAAGAGACTTGGTAGTATTTATACTTTGATTTTGGGTTATTTTTTGCTAAATTGTATTCTGGAATTTAATTTGGCAGTCTGGGTTGTCTTTAGATTTCCCATAAAATCTTAAGTGGTGGCAGCTTAGAGATAGTTTATTGTGGGTGGCATTAAAGGGGAGTTTGGGCATTTTTTTCTAAGTCTAGGACAGACTAGAGAGTGGCTAGACTGTGACAGATTAAAGTGGAAAGGGTCTGTTAACCCTTTCTGTGCCAAACTAGTGACTGGTGTAGGGTTGGATATATATATATATATATATATATATATATATATATATATATATATATATATATATATATATATATATATATATATATGGAAAAGTATAGAAGGAGACAGGGGCACACTTCGTGTAATACGTTCACAGAAGTAACATAAATAGCAAACAGTGGGGGAATTATCCGTGCTCACCTGGTGTACCCTCAAGTAGTGAGGTACTAGAAGTGCACTTATATGGTTATACTCTGTTCCTCTGCTCCCTTCTCCTGTGTCCACGATCCTCCAATGTTGGGTGTATCTTCAGTGGGTCACCGTTGTCCGTTGTCAGTGGTATAGGGAGTAAGGGGATATTATATGTATAGAGGTGTGTGTATAGTCTATATATCTCAATTGACCACACAATACATTATAATATAACAGAGATTATAAAACCATATATTTATTTTAAATAGTATAAAACAGACACCCTTGTGTGATTAGGATGCAAGTATACAATTGTAAAATTAAACAAACATGTATATACACAATGGTAGTGAGCCGTAGTGCTGACAGGTAGCTAGATCCTTGTACAAAAGGTCTGTTTCCAAGTGCATGCACTAAATTGCTCCACAAACGTAAAAACGTTAAAAGTTGACAGTATCACAGATATACAAATATACAAATAAGGAGCACCAAAGGTATAAATCGGAGCTAATCATGCTGATTTCATGGCCCAGCAACCGATTACCTTATGCAGCTCTGTGTATGTTGTGCACTAAAAGCGTGCAGGTGTGGCGGGGGGCGGAGCCTAACGCGTTTCGTAACCAATGGGTTACTTCATTTTATATATTACACACACACACACACTCTCTCACAAAAGTGACTACACCCTCACATTTTTGTAAATATTTTATTATAACTTTTCATGTGACTCTTTGCTACAATGTAAAGTAGTGAGTGTACAGCCTGTATAACAGTGTAAATTTGCTGTCCCCTCAAAATAGCTCAACACACAGCCATTAATGTCCAAACCATTGGCAACAAAAATGACTACACCCCTAAGTGGAAATGTCTAAATTGGGCCCAATTAGCCATTTTCCCTCCCTGGCGTCATGTGACTCGTTAGTGTTACAAGGTCTCAGGTGTGAATGGGGAGCAGGTGTGTTAAATTTGGTGTTATCGCTCTCACACTCTCTCATACTAGTCACTGGAAGTTCAACATGGCACCTCATGGCAAAGAACTCTCTGAGGATCTGAAAATGAATTGTTGCTCTACATAAAGATGGCCTAGGCTATAAGAAGATTGCCAAGACCCTAAAACTGAGCTGCAGCACAGTGGGCAAGACAGTTTCCTCTCAGAACAGGCCTCGCCATGGTCGACCAAAGAAGTTGAGTGCACATGCACAGCGTCATATCCAGTGGTTGTCTTTGGGAAATAGACGTATGAGTGCTGCCAGCACTGCTGCAGAGTTTGAAGGGGTGGGGGGTCAGCCTGTCAGTACTCAGACCATACGCTGCACACTGCATCTAATTGATCTGCATGGCTGTCGTCCCAGAAGGAAGTCGCTTCTAAAGATGATGCCCAAGAAAGCCTGCAAGCAGTTTGCTAAAGACAAGCAGACTAAGGACATGGATTACTGGAACCATGTCCTGTGGTCCGATGAGACCAAGATAAACTTATTTGGTTCAGATGATGTCAAGCGTGTGTGGCAGCAACCAGGGGAGGAGTACAAAGACAAGTGTGTCTTGCCTACAATCAAGCATGGTTGTGGGAGTGTCATGGTCTGGGCCTGCATAAGTGCTGCCGGCACTGGGGAGCTACAGTTCATTGAGGGAACCATGAATGCCAACATGTACTGTGACATACTGAAGCAGAGCATGATCCCCCTCCCTTCGGAGACTGGGCCGCAGGGAAGTATTCCAACATAACAACCCAAAACACACCTCCGAGACGACTACTGCCTTGCTAAAGAAGCTGAGGGTAAAGCTGATGGACTGCCCAAGTATGTCTCCAGACCTAAACCCTATTGAGCATCTGTGGGGCATCCTTAAACGGAATGTGGGGGAGCACAAGGTCTCTAACATCCACCAGCTCCGTGATGTCTTCATGGAGGAGTGGAAGAGGACTCCAGTGGCAACGTGTGAAACTCTGGTGAACTCCATGCCCAAGAGGGTTAAGGCAGTGCTGGAAAATGGTGGCCACACAAAATATTTACATTTTGGGCCCGGTTTAGACATTAATGGCTGTGTGAGTTATTTTGAGGGGACAGCAAATTAACACGGTTATACAGACTGTACACTCACTACTTTACATTGTAGCAAAGTGTAATTTCTTCAGTGTTGTCACATGAAAAGATATAATAAAATATTTACAAAAATGTGAGTGTTGTACTCACTTTTGTGAGATACTGTTCGTGTGTATGTGTATATATATGTATATGTATGTGTATATATATATGTATGTGTATATATATATATATGTATGTGTATATATATATATATATATATATATATATATATATATATATATATATATATATATATATATATATATATAATCTATATATATATCTCCATACTTTGTTCTAAACTGCAGATCACAAGACCTCTGCCATGTTCCATTCCTACCACAGCCAAATCTTCTGTATTATCTTGTGAGAGGACAGACAGCGCTGTCTGATTTTAGCTGCTTACTTTGTCTTTGTGCTGCACTTATGATTTTAGGAAATAAAACTTCAGCATCACAACTCAGCTGTTCACAATAAATAGTTCACAGCCAGCATCAGACAACTATATCAGTGAGGGTCTCCCTGACTGTAGGCAGCAAGTTAGGCAATGTGGTAAAACCCCTGGCTCTGGTATAAATTAATATTACGTACGTATGCACTAAATCCACACTAATGTTTTTTTTTCTCAAGCTTTAGCTACAAAATGTTATTAAAGGGACAGTATACACCAATTTTCATATAACTGCATGTAATAGACACTACTATAAAGAATAAGATGCACAGATACTAATATAAAAATCCAGTTTAAGAAGTTTAGAAGCTCTCAGTTTTGATCAGTTGAAAAGGTAGCTGGAAAGCCCACTGTAAGTGGAAAATAAAACAACCCCCCCTTCTTTTGCATATGAAAAGAACCTTTAAACAAACAGGAACAAGCTGGAGTAGGTAGCTGACGGTATTCTCATAAAACTTTAGGGCATGGTTAGGAGACTGAAAATCAGTGCAATGTTATTTAAAAATAAGCAAAACTATACATTTTAAAAAAAACAAAAACAACTTTATGGGCTATATAAATAGATCATCTACAAAACATTTATGCAAAGAAAAAATGAGTGTATAATGTCCCTTTAATGTATATTGCAATGTTTACCGACACATAGTGCTTGATTTAACTACTATTTTGTTTTTGAGTTGCCCCTTATTTGTTTCCCCTGCTGAAGACAATTAGGGACAGATATAAAACATGCAGTAAGAGACACTGTCCAAACAAGGCTGTGTGGATACTCTAAAAGGTATTCCACACAGCTTTGTTTGCACTAACAGAGATAAATACTAGTACAAACATTACTTTATAGAAACTAAACCTTTAGATTTATTTCAATATTTAAACAACTAATATAATTGTAATAAAATACAACTAGATATTATTTAACCCCTTAACGACCAAGGACGTACGCCATACGTCCTAAAAAAAAATACACTTAACGCCTGAGGACGTATGGCGTATGTCCTCGGTCTGGAAAGCAGCTGGAAGCGATCCTGCTTGCTTCCAGCTGCTTTCCGGTTATTGCAGTGATGCCTCGACATTGAGGCATCCTGCAATAACCCCCCTTGGCCATCCGATGCAGAGAAAGCCACTCTGTGGCCCTCTCTGCACCGGACATCGATGGCCGGTTTCGTTGGTGGGTGGGAGCCAGTCTGGGAGGCGGGTGGGCGGCCATAGATGGGCCGTATGATGTGGAGGGGGGCGGGATCGTGGGCGGGAACGCCGGGGGCGTGCACGGGTGCGCGGGTAAGGAGCGGATGGGAACCGCTACACTACAGAAAAATGATGTGAAAAAAGTGGCAGTGAGGGCCAAAAATATCTAAACTATATCGATCTAAGAGATCTGGGAGGGGGTGGGGGGGTTGGTCTTTTGGGTGGGCAAGCTACACTACAGAAAAATATTTAAAAAAAATAATAAAAACAAATGTTTTACTATAAACTGGGTACTGGCAGACAGCTGCCAGTACCAAAGATGGCTACTAATAAGTTAGAGGGGGATGGTTAAAGAGCTGTTGGGGGGGGTATCAGGGAGGTTGGGGGCTAAGGGGGGGATCCTCCAGAGCAGCATATGTAAATATGCCTTTTTTAAAAAAAAAAAAAAAATATCAAGGATAGCTTTTTTTTTTTTTTTAGTACTGGCAGACTTTTTGCCAGTACTTAACATGGCGGGGACAATTGTGGGGGAGGGAAGAGAGCTGTTTGGGAGGGATCAGGGGTGTAATGTGTCAGGTGGGAGGCTGATCTCTACACTAAAGCTAAAATTAACCCTGCAAGCTCCCTACATGCTACCTAATTAACCCCTTTACTGCTAGCCATAATACACGTGTGATGCGCAGCGGCATTTAGCGGCCTTCTAATTACCAAAAAGCAACGCCAAAGCCATGTATGTCTGCTATTTCTAAACAAAGGGGATCCCAGAGAAGCATTTACAACCATTTGTGCCATAATTGCACAAGCTGTTTGTAAATAATTTTAGTGAGAAACCTAAACTTTGTGAAAAAGCGAACAATTTTTTTTATTTGATCGCATTTGGCGGTGAAATGGTGGCATGCGATATACCAAAATGGGCCTAGATCAATACTTTGGGTTGTCTTCTACACTACACTAAAGCTAAAATTAACCCTACTAGCTCCCTACAAGCTCCCTAATTAACCCCTGCACTGCTGGACATAATACACGTGTGGTGCGCAGTGGCATTTAGAAGCCTTCTAATTACCAAAAAGCAATGCCAAAGCCATATAAGTCTGCTATTTCTGAAGAAAGGGGATCCCAGAGAAGCATTTACCACCATTTCTGCCATAATTGCACAAGCTGTTTGTAAATGATTTCAGTGAGAAACCTAAAATTGTGAAAAATTTAACTTTTTTTTTATTTAATCGCATTTGGCGGTGAAATGATGGCATGAAATATGCCAAAATGGGCCTAGATCAATACTTAGGGTTGACTACTACACTACAATAAAGCTAAAATTAATGCTACAAGCTCCCTGCATGCTCCCTAATTAACCCCTTCATTGCTGGGCATAATACACGTGTGGTGCACAGTGGCATTTAGCGGCCTTCTAATTACCAAAAAGCAACACCAAAGCCATATATCTCTGCTATTTATGAAAAAAGGGGATCCCAGAGAAGCATTTACAACCATTTGTGCCATAATTGCACAAGCTGTTTGTAAATAAATTCAGTGAGAAACCTAAAGTTTGTAACAAAATGTGTGAAAAAGTGAACAATTTTTTTTATTTGATCGCATTTGGTGGTGAAATGGTGGCATGAAATATACCAAAATGGGCCTAGATCAATACTTTGGGATGTCTTCTAAAAAAAATATATACATGTCAATGGATATTCAGGTATTCCTGGAAGATATCAGTGTTCCAATGTAACTAGCGCTAAGTTTGGAAAAAAAGTGGTTTGGAAATAGAAAAGTGCTACGTATTTATTGCCCTATAACTTGCAAAGAACATGTAAACATTGGGTATTTCTAAACTCAGGACAAAATTTGGAAACTATTTAGCATGGGTGTTTTTTGGTGGTTGTAGATGTGTAACAGATTTTGGGGGTCAACGTTAGAAAAAGTGTGTTTTTTTTTTTCCATTTTTTCCTCATATTTTATATATTTTTTTTATAGTAAATTATAAGATATGATGAAAATAATGGTATCTTTAGAAAGTCCATTTAATGGCGAGAAAAACGGTATTTAATATGTGTGTGTACAGTAAATGAGTAAGAGTACAATTACAGCTAAACACAACACCGCAGAAATTAGCCTTGGTCCCAAACGGTCAGAAAATGGAAAAGTGCTGTGGTCATTAAGGGGTTAAAGGCTACTCTTTGTTTTGAATAAGTCATATCTAGCATGTATTTACTTTAAAGGGATATAAAAGTGCAAAAAGAAAATGGTCTAATATAATAGAGTATTTTATCATTGCACTGTTGCTTGCATACAGCTCTAGTACTACTGGGAGCTAGCTGAGCATATCTGGTGAGGCAATGACACAAGACAAATGTGTACAGCCACCAATCATCAATTAGCTCCAAGTAGTGCATTGCTGCTGTTTGAGGATATGTACAAATCCTTTTCAACAAAACATACCAAGAGAACAAAGCAAATTTGATAACATAAGTTAATTTAAAAGTGTCTTAAATTTGTTTAGCTTTGACTTTTATATCCCTTTTGGGGATGATTTTTTTTTTGTTTTATCTTTGTCATTTGCAGTGTGGCAAGCAGCAGCAGAGACAATCCTATTCATATATGGGACGCCTTCTACGGAAACCTAAAAGCATCTTACAGACCTTACAACCATTTGGTAAGCCAGGGACATCTTACATTTGTAATTGTATTGCATACTATCAAATCATCAGGGCATGTGTTTGATGTGTAAGCTTTGTTTAAAGGGATAGTCTAGTCAAATTTTAACTTTCATGATTTAGATAGAGCATACAATTGTAAGCAGTTTTCTGACTTACTCCTATTATCAAATTTTCTTGGTATCTTTATTTGAAAAAGCAAGATTGTAAGCATAGGAGCCGGCCCATTTTTGGTTCGCACCTGGGTAAAGCTTTCTGATTGGTGTCTAAATGTAGCCACCAATCAGCAAATGCTACCCAAGTGCTGAACCTAAAATGTGCCGACTGCTATGCTTACATTAAAATAAAGATAGCAAGAGAACAAAGAAAAATTGATAATAGGAGTACATTAGAAAGTTGCTTAAAATTGCATGCTCTATCTGAATCACGAAAGTTTAATTTTGACTTGACTATTGCTTTAAAGGGATAGAAAGGTAAACATTGATATGTGCATTTCAGTTTTAAATAGAAGCATTTTTGCAATATACTTCCATTAAGCAAAAATACTTATAGTCAAAGGCATTACTGTTTTTTTCCGGGGAATATGCACATATGCTGTGAGGGTCTGTGCACCAGTATTCAAACACTATACCTTCTCAGGGAGTCATCAGTGACTTGTATAAAACAAACTAAGTCTTCACAGACACAATACACGCCACCGCCAGCTCTGAGCTTGAATAATGGTGCGAGGACCCTCAAAGCATTTTTGCTAATGGAAAAATATTGCACAAATGCTTCTATTTATAAATGAAATGCAGCCACGCACATTTAAATTTTGTCCTTTCTATTCCTTTAAGTGTGGTGCACTTAGAAACAATTATCTCCAGACACACCGTGGGCGCTTGTACAGAGGAAAAAACAGAACTTGATGTAAATCTTTATAATCTTTAGCAAATTCCCCTTTTAGAAAGAGAAACCGATATAGGGTAATACTGCAAATATTTTTTTAAAACATTTGTCAACTTTTATTGAAGTCTTTAACCGACAGTACATAGTTTTACATAACAAAGTATATAAAGAAAAACATGAGGCATAAATGCACAATGAGCAGAACACAATATTGAGAAGATGACTTTGCATATAAGATGAACATATTCATAAGGAACGGTTAAGAACTCCTAGATAGTCCGTATTAGTGTGTAAATGAAAGTGTCATGTGCTTGTAATCCCATAAGTCTCCGCGGGATGTAAGTTCCCATATATGACCTATAGTTAAAGGGACATGAAACCCAAATTTTTTCTTTTATGATTTAGAAAGAGCATGTGATTTTAAACAACTTTCTAATGTACTTCTATTATCTAATTAGCTTCATTCTCTTGATATTCTTTGCTGAAAAGCATATCTAGATATGCTCAGTAGCTGCTGATTGGTAGATGCGCATAGAATCCTCGTGATTTGCTCACACATGTGCATTGGTATTTCTTCAACAAAAGAATGAAGCAAATGCGATTAATAGAAGTCAATTGGAATGTTAATTAAAATTGTATTCTCTACCTGAATCAGGAAAGAAAATGTTTTGGTTTAGTGTCCCTTTAAGGCTAACCTTTATCTGTTAATTCTGCGTTACAGTAAATTCTTCCCATATTAGGCAAAGTGACAAATGGTCATCTGTTCTTTTTATTCTTGACAAAGGGATACTTTTCCAATTGATATCTTTCCAGTATCGTGAACTGGGTAGATTTAATTTTCTTCCAGTGTGATGGAAATATCCGTTCAAACACTGCAAATAATAAACTCTCTTACTAGAAGATGCTCAGAGGGTGCAATTGGTTGATAAAAGAGCTCCAGGGGAAAAGGCAAACGTGTTGGAGCATACAACAGCTTCCTCAGTGAACAATGTAATTGAGATGCAGTAAAGCTCTTCTCCATTCTAGTTCTGTTTGTCACCGAACATGACGGATATTAGGCCTCCTTTTGGGGCTGATCTGTAGCACCTTTAAGTAGGGAAATCACTAAAAACAAATGTGTCCCAATAGTAATACTTGATTACTGGAGGGGAGAAATGTTACTTTATAGGATTTCATTTAAATAAAGGGACTTTCCAGCCAAATTGGAATGCACACAAGTGGATTTGTTTTGAATAGACGCATTTCTCAATACACTTGAATTAGCAATGTTTTAGTACTGTTTTAATGAGAGGCTTGCCAGCAGTCACACAGAGCATATCTAGATATGCCCCGTAATTGTGTATTTTTCTTGTGTCTCAGGATGAGCTCACCGCTGCACACTCACTATGTTTCTCTCCAGATGGTTCAAAGTTATTCTGTGGTTTTGATAAAATAGTCAGAGTATTTGACACATCTCGACCAGGGAGAGACTGCCAGTGTCGCCCCACATTTCGTGAGTACCATCACTTTCTGCTCTTACAATTTGGTATTCTCTCTTTTTCCGTATTTTACTGTCTACAGCTCACATTCTCCAAATTCAAAGTCAATGACTCAGCACACAGCGGCCCCTTTGCCTGCTACTCAAGAGACCCACTCCAGTCTCTGAAACATCAATCCAAAGAAATCCAAAAGGAGTAGCAGCAAAAAAATAAGTGTTTATTGGGCACAACACAACATTAACAGCAACGTTTCGGTATTGCTACCTTATTCATGCTGTTGTGTTGTGCCCAATAAACACTTATTTTTTTGCTGCTACTCCTTTTGGATTTCTTACAGCTCACATTCTTGCAGGTTGGATTTGATTTAAATCGCTGGTTCGGAAGACTTTTTAAATCATGGTTTCTTACATAAAGACTCTATTTTGTTGGTTGTTATAATGTTAATAATTTACAACTAGATGAAGGTTTCAATTTTAAATCACTTTGTAGATTAATTTTTCCGTTATATTAGAAAATTAATTGGTTATATAGCATTAGAAATATATAGAACTATCTTCTATT
The DNA here is from genome assembly GCF_027579735.1 of Bombina bombina. NCBI lineage: Eukaryota > Metazoa > Chordata > Amphibia > Anura > Bombinatoridae > Bombina > Bombina bombina. The sequence goes on along the minus strand of NC_069504.1, from coordinate 863,160,167 downwards.
TTAATAGGTTAATCATTCATTTTTAGATGACGTTTCTGTTGTACTTTATTGGAAGGAGAAAATGAATCATTACCATAATAATAATAATAATAATAATAAATAAATAGTATTATGTATCTAAAACTATATCATTATAGGTTTTACTTTTATGTTTACTGCTTGCCCCTCCCTCCTCATAATTAGCTCCTTGTGCAGATCTGTTCAAATCCAAACAATCTTCTATTCATTGAACTTCTTATCACTTCATTGAACGTAGCACTCAAAGGACCATTAAGTACAGCAGAACTGAGAAATGCATAAAAAAGGACAATGCAAATAACCAGGGAACTAAACCCCTGCAGATCACGAGTTGACATCAACACCAACCACACTCATAAGGGACATATTAGCAAAAGAGACCGGACATGCACTCTCTCACACTTACAACAGTAAATGTAAATGGATTGAATAGTCCAGAAAAGAGATCTATGGTCTTCAGAGACCTTTATAAAAATACAGGCGACATATTGCTAATACAGGAAACACACTTCAAGAGAGGCAAAGAACCAAGGCTATTATCACATAAATATAGAAACGTATTCTTAGCATCAGGGACGTCAAAAGCTGTAGTAGGCATATTATTCAAAAACTCAATACAATTCCAACCCACATATATAGAAAAAGATAAAAACGGAAGGTATATAATACTAGTGGGCCTATTATTTAACAGACCGGTCACCATAGCAAATGTGTACCTCCCAAATAAAGATCAGCATCATACATTCAAAACTATCTTTCACTCATTACTGATCCACACAAAAGGAACACTGTTCTTGGGAGGGGATTTTAACCTACCGTTAGACCCGCAAATGGATACCTTTACTGGATCCACAAGCACACCTACACGAGTAATCAAAGCTGTCAAGAGCCTTTTACACCAACTGAAACTACATGATGTATGGAGAGCCGTGAATGGACAAACTAGGGATTACACATTTTACTCAAACCCACATAGCACATTTACCAGGATAGATTATATACTAACAGACCAACTAGGGCTAGCTCTGATTATAGACTCAAAAATTCTGCCCACCACGTGGGCAGATCACGCACCTGTACAATGCGGGATAGAATGGCCAGACATCCCACAGAAAGCACATACCTGGAGACTGGATGAACACATGTTAGGGGACCCCCTAACCAAACAAGCCATAGACAGGACACTTGACAACTACTTCAGAGAGAATACAACAGTGGATACACCGGATGGGACGGTCTGGGAGGCACACAAGTGCGTAGTCAGAGGGGAACTTATAGCAAGAAAGGCAAGGGAAAATAAAGAGAACAGGCAATTCCTAAATTCCACACTGGCACAAATAGGGTATTGGGAGAAAGAACACAAATCAAATCCACGATCCTCAGACATACTAACATCCTTACAAAAAGCTAGACAATCATTAAGGAGTTACCTCACTAAGGAATACCAAAGAAAAGCTGCATACCTAAAACAAAAATATTTCAACGTCAGAGACAAGACTGGTACATCATTAGCAAAAGCCTTGAGAAGGAGGCAACTAAACACACATGTTCACTATATCAAAAACAAACAAGGAGCTACACATAAAGATAGCAAGAGTATTGCCGAGACATTCAGACAATATTATACATCACTATATAATATCCCAGAGGTAGCTACAACACAACATATTGAGGGCTTCCTAGCAGAGTTAAATCTCCCTAAGCTAGAGAAAGAGGAAACTGAGAAACTTGAGCTACCTATATCGGTAGATGAAATTAAAAAAGCCATAAAGTCTATGCTAAGTGGCAAAAGTCCGGGCCCAGATGGATTTGGAATGAAATACTATAAAACCTATCCTCATCATCTCATAGCGAGGATGTTCAATTCTCTCTTAAGCAATAACGGATTTACAGAAAATATGTTAGAGGCGCATATCACGGTACTGCCGAAACCAGGAAGGGAACCCAATACACCTGAGAATTTTCGCCCGATTTCTCTTCTGAACTCGGACGTTAAGATTTTCACTAAAGTTCTGGCCCATAGAATAAACCAGTTTTTACCTAAATTAATAAACACGGATCAGGCAGGTTTTATCCCAGGTAGAGAAGCCAAGGATAACACCCTTAAGGCCCTACAACTAATATCCTATGTTAAGCACAATAAAACACCAGCGGTCCTTATATCCACGGATGCGGAGAAAGCCTTCGATAGGGTAAATTGGCAATTCCTAAAAGCAGTAATGCATAAAATGAAATTTGGCGATAAATTTATTCAATACGTCTTCTCTCTATACACATGCCCCATGGCCCGGATCAAAGTGAATGGCATACTGTCAGACAAACTTCACATTAGAAATGGAACTAGGCAGGGATGCCCACTCTCGCCGGTCCTCTTTGCAATCTCAATAGAGGCACTAGCACAAACAATAAGAAATAACACACAAATCAAAGGTATACAAGTAGGGGACACAGAACACAAGCTCGCCCTATACGCTGATGATGTTCTCCTTACGCTAACAGAGATAGAGACCTCACTGCCAAAGACATTAGAAATATTCCAAAATTATGGAAAAGTATCCCATTTCTTAATTAATACTAACAAATCCGAAATGTTAAATCTAACATACGAGGAGGAAAAATTTCAACAATTGACACAAACTTGCCCCCTTAAAATACAAAGTGTGAAACTTAAATATCTAGGTATGTTTCTGGCAACAGACACCAAAACTGTATTCCAGGCTAATTATAAAACCCTTGAAAATGCTCTTATTACCGACCTTTCTAGCTGGAAGAGCAAGTCTATCTCGTGGATAGGAAGAATAAACGTGATAAAAATGAATGTTCTCCCTAGACTCCTGTATTTATTGCAAACAGCCCCTATCCATCTCCCACACCAATACCTATCTAAGATCCAATCATTAATGGAACAGTTCATATGGCAAGGAATTAGGCCAAGAATAGCTAAACAGACAATGTATATGCCCAAAGATTGCGGAGGCCTAGGGGTACCAAACATACATACTTACAAAACAGCGATTGCTTTACAAAATCTAGTGGAATGGTGCACAAATAACATATATAAGCAATGGGTACAAATTGATAGACATGTACTGGGGCTATGTAATGCTGGAATTGCGGCATGGCTCCCTGCTAAACAACTCCCGACAATCCTCAAACATTACCAGATACTGGAGGAATTTTTTCAGACATGGGATAGACTGGTAAATACCACCACATTCATATCTAATATTACCTCCCCGATGCAACCCATATGCAATAACGCCACACTCCCCTGGAATCAAAAAGACAAACAGGGAAACCCAGGAACGCACATCAAACACAGGGTCATCTCAATATTTCTCCAAGACGGGAAGATAGGCCCTCTGGAAACAACCTTAGATTCACATCCAGATATCACTGTAAACTGGTACTCCTACATGCAAATAGGACATTACATTCACACACACCCCAAAAAGCAATATCTAACAAGAAAGCCAACCCCTTTTGAGACACTATGCCTATCCGATAACACTCCTAGACATTTAATTTCTATAATATACAAACAACTATTGAAAGGAGAGACACAAAAACTACCAAACTACACTCGAACATGGGAGAGGGAATTGGGACTAGATATAACAGAGAAAGACTGGCAGAAAGCATTTAACGAAACTAAGAGATCGTCTGTCTCGGTAAGGGTACTGGAGACAAATTATAAATTCTTAACGAGATGGTACCTAACACCCAGCAGACTGAATAAAATATACAAGACAGCGAGCAGTAGGTGTTGGAGGGGCTGTGGGGAGGAGGGTACCCTGACACACATTTGGTGGAGCTGTAACAATATAGACACATTTTGGGTGGGGGTCCTTGGCCATATGTCAGACATAGTAGGAAAACGAGTGCCTAATGATCCACTAATCCTCCTATACCTGTCTCTCCCCAAGATCAGCAATAGTGTAGCCAGACTCCTCCTTATACTAATGATTAATAGCGCCAAATCCCTAATTCCCAAACACTGGAAATTAAACATAACACCGACAGTAGAGGACTGGAAAATGCAGGCAGAACATTACCTCAACCTCGAAAGATATCACCATTTACAGTCAGGCACAGTGGAAACACACGAACTCATGACACTTATGTGGAAACAATATTTCGCTCCAACATAACACACAGAAGCCCACCACAGATGCAATAGGTAGATAGTGTAAAATGCAGAGGTGATCTACCTAACCTTTCCATGAGGTTATAGCAGAAGGCAACGTAACTGGTCATCACTCTCTTGCTGGTTTCCTATTTTTAATGATTGCTAACCCACCCCACTGAAGCGTCAAAAAAGACTGTTTACGATTCAAGTTTGGACTCTTATATTAACCCTGGTTATTGAAATGCTGTATTTTCGCTACATATAGATAAAGTGCTGTCTGTTACAAATAAGAATGTAATTCAATAATGTGAGAAACAGAGTGCAATGGATCTAACGGAAAACCAGTGAAGTTAGAACATGTACACTTTACAGTATTTTTCTTTATGTTATAAGTTCACCTATTATGTTTGTATTACGATTTGCCATGATACTTCTTTTGAAACAAAAAAAAAAAAAAAAAAAGGACAATGCAGTAGCACTTTCAAATGAGTTTTTTTATGGTCAATTTCAAAGTTAATTCTATTTCCCTCACCCTATATCATGTGACAGCCATCACCCAATCACAAAACAAACACACACTTGCACATGCTCAGTAGGCGCTTAGTGCCTCAGAAAATGTGTTAAAGTAAATAAATAAAACAAAAAAATTGAATGCTCTCTCTGAATCTGAAAGTTTTTTTTTTTGTTTTAACTTTAGTGTCCCTTTAAGTGGTAAGGGGTTAAGTCTGTGTATATAGATTTTTCAGAGGAACAGTGGGATTAAGGAATTTTTCTCATCTCTGTATGTTTATTTCATACATTCAAACCAAGCACCTGTAATAATATAATCTAGATTGAAAATTTGTCCCAATATAATGTCCCAGAACCCTCTGGGAGAGCATGACACTGTGAATGGATTCATGGCATTAATTTACCAAAAAATGACCCATTGCAGCCATGAATATACAGCTTTATGCTACATAAACTAATTCTTATTTCAGGATGAATAACCTTTGGACTAATATGTGTCTTAAACAGAAAACTGATTTTCTTGCCTCTCTTCTCTCACTTTGCTTTCTTGCCTCTGCTTTTATTCTGCTTATCCTTTCTTGTTACCATTTACTTTTTATCTTTCCTTGTCTTTTTTTTCTATCTTTTTTTTTTTTTATTTTGCTTTTCTGCACCTGTCACTTTTCTATGCCCTGTTATCTCCTCTTACACCATCTGTCTATTTCCAGATAAAAAACAAGGTCAGGCTGGTATTATTTCTTGCATTGCGTTCAGCCCATCTCAAGATATTTATGCTTGTGGGTCCTACTCAAAATCCCTGGGACTATACTCCCTGCACGAGGGGGTTACTCTGGCAGTTCTGCAGGGGCACATTGGAGGTGTTACCCATGTGGTCTTCTCACCTGATGGGTCCTGTGTTTTCTCAGGTGGACGAAAAGTAAGTAAGTGAATAAGAGAGCTCTTGAAGCTGCTTTTGAATATAGCAAAACAATAACTGATCTGTCTTAATGTAGGACCCTGAGATACTTTGCTGGGACATCCGTCATCCTGGAAAGGTTTTGTGCTCTATGACTCGCAGTATCACCACCAACCAGCGAATCTATTTTGAGATGGATATGTAAGTGCTATGGTTGTATGTCTTCTCCCTTTATTCAGTAGATCTAATATAACTATCTTCTTTTCTTACATCAACTCATATTTGTTGTGACAGCCCTTAAAGCAGCATATGATTCTACACAATCGGGTCAATCGTAAGCCATCCAATTAGAAATAAGAAGAAACTTTAAAGGGACAGTATACACCAATTTTCATTTAAAGGGATAGGAAAGTCAAAATTAAATTTTCATGATTCCGATAGAGCATGTCATTTTAAGACACTTTTAAATACACTTCAATTTTCAAATGTGCTTCGTTCTCTTAGTATCCCTTGATAAAAAATGAATATGCACATACCATACACTAGTGGGAGCTGCTGCTAACTAGTGCCTGCACACATTTGTCTCTTGTGATTGGCTAAATAGATATTTTCAGCTTCCTGTCGGTAGTGCAATGCTGTCCCTTCAGCAATGGATAACAAGAGAATGAAGCAAATTTGATAATAGAATTAAATTGGAACGTTGTTTAAAATTGTATGTTCTATCTGAATTATAAAAGAAAATGTTGGGGTTTACTATCCCTTTTAACTGCATGTAATAGACACTACTACTGTATAAAGAATAATATGCACAGATACTGCAATACAAATCCAGTGTAAAACCTTTTAAAAACTTACTTAGAAGCTCCCAACTGTTGATGAGCTTAGCCTGGGACACCCACTGAAAGCTGAGAGCAGAACCTTCCCTGCGTAAGAAAAGACCCATTATACAAACAGAAGCAGTCTTGGGGCTTAGTTAGGATCCTGAAAATCAATGTTCTCTAAAAATAAGCAAAACTATACATTGTTACAAAAACACACCCAGATGGGCAATATAAATGGGTCATCTACAAAACATTATGCAAAGAAAAATCTAGTGTATAATGTCCCTTTAAATAAGCTGTTTAGTAGGAAATGGTTCCTCCTCCTGGCCTGTTTCTTCTCCTTACAGTTCCTGATGTTTCTTGGAGAAGGCGCCTACTAGTGGGTACATTCCTGTTCACTCATGCTGATGTCTGACCCTTATCTGTTTAGCTTATGTGCCTGCTGCTCCCACAGAGCTAAAGACCATTGCACACACTATACACAAGTTCTCCCCATCACTCTTTACTACCCTGTTATGTTTTGCCACATTGTGTAAGTATAGGACGGCTTTCTGCCACTAGTACTTCTGATGATAGGTTGCTTCTTAAAGGTGCATTCTAGTCAAAATTTAAACTTTTTTTCAGATGCAATTTTAAACAACTTTTCAATTTACTTTTATTATCAGATTTGCATCTTTTGGTATTCTTTGTTGAAAGCTAAAACTAGGTAGGCTCATATGCTAATTTCTAAGCCCTTGAAGGCAGCTTCTTAGCTCAGTGCATTTAGACAGTTTTTCACAGCTAGACCGCCCTAGTTCACGTGTGCCATAAAGATAGCATTGTGCTCACTTCTGTGGAGTTACCTAGGAGTCAGCACTGATTGGCTAAATTCAAGTCTGTCAAAAGAACTGAAATAATTGGGCAGTCTGCAGAGGCTTAGATACAAGTTAATCACAGAGGTTAAAGGGACACTAAACCCAAAAAATTTCTTTCATGATTTGGATAGAGCATATAATTTTAAGCAGCTTTCTAATTTACTTTTATTATCAATTTTTATTTGTTCTCTTGCTATCTTTATTTGAAAAAGCAGGAATGAAAGCTTTGGAGCTGGCCCATTTTAGGTTGAGAACCTGGGTTGCGCTTGTTGATTGGGTGGCTAAATGCAGGCACCAATTAGCAAGCCTTATCCAGGGTACTGAACAAAAAATAGGCCGGCTCCAAAGCTTTCATTCCTGCCTTTTCAAATAAAGATAGCAAGAGAACGAAGAAAATGTAATAGGAGTAAGTAAGAAAGTTGCTTAAAATTGCATGCTCTATTCGAATCATGAAAGAAAAAATGTGGGTTTACTATCCCTTTAAATATAAATATAATAGTGTTGGTTATGCAAAACTGGGGAATCGGTAATAAAGGGATTAAAAACAATTCTAGAGTAGACTGTCCCTTTTAAGGAACAACTTTTTTGGTTTCTGCTGCTCAGCTTCCTGTTCTATATAGAGGTTCCATGTACTTCACATCACCTGCCACTAGAGGGAGATCATCGCATTTCTAAGCATGTTTTTCCGGCCTTGCTTTTTCGTACAAGATATATGTTTTATACTCCCATGTTCTGCATTATATAAATGTTCTACCATATGACTCCGGTACATTAGTCTTTCACTGGGGCTCAGTCCACTCTGTTTGTTAGTGTGATAAGATGGAGACTTTCTTTTAGAGCTATGACAGACCCACAGTGGTTAATCTCTTATATAAGATTGCACTCTGCTTGGTCTCTATTAAAGTGTCAACGCGTTTTGGCTTCTGCCTTTTTCAAGATGTTGACTAATGTAGCGGAGTCATATGGTAGAAACCATGTGTATGGAAGTGAACCGTAATACACTTTACATGACACTTTCCCTTTGGCACACTTCATATCCAACTACAGTACTCAAATGTCAGGGGGAATCTGTGATATGGGTGATGGGGGAAACCAGACGTGGACTCCTTGCCCAGTGTGCTTGGAGGAATGTGGCTGCACCTCACTGACGAGGCCCATAGGAGGCCGAAACGATCGTCTGGGGTTGTCATGTTCCTTGTTCAGAGGAGAATTGCCTGGTATTTCGGGGCTGGACTGACCTTGCTTGGCGGGATCAGACTGATATACTTCGGGAGAGTTTTCTTCTGTGAAAAGCACACTGGTCTAGAAGAGGCTGCTTCCGGGTGGTAAATCGCCATAGAACAAGCCACTGAGCTGTTGTTCATTCCTGGTAGAGCGCTTCTCTCTTTGTATGGGAATCTGTGATATACTCAGTCTGCACTGTTAGGAGTGCTTGATGGTGGAAATGATTAACATCACTTCCTGTTATATATGTTATGATTACAATAGCCACATCAGGAAAAGCATTGCAATCCATGGAGTACCTTTTTTCCTATCTCCCAAGTACCCCACATAGGTACACATAAGACAGGTTGAGAAACTAGGATTTATTAGAAGTTGTGAGGGAAAAATGCTTTAATAGAATTACAAAATGCCAGGGATATGCTGCATTAGGCTGCCCTGAGAATGAATTAAGTTTACGCTTTAGAAGATTTGATGCACCTTCTGGTTCTTGTCTAATGGATAATGGTCTTTTATGCAATGTGTTTCTAATTCTATTGACTCATTAGTCTTGAATAAACTCTGCTTCAGGCATTTAACGGTTATTTCATATTTCTGCTCCTCAGTTCTGGACGTTACCTTGTAAGTGGTGGGACACAGGGACTGGTGACAATCTGGGACACTCTTTCGCCTCCTGGAGACGCACCCCTACAGTTTCAGGCTCAGAATGATTGTGTCAACGGAATTAGGTGAGTGGTTAACCTTGTCGTATACATTTATAGGATTTATGACTGCCCCTCCCCATTTTTAGTGCATTCGTAGCAAAGATTAGATGACTAATATGCAGATTTATTTTACGTTGTCCGTAATGCAATGGGTGCCATTTTGTTGTAACCTTGGTATTCGTCTCTACTGAGATCGACAAGGGACGGTTATATTTGGGCCACTACAGTGTGCAACCAATGGCTGTATGGAATCTGCACATCCACTTTTAATGGCAATTTGAAAGGCAGCAATTTTCAGAATTAAATTGCAGTAAAAGGAGACAAAATAAATACAAAGCATTTTATTTTACACCCTTTTTATGCGTTTTATATTACTCTTTTGTGATTCAGATAGAGTATACAATTTAAAAAAAGTTTCTAGTTTACTTTCATTATCAATTTAGCTTCATTCTCTTGTTGATCTTTGTTGAAGAGATATGTAGCTATGCACGTCTTGAGCACTACATGGCAGGAAATAGTGCTGCCATCTAGTGCTCTTGCTAATGTATAACATTGTTGCAAAACTGCTGCCATTTAGTGCGGCAGGTACATGCACACTCCTAAGCTTACCTGTCTGCTTTTCAACAAAAGATAACAAGAAAGTAAAGAAAATTTGATGACGTTAATTGGAACGTTGTTTAAAATGGTATGGTCTATCTGAATCACAAAATAAACATTTTGGGTTTTATGTCCCTTTAATGTCTCACTTTAATAGGCTCTGTTTCTCCCTATAGTCTGCACCCCTCATTTCCTCTTCTAGCGACTTCATCAGGACAAAGGAAGTTTCCAGAGATAGAGGACAGTGGCGACGAGTCTTTAGAAGTAAAGAAATCCTCTCGCGGGAACCCCGGAGAAAACTGCCTGCAATTGTGGTGGTGCGGTAGTAATGCAAAGTAGCAGAACTAAATACTGGAAGAATTATGCATAAGACCACAGAAAATGTTGTGAGCCGTGTAGTATTATGAAGTAACATTGTGGGCAGTGTAATACTTTGTAATATTATAACATGTTCTGTTACTTAAAGGGACATGCATCTCAATTTTGTTCTTTCATAATTGAGGTAGAGCATACGATTGTAAACATCTTTCTAATGTACTTCTATTATCTAATTTGCTTCATTTTTTTTTCGTATCCTTTGTTGGAGGAGCAGCAATGTGCTACTGGGAGTTGCTGAAAGCCAATGGCAAGATGGATATATCTGCAGCCACCAATTAGCAGTGTCTTAGTCTACCTAGGTATGCTTTTCACCAAGGGATACAAAGAAAACAAAAATTAGATAACAGAAATAAATTGGAAAGCTATTTAAAATGGCACGCTCTATCTAAATCATAAAAGAAAACATTTCAGGTCCCTTTAAGCTATCCAAATCACAAATGAATTTCATAATTTAGTATGAAATGATTTGATGATAATTTGTGCAACAAACATTTAAAACATTGTAATATTAGCTAATTGTAGCTTAACATTGGCTTACATTTTTAAGCAGGAGGTCAGTATAATCAGCCCATTAAATAGGTCCTGAGGAGAAAACTGATTACTTGATTAAACAACAGGATGCTAATGTGCCAAAATTGCCTTTACACAAGCAATGCAATAACATAAACACTTATAACTTGCACGACACGTACGTACATATATACATACAGTACGTACATATATACATACATACCATACATACATACAGTACATATATACATACAGTACATACGTACATACTTACATACATACATACAGTACATAGATATATACATATGTCCATACATATATACGTACGTACGTACATATATACATACAGTACGTACATATATACATACAGTACGTACATATATACATACAGTACGTACATATATACATACAGTACATACATATATACAGTACGTGTGTGTGTGTATATATATATATATATATATATATATATATATATATATAAAACACAAAGAAAAATACCTTTATTTTACATTTTGCAGTGTGTACATATAATATGTAAATATTAAGTTTCACTGTATAAACTTTTATACATTTTGTAATTCTGTATATATTTTATGTATATATTCTTGTAGCTCTATGCAGAAATATAAAGCATAACTGTTCTTTGTAGACTTGTCGTCATTATTTCTGATATCCTGTACACCTCTCGTTCATGCACCCACCCTTGAGGAACAGTAACAGATCTGTATTTATTGACAACTTTATATAGATCATTGATATCCCCCCCACACACACACACACACACAAGCACACACTGTTAAAGGGACATAAAAGTTAATGTGTAAAGCACGCTTTTAAAAGTACACTGAATTTTATATTAACCCCTTAACGACCAAGGAGGTACGCTACACGTCCTCAAAAAAAATACAGTTAATGACCGAGGACGTGTGGCGTACGTCCTTGGTCTGGAAAGCAGCTGGAAGCGATCCTGCTCGTTTCCAGCTGCTTTCCGGTTATTGCAGTGATGCCTCGATATCGAGGCATCCTGCAATAACCCCCCTTGGCCATCCGATGCAGAGAGAGCCACTCTGTGGCCCTCTCTGCACCGGACATCAGTGGCCGGTATCGTTGGTGGGTGGGAGCAACTCTGGGAGGCGGGTGGGCGGCCATCGATGTGCCGAGTGGAGGGGGGCAGGACAGACGGGAGCACGCGCGTGCACGGGGGGCGGTGGGTGGGCGGGCGCGTGCACGGGGCGGGAGCGGGAGGGAACCGCTACACTGCAGTAAAAAAAAGTTAATAAAAGTTTAAAAAAAAACATATTTAAAAAAATTCAATCATCATCTAAGGGTTCTGGAAGGGGTGGGGGTTGGTCTTGGGGGGGGGGGGGGGAAGCTACACTACAGAAAAGGGCAATAAAAAAAAAACATACTTTTTTTTACTAAACTGGGTACTGGCAGACAGCTGCCAGTACCCAAGATGGCACCCATTAAGGCAGAGGGGGAGGGTTAGAAAGCTGTTTGGTGGGGGATCAGTGAGGTTGGGGGCTAAGGGGGGATCCTACACAGCAGCATATTTAAATATGCTATATATAAAAAAAAAAAAAAGCCCACATATAGCTTTTATTTTAGTACTGGCAGAGTTTCTGCCAGTACTTAAGATGGCGGGGACAATTGTGGGGGAGGGAAGAGAGCTGTTTGGGAGGGATCAGGGGGTCTGATGTTTTAGGTGGGAGGCTGAGCTCTTCACTAAAGCTAAAATTAACCCTGCAAGCTCCCTACAAGCTACATAATTAACCCCATCACTGCTAGCCATAATACACATGTGATGCGCAGCGGCATTTGGCGGCCTTCTAATTACCAAAAAGCAACGCCAAAGCCATATATGTCTGCTATTTCTGAACAAAGGGGATCCCAGAGAAGCATTTACAACCATTTGTGCCATAATTGCACAATCTGTTTGTAAATTATTTCAGTGAGAAACCTAAAATTGTGAAAAATTTAACGTTTTTTTTAATTTGATCGCATTTGGCGGTGAAATGGTGGCATGAAATATACCAAAATTGACCTAGATCAATACTTGGGGTTGTCTACTACACTACTCTAAAGCTAAAATTACCCCTAAAAGCTCCCTACATGCTCCCTAATTAACCCCTTCACTGCTGGGCATAATACACGTGTAGTGCGCAGTGGCATTTAGCAGCCTTCTAATTACCAAAAAGCAACGCCAAAGTCATAGATGTCTGCTATTTCTGAACAAAGGGGATCCGAGAGAAGAATTTACAACAATTTAAGCCATAATTGCACAAGCTGTTTGTAAATAATTTCAGTGAGAAACCTAAAGTTCGTGAAAAAATTTGTGAAAAAGTGAACAATTTTTTGTATTTAATCGCATTTGGCGGTGAAATGGTGGCATGAAATATACCAAAATGGGCCTAGATCAATACTTTGGGATGTCTACTAAAAAATATATATATACATGTCAATGGATATTCAGAGATTCCTGAAAGATATTAGTGTTCTAATGTAACTAGCGCTAATTTTGAAAAATAATGGTTTGGAAATAGCAAACTGCTACTTGTATTTATGGCCCTATAACTTACAAAAAAGCAAAGAAGATGTAAACATTGGGTATTTCTAAACTCAGACAAAATTTAGAAACTATTTAGCATGGGTGTTTTTTGTGGTTGTAGATGTGTAACAGATTTTGGGGGTCAAAGTTTTTTTTTTCAATTTTTTTCCTCATATTTTATAAAAAAATTTTATAGTAAATTATAAGATATGATGAAAATAATGGTATTTTTAGAAAGTCCATTTAATGGCGAGAAAAACTGTATATAATATGTGTGGGTACAGTAAATGAGTAAGAGGAAAATTACAGCTAAACAAAAACACCGCAGAAATGTAAAAATAGCCTTGGTCCCAAACGGACAGAAAATGGAAAAGTGCTATGGTCATTAAGGGGTTAAAGGGACATTATACACTCATTTTTTCTTTGCATAAATGTTTTGTAGATGATCTATTTTTATATAGCCCATAAAGTGTTTTTGTTTTTTTTGTGTATTTTTTTTATGTATAGTTTTGCTTATTTTTAAATAACATTGCTCTGATTTTGAGACTCCTAACCAAGCCCCAAAGTTTTATGTGAATACAGTCAGCTACCTTCTCAGCTTGCTCCTGTTTGTGTAAAGGGTCTTTTCATATGGAAAAGAAGGGGGAGTGTCTTATTTCCCACTTGCAGTGGGTTTTCCAGCTAACTTTTCAACAGAGCTAAACTGAGAGCGACTAAGTAAGTTTTTAAACGGCTTTATACTAGATTTTTATATCCGTATATGTGCATCTTATTCTTTATAGTAGTGTCTATTACATTCAGTTATATGAAAATGAGTGTATACTGTCCCTTTAAACATTTTTGCAACATACATAAATAAACCTTTTTTTGGTGTTGTATTTTAAATATTTACCTTTTTTTTTTTTTTTTAAAGGCCCAAATTCTACTGCCCTCCACAGCTAACAAACTGTACCAGTGATCATTATTATATGCACAGATGCCAGTGAGGTCTGCAGACGCGGTGCCAAGCTTGGTGCACATAAGAATCACTTAGGCCTAGATTTGGAGTTCGGCGGTAGCCGTCAAAACCAGCGTTAGAGGCTCCTAACGCTGGTTTTGGCCGCCCGCTGGTATTTGGAGTCAGTGATTAAAGGGTCTAATGCTCACTTTTCAGCCGCGACTTTTCCATACCGCAGATCCCCCTACGCCATTTGCGTATCCTATCTTTTCAATGGGATCTTCCTAACGCCGGTATTTAGAGTCGTTTCTGAAGTGAGCGTTAGAGCTCTAACGACAAAATTCCAGCCGCCTGAAAATAGCAGGAGTTAAGAGCTTTCTGGCTAACGCCGGTTCATAAAGCTCTTAACTACTGTACCTTAAAGTACACTAACACCCATAAACTACCTATGTACCCCTAAACCGAGCTCCCCCCACATCGCCGCCACTCGATTAAAATTTTTAACCCCTAATCTTCCGACCGCCACCTACGTTATACTTATGTACCCCTAATCTGCTGCCCCTAACCCTGCCGACCCCTGTATTACATTTATTAACCCCTAACCTGCCCCCCACAACGTCGCCGCCAGCTACTTAAAATAATTAACCCCTAATCTTCCGACCGCAAAGCGCCGCCACCTACGTTATCCCTATGTACCCCTAATCTGCTACCCCTAACACCGCCGACCCCTATATTATATTTATTAACCCCTAATCTGCCCCCCTCAACGTCGCCGACACCTGCCTACACTTATTAACCCCTAATCTGCCGAGCGGACCTGAGCGCTACTATAATAAAGTTATTAACCCCTAACCCGCCTCACTAACCCTATCATAAATAGTATTAACCCCTAATCTGCCCTCCCTAACATCGCCGACACCTACCTTCAATTATTAACCCCTAATCTGACGACCGGAGCTCACCGCTATTCTAATAAATTGATTAACCCCTAAAGCTAAGTCTAACCCTAACACTAACACCCCCCTAACTTAAATATAATTTACATCTAACGAAATTAATTAACTCTTATTAAATAAATGATTCCTATTTAAAGCTAAATACTTACCTGTAAAATAAATCCTAATATAGCTACAATATAAATTATAATTATATTATAGCTATTTTAGGATTAATATTTATTTTACAGGTAACTTTGTATTTATTTTAACCAGGTACAATAGCTATTAAATAGTTAAGAACTATTTAATAGTTACCTAGTTAAAATAATAACAAATTTACCTGTAAAATAAATCCTAACCTAAGATATAATTAAACCTAACACTACCCTATCAATAAATTAATTAAATAAATTACCTACAATTAACCTAACACTACACTATCAATAAATTAATTAAATACAATTGCTACAAATAAATACAATTACATAAACTAACTAAAGTACAAAAAATAAAAAAGAACTAAGTTACAAAAAATAATAAAATATTTACAAACATAAGAAAAATATTACAACAATTTTAAACTAATTACACCTACTCTAAGCCCCCTAATAAAATAACAAAGCCCCCCAAAATAAAAAATTCCCTACCCTATTCTAAATTAAAAAAGTTACAAGCTCTTTTACCTTACCAGCCCTGAACAGGGCCCTTTGCGGGGCATGCCCCAAGGATTTCAGCTCTTTTGCCTGTAAAAAAAAACATACCATACCCCCCCCCAACATTACAACCCACCACCCACATACCCCTAATCTAACCCAAACCCCCCTTAAATAAACCTAACACTAAGCCCCTGAAGATCTTCCTACCTTGTCTTCACCATACCAGGTTCACCGATCCGTCCTGGCTCCAACATCTTCATCCAACCCAAGCGGGGGTTGGCGATCCATCATCCGGTGCTGAAGAGGTCCAGAAGAGGCTCCAAAGTCTTCCTCCTATCCGGCAAGAAGAGGACATCCGGACCGGCAAACATCTTCTCCAAGCGGCATCTTCAATCTTCTTCCATCCGGTGCGGAGCGGGTCCATCTTGAAGCAGGCGACGCGGATCCATCCTCTTCTTCCGTTGTCTCCAGACGAATGACGGTTCCTTTAAGGGACGTCATCCAAGATGGCGTCCCTCGAATTCCGATTGGCTGATAGGATTCTATCAGCCAATCGGAATTAAGGTAGGAATATTCTGATTGGCTGATGGAATCAGCCAATCAGAATCAAGTTCAATCCGATTGGCTGATCCAATCAGCCAATCAGATTGAGCTCGCATTCTATTGGCTGTTCCGATCAGCCAATCAGATTGAGCTCGCATTCTATTGGCTGTTCCGATCAGCCAATAGAATGCGAGCTCAATCTGATTGGCTGATTGGATCAGCCAATCGGATTGAACTTGATTCTGATTGGCTGATTCCATCAGCCAATCAGAAAATTCCTACCTTAATTCCGATTGGCTGATAGAATCCTATCAGCCAATCGGAATTCGAGGGACGCCATCTTGGATGACGTCCCTTAAAGGAACCGTCATTCGTCGGGAGACAACGGAAGAAGAGGATGGATCCGCGTCGCCTGCTTCAAGATGGACCCGCTCCGCACCGGATGGAAGAAGATTGAAGATGCCGCTTGGAGAAGATGTTTGCCGGTCCGGATATCCTCTTCTTGCCGGATAGGAGGAAGACTTTGGAGCCTCTTCTGGACCTCTTCAGCACCGGATGATGGATCGCCAACCCCCGCTTGGGTTGGATGAAGATGTTGGAGCCAGGACGGATCGGTGAACCTGGTATGGTGAAGACAAGGTAGGAAGATCTTCAGGGGCTTAGTGTTAGGTTTATTTAAGGGGGGTTTGGGTTAGATTAGGGGTATGTGGGTGGTGGGTTGTAATGTTGTGGGGGGGGTATGGTATGTTTTTTTTTTACAGGCAAAAGAGCTGAAATCCTTGGGGCATGCCCCGCAAAGGGCCCTGTTCAGGGCTGGTAAGGTAAAAGAGCTTGTAACTTTTTTAATTTAGAATAGGGTAGGGAATTTTTTATTTTGGGGGGCTTTGTTATTTTATTAGGGGGCTTAGAGTAGGTGTAATTAGTTTAAAATTGTTGTAATATTTTTCTTATGTTTGTAAATATTTTATTATTTTTTGTAACTTAGTTCTTTTTTATTTTTTGTACTTTAGTTAGTTTATGTAATTGTATTTATTTGTAGGAATTGTGTTTAATTAATTTATTGATAGTGTAGTGTTAGGTTAATTGTAGGTAATTGTAGGTAGTTTATTTAATTAATTTATTGATAGGGTAGTGTTAGGTTTAATTATATCTTAGGTTAGGATTTATTTTACAGGTAAATTTGTTATTATTTTAACTAGGTAACTATTAAATAGTTCTTAACTATTTAATAGCTATTGTACCTGGTTAAAATAATTACAAAGTTGCCTGTAAAATAAATATTAATCCTAAAATAGCTATAATATAATTATAATTTATATTGTAGCTATATTAGGATTTATTTTACAGGTAAGTATTTAGCTTTAAATAGGAATCATTTATTTAATAAGAGTTAATTAATTTCGTTAGATGTAAATTATATTTAAGTTAGGGGGGTGTTAGTATTAGGGTTAGACTTAGCTTTAGGGGTTAATACATTTATTATAGTAGCGGTGAGGTCCGCTCGGCAGATTAGGGGTTAATAATTGAAGGTAGGTGTCGGCGATGTTAGGGAGGGCAGATTAGGGGTTAATACTATTTATGATAGGGTTAGTGAGGCGGATTAGGGGTTAATAACTTTATTATAGTAGCGCTCAGGTCCGCTCGGCAGATTAGGGGTTAATAAGTGTAGGCAGGTGTCGGCGACGTTGAGGGGGGCAGATTAGGGGTTAATAAATATAATATAGGGGTCGGCGATGTTAGGGCAGCAGATTAGGGGTACATAGGGATAACGTAGGTTGCGGCGGTTTACGGAGCGGCAGATTAGGGGTTAAAAAAATATGCAGGTGTCAGCGATAGCGGGGGCGGCAGATTAGGGGTTAATAAGTGTAAGGTTAGGGGTGTTTAGACTCGGGGTACATGTTAGAGTGTTAGGTGCAGACGTAGGAAGTGTTTCCCCATAGGAAACAATGGGGCTGCGTTAGGAGCTGAACGCAGCTTTTTTGCAGGTGTTAGGTTTTTTTTCAGCTCAAACAGCCCCATTGTTTTCTATGGGAGAATCGTGCACGAGCACGTTTTTGAGGCCGGCCGCGTCCGTAAGCAACTCTGGTATCGAGAGTTGCATTTGCGGTAAAAATGCTCTACGCTCCTTTTTTTGGAGCCTAACGCAGCATTTGTTTAAACTCTCGATACCAGAGTTAAATTTATGGTGCGGCCAGAAAAAAGCCTGCGGAGCGTTAACAGCCCTTTTACCGCCGAACTCCAAATCTAGGCCTATGTATCTTCCGCTTGCCTGTCGCAGTAATGCAGAGTGGATGGGCAGGCAGTAAAGAAAGTTTACAGCTCAGCTTCTCAGATGAGCACAGATTGCATGAAAACAAATGCAGTATGTCAATAGAGTGAGGAAGAGCAGGCAGTATTTAACAGTTATCAAAGTGGGACAAACCTAATAATACCACATAATCAGCCGCTTTTTAAGGGGGGAATTTCCTCATTTTGTTGGTGCATATAGAAATTATAAGCAACAACTACATTTTTAAAACGCTAGTTTTTACCAGCATTATAAATAAAGTGGACTTTCAGTCATGAAGTATAAAAATGTCATGCTGAAAATACCTAATTTGCAGCGAGTTTATGCTGAGCGCCTCTGGCTGCCCCCAGGGCAAAGCGCTATTTTTATTATGAGGTGACATTTCTACCTCCTTAGCCAAGCGGGCCAGTCAGCATTTTGCTGTATGGCTAGCACGCTATTGGCTAAGAGGACGCTATCGACAAAAGGGAGTTTTTCCGTTGGTGGCTGGAGGCGGTCAGTTTGTCATAAAATCACTACAAATAAAGATACTTTTAACATGAAGTTTTATATACTTCATGACTGAAAGTCCCCTTTTTATTTGTAGCACTGGTAAATCCTTGTGTTTCAAAAATGCTAGGATTAACCATCACTTTAAATTGTATCAGATTATATTTCAAATCGATGTTCCTTTCCTTCTTAATTTGAGGAGAGTCCACGGCTTCATTCCTTACTTGTGGGAATACAGAACATGGCCACCAGGAGGAGGTAAAGACACCCCAGCCAAAGGCTTAAATACCTCCCCCACTTCCCTCATCTCCAAGTCATTCTTTACCTTTCGTCACAGGAGGTTGGCAGAGAAGTGTAAGAAGATTTCAGAGTAGTTCCTTAGGAAGGGTATCTGCCCTTCGAGATGGGACTGGAGTTTTAAGTAGTCTTCTCAGTGAGAGCATTAATGAAAGTTAGAGTCTGGAGATGCAGGGGAGAGTCTATCTGCAAACCCATCCAGACTCATATTAACAGCTCCTTAAGCAATCAGCGTTGATGAGTTTAGCTGCCTGCTTTCTTCACTCAAGTCCATGTCAGAAGCGCTGCTACAATCTGTCAAACTTGAAGTACCGTGTCACTGTTCCATGGCATAGATTCCGGTAAGAATGTTTCATTATTTTACACACATGTTAACAATAGAAGACAGGGTCGCAGTGGGACTCCTTTATCTTTATGGAATCAATGGTGTTTTAATTATATTTATGTGATTTCGACTGCTTATGTGTAAGAACGTTTGGGCTCTTAGGCTGATACGGATGGTACAGGTTATTTTGATTTTGAGAGCTGCGCATTTTCTTTATATTAAACTGGCACGCTTTTTGCCTTAGCAGGGGCAGGTCCTGCATGAGCACCATGTGACCGGGAATGGTCACGTTTTGCGGAGAGGAGTATCTTCTTTATCAGTCTGGGTCATAGGAGGTGGTGAGTGCCCCAGCCATTGGGGGTATAAGGTGCCAGTTGTTTTTCCTTTCTATAATTTGATATAGACAAGTTATGGAGGATTCTGATAATTTAGAGGGGGATCCTTCCGATACAGAATTTTATACCTGTGTATATTGTGAGGAGGCCTGGGTAATCCAGCCCTCTCAATTATGTTCTGCATGCCGCAATAGAGTGTTCTAATCAACTAATGTTGATATGTTAGAGACCACTGAGCCATCAGCCTCTGAGGACTCTTCGTCCAGTGAGGTGTGTTCCCTAGATTCTGTTCCTACATATGCAGTTTTCCCGAGTTCCGATCCTCCTTCGCCTGTAAAGGGTTTGTTTCCACCAGAGGTTACTACGCAGTTCAGCATGGTCATCTTTACGGCCTTAGCGAGGTTACCTATTCCTGCTATGCGCAAGTGAAGGGTTAATACGGGCTCTCCTGCCCAAGGACATTTGTGTAAAATAGCGATTGTGTCCGATCAGTCCTCTAGGGATACGGTTCCCTCTGAGGCTTTAGAGGGAGAACCTCCAGGGTCGGAGTCTGCTAACTTGGGTCCTCCGACTGCGGAGGGCTTAGCATTTAGATTTAGATTGGCACGACTGCGTTTACTTCTGAGAAGTTTTGGTGATGTTAGAGGTTTCCAGTACTGCTCAGTCAGTTGAATCTCAGTCCTCTAAATCAGATAACGATCTTAACTAAGACGAGTGGAAGATGGTGATATTCATTGTCGTCTTGTTTTACTTTTTGTTTTATCGTTTATTTAGAATCCCAGTTCCGAGCTCTATGAGGGGTTGTGTTGTATGACAGGCAGGACCTGTTTTTGTTCACACACTCCTTTTCAGCTTATCACTTGTGGGCGCTTGCCTTTTTTCCTTTTCTTTGCTATTCCATTCCGGATAGTTTTTTGGGGGGTTTTTGAGCTCTGGATTGTTTTAGAAACTCTTCTTAGAAAGATGTTTCGTCACATAGGATTTTTGATACTATCGACTTTGATGGTCGAGATTGGAGGAGACTTCTGGTGGAAGCATATAGATTTCTGCTCGGGATGATAGTTCCCCAGATATTTTCGAGGAAAATTTTAAGCCTCTGAGCTTAATTTCTTAATTTGTTTTATCAGTTGTTCTAGCTTCGCTCGAACTTAAGAAGTTTCGTTTTAGCCTGGGAGTGTTCCAGAAGATGCATTGTATCCAAGATGACAGGCAGGACCTGTTGTGGATACTAGTTAGGTCTGTTCCTTCTTTCTACTTAGGAGAAGGAGTTTTTTTTTTTTTTCTACATTCCGGTCCAGGTACAGCAGGCCCATCTATCCTAGTTAACAGGCTGGACCTGTTTAGGTATTATCTGGGATAGGTGCTTGATACTGGATCATATGAATCTAGGGGTCCTAGAGGCCGGTACTTGGCTTCTTTTCTGGGAAATTGTCTTGAGAAGACAAGGGACCTTTTGAGTCATTGTCCTGGTATCTATCACACTGCAGGAATATTTTCTTCCACTGTTGGTGCATGCTCTAATAGGGGGAGTGTTTTCCCGTCTTAAGTGGGTTCTATGATATTGAAGCAGAGCTTATTAGTTCTTCTTTTCGCTGGGGAATGTAAGGTTCTCCCTTCCTTTGTTTGGAAGAAGGATGTCTTTCCTGTTTCATCCTTTTTGTGCAAATTTGGTTCTTAGGAACCTTGTTCTGATCCTTCTTGGGATCTGGGGTTTAAGGTGGGAGTATCCTGCTTCCAGATTTTACAGTAGTACCCGGGTCTTGACCATTCTGGGTTTCTTACCTTCGCCTGCTAATAATAGACTTTAAGGGATTTTCTCGTGTCTTTTCGATCCTCAGAGTTGGATCTAGACCTGAGTTGCTGGTGTCGACACCATGGTGGATCTGGATGCTGTTTGGTCTTAGGGACAGGGATTTTTATCTACCCTACCTAGCAAGCTGAAGGCTTAGCGTTGAATCCTTCTGTGCAAATTTACCATCGGGTTATGCCCTCCAGCCCCCTTCTGGTCTTTTTAAAGCGGGTGTGGAGAGTGATAGACACAGCCGAGGCCCTGACTTTTGCATGGTGCTGGTGATTCTGTCTTAATAGACTTACATGGAATACCGGTGGGGGGGATCAATTCCCAGTGTTATGTTCAGATCTCCCTGTTCTCAGAAAATTTTCTTAGTTCTCCCGGCCGGTTTTGACCTTGCCGCTTCCTTGTCCGTGGGGAGAGAGTGTCCTAGGGAGGTCCGTGGGTTGGGAGTTTCCTTCCGATTATTCCTTTGGTTCCTCAGCTAGCATTCTGCTTGGAGGATTTGGTCTTCTGGGTTCGTACAAGTTGGGACCTCTCAGTGGGGAGACTTTCTTTTGACGGACAGTTCCTCCTGCTAAACGGGGGGTCTCCTGTTTGTTGATGGGCGAAAGCCACGTCGGCTCATTGCCAGCGACCCTCTCTATGAGTGTACTCGTCAGGTTCTGATGTCCCCTACAATCATTCCCTGCTCAAATGTTTGTGTCAGATGGGTAAGCCGATCAGGCTTTCAAGGCTCCACCGCTTCTGCAGCAGAAGGTGGGTTTGAACCCAGGTGGGGCTCCAGCCTTTTTCATCCTGAATATGCTAGACATCTTGTGTCTTTTAACCTTCTCTTCGGCCATGTTGCTCTTTGTTGTGGATGGTCGATCCTAGCAGGAGCAGACGTCGGTGAGACAGTTTGCTCCATTTATATCTGTCGCAGTTTAGGGGCTTCGCCTCCCTGGACCTTGTTACAGGGATCTGCTAAAGCAGGGTCCTTGTGTTCATCACAACCTGGACTCTCTGAGGCTGACTCTGTGGAATTGAATGCTTAGTCTTAGCCAAGAGAGAGATTTTTTTTTCTGAAAGAATGTTGTTACTCTCGTTCTAGCTCATAAGCCGGTGTATAGTCGCATCTATCATAAGGGGTGCAGGACCTACTTCTTCTGGTATGTAGAGCGGGGATTCTCCTGGCATAAGGCCAGGTTTTCCAGGATCCTTTCTTTTTTCTAGGATGCTCTGAGGAAGGGCCTTCTGTTAGCTCCCTTAGGGGACAGATTTCGGCCCTATCTGTTTTACTGCTCGAGAGGCTCACAGAGCTTCCAGATGTTCAGGCTTTGACTAGATCAGGCCTGTGTTTAGATCTAGTGCTCCTCCTTGGAGTTTACACCTTGCTCTAAGTTTTGCCGAAGGCTCCGTTTGGGCTTATGCATGGAGTTGACATTAAGATTTTTTTTTTTCTACTGGCTATTGCTTCAGCGCACACAGAATGTCTGAGATGGCTGCCTCGCAATGTGAGGTCCCTTACCTAGTTTTTCATGCGGCTAAGGCTGTTCTCTCTGGGTTAGGTTTTCTTCCTATGGTTGTTTCAGATCGCAACATCAATCAGGAGATTGTGGTTCCTTCCTTGTGTCCTAATCCTACTTCGAAGGAGTGGTTATTTCATAACTTGGATGTTATTCGGCCTTGAAGTTCTATCTTCAGGCTGCAAAGGAGTTTTGTCAAACTTCTTCCTTGTTTGTGTCTATTCTGGGAAGCGTAAGGGGCAGGAAGCCTCGTCCACTTCCTTGTTTTTCTGGTTGAGGAGCATGTTCGCTTAGCTTTTAGAGTCATCAGGACACAACTTCCTCAGAGGATTAAGACTCATTCAACTAGAGCTGTGGCTCCCTCTTGGGTTTTGAGAATGAGGCCTTTAGGGATCAGATTTGTAGGGCAACTACCTGGTCTTCCTTGCATATTTTTTTTACATATTTGGAGTTTTTGCTTCGGCAGAAGCAGCTTTTGGGAGAAAAGGTTTTGAAGGCTGTGGTGCCCTCAGAACAGGGTCCGCCTCTCCTTTTACCCTCCCGTTTTCATTCTGTGTTCTCTAGAGCTTGGGTATATGTTTCTCACAAGTAAGGAATGAAGCCGTAGACTCTCCTCATATTATGAAGCAAAACATAAATTATGCTTACCAGATAATTTCCTTTCCTTTTGTATGAGGAGAGTCCACGGCTCCCGCCCGAATTCTCCGTTGGGCGGACTTAAATTTTTGTTTTTCTGGCACCATTTATACCCTGATATTTCTCCTACTGTTCCTTGTTCCCTTGGCAGAATGACTGGGGGATGAGGGAAGTGTGGGAGGTATTTAAGCCTTTTGCTGGGGTGACTTTGCCTCCCCCTTGTATGAAATAAAGGGGACAAATGTCCCTAAACATATAAATAATGCTGCTAACGTTTAAAGGGACACTGAACCCAAATTTTTTTCTTTTGTGATTCATATAGAGCATGCAATTTTAAGCAACTTTCTAATTTACTCCTGTTATCAATTTTTCTTCGTTCTCTTGCTTTCTTTATTTGAAAAAGAAGACATCTAAGCTAAGGAGCCAGCCAATTTGTGGTTCAGAACCATGGACAGCACTTGTTTATTGGTGCTGTCCAATCAGCAAGGACAACCCAGGTTGTTCACCAAAAATGGGCCGGCATCTAATCTTAAATTCTTGCTTTTCAAATATAAATACCAAGAGAATAAAGAAAATTTGACAATAGGAGTAAATTAGAAAGATGCTTAAAATTGCATGCTCTATCTGAATCATGAAAGAAAAATTTTGGGTACAGTGTCCCTTTAATTCCTGAATGACCTCTTGAAACAATCTTGGACAAAATAGAAGGTTTTTCCTCCGTTATGAACGATTCTTCCAAAACATTTTTTTTTAGTCTGTGCACATATCTAATAAATACATGTAATAAAAATAGGGAATTAATAAAACTACATAAAGACAAAATGTAAAAAGGCACACAAACAAAATAAAATATATGTGCAGCATACGAAGAGTTCCACTAATACAAATAATCTTATAAAGGTGTCAGCATTGTAGCTACTTGACTCACGTTATATTGGGAGAGAAAGGATATTTGATAGTGAAGTACAATAGAGCTCTAAAAACAGGTAACACCAAGTACTCACAGAGAACAGAGCTTATAATAAAGATTTAAAGATTCAAGCAGTTGGGAATAATAATTCCACTTGTATGCACCAGGATCTTTAAAGGAACAGTCTACATCATAATTGTTATTGTTTAAGAAGATAAATAATCCCTTTATTACAAATTCCCCAGTTTTGCATAACCAACACAGTTATATTAATACACTTTTTACCTCTGTGATTACCTTGTATCTAAGCCTCTGCAAACTGCCCCCTTATTTTAGTTCTTTTGACAGACTTACATTTTAGCCTATCAGTGCTGACTCCTAGGTAACTCCACGGGCATGAGCAAAATGCTTTTTATATGGCACACATGAACTAACGCCCTCTTAGTTGTGGAAAAATTTGAAAATGCATTTATATAAGAGGCAGCCGTTAAGGGCTAAGAAATTAGCATATGAGCCTACTTAGGTTTAGCTTTCAACTAAGAATACCAAGAGAACAAAGCAAAATTGATGATAAAAGTAAATTGGAAAGTTGTTTAAAATTACCTGCCCTATCTGAACCATGAAAGTTTATTTTGGACTAGACTGTCCCTTTAAGGTTTCTTTGTTAAAAAATGAATTTAAATATGTTAAAAAGTCACTTAAGGCTATCTACATGATATTGACCTAAGAACATACGAAGGATGGATATGGTATCTTGTATAGGGCCTACTAGGATCTTAATCTGACTCTGGGGGCCACACTGCTAGGGTTATGGTGCTGAGATCAGAGACATAATTCAATTTGCAAACTCAGGGGTTTATTAAGGGAGCAGACACATTTTAGGAGTCAATGTAGGGACTTATAATCGTCAAAACCTAATTTACGCTTTTCTTTTATTCTACCTAATTTTATACTCCAATTATTAACATTTGCAGTTAACAGAGTCCCCATGGGGTGGCAGTGCAGGACTATAAATAGTACAGTTCCCTGTATTGTGCAAGGATATGCATTGTTAGTATTCTTGGGTCTATATTTAACCTTTTAATGCCGTTATGCCGTTGTATTCTGTCATAACGGCTTTAAAGCTCAGTGCCGTTGTGACGGAATACGTCATTGCAAACGGCTGTCCTGAAGCCTAACAGGCTTGCAGGATTTGATCGCGGTCTGGAGGGCGCCCCCCAGACTCGATCCCATAATTGAAATCTCGCAATCTTTTGCGCGATCGCATGATTTCAATTTGTCTACATCGGAACATTTTAACCCGGTCATGAAAGGGTTAATCCATAACTGTTTCTTATGAGAAAACATTGTATATGGCTCATGTGATTTATTTGTTTTGCATCTGTTATCCAATCTATTTAATTTAATTTTAAAAGTTGCTCTTTGAATAAGTTATTTTTACATTTATAAAAAGGAAACCAAACAAATGTAAAACATGATAGTAAATTGATTCAGTATTGATAATGGCTCTGTGATGTGCTTTGAGTTTTAAAGGGCATTAAATGATTAATGCAAGGCAATGGTTATCCTAAGTATTGTTTTTAAAGGGATATCAAACCAAAATGTTTTCTTTCTTGATTCAGATAGAGCTTTGGTTTTCAAACCTGTCTTCAGGACTCCCTAACAGGTCAGATTTTGAGGATATCTGTACTAGCGCGCAGGTGAAATAATCAACTGATCAGTAACCATGGTTATTAAAGGGACAGTCAACAGCAGAATTTTTGTTTAAAAAGATAGATAATCCCTTTATTACCAATTCCCAGTTTTGCATAATCAACACAGTTATATAAATACACTTTTTACCTCTGTAATTACCTTGTATCTAATCCTCTACAGACTGCCCCCTTATATCATATATATATGACAGACTTGCATTTTAGCCAATCAGTGCTGTGCCCTATTTGAATCATGAAAGTTTATTTTGGACTTGACTCTCCCTTTAACCTGCTCTCGCCCAAAGTAATCCTGAAAATCTGGCCTGTTAGGGAGACCAGAGGACAGGTTTGAAAACCAATGAGAGAGATCCTACAGTTTTAAACAACTTTCCTATTTACTTTTATTATCTAATTTGTTTAGTTCTCTTGGTATCCTTTGCTGAAAATGATACCTAGGTAGGCTTAGGAGCTGGGAGCTTGCTGCTGATTGGTGGCTGCACCTATGTCGATTGTCTATCAGCTTACTGATGGGTTCAGCTAGCTCCCAGTAGTGCATTGCTGTTATTTCAATAAAGGATAACAAGAGAAAGAAGTAAAAGTGATAAAAAGTCAAATTAAATTTGTTTAAAAGACACATTTGGGGTTTTATGTTCCTTTAATTATATTATTTGATTAAATATTAACAAAAATACATTCATCTAGAATGATTTTTTTCAACAAGTTTTGTGACATAAAAATAGTATTTAAGCTGCATTTTAATGTCAGATCTGTTGAATTTGTATTGTTCTCTTTTCTACCTCACACTGCTCCTTTATTCTCTGTTGTACCTAGACAATCGCTTCAACAAATGTAAAACCTGCTGGCAAATTGATTCAGGGTTGGTGATGGCTGCCTGGTGTGTTAAATGGCCATTATACACTAAATAAATTCAAACAAGTGATCACCCTAAGAATACTATGCAGATTTATTTTGTAGTTATATTAGTTAATTAAATATTGAACAAAAATAATTGAAAGGTTTAAATGTCCTTAAAGCAATTAGTGCCACCATTTTGTAACCTAAGTTTCTTCTTTGCTATAGCCAATTAGGGACAGTTATAAATGGGTCTCCAGAGTGTGCTGCCAATCACAGTGTACAATATAGCAGTGTTACGTCTGAAGTCTCTATTTTGTTTTTTAAGACATAATGAGTCCACGGGTCATCTTAATTACTAATGGGGTATTCACCTCTTGGTCAGCAGGAGGAGGCAAAGAGCACCACAACAGAGCTGTTAAATAGCTCCTCCCTTCCCTCCCACTCCAGCCATTCTCTTTGCCTACGTTAGTGATAAGAAGAGGTAAAGTGAGGTGTTAGAAAAGATTCTTCAATCAAGAGTTTATTATTTTTAAAGTAGTGCAAGTTTGTGCTGCTTTTCCTGGGGTGTATCCATAGTCCATATCAGTCTCTTTAGTAGAGCCTTGGTGGCTTTAGAGCAATGGGAACTTGTGGGACATAATTCTCACTGCGCCTCCCATATTTCTTGCTGCCCTATATCCTTTAGTCTGAGGTAATCTTTAACTCGGGTTTGAGAGGTCCTATCCCTCACATCGACCTGAGGAGAATAAAATGCTGAGAGCTGCCGTGCTGCCAGGCAGAAGTCAAGGTAAGTGCTACCTTAAGTTTTCTGGGAGAAGGACTCAGAAATTTTTATTAGCACACTGGAATAACATAAGGGGTTCTTTATTAAGAGAGTGCTTTATGTTGGGACATTAAACGTTTTTCAAGTGGGAAAAACTATTTGGACAGTATGATATGCCAGGGCACTGGGGCTAAAGGGGTTATGCTGCAAGATCTAAGGATATTTTATGGCTATGGTGGTTTCACTTTGTTTGATGGATGCCAGTATAAGTCATGCCCACGATGGACGGTCTGTCCATTTTTTGCGCGCCACTCTGTATCGCTTCAGTTAATAGAGAAGCTGAGGGAAGTGCGCATTAGTACAAATCAGTCCTAGTATTTGACCGGTCTGTTCTGGAGTCGCATGGAGAACATGCGTTGATAGTACAGACGCGATCATCTCTGTGATATCAGCTGTTGTTGGATTTTCAATCGGATCGTCTGCAGACAGGGAAAGAGTCTTTTAACGATCTTCAGTAAGGTAGGAGCACTTCAGCAGAGTGCTGAGGTGCAGAGGTTGGTGTGGTGCAAGAAAAAGAAAGTGACCGTTTTTGTTTTTAAAGAGACAATAACTTTTTTTTGAGTTAATTTTTCCAAGTAATTCTGATAATTTTGTTTTATTAATTGGAAAATTGTGTGCAAGCATGGATCAAGGGGACTTGCAAGATGTCACCTGTGCTTTATGTTTTGATGCTAATGTGGAACCACCAATCCCTTTCTGTCCTTCATGTGTTCAAAGGACTTTGAGTTATAGGGATGCGATTTTTTCAGAGCCAATATCTTCTAAGACAGATGTTGTCCAAGAGTCTAATGATGAGGGTCAAAATATGCCGCAACTTTCTCCCCAAGCGTCCCAAACTTTAGTGCCCGCTCAAGCAGTGCCCTGTACTTCTACTATAGCTCCCACTGGAGTTATTTTAAAAGACATTGCTTCTATCATGTCTTCTTCAATTTCTGATGCATTATCTGCTTTCCCAATGTTGCAGGGCAAGCGTAAGAGAAAGACCAGACATTCAGTTAGTTCTGATTCAATTGGTATCCTCCCAAGGGCATGGAGAGGAGGGTACTGCTGCTTCATCTGAGGGTGAAATCTCAAAATCAGAAGGTTGTATGTTATGGTATGTGTTTCCTCCGTTTCCTTCCACGCGTGATTGCTCGGATCAAACAGGAGAGAGCTTCAATAATCCTGATAGCGCCTGCGTGGCCATGCAGGACTTGGTATGCGGATCTAGTGGACATGTCCTCTCTGCCACCGTGGAAATTTCCTTTGAGACAGGACCTTCTCATTCAAGGTCCTTTCCAACATCCAAATCTAAATTCTCTGCAGCTGACTGCTTGGAGATTGAACGCTTGATTTTATCTAAGCGGGGATTCTCTGATTCGGTCATCAATACTTTGATACAAGCTCGTAAGCCTGTCACTAGAAAAATTATCATAAGATATGGCGTAAATATCTTTATTGGTGTGAATCTAAGGGTTACTCATGGAGTAAGGTTAGGATTCCCAGGATTCTGTCTTTTCTCCAAGAAGGATTGGAGAAAGGGTTATCAGCAAGTTCCTTAAAGGGCCAGATTTCTGCTTTGTCAATTTTGCTTCACAAACGTTTGGCAGATGTGCCAGATGTTCAGTCTTTTTGTCAGGCTCTATTAAGAATTAAGCCTGTATTTAGACTCCCTGGCGTTTGAACCCATGCATTCCATAGATATTAAATTGATATCTTGGAAAGTTTTGTTTTTGGTTGCTATTTCTTCTGCTTAAAGAGTTTCTGAGCTTTCAGCGTTACAATGTGATTTGCCTTATCTTATATTTTATTCTAATAAGGTGGTTTTGCGTACCAAACCTGGATTTCTTCCTAAGGTTGTTTCAAATAAGAATATTAATCAGGAAATTGTTGTTCCTTCCTTGTGTCCTAATCCTTATTCTAAGAAGGAGCGTCTGTTACATAACCTGGACGTGGTCCGTGCCTTGAAGTTTTACTTACAGGCAACCAAGGATTTCCGTCAATCATCTTCATTATTCATTGTTTATTCTGGAAAGCATAGGGGTCAGAAAGCTACGGCTAACTCTTTCTTTTTGGCTGAGGAGTATCATCCGCTTGGCATATGAGACTGCTGGACAGCAGCCTCCTGAAAGAAGTACGGCTCATTCTACTAGGGCTGTGGCTTCCACAATGCTTCTGTTGAACAGATTTGTAAGGCTGCGACTTGGTCGTCCCTTCATACTTTTTCCCAATTTTCCAAATTTGATACTTTTGCTTCTTCTGAGGCTGTTTTTGGGAGAAAGGTTCTTCAAGCAGTGGTGCCTTCCGTTTAGGTCTCTGTCTTGTCCCTCCCTTTCATCCGTGTCCTGTAGCTTTGGTATTGTATCCCACAAGTAAGGATGAAATCCGTGGACTCGTATCTTGTAGAAGAAAAGGAAATTTATGCTTACCTGATAAATTGATTTCTTCTACGATACGACTAGTCCACGGCCCTCCCTGTCATTTTAAGACAGATTATATTTTATTTTTACAACTTCATTCACCTCTGCACCTTTAGCTTTTTCTTTGTCTTCCTAAACCTTTGGTCAAATGACTGGGGGTGGAGGGAAGGGAGGAGCTATATATACAGCTCTGCTGTGGTACTCTTTGCCACTATCTGTTAGCAGGAGGTTAATATCCCACAAGTAAGGATGAAATCTGTGGACTCGTCGTATCGTAGAAGAAATCAATTTATCAGGTAAACATAAATTTCATTTTTTATTCGAATTGTTAAAAACCGGGCACTTTAGCATCAAAATTTACATTCACTTTAAGGAGTACACCACATCAAATGAATAATTACATATGGGCTATTTAACCTTAAAGCTATTGCTCGGGTAACAGGGAAAAGGTAGCTGTCAAGGTATGTGGGCATGCCTCTGACGAAGTGGGGAGGAGCCCCACGAAATGCATTAGACCACGTCCACATTGGCGTATGCTTGGAGCTATCAGACACACAACGTTCTAGCCGGCTTGTGAACGACTGCAGTAGTCTGGTAGTAATTAGCGGTCCATACACTCTTGTGTACTTTAAATGACTATTCAAAGGGGACATTGTAAGCAGCCAGAGACTCGTATGTGAAGGTGAGCAGCACAGCTGTTCCTGCTGACACGCGCAAACTGTTGTTTTCTTCTACAAGATACGATGAGTCCACAGATTTCATCCTTACTTGTGGGATATTATCCTCCTGCTAACAGGAAGTGGCAAAGAGCACCACAGCAGAACTGTATATATAGCTCCTCCCTTCCCCTCCACCTCCAGTCATTCTCTTTGCCTGTGTTATATTAGGAAGAGGTAAAGCGAGGTGTTTTATTTTCTTCAATCAAGAAGTTTTTTATTTTAAATGGTACTATTTTCCTCAGGGGGTTATGGAAGGAGATTTCTGCCCTGAGGTTGATGATCTTAGCAGCTGTAACTAAGATCCACGCTGGTTCCCACAAGATTTCTGAAGGTAACAGATGAGACATCTTCAGTGTGGAGACCGGTTTCATGCTACAAGCAGCATTAAGGTATGTGCAGCCTTTTATTTTCTGAGGAGACTTGATATATCAGAACTGGCTGGCATGTATTTGCATGTATGGGAATGGGGTAAGCAGTAGACCTATTATACAGAAGGGTGTTACTGGAATCCCTGGATTTTATTTTTAGATAGTTGACATTATATGGGCATTATATGACACTATGGGAGAGGCAAAGAAAAACGGTTCATAAGGTTTTTTTGTTGTTGCAATAACCAGTATGATTTACTGGGGTGTGTTTGAGGGTGTACATTAGTGATGTCCCGAACTGTTCGCCCGTGAACGGTTCACAGCGAACATAGGTTGTTCGCGTTCGCGTTTGTGGGCGAACACATGGCTCGATCCGCCCCTATGTGTCATCATTGTGGAAACTTTGACCCTTTATGTCACAGCCGCCTGACACATTAGAGCCAATCAACATCAGACACTCCCTCACAGACACTCCCAGCTACTCGGAATCCGCCATTTTAGACTCATAACGACCTTGCTTTTTTATTGAGAAGGACGTGTTGTGTTTTTGCTCCTGACATTAATAGGAAAAACATAGCTAGGCTAGTGTATTTACAGTCCAGAAGGACTCCACTCATCTCTGCTGCAAGCACAGCACCCCAAAAAGCCCTTTTTAGGGCTATATTTCGTGCCGTTTTTTGTTGTTTTTTTTCGTTTTTTTTTTTATTAGCATTTGCCTGGCTTTCAGCTGTGTGTTTAACGCTCACAGCATATGCTGTGACTACTGCCACCACTGATATCTCCCTAACAACATTAGTTTAAATTTAACTAACCCAAAAATATAATTATTTTTCTAGTGTAATTTTTTTCATCTTCTATCAGGCCAGTGTCACACAGCATATACTCTGGTTCATTGCTCTGTGCCAGCCAGCAGCCACCAGTGTTAATATCAGTTTATAACATTATTTTTAATTTTAAAAAAAAAACAAAAAAAAATATTTTTCTAGTGTAATCTAATTACATTTACTATCATGCCTGTGTCTGTCAGTCTCACTCAGCATTAATATACCTCTTTTTTTCAGTCTTTTGGTTAATTGGTCTGTGCCAGGCAGCCACCCAGCACTCATATCTATTTTTCTTTCACCTTAATTTTAATATATAAAAAAAAAAAGTTTAAATTTGTTTGCTAGTGTAATCTAATATAATTTTCTATCCGGCCTGTGTGTTTTGCTGACATAGAGAGCCTACTGTGTTTACTTGCTGCCCTCCCTAGTCTATGAGCCACGACTCATATGTGTTTAACCTTTTTTTAATTCCCCCCCCCCCAAAAAAATAATTTCAATCATTTTTCTAGTGTAATCTAATAGTATTTTCTATCAGGCGTGTGTGTATCCGACATAGAGAGCCTGCTGTTTTTAATAGCTGCCCTTCCAAGGCTATCAGCCACGACTCATATGTATGTGCTTAACCTTTTTCTTAAAATTTCAAAAAAAAGTCTTTAAATCATTATGCTAGTGTAATCTAATTGTATTTTCTATCAGGCCTGTATCTAACTGTCTATCTGACTTACACAGCATACTGTTGTTATAATTGCTGCCCTACGTAGCAGCCAGCCAGTGCGACCACTCATATGTGCATTGCACTTCTTAACATAATTTTAATATTAAAATCTAAAATTTTAAAATATTTTGCTAGTGTAATCTAACTTAATTTTCTATCAGTCCTGTGTTTTTGTCACTTACACAGCATACTGTGTTAAATTGCTGCCCTACCTACCATCCACCACTCATATCTGCCAGCCTGTCTGCCAGGCCCAAGTAGCCAATTAGTGGCACCAATCACAATTCTTGTAACAGTAATAAAAAAATAAAAAAACATAATTTTTTGGACTGCAAATATTCAGTCTCCTAGTGCCATTGAATTTCATTTACCTCCTGCCTGCCACTGCCAGCCTTTTGTGCCAGGCCGTCTAGCCAACTATTTACACCAATCATAATTGTTGTCACAGTCAGACAGTATAGTTATTAATTTAAATAAAAAAATTTTTTAGTGTTGATCTTAATCCTCAGTTTGCTCGTGCCTTTGAATTGCACTTTTCTACAGCCTTCCAAGCCTGTGTGCCAGGCCTACTTAAAAAATATTTACACCAATCATATTTGTTGTGACAGTATTCTAATAATTAAAAATTAAAATTTTTGGTAATAGTTGCTGTGATTTGAATCCTCAGTTTGCTGGTGCCATTGAATAGCACTTTCCTCCTGCCTTGCAGCCTGCTGTGAGCCAGGCCCACCTAGCCAATTGTTGTCAGCAATCATATTTCTGTTAACAGTATTGCAAAAATTGTCAATCATCACTGTTTAGACTGTCAGTAATCAGTCTCCTAGTGTCCTTGAATTGCATCTCCCTCCTGCCTGCCATCCTTTTGTGCCAGGCCGTCTTGCCAACTATTTACACCAATCCAAATTTTTTGTCACAGTATAGTTACTAATTAAAATTAAAAAAATCTTTATTGTTGATGATCTTAACCCTCAGTTTGCTCGTGCCTTTGAATTGCACTTTTCTACAGCCTTCCAAGCCTGTGTGCTAGGCCTACTTAAAAAATATTTACACCAATTATATTTGTTGTGACAGTATTCTAATAATTAAAAATTTAAATTTTTGGTAATAGTTGCTGTGATTTAAATCGTCAGTTTGCTAGTGCCGTTGAATAGCACTTTCCTCCTGCCTTGCAGCCTGCTGTGAGCCAGGCCCACCTAGCCAATTGTTGTCAGCAATCATATTTCTGTTAACAGTATTGCAAAAATTGTCAATCATCACTGTTTAGACTGTCAGTAATCAGTCTCCTAGTGTCCTTGAATTGCATCTCCCTCCTGCCTGCCATCCTTTTGTGCCAGGCCGTCTTGCCAACTATTTACACCAATCCTAATTGTCACAGTATAGTTACTAATTAAAATAAAAAAAATCTTGATTGTTGATCTTAATCCTCATTTTGCTTGTGCCATTGAATTGCACTTTTCTACTGCCTGCCAGCCTGTGTGCCAGGCCCAACTATCCAATTAGTGCTAGCAATCATATTTCTTTTAACAGTATTGCAAAATTTTTCAATCAACACTGTTTTGACTGTCAATCTGCAGTCTACTAGTGCCCTTGAATTGCATTTTCCTCCTGCCTACCTGCCTGTGTGCCAGTCCCAACTAGCCAATTAGTGCCACCACTCAGGATTGGAATTTTTGTTAATCATAACTGTTTTGACTGTGATTCTTCAGTCTCCTAGTGCCATTGAATTGCAGTTTCCTTTCTCCCAGCGTGTGT
Source organism: Bombina bombina (assembly GCF_027579735.1). Lineage (NCBI taxonomy): Eukaryota > Metazoa > Chordata > Amphibia > Anura > Bombinatoridae > Bombina > Bombina bombina. Next base: position 863,125,177 of record NC_069504.1, on the reverse strand, counting down.
GCCAGACAGGCTCATTTGCCAAATAGTGCCAAACAATCATATTTGTTGCCACAGTACTAGTAATATTTAAAAAAATTAACAATTTGTGATTTTTAAAACATCTGTCTTTTTTGTTGTTGTCAGTCTCACAGCGTATACTGTGCCCACTTTCACAGTGCCACCACTCAATTGGTGTAATAGTATTGTTAGTGTCCATTTAAAAAAAAGACAGGCAGAGGCAGGCCACCCCGCAGGTTCCGTGGTCGTGGTCGTGGTGCTGTGATTCCTTTAGACCCTACAAATATGCACATTGTTCAGACGCCGGGTGCCAGGGGGGATGCAAAAACTTCTGAGGAGGACCTAGTTGAATGGCTAACACAGAAAACCCAATCTTCAGCTTCCGCTGCTAGTCCTCCTAACCTTGACGCACCATCTAAGTCCAGCTGTGCTTTGGGCAGGTCTCAAGTGACCAGTGCCACTCCGCCGCCTGTCGCCACCACCAACACTAGCACCACAGCCGCTTCACTTGATCTGTCACAGGAGTTATTGACACATCATTTTGAAGAAATGAGTGATGCGCAACCATCATTGACAGAGGATGTAGATAATAGTGATCAGTCTCAGTCAGGCAGCATTACCGACATGGAGGTACGGTGTGATGATGATGATGATGTTGTACCCGCTGCTGCTTCCTTTCTTGATGTTTCAGATACAAGTGAAGCGGTTGATGATGATGTGTCGGTGGATGTCACGTGGGTGCCTGCTAGAAGAAAAGAAGAAGAGGGGGAAAGTTCAGATGGGGAGACAGAGAGGAGGAGGAGGAGACGATTTGGAAGCACGGGGAGGTCGTCTCAAGGAGCTAGTGGCACAGTCAGACAGCATGCATCGTCACCAGGGGTCAGCCAGACAACCCGCCGACGCCCATCAACGCATGCTGTTGCCACCACCAGAATGCCATCATCGCAGAGCTCAGCAGTGTGGCATTTTTTTTGTGTGTCTGCCTCTGACAACAGCGATACCATTTGCAACCTGTGCCAAAAGAAACTGAGTAGTGGGAAGTCCAACAGCCACCTAGGTACAACTGCTTTGCGAAGGCACATGGTCTCACATCACAAACGCCGATGGGAAGAACACATGAGTAGAAGCAGCACACAAAGTGAAAGCCGCCCTCCTCCTCCTGCTCCAGCATCTTCAGCCACGTCAACCAGTGCTGTCCTCCTTGCCCCCTCTCAACCATCCTCCACTCAGTCTCTCTTACTTAGCAGTTCCTGGTCATCTGCCCACAGTCAGGTGTCTGTCAAGGACATGTTTGAGCATAAGAAGCCAATTTCTCAAAGTCACCCCCTTGCCCGTCGTCTGACAGCTGGCTTGTCTGAACTCTTAGCCAGCCAGCTTTTACCATACAAGCTGGTGGAGTCTGATGCTTTCAAAAAATTTGTATCTATTGGGACACCGCAGTGGAAGGTACCTGGCAGAAATTTCTTTTCACAAAAGGCAATCCCAAACCTGTACTCTGTTGTGAGAAAGGAAGTTATGGCATGTCTGGCACACAGCGTTGGGGCAAGGGTCCATATAACCACAGATAGCTGGTCTGCAAAGCATGGTCAGGGCAGGTATATCACCTACACTGCGCATTGGGTAAACCTGCTGACTTCTGACAAGCATGGAATGCGTGGCTCTGCAGAAGAGTTGGTGACATCGCCACGACTTGCAGGCAGGCCTGCTGCTACCTCCTCTACTCCTCCTACTCCATACTCTTCCATAACCTCTTCCTCGGCTGAGTCCTCTTCAACTTCTGCGTCTTGCTCCACATCTATGGCACCCCCCCCAGCTCCCCAGGTACTATGCTACATCCCGGGTACGGCAGTGTCATGCCGTCTTGGGGTTGACTTGCCTGAAAGCGGAGAATCACACCGCGCCAGCACTCCTGACCGCCCTGAACGCACAGGTGGATCAGTGGCTGACTCCGCACCAACTGGAGATTGGCAAGGTTGTTTCTGACAATGGAAGTAATTTGGTGGCGGCATTGAAATTGGGCAAGTTGATACATGTGCCGTGCATGGCACATGTGTGTAATCTGATTGTACAACGATTTGTCCATAAGTACCCAGGCTTACAGGACGTCCTGAAGCAGGCCAGGAAGGTGTGTGTCCATTTCAGGCGTTCCTACACGGCCATGGCGCACTTGTCTGATATCCAGCGTCGAAACAACCTGCCAGTGAGGCACTTGATTTGCAACAGCCCGACACGGTGGAATTCAACACTCCTAATGTTTGACCACCTGCTCCAACAAGAAAAAGCTGTTAATGAGTATTTGTATGACCGGGGTGCTAGGCCAGCCTCTGGGGAGCTGGGGATATTTTTGTCAAATTACTGGACGCTCATGCGCAATGCCTGTAGGCTCATGCGTCCTTTTGAGGAGGTGACAAATCTTGTCAGTCGCACCGAAGGCACCATCAGCGACATCATACCATTTGTTTTCTTCCTGGAGCGTGCCCTGCGAAGAGTGCTGGATCAGGCAGTAGATGAGCGTGAAGAGGAAGCGGGAGAGTTGTGGTGTCCATCACCCCCGCAAGCAGCCGAATCAGCATTGCTTGCTGGACCTGCGGCAACGCAGGAAGAGGATTGTGAGGAAGAGGAGTCAGAGGAGGAATGTGGCTTTGGGGAGGATGAGGAGGAGGAAGACCGAGCACAACAGTCATCCCAGGGTGCTCGTTGTTGTCACCTCTCTGGTACCCGTGGTGTTGTACGTGGCTGGGGGGAAGAAGATACCATCAGTGAGATCAGTGAGGAGGAGGAACGCAACATGATTAGCTCAGCATCCAACCTTGTTCAAATGGGTTCTTTCATGCTGTCGTGCCTGTTAAGAGACCCTCGTATAAAAAAGCTGAAGGAGAACGACCTGTACTGGGTGTCCACGCTCCTCGACCCCCGGTATAAGCATAAAGTGCCTGAAATGTTACCAAATTCCCGCAAGTCGGAAAGGATGGAGCATTTTCATACTAAATTAAAAACTATGCTTTACACAGCGTTTAAGGGTGATGTCACAGCACCACGGGAATGTAACAGGGGAAGAGATGAAATTAATCCTCCTCCTCCCACGGCGGCAAGGACCGAGCGCTTTCCTGACGTCTTGTTGATGGAGGACATGCGTACCTTTTTAACTCCCATGCACCATCAGAGCCTTTTGGGATCCAGCCTTAGAGAAAGACTCAACCGACAGGTAGCAGACTACCTAGCTTTAACTGCGGATCTCGACACTCTCAGGAGCGATGGACCCCTTGACTACTGGGTGTGCAGGCTGGACTTGTGGCCTGAGCTATCCCAATTTGCAATGGAACTTCTGGCCTGCCCCGCTTCAAGTGTCCTGTCCGAAAGGACTTTTAGTGCAGCAGGAGGTTTTGTCACTGAGAAGAGAAGTAGCCTAGGTCAAAAAGGCCTTGACTAATAATGAATGAGGGCTGGATCCCGAAGGGACTGACATTGGGCGATACATTTGAATAAAAAACTACTGATGATGATATGAGCTGGCTTGGGCTACAACTGGTACACAGGCTGGCCTTTTTTTTTTGGTTATAAAGACGGAGGACTTGCTTGACTTATCCGCCAACAACTAGTGTTCAAGCCACAAGCTTTAAGGGCACTTTATAAATGTTTTACAAACATCGATTTTTCTGGCCGCTGCTACAGCAGTTGCTACAACAATACCCCCATTTTTCAGTCATTTGTACATTCCTAATTTTTTCTGACCTCTGCTGCATCTCTGTGGGTACAAAACTCAAATAAAAAAAATAAGGCACATAACACTAGTGATTAAACTGTTACAAATTGTACAACTTTACACACCACTCATATCCGGTGGACCATTCAATTGAACGCAAAATGCAACAAATTTGAAAGAGTAGGACCGACCAAGCATCTTTATCCGTCTCTTGGTTGCTCTAAATTATCGTGTTCCATCTATGCCATACCTGTACTCTATTGTGCAAAAGGGTGGCATATGTTGTGTTTCATGCTGTTGTGCCTGTTGCGGGTCGTGCCCATGATATAAAAAGGCTGAAGGAGAACGACCTGTAGTAATGGGTGGCCCATCCAGTTTTTAGAAAAATGTTCCTGGTTCCTCTCAATTATCTTTGGGTTTCTAAAATGGATGCCATACCTGTACTCGCTTGTGCAAAAGGATGGCATATGTGGTGGTGTTTCCTGCAGTTGTTTCGGTTGAGGGTGCTGGAACCTCTTATAAAAAAGCTGAAGGAGAACGACCTGGAGTGGGAGTCCAAGCATGGTTTTTGGGGCTATTTCACTTTTACAAACAATTATCTGTGGGTTTCACAAATCAATGCCGTACCAGTACTCTATTGTTCCAAAGTATGCCATATGTTCTCTTTCCTGCTGGTATTTTGTTTGAGGGTCCTGGACACTCTTATAAAAAGGCCTAAGGTGAAAGAGGTGTACTGGGTGTCCACTCATTTTTATTTTCTATTTCTCATTTGACCAAAATTATCTCTGGTTTTGTAAAATCAATGCCGTACCTGTACTCTATTGTTCAAAAGGATGCCATACGTCCTCTTTCCTGCTGGTGTTTTTTTTGAGGGTCCAGGACCCTCTTATAAAAATGCCTAAGGAGAAAGAGGTGTACTGGCTGTCCATCGAATCTTTTTTTTTATTCAAATTTCCATTTAAAAAAAAATTTCTATTGGTTTCTAAAATCAATGCCTTTCCTGTACTCTATTGTTCAAAAGTATGCCATATGTCCTATTTCCTGCTGGTTTTTTGTTTGAGAGTCCTGGACCCTCTTATAAAAAGGCCTTATGGATAAAGAATTGTACTGGGTGTCCATCCAATCATTTTTTTTAGTTAAAATTCACGGTTGCAAAAAATTATCCCCGGGTTTCTAAAATCAATGCCTTTCCTATAATCTTCTTTTCACAAAGGATGCCATATGTCCTCTTTCCTACTGCTGGTTTTATTGAGTGTCCTGGAGCCTCTGCTAAAAAGGCCTAAGGATAAAGAAGTGTAATGGGTGTCTATTCAATGTTTTTTTAGATTTCCCGGTTGTAACAAATTTTTTCTGTCTTTCAAAAATCAATGCCTTTCCTGTAATCTATTTTTCAAAAGGATGCCATATGTCCTATTTCATGCTGTTCTTTCTGTTGAGGCTCCGGGACACTCTTATAAAAAGGACTAAGGATAAAGAAGTGTACTGGGTGTTCAATCAATGTTTTTTTTCTATTTCCCGGGTCATATAACGGATCTCTGTGTTTCTAAAATCAATGCCTTTCCTGTAATCTAATTTTCAAAAGTATGCCATATGTCCTCTTTCCTGCTGGTGTTTTTTTGAGGGTCCAGGACCCTCTTATAAGAAGGCCTAAGGAGAAAGAGGTGTACTGGGTGTCCATCGAATAATTTGTTTGATTCAAATTTACATTTGCAAAAAATTATCTATGGGTTTCTAAAATCAATGCCTTTCCTGTACTCTTACTCTATTGTTCAAAAGTATGCCATATGTCCCCTTTCCTGCTGGTGTTTTGTTTGAGGGTCCTGGACCCTCTTATAAAAAGGCCTAGGGAGAAAGAATTGTACTGGGTGTCCATCCAATCAATTTTTTTTATTCAAATTCACGGTTGCAACAAATTATCCACGGGTTTCTAAAATCAATGCCTTTCCTATAATCTTTTTTTCACAAAGGATGCCATATGTCCTCTTTCCTACTGCTGGTTTTGTTGAGTGTCCTGGAGCCTCTGCTAAAAAGGCCGAAGGATAAAGAAGTGTAATGGGTGTCTATTCAATGTTTTTTTAGATTTCCCGTTTGTAACAAATTTTTTCTGTCTTTCTAAAATCAATGCCTTTCCTGTAATCTATTTTTCAAAAGGATGCCATATGTCCTCTTTCATGCTGTTCTTTCTGTTGAGGCTCCGGGACACTCTTCTAAAAAGGCCTAAGGATATAGAAGTGTACTGGGTGTATAATCTATGTTTTTTTAGATTTCACGGTTGCAACTAATGATCTCTGTGTTTCTAAAATCAATGCCTTTCCTGAAATCTAATTTTCTAAAGGATGCCATATGTCCTCTTTCATGCTGCTGGTTTTGTGGAGGGTCCTGTAGCCTCTGCTAAAAAGGCCTAAGGATAAATAAGTGTACTTGGTGTATAATCGAAGTTTTTTGCGATTTCACGGTTGCAACTAATGATCTCTGTGTTTCTAAAATCAATGCCTTTCCTGAAATCTAATTTTCTAAAGGATGCCATATGTCCTCTTTCATGCTGCTGGTTTTGTGGAGGGTCCTGTAGCCTCTGCTAAAAAGGCCTAAGGATAAATAAGTGTACTTGGTGTATAATCAAAGTTTTTTGCGATTTCACGGTTGCAACTAATGATCTCTGTGTTTCTAAAATCAATGCCTTTCCTGTAATCTAATTTTCTAAAGGATGCCATATGTCCTCTTTCATGCTGCTGGTTTTGTGGAGGGTCCTGGAGCCTCTGCGAAAAAGGCCTAAGGATAAATAAGTGTACTTGGTGTATAATCCAATTTTTTAGAGATTGCACGGTTGCAACTAATGATCTCTGTGTTTCTAAAATCAATGCCTTTCCAGAAATCTGTTTTTCTTAAGGATGCCATATGTCCTCTTTACTGCTGCTGGTTTTGTTGAGGGTCCTGGAGCCTCTGCTACTAAGGCCTAAGGATAAATAAGTGTCCTGGTTGTCTAATCCATTTTTTTTTTAGATTTCCCGGTTGCAACAAATTATCTCCGGGTTTCTAAAATCAATGCCTTTCCTGTAATCTATTAGTCACAAGGATGCCATATGTCCTCTTTCATGCTGTTGTTTCTGTTGAGGCTACGGGAGACTCTTCTAAAAAGGCCTAAGGATACAGAAGTGTACTGGGTGTATAATCTGTTTTTTTAGATTTCACGTTTGCAAAAAATTATCCACGGGTTTCTAAAATCAATACCTTTCCAGTAATCTATTATTCACAAGGATGCCATATGTACTTTTTGATGCTGTTGTTTCGGTTGAGGCTCCGGGAGCCTCTTATTAAAAAGGCCTAATGAAAAATAAGTGTACTGGGTGTCTTATCAATGTTTTTGTCGATTTACCGGTTGCAACTAATGATCTCTGTGTTTCTGAAATCAATGCCTTTCCTATAATCATTTTTTCAAAAGGATGCCATATGTCCTCTTTGCTGCTGCTGGTTTTGTCGACGGTCCTGGAGCCTCTGCTGCGCATAATAAATAAAAAAAATTAATTTAACTTGACTTAATAACTGAAGCATGACTTCAGGAGTCAGGTGTGGTCGTAGGTAGTGGTTGTTGCTAGCAGATTATTTTTATTGCAAATTGCAATTGCCACAGCGTGCATAAAATGTGCGTCACTAGTCCAAATTTTAATTTTTTTTTTCTCATTCAGGATTAGTTTGGGGTACGGCGCAATATTGGAAAGGCAAAAAACAGGTCTCGGTACCCGTTGATATAAGGGGTGACTACTAGTGCTTTTACCAGGCTCCTCTTGGATAGCCACAGAAAGTGTGAGTATGAATCCCAAAAAGAAAATTAAATTAAGGTTGAAAAATTACTCCTAAGTAAATTGTAAGACCTGGAGCTCCTCAAACACATGTCCTACCGCAACAGCTATAGGCTCCGCCCACCCAAATCTTACCTTTTTAATGCCAATTGATATTGCCACAGCTGGAACAACAGTAACTAACATGTGCGTCACAACAGTCTCCGAAGCTATTGTCGGATGTATACAAAAACAACAATAAAGAATTCCTTTTGGGGCGCAAAGAGATGGCTACCGGAACACTCCAGGAACTTCACAACAGTGGCTGTCTTGTGTTTCCGGTGATGTTGTAGACATCTGGGTAGTGTACAGGGAGGGCAAAAATCGTCTCCATCTCTGTGCACCACAGGACGTCCTTGTCATCCATAAGCACATGAAATTGCTGGCATTTTCGTTGCTTCAAGAAGTTCAGTTTTTGTGGTGATAGTACAGAATAAAATAAACTTTGGTTTCCTACCATACTCAAGACAATCTTGTAGTTCAAGCTTCGGACTTGCTGTGGAAAACAGTGGGCTGTCCATAGCAGGAAGATGATTTAGACAGAAGTAACGGGCTCTGATTGCAGGTGACACATGTTTATCGTCAATCATCAAAGGGGTTGCGTGCAGAATATGGCTGATGGCCCCTTATTCACATGTTTGTCCAGAGCAACAACATTTGCAAACAGCCAGAAGAGAGGTTGGTTCTCACCAGCCTTAAGTTGAGCTTCAATTACCAAATGCTGATATTCAAAAAATAGACAAACAGTGCCTTAAAAAACATATTTGCAATATGGATTCACCAGAGCAAGGTCATTGCAAGTATTTCCCACAATAACAAAATTAAAATGACACAACTCCGCAATCTTCCCCTTCACATTATTATTGTCACACTCCATTGTACTCCTATGCCCACCTCCCTGCTCTTGTTTTTGTTGAGGGTCCTGGAGCCTCTGCTAAAAAGGCCTATGGATAAATAAGTGTACTGGGTGTCTACTCAATGTTTTTTTCTATTTCACGGGTCATATAAATGATCTGTGGGATTCTAAAAACAATGCCTTTCCTGTAATCTATTATTCAAAAGGATGACATATGTCCTCTTTCATGCTGTTGTTTCTGTTGAGGCTCCGGGACCCTCGTATTAAAAAGGACTAAGGATAAAGAAGTGTACTGGGTGTCCAATCATTTTTTTTTCTATTTCACTGGTCATATAAATGATCTCTGTGTTTCTAAAATCTATGCCTTTCCTGTAATCTAATTTACAAAAGTATGCCATATGTCCTCTTTCCTGCTGCTGGTTTTGTCGAGGGTCCTGGAGCCTCTGCTGAGCATAAAAAAAAATAAAAAAATTTATTTAACTTGACTTAATAACTGAAGCATGACTTCAGGAGTCAGGTGTGGTTGTAGGTAGTGGTTGTTGTTAGCAGATTATTTTTATTGCAAATTGCAATTGCCACAGCGTGCATAAAATGTGCGTCACTAGTCCAAATTTTAAGGTTTTTTTTTCATTCAGGATTAGTTTGTGGACCGGCGCAATATTGGAAATGCAAAAAACAGGTCTCCGTACCCGTTGATATAAGGGGTGACTACTACTGCTTTTACCAGGCTCCTCTTGGATAGCCCCAGAAAGTGTGACTATGAATCCCAAAAAGAAAATTAAATTAAGGTTGAAAACTAACTCCAAAGTAACTTGTAAGACCTGGAGCTCCTCAAACACACGTCCTACCGCAACAGCTATAGGCTCCGCCACCCACAAATCTTAACTTTTTCATGCCAATTGATATTGCCACAGCTGGAACAACAGTAAATAACATGTGCGTCACAACAGTCTCCGAAGCTGTTGTCGGATGTATACAAAAACACTGATAAAGTATTCCTTTAGGAGCGCAAAGAGATGGCTACCGGAACACTCCAGGAACTTCACAAGAGTGGCTGTATTGTGTTTCTGGTGATGTTTGAGACATCTGGGTAGTGTACAGGGAGGGCAAAAATCGTCTCCATCTCTGTGCACCACAGGACAGGACGTCCTTGTCATCCATAAGCACATGAAATTGCTGGCATTTTCGTTGCTTCAAGAAGTTCATTTTTTGTGGTGATAGATAGTACAGAATTAAATAAACTTTGGTTTCCTACCATACTCAAGACAATCTTGTATTTCAATATTCGTACTTGCTGTGGGAAAGAGTGGCCTGTCCATACCAGGAAGATGATTTAGACAGAAGTAACGAGCTCTGCTTGCAGGTGACACATGTTTATCGTCAATCATCAAAGGGGTTGCGTGCAAAATATGGCTGATGGCCCCTTATTCACATGTTTGTCCAGAGCCACAACATTTGCAAACAGCCAGAAGAAAGGTCGTTTCTCACCAGCCTTAAGTTGAGCTTCATTTACCAAATGCTGATATTCAAAAAAATAGACAAACAGTGCCTTAAATAACACATTTGCGATATGGATTCACCAGAGCAAGGTCATTGCAAGTACTAAGTTCCCACGATAGCAAAATTAAAATGCCACAACTATGCAATCTTCACCTTCAGATTATTATTGTCACACTCCATTGTACTCCTATGCCCAGCTCCCTGCTCTTCTTTTTGTTAAGGGTCCTGGAGCCTCTGCTGAAAAGGCCTATGGATAATAAAGTGTACTGGGTGTCTGTTCAATGTTTTTTTTTATTTCCCGGTTGCAAGTAATTATCTCAGTGTTTCTAAAATCAATGCCTTTACTGTAATCTTTTATTCAAAAGGATGACATATCTCCTCTTTCATGCTGTTGTTTCGGTTGAGGCTCCGGGACCCTCGTATTAAAAAGGCCTGAGCATAAATAAGTGTCACGGCTGTGTAATCAATGTTTTTTTCTAATTTCACGGTTGCAAATAATGATCTGTGGGTTTCTAAAATCAATGCCTTTACTGTAATCTTTTATTCAAAAGGATGACATATCTCCTCTTTCATGCTGTTTCGGTTGAGGCTCCAGGACCCTCTTATTAAAAAGGCCTGAGCATAAATAAGTGTCACGGCTGTCTAATGAATGTTTTTTTCTAATTTCACGGTTGCAAATAATGATCTGTGGGTTTCTAAAATCAATGCCTTTACTGTAATCTTTTATTCAAAAGGATGACATATCTCCTCTTTCATGCTGTTGTTTCGGTTGAGGCTCCGGGACCCTCGTATTAAAAAGGCCTGAGCATAAATAAGTGTCACGGCTGTGTAATCAATGTTTTTTTCTAATTTCACGGTTGCAAATAATGATCTGTGGGTTTCTAAAATCAATGCCTTTACTGTAATCTTTTATTCAAAAGGATGACATATCTCCTCTTTCATGCTGTTGTTTCGGTTGAGGCTCCGGGACCCTCGTATTAAAAAGGCCTGAGCATAAATAAGTGTCACGGCTGTGTAATCAATGTTTTTTTCAAATTTCACGGTTGCAAATAATGATCTGTGGGTTTCTAAAATCAATGCCTTTACTGTAATCTTTTATTCAAAAGGATGACATATCTCCTCTTTCATGCTGTTGTTTCGGTTGAGGCTCCGGGACCCTCGTATTAAAAAGGCCTGAGGATAAATAATTGTGTAACGGGTATCTAATGAATTTTTTTTTTATTTCACGGGTCATATAAATGATCTCTGGGATTCTAAAATCAATGCCTTTCCTGTAATCTATTATTCAAAAGGATGACAGTACTACCAAAATACAGCCAATGAAGGGCCTTAGGAAGACTGGGCCAAGCTTGGATTGTAGTATTTGGTTAGGCTAATCCTGATGGCCATGTAGACCACCACCACCGAGAGTCCTGGAAGTAACAGGGATGATGAGATGAAAGAGCTAAGAATAGTAGAACTTGAAACAACAGAGTTAGCCATGGGTGTTAGTGCAAAACCGCTTGGCTTTTTTTTGGCTTTGGGTGCAGCTATTCATGCAGGCCATATAGAGCTGACAACATTCGGTGTCGTATCAGCTATTAAACTAATAAGAACAGCACTACCAAAATACAGCCAATGAAGGGCCTTAGGAAGACTGGGCCAAGGTTGGATTGTACTATTTGGTTAGGCTAATCCTGATGGCCATGTAGACCACCACCACCGAGAGTCCTGGAAGTAACAGGGATGATGAGATGAAAGAGCTAAGAATAGTAGAACTTGAAACAACAGAGTTAGCCATGGGTGTTAGTGCAAAACCGCTTGGCTTTTTTTTGGCTTTGGGTGCGGCTATTCATATAGAGCTGACAACATTCGGTGTCGTATCAGCTATTAAACTAATAAGAACAGTACTACCAAAATACAGCCAATGAAGGGCCTTAGGAAGACTGAGCCAAGGTTGGATTGTAGTATTTGGTTAGGCTAATCATGATGGCCATGTAGACCACCATGTAGTAATAAGAACAGTACTACCAAAATACAGCCAATGAAGGGCCTTAGGAAGACTGAGCCAAGGTTGGATTGTAGTATTTGGTTAGGCTAATCATGATGGCCATGTAGACCACCACCACCGAGAGTCCTGGAAGTAACAGGGATGATGAGATGAAAGTGCTAAGAATAGTACTACTTGAAACAACAGAGTTAGCCATGGGTGTTAATCCAAGACCGCTTGGATTTATTTTTGTATTGGGTGCAGCTAATCATGCAGGCCATATAGAGCTGACAACATTCGGTGTTGTATCAGCTATAAAAATAATAAGAACTGTACTATCAAAATACAGACAATGAAGGGCCTATGATGACTGAGCAAAGGTTGGATTGTAGTATTTTGTTCGGCTAATCATGATGGCCATGTAGACCGCCCGTAACAGGGATTAAAGTGTTAAGAATAGTACTAATTGAAACAACAGAGTTAGCCATGGGTGTTAGTCTAAGACCACTCTGCTTTTTTTTGGCTTTGGGTGCAGCTAATCATGAAGGCCAGATAGACCTGCCACCATTTAGTGTTGTAACAGGTATGAAAATGCAAAGAACAGTACTACTTAACACAACCTACTTACCATGGGTCCCAGAGCATATGTTTGGTTGTTATATTTTGTAAGGGTAATCATGCAGGCCATATAGACCTCCACCGATAGGGTGAGTATGAGTAACAGCTATTAAAATGCGAAGGACATTACTAATTAACACAACATAGTTACCATGGGTCGCCGACCAAGAGCAGATGTCTTATTATTATATTTTGTATGGGTAATCATCCAGGCCGTATACACCTCACCAAATAGGGGGAGTTACAGAGATTAAAGTGCTAAGAATGGTAGTACTTAAAACACAACCTTGTTAAAATAGGTAGCAGACCACATGTCTTATTATTATAATTTTTCAGGTTAATCTGGCAGGCCATATAGAACTCCCCCAATAGGGGGGGGGGACAGGGATTAAAGTGCTAAGAAAAGTTCTAATTGACACAAGCTAGTTGGGTCCAAGAACACATGTTTGATTATTAGAATTTATTAGGGTAATTATATATCTAACAAATCTATCTATTTCTCTTCTATCGATTCTATCTAACTATCAATCTATGTATATCTATCTATCCTATCTATCACTATCAATCTATCTTCTGTCCGGGATGTTTTGAGACAGCCACTTTGGGAATGTTAGTTGATTTAGACCCATTATGGCTTAAAAGCAGACTCTGCATCAACTATGTAATTTTCCATGGGAGTTTTGCCAGGGATCCCCCTCCAGCATGCAACAGTCCAGGTGTTAGTCCCCTTGAAACAACTTTTCCATCACTATTGTGGCCAGAAAGAGTCCTTGTAGGTTTTAAAGTTCGCCTGCCTATTGAATTCAATGGCGGTTCGCGAGGTTCGCGCGTTCGCAAACAATACCGGAAGTTCGAGTCCGCGGTTCGCGAACCGAAAATTTTAGGTTCGCGACATCACTAGTGTACATTGGTTTTGATAACTTGTGTGTAAAATTGCTTCCCCATGCGGTTGAGTTTGGGCCTACTCCGGCATCGACCTTAAGGGGCGGGGCTTATTTTTGCGCGCTCAGATGCGCACTTCCTTCAGACTAGGCAGCAGCAAGCGGTAACTCCGGTAGCTCCTGGACAGTGTATCTCTGGTCCGGAGTGTTGGAAAGTTGTTTTGAAGTACCCTGGGGGCAGGTAGGTGCAGAGGGTATTTTTGATTGTAAACTGATAATTTGTTGATCTAAGTACTTTAGAGCCTTATTTCTCCCCTTACTACTGGGATGCAGTAATTTTTGGATAAACCAACGAGTTTAAGTTAAATTTGGAGATAATTTAACGTTATTTAAGCAGTTTTGGAAAAATTGTTCACTTTTTACAGGCGCAGTACATGTTTTTCGAAAGTTTATTTTAAGCAATAAATAAAGTGTTTAAACAACTTCTGTGGTTATTACTAGTATGTTCAAACATTTCTGACATGGAGGAATCTGAATCTCATTGTTCTATGTGTTTAGAAGCTATTGTGGAACCCCCTCTAACATTGTGTAACTCTTGTACTGAAAGAGCCTTACATTGTAAAGACCATATTTTAGGTCAAGAAAGTGTGCCTAAGGATGATTCTCAGTCTGAAGAGAATCAGGATATGCCATCCAATTCTCCCCAAGTGTCACAAACTTTAACGCCCACACAAACGACGCCAAGTACTTCTATTGCGTCTAATTCCTTTACTCTGCAGGAGATGGCTGCAGTTATGTCAACTACCCTTACAGTGGTATTATCTAAATTACCAGTGTTGCAAGGTAAACGCAGTAGGTCAGGTATTAATGTAAATACTGAATCCTCTGATGCTTTATTAGCTATTTCCAATGTACCCTCACAGTGTTCTGAGTTGGGGGTCAGGGAATTACTGTCTGAGGGTGAAATTTCAGACTCAGGGAATGTTTTACCTCAGACAGATTTGAACGCTATGTCCTTTAAATTTAAGCTTGAACACCTCCGCCTGTTACTTCGGGAGGTTTTAGCAACTCTGGATGATTGGGACCCTATTGTAATACCACCAGAGAAATTGTGTAAGATGGATAAATATCTAGAAGTACCTATTTACACTGATGTTCTTCCGGTTCCTAAGAGAATTTCAGAAATTATAAAAAAGGAATGGGATAGACCATGTATACCGTTTTCTCCCCCTCCTACCTAATTTTAAGAAAATGTTTCCCATATCAGACACCAATCGGGACTCATGGCAAACGGTCCCTAAGGTAGAGGGAGCCATATCTACCCTAGCTAAGCATACAACTATACTCATTGAGGACAGTTTTGCTTTCAAGGACCCTATGGATAAAAAATTAGAGGGTCTACTAAAGAAATTATTTATTAATCAGGGTTTTCTTTTACAACCTACGGCTTGCATTGTTCCAATAACTACTGCAGCAGCTTTTTGGTTTGAGGCTCTAGAAGAGTCTCTTAAGGTTGAGACCCCATTAGATGACATTTTGGATAGAACTAAGGCTCTCAAGCTAGCTAATTCCTTTATTACTGATGCCGCTTTTCAAATTGCTAAATTAGCGGCGAATAATGCAGGCTTTGGTATCCTAGCACGTAGAGCGTTGTGGCTCAAATCTTGGTCTGCTGATATCTCATCAAAGACTAAACTTTTAGCTATTCCTTTTAAAGGTAAAACCCTTTTTGGGCCTGAATTTATGACATTACAGGAGGTAAAGGCCATGCCCTACCTCAGGATAAGTCTGTTAAGATGAGGGGTAAACAAAATAATTGTCGCTCCTTTCGGAACTTTAAAGAAGGACCCTCCGCTTCCTCTTCTTGCACAAAGCAGGA
Organism: Bombina bombina; assembly: GCF_027579735.1. Classification (NCBI taxonomy): domain Eukaryota; kingdom Metazoa; phylum Chordata; class Amphibia; order Anura; family Bombinatoridae; genus Bombina; species Bombina bombina. The sequence continues at coordinate 863,109,938 of NC_069504.1, read as the reverse complement.
AGGGAATTTTACCCAATCTAAGTCAGTCTGGAGACCCAACCAGAACTGTAATAAAGGTAAACAATCCAAAAAGACCGCTGCTTCTACTGAAACAGCATGAAGGGGCGGCCCCCGATCCGGGACCGGATCTAGTAGGGGGCAGACTCTCTTTCTTCGCCCAGGCTTGGGCAAGAGATGTTCAGGACCTCTGGGCACTAGAAATAGTGACCCACGGTTATCAATTGGAATTCAAGGACTTTCTCCCAAGAGGGAGATTTCATCTTTCAAGATTATCTGCAAACCAGATAAAAAGAGAGGCATTCTTACGCTGTGTAAAAGATCTTTTCTTTTGCAAAGATATGACGAGTCCACGGATTTTCATCCTTACTTGTGGGATATTAACCTCCTGCTAACAGGAAGTGGCAAAGAGCACCACAGCAGAGCTGTATATATAGCTCCTCCCTTCCCCTCGATCTCCAGTCATTCTCTTTGCCTGTGTTATACTAGGAAGACATGGTAAAGTGAAGTGTTAGTTTTAGTTTCTTCAATCAAGAACTTTATTTTAAATGGTACCGGTGAGTACTATTTTCCTCAGGGGGATATGGAAGAAGATTTCTGCCCTGAGGTTTGATGATCTGAGCATTTGTAACTAAGATCCACGCTGGTTCCCACAAGACTTCTGAAGGTAACCATGAGACATCTTCAGTGTGGAGACCGGTTTCATGCGACAAGCAGCATTAAGGTATGTGCAGCCTTTTTTTCTGAGGAGACTTGGTGTATCAGAACTGGCTGGCATTATTTCCCTGTATGGGAATGGGGTAAGCAGTAAAACCTATTTTAATAAGAGGGGTGTTACTGGAGTCCCTATTTTATATTCATCATTAGTTGATATTTGGGCATTATGTGACATGGGAGACAATCTAAAAAACAATGTTTTATGTTTTTTATTTTTGGCACTTAAAACTTATTGGTTTTATGCTTGAGGGTTATATTGTGTGTGTATTTTTACTTAAGTGCAAAACTGCATTTCCATGCGGTGTTGTTTGGGCCTACTCTGACTTTTGACCTTAAGGGGCGGAGCCTATTTTGGTGCAATTTCTTCAGACTTAGCAGCAGCAAACAGTAACTAGGTGGCTCCTGGACTGTGTAGCTGGTCTGAAGGGTTGGAAACTTGATTCGAAGTACCCTGGGAGCAGGTAGGCGCCACAGAGGTGCAGAGTGTATTTGTATCTATCTTTTGACTACATGTTGATATAAGTACTTCTAAAGCCTTATTTCTGCCCTTGCTTCTGGGTGCAGTAATTTTTGGATTAACCGACGATATTAAGTTAAATTTGGGAATAATTTAACGTTTTTTGTGCATTTTGGAAAAATTGTTCATTTTTTCTTTTCTTAAAGGCACAGTATACGTTTTTTCTGATGTTTATTTTATGCTATAAATAAGTGTTTAAACGACTTGTGTGGTATTACTAGTCTGTTCAATATGTCTGACATTGAGGTTTCTCATTGTTCTATGTGTTTAGAAGCTATTGTGCAACCCCCTCTAACATTGTGTAACTTTTGTACTGAAAGGGCTTTACAATGTAAAAGGCATATTTTAGATAAAGTAAGTGTGCCTAGGGATGATTCTCAGTCTGAAGAGAATCAGGATATGCCATCCAATTCTCCCCAAGTGTCACAACCTTTTATGCCCACACAAGCGATGCCTAGTACTTCTAGTGCGTCTAATTCCTTTACTCTGCAGGAGATGGCTGCAGTTATGTCAACTACCCTTACAGAGGTATTGTCTAAATTACCAGTGTTGCAGGGTAAACGCAGTAGGTTAAGTATTAATGTAAATACTGAATCCTCTGATGCTTTATTAGCTATTTCCGATGTTCCCTCACAGTGCTCTGAGTTGGGGATCAGGGAATTACTGTCTGAGAAAGAAATTTCTGATTCAGGGAATGTTTTGCCTCAGACAGATTCGGATGCTATGTCATTTAAAATTTAAGCTTGAACACCTCCGCCTGTTGCTTAGGGAGGTTTTAGCGATTGTGATCCTATTGTAATTCCTCCAGAGAAATTGTGTAAAATGGATAAATATTTGGAAGTTCCTACTTACACTGATGTTTTTCCGGTTCCTAAGAGAATTTCGGAAATTATTAGTAAGGAATGGGATAGACCAGGTATACCGTTTTCTCCCTCTCCTAATTTTAAGAAAATGTTTCCTATATCAGATACCATTCGGGACTCATGGCAAATGGTCCCTAAGGTAGAGGGAGCTATATCTTCCCTAGCTAAGCGTACTACTATACCCATTGAAGATAGTTGTGCTTTCAAGGATCCTATGGATAAGAAATTAGAGGGTCTACTTAAGAAATTATTTGTTAATCAGGGATTTCTTTTACAACCTACGGCTTGCATTGTTCCAGTAACTACTGCAGCAGCTTTTTGGTTTGAGGCTCTAGAAGAGTCTCTTAAGGTTGAGACTCCATTAGATTACATTCTAGATAGAATTAAGGCTCTTAAGCTAGCTAGTTCTTTTATTACTGATGCCGCTTTTCAAATTGTTAAATTAGCGGCAAAAAATGCAGGATTTGCTATTTTAGCACATAGAGCATTCTGGCTCAAATCTTGGTCTGCTGATGTGTCATCAAAACATAAGCTTTTAGCTATTCCCTTTAAAGGTAAGACCCTTTTTGGACCAGAATTGAAGGAGATCATTTCTGATATTACAGGAGTTAAGGGCCATGCCCTACCTCAGGATAGGTCTGTTAAAATGAGGGGTAAACAGAATAATTTTCATTTCTTTCGGAACTTTAAAGGAGGACCCCCGCTTCTTCTTCTTCCACAAAGCAGCATGAAGGGGTGGCCCCCGATCCGGGACCGGATCTAGTAGGGGGCAGACTTTCTTTCTTTGCTCAGGCTTGGGCAAGAGATGTTCAGGATTCCTGGGCACTAGAAATAGTGACCCACGGTTATCAATTGGAGTTCATGGATTTTCTCCCAAGAGGGAGATTTCATCTTTCAAAATTATCTGCAAACCAGATAAAGAGAGAGGCGTTCTTACGCTGTGTAAAAGACCTTTTTACTATGGAAGTAATCTGTCCTGTTCCAAAATTGCAACAGGGACAGGGGTTTTACTCAAACCTATTTGTGGTCCCCAAAAAAGAGGGAACGTTTAGACCCATTTTTGACCTCAAGTGTCTAAACAAATTTCTAAGAGTTCCATCATTCAAGATGGAGACAATTCAAACAATTTTGACAATGATCCAGGAGGGTCAATATATGACTACCGTGGAGTTGAAGGATGCTTACCTTCATATTCCAATCCACGAAGATCATCATCGGTTTCTAAGGTTTGCCTTCTTGGACAAACATTATCAGTTCGTGGCTCTTCCTTTCGGGTTGGCCACAGCACCCAGAATCTTCACAAAGGTTCTAGGGTCTCTTTTGGCGGTTCTCAGACCGCAAGGGATAGCGGTGGCGCCTTATCTGGATGATATTCTGATTCAGGCGTCAACATATCATCTGACAAAATCTCACACGGACACAGTGTTGTCTTTTCTGAGAACTCACGACTGGAAGGTGAACATAGAGAAGAGTTCACTTTTTCCACAGACAAGGGTTCCTTTCTTGGGAACTCTGATAGACTCGGTAGCCATGAAAGTATTTCTGATGGAGGTCAGAAAATCAAAGATTTTGAATGCTTGCTGAGCACTTCTGTCCATTCCTCGGCCATCAGTGGCTCAGTGTATGGAGGTAATTGGATTAATGGTAGCGGCAATGGACATTGTACCGTTTGCCTGCATTCATCTCAGACCACTGCAACTGTGCATGCTCGGTCAGTGGAATGGGGATTATGCAGATTTATCTCCAAAGATAATTCTGGATCAAGAGACCAGAAACTCTCTTCTTTGGTGGCTGTCGCCAGATAATCTGTCCCAGGGGACTTGTTTCCGCAAACCCTTGTGGGTGATAGTGACAACCAGGCTCATGGTGTTTGGACTCAGGTGGAGTCTCTACTTCCAATCAATATTCTGGAAATGAGAGCAATATTCAATGCGCTTCAGGCGTAATTTGTCCAGTTCCAAGATTGGAACAGGGACCGGGGTTCTACTCAAATCTATTTGTGGTTCCCAAAAAAGAGGGAACTTTCAGACCCATCTTAGACCTCAAGTGTCTAAACAAGTTTCTCAGAGTTCCATCATTCAAGATGGAGACTATACGAACAATTTTACCAATGATCCAGGAGGGTCAATATATGACTACCGTGGACTTGAAGGATGCTTACCTTCACATTCCTATCCACAAAGATCATCATCAGTTTCTAAGGTTTGCCTTCTTGGACAAACATTATCAGTTTGTGGCTCTTCCCTTTGGATTAGCCACAGCACCCAGAATCTTCACAAAGGTTTTAGGGTCTCTTTTTGGCAGTTCTCAGACCATGAGGCATAGCCGTGGTGCCTTATCTGGATGATATTCTGATCCAGGCATCAACATATCATCTGACAAAATCTCACACGGACACAGTGTTGTCTTTTCTGAGAACTCACGGTTGGAAGGTGAACATAGAGAAAAGTTCACTTGTTCCACAGACAAGGGTTCTTTTCTTGGGAACTATGATAGACTCAGTAGCCATGAAAATATTTCTGATGGACGTCAGAAAATCAAAGATTTTAAATACTTGCCGAGCACTTCAGTCCATTCCTCGGCCATCAGTGGCTCAGTGTATGGAGGTCATTGGATTAATGGTAGCGGCAATGTACATCATTCCGTTTGCTCGCTGTCATCTCAGACCGCTGCAGCTGTGCATGCTCGGACAGTGGAATGGGGATTATGCGGATTTATCTCCTCAGATAAATCTAGATCAAGAAACCAGAGACTCTCTTCTTTGGTGGTTGTTGCTGGATCATCTGTCCCAGGGGACTTGTTTCCGCAGACCCTCGTGGGTAATAGTGACAACGAACGCCAGCCTTCTGGGCTGGGGTGCAGTCTGGAATTCCCTTAAGGCTCAGGGTGTTTGGACTCAGGTGGAGTCTCTACTTCCAATCAATATTCTGGAACTGAGAGCAATATTCACTGCGCTTCAGGCTTGGCCTCAGTTGGCTTCGGCCAAATTCATCAGACTCCAGTCGGACAACATCATGACTGTGGCCTATATCAATAATCAGGGGGGTACAAGGAGTTCCTTAGCGATGAGAGAGGTATCCAAGATAATCCATTGGGTGGAGGACCTCTCTTGTCATCTGTCAGCAATCTATATCCCAGGAGTAGAGAACTGGGAAGCGGATTTTCTAAGCCGATAGACCTTTCATCCGGTGGAGTGGGAACTCCACCAGGAGGTATTTGCCTCATTGATTCTCCAATGGGGCAAACCGGAATTGGATCTGATGGCATCTCGACAGAATGCCAAGCTTCCAAGATACGGATCCAGGTCGAGGGATCCCCAGGCCGAACTGATAGATGCCTTGGCAGTGCCTTGGTCGTTCAGCCTAGCTTATGTGTTTCCACCGTTTCCTCTCCTCCCACGCGTGATTGCTCGAATCAAACAGGAGAGAGCTTCAGTGATCCTGATAGCGCCTGCGTGGCCATACAGGACTTGGTATGCGGATCTAGTGGACATGTCCTCTCTACCACCGTGGAAACTTCCTTTGAGACAGGACCTTCTCATTCAAGGTCCTTTCCAACATCCAAATTTCTCTGCAGCTGACTGTGTGGAGATTGAACGCTTGATTTTATCGAAGCGAGGATTTTCTGATTCGGTTATCAGTACTTTGATACAGGCTAGAAAGCCTGTCACTAGAAAGATCTATCAAAAGATATGGCGTAAATATATTTATTGGTGTGAATCCAAGGGCTACTCAAGGAGTAAAGTTAGGATTCCTAGGATTCTGTCCTTTCTCCAAGAAGGACAAATTTTTGCGTTGTCAATTTTGTTTCACAAACGTTTGGCAGATGTACCAGATGTTCAGTCTTTTTGTCAGGCTCTAACCAGAATTAAGCCTGTATTTAGACCAATTATTCCTCCCTGGAGTTTGAATTTAGTTCTTCCAGTTCTTCAAGGGGTTCCGTTTGAACCTATGCATTCCATAGATATTAAATTCTGTTTTTGGTTGCTATTTCTTCTGCTCGAATAGTTTCTGAGCTTTCAGAGTTACAGTGTGATTCGCCTTATCTCATATTTCATTCTGATAAGGTGGTTTTACGTACCAAACCTGGTTTTCTTCCTAAGGTTGTTTCGAATAAGAATATTAATCAGGAAATTATTGTTCCTTCATTGTGTCCTAATCCTTCTAAGAAGGAGTGTCTGTTACATAACCTGGACGTGGTCCGTGCCTTAAAGTTTTACTTACAGGCAACTAAGGATTTCCGTCAATCATCTTTATTGTTCATTTTTTATTCTGGAAAGCGTAGGGGTCAGAAAGCTACAGCTACCTCTCTTTCTTTTTGGCTGAGAAGTATCATCTGCCTGGCATATGAGACTGCTGGACAGCAGCCTCCTGAAAGAATTACGTCTCATTCTACTAGGGCTGTGGCTTCCACATGGGCATTTAAAAAACGATGCATCTGGGGGGGCGGAGCTAGCCACGCAGGATGATGGCTGCCTTTTGAAAGAGCTCTCATCTCCAACTCCAGCTTAAAGCTCTCTAACAGCATGCAAACCCCCTCACACCCCTTCTAAACCCTATAGGGAACATCATGAAAGATCCTTTTTTATACCCAGCATAGTTTCAAGGAGGCACAGGACCTACAATCTAACTCCCTCAGCCCTGCAACTCGCAAACGCATCTCTTATAAATATACTGTGGAGGCCTCATCCCTGGTCCCCCACAGCACTTGCCTGCCCACCAGCGGACCCAAAGCCCAGCCTGCATCCGACACCGGTCATCTACTGAGAGAGGTGCGTACCGGACTCACCCGCTATCGCTCACACTGCCGCTCCTCTGCTCGCCATCTTCCCACCACGTGGCCTACTGCATTTCTCCTACGGAGGCCTGGGACAGTTTGTCTACAACACTACAGCAGCGGCGGCGGCCTCAAGGACTCCTCTCGCAGTGAGTAGCGGTCTGTACACACTCCTGACACGCACCCTCTCCTAGAATCCGCACACAGGAGGCAAAATAAGGCTCTCATCGGAGTGCAGTGCTGACAGGGGCACTTCTCCTCAGAGGTTCATAGGCACGAACTGGGGTACTTATATAATAGTATTAGATTAGCGCCCTCCACAGACTTTTACTGCAGGGAATAAAAACTGACTGTTTTCTCCTCCTTACAACCTGCTTGGCCTACCACTGAAATATCTCTCTGCGGCACAGGCTCTGATCCCTGCAGCAGACAGGGCTGGTTGACATCTGGTTGGTTCATCCTTATTTACTGTTTATTTTAGTTTAACCACATACAGCTACATCATTGGCCATTTATGTAATGCCTTGCAAAAGTCAGGCCAAGTCTGAAAAAATGAATTCCACTAAAACCCTCAGCCATTACCTTAAACCCTCAGGGGCCTCAACACCCATTTGCTCAGAGGATGATTTAACCTCTTCAACACCTACTTCAGGCACCCCCCTACCTGCAGAAACACCTTCTAGCATGTTTGTCACTAAAACTGACATTCTACATCTTTCTTCTAAGGAAGATATTAAAGAAATCCTGCAGGAAATGAGAAATCTTTTTGGCGACTTGCGTAAAGACATGGGGGAGCTCGACCAGAGAGTGATAACCCTAGAGGAGAGACAAGAGTCCATAGAAAGTACATTCCAACAGACTTCAATTCATATTTCAGAACAGGACCGCAAGATTAATGCCATGGCCGACAAACTTGAAGACCTTGAAAATAGGTGTCGACGCAATAATCTGAGAATCCGGGGTGTATCAGAGACAGTCATAGAGGGATATTTACAAGCTCTTTTCAAAGTTATAAGAGACAATCCAACTGCAGAGAATATGCCTATTGAAAGAGCACACAGGGCAGTAAGACCCAAACCTCCTTCCAAAGCCCCACCCAGGGACATTATAGTTAAATTTTCAAGGTATAAAGATAAAGAAGAGCTCCTCCGGTGCGCAAGATCAAAGCACCCTATTTTTCATACTGGCGAGGAAATCTCTCTGTTTTCTGACCTATCTCAGGCAACCCTCCAGAAACGGCGAGAACTCGCACCTATTACAGCGGCCCTGAGAGATCGCAAAATACAGTACAGATGGGGGTTTCCAGTATCCTTGATAGTTTTAAATAACAACAAAACACTGATTTACAGACCTGGAGACGACATTCAATCTTTCTACAATGAACTCTCCATACCACACATCGAGACAGCAGCCGCTGGCGCCATTCATCTCCCCTCGGGATCTTCATCGGCTTTGAGGCCTCCTACTGCAAGTGATGACCCTCACTAAAGCGGCCTTTCATCTACTCCTACACGAATCCTGACCCCTGGATCTATTCATACAGGAGCGACATTGCCTTGAAAAAACCCCAGACAGGGGGATAACCCTACAGAAATAAGGGACTCATTGACTCCCTCCACAATGGGGGCTGTATCCTTTTGAAAATGTTTGTAACTGTTGGTTTATTATGTTGCATGAGTACTGTTTGCCAATGTTTTAGAACATATAAGCATAAATGTGTTAATGTTCAGGCTTGTTCACTTTGCCTGTTGTTCGATTTTGTTTCTTTCCTAGGTTCAGAATACCGAACAATATCTTGTTTTACTATTGTGTATGTTCCAATGTATAAATATGCAACAGGATTGAGTAAAGGTTGTTGATATTCTTTAAACCCCACTAACCACTATGATTCACTTTCCTATTTGAAATTAAAAAATTTAGGAACAAACCAATTTCCCTAGCACCACCAATATAGTACGCACCTCCCAACATGGGAGATGTACCTAGCTCTTACGGCTTCACATACAACCAGATTCCACTAAACTCCTCTAGGAACAAAGTTCTGGAACACGTTTGAAAGAGATATTACAGAATACTTCTCACTAAACAGTAACTCCACTACATCTCTCCAATGCGAGTGGGAGGCACATAAAACTGTAATGCGGGGTATGTTTATTAAACAAAAAGCCAAGATCCTCAGACAGTCCAGAGAGAACCACTCACAACTCCTAGATAGAATCAGCACACTAGAAAGGGCACACAAGCAGGACATAACCAATGATGGTCTCAAGCACGACCTCCTTCAAGCTAGATCAGACCTCAAAACCCACCTGACAACTATATACCAGCATAACGCCCTCTGCTTGAGACAACACTTTTATGGCGGCGACAAACCAGGTAAACTCCTGGCTAGGTGCTTACGAAGGAGGCAACTGGCCTCCTACATTCATACTTTACAATCCCCAGATGGTTCTACAATCAAATGCAACAAACAGATCGCATCCACTTTCAGACAATATTACAATTCGTTATACAATATTCCAAACATAGATATCTCTCAGCCAGCAGATAAGCCCCATATAGCATTCAGGGAACATCTTGACACTTATTTCCAAGGCCTAGGTTTACCTACATTAGATGAGGCAGGCAGGGACCACCTTACCCTGCCCATTACACTAGAAGAAATCCACCAACCTATCAAGGACTCCCCAGCGGGAAAGAGTCCTGGGCCGGATGGCTACTCGATGGGGTACTATAAGAAATTCTCGGAAGTATTAGCCCCTCATCTCCTAACACTATTTAATGACCTGCGAAATGACCCCACTCTATCTAGAGGCCTCCTAGAGACACACATAACTGTGATCCCTAAACAAGGTAAACCCCCTACATCCCCTGCAAACTTTAGACCCATCTCTTTAATAAACACAGGCATGAAAATCCTTGCTAAAGTGCTTGCTAACAGGTTAAATAAATATCTCCCCAGCCTGATATCCTGCGACCAAGCCGGGTTTATACCCGGCCGAGAAGCTCGTGATAATGTTATCAAAACTATTCAACTAATAAACTATGCCAAGGCGTCAAACAAGCCCCTGGTCCTCCTCTCAACCGACGCGGAGAAGGCCTTCGACCGTGTTCGTTGGCCTTTCCTGCGGAGGTCTATGAGTTAAATGGGAATCCCTGAATCCTTTCTGAATATGACCTTTGCCTTATATTCCAATCCTAACGCTAAGATCAGGGTGAATAATACCTTATCAGAGTCCTTTTCCATCAATAATGGTACCAGACAGGGCTGCCCGCTGTCCCCTCTTCTCTTTGCCATCTCTATCGAAGTCTTAGCACAAAAGGTCAGAAATAACACCATTAAAGGACTCAAGATAGGTCAACTTGAACATAAACAGGCGCTCTACGCCGACGATATCCTTTTTTCCCTAACAGAAGCAGAAAATTCTATCCCAGAACTGTTGTCAGAGTTGGACGCATATGGCAAGGTTTCTAACTTTAAACTGAATATATCGAAGTCCGAAATCCTAAACATCAACGCCCCCCCTCAAATACTACATCACATTTGAGATACATATGGAGTTCCCCTGGCCCGACACAAATTAAAATACCTTGGGATACAATTGACTACACTAACTCATGATCTAATCAAATATAACTATAGCTCTTTAAAAGCTGACATTGCGTGAGACTTATCCTCTTGGCGCAATAAACCCATCTCCTGGCTGGGTAGGATTAGAGTGGTGAAAATGAATGTTCTCCCTCTGATCCTCTACCTGATGCAAGCCCTTCCTATTCCTCTCCATGATAGCTACATTACACAACTACAAAGGGTTATGGAACAATTTATATGGGCAGGCACGAAACCAAGAGTCCAAAAGAAAACACAATATTTACCAAGAGATAGTGGTGGGCTGGGGATTCCTAACCTCATGGCCTACAAATACGCAATTGCACTTAGACATGTGGTGGAATGGGCACACAACACTGACAATAAGATGTGGATCTGACTTGACAGAGACTCCTCTCGCAGTGAGTAGCGGTCTGTACACACTCCTGACACGCACCCTCTCCTAGAATCCGCACACAGGAGGCAAAATAAGGCTCTCATCGGAGTGCAGTGCTGACAGGGGCACTTCTCCTCAGAGGTTCATAGGCACGAACTGGGGTACTTATATAATAGTATTAGATTAGCGCCCTCCACAGACTTTTACTGCAGGGAATAAAAACGGACTGTTTTCTCCTCCTTACAACCTGCTTGGCCTACCACTGAAATATCTCTCTGCGGCACAGGCTCTGATCCCTGCAGCAGACAGGGCTGGTTGACATCTGGTTGGTTCATCCTTATTTACTGTTTATTTTAGTTTAACCACATACAGCTACATCATTGGCCATTTATGTAATGCCTTGCAAAAGTCAGGCCAAGTCTGAAAAAATGAATTCCACTAAAACCCTCAGCCATTACCTTAAACCCTCAGGGGCCTCAACACCCATTTGCTCAGAGGATGATTTAACCTCTTCAACACCTACTTCAGGCACCCCCCTACCTGCAGAAACACCTTCTAGCATGTTTGTCACTAAAACTGACATTCTACATCTTTCTTCTAAGGAAGATATTAAAGAAATCCTGCAGGAAATGAGAAATCTTTTTGGCGACTTGCGTAAAGACATGGGGGAGCTCGACCAGAGAGTGATAACCCTAGAGGAGAGACAAGAGTCCATAGAAAGTACATTCCAACAGACTTCAATTCATATTTCAGAACAGGACCGCAAGATTAATGCCATGGCCGACAAACTTGAAGACCTTGAAAATAGGTGTCGACGCAATAATCTGAGAATCCGGGGTGTATCAGAGACAGTCATAGAGGGATATTTACAAGCTCTTTTCAAAGTTATAAGAGACAATCCAACTGCAGAGAATATGCCTATTGAAAGAGCACACAGGGCAGTAAGACCCAAACCTCCTTCCAAAGCCCCACCCAGGGACATTATAGTTAAATTTTCAAGGTATAAAGATAAAGAAGAGCTCCTCCGGTGCGCAAGATCAAAGCACCCTATTTTTCATACTGGCGAGGAAATCTCTCTGTTTTCTGACCTATCTCAGGCAACCCTCCAGAAACGGCGAGAACTCGCACCTATTACAGCGGCCCTGAGAGATCGCAAAATACAGTACAGATGGGGGTTTCCAGTATCCTTGATAGTTTTAAATAACAACAAAACACTGATTTACAGACCTGGAGACGACATTCAATCTTTCTACAATGAACTCTCCATACCACACATCGAGACAGCAGCCGCTGGCGCCATTCATCTCCCCTCGGGATCTTCATCGGCTTTGAGGCCTCCTACTGCAAGTGATGACCCTCACTAAAGCGGCCTTTCATCTACTCCTACACGAATCCTGACCCCTGGATCTATTCATACAGGAGCGACATTGCCTTGAAAAAACCCCAGACAGGGGGATAACCCTACAGAAATAAGGGACTCATTGACTCCCTCCACAATGGGGGCTGTATCCTTTTGAAAATGTTTGTAACTGTTGGTTTATTATGTTGCATGAGTACTGTTTGCCAATGTTTTAGAACATATAAGCATAAATGTGTTAATGTTCAGGCTTGTTCACTTTGCCTGTTGTTCGATTTTGTTTCTTTCCTAGGTTCAGAATACCGAACAATATCTTGTTTTACTATTGTGTATGTTCCAATGTATAAATATGCAACAGGATTGAGTAAAGGTTGTTGATATTCTTTAAACCCCACTAACCACTATGATTCACTTTCCTATTTGAAATTAAAAAATTTAGGAACAAACCAATTTCCCTAGCACCACCAATATAGTACGCACCTCCCAACATGGGAGATGTACCTAGCTCTTACGGCTTCACATACAACCAGATTCCACTAAACTCCTCTAGGAACAAAGTTCTGGAACACGTTTGAAAGAGATATTACAGAATACTTCTCACTAAACAGTAACTCCACTACATCTCTCCAATGCGAGTGGGAGGCACATAAAACTGTAATGCGGGGTATGTTTATTAAACAAAAAGCCAAGATCCTCAGACAGTCCAGAGAGAACCACTCACAACTCCTAGATAGAATCAGCACACTAGAAAGGGCACACAAGCAGGACATAACCAATGATGGTCTCAAGCACGACCTCCTTCAAGCTAGATCAGACCTCAAAACCCACCTGACAACTATATACCAGCATAACGCCCTCTGCTTGAGACAACACTTTTATGGCGGCGACAAACCAGGTAAACTCCTGGCTAGGTGCTTACGAAGGAGGCAACTGGCCTCCTACATTCATACTTTACAATCCCCAGATGGTTCTACAATCAAATGCAACAAACAGATCGCATCCACTTTCAGACAATATTACAATTCGTTATACAATATTCCAAACATAGATATCTCTCAGCCAGCAGATAAGCCCCATATAGCATTCAGGGAACATCTTGACACTTATTTCCAAGGCCTAGGTTTACCTACATTAGATGAGGCAGGCAGGGACCACCTTACCCTGCCCATTACACTAGAAGAAATCCACCAACCTATCAAGGACTCCCCAGCGGGAAAGAGTCCTGGGCCGGATGGCTACTCGATGGGGTACTATAAGAAATTCTCGGAAGTATTAGCCCCTCATCTCCTAACACTATTTAATGACCTGCGAAATGACCTAACTCTATCTAGAGGCCTCCTAGAGACACACATAACTGTGATCCCTAAACAAGGTAAACCCCCTACATCCCCTGCAAACTTTAGACCCATCTCTTTAATAAACACAGGCATGAAAATCCTTGCTAAAGTGCTTGCTAACAGGTTAAATAAATATCTCCCCAGCCTGATATCCTGCGACCAAGCTGGGTTTATACCCGGCCGAGAAGCTCGTGATAATGTTATCAAAACTATTCAACTAATAAACTATGCCAAGGCGTCAAACAAGCCCCTGGTCCTCCTCTCAACCGACGCGGAGAAGGCCTTCGACCGTGTTCGTTGGCCTTTCCTGCGGAGGTCTATGAGTGAAATGGGAATCCCTGAATCCTTTCTGAATATGACCTTTGCCTTATATTCCAATCCTAACGCTAAGATCAGGGTGAATAATACCTTATCAGAGTCCTTTTCCATCAATAATGGTACCAGACAGGGCTGCCCGCTGTCCGCTCTTCTCTTTGCCATCTCTATCGAAGTCTTAGCACAAAAGGTCAGAAATAACACCATTAAAGGACTCAAGATAGGTCAACTTGAACATAAACAGGCGCTCTACGCCGACGATATCCTTTTTTCCCTAACAGAAGCAGAAAATTCTATCCCAGAACTGTTGTCAGAGTTGGACGCATATGGCAAGGTTTCTAACTTTAAACTGAATATATCGAAGTCCGAAATCCTAAACATCAACGCCCCCCCTCAAATACTACATCACATTTGAGATACATATGGAGTTCCCCTGGCCCGACACAAATTAAAATACCTTGGGATACAATTGACTACACTAACTCATGATCTAATCAAATATAACTATAGCTCTTTAAAAGCTGACATTGCGTGAGACTTATCCTCTTGGCGCAATAAACCCATCTCCTGGCTGGGTAGGATTAGAGTGGTGAAAATGAATGTTCTCCCTCTGATCCTCTACCTGATGCAAGCCCTTCCTATTCCTCTCCATGATAGCTACATTACACAACTACAAAGGGTTATGGAACAATTTATATGGGCAGGCACGAAACCAAGAGTCCCAAAGAAAACACAATATTTACCAAGAGATAGTGGTGGGCTGGGGATTCCTAACCTCATGGCCTACAAATACGCAATTGCACTTAGACATGTGGTGGAATGGGCACACAACACTGACAATAAGATGTGGATCTGACTTGACAGAGATATCTTTAAACTGAGAAATATATCAACACTCGCCTGGACACCTCAACCACAGAGGCCTAGAAACATACAACATTATCTCATCACAGCAAACATATTATCTGAATGGGACAGACTTCTGGCCACCAGTACTCATATATCCTCTAGATTAGCCCCACTTTCCCCGCTCCTAGAGAATGTGGATATTCCCTACCACACGCTCAGAAATAGAATTCCTCTCCCTTACCCTCTTAGAACAGGCTCTATCCATTTTGTCTCAGACGGAGGTAGGTTGAAATCTCAGACAACCCTAGCGGAATCCCATGGGGAGATCTTCTCATGGCTCCATAATAACCAACTGTTGCACTTTATCTCTCACCATAAACACAGACAAGACTTGGGCCGAGAACTTACATACTTTGAAAACCTGTGTATACAACCTAATTACCCTGAACATTTGATCTCTAAGCTATACAAAATAACGGTTAAGAATTCCAATACCTCACTTCCTTCTTATACGATCGCTTGGCAGAGGGAATTAGACCGAGAAATTGATGCAGAGGCATGGTTGAAAACATTCCAGTTAATCAAACACTCTTCGGTCTCCGCAAAAATACAGGAAATCCAATTAAAGTTCATTAGCCGCTGGTACCTTACACCAGCACGGCTTTGTAAAATGTATCCCAGACTGACGAACACCTGTTGAAGAGGTTGTGGAGGAGAGGGCACCCTCCTCCACATTTGGTGGGGATGCCCGCACTTATCGGATTTCTGGACAGCAGTATTTCAGGCAATGAAAGAAATCTTAGGCACGTCAATCCCCTTTGTCCCAGAGGTACTATTGTTTTGCTCCCTGCCCAGACTTGTGGGTCGAGGCAAACAAGCACTTCTGCTGTTAATGCTGACAGCGGCCAAAAAACTAATTCCAAAATACTGGAAAACCCAAATAGTCCCTTCTGTTCAGGAATGGAGAGGTCATGTTTGGGATCTATTGCTGTTAGAAAGATACCACTACCTAAAAACCCACAAACTAGACCTACACGAGCTGATAGTGGCATACTGGAAAGGCACAATATAACGAGTCTACTCTCAGCCTGCCCTCCGCTAGCGGCTATGGCCAACTCTGACCCGCTCACTTTACTTTGCCCCTACCCCCCCCCCCCCCCTTAGGGTTTTTTTTTTTTTCTTCTTCTTTCTCTCCCTCTTTCTCCCTCTCTTCTCCTCCCCTCTCTTTCCAGCTACTTTCTGTTCTTTCTCTCTATAGTATTCTTCCTCCAGATTCCTCTGGAGCAAAAACTTTGTCTTCTCATGTATATAGTAAAATGGTTATTTCTGAGTTTAAAATTTAAAAAAAAGAAGAAGCTTCGGCAGACGTCTGAGGATATGATGTGATTTTTATTTTGATATTGGACTTATGACAACACAGACTGCAGATTGATACCTTGTTGTTCACATTGTTTTGCACATATGTTATCTGCTACTGTATAACTCTGGACTTTCCGGCCTGTTAGGCTAATATTGTTCATGAGCACCTCATTCTTGTATAATGTTTATCTTGTCGTATCCTCTTGGAAATATATCTCAATAAAATATTGTTAAAAAAAAAATGCACTCACAAGATCAGAGCTCTTAAAAGGGATATGAGGCCCAAATTGTTTCTTTCATGATTCTACATTTAGCCACCAATCAGCAAGTGCTACCCAGGTGCTGAACCTAAATTGGGCCAGCTTACATTCCTGCTTTACAAATAAAGATACCAAGAGAGCGAGAAAAATGTGATAAGAGGAGTAAATTATAAAGTTCCTTAAAATTGCATGCTTTATCTGAATAATGAGGGAAAGAAGATTAGTTTCATGTCCCTTTAATAGGGCTTATCAGGCAGTCTGGGAGAATCTGCAACTTACAAGCTCACTGTTGCTTTAAGATAAACTCTCCAAATTCCAGATTCAGAAGTAAAAAAGGAAATATTTAAGTGAGTTGTATAAAAAGTACCCACAAGGTTTTTCATTATTAAAGCACAATAATAATAATGCAGCAACGCGTTTCTCCTCTACTAGAGATGTTTCTTCAGTCTGTCGGTATTTAGTTAATAGTTATGTTATTTGCTTAATACTGAACACTGGTATTTTTTTATTCATTATTTATTAGCGTGTTTTACACAAAGTTTTCTGTTTACTGTTATTTTCTATACGTATTTTTACCTAAGCTCAGACTGTCTAATGTGCTGTGAAATTTTCAGTTTCAATAATATGTAACATTTGACATTAAAAGATAAATTAAAAAAAAAAAAAAAAAGATGCATCTGTTGAACATATTTGTAAGACTGCGACTTGGTCGTCCATTCATACTTTTTCTGAGGCTGTTTTTGGGAGAAAAGTTCTTCAAGCAGTGGTGCCTTCCGTTTAGGTCTCTGTCTTGTCCCTCCCTTTCATCCAAGTCCTGATGCTTTGGTATTGTATCCCACAAGTAAGGATGAAATCCGTGGACTCGTCGTATCTTGTAGAAGAAAAGGAAATTTATGCTTACCTGATAAATTGATTTCTTCTACGATACGACGAGTCCACGGACCTCCCTGTCAATTTAAGACAGATTATATTTTTATTATTTATAACTTCAGTCACCTTTAGCTTTTCCTTTCTCTTCCTATAACCTTCGGTCGAATGACTGGAGGTGGAGGGGAAGGGAGGAGCTATATATACAGCTCTGCTGTGGTGCTCTTTGCCACTTCCTGTTAGCAGGAGGATAATATCCCACAAGTAAGGATGAAATCCGTGGACTCGTCGTATCGTAGAAGAAATCAATTTATCAGGTAAGCATAAATATCCTTTCTTCAGCAAAGGATACCAAGAAAATAAAGCAAATTAGATTATAGAAGTAACCTGGAAAGTTGTTTAAAATTGTATTCTCTATCTGAATCATGGAAGAAACTGTCATGAGATGCAGGACATATGCAGGACACAGCAATGATGGTACAACTCTATTTTATTACAGAGCATAGCAATACACATCCAGACAGGTTGATTGTACTAAACTAACTGCGACACAGACACCGGACCTAAGCCCCGCCCACATGCTAGTGACATCACATCCTGCTATCATCACATCTTCCCCTTTTTCAAAGGCAAAGCATACATTCGCATATATTAAATAACAAGGTACACCAACAGGGTATACAACAACATTTTGTTTTAGAACATTATAAAAACAGATAAATTAGAAAACATGAACAAATAAATTACATCCTGACTTGGACATCGGGGTAGACTACCCTAGTCCACAGTGACCATGGGATTATTCTGCCCATACTTCCGGTCACTGTTCTAGCTAAAGTCAGTCCCTGTATCGGGCCGGAAGCCTCACCACTCTTCCGCTTGATGTAACTTTGCATGAACTGTCCTCTGATACAGAAGATGGTGAACAAGAGTCTGCTGGAGGCAAAGATATATCCCCGCTATGATCTTGCTGAGGGGAAGGCACCTCCCTTAGAACAGGGGATCCCACCGGCGGTGGTACTGAGGTATCCGGTTCCAGACTCTCAGGTACAGGCTGAAGATGTCTTCGGTTACGGCGTGTAACCGTCCCTCCCTCTGTAAGGACTGTGTAAGACCTTGGTTCTGGAGAGCGGCCCACTACCGTAGCAGGCGTCTTCCATTTCTTCTCATCATCCAGTTTAATTCTGACACTTTGGCCCGCTTTCAGTTCCTGTAAAGGCCTGACAGAATGTCTCCTGTCGTAGAAGAAACGATAACCCTTTTTGGCCTCTTCATCCCTCCTAAGGACTTCGTCCCGAGGAACAGGGCCAGGCGGCTTGAAGACACCCACTGAGGGTAAAGTGGTGCGAATCTGGCGTCCTAGCATCAGCTGTGCCGGGCTAAACCCGGTGGCTTGAATGGGCGTCGCCCTGTATGACAAGAGGGCTAGGTACGGTTCAGATTGCTTTAGAATGAATTTTGTTGTTTGAACTGCCCTTTCAGCCATTCCGTTGGCCTGCGGATAATGTGGACTTGACGTGGAATGTACAAAATCATATTCCCTGCTGAAAGCACTGAACTCTGTAGAAGCGAACTGCATGCCATTATCACTCACCAGCTCCATTGGAATGCCCCAGCGGGCGAACAAGCTCTTCAGGCGAATGATAACGGCCTGACTTGTGATATCATTCAGGGGTGCTATTTCCAAATACCTGGAATAGTAGTCGATAACAACAAGAAACTTTTTCCCGTGCAGTTCGCACAAATCAGCAGCTATTTTCTGCCACGGCCCCGCAGGCAGCGGAGTAGACATTAAGGGCTCCCTTCTCTGAGTAGGCCGGCGTTCTCGGCAAAAGGCACATTTAGACACGTGATTTGCAATGTCGGAGCTGATCCCAGGCCACCACACAGCTGTAGCTGCCCTTTCTCTGCACTTTGTGATGCCTAAGTGCCCATCGTGTATCCTGTTCAACATCTCCTTCCTCATGCTGACAGGAATTACAATACGGTCTTGGAACAGCACCAACCCCTCCAGCTCCGTGAGCTGCGACCTCTCTGGCTGGTAAGCATTTAAAGACATCCAGGCTGCCCGGCTCTCGGGCCAGCCATCTCTTATGTACCTTATAACTTCTTGCAGATCTGTGTCCAAATATGTCTCTTTCTTTATCTCTTCCAGTTTCCTTGAAGAAATGGACTTAGAGGCCAGAACTGAATCAACATACACATTTACATCCGACTCTGTGGAGGATTCTTCAGCAGCAGCCAGCGGGAGCCTGGACAGTGTATCCGCCACAACCAGCTGCTTCCCCGGCACATGCACTGCCTGAACATTGAACCTGAGCAGTCTCATTAAAAGTCTCTGGCATCTCAAGGGTGTTTTGTCGATGTCATAAGAATTGATAAGAGGGACTAGCGGTTTGTGGTCAGTTTCCAGACTAAATTTCTCCAAACCCACTAGATAACGCTGAAAGCGCTCACAGGCCCAAACTGCAGCCAGGCACTCTTTCTCAATTTGAGCGTATTTTGACTCCGCAGCCGTCAGTGTGCGGGAACAGTAGGCGATGGGCTGTAGTTTGTTGTCATTCAGCTGCAGGAGTGCAGCCCCCAACCCATAACTGCTTGCATCAGCACTAACCACAGTCTTTTTTGAAGGGTCGTAGAACCCCAGCACTGGGGCAGACCCCAGCAGGGACTTAGCATGCAGGAACGCTTTTTCTTGTGAGGGTCCCCAGACCCAGGCAACATCTTTCTTAAGCAACTCTGTGATAGGGTGCAAAACTGTAGATAAATCTGGAAGAAACTTGCCCACGTAATTTACAAGGCCCAATATCTGTCTCAGCTCATGTACATCAGAAGGGCTTTTCATCTGTTCGATAGCCTGAATTTTCTCGGGGTCCGGCTTGATGCCATCCCCGTTGATGACATGCCCAAAGTAGCATAATTCAGTTTTCCTAAAATGACATTTTTCTTTATTCAGCTTCAGCCCAGACTCTTTGATAGCCTGCAGCACACAACTCAAACGCTGATCATGCTCCTCCACTGTAGACCCATACACTAGAATGTCGTCCATGACGACTGCTGTGCCCACGTGGCAACTCAGGAGAGAACTCATTTCCCTTTGAAAGATCTCAGGAGCGGAGGATATCCCAAAGGGAAGTCTGCAGAAGCAGAACCGACCTACCGGAGTGATAAAGGTAGTCAGTTTGCGGCACTTTGGATCCAGGGGGATCTGCCAAAAGCCGCTAGAAGCGTCTAATGTGGAAAAGAACTTCGCCCCAGCCAACTTCGGGGCTATATCTTCCAATGTCGGCAGCACAAATCTCTCCCTCTTCACTGCCTCATTCAACCTTTTCAGGTCCACACAGATGCGCACCTTTCCGTTTTTCTTTGCAACTGGAACAATGGGGGCACACCAATCAGTTGCTTCAACAACCTCTTCAATAACCCCCATAGACTTCATGCGCATGAGCTCTTTCTCCACTTGAGGCATGAGCGGGAACGGAATTCTACGAGGAGTAGAAATACTGTACGGGACTGCGTCACTTTTAAGTGCTATACGGACAGGTTTGCAGCTCAGTAGGCCCAACTCGCCAAACATATCTTCAGAGATCTCATTCACTCTGGCCACGAGGCCCAAGTCACAGGCTGCTTTTCTGCTCAATAAACTGTTAACACACTGACCTCGGATCACATGCACCCACATGGTGAACTTCCTTTGTTTGTACTCACAGCTGGCAAGAAATTTCCCCACACAATCAATGCGGCCACCAGGACTATGAACATTTGTAGTAACCTTCGCCAGCTGGGGCTGTCGAGGCAGTTTCATAAATTCAGCAAAAGACATTACAGTGATATCTGCTCCTGTGTCAATCTTAAAATCAACTTTGGCTCCCATTACAGTAAAAGTAACTTTCCAATCTTCCTCTGAGCTTGTCCGTTCCACAACAGACCCCACAAAAGACACTTCCTGACCCTCCTGGTCACTGTCCACCTGCATCTCCTTAATGTATTCAGTTTTACACACCACTTCAAAATGGCCTATTCTGTTACATTTTCTGCATCTTTTATCTCTGGCCGGGCATATTGCACTCTGATCATGAGCCCGGTAGCACCGTGTGCATCGGCCATGTTGCGCCCATCCACTTCTAGGCCTTTCCAGTACTTTAGATCTACCGCTCACACCGTGCCTTTCACTAGTAATTTTCCTAGACTGTTGCACTTCATCCACAATACTCTCAGACCTCAGATCAGCACTTTGCTTTTTCACCAGTTCACTCTGGCGGGCCATCCTAATAGCCCCGTCTAACGTTAAATCAGGCTCTAACTGCAGCTTCAGGGAGACTTCAGCATCTGCAATTCCAATAACTATTCTGTCTCTGATTTGCTCTTCTTTAGCAACACCAAACTCACAGAATTCAGCTAATTCATACAGGCTGCGCACAAATGACTCCACAGATTCTCCCACACGCTGATTACGTTTGTGAAAACAAGCTCTCTCATGAATCACATTTCTTTTGGGCACAAAGTGGGCACTGAGTTTATCCATAACTATATCAAAGTTAACTTCGTCCCCTTCTTGGAAAGTAAAAGCATTGAACACTGGCTCTACATCTTTCCCCATAGAATATAAAAGAGAATTAACTTGTACTTCACCACTCTCCTTGTTCAGTTTGGATGCAATCCTGAAGCGCTGAAACCGCTGACGCCATGTGGGCCAAGCTGCAGGCTGAGAAAAGTCAAAAGGCTCAGGTGGGGTAAACTTTGACATCGTCATCATCAGAAACAGAAGCGTAGTCCAGAACTTCTGACACCATGTCATGAGATGCAGGACATATGCAGGACACAGCAATGATGGTACAACTCTATTTTATTACAGAGCATAGCAATACACATCCAGACAGGTTGATTGTACTAAACTAACTGCGACACAGACACCGGACCTAAGCCCCGCCCACATGCTAGTGACATCACATCCTGCTATCATCACAGAAACATTTTGAGTTTTATGTCCCTTTAAGCTGCATTCACAACTCTTAAGACTTTGTGGAGCAGCAACCGCAAACTAAGGAAGCAGAAACTGCTTCTTTTGATTGTCCGCCACCTTAGAAGTGGCGAGATCAATCACCTCGATAATCACCTGTTCTCGGTGATTAACATGCCCTGTACTTGTGCAATTCGATGCACTCGCATGATTGGAATTGCACAAGATGGCACTTGGGCAATGCTAAATATCACCACATGTTACAGCATCATAAGTGGTGAGGGCTGTCTGCAATTATGAAAAGTTTTCCCCAGCGTTCTATAGGGAGTAGTGGAAAAATTACATTTTCTAAATCAATCTTTCTTTCTTTCTCTCTCTCTCTCTCGCTCTCTCTTTCTCTTTCTCTCTCTCTTTCTTTCTCTTTCTCTCTTTCTTTCTCTCTTTCTCTCTCTTTCTTTCTCTTTCTCTCTCTCTTTCTCGCTTTCTCTCTCTCTTTCTCGCTTTCTCTCTCTCTTTCTCTCTTTCTCGCTTTCTCTCTCTCTTTCTCTCTTTCTCTCTCTTTCTCTCTCGTATAAAGATCACCAATATACAGACTTTGCAATGTGTCTGTAGTTTTTAAGCCTCTTATGTCTACTTGTGCATGTACATGTGATCTAAACTCAGTTTTGTGAAGACACCTTGCAGGTATGTATTGTTACACTGCTGCAAATTGGGGGCTTTAGCTTACTTTAATGAGACTCTGTCATAGGGTATGTACTGCACGTCAAGTCTACTGAAGTGGGCGGTCTAGTAAAGTGCTCCTGTTGTTTTCTATACCGCCATCTGAATATCTGATTCCAGGGTACATTTGGAAGCCTGTATTTTAGTATGAACTAACTGCCAGGTTTTGCTGATTGAACAAGTTATTTCTGTGAAATCAGTATTCATTTAAAAATGTTTAGCAAATTATTCATAGTATTATTGTGCTTAAAATAATGCAACCTACAGGTACATTTTAAAGGAACACAGTATTCTAAAACTTTCATGATTAAGATAGAGCGTTCAATTTAAAAAAAAAAAAAGCTCCTTTCCACAACAGCATACTGAGGTAGGCTCAAGAGGGTGCATGTGTCTTTAATAAAAGTAGGGTAGAAGTTGCATAAAAGTGTTTTTGTGCAATGTTAAATACAGTAGAAATTGCATAATCATCTAATCCATAATAAATATACAATGTAAATGCACTTACTTTTAAAATGAGCAGATTTCTTTCTGAGAAATTTCCATCCATTTCCCTGCCCCCTGCATCATGTGACAGCCAACAGCAAATCACAGACACACACTGTGAACTCTTACACATGCTTATAGGAGTTGGCGCCGCAGAAAGTACCCATTGAAAAACAGGGCACAATTTGATAATTGAAGTAAATTGGATCTGAATCATGAAATTGGATATGAATCATGGCACTGAGTGTGTGCTGACAGGTTCCCTGCCTGGGAACGTTCCTCAGTCTATCTAGATATGCTCCCAGGGAAAGGAGCTGAGCTTATACCAAGAAAAATAGGCACATTTGACAAAACAAGTCAATTGTAAAGTGTTTTTTTTTAAATTGTTTACTCTACCTGAATCTTAAAAATTAAATTTTTATGTCTACATACACCCCTTTAATTCCAACAAGTAGGCTATATTATGAGATCAGAATTATAAAGCTCAGATCTCTCTAATTTGAGACTTGTATATTGTGCCGAAATAGAGGTTACAAAATAATGAGAAGATCAAACATGAATGTACATGTGTCTCAAAGATTTCCCAAGGATTTTCAATATTCTAAATATATACCGTACAGATTCAATTACACTAAAAGCTATTAGAATAAGAGCACACCTACACATAGCAGATATTACTCAAGCATAAAAATGAGAAATTATATCTCTGCCCACAGATAAATGTTCAGGTTCAGAGTAACAACATTTAAGGCGCATAATTACTAAAAGGATATTATATTAATGCCTGTTTAACCCTTCCACTTGAAGCCAAGCTGTAGGTAACCCAAAGGATCAAAAGAGGAACGAGGCAATAGTGAAACAGAGAGATTTATTAAGTTGTACTTTTTTGTTATGTCTGTACATGGAATAATTAATTACTGATGGTAGAAAATAAAGTATAAATCACAATGATGGGTGCATCAATATAAATATAATGCTGTTACTTATATTGATCAGTTTTTTAATATATATATTTTTTCATAATGTATTTTTTATTGAGTGTGTGCATAGTGTTTAGTGAATGTTTGAAGTGGTCACACGGGTTTGTGTAGTCTGGTTTAAATATAAATATATATTATATAAATATACTGTATATATGCTACAGGGAACTGCTCTAACTGCTGTGTAAGTTGTAGCAAACTAACTATCTGGGACTACAACTTCCACACACCTCTGCTGCCAAATCACTATTGAGTATGTCTTAAGGGCTTAGCTCCTACTTTGCATTTCAACCTAACATAACTATAATTAATTAATTAATTAATTAAACCTAGAAATAAACACTGACACACAGAGAGCTGGGTTAAAGGCCAAGCCTGGCCGCATTTATTTATTATTATAATTAAATGAATAACTTGTCAACAAGTAACATAGGTGGCGGCATACAAGGCTAACTAAACCCCATATGACCAGAGGTCATGACCCAGGTTTTTGAGCGTGGGCATATCCTGCGGAATATCGCCCCTATCAGGTGGTACCAGGCGCCCTAGAGGATCTCCTGCCAGCAGGCCCGCAGGGCGGGTACTCCCAGGACACGGCCTGGGGCATCACCCCGCCCATTAGCCCGACTGTCACCCCTGCGGACCCCGTACTGAAATTTGGGCCATGACCTCTCGCCATGACGAGATATGCGTTGTTCCAGACTACTCCAACCAATAAGGCGCCTGTGTACAAAGCCATACAGCAATATATCTCCAGGGGAGAGTCCAAATATTAGCTAAGTGGGAAGGACTTACCTAAGATTAGGTCAACTAACCCCCAAATCAGCCTCCTAACCCCCAAATCAGCAACCTCAAGGAAGCCATCACCCTCGATTATGCCACCACCTCTTAACCTAATGTTCAGCAGTGTGAACTCACTGATAACTTTTTTACCATCCATTCTTTCCCGTCTTTTTTTTTTTTTTTAAAGGGGGACGGGAGGGAGGGACAAGATTAACCAAGGTCTCCAGGAAGAAGAAAGAGGCCGGACTGTATCTTCCTCTCCCTTAAGTAAGGTAAGATTGACTCCTCCCCTCACCTGCAACATAGTTGCAAAAACCCTACTCCTCCTAGGCTTACATGGCTGCAGAGGAGCATGCCCTTAAAGGGACATTATACACTCATTTTTTCTTTGCATAAATGTTTTGTAGATAATCTATTTATATAGCCCATAAAGTTTTTTTTTTTTAAATTAATGTATAGTTTTGCTTATTTTTAAATAACATTGCTCTGATTTTCAGACTCCTAACCAAGCCCCAAAGTTTTATGTGAATACGCTCGACTACCTACTCCAGCTTGCTCCTGTTTGTGTAAAGGGTCTTTTCATATGCAAAAGAAGGGGAAGTGGGGGAGTGTCTTATTTGTCACTTGCAGTGGGCTTTCCAGCTACCTTTTCAACAGAGCCAAACTGACAGCTTCTAAGTAAGTTTTAAAACAGTTTTATACTGGATTTTTATATCAGTATCTGTGCATATTATTCTTTATAGTAGTGTCTATTACATGCAGTTATATGAAAATGAGTGTATACTGTCCCTTTAAATCCGTTACTGGATACAGGCTCTCTGCACTCCCATTACTTATTTTTCCAACTGTTTGCTACTGAAAATGCAATGAGGTACTTTAAACCTTTATGTCTCAGCAACCAATAATTGTTCTGCAAAAAGCAAACTACTAGATAATAAAATCTGTATGCCAAATTTTAATTAGTAGTTTCATATAATAATTTTCAATAAAGTAAAGAGACAGAGATAAAAAGATAGGGAAAAGTATGTATATATATATAAATAAATACCTACATACATAATTATACAAAGACAGAGATTTATAAAGAAATTTTAGCATTTGTTCATGAACATTGCATGTTCTATTATAAATAAAGATATATATGTGGGCTTGTATATTTAGAATTATATGTATTTGTTTCAATGAGAAAATTCCTTCTGTTGCCTATGACGTCTCTGTATATAAAATATGTTGTAATAGTGCTATTAAGAGAGGTTATTTAGTCTATCACTTTTCCTTTCTTGTCCTGTTCACGCTTGTTATCCCCCTCCCTTTCATACTCATGCCTGCCCAGCCTCCCTTCAGTTGCTCAGATACACTCTGTAAACAGTGATTCATTTTGTAGCTCTTTTTCCTCTGTGCGTGCTGCTGACTGTGGCTGCAAAGAATATTCTCACCTCCACTTTTCCTTCAGGAAATGTCTTACGCACTCTCCCCCACTTCGCGCTCATCCCCTCAAAGTTTACATACAGAGAAGTTGTCTTCGAAACCCTCACATTTCTCTGAGTTCAAAGAGCAGGGTAATGATTTGTACCGTGTGCTATTCCCTTTTTATGTTTTGTATATTTTTATTAATGTATAGCTGCAATAGTAACGGCCTTCACAGTATAGTTGTTGTTTGCAAGTTTACCTTTTTAAGAAAAGCTTTAAAAGGGCATTGTACAATGTATTATATTGGGTTTTTTGTGCTAAAAAAAGTATTCAAAATCATTTTAAAGCGACATGAAAGTCAGAATTAAAGGGACATAAAACCCAATTTGTATTTCATGATTCACATAGAGAATACAATTTTAAACAACTTTCCAATTTACTTCTAATATCTCATTTGCATCATTCTCTTGGTATTCTTTGTTGAACCCGTTGTGTGTGCGCTAGTCTGGAGAACTAGATGGCAACAGTAAATTTGATAATAGAGCATACCATTTTTTAAATTTTACTTCTATCTGAAATGATGAAAGAAAAAATTGTAGTTTTGTATCCCTTTATCCCCTTGATACTAAATACGACCTTAAAAAAAAAAAGGGTAGACTTTTCTGCAAAATGTAGGTTTCTCACTGAAATTATTTGCACACAACTACTGCAGTCATATGATCAATGGTTGTAAAAGCTTATCTGGGATCCTTTTTGTTCAGGAATAGCAGACATGCATGGTTTTGTCATTGTTTTTTGGCCATTAGAATTGCAGTTAGCTTGCAAGGTTAAAGGGACACTGAACCCAAATTTTTTCTTTCATGATTCAGATAGAACATGCAATTTTAAGCAACTTTCTAATTTACTCCTATTATCAATTTTTATTCGTTCTCTTGCTATCTTTATTTGAAAAAGAAGGCATCTAAGCTATTTGTTTGGATCGGGACCCTGGAAAGCACTTGTTCATTGGTGGATGAATTTATCCACCAATCAGCAAGAACAACCCAGGTTGTTCACCAAAAATGGGCTGGCATCTAAACTTACATTATTGAATTTCAAATAAGGATACCAAGAGAATAAAAAAAATGATAATAGGAGTAAATTAGAAACTTGCTTAAAATTGCATGCTCTTTTTAAAATCAAAAATCAAAAAATTGGGTTCAGTGTCCCTTTAATATTTGCTTTAGTGTAGAGATTACCCTCTCTTCCCTTTCCCCCCAGGATACTTAGGTACTGGCAGACAGTCAACCAGTATGCAGTATAGGGATTTTATTTATTTATTTAGTAATGATTTTAATTTAATTTCTGTAGAGTAGGGAACCCTCCTCACCTACCCACTTCCCTGATCCCCCTAAACAGCTCTCTAACCCTTTCCCACTACTCCTCACCGTCTTTGTTACTGGCAGCTAGTCTGCTATTAACAAATTATACTTATTTTTATTTTATATTTATTAATTTTTCTGTAGTGTAGGGAACCCCCTCACCCTCCAAGATCACTTTTTATTTCTGCAGTGTCGGGTCCCCCCTCCATCCGTTCTTTCTCTGTAGAGTGGGGCTCCATCTCTCCCTCCCACCGCTCCCACTCAGCACCAATGTTGATCGTTACATAGAGTGACAGTGTCTCTCTTTGTCACAATCAGCAATCTACCTTCATATAGTAAGGGAGCATGATCAGTGTATGACGTAGTACCTACGTCCATATGGAGAAAGGGGTTAAACATCTCTTGCTTTTGTGTAAAATGTGTGTTTATCCCAGCAAAATCAAATAGCAGGTTTAGGCAATTTGCAGCATTTTGAAAACCTAGGTAATAGATTTTGCTTTTTGACCTCTCTAGGGAGTGTGGGACAAAGCACAATTTTTACACAAAAGCAAGAGGTGTGTACTAGCCCATTGAAAACAGAAACTTTCCAGCTCTTTGTGTTTAAGTGAGAATTTTAAATTTTGCATACACGAACATTCTAAAAATTTGTGTTTGTGTGTGTGGACCTATGTGCACATGTACGTGTGTCTAAGAGCTACCAGTTACCTGCTTTTTTCTTCCTTCTACTTCTTACACACTATTTATGTCCTTATTTCCCTAAAAGAAATTGGGGATGCCCAAATCCACCCAGGAACCCTAGAGTGCTCAGTCATGACCAGACTCCATCCTCTTGATATCCCATTCCTGTTCTCTGATCACAAGAGCCATCTTCTGAACTTCAAGACTCCAAGCCCAAGCCTTGGACCAGTACCTCAGAACTTTTTAGTGTTGTGTCCCATGGGCCTCTGTTGTCTTCAGATATGTGTTCAGCTGTCCCTTCTTTCTTTCTGTCTCTTTTTTTTTAGCTATGCTGGGCAGCACTGTTGAGCGGCCACAGCCCATGGGGAGCTGTGGAAGGTGTTCCAGACTGAAGGAAACTATCTGCCATTTGGAGCAAGAAAAAGAGGAAGCTCTGAAGGATTTGAGAGAAGTACATAGGGTTCTTTTTGTTTTGTTTTTGATGTGTCAGATTGTCTTCCCATTACCAGACTCTGCCATATTCTGTATTGGAAGCATGGGACTGAATGGTCTTAGTGCCAGCAAACCTTTTTTGTTATAAGATTTGGAGGTTTGCCTTGAATGCACAGTAAACCCCCAAAATATTATTGTTTAAAAAGATAGATAATCCCTTTATTTACCATCCCCCAGTTTTGCATAACCAACACTGTTATATGAATATACTTTTTGCCTCTGTAATTACATTGTATCTAAGCTTCTGCTGACTGCCTCCTTATCTCAGATCTTTTGACAGACTTGCATTTCAGGCAAATAGTGTAGACTCTTAAATAACTCCACGGGTGTGAGCACAATGCTATCTATATGGCATACATGAACTAACACCCTCTAGCTGTTCGAAACTGTCAAATGCATTCCAATAAGAGTCGGCCAAGTTGTTTAAAATTACATTCCTTATCTGAATCACGAAAGTTAAGCAATTCCAACACTAGTGATGCCAGATTGTGTTTTCTAGTCTTTTCAAAGGCAGTTGGCTGAAACTGCTCTGAACAGGAGACACCTGGAGGAGGAACGCATGGCACAATTACGCAGGACATTGGAGCGTCAGACAGAGCAGGAATTACAAAGGCTGCATCAGACCTGGGAGGCAAAATCTCTGGCTGCAGTTGGGGCAGCTTGTCAGGAGACTAGGAAGGAGATAGAAAGAGACAGAGAGCAGGAAATGCAGAAGATGAAGGAAGCAGCACAGGTAAAAATGACACCCATGGGAATCTGTTGATGGGGAAAGAGGGAGCAATTACCCCCAAATAAGTTTGCTCTTTAAATCCAAGCATAAAAACCTACTTGGCTTACTTTTTTATTCCAGTGAAGCACCATTGTTTAGGGCAGGGGTTGACAAATCGTTTTAAAATTAAGGAGCCAATAAGAATATTTAGGAGTCAGATATACATTTAGGAGCCAGATAGTGGTATTTGCACACAGATATATGGAGAATAATCCAAAGAGTTAGGAGCCAGGGGTAAAATTCTATGAGCCAGTGGCGGCTCCCTGGCTCCTGGGTTTGTCGAGCCCTAGTTTAGGGAAATTCATTTTTTTGCCCTCTCCTCCCAGAAAAGTGTGTGCGAATGTGCCCATAATCACACTGGACTGTTCCACGTCTGCACACCATACTTTCACAGCTGCTCACACGCAAGTCAACAAAATATTTTCAAATTAAACTAGACATTTTACAGATTAAATAGAATCATAACAAAAAAATCATACTACTTCAATTAGACACTCTGCTCTAGGATTGCCAGGTGTCCGGTATTTAACTGGACAGCCCAGTATTTTAGTAGCCTGTCCAGTAAAATATTCACAAAAATACTGGACACTGAAATGTCCAGTTTTTAAAGCCATCTGAGTGTCAGCTAAATATAAAAGGCCTCCTATGCCTAAATGCATTACACATATAGAGCAGAACTGTTACTGGCAGCCAAAGACGTAAAATGATTGACTTGTTTTACCAAGATAATTGGAATACAATTACATGGTGGAATCAAGCATGGGTGCTAAGGTAGAGCTTTTAGGAGAGCATTGTGTGACCCCCCCCTACAATCCGAGAGCCTTTAGGGATCAGCTCACAGATTATGTAATGCTCAATGTTCAGATCTTGTTTTTCATTGTATTCCATGTTGACTGCTTCTGTAACATTGCTTAAAAAGTTGTATACTTTAACAAGAAGCTGATAAGAGTTTGTTGCATTCAAAGCAGATGCAGGAACACCCTTTCAAATGGGCTATTTCCTGCCGTCACTGTCAGGTTTATTTCTACTACTGCTTCTTGTTAAATAGCTTTCTATAGCCAATACTGCAGCACTGAAAGTTTCAGTATAGGTGGGATTTTCAACAAATTAATATACTCCAGTAGGCATTTTAATGCATCTGGACAGGTGAGAATGAATGAAGATGGTGGAACAAACAACTCAGAGAATGGAGGCTGAAATAAATGTCCTGCAAAAAACTATATAGAATGAATACATGAATTATTATCTAATTATTTTCATTCCATACCCAGGCTGTTACCAACCGGTATCAGTTATAGAGCAGTTATAGAATATCTATGAGGCACAGGCACTGTAAAAGATTATAGGGATGTCATAAAACCCTGACTCAAAAATACATTTTAAAAAAAATATAGTGAATAGACCCTAATGTATAGCTTAGCTCCCCCTACAAAAAAAGGATTATCCCAAGCCTTTTTAAACAGAAAGTGCAAACAAAAGAGAGGGTGCGCCTGCAAGAGTCTGCTATACCTATCACACAACAATGCTCATACAATGTGTCTTATTGCACAAGAACTGCTTGTGCAATGTTAAATGCTTCAGCGGATCATGTCCGCCAGACATTGATAAATCGGCCCCAGCAAGGGGTTTACTAACTCTTTAGTTTACAGTAAAGTAAGCACAAAATAATAAAATATATTACCATTGTTTTACTACATATGATTACAATTTCAGTAAATGTTATTATAAAGGGATATGAAAACCAAAAAATGTTCTTTTGTGATTCAGACAGAGCATAGCATTTGTAAAAAAGTTACCAATTCACAACTATTATTAAATTTGCTTTGATCTCATGGTATTCTTTGTTAAAGAGATACCTAGGTAGGCATCTGGAGCACTACATGGTAGGAATGTTCTCCGAATCTGATTTTGTGTGTTTATATATGGGGGTTAGGAGAGTGTCTGTTCTGCATTATATGTGTGTATAGAGAGCCAAGTGTGTATATTATATATTGTGTGTGAGCATGAAAACCTGAACTGGATCTGCTCTGGAATGTGTGCTTGTAATAAAAAGATCAGTAGTGTGCTTGATCTGCATTATATGTGTGTATAGAAAGGTAAGTATGATTTATATATATTGTGTGTGAGCATGAAAACCTGAACTGGATCTGCTCTGGAATGTGTGCTTGTAATAAAAAGATCAGTAGTGTGCTTGATCTGCATTATATGTGTGTATAGAAAGGTAAGTATGATTTATATATATTGTGTGTGAGCATGAAAACCTGAACTGGATCTGCCCTGGAATGTGTGCTTGTATTAAAAAGATCAGAAGCGTGCTTGATCTGCATTATATGTGTGTATAGAAAGGTAAGTATGATTTATATATATTGTGTGTGAGCATGAAAACCTGAACTGGATCTGCCCTGGAATGTGTGCTTGTATTAAAAAGACCAGGAGCGTGCTTGTTATGCATTATATGTGTGTATAGGGAGCCAAGTGTGTATATTCTATATTGTGTGTGAGCATGAAAACCTGAACTGGATCTGCCCTGGAATGTGTGCTTGTATTAAAAAGACCAGGAGCGTGCTTGTTATGCATTATATGTGTGTATAGGGAGCCAAGTGTGTATATTCTATATTGTGTGTGAGCATGAAAACCTGAACTGGATCTGCCCTGGAATGTGTGCTTGTATTAAAAAGAGCAGGAGGCGTGCTTGTTATGCATTATATGTGTGTATAGGGAGCCAAGTGTGTATATTATGTATTGTGTGTGAGCATGAAAACCTGAACTGGATCTGCCCTGGAATGTGTGCTTGTATTAAAAAGACCAGAAGCATGCTTGTTCTGCATTATATATGTGTGTATAGAAAGGCAAGTGTGATTTATATATATTGTGTGTGAGCATGAAAACCTGAACTGGATCTGCTCTGGAATGTGTGCTTGTATTAAAAAGACCAGAAGCCTGCTTGATCTGCATTATATATGTGTGTATAGAAAGGGTAGTGTGATTTATATATATTGTGTGTGAGCATGAAAACCTGAACTGGATCTGCTCTGGAATGTGTGCTTGTATTGAAAATACCAGAAGCCTGCTTGTTCTGCATTATATGTGTGTATAGAAAGGTAAGTGTGATTTATATATATTGTGTGTGAGCAGAAAAACCCAAACTGGATCTGCTCTGGAATGTGTGCTTGTATTAAAAAGACCAGAAGCCTGCTTGTTCTGCATTATATGTGTGTATAGAAAGGCAAGTGTGATTTATATATATTGTGTGTGAGAATGAAAACCTGAACTGGATCTGCTCTGGAATGTGTGCTTGTATTGAAAATACCAGAAGCCTGCTTGTTCTGCATTATATGTGTGTATAGAAAGGTAAGTGTGATTTATATATATTGTGTGTGAGCAGAAAAACCCAAACTGGATCTGCTCTGGAATGTTTGCTTGTTTTGAAATTGAAAAGACCATGAGCGTGTTTGTTCAGCATTATATATGTGTGTCTAAAGAGACAAGTTCATATATTATATATATTGTCTGGAAGGCAGGAAAACCAGACCTGGATCCACTCTGGAATGTGTGGTTTTTATTAAAAAGACCAGGAATGTGCTAGTTCTGCAATATATATCAGATAACGAGAGATCAGGATTGTGTCTGTTCTATTGTATATCTTTCTGTAGAGCCCAGAAGTTTTTATTAAAAGACACTTCACATATATATTTCACAGTTTCTTTAGTGAACGTTCCTGCTCGAAACATCCATAGTTGCTGGAGGTGCCCAAACACAAACCACTAGCAGCGCTTAAAGACAAAAATAATTCAGAAAGACACTTGGAAAAAAAGTTTATGCAAATGTTTTTTATTGTAATATATTTGCATGTTTGTATAATTATGGTAAAGTAGTCTTGCTGGATAGAATAAAGGTGTCTTGGGGATCTTGCAGATGCCAACGAGAGGATGACCATAGACATTGCACAATTTTCTAGAATCTTAGTCAGGATTTTTCACCTAAACTACAGCCCAGCATGCAGAATTCATATAGTATCTTGTTTCGCGGTCGTGTCTCGCTATTTCAAAGATGACAAGGTTGAATCGTTTTTATTTTGCCTTTTTATTAGTTTATTCTGTAATGTTTGAAGGCATTATTGTGATATCAATATTATTCACAATGGAAACCATTCTATGGCCCAGATAGGTAAACAGCTATAGGATAAATGGTGATCCATTGGTTACAATGAAGAGTGACTCACGACTTGTAGACAAAGGGTGGGCACAATTTTTTTTTAATTCTGAATTTTTGAGTGCAATGCTGTGGTCATTTATTTTTATTGAAATATTAGTTTCATGGATGGGTTTTATTGTATCAAGGACCATGCATCTACAGCGATCATTGCGTTTATAGAGAGAGCAATAGAGCCGGCATTTATCATTGCACAAGCATTTCTGGTGAAATGCTTGTGCAGTGCCGACCCCTGCTCAATGGCGGACAATCGGCCGCTAGCAGGGGCCGTCAATCATCCCAATCGGATTGGGATGATTTCAGTTCGCCACCTAAAAGGTGGTGCAGAAGTTAAGGAGCAGTCATCTTACGACCGCTGCTTCTTAACTTCTGTTTCAGACGGACCTGAAACAATGGGGCATCGATGCAGTATCTGCTGGTTAATAAATTTACCCCTATGTGTATATTGCCCTCATTCCAGTGCAACAGAAGAATCGTGGGGGATCTCTTTACATAGCTTTTGATGGCTTTTCAAATTCATATCCATTTCAGTCCATTTGACAATTTGGTTCTCATGCAGTTTTCAAGTGTATTTGCACTTTTTCAATACAAGGGAACAATTTGACAGCAGTATTTTAATCTATCCTAATGTTAAGCAGGTACTTGCAGGTGAATAGGGATGCATATTACTACTTTGACCACTTGAAGACATTTTGGTATCTTGACTCTTTGACCTGATCTTTTTTTCAATGTTAAAGTTTTTGTATATGCTCTGTTAAAAACTCAGTATTGGCTGTTCATTCTTTTTTTTCATTCTGATGTAATGTTATGCATGCACTGTTCTGTTGCAATTTACTTTGCAGCCATTTATTGTTCTTAAGATGACATATTATAAAGGTTTAAACAAACACTTTATGTTTCATAACTAAACAATAAAACAATTAGAAATAAATACTGTTAACATATCCAAAATGCTTAGATTAGGGTGAAACTTCCAGGCAACATCTGTGTTTAGTGGCAATAAATTATAATGTGAGCTGCTTCATAATTTAGATACATCTGTGTAAAATTCTGAGATTTTATGTGATATCTATTATTAAGACCCATGTATACAGTGTCAGTGTCAGTTTTTGCACAGTTTGAACTATCCATTGTCTCTGCTGGCGACTTCAGTATTATAGAGCATCTGTTCATGAGGCTGCAGCCTCCAACACCACCCTCCGGTAAGGTACCTCTGGGTCAATGCAGTATAATAGTACCTACGGCATATTGTCCCATTACTCTAACCCACGGGTCCCATAATAGGCTAGAGGAGTACTTGAGGACTAGAGTTAAGAAACACTGCTCTAAGCTGCTAACTACAGGTTCCAGCTACTTGTTACTATCTTAGTGGATTGACCCTAATTAATATTAAGACCTATTGTTTCCCTGTAGCTCTAAAGAAATTATTAGGAAGTGAGCAGAGGAACAATTCCTTAATGACCTGAAAGCACTGTTATATAATTACCTTACTGACCTGGATGAGAATTACTTGGCTATTAATAGTGATGCTTGGACAGAAGAAACTCAAAATTCCAGTTCTACTAGTCCTCTGGGGGGATCATCCATTGTGACGGACACTGCTTCTGGTGCACAGATATCCCTGAGGATAGTGGTGAGTGTTGTGAAGAGTAAGCAGTGCAACAGGCTGCTTTTCAAGTCCTGGTGCAGAGTGGTCTTGCTGGTGGTTTAGAGCGTGGAGATGTCCTTTTGGAGCTGACTCCCCTCTGCTGCTTTCTTGCCTCAATAGTTTTTGGTACTGGCCTTGGTGAACTTCTCTTTGTAGAGCAAAGGTTGGCCTCAATTCTGAGTGGTGACATCCTGGTGGGTCTGTGGAAAAGGCCTGGAAGGTATCCTTGTCTATGCCAGAGATGGGACTGAAACTGCTTTATTTTATCAACCTTTAGCCATTGGTGTTCTTCTCATTTGCAGTGATCAATGTTTGCAGCAGGACTCCAATGGTCATTGGTGAGGTTTCGCAGACAGAATCTTAGATTCCATTAAACCGGACTGGAATAGGTTAAAAACTGTTTCTATGTTTCAGGGTCTCACTGGATTATGATTACTATGGTTTGATGTTTCCTATTCGCTGAAGTTGCAACATGTTACTCCCAATTTGTACTCTTCCAATACTGAGATAATAAATCACTGTTCATTTTATGTGCATAGGTTTTCTGGTACAGTGCTGTTACTAGATCTTCTTCTACTGCCTGTATGAATAAGAATGCCTATTTACCTTTATCTGACCCCTTCCTAACAAGCCAATATTGCTCATAGGAGATACATCTATCAAAGATAGAAGAATTAGTGAATCAGATGTTTTCTTCCCTCCCAATTTCTCATTCTCATTTTTTTTGCTATGTTACTTAGAAAAACACTGCTAGTGGCCCTGGTCATAGCAGCTTCATATCTTCTCTACAATTTTGCTGAACTGTGACAAAAATGTGCTTGCTACTGCTTGTTAGCACATTAAAGGAACAGTAAAGTCAAAATTAAACGTTCATGAATTAGATAGAGCATGTAATTTTAAAGGGATACTAAACCCAATTTTTTTCTTTCATGATTTGGATAGAGCATGTCATTTTAAGCAACTTTCCAATTTACTCCTATTATCAATTTTTCTTTGTTCTCTTGGTATCTTTATTTGAAAAGCAGGAATGAAAGCTTAGGATCCGGCCCATTTAATGTTCAGCACCTGGGGAGTGCTTGCTGATTGGTGGCTAAATATAGCCACCAATCAGCAAGCGCTATCCAGGGTGCTAAACCAAAAATGGTCCGGCTTCTAAGCTTTGATTCCTGCTTTTTAAAATAAAGATACCAAGAGAATGAAGGAAAATTGATAATAGGAGTAAATTAGAAAGTTGCTTAAAATTGCATGCTCTATCTGAAACATAAAAGATAAAATGTGGGTTTAGTATCTCTTTAATTTTCATTGTACTGTCCCTTTATATACTGAGATTGGCCATATTGTTGTTTTTATACATATTAGTTTATGTCTGAAGTAAGAACTCTGTATACTCACTATAGAAGTTCTAGTTTATTCTCATTAGGAGAAAATGTATCTTTAACCCCTTAAGGAACATTGTTGGTCATTTGTGTATTTAGGAATGTAATAGTGCAAGTCTTGCTGTCAGCGATGCTTATGAATCCCTTCCCCAGGAGGTCAGAGAGTTTCCGAGCATAATATGAGTAACAATAGATTGCCATTCAGAGAAAAACAGTTTATTTGCAAATGATTTAACTTTGTTGTTAAAGGGATATTACACAGTCAGTTTCATTGTTGTATTGAAAAAAGCACTAAGCAGCTGGTTATACTTAAAGGGACTTAAAACCCAACATTTTTTTAATGATTCGTATAGAGAATACAATTTTAAATAACATTCCAATTTACTTCTATTATCTAATTTGCCTCATTCTTTACATATCCTATGTTGAAGAAATAACAATGCACATGAATGAGCCAATCACATGAGTCATCTATGTGCAGCCACCAATCAGCAGCTACTGAGCCTATTTAGATATGCTTTTCCCCAAAGTATGTCACGAGAATTAAAGGGACATGAAACCCAAATTTATTCTTTCATCATTTAAATAGAGCATGCAATTTTAAACAACTTTCTAATTTACTTCTATTATCTAATTGCTTTATTCTTTGATATCCTGGCTGGTTATTTATCATGCGCCCCTAAACTCACAAAAAGATTACTTCTTGCTGTGTAAGCACCACTGTTTCTTACTTATTGTAATGAGAAGTTCTCTACTCCAATCCCTAGTGTAAGAGGGAGGCATAGGGACTAATGCTTTGGGTAATTTCATTTAGAGTATATTTTTGATAAAACATCTTTTGACAGTTTAGGGTTAGTGCGAAGTTGCTCAAACCCTGTAAGATATCTAAACAAACTTTTTTTAAATTTATGCATAAAGATGAAATAGTGTATTTGGTGGTATCTAAACCATTTATTGTTTATAAATTCCTGACCTGGGTCTGGCATCTAATTAAAATGTTTAGGTCTACCTGGGTGAATCATAAGATAAATGGAAGTAGATTATTAAAGGAAGTAATATTGGTAAAGAACAATGTAATCCCTTATAGAAATTTTGGTTGTGAATGATAAAATTAGTGGATAGGCCCTAGAGGATATTTCCCTGAACTAGATTGTGATAATTTCAGCCAAATGTTGAAAGTTTCAGCTACTATAGGTAATATGCGAGAGATTGGTAGTTTCGTAGCTTCAGGTAGCCATTATTCCCCCCAATTTGGGATGATTGAACACATCATGTTCTATAATCATCCAGCTTTTTTGATTTGTAGGACCCAAGTGACACCAGTCCACCAACCGCGGTAGAAATATTGCGTTTCTATATAGTAACAAATTGGGCAAACCCAAACCTCCCATCTTAATTGGTGTGGTTAACATACTTTTATTTCACTTGGGAGGCTTACGTTTCCAGACATAAGCATTAAATATGTTCTGAATTCGTACAATATGGGGTTAGGAATAGGCGTAGACTGCATGGTGTATAGTACTTTTGGGAGAAGCATCATTTTTATGGTGTTTATTATGCCAATCCATGAGCCAGGTTGAGGTTAATTGAGATATTTCGGAAACCAATTTCCCATAAGAGATTTTTAGTGTCTTTGGTTAAGTGAGCACCAACATATTTTAAGCTATTATACTGAATTTTAAAAGGGCAATGTTTCTGTATATGTATATGATCTGATTGTTGTAGAATAATAGGAGCGATTTGAAATTGTGATGTTCACAAGAAATTTGGAGACTTTGCCATTGTAGAAAGTTCCTCTAGTACTGCAGAGAGAGCCTTGGGAGTTTTATACTTTTTTTTTATGAAAGAAATATTATGCAGCAACTTATTATGGATAATCCCTCATTTTAGGAATCTTCTCCTATTTATCTTTAATAACGCTATTTAAACAAGCAATGTACTCAACTTGTCCTTTATATTAGACATTATTAATTATAGAAACTTTGCACCTCTCTAAAAATAATGAGAATTAGCAATAGACAGAATGACAAAGTGTTAACTAAGTTATTTATACTCCTACATCTCTAAGTATGGATGTAAAATAACAGATGAGATTGATTCATAAAGCTTTTTTTATCAGCCTACTTATTATGTAAATAGGATGTAACTATATAAAATAAATGCATGAAATGTAGTTACTGTAATCCAGATATTTATAAATTCTTTTGGTTATTTCCTAAAATTATACTGACTATAAAATTGGGGGCGTGTCTAGGCAGTGGCCATGTTAGGTCGCAATATCTGTGGCCCTCCGGTTACCGAGCCCATCCTGCTAGCTACTTAAAAATAACCTTCAGACTTACTAGCTCAAGGAGTGCTGAGTTGAATTATATAAAACTTGCAGGATTTATGAATACCGGACCCAGATCTGGACCATTGAGATCTCAGGCGGCGACCTCGCCACGAGGATCCAACACCACCACCCTGTTACATGGGGTACAGAAGTCGTGTTTAGACTGCCCTTTCTTAACCCTAAGGAGGAACCTTCAATCATAATAAGGTGCTAACTCAAAAGGCAAACTTATTGCAGTAACTACACCCAATTCATAGAGAGCAAATGGAGGTGGTTATTAGATGGAAAGCACAGTTGCAGCGGCTCATACGGGATCACTTACAAAGATTGGAGAGAGACCTATGTGGCGTAACGGGCGGCCTCAGATCGAGTTACACCAGACACCACCTGAATACACTGGCTCGGTCGGGAGGGCATGTTGGGGGGTTGCCCCCATGGCAATAGCAAAGACCCCAGTAAAAACGGATTGTGGACAGACTTTGTCTAGCTGCGTTCCTGCATTGGTAGGTCCTGAGATCCCTAGAGACCTAATCTACAACACAGAGCTGCTTAAGTCTCTAGCTCAGGTTAAGCCTGCTCCGAGAAAGTATGAGGAAGTCACTACAAACAAAACAGAGGTATGTGCTCCCATATGCGGCGATGGGGCGACAGATAGATCCATTGAAGGGAAGCAGGACCAGACATTGTTCATCATATCCAATGACTTTGCCCTAAGATCTTTTGACCCGTATTACGTTATAAATGGCCGACACCACTGATCCCTGCTTCCTAATTATAACATGTACAAGGCAATGGCATGTGAAGCATACAGGCCAACTTACACTCCGCAGGCTAAGCTGGACTCCCAGCGGCCTGCGGTCTCCAGGCCACGGACAGAGCAATTTCCTTCCACAGAATTCAGTGGGATAAGAGCCGATCGAAATGGTGTGGGTTAATTATGATAAGAGTAGTTTAAAAATCCTATAAGCCAAACTTCTTTGTAAATTTATATACATATTGCATTTGTTGGTTATTAAGTTAACTCCACTTAGGGCTAGAATCTTATTATCCAGCAGGTTACATTATACTTATGTTAGTTTAGAATATAGTTAGTTTATACCTACTACTGATATGTTGATATAATATATCTAAGTTACTAACCACATGCTTAATGTTTTCACCTAGGGCTCTTGTTACCCCGCTATTTAATATCTCCATCTGAGTTACCTATTTCCCAGAAGGCTTCATAATGCCTAAGATAGCTTGAAATATAACCTATACTGACGACTGCTATGGGGACATAATATTCTCAAGTTATTATCCACATGCTTCAAATTTGTAAATGTACTGATATTACACGTAGATAGTGTCTTACTTAGGTTTCTAGAAGCGGTAGGTCTTAATGAGTATCAGAATTGCTAACATATATAAACTGTTAGGCCAAAGAGTAGACACAAAATAAACATGCTATCAACCTACCAATATATTAATACAAATGGTAAGCCTACATCATGTTAGCGGAGAATACAGCCAGCTCCCAGAAGTGGTAGATAGTTGTCGGCCACAGTGGTAGCCCACAAGAGCTGAAATATACTCAAGGTCCTAACTACACATAGAAGCAAAGCTCAGTGTACCAGCTATGGACTCATGTGCACAATATTTCCAATTTAAGAGAGTTGCATCAGTCAACAATAATCTATATTTATAAGTATTACTTATTGCTGATGTGCTACTTGTGGCAGAGGTGGCACGTCCTTAGTCTTTATATCCAGAGAAAACCTGTACTACGGACTATAAGTAGTTACCTATAGACTGACATATGCACAGAGTTCTTTATTGTTACAATCACCTAGAGCTTGAATGTACAGATTCAGAGTTATAGCAGTCACATGTCTTACTATACATATCTAAATACCTGATTATTTGGTAGATATTTTTACATGCCCTTTACGGTACATTACTCCTTCTTTAAGAGTCACTTTTACATTATATAGCACCCAATGCGACTAGGTTGATTACCAAGGTTCCCCTTAGCAATGTATATACTAGCAATAACCAGATGTTATATTGTACTCTAGTGGAAGGCTCCTTCTTTGTTGTTTTCCCTATGTTTATATTTAAATAATGCTTATATTACAGTATAGACAGAAAATGAGGTTATTCAGTTGAGATCCAAAAATGGTCTCCTTAGTTGGTACTTACCTCCAATAACCTGTTCACCTAGATTGTAGGTCCAAAAGTGGCCTTGTTTAACATGTTGGAGGTATATAGCATATTTGGTATACTATCTACATATTGTGCCCTTTTCTTTTTACCTCTTTCTGGAATGCATATCACTAACCTACCATATTATGTCTTATATTGTCTGTATTCCAATATTCTTATTGTGTTGCTTTATTATATATTCCATGTATGCCTTATTTTAAACCTCAAATAAAAATTATTAAAACAAAAACAAAAATACTGACTATAAAATTATACTGACACTGACTAAATTAAATCGATTGGAACTATTCCTATCTATTTTCTATCATCTATCTATCTATCTATCATCTATCTATCTCTCTATCTATTTCTATCTTATTTAAAAATACCTTCTCCTGTAGTGCAAAAGAAAATTCTATATTTTCTATGATGGTCAAGTATATGCAAGAGATGAAAACTAGAGGGGACTGGATATATATTTGGGGGTAAAATAATTGTATTAGTATGGAATAGAAAAATGTTTATTATTTTATTTTTATTTTAGGGAATTAACAAATGTACTGGATTCAGGAATAAAATACAGGAGCATAGGCTAATCAAATATATTGGAATGGCTTAGAAAATTTTGCCAAAGTACTCACCAAAGTTGCATATAATCTTTTTTTTTAAATGGGTTAGAATTGAAGCCTATTTAAGCTGATGTCATCATGCCAGATTTGTGTCAGTTCTGTAGTATTTCCTTCTCAAGGTGGTCCATGAGAAATTACTCTTGGGAATTCATCTCCTGGCCATCAGGAGGAGGCAAAGACACCCTACACCAGCGCTTGAAGTATCTCTCCTACTTCCCTTTCACCCCAGTAGTTCTTTGCCTCTTCAAGGAGAAGGCAAGGATAGAGGTGCTCAGGATTTATTGAAGATTTATCCCAGATTTTCCCTCAATGTATAGTCCCTGGAAGAGAGGGATTTGGGAGAGTACTGGCTGTGCAATGTAAATCTCCTTGCAGGAGTTATGGTAGCAACCTGGCCATGGGTTCGCTGAGACAGTTCCTTTAGCCTCCTCCTGCTGAGCCATGTATTTCCTCAGTATATCCGCTACTGTTAGTAACAGTAAAGGATGGGTTCTCCACTTTATCATAAGGATTAACAGTTGGGTAAGATCAGTGGAAGGGACATTATATTGGTAAGAGTTGCTTGTCTCACATAGCCCACAAGCTTAAAGAAGCTACATACAGTAATGAACTTTAGAGCCAGTTTACATCAGTATTTCTTAGATGGTTTCCTACAGACATAACCAAACCAACTTAGTACTTTGGAAGATATGCATAGGTGGAGGTTTGAGTACACATATATGGAGGTTTGTGCACACTTGCCCACTTGGTTAAACTTTGTGGGGACAATACAAGTCTTGATCAATTATGGGGACAATACATATAATGGCAGGAATATGGGAAACCGTTTTTTTATAATTATTTTTATTTCTGTATGTGTACCTTATAAAGTTGCTTCTCCTCTAAATGCACACCACTCAGCACCAGCATGGTTAGCGCTCCTCTATCTGGTAAGGGACTGTACTCCGGAAGCATAGCAAGGTGCATTGGAGCAATTGAAGGAGTTACTGCTTTCCCTGCCAAGCGCAGCATTGTGGCATGCTACCCACCTCTTCCTGTCCTTTCTTATAGTGGCCATAGTGTGCAGCAGGAACTCTCCTTCCATATTACTTCAGGTACCAGAGGGCATCCTATACCATGAGATGGTAAGTTGGCATTGTGATGCTGCTGCTGTGCATGGCCCCTTGATGGCAGATCTAATAGTTACGGTCTGTCCACCAGTGCAACTCTGCAGCACTTGCCTAAGTTCTGTTCTACAATCTCAATTAGTTAATCCCAATGCGACCACTGCAGTTTGCCCGCCATCTGTGTATATTACTCAAAGTGGCATTATTGATTTTTCTCCAGATTTTAAGTAATTTAAAGTCAGCTACTT
Organism: Bombina bombina; assembly: GCF_027579735.1. Taxonomy (NCBI): domain Eukaryota; kingdom Metazoa; phylum Chordata; class Amphibia; order Anura; family Bombinatoridae; genus Bombina; species Bombina bombina. The sequence continues at coordinate 863,066,367 of NC_069504.1, read as the reverse complement.
CTGAGGTTATGGTCATTATGCCACCTCCAAGTAAGCACAAGTGTAAGACTATTTCTGCAGGCTCTTCTACAGGTGGTGATATACTTACTGGTTCTTCAATTTTTAAAAAAGCTCAGTTTTCAGATTCTGATGAATCATCATTTCCAGGGAATGGGAAAAGCCTGGAGTTTTGTTTATTCCTTTCCCTACTTTCCAAAAGGTGTTTCCTATCCCATCTGGAACTTTGGCAGACCATTCTGAAGGTGGAGGGTGCTCTATCTGCTTTAGCCAGAAGAACTACAATTACTCTGGAGGACAGCACTTCTTTCAAAGAGCATATGGACAGGAAACTAGAGGGTTTTCTTTGGAAGGCTTTCTTCCAGGCGGGAACTGGCAGTGGGTATAGCTGCTGTTGCAGGAGCTGCATCTCTCAGGTTGACCTACTTTCACAGAAATCACCCATAGAGGATATTTAGGAGCGCATCAATTGCTTAAAACTGGTGAATTCCTTAATTTGTGACACCATTATTCATATAATTCGCATTAATGTAAGAAATATGGGTTTAGCTGTTCTCACCAGGTGGGTTCTTTGGTTGAAGTCGTCAAGACTTTTAACTTTGGCCTTCAAGGGGAAAAACTTGTTCGGCCCTTGCTTGGATTCTATTATTTCCACAGTGACGGGTGGCAAAGGAGCCTTTTTGCCCCAGGATAAAGTTCCATTCGCCAGTCAAGGACCCAGAAAAAAAAAATCTTTCTCTCAGATGACTGATTCTCTCAAGTCCACCTGAAAACCAATTCCAGTCTGGAATAATTCCAAACACAAAAAGAAACTTTCTTCCAATAACAAGTCTACATGAAGGTGCGACCTCCAATCCGAACTCTTCACCAGTAGGGGGCAGATTAAGCCTTTTTCAGAAGGTCTAGTCTCCATCTGTTCAGGATCTTTGGGTTATGGATATTGTATCCCAGGGATACAGAATAGGTTTTCAGTTGTGGCCTCCCCAGGAGAGCTTTATTCTGTCTCACATCTCAAAGAGATCAGAAAAAAAGCAGCCTTCTTTCATTGTGTGAAGGATTTGTAGGACATGAGAGTTATTGTCCAAGTTCCAGCAGCAGATCAGGGGAAGGTTTTCTATTCCAATTTGGTCATTGTACCAAAGAAGGAGGGCACGTTTAGGCCCATTCTAGATCTAACAAGTTTTTGAGAGTCACTTCATTCAAGATGGAAACCATCAGATCTATTCTGCGCTAGTCCTTCAAGGTCATTTCATAACAACCGTGGATTTCAAGGATGCTTATCTGCATTTACCAAAAAAGGAAGATCACTGATTTTTTAGTTTTGCCTTCCTAGACACACTATCAATTTGTAGCTCTTCCCTTTGGTCTTGCCACAGCTCCCAGGTTATTTATAAAGTTTCTGGGGCTCTTCTCTCAGTTGTCAGGGTTCGGGGGATAGCTGTAGCTCCATACCTGGCAATATTTTGGTTCAAGCTCCATCTTTCCCTTTAGCGACTGCTCACACAAAGAAACTACTATGGTTTCTTTGCAGTCATGGCTGGTCGGTCTAAATGGCCAAGATTGTCTTTTCTGGAAGTTATCATAGACTCAGCCACCATGAGGCTATTTTTTTACAGACCAACGCAAGCTCAAGCTACAGTCGACCTGCCTGAATCTACAGTCTCTATGTTTCTCGTATCCTAAATTGGGCAGAGGTTCACCAGTGTACCAGCTCAGCCATTCACATCCCAGGGGTCGACCATTGGGAAGTGGATTATCTGAGTTGTCAGGCTTTACACTCAGGGGAATGGTCTCTCAACCAGAAGATTTTTAATCAGTTGGTATGTTGTTGGGGTCTTCCAGACATAGACCTAATGGCATCTCGTCTGAAACACAAACTTCCCAGATATGGGTTGAGATTGAGGGATCCTCAGGCGGAATTGATAGACGCCTTAGCTGTGCCTTGGTCTTATCATCTATTTTCCCCTTTTCCTCCAATTGTCCTACTACGAAAAGTGTTTGTCTGAATCAAACAGGAACCCATTTCTGCAATATTAATAGCCTTGCAGGACATAGTATGCAGAGCTAGTTTGGATGTCTAGTTCTCCTCCGTGTTGTCTGCCACAACGTATGGATCTTCTTTCTCAAGGGCCATTCTTTTATCAAAAACTCCAGTCACTAAGTTTAACTGCTTAGAGATTGAACTCTTAGTTCTTTTCTCAAAGAGGTTTTTCTGACTCTGTGATAGAGACCTTGATTCAGGCTCGTAAGCCTGTCACTAGAAGAATTTACCACAAAGTGTGGAAAGCATATCTTTCTTGGTGTTCAGATTGCAGATATACATGGCATTCTGTTAAAATTCCTTGTATCTTACAATTCCTTCAGGATGGCCTAGAAAATGGTTTATCGGCGAGTACTCTTAAGGGTCATATTTCTACTCTTTCTGTTTTGTTGCAAAGGAAACTAGGTTGTCTTCCTAATATTCATACATTTGTTCAGGCCTTGGTTAGAATCAGACAGTTTATTAAACCTATTTCTCCTCCATGGAGTCTAAACTTGGTGCTTAGAGTTTTGCAATCTCCTCCCTTTGAACCTAAGCATTCCTTGGATATTCAGTTGTTGTCTTGGAAAGTTTGTCTTTGCTAGCTATTCCCTCAGCTAGAAGGGTTTCCAAACTATCAGATCTTTCTTGTGACCCTCCATATTTGGTCTTTCATCTGGACCAAGCAGTGTTACGTTCCTGGTATATCTTTTTGCCTAAAATGGTTTCTTCTGAGAATATTAACCAAGAGATTGTTATTCTTTTATTATACCCTAATCAAAAATCCTCAAGGGAGAGACTATTGCATAACGTGGATGTGTTCAGGGCATTGAAGTTTTATTTACAGACTACTAAGGACTTACGTCAGTCCTCCAGTTTTGTTTGTTCTGTTTTCAGGTAAAAATAAGGACCAAAATGCTACTTCTGTTTCTTTAGCTTCATGGTTAAAGAGTTTAATTCACAGAGCCAACATGGAGGTGGGACAGCAGCCGCCCTTAAAAGTTTTAGCTCATTCTGTTTATACTTCTTGGGTTTCAAGAATGAGGCTTTCGTAGAACAAATTTGCAAGGCTGCAACCTGGTCTTCTTTACATACTTTCACCAAATTTTTATCATTTTGATGTTTTTGCCTTGGCAGAGGAATTTTTTGGAAGGAAGGTCCTTCAGGCGGTAGTTCTTGGTAAAAAGGTGCGTTCCTTTGCTTTTTGTCCCACCCATTTTTTCTGTGGACTCCACAGATTGGTTATTGGGTCCCAAGAGTAAGGTCTCGTGGACTCTCGCCACCATAAGAAAGGTAAATAATTTATTCTTACCTGATAAATTCCTTTCTTTCTTGGTGGTGCGAGTCCACAAACCCGCCCAAATTTTCTGAAGGCAACAGTTCTAGTTTGCACCTCTTTACCCTACTATCTTTCTTCCTCCTATCCTTCCTCGTACTACTGGGAGGGGATGGGAAGTAGAAGGGATACTTAAAGCTCTGGTGTAGGGTGTCTTTGCCTCCTCCTGGTGGCCAGGAGATGACTTCCCAAGAGTAAGGTCTTGCGGGCTCTCACCACCAAGAAATAAAGGAAGTTATCAGGAATGAATAAATGATGAGGGTTTTTTTTGTACAGAGCAAGCAGAAGTGTGGTCGGATGAATTTGGAGAAGTGAGTAAAATGTATAATAGTCATGTTTATAAAGTTGCAGATGGTTTAGTAAATAGTGGTACAAGCAGCAAAGAAATGATGTGCACATACCACTGCACGTAACCACCGTTCAGCATTACATTTACATGTGTTAGTACTGAAGCCTATATAAGGTGATGACAGAATTGTGTCAGCTCTGTAGTATTTTTATGCACAAAGCAGGCAGAAGTATGTTCTGATGAATCTAGAAAACTGAGCAAGAATTATGATATTTATGTTGATAAAGTTGTAGTTGGTTTAGTGAATATTGGCGCAAGCATCAAAGAAATGGCAGAAGGCACACAGTTACCATAGCACTATATGTAAGCACTGGCTATTGGTTTTTCATACAACCTCACACACCTGGCATGTTGACACAGCATTGCTGCTGCACAGCTCCTCACACTCGCGCACTGTTTTGCAGGAAGAATTTAAACAGCAGCTACAGGATGCTCTGTCAAAGCTTATGCTGGAGGAAAAAAGACACATGGAAGAACAGAAAGAAGTGATTGAGCAAAAACATACTGAAGAACTGCAGCTTTTACAAAAAAAGTAAGAATTGTTACTCTGATCTGTCATCTTACACATAGAACCAATCATGCAAAATACACACAATGAATAAGGAGCTATTCCCATCCAAAATAGCCTCAGGATCCGTGCTAGTGATGGTCATACATATCTCTCTACTTGTGCACATAGCGCCAGATTGGCACAGAGCCATGTGGTAATGGTGAGATCATGTTCACTGAGCGTCTCTTCTCCTAACTTTATATATAGTTTGTGGGCGTTTCTGCCATTAATATCTATTGTTGTGTTAAAGGGACAGTAAACACATTGAGATGTCTATATAACATATTTAGTTTTGTATAATGAAAAAACTTTGCAATATACTTTCATTATTTATTATGCCTCCTCTTTGTGTAATTTAGCTCTGAAAATGTAGGATTGTCTAATTTTTAAATCTTAAATGGACTCTGCTGACCTCTCAAGGCCAAACCTGCTACATATATTTTCCTAATTGACTTTATCAGATAACAACTGCTTTTTATACTAACATTATGACAGTGCCTTGCCTTGTTGTCTGCAGAATAAAGCCCTGATTGGCTCCTCCAAATAAGGAAAATGGTAGGTGGAGTTTGGCTATTGATAAACAACTGCAGTAGATATGTTATTCTATAGTAACGCAACAAAAACGTCTTGTAATTAGTAGGTGTTTACTATCCCTTTAAGTTCTCTCTACTCGAAATAAGAATATATTGCTCAGCGGTTAGAAAAAATTGCAATCACAACAGCTTTAGTAACATGCTTAAAATAGGGTAAATATAAATGTCTGTAAGAATAGAATATCTTCTTGTCTGTTATCAAACTATAGTCTCACTGGATAGAATAAAAGACAGCTCAGAGGCCTTGCAAACAGAACAAGGGCCTGACCGTGAGCTTGATCAGGATTTTTCACCAAAATTTTGCCCAAAAATTCAGAATTTTTTGGGGGGGTCTTTTTACTTTTTCAAAGTTTTTTTTGTGTGCATAGGCTTAAGGGTGCCGTTTGTAGAGGGTATATTTTTTCCCCACATGTTTTTTCCCATTGTAATTAGTTTGTTTTGTAACATATTGAAGTTTTTTTTGATGCCAGCATCCTTGACAGTGGCACATGTTCTATGCAGTGAGAAGTGAAGAATTTTTTAAAAAAATACGCTCCATTGATTATAATAAAACTGAACTTGCAACTTGTGGCTTTAATGAGGGGCAAGTTTTTTTTCCACAAGATATTCATTTTAAAATGAAAACTATAAATTTGAAAACTAAGCTATGTGTACACACATGCCGTGTACCAAATTCAAATATATACATGCACCTTATCCTCTCCCAATACCTCCTGTGAAAAAACAAGCTATGCACATACTGAGCTTCCTATGCTAAATCCAACATTGTGCAGACATACGTATGAAAAACCTGAAGAGCTATATTTTATACTGGCTCACTTTATGCTACTGTATCACAAATAAGCCAGAGGTTTATAGTGACAGCTTGGTAGATATACTGATGATAAGAATAACGTCTGCCTCTGATAACCCTAAAAAGGGACTGGAAGGAGCTGCTATTAATAACAGCAAATTTGGTTGGTAGTTTTACCACAACAACATATAGTCAATTACTGTAATTCAAGAGCCTTTGAAATTCATTGGAAAAATAAATTAAAAATTAAAGGTTTTTTTTTTCTATTTACAATAATTTCAGATAGTGCATGCTATTTTAAACAACGTTACAATTTACTTTTATCATCAAATTTGCTTTGTTCTCTTGGTATTCTTTGTTGATAGCTAAACCTAGGTAAACTCATATTGCTAATTTCTAAGCCCTTGAAGACAACCTCTTATCTCAGTGCATTTTGACAGTTTTTCACAGTTAGACAGTGCTAATTCATGTGTGCCATATAGATAACATTTTACTCAGTCCCATGGAGTTATTTACGAGTCAGCGCTGATTGGCTTAAATGCAAGTGTGTCAAAAGAACTGTCACACAGTAACTGGCAACTGATTTTGCTATGCTGCTAACACAATGAAGAAAGTTTTAAACAAACAACTTGCATTGTACCTCAGGCCAATAAGATAAATAGCGTACTATACTATAGTATACTTTATTTAAGTCCAATAAGTAAACTTTTTTTAAAAACATTAACAGTTTAACTATTTACCTGCTAAAATGAATATAACCACAAACCACAACAATGCTCTAGAGAACTAGATGAATATATGTTAGGCTTTTACAGTACATTTCTGGAAAAACTTGAGGAACACATTCCCTACAGTGATTTCTTCCAAACCCAAGAGATTTATCTCCCAAAGATGGTTAAGTACAGTACATAAACCCTTTTACTATCCCCCTTGTTGACATTATACAAATAAGTGCTAGGTTGTCTGGTTAGTATTGCCGTTTTTAACACTTAGGGTTTGTTGATTTTTTTTTTTTATTCTCTTGCTAAATTAACCTCCACTTAGACTGGAAAATAGTTCAATTTATTGCCATTGTTCTATATCTACCGTTTGCCAACGTTTTCATTTTCTTATGCATATGCCACTTACTCTGAGTGTAGTCACCCTAAAAAGAATGAGAAACAGGCATCTCCTCCTTGGTCACATGCCTAGTGGGATGCAAATGAGTCTTGTTGAAGTCTGTTTTCTGTTGCTTAGAGCAGATCTGCCTGGTGTTTTGGTCCTGGACTGTCCTGGGAACTATTCCATTGACCAAGTACAGATTTTTGCAATATTCAATTAATAACCTTTTGTTTTGTTCTTCTTAAAAAAATATACTTTAATTTAGGGCTTTTTAAAACTTAAGTATTTTAGAAATTGTTGTACCATATTACGTTTTCCTTCTCAAGACCTTTAATTACAAGATTTTATAACAGTCTTGTAATATTCTTACATAGTGGGTGAGTTTGAAAATATTTTGAATGCTTTATTACCTTGTTTGCTGTAATTGTTTTTCAAAGGCCAAACTCAACCCACCACCTGCCTTATTTTCTAGTCTGGACTAGTTATTGAAGTATATAAGGCTAGCCATGGTCTATACAGCTGTTAATAGTTCCTTATCGGATAAACTCCACTTATGTCATTTAGGGATAGATATGTGTGAGGCTTAGGCTTGTGAAATCTGCCTTATGGTCTTCCATTATTATTATTTTTCTTTTAAACTTTTTCCTTCTGGTTTCATTCTTACATTGATCAGGAATATTAATTTTTAATATAATCAACAATGTTAATAGTTAGCAGTGTACTCTCTACCAAACAGCCACTAGCTTGACCCATGTAATTGTGCTTTTCACAGAGGAAAACTTTCTTGAAGTATTTCAGTCTGATCTTGCCTAGCAAGGTCAGTCCAGTCCTGAAGTAACAGGCAATTCTCCTCTGAACAAGGGAAATGGCAACCCTAGACGATCGCTTGGCCTCCTTTGGGCCTCATCAGTGAGGTGCTTCTCTTTCTGTTTGTATTTGTATTATGACCCTGGGGAAAGTCTCCCTATGGGTGATGGGGAAACCAGAAATCGACTATTTTCCCAATGTGCTATATTTGTATTATGACCCTGGGAAAAGTCTCCCTAAAGGTGATGGGGGGGAAAAAGACGTCAACTCCTTGCCCAATGTGCTTAGATGGATATGGCTGCACCTCACTGATGAGGCTCAAATGATCCTCTGGGGTTGCCATTTCTCTTGTTCAGATGAGAATTGCCTGGTATTTCAGGGCTGGACTGACCTTGTTATGCGGTATCAGACTGATATACTTCAGGAATGTTTTCCTCTGTGAAAAGCGCAATTGGGCTAAAAGAAGCTACTCCCAGGTGGTAACCAGGCCATACAAGCAACTGAGCTGTTGTTCATTCCTGGCAGACTGTTTCTCTTTCTGTTTGTCCAAAGAGACTAGACACATAATATGTAAAAAAAAAAAAACATGTTATAAACTTAATATCAATTTAGGTGGATGCTACTACAGATTCTCACATATCAGATCGATCACCATATATTCCTTGTATCTTACTTTCCCCATTGCTATGAGGAGATGCAGCAATAGTTCACAATATAGTTTGGAGAGATGTACATGGAAACCTGACTGATCATTGCATATCTGTTACATAAATATGGATTTTTCTCTTTAATTTGATATATAATGTATATGTATTTATACGTAATGCGGAACAATAAGCAAAGTACCGCATGACGTATATATAGGTCCTTTTGGCTTAAAGGGTTAAAAGACAGGGACAGGAAGCCAAAAAACATGACTGTCCTGAGAAAAACGTGACAGTTGGTAACTATGCAAACCTTTAATTTATGGCTCGAGACCAGTATCCACTGAGCCGATCAGCAGAGACAGTCACAAGGCTGGGTTGTGCAACTACTGCTGCTGATTTGCTCACCGGCTGTATCCTCTCAGGACCAGCAGTACTCTGAGGCTCCTGAAAGGTACTTCAACTATGTGTTAAAGCTGTATCTGTGCAGTGGTTAAACTCATAACTTTGCAGAATTGCTAGTAGGCCTGTGTATTCAGAACATTCGTTATGATCCTATTGTGGAAGAAAGCGGAAACTTAGATCTGGATTTGCACAGATCTTAGTGTGTTTCACTTTCACAAGAATAAATGCAGCTCTGAAAAAAGCTGAATGCTGCCCGTAGTCACCTTCGGATCATTATGTGCAGATCTAGTTGCTAGTGCTAAAACTAACAAATTAGAGCAAGTCCTTGTTGCACCATAATGTCCATTTAACTATATTTTTAAGGATTTTTAAACATATTTTTCCTACTATAAATTCACCTACATCTAGATTACGAGTTTTGCGTTCATGTTTTAACGCTGAAAAAATGGCCATTTCAGTGTTAAAACAGTAACGCAGTCATGTTGGTATAGCTGTCCTGCAAGCCTTTTAGCCTGTAACGCAACATCAGTCCCGCACTCAAAAAAATGACGTGTTTTCATGGGATTCCCATAGCGCTGCCATTACAAGTTGTGAGGTTAAAAAACTTGCGTTACAGCCTATACCGACACGATCGATACCGCCATCTGAGAGCAGTTTAAATGAGTTTTACGCAACAAAACTGTTACATATAACTCATAACTAAAGTGTTACAAAGTACACTAAACACCCATAAACTACTTATTAACCCCTAAACGGAGGCCCTCCCGCATCGAAAACACTATTTTAAAGTTATTAACCCCTAATCTGCCGCTCCCGACATCGCCACCACTAATAAATTTATTAACTCCTATTCCGCCGCTCCCCGACATTGCCGCCACTAAATAAAGTTATTAACCCCTAAACCTCTGGCCTCTCACATCACTACCACTAAATAAACATATTAACCCCTAAACCAACAGCCCCCCACATCACCAAAAACTAAATTAAACTATTAACCCCTAAACCTAACAAGTTTAAATTAAAATTACAAGATCCCTATCTTAAAATAAATAAAAACTTACCTTTGAAATTAAAAAAACCTGTTTAAACTATAAATTAAACTAACATTACTATTAGACTAAAATTAAAATAACTATCAATTAAATAAATTAAATTACTCATTAAAAAAACCTAACCCTACTAAAAAAAAATAATCTACAAAAAAAACCAAAAAAACAAATTACAAAAAAAATACTAAATTACAAAAAATAACAAAAATACTAAATTACAAAAAATAACAAATGAAATTATCCAAAAAAAACAAAAACAATTACACCTAATCTAACAGCCCTATCAAAATAAAAAGCCCCCCCCCAAAATGAAAAAAACCCTAGCCTACAATAGACTACCAATAGCCTTTAAAATGGCCTTTTGTAGGGCATTGCCCTAAAGAAATCAGATCTTTTCCCTGTAAAAAAAATACAAAGACCTCCCAACTGTAAAACCCACCACCCAACCAACCCCCCAAAATAAAAAACCTAACTCTAAAAAAAAACAAATCTACCCATTGCCCTGAAAAGGGCATTTGTATGGGCATTTCCCCTAAAAGGGCATTCAGCTCTGTTTCTTGCCTTTAAAAGGGCATTTAGCTCTTTTAGAATTGCCCAAACAATAATCTAAAAAAAACACGCAAAAAAACACGCAAAAAAAAACACAAAACCCTCTTTAAGTACTCACAGTTGCTATAGCAATAAAATCTTTCATTGCTGCAGAAATGCCCTCTGCATTAGACTGGGAATTATTAACAGTCATAAAATACCTATTAACCCCTAAACCGAGGCCCGTCCGCATTGCAAACACTATTTTAAAGTTATTAACCCCTAATCTGATTTGAATCAGCCAATAGGAATGAGAGCTGCTTAAATCCTATTGACTGATTTGAACAGCCAATAGGATTTTAGCAGCCCTAATTCCTATTGGCTAATTTAAATGTTTCAGCCAATAGGAATGCAATGGTACCCCCAGTATAAAAGGGGTACCTTGCTTTTGAATCCTCAGTGTGCGGCAGATGATCGCATAAAGAGAACCTCCACGTCAGATCGATGGACCTCTGCCTTTGACCTCCGCCTGGACCTCTGCCTTTGACCTCCGCCTGGACCTCCACCTCCGCGCATCGACCCTCGATGGATGAAGATGGAGCCGCTGGGATGAAGATCAAAGCCGGACTACTGTGAGTACCTAAAGAGGGGTTAGTGTTAGGTTATTTTAAGTTTTTTTGGGTAGGGTTTTTTTTAGATTAGGGTTTGGGCTTTCTTAAAAGTGCAAGAAAAAGAGCTAAATGCCCTTTTAAGGGCAATGCCCATACAAATGCCCTTTTCAGGGCAATGGGTAGATTATTTTTTTTTAGTTAGGTTTTTTATTTTGTGGGTTTGGGGGGTGGGGTTTGTAATGTTAGGGGGTGTTTGTTTTTATTTTGTAGAAAAAGAGCTGATTTATTTAGGGCAATGTTTATTATAGATTAGGGTTCTTTTATTTTGGGGAGTTTTTTTTAAACAGGGTATTAGAATAGGGATAATTTTTATTATTTTGTAATAATTTGTTTGTTATTTTGTGTAATGATTTTTTTTTTTTTTTTTTTTTTTTTTTAGAATAGCCCTTTTATTTTTAATGGGCAGCAAAAGAGCTGAATGCCCATACAAATGCTCTTTTCAGGGCAATGGGTAGATTAGGTTTTTTTATTTTAGTGTTTTTTATTTTTTGTAATGTTAGTTGTTTTTTTTTGTAATATTAGGTTTTAGTGTTAGGTTTTATTTCACAGGTAACATTGTATTTATTTTAGCTAGGTAGCTAGTAATTAGTTAATAACTATTTACTAACTAGTCTACCTAGTTAAAAAAATACAAACTTACCTGTTAAATAAAAATAAAACCTAAGCTAGCTACAATATAACTATTAGTTATATTGTAGCTAGCTTAGGTTTTATTTTTATTTCACAGGTAAGTTTGTATTTAGTTTTAAAAAGGTATTATTTAGTTAATAATTGTAACTTTAATTTAGGTCTATTTTAATTATGTTAAAGTTAGGGGGTGTTAGGTTTAGGATTAGGGTTACAGTTAGGGTTAGGTTTTGGGTTAGGTTTAGGGGTTAATATAGTTTAATTTAGGTTGCTGTGATGTGGGGGGCTGGTGGTTTAGGGGTTAAAAGGTTTATTTAGCGGTAGTGATGTGGGAGGCCAGAGGTTTAGGGGTTAATAACTTTATTTAGTGGCGGCGATGTCTGGGAGCGGCGGAATAGGGGTTAATATCTTTATTATAGTGTGGGCAATGTTGGGGTGCGGAGGAATAGGGGTAATAACTTTATTTAGGTGGCGGCGATGTCGGGGGCGGCAGATTAGGGGTGTTTATATGTGGGGTGTTAGGTTTAAACGTAACCTTTTTTTCCCCATAGACATCAATGGGTTGCGTTACGGAGCTTTTCATTCCGCGATCACAGGTGTTGGTTTCTCCCCATTGATGTCTATGGGGAAAGCGTGCACGAGCACGTCAAAGCAGCGGTTGTATGTTGTGCGGTATGGAGCTCAACGCAACCATATCGCAAGCACAAGGAGGCTTTTTAAAAACTTGTAATGGCAGCGCTATGGAGGGTGAAATAACGGAACTTTTGTTGCATTCGTTTTGCACCCTCTATAGCGCAAAACTTGTAATCTAGGTGAATGTCTTTTATTCTTTGTTGGAACTCCCATCTTAAAAAAATATGCCTTTTCACAGTTTCTACAGACAGTAAAATAGTCTCTGCGCAATCATTGGTATTTACGGTTTCAGTTATTTTTATGCTTTTTTTTCTCATAAAGATCAACACCCTCCCTTTTTCCTATTCTGTTTTCTTGCAAATAGACTATAATGGTGTATAACTATATTCCAGTGATATTATTCATTGTAGCAAGACTCATTTATAGCCTTGAAATTCAAATTATCCTTAGTCATTATAGAAATTAGTTCAGGTAGCTTTTGTACAATACCAGCATTTGTAGAAATATCTTGGGTATTCTCCTTACTCCAGGTCAATTAATTCTACATTAGCTTTACAGATATCATTTAGGTTTCAGAATTCAAATGATATGAGTGATTTATTAATAGTTTCACAAAGACCTGCTGTATAAGTGGAAAGGCCATAAAAATGCCAGTAAAAGCATAATTAAGTAGCTTGTCCGATTATAAAAAAAAATACATTTCATTCTGCGTAGGAAGAAATATTCAGAATTAGGATTTTTTTTTATAGCAACCAAAAAGCGAAACCTAACTCTAAAACTTACTAACGTCTGTTTTATATTATATAAAGGGCATTTCTGTGGTGAATTCTCTTAACAACACGTCAATAAAATTGATAAGGAATACGTTCTCAGAGAACTAATAAAAACCCTTACACTTTATAGGACTAATCGTATCACTAATATAACCTTGAATTTACCATAAAACCCAAACATTATCTTTCAAGATTCAGATATAGCGTGTGATTTTAAACAACTTTTCTATTTATTTGTGTTATCTAATTTGCTTTGTTTTCTTGGTAGCCTTTGTTGAAAAGTATACCTAGGTAGGCTCAGGAGCAGCAATGCATTACTGGGAGCTAGCTGCTGATTGGTGACTGCACAATAAGCCTCTTGTGATTGGTTCACCTGGCGTGTTCAGGTAGGTCACCAGATAAGTTCAGATAGCTACCTATAATGCATTGCTGCTAAACCTTTGCAGGGGTTAAACACAGTTATATTTAAGCAATAGTGCAATAATAAAATGCTCCAAAAATTATATTTTTCCAGGGAGGTATTCGATCGGGTTGAATTTCCGGTGATTCCTGTCCGCCTGCTCAGAGCAGGCAGATTGATAAATGGGCCCCATATTATCAAATTGGCTTTGTTTTCTTGATATTATTTGTTGAAGAGTAAAGTTAAGTAGGCTGATAGTTGTCAGGCATTTAATGGGCCCGTCCCCAGGTCCTGTGCTTTTTTGGGGGCCCTGCTCACAGATGCTGTGCGTTCAGGTTCAGGGTAGATTAAAAAGTAGATCAGCACCACCCCATTGGACAGCAGCACAGCAATAATAAGCAGAACAAGCAGGAAGCAACCTAGGTTTCCCAAAAGCTCCATTGCTGGAGCCTTCTGAGTTAAATGGACACTAAACCCAATGTTTTTCTTTCATGATTTAGATAGAGCAAGCGATTTTAAGCAACTTTCTAATTTACTCCTAGTATCAATTTGTCTTCGTTTTTTGCTATCTTTATTTGAAAAGCAAGACTGTAAGCTTAGGAGCCTGTCCATTTTTGGTTCAGAACCTGAGTTGCGCTTGCTGATTGGTGGCTAAATGTTCCCACCAATCAGCAAGTGCTATCCAGGGTGCTGAACCAAAAATGGTCCGGCTCCTTCTCTTAGATTCCAGATTTTTCAAATAAAGAACAAAGAACAATTGATAATAGGAGTAAATTAGAAAGTTGCTTAAAATGACATGCTCTATCTGAATCACGGAAGACAAATATTGGGTTTAGTGTCCCTTTAAGCTGCATTCTCCGAACCAAGACTTGATGCCCTGTAGCCTCCCACTAGCCAGCATCCATTGCCTGGGTATATTCTTCATGTCCCTGTCACCCCTGTCAAAAAGCCTGGCAGCCAGGGCCGCCATCAGGGGGTGACAGGGGTGACTCCTGTCAGGGGCCCAATGAGCCAGGGGGGCCCCATGAGGCAAGAACTAAAAAAAAAAAATTTTTTTTTTTTTTTTTTTTTTTTAAATTTTGGCAGCCACCAGTGGGTACTACAGCAGAGTGCTAATTGATCATGGGAAATGTTATTACAAGTAGTAAAGTATTAGCATTTGAGAGGATTTCTTAGTTTGCACTAAACCACTATGCTCAGTGTGAGACAGACTTGGCACTTTGTACAGTGTGTGCCTGAGTCAGACGGCAGATCACTTTCATTTGAAGAGGAGGTAGGACTTACTTAGCAAATGTTTTTTATTTCTTTGTGTAATTTTGGATTGTAACTTCAGTGTGGTAGTAGTTGTATGGTGGGGCCAGGGGTCCATAAAAACATTTATTTTTTTTAACAGCAGTGTATTTATGATTATTTGACAATGCTGTAGAAATTCTATATTTAAAACCATGCAGAAATGTTTCCTCCTCAATACACAAATGGTGGATGCCCTTTTGGCAGATATGCATTTTATATATATATATAACATTCCAGTTTACTGCCCCTTTATGCAAGGACTTTCCAGATGCAAGGAGGCATTTTATCTAAGATTTTTACATCTGCATAAAATTTTATACTCTCAGACTAAGATTGCTCAGTGTTTGAAATGAGACAGGTTAACTTTAAATTGTTCAGTTTACACTACAGCTGACTTAGTTTTGAAATACATACCAACAAGCCTAAATCCTGCATTTAACCAGATCTAATGGTATGAGTACCACAGCTTATGGTCCCACCAAGACCATATAGAGTACAGCATTTTCAAAATCCATAAGTACAGCTGACAGATGGGAAAATTTGTACACTATATTTGAAGTGGTGCTCTTGGTTGGGGAAAATGGGAAAAAAACAAACAAACACATGTCAACCTTTTAAAGGTACTTTTCTTCATCTAGCCATCTACCCAGCTCATGTACAATTTTGAATTCACAGAATTATTTTTGTTTGCACATTTACAAATATGATTCTTTAAAAAGTGATCTCTTAATTTCTGCATTTTTTTTTATCATGCATGTCACACACTGTTGATTTAGGGGATGCAAGGTGCATAAATGTTTCCTCCTGTGAGTGTTTCTGTGGGTGTATGTGTTTATGTCTTTGTGCTTTGGTTTGTGTCTCTATGTGTATGTATTTGTGCATTTTCTGTGGATGTCTGTGAGGGTGTGTGCATATGTCTGAGCTTTTTCTATGGGTGTTTCTGTGAGGGTGTTTGTGTGTATGTATGTATGTCTGTGTTTTCTGTGGATGTCTCAGTGAGGGTGTGTGTATGTATGTCTTTCTGTGTGTGTGTGTGTGTATGTCTTTGTGTGTTTTCTGTGGGTGTCTCTGTGTGTGTATGTGTGCATATGTCTTTGTGTGTTTTCTGAGGCTGTCTCTGACAGTGTTTCCTTGGGTGTATGTGCAAGTTTGAGTTTGTGTGTGTGTGTCCATTGTCTGTTCCTTTTTAGGACATTTTGACCTTACTACTAATTATTCACATCTTTCTACAGACTTTGAGACTAACAAGACCTTTCCGGAAGTAACCACTCCACCATTTAACCTTTAAATTATTGTTTTGGCAGTTCAGGGACCTTCCTTTCAGCCACTGCATGCTGTTGTCATAATTTAGTTGTCATCTTCCTTTACAAAAAGATAATCAGAACTCCATATTTTGTTTTCTAAATCTCCTTTTTTTTTTACAAAACTGTAGTTTACCTCATTACTTGTCAGTTCAATGTAAACAAGTGCTAAGTGTCTGTTTGGGTTTCTTTGCGTGTCTGCTAGAGTGTCTATATGTGAATCCTTATGTGTGAGTGTGTTTGTGTGTTTCAGTGTATGAGTGTGTCTGTGTGTGTGTATGTTACTACCTTTACAACATTTCCAAGTTTAAATAGACAATTAAGAATAAAGTGCATATGCGTTTTAGTCACTTGGTCAAAAATTGCACATGTCAAAGGAGGGGGGGGGGGGGCCCTGATCAATGGTTGAGTCAGGGGCCCCAAAATTTCTAGTGGCGGCCCTGCTGGCAGCACCTCAGTAGGTGACACTTGTGAAGACACCCCTGGGCTCGGTAAGGGGTAAAGGTGATGCCCCTTTTTTTGTTCTAAGTTTCATTTCTATTGAATTCTCTGAGGATCAGACATTGGTCTTATTGAGAAAAAAAGGAAATCTTAGTAAAAAATGCTGCCCAGTGAATGAATGGCTAGAGGACGGTTTAGGGCGATAAAGAACTGTTCCCTGTGTGAGAATCAAGCTACATTATTGCCACAGCAACAATGTGTTAACCACCTCTCAGGACTAGCAGGAACCAGACCCAGATACCCTAAACTCTCAAGGACCTGATGCTCATTACTGACATTACCTATTAAAGGGACATTGAACCCAAAATATTTATTTCATGATTCAAATAGAGAATACAATTTTAAACAACATCCCAATTTACTTCTATTATCTAATTTGCTTCATACTTTAGATATCCTTTGTTGAAGAAATAGCAATACACATTGTTGAGCCAATCACACGAGGCATCTATGTGCAGCCACCAATCAGTAGCTACTTAGTCTATCTAGATATGATTTTCAGCAAAGGATTATCAAGAGAATTAAGCAAATTAGATAATAGAAGTAAATTAGAAAGTTGTTTAGAATTGCATGCTCTTTCTAAATCACGAAATAATTTTTTTTGGTTTCATGTCCATTTAATACCCTAAATATAGCTGTGTTAAGTTGCTCTGTAGCAGTTCACTGATTGTGATTATTAGGTAATAGCTTTTATGTAATGATGACTTTAAATCTGAATATTTCTGTTTCTAAT
Organism: Bombina bombina; assembly: GCF_027579735.1. NCBI lineage: Eukaryota > Metazoa > Chordata > Amphibia > Anura > Bombinatoridae > Bombina > Bombina bombina. Next base: position 863,049,263 of record NC_069504.1, on the reverse strand, counting down.
ATCAGTTTTCTAATTTGATGTTTTGTTTTAATTTATATTAATACATGTATTTTTATAGTTATTTATTTATAAACAATTATTATTTACTAGTCCTAAAGCCTGTGTACACGGGCCATTTTTTGCAGTACAGCGGTCCCACCCCTTGCTCTCTCTCTATCCCCCCTCTCTTTTGCTCTCTCTTTCTCCCCTCTCTTTTACTCTCTCTCCCCCCTTTCTTTTGCTCTCTCTCTCCCCCCTCTCTTTTGCTCTCTCTCTCCCCCCTCTATTTTGCTCTCGCTCTCCCCCCTCTTTTTTTTGCTCTCGCTCTCCCCCTCTCTTTTGCTCTCTCTTCCCCCTCTCTTTTGCTCTCTCTCTCCCTCTCTCTTTTGCTCTCTCTCTCCCCCCTCTCTTTTGCTCTCTCTCCCCCTCTTTTGCTGTCTCTCCCTCTCTTTTGCTGTCTCTCCCTCTCTTTTGCTCTCTCTCCCCTCTCATTTGCTGTCTCTCCTCTAATTTGCTCTCTCTCTCCTCTCGTTTGCTCTCTCTCTCTCTTCTCTTTTGCTGTCTCTCCACCTCTCTTTTGCTCTCTCTCCCCCTCTCTTTTGCACTCTCTCCCCCTCTCTTTTGCGCTCTCTCCCCCTCTCTTTTGCCCTCTCTCCCCCCTCTCTTTTGCCCTCTCTCCCCTCTCTCTTTTGCCCTAGCTCCCCCTCTCTTTTGCACTCTCTCCCCCCTCTCTTTTGTGCTCTCTCCCCCTCTCTTTTGTGCTCTCTCCCCCTCTGTTTTGTGCTCTCTCCCCCTCTCTTTTGCGCTCTCTCCCACTCTCTTTTGCGCTCTCCCCCTCTCTTTTGCGCTCTCTCCCCCCTCTCTTTTGCGCTCTCTCCCCCTCTCTTTTGCGCTCTCTGCCCCTCTCTTTTGCGCTCTCTGCCCCTCTCTTTTGCGCTCTCTCCCCCCTCTCTTTTGCGCTCTCTCCCCCCTCTCTTTTGCGCTCTCTCTCCCCCCTCTCTTTTGCACTCTCTCCCCCCTCTCTTTTGCGCTCTCTCCCCCTCTCTTTTGTGCTCTCTCTCCCCCCTCTCTTTTGCGCTCTCTCCCCCCTCTCTTTTGCGCTCTCTCCTCCCTCTCTTTTGCGCACTCTCCCCCCTCTCTTTTGTGCACTCTCCCCCCTCTCTTTTGTGCACTCTCCTCCCTCTCTTTTGCTGTCTCTCTCCTCCCTCTCTTTTGCTGTCTCTCTCCTCTCTCTCTTTTGCTGTCTCTCTCCCCCCTCTATTTTGCGCTCTCTCCCCCCTCTTTTGCGCTCTCTCCCCCCCTCTCTTTTGCACTCTCTCCCCCCTCTCTTTTGCGCTCTCTCCCCCCTCTGTTTTGTGCACTCTACCCCCTCTCTTTTGTGCACTCTCCCCCTCTCTTTTGTGCACTCTCCCCCCTCTCTTTTGCTGTCTCTCTCCCCCCTCTCTTTTGCTGTCTCTCTCCCCCCTCTATTTTGCTGTCTCTCTCCACCTCTCTTTTGCTGTCTCTCTCCCCCCTCTCTTTTGCTGTCTCTCTCCCCCCTATCTTTTGCTGTCTCTCTCTCCCTCTCTCTATCCCCCCTCTTCTGCTCTCTCTATCCACCCTCTTCTGCTCTCTCTATCCACCCTCTTTAGAGCTCTCTGTCTCTCTGCACTTCTGCAGCCGCCAGATGCCGGGTCCCGTCTGGACACGCCCGACCACGCCCATGTTACACCCGGTCATGCCCACTCTGCATCCTTCCGGCCACGCCCACACCACCACACAATGCCAGGTCAGTTGGAAGGCCAGGTGTGTTTATCCTCGCGAGCAGTCTCTACTGCACATGACAGCTTCAGACAAACACACTTGGCCTTTTATTATATAGGATATTATAATTATAATAATATGAATTAATAAATAAAATGTATATATTTTTGAGTATTGGTAATTAATAAGTATCTCTTAAATTGTTTTAAGGTATTATCGAGTATCATTATAGTATTGTATTATTGTTAACAACACCTATTACAAAATGTAGATTATAAATATTTTTTACCAACAGGAAAGCTTAAGAAGAAACAAAAACATATAACTGTTAAAGGGACACTAAATCCAAAATTTTTCTTTCATGATTCAGATAGAGCATGCAATTTTAAGCAACTTTCTAATTTACTCCTATTATCTTTATTTAAAAATAAGGAATGTAAAGGTTTGGAGCCAGACGATTTTTGGTTCAGAACCTGGGTTACACTTGCTTATTGGTTGGCTGAATGTAGTCACCAATAAGCAAACGCTATCCAGGGTGCTGAACCTAAAATGGGTTGGCTCCTTAGCTTTACATTCTTGCTTTTTAAATAAAGATAGCAAGAGAAGAAAGAAAATTTGTTGCTTAAAATTGCATGCTCTATCTGAATCATGAAGCAAACATGTGGGTTTAGTGTCCCTTTAAATAGGCCATTTTATTTAAAAATATGATGTATCAAAAGAAGACCTCCACCTAGGAATATTATCATAGGGCGGGCCATACAGTGGGCGGGACATACAGGGGTGGGGCTAACAGGTGTGAGGAATAAGGGGGCTGGACTGGGGGACCCCACAAATTTGTCTTGCCCAGGGCCCTTGCAAATGCTAAGGGTGACCCTTATAGTAGCTCAGGAGTGTGCACGTCTTTAGCAGTAAATGGCAGCAGTATTGATAACTATGTATAACATTGAATCACAAGTCATAAAGCACACAGAGAATAGCTGTACTCCTCAAAGGCTCATATAAAATGACAAAATGTATTTATAAACATTAAAGCAAACACGGGTGGTGTGAAATAAATGGCATCAGATGGTGCAATAGTTTTACCAGAAAAATGCAAGGCAGCCTTTTTTAGCACACCCTATACTTTCAGTAAATAGCACAGGGCATGCTAAAATTGCTAATATTACAAGCGGTAAGTTTGTATGTGTGTATGTGAGAAATACACTTAATTTACTGTGTAAATGAGTATGCATATAGATTATGTACAAGATTTAATCCATTTTCAGATTTACAAAATTCACAATATATGTTATGTAAACATCTTCTCTCGTCTGTACAAGGGTAAGCTCTTATTTTTAGAACATTTCACCTGGCGAGTGTTTCAGAAATGAACGCAGTGATTATTTTTTTTACCCTTAGAGAGAACATGACAAAAATTTAAAAAAAAACTTTAAATGTACTTCTATCATCAATTTAACTTTTTTCTCTTGGTATCCTTTGTTCAACATCTGCTCCCCATGAGAGGATAGAAGCATAAAAACAATCGGCTAGATTACGAGTCTTGCGTTAGGCTTAAAAAGCAGCGTTGGCCGGTCCCAACGCTGCTTTTTAAGGCCCGCTGGCATTACGAGTCTTGCAGGTACAGGTGTACAGGTACAGGTGTACCGCTCACTTTTTTGGCCAGACTCGGAAATACCGCAAATCCACTTACGTCAATTGCGTATCCTATATTTTCAATGGGACTTGCATAGCGCCGGTATTACGAGTCTGACAAAAAGTGAGCGGTACACCCTCTCCTGTCAAGACTGGTACCGCATTTAAAAGTCAGTAGTTAAGAGTTTTACACTACAACGCTATAGCATAAAACTCTTAACTAAAGTGCTAAAAAGTACACTAACACCCATAAACTACCTATTAACCCCTAAACCGAGGCCCTCCCGCATCGCAAACCCTAAAATAATATTTTAACCCCTAATCTGCCGAACCGGACATCGCCGACACTATAATAAACATATTAACCCCTAAACCACCACACTCCCACATCATAAACACTAGTTAAATATTATTAACCCCTAATCTGCCGGCCCTAACATTGCCGCCACCTACCTACATTTGCTCCCAACGTCGCCGCCACTGTAATAAAGTTATTAACCACTAAACCTAAGTCTAACCCTAACCCAAACCCCACCTAACTTAAATATAATTTAAATAAATCTAAATAACATTACTACAATTAACTAAATAATTCCTATTTAAAACTAAATACTTACCTATAAAATAAACCCTAAGCTAGCTACAATATAACTAATAGTTACATTGTAGCTAGCTTAGGGTTTATTTTTATTTTACAGGCAACTTTGTATTTATTTTAACTAGGTACAATAGTTATTAAATAGTTATTAACTATTTAATAACTACCTAGTTAAAATAAAGACAAATTTACCTGTAAAATAAAACCTAACCTAAATTACAATTACACCTAACACTACAGTACAATTAAATTAATTATCTAAATTAAATACAATTAAAGGAACACTGAACCCAAATTTTTTATTTCAAAATTCAGATAAAGCATGATATTTTAATCAACTTTCTAATTTACTCCTATTATCAAATTTTCTTCATTCTCTTGGTATATTTATTTGAAATGCAAGAATGTAAAGTTTAGATGCCGGCCCATTTTTGGTGAACAACCTGGGTTGTCCTTGCTGATTGGTGGATAAATTAATCCACCAATAAAAAATTGCTGTACAGAGTTCTAAAACCCCAAAAAAGCTTAGATGCCTTCTTTTCACATAAAGATAGCAAGAGAACAAAGAACAATTGATAATAGAAGTAAATTAGAAAGTTGCTTAAAATTGCATGCTCTATCTGAATTGCGAAAGACAAAATTTGGGTTCAGTGTCCCTTTAAATAAAATTATCTAAAGTACAAAAACAAACAAACACTAAATTACAGAAAATAATAAACAGATTACAAGATTTTTAAACTAATTACACCTAATCTAATCCCCCTAACAAAATAAAAAAAAGCCCCCTAACAAAATAAAAAAAGCCCTACCCTACACTAAATTACAAATAGCCCTTAAAAGGGCCTTTTGCGGGGCATTGCCCCAAAGTAATCAGCTCTTTTACCTGAAAAAGATTCTATCAGCCAATTGGAATTAAGGTAGAAAAAATCCTATTGGCTGATGCAATCAGACAATAGGATTGAAGTTCAATCCTATTGGCTGATCCAATCAGCCAATAGGATTGAGCTAGCATTCTATTTGCTGTTCCAATCAGCCAATAGAATGCCAGTTCAATCCTATTGGCTGATTGCATCAGCCAATAGGATTTTTTTCTACCTTAATTCTATCAGCCAATCGGAATTGAAGGGACGCCATCTTGAATGACGTCATTTAAAGGAACCTTCATTCTGTGTTTAGCCGTTGGAAGAAGAGGATGCTCCGCGTCGGATGTCTTGAAGATGGACCCGCTCCGCGCCGGATGTATGAAGATAGAAGATGCCGTCTGGATGAAGACTTCTGCCCGTCTGGAGGACCACTTCGCCCGGCTTGGATGAAGACTTCTCCCGGCTTCGTTGAGGACTTCGGCCCGGTTGGGTGAAGACGTCTCCCGGTAAGGTGATCTTCAGGGAGTTAGTGTTATGTTTTTTAAGGGGGGATTGGGTGGGTTTTAGAGTAGGGTTGGTTGTGTGCGGGATGGGTTTTAATGTTGGGGGGGATTTTAATTTTTTTTTCAGGTAAAAGAGCTGATTACTTTGGGGCAATGCCCTGCAAAAGGCCCTTTTAAGGGCTATTTGTAATTTAGTGTAGGGTAGGGCTTTTGTTTATTTTGGGGGGGCTTTTTTTATTTTTTTAGGGGGATTAGATTAGGTGTAATTAGTTTAAAAATCTTGTAATTTGTTTATTATTTTCTGTAATTTAGTGGGGGGGGGGTTGTACTTTTGATAATTGTATTTAATTGTAATTGATTGTATTTAATTTAGGTTATTAATTTAATTGTAGTGTAGTGTTAGGTGTAATTGTAACTTAGGTTAGGTTTTATTTTACAGGTAAATTTGTCTTTATTTTAACTAGGGAGTTATTAAATAGTTAATAACTATTTAATAACTATGGTACCTAGTTAAAATAAATACAAAGTTGTCTGTAAAATAAAAATAAACCCTAAGCTAGCTACAATGTAACTATTAGTTATATTGTAACTAGCTTAGGGTTTATTTTATAGGTAAGTACAGTGAAAACTGTCCAAGACGGACTCTGTATAACACAGAAACCTGTCCATGTCGGAAATATCCATTTGTCCTGGCGCTTAGTGTATACTTTCATTGTTTTACTACCTGGATAAGCTGGAAACTGTCCAACTCGGAAACGGAACGTGGTCACAGTGTTAATTGCGTATACATTTGGTTCACTTACCTGGATAAGCCGGAAAATGTACGCAGAAGGGTGTGGCAACCCTGGAATGGAAGTGAGGTGGGAACAAGACGACGGAACAGACGCTGACACGGAAGTGACGCAGAAAGGTTAGTGGTGTGGGAAGGAAGCGGAAGGGGTGTTGTAAGGATGCTGAAATGGAAATGGTGTGGGAAGGAAGCGGAAGGGGTGTTGGAAGGACGCTGAAACGGAAGGGATGTTGGGACGGATGCTGAAACTTAAGAGGTGTGGGACACAGAATGGCTCCTAGAAAGTGCATCACTCTTACTCTCGCTGCAAAAGTTAAAGTGATTGAGGCCTACACAAAAGATAAGTTGTCTGTAAAACAATGGATAGAGAAATTTAAGTGTGGCAAAACGCAAATTTATGAAGCTATCAAAAATAAAGAGAAAATCATGGAAGAATGGTTAGCTGGCAATGGCGAAGTGAAGAGGAAAGCAAAGGCAACTGGAAATGAAGATTTAAACAAGCTCCTGTGGGAATGGTTTGTAGCTGCACACTCTAAAAATGTACCAATTTCTGGTCCTATACTACAAACACAACCCCTCGAACTAGCCAAAGAATAAGGCAAAACAGATTTTAAGGCATCTAATGGCTGGTTGGAAAGTTTTAAAAGGAGGCATTGCATTGTATGGAGTGAAATATGTGGAGAAGCAAAGGATGTAGATCAAGCAACTGTTAGCCAATGGGAAGAAAAGCTCAAAATGCTTAAGGAACCATACGCTACAAAAGATATCTACAATGGCGATGAAATTGGCCTATTCTTTAGGTTGCTACCTTCAAAAACTCTGGCTGTCAAATGTGAAAAATGCACAGTAGGAAAGTTATCCAAGGAAAGATTGACAGTGTTCCTCTGTGGAAACATGGATGGGAGATTGGAGAAGCCTCTTGTGATTGGTAAGGCAGCAAAGCCACGTTGCTTCAAAAACATAGACACTACACAGCTTCCCGTTATTTGGCGTGCAAATAAAAAAGCCTGGATGACAGCAGAACTAATGTCTTAATGGCTCAAGATTTTTGACAGAAGAATGAAGAGAGAAGGTCATAAAGTCATCCTGTTTTTGGATAACGCTACCTGCCATCCGCATCTGAAACTTAGCAATGTAAAATTAGCCTGGTTCCCTGCAAACACAACCAGATCGTTCTGTATCCAGACCTTCAAGCAAGACCTCTCCAACAACAGTACAGTACAAACATTTTAAAATACAGTATTGAACTTGATTAAACAAGTAATCTATGTAAACACTGTCTACATCTGCAGCTACAAACATTTTAAAGTACAGTACTGGATTGGATACAAAAAACATAACACACACTATACCGTATTGTACTTTAAAATGTTTACTGTATTACAGTAATTGTGAACAAAGTTGATGCAACAATTTATCTTTTACACTTAAAGGGCCATAATACCCAAATGTTTAAACACTTGAAAGTGATGCAGCATAGCTGTAAAAAGCTGACTAGAAAAATATCACCTGAACTTCTCTATGTAAAAAAGAAAGATATTTTACCTCAAAAGTTTCTTAGTAGCCACATCCCATTGTAAAGGACTTCTAAGCAGCAAATCAGTATGTCTGTCCCGGTACAGCTGAAGGGACGAGCTTACGTGCACTCTCATTTTATTTCCCTATTCAGTTTAAAGGAAGTTTGCTAAGAAATCTCATGAGAGTTAAGTGAACTGCTGATGCTGATTGGCTGCTGTTCATTTCTTCATTTATTTTTTTTACCTGCAGCTGGGCAGCAGCTGAGTATAACTTTTTACATAGAACTTACTCTGCTGAGCTGAGGAGATTGTGAGGTAAAATATCTTCCTTTTTTACATAGAGATGCTTTTCCTGTAAGCTTTTTACAGTTATACTGCATCAGTTTCAAGTGATTTAGCATATGACTATTATGTCCCTTTAATAATGTTCAGTACTGTATTTGTATAGAATACAGTTGATGTCTTCATAGCCATTTTCTGTTAGAATGAAAAAGTACTGTAGTAAAGTACTGTAAAAATAAATCCAGATACTGTACTGTACAGGTGTACACTAAAAATGTTAAAGTACGTACAGGTAGAGTACAGTACCTGTGTTTTTATTTACAGAATTTTATTTTCAGTAGTTGTACACTATTTTAAGTACATTATTTTATTTACAGTAATTGTACTGTATTTTTATTTACAGTACTGTACTTTAAAATGTTTGCGTAAGATGTGATTATTAGTGGGCATTGCGCTCAATAGATACTGTACCTGTAATTGTACTGTGCAGTACAGTATTTAGAAGAGTTGAAGTTTGTGTATTACAGTACAGTAATTATGCACAAAGTTGATGCAACAAATAATCTTTTAATAATGTTCAGTACTGTACCATTTTCTGTTAGAATAAAAAAGTACTGAAGTACAGTACTGTACTGTAGAAATAAATCCAGATACTGTAATGTACTGTATAAAACAGGTGTACACTAAAAAAATGAAAAGTATGTACAGGTAGAGTACAGTACCTGTATTTTTATTTACAGTACTGTACTGTATTTTATTAACAGTACTTGCACAGGTATTTTTTATTTTCAATATTTTACTGTATTTACAGTACTGTAGTTAAAAATGTTTGCATATTACTGTATGTGATTACTGTATTAGTGGGCATTGCGCACAATAGATACTGTAGCTGTAATTGTACTGTATTTAAAAGAGTTTAAGTTTGTGTACTGTATTACTGTAATTGTGAACCAAGTTGATGCAACAATTACAGTTAATCTTTTACCTGTAATAATGTTCAGTACTGTTCCATAGTGATGTCGCAAACCTAAAAATTTGCGTTCGCAAACGGCGAACACGAACTTCCGCAACTGTTCGCGAACGGGCGAACCAGGCGAACCGCCATTGACTTCAATAGGCAGGCGAATTTTAAAACCCACAGGGACTCTTTCTGGCCACAATAGTGATGGAAAAGTTGTTTCAAGGGGACTAACATCTGGACTGTGGCATGCCGGAGGGGGATCCATGGCAAAACTCCCATGGAAAATTACATAGTTGATGCAGAGTCTGTTTTTAAGACATAAAGGGCATAAATCACCTAACATTGCTAAATTGTTTGGAATAACGTGCTTTAAAACATCAGGTATGATGTTGTATCAATAAGGTAGTGTAAGGGTTACGCCCGCTTCTCAGTGACAGACCAAACTCCCCGTTTAAAGGGACAGTCTACACCAGAATTTTTATTGTTTTAAGATAGATAATCCCTTTATTACCCATTTCCCAGTTTTGCAAAACTAACACATTTATAATAATATACTTTTAACCTTTAAGTATACGCTGTGAGCCTGGCACACACGCTGGCAGGCAGGCAACTGCAATTAGATTACACTAGCAGACTGATGTTTCAGTCAAAAAAGTTTTTTTTTAAATTTACACTACTGTTACAACAGATATGAGTGGTGGCACTGGGCAAGTGGGCCTGGCACACACACTGGCAGGCAGGCAGGCAACTGCAATTAGATTACACTAGCAGACTGATGTTTCACAGTCAACAAAGTTTTTTTTAAATTTACACTACTGTTACACCAGATATGAGTGGTGGCACTGGGCAAGTGGGCCTGGCACACACGCTGGCAGGCAGGCAACTGCAATTAGATTACACTAGCAGACTGATGTTTCACAGTCAAAAAAGTTTTTGTTTTTTTAAATTTACACTACTGTTACAACAGATATGAGTGGTGGCACTGGGCAAGTGGGCCTGGCAGGCAACTGCAATTAGATTACACAGGAAAAAAAAAAAAAAACAGACTGATGTTCTAGCCCTAAAAAGGGCTTTTTGGGGTGCTGTCCTTACAGCAGAGATCAGATAAGTCCTTCAGGACTGTGAATACACTAGCCTAGCTATCAATTTCCATATTAAATCAGCAGCAGGGTCTGGGAGGGAGGGTCTGCTGCTGATTAGCTGGAATGTGTCTGCAGACTGTGAGATACAGGGTCAAAGTTTACTCAATGATGACGAATAGGGGGCGGATCGAACATCGCATATGTTCACCCGCCGTTGCGAACGCGAACAAGCTATGTTTGCCAGGAACTATTCGCCGGCGAACAATTCGAGACATCACTACTATTTTTATTTTTACAGTATTTTACTGTACATTTTATTTAAAATGTTTGCATAAGGTGTGATTACTGTACCTGTATTTGGTGGAATTGTGCACAATAGATACTGCACCTGTAGATTAGATGTCTTTGTACTGCATACTGTACAGTTTAGAAGACTTAAAGTTTGTGTATTACTGAACAGTAATTGATGCAACAAATAATCTTTTAATACAGTACTGTACTGTGTTTGTATACAATTTATGTTTTCTCACCCATTTTCTGTGTTAGAGAAAAAAAGGTAATTCAGATAAAAAATAAATAAAAGACTGTAATGATTAAGCAGACAAATTGTACTGTCTTTGTTACTTGCATGCAAGAAAAACAAGAAATTGATTCTGATTAGGGATGCACTGATATTGGTACTTTATGGTATGCTGCTGATCCTGAGCATTTGCGCCAAAATGCTCTGATACCAGAACTGACGGTCAGAGGGAGACCTGCAATGCCGCAAGGGAACATGGAAACGGCTTCCCAGCCAATCAGGAAGCTGGACAGCAGGTCATTACCTGCCGCCCAACTTCCTGATTGGTCAGGAATCCAGTCCTATGCTAACTTGCAGCACGGCAGGTCAGACTGGCTTCATGACCAATACAGTAACATTATTCTGCCATTTTTTATTTTGCGCATGTCAAAAGATGCTCCATCAGTTACTAACTGTATAAGACGGAAACCTGTCCAATGCTATTCCGTCTTAAGCAGGTTTCACTGTATTTAGTTTTAAATAGGAATTATTTAGTTAATTTTAGTAATTTTATTTAGATTTATTTAAATTATATTTAAGTTAGGGGGGGTTAGGGTTAGACTTAGGTTTAGGGGTTAATATGTTGATTATAGTGGTGGCGACGTTGGGGCGGCATATTAGGGGTTAATAAATGTAGTAAGTTTGCGGCGACATTGGGGGCGGCATATTAGGGGTTAATAAATATAATGTAGGTGTTGGCGATGTTGGGGGCAGCAGATAAGGGGTTCATAAGTATAATGTAGGTGGCAGCGGTGTCCGGAGTGGCAGATTGGAGTTAATAATATAATGTAGGTGTTGGCGATGTCGGGGGCGGCAGATTAGGGGTTAATAAGTGTACGATTAGGGGTGTTTAGACTCTGGGTTCATGTTAGGGTGTTAGGTGTACTAGAGGTGTGTAAGGTGATACTAATACCAGCCTCAACTGTGCTTCCCCTGAATCTGATATACTCCCAAGATCAGAAAATTGTGAAAAACAAACAAGAGGGGGTGGGGTGCACGCAAAAGAGAGATGTGAGTTGGACTATCTATAAGGTTAAAGCAAGAGCAATTCCAATGATTGTTCAATATTAGAACTATTCTATCTTGAAGTGACTACTCATATAGGAATAGAGTGTTGATGTGAGATATAATGGTTACACGCAAACCATTATCGTGTTTATTTTAGTGTTTTATTGTTGGATATCAGAATCACATGTGTATTTATAATCACATATATGTTGATGTAATATTCCTAAGTGGTGTATACTAAATTAATATAAAATATTTTTGTGTGATCTGTTGGATAAATGTGAGAAAAAAAACTACTCGTGTAATGGTGATTTTTCTATATTTAGTATTGGAATGGTGATCGTAGCAATATTTGTATGTCGTATACTCTATGATATGATATATTCATCCAATATAATGAAAACAAAAGCAAATTGAATATATATTAATTTTACTATAAAATGTGCATTAAAATGGTGGTTTATCGAAACAATTGTACTATACTTATAGTTAGTTCCAATTCATACATAAACACGAAGTTGCAACAATTCATACATAGACACAAAATAGTAACAGATAGCAGCTGGTAAAAACAATTGTTAAATAAGGATTACTATTGACCGCAAAAAATGTGAGCGTAGCGCAAAATTTAGCTCCACATCTCACCTCAATACCAGCGCTGCTTACGTTAGCGGTGAGCTGATAAAACATGCTCGATCACACAAAAGAATCACTCCCCACACGACCCGGCTATCCGATTGGACCTCCGAGGACCACGTGTATCAAACTACACACACGCCAGGGTAGGAAGGATTTGCCGGGAAGCTCAAACGGCGAGACGCCTACTGGAGAGGTGAACTACATCCCGCTACAACAGATCACAGAGGCAGCCTTCCAGAGGAGGTAAGGGATATCGGTAGTCCGGTAAGGGGGAGCACCGCTTCGTCTTTGTTTCACAGATGAAGTTGAAATCGCTCTGTCAAATTGAGCATTTTTAAACCGCTCTGTCTAATTGAGAATTTTTAACAGCAGCACATATCCTTTTGGGAAAATTATAAATAGTTGTGGCCACAACTTCGTTTATAAGGGTGTTAGGTGTAGACATAAATGTATTTTCCCCATAGGAGTCAATGGGGCTGCGTTAGGAGCTTTACGCTGCTTTTTTTGCAGGTGTTAGGTTTTTTTTCAGCCGGCTCTCCCCGTTGATTCCTATGGGGAAATCGTGCACGAGCACGTTTTACCAGCTCACCGCTAACGTAAGCAGCGCTGGTATTGAGGTGAGATGTGGAGCTAAATTTTGCTCTACGCTCACTTTTTTGGGGTTAGCGCTGGGTTTGTTAAAACCAGTAATACCAGTGCTGTCTGTAAGTGAGTGGTGAGCATAAACTGCTCGTTAGCACCGGACCCCTGTTAACGCAAAACTCGTAATCAAGGCCATTGATTTTTAGCAGCAGATAACTACAGGCTCATTACAAGTCTGCCCATATTTACTATAAAGTGTAAGCTAAAAAGGACACTGAACACATATCACCCAAGTCTAAATATGTTTAAACAAATAAACACCTTGTTTGCTGTAACTGTTTTTCAACAGCCATGGTCATTATGTTTGCAAAATATGCACTTTTTGCAGTTTGTAATCTGCCAGAGCCAATTGGGGAAATATATGTAGTAAAGTTAGACTTGAGTCCGCAGTGTACATTTTCAGTTCAGAGAATTAGAAAATCCACAATTTTCAGAGCTAAATTACACGAAAATGAGCAAAATAAATAGTGAAAATGTATTGCAAAATTGTTTTACTATGCATAGCTAAATATTTTTTATTAAAATGTTAAGGTGTTCACTGTCTCTTTAATAACAAGTAAAAACCCGGAAATCTGGAATTCCAAAATCCAAACTTATTCTGAAATCCAAACGTTTTAATTCATATATATTTATTTGTTCTAAAATGCAAATAATAGTTTATATTTATTAAAAACAAATATTCTGCTTTCTGATTTCACTACTGTACTATCTTTCTGAGGGTACTACATATACAAATGTATTAAAAATACTATAAAACTACCTTTAGGTTACATGTATAAGCTGCATTATGACACGTAAATATTGCCTTAAAGGGACAGTCAACACCAGAATTTTTGTTGTTTAAAAAGAAAGATAATCCCTTTATTACCCATTCCCCAGTTTTGCATAACCAACACAGTTATAATAATACACATTTTACCTCTGTAATTATCTTGTATTTAAGCTTCTGCTGACTGCCCCCTTATTTCAGTTCTTTTGACAGACATGCAGATTAGCCAATCAGTGCTCAGTCCTAGGTCACTTTACGTGCATGAGCTCAATGTTATCTATATGAAACATGTGAACTAATGCCCTCTAGTGGTCAAAATGTATTCAGATTAGAGGCAGTCTTCAAGGTCTAACAAATTAGCATATGAACCTCCTAGTTTTAGCTTTCAACTAAGAATACCAAGCGAACAAAGCAAAATTGGTGATAAAAGTAAATTGGGAAGTTGTTTAAAATTGCATGCCCTATTTAAAACATGAAAGTTTTTTTTGGACTTGACTGTCCCTTTAATGACAGAATATATTTTTTGTTTACACTTGGTTCCGTCCCCTCTCCAAACTGTCCCATTTAAAAGATTCAAATATCCCAAAATCTAAACTATTACAAAAAATTTTTCGGTCCCAAGCAGTTTAGATAAAGGGTTTCTACCTATATATACAATAGCCTTAAAGGGCAATTTTAAGCAGCTTTCTAATTTACTTTTATTATCAATTTTCTTTGTTCTTTTGGTATCTTTGTTTGAAAAGCAGGAACATAAACTTAGGCGCCTGCTAGGGTGATGAACAAAAAATGGGCCGGCTCCTAAGCTTACATCCCTGCTTTTCAAATAAAAATACCAAGAGAACAAATTAAAAATGATAATTGGTGTAAATCTCTCTATCTGAATCTTGAAAGAAAAAAATTATGTTTCATATCCCTTTAAAGGGACACTAAACACAAAAATGTTCTTTCATGATTCAGGTAGAGAATACAATTTTAAACAACATTCCAATTTACTTCTATTATCTAATTTGCTTCATTTTTTAGATATACTTTGTTAAAGAAATAGGAATGCACATGGGGCAGCCAATCACATAAGGCATCTATGTGCAGCCACCAATCAGCAGCTACTGAGCCTATCTAGATATGCTTTTCAGCAAAGAATATCAACAGAATAAAGCAAATTAGATAACAGAAGTAAATTAGAAAGTCGTTTACAATTGCATACTCTTTCTTAATCATGAAAGAAAAAATTTGGGTTTCATGTCCCTTTAAGCATATCCCAGACATTCTTGATGTCCCTCGCAGTGTTTGTGCTTCTAATGGAAGTGTATTTCATGATTTTTTTCCACCCTTTATATAAAGAAGTGCTTTTGCAATTACTTCTAAATATAGCATAGCAACTTTACTAGAAGAAATACACAGCACCCCTGAAAGAGTATTGAAAACATCAATTAAATTAAATTGTTACTTTATCTTCAAAAGAGCCCCTCAGCTCCTGGTGCCGGCCACTGCCCTGTAAAGATTTTTTTATTTAAGTAACCAAGAAACAGGGCTGCCAATTACACAGAGAATTGATTGCTGCAAATTATCTCTCATCAGTGCACTCACAGTCTGACAGAAGTTACTGTGCAGGTGTTTGAGTATATATGCATGCGCAGTAGCATCTCTCAAACTGCGAGCGCACTGTAGAGGGAAAACATGCAACTACCAGTTGCCTTGGGATTGACAGAACCGTTTGTTGCTAGCTGGTAAATGGTGGCAACAAACATATTCCTCTTGTCATTGGCTCACAAGATGTGTCCAGCTAGTGCATTGCTGCTCTAGAGCTGACTTTAACTAATGTGTTTGCATGGTTTAAACACAAGCAGCAAGCAACACTAAAATGCTCTAACACAATTTCATGTTGCACTATTGTGTTCCTTTTAAAGGGACAGAAAACCCCAACATTTTCTTTCATGATTTGGATAGAACATACAGTTTTAAACAACTTTTCAATTTTTTGATATTATCAAATTTGCTTCATTATCTTGTTATACTTTACTGAAGGAATATCACTGCACTACTGTTCCTAGTTAGCCAATCACAAGAGACAAATGTGTGCAGGCACTGATCAGCAGCTAGCTCCCACTAGTGTAGGATATGTGGATATTATTTTTCAACAAGGAAAGCCAATAGAACACAGCACATTTAAAGATAGAAGTTAATTTAAAAGTGTTTTAAAATGACATGTAATATCTGAATAATGCAAGTTTAATTTTGAGTTTCCTATCCCTTTAAGTTCACAATGGCCGGAACGCTTGCTAGTATTTAAATTATTCATATTAAAATAAAAGCTGCTATTTATGAGTCATTTTTGTTATCATGTGACTAATTGCTTGAGCTATGACAATGACACCATTTTGTTATGCTTTTCCAGAGTAACAAAGTATGAATATACATGTTAATTCATTACACCCTAGGGATACATTTTCATTTATGGAGAGTAAACATAAATTGAATGTTTGAATGATTGCATACACAATATTAAAGTGATTATAAATGTAAATTTGCTGCAAAGCAGATTTAACTTCTTTGCATACAGTTGATCTGATTGTTTGTTTGTTTTTTTAATATGCAATGAAAGTATTATTTTGTTTTTTAACATAAGGAATCACATTGCTGCTTGCCCCCTGCCAAACCATTTTTTTTAATCCATATGCCAATGTGAACCCATACAGCTGAGCCTATTAGTAATAATGGACGCATGCGCAGCTCCTCTATATTTAGAGAAGATACCAGGTATAGCTCATGTATATGGCAGAAAGGAATGGAAGGGACAGGAGGAGCATATATAAACAGTAGAACACATACATTTACGTTTTAAAATTCGCTTTGGAGCAGCTTGATGTTTTTATACAAAAGTGTTTATTTACAATTTAACGATACTCTTGAGACTTCAATCTCATGAAAACAGTCAAGAAAAATAAACTTAGACCATCAAATGAGCATAGGATGAAGTTTCTTGTCATTGATTTCAAATAATTAATAGGACAATCTCATTAAGAGAACTACTTACAGACACATACACACAGAGTTGCCTGATACCTTCATATAATGAGGTTTTTATATTAAATGCAGTGATAAAGGATGTTGCCGTGGACCAAAACAACTTCTACAATGCTAAGAAGAAGAAAGAGGCCTCATTTTGTTTCTATTTTCAGCATGAAATACTGGAAAATAAACTTATTATAAACACTGATCTTTAACTCTTTCGCTGCTAAGCCTTTTTTCACCCCAGTGCTGAGCCAATTTTGAGCTTTTTATGCTACCTACATTTAAACCCTATTGTAAATCAAATTTCTGTGAGTTGACCCACACAAATTATATATTGTTTCTTACATCAGGCCCAGCAGATTCACAGTATGCTAATATTTGGTAAGATTACAAGTGGAGTTCTAATTAAGGCTCCCGCTCAAGCTTTAATTGCAATAGAAGTAAGTTTTTTGCGCTCGTCGGTTTGTGCTCATATTATTAGTTGAAAGTAAACTGTTTTTGCTTGTGCGCTAACCCAAGAAGCATAAAAAAGCTGTATTTAAAATCTCACATGCGTGTTCATGTATTCCCCCAGAGAAGTCAGTGGGGGAAAAAACACCCCAATCTTGCACAAACCCGATTGCATATTCTCAAGTGCGCTAACCCGACATGAAAATATGAATATTTCATATTCCAATGTTCTTCAAATAGAACAATATGTTCTATTTATTCATAAATAAATATTTCTACATATCTGATGTTTTTTGGTACAATATATATCTATACTTATATCTATATTATTAATATTTTTATTATTATCAGTTATTCATAAAGCGCAGATTATGCAGCGCTATACAAAGATTGAAACATTACTGGGATCCATCACATACACAAACAAGTACAGTAGGGGTACATTACACTTGTAGGTGCAATAATTGAGTTATACAAAAGGAGAGCAATGCACTACCCTTGAGCATAATCAGTAGTAGTTCACTTAAAGGGACAGTCAACACCCAACACATGATTCCATATTTTTAAAACTCAAACGAAGATCCGCCTGCACTCCCTCCCTTCTCTATTACCTCTATCCTTCTTCAAGTAATCCTTCACAATACATGCATTAATCTGCTCGAAATATGGCCGCCTAACTCCCCCCACAATTACGTATCTCCCTTCTCTTTCAAGCCATCCGCCAATCATAATTCAATCCTGGGTCAGCATCTTCAAGCTCGTTAACAGAGTTTCGCGCATGCGCGATGCGATAGGAACCAGAGAAGCAGAACTTTATTCTGCACAATTGTTGCTGACACCAAACAAATGAATTAGCTGCTGCAAGTCCGATTTTGGAGTACGATCTGAATTATTTACAAATGCGCATGTGCAATGACGTATAAAGTGTGTCATCAATACCTACATGGACGAGCCTGAAATGACATAGAGATGGGGAAGAAGGATGAGGGGGAGGAGTTTGGTGGCCATATTTAGCGTAGATTAAACAATGTATCGTGAATGATTACTAGGACAAGGATATAGGTAATACAGAAGGGAGGCGGTGTAGGCGGATCTTCGTTTGGGTTTTTAAAATATAGAATCATGTTGTGTCGGGTGTTGACTGTCCCTTTCAATACAAAGTGGCATGATTATATATAAGTATAGATATATACAGATATATATGGAATATCTATTTAGAAATACAGAGAACATATTCTGCTATGTACAGAACATTGAAATGTGAAATATTTACAGCTAATACATAGTTAACACCTTTATTAAATATGAATATTGCATAAATATGCTTTTACATGTTTTCGTCTACTTTATAGGTATAAATATATATTTGTGCAAAATACCATCAGATATATGTAAAAATATTTATTTATGAATAAATAGAAGATATTCTTCTATGTGCAGAACATTGGAATGTGAAATATTCATATTTTCATGTCAGGTTAACGCACAAGAGAATATGGAATCAGGTTTGCGCGTGAGTTGTGTGCTAGGTTTTTTTACACTTTTTTTGCTCCATTGACTTCTATGGGGGAATATGTGGACGTGCATGCAATATTGTAAATTCGGCTTTTTGCACTCATCGGCTTAGCGTGTAAGGAAAACAGTTTACTTTCAACTCATAATACAAGCGCAACCCGACACGTGCAAAAAGCCAAACCTCTTGTGCAGTTATGCTCGAGCGGGAGCATTAAATAGCGCTCCATTCATAATCTGGCACAAAATATCTTAATTATGCATAATGCACTTTCATTATTTATTTCCATCCCCCGGAGGGGCTGCAGTGCATTATATGGAATGAAAATACTGACATGTTTACATGCTGAACAGTCATTGGTTGATATTACAGCTGAAGATCACAGTTGCAGCAAGCTTTAATGAACATAGGTCACTGTCACAATTACGATGGCTTACGCTGAAGTATAATATCCTATAAGATGATCATATTTTTCAACATTATGTGAAACAATTAACAAAAGTGCTATAAACAACAATTCTTAATGGTTTTATGGAAGAGAACAATTTCACATCTTTTGTGCAATTTCTTGAACTATGTTTCTCTGTGTGCCACTATGTAATACATTTTACTGGTTTTATGTAATATATAATTAGTGCTATTGTTTGACTTATCTCTTGCAGGATAATTTTAGAAGCCTTAAGATTTGCATATAAATTTACTGCTAACAAACACATACACTCTACAACACACACACACACATATATATATATATTCTATGCACTGGGAAACAATAAAATAATGTGACTCACTTTATTGCTATATTCGCTTTATTGTGGTGGTCTGGAACCGAACCTGCATTATCTCTGAGGTATGCCTGTATATGTATGTATATATATATATATATATATATATATATATATACATACATACATACATACAATAGTCCAGGAGAACCCAGCACATTCATAACCTTCCAACTCCCAGGGTGCCCACCAACTCCGTATACAGAAAAAAGTTTCACAAAGGCAAGCACTCGCTAGCGTTTTATCAAAAAACTGTTTTTACTGTGCAACAAGAAATTAGTGAACGTTTTCGGGCATCCGCCCGTCCTCAGACATGCAGTGTACATTTACTTACCACCCTTATAAGTGCAACCATACTGATCCCCAAGTGAACCGCTCTGCCGCATCCGGGACTACGCAGAGCACAAACGGCGTAACTGCGCATGCGCCGACTGAACTACGGAGCGCCATCTGGGCCAACATAAAAACAAAACATTAAAATCAATTTCAAATGACAATACAGCACAATGAGTTGGTACTGAGCACAATAGATAACATTCAATGGCACGGACTGACAGGTTATATTAGCCATACCTAAAGAATAGTATGTGCACTAGAGGATATAACATATTGCAAGATAGATTAAACCTTAGATAACAGGGCATAGGACATATGCAATGTCTATGATGTAGTAACTCAAGACAACCTAACTAAAATACTATTATGTATCCTCAAGTATAGGTGCAATTTATTAATACGGGTACACACATAGGGTAGTACCCATAAGTACCAAAATACTTTAATCATTATCAGTTACACTTGGTATATGTAAATATTTAATGGGTAGAAAAATTCACAAATCCATAATAAAAAAAATTAATTAATTAAATGGGCACACTAACTAACCAGGAGTATGACTTCCCAGAAAAATAGTGGCTGTTATATTAGAAACCACTCAACCTGTCACCGAAAGGGGCACACTAACTGTCAAACTTTATAACAACCTGCAAAAAATTTTTTTACAGAAAACAATGTAAATCAAAGTTAGTATTAAGGCCCCTAGGGACCAGTGCATTTTAGCTCTATTGCCACCTCTAACAGGTGCTGGGATGTGGTCAATAATTATGTATCTGAGATCTGATACATTGTGGCTATGCATCAAAAAATGCCTAGCTACCGGTTGCTCAGAGCTTCCAACGCGGAGTGCTGTACGTATGGCCGACCGATGGTTTGCCATACGTATCCGCAAGTCATCCTGGGTTTTCCCTATGTAGAACTTCCCACAGCGACAGTGGAGCATGTACACTATGTGTGTAGTGGTTCATGTGACTCTGTAATTAATCGTGTAACGTTTATTTCTCCACGGGTGTAAAAAGTATTTACTTTGAGATAGAACGTTACAAGTCACACACCCACTACACCTGTAGCATCCATTCCTTTCTGAGCCCAACCATGTTTTGTTTGTATAACTGGGTCTATTGTCAGTACGTAATAACTGGTCACAAAGTGATCTGCCTTTATTATACCCAACCATAGGACCTTCAAAGTTGTTGAATGGTAGTGATACGTCAGATTTAATAATATCCCAATTTTTCTTAAGGATATTAGGAATGTCCATTTTATCAGGGGTAACCTCTGTCGAGAATATTAGTCTCTTGTTGGTAGAGTCCTCTGTTTTCTTCATTAATGCCTGCTCTTGGGTCATAGATAATGACTCCTCCAATGGCACTTGTAGATATTTGTTACCATATCCCCTGTTCTGAAATTTATGGTGCATCTCCTTCAGTTGTATTGCCTTCTTACTTGGATCAATATTGTTCCTCACAACCCTCTTAAACTGTGATTTAGGCAATGCCTTCTTCAGGCTTGGATGGTGATAACTTGTGGCCTCCAGTAGAGAGTTGCGGTCAGTTGGTTTATGGAACAGAGTAGTAGTCAACTTATTGTCTGTGAGAAAAAAAGGGAAAAGTCAACAGCACTAATCCCATAGGGGGCGCTTCCTATAAACAATTCTTAATATAGAATATTACTATAACACATAAAATATATACAGCACATTAGTAAACACTAATGTGCTTAATATTCGACAACCAACAGGAGGCAGCACTCTGTCGAAAGGATGGTCAATCCCTGGTGATGATTAATCTGGAAAAAAGGAGACACAGAGGCGCCAATATGGCCTAATAACGTTTGCACATGAGTAGAACAATGTGAAGTGGAGTGGTACTCACAAAAGTGGAGCACCCAAAGGTGCAAGTGGCGCAGGCTGGATCAATTAGCAGCTCACTGTATATCCACAATGGAAACACTCGGGTAGATAACAACAGGACAGCATCCCAAACGTCTATTCCTGTGGGTGAAAGACAACACCCATAGACCTGGAGGTGCGCTTCTCACTGTAAGTTTGACCAGTAATTGCGGATTTATTTATATTCAAACTGTACTGGGCTATGGGTGTTGTCTTTCACCCACAGGAATAGACGTTTGGGATGCTGTCCTGTTGTTATCTACCCGAGTGTTTCCATTGTGGATATACAGTGAGCTGGACCACTGCTAATTGACCCAGCCTGCGCCACTTGCACCTTTGGGTGCTCCACTTTTGTGAGTACCACTCCACTTCACATTGTTCTACTCATGTGCAAACGTTATTAGGCCATATTGGCGCCTCTGTGTCTCCTTTTCTCCAACTTATTTTCTGTTTTTATTATCCTTAAATCCAGGAAGTCTATCGTGATTTTTTCACAATTCATTTTAAATACTAGATTGTGGTTTTGTTGATTTAGTATCCTAAGCCATTCCTCAAGGTCCTGTTTCGATCCTCTCCATAGTAGTATGAGGTCATCAATGTATCTTTTAAATAATATCACCCTGAAATCTTTAAATGCCATAGTATCCTCTTCTTCAAAACATGTACATATACACACATACACACACATATATATATATATATATATATATATATATATATATATATATATATATATATATTCTATGCACTGGGAAACAATAAAATAATGTCACTCACTTTATTGCTATATTCGCTTTATTGTGGTGGTCTGGAACCGAACCTGCATTATCTCTGAGGTATGCCTGTATATATATATATATATATATATATATACACACACATTATATATATATACACACACACACACATATATATATATATATATATATATATATAAGGATGATAGCTTCCTGGCAGAGAGTGAAATATTAACCAAGAGGCTGTTGGACCGTGGATATGACACCAAGGTGGTGCACCAAGCACTAGATGATGTCAAGCATCTCAATAGGAATTCCCTCCTTGAGACTAGAACAGTAACAAAGGAAGCAAGACAGAAGCCTACCTTTGTGACTACCAATAGTCCCCAATACTACTCTATCTGCAAAATATTGCGCAAAAATTTGCCAATTTTGCTGGCAGATGATCTTCTTAAAGAGGACATCAAGAATGGTTGTTTTTGCGTAGCAAGATGAAACACAACCATCAGTAATCAAATCTCGCCATCAATGCTCACTAAACCGAGACCACAAAGCAGTTGGTTGTCACAGAAGGGGCACTATAAATGTGGAAACAGTACCTGCAAGGCTTGCGGGCATGTCGCCACTGGTAAATTTTTCCAATCCTTGGCTACACAAAAAGTGTACTCATTATCACAATTTACAAATTGTAGAATGACTTTTGTAATCTATATGATTACATGCAGCCTATGTCAGAAGCAATACGTAGGGTGCACCTCCCGTGAAGCCAGGGAGAGGATTCAAGCTCATCTAAATGACATCGAAAGGGGCATCACACCTACTGGAGCCTCAAAACACTTTGTGGAAGAGCACAACAAAGATATAAGTGGATTCACCTGGACGGTGATTGATCAGATAAGAAGAAAGCCAAGAGGTGGAGATAGATTGAAGGACCTCCTTGCCAAGGAGGTGTTTTGGATCTTTACCCTAGGCAGTCGGCAACCATCCGGTCTTAATATTGAGACAGATCTGATCAACCACTGGTAAAGGATCGTTCCTTCCTCATCTTCTAACACATTCTCCAAATAAGTAATTGAGCGAAGTCACTATCTGTATTAATATACAAATGTAAATACACGTATTCTTTAGCGCATCCATTTAGTTTAGTTTATTTAAATTAGGGACCTGAGTTGATCAATTGGAGGGCATAACAACAATTTGTCATTATATAATTTAGACTTCCCAAGATAAAGCAAGTACAGCTAAAAGGATAGCATCCTATAATATAATTGTCATTGTGATCGGTTATATGCCCTCCCATATACCAACAAAGGACCACATTAAGGTTACTGAAATGTGTATCAAGCACTTAGAAAAATACCCATTGTTCACTAACTCAGAATTAGCGTGAGTTGACAGTAGTACAATAAGATATAGTTGCAATTATCTACAATGAGCAGTAAAAAAGTATGATTATTAACCAGGTTCTGTAAATATATATCATACAAATTGATCAGATTAGTAGCAACTATCAAATCACAAGAATGTAGATGTTTAACCATCTACATATCTTTATCTTCCACTCAGTTATCTATCAGTTTATGGTGAATAGGGTACTAGCAGAGTTAAATACACCCAAAAAAACAAACAAATTAGAAATCTACTATCTTGTAGCATAAGTCATTTAATTCACACAGGTAGTTTTCTAATGCAAGAACACGCCCACCAGTAACACAGGCAGGTCAGGTTAACCAATAGCAAGTTAGCATAGTCTATATCAGCTAGAATAGGGCATTAGGGCAGTATTCTGTCTATGATTAAGGCTCCCAAGGAGCTGAAACGCGTCAGACGCCCACCAAAGCCCCTTCTCTGCTGTTCATCATAGCCATTTGCCTAGCAATAATAATCTTAGAAGCTTTTATATCACATTGTAAATAAACACTCACTTTTGCTTTGAGCTCCCTGTCTGGACCTTTCTTCGTTTTATATATATATATATATATATATATATATATATATATATATATATATATATATATATATATATATACTGTATATATATATATATATATATATATATATATATATATATCCCTGATGTATATGATTTTCTAGATCAATATTTTAAATTATTATTGTGCAATAGTATTGCAATAGTATTGCACATATACAGAATCTTAGCCATTAAAATAATTGTATTAATTTACCATATATTTTTTACACCAATAGTATAATGTATTTCATTTTTGTCTGAGTACGTATTAGTTATTGTGTTATTGTCTATATGTATTGCATATTGTTGTGCAGCTCCTGAAGATGAGATTATGAGCCTACTAAATCCTTGAGCACATTGTCTCCTAAGTGAACATAACTATGCACTTTAATGCACTGTTTGTTATTAGCGTATTTTATCCCCCATTTTTTTCTTCATCCTCTTCATTTTTTTCTTCCTGTATTTCTGTATTTGACCTACGTACCAAATATATGCACTGTATTAAACACATTATATAGGTTCCATTAGCTCTATAGCAATTTAACCCCTTAAGGCCTGGGAATTTTAGAGAAAAACTCACCCAAAGTACCAGAAAACTTTTAGTACTTTTTCTAGCACTCCATTTAAACAGAAATAGAGCCTTGTTTTTTTATTTACCTATTAAAACTATATATTTTTAGTAGAAACAAATTTCTGTAGTGTAGCAATCCCCTTCCCCCCCCCCACAATGATTGCCCCCCCCTTACCAAAATTTTTTTTCTGTAGGTAGGGAACCCTCCCCTTCCCCCCTTCTCTCCCCCCCCCTCCTGTGATGCGCTGCTCATCCACCTTTTTCCTTCCCTACCACGGCATCACTCCAAGCCTATGAAGACAGTGACACAGAGTCAGCCTTCATATGGTAAAGGGAGGACGAACAGCACTCCCTTACCATATGAAGGTAAATGCGTTCTGCCTCTGGCTGCAGTCTTAGCTGTCAAACCTGACAGCAAGGACTGCAGAAGGAGGCTGTTAGGTGTCCCCTTCAGGGGGTGTCAGTGCAGGCCAAAGCCTGGGGCCTAGTGTACCACCTGAGGCATATGTAGATTACCTGATAAGGGCCCCTTAGAATGACTCAGACCACGCAGCATTATGATCGAAAGCCAATTCTGTTTATTGCACAGTGCAAGCCTTTCTTATAGTAACATACAGGGTTAAGGGAATGACACGTTAGGACCACGTCATCTCGTACCATATTTCATGAACAAAAGAAGCTTACAAAAATACATGAGAAAAAGAGGAGTATGAAGGAGTGTTTCTTATGACAGTAGCAAAAATATATCTGTGCGCATATTTCAGCCTAAAGCAAGGTCGTTTGGCCATCTTACCTAGATAACAGACTTCCAGGCGCCTTGCCAGGAACCTTCTACAAGGCCAGTAATACTAATACAATTTTACTAACATCAGCATATTTTCTCACTACATAATAACTGCTATAATAAATTCTAATTATTACAAAATGGATGCTAATCATCACAAGATGGCTGCGGGGAACAAGATGGCTGCAGTCAGGTTCATATTACCCCTAACATACCATCCTTTTATTCTAACAGAATAACATAAAAAATAGACAGGAATAGAAAATTAGTAAAGCCTTATATTATGGTAACAGAACTCTGTGAGAATACTAAAGAGAAAAATATTTGCATGTCGTGATATACTTTTATAGGCTAATTGTCACTGCATATAGGTACAGTCCCTCCAATACTTTCCATCTATCTTCCAGCCTTCCCAAAACTACCGGTCTACCAGCACAGAGACCCAACCAGCCCCCATCTACCCCCAAACAACGCTGCATCTTCTATCTCTCCACCTGCATTGCTAGCACCCCCCCAATATGTCCAACAGTTCCTTTTCCACAGTAAAGCATGACATAGCAACAGCACAACTGTCTCTAGGTGGCCTCTGAATACTTTAAGAACAGTCTTTGTCCATTTGAGAGCGCTGCACCTTGACACTTTGCTATAATACAGTTCTCCAACAGTTCATTTGCAGTAGGGGTGCTTATCCACGGTTCTTCCGCAGGGAGATACTGGAAATCTGATGGTTTGTTCATGGGGTAGACAAGGCAACCAGTGGATACCCATGGCAAGCAGACACTCGAGTCACAGGGAGTCTAGGAAGCAAACAGAAACAGTACAGGATGAGTACACACCGCAATACAATCACAATTATGTCCAAATAAAACGTCACTTTTATCCTATGTCATTAAAAATCAAACAAAACATTGTTGATATATAATACAACTTAAATACATTGACATTTCTCAGAGAATAATTTACAACTTCTCTATATCACTTTGAACTTCTAAAAAATAAAAGAACCTTGTGTTGCTTTATTCTGGATGGCTGCTATCTATAATGCTTATAATTCTCCAACCTAAATTCTCTCACACTCCTATATGAGGAAAGCATACAAACAGAACATCATTTAAAACTACAAGCTCTTTTAAAGGTAAACACATCTTTATGGTAAGAATTACTCTCTTTGACAAACATCAGGAATGACCAAATTCACTTTGCAGATACCATACTAATTAATAAAATGGGAAAAACACCTTTGCTTTCATAAACTATAATTATGCTATTCCCTGAAACATTTCTCTGTATATTTACTATAAACTTCTAGCTTAGACGTGTCCTTCTTAGACCAAATATGATCAATAAAAATAAAACAAATACAAGAAAATACAAAACAAGCAATATAAGGAATGGAGTTAAAACAATACTCCCCTAATTTAATTGGTTGATCCTGTAACAGCATAACAGGACTTCCATATCGAGCGGAAAGGCACAGTCCAGAGAAGGATAGTCTTTATGTCCTGAAGACACACATCAGAGAAAACAGTCATGGATTACCCAGAGTCCAGTTCTGGGGCTGGTACCAGCATGCAAAGCAAAGAATGGATCCAAAGATAATTCAGTAACTTTTTTTTTTTACTGCAGTATGATGGTTAAAACAAGCTTGACAAAAGGTCTTTCATCTTTATCTTTTCTTTCTTTAAAGGTTTACTTGCTTTCAATCTTTAATCTTTTGAAGAGTGCACTTATGGAATTTTGCCTGTACAGATTTTACCTAAATATGGAAACTCAAAAATAATTCAGTTAGTGTGTTTCAATCTCTGAAGACAGCATACTCTCATCCTGCAAATACAAATATAGTGTTAAGAACCACATAGAAAAATAAAACATTTTAGGCATCTGAAATTAACACAATAACATTGTACGAGGAGATTCAAAACGTTATAGGTTCACCTCCTAAAAATAATCTCCTCCATTACATAAAGATATTCATCAATACTCATCAATACTTCCCCCATGTTTGCGTGAAACATCTCATGTGACACGCAAACACAAGATAACAAGAAACTAAACGATAACTCATGCACTCCACTCATGCAGAGACAATTCTCAATAGCAAGCAAAATGAAATACACTTCACAATTCAATATGCTGTCCACAAAAGAGAAAAACATAACAAACAATGAAAACCAATCGTTCTTGTCTTACACAAAACGAAACATTAGCTGCTGACACAAATTTCAAACAACCACAATTAACTTAGAATGCAACACATATTCTGACATTCGCTGAAATGCAACACACTCAGAACATGACAAACAATTAAAAACATCCACTATGTACAAAACGTTAATATCACACAAAGAAAGCAATCACAGCAGATGCCCAAGAAACTTAAGTTACAGATTGCACAAATAAAATTGCGCTTATTTGGGACAGATCAGATAACCACAGTAGCCACTGTTAAAGGGACATTCTAGGATAAATGAAAATTCATTATTCAGATAGGACTTTTAATTTTAACCAACCTTCCTAGATTAAACCAAACATAGGTAGGCTTATATGCTAATTTTTTTTAAACCTTTGAGGACTGCCTCTTATCACAGGCTGTATAAATCTCATTACAACACCAAGAGACAGAATACACGTAAGCCATATAAAAACAGATAAATTAGCAAGTTATATAAATGCAGTAGAATCAGATAAACTGTGCATCATTTGTTTTAGGGGTGTTTATTTCTAGACACCTTATAGACCACGGCTTAGCTGTTAAGCAGCAGTCAAAGTCATTGCAATAATAGTGGTAAACTAGTTAATAACAAAATAACTATATATATTTTTAAAGTGTCACTGAAATCACTTCATTAAATAATATCTCATTTATTTATTGAACGCAGTGGGGGTTATTTTAAATAACAAAGAGTTATATCTGTGAGATACAGTTTGACAGCCACAGAAATAAAATTATCATTTTTTATAACATAGAACACCAGTACTGCCGCTTTAAATGTACAGTGCAAATTGTTCCAAACAGAGAAACTTTTTTTTTTTTTTTTAAAGAAAAGCAAAACATGCACAGTGTTATCATTCTTCTCAAGGATAGTGAGGCAAGCTCAAAGTTTCATTTCTACTTAAAGGAGAAACACTGTTTACTGCTTAAAAATATAAAATTCACACTAAAACGTGATAAAAGCTAATTAGTTTAACCACAACAAAATTATTGGATTTAACGTTGTATATAATTTGATATTCCCCATTCTGCAGCTCTCCAGCCAAATATAACAACCGCATATAACACAAAAAATAAGCTTTCTACAAAAGAATACTAATACAATTTCCCCTTTAAATTAATCCCAATGATCCTTATAATAAAAAAAATGTATACTGACGTTCATTAAATAGCCTAAACAAGCATAA
This sequence comes from Bombina bombina, assembly GCF_027579735.1. Lineage (NCBI taxonomy): Eukaryota > Metazoa > Chordata > Amphibia > Anura > Bombinatoridae > Bombina > Bombina bombina. The sequence continues at coordinate 863,020,246 of NC_069504.1, read as the reverse complement.
GCAGCATAAGAACGCACTCACAGTGGGATGCAGGCTAATTAAAGGGACATTTTAACCAAACTAAAAATAATCTTTAATTGAAACTGCTAACACAGTGAAATATACTAGTGTTAGGCTTACAGTAAACCTCATCGTCTTTTATGTAAATATTCCCTTAAATTCTCAGATGTTATACCAGTTTTCCTGTATCCCTTTAAATATTTTCTCTCCTGTTTTTTTTCTGGTTTTTTTTTTTTTTTTTTTTTTCTGTCCTCTAGTCTCACGGATCCCTACACTAAAATTGTAGACAACTTATCACTTCAGTTTGCATTACAGAGAGAATTAAGTTATGCTGCAAAAAAAATATCTGCTATCTGAACAGCAAATTTAAAATAAATATATACAAAGAAAGGTCTCTAAAAATATATTTAGCAAAATACTAATACAGGGTTATTGCACTGGTTCTTTAAATAAGAAAATGACAATTTTTTATTGCTCCGTCTACGCACTGAGCTCTGATTTTCCAGACAAATATAAGATAATATGCCGCTTGTATAACAAGTCATGGACAATACATTAATAGCAACACCTTGTTACAGTGAACCGTCCCTTTAAGGACTAACCATTCATCACGCAAATTACATATGTATATCCTAACCATAATTTAGGCTGCTTGTATGATTTACCACACCAATTTCACCTCTGTACTGTAGCATGACCTGCAGATTAATTTACTTGCAACAAAAACGGACGCCCTTTTAGAAAAACTTTCAATTACAGCCTATAAATATATTTCATTGTGTGCACCCACGCCGTGCACAGACCTTACAAATACAACATACGTTAACCCATTAATCATACCAGAAACAATTTCATATTTACCAGAGCGTGACAAAAAATCACACACCATCGCACTTTCAAAGCCACTTTCAAAGCCGTTACTTCACTTGCAAAAACAATATCATATCTTTACATGCCGAACAACAATTATCACTTAAAACTAAAACTGCATATGAATACCACATACTTAAAACATGCTGGTGACTTTAAAATACAGGTATATAAAATAACATGACCAAATATCTTCTAAAAAACATCTGATTTCCCAGCAGAGAAACAGAAGGAAACATTATTACGATACAGACACACAAGTTCATTTCATCTCGCATACCAGAGATTCACTCCCTTTTTTCCTTTCTCAGAAAAACATCTATTTCATAGCGTACGACATACATATATATATATATATATATATATATATATATATATATATATATATAAAACACTAGATTAACTTTTCACCATTTCCACAATGCATTTTTTTTTCCGATTCCACGCAAAATGGCCATTTTTTGCGTGGAGTGGGATAATCATTTTCAAATAATACATTCTGTTTTTTTGGTTTAAAGCAAATCTGTCACACGCATACCACAGTGAGAACCTACAGACCATCACACATTATGCATCTCAATATACAAAATTTCAGTTTTGTTACTGCAAGCAAACAAAAAAAATCTTACAAACGAAGCTGCTGTAACAGGTTTAAAGGTTTCTTTTCTTTTTTTTTTTTTTCCTTCTGATCTATGTGCGCGCTCAGTGGTGGACCCCCTTCTTTGCCTGCTACATTCTTTAACACAGAGATTTCTCTATTTATCAAACAGCAGTACTTACTGACCGTGTTTTTAAAAAAATATTTCTGTCTTTTGCAGAAACTATTAACTCTTCTTTACTTTTACCTTATACATGTAATTTTCTCTGTGCATTCTTATCTATGAGCAGTTCCCCTTTCTCAATACAATAATAACATGCACAGCCACTTAATATTTTCTACGCACAGCATAAAAAAAAACACAAACAAAGCAAAGCAAGCATCAGATATCAACATGAGCTTCAGGTGGGTAGCAAAACTCTATTATGGGAATGAATATGGGAAACTTCAACACACGTGAGACTTACTCACTTCACTGCCAAGTTCGCCCGGGGGACCTTATCTTAAAAGAACCTCCCGTCGACTGGCATACATATATTACTTGCGCGCTTATCACCGACAGGACTCACAATACCTGTCGTGTCCCAGCACAGGACTGATTACCTGTCTGGAGGGGTATCACAACTGCCGGCAGGACTTTAACCTCCGCAAACCTGTGCTTCAACCACAGGAACCCCTTTAACCTTATATCATTATCATCAACACCTATTACCAGACTAAATTTAGGTTCAAATTCACAGAAAGAAAGCATGGTAAAAGCACTCATAGTTACTCCCTGCGAATCCCACTGTCCTGACGCCAAAACTGTTAGGTGTCCCCTTCAGGGGGTGTCAGTGCAGGCCAAAGCCTGGGGCCTAGTGTACCACCTGAGGCATATGTAGATTACCTGATAAGGGCCCCTTAGAATGACTCAGACCACGCAGCATTATGATCGAAAGCCAATTCTGTTTATTGCACAGTGCAAGCCTTTCTTATAGTAACATACAGGGTTAAGGGAATGACACGTTAGGACCACGTCATCTCGTACCATATTTCATGAACAAAAGAAGCTTACAAAAATACATGAGAAAAAGAGGAGTATGAAGGAGTGTTTCTTATGACAGTAGCAAAAATATATCTGTGCGCATATTTCAGCCTAAAGCAAGGTCGTTTGGCCATCTTACCTAGATAACAGACTTCCAGGCGCCTTGCCAGGAACCTTCTACAAGGCCAGTAATACTAATACAATTTTACTAACATCAGCATATTTTCTCACTACATAATAACTGCTATAATAAATTCTAATTATTACAAAATGGATGCTAATCATCACAAGATGGCTGCGGGGAACAAGATGGCTGCAGTCAGGTTCATATTACCCCTAACAGAGGCAGAAGGTTTGACGTAGGTACTTTGGCAACAGGGTATGCTGAGTTAATAAACAAATTTGTTTTCCTTGGTGTAGATCTTGTAACTCTTGAATTTCAATGGTTCTTTAAAAGAATATTAAATCATTTTTAAGAATTTGTAAAACATACTGTATTAACAATTCAGCGATTTTACTTGTGACGGAGCTCACAGAGTCAGGCAGGTTGAAGGCCGGCTCCCTAACTGAGCGTTTCTACCAAGCCGCAGTGCCATTATCCTAGCCGGTAAGGTGGACCACTACCGAGCAGATACTTGAGCTGGGATCCGGCTCTAAGGCACAGAAGTCCTCGAGCGGCGTGAGGCCGATTTGCCACTTCCACAGCTTGAGTGCTGGAGACCTTCGGGTCCAACGGATACACTCCGACGAAGGATCCACTGCGTCTAAAGACACCGGATAGACGCTACTCTGAAGCGAGCCTTACCATTACAGCATCGGAGAATGGTACTCCCTACAGAGCTAAGATAAGTACTCACAATTAAGTGGACTGTAGAGTGGAAGCGGCCGCAGGGCTGTCAGAGCTGCAGGCGCTGTGTGTTCTGGCTGGGACTGCTGGGCCGTCGGAGTCTCTCTGTCCTGCGGGTGTAGAGCTGGAAGGTACCCTGCCAAGCTGCCCTCTAGAGAAAGAGGAAATTGGGTCATATTTGGTACAATGCAGTACAAATAATGGTCAGGAGAGACGGCTGGCTTGCCAAGGCTGCGTCTATCATCTATCCCCGCTATATCGGAAAAGACCGCTGAAAAAAATCTTCCTAGAGGCGGCAGGATCGATTCTACTACTCTCTCTACCTAATGGAAAAGGAATCTACTTACCAGCAGATACACATTCAAGCGTCAAAAGTTTTCACTTCTTGAATATATCAGCTTACGGAACTTACGGAAGCTGCTATTCGTCTGGTCTTTGCAACGTGTGAAGAATCCCTAAAAGAAGGCCATAATCCTCTGTTATCATTCGGTTCTCTTTGGTCCGGTTTGAAGCAGTGGTAGCCTTGTCTCTTTCCAACCGGCTAGCTGTACATGAGCACAGGGTATCTAGCTGGCCTTTTATGATCTTTCCGAGTGGGCTCAATCTACCCCCTAAAGAAGGTGTCTCTGCATCCATCCTGGGCCACGCAAGTATACGGGCCAGCTTGGCCTTTTATTTTCCTGTGGATTTTCTGCCGGCTACTAACTTTGCATACTCAGCATAAATTGAACTGACTGCAGTTTTTGTTTTTCTCCCCTTTCCATTGGGACTATATTTTTCTATGTTCTTATTGCGGTGCTCTGTTTTGATGTGCCTGAGTTAAAGTGTTTTTGAAATTATGCATATAATCTCATTGCTCTTATAGGGGTCTATACTATTGTAAATAGGGCCTATTTGCTACTCAAAAATAACCTGTTTTGAATATTTCTAGGTATATAGCAATCTTGGTTGGTAAACCTATTTTTGCTAAAATTTAAGCTGAAGGTGTTAGATCCTAGCTCCCCCTGTCCGGCTATTGCATTTATGATTTGAATTTTTGCTTGTGTATTTTAATTACAGGTATAACAGATATTGCTAAGAATCTATCTAAGATCTATTGTCAACTGTATTAAATATCTTTTTTTCAACTCTATCAGACATATTAATGTTTCCTGTTAGGTATCATCTGTATTTGCTATAACCAAAGGTATAAGCAGGTTCAAAATCACCTGTGTTCCTGGTGATCTCTACACTGTTAATAAGCCTATATATATGCCCTAAACTCAGCAAACTATATAACAAAAAGTTATTTTACTTAACAGCCAAACCAGTACATATACAGCTACAGTGAGCCCCCTTTTTTTCTTTCTTTCTTTCTATTTTGTATATATGGTTCGCCTTAATTAATTTTAAAATTAATTGAATTGAATTGAGATCTGTTGACTTAAGGATGTAACTATGTATGGTATGTCAGGATAGTTTGTTACATCTTGATTAGGCCAAGTTAACACGCTGTTCCTCTGTTCTAATATTCAATGATTTAAGCAGGCTCTAGATACACTTGGTTTGCCTAAAAAAAAAAAAAAAAAAAACACGTTCACCTATATTTTTTATTTTTTCTGATATTGTCTCTCTCTCACAGGGTCCTGCACGACTCTTTGTTTTTCGCACAATAATTGTCATCACAACATTTTGAATTATTTACAATCTTGTATCTTGATAGCTATTCTCACTTAATGGAAAGATTTGTCACTCAGGTGAAACAAAACTCACCCATAATGCCTGCTAAAACCAAAGAGAAAAAAAGTAAATCAATTGAGGCTAGTTCAGATTCTATATTAGAAGCCCATGCCAATCCCCCTGACATACAACTATTAATAACGCAGCTAAGCCAATTATTCATACCCCAATTTGATTCCATTAAAAAAGATTTATCAAATATTACATCTAGGCTAGACCTAATTTCATCAGAGGTTAAACAGTTTGCTACAAGAATTTCGGATGCAGAATCTAGAATTTCAGATCTAGTCAACACACAAGAAAATACCTTGCAAAAACAAGGGGACAAAATCTGTAATTTACAAAATCGCCTAGAGGATCTATAAGATCGCTCCAGGCGCAACAACATTAGAATTGTTGGCCTGCCGATACCCCAGAATTTGATGATTTATTACATGATTTTACATCAACCGTCCTCCCACAAGCATTAGGGTTTCCTTCCCACCTACTCCCTCTGTCAATAGAAAGAGCCCATCGAATAGGCCCTAGGAGGTTTAATCAAGACGGTACAGTTAGAAATAGAATTTGTATATTTAAAACTCTTAGATTCCAAGACAAAGTTCAAATGCTCAAACTCTTTAAGAAAATAGAAACCTTTACTATAGCGAGTAAGAAAATCCTGTTATTTCAGGATTTCTCAAACTAAACTGCCCTTAAAAGAAAAAACATGGCCCCTTTCTGTACTCAATTGATTAATAAAGGGCAATATGCCCGCATGCGCTATCCTGCAAGAATTATAATAATGAAGGAAGGCAACAGGATATCCCTTAGCTCTGTAGAAGAAGCTCAGAAATATTTATCTGATGGCTCCTAATGTTATTTTTAAGTCTATCATTGTGTGTTTTCTTTTTGTTTTTTTTGTTTTTTTCCCTCTCCCTTCTCCTCTCTCCTCTTGTCCCCGGGTGTCGGTGATCGAGCTCATTCTATCAATTATTAAAATGTATGTTGATACCTAAATATCTCTATCTTAGATAGTTAATCCTATAGGATTAAATTTAGCTGAAGAGTTTAAACTCCTTTCCTGGAATGTAGGAGGGATAACCTCACCAATAAAACGTAAATCTGTTATCCAAAGATTGGGGAAATTAAACCCAACCATCGCTTTTCTCCAAGAAACCCATCTTAAAGATACTGAAATAACCAAACTTCAGTCTAAATGGGTAGGAGAAGTTATAGCTACCCCTTGTACTACCAGAAAAAGCGGAGTTGCAATTCTAATCAATAAAAATCTTACATATAAGATTTTAAATATAGAGAAGGACCCGGAAGCCAGATTTATATTATTGCAAATTCAAATCCAAGACGCTAAATTGTTTTTATGTAATATATATGCCCCTAATAAGTTTTCACTCAAGTTTTGGAAGATAATCCAGTCTAAATTATTTCCCTATATTAACCAGAACGTTATAGTTGGGGGTGATTTTAATATGTCTTTATGTACAGAACTCGACAGATTCTATACTAGAAATAAAAAAGAATATGATCGACAAGCTAAGCATTTCAGATCTTTTTGTTATAAGATGAAACTTATTGACATTTGGAGAATTAAGAATCCTGATTCTCGGATTTTTACGTGTGAATCCAAAACATATAAAACATTTTCTAGAATCAATTATATTCTAATATCGGAATCACTATCTATCCTTAAGCTAGTCCCTCAGGTGAATGACATTGTTCTATCAGACCATGCTAGTATCTCAATTTTGTTTCCCTCTCTGACTCGAAATAAGAGTAATAACCAAATATTCTATTTTCCCAGATATCTTTACAATAATTCTAGATTTTCTTTATGGTTGAGGCAAACTTGGAGAGACTATTGTGTCAATAATATATCCTATTACAACAAAATAGAGATATTTTGGGAAACTGCAAAGGCAGTCTTAAGAGGAGAGATAAAGGCCTATATGTGTATCATAAAAAAAGAAAGCTGCCGCCCAAGAAATTCTTTTAGCCAACCAAGTCAAAATTGCATATAAAAGATATAATAATCTGCGTATTGACCAAAATTGGAAAAAATACATAAAAGCTAGTCAGGAAAGAGATGTTTCAATAAAGCAAAAAATTCAAGAGGAAGAAATACAAAATAATCTCTATTACAAAAGCTTCCACAGCTGTTCTGCTAAATTCTTAGCTAAGTTAACTAGAAATAGGAAGAATTTTTTTTTATATATTGTCCATAAGAGAAGGTAATAAAAGATATTTAGATCCTCAAGAAATTAGTAATTTCTTCTACTCATATTATCAGCAATTGTATACTGGAACAGAAACAGATACATTACAGGAAGAAATGTTTTGGTCAAAGATCAATCCGCCGAAAATGTTAGATACAGATCTATCTATACTGAATGCTCCTATAACTCAAGATGAAATAAGGAAAGCTATAGTAAAAACTAAACTAAATAAGGCAGCCGGTCCTGATGGCCTTCCAGCCGAATTTTTCAAGATCTTATAGGAAGAGATTGTAGAGACTTTAGAAAAACTCTTTAATAATTATTTTACTAATGATCAACAAATCTCGTAAAATTTTACCGCAGCAAATATCTCTTTAATTCTTAAAAAAGATAAAGACCCGGAAGATCCTGCGTCCTATTGACCCATATCTGTCCTCAATACAGATTATAAGATCTTAACCTCAATTATAGCATCTAGGCTTTCGATCTCCTTCGATAAGATAATCCACCCCGATCAAACGGGCTTTATGAGTACTAGGAATTCTTCAAAAAATATATGCAAAGTCTTAACATGCATAGATTATATATATAACACTGATCAAGCCCAACAGATTCAATCAAAGCAAGATACAGCTCTAATTAGTCTCGATGCCGAAAAAGCGTTTGACGCAATCACGTGGAACCATTTATTTAGAGCGCTTGAGCAATTTGGCTTTAGAAATCAATTTATTCGATTCATACATAACATTTATAGGAATCCTATTTCATATTTGTTAGTTAATTCTAATGTCTCTCCACCCTTGACATTAGGCTGAGGTACTAGACAAAGCTGCCCATTGTCGCCTTTTCTATTCAATATTGCTTTAGAACCGCTAGCAATTTGGCTTAGGGATACAATTAATGGTATCAGATTTGGTTCGCAAAATCTAAAACTCCTTATCTATGCGGATGATTTATTGATATTTTTAGGAAATCCTGTTCAGGAAATCCCTATGGTCTTAAATAGTCTTAATACTTTTAGCTCTTTTTCCGGCTACAAAATTAATTCAAAGAAAAGTGAGTTAATGTGGATTAAAAAGGATAGCCATACAAAGTTCAATTTTCCTTTTAAAATATTGGAAACATTTAAATATCTAGGTATCCATATTGACGCTAATCCTAAGTTATGGTACAAGCTAAATATTCCTCCTCTTATTCAGAAAATTGAAATTGATCTAGAAAATTGGATTTCATTACCCATTTCATTATCAGCCCGTGTCAGTGTTATCAAGACAATTTTTTGTTCCACGTCTATTATATCCCTTACAGAATCTACCATTATTTATCTCTATGATGGATCAACGTAAATTATATTCTATTTTTTCCAGATTTATCTTTAAAAACAAAAAACCCCGCATTGCGCTTAGAAAATTAATGCATTCTTGCGATTCAGCTGGACTTACGCTACTGAATATCCAACTTTATAACATTGCTTGCTTAGCCAAAATTGCCATAGACTGGTTAGCTGACACAAACATTCTTTCTTGCTCGATTATGGAAAACTATATGCTATCCCCCTTTTCTATTAAAGCCAGTTTACACTATGCATCTATGGATTTACCTTATAACGTCAAGGGACTGATAACTATAAAAAATATTATTAAAGCCTGGCAAAAATTTTGCACTCTTATAGGAGTTGATTACTCTTTCTCTGAATTTCTCCCAATAATTGGCATGATAGATTTCTCTCCAGGTTATTCTCAGGCAGTATTTAAGAAATGGGCCGATAAAGGACTCATTAATATGTATCAAATCTTTCACGAAGATGGCTACATTCGCTCATTTGAGTCTCTTGTTACACAATTTGGTCTCCCTAGACAGGACATGTTCGCTTATTTCCAGTTAAGGCATTATTTCAGTAGTCATACCTGGGAGCTTAATCATTGTCTAGCATGGTCGGATATCAAAAAATGTATTTTGAAATTCAGAGCAGGGCTATCCTCAATCTCTCTCATGTATGATATTATGCTCAATAAACAGAACCTACTCTGCCTCAATAACATTTTTATTTCATGGTTGCGGGATTGCCCAAATTTGGAAGATGGAGAAATAAAAGCTAGTTGAATTCTAGTAAATAAATGCCGAATTCCATCGAGTTGGAAAGAATCACATTTCAAAATTATAAATAGGTCTTATATAACGCCTTTAAGATTGTCAAAGATGTATATCTCACAATCTTCTAATTGCCCTCGTTCATACCCCAAAGCCGATATATTACATATGTTTTATTATTGCCCTAGATTAAGACAACTATGGAATAAACTATCCTTCTGGTTAAAAAAGTTTTATGGTATTGATATATTATTCAGCCCAGAAAATATTCTTTTTTTTAATATTCACATTACTGATTCCTCTTTTAGACTGAAAACTCTGGTATCTATTATTCTGTCAATCAGACATCTTATAGCAAAAAATTGGAAATCAAAATCTGTTCCCTCCTCTAAGGTTATTCAGGAAATTCAAAATCAAATAATTTTTTAATCTTTTCATCTCAAATCTGCTAAAGAAAAAAAAAGAAAAAAATTTATTTCAGATTGGCTACCTATAATCAAGTCTTATACGCCTCATATTCAAAAACGTATCTTGTCTCCATTTCTAAGTTAGATAGTTTTGCAGAATTTGTACTATATAATGAATTCCCAGCATCTAGGGAATAGGAGCTCTATGAATATAGGTTAGGATTACTGGTCATGATAGGGGTAGGGGAGTGGAGATAAGGATGAGGGTTTTTTCCCTTTTTTCTTTTTTTTTTTTTTGTTGGTTTTTTATCGTTTAGTTGGGAAAATTAGAGGAGAGTAAAAGGAAAAATTAAGTCAACCGTATGTTTAAGATACTAACCAAGTATGGTTGAAAGATTTAAGTCTGTTAAGTTAAGGCTGGTATCTATGTACCATAAATGATTATTTTAAGTCAACTTCATGTTTAAGATACTAACTACTTATGCATATAAGATTTAAGTTTGTTAAGTTAAGATTGATATCTATGTGTTATATATGCTTATGTTGATCAAATCTGTCATTTTGCCCTGCGTGGCATATATTATTTGAGTTGTGATTTTTATGTTTGTTGACTTATTCAAACTTTATGTTTAAGATACTAACTAAGTACGGTTGAAAGATTTAAGTCTGTAAAGTTAAGGCTGATATCTATGTACCATAAATGATTATTTCAAGTCAACTTCATGTTTAAGATACTAACTACTTATGCATATAAGACTTAAGTTTGTTAAGTTAAGATTGGTATCTGTGTTATATATGCTTATTTTGATCAAATCTGTCATTTTGCCCTGCGTGGCATATATTATTTGAGCTGTGATTCTTATGTTTGTTGACTTATTCAAATAAAAAAAACGAAAAAAAAAGAAAACAATTCAGCATTGTTTTCAAAATAATCAGCATAAAAATAAATATTGTATAAGCATTTAAATCTTCAAGGTATTGCTGTTTTAGCGAATTCTGGGGATACTCCACTTGAAAAGCCATCTAAATATGTGTTTATTTTGTATACCTTGCTGTGGCCAATCAGATGCCACATGTAAATTATCTCCTGCACTGATCTAAACATCTACCACATAATATTGTGTAAACTACAGCATACTTATGTATGCAATGTGCACTCCAGCTTCTCTAGGGCGAATGGAAAAGATTATTTGCAGAGGTAAAGAAAACAGGAAAGGAATGTAAAATAAATAATAATTGTAAGCAGAATTGAATGTTTGCTCTTATATAAGGATAACGTTACTTATCTTACCCCCATACTGGCCCTTTTAATAACACAGATCTAGGTTTGTGGTCATTCGTAAGAAAATATGCATTGTCCCGTCCTATGATCCCTAGAAAGGCCAAAAAAGCTAAATCATAAACATCATAAAAACATCTTTAAAACGTTACAGAATAAACATATTAAAAAAAATATATAGTACACTTTAACATATACACAAAATAAATTTTCAAACAAGTAAAGATAAAGTAAAGTAAAATGAGACAACCTTGTCACTTTTACAATAGCAAGACAGGACCGGAAGATAAGATGCTTCACATGAGGCAATAGTTTTATGATTTCTGCATTCTGGGCCTAAGTGTAGGCGAACAATCCCAACCATAAATCTAGAAACCCCCAGAATTCCTTTTGCCTGATGCCTAATGAATTTCAAACATCTCGCCTCAACAACAAGGTCCCTCAGAAATTTCAAAAGTATATACGAATCTAGGCCAATGGCAGCATCAGAGAAGAAATAGTTAATATAACCATTTTAGCATATCATTGCACCCACAGAGAAAAATACAGAAAAAATGTATGAAGCTGCAGGTGGACAAGTTCTCGAGCAGAGAACCTGTCCACTTGCAATTGTCACTTGTGATGCAGATCACATGGCAATATTTAACATTGCACAAGATCTCTAGTGCAATATGACTCTCTGTTCTTGTGCAACCAATTGTGTGGGAGCAGGGTCTGTCAATCATCCTGAACGTGCATGTTTGGGGTGATTTATACACTAATGAAATACATTTTGGAAATTGCCTTTATTTCTAGCAAAAAAAATGTACTATTTGTGTAGTTGTAGCACTCTGATCACCCACATTTAGAAATTTAAGACATGATAAAATAAGTATTGTGTAAGAGCCATAGAAATAACAGATGGTGCTATCTATAAAAATGTAAGAATTAAGAAGGGATTTATTATTTTTGAGTTCTAAGATACAGAATGTGGTTGATCCCTAAAAACATACAAATTCCTGAGATTTTAGGTGCTTTATCTTATGATTCTGCACAGCGGTGCAGTTAAAACAGGGTATCCTTCATTCTCATTCCGTCTGTTGTCTCTTCTAAATATTCAGCATTTAGCCATTTTGACCTGTATTTTTAGATCCCTGTACAGATTATTTTGTGCTGTGTTATTATCAGCCACACATTTTCTTGCAAAGCTTCTTCAATCTTTGGGAAATGATAACCAGTCTAGCTATCTCCAACTGGGACAGCAAGATTGTCTTGTTCTCTCATTCACTGTTGAATAACTAACTTTTCTTATTTACAGGACTGCTTACACTGCAAGTTCATCTGAATGTAGGAACATCAGGAGGCCAGATTTTAAGCATAAGGAATGTCTCCTTGTAAGAAAATATGTATTTTTATAGGAGCTGAGTCAAAGCCAACATGGTGCTGTATAGGTGAAGTTTGGAATCATACTGAGGCAAGAATAGATGTTTATTTAAAGGGTCATAAAAGTACCTTTTTCATTGCTGCACCCATTAAAATGTATTACAGTTTCATTTATATAAATATATATATATATACACACACACAAAGAAATATGAAACTAATACATTTTAATGGGTGCAGGAATGAAAAAGGTACTTTTAGATTATGCAAATTTACTGTATTTGGTCCTTTAAGCAGCTGTTGAGATTATATTTTGGGCAAGTTCTTCTCTGAAAGTCCCGGTAGCGAAGGGGTCAAAATTAAACTTTCATGATTCAGATAGGGCATGCAATGTTAAACAGCTTTCCAATTTTCTTTTATCATTAAATTTATACTGTTTTCTTTTGGTGTTCTTTGTCGAAAGCTAAACCTGGGTGTGCTCATGCCAATTTCTAAGCCGTTGAAGGCCTCCTCTTTTCTCATTGCATTTGGACAATTTTCACAGCTACACAGTGCTAGTTCATGTTTGCCATACAGATAACGTTGTGCTCACTCCTGTGGATTTACCTAGGAGTCAGCACTGATTGGCTAAAATGCCAAAATAACTGAAATAAGGGGGCAGTCTGCAGAGGCTTAGCTACAAGATAATCACAGAGGTAAAAAGTATAATAATATAACCGTGTTGGTTATGCAAAACTGTGGAATGGGTAAAAAAAGGATTTTTTATCTTTTTAAACAATAAAAAATCTGGAATAGACTGTCCCTTTATGTATAAACCACTGTTAAATGTTTTTTTTATTACAACAATGAAACTGTTTTATATCCCTTTAAATTGTAGCCGGTACTGCAGCCCACCAGGGAATATCCTGACATCTTGGTAGGTCAATCTGGCTTTGCTTACATTTTTTAAATTGAGCCTACAAATTTGAGAGAGGACTTTTTAAAATGTGTTTATGTTTTGTAAAATGGAGGTTTCAGTATTAAGAAAACAACCTTTTTGTGTTTTTATGCTTATGAGGCATGTCACTGTCGCACCAGTGGGAGTTCTGCTTATCAGCCAGTGAGCAGTCAGTCCTTAAGGTCCAGATGCTCTTTCTGTGAACTTCAAGATTAAAACAAACAAATTCAAAAACATTTTTTTTATGAAAAAAAATAATGTTTAAAAATAGTACTTTTTTGTATGCATGATTAACATTATTAGAATTTACTATCCCATTTGAGGTAAAACCTTTTGGGTGTGTTAGGTAGTGGGTTTATTTCTGAAGGGGGTTAGGTGTTGGGCAGTAAGTGACAGACGGTGTTCAGATTGAGGGGATCATATGAAAGTAGAGAGAGGGCTTTTGCATTAAGGGGGTTTCCAGCGGATGGGATAATATTTGAATTTTTTAAATGTGGTATTTTGAGATGGACGGATAATGAGAATTAAGCATTATGTTTTGGGGGTATTTAGGTGCTGGGGGTGTTACCAAGGTGGGTGGATACTGGATAGTGTCTGTGTTTAAAGTCATGTGGTGGGTAAATCACAAAGTGACCAGACATAAGAATCTATCACTTTAATGTTATAGTGGCAAACTATAAAAAGTAGTAGCTGTTGTTTTGTTTCTTGGGACTTGTTACAATATGAAAGCTGCAGCAGATTTGTGCAATTGGTACCTGAGATCAGCTTGTGTTGCCATGTAGTTACTCTGATGCTATCAATAGCGGCAACTGCAAGTGTAGGATCTTTTCCTACATTTTTCTATATCATTAATCATCACGTCTGAGTAGAAAGCAGCAAAGTTCCTATCTATCTATCTATCTATATCTATTTATATATACAGTGCCCTCCACTAATATTGACACCCTCAGTAAATATGAGCAAAGAATGCTATTGAAAATTGTGTTCAAAAAGTACACAAAAATACTCTGCTCTCATGGATATCAAACAATTGCAAACACAACACAGGTTTATAAAAAAAAACAAAAAAACAATTAAGTTAAATATATGTGTACCACAATTATTGTCATCCTTTTAGTCAATACTTTGTGCTACCTCCCTTTGCAAAGATAACAGCTCTGAGTCTTCTCTTACAATGCCTGGTGAGGTTGGAGAATGCATGGCAAGGGATCTGAGAACATTCCTCCATACAGAATCTCTCCAGATCCTTCAAATTTCGAGGTTGATGCTGGTGGACTCTCCTCATCAGTTCACCCAAAAGGTTTTATATGGTGTTCAAGTCAGGGGACTGGGATGGCCATAGCAGGACCATAATTTGGTGGTCAGTAAACCATTTGTGCGTTGATTTTAATGTATATTTTGGATCATTGTCCGATCCAACCACGGCCCATTTTAAGCTTTCTGGCAAAGGCATTCAGGTGTTCATTTAATATCTGTTGATATTTGATAGAGTCCATGATACCATGTATCCTAACAAAATTTCCAGGTCCTCTGGCAGAAAAACTGCCCCAAAACATTAAAGAACCACCAACATATTTAACCATGGGCATGATGTACTTTTCCATATGACTACCTCTCTGTGTACGCCAAACCCACCTCTGGTGTTTATTGCCAAAAAGCTCTACTTAGGTTTCATCTGACTATAGAACCCGATCCAATTTGAAGTTCCAATAGTGTCTGACAAACTGAAGATGCTTGAGTTTGTTTTTGGATGAGAGTAAAGGCTTTTTTCTTGAAACCCTTCCAAACAACTTGTAGTGATGTAGGTAGCGTTGGATTGTAGTTTTGGAGACTTTCTGACCCCAAGACCCAACTAAATTCCCCAGCTGTGATCCTTGGAGATATTTTGGCCACTCAAACCATCCTCTTCACAGTGCGTTGAGACGATATAGACACGTTCTCTTCCAGGTTAATTCATAATGTTTCCAGTTGACTAGAACTTCTTAATTATTGCCATGATGGTGGAAATTTTCATTTTTTTTGCTATTTTCTTATAGCCACTTCCCATTTTGTGAAGCTCAACAACCTTTTGCCGCACATCACAGCTATATTCCTTGGTCTTACCCATTGTGAAGGGAATTTGGCCTATATGTTACCTTATATTTATATCCCTGTGAAACAGGAAGTCATGGTTGAACAATTTCCTGTTCCTAGTCACCCAGGTGTACTAAAAATGTAAAATATCAATTGAAATATACTGTACATCAAATATATTTTTATCATATGAATTTATAGGGGTTTCAATAATTGTGCCACACATATTATTAAAAATAAACCTGTGTTGTGTTTGCAATTGTTTGATATCCATGATAGCAGGGTATTTTTGTATTCTTGAACAAAAGATCAAAAGGTTAAACAATAAAGACAATTTTTCCCAGGCATCACATTGAATACAATTATTTAAACATTTTGTCAGAGTACAAATAATAATTTTTTAAAGTTGTAACTAGTGTCTCCAAAAGAAAGTCTGTAATCAAAAGTGATCAGTTCTTTAAGGAAGAAGGGTACGAGACACTTTAGGTTATGAGATATTGAGCTCTCTATTGAGTGTCAATTCAGACCCCTTTTCTATATTAATCTCAAAATATTGGTGAGTTGCAAAGTCACCAAGGCCGGTTAGCTTTAGTTTCACAGACTGGCAGATTTTATTGTATCTAGCCCACTATGTAATACCCCATTTGCTGCACTTGTATTATTATCATTATCATCATCATCATTTATTTGCATAGCACTACAAATTTCCGTAGTGCTGGGTACAAAGAGAGGCATACAATGACAAAGATTTGTAATAAGATACAAATACATAACAAACATAACAAATTTAGTACAGGAGGAAGAGGGTCCTACTCCGAATAACCTACAGTCTACAGGTAAAATCACAATAACAATCTTCCTTTCTTGCATTAAAAAGGATGTATTTTAAAGAAAGGGAATTTTGTTTTAAGCAGTAAATGGAAATGATTAATTACATTCAATGCAGCTCTTCCATTTCCATTATAATGCATTGTACAATCAGTAAATACTTGTTGCTGCTTATCTTGATTGGTTTAATTAATTAATCTTTCTTCTGTAGCTGGCTCTGGGCCAGACCCATGCTGTTTATTTATTTATTTGTTTCATAGTGTATTTATAACTCAGAGGTGCACACAAGCAAGTGCCCTTCCTGCTGTGCTGACCTGGAACCCAATACTGCCCTTAACCCTATCCTTGCTGACCAGGTTCCCAGACCACAATTAACCTTAACCGCACTGATCCAGGCCACTATACTCCAATTAACCCTAACTGCAACCTTCTCATCACAAACCACCCCCCCCCCCCCGCCAGTCACCATTTAGGGAGGCACATGGTAAGCAAAAATACTCTGTGGCATTTGAATGATGTTCAACTGGTATTAATGAGCTTAATGCGTGCCAAGAAAATATTCCCCACACTATTGCACCTCCATCACCAGCCTTAACTGTTGACACAATTCAATATGGATCCATTTATTCATCTTGTTTATGACAAAAATTAAACCCATCTGCATGTCACACTCTCCAGTTTTGGTAAACCCTGTGCCCATTGTAATGTGAGTTTTCTGTTGTTAGCTAACAGGATTGGAACCCAATGTGGTCCTCTTCTTCAAGGACTGATGTGTTGTGTTTTCAGGGTTGCTTTTCCTGCATAACACTGTTGTAACATGCGGTTATTTCAGTTGCTATTGCTTTCCTGTCATCCTTAACCACGGCTTTCTACCCACAGTACATTCACTGTTTTGTTTTTTTCTCTCCATTATCTATAGCTGTTGTACGTGAAAATCTTAGGATATCAGTAGTTCCTGAGATACTTAAACCACCCATCTGTCACCAGCAATTATCTATTTATTGACAAAATTATATTGCTTCCCCATTCTGATGATTGGGTTGAACAGGAACTAAACCTATTGACTATTCTTTTGAGTTGCTGCCACGTAATTGGCTGATTACATATTTGCATTAATGTGCAAGTGTCCCTAATTATGCCACTGATGGTATATTCATATATTTTATAGCTGCCAGATAGTGCAGCTATAGTTTGTTTTCCACACTATTCAATGTTAAATATATATAAGAGAGTGAAAGAGTGTGTGAGAGTGTGTGAGAGTGAGATTGAAATTTAAAATGAAAGTGAGATTGACAGAGGGAGAGAGTGAAAGTGAGTGTGAGATACAGTAAGAGTGTATGTATAAATTTTAAAAATGAATAGTCCCAATAAAAAATATATAAATATATATTAATAGCCGTGTACATAAAATGAAATATATGTATAAGTATAATATAGTGTGACATCTCGAGGGCACCTCCAGAAGAAAGGGTGCCTGCACCCCCTTGGATTTGCACTTACTTCCAATAACCTCAATCGATATGAGGTAAGTAGATGGTATTTGATTGATGGCCTCCCAGAGTATGGATTCAAAACTGGTAATATATTACCCCTCAGGTGTAGCTGTAGAAACTTCGAAAGGCTCTCAGATATGGTTATCCTCAAACTTCCAGACGTTGGTGGGCTCAATATGTAATGAAATGAAACACAAAGCCAACAAGGGGCTAATAGTGTTATATCATTTTTATTATAATTTAAAAAACAATCACATCAAAAAAATGCCCACTCACAGATTTCAACCTCAGTGATATGAGGTATTAAAACAGCACACACTCTTAGAACCCAGTCCAGAATTCTGATAGCGATATACAAATGCAAATATTTGTTACCAGTCCTGCTTGGATCTGTAACATCCAGCGAGGATTTTTTCCGCCTCAGAAATAAACCTATATACTATACCTATACTGTATATATAGGGCTAGATTTATTAAGCCCCTACGGCAGCAAGTTCTCTAAAGAACTTGCTTGCCGTCATTTATCAAGCAGCGGTCACCAGACCGCTGCTTCCTGAGCCTCTTCGCCACCTTTAATCTTGCGAAATTCAATCTCCTCGGTCTAGTCAGACCAAGGAGATTGACAGCTCCTGCACGCGCGTGATTGGCTGTGCGCGGGCAGGGGGCGGGATTGCACGCGAGCGCAAAATTGCACTCGTGTGCAATGCCGAATACCTGCGGGTATTTTCGCCCCGCCACAGGCGAGCTGAGGCGTACAGGGGCGCGTATACGTGCCCCTGTACGCCTCAGCTTTAATAAATCTAGCCCTTAGTGTGTAGTTCTGTGTTCCAAGCACTCACTGTAGTCGTGAACTGCCTGGGTGCTCTCTATGGTGTATAGGTAGAAACTTCAAAGAAAGAAGAGGCACTCACAGGACTTAATAGTTTCACAAAATATTGAACTTTATTTTTATTAATATTTCATCATAGAAGGTTCAGTCAACGTTTTGGTCCTCACAGGGACCTTTGTCAAGACTGTTTCATTATTTGTATATGCTGTATGTGTTCAGAGGTCTATATTTTGTGAAACTATTAAGTCCTGTGAGTGCCTCTTCTTTCTTTGAAGTTTATATATATACATATATATATATATATATATATATATATATATATATATATATATATATATATATATATATATGTGTGTGTGTGTGTGTGTGTGTGTGTGTGCGAGTGCGTGTGCATGTGTGCGCGGAAGTCTGGCTGCAAATACTACACACATATTAAATACACAGCAACAACAAAAAATGTACACACTACACAAACACTATGCATACAAACTAGGTGGCAGTGGCCAGTTTTAGAATTCAGAGTGTTTAACCTTCATTTTAGATCTAGAGAGGTGTGGTGCAGTGACAGTGGTAGACCTAATAAACAAAGAGCCTTGGTAGAAGAATTCCACCCCAAGGTATTTTAAATGTAATCAAGTTGGTCTCACAAGATGCATGTCATTTTTCAAGAGTCTTCAAATCAACATCAGCTCTCCAATTAAAATAATAATAAACTTAACTGTAACTTTAGTTTTTTTTAGCTTGATTCTCCATAGAACAATATATAATAAATGATAGAAAATATTTGAACACCAATCCAGGGTTCATTATTTTGTAGGATAAAACAGGCAACATCTGGGCACTTTACATATACATCTAAATAAAAGATATCCCAACTTACAGACATCTTTTTCTCTTACTGATTCCAAGCAATCAGCCTAGGCCCAGCCAGTCAAGTCTCTGCAACCAAGTGACACAGGGGTGGACTGTCACCTGCTCCTGCTTCCCTACAAACAGTCACAAAGCTTTACCTAATGCTTACTCGTCTATCAGCCTTTCTTATTTGAACTCCCCCACCTCTGAATGGTGTATACAGCACTATTGGTTGCGCAGTTAATAAATAAAAATAACATACAAATAAATGTTTATTTTATCAGCCGGCTCTGCTCCCCCTGCTGCTATGAACCCCTGTCCCAGCAGTCTGACCCCACTGCAATTGCACCGGCTATACTTGCAGTAGTTTCGTACCCTGCACAGTGATCACATGATGGTGTGGGACAGGACCAGCTCTGTAATTGGATCAGATGGGACCATAGGTAACTAGGGCAGCTATGAACCTTTTATGTAACAGGGATATTCTGGAGAGCCAGTATTGTATCTACATGTCTTGATAACAAGTTTTGATGATCATAATACATTTTTGAGCATGTATGAAAGTTTTACTGTGAGAATAAAGAGTGTTCCTGCAGCAAACAACCTCTTCAAACCGAGTATTTGGTTAAACAAAGAACTCTGCCATGCCTTGTAGTTACAGAGGAAAACATTATGAGCCAGATTACAAGTGGCACGTCAATGATAGCTTGGGTTGCAATATCGCTAGACTACGCTAACATTAGCACGTGACTTGATATTACAAGTCCATAGTAAAACTGATTTACAAGAGATGGGTTAGCGCGCCAGACATTACTCTAACGCAACCTATATGTTCAATAAAGATCACAAGCACGCTACCTTGCACTCGTATTACTACTTGAAAGTTACCGTTTGTGCTCAAGAGCAAAATTTGAAACTGTGCAAGAATATTTAGAGCGACTTTAGACCTGAAATAAAGTGTAAAGGACAAGGTTAAAAAAATCAAGTTACACAAAACACATCAAAAACATAATATTACACTCATATATACACTTTTTATTAAAAAAAAAACATTTTGTAATATTGATAAAAAAAGTTTTAAAAAGGGATATGGTTTATGGTAAAATGTTTTACTGGAAAGGGTTCCAATGTGTGTGTGTATATATATAATATATACACACACACATATAAATATGTGTGTGTGTGTACATGTGTATTTATGTGTTTATAGGTTTAAATATGTATGTGCAAACATACTGTATATACATATATACACACATATATATATATATATATATATATATATATATATATATATACAGTCAAATACCTTGAAACAAACATGCAATATCATTTTTTTAAAATTTTAACATGTTTTTTAATTGTTTTAAATAGAAATATTTGTGTATATATACAATATCTATCGATATATATATCTATATATATATATATATATATATATATATATATATACATATATCTTACAAAAAATATACAAGTATATTCCCATCCTGTGTAGTCACTGTAACATATGCAGCACCTGAGGTTCAAGTAAAGAAGCACTCATATCAAGTCATAAAACATAGCGTTTATTATTCACATCTTTAAAATATTGTCCACATAACATTTCGGTGGCATCTGGCATCTTTGTCAAATGTACCAGCAATGTAAAGTATGGTCTGCTATCACTTTTTATAGTGTGTATGACCACAAGGATACGCCCCCCATAACGGTCACCAGCCCACACATCATTTTAACACCACCCATACCGTATCACGTGATCACTGCAAAAAATGCTGTTCATTGCTGTGCATCAATTTATTTCACCAATTGTAGTAAACAAAAGACAATTTGGGACAGTGATCTTACACAATACATAATTATAGCAACAAAGGTGTGCAATTGTGTTAAAAACCTTTACTTTAACCTAAACCGGTCAGGTTACAATTTTATAAGTAACTACCTATTTAAATTGTATTAAAATATTTACAAATCCCGTCACAACACCTGTAGTATGGTAGAAACAAATGATGAGGAATAAATATTCGTACAGGTAATGTCCAAATTCAACTTTCTTGTGAATTACTATTCAGTTGCCCGTATTGCATCTTTCAGTCTCTATCTTTATATCACAAGCACAAAGTTCAGCAACAGATCCATATTCCAATACACTTATAGGAACACACCATAATCCATCATAGTGTTCAACTCCTTGTGGGTCAATGTGTGCAATGTATAAATCCAATGTCACTCCACTCTAAGCAACTTCTTGCCCTTTTCACCCCCCCCCCCTGTTTAAGTGAGGCATATGATCAATAAGCGTTGTTCAAATGCTAGCGACACTGTTTCATTTGTGCAAAATTGCAGCCCACCAGTTGGTCAGAGTTGCCATTTTTATGGCCTTCTTGATCGCAAATCGGTAGTTTGCCATTCATTTGCGGAAGGTAATAGTCAAAAGTTAGTAGTGAACACAAGTAAGTATGTAAGTTACATGGTCACTCGTACATTGCCAGTAATCATACTGTTAAACAGGTTAAACAATGAAAACACTTAAAACAACCAGGTTTTTATTATTAACATTACACTGAGTCACTGTGGTCTCTCAAGTTTGGTGCCCATTTGTACACAATTTGTGGAGCATTGATATTTACAAAGGGAAGTGTTCTATCAGTTTTAACAATATCACAATGTTGTTGCATCAAATCCTTAACACATTGATGGATAAGCATGTATGTTGTTACAAAGTTAATGTTCTGTTGTTCTAGGTTCTTGATCCGACTCCTTATTAACAAAAGAGATTGTTGTTCCTCCCACTGTAATGGGATGAATTAATGTATTTCTCAGTGTAACCTCTTTGTAATAGTTTATCCTTCATTTCGTTAAGCTGACTACTCATAACTGGATATTCAGTGTTGTTACGGATAGTGATGTCGCGAATTGTTCGCCGGCGAATAGTTCCCGGCAAACATAGCATGTTCGCGTTCGCCGCGGCGGGCGAACATATGCGATGTTCGATCCGCCCCCTATTCGTCATCATTGAGTAATACTTTGAACCTGTACCTCACAGTCAGCAGGCATATACCAGCCAATCAGCAGCAGACCCTCCTTCCCAGACCCTCCTACCTCCTGGACAGCATCCATTTTAGATTAATTCGGAAGCTGCATTGTTAGTGAGAGGAGGGACAGTGTAGCTGCTGCTGATTTAGTAGGGAAATCTATAGCTAGGCTAGTGTATTCAGTGTCCACTACAGTCCTGAAGGATTCATCTGATCTCTGCTGTAAGGACAGCACCCCAAAAAGCCCTTTTTAGGGCTGCTTTTTTTTTTTCCTGTGTAATCTAATTGCAGTTACCTGCCTGCCAGCGTGTGTGTCAGGCTTACAGCGTTTACTGTGCCCACTTGCCCAGTGCCACCACTCATATCTGGTGTAACAGTAGTGTAGATTTAAAAAAAACAACACTTTTTTGACTGTGTTAAATAATAGCAGTCAGTTTCCTTCACACGTGTGCGTTTAAGTGCCCGCCTGCCAGGGCACAGTGTCACCCCAGTGCAACTCATATGTGGTGTAACAGTAGTGTAGATTTAAAAAAAAACCAACACTTTTTTGACTGTGTTAAATAATAGCAGTCAGTTTCCTTCACACGTGTGCGTTTAAGTGCCTGCCTGCCAGGGCACAGTGTCACCCCAGTGCAGCTCATATCTGGTGTAACAGTAGTGTAGATTTAAAAAAAAAAACACTTTTTTGACTGTGTTAAATAAAAGCAGTCAGTTTCCTTCACACGTGTGCTTTTAAGTGCCTGCCTGCCAGGGCACAGTGTCACCCCAGTGCAACTCATATCTGGTGTAACAGTAGTGTAGATTTAAAAAAAACAACACTTTTTTGACTGTGTTAAATAATAGCAGTCAGTTTCCTTCACACGTGTGCGTTTAAGTGCCCGCCTGCCAGGGCACAGTGTCACCCCAGTGCAACTCATATGTGGTGTAACAGTAGTGTAGATTTAAAAAAAAAACAACACTTTTTTGACTGTGTTAAATAATAGCAGTCAGTTTCCTTCACACGTGTGCTTTTAAGTGCCTGCCTGCCAGGGCACAGTGTCACCCCAGTGCAACTCATATCTGGTGTAACAGTAGTGTAGATTTAAAAAAAAAAACACTTTTTTGACTGTGTTAAATAATAGCAGTCAGTTTCCTTCACACGTGTGCGTTTCAGTGCCTGCCTGCCAGGGCACAGTGTCACCCCAGTGCAACTCATATCTGGTGTAACAGTAGTGTACATACCTGATGTTTTAAAGCACGTTATTCCAAACAATTTAGGAATGTTAGGTGATTTATGCCCTTTATGGATTAAAACCAGACTCTGCATCAACTATGTAATTTTCCATGGGTGTTTTGCCATGGATCCCCCTCCGGCATGCCACAGTCCAGGTGTTAGTACCCTTGAAACAACTTTTTCATCACTATTGTGGTTAGAAAGAGTCCCTGTGGGTTTTAAAATTCACCTGCCTATTGAAGTCTATGGCGGTTCGCCCGGTTCGCCCGTTCGCGAACAGTTGTGGAAGTTCGCGTTCGCCGTTTGCGAACGCAAAATTTTAGGTTTGCGACATCACTAGTTACGGATAACCCTGGTGAGCTAAAAGTAAAAAGTTCAGATTGGTCAGCTTAGTGAACAATTAAGTACTAAACCTACAATCATAGCTCTCTTTGACCTTGAAACTGTTCAAATCAAGGAAATGTATTAAATCCTTATAACATTCAAATTTGAACAGAATAGGTGATGCAACCTGATCAAGTGTAAAAATCCATGATTACAAGGCTTCCCATTGAGTCTCACCACACTAGAAGAATATCATCAATATATTCGGTGCAATATTTGATATGTCTGTAATTGCATGATATACATTTGCATATGTAGGGGTCATATTTGAACACATTGAAGTACCCGCTAGCTGCAAACTTGAAATAATTATTTTCCAAGCATAATTGTAATATCTCGAGCAGGTACTCAATGGGTGGTTCCACATATGCATCAGAGGAGTATACATGGACCTAACAGCGTACAACTGCTCCATGTGGTAATTTACAGTATCCAAACTGTCAACGTCCCCGGGTCACAAGGATATCATCTTTGTCCAACCAATCAATACTTAGTAAAGAACTTATAAAGGAGGTAGAATCCTGAAGACGAGAATATGAGTTCTTAAACACTGTTTTGGAATTTCTATGTTCTTCACCTAGAAAAAAATGTTCTCTCTTTCCTAAAATAGGGAGAGTCCACAACATCATTCCAATTACTAGTGGGAATATCACTCCTGGCCAGCAGGAGGAGGAGGCAAAGAGCACCACAGTAAAACTGTTAAGTGTCACACCCCTACCCATAATCCCCAGCAGGCCCGCCACTAGAAATTTTGGGGCCCCTGACTTAACCATTGATCAGGGCCCCCCCCCTCCTTTGACATGTGCAATTTTTGACCAAGTGACTAAAACATATATGCACTTTATTCTTAAGTGTCTATTTAAACTTGGAAATGTTGTAAAGGTAGTAACATACACTGAAACACACACACTCACACATAAGGATTCACATATAGACACTCTAGCAGACACGCAAAGAAACTCAGACACAGACACCCAAACAGACACTTAGCACTTATTTACATTGACCTGACAAGTAATGAGGTAAACTACAGTTTTGTAAAAAAAGGAGATTTAGAAAACAAAATATGGAGTTCTGATTATCTTTTTGTAAAGGAAGATGCCAACTAAATGATGACAACAGCATGCAGTGGCTGAAAGGAAGGGCCCTGAACTGCCTAAACAATCATTTAAAGGTTAAATGGTAGATTGGTGACTTCCGGAAAGGTCTCATTAGTCTCAAAGTCTGTAGAAAGATGTGAATAATCAGTAGTAAGGTCAAAATGTCCTAAAAAGGAACAGATAATGGACACACACACACACAAACTCAAACTTGCACATACACCCAAGGAAACACCAACAGAGACAGCCTCAGAAAACACACAAAGACATACACACACACACACACACACACAGAGACACCCACAGAAAACATATAAAGACATACATACACACCCTCACTGAGACATCCACAGAAAACACACAAAGACATACACACACCCTCACAGAGACACCCACAGAAAATACACACCCTCACAGAGACATCCACAGAAAACACAGACATACATACACACACACACACCCTCACAGAGACATCCACAGAAAACACAGACATACACACCCACCCTCACAGAGGCATCCAGAGAAAATACACAAAGACAAACACACGCCCACCCTCACAGAGACACCCATAGAAAAAGCTCAAAGACATACACACCCACCCTCACAGAGATACCAACAGAAAAAAAAATACATACACACTCATAGAGACACAAACCAAAGCACAAATACATAAACACAGACACCCACAGAAACACTCACAGGAGGAAACATTTATGCACCTTGCATCCCCTAAATCAACAGTGTGTGACATGCATGATAAAACAAAATGCATAAATTAATAGATCCCTTTTTAAAGAATCATATTTGTAAATGTGCAAACAAAAATAATTCTGTAAATTCAAAATTGTACACTAATGATCTGGGTAGATACCTAGATGAAGAAAAGTACTTTTAAAAGGTTGACATATGTTTGTTTGATATTTTCCCCATTTTCCCCAACCAAGAGCACCACTTCAAATATAGTGTACAAATGTTCCCATCTGTCAGCTGTACTTGTGGATTTTGAAAATGCTGTACATTATATGGTCTTGGTGGAACCATAAGCTGTGGTACTCATACCATTAGATCTGGTTAAATGTAGGATTTAAGCTTGTTGGTATGCATTTCAAAATTAAGTCAGCTGTAGAGTAAACTGAACAGTTTTAAGTTAACCTGTCTCATTTCCAATATTGAGCAATCTTAGTCTGAGAGTATAACATGTTATGCAGATGTAAAAATCTTAGATAAAATGCCTCCTTGTATCTGGAAAGTCCTTGCATAAAGGGGCAGTAAACTGGAATGTAATATATATAATTTTTGTATTGAGGAGGAAACATTTCTGCATGGTTTTAAATATAGAATTTCTACAGCATTGTCAAATAATCATAAATACACTGCTGCTAAAAAAAATGTGTTTTTATGGACCCCTGGCCCCACCATACAAC
Source organism: Bombina bombina (assembly GCF_027579735.1). Lineage (NCBI taxonomy): Eukaryota > Metazoa > Chordata > Amphibia > Anura > Bombinatoridae > Bombina > Bombina bombina. The sequence continues at coordinate 862,993,671 of NC_069504.1, read as the reverse complement.
TACTACCACACTGAAGTTACAATCTTAAATTGCACAAAGAAATAAAAAACATTTGCTAAGTAATTCCTACCTCCTCTGCAAATGAAAGTGATCAGCAGTCTGACTCTACAAAGTGCCAAGTCTGTCTCACACTGTGCATAGTGGTTTAGTGCACACTCAGAAATGCTCTCAAATGCTAATACTTTACTCCTTGTAATAACATTTCCCATGCTCAATTAGCACTCTGCTGTAGTACCCACTGGTGGCTGCCAACATTTAAAAAAAAAATAATAATAATTTTTTTTTTTTTTTTTTTTTTTTTTAGTTCTGGCCTCATGGGGCCCCCCTAGCCCATTGGGCCCCTGACAGAAGTCACCCCTGTCACCCCCTGATGGCGGCCCTGATCCCCAGTCATTTTCTTTGCCTCTGTCAATGGAGGAGGTGAAGTTTGGTGTCTGAAGAAAAATTTGATTCCTTTTCGTTACAAGCAAGTTTTTGGGTCTAGCTGTAGTCCACGTTAATCTCTAAAGTAGAGTAGTGGTGGTTTTAAAGCAGTTAGAAAGTTGTGAGGTAGTCCTTCCTTGGTTTTCTAACATGTTTGCTGCCCATGGTAGAAAGCAAGAGTTAGTTACTCTGTTCTTTCTTTTTCTACAGGTCTCTGTGAGGAGTATATGTCCTCTCACACCTTGTAAGCTGTCTACCTGCTGGACAGCTAGATTTGCAGGTAACTGCTTTTGTCTTCTAGGTTATGGAGACTTGCACTATGAAGATTTTTCCTGCAGTTTTTATTGGGACAAATTAATCCTTTAGGAATGATTTTATTTGACAGTGGTAGCCACTTAATATATGTGTGAGACTTAAGGGGTTCATTTCTTTATATAAAGGAATTGTCCCCAGAGGCTGTTTGTTATAGTTATATTCAATAGCAAGCACTTTCAGTTCACTCGAGGAGTTTATACATGTATGTGTAAATTCTTATTGGGTCATCATCATTATTTATCAGTGAATAGGCTCTAACTTTTTGCTAATTGTACTCAGCAATTGTGAGAATGAAGCGCGCTGTTAGTTTCTCTGCGCACTTCGTTACTTTGCCGATCACGTGACTCCTTCCCCTTCTCCGGCTGAGTACGAGTGGCGCCATTTTAAGCTGTCTCTGAGTGTGAAGAGACTTTGAAATATAACGGATTGTTTATCGTCTAAGTGTGCAGCAATTTTTATTCTCCTAAAATCAAAGGGTCAGGTAGGGCACCTCTGTAATACAGAGGTGTAGAGGTACCTTTATTTGGTGTTTAATTTAGCGAGTAATTTGTTAAAGCGATCTTATCATAATTTTAAAGTGAAAGTGAATATTTATTTTGGAAACGACTTTAATAAATTGGGGCATTTTTATCATGGACATGGATGAGGGGTCTCCTCCTATGAATAAATGCTTATTGTGTCTTGAGGCCCAAATTGTTTTACCTGTGCAATTCTGTTCCTCATGTTTAAAAAAGACTTTAAAAAATAAAGATAAACTTTTTGTTTCTGAGCCTCATGTCTCTCAGGATGATGCTGTTCAGGCATTTCCACAGCTTTCTCCTCAAACGTCCCAAGCCTCAATGGTTACACATATAGTGCCCTGCAATTCCTCAGCCTCCAGGAGGAGTTTATTTGCCTGCAGATTTTGCTGCACAGGTATCTTCTGCGGTATCTGCGGCATTATCTGCTTTTCTTATGCTGGGAAAACGCAAATTAGAAAATTCAGATAGTAAGGTTTCTGTTCCATCTACTGCTACGCAGGTTGCCCTCCCTCATAAGTCTGATGAGGATGAAATCTCAGATTCGGACAGTATAATTCCTTTATCTGATAATGAAGAGGTAAACTTCAGATTTAAGCTTGAACACCTTTGTGTACTGTTAAAGAAGGTATTGGCTACTTTGGATGACTCCGATACTTCTGTCGTTGTCAACCCTTCCTCTGTGGAAGTGTTTCCTGCTCCAGACTGTGTGACGGAGATTATTTCACAGGAATGGGAGAAGCCAGGGATATCTTTCTCCCCATCTCCCATCTTTAAGAAGATGTTTCCTGTTGCAGACTCCATTAAAGATTCATGGCGCACAGTGCCTAAAGTAGAAGGAGCCATTTCTACTCTGGCTAAGAGAACTATGATCCCTCTAGAGGATAGCTGCTCATTTAAGGATCCCATGGACAAAAAGCTGGAAGCTTAATTGAAGAAGATGTATGTTAATCAAGGTCTTCAATGGCAACCTGCAGTTTGTATTGCCACAGTAGCAAGTGCGGCATCTTATTGGTGCTACACCTTGTCTGAATCAATTTAGTAGAGACTCCATTGGAGGAGATACAAGATAGGATTAAGGCTCTCAAACTAGCCAATTCCTTTATTTCTGATGCTAACATGCAAGTTATTAGACTGGGAACCAAGATGTCTGGCTTTACTGTCCTAGCCCGCAGTGCATTGTGGCTAAAATCTTGGTCAGCTGATGTTTCCTCTAAGTCCAAGCTTCTGGCGCTTCCTTACAAGTGTAAGACCTTGTTCGGACCTGGTCTGGCAGAAATCATTTCTGATATTACAGATAGAAAAGGGTATTTTCTACCACAAGACAAGAAGAACCAATTCAAAGGACGTCAAAGTAATTTTTGTTCCTTTCGTAACTTCAAAAGGTCAAAAGTCTTCCTCTCCCTCTTCTAAGAAGGAGCAGTCCAAGTCTTCTTGGAAGCCCAATCAGTCTTGGAATAAGGGGAAGCAATCAAAGACACCCTCAGCTGAGTCTAAGGGACTGATTTATCAAGCTCCGTATGGAGCTTGATGCCCCTTGTTTCCGACGAGCCTTCAGGCTTGCCGGAGACAGAAGTTATGAAGCAGTGATCTAAAGACAGCTGCTCCATAACTTGTCCGCCTGCTCTGAGGCCGCGGACAGAAATCAACCTGATCGAATATGATCGGGTTGATTGACACCCCCTGCTAGTGGCCGATTGGCCGCGAATCTGCAGGGGGCAGCATTGCACCAGCAGTTCACCAGAATCGATGTGCGGCGGACATGATGAGCTACATCGTATCATGCATGCTCGCACATTAATAAATATACCCCTAAGTCAGCATGAAGGGTCGGCCCTGGTCCGGATCGGATCAAGTGGGGGGCAGACTTTACCTGTTTTGTCAAGCATGGAGACGAGATGTCCCAGATCTTTGGGCTGTGGACTTAGTATCTCAGGGTTACAAAATAGAATTCAAAACCTTCCCTACCAGGGGCAGATTCCTCCTCTCAAGATTATCTGCAGACCAGGTAAAAAGAGAGGCATTCTTGAACTGTGTTCCGGACCTTTCCTCACTGGGAGTTATTGTTCCAGTTCCAGTAAAGGAACAGTGTCTAGGATTCTATTCAAATCTGTATGTGGTTCCCAAAAAAGACCCATTAGACCTAAAGTGCCTCAACAAGTTTCTCAGGGTACCGTCTTTCAAAATGGAAACCATTCGTTCCATTCTTTCTTTGGTCCAAGAGGGTCAGTTCATGACGACCATAGATTCCTGAGATTCACCTTTCTAGACAAACACTTTCAGTTTGTGGCTCTTCCATTTGGCCTTGCCACAGCTCCCAGAATTTTCTCAAAATGATTAGGTCTGGGGGAATTGCAGTGGCGCCATACCTGGATGACATATTGGTTCAGGCGAAAACTTTTCAACAAGCAAACTCTCATACAGAGATCTTTTTGTCTTTTCTACGTTCCCATGGTTGGAAAGTGAATCTGGAAAAGAGTTCCCTTGTTCCAGCTACAAGAGTGGTTTTCTTAGGGACCATAATAGATTCCCTATTCTGACGGAGGCCAGAAAATCCAAAATTCTCTCCACTTGCCTCTTTCTACAGTCTACTGTTTGGCCATCAGTGGCTCAATGTATGGAGGTAATTGGTCTGATGGTCGCTTTCATGGACATCATTCCCTTTGCTCAATTCCATTTGAGAGCTCTACAATTATGCATGCTCAGACAATGGAACGAAGACCATTTGGATCTGTCTCAGAGGATAAATCTATACCAGTTCACAAGAGATTCTCTCCCGTGGTAGCTTTCTCAGGACCATCTGTCTCAGGGCACATGCTTCCGGAGACCTTCCTGGGTGATTGTGACCACAGACGCTAAACCTGCTAGGCTGGGGAGCAGTCTGGGACTCATTAAAGGTTCAGGGACTTTGGACTCGGGAGGAGTCTTTTCTCCCCATAAACATCTTGGAGTTGAGAGTGATTTACAATGCTCTTATGGTTTGACCTCTACTGTCCTTAGCCCGGTTTATCAGGTTCTAGTCGGACAACATCACCTCAGTGGCTTACATCAAGCTCCAGGGAGGAACTTGGAGTTCCTTAGCCATGAAGGAGGTGGCATGGATTATTCAGTGGGCAGAAGCTCCCAATTGTTGTCTATCTGCCATCCACATTCCTGGAGTGGACAACTGGGAAGCGGATTTCCTGAGCAGACAGACATTTCATCCCGTGGAGTGGACTCTCCATCCGGAGGTGTTCCAGGTTAACCCTCAAATGGGGGGTGCCGGAGTTGGATCTGATGGCGTCTTGGCAGATTGCCAAGCTTCCAAGGTACGGTTCAAGGTCAAGAGATCCTCAGGCTCTGATAGATGCTCTGAGAGTTCCTTAGGATTTCGGTCTAGCATACCTGTTTCCTCCGTTTGCGCTCCTTCCATGAGTTATTGCTCGTATCAAACAGGAGAGAGCATCAGTAATTCTAATAGCCCCTGCATGGCCTCGCAGGATCTGGTATGCAGACCTAGTGAAGATGTCATCTCGGCCACCTTGGACGTTATCTCTGAGGAAGGACCTTCTAACTCAGGATCCATTCCTCCATCCAAATCTCGTTTCTCTGAAGCTGACTGCTTGGAGATTGAATGCTTAGTCGGTCATTGAGACCATGATCCAGGCTCGCAAGTCTGTTACTCAAAATTTTTTACCATAAAGGTATGGCGTAAATACATTTATTGGTGTGAATCTAAGGGCTACTCTTGGAGTAGGGTCAGGATTCCTAGAATTTTGTCTTTTCTCCAGGAAGGTCTGGAGAAAGGGTTGTCAGTCAGTTCTCTGAAAGGTCAGATTTCTGCATTATCTATTTTGTTACATAAGCATCTGGCGGATGTGCCAAATGTTCAATCTGTTTGTCAGGCCCTGGTCAGAATCAGGCCTGTGTTTAAACCTGTTGCTCCTCCTTGGAGCCTTAATCTTGTTCTTAAGGTTTTGCAGCAGGCTCCGTTTGCGCCAATGCATTCCATAGATATTAAGTTGTTATCTTGGAATGTTTTGTTTCTTATTGCTATATCTTCTGCTTGGAGAGTTTCGGAACTCTTGGCTTTGCAGTGTGATTCACCTTACCTTATCTTTCATGCGGATAAGGCGGTTCTTCATACTAAATTGGGGTTTCTTCCTAAAGTGGTTTCGGATAGAAATATTAATCAGGAAATTGTTGTTCCTTCTCTCTGTCCCAATCCTTCTTCTCATAAAGAACGTCTGTTGCACAACTTGGATGTTGTGTGTGCTCTAAAATTCTACCTTCAGGCGACTAAGGATTTTTACCAGTCTTCTGCTCTTTTTTTTTGTTTCTCAGGAAAGCGTAAGGGTCAGAAGGCTACTGCTACTTCTCTTTCCCTTTGGTTGAGAAGTATGATTCTTTTTGCTTATGAGACTGCTGGACAGCAGCCCCCTGAGAGAATTACAGCTCATTCCACTAGGGCTGTCTCCTCTTCTTCGGCTTTCAAAAATTAAGCTTCTGTGGAAGACATTTGCAAGGCTGCAACTTGGTCCTCTCTACATACTTTTTCCAAATTTTCCAAATTTGATACTTTTGCCTCGGCTGAGGCCTCTATTGGGAGAAAGGTTCTTCAAGCAGTGGTGCCTTCTATTTAGGTCTGCCTGTCTTTTTCTCCCATCCTAGCTTGGGTATTGGTTCCCACTAGTAATTGGAATGACGTTGTGGACTCTCCATATCTTAGGAAAGAAAACAAAATTTATGCTTACCTGATAAATTTCTTTATTTATTAAGACAGTTATTTTTTTACTAAACCTCAGGCACCTCTACACTTTTGTGTTATTCCTTTTCCATTTCCCTTTGGTCGAATGACTGGGGATTATGGGTAGGGGAGTGACACTTAACAGCTTTGCTGTGGTGCTCTTTGCCTCCTCATGCTGGCCATGAGTGATATTCCCATTAGTAATTGGAATTATGTCGTGGACTCTCCATATCCGGAAAGAAATGCATTTATCAGTTAAGCATAAATTCAGTTTTTTATAAATATGTGTATATATACAATATATATCTATATGTCTATATAGCTATATATCTATATAGATATAGGTATAGATATATATTTTACAAATTATAATCAAAGTGGAAAAAAAAAAATTGTGCGCCATTTGTAATCTAGCCCCATGTTCACTAAAGAATATTTATTTAGCATAAGAGAAACACAGGAAAGCGTCAATACATAACACACACACTAAACAAACAATAAAAACTTACTGCCAAAAATCGACAGAACCATATGTTTGGAAGTTAGATGAAACTCTTCTGAACGACTCTAAGCATGTCAATAAACTCTCAACACTCATATCTGAATATTTTACACTTAACGTCAACTCTATAGCAGATAACTACAAGATCTGGGAAGCGCATAAATGCGTAATCCGGGGGGAATTAATAAAATTGAAAGCCCAAATCCGGCGGTATGCCCGACAACAATATAAAGATCTCTCTGAAACTTTTTCACGATTAGACCAATTAGATTAAAACTGAATCCGACTGATTCTACCATAGAACAAGAATATAAATCGGCACGAGCAGCTCTAGGTAAATTTTTAGACATAGAGTACCAAACACTTCATAGAAAAACTAATAGCTAATTTTATTATGAAAACAATAGGGCAGGTAAACTTTTGGCCCATGCGTTAAAAAAGAAACGGTTCAAGTCATTTATTTATGAAATCCAACATCCACACCGTAAATCAACAGCAGTCACAACAAAAGATATATTACATACTTTTCATGAATATTATTCCGAACTCTATAATATATCAAAAGCACCCCCCTCTGAGGAACACCTCTTGAATCTTTCCTCTTACATTACAGCTTGCAAGGTCCCTACAATCACACAACACCAATTAAAAGACTTAAAACAACCAATTTCAATACAAGAACTACAGTCAGCTATAACCTCTTTGCCCTATGGGAAAAACCCTGGACCTGATGGTATATCAGCTAAATACTATAAAACCTTCTCCACAATCCTAACCCCGCACCTTACCTCTCTTTTCAATGAAGTCTCTGAAACTAATCCATTCCCTCCCTCAATGTTAGAAGCCCAGGTCTCTATACTCCCCAAACCAGGTAAACCACCAACTACACTGGCAAACTTTAGGCCGATTTCTCTACTCAATGTAGACATCAAGTTGTATGCCAAAATGATTGCGACCAGAATCAATAAACTCCTCCCCTCTATAGTTCACATAAACCAGGCAGGTTTCATACCTACACGAGAGACTAGTGATAACACCTCCAAAATATTAACCCTTATGGAATATGCACATCAACAGAATGTTCCCTTCGCATTCATATCAATGGATGCGGAGAAGGCCTTTGATAGGCTAGATTGGCTCTTTTTAAAACATACCCTACTTAAATTTGGCTTTGATCACGACCTGATAGGGAAGATTTTTGCACTTTATAACAAACCACAAGCTAGAATTAAACTGAACGACTCTATCTCAGACACATTCCAAATCTCAAATGGGACCAGGCAGGGCTGCCCACTCTCACCACTGCTTTTTGCTCTATCAATGGAAATATTTGCTTCATATGTTAGAAACAACGTAGACATTACAGGCCACAAAATAGGCACAGTCGAATATAAAATAACACTTTATGCGGATGACATATTAGTTACCCTTACAAATCCTGATCTGTCAATCCCCACGTTGATGCAACTACTACAAACATATGGGCTCTATTCGAACTTTAAAATAAATGTTGCAAAATCAGAATTATTGAACATATACCTAACACCCATGACTATAAGAACATACATCAACGGTTTAATTTCAGAAGTCAAGAGAAAGCGATCAAATATCTAGGAGTATATATATCCCCGATCACCCAAGAAATGTTATAAAGCCCTTTTAATACAGATTAATTCATTACTTAGGGACTGGAATGACACATTTTTATCCTGGCTTGGCAAACTAAACGCAATTAAAATGATAATCTTACCCAAAATATTGTACCTTTTACAGACCTTACCGATACCTCTTCCGGACCGGATGACATTTCACCTTCAAAAATTTTTGAATTCTTTCATATGGTCACACAAACGCCTGCGCAATGCCACAGCCACATTATATCGCCCTAAAGAATTAGGAGGCCTAGGAGGCCCAAATTTACAGTATTACAGACAAGCGACTCTTTTAACCAAGGTGGTGGACTGGTGCAAACATGCTACCAACAAAGAATGGGTCCAGTTAGAACACCATTTAACTAATGACACCACCCTAAGCGGGCAATGTTGGCTTCCACCTAATCGAAGGACCCTATTGCACACAACCCCTACCATCACGAGAGAAACTTACAAAGTGTGGGATAAGATTACAAAAAAGTACACACATATATCCATAATATATTCGCCCCTAACCCCATTGATAGGGAACCCTTCCTGTCCACTACAACTCAAACCACACAGCACCACTAATGCAGGAATTAGAGAGGCCCTACCCGTCTGCAACTTTTGTCAAGAGGGGAAAGTTAAAACTCAGATAGACATTATCTCCAGTTGTGGAGATACATTTAAAAACTGGTTAACATATTCACAGTTAATACACTTCCTTACAACACACCCTTTTAAGACGCATTTGATGCGTACCCCCACTCCTTTTGAAAACCTGTGCATGACAACATTGCCCAGCAGAGGCATTCTCTTTCTTACATACAAGCAGATAGCAACAGCCTACTCTAACACCATGCCTTCCTATGTTGCCAGATGGGAGGAAGAGGTAAAAGATACCCTACCCACACAAACATGGCTAGATATATTCCTACATTAGAAATGAATATGAAACTGATAAGCAGATGGTATTACACCCCTGTGAGGCTACACCAACTCTTTCCTAACACCACAGCAACATGCTGGAGAGGCTGCAAAGAGACAGGTACTATGTTCCATATATGGTGGCAATTCCCAATAGCAATGAAATACTGGGAATCCATTAGAAAGGAAATCGAACAAATACTAAAAATCCCCTTACCCTATACTATCTGGACATATCTGTTCAACTATTTCCCTAAAATTAAATGTAAGCTCAGACTAGCATTGCTGACATTAATGGTTAATTCCGCTAAAAAACTAATACCGCTAAACTGGAAAAAAGCAGACCTCCCAACAGTTAGAAAAATATCATTATGGACATACTAACCGACAGGACGATTATCACTCCATTAGATTTCTGTGGGAAGAATATTTAAATACTGAACTGACATAGCCATGGGCAGTACAAGAAGAAAGACAAGGTCGAAACAACACCTCTAGGCCCTCCCCTAACTTAGGCCAAAGGGTCCAGTGGGTTCTCCTACTTCTTAGATTACTTAAACCTCAAAAAGGAGTGCTTTAAATCAAATCAAGGTAACCATTCTTTTAGAACGGCTGGTACACTGGTACAGTAATAATTTACTTATTTAATTATTCCATTATTTAATAGTTTAATTGTTTAACTGTTTAGTCACTCACTTATTTGACTGCCTAATTGTTTAATTACTAAATTGTCTAGTTACTTTAAGATTTAATTTGTATCCTGCAGATAAGGACATTCTCTAGTTGTGAAACTGTTTTACAAAAGCTTTAACTATTGTTATGTATCTTGATACAATATCTAAGTCATGTATAATTATAAAAATGATAAAGCCGATGTATGCCTTTTGAAATCCTAAATAAAAATAATAAAAGTTAAAAAAAATAAAAAAAAACAATAAAATCGCTCTCTATTTAAATATGATATCACCTATCTAAATCAAGTGTTTAATCATGGAAGGTGTTTTGTCATAAATGCACAGCAGATATCTTCAATTAATGCACTGTATTGCTAAAAAAAATTCATAAAAATGCTATATTTTGAAAAGCATTTGTTAGCTCAAAAGCAGTCAGAGAATAAACCTTTTGAGAGAAAAAAAAAACTTACTGGCAAAAATTAAATCCCAGGCTGGTATAGAGTAGAGGAGGCATCTGCTCCCAGCGGTTTACACCTCGAAGACATTCCCTGGATACCTGATTATTGAATACCAGAGATGCATATATGTAATAAGATAATCCTTGGTGATTGTAAAATTTGGTATTCACTTAGACACCCTAAAGGTTTTGCTTACCCATCCCCAGTTCACAGTCTTAAAGGCTTATTTAGGGGTATTACCAACATGCATGAATCGTCTTGGAGTTCTTGAGATTCTATCTGTGCAGCAACTAAGATTTGTATCGCCAGAAATTGTAAATGTCCTGGTTCTCTTACTTTTCCTCAAGTTAAAAGTATGCACAGGTCAGGATAGATAGCTACTGGGAGATATGGGACCCTTGGGTCAATATAATGTATGAAGGACGGAGAGAAGAGCCATTGGTTGGTCAGAAGTCTGTTCTGGTTTATTTCCCCCTCTTCTTTCACTCTTCTTCCGCCCCCTCACATATTTACATGGCCTGTTCCCTAATACATAATGGGAGAATCTACTTGAGGTTCTTTTGGCTGTGTCCCATATTTTTCCCTCTCCATATACTGTGAACCACACAGGTAGTCATGTTTATTAGTTTTATAAGGTTAGATGAATCATTATAAGGTCTGTTGCATATATTATGTTCACATGTTTTATTTTTACTTTTCAACTGCCAATATTTACCATCCTTTTTGAGAACTGAGACTTTGTGAGAGATGGACAATGCTGACTTAATCTTCATACTTCAACTTATGCAACCGTTTAGGGAATGGACTTTTTATACCATATGGACCTATACACATAGTACAATGTTTGACTGATCTCTATGTACTTATGACATCATGATTGTATCTCTATACTGTGTTAATAAAACAACATTAACGTCAGGATTTTAGCTCCCTATCAAACCCACATAAATTAATAATAGAGTAGAATAGAAAATATGATACCATATATGATATTTGATGGGAGGTTTCATTTCTCAATGTCCGTGCTTTTTAATGTTTAATTATGAACTTATAGCATTTAAGACATGTCTTGCCACTGAATATACAACACCCACACATATATCTTGATCTAGTTTGCACTAGGAACAGTTTTTGATAACTATAAATACTTTTTCACCAACTTCCTTGTGGCAGGCTGTTAGGGGCTGTCACTTTTGGGGGTGTTTCTTTTATTATCTTCTGTGAGTGGAGTATTCTTATTGAGAAGACTAAATACCCCAGACAGGCCAAGAGCAAATATCAATTCAGATTCTGTTCTGACCCCCATCCATCAAAATGTTATTTTATCTTCATATTATCCATGTTGTGTTTATATCCCAGCTAATGTAATTTAATGCATTTCTATAATACTCTTGTTTCAGGATCTGCGATTTACAGGAGCAACTAGAGGGTGTTGTTAAAGAAAAGATGGAATTTGAGTGTCATTTTAAGGTATGAAATATTGACTTTGTCCATCATATTTAAACATCCTGTCTAAACTCATCACAACTTTTATTTTGTTGCAAATCCTACATATATTTTAGTTTTTCCTTTTTTTGTCCACTTAAAGTATGTTTTTAGATTTAATTGGACAAAAAAAGTGCAAAAAGAAAATGCTTTACAGCACTTTTTATTACATTTTTGCTTGCATGTAACTGTGTGTTTAACCCTTACAAAGGAGTTAAAACATAGTTAAAATCAGCTCCAGAGCAGCAATGCACTACTGGGAGCTAGCTGAACACATATGTTGAGCCAATGACAAGAGGCATATATGTTTAGCAACCAGTCACCAGCTAGCTCCAAGTAGTGAATTGCTGTTCCTGAGCCTATCTATGTATGCTTTTCAACAAGGGATACAGGAAGAACAAAGTAAATTTGAGAACAGAAGTAAATTGTAAAGCCTCCACACACACGCCTTGGCTCCAAGTAGCTACAAGACTTACGATACTCCCCTGTACCTTCTCCTGGCCCCCGGAGTGCCTGTAGAGTGATGGATCCAATCTCCTCAATGCTCAGTAGCACACAAAAAAAAAAGTACGGCACTGTAAGGTGTAATAAAGTTTAAAAAAAACATTTATTGACACAGTTTTAAAAAATATGTTGCAAAGCAGACATGGATGGCTTCCAAGTGCGGGTCTGCCTGATGCGTTTCATGCCCCCTGAGGCTCTTAGTCATAGACTCAATATCATTTGTATGCAGACGATACCCAAATCTACCTCTCTGCACCAGACCTATCTCCTTCCTTGCTAACCCGTGTCACTAACTGTCTTTCTCACATCTCTTCCTGGATGTCCTCTCACTACCTTAAGCTAAATCGCTCCAAAACTGAGCTCCTTATTTTCCCTCCTTCCTCTAAAATCTCCACCCCCCATCTCTCTATAACTGTCGATAACTCCATCATTACCCCTACCCCGCATGCATGATGTCTTGGGGTCACATTTGACTTAGATCCTTCTTTCACTCCTCACATTCAGTCCTTGGCTAAATCCTGCTGCTTCCTCCTTAAAAACATCTCTTAAAATTAGACATTTCCTTACACAAGACACAACTAAGATTTTAATCCACTCTCTCATCCTTTCCCGCCTCGGCTACTGCAACTCCGTCCTCTCTGGTCTCCCTAGCTGCCGCCTAGCTCCTTTACTATCCATAATGAATGCCTTTGCCAGGCTCATCTTCCTTACACGTCGCTCTTCATCTGCTGCACCTCTCTGCCAATCCTTCACTGGCTTTCTCTTGCCCCCAGCATTAAACACAAAATTCTGACTCTAACATACAAGGCCCTCAACTGCACTGCTCCCTCCTATATCTCAGACCTTGTCTCCAGATACTATCCCTCCTGTACCCTTGGCTCTGGTCATGACCTCCTACTCTTCTCCTCTCTCATCCTTTCCCGCCTCGACTACTGCAACTCCGTCCTCTCTGGTCTCCCTAGCTGCCGCCTAGCTCCTTTACTATCCATAATGAATGCCTTTGCCAGGCTCAACTTCCTTACACGTCGCTCTTCATCTGCTGCACCTCTCTGCCAATCCTTCACTGGTTTTCTCTTGCCCCCAGCATTAAACACAAAATTCTGACTCTAACATACAAGGCCCTCAACTGCACTGCTCCCCCCTATATCTCAGACCTTGTCTCCAGATACTATCCCTCCCGTACCCTTGGCTCTGGTCATGACCTCCTACTCTTCTCCTCCTCAAATTCCCGTTTACAAGACTTCTCCAGACTGGCTCACATCTTGTGGACCTCTCTGCCTCGCTCCACAAGACTCTCCCCTAGCTTTGAAAGCTTCAATCGCTCCCTAAAGACTCTATTGTTCAGGGATGCATATAACCTACACTAACCTTTCCTAATACCAGTTCCTCTTCTCCATTACTATCCGCCATGAACCCCCCTTAGCATGTAAGCCTAAGAGCCCAACTGTTTACAGATCACCTTCATAAGAGCTGACTACAACGGTGCAACTCTCAGTGGGGCCCTCTACCAATTTAATCCCTATGTTTATAGCGCTGCAGAATCTGTTGCCGCTCTACAAATAAACGATAATAATAATAAGCGCCTCTAGGGAGCGCAAAACGCATCAGACAGACCCGCACTTGGAAGCCATCCATGTTTGCTTTGCAACGTGTTTTTTAGAAGTGCATCAATAAATGTTTTTTTTAACATTTATTACACCTTGCAGTGCTGTATTTGTTTTGTGTGCTACTGTAAATTGTAAAGTCTGTTAGGGCCAGATGATCTAAAGGTCTCTGGGCTGGTGAGATTATCTTGTCAGTACTTCTATTTCCCTGGTGGAATTATATAAAGCCACGTTTTAGTCTAAAAACAGGGTGTCTCGCTAAAGGGAGTATACTGCATTTTCGTACGGGGAGAAGATGTGGACATTACAATAGTACACAATAACAATCGTAAATAAAAAATCATACTAAATGAATAATTGAACCATTCACACCAAAATATACAGTGTTACAGTTATCACTAGGGACTTAGAGGTCAACTTCTTGGATGGACAGCAGTTCTCCCTGGTATTCAATAGCTTAACAGGAGTAAAACAAAAGTTTGCCTTCAAACATCACTGCAGCTGGCACAATTGTATTTTGGAGTTACTACAATATTGGATAGGGGCTAGGTTTGCCATCTGCCCTCTACAAAATACTAGAAACCCAGTATAGGGAAGTAACACACACATTGACCATTACCAAAACACACCCTAAGGCCTACCCTATATATTTTTACAACTGACCAGTGATTTTATCTCCTTGACCAGTAGTAGGCCAAGCAGTGATTTGACCAACCCCTTAACAGTGATTTTACCCCTGGTCACTACCATTAACACATAAAATATTTGCTGCCAGTAGCATACAAGGTAGCATACAACATAAAGATTTTTTTTTCCCTCCTTGGGTGTCAATAAATCATAAAGCAGTGATTTAACAATTTACGTCAGTAACACATACAGAATAGAAATGCAATTCCTTTTATGCTCAGTCACTATAAATAAGTGGATCTTCTTAAGAGCCTCACCTAGAGTGCATGTCTTTCAAAATTCAGACTCTAAGACTACTTATATTAAAGGGACAGTAAAGTAAAAAAAAATCTTTCATGGATTTAACCTTTTAAAGCCGTTATGCCGTTCTATTCCGTCATAATTAGACTGGGCTTTAAAGCCGTTATGACGGAATAGAAGGTCATAGCTAACGGCTGTCCTGAAGCCTTCTGTGCTGTTAGGATTTGATCGTGGTCTGGAGGGCGTTCCTAGGGTTGTAGGGACGCCCCCAAGACGCAATCCAATAATTGAAATCTCGCAATTGTGTGCACGATCGTGTGGTTTCAATTTGTCTACATCAGAACAGTTGTTCCAATGTAGGCACTTTAGCCCTGACACAAAAGGGTTAAATAGGGCATGTAATTTTAAACAACTTTCCAATTTAATTTATTACCAATTTTGCTTTGTTCTCTTGGTATTCTTAGTTGAAAGTTAAATCTAGGAGGTTCATGTGCTAATTTCTTAGACCTTGAAGACTGCCTCTAATCTGAAAGCATTTTGACAGTTTTTCACCACTAGAGAGCGTTAGTTCATGTGTTTCATATAGATAACATTGAGCTCAGGCACGTGAAGCTCCTAGGAGTATGCACTGATTGGCTAAAAATGCAAGTCTGTCAAAAGAACTGAAATAAGGGGGAAGTTTGCAGAGGCATAGATATAAAGTAATCACAGAGGTAAAAAGTATATTATTATAACTGTGTTCGTTATGCAAAATTGGGGAATGGGTAATAAAGGGATTATCTACCTTTTTAAACAACAACAATTCTGGTGTTTACTGTCCCTTTAAAGCACTGTTCAGTGCATGAAATGTATTCTAATGTCTATGTTTCTTTAAGAATTCATGAGTATCTTTACATTACATATAGGTTCACTTGAGCACATGATCTCTGCAAACCATGATCCTCCTGCTACTGGAAACTAATTGTCCCTCAAAACATTATGACTAGGGATGGGCGAATGTTTCTAAAAATTGGAAATTTAAAACGAATTTTGATACATTCGTTCGTTCGAATCGAATTTCAAATGTTTATATAACATTCTAACATTCTATTTTCGAATTTTCGTTTTTGAATTTTTCAATAAAATTAGAAAATATTTGTTCGAATAATAGAATGTTTAGCTTTGTATTCATTCAATTTCAAAATGTAATATTCGAATTTGAATGTGACATTCGAATTCGAATGTGACATTCAAATTTGAAATAGTATTTCTAGTCTACAACTGTGTTTAATAAATGTAATATTCGAATTTGAATGCTACATTCGAATTCGAATGTCACATTCGAATTTGAAATGGTATTTCTAGTCTAATACTGTGTTTTAAATGTGATATTCGATTCAAATGTGATATTCGATTCAAATGTGACATTCAAATTCAAAATAGTATTTCTAGTCTAATACTTTGTTTTATAAATGTAATATTCGAATTCGATTGTGATATTCGAATTTAACATTCGAATGTAACATTCGAATTTGAATGTGACATTCGAATTCGAATGTGACATTCGAAAACTGTAAATAACATTCGAAAATCGAATTTTTAAGAATATTCGTTTTTATCAACATTCTATTATGTAAATCGAATTTCTACAATAACATTCATTCTAACATTCGAATTCGGATATAAACACATTCGCCCATCCCTAATTATGACGTACATATGAGTTTTTCAAACTGATGGAGGTTCTGATAGTTTCCTAGGCCTTAGTTCACTCTTTATTGTTACTAGGTCCCCTCTAGCTTCTCCATCTGCCACATGCCTTGTTTTTATGCTGACCCATACGTCTTTCCCTTTAGGAGCTACAGCTGAATTACAAGAGGTTTATAGATCTCACAGAGTCTTCTCTCCATTCTGATTACCTGCTACGCCTGATTCGCCTGGGGGAACCGCCTGGCTATGCACACCATGCAGTCCAGACTGATGATGAACTCATTTTCCCCCCTTTGGAGAGCAATAAAATATAAGATTGCTTAAGTCTTTTACTATAATATGCAACCTTTTAACCCCATATTTCTTATCTATGTTAAACTGTTTATCCAAAAAAAATGTTGATAATATGAGTACTTGCTGAGAAAAAATGTGGCTTTTTTCCTTAACACTTAGTTACCCAAGACATCCTGAAAATGACCATGGGTAGCAGCATTCTGCTCATTTTCAGAGCAGGATTTATTCATGTAATAGTGCAACACACACAGATCTGTGCAAATAAGTGTGTTGCACTATTACACAAATAAATCTGGCTCCAAAAAAAGCTTAATGCCACTTCCCATGATCACATTCAGCATCATCATTATACAAATGACTGCAGAATGCACCTCCCTATTGAGTAGGTTAGTAACTTGCTTTTCCGCTCTTTATACAACAAAGTAATGGACTGCACTCACATACTCACCTGGGTACAAATGCCATGGCCCACTGAAAATAAACTGGGTGCATATCTCTTGACAAAGGCAGAAGCAGCAAAATGCAAAACTAGCCACAAATATAAAACAAAAGAAATTAGCTGTCACCCCCCCCCCCCAACAAAACTAAAACACATAGAATAAAGGATTGAGGTACATTTATTGGCTAAAAGATTCAAAGACCAAATGCCCAAGAAATGAATTGCCAGTATTGGGGCCCTACCTCAGCTTTCCTTGCTGGTCTCTAACACTGCTTGCAAATTGTGCCTATGAGAGTGTGCTCAGAGTTTCTCAATTCCAGTCCTTAAGACCCCTATCTTTCCAAATTTTCATAATATCTGAACTAGAGAGGTGATATATTCAGCTGATGGGTGAGAGCAGGTTAGTAACCATGGTTACTGATCAGCTGATTGTTTAACCTGTGCTCTAGTTCAGATATTATGAAAATCTGACATGTTCGAGGTCCCGAAACACTGCTCTAGTTAAATACAGTCTTCCTAGAAAACTAAGCAGTGGTTCTGTGTATAGATGAGATGGGTTCAAGTATCTGTATTTACTTTAAAGGGACATTAAACCCCCAAAAAATATTTTGTGTTTGAGATAGAAACTACAATTTTAAACAACATTCCGTTTACTTCTATTATCTAATTTGCTTCATTCTTTAGATATAATTTGTTTAGAAAATAGCAATGTACATGGGTGAGCCAATCACATGAGGCATCTATGTGCAGCCACCAATCAGCAGCTACTTAGCCTATCTAGATATACTTTTCAGCAAAGAATACCAAGAGAATGAAGCAAATTAGATAACAGAAGTAAATTAGAACGTTGTTTAAAATTGTATTCTCTATCTGAATCATGAAACAATTTTTTGGGGTTTACTATCCCTTTAACTTCATTTGATAAAAATCTTTGTACTATTGTTTGTAACTTTTTAAAATAGTAAAATAAAAAAGTAGTCATATTACTGTCTTTGTTGCACAATTGATAAAACCACAAAACTAACAGCTAGATTACGAGTTTTGAGCGCTGTAGGAAAATTAATGACCGCAACATTTTCGGCGTTATTTCATCTCCCTATAGCGCTGCTATTACAGGTTTTAAAAAAGCAGGCTTGTGCGGGCGAAATGGTTGCGTTGAGCTCCATACCGCACCAAAATCAAGCACTGCTTTGACGTGCTTGTGCACAATTTCCCCATAGACATCAATGGGGAGAGCTGGCAAAAAAAAGTCTAACACCTGAGATCGCAGAAACAAAAGCTCCGTAACACAGCCCCATTGATGTCTATGGGGAAAGAAAAAGTTATGTTTAAGCCTAACATAAAAAACAGGTCTAAACACCCCTAATCTGCCGCCCCAACATGGCCGCAACCTACATAATGTTATTAACCCCTAATCTGCCGCCCCCAATGTCGCCGCCACTATACTAAAGTTATTAACCCCTAAACCTCTGGCCTCCAACATCACTAACACTAAATAAATATATTAACCCCTAACGTAACCCTAAGCATAACCCTAACGTAACCCTAAGCCTAAGTCTAACCCTAACACCCCCCTACTTAAATATAATTAAAATAAAGCTAAATAAGCCTTACAATTATTACCTAAATGATTCCTATTTAAAACAAAATACAAACTTACCTGTAAAATAAAAACTAAGCTAGCTATCAAATAACTAATAGTTATATTGTAACTATCTAAGGTTTTATTTTTTATTTCACAGCTTGAGCTTTCATTCTATTGGCTGACTGGAACTGCTAATAGAATGAGAGCTCCATCCTATTGGCTGATTGGATCAGCCAATAGAATGAAAGCTCAATCCTATTGGCTGATTGCAACAGCCAATAGGATTTTTCACCTTTAATTCCTATTGGCTGATAGAAATCTTTCAGCCAATAGGAATGTAAGGGACGCCATCTTGGATGACGTCACTTAAAGGGAAACTTCATTTTGCAGCGACCATCGTAAGAAGAGGATGCTCCGCGTCGGATGTCTTGAAGATGGACCCGCTCCGCCCCAGATGGATGAAGATAGAAGATGCCGTCTGGATGAGACTTCTTGCCATCTGGATGAGGACTTCGCCGGCTGAATGAAGATGGAAGAGGCTGCCCGGATGAAGACTTCTTGCCGCCTGGATGATGACTTCACCGGCTGGATGAGGATGGATATCCGAACTTCGAAAACTGTAAGTGGATCGTCGGGGGTTAGTGTTAGGTTTTTTTTAAGTTTTTTTTTTAGCTTAGGGTTTGGGCAATGTAAAATAGCTAAATGCCCTTTTAAGGGCAATGCCCATCCAAATGCCCTTTTCAGGGCAATGGTTAGCTTAGGTTTATTTAATTAGGGTTTTATTTGGGGAGGTTGGTTGGGTGGGGGGTGGGTTTTACTGTTGGGGGGTGTTTATATTTTTTACAGGTAAAAGAGCTGATTTCTTTGGGGCAATGCCCCACAAAAGGCCCTTTTAAGGGCCGTTTGCAGTTTAGTGTAGGCTAGGGTTTTTTTATTTTGGGGGGGCTTTTTTATTTTGATAGGGCTATTAGATTAGGAGTAATTTGTTTTTATTTTTGATAATGTGTTTTTTTATTTTTGTTATTTAGTGTTTAATTTTTTTGGTTTAATAGAGTATTTCCCTTGTAAGGCAAAAGCTTGGCCTTAGAAGAAACATCAGCAGACCAAGATTTTAACCACAAAGCCCTGTGAGCTAGAACTGTGAAGCTAGTCATCTTTGCTCCCAGACAAATTATCTGCATATTAGCACAGATAAAAGTGTTGGCCAGTTTAAGAGCTTTGATCCTATCCTGGATCTCCTCTACTGTAGTTTCCTCTAAAATAAGATAAGATCATACATCGCACCAATAAGATGCGGCACCTGCAACCATAGCAATACTCGCTGCTGGTTGCTACTTATCCTTGATGGACATACATATTTTTTAAATAAGCCTCTAGTTTTTTGTCCATTGGATCCTTAAAAGAGCAACTATCTTCTATAGGAATGATAGTTCTCTTAGCAAGAGTAGAAATAGCTCCTTCTACTTTAGGAACAGTGCGCCATGAGTCACAAATAGAGTCAGCCACAGGAAACATTTTCTTAAAAATAGGTGAAGGGGAAAAAGGAACCCCTGGTTTGTCCCATTCCTGAGCAATAATTTCAGACATCTTTCTTGGTACTGGAAAAACCTCCTTGAGAAGATGGTGAATCATAGACTCTATCCAATTTTGAGGACTTTGTGGGGTTGATAACAACCACCGGTTCAGAGTCGTCCAAAGTAGCTAGAACCTCCTTCAAAAGTAATTGGAGGTACTCAAGCTTAAATCTAAAATTAATTTCTTCAGATTCTAAAGATTTTTCTGCTAAGGTGTCAGAGTCTGAAATCTCACCTTCAGAAGCTACTGAAGTATTCTCATCATCAGACATCTGAGCAAGAGTGGCTAATGCAGTTCTAGAATCAGAAACCTTAGCATTAGGCAAGTGTTTAGATTTTCTCTAATGCTTACCCAATGAAGGGAAAACTGACAAAGCCACTGTTACTGCAGAAAAAACCTGAGCGGCAAAATCCCTAGGTAAATAAGAACCCCCAGGTGAATGAGAGGACACAGAAGGAACAGTATGAGAAACAACTAAGGCTTGGGACGTTTGAGGAGAAAGCTGAGGCATGTCATGCACAGCATTATCCTGAGAGACATGAGGCTCAGAAGGGAGTAATTTGTCTTTAAATTTTAAAGTCTTAGATAAACAAGAAGAACAAAATTGCATAGGCAAAACAATTTGGGCTTCTAAACAAAGTAAACACTTATCTATGGAGCTGGACTGATTCTGTTCTAAGTCCATAGCTTAAAATTTTATTAAATACCTCAGATTGCTTAACGTAAAAATATTATGCTTTAAATTTTAATAAGGATTAAAAATTTTCAAACCAAAAAACACCTCAGATTGTCTGAGGTTCCTACCGGCAAGAAAATACCCCACTAGTAAGAGGAATGGAAATGGATCTGCTGGCAATACAATCCAATGAGGACACCAAGAATAGCTTTCACTTGAAGAGCTGTTCAACTATATCAGTCCGGTCACAACGGCACGGCTCCGTAAAACTGGAAGTTTGGGTGTCAAGTGCCTGGACTTAAAAAGAAAGTGTGCAACAATTTCTCAGAAGAGAAATAAAAAGGTGCCAGTTTAAATCTATTTTAAATACGGCATAAACGTTTAATACACAACCGCAAGTGAAAAACACTGCAGACTCAATAGACTAAACTCCCAAGCCTTACACGTTTCAATAATAAAATAACAAAAGACATCCTAGCCCATTGAGAGAATCCTCATACCTACAAATTAGGAAAAACATATTCCATAATAAAAAATGCCAATAAAAATTGTGCCCATATGAATCCTTAAATTATTCAAGGATTATTATCTTGTGAACTGTAATTTAACAAAGGGGATCTAATTTAGGAGAATTAACTCCAAAGTGCTGCTGTCCTTCATTACCTAGAAGGCAAAGGCACTTACCTTCCTAATCCATAATGCATAAGAGATGCAGATCCTAAAGGTGTGGCAGGCACTACGTTCCCTGTCATAGACCTGTAGGAAAAGAAAGAACAGAGTATCTAACGCTTTCCACAAAGGGGTAGCAAAGTGTTAAAAGTAAAGCAAAAGACTTCCTCGCCGCCTTTTAACTGCTAAAATCCACAACTACTCTTACTCAAGAGATTGACGTGGACACAGCTAAACCCCAATCCTTGCTTGCAGGGAAAAGTACCCATAAAAGGATTTAAATATCTTCAGACACTAACTCCGCACAACCTCCATTGACAGAGGCAAAGAGAATGACTGGGGGTTATGGGTAAGGCAGTTACACTTAACAGCTTTGTTGGGGTGCTCTTTGCCTCCTCCTGCTGGCCAAGAGTTGAATATCCCACTAGTAATTGGAATGACGTTGTGGACTCTCCGTGTCATAGGAAAGAAATATACTTTGGGGGCAATTGGGGAACTTTTAGAAAATGAACCAGAGATCTGATCTCTGGTTAAATTTCTGAGCGCTGGTTATTTATTGCGCACCTGTAAACGGGTGAATTTGCCCATTTACGAGCGTGCAATAAATTAGCGCTCCATTTGTAATCTGGCCTTAGCAGGGAGAGAGAAAAGAGCACTAATTGCAGAAGGGAATTGGGAATCTTATTATGTTGATTAAGCTTTATTAGTTGGTACAGTAACATGCTTAATCTCTTTTCTTCTCTTCATCTTTTACCTTGATTGTATTTCTTTTCTCTGATCATGAGGTTTCTCTTTCATTTGTTGGGCTGGGTGCAGTTATAGCTTTCACCACTTGAGGTCCCCAATTCTCTCTTATAACACGACTCACTACCATATTGTCACTTCCTCTCCCTTTATTCATTCTACAGTTTTGTTTTCTTCATATTGTTATTTTCATATTGATATCAATTTTTATTTTATTTTTTATAACTCTACTTCATCTTTTTCTCTCACTTACTGTTGCCTTTTGGCTTTATCATGTGTCACCTTTCTCATACCTCCTTTTTTGTTCTATAGCTTCTCTTATTTGTGTTCGTCATATCCCACTTCTCATTTCCCATATAACACCTTTCTCATATGTACCACTTCATTTACTGTTTTCTCATCTGTCTGGTTCTCTTCTTCCCCCTATTTCTTTTCTCCCTATTCCTTTTCTTTGTGTATTTTTTTATCTCATGCTTTAGTCTGCTCTTGCTGCTTATTTCTCCCTTGTTTTGCAATGCATTGTATCTCTCTCTTGCATCCAGAGTTCTGTTAACGCTTGAATTAGTGTCTATCTCTATTGCCATATTTCTAACACTAAGCATAGCCATGCTAACCTAAACCCTATCCCTGGTGCTAACTCTAAGCCGAATGTTAATGCTAACCCTGTATCTAATGCTAAGATCCTAATGCCAACCCTATGCCTAATGCTAAAACTCTAATGCCAACCCTATGACCTTTGTTGAAACCCTAATGCTAACACTATGACTAATGCCAAAAGCACAATGTTAAACCTGTGTCTAATGGTAAGATCCTAATGGCAACCCTAAGCCTAATGCTACAACCAAATGCTAATGCTTTGTCTGATGCAAAAACCACAATGCTAAGCCTATGTCCAGTGGTAAAACCCTAATGCTAACACTATGTCTAATGCTGACCCTAAACCAATATTAATGCTAACCCTATGACTAATGATTAAACCACAGTGCTAAGCCTATGTTGAATGGTAAGACCCTAATGTAAACCCTATTCCTAATGCTAACCCTAAGTGAAATGGGGACATTGAATAGCTGAACCAAAATAGCTAAACATTAATTATTTTGTTAAAATACAAAAACAATAGAACAAGCAAATAGCTACATATTTATAATGATTATTAATATATATATATGTATATGTACCTGAATAGCTAATGATCAATTGTATGCCTCAATAATATAGCAAATGTGATTACTATGCAATATCAAAATGGTGAATTTTCCCTGATAAATAATTAATCCTATGATTAATGCTAATTCCCCAATGCAAGCCCTATGGGGTAAATGTATTAATGTGCGAGCGGACATCATATTATAAGATGTAGCGTATCATGTCCGCCGCACATCGATAAATGCCGACAGCAAACACTATCGGCATTTATCATTGCACCAGCAGTTCTTGTGAACTGCTGGTGCAATGCCGTCCCCTGCAGATTCATGGCCAATCGACCGCTAGCAGGGGATGTCAATCAACCCGATCGTATTCAATCGGGTTGATTTCTGTCTGCGGCCTCCGAGCAGGCGGACAGGTTATGGAGCAGCGGTCTTTAGACTGCTGCTTCATAACTTCTGTTTCCGGCGAGCCTGCAGGGGCTCCATACGAAGCTTGATAAATCAGCCCCTCTGCCTAATGTTAAAACCGTAATGCTAACCCTATGCCTTATGCAAAAACCCTAATGCTAAACATATTTCTATTACTAAACCCTAATGTTACCCTATGCCTAATGCTACTACCCTAATGCTGACTCTATGTCTAATTCTAAACCCTAATGCTAACCCTATGAGGTTGATTTATTAACCCTTCAATGCATCTGTTTCCGTGCAAGCCTTCAGGCTCGCCGGCAACAGGAGTTAAGAGGCAGTGGTCTTAAGACTGCTGCTCCTTTATTCGTCCGCCACCTCTGAGGCAACGGACAGCAATTAGCCTGATCGGATACGATCGGGTTGATTGACACCCCCTGCTAGCGGCCGACTGGCTGCGAATGTGCAGGGGGCGGCATTGCACAAGCATTTCACTAGAAATGCTTGTGCAATGATAAATGCCATTAGAGTATGCTGTCGGCATTTATCGATGTGTGGCAGACATGATTTGCTACAGCAGATCATGTCCTCCCGCACATTAGTAAATCGGCCCCCATGTCTAATGCTAAACCCTAATGCTAACCCTGTCCCTAATTCTAATACCCTAATGCTGACCCTATGTCTAATTCTAAACCCTAATCCTAAACCTATGTCTAATGTGAAACCCTAATGCTAACCCTATGTCCAATGCTAAACCATAATGCTAACCCTATGCTTAATTCTAATACCCTAATGCTGACCCTATGTCTAATGCTAAACCCTAATGCTGACCCTATGTCTAATGCTAAACCCTAATGCTAAACCTATGTATAATGCTAAACCCTAATGCTAAACCTATGTCCAATGCTAAACCATAATGCTAACCCTATGCCTAATTCTAATACCCTAATGCTGACCCTATGTCTAATGCTAAACCTATGTCTAATGCTAAACCCTAATGCTAAACCTATGTCTAGTGATGTCGCAAAAATAAAATTTTGCGTTCGCGAACGGCGAACGCGAACTTTCGCAACTGTTCGCGAAGGGGCGAACCGGGCGAACCGCCATAGACTTCAATATGCAGGTGAATTTTAAAACCCACAGGGACTCTTTATGGCCACAATAGTGATGGAAAAGTTGTTTCAAGGGTACTAACACCTGGACTGTGGCATGCCGGAGGGGGATCCATGGCATTTTAATCCATAAAGGGCATAAATCACCTAACATTGCTAAATTGTTTGGAATAACGTGCTTTAAAACATCAGGTATGATGTTGTATCGATCAGGTAGTGTAAGGGTTACGCCCGCTTCACAGTGACAGACCAAACTCCCCGTTTAAAGGGACAGTCTACACCAGAATTTTTATTGTTTTAAAAGATAGATAATCCCTTTATTACCCATTTCCCAGTTTTGCATAACTAACACATTTATAATAATATACTTTTAACCTCTGTGATTATCTTGTATCTAAGCCTCTGCAAACTGCCCCTTTTTTCAGTTCTTTTGACAGACTTGCAGTCTAGCCAATCAGTGCCTGCTCCCAGATAACTTCTCGTGCACGAGCACAGTGTTATCTATATGAAATACGTGAACTAACACCCTCTAGTGGTGAAAAACTGTTAAAATGCAATCTGAAAGAGGTGGGCTTCAAGGTCTAAGAAATTAGCATATGAACCTCCTAGGTTAAGCTTTCAACTAAGAATACCAAGAGAACAAAGCAAAATTGGTGATAAAAGTAAATTGGAAAATTGTTTAAAATTACATGCTCTATCTGAATCATGAAAGTTTATTTTGGCCTAGACTGTCCCTTTAACGCACAGCAAACAACCGCAAACAGTCCATTTGCACAACCGCAAACTCCCCATTTGCACAAGGTTGGATACCAAGGTAGCCATGTCCGGTTTCTTTTCCTCACTGATGTCATTGAAGGTCTCTTCCTCCACCCAGCCACGTACAACACCAAGGGTCCCCAAAAGGTGACAACAAGCCCCCTGGGACGCCTGCTGTGTTTGGTCTTCCACCTCCTCAAAGCCACCTTCCTCCTCTGACTCCTCTTCTTTAGACTCCTCTCTCTGCGTTGCCTCTCTCTGCGTTATTATAAGTTGTGTTAAATATACTATTCCTATCAGTTTAATCCCTGTTACGTCCAATATCAGGGGACGTGTATATGGCATCGATTTTAGGAACCGGGAGATGGAAAAAGATGCTTGGTCAGTCCTCCTACTTCAAATTTGGGGCACTGCGCGTGCAATCTAATGTGCCACCAGATAGGAGTGGTGTCTTAAGTAGTACTATTCTTATCAGTTTAATCCCTGTTACGTCCCCTATCAGGGGATGTGTATATGGCATCGATTTTAGGAACCGGGAGATGGAATAAGATGCTTGGTCGGTCCTCCTACTTCAAATTTGGGGCACTGTGCGTGCAATCTAATGTGCCACCAGATAGGAGTGTGTGTTAAGTAGTACTATTCTTATCAGTTTAATCCGTGTTACGTCCCCTATCAGGGGATGTGTATATGGCATCGATTTTAGGAACCAGGAGATGGAAAAAGATGATTGGTCGGTCCTCCTACTTCAAATTTGGGGCACTGCGCATGCAATCTAATGTGCCACCAGATAGGAGTGGTGTGTTAAGTAGTTCTATTCTTATCAGTTTAATCCCTGTTACATCCCCTATCAGGGGACGTGTATATGGCATTGATTTTAGGAACCGGGAGATGGAAAAAGATGCTTGGTCGGACCTCCTACTTCAAATTTGGGGCACTGTGCATGCAATCTAATGTGCCACCAGATAGGAGTGGTGTGTTAAGAAGTACTATTCCTATCAGTTTAATCCCTGTTATGTGCCTTTTTTTTGGTTTGGTTTTTGAAGCCACAGTGCAGCACCAGAGGCCAGAAAAATTAGGCATGTACACATGCTGTAGCAGCGGCCAGAAAAATTGATGTTTGTTTCCCAGGCAGAAAGTGCCCTAAAACATTGCGGCTTGAACCCTAGTTGGTGGCGGATAAGTCATGCAAGTCATCCGGCATTCAGAGATAAAATACAGCAGCGTGTGGACCATTTTTAGCCCAAGGCAGCTCATCTCATCAGGCCTTTTTTAGTTGAATGTATCGCCTACTGTCAGTCCCTTCGGGATCCATCCCTCATTCATCTTTATAAAGGTGAGGTAATCTAGACTTTTTTGACCTAGGCGACTTCTCTTCTCAGTGACAATACCTCCTGCTGCACTGAAGGTCCTTTCTGACAGGACACTTGAAGCGGGGCAGGCCAGAAGTTCTATCGCAAATTGGGATAGCTCAGGTCACTGGTCAAGCCTGCACACCCAGTAGTCAAGGGGTTCATAGCTCCTCAGAGTGTCGATATCTGCAGTTAAGGCGAGGTAGTCTGCTACCTGTCGGTCGAGTCGTTCTCTGAGGGTGGACCCCGAAGGGCTGTGGCGATTAGTAGGACTTAAAAAGCTCCGCATGACCTCCATCAACAACATGTCTGTAAAGCGTCCTGTCCTTGCCGGCGTGGTCGTGGGAGGAGGAGGATTACTTTCACCTCTTCCCCTGTTAGATTCCCGTTGTGCTGTGACATCACCCTTATACGCTGTGTAAAGCATACTTTTTAATTTATTTTGGAACTGCTGCATCCTTTCCGACTTGCGATAATTCGGTAACATTTCAGGCACTTTATGCTTATACCGGTGGTCTAGTAGCGTGGACACCCAGTACAGGTCGTTCTCCTTCAGCCTTTTTATACGAGGGTCCCTCAACAGGCACGACAGCATGAAAGACCCCATTTGCACAAAGTTGGATGCTGAGCTACTCATGTCCCGTTCCTCGTCCTCAGTGATCTCACTGAAGGTATGTTCTTCCCCCCAGCCACGTACAACACCACGGGTACCAGATAGGTGACAACGAGCACCCTGGGATGCCTGTTGTGGTTTGTCTTCCTCCTCCTCCTCAAAGCCACATTCCTCCTCTGACTCCTCTTCCTCACAATCCTCTTCCAGCGTTGCCGCAGGTCCAGCAAGCGATGCTGATAAGGCTGTTTCTGGTGGTGATGGTGACCACAACTCTTCCTCTTCACGCTCATCTACGGCCTGATCCAGCACTCTTCACAGGGCACGCTCCAGGAAGAAAACAAATGGTATGATGTCGCTGATGGTGCCTGCGGTGCGACTGACTAGGTTTGTCACCTCCTCAAAAGGACGCATGAGCCTACAGGCATTGCGCATGAGCATCCAGTAACATGGCAAAAAAATTCCCAGCTCCGCATAGGCTGTCCTAGCACCCCAGTCATACAAATAGTTGTTAACGGCTTTTTCTTGTTGGATCAGGCAGTCGAACATTAGGAGTGTTGAATTCCAATGTTTCGGGCTGTCGCAAATCAAGCGCCTCACTGGCATGTTGTTTCGCCGCTGCATATCTAAAAAGTGCGCCATGGCCATGTAGGAACGCCTGAAATGGCCACACACCTTCCTGGCCTGCTTCAGGATGTCCTGTAAGCCTGGGTACTTATGCACAAAGCGTTGTACGGTCAGATTACACACATGTGCCATGCACGGCACATGTGTCAACTTGCCCAAATTCCATGCCGCCACCAAATTTCTTCCGTTGTCACTAACCACTTTGCCGATCTCCAGTTGGTGCGGAGTTAGCCACTGATCCACCTGTGCGTTCAGGGCGGACAGGAGTGCTGGTCCGGTGTGACTCTCTGCTTTCAAGCAAGTCAACCCCAAGACGGCGTGACACTGCCGTATCCGGGATGTGGAATAGTACCTGGGGAGCTGGGGGGGTGCCGTTGATGTGGAGCAAGATGCAGCAGCAGAAGAAGACTCAGCCGAGGAGGTTATGGAAGAGGATGGAATAGGAGGAGTAGAGGAGGTGGCAGCAGGCCTGCCTGCAAGTCGTGGCGGTGTCACCAACTCCTCTGCAGAGCCACGCATTCCATGCTTGGCAGCCGTCAGCAGGTTTACCCAATGCGCAGTGTAGGTGATATACCTGCGCTGACCATGCTTTGCAGACCAGGTATCAGTGGTCATATGGACCCTTGCCCCAACACTGTGTGCCAGACATGCCATTACTTTCTTTTGCACAATCGAGTACAGGTTGGGGATTGCCTTTTGTGCAAAGAAATTTCGGCCGGGTACCTTCCACTGCGGTGTTCCCATAGCTATAAATTTTTTTAACGCCTCAGACTCCACCAGCTTGTATGGTAAAAGCTGGCGGGCTAAGAGTTCAGTCAAGCCAGCTGTCAGATGCCGGGCAAGGGGGTGACTTTGTGACATTGGCTTCTTACGCTCAAACATGTCCTTGACAGACACCTGACTGTGAGCAGATGAGCAGGGACTGCTCAAGGCGAGACACGGAGTGGCGGATGGTTGAGAGGGGGCAAGGAGGACAGCAGTGGTTGACGTGGCTGAAGATGCTGGACCAGGAGGAGGATGGCGGCTTTGAGTTTGTGTGCTGCTTGTACTCATGTGTTGATCCCATAGGCGTTTGTGATGTGCGATCATGTGCCTTTGCAAAGCAGTTGTACCTAGGTGGGTGTTCGACTTCCCACGTTTCTTTTGGCACAGGTTGCAAATGGCATCGCTGTTGTCAGAGGCAGACACACAAAAAAATGCCACACTGCTGAGCTCTGCAATGACTGCATTCTGGTGGTGGCAACAGCATGCGTTGATTGGCGTGCTGTCTTGCTGACCCCGGGTGCCGATGCATGCTATCTGACTGTGCCACTAGCTCCTTGCAATGACCTCCCCCTCCTTCCAACTCGTCTCCTCCTCCTCTCTGTCTCCCCATCTGAACTCTCCCCCTCTTCTTCTCTTCTAGCGGGCACCCACGTGACATCCACGGACACATCGTCTTCATCAACCGCTTCACTTGTATCTGACAACTCAACAAAGGAAGCAGCAGCGGGTACAACATCATCCTCATCACACCATACGTCCATGTGTTTAATGCTGCCTGACTGAGACATATCCCTGTTATCTACATCCTCTGGCAATAATGGTTGCCCATCACTATCACTCATTTCTTCCAACTGATGTGTAAATAACTCCTCTGACAGATCAAGTGAAGCGGCTGTGGTGCTAGTGTTGGTGATGGCGGCAGGCGGGCGAGTGGTAACTTGAGAGATGCCTGAAGCTAAGCTGGAGGAGGATGGTGCGTCAAGGTTCCGAGCGGAAGCTGTAGAAGATTGGGTGTCCTGTGTTAGCCAGTAAACTATGTCCTCAGAACTGTTCGAGTTCGGGGTACGTGGCCTCTGAACACTGGGCATTATTCTAGGGCCAAAGGGAATCACAGCACCATGAACACGACAGCCCCTGCAGGGTGGCCTGCCTCTGCCTGTCATTTTTTTTTCGATTAGTGGTACTATGCGTGCAAGCTACTGTGACAACAGATATGAGTGGCACTGTGCACTGGCAGAAGTTGGCAGAGTAGACGCTGTAGGCCTGACACACGCTTGCTATCTGCTATTCAATCTATTACAGTCAAAATTGTATTTTTTTTAAATGTACACTACTGTTACACCAGATATGAATTGCACTGGTGTGACGCTGTGCCCTGGCAGGCACTGAAACGCACATGTGTGAAGAAAACTGACTGCTATTATTTAACACAGTCAAAAAAGTGTTTTTTTTTTTAAAAATCTACACTACTGTTACACCAGATATGAGTTGCACTGGGGTGACACTGTGCCCTGGCAGGCAGGCACTGAAACGCACACGTGTGAAGGAAACTGACTGCTATTATTTAACACAGTCAAAAAAGTGTTGTTGTTTTTTTAAATCTACACTACTGTTACACCAGATATGAGTTGCACTGGGGTGACACTGTGCCCTGGCAGGCAGGCACTGAAACGCACACGTGTGAAGGAAACTGACTGCTATTATTTAACACAGTCAAAAAAGTGTTGTTTTTTTAAATCTACACTACTGTTACACCAGATATGAGTTGCACTGGGGTGACACTGTGCCCTGGCAGGCAGGCACTGAAAAGCACACGTGTGAAGGAAACTGACTGCTATTATTTAACACAGTCAAAAAAGTGTTGTTTCTTTAAAATCTACACTACTGTTACACCACATATGAGTTGCACTGGGGTGACACTGTGCCCTGGCAGGCAGGCACTGAAACGCACACGTGTGAAGGAAACTGACTGCTATTATTTAACACAGTCAAAAAAGTGTTGTTTTTTTTTAAATCTACACTACTGTTACACCAGATATGAGTGGTGGTACTGGGCAAGTGGGCACAGTATACGCTGTGAGCCTGACATACACGCTGGCAGGCAGGCAACTGCAATTAGATTACACAGGAAAAAAAAAAAAAAGCAGACTGATGTTCTAGCCCTAAAAAGGGCTTTTTGGGGTGCTGTCCTTACAGCAGAGATCAGATGAGTCCTTCAGGACTGTAGTGGACACTGAATACACTAGCCTAGCTATCGATTTCCCTATTAAATCAGCAGCAGCTACACTGTCCCTCCTCTCACTAAGAATGCAGCTTCCAAATGAATCTAAAATGGATGCTGTCCAGGAGGTAGGAGGGTCTGGGAGGGAGGGTCTGCTGCTGATTGGCTGGAATGTGTCTTCTGACTGTGAGGTACAGGGTCAAAGTATTACTCAATGATGACGAATAGGGGGCGGATCGAATATCGCATATGTTCGCCCGCCTTGGCGAACGCAAACAAGCTATGTTCGCCGGGAACTATTTGCCGGCGAACTATTCACGACATCACTACCTATGTCTAATGCGAAATCCTAATGCTAACCCTATGACTAATGCTAAACCATAATGCTGACCCTATGTCTAATGCTAACCCTATGTCTAATGCTAATACCCTAAAGCTGACCCTATTCCTTATGCTAAAGCACTAATGCTAACCCTATGCCTAATTCTAATACCCTAATACTAACCCTATGCCTAATTTTAATACCCTAATGCTGACCCTATGTCTAATGCTAACCCTATGTTTAATGCTAAACCCTAATGCTAACCCTATGTCTAATGCTAACCCTATGCCTAATGCTAATACCCTAAAGCTGACCCTATTCCTTATGCTAAAGCACTAATGCTAACCCTATGCCTAGTTCTAATACCCTAATGCTAACCCTATGTCTAATGCTAACCCTATGCCTAATGCTAATACCCTAAAGCTGACCCTATTCCTTATGCTAAAGCACTAATGCTAACCCTATGCCTAGTTCTAATACCCTAATGCTGACCCTATGTCTAATACTAAACCCTAATGCTAACCCTTTGTCTAATGCTAAACCCTAATGCTAACCCTATGCCTAATGCTAATACCCTAAAGCTGACCCTATTCCTTATGCTAAAGCACTAATGCTAACCCTATGCCTAGTTCTAATACCCTAATGCTGACCCTATGTCTAATACTAAACCCTAATGCTAACCCTTTGTCTAATGCTAAACCCTAATGCTAACCCTATGTCTAATGCTAAACCTAAAGTTGACCCTATTCCTAATGCTAAAGCACTAATGCTAACCCTATTCCTAATGCTAAACCCTAATGCTAACCATATGCCTAATGCTAATACCCTAATGCTGACCCTATTCCTAATGCTGATACCCTAAAGCTGACCCTATACCTAATGTGAATCCTATGCCTAATGCTAAACCCTAATGTTGACCCTATGTCTAATGCTAAAACCCTAAAGCTAACTATATGCATAATGCTAATACCCTAAAGCTGACACTATTCCTAATTCTAAATCCTAATGTTGACCCTATGTCTAATGCTAAAACCCTAAAGCTAACTATATGCCTAATTCTAATACCCTAAAGCTGACACTATTCCTAATGGGATAGAAAAACAAGGGGCGCCAACATAGTGTGAATCAGTTTGGAAAACTGGAAAACAGTAGTTATAATAAAATCTACTCACAAGTGGAGTGGCACCTAGAACCAACTGGGTGCATACAGGCAGGCTGACATTCAGGACCAGCAGTCAGTACGCTGGGGGTCTCACCCGGGAGACCTGTGGGTAGGTCAGATGAGGTAGATGGAGTCGGCTGTGTATCGTCTGGTGAGCCGGATCGCCACTGTGGAAGTCCAAAGGGCTGTGTTGTTTATCCCAAAAGGGTAGCTGCTCACACGATCAGCCTTGTTTCCAAACGAGTTTCCAATGTCAGTGTATGGAACAAAGGGATAAAAACCAAACTGGGTATAACCACTGCAAACTGTGGTAATATTAAAAAGGCACAGAAAACCGGGTCTGTCTAAAAACAAGTATTTAATTGCTACGCGTTTCTCAGTCCGTAAAGGACCGTTTCCTCAGGCATATACAAAGGTGTTCAACAGGCTACCATTTATACCTGACAGTGACCCGGAATCAAAATGTGGAGGTCATCTCCAAAGAATTGACAATAAAATGTTAAAAAACAAAAATACAATAAAAAATGGAACATGTATCAAAATTGTGTTTGAGCAGCAATCAGATAATATATTCATATCATGAAAAAACAAAAAACAAAAAGAACAAACATAAAAACAGCATGTATTTGCATTGATGAGTAACACCTGTGATAGTGTTTCTGAAAAAGAAAAAAAAAAAAAAGCTAAACCTGTGTATGTATCCTATCTTATAGATAAACATGTTGTCACCTCAAAAGACTATTGGGTTATATGAAAATAAGATCCCAATGGTGACTATTGTTTAGTGTGCAAAACAAATCTGTATATAATCAATAAAGAATATATATAAACTAGAAAAAATATATATATGTTTTCCTCTGGGTTGGGCTCGAACCCTTGACCTTGTGTATGCTAGGCTTTTACTGATCTAAAAGAGCTATTCAGATATGACAACAAACAAAATTGATATCACTCGTAATATACCAAACAATAGTAGATAATATGGATGTATTAGAAATATGAGTTTGCAGAAAACATTGTTCTTGTAAAGAGCCCTCATATCTTATATTCTAGAAACAAAAATAAGATGGTTATGGTCGATAGATTCTAGATAGAACAAGAAAAATGGTCTTTTATGTATCTAGATAATGATTTAAGGAACGCTATCTCAAACTAGCGGTCCCAAATATAAATTAAATGTCTATGTAAATGTTGAAGGTGCTGGATGAAGATTAAATGAAAGAATATAGCAATCCTTGTTTGGAGAGATATAAATACGCTATATGCTAGCTGTTGTAATACTGGTAAAAAAGTGATGTAAAAATGGTAAAAAATGGTTCATGGAAAAAACCTATTGAGAAATATTAGAAAATTGTATATATTAAAAAAACTAATGATATACTGCTAAAAAGTGTGTATATATAAAAAGAACCTTCGTTTAAAGCATATATTTTTACTAAATGCTAGCTGTGAAGGTTCTAGTGATACTGCTCATGATATTCTTTTTCTAAACTCATATTGATAATAAATTGTTTGAAATATTTTGGGTGGGATACGAACCCGTGTCTATATATGTAAGGACCCTATGTTTAGTCCGATGAGCTATCTGGAAATAGCAAAGTATTTAGGAATCTTAGTGTGGTTGACTCTAAACTAATCGATATAACATTAAAAATGCTGTACACTAATAGGAGTGATTCAACTCATTGATTCTTAGTGTTTGTGTGTATCTCTGATGGTGATGTCTTGATTAATAAATGTATTAGAAAGTGTTGTAGAGAATCTATTGATGTAAACTGGATATGTATATGAGATCTAAATATGATGTATGTATCTGAGAAAATGTCGTAATAATGAATGTATGAAAAATATTGTTGGAAATCTGTTGTAAACTGAATGTAGTATGTAATGTGATCTCTGCAAAGGACGGACTTATATGAAAGCAGCCAAATCAACTTTGGCATTCAAACCCAGTGGATACAAAGTTTTGAGTTTATGTATCCAGTAAGTTTCTAATTGTCTAAGTTTAATTAGACGATCATAATCAGTGGATGGAGGTACATGGTCTATCGGAATTATTTTAAAGATATCTGCTCTACCATCATGTATTGTTTCACAGTGATTTGGAACACTGTGATTAATCTTACTTTTTTTACAGTTTTTACAATTCCGATAGTGTTCACCCCAACGGGTGCGTACGTTCCTAATGGTACGCCCAATGTATTGGACCCCACAAACACAATTTAAAAGATATATAATATACTTAGATTCGCAATTGAGGCGATGTGATATCTGATAAGACAAACCAGTAGTGTTAGATTTAAATGTTTTTTGAGAACATATAAATTTACACATATTACATCCTCTTTTGCCACATTTATATGAACCATATAATCTCAAAAAACTCTGTGTTTTTTTCATATTACTTATAGATGATTGGCTGTGTTTTACCCTTTTGCTAGGTGCTAGTTTGTTCCTAAGGGTTGGTGCCCGTCTGTAAACAATTTTAGGTCTCTCCTTAACTATATTTTTTAAAAAAGGATCCTTTTGAATAATGTTCCAATGTTTGTTGAGTATATTGCAAATTTTTTTATGATTGCTGTTGTATTGTGTTATAAAGAGAGGTTCACTATTGGCATCCCTATTAATTGTTTTGTTTGAATTGGTTGTGTTATTTTCAAACTTTTCAAAAAAGAGATCTCTATCCGAGTCTCGTGCTTTTTTTAAACATCGATCAAGTAAATCAGCTGGGTAACCTTTGTCCAAAAAACGTTGATACAAAATCATGCTTTGTGAGTCAAAGGTATCTAACTCTGAACAATTCCGACGAATTCTTTGGAATTGACTAAAAGGGATATTTCTTTTCCACCCAATGTGGTGGTTACTGGAATAATCAAGGTAACTGTTGCTATCCACCTTTTTGAAAAAGGTTTTGGAGACAACATTCCCTGTACTACCCCAGCTCAACAATAAATCCAAGTATTCTATTGGGGAATTTTGGATATTAGCTGTGAAAGTAAGACCCATATGGTTGTTATTTAAATGTTCTACTATTGAATTGGCTAGAGCAATATCCCCTTTTAAAATAAAAATGAGATCGTCAATGTAACGGCCATAGAATACCAGGTTCGCCCAAAAGTTTGCAGAGTAAATGTATTGATCTTCAAAAATTCCCATAAAGAGATTGGCAAAACTTGGGGCGAACCTGGTACCCATGGCCGTACCCTTGACTTGCAGAAAAAATTTGTCCTGAAAGATAAAATAATTATGTTTGAGTATATACTCTATCCCTTCCAAAATGAATTCCTTTTGAAGATCTGGCATGTATAGATCTTTCTCTAGGAAAACTGAAATCGCATTGATTCCCATGTTGTGACAAATATTGGAATAGAGGGAACCAACATCACAAGTGATCCATATTAGGTTATTGTTATTGCAAACATTTCTGAGTTGGTATAAAAGGTGAGTACTGTCTTTGATATAAGAAGGTAAATTGACCACGTATTTTTGTAGAAATTGGTCTATATAAAAAGATAGGTTATAGGTGAGATTGCCTATACCTGCTATAATAGGGCGCCCAGGTGGATTAGCTTGGTTTTTATGTATTTTGGGCAGGTGATAATAGTGTGCTACACTAGGATTGGTTACTTTTAGAAATTCTTTTTCTTCTTTGTTCAAAATGCCTGTTGCAATTCCTTTCTGTATCAGATCATTATATCCCTTTATAAAGGTATTAGTGGGATTGAACATGATTTCTCTGTAATAGTTTGTATCTGTTAAAATGTTATTTGCCTCTTTTAAATAGTCACCAATGTCTTGTAAGACAATACCACCGCCCTTGTCGGCATCCCTGATTATCAAATTTCTGTTATTGGCCAAAGTATGTAAAGCTATTTGTTCACTTTTATGAAAATAATATTGTTTCTTTTGATTTTTGGATAATTTCTCTAGATCTTCAATGACTGATCTTTGAAATAGTTCAATATAATGATTAGTTGATAGTGATGGTATAAATTGGGATTTAACCTTTATGTCTGTGTGGATGTAATCTTCAAACAGATGAGTAGTTAGGCCCTCTGTTTCTGAATATATCACTTGCATATTTCTGTTGGGGTTCATACTGTTCACTAAAATAGGCTGTGTATTATCCGTGTGTGTATGTTTTTGTTGTTTGAGTTTTTTCTGTGCAAAAAAATTTTTGCAAAGATAATTTTCTTGTAAATTTGTTGACATCAACAAACAGATGATATAAGTTGTGGGGATTGGGTGGACAATAGGAGAGACCCTTGTGAAGGACTCTTTTTTTATTGGTGGTTAAAGTATGTGATGACAAATTAAATATACCATGTTCTAATTTGGAAAGTTTCTCTTTTTGGGCTGAAAGACCCCTTCCTCTTGCACCTCTTGGTCTAAAGGGAATGGTCTTTTTCTTTGATTTTCTAAATTGGTGTGCGGAAAAAATAATCTGTTTTGGTTGTGGCCGTTCTCTAAAAAAGATGAAGAGTATTCATGTGAAGTGCTGGGCATATTTTCTCCATCAGAAATCGATGCTAAAATGCCAAATCTATTCTGATGTTCGAAAGAAATGTTTGATTTTGGTGTCTGGTCATGTGGTCTTTCTAAAAGTGTTCTATGATTCTGTTGTAAATACTCATCTTTTGAGCCCTGATTGAAGGTATTTTTGTGTGTGTTTGGATGTGAATAGGGCATAGGGCCTTGGTAAGGAGAGTTATAACGTGGTTTGTAGGTGTTATTCTTATTCCCATGGAATTGACTTTGATAGGTCCCATGGTGATGATATGATGTATGTTTGTTTGTGTTTGATTGGTGGATTCTTGGTCCATAATTGCTCTGATTTGCTGCGTGATTTGGTCTGTAATTGTCATGTTGATCATATCTATAATTTCCATTTGTATGATGTGTGTTACTCTGATTTCTAA
This sequence comes from Bombina bombina, assembly GCF_027579735.1. Lineage (NCBI taxonomy): Eukaryota > Metazoa > Chordata > Amphibia > Anura > Bombinatoridae > Bombina > Bombina bombina. The sequence continues at coordinate 862,955,904 of NC_069504.1, read as the reverse complement.
AATGTTCTCTTTGATAACTTTTGTTTTGGACTGTAGTCCAGTTCTGACCTTCTGTTTTTCTAGGAACATAAGAGTTCTGATGTCCCCTACTATTATCTTTAGGTGGAGGTATATACTTGTCTTTCTCTATTCTATTGAAAGTATATACTTGATCATTGTTATAATCTAATTGGTCCCTTTGTAGTTTTTTGCTTTTGTTTGAAACAATCTCATCTTGGTATTTATCAGTGCGGTCATTGATTTCTTTTAAAGTATTTGAATATTCTGGATTATTGACATGTACCTGTAAGTCTTTCTGAATTTTTTCTATGTTGTGACTACACTCATCAGTGAGTTTTTTTCTATGATCTATTAAGATTTTAATTAGACTAAAGGAGCATTCATCTAGGGCTTTGTACCAACTTTCTAGGAGGTCCTTATCTTCTTTAAAAGAACAATGTTTTAAAATCCGCAAACCTCTGGGAATCTGTTTGATTTCTAAATATTTTTCTAGAGTTTTAAGATCCCACCAGTGCCGGTGTTCTTTCATTAGTTCCTCTTCAAGCAGATGGAACAAATCTTTCATAGATTTAAGAATATTGGGATCAGAATATGTTTCTATGGTCACAGTACTACTTTGTAGGATATAGTTGGACCGTTTTTTGTTTCTATCATCCTTAGACTGCATTTTAGAAATTTAGTGTCTATTCGATAGTCTGAATGTAAAATCAATGTGAATAAAATAAATAGATGAATGTAAAAAAGAAAGGTGTCTAGGTGACTTGTGAACCTGAGACAAAAATGGTGTGAATGTAAAAATGGTGGCTATTCTCAAAAAAAAAAAAAAAAGGGTGAGCGAAACTGTCCCCTAATAAACACCAAAAAGCAATAAAGTATAGAAGTATTTTCTATAAGAAAAAACTAAGGGGACGCGCTGTAGTGTTGATAGAAATTGTGTTGATGTGAATGAAATTCCTCTGGTATCGTGTGAGTTGAACCGTGACAGATAAGTATGTGAAAGTAGAGGTGTATATGTGTATATGATTGAGTGAAATCTTGTTAATCAAAGGAGAATGTGTGACTTGTTACAAACCGTAAGACTTGAAACAATTGTGATACATAAGCAAAAAAATCATGAAACAATTGTGATACCTAAACAAAAAATCAGTTGGAATATTGCAAAGAACTAAAGACTTGCAACAAAATATGTGAACAGTTGAATTTGATTAAACTCAAAAAACTTATAGAAAATACTTCTATACTATTCCTAATGCTAATACCCTAAAGCTGACACTATACCTAATGTGAATCCTATGCCTAATGCTAAACCCTAATGTTGACCCTATGTCTAATGCTAAAACCCTAAAGCTAACTATATGCATAATGCTAATACCCTAAAGCTGACACTATTCCTAATGCTAAATCCTAATGCTGACCCTATGTCTAATGCTAAAAACTTAAAGCTATCCATATGCCTAATTCTAATACCCTAAAGCTGACACTATTCCTAATGCTAATACCCTAAAGCTGACACTATTCCTAATACTAAACCCTAATGCTAAAACCCTAAAGCTAACCCTATGTCTATAGCTGAAACCCTAAATCTAAACCTATGCCTAATGCTAAAACTCTAATGCTTACCCTATTCCTAATGCTAATACCCTAATGCTAACCCTATGTCTAATGCTGAAACACTAATGCTAACCCTTTGTCTAATGCTGATCCTATGCCTAATGCTGAAACTCTAATTCTAACCCTATGTTTAATGCTGAAACTCTAATGCTAACCCTGTGTTTAATGCTAACCCTATTCCTAAAGATAAAACGGTGATGCCATCTGACCTAAACTTGCAATGTAGTCCCTTTATTTCATGCCTAATCCTCTTTGCAATGCAAGGAAAATTTATGTTGTCCCCCACAAATAGCCCTGCACCATTGATATTTAGTTTATGATGTCACACACCAATACTCCTGCAACACTGATATCCAGTTTATTATGTCCCCCACCATTACCCCTTAGAGCATTGATATTTAGTTTATGATGTCCCCCACAAGTACCCTCTACACTATTGATATTTAATTTATGATGTCCCCCACCAATACCCCTGCACCACTGATATTTAGTTTATTATGTCCCTACCATTATCCCTTATACCGTTGATATGTAGTATGTTGTCCCCCACATATACCCCTGCACCATTGATATTTAGTTTATGATGTCACCCACCAATACCCCTGCACCATTGATATTTAGTTTATGATGTCCCCCACCAATACCCTTGCACCACTGATATTTAGTTTATTATGTCCCTACCATTATCCCTTATACCATTGATATGTAGTATGTTGTCCCCCACATATACCCCTGCACCATTGATATTTAGTTTATGATGTCACCCACCAATACCCCTGCACCATTGATATTTAGTTTATGATGTCACCCACCAATAACCCTGCACCATTGATATTTAGTTTATGATGTCACCCACCAATACCCCTGCACCATTGATATTTAGTTTATGATGTCACCCACCAATACCCCTGCACCATTGATATTTAGTTTATGATGTCCCCCTTATACAATTGATGTGTAGTTTACAATGTCCCCCACTAATACCCATACACCATTGATATTTAATTTATGATGTCCCCGCAAGTTAACCTGCACCACGGATATTTAGTTTACGATGCCCCCCACGAGTACCCTCTACACTATTGATATTTAATTTATTATGTCCCCCACAACTACTCCTGCACCACTGATATCCAGTTTATTATGTCGCTCACCATTACCCTTAGACCATTGATATTTAGTTTATGATATCCCCCACAAGTACCCCTACAGCACTGATATTTAATTTATGATGTCCCCCACCAGTACTCCCTACACCATTGATATTTCGTTTATGATGTCCCCCATGAATATGCCTACACCATTCATAAGTAATTTATAATTTCTCAATAGTGGCCCCTACACTATTGATATTTAGTTTATTATGTCCCCCACCAATACTTCTACATTATTAATATTTAATTTATAATTTGCCCGACCAATACCCCTACACATTTGAGATTTAGTTTATGATGTCCACCACCAATACTCGTGCACCTTTGATATTTAGTTTATAATGTCCACCACCAATACCCCTGCACCTTTGATATTTACCTATGTAGCTAATATTCTCCACCCAAACATTTTATGTTCTAGAACTGCCAGCAACTTTCCTGCAAATATCATTTTGCTTCAGCCATATTCTTGACATATGGTTGTGTTGTTTTGACAGTATTGTTGGGGCAACATACTGATGAATACCACAAAGTTCCACCTAATTTTTGCCTACATCTTTTCCCAAGAGATTTTCCCTTCCATACTTATTATCCATTCACTTTCTCCATTTTCCCCTATATCTCATTACATGTGTCTCCAATTTCCATGTTTTCCTTGAATCTCTGTACCCTTATATGTCTTCTAATTGTTTTCAACCTGGTCCTGTATTGATAGCCTTTGCTCTGTTTCCAGTCTGTCATGATTTCCTTCTCCGTTGCTGCATTTTTCCATTCTTCTTTCTTCCACTTCACTTCTTGGTATATTTAACATCTTCAAATACTTTTTATGTACATCTAAATATGTACTTGACCCTCTATAATAAAATGAACTCTTAGAAAATGTCTTCCAATAAACCTATTTATTTATTTATACATACATTAAATGTATTAAACCACATGAATACAATAATCTAAACCAATGTCTAGAGATAATAATGTTACCTTATATAAAGTTATAGAAAATGACGTAGACCATTTACCTTCCCCCAACTGTCTCATCTGTTTCCTCTGTTAAAAGGACATGTTAATGAAATAATGAAATGCTCTAAATGTTAAAAGCATTGTATTTTTAAAGGAATGTCCCTTGGTAACTGTGTGTTTAACCTTCACAAACCTTCACAAATGGCTTAAATACATAGTACAATGCCTTATGATACATGAAGCTTCTAGTGAGCCAGTCATGAGTGGCATATGCATGTAGCCATCAATAGCCAGTAATGTCCTGTTCAGGACTGGCTTGGCAGCATTACTGTTGTGTGATATTAACTATAGATTTAAAGGGACAGTCTACATTAGAATTGTTATTGTTTTAAAAGATAGATAATCCCTTTATTAGCAATTCCCCAGTTTTGCATAACCAACACAGTTATATTAATACACTTTTTACCTCTCTGATTACCTTGTATCTAAGAACCTTCTTCCAGTCCCCTGATCACATGACTGTGACTGTTTATTATCTATTGTCTTAAATGTAGCATTGTATTGTGCTAGATCTTAAATAACTTTCTGTGCCTGAACACAGTGTTATCTATATGGCCCACGTGTACTTTCTGTCTCTTTGTGTTGAAAAGGAATTTAAAAACCCTGTGTTAAGAGGAAGCCCTCAAGGGTTTTGAAATTAGCATCTGAGTCTGCCTAGGTAAATTTATTAAAAGGACATGATTTTGTGTATAAATTGTGCTTGTCCCAAACTCCTTAGAAGGCCAAAAAGCAAATTCTGTAACATACAAATTATTTTTGCATTTAAAAAGCCTAGGTAATAGATTTTTTTGCTCTTTGGTCTTCTTATGTCCCTTTAAAAACACAAACCAAGGTTCTGAAAAAGCCAGCAAGACGTTTGCTTAACTCTGGGGAAAAAGAGGGGTACTAATCTCTCTTTAGAGATTACTAAGTAGCTGTTACTTAAATTATTGTACATTGATCTAAAGACCTAAATGTCACAATACACAATTAAAACAAAGGGAGAACTATACAATTATTGTAAATAAGCCAAGCCATTGGGTAAATTCATGGTAATAATGAACACTTGGAAAATAAAAGCAATTGGATTATATGACTGAGAGCTTGAAATCTAATAAATATTTAAATAGAGTTCAAGAGGGGACCATTTAAAACAAGTAATAATAAAATAAGGATGTGATATAAATGTAAAAGAGAGGAAATGTATGGTAATTGAAGAGTAATTTGTGAAAGTACAGCTTTACAGAAAAGACTGTAGAAATTCTGCAGCATAGCATTGATTCAATTAAACCACTTTGTCAAACCAATAACTTGTGTGTGGGGGGGGGGGGGGTTGCTGCAACATGTCAACTAAAAAATTGTGGAATTCAAAGAGATTCTGTACCCTCCTCTTTCTTGTAGACACAAGTTGTGAGTTCAACTTTGTTACAATCAATGTAGCCACATCTAACCATTCACTTTCTAACCACAAAGAACATGGTCTACAGTTAAAAGGACTCTTTACACCTTGGTCATCTTAAAGTTTCACCTTAGATTAAGCTGCAAATAGCCTCCTGCAACTTTTCTATATCATGCAGCAGGAACAGTAAAAAAGGTTATTTTAAAATAAATATGGTTTCTGGCCACTTAGAAATGGCTGCCAAGCACAGCCCACTGATGACATCATGATCAAGGCTACATATGCCATCCAATCACAAAGGCTCACTAGTTGGATTCAACAGACTGTCAATGCTATTCAGCAGAATGCATGGATGCAGCCCAGATCATGATATCATCAGTGGGCTGAGCTTAGCAGCCATTTCAAAGTGACCAGAAATAATATTAATTTTAAAATAACTTTTTTATTGTTACTGCTGCATGATATAGAAAGGGTGCAGGAGGTTATTTGCAGCTTAATCTAAGGTAAGACTTTAAGATGACAAAGTTGTAAACTGTCCCTTTAAAGGGACATGAAACTCATTATATTTCTTTCATGGTTTAGATAAAGCATGACATTTTAAACAACTTTCCAATAGACTTCTGTTATCAAATAGTCTTTGTTCTCTTGGTATCATTTGTTGAAGAAGCAATGCACTATCGGGAACAAACTGAGCACATCAGGTGAGCCAATGACATGAGCCATATGTCTGCAGCCTTTAATTATCAGTTAGCCCCCAGCAGGGCATTGCTGTTCCTGAACTTACCCAGATATGCTTTTCAAGAAAGGATACCAAGAGAACAAATCAAATTAGATTTAAATTAGATAAAAAATAATTTATCACTTAACAAAAAAATTATAGATAAGGTAGATAAGGTAGTTAAATAAAATAACACTGTGCATTAATATTCTTCATAGAGAGGATGGCGCTTGGCTAAAGTTTAGGTGAAAATTCATAATCATGCCCCCAAAATGCCTATGGTCAGCCCCCTTGTACTGTCTCAGAAGTTTCTGAGATACCTCTCATTCTATCCAAGATTATTTTTCAATAACAAAACGTGCGGAGATTCTACATTTACAGAGGTTTACATTTACAGTGTATGAAGCATTCCAGACTTATTGTGGTTGTAATTGTTTTAGCCACAGGTTGTCATTTCATGTTAAAGGGACAGTAAAGCCAAAATGAAACTTTCATGATTTAGATAGAGCATGCCATTTTCAACCAATTTCCAATTTACTTCTATTATCTAATTTACTTAGTTCTCTTGGTATCCTTAGTTGAAAACGAGACCTAGGTAAGTTCAGCAGCAGCAATAGACTACTGGGAGCTAGCGGCTGTATGGTAGCTGCACGTGTACGCATCTTGAAATTGGCTCAACAATGTGCTCAGCTAGCTCACAGTAGTGTATTGCTGCTCCTTCAACAAAAAATTCCAAGATAATTAAACAAATTTGATAATAGAAGTTAATTGGAACGTTGTTTAAAATATATGTTCTATCTAAAAAAAATGCATTGCAAAAGATCTGCATTAAAAATAAATGTTTTCAAAGTATTTTAGAGTATCTGAAACTGTCATTTTGTGATGATGATTTCATGATAAACGGACTGTATTACAGATGAGTCAATTGTTTTCATTCCTTATTCTATGGAGATTGTTTTTGACAGATGTTCTTCCATATGAAAATGGTTAAGGGAAGAAAAGCTGTGGGGAATTTATGATTATATATTGTGGTTATTTTTTGCATACATGTTGACTCTGTGTTACAGTTGAATACTATTTAAACTGTCTTTTGTTAGAAAATCTGCAATGTTTTACAAACCAGGGACATTCCTCTAGAAAGATATGATGATATTATCTCCTTTGCTGTGGCCAGATAGGGATTACGCATGATTATCTTGATTACATCTTGAGAAAGGCTTATTTACCTGAAACGCGACAATGTGACAGGTTAAGTACAGCGCAGAAGAATATTTATTCACCAACCTTTGGATTATAAGTATTCATTTTTATTAAACAAATATATAAATATTCAAGAACAAATCTTAAATAAACTGGTTGCGCCAATATAAATTGATCAAAATATCAAAACATAAGGTGCCAGCATGTATATATATGCTGATGATGTGATTTAAACCCAAAATATATACAAAATTATATCGTGATGCAAAAGTTCCAATCCAATAATGTTGAAAAACAAAATTTATGCTTACCTGATAAATTTCTTTCTTTTGCGATGTACCGAGTCCACGGTTTCATCCTTACTTGTGGGATATTATCCTTCCTAACAGGAAGTGGCAAAGAGAGCACCCACAGCAGAGCTGTCTATATAGCTCCCCCGTTAACTCCACCCCCCAGTCATTCGACCGAAGGCCAAGGAAGAAAAAGGAGAAACTATAAGGTGTAGAGGTGACTGAAGTTTTCAATAAAAAAATACTATCTGTCTTGAATAGACAGAGCGGGCTGTGGACTCGGTACATCGCAAAAGAAAGAAATTTATCAGGTAAGCATTAATTTTGTTTTCTTTTGCAAGATGTACCGAGTCCACGGTTTCATCCTTACTTGTGGGATACCAATACCAAAGCTTTAGGACACGGATGAAGGGAGGGACAAGACTGGAACCTAAACAGAAGGCACCACTGCTTGCAAAACCTTTCTCCCAAAAACAGCCTCCGAAGAAGCAAAAGTATCAAATTTGTAAAATTTGGAAAAGGTATGAAGCGAAGACTAAGTCACAGCCTTACAAATCTGTTCAACAGAAGCATCATTTTTAAATCCCATGTGGAAGCTACCGCTCTAGTAGAGTGAGCTGTAATTCTTTCAGGAGGCTGCTGTCCAGCAGTCTCATAAGCCAAACGGATGATGCTTTTCAGCCAAAAGGAAATAGAGGTAGCCGTAGCCTTTTGACCCCTACGCTTTCGAGAATAGATAACAAACAAAGAAGATGTTTGACGAAAATCTTTGGTTGCCTGCAAATAAAATTTCAAAGCACGAACCACGTCCAAGTTGTGCAACAGACGTTCCTTCTTAGAAGAAGGATTAGGACACAGAGAAGGAACAACAATTTCCTGATTGACATTCCTGTTAGTAACAACCTTAGGGAGGAACCCAGGTTTGGTACGCAAAACCACCTTATCAGCATGGAAAACAAGATAAGGCGAGTCATTGTAATGCAGATAGTTCAGAAACTCTTCGAGCTGAAGAGATAGCAACTAGAAACAGAACTTTCCAAGATAGAAGCTTAATATCTATGGAATGCATGGGTTCAAACGGAACCCCCTGAAGAACTTTAAGAACTAAATTTAGACTCCATGGTGGAGCAACAGGTTTAAACACAGGCTTAATTCTAACTAAAGCCTGACAAAAAGCCCGAACGTCTGGGACTTCTGCCAGACGCTTGTGCAACAGAATAGACAAAGCAGATATCTGTCCTTTTAAGGAACTAGCTGACAATCTTTTCTCCAATCCCTCTTGGAGAAAAGACAAAATCCTAGGAATCCTGATCTTTCTCCATGAGTAGCCTTTGGATTCGCACCAAAAAAGATATTTAGGCCATATCTTATGATAGATTTTCCTGGTGCCAGGCTTTCGAGCCTGAATCAAGGTATCTATGACCGACTCAGAGAAACCCCACTTTGATAAAATCAAGCGTTCAATCTCCAAGCAGTCAGTTGCAGAGAAATTAGATTTGGATGCTTGAATGGACCTTGACTCAAAAGGTCCCATCTCAGTGGCAGAGTCCATGGTGGCAGAGATGACATGTCCACCAGATCTGCATACCAAGTCCTGCGTGGCCACGCAAGCGCTATCAAAATCACTGAAGCTCTCTCCTGTTTGATTCTGGCAATCAGACGCGGAAGTAGAGGGAAAGGTGGAAACACATAAGCCATGTTGAATGACCAGGGTTCTGCTAGAGCATCTATCAGTACTGCCTAAGGATCCCTTGACCTGGATCCGTAACGAGGAAGTTTGGCATTCTGACGAGACGCCATCAGATCTAATTCTGGTGTGCCCCATAGCTGAACCAGTTGAGCAAACACCTCCAGATAGAGTTCCCACTCCCCCGGATGAAAAGTCTGACGACTTAGAAAATCTGCCTCCCAGTTCTCTACCCCTGGGATATAGATCACTGACAGATGGCAAGAGTGAGTCTCTGCCCATCGGACTATTCTGGAAACTTCTATCATCGCTAAGGAACTCCTTGTTCCCCCCTGATGATTGATATAAGCCACAGTCGTGATGTTGTCCGACTGAAATCTGATGAATCTGGCCGAAGCCAGCTGAGATCACGCCTGAAGAGCATTGAATATCGCTCTTAATTCCAGAATATTTATCGGTAGGAGGGCCTCCTCCTGAGTCCACAAACCCTGTGCTTTCAGGGAATTCCAGACTGCCCCCCAGCCCAGTAGGCTGTCGTCTGTCGTCACTATAACCCACGCTGGCCTGCGGAAACAAATTCCATTCCCCGGGACAGGTGATCCTGTGACAACCACCAAAGAAGAGAGTCTTTGGTCTCTTGATCCAGGTTTATCTGAGGAGATAAATCTGCATAATTCCCATTCCACTGTCTGAGCATGGATAGTTGCAGTGGTCTGAGATGTAAGCGAGCATATGGAACTACGTCCATTGCCGCTACCATTAGTCCAATTACCTCCATACACTGAGCCACTGACGGCCGAGGAATGGAATGAAGAGCTCGGCAGGTGGTCAAAATCTTTGATTTCCTGACCTCCGTCAGAAATATTTTCATGTCCACCGAGTCTATCAGAGTCCCTAGAAATGAAACTCTTGTGAGAGGGGAAAGAGAACTCTTTTTTATGTTCACCCTCACCCACCGCCCTTAGAAAGGCCAACACTAAGTTAGTGTGAGACTTGGCTAGTTGGAAAGTCGACGCTTGAATTAGGATGTCGTCTAGATAAGGCGCCCCTGCTATGCCCCGCGGCCTTAGGACCGCCAGAAGGGACCCTAGCACCTTTGTGAAGATTCTTGGCGCCGTGGCCAACCCGAAGGGAAGAGCCACAAACTGGTAATGCTTGTCCAGAAAGGTAAACCGGAGGAATTGGTGATGATCTTTGTGGATAGGAATGTGTAGCTATGCATCCTTTAAGTCCACGGTGGTCATATATTGACCCTCCTGGATCATTGGCAAAATAGTCTGAATGGTCTCCATCTTGAGGGATGGGACTCTTAGAAATAGGTTTAGGATCTTGAGATCTAGAATTGGTCTGAAGGTTCCCTCTTTTTTGGGAACCACAAATAGATTGGAGTAGAACCCCTGCCCCTCTTCTGCTTTCGGAACTGGGCAGATCACTCCCATGGTAAAAAGGTCTTCTACACAGCGTAAGAACGCCTCTCTTTTTGTCTGGTTTACAGACAATTGAGAAAGATGGAATCTCCCCCTTGGAGGAGAATCTTTGAAATCTAGAAGATACCCCTGGGTTATGATTTCTACAGCCCAGGAGTCCTGAATGTCTCTTGCCCAGGCCTGAGCAAAGAGAGAGAGTCTGCCCCCTACTAGATCCAGTCCTGGATTGGGGGCTACCCCTTCATGCTGTCTTGGTGGCAGCAGCAGGCTTCTTGGCCTGTTTACCCTTGTTCCAAGCCTGGTTAGGTCTCCAGACTGGCCTGGATTGAGCAAAGTTCCCCTCTTGCTTTGCAGCAGGGAAAGAGGAAGCGGGACCACCCTTGAAGTTTCGAAAGGAACGAAAATGATTTTGTTTAGTCCTCGTCTTATTTGACATCCTGAGGGAGGGCATGACCCTTCCCTCCAGTGATATCTGAAATGATCTCTTTCAGTTCAGGCCCGAATAGGGTCTTACCCTTGAAAGGGATGGTCAAAAGCTTAGATTTTGATGACACATCAGCCGACCAGGACTTAAGCCATAACGCTCTAAGGCCTAGATTTAGAGTTCGGCGGTAAAAGGGCTGTTAACGCTCCGCGGGTTTTTTTCTGGCCGCACCATAAATTTAACTCTGGTATCGAGAGTTCAAACAAATGCTGCGTTAGGCTCCAAAAAAGGAGCGTAGAGCATTTTTACCGCAAATGCAACTCTCGATACCAGAGTTGCTTACGGACGCGGCCGGCCTCAAAAACGTGCTCGTGCACGATTCTACCATAGGAAACAATGGGGCTGTTTGAGCTGAAAAAAAACCTAACACCTAAAGCAGCGTTCAGCTCCTAACGCAGCCCCATTGTTTCCTATGGGGAAACACTTCCTACGTCTGCACCTAACACTCTAACATGTACCCCGAGTCTAAACACCCCTAACCTTACACTTATTAACCCCTAATCTGCCGCCCCCGCTATCGCTGACCCCTGCATTACACTTTTAACCCCTAATCTGCCGCTCCGTAAACCGCCGCCACCTACGTTATCCCTATGTACCCCTAATCTGCTGCCCTAACATCGCCGACCCCTATGTTATATTTATTAACCCCTAATCTGCCCCCCACAACGTCGCCGACACCTACCTACACTTATTAACCCCTAATCTGCCGAGCGGACCTGAGCGCTACTATAATAAATGTATTAACCCCTAATCCGCCTCACTAACCCTATCATAAATAGTATTAACCCCTAATCTGCCCTCCCTAACATCGCCGACACCTACCTTCAATTATTAACCCCTAATCTGCCGACCGGAGCTCACCGCTATTCTAATAAATGTATTAACCCCTAAAGCTAAGTCTAACCCTAACACTAACACCCCCCTAACTTAAATATAATTTACATCTAACGAAATAAATTAACTCTTATTAAATAACTTATTCCTATTTAAAGCTAAATACTTACCTGTAAAATAAATCATAATATAGCTACAATATAAATTACATTTATATTATAGCTATTTTAGGATTAATATTTATTTGACAGGCAACTTTGTAATTATTTTAACCAGGTACAATAGCTATTAAATAGTTAAGAACTATTTAATAGTTACCTAGTTAAAATAATTACAAATTTACCTGTAAAATAAATCCTAACCTAAGTTATAATTAAACCTAACACTACCCTATCAATAAAATAATTAAATAAACTACCTACAATTACCTACAATTAACCTAACACTACACTATCAATAAATTAATTAAACACAATTGCTACAAATAAATACAATTAAATAAACTATCTAAAGTACAAAAAATAAAAGAACTAAGTTACAGAAAATAAAAAAATATTTACAAACATAAGAAAAATATTACAACAATTTTAAACTAATTACACCTACTCTAAGCCCCCTAATAAAATAACAAAGACCCCCAAAATAAAAAATTCCCTACCCTATTCTAAAATACAAAAATTACAAGCTCTTTTACCTTACCAGCCCTGAACAGGGCCCTTTGCGGGGCATGCCCCAAGAATTTCAGCTCTTTTGCCTGTAAAAAAAAACATACAATACCCCCCCCCCAACATTACAACCCACCACCCACATACCCCTAATCTAACCCAAACCCCCCTTAAATAAACCTAACACTAAGCCCCTGAAGATCTTCCTACCTTGTCTTCACCTCACCAGGTATCACCGATCCGTCCTGGCTCCAAGATCTTCATCCAACCCAAGCGGGGGTTGGCGATCCATAATCCGGTGCTCCAAAGTCTTCCTCCTATCCGGCAAGAAGAGGACATCCGGACCGGCAAACATCTTCTCCAAGCGGCATCTTCTATGTTCTTCCATCCGATGACGACCGGCTCCATCTTGAAGACCTCCAGCGCGGATCCATCCTCTTCTTCCGACGACTAGACGACGAATGACGGTTCCTTTAAGGGACGTCATCCAAGATGGCGTCCCTCGAATTCCGATTGGCTGATAGGATTCTATCAGCCAATCGGAATTAAGGTAGGAATTTTCTGATTGGCTGATGGAATCAGCCAATCAGAATCAAGTTCAATCCGATTGGCCGATCCCATCAGCCAATCAGATTGAGCTCGCATTCTATTGGCTGATCGGAACAGCCAATAGAATGCGAGCTCAATCTGATTGGCTGATTGGATCAGCCAATCGGATTGAACTTGATTCTGATTGGCTGATTCCATCAGCCAATCAGAAAATTCCTACCTTAATTCCGATTGGCTGATAGAATCCTATCAGCCAATCGGAATTCGAGGGACGCCATCTTGGATGACGTCCCTTAAAGGAACCGTCATTCGTCGTCTAGTCGTCGGAAGAAGAGGATGGATCCGCGCTGGAGGTCTTCAAGATGGAGCCGGTCGTCATCGGATGGAAGAACATAGAAGATGCCGCTTGGAGAAGATGTTTGCCGGTCCGGATGTCCTCTTCTTGCCGGATAGGAGGAAGACTTTGGAGCACCGGATTATGGATCGCCAACCCCCGCTTGGGTTGGATGAAGATCTTGGAGCCAGGACGGATCGGTGATACCTGGTGAGGTGAAGACAAGGTAGGAAGATCTTCAGGGGCTTAGTGTTAGGTTTATTTAAGGGGGGTTTGGGTTAGATTAGGGGTATGTGGGTGGTGGGTTGTAATGTTGGGGGGGGGTATTGTATGTTTTTTTTTACAGGCAAAAGAGCTGAAATTCTTGGGGCATGCCCCGCAAAGGGCCCTGTTCAGGGCTGGTAAGGTAAAAGAGCTTGTAATTTTTGTATTTTAGAATAGGGTAGGGAATTTTTTATTTTGGGGGTCTTTGTTATTTTATTAGGGGGCTTAGAGTAGGTGTAATTAGTTTAAAATTGTTGTAATATTTTTCTTATGTTTGTAAATATTTTTTTATTTTCTGTAACTTAGTTCTTTTTTATTTTTTGTACTTTAGATAGTTTATTTAATTGTATTTATTTGTAGCAATTGTGTTTAATTAATTTATTGATAGTGTAGTGTTAGGTTAATTGTAGGTAATTGTAGGTAGTTTATTTAATTATTTTATTGATAGGGTAGTGTTAGGTTTAATTATATCTTAGGTTAGGATTTATTTTACAGGTAAATTTGTAATTATTTTAACTAGGTAACTATTAAATAGTTCTTAACTATTTAATAGCTATTGTACCTGGTTAAAATAATTACAAAGTTGCCTGTCAAATAAATATTAATCCTAAAATAGCTATAATATAAATGTAATTTATATTGTAGCTATATTATGATTTATTTTACAGGTAAGTATTTAGCTTTAAATAGGAATAAGTTATTTAATAAGAGTTAATTTATTTCGTTAGATGTAAATTATATTTAAGTTAGGGGGGTGTTAGTGTTAGGGTTAGACTTAGCTTTAGGGGTTAATACATTTATTAGAATAGCGGTGAGCTCCGGTCGGCAGATTAGGGGTTAATAATTGAAGGTAGGTGTCGGCGATGTTAGGGAGGGCAGATTAGGGGTTAATACTATTTATGATAGGGTTAGTGAGGCGGATTAGGGGTTAATACATTTATTATAGTAGCGCTCAGGTCCGCTCGGCAGATTAGGGGTTAATAAGTGTAGGTAGGTGTCGGCGACGTTGTGGGGGGCAGATTAGGGGTTAATAAATATAACATAGGGGTCGGCGATGTTAGGGGCAGCAGATTAGGGGTACATAGGGATAACGTAGGTGGCGGCGATTTGCGGTCGGAAGATTAGGGGTTAATTATTTTAAGTAGCTTGCGGCGACGTTGTGGGGGGCAAGTTAGGGGTTAATAAATATAATATAGGGGTCGGCGGGGTTAGGGGCAGCAGATTAGGGGTACATAAGTATAACGTAGGTGGCGGTCGGCAGATTAGGGGTTAAAAATTTTAATCGAGTGGCGGCGATGTGGGGGGACCTCGGTTTAGGGGTACATAGGTAGTTTATGGGTGTTAGTGTACTTTAGGGTACAGTAGTTAAGAGCTTTATAAACCGGCGTTAGCCAGAAAGCTCTTAACTCCTGCTATTTTCAGGCGGCTGGAATCTTGTCGTTAGAGCTCTAACGCTCACTGCAGAAACGACTCTAAATACCAGCGTTAGAAAGATCCCATTGAAAAGATAGGATACGCAAATGGCGTAGGGGGATCTGCGGTATGGAAAAGTCGCGGCTGAAAAGTGAGCGTTAGACCCTTTAATCACTGACTCCAAATACCAGCGGGCGGCCAAAACCAGCGTTAGGAGCCTCTAACGCTGGTTTTGACGGCTACCGCCGAACTCTAAATCTAGGCCTAAGTGAATTATTTGCTGCTAATTTAGCCAGATAAAAAGCGGCATCTGTAATGAAAGAATTAGCTAGCTTAAGAGCCCTAATTCTATCCAGAATATAATCTAATGGGGTCTCCACCTGAAGAGCATCTTCCAGAGCCTCGAACCAGAAAGCAGCTGCAGTAGTTACAGGAACAATGCACGCAATAGGTTGGAGAAGAAAACCTTGATGAACAAAAATTTTCTTCAGGAGACTCTCTAATTTTTTATCCATAGGATCTTTGAAAGCACAACTGTCCTCAAGAGGTATAGTTGTACGCTTAGCCAGAGTAGAAATAGCTCCCTCCACCTTAGGGACTGTCTGCCATGAGTCCCGCATGGTGTCAGATATGGGAAACATCTTCTTAAAAACAGGAGGGGGAGCGAACGGAATACCTGGTCTATCCCACTCCTTAGTAACAATGTCCGAAATCCTCTTAGGGACCGGAAAAACCTCAGTGTAAACAGGAACCTCTAAATATTTGTCCATTTTACACAATTTCTCTGGAACTACAATAGGGTCACAATCATCTAGAGTCGCTAAAACCTCCCTGAGCAATAAGCGGAGGTGTTCTAGCTTAAATTTAAATGCCGTCATATCTGAATCTGTCTGAGGGAACATTTTTCCTAAATCAGAAATCTCTCCCTCAGAGAGCAAAGCCCACATCCCTACATCTGAACATTGTGAGGGTATATCGGATACGGCTACTAAAGCGTCAGAAGGCTCAGCATTTGTTCTTAACCCAGAGCTACTGCGCTTCCCTTGCAACCCAGGCAGTTTAGATAAAACCTCTGTGAGGGTAGTATTCATAACTGAGGCCATATCTTGCAAGGTGAAAGAATTAGACGCACTAGAGGTACTTGGCGTCACTTGTGCGGCGTTACTGGTTGTGACACTTGGGGAGAACTAGATGGCAAAACCTGATTTCCTTCTGTCTGAGAATCATCCAGTGCCAAACTCTTATAAGTCAAAATATGCTGTTTGCAATTTATAGGCATATCAGTACAAGTGGGACACATTCTAAGAGGGGGTTCCACAATGGCTTCTAAACAAATTGAGCAATGAGATTCCTCAATGTCAGACATGTTGAACAGGCTAGTAATGAGACAAGCAAGCTTGGAAAACACTTAATTTAATGAAAAAACAATAAAGATAAAAAAACGGTACTGTGCCTTTAAGAGAAAAAAAGGCATACACAAACTGCAAAACTGCTTAAAATTACCTCAAATTTTCCGAAATGTTTGCAGGAGAATCACTAAGCTTTAGTAAGATTGCACCACAAACAATTTAAACAATTAACCCCCAACTATGAAAACCGGATTGACAATGTGCCAAAGACCGGTAAAACCCCTGTCAGCACCTTGCCACAGCTCTGCTGTGGCGCCTACCTGCCCTTAGTGATTGATAATGTGGGGATAAAACTTTGATTAGGCCCAAGAAGTTCACCAGGACCCTCCAGTGTTGTAGCTTGCTGCTTGTCTAGCGAAAACAACTGAGCAACTGAGGCGCGAAAATAGGCCCCGCCCATCTCACTCGATGTTACTAAGGCCTTCAGAAAAATCTACCAAGCGTTTTTACAGCCATGTGGGTTATAAAAAACCCAAAAAGCCAAGTGTACCCTCAATACAGTTGTCCCTTAAAGTAATATAAACAGCACTGCCATAACACACAAACATTTGCTATATATCATTCAAACTGAGTGTCCCATAAGTTTAGTCCTTTATGCAAGCTAGTAATGCCCCTTATAAGACTAGGATTACTGCTTACCCTTCCCCTCATGGGGATACTCTCAGCCTTTCTGAATTATCACAGTCTCTCCAGAAAAAATGACTGAACATACCTCATTGCTGTATAGCAAGAAACCGTTCCTCACACTGAAGTTTTCCTGTGCTCCTCAGCTTCTGTGGGAACAGCAGTGGACCTTAGTTACAAATGCTAAGATCATCATCCTCTAGGAAGAAATCTTCATCTATCTCCTGCCTGAGAGTAAATAGTACACACCGGTACCATTTTTTCTTGCTTGAAGAAAAATAAAAACTAACAGTTTATCACCTCTTTCACTTTACCCTTCCTGCTTAGAGCCGGCAAAGAGAATGACTCGGGGGTGGAGTTAAGGGGGAGCTATATAGACAGCTCTGCTGTGGGTGCTCTCTTTGCCACTTCCTGTTAGGAAGGATAATATCCCACAAGTAAGGATGAAACCGTGGACTCGGTACATCTTGCAAAAGAAATTTGACTGGTGTGCAAAGTTCATCAAAGGCTGCTCCTCTTCAAACGGACCAACGTTTATACCCCAACAGGTGGGCAGAGTAATCTATGAAGATGAGATAAAAGAGGGCTGAAATGGTGAAGTATGTCACAAAAGACATCAAGACAATAACCAAAGTGTATAGGCAATACTCACAAACACATTGCACTCAATAGTACAAATGAAGCAGGCTGAACTATCAGAGTCGTCCAGCTAACTCGCAATCCGGCTACAGCTTCCACTGCAGGAACCACCGTCTGGGAGGTACACAGCACCACTGAGGTATCTGTAGCCGTCCGGGAGGTATACAGCAATGCTGAGGTATCTGGAGCCGTCCGGGAGGTATACAGCAACGCTGAGGTATCTGGAGCCGTCCGGGAGGTATACAGCACCGCTGAGGTATCTGGGGCTCACAGAGTCAAACAGTGAGAGGAACCAAAATTCCACCCCCAGAATATGACCAGACGCTCACAGATAAAAAGTTATTTATTATTAATTCACAACGCGTTTCTTAGTACATGACTGTTTCTTCAGGTGATAACAAAAAAATATAAAACATGAGCTTAAATACCTGACAATCTCGGCGTGTTCACCAGATCACTGCGCATGTCTATAGGGCGCGCCTTCATTCAATAATATGATTGGATAAACCAACAGGCCATTAGGAAGTCGTCCAATTTGACCATACAAATGTATGTGAAGAATAGGCAATGATAGCCAATATTTAAATTAGCCATGTGTTTGTGGGGCCCGACTTTAGTCCAAAAAATACAAAATAATTACTCGGATCAGCCACTCTATGTAAACGATTGGTAAAAAATATTAGGTGAATCTCATTTGGTGAACAGGCCGTGAATGTCCCTAACTTAAGAATGCAAAAAATAATATTAATAATAAAGAACCTGAGTAAAAAACTCTAGTTCTTCCAATAAAATATGTATAACTAAAAATATATAAACAAATCTGACTCACTAACTAGTGAAATGTACATAATACATTATACATATAAAACAAAGAGCACATAGTGACACTGAGTGAACTCAGGCGAAACGCGTAGAGACATTTCTATGACCGTCTGCACCAACATTGTATCCACAGAAACTATTTGGAAGGCGTCTTATACCAGCTCAGTGTGGATTCTTGCAGTGGTCCTCAATTTGATTACATATATGCCTTATATGTTTTTATGTTTGTAAGTAGCCATTTGTCTTGTGCACTTACTGTTCAATAAATTGTATTTCACTTGAGTCAGGCTGCGCCTGTCCCATTCTTTCTATTTGCAGTTCCTCTTTGATGCGATCAACGGAAATCCATTACACGTCACAGGCAGCAACTGATCTCTCCCAAACCTGGAAGGAGGAACTCAGGACGCCGAGCCTAACAGCTTGAATCACTCCTCCTTCAGCTCAAAGGAGAAACACCGGCTTTTTCACCCCTACAACAGTTCCAGGACCGTAAGCGCCAAATCTTTGGCTCAGTTTGCCTAACCTTTTTCTATATAGCAGATCCTCTCTGTTTCTCGATTTGGCTTGTAAGAACCCCCTATTTATAAGATCAGAAGGATATCCTTTATCTAGATATCTTTATTTCATTACTTGTGATTGATCTACAAATGTATGGATATCATTACAGTTTCGTCTGAGTCTGCAGAATTGTTTATATGGGACATTCCTAATCCAAGGGGCATGGTGGTTACTTCTAAAATTTAAATAACTATTGGAATCCACCTCCTTAAAGAAAGTTTTAGTGACCACACTACCTTCCGCACTCCAGGACAAAATTAGATCTAAAAATTCAATGCTAGCCGAATCCATATTGGAGGCAAAAGAGATGCCCAAATTGTTAGAGTTTAGGTGTTCTACAAAGCCTTTAGCTTCCAAAGTAGAGCCGCTCCAAATAAAAATGAGATCATCTATATAACGGCCATAGAACACCAAGTTTGCCCCAAAGTCAGAGGAATAGATGTATTGTTCTTCGAACCATCCCATAAAGAGATTGGCAAAACTTGGGGCAAACTTGGTGCCCATGGCCGTCCCTTTAACTTGTTAAAAATATTGTTCCTGATAAACAACAAAAATATGTTATAAGACAAAAAGTATGGCTTCCAGTAGGCTGTCTCCAGTCATGCGAAATGCGTCAGGGTAATGGGATTTCGACACAGACGTATTGCTACATGTAAGTTTGTTTTTCAAGCTAAACGTTATTTGAAGCAGTCCATCATCACAAACCAGATATTTTGTATTGAGCATAGGGACATATATGAATAAGTTCCTGCACTGATCTGACAATCACTTTACACCATGTAGGGGTGCATGTAGAAATGTGCCCTAGCCTCTCTCTTTTATTCTATAGTAAAAGCTGGCAAAATAAATAATGAAATGCATAATTATACATTTTAGGCCACATTACGCATGGAGTGCAAGTGTTTGCGCCCGAGCGATAAGGGGTATACCGCAAGGGTTTGCGCTCGTCGGACTTACTGCTCATATTACAAGTTGAAAGTAAATGCGACCGCTTGAGCACAATTGTGGTTTATGCTAGAATGATTACCCGCGGCTTCAGAGATCTGGTTAACTGTTTTGCGAAACATAAAATTATCACAAAACACATTAAAAATACATTATAAAATACAGTTATACTTATAATAATACTATCTAATAAAAATTATTAAAAAAAAATATTGCACACAAAGTTATAAAGGCTCAAAGATGTGAGGTCTCGGGTGTTAGAAAAACAAACGCAGGCAAAGGGCTTTAACATTGAGATACATACATATATATGTCTAAAGATAGATATGTATGTAAATATGTCTGTATATGTGTACATATGTATTTATGTATTTATATGTGTATATATGTATTTATGGACATAAATACACATATAAACACATAAATACACACATATATATATATATATATATATATATATATATATATATATATATATATATACATATATATATATAAGTGCATTAGAGCCCTTTGCCATTAAAGGGACAGTATACACCAATTTTCATTTAACTGCATGTAATAGACA
Source organism: Bombina bombina (assembly GCF_027579735.1). NCBI lineage: Eukaryota > Metazoa > Chordata > Amphibia > Anura > Bombinatoridae > Bombina > Bombina bombina. The sequence continues at coordinate 862,935,311 of NC_069504.1, read as the reverse complement.
CTACTACAAAGAATAATATGCACAGATACTGATTTAAAAATCCAGTATAAAACCGTTTAAAACTTACTGAGAAGCTACCAGTTTAGCTCTGTTAAAAAAGGTTAGCTGGAACACCCACTGAAAGTGGTTTTATAGCAAAAAAGGAAAGACGCTAGCCCCCTCCCCCTTCCTCTGCGAATCAAAAGACTCTTTACACAAACAGGTACGATCTGGAGTAGGTATACATCAGTATTCTCCTAAAACTTTGGGGCTTGGTTAGGAGTCTGAAAATCAGCGCAATGTTATTTAAAAATAAGCAAAACCATAGATTTTTTTATTTTTTACAAAAAAAGCTGTATAGGCTATAAATGGATAAAACATTTCTGCAAAGAAAAATCTAGTGTATAATGTCCCTTTAAAAGTACAAGTAAAAGCATATTCTTGCAATATTCATATTTAATGAAGGTTTTAACTATGTATTTACAGCAAATATTTCCCATTCCAATGTTCTGCACATAGCAGAATATGTTCTTTGTATTTTTAAGGTTGAATCTTTTTTATTAGCATATTTTCAAACAAATAATTACATGTAACAGAAAGGAGATGATTGCTCTCTCCCTTACCACAAACGCTGTTCGTTATACATGTTCCAATATAATGATAATGAATTGTTCCATACAGATATAATATGCTTTATCTTCATATTTTCTCTTGGTATTCGAAAGAGTCTGTTTCCTTATCCAATGCGGGAGGCGAGGAAACCTCTGCACCCTGGTCTTGATAGAGTGATCTCTCTTTCCTTATTATCAAACAGGTATAGGTCAACCTTAGGCCATCTATCATATCTGTATCTAGTATGATGGCGGATTGTAGTCAATCAAACAGAATCAAAAGAAATAAAAATAATTGAAACAAAAATTTTGAGATACCAAGCTTTTCTAGGCCTCCATACCCAGTGTCAGGATTTTTTCCCTGTTTTGTTTGCCGTTTGCTGCTGGCAGCCATTTTACTCACCTCTCTTGCTGACTATGGTGCATTGTGGGGGTTGCTGCTCATTTCCTGCACTTTCTTTTATGGCCAGACTGGTGTGCATCATCCGTGTGAGACAGGATGCAGTCTCAGAATTGTGATGTCATCACTTATTATTTAAAGGGCCTCTGTTCAGTATGCTTTGCCTTTGTGTTGTCTGAGACCTGTTTGTGAGAGTTTGACTCCAGTGCTGTGGGCTATTTCATTGACAGTGCTTTTGAATCAAAGCACTCCATTCCTGTTTTGCCTCGGTCCGTTCCGCTTGCTATTGAGGCCATTGATGGCAGGCCCCTTCTGCCCGCACTCGTTACTCACAAAACTGCTCCGTTGTCCATGACTGTTGGGGCTCTCCATTTTGAATCGCTCCAGTTCCAGGTGATAAACTCTCCGCATTTTCCGGTTGTTCTGGGTTATCCCTGGCTCCAAAAGCACAATCCCAGTCTCAACTGGCGCAGGTCCGAAATTTTGTCGTGGTCCCCGCAATGTATTTCCACTTGTCTTCGGAAACCAGTTAAAGTCTTGTGCACTTCTTCCGTATCTCAATTGCCAGAGGAGTACCAAGAGTTCCTAGACGTTTTTGACAAGGTGTGTGCCGGTACGTTGCCTCCTCAATGGTCTTACGATTGTGCCATAGACCTGCAACCCGGAGCCATTCCTCCTCGGGGCTGGGTGTACCCTCTGTCTGTTGCAGAGAATTTTGCTATGGAGGAGTATGTTGCTGATGCTCTGTCGTGGGGGATCATCCGCAAATCCTGCTCTCCTGCAGGGGCTGGCTTCTTCTTTGTGAAGAAAAAGGGTGGCAAGCTGAGACCATGCATCGATTATAGGGGTCTTAATCGTCTTACTATTAAGAATGCTTACCCTATTCCGCTCATTACAGAACTCTTTGACCGCCTCAAGGGAGCTACGGTCTTTACTAAACTTGATTTGAGAGGAGCGTACAATCTCGTTAGGATTAAGGAGGGCCACGAATGGAAAACAGCATTTAACACCAGGAGCTGGCATTATGAGTATCTTGTAATGCCCTTTGGACTATGTAATGCTCCTGCTGTTTTTCAGGAATTTATTAATGATGTCCTACGAGATTTGTTGCAACATCCTCATACACTCACCCACACTTGAGGCTCATCGTTCTGATGTTACACGGGTTCTTCAGAGACTACGTGAGAACGGCCTGTTTGTAAACTCGAGAAATGTGAGTTCCATCAGACTCAAGTAACCTTCCTAGGTTGTTATCTCTGTTGCATGGTTCTCCATGGATCCTGACAAGTTATCTGCATTTCTACAGTGGCCTCGCCCAGTTGGTCTTCGGTCTATTCAACGTTTTTTGGGGTTCGCCAATTACTATAGAAAGTTTATTAAAAACTTTTCTTCCTTCGTCAAACCTATCACAGACATGACCCATAAAGAGAATGATCCACTCCATTGGTCACCTACTGCTCATCCTAACCCTGTCCTGCCTTTCGTTCTTGAGGTCGATGCACCTGAGACTGGAGTAGGTGCTCTCTTGTCTCAACGTCCAACGCCCAACGGTTCCTTGTCTAAGAAATTGTCTCCAGCGGTTTGCAATTATGAAATTGGCAACAGGGAATTACTGGCACTCAAGGAATGGAGGCATCTTCTCGAGGGTACTAGCGTGCCAGTGCTCATTCTTACTGACCACAAGAATTTAACTTATCTATCTGAACCAAAACGTTTGTCGCCCCGACAGGCCAGATGAGCGCTATTTTTGTCTCAGTTTAATTATGTGGTCTCCTACCTGCCTGATAGTAAGAATGTTAGGGCTGATGCCCTCTCTTGACAATTTTCACCTCTGTCCAAGGAGGAGTCTGTACTTACTCCTGTTATACCTCCTGACCATATTTTGGCTACCATACGTACTAATTTGACTTCTCCCTTGGGGGAGGAGATCCTGGCTGCACAAACCAATGTACCTCTTGAGAAACCTAGTGGTAAGTGTTTTGTTCCTGAGAATCTTCAAACTAAACTTTTGCACACTTACCACTATCCTAAAGCCACAGGTCACCCAGGCAAGAACCAAATGATTTGGTCTGTCACTCGACAATTCTGGTGGCCAGGTCTTCGTTCTGATATTGCTGCGTATTTTGCCTCCTGCTCAGTTTGTGCACAGAATAAGACTCCTCGACATCTTCCTGTGGGTCTTCTTCAACCTATTGCTAATGGTGAACGTTCTTGGACACATCTTTCCATGGACTTCATTGTCGAGCTCCCTGTTACCAATGGCAATACTGTTATCCTTATGGTGGTTGACCATTCTTCTAAAATGTCACATTGCATTCCCTTGATGAAGCTGCCAACCGCTCAGGAGCTTGCTTCCATTTTTGCCCGGGAGGTCTTCCGTTTACATGGGTTACCCAAGGAGATAGTGTCGGACCTGGGTAGCCAGTTTGTCTCTAGATTTTGGCGTTCCTTTTGTGCTCAAATGGGTATCCAGCTTTCCTTCTCCTCAGCATATCACCCTCAATCCAATGGGGCTGCAGAACAGTCTAATCAAGCTCTGGAACACTTCCTCCATTGCTATGTCTCACCACAATAATTGGTCTGAACTGTTACCTTGGGCAGAGTTTGCTAGTAATAGTGCTATTAATGCTTCCTCCAAGTTATCCCCGTTCATGGCGAATTATGAGTTTCAACCATCCTTGTTGCCTGATTCAATCATATCTCAGGGTATTCCGGCTTTGGAGGAACATCTCCGGCAACTCCGTTCCACATGGGTGCAGATTCAGGATTGCCTTCATCATTCTATGCAGCACCAAAAGTTCCAGGCTGATCGTAGGCGTCTGCCTGCACCTTCCTACCAGGTTGGTGAGAGAGTTTGGCTGTCCTCCCGCAACTTGAACCTTCGTGTACCTTCCAATAAATTGGCTCCCCGTTATGTTGGTCCTTTTCAAATACTCCGACGGGTTAGGCTCTTGACCTTCCTCCGGCTATGCGCATCTCCAATGTTATTCATGTCTCCCTCTTGAAACCATTCGTTTGTAATCAGTTTACCACTGTGTTGCCTCATCCCTGTCCTATCTTTGTTGACAACTATGAGGACTATGAGGTCAGCAGCATTATTGACTCTCCTATGTCCAGGGGCCGTGTACAGTATTTGGTTCACTGGAGGGGCTACTGTCCGGAGGAGCGTTCTTGGGTTCCCTCCTCTAATGTACATGCTTCTGCCCTCCTCCGTGCCTTCCATGCCCATTTCCCCAATAAGCCTTTTGTCCTCCCGCGGGGGAGGGGTCGTTGAGGGGAGGGTACTGTCAGGGTTTTTTTTCTGTTTTGTTTGCCATGTGCTGCTGGCAGCCATTTTACTCACCTCTCTTGCTGACTATGGTGCATTGTGGGGGATGCTGCTCATTTCCTGCACTTCCTTTTATGGCCAGACTGATGTGCATCATCCGTGTGAGACAGGATACAGTCTCAGAATTGTGATGTCATCACTTATTATTTAAAGGGCCTCTGTTCAGTATGCTTTGCCTTTGCATTGTCTCAGACCTGTTTGTGAGAGTTCCTGTGTATTACCTGGCTGCCTGACGTCCTTCCTGGTTCCTGATCCCTGGCTTGTTCATGACTCTGCTGTTTTCCTTGTTCCTGATTCCGCCTCGTCTGACTATTCGCTTTGGCTCCTGACTCAGCTCGGCACCCTGACACCCAGCTGATGGAACCTCTTTTTCCGTCCTCTTTGGCTAAGCTATCTAGGTGTCGACTCCTCCCTTTAAAATACAGTAATACCAGACCTTATCAAAGGTGTCACTTGTATCTAGTGTCTTAGCTGCTAATTCATACGTTCTGTAGGTTAAAGAAATTTTATTACTAACTTCTAACCAATTTGGTGCACCTACCTTCCAATATCTTGCTATACAGGAACATACCACTGTACATAAAATTGTAATAAATATGTTGATATGTTTGTTATATCGTCTTATTGGTTCATGTAGGAGAGTTTGGTGAATAGATAAATGAATACGTTCATCTAGTAACTCACTGAGTAAGGCCGATAGCCTGTTCCAAATGGGTCTGATCTGCTCACATTCCTACCACATGTGACAGTATGAACCTATATCCCCACATCCTCTGTAGCATGATCTATTGTTGGAGGAAGACATGTGTGATGTCTTTAAGGGTGTTAGATACCAACAAAATATGTTTTGTATGGTGTTTTCCCTCAAGCTAGCACTCTATGGTGTCATCCCATACTGTCTTATCTTTTGTTATGTGTAGGTCTGTCTCCCATTTCAGAATGACACTAGATTTTGTTTTGCTAGATAGGAATTGTATTGTGGTATACAGTATGGAGATAGTTTGTTTAGATTTGCTTGGGGATTTCAACATAGGTTCTAAAGAAATGGATTCTATATTTTGTGTCATTTTTATATATTGCTGGATAATTGTGGTAAGTTGGAGGTATTGATACCAATGTAATTTCAGGGGATTTAACACGATCTGAATCTGATTAATAGTCATTGTTTTCCTATTGTCTAGTACATCCGCCACTCTATATAACCCCTTATTTGCACATTTATCAACTGTATTTTGGTAATCTCTAGGGAATGTATATCTTAGGGGTGTTGTAAGTGAGTATTGTGGTACTAGACCAAGTGCGTTTGGTGAATTCTGAGACAGGGGAATGATAATGTTTGTTGTCTCTTTCCTTGTGCAACCCCTCCCATAACATCTCATCTGAATGAGAGGAACCGTACAGCCTGACCTCTAGTTTTGTCCAAATTACTTCATCTGACTATCTCCCAAGCAGTACCGTTTGTGCTAGTCTTGCTGCTTTATAGTACTCCATCAGGTTGGGGGCTCCCCCCCTCCCCAAGCTTTTGTGCCTGGTAATAATAGAGGCAGGTATTCTTGCCATTAGTTTCCCCCTAATGAAAGTCACTAATTCTTTCTGCAAGGTCTCCAGATCGTGTTCTGGGACTTTGATGGGGAGAGCCCTAAACAAGTGTAGTAAACGTGCTAATATATTAATTTTGACTGATGAAATTCTACCTAACCATGAAAATGTAAAGGTCCTCCATTTATTTAAATCTTTCCTAATTTCCTTGTAGATGGGTAGATAGTTATATTTATATAGTTGGTTGTATCTTGTTGTAAGATGGATTCCAAGGTATTTAAGTGAGTTTTTGGCCCATTTAAAGTCAAAATTTGTTTCTGTCACTTTCTTAGTGTGCGGAAGCATAGACAATGTTAGTGCCTCGCACTTCTCGTGGTTAACCTTATAGCCTGAAATATCAGAGAATTGGGCTAGTAAATTATATAGATTGGGTAATGAGATTAAGGGTTTAGTCAGGGTTAATAGGATATCATCAGCGAATTTGTATTCCTGATCTGATATTTTTTCCCCAGTAATATCTGGGCAGGTTCTAATTCTGGCCACCAGGGGTTCAATACATAGGGCAAATATTAAAGGGGAAAGGGGGCACCCCTGCCTTGTTCCATTCAGTATGGGGAAAAGTCTAGATTTGTATCCTGCTGCCAAAACCTGGGCTGAGGGCGATGAGTATATCATTTGTATTGCTTTAACAAATGATCCCTCAAAGCCCATACAAGCCAAGACCTCCTTCATATAGTCCCAGTCTATCCTATCAAATGTCTTCTCTGCGTCCAGTGAAAGAAGCAGAGAAGGCATCCGTGTCGCCCCCAAGTAATCTATTACATTTATCATTCATCTGATATTAACTGGGGCCTCCCTATATCTAATAAAGCCCATCTGATCTGGGTGTATCAATGAGGGGAGCATAGGTTTCAATCTATTGGCCAGAATTTTTGTTAAAATCTTTAGGTCCTGATTTATAAGGGAAATGGGATGGTAATTGGAGCATAATTTGGAGTCTTTCCCTGGTTTTGGAATCCCCACATTTTTTGCATGAAGTAACTCAGGGGGGATCATTTTGCCATCTAGGATATAGTTACAGAGCTCTGTGATATATTTTTAAGATCTTTGATAGCTGCTCTGACTCCAAATTTGTTATTGGGGCATTCAAAGTTTATCTTCTTCAGAGATGTTTTTTAGATTGGCTTCTTGAAGGAAAGCTTTAGTCTTTAAGTTTAACGTTGGGGATGGTGTTACTTTCATCCCGTCATACAAGACTCCATAGAAGTCTGCAAACGCATCTACTATCTGTTGAGGGTGGGTAGTTAATTTGCTGTTTGGAAGTAGAATGGATGGGATGCTTAAGGCTTGTTACGTTCTCTTAATTTATGGGCTAAGTATCTGTCTGGTTTATTTGCAAAGATATAGTATTGTGTCTTTAATTTTTGTATAGCTCTGACAGATTGGGTGTTCAATTGGGTCGCTAAAGAAGTTTGTTTAGTTTCTAAGGTTGCAAGGACACTAGGTCTATGGGTGAGTTTATGCAGGGTTTCTAATTTCTCTATTCCTAGATGAAGTTGATCTATGTGTGATTTGTATTGTTTTATTTGAAACGCTTTGCTCTGAATCAATACTCCCCTAATGTATGCTTTATGAGCGGCCCACAGAAAAATTGGGTTAGTGGTAGATCCTCTATTTTTATTCCAGAATTCATCCAATGATTTAGTGACTTTGTTTATTTTGAATGGGTCTTTGAGATATGAGGAATCAAAAGTCCACATTCTGGTCCTCTGCCTGTCTATTACTCCTCATTTTTTCTTTTCTGTGGTTGCATGGAAATGTTGGGTAAAAGTCCTATACCAGTATTTGGGAATCATTGATTTAGTAAAGTGGGTTTCTTGGAGGAAAACCATATTGGCCCCTAATCTTTGATATTGTTTTATTGCTGTACGTCGTTTTACATCTGTATTCAACCCCCTAGCGTTATACGATATAAGGTGTATTTGAGGGGTCATGAGAGTAGATTAGAGGAGGTCTGAACTATGTTGGGGTGACATGTCTGTTTTGTGAGAGTCACTAACCTGGAACCAGTGGGTACTTTTCAGAAAAAACATTGTATGCCTTGAGTATTGTAATCTGAGGAAATGCTCTCGGTATCTCTGAAAAAACTGAAATAAAAAAAGTAAATAAATAATAATAACAACATCAACAAACTTAGACATTTTAACCAATAACAGTCCCCATAATGTGGGGACACAAATATTAGCTTATGTTGCATCCACTTAGTGGAAGCACAAACTGCTCATATGTATAGTAACTTGTATAAGATTTTAAAATCAGTACTATCTAAGAGTTTCAATAATCCGGCAACCTAAAGTTTAATACATTTTTCCGGTTAGCTAAAGGGCACACCTCTCTCTTCTTTGTATTTTTAAATAAATATTCCTATATATATATATATATATATATATATATATGTATATATCTATACTTATATATAATCATGTATATATATATGTATATATATATACTGTATATATAGGTATAAATATATATTGTACCAAAATACCATCATATATATGTAGAAATATATCTTTTTGAATAAATAGAACATATTCTACTATGTGCAGAACACTGGAATGTGAAATATTCATATTTTCATGTTGGGTTAGTGCAAATGAGAATATGCGATCAGGTTTGCGTGAGAGTGAGGTGTTAGGTTTTTCCACTTTTTTTTCTCCATTGACTTCTATGGGGGGAATATGTGAACGTGCACACGATATTCTAATTTCAGAGGAGGGATGTATTTGGAGTATTGGAAGTGACATATATTTCCTCAGAGGGGATTTAGTCAAAAGCCTTGCCATGAGGGTCGCAGGGACTTGTCCTTTGCCTCTGCCTGTTGGCTTGTCGATATACTCCTATTCCAGTTCCTTTGCTGTTATGTTTCAGCACTGGTCTTGGCTTCCTATTGGTTTCCTCCAGTAGCAGATTGCTTTTGTGTAAGTACTATAGTTTTATTCACTTGGCACTCTATAAGCTGTTTAGGTTATCACTATATATATTGTTGTATATGTACATAGCCTTGGGACAGTTATATGTATATTGTTATTTGAGATCTTCCCCTTTAATATAATACGTTTATTTTTTCTCTGCATAATTTATTCATGCACATTCTTATTTTTGAAACTTCAGCATTTTCAAGTGCGTATTTTGAATCACGCTAGTTTAAGCAGCCATACATTTTTTTTACACACGCTGAATTTCAGGTCTATGTGCGTCAGCGTGTTTCGGTGTGATAGTGTGCATACTTTTTGCCACCCTTTTCTATTATATATGATGTTAGTTTGATGCACGGCTCACTTTACAAGTGTTCTGTCTGGATGCAAGATGTACTTGTCTTGTATTTGTAATGTATCAAATTGTAAGTTTTTAAGAGTTTATTTCAGAGGTGGTAAGTGTTTCCCTTTCTTCAAGAGCTCTTTTAATGGGGATATTATCATTTAACTTTATGGTTATTGCATTTAACTGTATTATTAGTTTTCTGCACTTATGGAGCCTTGTAATTCTGTTCCTAAATCTGCCTTCGAAGCTGGGTCATTTAAACATTTTCCTATCAGTGTTAAATGTTTATATTGTTATATGCTTGGGTATTTCCTTCAACAATCTAATGTAATAAATGTATTAATGTTTTAATGCATTCTGACCACTTCTACTAATGTTCTTGCTTCAAATGGTATTATTGCTCCTTCTGTTTGTTCCTTATAGGAGGAATCTACTACAGGTATACCTCACTTTACAGCGCTTCGCTAATACAGCGCTTTGAGGAGCTGAAGTTCAACCTCAAGGATTTTGAAACAGTGCTGTAATCTTTGTGAGATGGCGAGAAAAGTGACTGGAACCATTTTGTTATGCGCAGTTCACTCTGTTTACAGCATTACAGTGCAATCTGTGTCTCAGTGCTATAATCTGTAACATTTTACTACAGTAATTGTCACTATTTTACAGGTACAGTATTTATTGAATACTAATTGAATACTGTGGTGAGCTAGTGTTAAACTAAACATAGCACTATTGTACCCCTAACATATGTTATTTCAAGTTTTTAAACGCACTGGCAAGTGAAAAGAAAGCTAAAACTGCCTTGTTTCACTTTAAGGCAGTTTTCCGGTCCCTAACCCGCTGTATAAGAGGGGTATACCTGTACTTTATCCCCTGGAATTAAGACGTTCATTTGAAACAACAGTGCTGAAATGTTGGTGGCCATGCCTCTTTCAACTAAGTATAAAAGGTCACTTTACCTTCTGCTGTGTCCTCAGAGGGGTGGTTTTCTGTTGATCAAGTCTTCCTCTGATCATTTAACTTTAATCCTATGCAAGATAGTTCTTCCTTTATTGTCCCTTTAGATAGGAAGTTAAAACCCTTTCTTAGGAGAGCTTATTTGCAAGCAAGTTATATTTTCACTTTAGTAAAATCTATTGCTGATGTGGCTGCTGCTTGATCTTTTGGATATATAGTCTTTATGGTCAGTTTTCTTATGATTCTGTCAATGAAGACTTTTTAAAATCTTTTAATGTTGTTAAAATGTGTTGTTTTGTGATTTCTTTTTTATATCATTCATTAATGCTAGAGTATGTCTTTAGCTGTTCTTTCTATATGAACATTAACCCTTTGGCTGCTAAGCCATTTCCCACCTGGGTGCTAATGGATTTTTTTTTTACTTTTTTTAAATATATTTGTTTTTTACTTTTTTTCAGATGATTTTTTTGGACGATTACCTTTCCAACGGTGGGTCTTAGGGGCCTGTAGCTGCTTAGATGTTTGAAATACAGGTTTCTAAGCAGCATGCCCCCATTTCCCTATATTGTCAATTGTTAATTTTAAATAAAGTTGTGCTGTGACATCATCACGTCATTACTCGTGACGTCACCATGCAAATCATGAAGCCCCTGTGATGCCTCTCACTATTCAGGCCAGATCACCGGGGTGGGAGTCCCCAGATTGCCCTCAAGGTGGGTGAGTGCTAGTGACTGGGACAATTTGCGATGGCTCAGAGCCATCGTTAGCACTCAAAAGGTTAAGGGGCCTATTTATCTAGCCGCCAACTGCAAATACGCTGGAATTTTGTGACGTAACATACGATCCGCCTGTCTCAGTCCAACACAGATCGATGCTTACGTCACTACAGATGTTCCAAATGCAAATTCGGCACTATCTGTCTACTTTTGTTAGTTAACAAATTCCTAGCAGGTACGCTCGCCACTTTTCCGGCCCAGCGTACCTGGTTTTCAATCCGCCGCCCTGGAGGCGGCGGATGCCATAGGAATCAATGGGAGTCTGAAAGCAGCGAAAGCTTAACACCCTAACATAACCCCTGAGTCTAAACACCCCTGCACTGCCGCCCCCTGCACTGCCGCCACCTACATTATATTTATTAACCCCTAATCTGCCGCCCCCTACCCCGCCGTAACCTGCATTATGTTATTAACCCCTAATTTGCTGACCCCTACACTGCCGCCACCCACATTATGTTATTAATCCCTAATCTGCCGCCCGACATCGCCGCCACCTACATTATACTTATTAACCCCTAATCTGCCACCCCGCCACCTACATTATACTTATTAACCCCTAATCTGCCGCCCCCGACACTGCCGCCACCTACATAAAGTTATTAACCCCTATCCCGCCGCTCCCTGAGCCTACCGCAACTAAATAGTTATTAACCCTAAACTGCCAGCCCCCCACATTGCCATAAACTAAATTAACCTATTAACCCCTAAACCTAACAACTCGCTAACTTTATATGAAATATTAACTCATCCCTATCTTATAATAAATTTAAACTTACCTTTAAAATTAAATTAAACTATATTAAATTAATAATTAATCTACCCTAACTATTATAATAAAATTCCATTAAACTATATTAAATTAATAATTAACCTACCCTAACTATTATAATAAAATTCCATTAAACTATATTAAATTAATAATTAACCTACCTTAACTTTTATAATAAAATTACATTAAACTATATTAAATTAATAATTAATCTAACCTAACTTTTATACTAAAATTATATTAAACTACAAATTAAATTAACTATTTTAAATATTTAAACACCTAACCCTACTCAAATAATTTAAATCTACACTAAAAAATTACTAAGTTACAAAAAACTAACAACTAAGTTACAAAAAATAACAAACACTAAGTTACACAAAAAAATAAACACTAAGTTACAAAAAATAAAAAATAAATTATCAAAAATTAAATACTAATTACACCTAATCTAAGGGCCCTATGAAAATAAAAAAGCCCACCTAAAATAAAAAAAACCTAACCTACAATAAACTACAAATAGCCCTTAAAAGGGCCTTTTGCGGGGCATTGCACCAAAGAAATCAGCTCTTTTACCTGTAAATAAAAAATACAAATACCCCCCCAACAGTAAAACCCACCACTCACAGAACCAAACCCCCAAATAAAAACCTAACTAAAAAAACCTAAGCTCCCCATTGCCCTGAAAAGGGCATTTGGATGGGCATTGCCCTTAAAAGGGCATTTAGCTCTATTACAGCCCAAACCCTAATCTAAAACTAAAACCCACCCAATACACCCTTAAAAAATCCTAACACTAACCCCTGAAGATTGACTTACAGTTTTGAAAATCCGACATCCATCCTCCAAGAAGCCGGCAGAAGTCTTCATCCAAGCGGCCAAAGTCTTCATCCAAGCCTGCAGAAGTCTTCAACCAGACGGCATCTTCTATCTTCATCCATCCGGCGCGGAACGGCTCCATCTTCAAGACATCTGACGTGGAGCATCTTCTTCTTACAACGTCTTCTTCGGAATGAAGGTTCCTTTAAATGACGTCATCCAAGATGGCGTCCCTTAGATTCCGATTGACTGATAGAATTCTATCAGCCAATCGGAATTAAGGTTGAAAAATTCTATTGGCTGTTGCAATCAGCCAATAGGATTGAACTTTCATCCTATTGGCTGATTGAATTCAATTTGCCAGTGATGCAGGGACTATACTCAGAGGACATTCCAGAACGAGTCTGTTTCTGTTTTGGTGGCTGAACTATTAGATCTTTATGCAGGGCGTTTCTTTAGTTCATCCTCCTACAGATTCAAGTTTTTCAGGATGGGGGTTCGCCTGGGGGTCTCAGAAGGCACAAGGTGTTTGGTATCCTCAGGAGGTGTTTTAGAACTCAATATTCAGAGCTCTTCAGGGTTGGCCTCTTTTGACAAGGAAATTTTTTCTCTGTTTTCAGTTAGACAATGTTTCATCTGTATTTTGTGCCAATCATCAGAGGGAACTTACAGTTCCCTAGTTATGCAGATAGAATTTTGAATGCTTTCCTGGGCAGAAGTTTATTGCCGTCTGATTTCTGCTGTTCATATTCAGGACTGGACAACTGGGAAGCAGTTTTCTCAGTCGTCAGTCATTCCGTCTGGAAGAGTGGTCTCCTCATCTGGTTATGTTCAATCAGATAACATATCTTTGGGGTCACCCAGAGATAGTTCTGATGGCTTCTTGCTTGGATCTCAAATTTCCTAGGTACTATGTAGGTCCAGGGATCTTTGAACTGTGTTTGTAGATGCTCTGGTAGTTCAGTGTTCATTTTGGCTAGTTTATATTTTTTTTCTCCTCTAGTCTTTTTTCCCAGGGTGATTGCCAAGATCTGGCAGAAAGAGCTTTGGTGATTCTGATTTCTCCAGCTTGTTCCTGCATAATTTGGTATGCAGACCTGGTTCTGATGTCCAGTTTCTCTCCTCAGCTGCTTCTTTTGCATCCAGACCTTCTATTTCAAGGTCTGTTTTTTTCATCCAGATTCTAGATCTCTCAGCTTGATGGTATGGTGATATAATCAGAAACCCTCTCTGTCTTTTAACTGTCCTTTCAGTTACTGAGTTACTTATTCAGACTTGTAGGTCTGTATCTAGGGGAATTTTTATTTAAAGGCCTGGAAGGCCTTTATTTACTTGCATTCTTTTTCCTAGAATTCTTCCTGGATGGTTTGGATAAGAGTTTGTCTGCCAGTTTTTTTAAAGGTCAGTTTTCTGCCTCTTTTAGTTATGTTCCATAAGAAGATTGCTAATCTTCTTGACATTCTTGTTTTAGTTCAAGCCTTGCCTAGAATTAAGCCTATTATTGTCCATTTTTTGCTCCTTGGAACCTTAATTTGTTTTTGAAGATTTTGCAGGTTTCTCCTTTTGAGCCTATGCACCATATGTATCTTTTAGCTATTTGATCTGCTAGAAGAGTTTACTACTTTTTCTTGTGTTCCTCTTTATATTATTTTTCTTCAAGATAAGGTTGTGTTTTCTGACAATATAAATTGGAACATTGTTATTCCTTCTTAATGGGGCCTATCTATCAAGCTCCGAAAGTTCAATCCGTTTGACTGATCCAATCAGCCATTTGGATTGAGCTTGCATTCTATTGGCTGTTCCAATCAGCCAATAGAATGCAAGCTCAATACGATTGGCTGATTGTATCAGCCAATCGGATTGAATTGCAATCTAAAGGTGGATGTTCCGCGTCGGCGGTCTGAAGATGGAGCCGGAAGAAAGAAGACAGAAGATGCTGCTTGGAGGAAGACATCGCCCGGATAAAGGACCTCTTCTTTGCCGCTTGGATCAAGACTTTGCCCGGATGGAGGACCACATCACCCGGATTGGATGAAGAATTTGGCTCGGCTGGGTGAAGACGATAATTAGTTTAAACTTCTTGTAATTCTTTTTTATTTTCTGTAATTTAGTGTTTGTTTGTTTTTTGTACTATAGATTAGTTTATTTAATTTAATTTTAGGTAATTGTAGGTAATTTATTTAATTAATTTAATAATAGTGTAGTGTTAGGTTTAATTGTAACTTAGGTTAGGATTTATTTTACAGGTAATTTTGTAAGTATTTTAACTAGGTAGCTATTAAATAGTTATAAACTATTTAATAACTATTGTACCTAGTTAAAATAAATACAAAGTTGCCTGTAAAATAAAAATAAATCCTAAAATAGCTACAATATAATTATTAGTTATATTGTAGCTATATTAGGGTTTATTTTACAGGTAAGTATTTAGTTTTAAATAGGAATAATGTAGTTAACAATAGTAAGTTTGATTTAGATTTATTAAAATAATATTTAAGTTAGGGGGGTGTTAGTGTTAGACGTAGGTTTAGGGGTTAATAAGTTTAATATAGGTGGCGGCGAGGTCCGTGAGCGGCGGTTTAGGGGTTAAACATTTAATTTAGTTGCGGCGGGGTCCAGGAGCGGCGGTTTAGGGGTTAAACATTTCATTTAGTTGTGGCGGTTTAGGGGTTAATGAGTTTAATGTAGGTTGCGGCGGTGTAGTGAGGGGCAGGATAGGGGTTAATAACTTTAATGTAGGCGCCGGCGGGGTCCATGGGCGGCGGTTTAGGGGTTAAACAATTTATTTAGTTGTGGCGGGGTCCGGGATCTGCAGGATAGGGGTTAATAAGTTTATGTAGGTGGCGGCGGTATAGGGGGCGGCAGATTAGGGGTTAATATGTATAATGTAGGTGGCGGCGGGGTCCGGGAGCGGTGGTTTAGGGGGTAATACATTTATTTAGTTGTGGCAGTGTAGGGGGGGCAGATTAGGGGTGTTTAGACTCGGGGTACATGTTAGGGTGTTAGGTGCAGACGTTTCCCATAGGAATCAATGGGATATCGGGCAGCAGCAAACATGAGCTTTCGCTATGGTCAGACTCCCATTGATTCCTATGGGATCCGCCACCTCCAGGGTGGCGGATTGAAATCCAGGTACGCTGGCCCGGAATAGTGGCGAGCGTACCTGGTAGTAGTTTGATAACTACCAAAAGTAGTCAGATTGTGCCGAACTTGCGTTCGGAACATCTGTAGTGACGTAAGAATCGATCTGTGTCGGACTGAGTCCGGCGGATCGAAGCTTACGTCACTAGATTCTACTTTTGCCGGGCAGTAGGGGTTGATAACTAAGGCGAATCAGCCTCGCCACAAATACACTGCGGAATTCCAGCGTATTTGCAGTTGATGGCTTGATAACTAGAGGCCTTTGTCTGCATTTCCACCTTCTAATAAACGTAAAAGGTCTTTTAAAACTTCTCATTTAGTTGATGAAATTTCAAATGACCAACAACATAATAATTTATCCTCTTCTGATGAGGATCTATCTGATACAGAAAATCCTTCCTCAGATATTGACACTGACAAATCTACTTATTTATT
The DNA here is from genome assembly GCF_027579735.1 of Bombina bombina. Taxonomy (NCBI): domain Eukaryota; kingdom Metazoa; phylum Chordata; class Amphibia; order Anura; family Bombinatoridae; genus Bombina; species Bombina bombina. The sequence continues at coordinate 862,919,236 of NC_069504.1, read as the reverse complement.
TAAAATAGAGTATATGCGTTCTTTATTAAAAAAAAAGTGTTAATTACTTCGGATATTGAGGTAACCAGTCCTCTTGATGGTCAGTCTAATAAACGTTTAAATGCTGTTTTTAAACCTCCTGTGGTTTCTCCAGGGGTTTTTCCTATTCCTGAGGCTATTTCTGATATGATTTCTAAGGAATGGAATAAGCCAGGTACTTATTTTATTCCTTCTTCTTGCTAAACGTACCACTATTCCTATGGAAGATAGTACTTAATTTAAGGATCCTTTAGATAGGAAGCTTGAATCTTATCTAAGGAAGGCCTATTTATATTCAGGTCATCTTCCCAGACCTGTAATTTCTTTGGCTGATGTTGCGGCTGCATCAACTTTCTGGTTGGAGAATTTAGCGCACCAAGAATTGGATTCTGACTTATCTAGCATTATTCGCTTACTGCAATATGCTAATCATTTTATTTGTGATGCCATTTTTGATATTATCAAAATTGATGTTAGATCCATGTCTTTAGCTATATTAGCTAGAAGAGTTTTGTGGCTTAAATCTTGGAATGCTGATATGACATCTAAATCTAGATTACTATCTCTTTCTTTCCAAGGTAATAATTTATTTGGTTCTCAGTTGGATTCAATTATGTCAACTGTCACTGGGGGAAAGGGAGTTTTTCTGCCTCAGGATAAAAAACCTAAGGGTAAATGTAAGGCTTCTAACCGTTTTCGTTCCTGTCGTCGGAATAAGGAACAAAAACTCAATCCTCCCCCCAAGGAATCTGCTTCCAATTGGAAGCCTTCCTCAAATTGGAACAAATCCAAGCCATTTAGGAAACCTAAGTCAGCCCCTAAGTCCGCATGAAGGTGCGGCCCTCATTCCAGCTCAGCTGGTAGGGGGCAGATTAAGGTTTTTCAAGGATATTTGGATAAATTCTGTCCAAAATCAATGGATTCAGAGGATTGTCTCTCAAGGATATCGAATAGGATTCAGAGTAAGACCTCCTGTGAGAAGATTTTTTATCTCACGTATCCTAGCAAATCCAGTAAAAGCTCAGGCTTTTCTGAAGTGTGTTTCAGACCTGGAGACTTCAGGGGTAATCATGCCAGTTCCTTTTCAGGAACAAGGTTTGGGGTTTTATTCAAATCTATTCATTGTCCCAAAAAAGGAAAATTTATTCAGACCAGTTCTGGATCTGAAAATTTTGAATCATTATGTAAGAGTACCAACTTTCAAGATGGTGACTATAAGGACTATTCTGCCTTTTGTTCAGCGAGGACATTATATGTCCACAATAGACTTGCAGGATGCATACCTTCATATTCCGATTCGTCCAGAACATTATCAGTTTCTGAGATTCTCTTTTCTAAACAAGCATTACCAATTTGTTGCTCTTCCATTTGGCATAGCAACAGCTCCAAGAATCTTTTCAAAGGTTCTGGGTGCCCTACTCTCTGTAATCAGAGAACAGGGTATTGCAGTGTTTCCTTATTTGGACGATATCTTGGTACTAGCTCAGTCTTTACCTACTGCAGAATCTCACACGAATCAACTAGTGTTGTTTCTTCGGAAACATGTTTGTAGGATCAATTTACCAAAAAGTTTCTTGAATCCTCAGACAAGGGTCACCTTTTTAGGTTTCCAGATAGATTCAGTGTCCATGACTCTGTCTCTAACAGACAAGAGATGTTTAAAATTGGTTGCAGCCTGCCGGCACCTTCAGTCTCAGTCATTTCCTTCAGTGGCTATGTGCATGGAGGTTTTAGGTCTCATGACCGCAGCATCGGACACGATCCCCTTTGCTCGTTTTCACATGAGACCTCTTCAGTTTTGTATGCTGAACCAATTGTGCAGGGATTATACAAATATATCACAATTAATATCCTTAAATCCCAATGTACGACACTCTCTGACGTGGTGGATAGATCACCATTGTTTAGTTCAAGGGGCTTCTTTTGTTCGGCCAACCTGGACTGTGATCACAACAGATGCGAGTCTTTCAGGTTGGTGAGCTGTTTGGGGATCTCTGACAGCACAAGGGGTTTGGAAATCTCAAGAGGCGAGATTACCAATAAATATTTTAGAATATTTTAGAAATTCTCAGAGCTCTTCAGTTTTGGCCTCTGTTAAAGAGAGAACCGTTCATTTGTTGTCAGACAGACAATATCACAACAGTGGCATATGTCAATCATCATGGTGGGACTCACAGTCCCCAAGCTATGAAAGAAGTATCTCAGATACTTGTTTGGGGTGGAATCCAGCTCCTGTCTAATCTCTGTGGTGCATATCCCAGGTGTAGACAATTGGGAGGTGGATTATCTCAGCCGCCAGACTTTACATCCAGGGGAGTGGTCTCTCCATCCAGATGTGTTTTCTCAGATTGTTCAGATGTGGGGTCTTCCAGAGATAGATCTCATAGCCTCTCATCTAAACAAGAAACTTCCCAGATACCTGTCCAGGTCCAGGGATGTTCAGGCGGAAGCAGTGGATGCGCTGACACTTCCTTGGTGTTATCATCCTGCTTACATTTTCCCGCCTCTAGTTCTCCTTCCAAGAGTAATCTCCAAAATCATCATGGAACAATCATTTGTGTTGCTGGTGGCTCCAGCATGGCCACACAGGTTTTGGTATGCGGATCTGGTTTGGATGTCCAGTTGCCTGCCTTGGCCACTTCCGTTACGGCTAGACCTACTATCTCAAAGTCCGTTTTTCCATCAGGATCTCAAATCATTAATTTTGAAGGTATGGAAATTTAATGCTTAGTATTAAGTCATAGAGGTTTCTCTGACACAGTGATCAATACTATGTTACAAGCTCGTAAATCTGTCTCTAGAAAGATTTATTATAGAGTTTGGAAGACTTACATTTCATGATGTTCTTCTCATAAATTCTTTTGGCATTCTTCTAGAATTCCTAGAATTTTACAGTTTCTTCAGGATGGTTTGGATAAAGGTTTGTCCGCAAGTTCCTTGAAAGGACAAATCTCCGCTCTTTCTGTTTTATTTCACAGAAAGATTGCTATACTTCCTGATATACACTGTTTTGTACAGGCTTTAGTTCGTATTAAGCCTGTCATTAAATCAATTTCTCCTCCTTGGAGTCTTAATTTGGTTCTGAAGGCTTTACAGGCTCCTCCATTTGAACCTATACATTCTTTGGACATTAAACTACTTTCTTGGAATGTGTTGTTCCTTTTGGCCATCTCTTCTGCTAGAAGAGTTTCTGAGCTATCCGCTCTTTCTTGTGAGTCTCCTTTTCTGATTTTTCATCAGGATAAGGCAGTTTTGCAGACTTCTTTTCAATTTTTACCTAAGGTTGTGAATTCTAACAACATTAGTAGAGAAATTGTTGTCCCTTCCTTATGTCCTAATCCTAAGAATTCTTTGGAAAGATCCTTACATTCTTTGGATGTGGTAAGAGAATTGAAATATTATGTGGAAGCTACTAAAGATTTCAGGAAGACTTCCAGTCTATTTGTTTTATTTTCTGGTCCTAAGAAAGGTCAGAAGGCTTCTGCTATTTCCTTGGCTTCTTGGTTGAAACTTTTGATTCATCAAGCTTATTTGGAGTCGGGTCAGGCCCCGCCTCAGAGAATTACAGCTCATTCTACTAGATCAGTCTCCACTTCGTGGGCTTTTAAGAATGAAGCTTCAATTGATCAGATTTGCAAAGCGGCAACTTGGTCCTCTTTGCATAGATTTACTAAATTCTACCGTTTTGATGCATTTGCTTCTTCGGAAGCAGTTTTTGGTAGAAAAGTTTTTCAGGCAGCTGTTTCAGTTTGATTCATCTGCTTTTGATTTAAGTTTTTTTCTTTCAATTATGAAAATAAACTTATTTTTTGGGTTGTGGATTAATTATTTTCAGCAGAAAATGGCTGTTTTTATTTTATACCCTCCCTCTCTAGTGACTCTTGAGTGGAGATCCACATCTTGGGTATTGCTATCCCATACGTCACTAGCTCATGGACTCTTGCCAATTACATGAAAGAAAACATAATTTATGTAATAACTTACCTGATAAATTCATTTCTTTCATATTAGCAAGAGTCCATGAGGCCCACCCCTTTTTTGTGGTGGTTATGATTTTTTTGTATAAAGCACAATTATTTCCAAATTTCTTTTGTTGATGCTTTCTACTCCTTTCTTTATCACCCCACTGATTGGCTATTCGTTAAACTGAATTGTGGGTGTGGTGAGGGGTGTATTTATAGGCATTTTGAGGTTTGGGAAACTTTGCCCCTCCTGGTAGGATTGTATATCTCATATGTCACTAGCTCATGGACTCTTGCCAATATGAAAGAAATGAATTTATCAGGTAAGTTCTTACATAAATTATGTTTTTGCCTGTTGGTTATTTTTAATTACCTTTTTAAAGCTATTTTGAGTTGTGGATTTAGTGTCTTAGTGAAAAAATATGTTTCTTTAGATCCCACCCTGTATGTTATAACTCGTGGACACAGATTCAGTATTAGTTCCCAGGAGGAATGGATTGTGGACTCTCATCACCTGTATGAAAGAAAACATAATGTATGCCTACCTTTAAAATTAATTTCTATCATGATGGTGAGAATCCACGAGACCCCACCCTGTATTTTTCTGGGTTGTTTTTTTTTCTTTTTTGCACACCTCTTTTTTCCCTGTTCCTATTTTGTTTGTTCTTATTACTTTTCTTTCCTCTTTGTGCTTGGCTAAACTTTAGACTGACGTACTGGTGAGGTGGGAGTTTTTTTTTTCTTTCATGCAATTAGCAAGAGTCCATGAGCTAGTGACGTATGGGATATACATTCCTACCAGGAGGGGCAAAGTTTCCCAAACCTCAAAATGCCTATAAATACACCCCTCACCACACCCACAAATCAGTTTTTACAAACTTTGCCTCCTATGGAGGTGGTGAAGTAAGTTTGTGCTAGATTCTACGTTGATATGCGCTCCGCAGCAGGTTGGAGCCCGGTTTTCCTCTCAGCGTGCAGTGAATGTCAGAGGGATGTGAGGAGAGTATTGCCTATTTGAATGCAATGATCTCCTTCTACGGGGTCTATTTCATAGGTTCTCTGTTATCGGTCGTAGAGATTCATCTCTTACCTCCCTTTTCAGATCGACGATATACTCTTATATATATACCATTACCTCTGCTGATTTTCGTTTCAGTACTGGTTTGGCTTTCTACAACATGTAGATGAGTGTCCTGGGGTAAGTAAGTCTTATTTTCTGTGACACTCTAAGCTATGGTTGGGCACTTTTTTAATAAAGTTCTAAATATATGTATTCAAACATTTATTTGCCTTGACTCAGGATGTTCAACATTCCTTATTTTCAGACAGTCAGTTTCATATTTGGGATAATGCATTTGAATCAATCATTTTTTCTTACCTTAAAAATTTGACTTTTCCCCTGTGGGCTGTTAGGCTCGCGGGGGCTGAAAATGCTTCATTTTATTGCGTCATTCTTGGCGCGGACTTTTTTGGCGCAAACATTTTTTCTATTTCCGGCGTCATACGTGTCGCCGGAAGTTGCGTCATTTTTTTGACGTTTTTTTGCGTCAAAAGTGTCGGCGTTCTGGATGTGGCGTCATTTTTGGCGCCAAAAGCATTTAGGCGCCAAATAATGTGGGCGTCTTATTTGGCGCTAAAAAAATATGGGCGTCACTTTTGTCTCCACATTATTTAAGTCTCATTATTTATTGCTTCTGGTTGCTAGAAGCTTGTTCACTGGCATTTTTTCCCATTCCTGAAACTGTCATTTAAGGAATTTGATCTATTTTGCTTTATATGTTGTTTTTTCTATTACATATTGCAAGATGTCCCAAGTTGCAACTGAGTCAGAAGATACTTCAGGAAAATCGCTGCCTGGTGCTGGAGCTACCAAAGCTAAGTGTATCTGCTGTAAACTTTTGGTATCTGTTCCTCCAGCTGTTTGTATTGAATGTCATGACAAACTTGTTAATGCAGATAAAATTTCCTTTAGTAAAGTTCCATTACCTGTTGCTGTTCCGTCAACATCTAATACTCAGAGTGTTCCTGATAACATAAGAGATTTTGTTTCTGAATCCATTAAGAAGGCTTTGTCTGTTATTCCTCCTTCTAGTAAACATAAAAAATCTTTTAAAACTTCTCATTGTTCAGATGAATTTTTAAATGAACATCATCATTCTGATTCTGATAATGGTTCTTCTGGTTCAGAGGATTCTGTCTCAGAGGTTGATGCTGATAAATCTTCATATTTATTTAAAATGGAATTTATTCGTTCTTTACTTAAAGAAGTTCTAATTGCTTTAGAAATTGAGGATTCTGGTCCTCTTGATACTAAATCTAAACGTTTAGATAAGGTTTTTAAATCTCCTGTAGTTATTCCAGAAGTTTTTCCTGTTCCTAGTGCTATTTCTGAAGTAATTTCCAGGGAATGGAATAATTTGGGTAATTCATTTACTCCTTCTAAACGTTTTAAGCAATTATATCCTGTGCCATCTGACAGATTAGAGTTTTGGGACAAAATCCCTAAGGTTGATGGGGCTGTCTCTACTCTTGCTAAGCGTACTACGATTCCTACGGCAGATGGTACTTCCTTTAAGGATCCTTTAGATAGGAAAATTGAATCCTTTCTAAGAAAAGCTTACTTATGTTCAGGTAATCTTCTTAGACCTGCTATATCTTTGGCGGATGTTGCTGCAGCTTCAACTTTTTGGTTGGAAGCTTTAGCGCAACAAGTAACAGATCATAATTCTCATAGCATTATTATTCTTCTTCAACATGCTAATAATTTTATTTGTGATGCCATCTTTGATATCATTAGGGTTGATGTCAGGTATATGTCTCTAGCTATTTTAGCTACAAGAGCTTTATGGCTTAAAACTTGGAATGCTAATATGTCTTCTAAGTCTACTCTGCTTTCCCTTTCTTTCCAGGGTAATCATTTTTACCTAAGGTTGTGAATTCCAACAACATTAGTAGAGAGATTGTGGTTCCTTCATTATGTCCTAATCCTAAGAATTCTAAGGAGAAATCATTGCATTCTTTGGATGTGGTTAGAGCTTTGAAATATTATGTTGAAACTACTAAGACTTTCCGAAAGACTTCTAGTCTATTTGTTATCTTTTCCGGTTCTAGGAAAGGTCAGAAGGCCTCTGCCATTTCTTTGGCATCCTGGTTGAAATCTTTAATTCATCATGCTTATGTCGAGTCGGGTAAAACTCCGCCTCAAAGGATTACAGCTCATTCTACTAGGTCAGTTTCTACTTCCTGGGCGTTTAGGAATGAAGCTTCGGTTGATCAGATTTGCAAAGCAGCAACTTGGTCCTCTTTGCATACTTTTACTAAATTCTACCATTTTGATGTGTTTTCTTCTTCTGAAGCAGTTTTTGGTAGAAAAGTACTTCAGGCAGCTGTTTCAGTTTGAATCTTCTGCTTATGTTTTCATTTAAACTTTATTTTGGGTGTGGATTATTTTCAGCAGGAATTGGCTGTCTTTATTTTATCCCTCCCTCTCTAGTGACTCTTGCGTGGAAAGATCCACATCTTGGGTAGTCATTATCCCATACGTCACTAGCTCATGGACTCTTGCTAATTACATGAAAGAAAACATAATTTATGTAAGAACTTACCTGATAAATTCATTTCTTTCATATTAGCAAGAGTCCATGAGGCCCACCCCTTTTTTTGTGGTGGTTATGATTTTTTTTTGTATAAAGCACAATTATTTCCAATTCCTTATTTTTTATGCTTTCGCACTTTTTTCTTATCACCCCACTTCTTGGCTATTCGTTAAACTGATTTGTGGGTGTGGTGAGGGGTGTATTTATAGGCATTTTGAGGTTTGGGAAACTTTGCCCCTCCTGGTAGGAATGTATATCCCATACGTCACTAGCTCATGGACTCTTGCTAATATGAAAGAAATGAATTTATCAGGTAAGTTCTTACATAAATTATGTTTTTTAAGTTCATGGGGTTCCCTAGTGGTAGGGAAGAGTAATTCCCAGGATTAATGGATTGTGGACTTTCACCACCATGCAATAAATTAATTTATCAGGTATGCATAAATTATGTTTTTTGTTGCTTGTTTATAACAGTAGTATTTCATTACATGCAGAGTGTGTATGTTTTAATTTGATTTCGTAGCTGAGTTACCTCTGAAATAATTCCAGGAAATCTTGTTTTTCTCACTCAAACTGGGTGAAAACAAAACCTTTATGTAACTAAATTGTTCTCTGCCTTGCAGAAGCAAAAAATAACAAGCCAATGCAAAATAATTTAATCCAAAAATGAATTCATTAATGCTGATGAGGGTCCTGTGTGTTTGATTGCAGTTAGTGTCTTCTAATAGTCTCAACTCATGATGTGTGCCATTAACCCTTTACTACACTGTGTGTTCATTTGTAATTAATTATCATTTGTATAATATTTGGACAAAACATTTTAGACAATCATATTTTATTTGTGGATGAGTTTCATAGTTTAAAGTGTGATTTATTCACCAGTTTAACATTTTACTAAAACCAGGAAATTACAGTGAGATTGACAGCATCCACGATATTGACAGCGAGATTGACAGTCTCCCAAAAAAATAACATATGCCGTAGAAAAAAGGGTTTTCCAGAGGGAAAGGGTGTTGAATTAGCTATTTGGAAAAAAAACAATCATGTAAAATTCAGTACAAAAAAAGTGCTTTCTGATTGATTGAGGTACCAACACTGGCCCAGATTACAACTTCTGCGGTAAATCTGTTTGCGAACACAACGCGTGCAATATGGCCGAAACGCTTTTTCCATTGCGCTGCCATTACAAGTGTCAATCAACCGTACTTTTTGCGTGCATTATGCTGTGCTAACCCGCATACAAACCAAGTTCCGACTTGGCGTGCTTATGCATGTACTCCCACTTAGAGATCGATGGAGAAAAAATGTTGGATTCAATTTTCAGTGTGCAGCCGGAGACGTGTAGATTCTCTAAAGAGAAGGACCCACGTCCCAGATGACATGGACGGAGAACTTTGCCATTGACACCGGGATGAAGATAGATGGACCGCGGGATGAAGATTGGAGAAGATGCTTCGCCAATGGATGAAAATATTTTGCTGCCGGGATGAGGATGTATCGCCGCCCTTCATCATTGGTGAGTACCAATTTGTGGATTAGTGTTAGTTTTTTTTAGTTTTTTTGGGGTCGTTTTTTTTAAGAGGCTGAAAAAGAGCTGAATGCCCATTTAAGGGCAATGCCCATCCAAATGCCCTTTTCAGGGGAATGGTTAAATTTAGAGGGTTGGGGGTTGTAATGGTAGGGGGTAATTGGTGTTTTTTTAAGGTTAAAGTGATGGTCATTAATAATTGGAGAGCGGGTGGGACCAATCTCTACATTGTGCTGCTAGAAGAAGTTGAAGCGGGGTGGAGCATATCTATGCCGGAGTCTAATAGATGTTAAAGGGACAGTCTAGTCCAAAATAAACTTTCATGATTCAGATAGGGTATGTAATTTTAAACAATTTTCCAATTTACTTTTATTACCAATTTTGCTTTGTTCTCTTGGTATTCTTAGTTGAAAGCTTAGGGTTAGAATGCATTTTAACAGTTTTAACCACTAGAGGGTGTTAGTTCATGTGTTTCATATAGATAACACTGTGCTCATGCACGTGAAGTTACCTGGGAGCCAGCACTGATTGGCTAAACTGCAAGTCTGTCAAAAGAACTGAAATAAAGGGGCAGTTTGCATAGGCTTAGATACAAGATAATCACAGAGGTAAAAAGTATATAAATATAACTGTGTTGGTTATGCAAAACTGGGGTATGGGTAATAAAGGGATTATCTATCTTTTAAAACAATAAAAATTCTGGTGTAGACTGTCCCTTTAAGTTGATAATTAAGTAATGCAATATTATATTTTTAAAAAATATAGCGACAGCTTTCACATTATTTTATGTCACTTACAGTTATCGACTTTTGAGAAATTTACCATCACTTTAAAAAGCTTTGGGGAAATGCCCTGCAAAAGGCCCTTTTAAGGGCTATTGGTAGTTTATTTTTTAGATTAAGGGGTTTTCTTTTCTTGGGGGTGCTTATTAGAATAGGAATACATTTTATTATTTTGGATAATTTTGTTTGTTATTTTTTGTAATTTTAGTGATAATGTTATGTTTTATTATTTTTACTTATTTAGGTTTTTATTTTTTGTATTGTTCATTGTTTAATAGTTTAATTTAGGTATTTGCAATGCGGGGGGATGGTGGTTTAGGGGTTAATAGTTTAATTTAGGTAGTTGGGATGCAGGGGGGTGGCAGTTTAAGGGTTCATAGTTTATTTTAGGTAGTTGTGATGTGGGGGATGGCGGTTTAGGGGTTAATAGTTTAATTTAGGTAGTTGCGATGCAAGGGGAGGTGGTTTAGGGCATATTATATTCCAGCGCTGCGGAATCTGTTGGCGCTCTACAAATACCTGGTAATAATAATAATAATAATAATAATAATATTAGTTTAATTTAGGTAGTTGTGATGTGGGGGATAGTGATTTAGGGGGTTTTAATTTTAATTTAGGTAGCTGCGATGTGGGGGATGGCTGTTAATGGGGGTTAATAGGTATATTTATTAGTTGCGATGCGGGGGTGGTGGTTTAGGGGCTAATATGTTTATTTATTATTTGTGTTGTGATGCGGGCAGATGGTGGTTTAGGGGTTAATAGTGTAGTTTATGGGTGTTAGTGTACTTTGTAACATATTTTTTATGTTTTGTGAAACTTTTTTGTTTTGCAAAACTACCATTTTGCGCATGGTAAAGCCATACCGCACAACTTGTAATCTGGGTCACTGAGGGGTCATAAATCCCAGTTTCATTATCCCATTTACTTAGTCCAATTATTTCCTCCTGACAGGTTGGTGAGGGTACAGTGAGGGTTAGCATTAGAGATAGGGTTTACAGACAGGAGCTAGGGTTAGCTTTAGATATAGGGGTACAGACAGGAGCTAGGGTTAGCTTTAGATATAGGGTTTACAGACAGGAGCTAGGATTAGCTTTAGATATAGGGGTTACAGACAGGCGCTAGGGTTACAGTGAGGGTGAGCATTAGATATAGGGGTTACAGACAGGAGCTAGGGTTACACTGAGGGTGAGCATTAGATATAGGGGTTACAGACAGGAGCTAGGGTTACAGTGAGGGTTAGCATTAGAGATAGGGTTTACAGACAGGAGCTATGGTTACAGTGAGGGTTAGCATTAGAGATAGGGTTTACAGACAGGAGCTAGGGTTACAGTGAGGGTTAGCATTAGCGATAGGGTTTACAGACAGGAGCTATGGTTACAGTGAGGGTTAGCATTAGAGATAGGGTTTACAGACAGGAGCTAGGGTCACAGTGAGGGTTAGCATTAGAGATAAAGTTTACAGATAGGAGCTAGGGTCACAGTGAGGGTTAGCATTAGATATAGGGGTTACAGATAGGAGCTAGGGTTACAGTGAGGGTTAGCATTAGAGATAGGGTTTACAGACAGGAGCTATGGTTACAGTGAGGGTTAGCATTAGAGATAGGGTTTACAGACAGGAGCTAGGGTCACAGTGAGGGTTAGCATTAGATATAGGGGTTACAGATAGGAGCTAGGGTAACAGTGAGGGTTAGCTTTAGATATAGGGGTTACAGACAGGAGCTAGGGTTACAGTGAGGGTTAGCATTAGATATAGGGTTTACAAACAGGAGCTAGAGTCACAGTGAGGGTTAGCATTAGAGAATAGGGTTTACAGACAGGAGCTAGGGTTACAGTGAGGGTTAGCATTAGAGATAGGGTTTACAGACAGGAGCTAGGGTTACAGTGAGGGTTAGCATTAGATATAGGGTTTACAGACAGGAGCTAGAGTCACAGTGAGGGTTAACATTAGAGATAGGGTTTACAGACAGGAGCTAGAGTCACAGTGAGGGTTAGCATTAGAGATAGGGTTTACAGATAGGAGCTAAGATTACACTGAGGGTTAGCATTAGAGATAGGGTTTACAGATAGGAGCTAGGGTTACAGTGAGGGTTAGCATTAGATATAGGGGTTACAGACAAGAGCTAGGGTTAGCATTAGATATTGGGTTACAGATAGGAGCTAGGGTTACAGTGAGGGTTAGCATTAGAGATAGAGTTTACAGATAGGAGTTAGGGTTACAGTGAGGGTTAGCATTAGAGATAGGGTTACAGACAGGCGCTAGGGTTACGGTAAGGGTTAGCATTAGATATAGGGTTACAGATAGGAACTAAGATTACACTGAGGGTTAGCATTAGAGATAGGGTTTACAGACAGGAGCTAGGGTTACAGTGAGGGTTAGCATTAGAGATAGGGTTTACAGACAGAAGCTAGGGTTACAGTGAGGGTTAGCATTACAGATAGGGTTTACAGACAGGAGCTAGGGTCACAGTGAGGGTTAGCATTAGAGACAGGGTTTACAGATAGGAGCTAGGGTCACAGTGAGGGTTAGCATTAGATATAAGGGTTACAGATAGGAGCTAGGGTCACAGTGAGGGTTAGCATTAGAGATAGGGTTTACAGACAGGAGCTAGAGTCACAGTGAGGGTTAGCATTAGAGATATGGTTTACAGACAGGAGCTAGGGTTACAGTGAGGGTTAGCATTAGAGATAGGGTTTACAGACAGGAGCTAGGGTTACAGTGAGGGTTAGCATTAGATATAGGGGTTACAGACAAGAGCTAGGGTTAGCATTAGAAATAGGGTTACAGATAGGAGCTAGGGTTACAGTGAGGGTTAGCATTAGAGATAGGGTTTACAGATAGGAGTTAGGGTTTCAGTGAGGGTTAGCATTAGAGATAGGGTTACAGACAGGCGCTAGGGTTACCATGAGGTTTAGCATTAGATATAGGGTTACAGATAGGAACTAAGATTACACTGAGGGTTAGCATTAGAGATAGGGTTTACAGACAGGAGCTAGAGTTAGCTTTAGATATAGGGGTTACAGACAGGAGCTAGGGTTACAGTTAGGGTGAGCATTAGATATAGGGGTTACAGACAGGAGCTAGGGTTACACTGAGGGTTAGCATTAGAGATAGGGTTTACAGACAGGAGCTAGGGTCACAGTGAGGGTTAGCATTAGAGACAGGGTTTACAGATAGGAGCTAGGGTCACAGTGAGGGTTAGCATTAGATATAGGGGTTACAGATAGGAGCTAGGGTCACAGTGAGGGTTAGCTTTAGATATAGGGGTTACAGACAGGAGCTAGGGTTACAGTGAGGGTTAGCATTAGAGATAGGGTTACAGATAGGAACTAAGAATTACACTGAGGGTTAGCATTAGAGAAAGGGTTTACAGACAGGAACTAGGGTCACAGTGAGGGTTAGCATTAGATATAGGGTTTACAGACAGGAGTTAGGGTCACAGTGAGGGTTAGCATTAGAGACAGGGTTTACAGACAGGAGTTAGGGTCACAGTGAGGGTTAGCATTAGAGATAGGGTTTACAGAAAGGAGCTAGGCTTACACTCAGGGTTAGCATTATATATATAGGATTTACATACAGGAACTAGAGTTACAGTAGGGGTATGCATTAACGATAGGATTAGTGATCAAATAAGGTTATGGTTATTGTTAAAATCTTGGATGAAACAATTTGCAATCCTTTCTGATATTTAAGGGGTTAACAGGAACAAAGTCTGACTCCAGCTCTCATGAGCTGGTGACATTGCTCTGCCCACATTATGTCACTAGCTGAGTCACTATCACAGCTGTGATATTGTTGCACCAGTGAAATTACAGAAATATCCTAATTTTATATTGCTTTTTCTTCACTTTTACCAGTTTCTTCCTCTCCAGCTCCTGCCATCCTGTTTGTATTATGCACAATATCTTCCTACGTCCCCTTCTTCTCAGAATGCTAACAATGTTGTCTGCTCTTCCTCCATCTCTTTATCCAGTGCCTTTTCATATTTGTGCACCTTCTACCATTCTCTATTTCACTCCCTTATTGCCCTCCTCTATTATTCCAATTACCTGCGCCTTATCACCTTACAAATTCACATCTGTATTGAAAGGACAGTATATAGTAAATTGTTTTCTTCTTAATGTGTTTTTTTATTAGTATATATATGTCTAAATATTTGTATGTGTGTATATATGCATGTGAATACGTGTCTATATATGTGTATATAATCAATTTAATATATTTGTATGTTATTTTTTTTTATAGAAATATTTGAAATTCCTATGATCTTCATTTAGAAATTTTTTTTTAAAGTTATGGTAAACTCTCCCCTTTATAAAAACAGATCAAGGGCCAGATCCGATATGCAGCGTCGCCCGCAAAAGCCTGCGACGCCAAATATTGCGCTGGTTTGGTATCCTATATACGGCGTAACCTAGAAGTTACGCTTGTATATTTCTGCCTTCGGCCGTAGTTTTTTGGCTCATAGACAGGTATACCAAACCAGCGCAGTTTGGTATCCAATAGACAGAGTAAGGACTTACGTGGCGAAAATGGAGAAATCTTACTCCATTTTCACCTCGCCACAAATTGCAGGTGTAGTAAGCCTTACGCTGAGTATTGGAGCCCCGTAACTCCCTAAACTGGCTGCAAAATAAAACACCTAACGCATGCGCAATGTCTACCTACCTGTCAACCGCGATCCCCCGCCGCATCCCTAATAAAGTGTTTAACCCCTAAACCGCTGCTCCAGGACCCCGCCGCCACCTACATTAAATGTCTAACCCCCTAATGTAATCCCCCTACACTGCCGCCACCTACATTAAAATTATTAACCCCTAATGTAATCCCACCACACCGCCGCCATCTATATTAAAATTATTACCCCTAATGTGAGCCCCCTACCCCGCCGCCACCTATATTAACTATATTACCCCCTAATATGATCCCCCTACACCGCCGCCACCTATTTTAACTACATTACCCCCTAATCTAATCCCCCTACACCGCCGCCACCTATAATAAATGTATTACCCTCTAAAATGTCCCTACTCTAAACTAAATTACAAATAGCCCTGAAAAGGGACTTTTGCAGGGCATTGTCCCAAAGTAACCAGCTCTATTACCAGCCCTTAAAAGGGCCTTTTGCGGGGCATTGCCCCAAAGTAACCAGCTCTATTACCAGTCCTTAAAAGGGCCTTTTGCGGGGCATTGTCCCAAAGTAATCAGCTCTTTTACCTGTAATCTAATCCCCCTACACCGCCTCCACCTATAATAAATGTATTACCCCCTAATCTAATCCCCCTACACCGCCGCCACCTATAATAAATGTATTACCCCCTAATCTAATCCCCCTACACCGCCTTCACCTATAATAAATGTATTACCCCCTAATCTAATCCCCCTACACTGCTGCCACCTATATTAAATGTATTAACCCCTAATCTAATCCCCCTACACCGCCGTAACCTATATTAAATATATTAACCCCTAATCTGACCCCCCTACACCGCCGCCACCTATATTAACTATATTAACCCTAATCATATTAGGGTTAATATAGTTATTATATTATATATATTAACTATATTAACCCTATCTAACTCTAACACCCCTAACTTAATTATTATTAAAATAAATCTAAATAATATTAATAATATTAACTAAATTATTCCTATTTAAAACTAAATACTTACCTATAAAATAAACCCTAAGATAGCTACAATATAATTAATAATTACATTGTAGCTATTTTAGGGTTTATATTTATTTTACAGGTAACTTGGTATTTATTTTAACTAGGTACAATAGCTATTAAATAGTTAATAACTATTTAATAGCTACCTAGTTAAAATAATTACCCAATTACCTGTAAAATAAATCTTAACCTAAGTTACAAATACACCTACACTATCAATAAATTAAATAAACTACAATTATCAAAAACTAAAATATAATTAAATACACTAAACTAATTTACTAAAACAAACAAACACTAAATTACAAAAAATAAAAAAAGATTACAAGAATTTTAAGCTAATTACACCTAATCTAAGCCCCCTAATAAAATAATAAAGCCCCCCAAAATAAAAAAAAAATTCCCTACCCTATTCTAAAGTACAAAGTAATCAGCTCTTTTACCAGCCCTTAAAAGGGCTTTTTGCGGGACATTGCCCCAAAGTAATCAGCTCTTTTACCTGTAAAAAAAAATTGAATACCCCCCCAACATTACAACCCACCACCCACATACCCCTATTCTAACCCACCCAAACCCCCCTTAAAAAAACCTATCACTAACCCCCTGAAGATCTCCCTACCTTGAATCGTCTTCACCCAGCCGAGCCGAAGTCTTCATCCAATCTGGGCCATGTCTTCATCCAAGCGGCAAAGAAGAGGTCTTCCATCCGGGCGAAGTCTTCATCCAAGCGGCAAAGAAGAGGTCTTCCATCCGGGCGATGTCTTCCTCCAAGCGGCATCTTCTATCTTCTTTCTTCCGGCTCCATCTTCAGACCTCCTACGCGGAACATCCAGCTGGCCCGACGGACTAACGACGAATGAAGGTTCCTTTAAATGATGTCATCCAAGATGGCGTCCCTCGAATTCTGATTGGCTGATAGGATTCTATCAGCCAATCGGAATTAAGGTAGGAAAAATCTGATTGGCTGATTGAATCAGCCAATCGGATTGAAATTCAATCCGATTGGCTGATTGGATCAGCCAATCGGATTGAGCTTGCATTCTATTGGCTGATCGGAACAGCCAATAGAATGTGAGCTCAATCCGATTGGCTGATTCAATCAGTCAATCGGATTTTTCCTACCTTAATTCCGATTGGCTGATAGAATCCTATCAGCCAATCGGTATTCGAGGGACGCCATCTTGGATGACGTCATTTAAAGGAACCTTCATTCGTCGTTAGTCCGTCGGGCCAGCTGGATGTTCCGCGTAGGAGGTCTGAAGATGGAGCCAGAAGAAAGAAAATAGAAGATGCCGCTTGGAGGAAGACATCGCCCGGATGGAAGACCTCTTCTTTGCCGCTTGGATGAAGACATCGCCTGGATTGGATGAAGACTTCGGCTCGGCTGGGTGAAGACGACTCAAGGTAGGGAGATCTTCAGGGGGTTAGTGATTTTTTTAAGGGGAGTTTGGGTGGGTTAGAATAGGGGTATGTGGGTGGTGGGTTGTAATGTTGGGGGGTATTCTATTTTTTTTTACAGGTAAAAGAGCTGATTACTTTTGGGCAATGCCCCGCAAAAAGCCCTTTTAAGGGCTGGTAAAAGAGCTGATTACTTTGTACTTTAGAATAGGGTAGGGAATTTTTTTATTTTGGGGGGCTTTATTATTTTATTAGGGGGCTTAGATTAGGTGTAATTAGCTTAAAATTCTTGTAATCTTTTTTTATTTTTTGTAATTTAGTGTTTGTTTTTTTTGTAATTTAGTTTAGTTTATTTAATTGTATTTTAGTTTAGATATTTGTAGTTTAATTAATTTATTGATAGTGTAGGTGTATTTGTAATTTAGGTTAGGATTTATTTTACAGGTAATTTGGTAATTATTTTAACTAGGTAGCTATTAAATAGTTATTAACTATTTAATAGCTATTGTACCTAGTTAAAATAAATACCAAGTTACCTGTAAAATAAATATAAACCCTAAAATAGCTACAATGTAATTATTAATTATATTGTAGCTATCTTAGGGTTTATTTTATAGGTAAGTATTTAGGTTTAAATAGGAATAATTTAGTTAATATTATTAATATTATTTAGATTTATTTTAATAATAATTAAGTTAGGGGTGTTAGAGTTAGATAGGGTTAATATAGTTAATATATATAATATAATAACTATATTAACTATATTAACCCTAATATAATTAGGGTTAATATAGTTAATATAGGTGGCGGCGGTGTAGGGGGGTTAGATTGGGGGTTAATATATTTAATATAGGTTGCGGCGGTGTAGGGGGATTAGATTAGGGGTTAATAATTTTAATATAGGTGGCGGCGGTGTAAGGGGGTCAGATTAGGGGTTAATATAGTTTAAGTAGGGGGCTCACATTAGGAGTTAATATAGTTTAACTAGGTGGCGGCGGGGTAGGGGGCTCACATTAGGGGGTAATAATTTTAATGTAGCTGGCGGCGGTGTATGGGGGGTCACATTAGGGGGTAAAACATATGTAGCTGGCGGCGGGGTCCGGGAGCGGCAGTTTAGGGGTTAATGTATTTATTATTAGGAGTGAGAGGGGGGATTGTGGATAGAGGGGTATATGTGTCGGGTTATTTTTGGGAGGCATGTTAGACAGTACGGGAGATTTAATACTTTAGTAAGGTTTTGTAGGCGGCGGCAGTTTCTAAAGTGCCATAAGTCACTGGCGACTCCAGAAATTTGTACTTACGCAGATTTCTGGACATCACTAGTTTGTCCGACTTATGGCACTTTAGCATCTGACGGCGCCGTATATGGGATAGCTCGAGTTGTGAGCTGAAACTACGGGCGGCGCAGGTTTCCAAGCTTGCGCCGAAACCTGTGCCGTATATCGGATCGAGCCCCTAGAATTTTAAATAGGGTTGATTTAGTCAGTTATAATAAAGATGCGTTATAACATACTTTTTAATATAGATATGAAATTCAAATGCCCACTTCAAAAGTCAATTCTTCTTTGAGCTAAATATTTTAACTGTTCTCCAATCAGAGCTTCCCCCTTTAGTGCACTTTTGCTGTAGCTAGAGCACTGATTTGACATCAGTTTAAAACATTACATTAACTCACAGAAAATTGACTTTTGGGCCTCTAGTTATCAAGGTCTGTCGGACCTGATCCGACAGTGCGGATCAGGTCCGACAGACCTCGCTGAATACGACGAGCAATACGCTCGCCGTATTCAGCATTGCACCAGCAGCTCACAAGAGCTGCTGGTGCAACGCCGCCCCCTGCAGACTTGCGGCCAATAGGGGTGTCAATCAACCCGATCGTACTCGATCGGGTTGATTTCCGGCGATGTCTGTCCGCCTGCTCAGAGCAGGCAGACAGGTTATGGAGCAGCGGTCTTTGTGACCGCTGCTTCATAACTGCTGTTTCTGGCGAGCCTGCAGGCTTGCCTGAAACACGGGGCATCAAGCTCCATACAGAGAGTTATAGCGCATCTTCTTTACAACTGATTAATTAAATTCCATCTGTTTTTATAGGGGATAGTTTACTATCACTTTAATCTATCTATCTATCTATATATATAGAAAGAGAGAGGGAGAGAGAGAAATATATATTTAACAATAAAAGTAAATATATAACATATGAATTTGAAGTATTGCTAATGCACCTTTGGCTTTAGTGCAAGTTGTCTAGCGCAGCTTTGGGTTACCTCACGATAAAAAGAAAAGGCTTTCTTTCACACGTCCCATAAAAGTCTATGGGGAAAGGAAGTTAGCGTGGTCACATTATTCGAACTCCTGAAGTTAGCACGCCAGAGTCTTCTTTTGCACGGTACCTTTTTACTTTTAACTTGTAATACCAACACTAACATGGGAGAGCTATTGATTTACCTTAAACATCTGAGTTTGCAAGTAAATCATATCTCTTTATTTTATTTATTTCTATACACACACAAACACACATACACACACACAAATGCTTCCTTTTCTTATCTCTGTCTATATACCAAATCCGAATACTTAGGGCCCGATGATATAGCTGCATGGCTGCATGACATGAAAGTTCTGCTGCATTAACACTTTGTACTTTGTATTTTATATTACTTTACACTTCAGATTAAGTTTTATTGCACTTAAACTTTGCACTTTCTAGTTTGTATTTTAATGCATATACAGCAGTGTATTTAGGATTGTGATTTTACAAATTCTGATTATGCTTTGACAGTTTTTGTGTAACTGTAGCAAATTAGGGTCACACTCTGTAAATTAATGTGTTTATTTTACAAATTATATTGCACTTTGTATTTCTTCTATCAAAAAATAAAACTGTCAGTTTCAGTTTCCCAGAGAGCTTTATTTTTTTTCTATGGGTCCGATGTTCAAAGATTCTCTAGTTTGAAGAGAACATATTGGGGCCGATTTATCAACCAGTGAATCGGCCCCAATGCAGCTGTTCCTGCGCGAGCCTTTAGGCTCACCGGAAAAAGTAATTAAGAAGCAGCGGTCTTAGTACCGCTGCTCCTTAACTCATCTGCCACCTCTGAGGCGGCGGACAGCAATCATCCCGATCGCATACGATCGGGTTGATTGACACCCCCTGCTGAATTTGCAGGGGGTGGCATTGCACAAGCATTTCTAGTGAAATGCTTGTGCAATGATAAATGCCGACAGCGTATGCTGTCAGCATTTATCGATGTGCAGCGGACATGATCGCTATAGCAACATAGCCATGCTGTCTGGAGTCATCTGATCCCCCCCTTATCAGTACAGGCATTGTATTTCAACTAAGTTCACAGCATAGTATTTGCTTCTAGGCATGCTCCAGCAGATGAGTGTTAAACTCTTGCATTCTACCAAATCAAAGAAAGATATAGATACAGCCATATAAGGAAATGTGTGTGGGGAGTTAGAGCTGTACAATTCGGAAACTTAAAAGAAAGGGTTAATGGCGAGGCACTGCAGTATACATTTGCTGGTAAAGTAATTAAAATACATATTTTTTCTTTCATGATTCAGATAGAGCATGCAGTTTTAAGCAACTTTCTATTTTACTGCTATTATCAATTTTACTTTGTTCTCTTAGTATCTTTATTTGAAAAAGCAGGATTGTAAGCTTTGGAGCCGGGCCATTTTTGGTTCAGTACATGGGTGGCGCTTGCTGATTGATGTCTAAATGTACTTTATTTTGCAATTATTAGTGAAAGATATGTAACGGGATAAGCCTTGAGAAGTTAGCAGTGCATATTTTAAGGTCAGAAAATTAGAAAATCATATTTTTTTTAGAGCTAAATTTCATGAAAAGGGGGAAAATAAATATTTAAAGTATATTGCAAAGTTGTTTGATTACCCATAACTAAACATTTTATATACAAATCTCAATCACCGAGATTACGAGTTTTGCGGTAACAGGGGTGCGTTGCTAAAGCACAGTTTTCCCTCACCGCTCACCTAAAGTAACGCTGGTATTACGGGGTTTTTTAAACCCGGCGTTAGCCGCAAAAAGGTGAGCGTAGAGCAAAATGTATCTACACATCTCACCTCAATACCAGCGTTGCTTACGGTAGCGGTAAGCTGGCAAAACGTGCTCGTGCACGATTTCCCCATAGGAATCAATGGGGCAGAATCGGCTGAAAGAAACCTAACACCTGCAAAAAAGCAGCGTTCCGTTTCTAACGCAGCCACATTGATTCCTATGGGAAAATACATTTATGTCTACACCTAACACCCTAACATGAACCCCGAGTCTAAACACCCCTAATATTACACTTATTAATCCCTAATCTGCCGCCCCCACTATCGCTGACACCTACATTATATAATTAACCCCTAATCTGCTGCTCCGGACACCGCCGCCGCCTACATTATCCCTATGAACCCCTAATCTGCTGCCCCCAACATCGCCGACACCTACATTATATTTATTAACCCCTAATCTGCCGTCCCCAATGTCGCCGCCACCTACCTACACTTATTAACCCCTAATCTGCCGCCCCCAACGTCGCCGCCACTATAATAAAGTTATTAACCCTTAAACCTCTAAAAGTCTAACCCTAAGTCTAACCCCTCCTAACTTAATACTTAATAATTTAAATAAAACAAAATAAAATTACTACAATTAAATAAATAATTCCTATTTAAAACTAAATACTTACCTATAAAATAAACCATAAGCTAGCTACAATATAACTAATAGTTACATTGTAGCTAGCTTAGGATTTATTTTTATTTTACAGGCAACTTTGTATTTATTTTAACTATGTACAATAGTTATTAAATAGTTATTAACTATTTAATAACTACCTAGCTAAAATAAATACAAATTTACCTGTAAAATAAATCCTAACCTAAATTACAATTACACCTAACACTACACTATCATTAAATTAATTTACTAAATTACCTACAATTAATTACAATTAAATAAAATAAACTATAGTACGAAAAACAAACAAACACTAAATTACAGAAAAATATAAAATAATTACAAGAATTTTAAACTAATTACACCTACTCTAATCCCCCTAATAAAATAAAAAAGCCCCCCAAAATAATAAAAATCCCTACCCTACACTAAATTACAAATAGCCCTTAAAAGGGCTTTTTGCTGGGCATTGCCCCAAAGTAATCAGCTCTTTTACCTGTAAAAAAAAAAAAGACAATACCCCCCCAACATTAAAACCCACCACCCACACACCCAACCCTACTCTAAAACCCACCCAATCCCCCCTTAATAAAACCTAACACTAACCCCTTGAAGATCACCCTACCGTGAGACGTCTTCACCCAGCCGGGCACAAGTGGTCCTCCAGAGGGGCAGAAGTCTTCATCCGATCCGGGCAGAAGAGGTCCTCCAGACGGCCAGAAGTCTTCATCCAGACGGCATCTTCTATCTTCATCCATCCGGAGCGGAGCGGGTCCATCTTGAAGTCAGCCAACGTGGAGCATCCATCCATCCAGACCGACGACTACACGATGAATGACGGTTCCTTTAAATGACGTCATCCAAGATGGCGTCCCTTGAATTCCAATTGGCTGATAGGATTCTATCAGCCAATCGGAATTAAGGTAGGAAACATCCTATTGGCTGATCCAATCAGCCAATAGGATTGAGCTCGCATTCTATTGGCTGATTGGAACAGCCAATAGAATGCAAGCTCAATCCTATTGGCTGATTGGATCAGCCAATAGGATTGAACTTCAATCCTATTGGCTGATTGCATCAGCCAATAGGATTTTTCCTACCTTAATTCCAATTGGCTGATAGAATCCTATCAGCCAATCGGAATTCAAGGGACGCCATCTTGGATGACGTCATTTAAAGGAACCGTCATTCGTCGTGTAGTCGTCGGTCTGGATGGATACTCCGCGTCGGCTGGCTTCAAGATGGACCCGCTCCGCTCTGGATGGATGAAGATAGAAGATGCCGTCTGGATGAAGACTTCTGCCCCTCTGGAGGTCCTCTTCTGCCCGGATCGGATGAAGACTTCTGTCCCTCTGGAGGTCCTCTTCTGGGTGGGTGAAGACGTCTCACGGTAGGGTGATCTTCAAGGGGTTAGTGTTAGGTTTTATTAAGGGGGTATTGGGTGGGTTTTAGAGTAGGGTTGGGTGTGTGGGTGGTGGGATTTAATGTTGGGGGGGTATTGTTTTTTTTTACAGGTAAAAGAGCTGATTACTTTGGGGGCAATGCCCTGCAAAAGGCCCTTTTAAGGGCTATTTGTAATTTAGTATAGGGTAGGGATTTTTTGGGGGGGATTTTTTATTTTATTAGGGGGATTAGATTAGGTGTAATTAGTTTAAAATTCTTGTAATTATTTAATTTTTTTCTGTAATTTAGTGGGGGGGTTTTTTCGTACTTTAGTTTATTTTATTTAATTGTAGGTAATTTAGGTAATTATTTTAATGATAGTGTAGTGTTAGGTGTAATTGTAATTTAGGTTAGGATTTATTTTACAGGTATTTTTGTATTTATTTTAGCTAGGTAGTTATTAAATAGTTAATAACTATTTAATAACTATTGTACCTAGTTAAAAAAAATGCAAAGTTGCCTGTAAAATAAAAATAAACCCTAAGATAGCTACAATGTAACTATTAGTTATATTGTAGCTATCTTAGGGTTTATTTAGGTAAGTATTTAGTTTTAAATAGGAATAATTTATTTAATTGTAGTAATTTTATTTTGTTTTATTTAAATTATATTTAAGTTAGGGGGGGTGTTAGGGTTAGACTTAGGTTTAGGGGTTAATAAATTTAATATAGTAGCGGCGACATTGGGGGCGGCAGATTAGGGGTTAATAAATGTAGATAGGTGTCGGCGATGTTAGGGACGGCAGATTAGGGGTTAATAAGATGTAACTAGTGTTTGCGAGGCGGGAGTGCAGCGGTTTAGGGGTTAATATATTAAAGTGGCGGCGATGTCCGGTCTGCAGATTAGGGGTTAAAAACTTTATTTAAGTGTTTGCGATGTGGGGGGCCTCGGTTTAGGGGTTAATAGGTAGTTTATGGGTGTTAGTGTACTTTTTAGCACTTTAGTTAAGAGTTTTATGTTACGGCGTTAACCCATAAAACTCTTAACTACTGACTTTTAAATGCGGTAGGAGTCTGGACAGGAGAGGGTGTACCACTCACTTCTTCCAAGACTCGTAATACCGGCATTAGGAAAATCCCATTAAAAAGATAGGATACGCAATTGACGTAAGGGGATTTGCGGTAAGCTCGAATCGCGGAATAAAAGTGAGCGGTACACCTGTACCTGTCAGACTCGTAATACCAGCGGGCGCTAAAAAGCAGCGTTGGGACCTCTCAACACTGCTTTTTAAGGCTAACGCAAGACTCGTAATCTAGCCGAATGTGTTTACTGTCTCTTTAATCTTAAATACCAACAGTTAAATAGCCTGCAGATAAAGGACACATATTAAGCAAAAAACAGAACAAATAGAGAAAACAAACATTGTAAGTTTAAATTATTTTACCTAAATAAGTCCTTCTCCAATGTGTGCGTGCATTGCAATGTTTGTACGCCGTTAAAGAGTGGCGGAGCAATCATGCCCTGTGAACACGCCCCTACACCAATAGTATGTAAAATTATAATAGGTATGTCACACCAACATGTACTAAGAGCGCAAGCGTGATCTTTATTGTATGCATGCGTAAGTTCACACAGGCGAGTGTGCCAATTTACTTGAGTGCATGTACAGGAGCAAGCGCATGCTCATAACAACGTGATTGTTCTGCTTGTAATAGATCAAATAGAGAGGAAATCATCCATTTATATAGCTGGCTGGCTTTTGTGCACCTTCAATGCACTGTGATTGAACCCTGTGGGGTTTGGAAAATAGTTAAAAAAAATGTAAGTAAAACATAAAATGAACATAAAACATTAAATTATAGGAATATGGTATGAAATAGCAGAGTAGCAAAAAGCCTAGAAACACAGTAGAAGGATTTTGTATGTAGTTAATGTGCAGCCTAATTGGATACCAGTTGACAGTCTTCAGAACTTGAGAAGGCAGACTAATTACACAATCAATCACGTATGTCCATAAAAGCCCCTCCGCTGCCAACTCAGATACTTGGCAGAACTCCAACCTCATCTGACAACTCTAGATGTGAACAAGCTTTTTATTATGCTCGTCACACTAGTGCTGACATCACAGGGAATCCCGCGCTTGCGCACTGCAGATCAGCACAAAGGGAGCAAGTAGGCCAGCTAGGCAAATTGACTTACAAATGTATACATTGAGGACAATAGGGATTGGTAAGAGTCAGTAAAAACGACAACATTTTCTGTAAAATTTCAATGCATGCACACTTTTAACTTGTATTGTAAACTCAGGCATACCTCGTTTTATGGCACTTTGCTCTATTGCGCCTCGCAGATATTGCTATTTTTACAAATTGTAGGTTTGTCGTAAACCTGTGTTGAGCAAGTCTATTGGCGCTAATTTTCCAACATATATACACATATAAACACATGAATACACACACACATATATATATATATATATATATATATATATATATACGTTGATTGGAGTAGCCATGTTAGTCCAGAGATTTAGATATCAAAATAACAAGAGTATTGCATTGAGCAATGATACTTTTTTTATTGGACTAACTATACATTTATAAGATGACAAGCTTTCGGAAGAGTTCCTTCCTTTATCAAGTCTGAAGCAATACTAACCAATTCAATGGAATTTACAGATTGTATCTTAAAACACAGAATAGCTAAGAAGACAGTGCAGGGAGAGGAGGAGGTGTCGTAAAAATCATGAGGGGGGCTTAGGTAACAGACAGACAGTGTCCAGTGTAGGAGAACAGACAGGGGAAATATATAGCTTTACATAGAGCATATACTGACATAAAGTTATATATCAACATTGAATCAATATCTATAGAGATGTGAAATTGTATATACAGGGGGAATACAAAAGTTAAGAAAAGACAAAAGTGTGGACATAGGCTTACCTGTGTACCTATGTATAAAGAATGTGGAATATACAATGTAATTGACTAAATGAAAGTACATTACAAAAAATTTTGATAATGTGTTAAGAATCCAGAGTCCACATTTAGTCCAGAATTAAACAGGTTGAAGTGCATTATCATTTTCATTTCAAAGGTTTTTCTTTCCATGGTGTTATTGAAGTTGCCTCTGAGAATTTTGATTTTGAGGTTTTGGATGGAGTGGTCAGGTTGGGTGAAATGGTGACCAACAGGGGTGCAGTATTTTGTTTCACAGTGGTTTTTGATTGAGTGTAGTGTCTGTGTAAGTTCATTCGAAGGTGCAGTTTTTGGCTTGTTTCTCCAATATAGCATCCCATTTCACATGCAGTGCAATGTATCATGTATACCACATTTGCAGATATACATGAATAAGCCCCTTTAATGTTGTAAGATTTATTATTGTGATTTGCTGTGCTGCTTTCACAAACGTGTTGACACAGTTTGCAGCAAGCTTTATAGCAGCACTTGGTTCCATTCTGAGTGTATTTGACTACTAGTATACCACTAGTAGTCAAATACAACCCTGCTGTGGAAGGGATACGAAAAATCATAAAAGACTTACAGCCACTACTCTTAGAGGATCCCACACTCAAAAAAATCTTTCCAAAACCCCCAATCCTGGCATACAGACAAGCACCTAACCTAAAGCAGAAACTGGTACATAGGAAGCTACCCCTTGAGAAAAAGAACACTCAGAATGGAACCAAGTGCTGCTATAAAGCTTGCTGCAAACTGTGTCAACACGTTTGTGAAAGCAGCACAGCAAATCACAATAATAAATCTTACAACATTAAAGGGGCATATTCATGTATATCTGCAAATGTGGTATACATGATACATTGCACTGCATGTGAAATGGGATGCTATATTGGAGAAACAAGCCAAAAACTGCACCTTCGAATGAACTTACACAGACACTCAATCAAAAACCACTGTGAAACAAAATACTGCACCCCTGTTGGTCACCATTTCACCCAACCTGACCACTCCATCCAAAACCTCAAAATCAAAATTCTCAGAGGCAACTTCAATAACACCATGGAAAGAAAAACCTTTGAAATGAAAATGATAATGCACTTCAACCTGTTTAATTCTGGACTAAATGTGGACTCTGGATTCTTAACACATTATCAAATTTTTTTGTAATGTACTTTCATTTAGTCAATTACATTGTATATTCCACATTCTTTATACATAGGTACACAGGTAAGCCTATGTCCACACTTTTGTCTTTTCTTAACTTTTGTATTCCCCCTGTATATACAATTTCACATCTCTATAGATATTGATTCAATGTTGATATATAACTTTATGTCAGTATATGCTCTATGTAAAGCTATATATTTCCCCTGTCTGTTCTCCTACACTGGACACTGTCTGTCTGTTACCTAAGCCCCCCTCATGATTTTTACGACACCTCCTCCTCTCCCTGCACTGTCTTCTTAGCTATTCTGTGTTTTAAGATACAATCTGTAAATTCCATTGAATTGGTTAGTATTGCTTCAGACTTGATAAAGGAAGGAACTCTTCCGAAAGCTTGTCATCTTATAAATGTATAGTTAGTCCAATAAAAAAAGTATCATTGCTCAATGCAATACTCTTGTTATTTTGATATATATATATATATATATACACACACCTATACATACACATCACCAGCAAAATGATAATGACTCACTGAAGGCTCAGATGATGGTTAGCATTTTTAAGCAACAAAGTATTTTGTAATAAACTTAGGTTTTTTAGACATAATGCTATTGCATGCTTAATAGACTACAGTATAGTGTAAATATAACTTTTATATGCACTAGGGAAATTAGTGTCATAGATTTACTTTAGTGCTATATTCGCTTTATTGCGGTGGTCTAGAACTGAACCAGCAATATCTCCAAAGTAACTAATTAAAGAAAAAAAAACAGATAAAGAAAATATTAGGAGGTAAAAAATTAAAACAGTGCACATTTTCCCTTTAAACACAAGAGCAGTTATAACCAGTGATCAGTGACTATCCACAGAGAAGAATAAACATCGGCAACATTACGAGTGGAGCAACATTTATCGCTGCCGCTTGTGCGTTAACTGTCCCCAACTTCAACTTTTAGCGTGCATTGGATACATTGCGTATTACAAGTTGAAAGTAAAAAGTTTTCACTTGTGCGCTAACCTGAGGTGAGCATAAAGCTGAAGTTACATTATTGTGACCGCATTAATGTATTCTACATAAGACTTTAATGGAGTGCGAAAAGTGGAAAAAACCTAACACCCAACAAGTTGCGCAAACCCGATTGCATTTTCTCAAGTGTGCTAAACCTATACGAAATATTAATATTTCAGATTCAAATGTTCTTCACATAGCAGAATATGTTCTATTTATTCATATAACAAAGTAATCAGCTCTTTTGCCTCTAATCTAAATCCCCCTACACCGCCGCCACCTATATTAAATGTATTAACCCCTAATCTAATCCCACTACACCGCCGCCACCTATAATAAATGTATTGCCCCCTAATCTAATCCCCCTACACCGCCGCCACCTATATTAACTATATTAACCCTAATTATATTAGGGTTAATATAGTTAATATAGTTATTATATTATATATATTAACTATATTAACACTAATTATATTAGGGTTAATATAGTTAATATAGTTATTATATTATATATATATATATATATATATATATATATATATATATATATATATATATATATATATATATATATATATTAAGTATAATAACCCTATCTACCTCTAACATCCCTAGCTAAATTCTTATTAAAATAAATCTAATTAATATTATTAATTAAAATATTCCTATTTAAATCTAAATACTTACCTATAAAATAAACCCTAAGATAGTTACAATATAATTAATAATTACATTGTAGCTATTTTAGGGTTTATATTTATTTTACAGGTAACTTGGTATTTATTTTAACTAGGTACAATAGCTATTAAATAGTTAATAACTATTTAATAGCTACCTTGTTAAAATAATTACCAATTTACCTGTAAAATAAATCCTAACCTAAGTTACAAATACACCTACACTATCAATAAATTTAATAAACTACAAATATCTAAACTAAAATACAATTAAAAACACTAAACTAAATTACAAAAAAAACAACACTAAATTACAAAAAATAAAAAAAGATTACAAGAATTTTAAGCTAATTACACCTATTCTAAGCCCCCTAATAAAATAATAAAGCCCCCCAAAATAAAAAAATGCCCTACCCTATTCTAAATTAAAAATTAACCAGTTCTTTTACCAGCTCTTAAAAGGGCTTTTTGCGGGGCATGCCCCAAAGTTATCAGCTCTTTTGCCTGTAAAAAACCCCACAATACCACCCCCCAACATTACAACCCACCAGCCACATACCCCTACTCTAAACCCACCCAAACCCCCTTTAAAAAAACCTAACACTAAGCCCCAGAAGATCTCCCTACCTTGAGTCGTCTTCACCCAGCCGGGCCGAACTCTTCATCCAATCCGGGCAATGTCTTCATCCAAGCGGCAAAGAAGAAGTCTTCCATCCCGGCGATGTCTTCATCCAAGCGGCAAAGAAGAGGTCCTCCATCGGGGCGAAGTTTTCCTCCAATCGGCATCTTCAATCTTCGTTTTTCCGACCTCCGACGCAGAACGTCCAACTGGCCCGATGACTGAAAGACGAATTAAGTTTCCTTTAAATGACGTCATCCAAGATGGCGTCCCTCAAATTCCGATTGGCTGATAGGATTCTATCAGCCAATCGGAATTAAGGTAAGAAAATCTGATTGGCTGATTCAATCAGCCAATCAGATTCAAGTTCAATCCGATTGGCTGATCCAATCAACCAATCAGATTGAGCTTGCATTCTATTGGCTGATCGGAACAGCCAATCAGATTTTCTTACCTTAATTCCGTATGCTGATTGATGCTGATTGATCATCCAATTACAGGGGTTTTTTGTTTTTTTTATTTCTGTTAAATAGCAAGTGTATCATAATGTTTGTTATAGCCTGATGAAACAGCCCTGAGTAGGCTGAGAAACGCGTCGCTGTGTTATTAAAGATTTTTTATACTTATACACTTGCTATTGTGTGGTTTATCACCTCCTGTGAAAATTACACTTTGGTTCCTGGTTCCTGCTGAGTACTGTCTTTGGCATTAGTCTACTGGGCGACATTTTGGTTCCAGTTCGCTGATATTGCACCTACAGGTGCCTGCTAACTTTTAAGTACAAGCATTTGGTTACATTCTACTTCTGTCCAGATGATATTGGGCCATGTTTGTTTGCCTTTCTTGCCCTTATAGGCACATGACCATTGGTATTTCAGAAGAATTCTGACTGTTTCTGCGCTAAGGATTACAGTGTGCTGGACCACTGTGAAGTTTCAGCCCGCTCCATTAGCACCAGCTGGGTGCTATATGTTTGTGAGTATTCACATTCACCTGTGTTGTTGTTTACACCTGTGTTGGCAATATTAGGCCATGGTGGCGCCTCTGTTTTTTACTCTTTTCAGATTTTGAACATCAGGATAGCTATCCTTTGACAGAGTGCTGCCTCGACGTCCGGATTCTCTTGTCATCTTGGTTTCTTGGACTCTTTTTTTATTCTTTTATTTTATATATCATTTTTTATTATTTTTTATTTTTTATGTATATTGTTGCTATCATTATGTATGGTGCTTAGCATAGAACACTGTGTTGATACTCACAATTGTGATTTTACAAAGCTCCAATATAGATTTTTTATTTTGTACCAATTATTTGTTATTGAGGAAGCGCCCCCTAAGGGCGTGGTGTGTTTTGTGCACACATCACTCTCTATATACAGATTTCTGGACATCGCTGGTTTATCCGACTTACGGCACTTTAGCAATTGCCGGCGGGGTATATTGGATAGCTCGAGTTGCGAGCTGAAACTACGGGCGGCGGGGGTTCCCTCGCTTGAGCCGCAAACTATGATGTATATCGGATCACGCCCCATTAGTGCATTGCTGCTCCTTTAACAAATTATACCAAGAGAATGAAACAAATTAGATCAGAGCTTTCCAAACTTTTCATGTTGGTGACACACTTTGTAGACCTACATAATTTTGCGACACAGTAATTCAGTTTTACTAGCAAAAAAGGAGTTTAAACTAACTTGTTTTAAGAGATACGGACACATACATAAATTATATAATAACAAAATGCATTTACAAGTAACAGTATGTATGTGCAAGAATTTAAAAAAGTTTAATAACACCAATAGCTACTTACTATTTTAATGGGATGTATAAGGTTGATGGGAAGAACATCGTTTCGGAATATTTGGTGGAATATTAGATAAAGACACTCACATTTCATCATCAAGCATTTTTAAGCTTCCACTTCCTATACATATATCAAGAGCAGGAGCAGCAATGCACTACTGGGAGCTAGTTGCAAAAATATCCCACTGACTTCTGACTTCAGCTCAGCGTTTAAGCTGCCACCCTCAGAGCTCTGTGAGTCCGACTGACTACTACCCGCGCTGCAAACACACTGCTGTCTCACTCCCTGACTACACTTGCAGTCACGAGCCAAATAAGGAGACTACAAGTGCAGTCAGGAGCCAATGTGCCGCCAAATCCACCAATGGTAATAGTTTCAGTTCCCACTGAGCTGTGCCAATTGGTTAAGATGATCTGTGACCCACTTGGTATCAATCACGTGTCAACAAAGTGATATGTGTAGCAGGCAGGTGGAAAGTCAGAAACTAAAAAACAATTTAAAAAAAATAAATACATTTTTAAAAAAAAGTGCTGAAGCAGGGACACACCTACACACTGCTGCCGACACACTAGTGTGTCCCGACACACAGTTTGGAAACCACTGAATTAGATAATAGAAGTAAATTAGAAAGATGTTTTAAATTGTATTCTCTATCTGAATCATGAAAGAAAACCCTTTAAGGTAAATTTTAATTCTGTGATGTTTTGAGGTAGTTAGCCCCTTCTTCAGACAACCAAATACATCAAATACAGTGTTATTTATAATAACAAAACCATAATCAAACAAAAAATATACCCCAGTTGTATACACAGTGTTGGTACAATGCTTCCGGCAAAGCGTATCACGTGATACATGACTTTCTTATGTCACCATGACAACATTGTAAGCGTCTTACACAAATAAAATAAATGAAAATAAACAATGATCAAAAAATATGCAGAGGCATCTGCATTGAATATTCTAATATCCTCAAATATGGTTAACAATTTGTGAGCAGCTGAATAATGTCAGAGCGATCATATCGCGTGCCTATATCGGCTAACAATTATGTACAACATGTATGGGTTGTCAGGACCACTTAAATACAGCAACCTTAAGGGCCAGATTACAAGTGGAGCACTATCGTTAGCGCTAGGAGCATAAACGTGATTGCAAGATTGCGATGTTCTTTTTGCTTAAATCCATATTACAAGTGGTGTGCTGTTTAAATTACCCCTAACCTAACAACCCCTAAGTTAACCCAAAATAGACTAACCCTACCATTACCAAATAAAACCTAACTACCTTTACTTACCTAAAAAAAAAACTAACCTTACATTTAGATAAAAAAAAAACTACCATTAGAGTGAAAAAAAACCAACCTAAAATTACAGTAAAAAACAAACAAACTAACATTACAGTAAAAAAATAAACTACCACTACAATAAAAAAAACTAACATTATATAAAAAATAAAACAAAATAACATTACAAAAAATAAAAAACACTCACCTTACAAAAACTAACAAATTACCAAAAATAAAAAAGAATCATGCCTTTTCTAACACCCCAAAATAAAAAACCACCCCAATTTTTTTTCTAAAAATAAAATACAAATAGCCCTTAAAAGAGCCTTTTGTACGGCATTGCCCTAAAGTGATCCTGCTCTTTTTCTTAAAAAAAATAATTAACACCTACAACCCTCTCAAGCAAACACTTTTACTTTCAACTTGTAATAAGTGCACAAAGTAACAGCGCGCCACTTGTAATATAGTTCTTAAAGTGAATGTAAATTTTGATGCTTAAGTGCTTGGTTTGTAATAATTCGATTAAAAACAGGGGCACTTTAATTCATCAAAATTTACATTTCACTCCTGTTGTGAAAAAAAACTTACCTTTTAATCTTCACAGCAGCTCCAACTTTCTCCAATCGTCGCAAGCCATTACTTATGTCAGAAATGATGGATAGGTCATCCTCCAATCACGGCTTGCCCCCCGGGGGAATCAGTGTCTGATTCAACGCTGTGATTGGAGGAAGACGGATTCCTCATTTTAGACCCAGGAAGAGGCTTTGCAACGGGTGGAGGAAGCTGGAGCTGCTGTGAAGATTAAAAGGTAAGTTTTTTTTTTCTCAACAGGAGTGAAATGTAAATTGTGATGAATTAAAGTGACCCTGTTTTTAATCGAATTTTTAAAAACCGGGCACTTTAGCATCAAAATTTACATTCACTTGCATGAAAAGGGGGCAAAATAAATTATTCAAGTAAATGGCAAAAGTTTTTATTTACCACATTTATTTAAACATTTGATATCACAAATGTAAAGTGTTTATTGTCCCGTTAAATAATATCAATATTACCTTTATTTGGCCAGAGAAGGCAAGCAATACAACAAACACAGTATATACAGTAGGTTTCTGCACGTGTGTGTATATTTGTTTGTATATGTGCACGTGCATGTGTGTATGTGCAGAACTGTATATGTGGATGTGTGTATATTTCCATGTGTCACATGTTCATTAATTTTTGTGCATGTCACATGTATGTGTGCAAGTGTGTATATATGTCCACATATCATGCGTATATGTGTGCAAGTGTATGTATGTGTGCAACATATGAATTGCATATGTATGTGTGTGTGCATATGTACACATGTGTGTGTGTGTGTGTGTGTGTGCATGTCACAGGTGTATGCATATGTGTTTGTATGTTTGTGTATCGGTGTGCACATATATGCATGCAAATGTTCATATAATTGTATGTATGGGTAAGTGTGTGTATGTGTGCATATGTGTGTGCCAGGAGATTAAAAAAAACAAGCAGCTCTCTTACATATTCTCATATTTATCTAATTTATATATCACACACACACACACTAACACACACACGCTCACTCACACACACAAACCCTTGCAGAAAAAGAAATCTGTTTGCCTCCTCCACTGATTGTTGCCTAATTAAAGACCAGCAGTCTGTGTCCTGTCTTACTCCAGAAAAGAAACAGTAAGACAGATGGAAAGGTCAAGGGGCTGGATTGAAATGGAGACAGTCAGACCAATGGCCTGACTCACAAATAAGAGTCATTTAGATAGATGAAAGGAAGGCAAGACAAGCAATTCTGAGGGAGAGTGAACGAGAGGGGCTAAAGCAGATGTGAGGTGTCCGGCCTTGTTCCCAGGGGCCATATGCATTCAGAATCTCTCAGACTCAGGTGAATCATTTAGGTTCTAATAATGTTATTATACATCAAGCAGAGAGATTTTTAAACCACAGCTTATTTTTGGTGCCCAGATGGTCACCACTGGCCTAAGAGAAAATACGTTGGCAGGCAGTAGCAAAAGTTAGGCCAAAGATTAGTGAAAACCACATCTTTAAAAGCACAGCTCAAGAAGAGGGCATACAGCCATAGGAAGTTAAGTTCTATAAATTAAATAAAGATGAAGTAAGAATCTCACCAGCCAAGAATCTTATTTTCTTGTTTGTGATACACTGTGCAAATGATATAGATATCTTTAACCTGAGTCTAACGCCGTTTTATGATACGGTGTCACAATTCTGCATCTTTCAACTCAATGCATTTAAATGGGATAATTTCTCAATGTGTAATGAGGTTTTATTGCAGTCAGCAATGGCTCATAACGCTCAATCTTGTTTCTATAACTTGCGCGTGTAGATTTAACATGAGTAAAACACTTTTTTTTAGTCTTAAATTTTAGCTTATAGCAGGGACTCTGGTTGGCCACAAATTCCACCAGTTTTTTCAAGGAATGCTTTATTGCACTGCTATAATTTTAACCTGTAATTTTTCCTAACAAAGGGGTCAATTTCAATCCTTCCATTTTTTTTCTACGACGATCACAATCTTTCTGAATCAAACACAGCGGAGATTGTTAACACACACACAAAATTTGATTTCCTTTTTCCACAACCGCACTAGGAACAGCTGATAATGGCTACCAATTGCTGAAATAACAATTGGGTTAAAGGGGTTAAGGGGATCTATAAGTGTTAAACCATATGAATTGCATTTGTATATGGGCATTACGGGTATTCTGGGATTGTTTTAACAATTATATATTTTACATTTTTAATATCTTAATAGTTTTTTTTTTTATTATTCATTAAAGGGATACTAAATCCATTTTTTTTTTTTCTTTTATGGTCCAGATAGAGCATGCAATTTTAAGCAACTTTCTAATTTACTCCTATTATCAATTTTTCTTCGTTCTCTTGCCATCTTTATTTGAAAAAGGAGGCATCTAAGCTAAGGAGCCAGACAATTTTTGGTTTATTACCCTGGACAGCACTTGTTTATTGGTGCTGTCCAATCAGCAAGGACAACCCAGCTTGTGAACCAAAAATTGGCCAGCTTCTAAAATTACATTCTGGCTTTTCAAATAAAGATAGCAAGAGAATGAAGAAAATGTGATAATAGGAGTAAATTAGAAAGTTACATGCTCTATCTGAATCATGAAAGAAAAAATTTGGGTTCAGTGTCCCTTTAAGAATTTTCATTTTCTGTTTTAGCAAGATTTTCATCTAAAATCAAGAACGGTGGAGGATATTAATTTCCATAAGATGAAAGTAGTGGACGCAACTTTTCTCATCTTCTATAATGGAAATAACAGTTCCTTCCTCTGCTGTATAAATCAGCACTCCACCTGTTCCTCTGTGCTTGGTATTCAGTCAAGTTCTCGCTAGTGGATGTACTTCACCTCTGACAAATTCGTTTCCTCTGCAATTACAACTCTAAAGTCTGCAGTCATCTCAGTTTTCAACCCGTGAGCAACCACTTATTTTCTGCAAAGGAACCTTTCCAGCAAAACGCTCCACCATATATATATATATTCCTCTGCTTTCGGAAGCAGCCGAACTGTGCCTCACGACGGGCAGTGGCGTCACCACCAGTGCAAGTGGCTTTAGTACTCTCCTCCACGCCCCCTTATTAAGTAAATATCCGGTAAGCTACCTACCTTTCTGTCTTGCTACTTCTCACTCAGGCCTTAAAGGGACATAATACTCATATGCTAAATCACTTGAAACTGATGCAGTATAATTGTAAAAAGCTGACAGGAAAATATCACCTGAGCATCTCTATGTAAAAAAGGAAGATATTTTACTTCACAACTTCCTCAGCTCAGCAGAGTAAGTGCTCTATAAAAAGTTATACTTTAGCTGCTCCCAGCTGCAGGTAAAAAAAAATAAAAAATAATGAAGAAATGAACAGCAGACAATCAGCATCAGCAGTGCTGAGGTCATGAACTCTTTTACTGTGATCTCATGAGATTTCACTTAACTCTCATGAGATTTCATAGTAAACTTCCTTAAACTGAATAGGGAAATAAGATGAGTGTTCACAAAGCTCACTCCCATAGCTGTCCCGGGACAGACATACTGATTTGCTGCTTAGAAGTCCTTTACAATGGGATGTGGCTACTGAGGAACTTTTGAGGTAAAATATCTTTCTTTTTTACTTAGAGATGTTCAGGTGATATTTTCTAGTCAGCTTTTTACAGCTATGCTGCATCACTTTCAAGTGTTTCAACATTTGGGTATCATGGCCCTTTAATCATCTTGCTTTTCACTTTAGAGTGTATTTGTCTGTTAACAGTATTCTGTCTCACATTGCTAGCCCATTTACGCCAGAGGTGGTAGCTCTGACGTAGGTAGTGGGTTTGGCTGTGTAAACCAATAGATCAACTGCTGTATTCTTAAACTTTCTTGTTACATTGTTATCCAGCTGATAGCCTCTCAGTCTCCTAAGAGTATTGACATATGGGAACAGTGTAACGTTTGTCATCTTTAGCCTTAAAATGAATTCAGCAACAACAAAACTTTCAAAACGTAATAATAGAAACAAACAGATACATTTATTTGTAACTTATCTTAACAAACCTCTGCAGTTGTGATTCATCAAAATCAATTTTATTTTATAGTTATAACATACAGAAACCCATTTCTAAAGAAAAGATTCTAGACCATATATTGATATATACATCTAAAATGGTGTCTGTGGCCATTTCATATTGCACAAATAATAGAAATTTTCCTTATCATCTTGGAATATAGGCAAACATGTTGTAAAGCCCACTTTGTGGAATTTGATGTGTCCATATTATTGCCAAAATAAAGTGAGGCGTGTGATCGCTGAATTCATTTAGTTAATTATTTGGTAACCTGTTGATATTTATGATATAGGTTCTTTGTCTCTGTTAACTACCTAATTATACTAAAGCACTCTAAGCCGTTTTTAGGTAAGGATGCTTACTTTTTCTAACAATAACACTGTAAATGTACATTTATATTATCATATATATGAGCACTTTAGGGACATGGTTTGTATAACTTCATGTTGCTTTAATGTTTCATTAGTAAAGCTTATATTACTTGAAAATTTGTTTAATAATATTGCTCATACATTTGACATGTGAATGCATTTGATTGTCGTCAGGTATCATTAGGTTTGTATAAACTTGCGCACATATATAGTACCAATCAGCACCCACCTGGTTTACTGTGAGTATGGGGCAATCCCGAAACGCGTCCTTGTCTAGGCATGTGTGCTGATTCACTTTGTTTATGTTTTTAATGATTTTTTCTGTATGCTATTAGCCCACGTTGGTGTAATATTTTAATAATAAAGTGTTTTTGAGTGAGCTACTCTGGAATATTTCTCTTTTTTTATTGTGATCGCTGAAGCCATTGGATACGATCTGAACTTTTACCAATACGGAAATGTTATTATCACTTAGATTGTGATCACTCAGAACTTGAAAAAAATCAAAAAATTACTGGTATACGGGATCAGAAGGTTTGAAATTGACCCCAAATTGTCCTTTTCAGAAGCTTTTTATTTTGATTTTACGTGCATGTTCCTTTAATAGCGTCTCTCCTGGTTCTGTCAAAACCTATTTGCAAAACACACATACGCGTACACACTTATTTTATATATATATATATATATATATATATATATATATATATATATATATATATATATATAGATTCTTAAAAACTCTTTCATCGAGCCTATTTTTCCCACTAGAAAACAACGAATTCCACTCAACTATGATGGCACTTATTATGCATACCCCACATCAATATTTAATATTTTTTGTAATAAAAAATATTGAATTTGGATTGCATTTCACTGACTGCAACGCAACCAAACACTCATGAAGTCACAAACAAGCAGAGGCTGGTACTACTTTTCCATTTCAATAAATATAGTGCATGCTCAATATTGACTGCAGACCCAGCAACAAAGTGTGGCACAGACAAGCAGCCCTTGCTACTCACTGTATTTTTGTCATGGGCATTATAGTTATACAACCTGATGAGTTTGTAAATAAAACTGCCCCTAGGCTTTGGGTGCCTTTGTAGTCAGTGAAAAGCAAACTTAGGGTTCATTAAAAAATATATAAATCTGGATGTGGGGTATGCATAAGAATTGCTACCAACGGTGGGTACATATAAGGACCTCTTCCCACAGCCAAACATTTACTGTCCCTTTAACCCCTTAATGACCACATCACTTTTCCATTTTCTGTCCGTTTGGGACCAAGGCTATTTTTACATTTTTGCGGTGTTTGTGTTTAGCTGTAATTTTCTTCTTACTCATTTACTGTACCCACACATATTATATACCGTTTTTCTCGCCATTAAATGGACTTTCTAAAGATACCATTATTTTCATCATATCTTATAATTTACTATAAAAAAAATTATAAAATATGAGGAAAAAATGGAAAAAAACACACTTTTTCTAACTTTGACCCCCAAAATCTGTTACACATCTACAACCACCAAAAAACACCCGTGCTAAATAGTTTCTAAATGTTGTCCTGAGTTTAGAAATACCCAATGTTTGCACGTTCTTTGCTTTTTTTGTAAACTATAGGGCCATAAATACAAGTAGCACTTTGCTATTTGCAAACCATTTCTTTTCAAAATTAGCGATAGTTACATTAGAGCACTGATATCTTTCAGGAATCCCTGAATATCCCTTGACATGTATATATTTTTTTTTAGTAGACAACCCAAAGTATTGATCTAGGCCCATTTTGGTATATTTCATGCCACCATTTCACCGCCAAATGCAATCAAATAGAAAAAATCGTTCACTTTTCACAAATTTTTTCACAAACTTTTGGTTTCTAACTTAAATTATTTACAAACAGCTTGTGCAATTATGGCACAAATGGCTGTAAATTCTTCTCTGGGATCCCCTTTGTTCAGAAATAGCAGACATATATGACTTTGGTGTTGCTTTTTGGTAATTAGAAGGCCGCTAAATGCCACTGCGCACCACACGTGTATTATGCCCAGCAGTGAAGGGGTTAATTAGGGAGCATGTAGGGAGCTTTTTGGGGTAGTTTTAGCTTTAGTGTAGTGTAGTAGACAACCCCAAGTATTGATCTAGGCCAATTTTGGTATATTTCATGCCACCATTTCACCGCTAAATGCGATCAAATAAAAAAAAACGTTAATTTTTTCTCAATTTTAGGTTTCTCACTGGAATTATTTACAAACACCTTCTGCAATTATGGCACAAATGGTTGTAAATGCTTCTCTGGGATCCCCTTTGTTCAGAAATAGCAGACATATATGGCTTTGGCATTGCTTTTTGGTAATTAGAAGGCCTCTAAATGCCGCTGCGCATCACACGTGTATTATGGCTAGCAGTGAAGGGGTTAATTATGTAGCTTGTAGGGAGCTTGCAGGGTTAATTTTAGCTTTAGTGTAGAGCTCAGCCTCCCACCTGAAACATCAGACCCCCTGATCCCTCCCAAACAGCTCTCTTCCCTCCCCCACCCCACAATTGTCCCCGCCATCTTAAGTACTGGCAGAAACTCTGCCAGTACTAAAATAAAAGGTATTTGGCCCTTTTTTTTTTAAAAAAAAAAAGCATATTTACATATGCTGATGTGTAGGATCCCCCCTTAGACCCCAACCTCACTGATCCCCCACCAAACTGCTCTCTAACCCTTCCCCTCTGCAATAATGGGCGCCATCTTGGGTACTGGCAGCTGTCTGCCAGTACCCAGTTTTGTAACAAAATGTGCCTTTTTTTTTTTTTCCCTTTTCTGTAGTGTAGCTTTCCCCCCCCACCGAGACCAACCCCCAACCCCTTCCAGGACCCTTAGATTGCATTTTGGTGGGGTTTTATTTCAACTTTTTAACTTTTTTTTTTCTGTAGTGTAGCGGTTCCCACCCGCTCCCGCCCCGTGCACGCGCCCGCCCACCACCCCCGTGCACGCGCGCGCTCCCGTGCGCGCCCCCGTAGCTCCCGCCCCCGATCCCGCCCCCGATCCCGCCCCCCTCCACTCCACATAGCGCACCGATGGCCGCCACCCGCCTCCCACGTAAGCTCCCACCCACCAACGATACCGGCCATCGATGTCCGGTGCAGAGAGGGCCACAGAGTGGCTCTCTCTGCATCGGATGGCCAAGGGGGGTTATTGCAGGATGCCTCCATATCGAGGCATCACTGCAATAACCGGAAAGCAGCTGGAAGCGAGCAGGATCGCTTCCAGCTGCTTTCCAGACCAAGGACGTACGCCACACGTCCTCGGTCATTAACTGACTTTTTTTTGAGGACGTGTGGCGTACGTCCTTGGTCGTTAAGGGGTTAAAGGGACACTCAAGTCAAAATTAAGCTTTCATGATTCAAATGGAGCATGCAATTTTAAATATCTTTCCAATTTACTTCATTAACTAAATGTGTACAGTCTTTGTATATTTACACTTTTTGAGTCACCAGCTCCTACTGAGCATGTGCAAGAATATACAGAATATACGTTTATGTATTTGTGATTGGATGATGGCTGTCACATGGTACAGGAGGAGTGGAAATAGACATAACTTTGAAATTTGTGAGAAAAAACAACCTGCTACTCATTTGTTCAGACTAAGTGCTATTGCATTGTATTTTTATAATGTATTTGTTGATTATGCAAATCTACTGTATTTAGTAAAGTCTATGGGGTAGATTTATTAGGCAGCAGATGCTGCAATCTACCCCGTATTTTCAGGTTCCCCTGAAACTGAAGTTAAGAAGCAGCATTCTTAATGCCGCTGCTCCTTAAAGGGACAGTCTACACCAGAATTGTTATTGTTTAAAAATATAGATAATCCCTTAATTCCACAGTTTTGCATAACCTCTGTGCTTACCTTGTATCTAAGCCTTTGCAGACTGCCCCCTTATCTCAGTGCTTTTGACAGACATGCACAGACATGCCAATCAGTACAGACACCTAAATAACTGCACAGGAGTGAGCACAATGTTATATTTATGACACACATGAACTAGCACTGTCAAACTGTGAAAAACTTTCAAAATGCTCTGAGCTAAGAGGTGGTTTTCAACGGTTTCTAAATCAGTTTGAGCCTACCTAGGTTTAGCTTTTCAAAAATACCACCAAGGGAACAAAGCAAATTTGATGATAAAAGTAAATTGGAAAGTTTTTTTAAAATTGCATGCTCTATCTGAATCATGAAAGTTTGATTTTGACTAGACTGTCCCTTTAACTCGTCCGCCACCTCTGAGGTGGCGCACAGCAATCATCCCGATCCGATCGGGATGATTGACACCCCCTGCTAGCAGCCGATGGCCCGCAAATGTGCAGGGGGCGGCATTGTACAAGCATTTCACGAGAACATCAATAAATGCTGTCGGCATTTATTGATGTGTGGCGGACATGATGCTCTACAGCACAGCAGATCATGTCCGCCCGCACAATGATAAATCGGCCCCAAAGTTTCTAAAGCTATAACATTGATAGCTTTTATTACAAGCCTTTCACTTACTGTACTGCACAAATTATTTTATAAAAACTTTGAATGCATTACTGTTTTGACTGGATGCCCCTTTAACCAGTAGCTCAGAAATAAAATTACAAATACTGACTGGAAGAGAGAGAGGCACAAAAAGAGGAGTTAGGTCACATTGTTGTTTGATTAAGCTTGTACACTTACACATATTTTTACATATTGCACACATTTTGCATACATACATATACAAATACACCACTTTTTTTTTTTCTAACACCTCACACATTTTATTTGAATTTCACAGGCTGAGTGTTTAGTTGTGATTGTGTGTGATTGAACTGGGAGTGAGTGTGAGTGTGTGTAGTGTGAGGATGGCAGGGAAAGGTATGGCGAAGGGGAGGAGGGGAGAGGAGTGGCAGGGAGAGGAGTATGGTAGAGTTCAGGAGGAGCAGTGGGGTCCCCGTCAGGGAGTAAGTGGAGTGGGGAGAGCTAGAAGGGATGATGGGAGGGGAGATGCCCGAGAGCCCCAGAGACCAGGCACATCTAGGAGAGGGACAGAGGGTGCACATGGGGACAGAAGGGGGGAGGAGGGAGAGGATAGGGAGGAACCCACACCAGGAACATCACAGGGAGCAAGCCAGGTGTCCATGGAGGATGAGAGGCTGAGATGTCCCAACTTCTCATTTGATGAAAATGTTGCCCTAGTCCAGGCCATCATGGACAATTACAGTACTCTCTTTGGGCAGGAGAAGGGCAAAGGCAGTGTCAAAAGTCGAAAAATGGCATGGTTGGCGGTAGAGGATACCGTCAACAGTGTGGCCCTGCAGAGGAGGACTGTTGAGGGCCTGAAAAAGCGGTGGAATGACTGCAAGAGGCGGGTGAAAGAAAAGATGGGGCAGGAAGCTATGCACCAGAGGGGAACAGGCGGTGGTCCATCCCTGGACATAGAATATAACACCTGGCAGGAGATGATATGCAGGTCCCTGAATATCACAGCAGTCCGTGGACTTCCAGGGGCTCGTGACTCAGGGGCTGCAACCACAGCCCATCATGCTGGTGAGTACCATCCCACACACCAGTATTATATGTATTTGAGATATAACATCCTTTAATATCACACATTCATGTACACAATGAGGAGCATGGTATTAGGCCTACTAACAAAAACATCTACAATTATATTTGACATTAATGCTACTTAATGCAATTCATGATATGAGGTGGAATAGTGCAATACTAACATGTCTCGGAGTAACACAGGCCACAAGCCACATGTAGAGTTTTCAGTAAATGGACACTATAGCCAATTTTAGCTCAAGAAAGCAGGTTCTGTGCCTACATCAGGCTAAAGTAAATTGTGTGACCATAGTGTCACTTAAAGAACACATTTTTTCCATCATTGACATGTACACATAACTATTGTATGAAACACATACCTGTATACTGCGCATATTAAAATCCCTCATAGCACAAATCACAATGTGCACATGCATGTTATAGAGTTTGACATGAGAATCAGTATAGGCCCTAGCATGTATCAATGTACATTGTATGCCCACATGGACATATATCTGACTGTACTAATCCCTCTCATCATTTGACTCCTCCACAGACCTCCTATCACAAGGATACAAACAGGCATGCCGCCACCACCACCACCAACAGTCACAGGCATGCAGCCACCACCACCACCACCAGTCTTCAGGTAACCACATGAACAGTATGCTCCCAGGCATGAGCAGGGTTGGGTGGCTTCAGTTGAGGACCCGGGAGTGATGCCACCACCATTGCCATATGACCC
Organism: Bombina bombina; assembly: GCF_027579735.1. Lineage (NCBI taxonomy): Eukaryota > Metazoa > Chordata > Amphibia > Anura > Bombinatoridae > Bombina > Bombina bombina. The sequence goes on along the minus strand of NC_069504.1, from coordinate 862,875,416 downwards.
CTGGCAAGATTCCTGGTCAGAGGAATATTCTTCTTTTGGATTTGAGGGGGAGCCAAGACAGCCACAAAGGGTCCATGTATTTACCTCCCCAATACAATCTCAGGGCAGTCATGGCTTTTACCCACAGACTATGTCACAAGAAGTGCCAACTGGACAGGCTGAGTGGTCACACACTGGTCATCAGTGGGACTATCAATCAACCCTGAGAGCTCCACCATCCTCATTACTTGGGCTAGTTCCACCATCCTCATCACTTGGCGAGTTCCACCATCCTCATCACTTGGGCGAGCTCCACCATCTGCGGATGAAAATATAGCTGAAAGTACTCAAGCACCAGCAGATGCAGATGAACCTGCCCCACCAGAAACATCAGATGCAGCTGAACCTGTCCCACCAGAAACATCAGATGCAGCTGAACCTGTCCCACCAGAAACATCAGATGCAGCTGAACCTGCACCTCAAGCAACTAGAAGCCCTGCTGCTCAAGAGCCTGTGGATGCATTTCTTTCTTTTTTGTTATATCTTTCTTTTTTGTTTTCTTTTTCTTTCTTTTTTGTTTTCTTTTTTTTCCTCTCCATTTCTGGGCTAAGGCTCTACATCCTTATAAGCCTGTGGATGCATTGTATTCTCCCCTGGGTGACGAATACATTGCACTCCAGAGGAGGCTCATAACAAGCTGCGAGAGCAGACAAAGAGGCCAAGAGAGGTTCCACAGGAGCCAAGAGAGGTTCCACAGGAGCCAAGAGAGGTTACACAAACGTAGCATAGAGCTGCAGAGGGACATGGCAGCATCATTAAGTGGAAGTGTTCAAAACCAGTCACAGATGATGCGAATTCTGTCTGATATGCAGATGCAGATGGACAATAGATGGCGAGAACAAAATCAACTCTTGGGTGTGTTGGTTGAGCACTTTACACACCAGCAGGACACTGCCTCCAGCCTATCATCTGTGGCCAGCACACCAGCAGAAACATCAGAATCTTCTCAAACCAGGAGAAAAAGGAAATCCACTACAGTTACCTCAGCTCCCTCATCTAAGAAGCCAGAAAATAAATAAATATAGTTCACCATAAATCTTGTCCTCTGTTATTTACAATATAATTGTCATCCACATCCACGTGAGGTTTAGTACAGTAATATTGTTAAAACATATAATAAGACCTGTGTGGAAATGACAAAAAAAGGTGATATTATCATGTTTATGACATATTCATGTTCTATAAACCACATCACATAGTTGTGTATGAAGGGTACATATAGTAATATTCACTTATAAGATGTAAATCAAGGTTTCTCACATCCAATATAAATTGACACATGGGTATATATATAATTAATAATGTATTTACAGAAGGTGTGAACATAAGGTATAAACATCCATTTTCAGTCTTATTAATGATAGTCAATAAATCATAGTGACCTAAACATGAATTAAACAAATGAGACATTTTCAGTAGGGTGGTTAAGGGAAGTGGGGTGGGATGTAGTAGTTTCACTTACATGCAGTATGTAAAGATGGTGGCTAATGCGGGTGTGCATTGCCAGGTGTTTTAAGGCTGCAGGTGAGAGGTTGTGCTGTTTGTGATTGGTTTGACACACTTGTAGGGGCAGGAATAATAAATGCTTAGAAGAGGTTTAACTGTTTGAGATTTGCAGCTGATATGTATGTGATTGCGTATGCGTTTGTTAGGCCTTCAGGGAATTACGTTGCTTTTTTAGTCAGTGCAAGGGTTGCTGCGCCTGCAATATGTGGCGAGATAAGAATGGAGTAGATTTTCTGAATTCTGCGCGCGTAAGTCCTTACGCTGTATATTGGATACCAAATTGCGTGGTTGTTCCTTTCAAGAGGCATAGACAAATCCAAAGGAGGCAGCAGCACAGTATAAAGTAACCATTTATTGGCACCAACAGAAAACACAACGTTTCGGGAGTTACCCCTTAATCATGTGTGTACAACACCATTATTCACAGGTTTATATGGACAGGTATAACCAGTTATTAATTACCTATTAGTATTAGTAATACCACATCACCACCTAGTGGAGCTCAAGAGAACAAAGAAAAATTGATAATAGGAGTAAATTAGAAAGTTGCTTATTATTATTATTATACTTTATTTATGAAGCGCCAACATATTCCGCAGCGCTGACCATGGATACAATTCATATAAATAAAACAGTACAAGACTTGTAATTTACAAACACATACAGGAGGGATTGAGGGCCCTATTTCCGTGGGAACTTGCTTAAAATTTCATGCTCTATCTGAATCATTAAAGAAAAAAACAATTGGGTTTAGTATCCCTTTAAAACAAGTAATGCGTTTTTGTTTCTTTTACAAAGATATGACGAGTCCACGGATTTCATCCTTACTTGTGGGATATTAACCTCCTGCTAACAGGAAGTGGCAAAGAGCACCACAGCAGAGCTGTATATATAGCCCCTCCCCTTCCCCTCCACCCTCAGTCATTCTCTTTGCCTGTGTTATACTAGGAAAACATGGAAAAGTGAGGTGTTAGTTTTAGTTTCTTCAATCAAGAAGTTTTTTATTTTAAATGGTACCAGTGCATAATATTTTCCTCAGGGGGATATGGAAGAAGATTTCTGCACTGAGGTTTGATGATCTTAGCATTTGTAACTAAGATCCACGCTGGTTCCCACAAGACTTATGAAGGTAACCATGAGACATCTTCAGTGTGGAGACCGGTTTCACGCTACAAACAGCATTAAGGTATGTGCAGCCTTTTTTTCTGAGGAGACTTGGTGTATCAGAACTGGCTGGCATTATTTCCCTGTATGGGAATGGGGTAAACAGTAATCCTATTTTAATAAGAGGGGTGTTACTGGAGTCCCTATTTTATATTTATCATTAGTTGATATTTGGGCATTATGTGACATGGGAGACAATATAAAAAACAATATTTTATGTTTTTTATTTTTGGCACTTAAAACTTATTGGTTTTATGCTTGAGGGTTATATTGTGTGTGTATTTTTACTTTAGTGCAAATCTGCATTTCCATGTGGTGTTGTTTGGGCCTACTCTGACTTTTAACCTTAAGGGGCGGAGCCTATTTTGGCACAATTTCTTCAGTCTTAGCAGTAGCAAACAGTAACTCGGTGGCTCCTGGACTGTGTAGCTGGTCTGAAGGGTTGGAAACTTGATTCGAAGTACCCTGGGGGCAGGTAGGCGCAGAGTGTATTTTTATCTATCTTTTGACTACATGTTGACATAAGTACTTCTAAAGCCTTATTTCTGCCCTTGCTTCTGGGTGCAGTAATTTTTGGATTAACCAACAATATTAAGTTAAATTTGGGAATAATTTAACGTTTTTTGTGCATTTTGGAAAAATTGTTCACTTTTTCTTTTCTTAAAGGCACAGTACACGTTTTTTCTAATGTTTAATTTATGCTATAAATAAGTGTTTAAACGACTTTTGTGGTATTACTAGTCTGTTCAACATGTCTGACATTGAAGTTTCTCATTGTTCTATGTGTTTAGAAGCTGTTGTGCAACCCCCTCTAATATTGTGTAACTTTTGTACTGAAAGGGCTTTACAATGTAAAAAGCATATTTTAAATAAAGTAAGTGTGCCTAGGGATGATTCTCAGTCTGAAGAGAATCAGGATATGCCATCCAATTCTCCCCAAGTGTCACAACCTTTTATGCCCACACAAGCGACACCTAGTACTTCTAGTGCATCTAATTCCTTTACTCTGCAGGAGATGGCTGCAGTTATGTCAACTACCCTTACAGAGGTATTGTCTAAATTACCAGTGTTTCAGGGTAAACGCAGTAGGTCAAGTATTAATGTAAATACTGAATCCTCTGATGCTTTATTAGCTATTTCCGATGTTCCCTCACAGTGCTCTGAGTTGGGGATCAGGGAATTACTGTCTGAGGGTGAAATTTCTGATTCAGGGAATGTTTTGCCTCAGACAGATTCGGATGCTATGTCATTTAAATTTAAGCTTGAACACCTCCGCCTGTTGCTTAGGGAGGTTTTAGCGACTCTGGATGATTGTGATCCTATTGTGATTCCTCCAGAGACATTGTGTAAAATGGATAAATATTTGGAAGTTCCTACTTACACTGATGTTTTTCCGGTTCCAAAGAGAATTTTGGAAATTATTAGTAAGGAATGGGATAGACCAGGTATACCGTTTTCTCCCTCTCCTAATTTTAAGAAAATGTTTCCTATATCAGATACCATTCGGGACTCATGGCAAACGGTCCCTAAGGTAGAGGGAGCTATATCTTCCCTAGCTAAGCGTACTACTATACCCATTGAGGATAGTTGTGCTTTCAAGGATCCTATGGATAAGAAATTAGAGGGTCTACTAAAGAAATTATTTGTTAATCAGGGATTTCTTTTACAACCTACGACTTGCATCAGTAACTACCCCAGCAGCTTTTTGGTTTGAGGCTCTAGAAAAGTCTCTTAAGGTTGAGACTCCATTAGATGACATTCTAGATAGAATTAAGGCTCTTAAGCTAGCTAATTCTTTTATTACTGATGCCGCTTTTCAAATTGCTAAATTAGCCGCAAAAAATGCAGGATTTGCTATTTTAGCACATAGAGCATTGTGGCTCAAATCTTGGTCTGCTGATGTGTCATCAAAACATAAGCTTTTAGCTATTCCCTTTAAAGGTAAGACCCTTTTTGTGCCAGAATTGAAGGAGATCATTTCTGATATTACAGGAGGTAAGGGCCATGCCCTACCTCAGTATAGGTCGGTTAAAATGAGGGGTAAACAGAATAATTGTTGTTTCTTTCGGAACTTTAAAGGAGGACCCCCCGCTTCTTCTTCTTCCACAAAGCAGCATGAAGGGGTGGCCCCCGATCCGGGACCGGATCTAGTAGGGGGCAGACTTTCTTTCTTTGCTCAGGCTTGGGCAAGAGATGTTCAGGATTCCTGGGCACTAGAAATAGTGACCCACGGTTATCAATTGGAATTCAAGGATTTTCTCCCAAGAGGGAGAATTCATCTTTCAAAATTATCTGCAAACCAGATAAAGAGAGAGAGAGAGAGGCGTTCTTACGCTGTGTAAAAGGCCTTTTTACTATGGGAGTAATCTGTCCTCTTCCAAAATTATAACAGGGACAGGGGTTTTACTCAAACCTATTTGTGGTCCCCAAAAAAGAGGGAACGTTCAGACCCATTTTGGACCTCAAGTGTCTAAACAAATTTCTAAGAATTCCATCATTCAAGATGGAGACAATTCGAACGATTTTGCCAATGATCCAGGAGGGTCAATATATGACTACCGTGGATTTGAAGGATGCTTACCTTCATATTCCAATCCACATAGATCATCATCGGTTTCTAAGGTTTGCCTTCTTGGACAAACATTATCAGTTCGTGGCTCTTCCTTTCGGGTTGGCCACAGCACCCAGATTCTTCACAAAGGTTCTAGGGTCTCTTTTGGCGGTTCTCAGACCGCAAGGGATAGCGGTGGCGCCTTATCTGGATGATATTCTGAGTCAGGCATCAACATATCATCTGACAAAATCTCACACGGACACAGTGTTGTCTTTTCTGAGAACTCACGGCTGAACATAGAGAAGAGTTCACTTGTTCCATAGACAAGGGTTCCTTTCTTGGGAACTCTGATAGACTCGGTAGCCATGAAAGTATTTCTGACGGAGGTCAGAAAATCAAAGATTTTGAATGCTTGCCGAGCACTTCTGTCCATTCCTCGGCCATCAGTGGCTCAGTGTATGGAGGTAATCGGATTAATGGTAGCGGCAATGGACATCGTTCCGTTTGCTCGCTTTCATCTCAGACCACTGCAACTGTGCATGCTCAGTCAGTGGAATGGGGATTATGCGGATTTATCTCCAAAGATAATTCTGGATCAAGAGACCAGAAACTCTCTTCTTTGGTGGTTGTCGCCAGATCATCTGTCCCAGGGGACTTGTTTCCGCAGACCCTCGTGGGTGATAGTGACAACAGGTGCCAGCCTTCTGGGCTGGGGTGCAGTTTGGAACTCCCTGAAGGCTCAGGGTGTTTGGACTCAGGTGAAGTCTCTACTTCCAATCAATATTCTGGAACTGCGAGAAATATTCAATGCGCTTCAGGCGTGGCCTCAGTTGGCTTCGGCCAAATCCATCAGATTCCAGTCGGACAACATAACGACTATGGTATATGTCAATCATCAAGGGGGAACAAGGAGTTCCTTAGCGATGATAGAAGTATCCAAGATAATCAGTTGGGCAGAGGCCCACTCTTGTCATCTATCAACGATCTACATCCCAGGGCTAGAGTACTGGGAAGCAGATTTTCTAAGTCGACAGACTTTTCATCCGGGGGAGTGGGAACTTCACCCGGAGGTATTTGCCTCATTGATTTTCAGATGAGGCAGACCGGAATTGGATTTGATGGCATCTCATCAGAATGCCAAGCTTCCAAGATACGGATCCCGGTCAAGGGATCATCAGGCCGAACTGATAGATGCCTTGGCAGTACCTTGGTTGTTCAGCCTAGCTTATGTGTTAACGCCGTTTCCTCCCACGCGTGATTGCTCAAATCAAACAGGAGAGAGCTTCAGTGATCCTGATAGCGCCTGCGTGGCCATGCAGGACTTGGTATGCGGATCAAGTGGACATGTCCTCTCTGCCACCGTGGAAACTTCCATTGAGACAGGACCTTCTCATTCAAGGTCCTTTCCAACATCCAAATCTAATTTCTCTGCAACTGACTGTGTGGAGATTGAACGCTTGATTTTATCGAAGCAAGGATTCTCTGATTCAGTTATCAATACTTTGATACAGGCTAGAAAGCCTGTCACTAGAAAGATCTATAATAAGATATGGCGTAAATATCTTTATTGGTGTGAATCCAAGGGTTACTCATGGAGTAAAGTTAGGATTCCTAGGATTTTTTCTTTTCTCCAAGAAGGATTGGAAAAAGGGTTATCAGCAAGTTCCTTAAAGGGACAAATTTCAGCTTTGTCAATTCTGTTTCACAAACGTTTGGCAAATGTATCAGATGTTCAGTCTTTTTGTCAGGCTCTATCTAGAATTTAGCCTGTATTTAGACCTATTACTCCTCCCTGGAGTTTGAATTTAGTTCTTCGAGTTCTGCAAGGGGTTCCGTTTGAACCTATGCATTCCATAGATATTAAACTATTATCTTGGAAAGTTCTGTTTTTGGTTGCTATTTCTTCTGCTCAAAGAGTTTCTGAGCTTTCAGCATTACAGAGTGATTCGCCTTATCTCATATTTCATTCTGATAAGGTGGTTTTACATACCAAATTGGGTTCCTTCCTAAGGTTGTTTCGAATAAGAATTTTAATCAGGAAGTTGTTATTCCTTCCTTGTGTCCTAATCCTTCTTCTAAGAAGGAGCATCTGTTACATAACTTGGACGTGGTCCGTGCCTTAAAGTTTTACTTACAGGCAACTAAGGATTTCTGTCAATCATCTTCATTTGTGATATCCCTTTAAGTGTTATCCCCTCCCATCTCATTATCCTCCCTTTATTAGGCAGCTCTAACAAACAGACCTTGCCTGAAGATTGAAGTTTTACCGCTTCTAACCTTTGCTAGTAATTCTATCTCCCTCTCAGGTCATTCTCTAGCAAGTTCCTGAACTTTGTTATCCCCAGGATCCTTTGGATTATACTACAGTGCTTTCAGTCCTCTGATCGGACTAAAGATTCCTATGCTGCCGGATCTACTTTCTCCGCGTCCCGGGAACTAAGCCGCACACACACTGCTCAGACCGCTAACGGCAGTCTCCTCTCAGGGCTCCGCTCACAGAGATGGTTACCGGGTATTGTATAATTATCTAAGTCACTAAGTTGGAACCTGTATTTGATATTCTTGCCTCAAATATCCTAATTTATGCTCATATATCGTTTTATGACACCGGAACTGCCTTGTACTCTCATATACTCTAGGACATTGGCTATTGTTCTTACTCTGAAATATAACCTCTGCCTACAAAAAAGCCTTTACTATAAGGTTAACCCTGCATACTCTGCATCACTTGGAGTGATTGTTTTGTTTGTGAACTGTACATATTTTAGAGTGAATGTGTGTGTGCGTGAAGACAGGAAGTGGAATAATTCAATCTGTGACCTGAGTTTCTGTTATTAACTACTGTGAATCTGAACTGCATTCTACTTAAATAAGTTACAGACTCCATTCTGAACGATACTACTTTGCTCTGTATTAAGATTTCATATTAATAGCCTCACTTTGTCTATTCAGATAATTCAAACCTTTATTATCTGCTTAGTACATAAAAGAGCAACACACCCTTTATTTAAACTAAGGGAAGAATCTTAATTACAAGGTCTTTACAAATTGAGACATAACATAATCTTCAGGCCTTAAAAACAGACCTATAAGGGGTAATTTTGTGCTACCTACAAAATGGATCCTCATGAAGTAAAAAATGAGTTAACCAATGTTTACCAAAAATTGGATTATTTAAACAAAGGTTTAACTGAAGTACAAGCAGAAATGGTTCCACTAAGAGCTTTAATCAAGGAATGTATTCCTACAAAAAGCACTGATTGTCCTGAACCACATATCCAATATCCCCAACCATTTTCTGGAAAACGTAATGAGTTTAGGGATTTTAAAAATGCATGCCATCTGCTTTTTTCCTTACGGCCGCGCACATACCATTCAGAAAGAATTAAAGTGTGTACTACCATCTCCTTTTTACAAGGAGAACCCAGATCTTAGGCCAACAGGTTTTTTGAAAATAATAATCCCATTCTAGACTCATTACAGGATTTCTTTATTGCTATGGCAAATCTCTATGAAGATTCTAACACACAAATCACTGCAGAAACTAAGCTACGCTCCCTAAAGCAGGGGAAACGCACGGTCGAGGAATACACAACCGAATTCCAGATGTGGTCAAACGATTCTCAATGGAACGAAATCAGCCTCAAAAACCAGTTTCGTTTAGGACTTTCGGAAAGTTTAAAGGATGAACTCTCACATTTAGAGATCCCTGACACCCTTTCATCACTGATAAAGCTGAGTACTACGTTGGATCGTAGACTCCGCGAAAGAAAAGCAGAAAGAGCCGGTTATGACCCTACACCTAAGAGATACTCTATGTATACACCTTCTCATGAAAAACCTTCGGTCTCCAGTACACCAATGGAAATAGGAGTCATCAAAGGTCCTCTCACTCCAGAGGAGAAATCCAGGAGAAGATTAGAGAAATTATGTCTCTACTGCGCTCACAAGGAGCATACTGTTGCTTCATGCCCTCTACTTCTCAGACAAAAGAAGGGTAAGCTTTCTCACAATACTCATTTATACAATTTAACCAGCAGATACCCAAATGACTTTGTTTTTCTCATTTCAGTGGGATCAGAAAAACATCCAAGTCAAAGCCTTGATTGATTCAGGGGCCTCAGGAAATTATATAGATACTACCTTTGTTAAAAATAATAAAATTCCGATTGTGTGCAAAGCAAAACCTGTATTTGTCAAATTGATAGATGGTTCACTTACACAACAAGGACCAATCACTCACCATACCATACCTCTACTCATAACCACAAGAGACGGACATACTGAGTATCTCACATTTGATTTAATCCCCATTGCTTTACACACATTTATTCTTGGTTACACGTGGTTACAGAAACATAACCCCACTATTGACTGGACATTGAATGACTTAAACCTAAATTCTCCATACTGTTTAAAGACTTGTTACCCACATTGTATTATAGCCTCATTGGAGAATGGAATACCCAGACCTTATCAGGATCTGGCAGAGGTTTTCAACATGAAAGAGGCAGAAAGTCTCCCTCCACATAGGAAATTTGATTGCCCCATTGATTTAATACCTGGCAGTCAAATTCCTCACGGAAAGATTTATCCACTATCTCAAAACAAATTATCTTTTGTAAGATCGTACTTAGATGATAATCTTCGTAAAGGGTTAATTTCACATTCAACCTCTCCTGCAGCAGCCGACATGTTTCTAGTTAGAAACAAGGACGGTACCATACATACGATTATAGATTACAGAGCTCTAAATAATATAACTATAAAAAACAGATACCCACTACCACTAATACCCGAACTCCTTGAACGGCTTCATGGCGCCACCATTTATTCCAAATTGGACTTAAAAGGGGCCTATAACCTTATAAGAATCAAACAAGGTGACGAATGGAAGACTGCCTTCCGGACACGATATGGCCTCTACCAATATAACGTGATGCCATTTGGGTTAAGTAACGCGCCAGCAACCTTACAACATTTTATTAATGAAATTTTCCGTGATCTAACTGATGTATGCGTTATAATATACTTAGATGACATACTAATTTATTTAAAACTTTACATGAGCATGAAAAACATGTACGCTGGGTGCTCACTAGGTTAAAGGAACATAAATTATATGCTAAAATGGAGAAATGTTCTTTCCATGTTCAGGAAATTAAATTTTTGGGTTATATCATAACACCAAACAAGATACAAATGGACCCAGAAAAGGTAACAGCGATTCTCAATTGACCAGTCCCGACAACTGTGAAGGCCTTACAAAGATTCATCGGTTTCGCAAATTTTTACCGAAAATGTATAAAAAAATTCTCAACAATTGTTAAACCACTTACACAATTAACTAGTAAAAAACACAAATATAAATGGACAGATGAAGCACAGATATCTTTTGATACTTTAAAGAAACAGTTTACTACAGCACCAGTACTCGCATTACCAGACTTCGATTCCCAGTTTATACTTGAAGTTGATGCTTCAAATACTGGAATAGGAGCGATTCTTTCACAGAAGAACAAGGAAAATACAGAAACTCATCCCATTGCCTTTTACTCAAGGATGCTAACTAGCGCCGAAAATAATTATAGCATAGGAGATAAAGAGCTCCTTGCAATCAAATGTTCCTTGGAACAATGGAGACACCTCCTTGAAGGATCTAGTCTCCCATTTATGATTTATACTGATCACAAGAATCTTGAATATTTAAAAATGAGCAAGACTCTTACTTCACGACAAACCCGTTGGTCTATATTTCTGGACCGATTTAATTTCCTAATTAGCTACAAACCCGGAAGCCTAAATATTAAGGCAGATGCCTTATCCAGAATATATGAAAATAATCATTCTACAAAACATGATTCTGTAATACCTGAAGAAAGATTTATTGGAGTTTTGACTACTCTAGAAAGAGACATACTTGATGTTCTAAAGAAGGATTCTAATATACCCCTATCCTGTAAAGAAGATCCAAAGACTGGATTATATTACCACAACTCACAACTATTCATACCCGAATCCCTTAGAAGTTCTATCCTGAAACAAACCCATGATGGGACCCTATTCGGGCATCCTGGTATCCAAAAAACCACTGAATTAACTAGGAGGACTTTCTGGTGGCCAGATATGAATCACACAATATACAAATATGTATATAATTGTGACGTGTGTGCTAGAAACAAAGTCGAACATAAAAAACCTATAGGCCTCTTATCACCTCTGCCAATTCCAGATAAGCCATGGAGTACCATATCCATGGACTTCATTGTCGACCTCCTGAATTCACAACATTTTACCACAATTTTAGTAGAGATCACTTAACACGTGTAGCCCATTTCATACCACTAAAGGGTTTACCTTCAGCATTAACAACCGCAACAGCATTCTTAGACTATATAGTAAAACTACATGGGTTACCCGCCGTTATCATCACTGACAGGGGTACACAGTTCACCTCCTCTTTTTGGAAATCTTTATGTAAACTAATCAAAGTTGACTCTAGATATTCCACGGTATTTCACCCACAAACCAATGGGTTAACTGAGAGAGTAAATCAAACATTAGAACAATACCTAAGATGTTTCATTACTCACTTACAAGATGATTGGATAACTTATCTTCCAATGGCAGAATTCTCGTACAACAATTCTCTTTCAGCTTCTATTAAAATGACAACCTTTTTTGCCACTTATGGATACAATCCAAATACCATATCAGTTACCAAGACTGGGGTTAGTTCACCTTATGCCAAGGAATTCACAACTACTCTACAGGAACGATTAGACATCTTAAAGGTTCATCTCTCAAGCGCAAAGGACTATCAAAAACGGTACTATGATCAACATCATAGACCGAGTCCACCATATCAAATTGGTGATCAGGTTCTATTGTCTGTGAAAAACCTCAAATTACAAGTTCCTAGTAAGAAGTTAGCTAATCAATTTCTTGGACCTTTTTCTATTGACAAAATTGTTAATCCTAATGCTGTTAGATTAATTCTGCCTGAACCCTGCAAGCTCCATCCCACCTTTCATATCTCACTCTTGAAACCCTATACTGCTGAATCTACTGCTCATAATCAGATTCGACCACCACCTATTCTGGTTGACAACCAGGAGGAATTTGAGGTTGAGTCTATTCTTGATTCTAGGATACGGCGACATAAACTAGAATATTTAATTAAATGGAAGGGTTATGGACCCGAGGACAATTCCTGGGAACTCTCTACTGAGATTCATGCTCCCCGCTTGGTTAGGAACTTTCATCTACGATATCCTGGGAAGCCCCATCTGGAATCCCCGGGGGTGATTCCTTAACGGGGGGATATGTGATATCCCTTTAAGGATTATCCCCTCCCATCTCATTATCCTCCCTTTATTAGGCAGCTCTAACAAACAGACCTTGCCTGAAGATTGAAGTTTTACCGCTTCTAACCTTTGCTAGTAATTCTATCTCCCTCTCAGGTCATTCTCTAGCAAGTTCCTGAACTTTGTTATCCCCAGGATCCTTTGGATTATACTACAGTGCTTTCAGTCCTCTGATCGGACTAAAGATTCCTACGCTGCCGGATCTACTTTCTCCGCGTCCCGGGAACTAAGCCGCACACACACTGCTCAGACCGCTAACGGCAGTCTCCTCTCAGGGCTCCGCTCACAGAGATGGATACCGGGTATCGTATAATTATCTAAGTCACTAAGTTGGAACCTGTATTTGATATTCTTGCCTCAAATATCCTAATTTATGCTCATATATCGTTTTATGACACCGGAACTGCCTTGTACTCTCATATACTCTAGGACATTGGCTATTGTTCTTACTCTGAAATATAACCTCTGCCTACAAAAAAGCCTTTACTATAAGGTTAACCCTGCATACTCTGCATCACTTGGAGTGATTGTTTTGTTTGTGAACTGTACATATTTTAGAGTGAATGTGTGTGTGCGTGAAGACAGGAAGTGGAATAATTCAATCTGTGACCTGAGTTTCTGTTATTAACTACTGTGAATCTGAACTGCATTCTACTTAAATAAGTTACAGACTCCATTCTGAACGATACTACTTTGCTCTGTATTAAGATTTCATATTAATAGCCTCACTTTGTCTATTCAGATAATTCAAACCTTTATTATCTGCTTAGTACATAAAAGAGCAACACACCCTTTATTTAAACTAAGGGAAGAATCTTAATTACAAGGTCTTTACAAATTGAGACATAACATCATTATTCATTGTTTATTCTGGAAAGCGTAGGGGTTAGAAAGCTACGGCTACCGCTCTTTCTTTTTGGCTGAGAAGTATCATCCGCCTGGCATATGAGACTGCTGGACAGCAGCCTCCTGAAAGAATTATGGCTCATTCTACTAGGGCTGTGGCTTCCACATGGGCTATTAAAAACTATGCATCTGTGGAACAGATTTGTAAGGCTGCGACTTTGTCGTCCCTTCACACTTTTTCCAAATTTTCCAAATTTGATACTATTGCTTCTTCTGAGGCTATCTTTGGGAGAAAGGTTCTTCAAGCAGTGGTGCCTTCCATTTAGGTTCCTGTCTTGTCCCTCCCTTTCATCCGTGTCCTATTGCTTTGGTATTGGTTTCCCACAAGTAAGGATGAAATCTGTGGACTCGTCATATCTTTGTAAAAGAAAACTAAATTTATGCTTACCTGATAAATTACTTTCTTTTATGATATGACGAGTCCACAGCCCTCCCTGTTATTTTAAGACAGGTTTATTTTATTTTTTGAAAACTTCAGTCACCTCTGCACCTTTTTAGCCTTTCCTTTTTTCTTCCTATAACCTTCGGCTGAATGACTGAGGGTGGAGGGGAAGGGGCTATATATACAGCTCTACTGTGGTGCTCTTTGCCACTTCCTGTTAGCAGGAGGTTAATATCCCACAAGTAAGGATGAAATCCGTGGACTCGTCATATCGTAAAAGAAAGTAATTTATCAGGTAAGCATAAATTTAGGGTTTTTTTCAATTTAGATGCAAGAGAGAAAAAAAACATGTATCCCTTTAAATTCCCTTCATGTGGAAGGGGAGTTAAAGGTCTTGAAACATGCGATCATGTGACTCACTGAAATAATGATGTGTTTTATGTCTTAATCACCAGTTCCCAGCATATATGTCAATGTATTAGTTACTGCAATGGTCATTATTGTTATAAAATGGCTTGAAATCTATTATTAAGAGGGACATCTTAGAATAAAATTGCAAACAAAATTCTTGCTTTTGTGGTGACTAGATGTGAATTTATTAACATTAGTGAGAGCCTTAAGGTGAGTGGAGAAATTGTAAGATTAAGTTAACTAGAATTAATACTGGTATTTAAATGGTTTAATAAATATCTAGGGGCAATAATTTGCATTGTTTCTCTATTTAGGAACCCATTTTGTCAAATGATTAGTTTATTTGCTATAATTAGTAAATAGAAAACTGATAAAGAGAATAGCTTAAAGGGCCATTATAGTTATAAATGTAAATGCTTTAATTTGTAAGATAATGTCATTTTAGCAATACCAGTGCTGCAATAATATGTGTCTAACACCTGCAAATTGGTTAAAGTATGATTTGGGAGCTACCCTCAGAGCAGAAACTGCTGCTGATTAAATCGGTAGCTCTAGTCTTCCGACCCAGCAATGCAACTAGTGCTGCTGATTGGATCAGACAACTAGCGCTGCTGATTAGAGCCCCCCTTTTTCATATACGTTTGCGTGTGACAAGCATTATGATTATATACATTGTAGATAGAACTCCTTGATAAAAAAAACCCCACATACATTAAAGGGGCAGTAGACACTTATTTTCATTTAACTGCATGTAATAGACACTACTATAAAGAATAATATGCACAGATACTGATATAAAAATCCAGTATAAACTTACTTAGAAGCTCCCGATTTAGCACTGTTGATGAGATTAGCCTGGGATACCCACTGAAATGTGCTGATAGAAGACCCCCCCTCCCCTGCATATGAAAAGACCAATTACACAAACAGAAGCAGTCTGTATACATCAGTATACATCTAAAACGTTGGGACTTGGTTAGAAGTCTGAAAATCAGCACAATGTTATTTAAAAATAAGCAAAAATATAAATTTTTACAAAAACACTACCAGATGTGCTATATAAATGGATTATCTACAAAACATTCTAGTGTCCCTTTAACAGAGAAAGAAAAGCACCATAATAAGGTTGCCCATATCCAAACTGTCAGGTGCATCCAAATCTGAGTTTCCAACATATATTCTTCCAAATCGTATATATGTGAAAGAGTCTTTCCACAAAGTGGTGCTGTTCTACTTTACTGTGATCTGGAAATCTCAGGCTAAATGTAAGCAACCTCCTGCACTGCATCAGACAAACATCAGCATACTTAAAGGGACACTAATGTCAAAATTAAACTTATGATTTAGAAAGAGCATGTAGTTTTGTAAGACTTTCCAATTTACTACCATTATCAAATTTGCAGTCTTTTTATGCTCACTATCTGAGGCAACAGCTCCTACTGAGCGTGAGCACAACATTACAGTGTATATGTACACTAGTTTGTGATTGGCTGAAGGCTGTCACATGATACAGGGTGCCAGCAAATGGGGGGGGGGAATAAGTTTGCAGAAAAAAATCTACTGCTTATTTTAAATTCAGTGTTATTGAATTGTCTTTTTATTATGCAAGTGTTAATTTTGCAATTATACTGTATTTAGTGGTCCTTGTATGCGGTATGTACTCTTGCTTCACTGTAACCAGTAAAGAATCCTTCCCCAGCTCGGTCTAATCGATTGTAGGAATCTCCCCAAATGTCACACTTAATGTTGCATTTTATGGCTCTATATTCACTAGACATGTGCATTTGTGCCTTTTGGTTCTAAACAAATGGCGAGGATAGAGGCCGCAAAATGCATTTGCAATTTTCGGAGCTAGATTTATTCTTGTGAAAGTGGAACACACTAAGATCTGGATTTGTGCAGATCTTAGTGTGTTGCACTTTCACAAGAACTAATCTGGCTTCGAAGATTGCCCAATGCGGCCTGCTGCATCTCAGGAACGAATGCATATGCCTAATATTCACGTATTTACTTGCAAGCAATCCGCTGCATGAGTGGAGAGGGTAGATCTGACTGTTCACCTTGAGTTTGAGCATTATGAGAGAGGAATGTTTGCAACAATGTTTGAAACCATGTAAACAAGGTTATACAGGTAGCACAGTGACTAGAGCTATGTTTCAGCAAAGTATAAAGAGCAAAAAGGTACATTTGATAAGAGAAGAAAATTGGAAAGTTTATTAAGACTATACATGCTCTACCTTAAAGTGAATGTCAATTTTGATGCTAAAGTGCCCGGTTTTTAAAAATTTGATTAAAAACAGGGGCACTTTAATTCATCAAAATTTACATTTCACTCCTGTTGAGAAAAAATCTTTAATCTTCACAGCAGCTCCAGCTTCCTCCACCCATTGCAAAGCCTCTTCCTGGGTCTAAAATGAGGAATCCGGCTTCCTCCAATCACAGTGTTGAATCAGACACTGATTCCCCCCGGGGGGTAAGCCGTGATTGGAGGATGACCTATCCATAATTTCTGACATCAGAAATGGCTTGCAATAACAGGAGGAAGCTGGAGCTGCTGTGAAGATTAAAAGGTAAGTTTTTTTCACAACAGGAGTGAAATGTAAATTTTGATGAATTAAAGTGCCCCTGTTTTTAATCAAATTTTTAAAAACCGGGCACTTTAGCATCAAAATTGACATTCACTTTAATTATAAAAGTATAATTTTATGTCACATGTCCCTCTAAACTACATTGTTTTTAAAGAGAAAAAACAACATGTCAGGTTGCATATAAGATGTGTTGCTTTCATATCAGCCAAGTCTAAACATTTTTAAAAACAAATTAACATCCTTTTAATTGCAATTGTTTGTTAATTGCCAAACTCCACCCACTATTTACTTTTCTTAGAGGAGCCAATCTGCGCTTAAATCTGCAGACAACAAGGCAAGCCACAGTCATAATGTTTTGCAGTTGTATGTGTCATCTGACATTGTTGTGTATGCACGCACGGCTATTGGTTTAGAGGTGCAAACATCACCTCATTGATGGCTTAAACTACACTTTATTTTTAGTGATGGTAAATCCTATTGTTTGTTAAACGTCCGGATTTACCATCACTTTGATGTAAATGAGGGAAAGATATGTCACAGGGTTAGCCTTGATAAGTCATCAAGGTGCATTTCAAGTTTGAATTAGAAAATCCTCAATTAAAGTACATGGAAACGATGCAAAATAAATAATGAAGAAATTCCCTTATATCTTCCATTCTCCTCACTACCTGTCCCCTCCATCCTACCCCCTCACAACTACTGCCCTCCCTCTTTCCTTCTTTTACTCCAATCCTCACACATATTATCAATCTCTCCTTCAGCACTAGTCAATTTCCTTTATCTCTTAAACATGCGCTAGTCACGCCGATCCTCAAAAAAACCTTCTCTCGATCATCATCCCCATCCAAATCCTGCCCTATTGCCTTATTCCCCTATTCCCCCTTGCCTCAGAACTTCTGGAAAGGCTTCTATATACATCTTTATCACATTTCCTCACGTTAAACTTCCTCCTTGATCCATTGCAATCTGTATTTCGCCCCCAACATTTCACAGAAACTGCAATCATTAAAGGACCAGTAAACTTGTATTCCTTTGATAATGTTTTAACACACAATACTTCAAATAGATCATTAGTCAATCGCATAGATATTAAAACTTTGTTACAAAAATGCATAATTATGTAAATAAACTTGAATCATCAGTTCATAGCACCCTAAGACATCCTCCGTAAATTGTAGGCACAGCATAGGGCTGGCAAATTTGAATACAGCCAATCGCTGCGCTATGTATATTGAACCATTTGCATATTTTGTCTATGCTGGCTCACTCCCCATCGCATGTGCACTCCTTATTGTCCATAACGCATGTGCAGTGAGCCCCAGCTTTAATATGGTGTTTTCTAAAGTGCAAGTCACATTAATAAACAGCGACCATATAAGTATGCAGCAAAATGTGATTTGAACACTTCTTTATACTATGAGATGGGAGGGGTGTCACTGAATTTCAACATGGTTGGTATAAAGAATTTATTTGGATTCTGTCTTTACTACTTATTTCTGTTGAACTTTGAAGCACATTGTGTTCCGTTGATCCTTCATAGGCAAGCACTGTGCAATATGGAGGACACTCTGTCAGGCTCGCTGTGGAGTGATAGGTCACGCGTTCCTCGCTCTGACATGGGGGTGCCGAGATGCAGTTAGTTGTCTCTCAATGACGTTTGTAATAGCTTTCTGTGCATGTGCTCAAGCTTGTTCACAAGCATGACACCCAGGTAGCCCTCCGTGATACGAAATGCATAATGAGTATCACGGACGGCTGGTTGATCTTCCTTACAGTCGCTCTTCATCTGCTACACCTCTCTGCCAATCCCTTCACTCGCTTCCTCTAACCTCCAGAATAAAACACAAAATCCTGACCCTAACATTCAAGGCCCTCAATGACACTGCTTCTCCCTATATCTCCAACCTTTATCTCCAACCTCGTCTCCAGATACTCTCCCTCCCATCCTTCTTTGCTCTGCTCATGACCTCCTTCTCTCCTCCTCTCTTGTTACCTTGTAGCATTGCCGTCTACAGGACTTCTCCAGTTCCTATCTTGAGGAACTCTCTGCCTCCCTCCACAAGACTCTCCCCTAGTTTTCAAAATTTCAAGCACACTACTGTTCAGGGATCTCTAGAATATACACTAACATTTTCTTTCCTCAGTTTCTCTCCTATGTTTGCCATACTCTTGAAGACCCTTAGCATATAAGCCTACAAGCCCAGCTGTCTTGTAGAACACCTTCATGAGAGCTGATTTACAACAGTGCATCTCTGGCATAAACCTCTACCCATTTGTCTCCCATAAATGCTACCATGCATATCATACCTTTTGTTTATAGCACTGCAGAATCTGATAGCACTCTACAAATAACTGATAATAAAATAGAAAATACTTTTTTTGCATGTTTCAAGTGGCATTTTATATTGCAATGCTTTTCTCACTTTTAAAGTTCTTGGATATACCAGAACACTTAATGTGTCCAGCTGGCTCCCAGTAGTGCATTGCTGATGCTTCTATAACAACAGATACTAACAGAATTAAGTGGATTAGATATTAGAAGTAAATTGGAAATTTGTTTAAAATTGTATTATATCTGAATCATTGGGTTTCATGTCCCTTTAAAGGAAACATGAAACCCATTTTTTTATTTTAGATAGAGCATACTTTTTAAAGCAATTTTCTTGATATCCATTATTGAAAGAGCAGCAATGCACTACTGGAAGTTAGCTGAATACACTGGTAAGCAAATTAAATAAGGTATATATGAGCAGCAACCAATCAGCAGCTAGCTTCCAGCCCCTGAGCCTACCTAGGTATGCTTTTCAACAAAAGATACCAAGTGAAATAAGCAAATTAGATAATAGAAGTACATTTAAAAGTTGTTTAAAATCGTATGCGCTGTCTAAATCATGAAATAATTTTTGGGGGTTTCATGTCCCTTTAGTAATCTTTAAACCACACTTTGGATCTATGAAATTTGTATGAAAATTAAATATGGTCATCTAAATGTTTATTTATAACTGCAGTGGGGTTAAAAATGATAAAGGACGTTCATTAGAGCATGTAATTTTTTAACTACTTACCCTCAAACAATATAGCTCCTGCCCTGTATCACTGCGTTTACTGTGAATGGGCCCAGAATTAAGATCTGGAGCTTTACAAACGTACACCTGTAAAGGGTTAACATGTGAGAACTTCTTTGTAGAGAAATGCAGCCACAGGAGTAAAACTAACATCATGGTGAATAGTAGCAATGTTATTATAGTTGTACCCAACACTTTCATTTTTTAACTTCAATTTAAATATATTAGACAATCTATACATTTTGAATTAAATTATCTGATGTATTACTTTTGCTTTAGACACATATTTTATGTGACTCTGAAAACCTACTTGAAAAACTTACAATACACCTGCTCCTTATAGTTTTTTTGTTTGTTTTGTGCACCTAG
Source organism: Bombina bombina (assembly GCF_027579735.1). Taxonomy (NCBI): domain Eukaryota; kingdom Metazoa; phylum Chordata; class Amphibia; order Anura; family Bombinatoridae; genus Bombina; species Bombina bombina. Next base: position 862,855,065 of record NC_069504.1, on the reverse strand, counting down.
GTAGGTTTTCTGTTGTTATCATTTTCTAATTAAACCATCTTGATTGATATTTTGATATATTGTTTTATTTGGAGTCATAGGCATAACCAATATTTTGTATAGTACATTCCTGTATTAGATGAGGGACCTTAGAGTGGAATTCCTTCAATCTAATCAGTGAGCTGAGTTATATTTTATGTACTACAACCCATAACAAGTTACATATTAACCCCACTATGTGCTTGTAAATATCTTAGATTTTATTGTGCAATAACTATTTATTATACCTATTTTTCCTTTTTAATTTCTTTCATGTAATTGGCAAGAGTCCATGAGCTAGTGACGTATGGGATATACATTCCTACCAGGAGGGGCAAATTTTCCAAAACCTCAAAATGCCTATAAATACACCCCTCACCACACCCACAATTCAGTATTACAAACTTTGCCTCCTATGGAGGTGGTGAAGTAAGTTTGTGCTAGATTTCTACATTGATATGCGCTTCTCAGCAGGCTGAAGCCCGGTTCCTCTCAGGGTGTAGTGAATGACAGAGGGATGTGAAGGGAGTATTACCTATTGAATACAATGGTCATCCTAAAGGGGATCTATTTCATAGGTTCTCTGTTATCGGTCATAGAGATTCATCTCCTACCTCCCTTTTCAGATTGACGATATACTCTTATATACCATTACCTCTACTGATTCTCGTTTCAGTACTGGTTTGGCTATCTACTTTATGTAGATGAGTGTCTTTTGGTAAGTATGTTTTCTTTTATTTAAGACACTCTCAGCTATGGTTTGGCACTTTATATGTAAAGTTCTAAATATATGTTTTGTACTTATATTTGCTATGATTCAGGTTTATCAGTATATTTCCTTTTTGCAGACTGTCAGTTTCATTTTGGGAAATGCATATAAAAAAAAAAAAGAAAGAAATTTTCTTACCTGAAATTTTCAATTGACTCTCTTTTCTAAATTGTGGGCTGTAAGGCTCGCGGGAGCGCAAAATGCTTTAATTTATTGCATCATTCTTGGCGCAAGACTTTTTTGGTGCGAGAATTACGTTTGTTGACGTAATTTCGTCATTTCCGGCGTCTTAGTTGGCGCCGAGAGTTTTCACGTAGTTGCGTCATCTATGACGCTCGTGTTTGTTGCAGATGTTCTTGGCGCCAAAAAATATTTTGTCAGTTGTGGGTGTCATACTTGGCGCCAAACTTTTGACATTATTTAAGTATTTATTTCATTTTGCTTCTGGTTTCCAGAGGCTTATTTTGTTTGCATTTTTTCCCATTCCTGAAACTGTTATATAAGGAAATTGATAATTTTGCTTTATATGTTATTTTTTCTATTACATATTGCAAGATGTCTCAATCTGACCCTGTCTCAGAATCTACTATTGGAATCCTGCTGCCTGATGTCGGTTCTACCAAAGCTAAGTGCATTTGTTGTAAACTTGTGGTAACTGTTCCTCCGGCTGTAGTTTGTAATAATTGTCATGATAAACTTTTAAATGCAGACAATATTTACATTAGTAGTAATCCATTACCAGTTAATGTTCCTTCAACATCTAATGCTCAGGATATTCCTGTTAATGTGAGAGAATTTGTTTCTAATTCCATTCAGAAGGCTTTGTCTGTCATACCACCTTCTAATAAACGTCTTTTAAAACTTCTCATAAAATTGATGAATTTTTAAATGACCGACAACATTCTGATTTATCTATCTCTGATGAGGATCTATCTGGTTCAGAAGATTCTGCCTCAGATATTGACACTGACAAATCTTCATACTTATTTAAAATGGCGTATATTCGTTCCTTATTAAAAGAGGTGTTGATTGCATTAGATATGGAGGAGACTAGTCCTCTTGATATTAAAACTAGTAAACGTTTAAATTCGGTTTTTAAACCTCATGTAGTTATTCCAGAGGTTTTTCCAGTTCCTGATGCTATTTCAGATGTGATTTCTAGGGAATGGAATAGACTGGGTACTTCTTTTACTCCTTCTTCAAGGTTTAAGAAATTGTATCCTTTGCCGACTGATAGATTGGAGTTTTGGGAAAAGATCCCCAAAGTTGATGGGGCCATCTCTACTCTTGCTAAACGTACTACTATTCCTACGGCAGATAGTACTTCTTTTAAAGATCCTTTAGATAGGAAACTTGAATCTTATCTAAGGAAGGCTTATTTATGTTCAGGTCATCTTCTTAGGCCTGCTATTTCTTTGGCTGATGTTGCTGCTGCTTCAACTTTTTGGTTGGAAACTTTAGAACAACAAGTACCAGATCATTGTTAAGCTAATTCAACATGCTAATAATTTCATTTGTGATGCCATTTTTTGATATCATTAGAATTGATGTCAGATATATGTCTTTAGCTATATTAGCTAGAGGAGCTTTATGGCTTAAATCTTGGAATGCTGATATGACTTCTAAATCAACGTTGCTATCTCTCTCTTTCCAAGGTAATAAATTATGTGGTTCTCAGTTGGATTGTATTATTTAAACTGTCACTGGGGGGAAGGGAGCTTTTTTGCCTCAGGATAAAAAATCTAAGGGGAAATTTAAAGCTGCTAACCATTTTCGTTCCTTTCGTCAAAATAAGGAACAGAAACCTGATCCTTCCCCTAAGGGAACGGTTTCCAATTGGAAGCCTTCTCCAGTCTGGAATAAATTCAAGCTATTTAAAAGATCTAAATCAGCCCCCAAGTCTGCATGAAGGTGCGGCCCTCATTCCAGCTCAGCTGGTAGGGGGCAGACTAAGATTTTTCAAGGATGTTTGGATCAATTCAATCCAAAATGATTGGATTCAGAACATTGCTTCTCAAGGTTACAGAATAGGTTTCAAAGTAAGACCACCTGTGAGAAGTTTCTTTATCTCGCGCATTCCTGTAAACCCAGTAAAGGCTCAGACTTTTCTGAAGTGTGTTTCAGACCTGGAGTTATCTGGGGTAATTGTGCCAGTTCCTTTTCAGGAAAAGGGGCTGGGGTTTTATTCAAATCTGTTCATTGTTCCATAGCAGGAGAATTCTTTCAGACCAGTTCTGGATCTAAAAATTTTGAATCGTTATGTAAGAATACCTTCATTCAAAATGGTGACTAAAAGGACTATTCTGCCTTTTGTTCAGCAAGGGCATTATATGTCTACAATAGATTTACAGGATGCATATCTTCATATTCCGATTCATCCAGATCACTATCAGTTCCTGAGATTCTCTTTTCTAGACAAGCATTACCAATTTGTTGCTCTTCCTTTTGGCCTAGCAACAGCTCCAAGGATCTTTTCAAAGGTTCTCGGTGCCCTACTCTCTGTAATCAGAGAGCAGGGTATTGCGGTGTTTCCTTATTTTTGGACGATATCTTGGTACTTGCTCAGTCTTTACGTTCTGCAGAATCTCACACAAATCAACTAGTGTTGTTTCTTCAAAGACATGGTTGGAGGATCAATTTACCAAAACGTTCTTTGATTCCTCAGACAAGGGTAACCTTTTTAGGTTTCCAAATAGATTCAGTATCCATGACTTTGTCTCTAACAGACAAGAGACGTCTCAAATTGGTTGCAGCTTGTCGGAACCTTCAGTCTCAATCATTCCCTTCAGTAGCTATGTGCATGGAGGTTTTAGGTCTCATGACTGCAGCATCGGACGCAATCCCCTTTGCTCGTTTTCACATGAGACCTCTTCAGCTTTGTATGCTGAATCAATGTTGCAGGGATTATACAAATATATCACAATTAATATCCTTAAATCCCAATGTTCGACTATCTCTGACTTGGTGGTTAGATCACCATCGTATAGTTCAAGGGGCCTCTTTTGATCGTCCAACCTGGACTGTGATCACAACTGATGCGAGTCTTTCAGGTTGGGGAGCTGTCTGGGGATCTCTGACAGCGCAGGGGGTTTGGAAATCTCAAGAGGCGAGATTACCAATCAGTATTTTGGAACTCCGTGCGATTCTCAGAGCTCTTCAGTTTTGGCCTCTTCTGAAGAGAGAACAGTTTATTTGTTTTCAGACAGACAATGTCACAACCGTGGCATATGTCAATCATCAAGATGGGACTCACAGTCCTCAAGCTATGAAAGAAGTATCTCGGATACTTGCATGGGCGGAATCCAGCTCCTGTCTAATTTCTGCGGTCCATATCCCAGGTATAGACAATTGGGAAGCAGATTATCTCAGTCGCCAGACTTTACATCCAGGAGAGTGGTCTCTTCACCAGATGTGTTTTTTCAAATTGTTCAGATGTGGGGGCTTCCAGAAATAGATCTGATGGCTTCTCATCTAAACAGGAAACTTCCCAGGTATCTGTCCAGGTCCAGGGATCCTCATGCGGAAGCAGTGGATGCGTTGACACTTCCTTGGAGTTATCAACCTGCTTATATCTTTCCGCCTCTAGTTCTTCTTCCAAGAGTGATTTCCAAAATCATAATGGAGCGTTTGTTTGTACTGCTGGTGGCTCCAGCATGGCCACACAGGTTTTGGTATGCGGATCTTGTTCGGATGTCCAGTTGCCAACCTTGGCCACTTCCGTCAAGGCCAGACCTTCTATCTCAAGGCCCATTTTTCCATCAGGATCTCAAATCATTAAATTTGAAGGTATGGAGATTGAACGCTTAGTGCTTAGTCATAGAGGTTTCTCTGACTCTGTGATTAATACTATGTTACAGGCTCGTAAATCTGTGTCTAGAAAGATTTATTACCGAGTTTGGAAGACTTACATTTCATGGTGTTCTTCTCATAAATTCTCTTGGCATTCTTTTAGAATTCTTAGAATTTTACAATTTATTCAGGATGGTTTAGATAAGGGTTTGTCTGCAAGTTCCTTGAAAGGACAAATCTCTGCTCTTTCTGTTCTGTTCCACAGAAAAATTGCTAATCTTCCTGATATTCATTGTTTTGTACAGGCTTTGGTTCGTATCAAGCCTGTCATTAAATCAATCTCTCCTCCTTGGAGTCTTAATTTGGTTTTGAAGGCTTTACAGGCTCCTCCGTTTGAGCCTATGCATTCTCTGGACATTAAATTACTTTCTTGGAAAGTATTGTTCCTTTTGGCCATCTCTTCTGCTAGAAGAGTTTCTGAGCTATCTGCTCTTTCTTGTGAATCTCCTTTTCTGATTTTTCATCAGGATAAGGCGGTTTTGCGGACTTCATTTAAATTTTTACCTAAAGTTGTGAATTCCAACAACATTAGTAGAGAAATTGTTGTCCCTTCGTTGTGTCCTAACCCTAAGAATTCTCCGGAGAGATCTTTGGATGTGGTAAGAGCTTTGAAATAATATGTTGAAGCTACTAAAGATTTCAGAAAGACTTCTAGTCTATTTGTTATCTTTTCTGGTTCTAGGAAATGTCAGAAGGCTTCTGCCATTTCTTTGGCATCTTGGTTAAAGCTTTTGATTCATCATGCTTATTTGGAGTCGGGTAAGTCCCCGCCTCAGACGATTACAGCGCATTCTACTAGATCAGTCTCCACTTCGTGGGCCTTTAAGAATGAAGCTTCAGTTGATCAGATTTGCAAAGCAGCAACTTGGTCTTCTTTGCATACTTTTACTAAATTCTACCATTTTGATGTTTTCTCTTCTTCAGAAGCAGTTTTTGGTAGAAAAGTATTTCAGGCAGCTGTTTGAGTTTGATTCTTCTGCTTATAATTTCAGTTTTTTTCATTATAAAGATTAAAACTTTTGATTTGGGTTGTGGATTAATTTTTCAGCTGAATTGGCTGTCTTTATTTTTATCCCTCCCTCTCTAGTGACTCTTGCGTGGAGTTCCACATCTTGGGTATTTGCTATCCCATACGTTACTAGCTCATGGACTCTTGCCAATTACATGAATGAAAACATAATTTATGTAAGAATTTACCTGATAAATTCATTTATTTCATATTGGCAAGAGTCCATGAGACCCACCCTTTTTATGGTGGTTAGGATTTTTTTGTATAAAGCACAATTATTCCAATTCCTTGTTGATGCTTTTGCTCCTTTCTTATCACCCCACTTCTTGGCTATTAGTTAAACTGAATTGTGGGTGTGGTAGGGGGTGTATTTATAGGCATTTTGAGGTTTGGGAAACTTTGCCCCTCCTGGTAGGAATCTATATCCCATACGTCACTAGCTCATGGACTCTTGCCAATATGAAAGAAATGAATTTATCAGGTAAATTCTTACATAAATTATGTTTTTTGATTTTTGTCTAATGCCTTTGTATTTGACATATACTTGCCTCATCTCACATTTTGCAGTAACATTATTGGCTGTATTTATCTGAATATTTTATGTATCATTATTGATTATGATAAAACCCAATTAAGAGCAATAAGATAAAAAAATGTGTTTTCTAATTCAGTGGCTTTTTTATTGATTAAAATACTTTTGAAATTTATTTGAGACAAAAAAACAAACAAAAAAAACACAAGAGCTTCTATACAGTGTTCTGCAAGTACAAATTTAGATATTTTGGAACGGAGCCTGTGAGTTACTGAAGCAGGTAGGGAAACCGTTCATAGCATTTGGTCATTCCACTGGTGCTTCGTGGAAGGACATTGAGGATCCTGTAATAATTAATATGCAATTTTTGTTGACATCAACTTGTGAGGGTGAGTATTGGATGTGCTATACTCAAGTTTATATTTTAAAGGGCCATTAAATACAGCACTATTGCATAATCAACAAATGCATAATAAAGAGACAAATCAATAGCTCTTACTCTGAATTTCAAATGAGATCTTTATTTCTGACAAATTTGACATTTTCCTTTTATTTCCCTAGTCCAGTATCATGTGACAATTATCAGTGAATCACAGAATCATATATGAATTATTACATGTAACGCAGAGTGTTTGCATATAAAAAGATTTAATTTTGACTTTATAGGTTGCAGAAAGAGGCGCTGGTTCATAGGGGTTTTCAGAGATCATGAAAACCCCTATGAACGTTCTAACTTAGATGAATTATATATGATCTCTTATATGTGCCAATTAGACATGTGCAATATATTTTTTATAATAACTTTTAAACTTTGTTTTTATGTTTTTTACAATATCGGGTGTAAATCTGACCTCAACCAATGAGGTATCAGATATTGTTCATGATTGTGTATTTAAGGCCGCCTGCAATGCGGTATTGCATATGACTTTTTTGCAAGCCATACTATGTTTTAACTGCTCTTGAGAAAGACGGTATACCTGTTGAAACGCGTTGAGCTAAATAAACCGACATTTTTAACCAAAGAAATTAGTTTTTTTCTTTCCTGACCGTTTGTGGAGCCACTTGTGAAGCCGTTTGTCTAATACCATTCTGTGAGTATTCTACACTTATTTGCAAGGTGTTTGGAAACACTACGCCAATGTGATATTCTCTAAACAGATACAGACACAGCTCTTTTGGAGGAATCGTGAAACACAGAGAGGAACCTTCTGAAAACCCCTATGAACCAGCGCCTCTTTCTGCAACCTATATCGATTTAACAGCCTTTGGGAGACACTGTTGGAAGGCAGCGGTTCTGACTAGAGGGGAGTGCTTATCCGTATTGTATACATTTTCTTTTGTTTTCGTTCTTAATTTTGACTTTAGTATCCCTTTTACCTCTTTAATGCATTTATGAACACTGATTAAAATATTAAATAATGCACTAACATTTTTGTTTTTCTCCTCTGCACTCTTTATATGCAGACACCCACCCACCCACCCACAAACACACACCATCATACCTCCTAACATTTCTGAGATGTGTGAACATAAAGAGATTGTGAGCAGTGACCACTAATATTTTGTGGGCGGGGCTGCATCGGGTCACAAGCTAATCATGGGCAGACTGAAGGAGGGGTTGTGAACAGAGAGGGAGCATGTGTGGGTGGGATGTGGGTGTGGCTCATGCATTTTCTTAAAACCTGCAAGAGGGAAGTGTATTAGACCTCCCAACCCATGGCAATCCAGCAGGATGTGGTACAGTAGAGAGGTATGCAAAATAAATAAATCTGTAGCACATCTGCAGCAGTGCTAGGGATTGTTAGTACGGAAATTCAAAGTATTGTTCTAATGTGCAGATATGCTACACAATTATCTATGTTGTAGTACTTTATTTACAGTATACAGGCCTTTCTTTTCCTCACCATAATGTATATGAGACTTATTTGTATGTACTATACTGGCTTATCTATATAACAACCAGAAACCTATCATGTGCTGAATAAGAAAGTGGTAACTGGAAACCAGAACTTTTATAAGACCCTGCTCAGTAATCCCAACGTAAACAGTTCACAAACTGTGACATTCTCATAACATTTTTAACACATGTTCACTTATAGCATTCCTGTCTATTCATTTCATATAAAGTACCATATCAAAGTTCAGATAACTTGAACTTTTTTACTTCAAACCTCAACTACCTCTATTGTACTAATCTGCTGGGATTCACCAGTTGTGTAGTAAATGCCAAACACTACTGAAATTTTAAATTTCAGCCAAATTAGCCATTTCTTACCAGCACCCCAAACACTGTCTTACACAAATGTTAGTGAGCAGCTACGATAAGCAGTTTCGGATAAATAAACAATAGCTCTAACAGACAATAGCAGTGGACCCCTGTGCAACTCTGGGTAACCACTGCTTATGTATATAATAATCTTTTATCTTTGCTCTGAGCATGTGTGATGGTCAGCAGCCATATTAGGCAAGAATTTTGAAAATTGTTTTCATTATCCAATATTTTCTAGTATCATATATGTTCTGTACACATGCCACTCAATGAGTATGGAGTATTATATTGAGGACAAGCATGGAGGGAAAGATATCGGAGATTTCAAGGTTTTTAACTAAAATACTATATATATAGGCCGGGAACAAGAGGAGAAAGCTGCTATCTGTATTAGTAGTAATCAGAGCAGAGTAAATACCGTATTGTTCCGAGTATAGGCCGCTCCTGATTATAAGCTGCACCCTTAAAGTTTGGTGCCATTTTTAATAAATAACCCTCACAGGCTGCCTCCTCTTAACCCACTCCTTCCCTGAGCAGTAGTGAGCAGTGCCCACTACTCACACTATTACCACTACCCCTACAGTTACATAAGCCTCCCCTCAGCCCTCCTCACCCCCTCACATACAGACCCCTCCTTAATCTCTTAGCCCTGACAGATACCCTAAGCCTCCTTACCCTCCCACCTCATACACACACAGCCCCCCTCATAACCCTCACAGGCTGCTTCCTCTTAACCCACTCCTTCCCTCAAGCAGTGCCCACTACTCACATTATTACCACTACCCCTACCTTACACAAAATGACCAGGAAGCCCAGTGTGTGCCCAGACCCCTCCCTGCAACATCAGCGCTTCAACCTTACCCCGACCTGGACCTTTCACTGTAAGATACCGAGTATAGGCCGCACCCCTGATTTAGAGACTTACATCTGGGGGAAAAAGTGCAGCCTATACTTGGAACACTATGGTACCTCCTAATATGTTCTGGATGTCAACTGGGAATGGAAGGCTCAGGCTGAGCAAGAGCAGCTCATGGGTGGAGTCACAGTTCAATGGGTGTATCCATAATAGGGAAGGTGGAAACACTGGTGCTTTTCCATTTGGACTGGGGGGTACTGTGGGTACGTAAAGCTCCCCCATGAGCATGACTAAGCGGTCCCTTGATTCACTTTGGAAACTAACATTTGTAAACCAGAGAAAACCACAAGAGGAACAAGTTTATATAGCCCTCAAATCATGACAATCCTGCACTATGGTTGAGAACTCTGTACATCATAGTTTACATGAACTAGGTACTGTGCTTGTATTAAAGGGACAGTCTACACCTTGGTCATCTTAATGTCTTACCTTAGATTAAAGGTACATAAAACAAGTTGAGATCTGTGCATATCCTAAAAGGGCTAATTAATTAAAAATAGTTTGCATAAAAAAATGTTTAAAAATGGCTGGCAAGTATTTTAAAATAATTTTCAAAAATAAGCAAAATGAATTACATGGCTAAGCTGCCTGGAGAAGCCATCTCCACCCCTCTTATATGTGTTTAGAAACAGGCATTGTATTTCAACTGAGTTCACAGCTTCTAGGCATGCTTCAGCAGATAATCCCTGTGCATTTTTGTATTCTACCAAAGCAACAATATATATAGATACAGCCAGAGGAGAAAATGTGTGTGTGTGGGGGGGGGAGTTAGAGCTTTACAATTCAGAAACTAAAAAGAAAGGGTTAATGGCGAGGCACTGCAGTAATTAAAGTACATATTATTATATTTTGTCTCTATCTTAACTTCTTTTATGTCCCTTTAAGCTGCAAATAGCCTCCCACACCCTCTCTATATCATGTAGCAGATATGGTCGAAAAGTTATTTTAAAATGAATATTGTTTCTTGCCACTTTGAAATGTCTGCCAAGCTCAGCCCACTGATGAAATCATGATCTAGGCTGCATATGGCATCCAATCATAAAAGGCTCACTAGTTAGATTCAACAGAGTGTCTAGATGCAGCCCAGATTGTGATGTCAACAGTGGGCTGAGCTTGGCAGCCATTTCAAACTGGCCAGAAACACTATTTATTTTAAAATAACTTTTTTACTGTTCTAGCTGCATGATATAGAAAGGGTTCAGGAGGCTATTTGCAGCATCATCTAAGGTAAGACTTTAAGATGACTAAGGTGTAGACTGTCCCTTTAATATTTATTTTTTTAAATGACTTCAGTAAGGTTCTCTTATCAAGGCACTTTTTATTTTGCTTACATTCTTATTCCCCAGAATTGTTTAGGCTGTTATACCTTTGCACTCCAGTCAACATGTTTTATACAGAGAGCTTATTCTTTATAACATCATGTTTGTCTGTATCCTAGAAACATGAATAGTGGTATTCCAACAAAATACTTCCACCAAATAAAGTTTGTTGTAAGACGAACATACCCATGAAAGAATTGAAAGAAGTGGTCAAAGATCGTAAAGCATGGAGAATGTTGATCCATAAAGTGACCGAAAGGTGGCCTCGACTGAATGGTTAAATCATCATCATTCTGATAGAAAGCAAGAATATAATGAAAAGTGTTTAAATGGACATAAAAGCACTACAACAAACAAGTGACTATAGAGCTGACAGTGTTAAAAAAAAGCAAAAACATCTGTAGGATTTGAATTTATAGTTTTATTTTTTTTTATTTTTTACAGGTAAGTGCTTTTGCTTTGAGCACTTACAGTCAACTCTTGTACACAATTTTGAATCAAATATAAGCAGATTTTTTTTTTCTTTTCAAACACAAGCTGAACTAAATAATCTACAGTACTGTGTGTATTGTATGCAGATACTTTAGATTGATAGATCATCATATATGACAGACATAGAGACAGGCAGAGTTTAAAGGGACATTATGGTAAAAATTAAATGAACTTACCATCATTTTAGTTTTCACTAAATGACCATAATATATTTTAGATATGTACATTACACAGAAGCAGTAGTTCATCGTGTGCTTCAATTAGGTCAATCGTTTTCATACTTTGTAAATATATATATTATTATTGTATTTATATATCTATGTTTGCATATTCCTATGTGTGTGTGCATTATACATTGCTTATATGATGTCTGTGACTTCAGTTTATGCTTGCACATATCCATCCATTTAAACACAACGTTCCCTTAGCAGAGTTGCGTTGATTTCTTACATCCCCCCTCCTTTCACATCCACAATCTCCTCCTCCTCTCTCTCCACCCCAGGGTTTCCAGCTCTCTCTCTCACTACTCTCCTCCCACCTTCCCTTTCTTCAGCCTTTGAAAGGGGGGAATTTATTCCTGCAGCCAGCCCTCCTTATACCCAGAGTAGACCCTGCAGGATCCAGAGAAAGGAAGATATAGGAACAAGAGGAGACAAAACCCCACTCTAATCCTCCATGCATCTCCCCCTCCCCCATGCACACAGTTCAAAATGACTCAAATCCTTTTAAAAATAGCAAAAAAAGCAAAATCCCACTCTTTCTTGTATATTGGATTTCTAAAAATATGGCAAAACTTCTTATCCTAAACTTTCTCCCTTTCCCCTAACAAAAGCATCAAAACAAACCAACAAAGAAACTGCACTACAACCTGCAATTTGAACCAAAATATTAGCCTTTTATTGCAAAAGAAAATCGCTTTAAAAAGACAAAACACAACATGCTTTTTCGAGAATTCCCCGCTGCCTTGTACATAAGGATGCTGTTCACCTTATGGGATTTCTGGATCATTTCTGCATTAAGTCTGGACCCCATCTATTGGAATAGCTCGAACAAAAGGTGAGTTATTTTTAAGGCAATTTCATACGTTTTGGTGTTTTTTTATTTTATTTTTCACAGACCTCTGATTCAGTTGTTGCATTATTATTGAATGGTGTTGGGGATATTGTGACATATCCGTATAGTTTAATAAACTTCCATATTTTCTTCCCTTTTTAAAACTATATAGTTTATACTTCACACGGGTTAATAACTCGTGTACGTGTGTATACATACTGTTGAATTAATAAGCACATAATTATCATGAAACATAAAGAGTTAAACTCCATTTTATGTGATTTGTTTCAAATGTATTTTTCTGTATTTGAAGCCCAGCAGTTGGTAAAAATCAGTCTTTGATTCTGTCATGGGAATATACTTGAGTATTAATATTTTGTTCTTGCTAGATGAGTATGATCTATAGAGATGTTGTATATAATACCATGTGTTGTGCATTAGATGCTATAATGTATGTGGATGTGTATATATATGATGTCCCAGGTATGAATGAAATGTTCTAGTAGTTTTGATTACGTTTTTAGTACTGAATTCTCTGCATGTTTTTAAAGTCTTTATGTACTGTGTATTGTATGAATTAACAGGGCACACATTAATATACACACACACTATTATATATATATATATATATATATATATATATATATATATATATATATATATATATATATATATAAAATAGTGTGTGTGGGGTCCTACAACTTCAGACTACACAATAATAGAAGTGTTTACACATATAGGTGTGTGTGTGTGTGTATAAGTGTATATATATATATATATATATATATATATATGTGTGTATATATATATATATATATGTGTGTGTATATATATATATATATATATATATATATATATATATATATATATGTGTGTGTGTGTGTGTGTATATATATATATATATATATATATATATAACAATATGGTATGGTAGATAAATATATTTTTGGACCTGTGGCAATAAAATACACCTATACACAGCCATTACTTTTTACTCCTTGTTCTTGGATCAGTGCATTATTATCACAATAATACTTGTATTACCCCTGTTTGTGCTTGCAACCTAATAATCAAGGCACTTTTTTCCCCAGCTACTTTTTATGTTTTATGTACTTTGTTATTAAACACAGCGGTTTAAAATAGTGGATAGTACACATGCTACATACAAACATGTGTATGTATGTGTATATATATATATATATATATATATATATATATATATATATATATACGTGTATTGTTTGATTTGTATATCTATCTATACATTCACAGACACACACAAAAAAATTATTTTAAAAAAATAACCCAAAATATATGTAAGCATACCAAAATCATGTAGGGTGATCTTCTTCCCTATAAATTGCTACCCATGGATGCAATATCTCTAACAGGGATATTTGTGGTCTTAGTATAAAATATACTACGGAACAAACTTATAGATCAGATTCCACAGAGAATATAATTGAAAACCCGCTGGTAAGTGCAAAAATGCTAAATGATTAACATAGTACATAACTTTATTTTAAATTATTAATATGAATAATATGAAAGTCATTACATATGACCAGGCAGTTCTAGACCCCCCCAACAAACAAAAAAACTTCATGGGTGGTGACACAATATAAGAACAGAAAATGAAATTGTGGAAACGCTTGACAAGGCGATCCGTACATATTTTGTTCAGTCAATATCCCTTTCAAGGGCTTTATCTGGTACTTGTCTACCTATTGATTTTAAAGCGGTTCAAAAAAATAATAATAGAGGTAAGCGGAAAGATTAAAAAAACTGGACATCTCTACCTACTGCTGTAAAATCTAGCTTGCAAGTATTTGGGCAGCTCCTTGATGGAAATTTGGCAAGCCCTGTATTAGATCTATGCACACATGATTGTATGACCTGTATTTGCACATATGGTTTTATGATCTGCATTTATGTAAACACACAGCTCTATCAATCACAGCAACAGAACTAGATCACATGATTCTGCTTATTTATACAGGGTGTTATGTGCCCATTTAAGGTGGAGGTTAAGTATATACTTAGCGTGAGTGGTGCTGTAGATAGGTAGTGTGATACATTTTCCTTCCTCAACATGACTTGACACAGCCTCTTACTGTTCTGACACTGCATCACTTTGAACATCAGTGTGGTTCCATCATTGGATGTCAATGATGCCAGGGATAAGGGCTCTGTTATTAGTGGTAGGAACACTGACAGTCTCAAAATTATGCCTTTTTTATACCTGGTTTACAAAAATTAGAACCAAAATTAATCCATTAAGTCCATTTCTTCTTTGTGCTCTGCTTCATAAACAGATTTTTTCTAGTTTTTTTTTCTAGGTTATCATAAATTTACATTTTAAATACATCACTGTATGTGTACCAGACCAGAAATGTTATTTTACAATGGGAATGTATGGTAAAGGTTCATATAAACTGTCAGAACTGGATAGAACACAGCTGTCCATCCTTTTTTCCAGTTAGTGTCCATGTTTTATTTTATTTCACTATTGGGGTATTTAAACAAAGTTGAGACATTCTGTTATTGGAAGCAAAATATATAATTATTCATAAACTTAAAATTAACAACGCTTTAGCTGCTTACATTAACATAAGTACAACAAATACACCTACAGACCCTAGAATGAACCAGTTGCAGAGTAGAGGAATAAGCCCCTCCCCCAAATTCAGCTATCCGCTTCATGGATGATTCACATTGGCGAACCATTTGTGTGTTGCAGGTGATGAGAGGTAGATGAGTAATATGGGATCACAGGCGTTACAATATTCATCTATGGCATTATTATGTTTAGTCCAAGAAGAAGGCAGCACCACCATATATAAACATTTTTTTCTTTATTCCATCAACCATGAGCAGGTAAAAACAGCAAGACTACGTTTCGGGTTGCAAACTCTTAGTCATGTCATGCAACCCGAAACGTAGTCTTGCTGATTTTACCTGCTCATGGTTGATGGAATAAAGATTTTTTTTAATATATATGGTGGTGCTGCCTTCTTCTTGGACTTTAGATGTTTTAAAGGTATGCAGTAACCTTTTGGCGTGCACACCATTACCTTTTTGGTGCTGGATTATACTAGGGACTGTATATTATTATGTTTAGTGCTGCCTTAGGCATACAGAACTCAATCACCATACCATGTTAATTGTGTATTATATATGTATATTTCACATCTGAACCAATAGTAACCTGTACCTGCCAATAATACCCCCTAAAGGTCAGATAGTTGGCCATTTTCCATCAGTAATACTTACATACCATGAATTTAACAAATGTCTGCTAGTAAAACACATTGTACCGGGACTTAAAGGGACAGTCTAGTCAAAATTAAACTTTCATAATTAAGATAGGGAATGGAATGCAATTTTAAACAACTTTCCATTTCACTTTTATCATCAAATTTGCTTTGTTCTTTTTGTATTCTTTATTGAAAGCTAAACCTAGGTAGGCTCATATGCTAATTTCTAAAACCTTGAAGGCCACCCCTTATTTCAATGCATTTGGCAGTTTTTCACAGCTAGAGGGCGTAATTTCATGTGTTTCATATAGATAACACTGTGACCAGTGAGAGGGCACTGATTGGCTAAATACATGTACATGACAAAATAACTGAAATAAGGAGGCAGTCTGCAAAGGCTTAGATACAAGGTAATCACATGGGTAAAAAGTATATTAATATAACTGTGTTTTTATGCAAAACTGGTGAATGGGTAATAAAGGGATTATCTATCTTTTTAAACAATAACAATTCTATGGTAGACTGTCCCTTTAACCTCCACATTACTATTACCAAGCACAGTGCCATTATAAAACCCCCATATTGCCAGTAACACACACTGTGCAGGGATTTTTCCCTATATTACCCTATATTACAAATAACAAACATAGTATAATAAAGTAGTTCACAAATGTTTAAGCAGGAATATTGAGGAGCCAGACATCGTTGTTTTCATATGCATATTTGTAATGCAAAAATATGAACCAGAAATAAAATTTCGTGGCATGGCACCCTCAGGATTTTCAAGCTCTCGTGTAATTATTAGACCCCCTTTCCACCATCTTTGCTTTTCCATTATAGATCAATGATCTCTGGTTTCTAAAGCCGTAGAGTCTTCTGAGTGGTACATTCTCACCTACATTTGGCAAATACCTGTTCCAGGTGGAGCTACGTTATGTCACGTGCACCATTACTTTAATAACCAAGAGTAATCTTGTGTGAGAGTACAATAGATTATTAGGGAGTGCATGCAGGAATCATTTACCCCTTCCCTTGACATCTGAAAGACTGAGCTGTAGATAGGTTGCTCATCCACCAAAAATATGTTGCTATAGTCGTGAGTCTCTCATGCCTAAGCAAAAATACACCTATGAAAGTCTCAAAAGAAGCCACAGCCTCAGTACTACCAAATATCAACATGGTTCAGACAAAAGCATTATACAGCCTCAGGAAGTGAGGGGCCAAGCTAAAGGCACTGGGATATTGCATTGTGGCCCCAGCTGTACTGGCAGTTGTGAATATGGACGGCAGTGTGTATCCTGATTCTATTTATGTACTGATACTACCCATGATGCTCTGCTAGGTAATTACGTGATGCATATATACATAAGTTTATGTTTACAATTATCCCTATTGGGCAAAAAACAAAAAAATGATATGTAAAAACTGTAAGGCATATTATAGGGGATCTGGATTTCACAGGGAAATTAAACAAAACCATAAACATGCACATTTACGCAAAAATACCTTGTTCACCGTTTTTATGCATTATGCGCAATGTGCCTATTAAACCTGTGGGAAAAAGCGTCATACTTTGGTAGGGGCAGTGGATGGTAAATGTGTTTCATGCATGTGCTTTGTATGCTGGTTACACACTCATCGTACAAAATGAGAGGCAGAATTGTGCATTCCCGGCACCTACCCCAGTATGCCAGGAATAGGGATGGGCGAATGATTTGCAATATTCGAAAAATGTAACAAATTTTAACACCTTTGTTTAATCAATTCGAATTTCGAATGTTTGCACAACATTCGAATATTTGTTTAATGTAATAGTATTTCTAATGCTGTCTTTTGAAATGATCTAATAATTTGATTCAAATTTGAATCAATATATTTAGTAATAGTATTTATAATGCTCTGTTTAAATGTAATATTTTAATTAAAGTGAATGTCAATTTTCATGTGAAAGTGCCCGTTTTTTAAAAAAACGATTAAAAATAGGGGCACTTTCATTCATGAAAATTGAAATTGCACCGGATTTTAAAAATACCTGCTTCTTCCTGGTTAACTTATCCAGCAATGACGAAACCGGCTTCCTCCAATCACGGTGTTGCCTCAGGCAATGATTCCCCTGGGGGGGAATTCTCTGATTGGAGGATGCCGGAATCATCATTGCTGACGTATGAAGAGAAAACGAGTGAAATGTAAACTTTCAGGAATGAAAGGGCCCCTGTTTTTAATAGTATTTTTTAAAAACCGGGCACTCATTCTTGAAAGTTTACATTCACTTTAAGCAATATTCGAAATAGAAACATTCAAATTTATATATTTGTATCTCTTATATATCAATTTACTAAATTCCCTACCGCATGAACTATTGAACTTCTGAATACTATTTGTTAAATCGAATGTTACATTCGGAATTTCGAATGTGGATTTTCGATCTAATTATCAACATTCGAAACTGGAAATAATATTTGATTACCAAATTTTAATTGTTTTTTATTCTTATCAACATTCGATTGTCCAAAACGAATGTCTACAGGACTATTCGTTCTACCAAACGAATTACACTTTCAGAACATTCGCCCAGATGCATGTCTATGAGTTGTAACTCAGTTATACTGATTTTTTTTTTAAGCTTTAAAAGGCCAAATAAAACATTTGTAAAACATGCACGTTGATTATTTTTTTGGTAGTATGCGTTAGAGAAAAAAAAAAAAACGTACTATAATGCCTCTTTATATCTCACTAACATTTCCTCTAAAGTTTAGAACACAAAAAGAACAATATCTATTTTTTAAAAGCTAGTTACAAAGTAAATTTATAAAGCTGAAATATACCATGATTTATTTTTTCTTTTCAACATATTTTTATCTGTTATTTTCTGATTGTAGTACTGCGCTGTGAATTATATATAAAAAAAAGCGCACAAAGCTGGCTGGCCTTGTATAGATAAATACAAAAACCCCCTAGCATGCTCAGAAACAGAAATCACAAAATACATTTTAGTACGCACCAGCGTTTTAGCTCCTGTTGGGGCTTTTATCAAAGTATAACATTTATGCTTTGATAATGCACCCTACGGGAAATGAAACATCTGTGATTGCTAATATATGGGCTAAATTTCGCAGTGTGCTGTTGTTTTCTAATTTTACTGATGTATGCATGTATATAACATTATACATATCCGTGCCATGAGGGATACAGTGTCAGTTACTCCATTAAAGGGTCATTAAACACTTTGAGATGGTAATATAAAATGATAAATTGTATATAATAAAACAACTCTGCAATATACTTTCATTATTTATTTTGTCCTCTTTGCCTGTAATTTCATTCTGAAATTGTGAGCTTTTCAGTTCCTGTTAGAAATGAAAGTGTAGAACACTGTTAAATCCAGCACAACCATTGGCTGCACACTCTAATGACCTATTTATAACTGACCCTAATTGGCCAGAGCAGAGAAGGTAACAAGTTACAACATGGCAGCTCCCAGTGTTTTATAGACACTAAAACTTTACACTTATTTTGTCACTTTTTAAACAACTAATGAAACTTTAAAAAATACATCTACATGTTACTCATGGACTAATCTTTTCTTTGAATGCATCATTCTATCTAGCATGTATTTAGTGTTTAATGTCCCTTTAAAGAACACATTTACATAGATATATTAACTGCAATTTGTATTTACAAACCAGAAGCAATATTTTAGAATTTAAGAATAAAATCACAGTATGTTAAGTACAAAAATTAATTATGAGATAAATTACGTGTAGCTGCTAGAAATGAAAGCATCTTATTATAACTTATAGCACATCTTAAAGGGACATTCCGGTCAAAATTGAAATGCACATAGATGAATTACATCTTTGAATAGAAACATATTTGCAATATACATGATTTGGCAAAAATGCTTCTAGTAAAAATTATTACTGCTTTAGTACCAACATTTTTCTCTGCACGTGCATGTGAAGCATAGCTAGATATTCTCAGTGCACCAGCATTTTTAATACTGCAGCTGCTCAGAGCACCACTGGGGTTTGTATCATGTCAGCAATATACAAATCGAGTCATTACCAGATGGTACAAGCAACTTGGGCTCTCTGAGCAAGTTCTGTTTTTAAAATGCTAGTGCACGGTGCATACTGAAAGGGACAGTACACTGTAAAATTGTTTTTCCATTAATGTATTTTAAATGAATTGTTATACCAACTGCAGAGTATAAAATATTTGAGAAATTCCTTTTATATGCTTATTTGTGTATATGAAGTAGCTGATATTGTGCTTTGAAACCACAGCCTATTACAATGGGTTGAACTTAAAGGTGATATCAGATCTCACTATGTTCTAAGTTTGTGTACACAGACTTGCTTCCTTTTCTTTTATTTGGCTGGAACACCAAAGCTCAATACATAGAGAGAACAATGGAAAATGATCATTTTATTACTTAACTATCCTGCATCCCACTGAGAGTGTAATCTCTTCTGCTGGCTGTGTATACTTAGGCTATTCAATAGCCTATACTCCAGTATTAATTTGTTTAGTATAGGTGGCGATACCACAGGCTAAATCAGCTATTTCAAATGCTGAAATAGGAGTAAAGGAGCTACTTGTAACCAATTTAATACACTCTAGCAGGTTAAAAGGTTTATTGGGAATAATTTAAAGGGGAGAACATTTTTGGGTGAACTGTTCCTTTAAATACACTTTTGACACAGCTATAGCTTTTATTAGAAACATTTTTGCTAATACATGTATATTACAAAAAAAACTTCTACTCCAAACTGAACTGCACCTATGTGGATTCCAATTTTGGCTGGAATGTCCCTTTAAATAAGGAATTGGTATTGTTTTTGTATATGTAGAAAAAAATATATATATATAAAAAAAATAGGAGCTTCGGTACAGTTTTTTTTTATTTATACATTTCAGTGATAACAAAAAGGACATTAAACTTTTTTTTTATGAATTCATTTTATGTATTAGCATGTAATTAATATTTGCTGCATCACCGATCCTGGCTAACTATGTGTTAAACCTGCAACAAATAGGAAAAGTTCTGCTCAGCACAAGCAGAACATTAATTAGTCAGCCATTCAGGAGAGGCAGTGGCATGACCTGCCAGAAACTGGTTTTGTTCTGCATAGGAGCATTAAAGGGACACTGAACCACATTTTTTCTTTCATGATTCAGATAAAGCATGCAGTTTTCAGCAACTTTCTAATTTACTCCTATTATCAAATTTTCTTCATTCTCTTGCTATCTTTATTTTAAAAGAAAGAATGTAAGTTTAGATGCCGGACCATTTTTGGTGAACAACCTGGGTTGTTCTTGCTGATTGGTGGATAAATTCACCCACCAATAAACAAGTGCTGTCCAGCGGTCTAAACCAAAAATTGTCTGGCTCTTTAGCTTAGATGCCTTCTTTTTCAAATAAAGATAGCAAGAGAATGAAGAAAAATGGATAATAGGAGTAAATTAGAAAGTTTCTTAAAATTGCATGCTCTATCTGAATCACAAAAGAAAAAAAAATGGGTTCAGTGTCCCTTTAATGCTTGCAACTAGCCAAGCTGGACTTTACCTATGTGTTTAACTCCCTTGCAAGGGACAACACTTATTTGTCATGTAATGCAAAAAATGACATGCTCTAACGCAGGGCTCGACAAACCCAGGAGCCTGGGAGCCACTGGCTCCTAGAATTTTACCTCTGGCTCCTAAGTTTTTGGGTTATTCTCCATATATCTATATACAAATCCAACTGTATGGCTCCTAAAAATATGCCTGGCTCCTAAATATTCTTACTGGCTACTAATTTTTAAACAGATTTGTCAAGCACTGCTCTAACGGATGTCCCGTTAACATTGTAACAAATGTTAGCTCTATAGATGGCAGATTTAGTTTTACTTCCACACCCTAAGCTAAAGGGGCTACCTTTTTCTCTCGAGCCATATGCACCATACATGTGCATACAGTGTCAACCAATCATATTGGCTACTCATGTATTATCCTGGAAAGCTCATGCAGGCAGCCTTTTGGCTGATTTGTGGAGCTATGCCAGCATTTATCTCTCCTATTCCAGAGCTATTTATTTATGTAATGTAAATGTAGGACCAAACTGTTTAAAAGATGATGAATTAATGGTCTGAAAAGGCATTTTAAAATTCTGTGTCATCACAGTCAATCCTTTAGACAACATTTTCTGAGCTTTTACTTAATGTCAGTCCAGGTTTAAATCAAAACAATAAAATTCCCATTTTTTTTATTTTTATTTTCTATTACTTTATATTTGCAGCATGTTAGTTGTAGCTTATTATTGCCTCACTCTAGATGATGCAGCTTATGTTTGGCGCATACACAGATATGCGGCTCCTTATTGGCTTGACAGCCAAACATATACTTCTCTGGAGCAGCAAAGAAGGGTTACTTTATTAGTGGTTAAACTTAGTGACAGACGATAATTCATTAAAACATAAAATTCTCTTAACAAAAAAGATAATTGCAGGGATATGTACCTAGGTATGTTTCTCAACAAAGGATAACAGGAGAATGAAACAAATTAGATAAGTAAATTAGAAAGTTTTTAAAATTGAATGCCCTATTTGAATTATTAAAGTTTAATTTAAAATTGTGTGATATTAAGTTAACATGTGAGCAAAAATGATGCACTTCTTTATAAAAGTGTTTCTAACTTATTTAACAACCAGTTTCATAATTAATTCTACCATGACAGCTAAAAATGATGTAGTGAAATAATCCTTATATAGGCTAAAATAATGTTAAAGGGACAGTCTACACCAGAATTGTTATTGTTTAAAAAGATAGATAATCCCTTTATTACCCATTCCCTAGTTTTGCATAACCAACACAGTTATATTGATGCACTTTTTACCCCTGTGATTACCTTGTATCTAAGCCTCTGCAAACTGCCCCCTTATTTGTTCTTTTGACAGACTTGCATTTTAGCCAATCAGAGCTGGCTCATTGGAACTCCACGTGCATGAGCACAGTGTTATCTATATGAAACACATGAACTAACACCTTCTAGTGGTAACAAACTGTCAAAATGCCCTGAGAGAAGAGGTGGCCTTCAAGGGCTTAGAAATTTGCATATGAACCTCCTAAGTTTAGCTTTCAACTAAGAATACCAAGAAAACAAAGCAAAATTGGTGATAAAAGTAAATTGGAAAATTGTTTAAAATGATATTCTCTATCTGAATCATAAAAGTTTATTTTGGATTAGACTGTCCCTTTAACAATTTATGATGATGTGTCATGTTGACATTGGTTTATTAAAGAATGCTGCCATGCACCTTGCTAAGGAAGAACAAAAAGTTGGGTCTATCAGTAACATTTTTATAGGTTTAAAGGGATTGGAAAGTCAAAATTAAGCTTGCATGATTCAGATAGAGCACCTTTAAATTCCCTTCTATTTTCAAATGTGCTTCGTTCTCTTGGTATCTCTTGTTGAAACAGAATACACATATTCTACACTAGTGGGAGCTGACTGCTGATTGGTGCCTGCACACATTTGTCTCTTGTGATTGGCTAACTAGATGTGCTCAGCTAACTGTCAGTAGTGCACTGCTGTTCATTTAGCAAAGGATAACAAGAGAATGAAGCAAATTTGATAATAGAAGTAAATTGTAAAGTTGTTTCAAATTGTATGTTGTATCCAAATTATGAAATAAAATGTATCCACCTGTTGCTATATTTATTAGTGAGATATACACGCTAATGGAATCCAATTATCAGAGATTTTTGAAGAAGAAGAAAAAAATTAATAGTTGACATGTTTACTGGTAAGATTGGGATACAGACCGCTACTAGCCAGAGTTTTTTATTCCCTTTGTATTTCTTGGAGTTTACAGTTCCTGTTTCTTAAACCTTTTTGATACTCTCCGGCCCATAAGACCACTACCGTCGCAAATTGTTCACCTCCCTGCGTGTAATTACTGAGTAGATGAGACAGGAGCAGAACACTCATGCTGAGGTCACAGTACACAATACATGTTTCTTATTTTAAAATCACCCCTGTGTAATATTATTGACCCTAGTGGAGTATTTTCTCAGTTGGAGAATATATGACAGTTCATTTCTTTTCTTTGTTAAAGATACATTCAAGAAAATACTGTATTTGTGAAGAAAAAATATATTCACACTTAGTCTTTTGCAGTTAGTAAATGGAACACGGAAATAAAATATCTTAATTATTGTAATTAGTAAGATCATTTATTTGTGCCAGCAGATTCTGTAGTGCTAATTTATCTGTTCACATTTTTATATAGAATATGTAGTCATTATTATTTATTTAAATGTGAACGTTAGGCTATAGTTGTAAGTAATGATAATAATTGTATTAAATAATAAATAAGTTAATCCATTATTTATTATTCATCTTGCCCACTTTTCTTGTAATTTAAATGTAAAAAACATCATTTATTAATTGCTACTAAACTTTTATATTGTAATAGATAACTTCTGCAATGTAGTATTTAACTACTAATATATATATATATACTGTATATATATATATAAAATGTTTTACTTTTAATTTTAAATACTCTGCTCATGCTACACAGTCAGTGCTTGATTAGTGTGGAAATCCATTTATATCTGTCACCAATTGGCTACAGCTAAGGATATATGGTAATTATACTCATGGCGCTTTTTTAGGGGTATGTCCCTAAACTGCTCTGAGACTGTAAAGCAAATGACAAAATAACTGTATTAAATACTCATAAAACAGTTATTTTTTATGTTCTCTAATACTGTGCTTAATTGCTGATGTACATCAGGACTATAAAACATACATTTAATGTCCCTTTAAAGGGACATTAAACACCCCTTGCTTTTGTGTAAAATTTGAACTCTGCTCCACACTCCCTAGAGAGGCCAAAAAGCAAAATCTGCAACTTAGGGATTCAGAATGCTGCAAATTGCCTAAATGAGGTAATTGATTTACAGATCTTGCTTTTTGACCTCTCTAGGGAGTGTGACACAAAAGCAAAATGTGTTTAAAGAACCACTAAACACAGTAGAATAGTACTATCAATCCATTCATAATAAAATGACAAATGTTATTTAGTTACATTTTCCTTCCTATTGTATCATGTGACAGCCATCAGCCAATCACAATATATATATATATATATATATATATATATATATATATATATATATATATATATATATATTCAGTGAATCTTGCACATGCTCAGTAGGAGCTAGTGCCTGAGAAAGTATGAATATAAAAAGACTGTTCATATTTAGATATTAGAAGTGCATTAGAAAGTTGTTTAAAATTGTGTGATCTATCTAAATCAGGAAAGTTTAATTTTGACTTGATTGTTCCTTTAATGTCATTTTAAATAGAATAAATTGTATAATATTTAACAAACAGTTTTTCAGTGTAGTCTCTACCATAGCAATATATAATATCTATCTATCTATTTATTTATCCCCCATATAGATATCTTTTTACATATCTATTGTGTTTTAATACAATGTTGTCTTCATAGCATTATGCTGTTTTATTCCCTCCCCCATCGCTATTGTCAATCCCGTCTTCCTTACTCCACCTCTTTTCTTTATTATTTTCCTTTTCCCCTCCCCTCACTGCCCTACCTTTCAGCTATAATTCAGCTCCTATGCATAGTAACATTAAAATGTCACAATTAGACTTTCATGTAAATGTTGAACTTAAAAGCTGCAGGCTGCGCTCCCCTCTCCCTCCTGTTTCCTTTGATCCCTCTCCCATCTCTGTGTCGTGCCCCCCTCTCCTCCCTCTTTTAGGAAGTTCACCACAGGGCATTAGGGCACTATCTCCTCAGACCGCTCTGACTTGACACAGGTCAAATAATTAGCATATTCAAATCAGTTAAACCACAAAACAATAAAAAAGTATTAGCTGGTGTTTTGTATTGGTAGGAAATGTGCTGTAAGAATACTACACATTGTATAACAATACTCTGCATCTGTACCCTGCTGCTGTATATAATGATTCTTACTATGTGTAATTGTAATGTACAGGTGGCATTATATAATGATCTGAGTATCACACGGAGTATAAAGCTGGCAAATATGTATTAACTCAATTCACTGGGAAAATATACACTTATAATGCACATGCACTTTTATATAATGGTAACAAGTAAATAAACTGCTGAACAACATGCCGTACTGTATAATCATTATGGCTATATACAGTTAAAGGGACATGAAACCACCATTTTTTATTTCATGAAAAAAAAGTAAACAATTAGATTTCCAATGTACTTCTATTGTCAAATTATTTTGGTATCTTTTGTTGCAGTAGCAGCTAAGCACTACTGTGAACTAGCAGAACATGACAAGTGACATATACGTGCAGTCACCAATTAGCAGCAAGCTCCCAGCAGTGCATTGCTGCTGCTGAGCCTAAATAGGTATATTTTTCAACAAAGAAGAAAACAAAGCAAATTAGATAATAGAAGTAAACTAGACAGTTTTATAAATTAAATGGTCTGCCTGAATCATGAAAGTTTAAAGGGACATTAAACACCTGAAGATATTAATATACATTGTTTAATTACATGTAGTAAAACAACTTTGCAATATTCTTTCATTATTTATTTTGTTCTCCTTTCCTGTAATTCAATTCTGAATATTGTGGGCTTCCCAATGCATGTTAAACATGGAAGGGCAGACACAGCTATATTCTACAAAGTCATTGGTTGCACACTTTAGTAAGCCATTCATAACTATTCCTGATTGGCCTCAACAGAAAAGGTAACCTAAGTTACAATATGGCGGCACCCACTTCTTTATGGACATTATTTTTTCAACATTTAAACAACTGATATAATTTTGAAAAATACATGTACAAATTATTCTCAGGCTAATCTTTGATTTGAATACATAATTCAAGCAATAATATATTTAGGGCTCGATTTATCAAAGCCCTACGGCTTCAATTTCTCACAAGAACCTGCTCGCCCTATTTAACAAGCAGTGGTCGCCAGACCGCTGCTTTCCTAACCTCTTCGCCACCTCTAAGGTGGCGTAATTCAATCTCCGCAGTCTAGTCCGACTGAGGAGATTGACAGCTCCTGTCCGCACGTGATTGGCTGCGCGGGCAGGGGGCGGGATTGCACACAAGCGCAAAATTACGCTTGTGTGCAATGGTGACTACCTGCGTGTAAATTCGCCCCGCCACAGGCGAGCTGAGGCGTACAGGGGCACGTATATGCGCCCCTGTCCGCCTCAGCTTTGATAAATCGAGCCCTTAGTGTTAGTTCCTTCTTCTTCATTGTGTGACGTCTTCAGAGGTCCCACCCGCTCTCTATGTGTCACAAATGCTCGTTCACGATCTTGGATTGCAATGCGCAAATCGCCGAAGCCACTTTAATAAATCCTTTATACTTATAGTCATTAGCTATCTATTCGAAGACATCGTTTTCGCTTTTTTAGTCATGTTTTTTTGTACATTATAAAACTATAGACATATTTATAAACAGCTATACACGTGTCTATTATATTTTGTAATCATTACACATTAATATATTTATTTGGGGATTTAAAAGAATATTTCATGTACTTTATATTTCCCAATTTTTTGTGATAGCATTTAAAATCAATAGTAACATAGTATGCAACGATCTTTATTCTGCCTTTGTATATAAAATTAAAAAAAATTAAGATGTATAGCCATTCTTTTATACAGTGTCAATTACTATCATGCTCTAAATAAATGTATTCATCGATTTCTATACATGATACACTTGTCAGTAGCGAAGATGTCCGTAAGAAGCAGATGACGTTACTGTTACGAATACGCACGCGCAAAACGGGAGCACGCTTGGAATTCATTCCGAAGAAAAATATAATTGCGCATGCACAGATGAAGCAGGGGGCGGATGACGTTGAGTGACGTCCGCCTAATGGCCAGAATGTCAATTGGTTGTGAAAAAAAATGTGATTGACACAGAAAAAAAATACGGATTGAATTAGTAGATCGTTTATACATAGCTTTATAACGACGATATATACACACAAACAAAAGAATTGATGAATGAAAGTAATTTATTAAAAAAAATGCTATACTTGATCGACATAAGGGTAAGTTTACCTTCACTTTAATGTCCCTTTAATTTTAACTTTACTGTTCATTTAAAGAGACTTATTTTTTTTTTGCTTTAAAGGGCCATGATACCCAAATGTTGAAACACTTGAAAGTGATGCAGCATAGCTGTAAAAAGCTGACTAGAAAATATCACCTGAACATCTCTATGTTAAAAAGAAAGATATTTTACCTCAAAAATTCCTCAGTTGCCACATCCCATTGTAAAGGACTTCTAAGCAGCAAATCAGTATGTCTGTCCCGGGACAGCTAAGGGAGTGAGCTTACGTGCACACTCATCTTATTTCCCTATTCAGTTTAAGGAAGTTTACTATGAAATCTCATGAAAGTTAAGTGAAATCTCATAAGATCACAGTAAAAGAGTTCATGGCCTCAACACTTCTGATGCTGATTGTCTGCTGTTCATTTCTTCATTTATTTTTTTTTACCCTGCAGCTGGGCTGCAGTTGAGTATAACTTTTTACACAGAACTTACTCTGCTGAGCTGAGGAGATTGTGAGGTAAAATATCTTCCTTTTTTTACATAGAGATGCTCAGGTGATATTTTCCTGTCAGCTTTTTACAGTTATACTGCATCAGTTTCAAGTGATTTAGCATATGAGTATTATGTCCCTTTAATGATGCAGATAGAGCATGCTATATTAAACAACTTTTTATTTTACTTCTATTTTCACATTTTCTTCATTCTCTTGGTATCTTGTTGAAAAGCAGGTACATAAGCTCAGGAGAGTGCACGTGTCTGGAGCACTATATGGCAGCAGCTTTGCAAGAGTATTATTCATTTGCAAGAGCACTAGATGGCAGCACTATTTCCTGTGTTGTATCTCTTCAACACAGAGTAGCATGAGAATGGTGCAAATTTGATACCAGAAGTAAATTGGAAACTTTTTTTAAAATGATTGCTCTGTCTGAATCTTAATATATATATTTTTTATGTTTCATATCCCTTTAACTTGTGGAGTGTCTCTTGGAAGTATAGTTTATTCAGGAAACCAAAACAAGTTTTTAAAAAAAAAAAAAGTCGGAAATTCATAATTTCTTTTGAAAATATCCTCTGTTAGATAATACAGAAAGACTGCCTATAGTGTCCCCTAAAAAAGATATACTGCAAGGATTGGCATATTTGTTCTTTATTAAAGAGCAAGAGTATTGGGAACCAGGCATTTTCTACTGCTCCAGAGATGCTGTAGTGCCGATGTGTTAAAGTATATCTCTTAAAGGGGCGCAAAGGCAAAGTTAAACTTTTATATTTCAGATAGAAAATTACTGTTTTTATCAACTTTCCAATGTATTTCTATTATCAAATTGAATTTGCTTCCTTGGAATCATCTGTTGAAGAGCAGGTCTGTGCATATGTCCAGAACATTATATGGAATGTTTAGATATGGAAGTAACAACTTTGCAATATATTTCTCTTGTTAAGTGTATCCAGTCCATGGATCATCCATTACTTGTGGGATATTCTACTTCCCAACAGGAAGTTGCAAGAGGATCACCCACAGCAGAGCTGCTATATAGCTCCTCCCCTCACTGCCATATCCAGTCATTCTCTTGCAACTCTCAACAAAGATGGACGTAGTAAGAGGAGAGTGGTGTATTATAGTTAGTTTTTTAACTTCAATCAAAAGTTTGTTATTTTTAAATGGTACCGGAGTGTACTGTTTCATCTCAGGCAGCATTAGAAGAAGAATCTGCCTGTGATTTCTATGATCTTAGCAGAAGTAACTAAGATCCATTGCTGTTCTCACATATTCTGAGGAGTGAGGTAACTTCAGAGAGGGAATGGCGTGCAGGTTTTCCTGCAATAAGGTATGTGCAGTTAATATTTTTCTAGGGATGGAATTTGCTAGAAAATGCTGCTGATACCGGATTAATGTAAGTAAAGCCTTAAATGCAGTGATAGCGACTGGTATCAGGCTTATTAACAGAGATACATACTCTTATAAAAGTGTAATATAAAACGTTTGCTGGCATGTTTAATCGTTTTTATATATGTTTGGTGACAAAACTTATTGGGGCCTAGTTTTTTTCCACATGGCTGGTTTGATTTTTGCCTAGAAACAGTTCCTGGGGCTTTCCACTGTTGCAATATGAGTGGGAAGGGCCTATTTTAGTGCTTTTCTGTGCAGTTAAAAATACTGACAGAGACATTCAGCTTCTTCCTGCATGATCCAGGACATCTCTGAAGGGCTCAAAAGGCTTCAAAGTCATGTTTGAGGAAGGTAAAAAGCCACAGTAGACTGTGGCAGTTGTTGTGACTGTGTTTAAAAAACGTTTTTGTCATTTATTATTCTGTTTTTGTTATTAAGGGGTTAATCATCCATTTGCAAGTGGGTGCAATGCTCTGCTGACTTGTTACATACACTGTAAAAATTTTGTTAGTGTAACTGCCTTTTTTCACTGTTATTTCAAATTTTGTCAAAATTTTTTCTCTTAAAGTCACAGTAACATTTTTTTATATTGATTGTTAACTTGCTTTAAAGTGTTTTCCAAGCTTGCTAGTCTCATTGCTAGTCTGTACAAACATGTCTGAAACAGAGGATACTTGTTCATTATGTTTAAAAGCCATGGTGGAGCCCCATAGAATGTGTACTAAATGTATTGATTTCACCTTAAACAGTAAAGATCAGTCTTTATCTATAAAATAATTGTCACCAGAGGGGTCTGTCGAGGGGGAAGTTATGCCGACTAACTCTCCCGACGTGTCGGACCCTTCGCCTCCCGCTCAAGGGACGCACGCTAATATGGCGCCAAGTACATCAGGGACGCCCATAGCGATTACTTTGCAGGACATGGCTGCAATCATGAATAATACCCTGTCAGAGGTATTATCCAGATTGCCTGAATTGAGAGGCAAGCGCGATAGCTCTGGGGTTAGACGAGATACAGAGCGCGTAGATGCTGTGAGAGCCATGTCTGATACTGCGTCACAATATGCAGAACCTGAGGACGGAGAGCTTCAGTCTGTGGGTGACGTCTCTGAATCGGGGAGACCTGATTCAGAGATTTCTAATTTTAAATTTAAGCTTGAGAACCTCCCTGTATTGCTTGGGGAGGTATTAGCTGCTCTGAATGACTGTGACACAATTGCAGTGCCAGAGAAATTGTGTAGGCTGGATAAATACTATGCAGTGCCGGTAAGTACTGATGTTTTTCCAATACCTAAAAGGCTTACAGAAATTATTAGTAAGGAGTGGGATAGGCCCGGTGTGCCCTTTTCCCCACCTCCTATATTTAGAAAAATGTTTCCAATAGATGCCACTACACGGGACTTATGGCAGACTGTCCCTAAGGTGGAGGGAGCAGTTTCTACTTTAGCAAAGCGTACCACTATCCCGGTTGAGGACAGTTGTGCTTTTTCAGATCCAATGGATAAAAAAATTAGAGGGTTACCTTAAGAAAATGTTTATTCAACAAGGTTTTATTTTACAGCCCCTTGCATGCATTGCGCCTGTCACTGCTGCGGCGGCATTCTGTTTTGAGGCCCTGGAAGAGGCCATCCATACAGCTCCATTGACTGAAATTGTTGTCAAGCTTAGAACTCTTAAGCTAGCTAACTCATTTGTTTCTGATGCCATTGTTCATTTGACTAAACTAACGGCTAAGAATTCCGGATTCGCCATCCAGGCGCGTAGGGCGCTATGGCTCAAATCCTGGTCAGCTGATGTGACTTCAAAGTCTAAATTACTCAACATTCCTTTCAAGGGGCAGACCTTATTCGGGCCTGGTTTGAAAGAAATTATTGCTGACATTACTGGAGGTAAGGGTCATACCCTTCCTCAGGACAGGGCCAAATCAAAGGCCAAACAGTCTAATTTTCGTGCCTTTCGAAATTTCAAGGCAGGTGCAGCATCAACTTCCTCTGCTTCAAAACAAGAGGGAACTTTTGCTCAATCCAAGCAGGCCTGGAAACCTAACCAGTCCTGGAACAAGGGCAAGCAGGCCAGAAAGCCAGCATGAAGGAGCGGCCCCCTATCCGACAACGGATCTAGTAGGGGGCAGACTCTCTCTCTTCGCCCAGGCGTGGGCAAGAGATGTCCAGGATCCCTGGGCGTTGGAGATCATATCTCAGGGATATCTTCTGGACTTCAAAGCTTCTCCTCCACAAGGGAGATTTCACCTTTCAAGATTATCTGCAAACCAGATAAAGAAAGAGGCATTCCTAAGCTGCGTACAAGATCTCCTTGTAATGGGAGTGATCCATCCAGTTCCGCGGACGGAACAAGGACAGGGGTTTTATTCAAATCTGTTTGTGGTTCCCAAAAAAGAGGGACCCTTCAGACCAATTTTGGATTTAAAGATCCTAAACAAATTCCTCAGAGTTCCGTCATTCAAGATGGAAACTATTCGAACCATTTTACCCATGATCCAAGAGGGTCAGTACATGACCACAGTGGACTTAAAGGATGCCTACCTTCACATTCCGATTCACAAGAATCATCATCAGTTCCTGAGGTTTGCCTTTCTAGACAGGCATTACCAATTTGTAGCTCTTCCATTCGGGTTGGCTACAGCCCCAAGAATTTTTACAAAGGTTCTGGGCTCACTTCTGGCGGTCCTAAGACCGCGAGGCATAGCGGTGGCTCCTTACCTGGACGATATCCTGATACAGGCGTCAAGCTTTCAAATTGCCAAATCTCATACAGAGATAGTTCTGGCATTCCTGAGGTCGCATGGGTGGAAAGTGAACGAAGAAAAGAGTTCTCTATCTCCTCTCACGAGGGTTTCCTTCCTAGGGACTCTAATACATTCTGTACAAATGAAAATTTACCTGACGGAGTCCAGGTTATCAAAACTTCTAAATGCTTGCCGTGTTCTTCACTCCATAGCAACACTGAGGTTCATCAGATTTCAGTCGGACAACATCACGACACTGGCTTACATCAACCATCAAGGGGGAGCCAGGAGTTCCCTAGTGATGTCAGAAGTCTCCAAGATAATTCGCTGGGCAGAGTCTCACTCTTGCCACCTGTCAGCGATCCATATCCCAGGTGTAGAGAACTGGGAGGCGGATTTTCTAAGTCGTCAGACTTTTCATCCGGGGGAATGGGAACTCCATCCGGAGGTGTTTGCTCAATTGGTTCTCCGTTGGGGCAAACCAGAATTGGATCTCATGGCGTCTCGCCAGAACGCCAAGCTTCCTTGTTACGGATCCAGGTCCAGGGACCCAGAAGCGGCACTGATAGATGCTCTAGAAGCCCCTTGGTTCTTCAACCTGGCTTATGTGTTTCCACCGTTTCCTCTGCTCCCTCGTCTGATTGCCAAAATCAAACAGGAAAGAGCATCAGTGATATTGATAGCGCCTGCGTGGCCACGCAGGACCTGGTATGCAGACCTAGTGGACATGTCATCCTTTCCACCATGGACTCTGCCTCTGAGACAAGACCTTCTAATACAAGGTCCTTTCAATCATCCGAATCTACTTTCTCTGAGATTGAACGCTTGATCCTATCAAAGCGTGGCTTCTCTGAGTCAGTAATTGATACCTTAATACAGGCACGAAAGCCTGTCACCAGGAAAATTTATCACAAGATATGGCGTAAATATCTTCATTGGTGTGAATCCAAGAATTACTCATATAGTAGGGTTAGGATTCCTAGGATATTGTCCTTCCTCCAAGAGGGTTTGGACAAAGGATAATCAGCTAGTTCTTTAAAGGGACAGATTTCTGCTCTGTCTATTCTTTTACACAAGCGTCTGGCAGAAGTTCCAGACGTTCAGGCATTTTGTCAGGCTTTAGTTAGAATTAAGCCTGTGTTTAAACCTGTTGCTCCTCCATGGAGCTTAAACTTGGTTCTTAAAGTTCTTCATTCTATTGATATCAAACTTCTTTCATGGAAAGTTCTTTTTCTGATGGCTATTTCCTCGGCTTGAAGAGTCTCAGAGTTATCTGCCTTACATTGTGATTCTCCTTATCTGATCTTTCATTCAGATAAAGTTGTTCTGCGTACAAAACCTGGGTTTTTTACCTAAGGTGGTTTCTAACAAGAATATCAATCAAGAGATTGTTGTTCCATCATTATGTCCTAATCCTTCTTCAAAGAAGGAACGTCTTTTGCATAATCTAGACGTAGTCCGTGCCTTGAAGTTTTACTTACAGGCTACTAAAGATTTTCGCCAAACATCTAACCTGTTTGTTGTTTACTCTGGACAGAGGAGAGGTCAGAAGGCCTCGGCAACCTCTCTTTCTTTTTGGCTTCGGAGTATAATCCGTTTAGCCTATGAGACTGCTGGACAGCAGCCTCCTGAAAGGATTACAGCTCATTCTACTAGAGCTGTGGCTTCCACCTGGGCCTTTAAAAATGAGGCCTCTGTTGAACAGATTTGCAAGGCTGCAACTTGGTCTTCCTTTCATACTTTTTCCAAATTTTACAAATTTGATACTTTTGCTTCTTCGGAGGCTGTTTTTGGGAGAAAGGTTCTACAGGCAGTGGTTCCTTCCGTTTAAGTTCCTGCCTTGTCCCTCCCATCATCCGTGTACTTTAGCTTTGGTATTGGTATCCCACAAGTAATGGATGATCCGTGGACTGGATACACTTAACAAGAGAAAACATAATTTATGCTTACCTGATAAATTTATTTCTCTTGTAGTGTATCCAGTCCACGGCCCGCCCTGTCCTTTTCAGGCAGGTCTAAATTTTAATTAAACTACAGTCACCACTGCACCCTATGGTTTCTCCTTTCTCGGCTTGTTTCGGTCGAATGACTGGATATGGCAGTGAGGGGAGGAGCTATATAGCAGCTCTGCTGTGGGTGATCCTCTTGCAACTTCCTGTTGGGAAGGAGAATATCCCACAAGTAATGGATGATCCGTGGACTGGATACACTACAAGAGAAATAAATTTATCAGGTAAGCATAAATTATGTTTTTCATTGTTTATTTTGCCCGCTTTACATGTAATTTACCTCTGAACGTTGAGTAATTTCTAATTCCCAGAATGTAAACGGCATCCTGCTGACTTATAAAGGCTAACCTTGCTACATATCTGTCCCTAATTGGCTTTAACTGATAACAACTGCAAACCAATGCCCTGTATAGTAACATTATAACTGGGGGTAGCCTTCTTGTCTGAGGACTAAAGCCAACATTGGCTCCTACAAATAAGGCAAATGTTTGGTGGAGTTTGGTTATTGATAAATAATAACAGCAAAAAGGATGTTAATTTATTTTAAAAGTGTTAAGACTTGGCTGATAGGTTATTCTATAGCAACACAACATTCCCTTAACACATGTGCATGTCCTGAGCTTAAAGGGACAGTATACTTTAAAATTGCATTTTACAAAAAGAGAATCCACAATCCTCAAGAGGTGCGCTGATGTATGATCGGTCCGTTCCGGTATGCTTGAATCTGTGGCTGCACTCCCCAAAGGAAATCTCGATGGAATCCTGGCTGCGTGAAAAAATGGAAGAAGAGAGGCGCCAAAACCATAAAACAGTATCGTTTGAACAAGGGAGAAGAGTGCAGATATGAGCCCCCCCTAGATGAGAGTGAATACTCACATAAGAAGCGGCACAATCAGCGTGCCTTATACCGCAAGTCGGGACCGTTGAGAGTCGCCCGACAGACACCCCAGGCAGGTAACGTCACCACAGGAACTCCAATCCGCTGCAGGCAGTATCGTTCAGTAGAAACTCCTTGGGATCAGCTGTGGCTTGCGGCGTCCGAAGTCACAGAGGATAAACACAGAGCTCTTCTTGTTAACGGTCAATAGGAGGGTAGATAGTCAGTCAAAAACCAGGAGCACGTAAGGTAAACATAAAATCGTAGTTTATTACAGATTAAAACCAACAGCAACGCGTTTCTCGACCACAATGCCGTTTCATCAGGCATTTTCAGGTTTATTTGTAGATATGAAATTGCTGGTTTTGTGTTTCGAAACCACAGCCTATTACAATAGGTTGAGCTTGCAGGCAAAATTAGATCTCCTTATGTTATCACTTTGTGTACACACTCTTGCTTCCTTATCTTATATATGTTTGTAAACCAAAGCCCAATACTTAGAGAGAGAAAACAATGGAACATAATCATTGTATTAGTTATCTCTTCTACACCCTACCAGGGAGTGTAATTTCTTCTGCTGGCTATATTTACATTGCCTGTCAATAATTTGGACTTAAAGTGAAGGTAAACTTTGATGAATCAAAGCTCGTTTTTTTTTAAATACTATTAAAAACAGGGGCACTTTCATTCATCAAAGTTTAAAAAGCAGCCGTTTTGATTAAAAACTTACCTTTGTTTTTTGATAGCCAGGGCAGCTTCCCCCACGCGGAGATCCTCTCTTCACACGTCATCGATGACTAATCCGGCTTCCTCCAATCACGGCTTTCCCCCTAGGGTAGTCATTGCCTGAGGCCATGTTGTGATTGGAGGAAGCTGGATTAGTAATTGATGACGTGTGAAGAGAGTATCTCCGGGTGGGGGAAGCTGCTCTGGCTGTGAAAAGAATACTTTGATGAATGAAAGTGCCCCTGTTTTTAATAGTATTTTTAAAAAACAGCTTTCATGCATCAAAGTTTACCTTCATTTTAAGACCAGAAACTTTCGGTATAGGTGGGGATACCACAGGCTAAATCATCTATTTAAAATGCTGAAATAAGGGTAAATGAGCTACTTGTAAACAATTTAATACACTTCTGCAGGTAAAATAGATAATTTGGAACAAATTAAAGGAAGAAAGTTTTTGGGTAAACTGCCCCTTTAATATGTTCATCAACAAAGGATACCAGGATAGCAAAATCTGCTTTTATGTCACTTTAACTAGTTGATCACAAGACTGTTTTGTGAGTTCCCTCTTAGCCAGTATAGTTTGGGCTCAAGTGATAGGAAATGTAAAAATATGTTTTTCACAATTATATTCTGTAACACTACAGAAGCGAAAATAAAACAAAATACAAGTCCCTGTTTTAAACGATGATCAGTTTTGTGTTGCAAGCTCAGATTGTCTTATGATTTGCACATGTTCTGTATAAATAGATCCCACTTACAAACTTCACAAAAGAGTAGACCACATATGGGCACCCCAGCTGTAGTGCACCTTGCAGGCTTCAGTGCAAGAGTTGCAAAATAAACAAATGTGTAATAAATACACATTGCAAAAGCACATGAATTTTTAAGGAGTAGTAGATTTTTTTCTCTCTCACAATATTCATTTAGTTCAATTTTCCTTCCCCCTGTATCATGTGACAGCCACCAGCCAATCACAAAAGGCATATCCATGCATAATGGATATTTTTGCGCATGCTCAATAGGAACGGGTACCTCAGTCTGCATATAAAAAGATTTTGCACTTTTTTGATTATGGAAGTGAATTGGAAAATGATTACAATTGCATACTGTACTGTATCTGAATCATGAAAATTGAATTTTGACCTTAGTGTCCCTTCAGTATATGCTTCAGTGATATTTATATGTGCCCTTAATTAGCCATAGCGTAGGAGACATGATAAACACATTCAAGGCTTTTCTAGAATTATATCCTTCCACTACTAGCAAAATCACATGCTATGAAAACATTTATTTTGCATGCAGATCTATGGCAATGCAGTAATTCAGGGCTCGAACGCACCGGAACACCAGTGGTCTGCTCCTTGTTCTGGCTCTTGTGTGAATATTATACACGTACAACATTTACATTTACTGTGTTTAAAGCAGGGCTTGACAAACCCAGGAGCCTGGGAGCCACTGGCTCCTAGAATTTTAACCCTGGCTCCTAACTTTTTTGGTTATTCTCCATATATCTATATACAAATCCCACTGTCTGGCTCCTAAAAATATGTCTGGCTCCTAAATATTCTTGGCGCCTAATTTTTAAACAGATTTGTCAAGCACTGGAAAGCTTATTTCTAAAGTTCACACAATTTCATTATTTTATTTCAGGTATTGGGCTCTTAATTCAACAATAGATATTAAAGGGACGTGAAACACCACATTTTTCTTTCATGATTCAAAAAGTGCATGTACTTTTAAAGGGACACTCAAGTCAAAATTAAACTTTCATGATTCAGATAGAGCAAGCAATATTAAACAACTTTCCAATTGTACAATCTTTTTATATTTAAACATTTGTAGTCACCAGCTCCTACAGAATATACATATATGCATTTGTGATTGGCTGAGGACTGTCACATGATACAGGATGAGTGGAAATAGACATAACTGATAATCGTCAGAAAAAAATCTACTACTCATACTAAGTGCTATTGCATTGTCTTTATATCAAACACTTGTTGATTACGCAAATCTATTTTATTTACTGGTTCTTTAACGTTACTAAACATGGGATTAACCAGCGTAGAAGTCCTTCAACATGTGATGTAATTGCTAAACCCACAAATCCTCCATTTGTTTTATTGTTAACCTGTGTATTATTTTTTTGTTTTATGAAATTAGGAGGTTAACGACACAGGTAACAACTTTGAGTAATTTTTGTGAGGTAATGGTTTCCAGCTTGAGAGAGTTTTAATGACAAAAGCATTTTGGGATTGTGATCACTGATAAGAACATACAATAGCAGCCGATGTTCAGGTATCATTATCTGCTGAAAACAAGTGGAAGATTGTGATCAACCCAAGTAAAAGGGCCGATAAAGTCAAAATGAAACTTAAATTGATTGAAAATGTAAACGTTTCAATATACTTCTATTATTAATTTTGCTTAGTTATCTTGGTAACCTTTGTTAAAAGGATACTAAACCCAAATTTTTTTTCTTTCATGATTCAGATAGAGCATGCAATTTTAAGCAACTTTCTAATTTACTTCTATTGTCAATCTTTCTTCATTCTCTTGGTATCTTTATTTGAATAGCAAGAATTTAAGTTTAGAAGCCGGACCATTTTTGGTTCACAACATGGGTTGTTCTTGCTGATTGGTGGATAAATTCACCCACCAATAAACAAGTGCTGTCCAGGATCTGAACCAAAAAATTGCTGGCTCCTTAGCATAAATGCCTTCTTTTTCAAATAAAGATAGCAAGAGAACGAAGAAAAATGATAATAGGAGTAAATTAGAAAGTTGCTTAAAATTGCATGCTCTATCTGAATCATGAATGAAAAAATTTGTGTTCAGTGTCCCTTTAAAGAGTAATCTTAAGCTCAGGTGAGTGCTCGTGACCTAAGCCATTTGGCTGCTGTGTTTGCAACAATGTTTATAGCACTGTTATACACAGTTGCAAACTTTACTGCTATATAGTGTCTGTTGCATTCTGTTGCAGCAGTTTATGTAACTATGTATAACATTGTTGGATCACTGCTACCAGATGGCTAGAGACAGGTGCACTCTCACCTAGGATGACTTTTTAACAAAGGACACTAGAGAACTAAGTAAAATTGATAATAGAAATAAATTGGAAAGCTGTTTAAAATTCTCTGCTCAATCCTATCCATTTACGATTAAAGGGACATGAAACACAATTTTTTTCTTTCATGGTTCAGATAGATCATACAATTGTAAACAAATTTCCAATTTACTTCTACTATATAAGTTGCTTCATTCTCTTTGTATCCTTTGTTGAAGTAGCAGCAATCCACTACTGGGAGCTAGCTGAAAGCCAATAGCAAGAGGCATATATATGCAGCCACCAATCAGCAGCTTCTGAGCCTATACTTCGCAACAAAGGATACAAAGAGAACAAAACAAATGAGATAGAAATACATTAGAAAGTTATTTAAAATTGCAGGCTCTGTCTGAATAATGGGTTTCGTTTCCCTTTAATTTTGACTTTACTGTCCCTTTGTGTCAAAATTCTAGCTCCCGGCATTGGGCAATCCCTTGTGTATTATATAATGATTTTAAATGTATATAATGATAATGTGTATGCTATTTTGTATAATGATACAAGCTATGTCAGCTATTGACAATAAACACACTGCATAAAATAATGCTGTTGGGTACT
Organism: Bombina bombina; assembly: GCF_027579735.1. Taxonomy (NCBI): domain Eukaryota; kingdom Metazoa; phylum Chordata; class Amphibia; order Anura; family Bombinatoridae; genus Bombina; species Bombina bombina. The sequence goes on along the minus strand of NC_069504.1, from coordinate 862,815,583 downwards.
TAATACACTAATGAATCGGTGCATTGTGTAAATCCTGAGTATATCTATTCACTGATAATGCACATCTTGCATTGTAAAATGATGAGTATTCTGTACAGAAAGCCTTGTATAATGATGTGCAATTTCTTTATACTGATATTAATTATGCTGTATTCTCTCATTGTGCAGAATATAGTTACCATACAATTTTAATGAACATGAACAATATGAAGGTGTTCATTATCTATTTACTGATAATCAAATGCAGCTCTGAATAATGCCAGTGAGTATTTAGATGCTGATTAATGTTATTCTAATACCCAGTATCTATATCCTGACTTTATTGAAATGCATAATGCTGAGGAGTATTTCTACATGGCTATTGAATAATCTGCACTGCGTAATTATGCTTTTTGTGCTAGTTTATGCTGACAAATAACATTGCAGTGCAGAATGGGAGGACAAGTAATAACACACTTACAACAACCTCTTGGGGTTTTGTAGGTGGTTTATGGTTTATTTAGAGTCTGGTTCTTAGGATATTTGTAATTTCAATAAGGAATCAATATGTACAAAATTGTGCTCATTGTACTGAAAAAAGTTGTATGCACAATGTGGTAAGTAGAAAATACTATTAAAGGGACAGTCTACTCCAAAAATGTTATTATTTAAAAATATAGATAATCCCTTTATTACCCATTCCCCAGTTTTACATAACAAACACAGTTATATTAATATACTTTTTACCTCTGTGATTACCTTGTATCTAAGCCTCTGCGAACTGCCCTTTATTTCAGTTCTTTTGACAGACTTGCATTTTAGCTAATCAGTGCTGACTCCTAGGTAACTCCACGGACGTGAGCACAATGCTATCTATATGGAACACATGCACTAACGCCCTCTAGTTGTGAAAAAGTTTCAAATGCATACAGATAAGAGGCGGCATTCAAGGGCTTGGAAATTAGCATATGACCTACTTAGGGAATACCAAGAGAACAAAGCACATTGGATAATAAAAGTAAATTGGAAAGTTGTTTAAAATTGCATTCCCTATCTGAATAATAAAAGTTTAATTATTTCTAGACTGTCCCTTTAATACTAAAAATCTCTAAAATTTACCACATTGTGCATCAGCTCATTTCTCACCAATCAAGCATCCATTACTTATCTCTCTCTCCCCTTTTAACCATAAGTTTTAAAGAGACATCAGTTATTTTTTTGTTTAAGAGTACATTTTAGAAATACTATTAAAGGGCCGCTAAAGTCAAAATGAAAGTTTCCTGATTCAGATAAAGCATACAGTTCAAAAAACTTTCCAATATACTTCTGTTATCAAAAGGGGCACATTCTTTTTCTGTGCACAATTTCTGAGGCTCCAGTTCCTACAGATCATGTGTAAAAGTGCACAGTATATATGTGTATGCGTTTTGTGATTGGCTGATGCCTGTCACATGATAGAGGGGGGAGGGAAAATTGGAGTAAGTTTGAAATAAAATACTCAACAAATACAAGTACATGACCACGATTACACATAAGTATATGCAGACAGGTTTGTGGCTTTAAACAGGAGAGAGGTGTGTGTTTGTTTTTAATTGTTTAGCCAATAGGATAATATTATGTGATATTTAAATGCGCTTGGTGCAGTGGAGCATTAGGCTATGATTACGGCTTACTGCCGAAACGCGTAAGCCTGTCTCCACTGCACCACCTTCTTCTGTATTGTTATCATCCTTATGGATTGATTTTAAACTGGATCAAATAAAGATGTTTGTTTTATGAAGGATGGAGCGTTTCGTTTGTGAATTATAAGTTTGAAATTTGCGAGAAAATATTCTGCTGCTCATTTCAAATACAAAGTAGGTGCTATTGCATTGTCTTTGTGTATTTGTCAGTTATTCAATTCTACTGAATTTAGTGAATCTGAAATATACCTTTTTTATATATAAAAAAAAAACCTGCATGATACAAACAGTATGATTCTGCTGGGTAAATTGATGCAGAGTGTTAAAGGGATGCTAAGCATTCTGATCACACAACAATAACAAGGTTTGTATCTTTCTAGAAAATCAAATGATTTGTCAAAAGTGGCTGTAGAAAATACAGGGCAGCACAATTCCTGATCCTGTTTATATGCGTTTGCAGTCTTTATTGCACTGGTTTTCAAACCTGTGCTCAATCTTCCCTAACAGGTCAGATTTTGAGGATATCTGAACTGGAGCACAGGTGATATAATCAGCTGATTAGTAAACATGGTTATTTTACCTTCTCTCTCCCAAGATAATCCTGAAAATCTGGCCCTTTGGATAGGCCTGAGGATAGGTTTGAAAACCAGTGGTTTAATGTATAGACAGAGAGACACATACATAAGTTTTCTTTCTCCCACATCTTTTTCTTTCAGTCTAAAAGGGACATAAAAGTGCAAAAAGAAAATGCTCTATGTTTCACATGTTACTTATTAATATCATAACATACTGTACAAAGGGATTAATTAAAATATTTCTAACGTAAAATATATAAGCCTGATTGTTGTCATTGTAGTTTGTATTTTGATTTGTGATACCAATATCAAGAACTTAAAGGGATACTAATCCCAAATTGTTTTTTTCATAATTCAAATAGAGCATGCCAATTTTAAGCAACTTTCTAATTTACTCCAATTATCAATTTTTCTTCTTTCTCTTGATATCTTTATTTGAAAAGCAGGAATGAAAGCTTAGGAGCCGGCCCATTTTAGATTCATCACCTGGATAGCGCTTGCTGATTGGTGGCTACATTTAGACACCAATCAGCAAGCGCTAGCCAGGGTGCTGAACCAAAAATGGGCAGGCTCCTAAGCTTTCATTTCTGCTTTTTCAAATAAAGATACAGAGAGAACAAAGAAAAATTGATAATAGGAGTAAATTAGAAAGTTGCTTAAAATTGCCTGCTCTATCTGAATCATAAAAAAATTTGGGGATTAATATCCCTTTAAGAGCCGGCTCATTTTGGGTTCAGCACATGAGTTGATTGGTGTCTAAATGTAGCCACCAATCAGCAAGCGCTACCCAGGTGCTGAACCAAAAATGGGCCGGCTCCTAACCTTACATTCCTGTTTTTCAAAAAAAGATAGCAAGAGAATGAAGAATTATTTATAATATAAGTAAATTAGAAAGTTGCTTAAAATTGCAGGCTCTATCTGAATCATGAATGAACAAAAATTGGGTTTAGTATCCCTTAAAGGTCAAAATTTAAATGTGCGTGGGTGCATTTTAATTTTAAATAGCAGCATTTTTTCAATGTACTTCAAGTTCAGAGAGCTGGAGGTGGTGTATTGCGCCGGTGAAGACTTAATTTGTGTCATATAAGTCATTGCTGAGTCTCTGAGAAGGTCTGGTGTTTGCAATGCATACTGGTGCACAGGGTTATGCTGTTGAAAAACAGTAATATGAGTTATTAGAATCATTTTTGGTAATGGAAATGTATTGCAAAAATGCTTCTATTTAAAATTGAAATGCACCCATTCACATATTTTAGTTTTAACCTTTCTATCCCTTTAACAATGGAAATTACTCTGTCTGTGAAAACTATTGTGCAGCTGAGGCCTTTTATCAGCAAAAGCAGTTTGGGATTGTGGTCACTCAAAATCCAATCTGACAATATCGGACAATGTTTAAAACTTGATATTGGCCAAAAATATTGGCAAGTTAGTGATATGTGCTTATCCCCTGCAAAAGCATGAAATATGTGTTTAAGGTCAGCTCCAAATAGGGATGCCAGCTCAGCCATGTTTTTCTGGATACTTATGAGTTACACATGCTGCAGGGTAAGCAGGGGGGAACATGTATTGAGCCTCTGGACACCACATGAATAGTGCCACCAACCGACAGCTAGCTCCCAGTGGTGCATTGCTGCTCTTGAGCCTACCTATTTATGCTTTTCAACAAAAGATGCCAAGAGAATGAAGTAAATTTGGCAATAGTAGTACATTTAAAAGTCTCTTAAAATTGCATGCCCTATCTGACCCATGGAAGTTTTATATGATAAAAAAAATAGGAAATTTTATGTACCAGTTAGGTGCCAAACAATATTTTCCTCCTTTGAGGTCTATAGTATACTTACAAAGAATACACCTGTCAGTAGCCCGGTTGGAGCTGATCTTATCCCACCACGGAGAAAACGCTTGCATGAGATAATTGACCCTGCAAGAAACAACTGCTCACGGGAGCTTAACAGGTGTATTTTGATTGTTTGTTGGCGTATCTGCACATCTCAGCGGAGGAAAAGTCCGTATGCATACAAAAGAATTTTGGCTTCACTCTTTAAACAGTATTTTGTTTGACAGATTTATTTATAACGTTTTATATACAGTGACCACTTTCCTCTTATGTTATAAAGATGTAACAATGTTAATGGTCTCTACAGAGATTATACACAAGCTGATCTGTTCCCAATAGCTAATAAAAATAATTACTTATTTAATTGGACATAAAAACAATTTAAAGAAATGAAACCGTTTGAAGCACATTCGTTAATTATCATTATAATACCTCTGAAAACGTTTCTTTCTCCTCTGATTAAAGACCAAGCGGCAGATTTTCAACCAGTATTAAAGTAATTCACAAAAGAGCGAAAATTGGAAAATTATCTTTTTTTTTTCCCTTAGAGATAAACATTGCATTTATCATTTAATGATGTGCCCTTTAAAATAGTTTTAATTGTTAAAAATGTGTTTGTCTCATTAATTTAGCTTACAGGATATTGCAAATAAATTTATCTACTGGTATGGGTTTTTTTTTCTGGATGGAGAAACATCCTGAAACCGCTTGTCATAAAGAACAAGTCTGATGAGCCAATGACAAAAGGATATGTGGGTAATAGTTAACTACTAGTAGTGCACTGTTACTCCTGAACCCACCTAGGCATATATTTGCTTTTTAAAAATAGTACATTTGGTAATAGAGTTACATTGAAAAGTCTGTGAGCTTTAATTGCAAGTTTCATATCCCTTTAAGTATGATAGACGCATTTCAGGCTTTGAGGAGGGGAGAGGAGAGATTTCCTGATTAAAAAAAAATGCAATTTTTAACAACTTTCAAATTTATGTTTATGATCTAATTTGTTTTGTTCTTTTTGTATCCTTTGTTGAAAAGCATACATAGGTAGACTCAGGAGCTGCTGATTGGTGGCTGCACATATATGTCTTATGTTATTGGCTCACCTATGTGCATTGCTGTTTCTTCAAAGGATACCCAGTAAATGAAGCAAATTAAATAATATAAATAAATTGGAAAATTGTTTAAAGGGATATGGAACAAAAAAAAATATATATATATTTTGTTATTGAGACCGAGCATAATTTAAAAACAAACAAACAACCTTCTATTATGAAATTTGCTTTGTTCCCATTGTATTATTTCTTGAAGTTATACCTAGGTAGGTGTCTAGAGCACTACATGGCAGGAAATAGTGTGCTGCCGTATACTGCTCCAGACATGTGCATGCTCCTGAGCTCACTACCTGCTTTTTAACAAAAAGATACATAGAGAATTAAAGGGACACTGAACCCCTGAAAAAAAATGTATTTCATGATTCAGAGCAGCAATCCATTTTTTCTTCATTCTCTTGCTATCTTTATTTGAAAAAGAAGGCATCTAAGCTAAGTATCCAGACAATTTTTGGTTTAGAATCAATCCTGGACAGAACTTGTTTATTGGTGGGTGAATTTATCCACCAATCAGCTAGAACAACCCAGGTTGTTCACCAAAAATGGGCCGGCATCTAAACTTACATTCTTGCTTTTCAAATACAGATACCAAGAGAATGAAGAAAATTTGATAATAGGAGTAAATTAGAAAGTTGCTTAAAATTGTATGCTGTATCTGAATCACAAAAGAAAAAATTTGGGTTCAGTGTCCCTTTAAGAAAATGTCATAATAGAAGTAAATGAGAAAGTTGCTTAAAATTGCATGTTCTATCTGAACCATGAAATAAAAATTGTGGGTTTAAATTCTAGTAGCTAAAAGCTGAGGACCAAGATTTCTTTTCATGGTGTGTGTTTGTGTGTATGTATTAGTGATTTAACCCTTTAACAGAGAGCAGATAATTAGCTCATTGGCCACTTCAGCCACACATATGGCAATAAAGGGGTTAAAGGGACAGTGTACACCCATTTTCATATAACTTTTGCATGTAATAGACACTACTATAAAGAATAATATGCACGGATACCGATATAAAAATCCAGTATAAAACCGTATAAAAATTTACTTAGAAGCTCCCAATTTAGCACTGTTGATGAGGTTAGGCTGCGACACCCAGTGAAAGGTGCTGGGAAAGCAGGAAGAGCAGACACTCTTTTTGAGTCATGAAAGAAAGAAAAAAAATGGGTTTCATGTCCCTTTAAATGCTGGTAAGCCTTTTGTATTTACTATTTAATGTGGTTGTAATAAGAACTGTGGAGCAATTGTTGCCTATATTGTATTGAATGACACATTCTGCTCATTGGTTTGGTTGGAGCATCAATAATACCAGGCTTAATTGATTTGTTTGTAAATTGATTGGTTTGTTGAACCACATTATTGATTCTTACTAAGACGGAGTAGCCATAAATACAACAATAGGAACTCATATACACTGCTAATTGAGATTCATTTTAGTCTTGCCATTAGAAAGTTGTCAATTTTGGCTTTAGTAAATGTTTCTAAGAATTTTTTTTTTCCATAAACAAAACTGCATTATTTAAATATAAAGGCATTTTTTCATTTTATATGTAAAGTTTGGTAATCATTTTTGCATTTTTTACAACTGCTGCTACAATAAAGCTTGGAATGAACAAGCAGCACCCCCTAAAGGTTGAAAGATGCAAAGCACATTAACACCTTGTAATTACAAGATACGTTTGTTGTGTTGCTATTGAATAACATATCAACCAAGTCTAAACAGTTTTAAAACAAATTAACAAACTTTTTACTTCAGTTTTTCAGTAGCAAAACTCAGCCAGCCCCCACCCATTTGCCTTACTTGGAGTAGCCAATCTGGGCCTTAGTCTGCAGACAACAAGGCTAGTCATAATGTAAATATAAAGTATACTATATTGCAGTTGTTATCAGTTAAAGCCAATTATGAGCAGATATGTACATAAAAAGGGGTCAAAATAAATAATGAAAATATATTGCAAAATTGTTTCATTACACATAACTAAACATTTTATATAAAAAATCTCAAGGTATTTACTCTCTATTTAACTCCCTAGGGTGAACCCCTTTTTTAATTGATGCTTGCGTTTATTGTAAACTAAAAATTCAAAGACGTCTTTGAGCTTCTGATCTGGCAGATTTTATTTTCTGTTGGCCACTGATAAGAGCCTATGAAAATACAATTAACTACTGCTCCACAGGCTTAAAATACCACATTAAAGCACTTACTTTGAATTTGAAATGAGCAGTAGAATATTTTCTGGCAAATTTGAAAGTTAATCTGATTTTCCCTTCACCCTGTATCATGTGACAGCCATCAGCCAATCACAAAATGCATTTGCACATGCTCAGTATGAGTTGTAGCCTCAGAAAATGAGCATATAAAAATGCTTTATTCCAGACAGTCATTGGTTGCACACTCTAGTGACCCATTTATAGCTGTCCCTGATTGCCCTCACCAAAGAAGCAAACCTAGGTTAAAACATGGACTTGCTTATGGACACTAAAGCATTACACTTGTTTTATCAATATTTAAACAAATAGTTTTAAAAAAGTCTGCGTATTATTCTCAAGGTAATCTTTGCTTTGAATACTGCATCATTCTATCTACTATTTATTTAGTGCTTAAAGGGACAGTCAACACCAAAATTGTTATTTTTTCAAAAAGATAGATAACGCCTTTACTACCCATTCCCCAGCTTTGCACAACCAACATTGTTATATTAATATACTTTATAAGATTTAAACCTCTAAATGTATGCCTGTTTCTAATTCACTACATCTCAGCCTCTTATCACATTCATTTTTATTAGCTTTTCACAAGAGACCGCTAATCCATGTGGGTGATATAGATAACATTGTGCTCTCTCCCATGGAGTTGTGCAGGACATGGCACTACTTGACTAAAATGCAAGTCATTAGATAATTAATAAATAGTCATGTGATCAGAAATAGGTACAGTGTACCAAGATTTTATAAAAGGACGCGTTACTATACAACAAAATAGTTAAAGGGACACTCAAGTCAAAATAAACTTTTATGATTCAGAAAGAGCATGCGGTTTTAAGACACTTTCCAATTTACTTCCATTATCAAATTTTGCACAGTCTTTTTATATTCACATTTTCTGGGGAACAAGATCCTACTGAGCATGTGCACAAGCTAACAGGGTATACGTATACTAGTCTGTGATTGGCTGATGTCTGTCACATGATACAGGGGGCCGGAAATGGGAGACAAAATAAATTTCTCAGAAAAAAATCTACTGCTTATTTGAAATTCAGAGTAGTTGTTATTGCATTGTCTTTTTAATATGTACTTGTTAATTACGTAATTCTACTGCATTGTGTGGTCCTTTAATAAACAGTATTACCTTGGTCTAGACTCAAGAAAATGTAACTGAAAATAATGTTGGCTTTACAGATAGACAAGAGAATGTTTTAATTATTATAGTGTATTCAAAGTGGAAGAGAGTTACTAATGGTGTACCTCAGAGTTCAGTGCTTGGACCTGTTTTGTTTTAACATATTCTTCTGTGATATTGGTAGCTATCTTCAAGGGAAGATATACTTTTTGCAGATAAGTTGAGATATTTAAAAACTAGATAAAAACGGGGTCAACAATCCCTATAGGAGGCGCTAAAAGGACGTGACAAAGTGTCCAATCTGGATACGTGGACACTCAAATATAAGAGACAGAGGTGTATACTAAAGTCAAATAAAAAAGTCTCACATATAAATAGGAGAAGAATATCTAAAAAAAACAACAACAAAAAACGGTAGATACCGTGAAACGCGCTGCATAGTTTATCTTGTGCACACTTTTAGCATGAGCTGTTTTTAACTTTGTTTTTATATTGTTCAATTAAACAAATTTGTAAAGTTTTATAACATAGCTCTCATTGCTGGGTGCTCATTTCACTACGCTACCTTGGGAGGTTTTTGGTTTAGCCTCCCCTTGTACCTTGTTGGTCGCTATACTTGGGAGAACAAAAACAACACTGGAGTTCAGCCATCCATCTGGAGGTTACCGCATTGTTGGATATAGTACAGCCAGTGCTCGACAAATCTGTTTAAAAATTAGGAGCCAGTAACAATATTTAGGAGCCAGACATATTTTTAGGAGCCAGACAGAGGTAATTGCATATAGATATATGGAGAATAACTCAAAAAGTTAGGAGCCAGGGATAAAATTCTAGGAGCCAGTGGCTCCCTGGCTCCTGGGTTTGTCAAGCCCTGCAGTACACTGCTTTGGTTCAGCTAGCTGGTCTGCTGCAAAAACCAGCCTGCCTCCATTGGCACAAGTGGGTGCCTTTACACCATGTGAATACCCTGTGTCTTTTGATGTCCATATACCTAGTTGGTGATTGATTTACACATACAGCGCCTCTTTCCTTGTCTTTGTGATATTTAAAAACTGGAGGATTGGACCCATGAGTGAGTTTTCCAGGACTGGACACGAGTGAGATCTAAAATTTAACACCATAATTGTGAAAATTATGAAAGGTAAATTTTTGACTCTTTATTGACAGCAACAGATGAGATAAGGGACTTGGAAATTATTTTTTTCAAATTACTTAAAGGGACACTGAACCCAAATTTTTTCTTTCGTGATTCAGATAGAGCATGCAATTATAAGCAACTTTCTAATTTACTCCTATTATCAATTTTTCTTCGTTCTCTTGCTATCTTTATTTGAAAAAGAAGACATCTAAGCTTTTTTTTAGTTCAGTACTCTGGACAGCTCTTTTTTATTGGTGGATGAATTTATCCACCAATCAGCAAGGACAACCCATGTTGTTCACTAAAAATGGGCCGGCATCTAAACTTCCATTCTTGCATTTCAAATAAAGATACCAAGAGAATGAAGAAAATTTGATAATAGGAGTAAATTAGAAAGTTGCTTAAAATTGCATGCTCTATCTGAATCACGAAAGAAAAAAAATTGGGTTCAGTGTCCCTTTAAAGGGACACTCAAGTCAAAATTAACTTTTATGATTCAGATAGCGCATGCAGTTTTAAGACACTTTTCAATTTACTTCCATTATCAAATTTTGCTCAGTCTTTTTATAGTCATGCTTTCTGGGGAACAAGATCCTACTGACCATGTGCACAAGCTCACAGGGTATACATATACTAGTCTGTGATTGACTGATTTCTGTCACATGATACAGGGGGCAGGACATTTGGGAGGGAATAAATTTGTCAGAAAAAAATCTACTGCTTATTTGAAATTGCATTGTCTTTTTATTATGTACTTATTAATTATGTAATTGTACTGCATTGAGTGGTCCTTGTAAAGGTTGGTAAACAATACAGCAGGCAAGGGCAATAGGATACTTGATGTTATAGAAAGAGGTATTAGCTTATGGCTTTGAATACTTTGTACGGGTCTGGAGGCTTTATCTCCATAGTGATAGATACAGGAGATTGTTCAAAGAAGGCAAAACCAAATGTAATGTGCTCTAAAAATAAAACTTACAAGAAAAGACTTCATAAAGTTAGTTATGTATAGCTTAGAGAAGAGAAGGCACTGGGTATATGATAGTAATCTTCAAATATATTAAGGGATTTGAGAAATCAGAGGGTAAAACCATTTTCAACAAAAAGATGATTCCTAGAACAAAGGGTCATGATCTCATCTTGGATGGAAGCTGGCTCAGGAGTAAATTGTGCTAGAACTACCAGAAGGATGGTTGAATTATGGAGTTGACTTCAAAAAGAGGTGGTAAGGACAAATACAGCAAAGGGAATTCAAGAATACCTGGGAAATGCATAAGGCTATCCTAAGAATTAAAGGGACAGTAACACCTTCTAATTACAAGATATGCCTGTTGTGTGGCTATAGAATAACATACCAGCCAAGGCTAAACATTTTTATTACAAATAACCATGTTGTTTACTAAAGTTGTTTTTCAATAGTCAAATTCAATCTGGGCTTGAGTCAGCAAACAATAAGGCTATGCTATGTAGCAGGCTTAGCCTTGAGAAGTCAGCAGGCTGGATTTCCATTCTAAAATGAGAAAATCCATATTTTTAGAGCTGAATAACTTGCAAATAGGGCAAACTAAATAATGAAAGTATATTTTAAAGTTGTTTTATTACACCCAACTAAACATTTTGTATTAAAATCTCCTTTTAAAGGACACTAAACACAATTTTTTCTTTCATGATTCAGGTAGAGCATGCAATTTTAAACAACTTTCTAATTTACTCCTATTATCAATTTTTCTTCGTTCTCTTCCTATGTTTATTTGAAAAAGCAGGAATCTAAGCTAAGTAGTCAGCCCATTTTTGGTTTAGCACCCTGGGTAGCACTTGCTGATTGGTGGCTACATTTAGCTCTCTGGTTCTGATCAGATGTCGACATCTGTGTTTCTCTGTTTTCTGTATTGTGTATCTCACATTTATTCTGTTCCATTTTCTTGTTTGTCGTTTCTTCTCTTTTCTGTTACACAACTTTTTTCTGATCTTTGTTTTTCCTCATTGTACATTGCTTTACTTTTTATCTTTACTCCCCTTTATCCCACCTTTTGCTTCCCCCCCCCCTCTTTCGTCTTCTGTTCTTGATCCATCTCTATTTTCCTTTTCTCCAAGAATCATTTTCTTTCCAACCTCAACTGGTCGCTTAGACGGATTTCTTTCAGTTTGTTGTAAAGAGGCTTTGCCAAAACCGCCCCAAACTCTCCTCCTACCCCCTGGTGTATGTTTTAGATGTATTGTATGTATTATATTGTTTGCATAGATCCATAAATCTTCCCATACCTCTAATTACCCTCAAGCTTATTAGAGATATTATTTCCTTTTCTACCAATTGCCTGTAATTAGTTTGCATTAATTAGCTTTATTGGCTGTCAGCTCGAACAATTGTTTCATTAGCTAACAAGGATTCACTTAATTATGATGGCATTAATGAGACCATACACTACTTAAATTATCCTTGAGAATACATGCTAATATATATTGTCTTTTCTCCCCTGTAATCAGCTTGTTTTCCCTGTATACACACTGCTTGTTCTTCCTTCTTTATCAAGAATAGTTGCTCTTTCTTAGAATGTCCCTTTCAAAACAGACGTTCTCTGTGACCCCCATATAAAAACACGTATATGCACTGATTCTTCCCCCGTGTACAAAAAAAACCCCTGCTGTTCCCCCAATATAAGAAAAGTGTTAAAAGAATGTGGAGTAAAAAATAAAAAGTTACATGACTGAGGAGTGTGCAATAATAATAATAATAATAAAAATCCAATTGAGTTTGGTGGTCACATTTACTTCTTTCTCCTTGTGTCTTTTATTGAAACTTGTTTTTATGACGGAATACCTAGGTATGCTCAGGAGGGAGTATGCACAAGGAGCTCTGTATGGCAGCAGTGTTTGAACAATAGATAGTGCTTATCACATGTGTACTGTAATTGTTTTCCTTCCTAAGATAGGGAGAGTCCACAGCTTCATTCCTTACTGTTGGGAAATATAACACTTGGCCACCAGGAGGAGGCAAAGACACCCCAGCCAAAGGCTTAAATATCCCTCCCATTTCCTCATTACCCCAGTCATTCTTTGCCTTTCATCACAATTTGGATGTGGTTCGCGCCTTGAAGTTCTATCTTCAGGCTACTAGTAAGGAGTTTTGACAATCTTCCTCTTTGTTTGTTGTCTATATGGCGAAGCGTAAGGGGCAGAAGGCTACTTCGACTTCCCTATCTTTTTGGTTAAGGAGTGTCATCTGCTTAGCTTACGAGACAGCGGGAGATCGTCCTCCTGAGAGGTAACGGCTCATTCCACTAGAGCAGTGGCTTCCTCTTGGGCCTTTAAGAACGAGGCCTCTATGGATCAGATGTGTAATCCGGCTACCTGGTCCTCACATACTTTTTCAAAATTTTACAAGTTTGATGTTTTTGCTTCGGGAGAAAAGTTTTGTAGGCTGTGGTGCCCTCAGAATAGGGTCCACCTCTTCCTTTTTGTACCCTCCCATTATTCAGTGTCCTCTGGAGCTTCCGTATAGTTTTCCCAACAGTAAGGAATGAAGCCGTGGACTATCCCTATCTTAGGAAGGAAAACATAATTTATGCTTACCAGATAAATTCCTTTCCTTCCAGATAGGGAGAGTCCACGGCCCCCGTCCGTGTTTTCTTGTCTATGGGCGGTCCCCTATTATTTATTTTATTCTTCTGGCACCATTTATACCCTAATGTTTCTCTTACTTTTCCTTGTTCCCTCGGCAGAATGACTGGGGTAATGAGGAAGTGGGAGGGATATTTAAGCCTTTGGCTGGGATGTCTTTGGCTCCTCCTGGTGGCCAGGTGTTGTATTTCCCAACAGTAAGGAATGAAGCCTTGGACTCTCCCTATCCGGAAGGAAAGGAATTTTATCTGGTAAGCATAAATTATGTTTTTTTGTATTGTATGCTCTATCTATAACATGAAAGTTTTATTTCGACTTCAATGTTTCTTTAATGGTAAGCAAGGATATAACTTATGGTCCTTGAGTTGAAAAGCAAAAACATATTTAAGGTAAAGGAACTTACATCTCTTAAAATAGCAACCTCTCTTCTGAGTGTTGGGGCTGAACTCAAAATGTGTGCTCCTTTGACCTACACACGCACCAGCTAGGTTCCCTAAAGCCAATCCAAAGCCAACGCATGCATAATTCACAGACGCATGCGCATACATGATACTTTCCAAGAGGGCAAGTTCCTTTACCTTAAAATTATTATTCATTTATTTTTAAAGCCACTTACAGTGTACAAGAAGTAAAATGTTCCTTCAGATGGTGACGCTCCATTACCCATTCGTTTCAGAGGAACCTTGGTGTAAAGGGCAAGTAGATATTCTGGGTTTGGTGTTAGGTATTTTTTTAATTTTTTGGGGTGTTTTTTTTTCTCTTCAGTTTAGGGTTTGGGCAATTTGAAAAAGAGCTAACGCCCTTTTAAGGGCAATGAAAAAGAGCTGAATGCCGTTTTAAGGGTAATGCCCATACAAATGCCCTTTTAGGGGCAATGGGTAGGTTAGGTTTTTTTAGAGTTAGGTTTTTATTTTGGGGGGTTGGTTGGGTGGGGGGTTTTACTGTTGGGGGGACTTTGTATTTTTTACAGGTAAAAGAGCTGTTTAACTTAGGGCAATGCCCTACTAAAGGCCCTTTTATTGTAGGCTAGGTGGTGTTTTTATTTTGGGGGGCTTTTTTTGTTTTATAGGACTATTAGATTAGGTGTAATTGTTTTATTTTTGATAATTTCATTTATTATTTTTTGTAAACTTAGTGTTTTTTATTTTTCGTAATTTAGTGTTTATTATTTTTTGTAATTTTAGATTTTTTTTTTTTCTCGTAGTGTTATTTTTTTTAAAATTTGTAATTTAGATTTTTTAATTGGTAGTTTTTTTTTTATTTTATTAGAATAGTAAGGTTAGCTTAATTTATAGTTTAATGTTAGGTTTATTTTTTATTTCACAGGTAAGTTTTTATTTATTTAAAGATAGTTATATTGTAATTTTAATTTAAAGTTAGGTTTAGGGGGTGTTAGGTTTAGGGGTTAATAGGTTTATTATAGTGTCGGCGTATGTTGGGGAGCGGCAGAATAGGGGTTAATAACTTTATTATAGTGTCAGCGAGTGGCGGAATAGGGTTTAATGACTTTATTATAGTGTCGGTGAGCGGCGGAATAGGGGTCAATAACTTTATTATAGTGACAGCGATGTCGGGAGCGGCAGATATGGGGTTAATAACTCTATTTAGATGTCAGCGATGTCGGGGCGGCAGATTAGAGGTGTTTAGACTTGGGGTTTATGTTAGGGTGTTAAGTTTAAACATAACTTTTTTCCCCCATAGACATCAATGGGGTTGCGTTACGGAGATTTTTCATTCCGCACTTCAGGTGCTAGTTTTTTTTCTAACACTCTCTCCCCATCGATGTTTAAGGGGGAAAGCGTGCACAAGCATGTCAAATCAGCCCTTGGATTTTGTGCGGTATGGAGCTTAACGCCACCATATTGCATGCACAAGGAGGCTTTTCAGTAACTCGTAATGGCAGCAATATGGAAAGTGAAATAACGCAACTTTTTGGCGTTAGTTTCGCACACTGTTTAGCGCAAAACCCGTAATCTAGGTGTTTATTTCTTATTCTTATGGGCCAAGTGAGAGTTCTCTGATAGAGCTGTCGGTGTGTCCCTTATAAGCCAAGGAGCACCTCTCCCAAAGACCAGTTCTGCAATTTCTTATAGTTTCAAAATAAAACAAAAAAGCTCTAACATGTTTAAAAAGTGCTTTTTCTTATGCATAATATACATTTGTTGAGTTTAAACTAAACATGCGTGGTTCAGAGTATTTTATTTTAAGAGTCTTTTCGGTTTGACTGTAAAATTAGCAAAATTATTAAATAACCCATAGTTTAAAGTGCATGTAAACGTTAATGAAATAGTGCCCGGTTTATAAAAATACTATTAAAAACAGGGGCACTTTCATTCCTCAAAGTTTACATTGCAGCGGATTTTACAAATACCTTCTTCTCCTGAAATGCCGGATCGCCGATCCCCCAGCCTGCAGGTCCTCTATACTTCGTCAGCAATGACGAAACCGATTTCCTCCAATCATCCCCCCCAGAAGCGTCCATCTGGTGAGGCCACGCCGTGATTGGAGGAAGCTGGTTTCGTCATTGCTGTGTAAGTACAGCAGGAAGAAGCAGGCTGGGGAACCGGCAATCCTGCGTTTCAGGAGAAGTAATATCCGCTGCAATGTAAACTTTGATGAATGAAAGTGCCCCTGTTTTTAATAGTATTTTTAAAAACCGGGCACTATTTCATCAAAGTTTACATTCACTTTAATCATGTATACTATTTCTTTAAACATAACAAATACATAAAATAATGATATAACCGTAATAAAACTAAAAATAATCAAGCCAACCTTGGCTGTTTTTAAATGGCAAGTTTTAAGAATCATTTTTCCTTTGACTGAAGCACAAGGCAGTTTTGTTGCATTCCGCACAGACCTGCAGGAAAGGTTCAAACGCTCAAGGAACGCTTTGTTCTGCTCATATGCTGACACTTCAGGATGAACTATACAAAGCAAAAAATGTAGATATTTAAATTCATTTTCCTTAATGCACTGCTATTGAAAAATAACAAAAATCTGACATTTAAAATGAATATTAACTCATGTAGTAGTAGAAAGAAATATACACTTAAAGGGACATTAAACACTAAATACATGCTAGATAGAATGATGCATTCAAAGAAAAGATTAGTCCATGACTAACAAGTAGATGTATTTTTTAAAGTTTCATTAGTTGTTTAAAAAGTGAAAAAATAAGTGTAAAGTTTTAGTGTCTATAAAACACTGGGAGCTGCCATGTTGTAACTTGTGTTACCTTCTCTGCTGTGGCCAATTCGGGACAGTTATACATAGGTCATTAGAGTGTGCAGCCAATGGTTGTGCTGGATTTAACAGTGTTCTGCACTTCCATTTCTAACAGGAACTGAAAAGCTCACAATTTCAGAATGGAATTACAGGCAACGAGGATAAAATAAATGATGAAAGTATATTGCAGAGTTGTTTTATTATATACAATTTATCATTTTATATTACCATCTCAAAGTGTTTAATGTCCCTTTAAAGGGACACTCTAGTCAAAAATACACTTCTATGATTCAGATAGAGCTGAAGTTTTAAGACACTTTCCAATTTTACACAATCTTTTTATATTCAAACTTTCTGGGGAACAAGATCCTACTGAGCATGTGCACAAGCGCACAGGGTATAGGTATACTAGTCTGTTATTGGCTGATGTCTGTCACAAGATACAGGGGGCCGGAAAATGGGAGAAAAAAATAATTTTGTCAGAAAACAATCTACTGCTTATTTGAAATCTAGAGTAGGTGTTAAATCATTGTCTTTTTATTATGCACATATTCATTATGCAATTCTATTGCATTGAGTGGTCATTGAGCACAAGCCTTACAATCTGCTGTTTGTATAATAACTGCCTTACTTTCAAATTAAAATTCACATCCAAATAGATCAATACATGGGGCATATTTAAGAAGGTGTGAGTGGACATGATCCGATATTTCGGATCATGTCCGCTGCACATCGATAAATGCCGACAGCATACGCTCTCAGCATTTATCATTGCACCAGTAGTTCTTGTGAACTGCTTGTGCAATGCTGCCCCCTGCAGATTTGCGGCAAAACGGCCGCTAGCAGGGGGTGTCAATCAACCCGATCGTATTCCCAATGTCTGTCCGCCTCCTGACGAGCCTTCAGAAACACAGGGCATCAAGCTCCATTCTTACCATTCCCTGTGATTATTAAAAGAAAATAAAACCCAATTTTTTTGTTTGTTTCATGATTCAGATAGAACATGCAATTTTAATTAATCTGTGTTGTTCTCTTTGTATCCTTTGTTAAAAAGTATACCTAGATAAACTCAGAATCTTCTGATTGGTGGCTGCACATATATACCTCTTGCCATTGGCTCTTAGCTAGCTCCCATTAGTGCATTACTGCTCCTTCAACAAAGGATACCAAGATAATTAAGAAAATTAAATAATAGAAGTAAATTGGAAAGTTAATTAAAATTTTATGTTGTATCTGAATCATAAAATAAAAATATTGTGTTTCATGTCCTTTTAAAGGGACACTAAACATTCTTTTTTTTCTATGCAACATACTGTCAAAATCCTTATCATCTGTCCCAGTCTGGGGCATCAACTGACCCTCTATCTATACATTTATAACCCTGTAAACACCTACACCCTC
Organism: Bombina bombina; assembly: GCF_027579735.1. Taxonomy (NCBI): domain Eukaryota; kingdom Metazoa; phylum Chordata; class Amphibia; order Anura; family Bombinatoridae; genus Bombina; species Bombina bombina. Next base: position 862,797,681 of record NC_069504.1, on the reverse strand, counting down.
TCTTCATCTTACACCTATTTTCAAAGTGAGTTTTCATTTTTGTTTACACAGTACAACCAATCAGAAGCCATTACAGCCCACAGAGCACATGTGATTCTGCTTACACTTTGCACCTGCAAGTGTAGATGCAGCTAGTAAGCAGTAAGGGCCTTGGGCACTATAAAGCTACCGCCAACTTTGTAAAAGAAATTAAAAAAAAAAAAACATAGAGGGTCCCTGGCCTGGGACAAAAGAACAGGATTTTGTCAATGTGTGTCAATGAAAAAAAAAAATACTTTTTTTCTTTAGTGTCCCTTTAAAGGGACAGTATACACTCATTTTCATATAACTGCATGTAATAGACACTACTATAACGAATAAGATGCACAGATACTGATATAAAAATCCAGTATAAAACTATTTAAAAACTTACTTAGAAGCTCTCAGTTTAGCTCTGTTGAAAAGGTTATTGGAAAGCCCACTGCAAGTGGGAAATAAGACACTCCCCCTCCCCCTTCTTTTGCATATGAAAAGACACTTTACACAAACAGGAGCAAGCTGGAGTAGGTATATGACGGTATTCTCATAAAACTTTGGGGCTTGGTTAGGAGTCTGAAGATCAGAGCAATGTTATTTAAAAATAAGCAAAACTATACATTTTTTAAAAAAAATTGTTTTTTATGGGCTATATAAATAGATCATCTACAAAACAATTTTGCAAAGAAAAAATGAGTGTATAATGTCCCTTTAAGCTGATCTACTAAATCTCCCTCATCTTCCATTCTTTAGTGCATGAGCTATGAGACTAGCTTAGGAAGTAGAGAGGCTGGAAGCAACTGTTGGTGAATATTTCGTACTAAAGCGCTCTTCTTTCTTTGGGCATGATGATGAAAATCTCCCCAGCAACAAGAGAAATGACATGAAATCTTTGGGGGCTTTTTTGAGTATTGTATTATAATTTAGGTGCATCTACTTCAAAAGCAGAATCCTGCATAACTAAATAAACAGCTCTCAAGCTAAAATTTGCTTTTTAAAATTACTTTAATGGACCACACAACACTAAACCAGACTTCTTAGATCTTCTCGCCAGACTAGAGAACTTTAGATCACTGGGCCCCAAGTGAGGAAGCATACAATAACAGAAAGAATCTTGAGCTTTAGCTTAACCATGGCAGTGTTTTTTAAAGTACCGAGATGGAATGCCACCCCCAAGCAGGGTGTGAAAGTTCAGTAGGAAGATTGGTGTAATCTTATTGGAAAGCATTTGCTCAGGGCTTGACAAATCAAAGTAGTCACTGAGCAGCTATGGATCTTAAAATTGTTTTTCTGTCTCCTAACAGTTTGTATTTTTCTGCACAAATCACTATATACATTAATTTCCTTTTTTCTAAAATGATTTACAATTGGCTCCTTAGTATTCTAGATCAGGGTTCTTCCAACCACGGGTCAGGACCCATTACTGGGTTGCAACACCATTTTTACTAAGTGTTTTATACGAGAGTGTGTGCGTGGTGTGTAAGTGTGTTGTATGAGAATGTGTGCTGTGTGTGTTATATTAGAGTGTGTGTGTGTTGTATGAGAGTGTGTGGTATGATTGTGTGGTGTGTGTTGTATGAGTGTGTGTGGTTATGAGAGTGCGTGTGGTGTATGAGAGTGTGTATGTGAGTGTTGTATGAGAGTGTATATCGTGTGTTGTATGAGGGTGTGTGTTGTATGAGAGTGTGTAGTGTGTGTTGTATGAGGGTGTGTGTGTTGTATAAGAGTGTAGTGTGTGTTGTATGAGAGTGTGTAGTGTGTGTTGTATGAGGGTATGTGTGTGCTGTATAAGAGTGTTTGGTGTTTGTTGTATGAGAGTGTGTGTTGTTTGAGGGTGTGTGTGTGCTGTATGAGGGTGTGTGGTGCGTGTTGTATGAGGGTGTGTGGTGCGTGTTGTATGAAAGTATGTGGTATGTATTGTATGAGAGAGTGTGTTTGTTGAGAGTGTGTGGTGCATGTTGAATGACATGTTGAATGACAGTGTGTCTGTTGTATGAGAGTATGTGTGTGTGTTGTATAAGATTATGTGTGTGTGTTGTATGAGAGTGTGTAGTGCGTGTTGTATGAAAGTGTGTGGTGTTTGTGTTGTATGATAAAGTGTTTTTGTTGAGAGTGTGTGGTGCATGTTGAATGACAGTGTGTGTGTGTGTTGTATGAGAGTGTGTGTGTGTGTTGTATGAGAGTATGTGTGTGTGTTGTATGAGAGTATGTGTGTGTGTTGTATGAGAAAATGTGTGTGTGTGTTGTATGAGAGAATGTGTGTGTGTGTTGTATGAGAGTAGGTGTTTGTGTGTTGTATGAGAGTATGTGTGTGTGTGTTGTATGAGAGTATGTGTTTGTGTGTTGTTTGAGAGTATGTGTTTGTGTGTTGTATGAGACTATGTGTGTGTGTGTTGTATGAGACTATGTGTGTGTGTGTTGTATGAGAGTATGTGTGTGTGTGTTGTATGAGTGCGTGGTGTGTTTTGTATAACAGAGTGTGTTTGTTGTATGAGAGTGAGTGTGCTGTTACCTTTTACAACACTTTCATGTTTTACTGCAATCAAGTATGCACACATTTCTCCAACATAGGTGTGTCCGGTCCACGGCGTCATCCTTACTTGTGGGATATTCTCTTCCCCAACAGGAAATGGCAAAGAGCCCAGCAAAGCTGGTCACATGATCCCTCCTAGGCTCCGCCTACCCCAGTCATTCTCTTTGCCGTTGTACAGGCAACATCTCCACGGAGATGGCTTAGAGTTTTTTAGTGTTTAACTGTAGTTTTTCATTATTCAATCAAGAGTTTGTTATTTTCAAATAGTGCTGGTACGTACTATTTACTCAGAAACAGAAAAGAGATGAAGAATTCTGTTTGTATGAGGAAAATGATTTTAGCAACCGTAACTAAAATCCATGGCTGTTCCACACAGGACTGTTGAGAGCAATTAACTTCAGTTGGGGGAACAGTTTGCAGTCTCTTGCTGCTTGAGGTATGACACATTCTAACAAGACGATGTAATGCTGGAAGCTGTCATTTTCCCTATGGGATCCGGTAAGCCATGTTTATTACGATTGTAAATAAGGGCTTCACAAGGGCTTATTTAAACTGTAGACTTTTTTTGGGCTAAATCGATTGATATTAACACTTATTTAGCCTTGAGGAATCATTTATTCTGGGTATTTTGATTTAATAATATCGGCAGGCACTGTTTTAGACACCTTATTCTTTAGGGGCTTTCCCAAAGCATAGGCAGAGTCTCATTTTCGCGCCGGTGTTGCGCACTTGTTTTTGAGAGGCATGGCATGCAGTCGCATGTGAGAGGAGCTCTGATACTCATAAAAGACTTCTGAAGGCGTCATTTGGTATCGTATTCCCCTTTGGGTTTGGTTGGGTCTCAGCAAAGCAGATACCAGGGACTGTAAAGGGGTTTAAAGCTTAAAACGGCTCCGGTTCCAAAATTGGTGTGCAATATTTTCAAGGCTTTAAGACGCTGTGGTGAAAATTTGGTGAATTTTGAACAATTCCTTCATGTTTTTTCGCAATTGCAGTAATAAAGTGTGTTCAGTTTAAAATTTAAAGTGACAGTAACGGTTTTATTTTAAAACGTTTTTTGTACTTTCTGATCAAGTTTATGCCTGTTTAACATGTCTGAACTACCAGATAGACTGTGTTCTGAATGTGGGGAAGCCAGAATTCCTATTCATTTAAATAAATGTGATTTATGTGATAATGACAATGATGCCCAAGATGATTCCTCAAGTGAGGGGAGTAAGCATGGTACTGCATCATTCCCTCCTTCGTCTACACGAGTCTTGCCCACTCAGGAGGCCCCTAGTACATCTAGCGCGCCAATACTCCTTACTATGCAACAATTACCGGCTGTAATGGATAATTCTGTCAAAAACATTTTAGCCAAAATGAACCCTTGTCAGCGTAAGCGTGGATGCTCTGTTTTAGTTACTGAAGAGCATGACGACGCTGATATTAATATCTCTGAAGGGCCCCTAACCCAATTTGAGGGGGCCAGGGAGGTTTTGTCTGAGGGAGAAATTACTGATTTAGGGAACATTTCTCAGCAGGCTGAATCTGATGTGATTACATTTAAATTTAAATTGGAACATCTCCGCATTTTGCTTAAGGAGGTATTATCCACTCTGGATGATTGTGAAAATTTAGTCATCCCAGAGAAACTATGTAAAATGGACAAGTTCCTAGAGGTGCCGGGGCTCCCAGAAGCTTTTCCTATACCCAAGCGGGTGGCGGACATTGTTAATAAAGAATGGGAAAGGCCCGGTATTCCTTTCGTCCCTCCCCCCATATTTAAAAAATTGTTTCCTATGGTCGACCCCAGAAAGGACTTATGGCAGTCAGTCCCCAAGGTCGAGGGAGCGGTTTCTACTTTAAACAAACGCACCACTATTCCCATAGAGGATAGTTGTGCTTTCAAAGATCCTATGGATAAAAAATTAGAAGGTTTGCTTAAAAAGATGTTTGTTCAGCAGGGTTACCTTCTACAACCCATTTCATGCATTGTCCCTGTCACTACAGCCGCATATTTCTGGTTTGATGAACTGCTTAAGGTGCTCGATAGTGACTCTCCTCCTTATGAGGAGATTATGGACAGAATCAATGCTCTCAAATTGGCTAATTCTTTCACTCTAGACGCCTCTTTGCAATTGGCTAAGTTAGCGGCTAAGAACTCTGGGTTTGCTATTGTGGCGCGCAGAGCGCTTTGGTTGAAATCTTGGTCGGCTGATGCGTCTTCCAAGAACAAGCTACTAAACATTCCTTTCAAGGGGAAAACGCTGTTTGGTCCTGACTTGAAAGAGATTATATCTGATATCACTGGGGGTAAGGGCCACGCCCTTCCTCAGGATCGGCCCTTCAAGGCGAAAAATAGACCTAATTTTCGTCCCTTTCGTAAAAACGGACCAGCCCAAGGTGCTACGTCCTCTAAGCAAGAGGGTAATACTTCTCAGGCCAAGCCAGCTTGGAGACCAATGCAAGGCTGGAACAAGGGAAAGCAGGCCAAGAAACCTGCCACTGCTACCAAGACAGCATGAAATATTGGCCCCCGATCCGGGACCGGATCTGGTGGGGGGCAGACTCTCTCTCTTCGCTCAGGCTTGGGCAAGAGATGTTCTGGATCCTTGGGCGCTAGAAATAGTCTCCCAGGGTTATCTTCTGGAATTCAAGGGACTTCCCCCAAGGGGGAGGTTCCACAAGTCGCAGTTGTCTTCAGACCACATAAAAAGACAGGCGTTCTTACATTGTGTAGAAGACCTGTTAAAAATGGGAGTGATTCATCCTGTTCCATTAAGAGAACAAGGGATGGGGTTCTACTCCAATCTGTTCATAGTTCCCAAAAAAGAGGGAACGTTCAGACCAATCCTAGATCTCAAGATCTTAAACAAATTTCTCAAGGTCCCATCGTTCAAGATGGAAACCATTCGAACTATCCTTCCTTCCATCCAGGAAGGTCAATTTATGACCACGGTGGATTTAAAGGATGCGTATCTACATATTCCTATCCACAAGGAACATCATCGGTTCCTAAGGTTTGCATTCCTGGACAAACATTACCAGTTCGTGGCGCTTCCTTTCGGATTAGCCACTGCTCCAAGGATTTTCACAAAGGTACTAGGGTCCCTTCTAGCGGTGCTAAGACCAAGGGGCATTGCAGTAGTACCTTACCTGGACGACATTCTGATTCAAGCGTCGTCCCTTCCTCAAGCAAAGGCTCACACGGACATTGTCCTGGCCTTTCTCAGATCTCACGGCTGGAAAGTGAACGTGGAAAAGAGTTCTCTATCCCCGTCAACAAGGGTTCCCTTCTTGGGAACAATTATAGACTCCTTAGAAATGAGGATCTTTCTAACAGAGGCCAGAAAAACAAAGCTTCTGGACTCTTGTTGGATACTTCATTCCGTTCCTCTTCCTTCCATAGCTCAGTGCATGGAAGTGATCGGGTTGATGGTGGCGGCGATGGACATAGTTCCTTTTGCGCGCATTCATCTAAGACCATTACAACTGTGCATGCTCAGTCAGTGGAATGGGGACTATTCAGACTTGTCTCCGAAGATACAAGTAAATCAGAGGACCAGAGACTCACTCCGTTGGTGGCTGTCCCTGGACAATCTGTCTCAAGGGATGATGTTCCACAGACCAGAGTGGGTCATTGTCACGACCGACGCCAGTCTGATAGGCTGGGGCGCGGTCTGGGGATCCCTGAAAGCTCAGGGTCTTTGGTCTCGGGAAGAATCTCTTCTACCGATAAATATTCTGGAACTGAGAGCGATATTCAATGCGCTCCAGGCCTGGCCCCAGCTTGCGAGGACCAGGTTCATACGGTTTCAATCAGACAACATGACGACTGTTGCGTACATCAACCATCAGGGGGGAACAAGGAGTTCCCTAGCGATGGAAGAAGTAACCAAAATTATTCTTTGGGCGGAGTCTCACTCCTGCCACCTGTCTGCTATCCACATCCCAGGAGTGGAAAATTGGGAAGCGGATTTTCTGAGTCGTCAGACATTGCATCCGGGGGAGTGGGAACTCCATCCGGAAATCTTTGCCCGAGTCACTCACCTGTGGGGCATTCCAGACATGGATCTGATGGCCTCTCGTCAGAACTTCAAAGTTCCTTGCTACGGGGCCAGATCCAGGGATCCCAAGGCGGCTCTAGTGGATGCACTAGTAGCACCTTGGACCTTCAAACTAGCTTATGTGTTCCCGCCATTTCCTCTCATCCCCAGGCTGATAGCCAGGATCAAGCAGGAGAGGGCGTCGATGATCTTGATAGCTCCTGCGTGGCCACGCAGGACTTGGTATGCAGATCTGGTGAATATGTCATCGGCTCCACCTTGGAAGCTACCTTTGAGACGAGACCTTCTTGTTCAGGGTCCGTTCGAACATCCGAATCTGGTTTCACTCCAGCTGACTGCTTGGAGATTGAACGCTTGATTTTATCGAAGCGAGGATTCTCAGATTCTGTGATCGATACTCTTGTTCAGGCCAGAAAGCCTGTGACTAGAAAGATTTACCACAAAATTTGGAAAAAATATATCTGTTGGTGTGAATCTAAAGGATTCCCTTGGGACAAGGTTAAGATTCCTAGGATTCTATCCTTCCTTCAAGAAGGATTGGAAAAAGGATTATCTGCAAGTTCCCTGAAGGGACAGATTTCTGCCTTGTCGGTATTACTTCACAAAAAGCTGGCAGCTGTGCCAGATGTTCAAGCCTTTGTTCAGGCTCTGGTTAGAATCAAGCCTGTTTACAAACCTTTGACTCCTCCTTGGAGTCTCAATTTAGTTCTTTCAGTTCTTCAGGGGGTTCCGTTTGAACCCTTACATTCCGTTGATATTAAGTTATTATCTTGGAAAGTTTTGTTTTTAGTTGCGATTTCTTCTGCTAGAAGAGTCTCAGAATTATCTGCTCTGCAGTGTTCTCCTCCTTATCTGGTGTTCCATGCAGATAAGGTGGTTTTACGTACTAAACCTGGTTTTCTTCCAAAAGTTGTTTCTAACAAAAACATTAACCAGGAGATTATCGTACCTTCTCTGTGTCCAAAACCAGTTTCAAAGAAGGAACGTTTGTTGCACAATTTGGATGTTGTTCGCGCTCTAAAATTCTATTTAGATGCTACAAAGGATTTTAGACAAACATCTTCCTTGTTTGTTGTTTATTCAGGTAAAAGGAGAGGTCAAAAAGCAACTTCTACCTCTCTCTCTTTTTGGATTAAAAGCATCATCAGATTGGCTTACGAGACTGCCGGACGGCAGCCTCCCGAAAGAATCACAGCTCATTCCACTAGGGCTGTGGCTTCCACATGGGCCTTCAAGAACGAGGCTTCTGTGGATCAGATATGTAGGGCAGCGACTTGGTCTTCACTGCACACTTTTACCAAATTTTACAAGTTTGATACTTTTGCTTCTTCTGAGGCTATTTTTGGGAGAAAGGTTTTGCAAGCCGTGGTGCCTTCCATTTAGGTGACCTGATTTGCTCCCTCCCTTCATCCGTGTCCTAAAGCTTTGGTATTGGTTCCCACAAGTAAGGATGACGCCGTGGACCGGACACACCTATGTTGGAGAAAACAGAATTTATGTTTACCTGATAAATTTCTTTCTCCAACGGTGTGTCCGGTCCACGGCCCGCCCTGGTTTTTTTAATCAGGTCTGATATTTTATTTTCTTTAACTACAGTCACCACGGTACCATATGGTTTCTCCTATGCAAATATTCCTCCTTAACGTCGGTCGAATGACTGGGGTAGGCGGAGCCTAGGAGGGATCATGTGACCAGCTTTGCTGGGCTCTTTGCCATTTCCTGTTGGGGAAGAGAATATCCCACAAGTAAGGATGACGCCGTGGACCGGACACACCGTTGGAGAAAGAAATTTATCAGGTAAACATAAATTCTGTTTTTAGTCACTTTGCCAAAAATTGCAGCTATCTTGTTATATATTACTTCAGAAATTTTCGGACCAAGCACAAAAATAGGGTCACAAAGGTATTTGGGATCATAGCACTGGGTCTTGGGGAAAAAGTTTGAAGAACACTGCTTTAAATGGCTGTTAAGTTTTAAACAAATTGGTCAACCCTTAATTTAGTCAATATTTATTTTGCAAGATGTACCGAGTCCACGGATTCATCCTAACTTGTGGGATATTGTCCTTCCTGACAGGAAGTAGCAAAGAGAGCACCACAGCAGAGCTGTCTATATAGCTCCCCCCTTAACTCCACCCCCCAGTCATTCTCTTTGCTGGCTCTAAGCAGGAAGGGTAAAGAGAAGAGTTGTTAAACTGTTAGTTTTATTTTATCTTCAATCAAGTGTTTGTTATTTTTAAATGGTACCGGTGTTGTACTCTGATTTACTCTCAGGCAGGACATAGATGAAGATTTCTGCCTGGAGGATGATGATCTTAGCATTTGTATCTAAGGTCCACTGCTGTTCCCACAGAAGCTGAGGAGTACAGGAAAACTTCAGTGTGAGGAACGGGTTCTTGCTATACAGCAATGAGGTATGTTCAGTCATATTTTCTGCAGAGACTGTGTTATCTCAGAAAGGCTGACAGTGTCTTCATCAGGGGAAGGGTAAGCAGTAATCCTTGTGTTATCAGAGGTTTTTACTAGCTTGCATAAAGGGTTAATTTTTTGTGGGCACTCAGTTTGTTATGTTAATTTGGGACAAACGTTTTTGTGTCTGGGAGTAACGTTTTCTGTTTTATGGGACATTGCTTGAGGGTTCTTTGGGGTTGTTTATAACCAACATGGCTTTCAGGCAGGGTTTGTTAGTTTTGTGTAGGCCCCAGCAACATCGAGTGAGGTGAGCGGGGCCTACATTTACAATCAGCAAGCATCTTCTCCTGAGAGTCTTCTGAGGGACTAATTGAAGCTTTAAACCCAATATTATCGCTTCCTAAGGGCAGGTAGGGCCACAACAGAGCTGTGGCAAGGTGCTTTAGGGGGTTTTAACCGGTTTTAGACACTTATCAATCCGTTTTTTTTTCATTTGGGGGTTTATTGCTTTGTTACTTGTGGTGCAATCCTTCTAAAGCTTAGTGGGTGTACTGTTAAAATGTCAGAATTTTTGAAGCAATTTTAACCTGTTTTGCAGTTTGTGTATGCCTTTTTTTTCTCTTCAAGGTACAGTACCGTTTTTGCAAATTGTGTTTTTTTCATTAAATAAAGTGTTTTCCAAGCTTGGTTGCTTCATTACTAGCCTGTTAAACATGTCTGACACTGAGGAAACTCATTGTTCAATTTGTTTAGAAGCCATTGTGGAACCCCTCTAAGAATGTGTCCCAATTGTACTGATATGTCTATAAATTGCAAACAGCATATTTTGACTTAAAAGAATTTGGCATTAAATGATTCTCAGACAGAAGTAAATCAGGTTTCGCCATCTAGTTCTCCCCAAGTGTCACAACCAGTTACGCTCGCACAAGCGACGCCAAGTACTTCTAGTGCGTCTAATTCTTTCACCTTGCAAGATATGGCTTCAGTTATGAATACTACCCTCACAAAGGTTTTAACTAAACTGCCAGGGTTGCAAGGGAAGCGCAGTAGCTCTGGGTTAAGAACAAATGCTGAGCCTTCTGACGCTTTAGTAGCCGTATCCGATATTCCCTCAAAATGTTCTGAGGTAGGGATGAGGGATTTGCTGTCTGAGGGAGAGATTTCTAATTCAGGAAAGATGTTCCCTCAGACAGATTCAGATATGACGACATTTAAATTTAAGCTAGAGCACCTCCGTTTATTGCTCAGGGAGGTTTTAGCTACTCTGGATGATTGTGACCCTATTGTCGTTCCAGAGAAATTGTGTAAAATGGACAAATATTTAGAGGTTCCTGTTTACACTGATGTTTTTCCGGTCCCTAAGAGGATTTCGGACATTGTTAATAAGGAGTGGGATAGACCAGGTATTCCGTTCGTTCCCCCTCCTGTTTTTAAGAAAATGTTCCCTATTTCTGACACCATAAAGGACTGATGGCAGACGGTCCCTAAGGTGGAGGGAGCTATTTCTACTCTGGCTAAGCGTACAACTATACCTATTGAAGACAGTTGTGCTTTCATTGATCCTTTGGATAAAAAGTTAGAGGGTCTCCTAAAGAAAATTTTTGTTCATTAGGGTTTTCTTCTTCAACCTATAGCGTGCATTGTTCCGGTAACCACTGCCGCTGCTTTTTGGTTTGAGGCTCTAGAAGAGGCTCTTCAGATTTAGACCCCACTAGATGATATTACAGAATTTAGGCCCTTAAGTTGGCTAATTCTTTTATTACAGATGCCGCTTTTCATCTTGCTAAGTTAGCGGCAAAGAATTCAGGTTTTACATTTTAGCGCGAAGAGCGTTATGGCTTAAGTCCTGGTCAGCTGATGTGTCATCTAAATCTAAGCTTTTGACCATCCCTTTCAAAGGTAAGACCCTATTCGGGCCTGCACTGAAAGAGATCATTTCAGACATCACTGGAGGGAAGGGTCATGCCCTCCCTCAAGATAAGTCAAATAAGACAAGGACCAAACAAAATAATTTTTGTTCCTTTCGAAACTTCAAGGGTGGTCCCGCTTCCTCTTCCCCTGCTGCAAAGCAAGAGGGGAACTTTGCTCAATCCAAGCCAGCCTGGAGACCTAACCAGGCTTGGAACAAGGGTAAACAGGCCAAGAAGCCTGCTGTTGCCACTAAGACAGCATGAAGGGGTAGCCCCCGATCCGGGACCGGATCAAGTAGGGGGCAGACTTTCTCTCTTTGCTCAGGCCTGGGCAAGAGATGTTCAGGACTCCTAGGCCATAGAAATTGTAACCCAGGGGTATTTCCTAGATTTCAAATATTCTCCTCCAAGGGGGAGGTTCCATCTTTCTCAATAGTCTGTAAACCAGACAAAAAGAGAGGCGTTCTTACGCTGTGTAGAAGACCTTATTAACATGGGAGTGATCTGCCCAGTTCCGAAAACAGAACAGAGGCAAGGTTTCTACTCCAATCTGTTTGTGGTTCCCAAAAAAGAGGGAACCTTCAGACCAATTCTAGATCTCAAGATCCTAAACCAATTCCTAAGAGTTCCATCCTTCAAGATGGAGACCATTCGGACTATTTTACCAATGATACAGGAGGGTCAATATATGACTAACGTGGATCTAAAGGATGCGTATCTACACATTCCTATCCACAAAGATCATCACCAGTTCCTCAGGTTTGCCTTTCTGGCCACGCAGGACTTGGTATGCAGACCTGGTGGACATGTCATCTCTGCCACCATGGACTCTGCCACTGAGACGGGACCTTTTGATTCAAGGTCCATTCAAGCATCCAAATCTAATTTCTCTGCAACTGACTGTTTGGAGATTGAACGCTTGATTTTATCAAAGCGGGGTTTCTCTGAGTCGGTCATAGATACCTTGATTCAGGCTCGAAAGCCTGTCACCAGGAAGATCTATCATAAGATATGGCGTAAATATCTTTTTTGGTGTGAATCCAAAGGCTACTCATGGAGTAAGATCAGGATTCCTAGGATTTTGTCTTTTCTCCAAGAAGGATTTGAGAAAGGATTGTCTGCTAGTTCCTTAAAGGGACAGATATCTGCTTTGTCTATTCTGTTTCACAAGCGTCTGGCAGATGTCCCAGACGTTCAGGCTTTTTGTCAGGCTTTAGTTAGAATTAAGCCTGTGTTTAAACCTGTTGCTCCGCTATGGAGTCTCAATTTAGTTCTTAAAGTTCTTCAGGGGGTTCAGTTTGAACCCATGCATTCCATAGATATTAAGCTTCTATCTTGGAAAGTTCTGTTTCTAGTTGCTATCTCTTCAGCTCGAAGAGTTTCTGAACTATCTGCATTACAATGTGACTCGCCTTATCTTGTTTTCCATGCTGATAAGGTGGTTTTGCGTACCAAACCTGGGTTCCTCCCTAATGTTGTTTCTAACAGGAATATCAATCAGGAAATGGTTGTTCCTTCTCTGTGTCCTAATCCTTCTTCTAAGAAGGACCGTCTGTTGCACAACTTGGACGTGGTTCGTGCCTTAAAGTTTTATTTGCAGGCAGCCAAAGATTTTTGCCAATCATCTTCTTTGTTTGTTGTCTATGCTGGAAAGCGTAGAGGTCAAAAGGCTACGGCTACCTCTCTTTCCTTTTGGCTAAAAAGCATCATCCGTTTGGCTTATGAGACTGCTGGACAGCAGCCTCCTGAAAGAATTACAGCCCACTCCACTAGAGCGGCGGCTTCCACATGGGCTTTTGAAAATGATGCTTCTGTTTAACAGATTTGTAAGGCTGCGACTTGGTCTTCGCTTCAAACCTTTTCCAAATTTTCCAAATTTGATACTTTTGCTTCTTCGGAGGCTATTTTTGGGAGAAAGGTTTTGCAAGCAGTGGTGCCTTCCGTTTAGGTTCCTGTCTTGTCCCTCCCTTCATCCGTGTCCTAAAGCTTTGGTATTGGTATCCCACAAATTAGGATGAATCCGTGGACTCGGTACATCATGCAAAAGAAAACAGAATTTATGCTTACCTGATAAATTTCTTTCTTTTGCGATGTACCTAGTGCACGGCCCGCCCTGTCTATTCAAGACAGATAGTATTTTTTATGTAAACTTCAGTCACCTCTGCACCTTATAGTTTCTCCTTTTCTTCCTTGGCCTTTGGTCGAATGACTGGGGGGTGGAGTTAAGGGGGGGAGCTATATAGACAGCTCTGCTGTGGTGCTCTCTTTGCTACTTCCTGTCAGGAAGGACAATATCTCACAAGTTAGGATGAATCCGTGGACTCGGTACATCGCAAAAGAAAGAAATTTATCAGGTTAGCATAAATTCTGTTTTTGATGTACTTCTCTAACTCTTTAAATATGCAACATACAGAGTGCAATCATGTGGAATTAATCCATACAGCTGAATTTTGGGCAAGAGTTTGCTTCACTTTGCGATTGGGCCACTATTGTACCACTTTGTGTTTGCTTTAGAATAAACAATGTATAACTTGCTAAAATATTGCTGTTTCATACGTGTTCATACGTCGTTATATAAAGTCCAGCTATGAGAATGATAAGATTTTTATAGGCTTTTCAGGGCAGTTAAACTCAAAATTGATCTCCCCATAAATTATTTAAAGGGACAGTAAAGACTACAAATAAAGATAGCAAGAGAACGAAGAAAAATTGATTATAGAAGTAAATTGGAAAGTTGCATGCTCTATCTGAATCATGAAAGAAAAAATTTGGGTTCAGTATCCCTTTAAAGTGATGGTAAACGTAATCGTCTTTATTTACAATATTTGTAATCATAAAGTAAAACATTAGCACTTTTATTCATGAAAGGCTTTGTAAATGCTTATTTTTTTAATAATTACCCTTTCATGTTTTTAGGTATTCTGCCGTTAATCGGCCATTAACGGATACTCTATTTCTTACTTCAGTGACGATTCATGCTGTAGCCAATCGTATCACGCCCCCTTAGGCATCCAACACCAGGGGCGTTTTTTTTTTTTTTTTGCTTACTGGATGACAAAGGGGGCGTGATACAATTGGCTACAACATCAATCGTCACTGAAGTAAGAAATTTTAGTATTCGTTAATTGTGAAGGAACAGCAGAATATCTAAAAACATGAAAGGGTAATTATTTAAAAAAATAAGCGTTTACAAAGACTTTCATGAATAAAAGTGCTAATATTTTACTTTATGATTACAAATATTGTAAATAAAAATGATTACGTTTACCATCACTTTAATTGCTGGTGTTCTATGTCTCTTAAACATGAAAAGTGTGTGTGCCTTTAATTTACACATGTTTAAGTAGAGGGAAATATATATCAGAGAGACATATAAGACAACACTTGCAATATAAATTATGTGAGATCTATTGGCTGTGTACAGCCGTTCTCTTCTCCCTTATTCTTTCTTTCCTTGTGTCTCTCTGCACCATGCCCAGCTCTGCCACTCCCTGTTCTCCTACAATATATAATTACCTGTGCCCTGTTCCTCTTATTTCCTACACCTGGGCACAGCTCGTATGATGATTTATTTTTCTCTTTCCCTCATCTCCTGTTGTGTCTCTACCTCTCTCTCTAACGCTCTCCTTCTCTTCCCACTCTCCTTTCTCTTCCAGTTGTGTGGGCAGACTCTCTATGGGTAAGATGCCAGTGTCTGCGTGTGCCAGCTTTTCCTTGTCACAGTGCAGTTGCCACTGCCCATTATTACATGCTTGGTGTTTGGGTAATAGAGAAATCCCTTTATAGAAGTCACTCAGCAGAACATATACAGTTCAGTTTGCACATTGTTCATGTATAAATACCCAGAAAATGATATATTGTCCTTCCCTGATTTATGCTTCCATACCTATTAAATATGTATAGTATAGTATGTTCAGATGAGTGTATAGATAATCTATAACTAGATACTTTAGAACGGTATAGTGAAGTATGTCCTTGATCTCTCTCTCCTCTCTCTCATAGATAGATAGATGGATAGATAGAGCTTATTATCATCTTATTGGCTACTTTTTTTTCGGCTCAAACAACATCTATCTGTATGTAACAATATATAAACAGGCTGAATGCTCAGCTCACATTTATCTGAAAGAAATTAACACAGTCTATGCATGACTCAACACAATAGATAGATAGATAGATAGATAGATAGATAGATAGATAGAGAGATTATTCACAAAGCTGGATCCTATTACGTTTCCTTAAAACAAAACAAAAATCAACAATCAAAGATAGATAGACAAATAGACATTCATCTTCATTATATAGTGGATTGAGTCTCTGAGCTATATATATATATATATATATATATATATATATATATATATATATATACTGGTATATATATATATATATAGATAGATATACACATTATATATATATATATATATATATATATATATATATGTACTGATCTTCACTATATAATTTAGTGTGCTCCTTATCCAAGAGCTATTTGTCTACGTGATATGGGACAGTGCCTCTCTGATCTATTTGTATAGATACTCATCAGTATTATGAAGTGCAGGGTGTTCATAATCAATTCACTTTATTCTAAATCTACATAGTGTAGCATGTTCATTGTCAGTGTGCAGATTGTCATTCTAATTATACAACTCAGTAGATTAATCCTCATTGTTGATATTTATCATCATTATTATGTAGTATAGTGTGGTCATTAGTGTTATTTTGATAGCTTGTGTCATAGTGTAGCCTATTAACCATCTTATACATATTCTGTGTAACTATACAGGAATCATTTATCAAGAACTTAGCTTATTTTACATCAGTTTATAAATACCCAGGGACTTTGTAGCGCGGCATGTCCTCTATCTGTTTATAGACATTCTTTGTCTCTAACCATATAATGCTTTTTGCTCATTATTAGTAAATATGTGCTCTGCATCATATATAGTAGGGCATAGGAAATCTTAGAACACAGGGGCAAGTTCTATATTGGATTCTATATAAATGAATTCCCTGACTTCTAGACAATGGGTTCTAGCAGGTAGCTAAAGTTCCCTGCTCGTCCGCTGCTGCATTTATTAGCTCCGCCCCTGCTCTCCCGCACTGAATCACTGGCCAATCACTATGGACAAATAAGTCTTAAAACCACTGCTTCTTAACTTATGATTTGCAAGCTAGTTTAAGTGAGCCTGCAACGCAATGGCTCCTAAGCTGATAATAGGAGCAGAATGTGTGGCTGGCTTATTAATATTCTGGTTCTAGTATGTCATATAAATTAGTTAATTCCAGATGTAATATAACATTTGTGATTAATTTATGTATACTCATCATTATACAGGACAGCAAATGTATTGTGTATAAACTCATCAACATTATAGTTCAGCATATGTTATTTACCATCAGTGAGTATTTTCTCATCCACATTATATAGTGCAACATTTATAGTTATATAATGAATGTTAAAGGAGCAGCAATGTATGTCTCTCTAGCAGAGCTGTGTGTATGTGCATCTCTGTATACCTCTCGAGCAGAGCTGTGTGCAATGTACTACTGGGAGCTAGCTGAAGACATGGGGTGAGCCAATGACAAGAGGCATATATGTGCAGCCACCAATTAGCAACTAGCTCCAAGTAGTGGATTGCTGCTCCTGAGCCTACCAAATTATGCTTTTTAAAGGATACCAAGAAAATGAGCCAAACTTGATAATAGAAGTAAACTGGAAAGTTGTTTAAAACTGCATGCTCTTTCTAAATCGTGAAAGTTTAACTTTGATTTTAGTGTCCCTTTAAAGTGAATGTCAATTTTGATGCTAAAGTGCCCGGTTTTGAAAAATTTGATTAAAAACACAGGCACTTTAATTCATCAAAATTTACATTTCACTCCTGTTGTGAAAAAAAACTTACCTTTTAAACTTGACAGCAGCTCCAGCTTCCTTCGGTCGTTGCAAGCCATTTCTGATGTCAGAAATTATGGATAGGTCATCCTCCAATCATGGCTTTCTCCCCAGGGGAAACAGTGTCTGATTCAACTCCGTGATTGGAGGAAGCCGGATTCCTCATTTTAGACGGGTTTTTTTTCACAACAGGAGTGAAATGTAAATTTTGATGAATTAAAGTGCCCCTGTTTTTAATCGAATTTTTAAAAACTGGGCACTTAAGCATCAAAATTGATGCTCACTTAGCTCTAGTGAATCGTAATCACCAGTATTACACGGCAGCATATCCATCATCAGTGGCCTAGATTCTATAAAACCGGTGAAACTACAAACTCGCTGAAAAATCTCATGGCAATATTTCTAAAGACTGGTTTACCGCCCGGCCACCCTTCATCACAGCGGCAAATTGCAAGATCAGCGCCAATTTAGTCAGTGGAGCTGCAACTATATTGTAACTGTAGCTTCTTAGCACATACAAGTTCCACTTTCAAGAACTGAATCTCTAAAACACCTTCATAAGGAAATTTAGATGGGATAAAAACACCCTCTATAAAACAGTCACATTAACATATGCACAAGAAAAGTTACAAAAACGAAAACAAGATAATCTCGTGAGCTTTGAAATAGTGAACCACAACCGCGAGACAATATGCTTTACAGGTTATTTATTAATTCTGCCGGAGTGCGGGAGAAGGTCAGCCCCTCACTCTGCCTGCGAGTTTTCTGATTCTGAGACACCTCTCGTTCTGACCCGCAAGATTGACACGGCAATAGTCTATCCTTACAGACATTTATTTTTACAGTGTTTCAGAAGTGGGGTTGTAATTGAAACGATTAGCAACAGATTCTCGTTTGATGTGTTGGGCAGTTAAAGGGATAGGAAAGTCAAAAATTAAACTTGCATGATTCAGACAGAGCGTGTGATTTTAAGAGACTTTTAAATTCACTTCTATTTTTAAATGTGCTTCGTTCTCTTAGTATCCCTTGTTGAATAAGAATACGCACATTTCATACACTAGTGGGAGCTGCTGTTAATTGGTGCCTGCACACATTTGTCTCTTGTGATTGGCTAACTAGATGTGTTCAGCTTCCTGCCAGTAGTGCAATGCTGTTCCTTCAGCAATGGATAACAAGAGAATGAAGCAAATTTTATAATCGAAGTAAATTGGAAAGTTGTTTAAAATTGTTTGTTCTATCTGAATCATAAAAGACGATTTTTGGGTTTACTATCCCTTTAACACAACTATAGATGGAACGCCCCCTAACATTATACTCGGAAATATTAGTGAATCAAGGCTTAATGAATTTTAACATGAACTTGCCTTAGCAATGAGGCGTCTTATTCTACCCCAATGAGTATATACTCATTATCATTATATAGAGTAGCATACTCATCAGTGAGTACATATTCACCATCATAATATAGCGTAGCATATACATTATTAGTCCGTATTTATGCACTATCTTTATACAGTGCAGCATGTTTGTTTTAATTAGAATACATATTCACCATCATTATACAGTTAATATCATATTCACCATCATTATACAGTTAATATCATATTCACCATTATTTTACAGTGCTGCATATTCACCATCATTATACAATTAATATCATATTCACCATCATTTTACAGTTAATATCATATTCACCATCATTATACAGTTAATATCATATTCACCATCATTGTACAGTTAATATCATATTCAGCAGCATTATACAGTTAATATCATATTCAGCAGCATTATACAGTTAATATGATATTCACCATCATTGTACAGTTAATATCATATTCACCATCATTATACAGTTAATATCATATTCAGCATCATTTTACAGTTAATATCATATTCACCATCATTTTACAGTTAATATCATATTCACCATCATTATACAGTTAATATCATATTCACCATCATTTTACAGTTAATATCATATTCAGCAGCATTATACAGTTAATATGATATTCACCATCATTGTACAGTTAATATCATATTCAGCATCATTTTACAGTTAATATCATATTCACCATCATTTTACAGTTAATATCATATTCAGCAGCATTATACAGTTAATATGATATTCACCATCATTGTACAGTTAATATCATATTCACCATCATTATACAGTTAATATCATATTCAGCATCATTTTACAGTTAATATCATATTCACCATCATTTTACAGTGCTGCATATTCATTATCAATAAGTATATACTCACCATTATTGTTCAGGGCATTATATTAAAAATATTATTGGTGACTACATAGTCACAATTTGTATGCACTGCAATAAATGAGCTAATAGTGGTCATTTATTCTTTATCATTATATATAGTGCAGAATATTAGTGAGTATATATCAATCATCATTTTGCAGTGTACTATGCATTATCAGAAAAGTTTTGGATTTACCAATTTGAATCCCAAAACCCTAAAGGGGTAAATATATCTAGCCAAGCATCTATTTAAAGGGACATGAACCCCCCCCCCCCCCCAAAAAAAAAAAAAAAGTCATGATTCAGATATGGCATACAATTTTCAACAACATTTACTTCTATTATCATATTTTCTTAACTCTCTTAGTATCCTTTTTTGAGCAGCAATACACTGCCTGGAGCTTGCTTAACACATCAGGTAAACCGATGATAAGATGCCAATTTGCAACCATCAATCAGCAGCTAGCTTCCAGTAGTGCATTGCTGTTTCTGAGCCTACCTATGCTTTTCAACAAAGAATACAAAGATAATGACACAAATTAGATAATAGACATTGTTTAAATTGCATGCTCTATCTGAATTATTATTATTATTATTATTATTATTATGAAAGGTTAATTTTGACTTTACTGTCCCTTTAAGTATCAGTTTCCTTATGGTATAATTTTCTAAATACTTAAAGGGACAGTCTACACGCATTTGCAAGCACTTTGTTTGGGAACGTTGTGCTGCGGGGACCCCACTCCGTCCTGTGCTACCTCATGCAGGGCAAAAGTGATTACAGTATTCTTGGGAAAATTTCTTTATTTGGCAGCCCTAATATGGCCGCCAAACTCCTCCTCCCTCCTCCTTCTTGTGTGTTTGTTTGAAATCGCACCCAGCAGTGTGCTTGAATAAACTGATAAACATTAAGACACTAGGGCAGACACATTGTGCATGCGCAAAACTACAGCGTTGGGAATTTTACAGTTGAGAGCCTGATTATTGGATGCTGCTTCACAATAGACACGCCCATGGATTCTCTGGGAGGAGTTTGCTGCCATCCTATAACGGCCAAATTTGTAAAGTATTTTTTAAAATACTTTTTTTATTTTGCCCTGCATGAGATGGCATAGGACAGAGTGGGGTGCCCGCAGCACAATGATCCCAAACAACGTGCTTGCAAACGCGTGTAGACTGTCCCTTTAATCTTAAATATGTATCATATATTTTCATTTATATAATTTTAATATCTAATTCATTCATTTTTTAAATTTGACTTTGTATAATGCTTTTTAAACAGGTATTATGGTTTAACATGTATTATTAATACATACAATACCTGTTTGTAAGTGTCGCACACGAAAAGGTATGTTATAGAGTTTATATTTTATTTTTGAATTATTCAAATTGGAAAGTTGTTTTCAATTGTATGCTCTGTCCCTTTAAGTATATAC
This sequence comes from Bombina bombina, assembly GCF_027579735.1. Lineage (NCBI taxonomy): Eukaryota > Metazoa > Chordata > Amphibia > Anura > Bombinatoridae > Bombina > Bombina bombina. The sequence continues at coordinate 862,777,167 of NC_069504.1, read as the reverse complement.
AAATCAGCACTGTACATTACAGAATATTCTCTGTACATTACTGAATATTCATTAACAGAATGCACTCATTTTACTCATCATCATCTTCCAGTGTAGCATAAATCATATCCTTGGAAATGTATATACTCATGATCATCTTCATCATTATATTTAGCTGACGGTTCGTTATCAGTATGTAGATACTCTGCATTCTAATTCAGAATCTTGTGTTCATTACTAGTGTATTTAATCTGTGTCATTATACAGTGCTGTAAGCTTGTTTTAAGTTTGACAAAATTTGCTTAAGGAGAACAAAAATAGTCGCAGCTCTTTATATGAGATCTCTTTCAGCGCCTGAGGAGGTATGTCTGACAGGGGTTGTTGAATCTGTAAGGGTTATAATTATGGTATTTAAAGCAACATTAAAGGGACACTGAACCCACATTTTTTTCTTCCATGATTCAGATAGAGCATGTAGTTTTAAGTAACTTTCTAATTTACTCCTGTTACCAATTTGTCTTTGTTATCTTAAAGGGACACTGTACCCAAACTTTTTCTTTTGTAATTCAGAAAGAGCATGCAATTTTAAGCAACTTTCTAATTTACTCCTATTATCAATTTTTCATCGTTCTCTTGCTATCATTATTTGAAAAAGAAGGCATCTAAGCGTTTTTTTTTGTTTCAGTACTCTGGACAGCACTTTTTTATTGGTGGATTAATTTATCCACCAATCAGCAAGGACAACCCAGGTTGTTCACCAAAAATGGGCTGGCATCTAAACTTACATTCTTGCATTTCAAATAAAGATACCAACAGAATGAAGAAAATTTGATAATAGGAGTAAATTAGAAAATTGCTTAAAATTTCATGCTCAATTTGAATCACGAAAGAATTTTTTTGGGTACAATGTCCCTTTAATATTTTTATTTGAAGAAGCAGGAATATAAGCTTACGAGCACCTGGTAGTGCTTGCTTATTGGTGGCTAAATGTAGCCACCAATCAGCAAGCACTATCCAGGGTTCTGAACTAAAAATGGCACAGTTCATAAGCATACGTTCCTGCTTTTTCAAATAAAGATACCAAGAAAATGAAGAAAATTTGATAATAGGAGTTGCTTAAAATTGCATGCTCTATCTGAATCATGGAAGAACAAAATTGGGTTCAGTATCCCTTTAAATGCTAAATAAATGGTAGATAGAATGATGCATTCAAAGAAAAGATGTCTGAGAATAACATATAGATGTATTTTTTAAAGTTTAATTGTTTAAATATCAACAAAATAAGTGTAAAGTTTTAGTGTCTATAAAACAATGTGAGCTGCCATGTTGTAACTTAGGTTACCTTCTCTGCTGTGGCCAATTAGAGACAGTTATAAATAGGTCCCTATGAATGCTGGCAGATGTAGGGAAGTGCAGCTTTTAGCTCTACACCGTCAGTGCCAGGGTATTTTACAGGATACTACCAGGTACAGTTTTCTAGGTGCACTGGCGCTTTGGTTAATTGTGCCCACTTTTTAGGGCTTTATAGCCCATAATAGTTTGCTACATAACTTTGTAATATACTTTCCTTAAAAAACAAAACAAGCTTCTGATTGGTGCATTTGATCCATGCATGTGCTTGTCCTTTAATCAAGTGTGCGCAGAGTGCATGCGCCAGTCAGAATCAAAGGCTGCATATGCTCCCCAGTCAGCAATATGGATGTATAAGCAATGCCAATCTCAGTGCTAAAAAAAAGGGTTAAATAGGTATGAAACCCAAAAATAAATATTTTTTTGTGATTCGGGCAGAGCATACAATTTTATTTATTTTTTTCCCCATTTTACTTCTATTGTCAAATTTGCTTTGTTCCCATGGTAATCTTTTTGTTGAAGAGATACCTATGTAGATGGATAACCTTCTTGCAAAACTTCTGCCATATAGTTCTCCCTCCAGGCACTTGCGTGCTCTTGAGCTTACGTCCCTGCTTTTTAACAAAAGAAACCAAGAGAATGAAGAAAATTTGACAATAGAAGTAAATTAGAAATTTTTTTAGAATTGCACGCAATGGGGCCCATTTATCAAGCTTTGGATAGAGCTTGAGGGCCCGTGTTTCTGGCGAGCCTGCAGGCTCACCAGAAACAGCAGTTATGAAGCAGCGGACAGACATCACCGAAAATCAATCCGATCGAGTACGATCGGGTTAATTGACACCTCCCTGCTGACGGCCGATTGGCCTCGAATCTGCAGGGGGGCGGCGTTGCTCCAGCAGCTCACAAGAGCTGCTGGTGCAATGCTGAATACGGAGAGCGTATTGCTCTCCGCATTCAGCGAGGTCTGGCGGACCTGATCCGCCAGACCTTTGATAAATATCCCCCCTCTATCTGAATCACAAAAGCAACATTTTGGGTTTCATATCCCTTTAGAGGCAAAGGAAGTGGCGCTTACCAATCCGGGGGTTTCTTCACCGTGATATTGAGCAGCGTGTCTTCAGCGTTGGCTCTTTTCCTCTGTCCTGTTTCTCCGCCGTCAGGAGCCCAGCAAGAGCGCCTACGTCCCAGGCGCAAACTCGCAATCCAATTACCATCCACTTCCGGGCATCACTCACAGGCAAGGAGGCGCAAACAGCCAAAATACTGTAGAATAAAAGCAAACTTTATTGGTGACAAAAGGTAAAAACAAATCGAGCCTCAGCTCATAGTAGCAATCCGGGGTCACAGAACGGCAACTGCAGACATGTTTCGTGTGGTTCCTCCACACTTGATCACTGCTGATTTTTGCCGGTTCTGTGACCTGCTTTTAAAGCCAGAAACATTTTCCAATTAAACAATTAAAAAGTTAAAAACAAAAGTTAACCCCTTCATGCCCTTATATTGGTATACATGTTTAAACACTTTGATGGGCAAATATACACATATAGTGAACATTCTACTTGTATTACAGGAAGATATGCAGATTCTACTTAATTGTGCCAAGGCTAACAATGCTACATAATTGAAGAATTTTTGAAAAAAGAGCAAGTACATTATTTTGCCATATTAAGTGATCTACCACATAATGATATTATTTTATATGTGTGTATTTTATATACGTGTGAAATTCCTCTGCTGACACTAAGGGGTCGATCCGATAAAAATCGTCGCCCGCAAAAGCCGGCGACGCCAATATTTGCGCGGGTTTGGTATCCTATATACAGCGTAACCTAGAAGTTACGCGCGTATATTTCTGCCGTCGCCCGTAGTTTTTTGGGCTATAGGCAGGTATACCAAACCCGCGCAGTTTGGTATCCAATATGCAGCGTAAGGACTTACGTGGCGAAAATGGAGAAAACTTACTCCATTTTCACCTCGCCACAAAAAGCAGCCGTAAGAAGCCTTACGCTGACTATTGGAGCCCCGTAACTCCCTAAACTGGCTGCTAAAATAAACCTAACACCTAACGCATGCGCAATGTCTATCTCCCTGTCAACCGCGATCTGCTAAAATAAACCTAACACCTAACGCATGCGCAATGTCTATCTCCCTGTCAACCGCGATCTTCTAAAATAAACCTAACACCTAACGCATGCGCAATGTCTATCTACCTGTCAACCGCGATCCCCCCCCCCCCCCGAAATCCCTAATAAAGTTATTAACCCCTAAACCGCCGCTCACGGACCCCGCCGCCATCTACATAAACTAACCCCCTACTGTGAGCCCCTAAAACCGCCGCCATCTACCTTATCTATCCCCTAATCTGACCCCTTACACCGCCGCCACCTATATAAAAATTATTAACCCCTAACCTAATCCCCCTATACCGCCGCCAGCTATATTAATATTATTAACCCCTAATGTAAGCCACTTACACCGCCGCCATCTCTATTAAAATGATTAACCCCTTATTTAATCTACCTACCCCGCCGCCAGCTATATTATCTATATTAACCCTAAGTATATTATAGTTAATATAGGTATTACATTATATATATTAACTATATTAACCCTAATTATATTAGGGTTAATATAGTTAATATAGTTACTATAGTATTTATATTAACTATATTAACTCTATCTAACCCTAACACCCCTAACTAAATTTATATTAAATTAATCTAATTCATTTATAAACTAAAATGTTCCTATTTAAATCTAAATACTTACCTATAACATAAACCCTAAGATAGCTACAATATAATTAATAATTACATTGTAGCTATGTTAGGGTTAATATTTATTTTACAGGTATATTGTTAATTATTTTAACTAGGTATAATAGCTATTAAATAGTTATTAACTATTTAATATCTACCTAGTTAAAATAATTACCCAATTACCTGTAAAATAAATCCTAACCTAAGTTACAAATACACCTACACTATCAATAAATTAAATAAACTACAAACATCTATCTAAAAATACAATTAAATGAACTAAACTAAATTACAAAAAAAACAAACACTAAATTACAAAAAATAAAAAAAGATTACAAGATTTTTAAGCTAATTACACCTATTCTAAGCCCCCTAATAAAATAATAAACCCCCAAAATAAAAAAAATTCCCTGCCCTATTCTAAATTAAACAAATTTCAAAGCTCTTTACCTTACCAGCCCTTAAAAGGGCCTTTTGTGGGGCATGCCCCAAAGAATTCAGCTCTTTTGCATACAAATACAATACCCCCCCCCATTACAACCCACCACCCACATACCCCTATTCTAAAACCACCCAAACCCCCCTTAAAAAAGCCTAACACTACCCCCCTGAAGATCTCCCTACCTTGTCTTCACCACACCGGGCCGAACTCCTGATCCGATCCGGGCGATGTCTTCCTCCAAGCGGCAAAGAAGAATTCTTCCTCCGGCGATGTCTTCCTCCAAGCGGCAAAGAAGAATTCTTCCTCCGGCGACGTCTTCCTCCAAGTGGCAGCAAAGTCTTCATTCTTCCGGTGGCATCTTCAATCTTCTTTCTTCGCTCCGCCGCCGCGGAGCATCCATCCCGGCCGACTACTGAACTTGGAATGAGGTACCTTTAAATGATGTCATCCAAGATGGCGTCCGCCGAATTCCGATTGGCTGATAGGATTCTATCAGCCAATCGGAATTAAGTTAAAAAAATCTGATTGGCTGATTGAATCAGCCAATCAGATTCAAGTTCAATCCGATTGGCTGATCCAATCAGCCAATCAGATTGAGCTCGCATTCTATTGGCTGATCGGAACAGTTTATTATTTTATTAGGGGGCTTAGAATAGGTGTAATTAGCTTAAAAATCTTGTAATCTTTTTTTATTTTTTGTAATTTAGTGTTTGTTTGTTTTTGTAATTTAGTTTAGTTAATTTAATTGTATTTTTAGATAGATGTTTGTAGTTTATTTAATTTATTGATAGTGTAGGTGTATTTGTAACTTAGGTTAGGATTTATTTTACAGGTAATTGGGTAATTATTTTAACTAGGTAGATATTAAATAGTTAATAACTATTTAATAGCTATTATACCTAGTTAAAATAATTAACAATTTACCTGTAAAATAAATATTAACCCTAACATAGCTACAATGTAATTATTAATTATATTGTAGCTATCTTAGGGTTTATTTTATAGGTAAGTATTTAGATTTAAATAGGAATATTTTAGTTTATAAATGAATTAGATTAATTTAATATAAATTTAGTTAGGGGTGTTAGGGTTAGATAGAGTTAATATAGTTAATGTCAATACTATAGTAACTATATTAACTATATTAACCCTAATATAATTAGGGTTAATATAGTTAATATATATAATGTAATACCTATATTAACTATAATATACTTAGGGTTAACATAGATAATATAGCTGGCGGCGGGGTAGGTAGATTAAATTAAGGGTTAATCATTTTAATAGAGATGGCGGCGGTGTAAGGGGCTTACATTGGGGGTTAATAATTTTAATATAGATGGCGGCGGTGTTAGGGGCTCACTTTAGGGGGTTATAGATATAATATAGCTGGCGGCGGGGTACGGGAGCGGCGGTTTAGGGGTTAATAACTTTATTAGGTTGCGGCGGGGTACGGGAGCGGCGGTTTAGGGGTTAATAGCTTTTTTATTGTTAGGATAGTGAGGGGGGATAGCGGATAGAGGGATAGACGTGTCGGGCTATGTTAGGGAGGCGTGTTAGACTTGTCGGGCTATGTTAGGGAGGCGTGTTAGACAGTGCGGGTGTTTTAGACTTTAGTCAGGTTTTATAGGCGCCGGCAGTTTCTAACGTGGCGCAAGTCACTGGCGACGCCAGAAATTTGTACTTACGCAGATTTCTGGACATCGCTGGTTTGTCAGACTTACGGCACGTTAGCATCTGACGGCGACTTATATGGGATAGCTCGAGTTGCGAGCTAAAACTGCGGGCGACGCCGGTTCCCTCGCTTGCGCCGCAAACTGCGATCTATATCGGATCGCGCCCTAAGTAATGATTAAGTCTGCATCACTATAAAAAGAGAGAGAGATGCACTCAGCTGAGACAGAACAAAAGCTAGAAAAACTTCCGTGCCTGTTCATTTTTGGGTGCCACTCAGGGTGCATACTCTTTTAGCACACTATGCCCCTTCACAGAGAAAAAATATCCTGTAGCATATCAGTCTGACCCTGCCCAATGACAGTCCAGCGCCGAAATACCAGGCAATTCCTCTCTGAACAAGAGAAAACAACAACCCCAGACGATCGTTTCGGCCTTTTGTGGGCCTCGTCAGTGAGGTGCAGTCGCATCCCTCTAAGGGCATGTGTGCAAGGAGTCCACGTCTGGTTTCCCCTTTTACTCTTAGGGAGACCCAAGAGCAATTTGCATAAATATAAAAAGAGAGAGAGATGCACTCAGCTGAGACAGAACAAAAGCTAGAAAAACTTCCGTGCCTGTTCATTTTTGGGTGCCACTCAGGGTGCATACTCTTTTAGCACACTATGCCCCTTCACAGAGAAAAAATATCCTGTAGCATATCAGTCTGACCCTGCCCAATGACAGTCCAGCGCCGAAATACCAGGCAATTCCTCTCTGAACAAGAGAAAACAACAACCCCAGACGATCGTTTCGGCCTTTTGTGGGCCTCGTCAGTGAGGTGCAGTCGCATCCCTCTAAGGGCATGTGTGCAAGGAGTCCACGTCTGGTTTCCCCTTTTACTCTTAGGGAGACCCAAGAGCAATTTGCATAAATATAAAAAGAGAGAGAGATGCACTCAGCTGAGACAGAACAAAAGCTAGAAAAACTTCCGTGCCTGTTCATTTTTGGGTGCCACTCAGGGTGCATACTCTTTTAGCACACTATGCCCCTTCACAGAGAAAAAATATCCTGTAGCATATCAGTCTGACCCTGCCCAATGACAGTCCAGCGCCGAAATACCAGGCAATTCCTCTCTGAACAAGAGAAAACAACAACCCCAGACGATCGTTTCGGCCTTTTGTGGGCCTCGTCAGTGAGGTGCAGTCGCATCCCTCTAAGGGCATGTGTGCAAGGAGTCCACGTCTGGTTTCCCCTTTTACTCTTAGGGAGACCCAAGAGCAATTTGCATAAATATAAAAAGAGAGAGAGATGCACTCAGCTGAGACAGAACACAAGCTAGAAAAACTTCCGTGCCTGTTCATTTTTGGGTGCCACTCAGGGTGCATACTCTTTTAGCACACTATGCCCCTTCACAGAGAAAAAATATCCTGTAGCATATCAGTCTGACCCTGCCCAATGACAGTCCAGCGCCGAAATACCAGGCAATTCCTCTCTGAACAAGAGAAAACAACAACCCCAGACGATCGTTTCGGCCTTTTGTGGGCCTCGTCAGTGAGGTGCAGTCGCATCCCTCTAAGGGCATGTGTGCAAGGAGTCCACGTCTGGTTTCCCCTTTTACTCTTAGGGAGACCCAAGAGCAATTTGCATAAATATAAAAAGAGAGAGAGATGCACTCAGCTGAGACAGAACAAAAGCTAGAAAAACTTCCGTGCCTGTTCATTTTTGGGTGCCACTCAGGGTGCATACTCTTTTAGCACACTATGCCCCTTCACAGAGAAAAAATATCCTGTAGCATCTGCATCACTTAATAATACCGCTAAATTGAGAATTCTTTTATTTATGGGTTGTTTAAATAAACAGATTCACATCGCTTTCCTTGTTAATACCCAGAGGTGATCTGGTATTTAGCAAGAAGATCCACTGAGCCTCCTTGTAGTCCAGTTTGTATATTCTGTCACCCCCTCTTTTATGTGGGGGGACATGATCAATGGCCTGGATAGACAACAGTGAGGCATCCCCTGCATGCATTGATTTCCAATGTCTGATGCATCATTATTATACTGTGTAGCATGTTTATTATTACTCGGTGTGGTAATTAGCATTATTATATTGTGTAGTATGTTTATTATTACTCTGTGGGGTACTCAGCATCATTATAATGTGTAGCATGTTTATTATTACTTTGTGGGGTACTCAGCATCATTATACTGTGTAATATGTTTATTATTACTCTGTGGGGTACTCAGCATCATTATACTGTGTGTAGTATGTTTATTATTATTCTGTGGGGTACTCAGCATAATTATACTGTGTAGCATGTTTATTATTACTCTGAGGAGTATTCAGCATCATTATAATGTGTATCATGTTTATTATTACTCTGTGGGGTACTCATCATCATTATACTGTGTAGCAATTTTATTATTACTCTGTAGGGTACTCAGCATCATTATACTGTTTAGCATGTTTATTATTACTCTGAGGAGTACTCAGCATCATTATACTGTGTAGTATGTTTTTTTATTACTCTGTGGGGTACTCTGCATCATTATACTTTGTAGCATATTTATTATTACCCTTTGGGGTACTCTTCATCATTATACTTTGTAGCATGTTTATTATTACTCTGTTGGGTACTCTTCATCATTATACTATGTAGCATGTTTATTATTACCTGTTGGGTACTCTTCATCATTATACTATGTAGCATGTTTATTATTACCTGTTGGGTACTCAACATCATTATACTGTGTAGCATATTTATTATTACTCTGAGGAGTACTCAGCATCATTACACTGTGTAGCATGCTTATTATTACTCTGTGGGGTACTCAGCATCATTATACTGCGTAGCATGTTTATTATTACTCGGTGGGGTATTTAGCATCATTATACTGTGTGACATGTTTATTATTACTCTGTGGGGTACTCTGCATCATTATACTTTGTAGCATATTTATTATTACCCTGTGGGGTACTCAGCATTATTATACTGTGTTTCAAATGTCTTGAATAACTATTCATAGAAGCATGCTCATTATTACTGTGTATATATTCAGAATCATTATACTGTGCAGGATGCTCATTATTACTGTATGGACACTTAGTATAATTATACTGTACAGAATAGTCTTTATTACTGCAAATAACCTGAGGCATTATACAGTGAGATATGGTAATTATCACGGTGTGGTGTATAAAAAGCATTAAATGATGCAGTGTTCAATATCTGTGTATGGGTACTCAACATTTTATACAAAGAAATATTAAAACATGCAGTATTAACCATCATCATTATACAGAGTGGGATGCTGCTTATCTTTACTATGGGGATACTCAGCATAATTAGATTGTGTGGCATGCTCATTATCTCTCTGTGTGTATACGCAGTGTCATTATACTGTGCAGCTTTGGGAATACTCAGTGTCATTATAATTTGTGGCATAGATATTATTGCTACAAATCCTTCCATTAATACTTTGCAGCATGCTAATGTCTTTGTGGCTAGTGAGACTCATTATGTGAGTGTATGTTGGCAGTATACAAATACAGTATAATTACATGGCCCATCATATTCATTTTCTAGGACTGAAAAGCCACACACACACACACACATATATATATATATATATATATATATATATATATATATATATATATATATATATATATATATATATATATATATATATATATAAACATTGCAGCATGTTCACTATCAACATTAAAGGGAAATGAAACCCCACATTTTTCATTCATAATTTAGGTTGAACATACAATTTTAAAGGGATAGTCTAGTCAAAAGTAAACTTTCATGATTCAGATAGAGCATGCAATTTTAAGCAACTTTCTAATTTACGCCTATTATACATTTTTCTTCGTTCTGTTGGTATCTTTATTTGAAAAAGCAAATATGTAAGTTTAGTAGCCGGCCAATTTTTGGTTCAGCACCTGGGTAGCGCTTGCTGATTGGTGGCTACATTTAGACACCAATCAGCAAGCGCTACCCAGGTGCTAAACTAAAATTGGTCCGGCTACTACACTTTCCAGTTTACTTCTATTATCAAATTTGCTTCATTTTCTTGGTATCATTTGTTGAAGAAGTAGCAATGCACTACTGGTTGCCAACAGAACACATGGGGTGAGCCAATGACAATAGGCATATATATGCGCTCGTATTACAAGTTAAAAGTGAACTATTTTTTAATGTTCCGAAGTTAGAATATCGCATGCTCATTCACGTATTCCCGCATAGAAGTCAATGGAGAGAAAAAAGTGGAAAAAAAGCCCCCACTCTCACACAAACACCATCACATATTCTCATTAGCACTGACCCGACATGAAAATATGAATATTTCATTTTCCAATGTTCTTTACGTAACAGAATATGTTCTATTTATTCATAAATAAATATTTCTATATATATCTGATTTTTTTTTAAATAAATATATATTTGTACCTTTATATATAGATGATTATATATAGGTATAGATATTTACATATATATAGGAATATCTATTGAAAAATACAAAGAACATATTGCCCTAGGTACAGAACATTGGAATGTGAAATATTTACAGTAAATACATAGTTACATTTTTTTTAATAAAAATGAATATTGCATAAAGATGAGTCTCTAATGCACTTCTGTATATGTATTTGGGAAAATAGAATACTAATGCTAGCGGCCTTTATTCTGTTTACATTTATATTTTGTTCCCTTCTAAATAAGGAGGTGCAGACCCTTAGACAATCATATTTAATGAAAAACTTAGAGAAAAACTAGGAAACTTGCAACCCTTCGTTTTTAAGTATAGATAGGGAATTCAGCACACTTTGTTCAGGTAAAACCTATACTTGGTTTTTATTCATTTGATTATAGTGCACACAGAGGTAGAACACACAAACAGAAAAACACACATTTTAAATAGTGCAGCAATAGAACTCATATAGGTAGCTGTAAAAGTCTCCATAAAGTTCAATGTTTTAACCACATGTGATAAGCATATTATTCTTCTAACAATCATCCAACATTGAATAAAGTTAGTTCATACATGGGAAAAAAAGCCACCATGCTTATTAATTACACTGCAGTGTTTGGTGTTTTAGGAAAAGCGGTCAAAGTTCCACAGTAAATGCAGTTGCAACTGATAGACAGAATGGCTATGTATAAGCGTGTATGCAGGCAACGCAGGATTTTGGGCAAGCCAGAAAGTTTTATCTCTTATCCTCCAAACAGACAAATCAACAGGAATACAGTTGTGGGTCTTACGTGGTTATTTTCCTCTGGTATATAGGAAACTTTCCTCTCATGTACCTCCAAATCAGCACGGCTTCGACCGCGGCTTTCGCCGCACTTTAGGTCAGTTACCTTCACTGCTGATGTATCACGACTCCTGATGTTTAAGCCTGTAATTACGATCCTCTCGTCTGTGGTGGATACTGTATACTTGCAGCTTGGCTATTTGCTTAAATCCGGGATGCCTTTAGCAGACCTCTTGGCCACAGAGTTCACTGCTCACCCGGTCGGTAGTTAGTTTTCTTTGTAGCGAACCTGCACACTCGACTACCAAACGGGAACTATTGCTGGTTACATTTGCCGACGCGCGTTTCACCCAAAATGCCTTTCGGGAGTTTGGGCTTTGTCAGAGCTGTCAGGTGTTGGGATTCCCCAGCCTTTATTGCATATCTTGAGGCTCCTCCTTTTTATTGTGTTACTCATTATTTTACTTCCGTTGGAACTCTCAATTTGTAAAGATTCATGCAACATACTTATATACTTCGTGTACTCAAAAATTCATGTAAGGGGTTCATTTTGGCTCTGAGAACAGTGGTATCATTTTTGCTAAAGATATATTCACAATAAATGGTACATTTTTTTACGTAAAGTACATCTGTCAATGTTTCATAAAACATTTTTACTGGTATCCTATATTGTGCTCTATCAACGCCTTATTAGGCTAGATTCTTATTACTATTTCACATCATTACAACAGGGTGCTTTTTAGTTACATTTTTTACACTGTTATTTTTTAACTGGATATTCCTAAAATAGCTACAGTTTTTGGTATACATTGAACGTATTTGCAACATATTTCACATATTTGCAACTGGATGTTTTTTCAAATCTTAAAGGGACAGTCTAGGCCAAAATAAACTTTCATGACTCAGATAGAGCATGTAATTTTAAACAATTTTCCAATTTACTTTTATCACCAATTTTGCTTTGTTCTCTTGGTATTCTTAGTTGAAAGCTTAACCTAGGAGGTTCATATGCTAATTTCTTAGACCTTGAAGCCCACCTCTTTCAGATTGCATTTTAACAGTTTTTCACCACTAGAGGGTGTTAGTTCACGTATTTCATATAGATAACACTGTGCTCGTGCACGAGAAGTTATCTGGGAGCAGGCACTGATTGGCTAGACTGCAAGTCTGTCAAAAGAACTGAGAAAAGGGGCAGTTTGCAGAGGCTTAGAGACAAGATAATCACAGAGGTTAAAAGTATATTATTATAACTGTGTTAGTTATGCAAAACTGGGAAATGGGTAATAAAGGGATTATCTATCTTTTAAAACAATAAAAATTCTGGTGTAGACTGTCCCTTTAACATTATAATGGCATACGTAAAGGAAAAAAATATGCAGGGTTTCATTTTTCTCAAACTATTTCAAGTAGGAAAATTCTCCCTTCCCTAAAACACTCTTTAGAGCAGTGTTTTTAAACCAGTGTGCCGTGGTACACTAGTGTGCCGTGAGAGATCCTCAGGTGTGCCACGGCAGACTGACAACAGTGTGACATATTTTTTAAACTTTGCTTGTTTTTTTACTCCCAGTGCAGAGGTAGTTTGTAGGAGGCATGGCATAACAGCACAATACATACAGTATGTGTGTGTTTGTGTGTATGTGTATATATATATGCTGTATTAGGCTACAATGTGTGATTTTTTTTTAAATTTTGGGATGGTGGTGAGCCACAGGATTTTTTAATGTAAAAAAGTGTGCCACGGCAAAAAAAAAGGTTAAAAACCACTGCTTTAGAGAGATTACTAGGTCACTCTAGAACATTAGGATAAATGAATCCTACAAAAAACTTCCAAATTCTAATTTTTCGTTTAGTCCTAAAAGGGGATAGAGTCTCGAAAGTGAACACCCACCTAGATTCTTTTTGTAAAAGACACTTGTCCTGATCTCCTCCTCTTCCTGATGTTATACTTCTATCAATTCCTACAATTCTTAGACAGTCAGGGTTTGCCTCATGTAATTCTAGGAAGTGTCGAGCTAAATTGTATGCCACCAAGATGCTATCTTAATCTTTATCTGCTGAATTTCCTATCTATATTTATAAAAAACTAAGGGTTACAAGTTTCCTAGTTTTTCATTAAATATGTCTGTATATGTATACATCTATATTTGTGTTTATATGTATATATATGTCTGTAAGTACATATATACACATAAATACATAAATACATTTGTACACATATATAGACAAAAATACATATCCATCTTTAGACATGTATATGTATGTATCTCGATGTTAAAGCCCTTTTGCATGTTTTATTTTTTTTCTAATTCCTGAGATCTTAGATCTTTGAGCCCTTATAACTTTTTTGTGCATTTTGTTTTTCAAATATTTTTTATTAAACAGTGTTATTATAAATGTAACTCTCTTTAATGTATTTTTGAAGTGTTTTGTGCAATTTTTTTATTTTCGCCAAACAGTTAACCACAGATCTGAAATCGCAGCAATGATTCTAGCGTAAATCACAATTGTGCTCACGCGATTGCGTTTACTTTCAACTTGTAATACGAGCGGTAAGCCCGATTAGCGCAAACCCTCACAATATTGGGTAATTTTAGCATAATCTTGGCTTTTATTTTAGTTAGTTAGTAAACTCTGTAAAGTGGTGTGCCCATTAAAGAGTACAGGGGAAAACACTGAAAGATAATCTGAGTTCCCATTCCTTATTAATACCAAGATCTAATAATTTTTATATATATACTAAAATGCATTTTGCTCATTATCAGTTTGTAGATACTCAGTACCCTTGCACAACACAACTTGTTCAGTGTATATATACTCAAGGATTATTATCTGTAGTAAGTGTTCATCATTAATTTATAGATATTAATCATTATTAAAAAAACATCCACCATTAACAGATGTTTCTGTGCCCCCATCTTTTGTTTTGCAAGCTCCTTTTGTCTGTAAACTGGTCTGTTCCATTCAGTTGACACAATAGTGGGTGATGTTGCAGCAAGGGGGGAAGGGACTTTTATGTTCCACACTTACACCTCTACAACGGGTAGATGGTAAACACAGCCTGGCAGCTGTAGGTATTTTAAACCTGGTAATGAGTCAAACAAAATTAAATGCAGATGAAACGCCCACTGCTTTCAATCACGTGTTTAGAACAATTATGTTTCCAGAGAATTGCTGGCAGTGGTTTTCAGAAGTCAGGTTCTGTTACAAAGAAGAGAATTACCTGTGCACTATCCCCAGGCTTTCGTGTAAAAGGGTTGGCTTAGATACCACATGTAATATATGTGATCTCACATTAGGGTTGTCACCTCAGGCATGTTTTCCTGGGCACTTATGAGTTACACATGTTGCAGGGTGTGCATTGCACCTTTGGACAGCACACGAATAGGGACCCTGAACAGCACTATTCATGCTTCATCCCTGCACACCCTGCAGCATGTGTAACTCATAGCTGTCCAGGAAAACATAGCCGAGGTGGCAACCCTATCTCACGTGCCCATAAATAAGTTCTAGTCTAATACATATGTGATACATTTAAAATCCGTTATAATGACTACATATTGCGAAACATATGTAAACACTGAAAATGGCCAAAATGCCCCAAATACTTGCTGGACATGTAATATTAATCATTTCACATGCGCATTCTATTTGTTACAAATGCAAATTTGTAACAAAAAACGGATGTTCATTTGGTTTTCACAAAACAAATATCCAAACCAATGCACCAACTAAACTTAAAGGGATAGTCTAGTCAAATTTACTCCTTTTATTAATTTTTCTTCGTTCTGTTGGTATCTTTATTTGAAAAAGCAAGAATGTAAGCTTAGGATCCAGGCCATTTTTGGTTCAGAACTGGGTAGCACTTGCAGATTGTTGGCTACATTTAGACACCTATCAGCAAGCGCTACCCAGGTGCTGAACCAAAAATGGTCTGGTTCCTAAGCTCACATTCTTGCTTTTTCAAATAAAGATACCAAGAGAATGAAGAAAAATTTATAATAGGAGTAAATTGGAAGGTTTTTTTAAAATTGCATTCTCTATCTGAATCATGAAAGTTTAATTTTGACTAGACTATCGCTTTAAAGAAAACAAAGAAATACTGATTAAATTTATCACTATTTTCTTTAAATTACCATTAGGGGTTAAAATTACTTACCTCTAGTGCACTGGAAAGCCGCACTAATCTCGACATACTAGGTGAGTTTGTTATTAATGCATTAATATCTTGATTGATGCAATAGTTCTTCAATAGCCAAACTTCAACCACCATTTGGAAGAGCCAGTCAGAACTACCGGAGTAGACAGGGTCTGGCCACTGTAATTGTGTTAGCAAAATGTGCATTGTATTATCAAATTATCTTGTGGCAGAGTCTGCCATATGCTCTCTCAGTTGTCAGAATTGATTGGAAAACTCTTTATTTGCAGACTTAAATTACAAGGAAAGGGAGCAAAATAATTTATAAAAGTATAATTTCCAAACTTGATTTACAACACATAATTAAAGGGTTTATAACAATCTCTATGGTGTCAATTTATTATAGTGCGAGCGGACATTTACGATGTAGCGTATCATGTCCGCTGCACAATGATAAATGCCGACAGCAAACGCTGTCGGCATTTATCATTGTACCAGCAGTGCTTGTGAACTGCTGGTGCAATACCGCCCCCTGCAGATTCGCGGCCAATCGGCCGCTAGCAGGGGGTGTCAATCGTATTCGATCGGGTTGATTTCTGTCCGCCGCCTCAGAGCAGACGGACAGGTTATGGAGCAGCGGTCTTCCGTATGGAGCTTGATAAATTGACCCCCATGTCTTTACGTCTTTACTGTCCCTTTAAAGGTACACTAAACCCCCCCCCCCCCATCCCCAAGATTGGTACTTTTCAGCTCATTTGTAACTTACCCCTAGTCTCGCTGGTTAGATTAGATAAGAAAAACAGGCTTTTAAACTTATTTACAACATGGTGTTGCCCATTAATTTATAGAAAACAAAAACATTACACTAATTTCTTCACTATTTAAGCAACAAATATAATAATAAAAAAAAAACAATATTTTTTGAAGGGACTGATGTAAAGGACTCTTGGAACACAAAAGTGATGCACTGGGCCCAAATTTTAGGCCGCCAGTGGCTCTCAGCCGAGGACTGCACTATGGGCTTGATTTATCAAGCCCCTACGGCTGCAAGTTCTCACAAGAACTTGCTCGCCGTAATTTATCAAGCAGCGGTCACCAGACCGCTGCTTACCTAAGCTCTTCTCCACCTTTAAGGTGGCGAAATTCAATCTCCGCGGTCGAGTCCGACCGAGGAGATTGACAGCTCCTGCCCGCGCGTGATTGACTGTGCGTGGGCAGGGGGCGTGATGGCACGCGTGCGCAAAATTGCGCTCGTGTTCAATGTTGATTACCTGCGGGTAATTTCCCCCCGCCACAGGCGAGCTGAGGCGTACAGGGGCGCGTATACGTGCCCCTGTATGCCTCAGCTTTGATAAAAATGATACACATAGGGCTAGATTTATCAGTGTTTGTTTAACATCCCCTGTGCATTGTGTGGGTAAAGTTTGACAGGGGTGTAATTCATCGGAAAATACTATTCCACCAGCTTTTCACTGTAGTTTTTGACTTTTTATTGTATTTCAGGGTTGAAACTCTTGCACATGCTCAATTCACATTAAATACAGTAGAAGTGCATAAACAAGAAATGCAAAATAAACAGACAAAGCAATTTCAATTATGCAGTAAACTTTTTTTCTGACGAATATCTAAGTCTCCTTTAATGTCCCTGCGCCTGTATCATGTGACAGCCTTCAGCCAATCACAGATTCATATATTTATATACTGCAGACTTTTGCACTTGCTTAATAGGAGCTGGGGCCTCAGAAAATGTTTATATAAAAATGATTTATACAGTTTGATAATAGGAATTCAATTGGAATTATTATTTTCTTGGTTAATTGCGTGCTCTATCTAAATAGTGAATGTTTAATTTTGACTCTACTGTCCCTTTAATAAACATACTTTTTTAGGGGTTTATGAAAAGTATGAAATATAATTATATTATACACGATCATCTGAAAAGTTATTTGTGATTGCAGTGAAGTGTTTGTATATTTAAATATGTTGATATTAACATGACTCCAAATACATAAAATTAAAGGGGCAGTCAAGTCAATATTAAACTTAAATGAATTGGATAGAAAATTTAATTTTAAGCAACATTCTAATTTACTTCTATTATCAATTTTTGATATACTTTATTAAAGAGAGTAATCTTAGGCGAGCTCAGGAGGGCCCACGTGTCATTAGCTTTCGAGCAGCAGTGTTTGCAACAATGTTTATAGCAATATTATACATGGTTGCAAACACTGTTGCCATAGAATGCTAAAGACTAGTGCACAATCCTAAGCGGCTATCAGCCTACCTAGGTTTACTCTTCAAGAAAGGATACCAAGAGAACAAAGCAAATTAGATAAAATAAGTAAATTGGAAAGTTGTTTAAAATTGTATATTCTATCTGAATTGTAATGTTGACTTTACTTTAATAATAATAATAATTTAAGTTATGAATTGCTATTAATAGGTAAATGAAGTATTGAATTAATTAATAAGCCACCATATTTTACTTTTTCTGCTTATCTTTCACTTCAT
This sequence comes from Bombina bombina, assembly GCF_027579735.1. NCBI lineage: Eukaryota > Metazoa > Chordata > Amphibia > Anura > Bombinatoridae > Bombina > Bombina bombina. The sequence continues at coordinate 862,759,073 of NC_069504.1, read as the reverse complement.
TTATGGTCCGTCAAAATCTTTTAGACAACCCCATGAAAATCACCATAGACTTTAATTGTTAATGTTATAGAAAAATGCATTAAGAAGCTTTTCTAAAGGAATAAAATGTACCTCAAAGTAAGGAATTGTGTTTATATTTAAATGGAACAGGGTTTGAATTAATTTTATATATGAGGGCAATAATAATAATATTAATGAAGTGCTTATATGTATATATGTTTGTATTTATGTGTATATATCTGTATGTGTGTGCTCAAGTGCAACACATAACTCAGTACTTGTAATACGAGCAATAAAAGCGCACCCTGTGCTATCTATTGAAAATATAGGGGACACAAAACAAATATCATCCGCATGAAGAATCCCTGGTAAATCTTTTTTACCATTGACTTGTAATACCAAATTGTGCAGTATTCTTAGAGAAGGGTCGCAATGTGAATAGCATACAATGCACTATCAATAGTGCTCCACTTGTAACATAGGCCTATGTCGGATTAAGTATTTCATCTAATTTAGGAGATGTGATCTAAAAGTATGATTTTATATATTAATAGGACTATGTAATTTTAGGTGATTTGGGCACCCAAAAAATGCCCAAATAGGTTTTAAATAGGAGTAAAGATTGATGGTGTGTATATGTGGGTGATTAAAAACAATATGTTTGGTTAGTCTTGACAAAAGTTCTAGATTAGAGCTGAAACAATGATCTGAACATTTATATATATTATATAAAAGGCCAAGTGTGTTTGTCCGAAGCTGTCATGCACAGTAGAGACAGCACGAGGACAAACACACCTGGCCTTACCTGACATGCTGTGCTGTTTGCGGCAAAATTGGGCGTGGCCGGGCGGGAGCGTGAGTGTGGCCGGGCGGGAGCATGGGCGTGACAGGGCATGGTTGGGGGCATGGTCGGCGTGGAGGCGGGCCGGGGGGTGTGAGAGAGAGAGGAGAGAAATAGAAAGAGAGGGGGAGAGACAAAAAGAGATAGGAAAGAGCTAAAGACAGGGGGAAGAGCAGAAGAGAGGGGGGGGAGAGAGAGCAAAAGAGAGGGGAAAGAGCAAAAGAGAGGGAAGAGAGAGAAAAGGGGGTGGGGAGGAGAGCAAAAGAGAGGGGAGAGAGCAATAGAGAGGGGAAGAGAGAGCGCAAATGAAGGGGTTGGAGAGAGAGAGCAAAAAAAAGGAGAGAGAGACAGAGCAAAAGAGAGGGGGGAGAGAGAGAGCACAAAAGAGAGGGGAGAGAGAGCGCAAAAGAGAGGGGGAGAGGGAGAGCGTAAAAGAGAGGGGAGAGAGAGAACGCAAAATAGAGGGGGGAGAGAGAGAGCACAAAAGAGAGGGGAGAGAGAGCGCAAAAGAGAGGGGGAGAGGGAGAGCACAAAAGAGAGGGGAGAGAGAGCGCAAAAGAGAGGGGGAGAGGGAGAGCGTAAAAGAGAGGGGAGAGAGAGAACGCAAAATAGAGGGGGGAGAGAGAGAGCGTAAAAGAGAGGGGGAGAGAGAGCGCAAAAGAGAGGGGGAGAGAGAGCAAAAGACAGGGAGGAGAGAAAGCAAAAGAGAGGGGAGAGAGAGCGTAAAAGAGAGGGGGAGAGAGAGCGCAAAAGAGAGGGGGAGAGAGAGCGCAAAAGAGAGGGGGAGAGAGAGCAAAAGAGAGGGGGGAGAGAAAGCAAAAGAGAGAGGGAGAGAGAGCAAAAGAGAGGTGGAGCGAGAGAGAGCGCAAAAGAAAAGGGGAGAGAGCGCAAAAGAGAGGGGGGAGAGAGCACAAAAGAGAGGGAGTAGAGAGAGAGCAAAAGAGAGGGGGAGAGAGAGAGCAAAAGAGAGGGGGGGGAGAGAGAGAGAGCAAAAGAGAGGTGGAGCGAAAGGGAGCGCAAAAGAGAGGGGAGAGAGCACAAAAGAGAGGGGGAGGCTTTAGGACTATTGTGTATATACTGTGTATATATATATATATATATATATACATACACACACACACACACAGATACCTATAGTACAGTTATAATATATTTTCTATTTTTTTCTCTAGGTTCCAGGACTCAGAGGGCTATGTGTTGTTTCCCCAGATTGGTGACCGCCTGGACTTGCTGTGTCCTCGCTCAGAGCCCCGTGGCCCTTTTTCCTCTTCTACCTATGAGTATTATAAGCTTTACCTGGTGGGTACAGAGGAAGAAGTCGTAACCTGCTCTATTCTGAGAACACCTAATCTTCTTCTGACCTGTGACCGGCCGGGGCAGGACCTTCGTTTCACCATAAAGTTTCAGGAGTACAGTCCCAATCTGTGGGGACATGAGTTCAAGTCTCAGCGGGACTACTATATAGTCGGTAAGATTTAGACCTCTGTAATGGCTGCAGTAAGATCAACACTAGCGTCTTTAGAGCGGCTAGGCAAAAACTTGAACATTGTGGTCTAGTGTAGTGCTAGGGAGAATCAAGTAGCACTGATAGAGCTTGGGAAGCTGCCAGATCTAAAATATACAACTTTAGCACTAGTGATTTGCAGAGATTGGTAGTTATAGGGTTTATTTAGTAGTAAGCGGGGTCAGCTATGTCTTTGACTGTTAGAAAAAGAAACTTTCATTTTTATGGTTGGCATATACTGGCATCATTAGGAATTGTAGACTGAACAGGCATCTTTTTGGGCTGGTACCATGGAAGCTAGAGACCAGTATCTATAAGCCAGGTAGACAAAAACAAGCAGCTATAAGCCTGGTAAATTGATAAACAAATACAAGCACCTACCTATAAGCCTGGTGCAGCGATATACTCAGACTTGTACCTATAAGCCTGGTGCAGGGATATACTCAGACATGTACCTATAAGCCTGGTGCAGCGATATACTCAGACTTGTACCTATAAGCCTGGTGCAGCGATATACTCAGACATGTACCTATAAGCCTGGTGCAGGGATATACTCAGACTTGTACCTATAAGCCTGGTGCAGGGATATACTCAGACTTGTACCTATAAGCCTGGTGCAGCGATATACTCAAACTTGTACCTATAAGCCTGGTGCAGCGATATACTCAGACTTGTACCTATAAGCCTGGTGCAGCGATATACTCAGACATGTACCTATAAGCCTGGTGCAGCGATATACTCAGACATGTACCTATAAGCCTGGTGCAGGGACATACTCAGACTTGTACCTATAAGCCTGGTGCAGCGATATACTCAGACATGTACCTATAAGCCTGGTGCAGCGATATACTCAGACATGTACCTATAAGCCTGGTGCAGGGATATACTCAGACTTGTACCTATAAGCCTGGTGCAGCGATATACTCAGACTTGTACCTATAAGCCTGGTGCAGCGATATACTCAGACTTGTACCTATAAGCCTGGTGCAGCGATATACTCAGACTTGTACCTATAAGCCTGGTGCAGCGATATACTCAGACATGTACCTATAAGCCTGGTGCAGGGATATACTCAGACATGTACCTATAAGCCTGGTGCAGCGATATACTCAGACATGTACCTATAAGCCTGGTGCAGCGATATACTCAGACATGTACCTATAAGCCTGGTGCAGGGATATACTCAGACATGTACCTATAAGCCTGGTGCAGCGATATACTCAGACATGTACCTATAAGCCTGGTGCAGGGATATACTCAGACTTGTACCTATAAGCCTGGTGCAGCGATATACTCAGACATGTACCTATATGCCTGGTGCAGGGATATACTCAGACATATACCTATAAGCCTGGTGCAGGGATATACTCAGACATGTACCTATAAGCCTGGTGCAGGGATATACTCAGACATGTACCTATAAGCCATGTGCAGGGATATACTCAGACATGTACCTATAAGCCTGGTGCAGGGATATACTCAGACATGTACCTATAAGCCTGGTGCAGGGATATACTCAGACATATACCTATAAGCCTGGTGCAGGGATATACTCAGACATGTACCTATAAGCCTGGTGCAGAGATATACTCAGACATGTACCTATAAGCCATGTGCAGGGATATACTCAGACATGTACCTATAAGCCTGGTGCAGGGATATACTCAGACATGTACCTATAAGCCTGGTGCAGGGATATACTCAGACATGTACCTATAAGCCTGGTGCAGGGATATACTTAGACATGTACCTATAAGCCTGGTGCAGGGACATACGGAGACATGTACTTATAATCCTGGTGCAGGGATATACTCAGAAATGTACCTATAAGCCGGGTGCAGGGATATACTCAGACATGTACCTATAAGTCTGGTGCAGGGATATACTCAGACATGTACCTATAAGCCTGGTGCAGGGATATACTCAGACTTGTACCTATAAGCCTGGTGCAGGGATATACTCAGACATGTACCTATAAGCCTGGTGCAGGGACATACTGAGACATGTACTTATAAGCCTGGTGCAGGGATATACTCAGAAATGTACCTATAAGCCGGGTGCAGGGATATACTCAGACATGTACCTATAAGTCTGGTGCAGGGATATACTCAGACATGTACCTATAAGCCTGGTGCAGGGATATACTCAGACTTGTACCTATAAGCCTGGTGCAGGGATATACTCAGACATGTACCTATAAGGCTGGTGCAGGGATATACTCAGACATGTACCTATAAGTCTGGTGCATGTATAGACACAGACAGGCACCTATACGTCTGGTGCATGTATAGAAACAGATATGTACCTATAAGTCTGGTGAATGTATAGATACAGACAGACACCTATAAGTCTGGTGCATGTATAGAAACAGACATGTACCTATAAGTCTGGTGCATGTATAGATACAGACAGACACCTATAAGTCTGGTACATGTATAGACACAAACAGGTACCTATAACCTGGGTGGATGTATAGACACAGACAGGTACCTATAACCTGGGTGCATGTATAGACACAGACAGGTACCTATAAGTCTGGTGCATGTATAGACACAGACAGGCACCTATAAGTCTGGTGCATGTATAGACACAGACAGACACCTATAGGTCTGGTGCATGTATAGACAAAGACAGGCACCTATAAGCCTGGTGCATGTATAGACAAAGACAGGCACCTATAAGCCTGGTGCATGTATAGACACAGACAAACACCTATAAGTCTGGTGCATGTATAGTCACATACAGACACCTATAAGTCTGGTGCATGTATAGTCACAGACAGACACCTATAAGTCTGGTGCATGTATAGTCACAGACAGACACTTATAAGTCTGGTGCATGTATAGACACAGATAGACACCTATAAGTCTGGTGCATGTATAGACACAGACAGGCACCTATAAGTCTGGTGCATGTATAGACATAGACAGTCACCTATAAGTCTGGTGTATGTATAGACACAGACAGGGACCTGTAAGTCTGGTGCATGAATAGATACAGACATGTACCTATAAGTCTGGTGCATGTATAGATACAGACAGACACCTATAAGTCTGGTGCATGTATAGACACAGACAGGCACCTATAAGTTTGGTGCATGTTTAGACAGTCAGGCACCTATAAGTCTGGTGCATGTATAGACAAAGACAGGCACCTATAAGTTTGGTACATGTTTAGACAGTCAGGCACCTATAAGTCTGGTGCATGTATAGACACAGTCAGGCACCTATAAGTCTGGTGCATGTATAAACAAAGACAGGTACCTATAAGTCTGGTGCATGTATAGACACAGTCAGGCACCTATAAGTCTGGTGCATGTATAGACAAAGACAGGCACCTATAAGTCTGGTGCATGTATAAACAAAGACAGGTACCTATAAGTCTGGTGCATGTATAGACACAGACAGGCACCTATAAGTCTGGTGCATGTATAGACACAGACAGGCACCTATAAGTCTGGTGCATGAATAGATACAGACATGTACCTATAAGTCTGGTGCATCTATAGATACAGACAGACACCTATAAGTCTGGTGCATGTATAGACACAGACAGGCACCTATAAGTCTGGTGCATGTTTAGACACAGACAGGGACCTATAAGTCTGGTGCATGAATAGATACAGACATGTACCTATAAGTCTGGTGCATCTATAGATACAGACAGACACCTATAAGTCTGGTGCATGTATAGACACAGACAGGCACCTATAAGTCTGGTGCATGTTTAGACACAGACAGGGACCTATAAGTCTGGTGCATGAATAGATACAGACATGTACCTATAAGTCTGGTGCATCTATAGATACAGACAGACACCTATAAGTCTGGTGCATGTATAGACACAGACAGACACCTATAAGTCTGGTGCATGTTTAGACACAGACAAACACCTATAAGTGGTGCATGTATAGACACAGACAGACACATATAAGTCTGGTGCATGTATAGACACAGACAGGGGCTTATAAGTCTGGTGCATGTATAGACACAGACAGACACCTATAAGTCTGGTGCATGTATAGACACAGACAGGCACCTATAAGTCTGGTGCATGTATAGACACAGACAGACACCTATAAGTCTGGTGCATGTATAGACACTGACAGGCACCTATAAGCCTGGTGCATGTTTAGACACAGACAAACACCTATACGTGGTGCATGTATAGACACAGACAGACACCTATAAGTCTGGTGCATGTATAGACACAGACAGGCACCTATAAGTCTGGTGCATGTATAGACACAGACAGACACTTATAAGTCTGGTGCATGTATAGATACAGACAGATATCTATAAGTCTGGTGCATGTATAGACACAGACAGACACCTATAAGTCTGGTGCATGTATAGACACAGACAGATATCTATAAGTCTGGTGCATGTATAGACAAAGACAGGCACCTATAGGTCTGGTGCATGTATAGACACAGACAGGCACCTATAAGTCTGGTGCATGTGTAGAAACAGACAGGCACCTATAAGTCTGGTGCATGTGTAGAAACAGACATGTACCTATAAGTCTGGTGCATGTATAGATACAGACAGACACCTATAAGTCTGGTGCATGTATAGACACAGACAGGTACCTATAACCTGGGTGCATGTATAGACAAAGACAGGCACCTATAAGTCTGGTGCATGTATAGACACAGACAGGCACCTATAAGTTTGGTGCATGTATAGACAAAGACAGGCACCTATAAGTTTGGTACATGTTTAGACAGTCAGGCACCTATAAGTCTGGTGCATGTATATGGTCAAAGACAGGTACCTATAAGTCTAGTGCATGTATAGACACAGTCAGGCACCTATAAGTCTGGTGCATGTATAGACAAAGACAGGCACCTATAAGTCTGGTGCATGTATAGATACAGACAGGCACCTATAAGTCTGGTGCATGTATAGACAAAGACAGGCACCTATAAGTCTGGTGCATGTATAGACACAGACAGGCACCTATAAGTCTGGTGCATGTATAGACACAGACAGGGGCTTATAAGTCTGGTGCATGTATAGACACAGACAGACACCTATAAGTCGGGTGCATGTATAGACACAGACAGGCACCTTTAACCCCTTAATGACCACAATGTACCCTGTATGTCACTGGTCCTTAAGGGTTTTTTCAGGACATAATAGCACAAGTCTAGCAAGAACACGCTATTAATGCACTCCGTCCAGCAGGTTTTGTGGAATAGATCAGTCTTAACGCTGGTGGCAAGACCGCGCAATAAAACAATCAAGTCCCAAAAAAAGGCCAATGACATACAGGGTACGTCGCTGGTCCTTAAGGGGTTAAAGGGCCACTGTAAGAAAATATTTACTATGCCTGTTACTAACTAACTACCCCAAATACGCTTTTTATCAATAGCATTTCATTAACATATCTCTACCGTATATCAGAAATCTTGTCTGCAAATTTAATTGTTTTCCAAACCCACTCCGTGGGTATCCTTTGCTCTGTACCAATCCGTTTACAATACCTAGGTTTCAAAATGGCGCTTTAAACACAAAGTTATTGGTTTAAGTATTTTGAATATGCAGTGCTGAAAATAGTGGGCAGGATAACGTGACATCATTGGTGAATAAAAGATATAACTTTTAGAACGTTATGAAACTTAGTTTTGGAGAAAATATTGGTCAGTAGGTTTTAATTAATGTTTATTAACTTTAATATGTTAGTTGTTTAGCTTAAAATTTATAACAGAAAGTAATCCTTTAAGTCTGATGCATGTATAGACACAGACAGACACCTATAAGTCTGATGCATGTATAGACACTGACAGGCACCTATAAGTCTGGTGCATGTTTAGACACAGACAAACACCTATAAGTGGTGCATGTATAGACACAGACAGACACCTATAAGTCTGGTGCATGTATAGACACAGACAGACACCTATAAGTCTGATGCATGTATAGACACATACAGATATCTATAAGTCTGGTGCATGTATAGACAAAGACAGGCACCTATAGGTCTGGTGCATGTATAGACACAGACATGCACCTATAAGTCTGGTGCATGTATAGAAACAGACATGTACCTATAAGTCTGGTGCATGTATAGATACAGACAGACACCTATAAGTCTGGTGCATGTATAGACACAGACAGGTACCTATAACCTGGGTGCATGTATAGACAAAGACAGGCACCTATAAGTCTGGTGCATGTATAGACACAGACAGGTACCTATAAGTCTGGTGCATGTATAGACACAGACAGGTACCTATACGTCTGGTGCATGTATAGACACAGACAGACACCTATAAGTCTAGTGCATGTTTAGACAGTCAGGCACCTATAAGTCTGGTGCATGTATAGACAAAGACAGGCACCTATAAGTCTGGTGCATGTATAGACACAGACAGGCTGGCGCTCCAAGCAGAGTGTATAAAATTAATTTAGCTTTTACGATAAACTAAAAGTGTACTGTGAAAAGAGTATCTTAAAGTGACCAACAGAATAAAGTGTGAAAACTAAAAAAATATAGTTTGAATACTATAATAGAATCACAAAATAACAGCTAATTAGCTATAACGGTCCCAAAAAATTGGACGTGTATTAATACCAGTGTATACAAGTGTATACAATACTACAAAAGTATCTATGTATATATAAAAAATATTTTTGATTTTTTGAGTCAAAAGTGAAACAATATACTAATACAATTATCTAAAATAAGACATCAACTGTGTGAATGAATACAGTCCAAATATTTGGAGAATAATGTGTTCAAAAATCGCTACAAAAGAAAATAGATTCTAACTAAAAAGGTGAATTACTTAAAGTAGAAACAAAATGTATTATTTAATTAATATACATGTCTAGATCAGTTCATAAAGACATAGGAAAATCATCGTCATATATACAAGTGGATGTGTACTGTGAGAGTGACTACAAAGGGAAATACTCAGGTAGAGACACAAAAGTTTAGGATATTAAAAATGTATTATTTAATAGGCAAGAATTAATACGCTTGAATTAATCCGTAATAATAGAGAAAAATATTAAAAGTTCATCAGCAGAATAAAAAGAAAGTTATTTGATAAAAATCACAAATGTATATAATAAAAATTCTAATGTATATAATAAAAATTCTCTTTAGGGACGTCTCCCAGATGCACCAATAAAATCCCACCAATAAAAAAGATATTGTTAAGTTGAGTATGTCTAATAGACAACGATGTTAAATCTCTTATATAGTAGGTTATTTTTCAGTATCCAGCAACGTAGATTCCAATACACTCTGTACAGTCCTTTGCACCAATTCGTGCTTGAAAACCTCTAACAGAAAAAACACAGATCTAGTAATTCACAACATCCAACGGTGTGGATTCCAATACATGCTGCACAATCCTTTACATTAATTTGTACTTGCAAATCTTCTAGCAGCAGAAACACAAAGAGGTATGGCTATTAAATCCAAGACAACAATATACTTTCAAACAGCGGGCTGTTGTCAGCAAACGCCCAGTACTCACTATTTCCGTACACAATCGGCTCCAATTAACTTGCTCTTGGCATGTTGAGAAAAAAGTCTGCACTTAGTGCATTAGCACGCAGGCGGCTCCGGATGATCCTCTGTTTAGCGAAACAGTATTGGGTGCATAGAACGAGCTTGGCCAAACTCCTATAGATGTAGCTTGATGTGCAAGCCAGGTAGTGAGGAAAATGACAGACTGGTAAACTTCAACGCGTTTCACCCGTAGATAGGGCTTTTTCAAGATGGTGCAGGTATAGACACAGACAGACACCTATAAGTCTGGTGCATGTATAGACACAGACAGACACCTATAAGTCTGGTGCATGTATAGACACAGACAGGCACCTATAAGTCTGGTGCATGTATAGACACAGACAGGCACCTATAAGTCTGGTGCATGTATAGACAAAGTCAGGCACTTATAAGTCTGGTGCATGTTTAGACACAGTCAGGCACCTATAAGTCTGGTGCATGTATAGACAAAGACAGGCACCGATAAGTCTGGTGCATGCATAGACACAGACAAACACCTATAAGTCTGGTGCATGTATAGACACAGACAGGCACCTATAAGTCTGGTGCATGTATAGACACAGACAGGCACCTATAAGTCTGGTGCATGTATAGACACAGACAAACACCTATAAGTCTGGTGCATGTATAGACGCAGGCACCTATAAGTCTGGTGCATGTATAGACACAGACAGGCACCTATAAGTTTGGTGCATGTATAGACACAGGCAGGGACCTATAAGTCTGGTGCATGTATAGACACAGGGACCTATAAGTCTGGGGCATGTATAGACACAGACAGGGACCTATAAGTCTGGTGCATGTATAGACACAGACAGGGACCTATAAGTCTGGTGCATGTACAGACACAGACAGGAACCTATAAGTCTGGTGCATGTATAGACACAGGGACCTATAAATCTGGTGCATGTATAGACACAGGGACCTATAAATCTGGTGCATGTATAGACACAGGGACCTATAAATCTGGTGCATGTATAGACACAGGGACCTATAAGTCTGGTGCATGTATAGACACAGACAGACACCTATAAGTCTGGTGCATGTATAGACACAGACAGACATCTATAAGTCTGCTGCATGTATAGACACAGACAGGGGCCTATAAGTCTGCTGCATGTATAGACACAGACACCTATAAGTCTGGTGCAGGTATAGACACAGACAGGCACCTATATCTCTGGTGCATGTATAGACACAGACACCTATAAGTCTGGTGCATGTATAGACACAGACAGGCACCTATAAGTCTGGTGCATGTAAAGACACAGACACCTATAAGTCTGGTGCATGTATAGACACAGACAGGCACCTATATGTCTGGTGCATGTATAGACACAGGCACCTATAAGTCTGGTGCATGTATAGACAAAGTCAGGCACTTATAAGTCTGGTGCATGTTTAGACACAGTCAGGCGCCTATAAGTCTGGTGCATGTATAGACAAAGACAGGCACCGATAAGTCTGGTGCATGTATAGACACAGACAAACACCTATAAGTCTGGTGCATGTATAGACACAGACAGGCACCTATAAGTCTGGTGCATGTATAGACACAGACAGGCACCTATAAGTCTGGTGCATGTATAGACACAGACAGGCACCTATAAGTCTGGTGCATGTATAGACACAGACAGGCACCTATAAGTTTGGTGCATGTATAGACACAGGCAGGGACCTATAAGTCTGGTGCATGTATAGACACAGACAGGCACCTATAAGTTTGGTGCATGTATAGACACAGGCAGGGACCTATAAGTCTGGTGCATGTATAGACACAGACAGGGACCTATAAGTCTGGGGCATGTATAGACACAGACAGGGACCTATAAGTCTGGTGCATGTATAGACACAGACAGGGACCTATAAGTCTGGTGCATGTACAGACACAGACAGGAACCTATAAGTCTGGTGCATGTATAGACACAGGGGCCTATAAATCTGGTGCATGTATAGACACAGGGACCTATAAATCTGGTGCATGTATAGACACAGGGACCTATAAATCTGGTGCATGTATAGACACAGGGACCTATAAGTCTGGTGCATGTATAGACACAGACAGACACCTATAAGTCTGGTGCATGTATAGACACAGACAGACATCTATAAGTCTGCTGCATGTATAGACACAGACAGGGGCCTATAAGTCTGCTGCATGTATAGACACAGACACCTATAAGTCTGGTGCATGTATAGACACAGACAGGCACCTATATGTCTGGTGCATGTATAGACACAGACACCTATAAGTCTGGTGCATGTATAGACACAGACACCTATAAGTCTGGTGCATGTATAGACACAGACAGGCACCTATAAGTCTGGTGCATGTAAAGACACAGACACCTATAAGTCTGGTGCATGTATAGACACAGACAGGCACCTATAAGTCTGGTGCATGTATAGACACAGACACCTATAAGTCTGGTGCCTGTATAGACACAGACAGGCACCTATAAGTCTGGTGCATGTATAGACACAGACAGGAACCTATAAGTCTGGTGCATGTATAGACACAGACAGACACCTATAAGTCTGGTGCATGTATAGACACAGACACCTATGTCTGGTGCATGTATAGACACAGACAGACACCTATAAGTCTGGTGCATGTATAGACACAGACACCTATGTCTGGTGCATGTATAGACACAGACAGACACCTATAAGTCTGGTGCATGTATAGACACAGACAGACACCTATAAGTCTGCTGCATGTATAGACACAGACATACACCTATAAGTGGTGCATGTATAGACACAGACAGACACCTATAAGTCTGGTGCATGTATAGACACAGACAGGCACCTATAAGTCTGGTGCATGTATAGACACAGACAGGCACCTATAAGTCTGGTGCATGTATAGACACAGACAGGGACCTATAAGTCTGGTGCATGTATAGACACAGATACCTATAAATCTGGTGCATGTATAGACACAGACACCTATAAGTCTGGTGCATGTATAGACACATACAGGAACCTATAAGTCTGGTGCATGTATAGACACAGACAGGAACCTATAAGTCTGGTGCATGTATAGACACAGACAGGAACCTATAAGTCTGGTGCATGTATAGACACAGACAGGGACCTATAAGTCTGGTGCATGTATAGACACAGACAGGGACCTATAAGTCTGGTGCATGTATAGTCACAGACAGGAACCTATAAGTCTGGTGCATGTATAGTCACAGACAGGAACCTATAAGTCTGGTGCATGTATAGACACAGACAGGAACCTATAAGTCTGGTGCATGTATAGACACAGACAGGGACCTTTAAGTCTGCTGCATGTATAGACACAGACACCTATAAGTCTGGTGCATGTATAGACACAGACACTTAAAAGTCTGGTGCATGTATAGACACAGGCACCTAAAAGTCTGGTGCATGTATAGACACAGATACCTATAAAACTGGTGCATGTATAGACACAGACACCTATAAGTCTGGTTTAGGTGTAGTAACAAACAGGCACCTATAAGTCTGGTGTCGGTGTAGACGCAGGCAGACACCTTTAAGTCTGGCGCAGGGGTAGTCTGAGGCAGGCACAGTCTACTAAATGATAGAGACTGACATCTGGTTGGTTTAGCACTGAATAATTGTTCAGCTCTTATAAAAGTTGGCAGAGATTAAACTAGGATGTCTGTACTGATTTGGATACTGGCACCTCTAGGGCTGCTTCCACTGGTACACACTGGCACCTCTAGGGATGGCTAGACAGTCCTAAGTCTGGCATAATGCCACCATTTCCCACACTAAAAACATCAGTTCATCACATTTCTCTCTACTCCTCTCTGCAATCATATTCCTTTCCCCATCCCTCCATATTCCCCCCCCCCCCCTCGGGGGACACTCTTGTTTCCTTTTTTCATTGAGTGGAAATAACAAACTCTGACATTTAGGTCAGAACGATGGGGGAGGGAGATGAGTGAGTGAGCCAGGGAGCAGAGTGGCTACCTCTAGGACTGGCACATTACCACCAGACTCCCTTACCTGCTGTTAATTACAACACGGGTCAGGGAGTTACAGAATGAACAAGACATTAAGACAGATCTCATGTCTCTCCATCTCTCTCATCGGCATTCTTGCTTTTTACAACCCCCTCCCTATTCGTCTATTATATTGTTTTCCTTCCCATTTCTTCACTCATTCATTTTTTTCCCTTTATATATAATCCTCTCTCTCTCTCTCGCTCTCTCTCTCTGTTTCACGAGTTCATGTTTCATAATTATATTACTACCTTCATCTCTCCGTCTTTTTTATTTATTCTAATGTGGAGGTATAAAGATACAACCCTCTATAGACATAGCTGTTTCCGACACATAAACGCCTCTGACAATAAATGCCTCTGGCACCAAGGCGCAGAGTTATATGTACATAGTGTTAGGGCGCTAAGACACGCATATATAGGCACAGACAAAGACAATTCTGGATCTGTAACCCAGATGTATATAGAGTGAGTGTGTCACTGAGACATGCAGCAGTGGATAAAGACATGGACTGTTTTGTCATTGAAACATACAGAAACATGCTCCTCCGATAGAGAAAGATACAGATATATGCACAGTCACAGACTGTTGTGACACTGGGACATACCGAATTAAGCACATAGACTGCTCTTGTCCTGAGACATTTATAGAGAGAGACTGCTCTGACAAAGTACATGTGGGGATATGGTTCTGAAATATACAGGAAAACACACAAGCAAATGCTTTTCTGACAATGAAAGCTTCAGATAGACACAAAGGCACCCACTAGGGGTTAACAGAATTATTTGTAACTTCGGATATACCTAAAATAATGGGGGGAGGGAACAACTATGCTATTCTTGAAGGAATATTCTAGTAAAGGGATAAAAAACCTTGGCTAATTTTTCCCAAGGGGATGCATAAAGTTTTGGGGGGTGCAGCGTGCTGTGCGGCCTCCCAGTCACTATCATACTGACCTTAACTAGCTCCATACTGTCTGTGAGGGAATAATTTAGAAGATAGTCACTAATTTGGGTATATACTCTCAAAAAATGTTTCTTCCTCTTTTATAGTGTAAGAATAAAATAACATAATTTATTTGAGCATTTTGTTATTAAAATTAACGTTCATTTCTTGGTGCATTGCCACTCTTGAGTACGGCTCTGCCAGTGAGCCAATCAAAAATGGCAAACACATGTATCTGTCAATCAAGAGCAATGTCCTGCTTAGGAACGACATGAAAGTCATCTGGTGTTGGACTTTAATTGTATGTAACCCTTTTCTTGGGTTAAAGCTCATAGGGCTTAATTCTCTACAGTTCTCTGCTTAGCAAGATCATCTGTAAAACTCCAGTATGTATACAAAAATAGAATATATTACATATGCAAATGTATGAGGATTATACATTAAGATGCAAAATAAAAATAGGATAAAATCAGAGCAAACTTTTAGAATCTGTTTTTGCGTTTATGGTCCAAGTATATATATTTTTTTCCTCCTCTCAACCTATAATGATATTTTTACAGCCTCAGCTTAGATTATGATCAGTTACAATCACTGGATATACATATAGGGCTCAATTTATCAAGTGTCGAGCGGACAGGATTCACCATAGCGAATCATGTCTGCTGGACATCGCTAAATACGGACAGAATACGCTGTCCACATTTATCATTGCACAAGCATTTCACCAGAAATGCTTGTGCAATGCCACCCCCTTCTCACTGGCGGCCAATCGGCCGCTAGCAGGGGCTGTCAATCATCCCAATAGTATCCGTAGTGTAGTTTTACGACCGCTGCTTCTTAACTTTAGTTTCAGGTGAGGTGAGCCTCAAACGATGGGCCTCAGAAGCAGCATCCGCTGCTTAATAAATGGATCCCATAATAGTGTGATTTAAAGCCATTCTGGTCCTTTTGGAAGTACAGGTAGCCCTCAGTTTACGCCGGGTGTTAGGTTCCAGAAGGAATGGTTGTAAATCGAAACCATTGTAAATTGAAACCCAGTTTATAATGTAAGTCAATGGGAAGTGAGGGAGTTAGGTTCCAGGCTCCTCTCAAAATTGTCATAAGTAACACCTAATACAATATTTTTAATGCTTTGAAATGAAGACTTTAAATGCTAAACATCATTATAAACCTAATAAAATAATCACACAACACAGAATATATAATTAAACTAAGCTAAATTAACAAAAACATTTGCTAAACAGCATTATAAACCTAATAAAATAATCACACAACACAGACTTTACTTGCATTTTTTGCAAACAGTTCTTTCTATGCATTCCAATCTGGACTGATTTATAGACAGGAAGATCTTGTTCCTTTGAAATCTGCTTGATAACTCAGGTTTGGTTCAACTGACTAATTTCAGCTTGCTTGGCTTGCATATCTTTGCTGCAACACAAGCGGACAGCTCCACCTACTGGCTTTTTTAATCAGTGCACTGCTTCTCAATGCTTTTCAAAAGCAGTCACATGACTGAAAAAAAGGTTGTTATTCTGAAACGGTGCAAATTGAAACGTTGTAAACCGAGGGCCACCTGTATCTAATTCAATAAATTTTACCTTTTAAAGTAATTCATTTTCACAAATCGTATATTTGGCATTTTGCACTGTTTTTGTTTTGTCTGTTTGTCTCATGCCTGCTTTGTTCACATTTAAATAAGCCTGATCATTGCTGGTTTCATGAGATGATAAAATTGTGGGTGAATGTCAGCGGTAAGCAAGAGGTATGTTCACAAATAAATTATAATCATCAGAATATTTGTTCCTGATTGCAGTTAAGTGTTTGGACGTTATAAAAATGTTAATTAAACATTAACACAGAATGAAAGGAAAAGGTTAATTACACACACCATGAGTTGTTGGGAGAGTCACAAACAGCAATCGACATATACTAGACAGGCAGCAGTAAAAATAAATACATATTTAGATACATTTCCCTATTCCAGTTGGCTGCTTGTAGTTATGTATTTTTTTGTGGTTTGATAAAAGCCTGCAAGATATTGTATAACATATTTTTTTCCAATGTCTTCCAAATCCAAATATACGGCCAGATTACTAGTTTTGCGTTAGGAGCTATGTGGTGCTAACGGAAAAAATTTTCTTACCGCTCACTTTCCTACTGCGCTGGTATTACAGGTTTTTATAAACGCGCCGTTAAAAGGCAAGAAGTGATAGTAGAGCAAAATTGAGCTCCATACCGCACTCCAATACCAGCGCTGCTTAAGTCAGCGGTGAGCTGGTCGTACGTGCTCGTGCACGATTTCCCCATAGACATCAATGGGGAGAGCCGGCTGAGAAAAAGTCTTAACACCTGCCAATAAACAGCGTAAAACTCAGTAACGCAGCCCCATTGATTCCTATGGGGAAACTACATTTATGTTTACACCTAACACCTTAACATGAACCCCAAGTCTAAACACCCCTAATCTTACACTTATTAGCCCCTAATCTGCCGCCCCGCCATCACCGACACCTACATTATATTTATTAACCCCTAATCTGCCGCTCCGGACACCGCCTCCACCTACATTATACTTATTTACCCCTAATCTGCTGCCCCCAACATCAAAAAAATACAAACAACCCCCCCAACAGTAAAACCCACCACCCACACAACCAACCCCCCAAATAAAATACTAACTAAAAAAACCTAAGCTCCCCATTGCCCTGAAAAGGGCATTTGGATAGGCATTGCCCTTTAAAGGGCATTTAGCTCTTTTGCAGGCCCAAAGCCCTAACCTAAAAAATAAACCCACCAATACACCCTTAAAAAAAATCCTAAAACTAACCCCCAAAGATTCACTTACCGGTAGAAGTCTTCATCCAAGCAGCAAGATGTCTTCAACGAAGCCGGCAGAAGTTGTCCTCCAGACGACAGACATCCGACGCGGAGCATCCTCTTCACACGACAGCTTCTTCTTAATGAATATCTCTTTAAGTGACGTCATCCAATTTTACAGGTAAAAGAGCTGATTTCTTTGGGGCAATGCCCCGCAAAAGGCCCTTTTAAGGGCTATTGATAGTTTAGTTTAAGCTAGGTTTTATTTTTATTTTGGAGTGGCTTTTTTTATTTTGATAGGGCTATTAGATTAGGTGTTTTTTATTATTATTTTCTGTAATTTAGTGGGGGGCTTTTTTTGTCATTTAGCTAATTTAATTTATTTAATTGTATTTAATATAGGGAATTTATTTAATTGTAGTGTAGTGTTAGGTGTTAGTGTAACTTAGGTTAGGTTTTATTTTAAAGGTAAATTTGTATTTCTTTTAGCTAGGTAGTTATTAAATAGTTAATAACTATTTAGTAACTTTTCTACCTAGTTAAAATAAATACAAAGTTGCCTGTAAAATAAAAATAAACCCTAAGCTAGCTACAATGTAACTATTAGTTATATTGTAGCTAGCTTAGGGTTTATTTTATAGGTAAGTATTTAGTTTTAAATAGAAATAATTTAGTTAATTATAGTAATTTTCTTTAGATTTATTTAAATTATATTTAAGTTAGGGAGTGTTAGGGTTAGATTTAGGGGTTAATACATTTAATATAGTGGCGGCTGATTAGGGGTTAATAAGTATAATGTAGGTGGCGGCGATGTTAGGGGCGGCAGATTAGGGGTTAATAATATTTAACTAGTGTTTGCGAGGCGGGAGTGCGGCGGTTTAGGGGTTAATAGGTAGTTTATCGGTGTTATTGTACTTTTTAGCACTTTAGTTATGAGTTTTAAGCTACGGCGTTGTAGTGTAAAACTCATAACTACTGACTTAAAGGGACACTGAACCCAAATTTTTTCTTTTGTAATTCAGAAAAAGCATGCAATTTTAAGCAACTTTCTAATTTACCCCTATTATCAATTTTTCTTCGTTCTCTTGCTATCATTATTTGAAAAAGAAGGCATCTAAGCTTTTTTTTGGTTTCACTACTCTGGACAGCACTTTTTTATTGGTGGATGAATTTATCCACCAATCAGCAAGGACAACCCAGGTTGTTCACCAAAAATGCGCCGGCATCTAAACTTACATTCTTGCATTTCAAATAAAGATACCAAGAGAATGAAGAAAATTTGATAATAGGAGTAAATTAGAAAGTTGCTTAAAATTTCATGCTCAATCTGAATCACGAAACAAAAATTTTGGGTACAGTGTCCCTTTAAGAATGCGTTATGGATCTTGGAGGTAGAGGGTGTACCCCTCACTTTTTGGCCTCCCAGGACAGACTCGTAATACCAGCGCTATGGAAGTCCCATAGAAAAATGGATTACTAAGTTTACATAAGTCGTTATGCGGTAAGGCCAAAGAAGTGTGCGGTGCCCCTAAACCTGCAAGACTCGTAATAGCAGCGGGCGTAAAAAAGCAGCGTTAGGACCTGTTAACGCTGCTTTTTTACCTTAACGCAAAACTCGTAATCTAGCCGATAGTAAATAGAGATATTCCAGCTGATCTGTTACCCAGGTGAGCTATCATTTCACACTGATGCAGGTCTTATGTATGGGATTATGTTGGTTAAAAAAGCCAAACACAACATAACACATTTGAAAACAGTGGCTTTTTACAACTCACTCTAAAGGCTGGAATGTAGACCCATGTGTATATATTTGCATCTATGTTGCTATACCTATGTGTCTATATCCATCTCCATTAATTATGTTGCAATCAGTCCACTTGTTCAACTATATCTATTTAGAATCGTAAAAAATGCCTCCACACTACAAACTCTAAAGACTGGAATGTAGACCCTTGTGTGTGCGTGTGTATATATGTGTGTACAGACAGATTCACACAGCCACAGAGACAATTTTAACTCTTTAGAAAAAATGTATCCAATTTTTTTTTTTGTCTACAAAACTCATAATTAAAGTGTTTGGGAATGTTTGTGCATAAAAAATTTGATAAACTTGATATACAAACAAAATCACTGTAAATGGGTTACACAAAATTCTTAACTACACAAGTACGATGAGTGATAAAAATGTAAACTTTATTAAATCTTTAAAAATACAGCACAATATATCTCACACATGTTGACACATATACTTGAGTCAAGAAGATATCACACCACTATATGACTAAGCAATATAAATATACAGATCAGTGTTCTCCACAGACAATTTCACCAGCATTATGGAGTAGTCGGGTTGGGGCAGTGTAATATTTATTTTCTAATATTATACCATTTTCTGCTAGCCAAAGCACACATTAATTGCATAATTTAACATAAATGTATTTAAAGGGATGCTAAACCCAAATTTTTTCTTTCATGATTCAGATAAAAAGCAATGGAGCCAGACCATTTTAGGTTCAGCACTCTGGATCTCGCTTGCTTATTGGTGGCTACATTTAGCAAACGAATAAGCAAGCATAACCCAGGTTCTCAACCAAAAATGGTCTGGCTCCTAAGGTTTACTTTCCTGCTTTTTAAATAAAGATAGCAAGTGAACGAAGAAAAAATCATTAAAGGAGTAAATTAGAAAGTTTCTTAAAATTGCTTACTCTATCTGAATCATTAAAGAAAAAATTGGGTTTAGTATCCCTTTAATGATAATGTATGCAATCATTTTTAATATTGGCTAATTTTAGCTTAAAGGGACAGTCTATCATAGAATTGTTATTGTTTTAAAAGATAGATAATCCCTTTATTACCCATTCCCCAGTTTTGCATAACCAACACAGTTATATTAATGTACTTTTTACCTCTGTGATTACCTTGGATCTAGGAACCTTCTTCCAGCCCCCTGATCACATGACTATGACTGTTTATTATCTATTGTATTAAATTTAGCATTGTTTTGTTCTAAATCTTAAATAACCCCCTGTGCCTTAACACAGTGTTATCTATATGGCCCACGTGTACTTTCTGTCTCTTTGTGTTAAAAAGAGATTTAAAAAGCCTGTGATAAGAGGCAGCCCTCAAAGGCTTAGAAATTAGCATATGAGCCTACCTATGTTTAGTTTAAACTAAGAATACCAAGAAAAAAAAGCAAATTTGTTGATAAAAGTAAATTGGAAAGTTGGTTAAAATTAAAAGTCCTATCTGAATAATGAAAGTTTAATTTATACTAGACTGTCCCTTTAATATTGGCTATAATTTTAGCCGGGTGGTTAGTTAAATCAGCCAGGTGGTGCACCTGCTAAAAAGGTTCTGCGGAGAACACTGCAGATGATTGTCACAAAAACCTTGTTCTACAGTTTATTGAGCAAATCAACATTTTGATTAAACCTGGTGATTTAAATGTTATGCAAGATTTAAATATCAATACCATAGAGAAATTATCTTTATTCAATCATGACATTATACATCACCGTGTCTCCCAGCGGTTGGAGAAAGGAACTGGATGATGTATAATTAGAAAAGAGAATATCAAAATGTCATTGATAATAACACAATTCAGCTAAACATATTCTGACAAACTATCACAGAATCTAGTGACAATTTAGATAATTAAATTTAGATATTTATCATGTCAGTAAGGAGAGTTCACCAGCATTTAAACAAGAAACGTTGTCAAAAAATGAGCCGGCCATTGGAAACGTCCTGTTCAACCTCTGACATTTACTCCAGAATCTTATTTTACCTCCAGAAAATAAGTATCTTATTGCTTTATCATACATGTTGCACTCCCCTTTCCTGCTTAAAGGACCACTCAATGCAGTAGAATTACAGTATCTCACAAAAGTGAGTACACCCCTCACATTTTTGTAAATATTTTATTATATCTTTTCATGTGACAATACTGAAGAAATGACACTTTGCTACAATGTAAAGTAGTGAGTGTACAGCCTGTATAACAGTGTAAATTTGCTGTCCCCTCAAAATAACTCAACAAACAGCCATTAATGTCTAAACCGTTGGCAACAAAAGTGAGTACACCCCTAAGTGGAAATGTCCAAATTGGGCCCAATTAGCCATTTTCCCTCCCCGGTGTCATGGGACTCGTTAGTGTTACAAGGTCTCAGGTGTGAATGGGGAGCAGGTGTGTTGAATTTGGTGTTATTGCTCTCACACTCTCTCATACTGGTCACTGGAAGTTCAACATGGCACCTCGTGGCAAAGAACTCTCTGAGGATCTGAAAAAAAAATTGTTGCTCTACATAAAGATGGCATAGACTATAAGAAGATTGCCATGACCCTGAAACTAAGCTACAGCACTGTGGGAAAGACCATACAGTGGTTTCACAGGACAGGTTCCATTCAGAACAGGCCTCACCATGGTCGACCAAAGAAGTTGAGTGCACATGCTCAGCTTCATATCCAGAGGTTGTCTTTGGGAAATAGACGTATGAGTACTGCCAGCATTACTGCAGAGGTTGAAGGGATGGGGGGTCAGCCTGTAAGTGCTCAGACCATACGCCGCACACAGCATCAAATTGGTCTGCATGGCGGTAATCCCAGAAAGAAGCCTCTTCTAAAGATGATGCACTAGAAAGCCTGAAAACAGTTTGCTGAAGACAAGCAGACTAAGGACATGGATTACTGGAACCATGTCCTGTGGTCCGATGTGACCAAGATAAACTTATTTGATTCAGATGGTGTCAAGCGTGTGTGGCGGCAACCAGGTGAGTAGTACAAAGACAAGTGTCTCTTGCCTACAGTCAAGCATGGTGGTGGGAGTGTCATGGTTTGGGCCTACATGAGTGCTGCCGGCACTGGGGAGCTACAGTTCATTGAGGGAACCATGAATGCCATTGTGTACTGTGACATACTGAAACAGAACATGATCCCCTCCCTTCGGAGACTGGACCACAGGGCAGTATTCAACCCCAAACACACCTTCAAGATGACCACTGCCTTGCTAAAGAAGCTGAGGGTAAAGGTGATGGACTGGCCAAGCATGTCTCCAGACCTAAACCCTATTGAGCATCTGTGGGGCATCGTCAAATGGAAGGTGGGGGAGCACAAGGTCTCTAACATCCACCAGCTCCGTGATGTTCTCATGGAGGAGTGGAAGAGGACTCCAGTGGCAACCTGTGAAGCTCTGGTGAACTCCATGCCCAAAAGGGTTAAGGCAGTGCTGGAAAATAATGGGGTGTACTCACTTTTGTTGCCAACAGTTTAGACATTAATGGCTGTGTGTTGTTATTTTGAGGGGACAGCAAATTAACACTGTTATACAGTATTTACATTGTAGCAAAGTGTCCTTTCTTCAGTGTTGTCACATGAGAAGATATAATAAAATATTTACATAAATGTCAGGGGTGTACTCACTTTTGTGAGATACTGTACATAACTAACAAGTGCACAATAAAAATACAATGCAATAAATATCAAATAAGCAGTAGATTTTTTTTCGGACAAATTTATTTTTCCCTTTTTCCGGTCCCCTGTATCATGTGACAAGACATCAGCCAATCAGACTAGTATACGTATGCCCTGTGAGCTTGTGCACATGCTCAGTGAGATCTTGTTCCCCATAAAGTGTAAATATAAAAAGACTGTGCAAAATTTGATAATGAAAGTAAATTGGAAAGTGTCTTAAAACTGCAGCTCTATCTAAATCATAAAATTTTATTTTGACTCGAGTATCCCTTTAATTTAATCTATACCACATACAGTAGATATAAATACGGTAGTTAAATAGTTTTGCTTTCGGCCCATTATAAGATTTAAAAATACAGAGTAGCTCTTAGTTGGCCATTTAAAACAGCAAATGTCGCACTTTGTAGGTGAGAAAAATCCGCCTGGTGACAGTAAATTGCAACAGTTACTTTGTATATTTAACGGGGACCCAGTATTTTTTATGAATCTAAGGAGTTTATTCATTGAGAGGTAAAACATTTAAATTCCCGCCTTTAAATATGTATTGTGAAGGGACAAACCTAGTGAGTATCTCCTGCGGGAAGAGCAGTTAGCCCTGCACATTGTGCATAGTTAATGTTGTGTACAATTCACCTAAAATAGGAGAATAGCAGGTGAATTGTATGCATCATTAACTATGCATTGTGCAGGGCTAACTCACTTGCAGGAGATAGTCTCTCTTGGCCCTTCATAATGCGCAGTTTAATAAAAGATTTAAAATCACCTGCAATTCATCTGCAGTTCATCTGTTTGTGAATAGCGCCATGGCCACCACTTACCTGTTTTCACAGAAGGAGAGGTATGTAGTCCAGGGATGACATTTTATTTACATTTGTCAGTGTGATCTACATATGCTAAGCTTTCATACAAAACTGATCTTCTTTCAACACAGGGAGTCATATTCTTTTGCAGAATTATATATTTTTTATTTTTTTAACTTGAGACCTGTAGTGGTGCAGAATATCCTTAGACAAAACACATTTTACATTTCTTTTATACGTGAGCTTTTACTGTCATTACTGACTGAGGGGGAAATGGGAAATTGGGCAACAGTCTTGTGATTCAATTATCAGCACTTAGAGATTTTTGCTGCAAAACCACAACAAAAAACCAACTATTAAGTGACCAGGCTCATTTCTCTTGTTAAGTGTATTCAGTCCACGAGTCATCCATTTCTTATGGGATATATTCCCTTCCCAACAGGAAGTTGCAAAAGGATCACCCAAGCAGAGCTGCTATATAGCTTCTCCCCTCACAGGTCATATCCAGTCATTCTCTTGCAACTCAACTAGATAGGACGTTGTGAGAGGTCTGTGGTGTTTTTTATACTTAGTTTATTTCTTCAATCAAAAGTTTGTTATTTTAAATGGCACCGGAGCGTGCTGTTTGTTCTCAGGCAGTATTTGGAAGAAGAATCTGCCTGCGTTTTCTATGATCTTAGCAGAAGTAACTAAGATCCACTGGCTGTTCTCGCACATTCTGAGCAGTGGGGTAACTTTCAGAAAGGGAATAGCGTGTGGGGAATCCTGCAAACAAGGTATGTGCAGTAAATTATTTTTCTAAGGAATGGAATTGACTAAGAAAATACTGCTGATACCGATGTAATGTAAGTACAGCCTTAAATGCAGTAGCGACTGGTATCAGGCTGATGAATGTATGTACAATAAGTATTTTTCTAAGGAATGGAATTTGACTAAGAAAATACTGTTAATACTGAAGTAATGTATGAGCCTTAACTGCAGTAGAAGCGACTGGTAGCAGGCTTATTAATAACACTACCTAACTAAGTGCATGTTTAAAACGTTTACTGGCATGTTATTCGTTTTTTGTGAGGTACTTTGGTGATAAATCTTTTGGGGCATGATTTTCCACATGGCTGTCGTTTATTTCTACATAGAAACGGTTAACTGAGGTTTCCCACTGTTGTAATAAGAGTGGGAGGGGCCTATTTTAGCGCTTTTTTTGCGCAGTAAAAATTCAGTTACAGTCTTCCTGCTTCTTCCTCCTTGATCCAGGACGTCTCTAGAGAGCTCAGGGGTCTTCAAAATTCATTTTGAGGGAGGTAATCAGTCACAGAAGACCAAAACGTTGTTAAATTGATTATCCGTTTTTGGGTATTAAGGGGTTAATCATCCATTTGCTAGTGGGTGCAATGCTTTGCTAACTTAATACATTTACTGTGAAAATTTGGTTGCTATAACTGATTTGGTTCATTGTTATTTCAACTGTGACGATTTTTTGTGCTTCTTAAAGGCGCAGTAGCGTTTTTTATATTGCTTGTAAACTTATTTGAAAGGATTTTCCAAGCTTGCTATTCTCATTGCTAGTCTGTTTAAACATGTCTGACACAGATGAATCTGTTTGTTCACTATGTTTGAAGGCCAATGTGGAGCCCCACAGAAATATGTGTACTAAATGTATTGATGTCACTTTGAATAAAAGTCAAATTTTATCTGTAAAGAAATTATCACCAGACAACGAGGGGGAAGTTATGCCGACTAACTCTCCTCACGTGTCAGTACCTTCGCCTCCCGCTCAGGAGGCGCGTGATATTGTGGCGCCAAGTACATCAGAGAGGCCCATACAAATCACTTTGCAAGACATGGCTGCTGTTATGACAGAGGTATTATCTAAATTGCCTGAATTAAGAGGCAAGCGCGATAGCTCTGGGTTAAGGACAGAGCGCGCTGATGATGTGAGAGCCATGTCCGATACTGCGTCACAATTTGCAGAACATGAGGATGGAGAGCTTCATTCTGTGGGTGACGGATCTGATCCGGGGAGACCGGATTCAGAGATTTCTAATTTTAAATTTAAGCTTGAGAACCTCCGTGTATTGCTAGGGGAGGTATTAGCGGCTCTGAATGATTGTAACACGGTTGCAATTCCAGAGAAAATATGTAGGTTGGATAGATACTTTGCGGTACCGGTGTATACTGACGTTTTTCCTATACCTAAAAGGCTTACAGAAATTATTAGCAAGGAGTGGGATAGACCCGGTGTGCCCTTTTCCCCCCCCCCTCCGATATTTAGAAAAATGTTTCCAATAGACGCCACCACACGAGACTTATGGCAGACGGTCCCTAAGGTGGAGGGAGCAGTTTCTACTTTAGCTAAACGTACCACTATCCCGGTGGAGGATAGTTGTGCTTTTTCGGATCCAATGGATAAAAAATTAGAAGGTTACCTTAAGAAAATGTTTGTTCAACAAGGTTTTATCTTACAGCCCCTTGCATGCATTACGCCTGTCACTGCTGCTGCGGCATTCTGGTTTGAGTCTCTGGAAGAGGCCATTCGCACAGCTCCATTGGATGAGATTATGGCCAAGCTTAAAGCACTTAAGCTAGCTAATGCATTTGTTTCTGATGCCGTTGTACATTTAACCAAACTAACGGCTAAGAACTCCGGATTCGCCATCCAGGCGCGCAGAGCGCTATGGCTTAAATCCTGGTCAGCTTCTAAATCTAAATTGCTTAATATTCCTTTCAAAGGGCAGACCTTATTCGGGCCCGGCTTGAAAGAAATTATTGCTGACATTACTGGAGGTAAGGGTCATACTCTTCCTCAGGACAGGGCCAAATCAAAGGCCAAACAGTCTAATTTTCGTGCCTTTCGTAACTTCAAGGCAGGAGCAGCATCAACTTCCTCCGCTCCAAAACAGGAAGGACCTGTTGCTCGTTACAGACAGGGCTGGAAAGCTAACCAGCCCTGGAACAAGGGCAAGCAGGCCAGAAAGCCTACTTCTGCCCCTAAGACAGCATGAAGAGAGGGCCTCCTATCCGGAAACGGATCTAGTGGGGGGCAGACTTTCTCTCTTCGCCCAGGCTTGGGCAAGAGATGTCCAGGATCCCTGGGCGTTGGAGATCATATCTCAGGGATATCTTCTGGACTTCAAAGCTTCTCCTCCACAAGGGAGATTTCATCTTTCAAGGTTATCAGCAAACCAAATATAGAAAGAGGTATTTCTCCGCTGTGTACAAGACCTCTTAGTAATGGGGGTGATCCACCCAGTTCCGCGGACGGAACAAGGACAAGGGTTTTACTCAAATCTGTTTGTGGTTCCCAAGAAAGAGGGAATCGTCAGACCAATCTTGGACCTAAAAATCTTAAACAAATTCCTAAGAGTTCCATCATTCAAAATGGAAACTATTCGAACCATCCTACCCATGATCCAAGAGGGTCAATACATGACCACAGTAGACTTAAAGGATGCCTACCTTCATATACCGATTCACAAAGATCATTATCGGTACCTAAGATTTGCCTTTCTAGACAGGCATTACCAGTTTGTAGCTCTTCCCTTCGGGTTAGCTACGGCCCCGAGAATTTTTACAAAGGTTCTGGGCTCACTTCTAGCGGTGCTAAGACCGCGAGGCATAGTGGTGGCTCCGTACCTAGACGACATTCTGATACAAGCGTCAAGTTTTCAAATTGCCAAGTCTCATACAGAGATAGTTCTGGCATTTCTGAGGTCGCATGGGTGGAAGGTGAACGTGGAAAAGAGTTCTCTATCACCACTCACAAGAGTCTCTTTCCTAGGGACTCTGATAGATTCTGTAGAAATGAAAATTTACCTGACGGAGGCCAGGTTATCAAAACTTTTAAATGCTTGCCGTGTCCTTCATTCCATTCCACGCCCGTCAGTAGCTCAGTGCATGGAAGTAATCGGCTTAATGGTAGCGGCAATGGACATAGTACCATTTGCGCGCCTGCATCTCAGACCTCTTCAATTATGCATGCTAAGTCAGTGGAATGGGGATTACTCAGATTTGTCCCCATACACTAAATCTGGATCAAGAGACCAGAGATTCTCTTCTCTGGTGGCTTTCTCGGGTCCATCTGTCCAAGGGGATGACTTTTCGCAGGCCAGATTGGACAATTGTAACAACAGATGCCAGCCTTCTAGGTTGGGGCGCAGTCTGGAACTCCCTGAAGGCTCAGGGATTATGGACTCAGGAGGAGAAACTCCTCCCAATAAATATTCTTGAGTTGAGAGCAATATTCAATGCTCTTCTAGCTTGGCCTCAGTTAGCAACACTGAGGTTCATCAGATTTCAGTCGGACAACATCACGACTGTGGCTTACATCAACCATCAAGGGGGAACCAGGAGTTCCCTAGCGATGTTGGAAGTTTCAAAGATAATTCGCTGGGCAGAGTCTCACTCTTGCCACCTGTCAGCGATCTACATTCCAGGCGTGAAGAACTGGGAGGCGGATTTTCTAAGTCGCCAGACTTTTCATCCGGGGGAGTGGGAACTTCATCCGGAGGTCTTCGCTCAACTGATTCATCGTTGGGGCAAACCAGATTTGGATCTCATGGCGTCTTGCCAGAACGCCAAGCTTCCTTGTTACGGATCCAGGTCCAGGGACCCGGGAGCGGCGCTGATAGATGCTCTGACAGCCCCTTGGGTCTTCAACATGGCTTATGTGTTTCCACCATTTCCAATGCTACCTCGACTGATTGCCAAGATCAAACAGGAGAGAGCATCGGTGATTCTGATAGCGCCTGCGTGGCCACGCAGGACCTGGTATGCAGACCTAGTGGACATGTCGTCCTGTCCACCATGGTCTCTACCTCTGAGACAGGACCTTCTAATACAAGGTCCTTTCAAACATCCAAATCTAATTTCTCTGAGGCTGACTGCATGGAGATTGAACGCTTGATCCTATCAAAGCGTGGCTTCTCGGAGTCAGTTATTGATACCTTAATACAGGCACGGAAGCCTGTTACCAGAAAAATTTACCATAAGATATGGCGTAAATATTTATATTGGTGCGAATCCAAGGGTTACTCATGGAGTAAGGTTAGGATTCCTAGGATATTGTCCTTTCTACAAGAGGGTTTAGAAAAGGGCTTATCTGCTAGTTCGTTAAAGGGACAGATTTCTGCTCTGTCTATTCTCTTACACAAACGTCTGGCAGAAGTTCCAGACGTCCAGGCTTTTTGTCAGGCTTTGGCTAGGATTAAGCCTGTGTTTAAGACTGTTGCTCCTCCGTGGAGCTTAAACTTGGTTCTTAAAGTTCTTCAAGGGGTTCCGTTTGAACCCCTTCATTCCATTGATATTAAGCTTTTATCTTGGAAAGTTCTGTTTTTGATGGCTATTTCCTCGGCTCGCAGAGTCTCTGAGTTATCGGCCTTACATTGTGATTCTCCTTATCTGATTTTCCATTCAGACAAGGTAGTTCTGCGTACTAAACCTGGGTTTTTACCTAAGGTAATTTCTAACAGGAATATCAATCAGGAGATTGTTGTTCCATCATTATGTCCTAATCCTTCTTCAAAGAAGGAACGACTTTTGCATAATCTGGACGTAGTCCGTGCCCTGAAGTTCTATTTACAGGCAACTAAAGATTTTCGTCAAACTTCTTCCCTGTTTGTCGTGTACTCTGGTCAGAGGAGAGGTCAAAAAGCTTCGGCAACCTCTCTCTCCTTTTGGCTTCATAGCATAATAGGTTTAGCCTATGAGACTGCTGGACAGCAGCCCCCTGAAAGAATTACAGCTCATTCCACTAGAGCTGTGGCTTCCACCTGGGCCTTTAAGAATGAGGCCTCTGTTGAACAGATTTGCAAGGCTGCAAGTTGGTCTTCGCTTCACACTTTTTCAAAATTTTACAAATTTGACACTTTTGCTTCTTCGGAGGCTGTTTTTGGGAGAAAGGTTCTACAGGCAGTGGTTCCTTCCGTTTAAGTTCCTGCCTTGTCCCTCCCATCATCCGTGTACTTTGGCTTTGGTATTGGTATCCCATAAGTAATGGATGACCCGTGGACTGAATACACTTAACAAGAGAAAACATAATTTATGCTTACCTGATAAATTTATTTCTCTTGTAGTGTATTCAGTCCACGGCCCGCCCTGTCATTTTAAGGCAGATCTAAATTTTAATTAAAACTCCAGTCACCACTGCACCCTATGGTTTCTCCTTTCTTGTCTTGTTTCGGTTGAATGACTGGATATGACATGTGAGGGGAGGAGCTATATAGCAGCTCTGCTTGGGTGATCCTCTTGCAACTTCCTGTTGGGAAGGGAATATATCCCATAAGTAATGGATGAACCGTGGACTGAATACACTACAAGAGAAATACATTTATCAGGTAAGCATAAATTATGTTTTTTGATGATTAGCCCTTTGATGACAGGGTTCATTTGTCTACATCAGAACAACGTTCCGATGTAAACAAATTGAAATCCCACAATCGTGCACACAATCGTGAGATTTCAATGATGATATCGGGCCAGGGGGGCGTCCCTATGACGCTAGGCACGCCCTCCAGACCGCTATCGAATCCTGGAAGGGCAGTTGGCTTCAGGACAGCCAAACGGCTGGGACGTTCTATTCCGTCCTAACGGCACTAAAACTCGGCACGGTTAGGACGGAATAGAATGCCATAACGACGTTAAAAGGTTAACACATATTTATTAATATTATTTTTAATGATAAATCTCAGACCCTGACCCTATTAATTCTCCAGATTGTCAAAATTCTGTTTTGCTGCATCAGATTTGTCTGTTTCAGAAGCATCACATGAGTGAAGAAGAGGCCAGTGCTGGGCCTGGCTGCCAAACTACCTGGCAGCCATTAAAGTACAGTACTAAAAGCTTTATGTCCCTTAGGTTCAGCGCTCAAATAAAAAATCACAGATAGTGCCACACCTTCACTTAGGTCATAGATTGCTGAGCCCTGGTTTGACATAACTATTTGAGGCCTATTTAATGGTCAGTGCATATTTTGTATAGATCTATTTTTTTTTCTAGCTAGTTTGGTTTTCTGTTTAAAAATTACTGCTAAAGATTTATATGTAGCTTAAATTTCCCCTTTTTTACAACAAACTGTAGTGGGTTTGGCATATTATTGAAGTGTTTAATTTGTTGCCTTTATTTTGTCTATTCATATACTATATTCACTCTTACACATCAAACTTTAATTAAAATTTATTTGAATCCTGTGTTTTTCAAATCATTATTTAGCAAAACCTCCACATCCAGTTTTTCTCATAGCTTTTCAAGAGAGGCATACTGATGTGTAGATACACACAGCTCTGCAAGAGGAACATACATATATGTACATACACACAGCTCTGCAAGACAGGCATACAGATATATACATACACACAGCTCTGCTAGACAGGCATACAGATATGTACATACACACAGCTCTGCTAGACAGGCATATAGATATGTACATACACACAGCTCTGCTAGACAGGCATATAGATATGTACATACACACAGCTCTGCTAGAGAGACATACAGATATGTACATACACACAGCTCTGCTAGAGAGACATACAGATATGTACATACACACAGCTCTGCTAGAGAGGCATACAGATATGTGCATGCACACAGTTCTGCTAGAGAGACATACAGATATGTACATACACACAGCTCTGCTAGAGAGGCCTACAGATATGTACATACACAGCTCTGCTAGAGAGACATACAGATATGTACATAAACACAGCTCTGCTAGAGAGGCATACAGATATGTACATACACACAGCTCTGCTAGAGAGGCATACAGATATGTACATACACACAGCTCTACTAGAGAGGCATACAGATATGCACATACACACAGCTCTGCTAGAGAGGCATACAGATATGTACATACACACAGCTCTGCTAGAGAGGCATACAGATATGTACATACACACAGCTCTGCTAGAGAGGCATACAGATATGTACATACACACAGCTCTGCTAGACAGGCATACAGATATGTACATACACACAGCTCTGCTAGACAGGCATATAGATATGTACATACACACAGCTCTGCTAGACAGGCATACAGATATGTACATACACACAGCTCTGCTAGACAGGCATATAGATATGTACATACACACAGCTCTGCTAGACAGGCATATAGATATGTACATACACACAGCTCTGCTAGAGAGACATACAGATATGTACATACACACAGCTCTGCTAGAGAGACATACAGATATGTACATACACACAGCTCTGCTAGAGAGGCATACAGATATGTGCATACACA
The DNA here is from genome assembly GCF_027579735.1 of Bombina bombina. Taxonomy (NCBI): domain Eukaryota; kingdom Metazoa; phylum Chordata; class Amphibia; order Anura; family Bombinatoridae; genus Bombina; species Bombina bombina. Next base: position 862,726,921 of record NC_069504.1, on the reverse strand, counting down.
CAGTTCTGCTAGAGAGACATACAGATATGTACATACACACAGCTCTGCTAGAGAGGCATACAGATATGTACATACACACAGCTCTGCTAGAGAGGCATACAGATATGTACATACACAGCTCTGCTAGATATGTACATACACAGCTCTGCTAGAGAGGCATATATATATGTACATACACACAGCTCTGCTAGAGAGGCATACAGATATGTACATACACACAGCTCTGCTAGAGAGGCATACAGATATGTACATACACACAGCTCTGCTAGAGAGGCATACAGATATGTACATACACACAGCTCTGCTAGAGAGGCATACAGATATGTACATACACACAGCTCTGCTAGAGAGGCATACAGATATGTACATACACACAGCTCTGCTAGAGACGCATACAGATATGTACATACACACAGCTCTGCTAGAGAGGCATACAGATATGTACATACACACAGCTCTGCTAGAGAGACATACAGATATGTGCATACACAGCTCTGCTAGACAGGCATACAGATATGTACATACACACAGCTCTACTAGAGAGGCATACAGATATGTACATACACACAGTTCTGCTAGAGAGGCATACAGATATGTACATACACACAGCTCTGCTAGAGAGGCATACAGATATGTACATACACACAGCTCTGCTAGACAAACATACAGATATGTACATGCACAGCTCTGCTAGAGAGACATACAGATATGTACATACACAGCTCTGCTAGACAGGCATACAGATATGTACATACACACAGCTCTGCTAGAGAGGCATACAGATATGTACATACACACAGCTCTACTAGAGAGGCATACAGATATGTACATACACACAGCTCTGCTAGAGAGGCATACAGATATGTACATACACACAGCTCTGCTAGAGACGCATACAGATATGTACATACACAGCTCTGCTAGATATGTACATACACAGCTCTGCTAGAGAGACATACAGATATGTACATACACACAGCTCTACTAGAGAGGCATACAGATATGTACATACACAGCTCTGCTAGACAGGCATACAGATATGTACATACACAGCTCTGCTAGACAGGCATACAGATATGTACATACACAGCTCTGCTAGACAGGCATACAGATATGTACATACACAGCTCTGCTAGACAGGCATACAGATATGTACATACACACAGCTCTGCTAGAGAGGCATACAGATATGTACATACACACAGCTCTGCAAGAGAGGCATACAGATATGTACATACACACAGCTCTGCTAGAGAGGCCTACAGATATGTACATACACAGCTCTGCTAGACAGGCATACAGATATGTACATACACACAGCTCTGCTAGAGAGGCATACAGATATGTACATACACACAGCTCTACTAGAGAGGCATACAGATATGTACATACACACAGCTCTGCTAGAGAGGCATACAGATATGTACATACACACAGCTCTGCTAGAGACGCATACAGATATGTACATACACAGCTCTGCTAGATATGTACATACACAGCTCTGCTAGAGAGACATACAGATATGTACATACACACAGCTCTACTAGAGAGGCATACAGATATGTACATACACAGCTCTGCTAGACAGGCATACAGATATGTACATACACAGCTCTGCTAGACAGGCATACAGATATGTACATACACAGCTCTGCTAGACAGGCATACAGATATGTACATACACAGCTCTGCTAGACAGGCATACAGATATGTACATACACACAGCTCTGCTAGAGAGGCATACAGATATGTACATACACACAGCTCTGCTAGAGAGGCATACAGATATGTACATACACACAGCTCTGCAAGAGAGGCATACAGATATGTACATACAAACAGCTCTGCTAGAGAGGCATACAGATATGTACATACACACAGCTCTGCAAGACGAACATACATATATGTACATACACACAGCTCTGCAAGAGGAACATACTGTACATATATGTAGATACACACAGCTCTGCAAGAGGAACATACATATATGTAGATACACACAGCTCTGCAAGAGGAACATACATATATGTAGATACACACAGCTCTGCAAGAGGAACATACATATATGTAGATACACACAGCTCTGCAAGAGGAACATACATATATGTACATACACACAGCTCTGCAAGAGGAACATACATATATGTAGATACACACAGCTCTGCAAGAGGAACATACATATATGTAGATACACACAGCTCTGCAAGAGGAACATACATATATGTAGATACACACAGCTCTGCAAGAGGAACATACATATATGTACATACACACAGCTCTGCAAGAGGAACATACATATATGTAGATACACACAGCTCTGTAAGAGGAACATACATATATGTAGATACACACAGCTCTGCAAGAAAGGCATACAGATATGTACATACACACAGCTCTGCTAGACAGGTATACAGATATGTACATACACACAGCTCTGCTAGACAGGCATACAGATATGTACATACACACAGCTCTGCTAGAGAGGCATACAGATATGTACATACACACAGCTCTGCTAGAGAGGCATACAGATATGTACATACACACAGCTCTGCTAGAGAGGCATACAGATATGTACATACACACAGCTCTGCTAGACAGGCATACAGATATGTACATACACACAGCTCTGCTAGAGAGGCATACAGATATGTACATACACACAGCTCTGCTAGAGAGGCATACAGATATGTACATACACACAGCTCTGCTAGAGAGGCATACAGATATGTACATACACACAGCTCTGCTAGAGAGGCATACAGATATGTACATACACACAGCTCTGCTAGAGAGGCATACAGATATGTACATACACACAGCTCTGCTAGAGAGGCATACAGATATGTACATACACACAGCTCTGCTAGACAGGCATATAGATATGTACATACACACAGCTCTGCTAGAGAGGCATACAGATATGTACATACACACAGCTCTGCTAGAGAGGCCTACAGATATGTACATACACACAGCTCTGCTAGACAGGCATATAGATATGTACATACACACAGCTCTGCTAGAGAGGCATACAGATATGTACATACACACAGTTCTGCTAGAGAGGCATACAGATATGTACATACACACAGCTTTGCTAGAGAGGCATACATATATGTACATACACAGCTCTGCTAGAGAGGCATACATATATGTACATACACACAGCGTTGCTAGAGAGGCATACAGATATGTACATACACAGCGCTGCTAGACAGGCATACAGATAAGTACATACACACAGCTCTGCTAGAGAGGCATACATATATGTACATACACACAGCTCTGCTAGAGAGGCATACAGATATGTACATACACACAGCTCTGCTAGAGAGGCATACAGATATGTACATACACACAGCTCTGCTAGACAAACATACAGATATGTACATACACACAGCTCTGCTAGAGAGGCATATAGATATGTACATACACAGCTCTGCTAGAGAGGCATACAGATATGTACATACACAGCTCTGCTAGAGAGGCATACAGATATGTACATACACAGCTCTGCTAGAGAGGCATACAGATATGTACATACACACAGCTCTGCTAGAGAGGCATACAGATATGTACATACACAGTTCTGCTAGAGAGGCATACAGATATGTACATACACACAGCTCTGCTAGAGAGGCATACAGATATGTACATACACACAGCGTTGCTAGAGAGGCATACAGATATGTACATACACACAGCTCTGCTATAGAGACATATAGATATGTACATACACACAGCTCTGCTAGAGAGGCATACAGATATGTACATACACACAGCTCTGCTAGAGAGGCATACAGATATGTACATACACAGCTCTGCTAGAGAGACATACATATATGTACATACACAGCTCTGCTAGAGAGGCATACAGATATGTACATACACAGCTCTGCTAGACAGGCATACAGATATGTACATACACACAGCTCTGCTAGAGAGGCATACAGATATGTACATATACACAGCTCTGCTAGAGAGGCATACAGATATGTACATACACACAGCTCTGCTAGAGAAGCATACAGATATGTACATACACAGTTCTGCTAGAGAGGCATACAGATATGTACATACACACAGCTCTGCTAGAGAGACATACAGATATGTACATACACACAGCTCTGCTAGAGAGACATACATATATATACATACACACAGCTCTGCTAGAGAGGCCTACAGATATGTACATACACAGCGCTGCTAGACAGGCATACAGATATGTACATACACAGTTCTGCTAGAGAGGCATACAGATATGTACATACACACAGCTCTGCTAGATAGGCATACAGATATGTACATACACACAGCTCTGCTAGAGAGGCATATAGATATGTACATACACACAGCTCTGCTAGAGAGGCATACAGATATGTACATACACACAGCTCTGCTAGAGAGGCATACAGATATGTACATACACACAGCTCTGCTAGAGAGGCATACAGATATGTACATACACACAGCTCTGCTAGAGAGGCATACAGATATGTACATACACACAGCTCTGCTAGAGAGGCATACAGATATGTACATACACACAGCTCTGCTAGAGAGGCATACAGATATGTACATACACACAGCTCTGCTAGACAAACATACAGATATGTACATACACAGCTCTGCTAGAGAGACATACAGATATGTACATACACAGCTCTGCTAGAGAGGCATACAGATATGTACATACACACAGCTCTACTAGAGAGGCATGCAGATATGTACATACACAGCTCTGCTAGACAGGCATACAGATATGTACATACACACAGCTCTGCTAGAGAGGCATACAGATATGTACATACACACAGCTCTGCTAGAGAGGCATACAGATATGTACATACACACAGCTCTGCAAGAGAGGCATACAGATATGTACATACACACAGCTCTGCTAGAGAGGCATACAGATATGTACATACACACAGCTCTGCAAGAAAGGCATACAGATATGTACATACACACAGCTCTGCTAGAGAGGCATACAGATATGTACATACACACAGCTCTGCAAGACGAACATACATATATGTACATACACACAGCTCTGCAAGAGGAACATACATATATGTAGATACACACAGCTCTACAAGAGGAACATACATATATGTAGATACACACAGCTCTGCAAGAGGAACATACATATATGTAGATACACACAGCTCTGCAAGAGGAACATACATATATGTAGATACACACAGCTCTGCAAGAGGAACATACATATATGTACATACACACAGCTCTGCAAGAGGAACATACATATATGTAGATACACACAGCTCTGCAAGAGGAACATACATATATGTAGATACACACAGCTCTGCAAGAGGAACATACATATATGTAGATACACACAGCTCTGCAAGAGGAACATACATATATGTAGATACACACAGCTCTGCAAGAGGAACATACATATATGTAGATACACACAGCTCTGTAAGAGGAACATACATATATGTAGATACACACAGCTCTGCAAGAAAGGCATACAGATATGTACATACACACAGCTCTGCTAGACAGGTATACAGATATGTACATACACACAGCTCTGCTAGAGAGGCATACAGATATGTACATACACACAGCTCTGCTAGAGAGGCATACAGATATGTACATACACACAGCTCTGCTAGACAGGCATACAGATATATACATACACACAGCTCTGCTAGACAGGCATATAGATATGTACATACACACAGCTCTGCTAGAGAGGCATACAGATATGTACATACACACAGCTCTGCTAGAGAGGCATATAGATATGTACATACACACAGCTCTGCTAGAGAGGCATACAGATATGTACATACACACAGCTCTGCTAGAGAGGCATACAGATATGTACATACACACAGCTCTGCTAGAGAGGCATACAGATATGTACATACACACAGCTCTGCTAGAGAGGGATACAGATATGTACATACACACAGCTCTGCTAGAGAGGCATACAGATATGTACATACACACAGCTCTGCTAGAGAGGCATACAGATATGTACATACACACAGCTCTGCTAGACAGGCATATAGATATGTACATACACACAGCTCTGCTAGAGAGGCATACAGATATGTACATACACACAGCTCTGCTAGAGAGGCCTACAGATATGTACATACACACAGCTCTGCTAGACAGGCATATAGATATGTACATACACACAGCTCTGCTAGAGAGGCATACAGATATGTACATACACACAGTTCTGCTAGAGAGGCATACAGATATGTACATACACACAGCTTTGCTAGAGAGGCATACATATATGTACATACACAGCTCTGCTAGAGAGGCATACTATATGTACATACACACAGCGTTGCTAGAGAGGCATACAGATATGTACATACACAGCTCTGCTAGACAGGCATACAGATATGTACATACACACAGCTCTGCTAGAGAGGCATACAGATATGTACATACACACAGCTCTGCTAGAGAGGCATACAGATATGTACATACACACAGCTCTGCAAGAGAGGCATACAGATATGTACATACACACAGCTCTGCTAGAGAGGCATACAGATATGTACATACACACAGCTCTGCAAGAAAGGCATACAGATATGTACATACACACAGCTCTGCTAGAGAGGCATACAGATATGTACATACACACAGCTCTGCAAGACGAACATACATATATGTACATACACACAGCTCTGCAAGAGGAACATACATATATGTAGATACACACAGCTCTACAAGAGGAACATACATATATGTAGATACACACAGCTCTGCAAGAGGAACATACATATATGTAGATACACACAGCTCTGCAAGAGGAACATACATATATGTAGATACACACAGCTCTGCAAGAGGAACATACATATATGTACATACACACAGCTCTGCAAGAGGAACATACATATATGTAGATACACACAGCTCTGCAAGAGGAACATACATATATGTAGATACACACAGCTCTGCAAGAGGAACATACATATATGTAGATACACACAGCTCTGTAAGAGGAACATACATATATGTAGATACACACAGCTCTGCAAGAAAGGCATACAGATATGTACATACACACAGCTCTGCTAGACAGGTATACAGATATGTACATACACACAGCTCTGCTAGAGAGGCATACAGATATGTACATACACACAGCTCTGCTAGAGAGGCATACAGATATGTACATACACACAGCTCTGCTAGACAGGCATACAGATATATACATACACACAGCTCTGCTAGACAGGCATATAGATATGTACATACACACAGCTCTGCTAGAGAGGCATACAGATATGTACATACACACAGCTCTGCTAGAGAGGCATATAGATATGTACATACACACAGCTCTGCTAGAGAGGCATACAGATATGTACATACACACAGCTCTGCTAGAGAGGCATACAGATATGTACATACACACAGCTCTGCTAGAGAGGCATACAGATATGTACATACACACAGCTCTGCTAGAGAGGGATACAGATATGTACATACACACAGCTCTGCTAGAGAGGCATACAGATATGTACATACACACAGCTCTGCTAGAGAGGCATACAGATATGTACATACACACAGCTCTGCTAGACAGGCATATAGATATGTACATACACACAGCTCTGCTAGAGAGGCATACAGATATGTACATACACACAGCTCTGCTAGAGAGGCCTACAGATATGTACATACACACAGCTCTGCTAGACAGGCATATAGATATGTACATACACACAGCTCTGCTAGAGAGGCATACAGATATGTACATACACACAGTTCTGCTAGAGAGGCATACAGATATGTACATACACACAGCTTTGCTAGAGAGGCATACATATATGTACATACACAGCTCTGCTAGAGAGGCATACATATATGTACATACACACAGCGTTGCTAGAGAGGCATACAGATATGTACATACACAGCGCTTCTAGACAGGCATACAGATAAGTACATACACACAGCTCTGCTAGAGAGGCATACAGATATGTACATACACACAGCTCTGCTAGAGAGGCATACAGATATGTACATACACACAGCTCTGCTAGAGAGGCATACAGATATGTACATACACACAGCTCTGCTAGACAAACATACAGATATGTGCATACACAGCTCTGCTAGAGAGGCATACAGATATGTACATACACAGTTCTGCTAGAGAGGCATACAGATATGTACATACACACAGCTCTGCTAGAGAGGCATATAGATATGTACATACACACAGTTCTGCTAGAGAGGCATACAGATATGTACATACACACAGCTCTGCTAGAGAGGCATACAGATATGTACATACACAGTTCTGCTAGAGAGGCATACAGATATGTACATACACACAGCTCTGCTAGAGAGGCATACAGATATGTGCATACACACAGCTCTGCTAGAGAGACATATAGATATGTACATACACAGCTCTGCTAGAGAGGCATACAGATATGTACATACACACAGCTCTGCTAGAGAGGCATACAGATATGTACATACACACAGCTCTGCTAGAGAGGCATACAGATATGTACATACACACAGCTCTGCTAGAGAGGCATACAGATATGTACATACACACAGCTCTGCTAGAGAGGCATATAGATATGTACATACACACAGCTCTGCTAGACAGGCATACAGATATGTACATACACACAGCTCTGCTAGAGAGGCATACAGATATGTACATACACACAGCTCTGCTAGAGAGGCATACAGATATGTACATACACACAGCTCTGCTAGACAGGCATACAGATATGTACATACACACAGCTCTGCTAGAGAGGCATACAGATATGTACATACACACAGCTCTGCTAGAGAGGCATACAGATATGTATATACACACAGCTCTGCTAGAGAGGCATACAGATATGTACATACACACAGCTCTGCTAGACAGACATACAGATATGTACATACACACAGTTCTGCTAGAGAGGCATACAGATATGTACATACACACAGCTCTGCTAGACAGGCATACAAATATATACATAGACACAGCTCTGCTAGACAGGCATATAGATATGTACATACACACAGCTCTGCTAGAGAGGCATATAGATATGTACATACACACAGCTCTGCTAGAGAGGCATATAGATATGTACATACACACAGCTCTGCTAGAGAGGCATACAGATATGTACATACACACAGCTCTGCTATAGAGACATATAGATATGTACATACACACAGCTCTGCTAGAGAGGCATACAGATATGTACATACACACAGCTCTGCTAGAGAGGCATACAGATATGTACATACACAGCTCTGCTAGAGAGACATACAGATATGTACATACACAGCTCTGCTAGACAGGCATACAGATATGTACATACACAGCTCTGCTAGACAGGCATACAGATATGTACATACACATAGCTCTGCTAGAGAGACATACATATATATACATACACACAGCTCTGCTAGAGAGGCCTACAGATATGTACATACACAGCGCTGCTAGACAGGCATACAGATATGTACATACACACAGCTCTGCTAGAGAGGCATACAGATATGTACATACACACAGCTCTGCTAGAGAGGCATACAGATATGTACATACACACAGCTCTGCTAGAGAGGCATACAGATATGTACATACACACAGCTCTGCTAGACAGGCATACAGATATGTACATACACACAGCTCTACTAGAGAGGCATACAGATATGTACATACACACAGTTCTGCTAGAGAGGCATACAGATATGTACATACACAGCTCTGCTAGAGAGACATACAGATATGTACATACACACAGCTCTGCTAGAGAGGCATACAGATATGTACATACACAGCTCTGCTAGAGAGGCATACAGATATGTACATACACACAGCTCTGCTAGAGAGACATACAGATATGTACATACACAGCTCTGCTAGACAGGTATACAAATATGTACATACACACAGCTCTGCTAGAGAGGCATACAGATATGTACATACATACAGCTCTGCTAGAGAGGCATACAGATATGTACATACCCACAGCTCTGCTAGAGATGCATACAGATATGTACATACACAGCTCTGCTAGAGAGGCATACAGATATGTACATACACACAGCTCTGCTAGAGAGGCATACAGATATGTACATACACACAGCTCTGCTAGAGAGGCATACAGATATGTACATACACACAGCTCTGCTAGAGAGGCATACAGATATGTACATACACACAGCTCTGCTAGACAAACATACAGATATGTGCATACACAGCTCTGCTAGAGAGGCATACAGATATGTACATACACAGTTCTGCTAGACAAACATACAGATATGTGCATACACAGCTCTGCTAGAGAGGCATACAGATATGTACATACACAGTTCTGCTAGAGAGGCATACAGATATGTACATACACACAGCTCTGCTAGAGAGGCATATAGATATGTACATACACACAGTTCTGCTAGAGAGGCATACAGATATGTACATACACACAGCTCTGCTAGAGAGGCATACAGATATGTACATACACAGTTCTGCTAGAGAGGCATACAGATATGTACATACACACAGCTCTGCTAGAGAGGCATACAGATATGTGCATACACACAGCTCTGCTAGAGAGACATATAGATATGTACTATACACAGCTCTGCTAGAGAGGCATACAGATATGTACATACACACAGCTCTGCTAGAGAGGAATACAGATATGTACATACACACAGCTCTGCTAGAGAGGCATACAGATATGTACATACACACAGCTCTGCTAGAGAGGCATACAGATATGTACATACACACAGCTCTGCTAGAGAGGCATATAGATATGTACATACACACAGCTCTGCTAGACAGGCATACAGATATGTACATACACACAGCTCTGCTAGAGAGGCATACAGATATGTACATACACACAGCTCTGCTAGAGAGGCATACAGATATGTACATACACACAGCTCTGCTAGAGGGCATACAGATATGTACATACACACAGCTCTGCTAGAGAGGCATACAGATATGTACATACACACAGCTCTGCTAGAGAGGCATACAGATATGTACATACACACAGCTCTGCTAGAGAGGCATACAGATATGTACATACACACAGCTCTGCTAGACAGACATACAGATATGTACATACACACAGCTCTGCTAGAGAGGCATACAGATATGTACATACACACAGCTCTGCTAGACAGGCATACAAATATATACATACACACAGCTCTGCTAGACAGGCATATAGATATGTACATACACACAGCTCTGCTAGAGAGGCATATAGATATGTACATACACACAGCTCTGCTAGAGAGGCATATAGATATGTACATATACACAGCTCTGCTAGAGAGGCATACAGATATGTACATACACACAGCTCTGCTATAGAGACATATAGATATGTACATACACACAGCTCTGCTAGAGAGGCATACAGATATGTACATACACACAGCTCTGCTAGAGAGGCATACAGATATGTACATACACAGCTCTGCTAGAGAGACATACAGATATGTACATACACAGCTCTGCTAGACAGGCATACAGATATGTACATACACAGCTCTGCTAGACAGGCATACAGATATGTACATACACACAGCTCTGCTAGAGAGACATACATTTCTCCAACATAGGTGTGTCCGGTCCACGGCGTCATCCTTACTTGTGGGATATTCTCTTCCCCAACAGGAAATGGCAAAGAGCCCAGCAAAGCTGGTCACATGATCCCTCCTAGGCTCCGCCTTCCCCAGTCATTCTCTTTGCCGTTGCACAGGCAACATCTCCACGGAGATGGTTAAGAGTTTTTTGGTGTTTATATGTAGTTTTATTCTTCAATCAAGAGTTTGTTATTTTAAAATAGTGCTGGTATGTACTATTTACTCTGAAACAGAAAATAGATGAAGATTTCTGTTTGTAAGACACTGCTCAGCTAGAAGAGGCCTACAGATATGTAATACACACAGCTATGCTAGACAGGCATATAGAATGTATCATACACCAGCTCTGCTTGAGAGGCATAAGATATGTACATACACACAGTTCTGCTAGTGAGGCTTACAGATATGTACATACACACAGCTTTGCTAGAGAGGCATCATATATGTACATACACAGTCTGCTAGAGAGGCATACTCTATGTACATACACACAGCGTTGCTAGAGAGGCATACAGATATGTACATACACAGCTCTGCTAGACAGGCATACAGATATGTACATACACACAGCTCTGCTAGAGAGGCATACAGATATGTACATACACACAGCTCTGCTAGAGAGGCATACAGATATGTACATACACACAGCTCTGCAAGAGAGGCATACAGATATGTACATACACACAGCTCTGCTAGAGAGGCATACAGATATGTACATACACACAGCTCTGCTAGAGAGGCATACAGATATGTACATACACACAGCTCTGCTAGAGAGGCATACAGATATGTACATACACACAGCTCTGCAAGACGAACATACATATATGTACATACACACAGCTCTGCAAGAGGAACATACATATATGTAGATACACACAGCTCTACAAGAGGAACATACATATATGTAGATACACACAGCTCTGCAAGAGGAACATACATATATGTAGATACACACAGCTCTGCAAGAGGAACATACATATATGTAGATACACACAGCTCTGCAAGAGGAACATACATATATGTACATACACACAGCTCTGCAAGAGGAACATACATATATGTAGATACACACAGCTCTGCAAGAGGAACATACATATATGTAGATACACACAGCTCTGCAAGAGGAACATACATATATGTAGATACACACAGCTCTGTAAGAGGAACATACATATATGTAGATACACACAGCTCTGCAAGAAAGGCATACAGATATGTACATACACACAGCTCTGCTAGACAGGTATACAGATATGTACATACACACAGCTCTGCTAGAGAGGCATACAGATATGTACATACACACAGCTCTGCTAGAGAGGCATACAGATATGTACATACACACAGCTCTGCTAGACAGGCATACAGATATATACATACACACAGCTCTGCTAGACAGGCATATAGATATGTACATACACACAGCTCTGCTAGAGAGGCATACAGATATGTACATACACACAGCTCTGCTAGAGAGGCATATAGATATGTACATACACACAGCTCTGCTAGAGAGGCATACAGATATGTACATACACACAGCTCTGCTAGAGAGGCATACAGATATGTACATACACACAGCTCTGCTAGAGAGGCATACAGATATGTACATACACACAGCTCTGCTAGAGAGGGATACAGATATGTACATACACACAGCTCTGCTAGAGAGGCATACAGATATGTACATACACACAGCTCTGCTAGAGAGGCATACAGATATGTACATACACACAGCTCTGCTAGACAGGCATATAGATATGTACATACACACAGCTCTGCTAGAGAGGCATACAGATATGTACATACACACAGCTCTGCTAGAGAGGCCTACAGATATGTACATACACACAGCTCTGCTAGACAGGCATATAGATATGTACATACACACAGCTCTGCTAGAGAGGCATACAGATATGTACATACACACAGTTCTGCTAGAGAGGCATACAGATATGTACATACACACAGCTTTGCTAGAGAGGCATACATATATGTACATACACAGCTCTGCTAGAGAGGCATACATATATGTACATACACACAGCGTTGCTAGAGAGGCATACAGATATGTACATACACAGCGCTTCTAGACAGGCATACAGATAAGTACATACACACAGCTCTGCTAGAGAGGCATACAGATATGTACATACACACAGCTCTGCTAGAGAGGCATACAGATATGTACATACACACAGCTCTGCTAGAGAGGCATACAGATATGTACATACACACAGCTCTGCTAGACAAACATACAGATATGTGCATACACAGCTCTGCTAGAGAGGCATACAGATATGTACATACACAGTTCTGCTAGAGAGGCATACAGATATGTACATACACACAGCTCTGCTAGAGAGGCATATAGATATGTACATACACACAGTTCTGCTAGAGAGGCATACAGATATGTACATACACACAGCTCTGCTAGAGAGGCATACAGATATGTACATACACAGTTCTGCTAGAGAGGCATACAGATATGTACATACACACAGCTCTGCTAGAGAGGCATACAGATATGTGCATACACACAGCTCTGCTAGAGAGACATATAGATATGTACATACACAGCTCTGCTAGAGAGGCATACAGATATGTACATACACACAGCTCTGCTAGAGAGGCATACAGATATGTACATACACACAGCTCTGCTAGAGAGGCATACAGATATGTACATACACACAGCTCTGCTAGAGAGGCATACAGATATGTACATACACACAGCTCTGCTAGAGAGGCATATAGATATGTACATACACACAGCTCTGCTAGACAGGCATACAGATATGTACATACACACAGCTCTGCTAGAGAGGCATACAGATATGTACATACACACAGCTCTGCTAGAGAGGCATACAGATATGTACATACACACAGCTCTGCTAGACAGGCATACAGATATGTACATACACACAGCTCTGCTAGAGAGGCATACAGATATGTACATACACACAGCTCTGCTAGAGAGGCATACAGATATGTATATACACACAGCTCTGCTAGAGAGGCATACAGATATGTACATACACACAGCTCTGCTAGACAGACATACAGATATGTACATACACACAGTTCTGCTAGAGAGGCATACAGATATGTACATACACACAGCTCTGCTAGACAGGCATACAAATATATACATAGACACAGCTCTGCTAGACAGGCATATAGATATGTACATACACACAGCTCTGCTAGAGAGGCATATAGATATGTACATACACACAGCTCTGCTAGAGAGGCATATAGATATGTACATATACACAGCTCTGCTAGAGAGGCATACAGATATGTACATACACACAGCTCTGCTATAGAGACATATAGATATGTACATACACACAGCTCTGCTAGAGAGGCATACAGATATGTACATACACACAGCTCTGCTAGAGAGGCATACAGATATGTACATACACAGCTCTGCTAGAGAGACATACAGATATGTACATACACAGCTCTGCTAGACAGGCATACAGATATGTACATACACAGCTCTGCTAGACAGGCATACAGATATGTACATACACATAGCTCTGCTAGAGAGACATACATATATATACATACACACAGCTCTGCTAGAGAGGCCTACAGATATGTACATACACAGCGCTGCTAGACAGGCATACAGATATGTACATACACACAGCTCTGCTAGAGAGGCATACAGATATGTACATACACACAGCTCTGCTAGAGAGGCATACAGATATGTACATACACACAGCTCTGCTAGAGAGGCATACAGATATGTACATACACACAGCTCTGCTAGACAGGCATACAGATATGTACATACACACAGCTCTGCTAGAGAGGCATACAGATATGTACATACACACAGTTCTGCTAGAGAGGCATACAGATATGTACATACACAGCTCTGCTAGAGAGACATACAGATATGTACATACACACAGCTCTGCTAGAGAGGCATACAGATATGTACATACACAGCTCTGCTAGAGAGGCATACAGATATGTACATACACACAGCTCTGCTAGAGAGACATACAGATATGTACATACACAGCTCTGCTAGACAGGTATACAAATATGTACATACACACAGCTCTGCTAGAGAGGCATACAGATATGTACATACATACAGCTCTGCTAGAGAGGCATACAGATATGTACATACCCACAGCTCTGCTAGAGATGCATACAGATATGTACATACACAGCTCTGCTAGAGAGGCATACAGATATGTACATACACACAGCTCTGCTAGAGAGGCATACAGATATGTACATACACACAGCTCTGCTAGAGAGGCATACAGATATGTACATACACACAGCTCTGCTAGAGAGGCATACAGATATGTACATACACACAGCTCTGCTAGACAAACATACAGATATGTGCATACACAGCTCTGCTAGAGAGGCATACAGATATGTACATACACAGTTCTGCTAGACAAACATACAGATATGTGCATACACAGCTCTGCTAGAGAGGCATACAGATATGTACATACACAGTTCTGCTAGAGAGGCATACAGATATGTACATACACACAGCTCTGCTAGAGAGGCATATAGATATGTACATACACACAGTTCTGCTAGAGAGGCATACAGATATGTACATACACACAGCTCTGCTAGAGAGGCATACAGATATGTACATACACAGTTCTGCTAGAGAGGCATACAGATATGTACATACACACAGCTCTGCTAGAGAGGCATACAGATATGTGCATACACACAGCTCTGCTAGAGAGACATATAGATATGTACATACACAGCTCTGCTAGAGAGGCATACAGATATGTACATACACACAGCTCTGCTAGAGAGGCATACAGATATGTACATACACACAGCTCTGCTAGAGAGGCATACAGATATGTACATACACACAGTTCTGCTAGAGAGGCATACAGATATGTACATACACACAGCTCTGCTAGAGAGGCATATAGATATGTACATACACACAGCTCTGCTAGACAGGCATACAGATATGTACATACACACAGCTCTGCTAGAGAGGCATACAGATATGTACATACACACAGCTCTGCTAGAGAGGCATACAGATATGTACATACACACAGCTCTGCTAGACAGGCATACAGATATGTACATACACACAGCTCTGCTAGAGAGGCATACAGATATGTACATACACACAGCTCTGCTAGAGAGGCATACAGATATGTACATACACACAGCTCTGCTAGAGAGGCATACAGATATGTACATACACACAGCTCTGCTAGACAGACATACAGATATGTACATACACACAGTTCTGCTAGAGAGGCATACAGATATGTACATACACACAGCTCTGCTAGACAGGCATACAAATATATACATACACACAGCTCTGCTAGACAGGCATATAGATATGTACATACACACAGCTCTGCTAGAGAGGCATATAGATATGTACATACACACAGCTCTGCTAGAGAGGCATATAGATATGTACATATACACAGCTCTGCTAGAGAGGCATACAGATATGTACATACACACAGCTCTGCTATAGAGACATATAGATATGTACATACACACAGCTCTGCTAGAGAGGCATACAGATATGTACATACACACAGCTCTGCTAGAGAGGCATACAGATATGTACATACACAGCTCTGCTAGAGAGACATACAGATATGTACATACACAGCTCTGCTAGACAGGCATACAGATATGTACATACACAGCTCTGCTAGACAGGCATACAGATATGTACATACACACAGCTCTGCTAGAGAGACATACATTTCTCCAACATAGGTGTGTCCGGTCCACGGCGTCATCCTTACTTGTGGGATATTCTCTTCCCCAACAGGAAATGGCAAAGAGCCCAGCAAAGCTGGTCACATGATCCCTCCTAGGCTCCGCCTTCCCCAGTCATTCTCTTTGCCGTTGCACAGGCAACATCTCCACGGAGATGGTTAAGAGTTTTTTGGTGTTTATATGTAGTTTTATTCTTCAATCAAGAGTTTGTTATTTTAAAATAGTGCTGGTATGTACTATTTACTCTGAAACAGAAAATAGATGAAGATTTCTGTTTGTAAGAGGAAGATGATTTTAGCAACCGTTACTAAAATCGATGGCTGTTTCCACACAGGACTGTTGAGATGAAGTAACTTCAGTTGGGGGAAACAGTGTGCAGACTTTGCTGCTTGAAGTATGACACATTTCTAACAAGACTTGGTAATGCTGGAAGCTGTCATTTTCCCTATGGGATCCGGTAAGCCATTTTCTTAATAAGAATAAAGGGCTTCACAAGGGCTTTAAAGACTGGTAGACATTTTTCTGGGCTAAAACGATTACTTTATAAGCATTTTTAATAGATTATAGCTTTGAGGAGTTATTTTATTCTTGGGAATTATGTTAAAGAAACGGCAGGCACTGTATTGGACACCTTTTTCACTGGGGGCCTTCTCTAATCATAGGCAGAGCCTCATTTTCGCGCCACTAATGCGCAGTTGTTTTTGGGAAGCAAGGCATGCAGATGCATGTGTGAGGAGCTCAGATACACAGAAAAAGCTTACTGAAGGCGTCATTTGGTATCGTATTCCCCTCTGGGCTTGGTTGGGTCTCAGCAAAGCAGATACCAGGGACTGTATAGGGGTTAAATGTAAAAACGGCTCCGGTTCCGTTATTTTAAGAGTTAAAGCTTTCAAATTTGGTGTGCAATACTTTTAAGGCTTTAAGACACTGTGGTGAAATTTTGGTGAATTTTGAACAATTCCTTCATACTTTTTCGCATATTTTAAGGCTTCAAATTTCTCAGGGTTCCATCGTTCAAAATGGAAACCATTCGAACAATTCTTCCTACCATCCAGGAAGGTCAATTCATGACCACGGTGGATTTAAAGGATGCGTATCTACATATTCCTATCCACAAGGAACATCATCGGTTCCTAAGGTTCGCCTTTCTGGACAAACATTACCAGTTCGTGGCACTTCCATTCGGATTAGCCACTGCTCCAAGAATTTTCACAAAGGTACTAGGGTCCCTTCTAGCGGTGCTAAGACCAAGGGGCATTGCAGTAGTACCTTACTTGGACGACATACTGATTCAAGCGTCGTCTCTGCTACAAGCAAAGGCTCATACGGACATTGTCCTAGCCTTTCTCAGATCTCACGGGTGGAAAGTGAACGTAGAAAAAAGTTCTCTATCCCCGTCAACAAGAGTTCCCTTCTTGGGAACAATAATAGACTCCTTAGAAATGAAGATTTTTCTGACAGAAGCCAGAAAATCAAAACTTCTAAGCTCGTGTCAAGTACTTCATTCTGTTCTTCTTCCTTCCATAGCGCAGTGCATGGAAGTAATAGGTTTGATGGTTGCGGCAATGGACATAGTTCCTTTTGCACGAATTCATCTAAGACCATTACAACTGTGCATGCTCAGTCAGTGGAATGGGGATTATACAGACTTGTCTCCGACGATACAAGTAGATCAGAGGACCAGAGATTCACTCCGTTGGTGGCTGACCCTGGATAACCTGTCACAAGGGATGAGCTTCCGCAGACCAGAGTGGGTCATTGTCACGACCGACGCCAGTCTGGTGGGCTGGGGCGCGGTCTGGGAACCCCTGAAAGCTCAGGGTCTTTGGTCTCGGGAAGAATCTCTTCTCCCGATAAACATTCTGGAACTGAGAGCGATATTCAATGCTCTCAAGGCTTGGCCTCAGCTAGCAAAGGCCAAATTCATAAGGTTTCAATCAGACAACATGACGACTGTTGCATATATCAACCATCAGGGGGGAACAAGGAGTTCCCTTGCGATGGAAGAAGTGACCAAAATAATTCAATGGGCGGAGAATCACTCCTGCCACTTGTCTGCAATCCACATCCCAGGAGTGGAAAATTGGGAAGCGGATTTTCTGAGTCGTCAGACTTTTCATCCGGGGGAGTGGGAACTCCATCCGGAAATCTTTGCCCATATAACTCAATTATGGGGCATTCCAGACATGGATCTGATGGCGTCTCGTCAGAACTTCAAGGTTCCTTGCTACGGGTCCAGATCCAGGGATCCCAAGGCGACTCTAGTGGATGCACTAGTAGCGCCTTGGACCTTCAACCTAGCTTATGCGTTCCCACCATTTCCTCTCATTCCCAGGCTTGTAGCCAGGATCAAACAGGAGAGGGTATCGGTGATCTTGATAGCTCCTGCGTGGCCACGCAGGACTTGGTATGCAGACCTGGTGAATATGTCATCGGCTCCACCATGGAGGCTACCTTTGAGACAGGACCTTCTTGTTCAAGGTCCGTTCGAACATCCGAATCTGGCCTCACTCCAACTGACTGCTTGGAGATTGAACGCTTGATTTTATCAAAGCGTGGGTTCTCAGATTCTGTCATTGATAAAGCCTGTAACTAGAAAAATCTACCATAAGATATGGAAAAAATATATCTGTTGGTGCGAATCTAAAGGATTCCCATGGAACAAGATCAAAATTCCTAAGATTCTATCCTTTCTACAAGAGGGTTTGGAGAAAGGATTATCTGCAAGTTCTTTGAAGGGACAGATTTCTGCTTTATCTGTTTTACTTCACAAAAAGCTGGCGGCTGTGCCAGATGTTCAAGCTTTTGTTCAGGCTCTGGTTAGAATCAAGCCTGTTTACAAACCTTTGACTCCTCCTTGGAGTCTCAATTTAGTTCTTTCAGTTCTTCAGGGGGTTCCGTTTGAACCCTTACATTCCGTAGATATCAAGTTATTATCTTGGAAAGTTTTGTTTTTGGTTGCAATTTCTTCTGCAAGAAGAGTTTCAGAGTTATCTGCTCTGCAGTGTTCTCTTCCTTATCTGGTGTTCCATGCAGATAAGGTGGTTTTGCGTACTAAACCTGGTTTTCTTCCGAAAGTTGTTTCTAACAAAAATATTAACCAGGAGATAGTTGTGCCTTCTTTGTGTCCGAATCCAGTTTCAAAGAAGGAACGTTTGTTGCACAATTTGGATGTAGTTCATGCTCTAAAATTCTATTTAGAGGCTACAAAGGATTTCAGACAAACATCTTCTTTGTTTGTTGTTTATTCTGGTAAAAGGAGAGGTCAAAAAGCAACTGCTACCTCTCTCTCTTTTTGGCTTAAAAGCATCATCCGATTGGCTTATGAGACTGCCGGACGGCAGCCTCCTGAAAGAATCACAGCTCACTCCACTAGGGCTGTGGCTTCCACATGGGCCTTCAAGAACGAGGCTTCTGTTGATCAGATATGTAAGGCTGCGACTTGGTCTTCACTGCACACTTTTACCAAATTTTACAAATTTGATACTTTTGCTTCTTCGGAGGCTATTTTTGGGAGAAAGGTTTTGCAAGCCGTGGTGCCTTCCATCTAGGTGACCTGATTTGCTCCCTCCCATCATCCGTGTCCTAAAGCTTTGGTATTGGTTCCCACAAGTAAGGATGACGCCGTGGACCGGACACACCTATGTTGGAGAAAACAGAATTTATGCTTACCTGATAAATTACTTTCTCCAACGGTGTGTCCGGTCCACGGCCCGCCCTGGTTTTTTAATCAGGTCTGATGAATTATTTTCTCTAACTACAGTCACCACGGTATCATATGATTTCTCCTATGCATATTCCTCTTTTACGTCGGTCGAATGACTGGGGAAGGCGGAGCCTAGGAGGGATCATGTGACCAGCTTTGCTGGGCTCTTTGCCATTTCCTGTTGGGGAAGAGAATATCCCACAAGTAAGGATGACGCCGTGGACCGGACACACCGTTGGAGAAAGTAATTTATCAGGTAAGCATAAATTCTGTTATATATACATACACACAGCTCTGCTAGAGAGGCCTACAGATATGTACATACACAGCGCTGCTAGACAGGCATACAGATATGTACATACACACAGCTCTGCTAGAGAGGCATACAGATATGTACATACACACAGCTCTGCTAGAGAGGCATACAGATATGTACATACACACAGCTCTGCTAGAGAGGCATACAGATATGTACATACACACAGCTCTGCTAGACAGGCATACAGATATGTACATACACACAGCTCTACTAGAGAGGCATACAGATATGTACATACACACAGTTCTGCTAGAGAGGCATACAGATATGTACATACACAGCTCTGCTAGAGAGACATACAGATATGTACATACACACAGCTCTGCTAGAGAGGCATACAGATATGTACATACACAGCTCTGCTAGAGAGGCATACAGATATGTACATACACACAGCTCTGCTAGAGAGACATACAGATATGTACATACACAGCTCTGCTAGACAGGTATACAAATATGTACATACACACAGCTCTGCTAGAGAGGCATACAGATATGTACATACATACAGCTCTGCTAGAGAGGCATACAGATATGTACATACCCACAGCTCTGCTAGAGATGCATACAGATATGTACATACACAGCTCTGCTAGAGAGGCATACAGATATGTACATACACACAGCTCTGCTAGAGAGGCATAAAAATATGTACATACACACAGCTCTGCTAGAGAGGCATACAGATATGTACATACACACAGTTCTGCAAGAAAGGCATACAGATATGTACATACACACAGTTCTGCTAGAGAGGCATACAGATATGTACATACACACAGCTTCACTAGAGAGGCATACAGATATGTACATACACACAGCTCTGCTAGAGAGGCATACAGATATGAACATACACACAGCTCTGCTAGAGAGGCATACAGATATGTACATACACAGCTCTGCTAGACAGGCATACAGATATGTACATACACACAGCTCTGCTAGAGAGACATACAGATATGTACATACACACAGCTCTGCTAGACAGGCATACAGATATGTACATACACACAGCTCTGCTAGAGAGGCATACAGATATGTACATACACACAGCTCTGCTAGAGAGACATACAGATATGTACATACACACAGCTCTACTAGAGAGGCATACAGATATGTACATACACAGGTCTGCTAGAGAGGCATACAGATATGTACATACACAGCTCTGCTAGACAGGCATACAGATATGTACATACACAGCTCTGCTAGACAGGCATACAGATATATACATACACACAGCTCTGCTAGACAGGCATACAGATATGTACATACACACAGCTCTGCTAGAGAGGCATACAGATATGTACATACACACAGCTCTGCTAGAGAGGCATACAGATATGTACATACACACAGCTCTGCTAGAGAGGCATACAGATATGTACATACACAGCTCTGCTAGAGAGGCATACAGATATGTACATACACACAGCTCTGCTAGAGAGGCATACAGATATGTACATACACACAGCTCTGCTAGAGAGGCATACAGATATGTACATACACACAGCTCTGCTAGAGAGGCATACAGATATGTACATACACACAGCTCTGCTAGAGAGGCATATAGATATGTACATACACACAGCTCTGCTAGAGAGGCATATAGATATGTACATATACACAGCTCTGCTAGAGAGGCATACAGATATGTACATACACACAGCTCTGCTATAGAGACATATAGATATGTACATACACACAGCTCTGCTAGAGAGGCATACAGATATGTACATACACACAGCTCTGCTAGAGAGGCATACAGATATGTACATACACAGCTCTGCTAGAGAGACATACAGATATGTACATACACAGCTCTGCTAGACAGGCATACAGATATGTACATACACAGCTCTGCTAGACAGGCATACAGATATGTACATACACACAGCTCTGCTAGAGAGACATACATATATATACATACACACAGCTCTGCTAGAGAGGCCTACAGATATGTACATACACAGCGCTGCTAGACAGGCATACAGATATGTACATACACACAGCTCTGCTAGAGAGGCATACAGATATGTACATACACACAGCTCTGCTAGAGAGGCATACAGATATGTACATACACACAGCTCTGCTAGAGAGGCATACAGATATGTACATACACACAGCTCTGCTAGACAGGCATACAGATATGTACATACACACAGCTCTACTAGAGAGGCATACAGATATGTACATACACACAGTTCTGCTAGAGAGGCATACAGATATGTACATACACAGCTCTGCTAGAGAGACATACAGATATGTACATACACACAGCTCTGCTAGAGAGGCATAAAAATATGTACATACACACAGCTCTGCTAGAGAGGCATACAGATATGTACATACACACAGTTCTGCAAGAAAGGCATACAGATATGTACATACACACAGTTCTGCTAGAGAGGCATACAGATATGTACATACACACAGCTCTGCTAGAGAGGCATACAGATATGTACATACACACAGCTCTACTAGAGAGGCATACAGATATGAACATACACACAGCTCTGCTAGAGAGGCATACAGATATGTACATACACAGCTCTGCTAGACAGGCATACAGATATGTACATACACACAGCTCTGCTAGAGAGACATACAGATATGTACATACACACAGCTCTGCTAGACAGGCATACAGATATGTACATACACACAGCTCTGCTAGAGAGGCATACAGATATGTACATACACACAGCTCTGCTAGAGAGACATTCAGATATGTACATACACACAGCTCTACTAGAGAGGCATACAGATATGTACATACACAGGTCTGCTAGAGAGGCATACAGATATGTACATACACAGCTCTGCTAGACAGGCATACAGATATGTACATACACAGCTCTGCTAGACAGGCATACAGATATATACATACACACAGCTCTGCTAGACAGGCATACAGATATGTACATACACACAGCTCTGCTAGAGAGGCATACAGATATGTACATACACACAGCTCTGCTAGAGAGGCATACAGATATGTACATACACACAGCCCTGCTAGAGAGGCATACAGATATGTACATACACAGCTCTGCTAGAGAGGCATACAGATATGTACATACACACAGCTCTGCTAGAGAGGCATACAGATATGTACATACACACAGCTCTGCTAGAGAGGCATACAGATATGTACATACACACAGCTCTGCTAGAGAGGCATACAGATATGTACATACACACAGCTCTGCTAGAGAGGCATACAGATATGTACATACACACAGCTCTGCTAGAGACGCATACAGATATGTACATACACAGCTCTGCTAGATATGTACATACACAGCTCTGCTAGAGAGACATACAGATATGTACATACACACAGCTCTACTAGAGAGGCATACAGATATGTACATACACAGCTCTGCTAGACAGGCATATAGATATGTACATACACACAGCTCTGCTAGAGAGGCATACATATATGTACATACACACAGCTCTGCTAGAGAGGCATACATATATGTACATACACACAGCTCTGCTAGAGAGGCATACATATATGTACATACACACAGCTCTGCTAGAGAGGCATACAGATATGTACATACACAGCTCTGCTAGACAGGCATACAGATATGTACATACACACAGCTCTGCTAGAGAGGCATACAGATATGTACATACACACAGCTCTGCTAGAGAGGCATACAGATATGTACATACACACAGCTCTGCTAGAGAGGCATACAGATATGTAAATACACACAGCTCTGCAAGAAAGGCATACAGATATGTACATACACACAGCTCTGCTAGAGAGGCATACATATATGTACATACACACAGCTCTGCAAGACGAACATACATATATGTACATACACACAGCTCTGCAAGAGGAACATACATATATGTAGATACACACAGCTCTGCAAGAGGAACATACATATATGTAGATACACACAGCTCTGCAAGAGGAACATACATATATGTACATACACACAGCTCTGCAAGAGGAACATACATATATGTAGATACACACAGCTCTGCAAGAGGAACATACATATATGTAGATACACACAGCTCTGCAAGAGGAACATACATATATGTACATACACACAGCTCTGCAAGAGGAACATACATATATGTAGATACACACAGCTCTGTAAGAGGAACATACATATATGTAGATACACACAGCTCTGCAAGAGGAACATACAAATATGTAGATACACACAGCTCTGCAAGAAAGGCATACAGATATGTACATACACACAGCTCTGCTAGACAGGCATACAGATATGTACATACACACAGCTCTGCTAGAGAGGCATATAGATATGTACATACACACAGCTCTGCTAGAGAGGCATACAGATATGTACATACACACAGCTCTGCTAGAGAGGCCTACAGATATGTACATACACACAGCTCTGCTAGAGAGGCATACAGATATGTACATACACACAGCTCTGCTAGAGAGGCATACAGATATGTGCATACACACAGCTCTGCTAGACAGGCATATAGATATGTACATACACACAGCTCTGCTAGAGAGGCATACAGATATGTACATACACACAGCTCTGCTAGAGAGGCCTACAGATATGTACATACACACAGCTCTGCTAGACAGGCATATAGATATGTACATACACACAGCTCTGCTAGAGAGGCATATAGATATGTACATACACACAGTTCTGCTAGAGAGGCATACAGATATGTACATACACACAGCTTTGCTAGAGAGGCATACATATATGTACATACACAGCTCTGCTAGAGAGGCATACATATATGTACATACACACAGCGTTGCTAGAGAGGCATACAGATATGTACATACACAGCGCTGCTAGACAGGCATACAGATAAGTACATACACACAGATCTGCTAGAGAGGCATACATATATGTACATACACACAGCTCTGCTAGAGAGGCATACGGATATGTACATACACACAGCTCTGCTAGAGAGGCATACAGATATGTACATACACACAGCTCTGCTAGACAAACATACAGATATGTACATACACAGCTCTGCTAGAGAGGCATACAGATATGTAGATACACACAGCTCTGCAAGAGGAACATACATATATGTAGATACACACAGCTCTGCAAGAGGAACATACATATATGTAGATACACACAGCTCTGCAAGAGGAACATACATATATGTAGATACACACAGCTCTGCAAGAGGAACATACATATATGTACATACACACAGCTCTGCAAGAGGAACATACATATATGTAGATACACACAGCTCTGCAAGAGGAACATACATATATGTAGATACACACAGCTCTGCAAGAGGAATATACATATATGTAGATACACACAGCTCTGCAAGAGGAACATACATATATGTAGATACACACAGCTCTGCAAGAGGATCATACATATATGTACATACACACAGCTCTGCAAGAGGAACATACATATATGTAGATACACACAGCTCTGCAAGAAAGGCATACAGATATGTACATACACACAGCTCTGCTAGACAGGTATACAGATATGTACATACACACAGCTCTGCTAGACAGGCATACAGATATGTACATACACACAGCTCTGCTAGAGAGGCATACAGATATGTACATACACACAGCTCTGCTAGAGAGGCATACATATATGTACATACACACAGCTCTGCTAGACAGGCATATAGATATGTACATACACACAGCTCTGCTAGAGAGGCATACAGATATGTACATACACACAGCTCTGCTAGAGAGGCCTACAGATATGTACATACACACAGCTCTGCTAGAGAGGCATACATATGTGTACATACACACAGCTCTGCTAGAGAGGCCTACAGATATGTACATACACACAGCTCTGCTAGACAGGCATATAGATATGTACATACACACAGTTCTGCTAGAGAGGCATATAGATATGTACATACACACAGCTCTGCTAGAGAGGCATACAGATATGTACATACACACAGTTCTGCTAGAGAGGCATACAGATATGTACATACACACAGCTTTGCTAGAGAGGCATACATATATGTACATACACAGCTCTGCTAGAGAGGCATACAGATATGTACATACACACAGCGTTGCTAGAGAGGCATACAGATATGTACATACACAGCGCTGCTAGACAGGCATACAGATAATTACATACACACAGCTCTGCTAGAGAGGCATACATATATGTACATACACACAGCTCTGCTAGAGAGGCATACAGATATGTACATACACAGTTCTGCTAGAGAGGCATACAGATATGTACATACACACAGCTCTGCTAGAGAGGCATATAGATATGTACATACACACAGCTCTGCTAGAGAGGCATTCAGATATGTACATACACACAGCTCTGCTAGAGAGGCATATAGATATGTACATATACACAGCTCTGCTAGAGAGACATACAGATATGTGCATACACACAGCTCTGCTAGAGAGGCATATAGATATGTACATACACACAGCTCTGCTAGAGAGGCATATAGATATGTACATATACACAGCTCTGCTAGAGAGGCATACAGATATGTACATACACACAGCTCTGCTAGAGAGGCATATAGATATGTATATACACACAGCTCTGCTAGAGAGGCATACAGATATGTACATACACACAGCTCTGCTAGAGAGGCATACAGATATGTACATACACACAGATCTACTAGAGAGGCATACAGATATGTACATACACAGCTCTGCTAGAGAGACATACAGATATGTACATACACAGCTCTGCTAGAGAGGCATACAGATATGTACATACACAGCTCTGCTAGACAGGCATACAGATATGTACATACACACAGCTCTGCTAGAGAGGCCTACAGATATGTACATACACAGCGCTGCTAGACAGGCATACAGATATGTACATACACACAGCTCTGCTAGAGAGGCATACAGATATGTACATACACACAGCTCTGCTAGAGAGGCATACAGATATGTACATACACACAGCTCTGCTAGAGAGGCATACAGATATGTACATACACACAGCTCTGCTAGAGAGGCATACATATATGTACATACACACAGCTATGCTAGAGAGGCATACAGATATGTACATACACAGCGCTGCTAGACAGGCATACAGATATGTACATACACACAGCTCTGCTAGACAGGCATATAGATATGTACATACACACAGCTCTGCCAGAGAGGCATACAGATATGTACATACACACAGCTCTGCTAGACAGGCATACAGATATGTACATACACACAGCTCTGCTAGAGAGGCATACAGATATGTTCATACACAGTTCTGCTAGAGAGGCATACAGATATGTACATACACAGCTCTGCTAGAGAGGCATACAGATATGTACATACACACAGCTCTGCTAGACAGGCATACAGATATGTACATACACACAGCTCTGCTAGAGAGGCATACAGATATGTACATACACACAGCTCTGCTAGAGAGGCATACAGATATGTACATACACACAGCTCTGCTAGAGAGGCATACAGATATGTACATACACACAGCTCTGCTAGATATGTACATACACAGCTCTGCTAGAGAGGCATACAGATATGTACATACACACAGCTCTGCTAGAGAGGCATATAGATATGTACATACACACAGCTCTGCTAGAGAGGCATATAGATATGTACATACACACAGCTCTGCTAGAGAGGCATATAGATATGTACATACACACAGCTCTGCTAGAGAGGCATACAGATATGTACATACACACAGCTCTGCTAGAGAGGCATACAGATATGTACATACACACAGCTCTGCTAGAGAGGCATATAGATATGTACATACACACAGCTCTGCTAGAGAGGCATATAGATATGTACATACACACAGCTCTGCTAGAGAGGCATACAGATATGTACATACACACAGCTCTGCTAGAGAGGCATACAGATATGTACATACACACAGCTCTGCTAGACAGGCATACAGATATGTACATACACACAGCTCTGCTAGACAGACATACAGATATGTACATACACACAGTTCTGCTAGAGAGGCATACAGATATGTACATACACACAGCTCTGCTAGACAGGCATACAAATATATACATACACACAGCTCTGCTAGACAGGCATATAGATATGTACATACACACAGCTCTGCTAGAGAGGCATATAGATATGTACATACACACAGCTCTGCTAGAGAGGCATATAGATATGTACATATACACAGCTCTGCTAGAGAGGCATACAGATATGTACATACACACAGCTCTGCTATAGAGACATATAGATATGTACATACACACAGCTCTGCTAGAGAGGCATACAGATATGTACATACACACAGCTCTGCTAGAGAGGCATACAGATATGTACATACACAGCTCTGCTAGAGAGACATACAGATATGTACATACACAGCTCTGCTAGACAGGCATACAGATATGTACATACACAGCTCTGCTAGACAGGCATACAGATATGTACATACACACAGCTCTGCTAGAGAGACATACATATATATACATACACACAGCTCTGCTAGAGAGGCCTACAGATATGTACATACACAGCGCTGCTAGACAGGCATACAGATATGTACATACACACAGCTCTGCTAGAGAGGCATACAGATATGTACATACACACAGCTCTGCTAGAGAGGCATACAGATATGTACATACACACAGCTCTGCTAGAGAGGCATACAGATATGTACATACACACAGCTCTGCTAGACAGGCATACAGATATGTACATACACACAGCTCTACTAGAGAGGCATACAGATATGTACATACACACAGTTCTGCTAGAGAGGCATACAGATATGTACATACACAGCTCTGCTAGAGAGACATACAGATATGTACATACACACAGCTCTGCTAGAGAGGCATACAGATATGTACATACACAGCTCTGCTAGAGAGGCATACAGATATGTACATACACACAGCTCTGCTAGAGAGACATACAGATATGTACATACACAGCTCTGCTAGACAGGTATACAAATATGTACATACACACAGCTCTGCTAGAGAGGCATACAGATATGTACATACATACAGCTCTGCTAGAGAGGCATACAGATATGTACATACCCACAGCTCTGCTAGAGATGCATACAGATATGTACATACACAGCTCTGCTAGAGAGGCATACAGATATGTACATACACACAGCTCTGCTAGAGAGGCATAAAAATATGTACATACACACAGCTCTGCTAGAGAGGCATACAGATATGTACATACACACAGTTCTGCAAGAAAGGCATACAGATATGTACATACACACAGTTCTGCTAGAGAGGCATACAGATATGTACATACACACAGCTTCACTAGAGAGGCATACAGATATGTACATACACACAGCTCTGCTAGAGAGGCATACAGATATGAACATACACACAGCTCTGCTAGAGAGGCATACAGATATGTACATACACAGCTCCGCTAGACAGGCATACAGATATGTACATACACACAGCTCTGCTAGAGAGACATACAGATATGTACATACACACAGCTCTGCTAGACAGGCATACAGATATGTACATACACACAGCTCTGCTAGAGAGGCATACAGATATGTACATACACACAGCTCTGCTAGAGAGACATACAGATATGTACATACACACAGCTCTACTAGAGAGGCATACAGATATGTACATACACAGGTCTGCTAGAGAGGCATACAGATATGTACATACACAGCTCTGCTAGACAGGCATACAGATATGTACATACACAGCTCTGCTAGACAGGCATACAGATATATACATACACACAGCTCTGCTAGACAGGCATACAGATATGTACATACACACAGCTCTGCTAGAGAGGCATACAGATATGTACATACACACAGCTCTGCTAGAGAGGCATACAGATATGTACATACACACAGCTCTGCTAGAGAGGCATACAGATATGTACATACACAGCTCTGCTAGAGAGGCATACAGATATGTACATACACACAGCTCTGCTAGAGAGGCATACAGATATGTACATACACACAGCTCTGCTAGAGAGGCATACAGATATGTACATACACACAGCTCTGCTAGAGAGGCATACAGATATGTACATACACACAGCTCTGCTAGAGAGGCATATAGATATGTACATACACACAGCTCTGCTAGAGAGGCATATAGATATGTACATATACACAGCTCTGCTAGAGAGGCATACAGATATGTACATACACACAGCTCTGCTATAGAGACATATAGATATGTACATACACACAGCTCTGCTAGAGAGGCATACAGATATGTACATACACACAGCTCTGCTAGAGAGGCATACAGATATGTACATACACAGCTCTGCTAGAGAGACATACAGATATGTACATACACAGCTCTGCTAGACAGGCATACAGATATGTACATACACAGCTCTGCTAGACAGGCATACAGATATGTACATACACACAGCTCTGCTAGAGAGACATACATATATATACATACACACAGCTCTGCTAGAGAGGCCTACAGATATGTACATACACAGCGCTGCTAGACAGGCATACAGATATGTACATACACACAGCTCTGCTAGAGAGGCATACAGATATGTACATACACACAGCTCTGCTAGAGAGGCATACAGATATGTACATACACACAGCTCTGCTAGAGAGGCATACAGATATGTACATACACACAGCTCTGCTAGACAGGCATACAGATATGTACATACACACAGCTCTACTAGAGAGGCATACAGATATGTACATACACACAGTTCTGCTAGAGAGGCATACAGATATGTACATACACAGCTCTGCTAGAGAGACATACAGATATGTACATACACACAGCTCTGCTAGAGAGGCATAAAAATATGTACATACACACAGCTCTGCTAGAGAGGCATACAGATATGTACATACACACAGTTCTGCAAGAAAGGCATACAGATATGTACATACACACAGTTCTGCTAGAGAGGCATACAGATATGTACATACACACAGCTCTGCTAGAGAGGCATACAGATATGTACATACACACAGCTCTGCTAGAGAGGCATACAGATATGAACATACACACAGCTCTGCTAGAGAGGCATACAGATATGTACATACACAGCTCTGCTAGACAGGCATACAGATATGTACATACACACAGCTCTGCTAGAGAGACATACAGATATGTACATACACACAGCTCTGCTAGACAGGCATACAGATATGTACATACACACAGCTCTGCTAGAGAGGCATACAGATATGTACATACACACAGCTCTGCTAGAGAGACATTCAGATATGTACATACACACAGCTCTACTAGAGAGGCATACAGATATGTACATACACAGGTCTGCTAGAGAGGCATACAGATATGTACATACACAGCTCTGCTAGACAGGCATACAGATATGTACATACACAGCTCTGCTAGACAGGCATACAGATATATACATACACACAGCTCTGCTAGACAGGCATACAGATATGTACATACACACAGCTCTGCTAGAGAGGCATACAGATATGTACATACACACAGCTCTGCTAGAGAGGCATACAGATATGTACATACACACAGCTCTGCTAGAGAGGCATACAGATATGTACATACACAGCTCTGCTAGAGAGGCATACAGATATGTACATACACACAGCTCTGCTAGAGAGGCATACAGATATGTACATACACACAGCTCTGCTAGAGAGGCATACAGATATGTACATACACACAGCTCTGCTAGAGAGGCATACAGATATGTACATACACACAGCTCTGCTAGAGAGGCATACAGATATGTACATACACACAGCTCTGCTAGAGACGCATACAGATATGTACATACACAGCTCTGCTAGATATGTACATACACAGCTCTGCTAGAGAGACATACAGATATGTACATACACACAGCTCTACTAGAGAGGCATACAGATATGTACATACACAGCTCTGCTAGACAGGCATATAGATATGTACATACACACAGCTCTGCTAGAGAGGCATACATATATGTACATACACACAGCTCTGCTAGAGAGGCATACATATATGTACATACACACAGCTCTGCTAGAGAGGCATACATATATGTACATACACACAGCTCTGCTAGAGAGGCATACAGATATGTACATACACAGCTCTGCTAGACAGGCATACAGATATGTACATACACACAGCTCTGCTAGAGAGGCATACAGATATGTACATACACACAGCTCTGCTAGAGAGGCATGCAGATATGTACATACACACAGCTCTGCTAGAGAGGCATACAGATATGTAAATACACACAGCTCTGCAAGAAAGGCATACAGATATGTACATACACACAGCTCTGCTAGAGAGGCATACATATATGTACATACACACAGCTCTGCAAGACGAACATACATATATGTACATACACACAGCTCTGCAAGAGGAACATACATATATGTAGATACACACAGCTCTGCAAGAGGAACATACATATATGTAGATACACACAGCTCTGCAAGAGGAACATACATATATGTACATACACACAGCTCTGCAAGAGGAACATACATATATGTAGATACACACAGCTCTGCAAGAGGAACATACATATATGTAGATACACACAGCTCTGCAAGAGGAACATACATATATGTACATACACACAGCTCTGCAAGAGGAACATACATATATGTAGATACACACAGCTCTGTAAGAGGAACATACATATATGTAGATACACACAGCTCTGCAAGAGGAACATACAAATATGTAGATACACACAGCTCTGCAAGAAAGGCATACAGATATGTACATACACACAGCTCTGCTAGACAGGCATACAGATATGTACATACACACAGCTCTGCTAGAGAGGCATATAGATATGTACATACACACAGCTCTGCTAGAGAGGCATACAGATATGTACATACACACAGCTCTGCTAGAGAGGCCTACAGATATGTACATACACACAGCTCTGCTAGAGAGGCATACAGATATGTACATACACACAGCTCTGCTAGAGAGGCATACAGATATGTACATACACACAGCTCTGCTAGACAGGCATATAGATATGTACATACACACAGCTCTGCTAGAGAGGCATACAGATATGTACATACACACAGCTCTGCTAGAGAGGCCTACAGATATGTACATACACACAGCTCTGCTAGACAGGCATATAGATATGTACATACACACAGCTCTGCTAGAGAGGCATATAGATATGTACATACACACAGTTCTGCTAGAGAGGCATACAGATATGTACATACACACAGCTTTGCTAGAGAGGCATACATATATGTACATACACAGCTCTGCTAGAGAGGCATACATATATGTACATACACACAGCGTTGCTAGAGAGGCATACAGATATGTACATACACAGCGCTGCTAGACAGGCATACAGATAAGTACATACACACAGATCTGCTAGAGAGGCATACATATATGTACATACACACAGCTCTGCTAGAGAGGCATACAGATATGTACATACACACAGCTCTGCTAGAGAGGCATACAGATATGTACATACACACAGCTCTGCTAGACAAACATACAGATATGTACATACACAGCTCTGCTAGAGAGGCATACAGATATGTAGATACACACAGCTCTGCAAGAGGAACATACATATATGTAGATACACACAGCTCTGCAAGAGGAACATACATATATGTACATACACACAGCTCTGCAAGAGGAACATACATATATGTAGATACACACAGCTCTGCAAGAGGAACATACATATATGTAGATACACACAGCTCTGCAAGAGGAATATACATATATGTAGATACACACAGCTCTGCAAGAGGAACATACATATATGTAGATACACACAGCTCTGCAAGAGGATCATACATATATGTACATACACACAGCTCTGCAAGAGGAACATACATATATGTAGATACACACAGCTCTGCAAGAAAGGCATACAGATATGTACATACACACAGCTCTGCTAGACAGGTATACAGATATGTACATACACACAGCTCTGCTAGACAGGCATACAGATATGTACATACACACAGCTCTGCTAGAGAGGCATACAGATATGTACATACACACAGCTCTGCTAGAGAGGCATACATATATGTACATACACACAGCTCTGCTAGACAGGCATATAGATATGTACATACACACAGCTCTGCTAGAGAGGCATACAGATATGTACATACACACAGCTCTGCTAGAGAGGCCTACAGATATGTACATACACACAGCTCTGCTAGAGAGGCATACATATGTGTACATACACACAGCTCTGCTAGAGAGGCCTACAGATATGTACATACACACAGCTCTGCTAGACAGGCATATAGATATGTACATACACACAGTTCTGCTAGAGAGGCATATAGATATGTACATACACACAGCTCTGCTAGAGAGGCATACAGATATGTACATACACACAGTTCTGCTAGAGAGGCATACAGATATGTACATACACACAGCTTTGCTAGAGAGGCATACATATATGTACATACACAGCTCTGCTAGAGAGGCATACAGATATGTACATACACACAGCGTTGCTAGAGAGGCATACAGATATGTACATACACAGCGCTGCTAGACAGGCATACAGATAATTACATACACACAGCTCTGCTAGAGAGGCATACATATATGTACATACACACAGCTCTGCTAGAGAGGCATACAGATATGTACATACACAGTTCTGCTAGAGAGGCATACAGATATGTACATACACACAGCTCTGCTAGAGAGGCATATAGATATGTACATACACACAGCTCTGCTAGAGAGGCATTCAGATATGTACATACACACAGCTCTGCTAGAGAGGCATATAGATATGTACATATACACAGCTCTGCTAGAGAGACATACAGATATGTACATACACACAGCTCTGCTAGAGAGGCATATAGATATGTACATACACACAGCTCTGCTAGAGAGGCATATAGATATGTACATACACACAGCTCTGCTAGACAGGCATACAGATATGTACATACACAGTTCTGCTAGAGAGGCATACAGATATGTACATACACACAGATCTACTAGAGAGGCGTACAGATATGTACATACACAGCTCTGCTAGACAGGCATACAGATATGTACATACACACAGTTCTGCTAGAGAGGCATACAGATATGTACATACACACAGCTCTGCTAGACAGGCATACAGATATGTACATACACACAGCTCTGCTAGACATGCATACAGATATGTACATACACAGTTCTGCTAGAGAGGCATACAGATATGTACATACACACAGCTCTGCTAGAGAGACATACAGATATGTACATACACACAGTTCTGCTAGAGAGGCATACAGATATATACATACACACAGCTCTGCTAGACAGGCATACAGATATGTACATACACACAGCTCTGCTAGACAGGCATACAGATATGTACATACACAGTTCTGCTAGAGAGGCATACAGATATGTACATACACACAGCTCTGCTAGAGAGACATACAGATATGTACATACACACAGCTCTGCTAGAGAGGCATACAGATATGTACATACACACAGCTCTGCTAGAGAGGCATACAGATATGTACATACGCACAGCTCTGCTAGAGAGGCATACAGATATGTACATACACACAGCTCTGCTAGACAGGCATACAGATATGTACATACACACAGCTCTGCTAGACAAACATACAGATATGTACATACACACAGCTCTGCTAGAGAGACATACAGATATGTACATACACACAGCTCTGCTAGAGAGGCATACAGATATGTACATACACAGCTCTGCTAGATATGTACATACACAGCTCTGCTAGAGAGACATACAGATATGCACATACACACAGCTCTGCTAGAGAGACATACAGATATGTACATACACAGTTCTGCTAGAGAGGCATACAGATATGTACATACACACAGCTCTGCTAGAGAGGCATACAGATATGTACATACACACAGCTCTGCTAGAGAAGCATACAGATATGTACATACACACAGCGTTGCTAGAGAGGCATACAGATATGTACATACACACAGCTCTGCAAGACAGGCATACAGATATATACATACACACAGCTCTGCTAGAGAGGCATACAGATATGTACATACACACAGCTCTGATAGAGAGGCATACAGATATGTACATACACAGTTCTGCTAGAGAGGCATACAGATATGTACATACACACAGCTCTGCTAGACAGGCATACAGATATGTACATACACACAGCTCTGCTAGAGAGGCATACAGATATGTACATACACACAGCTCTGCTAGACAGGCATACATATATGTACATACACAGTTCTGCTAGAGAGGCGTACAGATATGTACATTCACACAGCTCTGCTAGACAGGCATACAGATATGTACATACACACAGCTCTGCTAGAGAGGCATACAGATATGTACATACACACAGCTCTGCTAGAGAGGCATACAGATATGTACATACACACAGCTCTGCTAAAGAGGCATACAGATATGTACATACACACAGCTCTTCTAGAGAGGCATACAGATATGTACATACACACAGCTCTGCTAGAGAGGCATACATATATGTACATACACACAGCTCTGCTAGAGAGGCATACAGATATGTACATACACAGCGCTGCTAGACAGGCATACAGATATGTACATACACACAGCTCTGCTAGACAGGCATATAGATATGTACATACACACAGCTCTGCTAGACAGGCATACAGATATGTACATACACACAGGTCTGCTAGAGAGGCATACAGATATGTTCATACACAGTTCTGCTAGAGAGGCATACAGATATGTACATACACAGCTCTGCTAGAGAGGCATACAGATATGTACATACACACAGCTCTGCTAGACAGGCATACAGATATGTACATACACACAGCTCTGCTAGAGAGGCATACAGATATGTACATACACACAGCTCTGCTAGAGAGGCATACAGATATGTACATACACACAGCTCTGCTAGAGAGGCATACATATATGTACATACACACAGCTCTGCTAGATATGTACATACACAGCTCTGCTAGAGAGGCATACAGATATGTACATACACACAGCTCTGCTAGAGAGTCATATAGATATGTACATACACACAGCTCTGCTAGAGAGGCATACAGATATGTACATACACACAGCTCTGCTAGAGAGGCATACAGATATGTACATACACACAGCTCTGCTAGAGAGGCATACAGATATGTACATTCACACAGTTCTGCTAGAGAGGCATACAGATATGTACACACACACAGCTCTGCTAGACAGGCATACAGATATGTACATACACACAGCTCTGCTAGACAGGCATACAGATATGTACATACACAGTTCTGCTAGAGAGGCATACAGATATGTACATACACACAGCTCTGCTAGAGAGACATACAGATATGTACATACACACAGTTCTGCTAGAGAGGCATACAGATATGTACATACACACAGCTCTGCTAGACAGGCATACAGATA
The DNA here is from genome assembly GCF_027579735.1 of Bombina bombina. Taxonomy (NCBI): domain Eukaryota; kingdom Metazoa; phylum Chordata; class Amphibia; order Anura; family Bombinatoridae; genus Bombina; species Bombina bombina. The sequence continues at coordinate 862,688,023 of NC_069504.1, read as the reverse complement.
TGTACATACACACAGCTCTGCTAGACAGGCATACAGATATGTACATACACAGTTCTGCTAGAGAGGCATACAGATATGTACATACACACAGTTCTGCTAGAGAGACATACAGATATGTACATACACACAGCTCTGCTAGAGAGGCATACAGATATGTACATACACACAGCTCTGCTAGAGAGGCATACAGATATGTACATACACACAGCTCTGCTAGAGAGGCATACAGATATGTACATACACACAGCTCTGCTAGACAGGCATACAGATATGTACATACACACAGCTCTGCTAGACAAACATACAGATATGTACATACACACAGCTCTGCTAGAGAGACATACAGATATGTACATACACAGCTCTGCTAGATATGTACATACACAGCTCTGCTAGAGAGACATACAGATATGCACATACACACAGCTCTGCTAGAGAGACATACAGATATGTACATACACAGTTCTGCTAGAGAGGCATACAGATATGTACATACACACAGCTCTGCTAGAGAGGCATACAGATATGTACATACACACAGCTCTGCTAGAGAGGCATACAGATATGTACATACACACAGCTCTGCTAGAGAGGCATACAGATATGTACATACACACAGCTCTGCTAGAGAAGCATACAGATATGTACATACACACAGCGTTGCTAGAGAGGCATACAGATATGTACATACACACAGCTCTGCAAGACAGGCATACAGATATATACATACACACAGCTCTGCTAGAGAGGCATACAGATATGTACATACACACAGCTCTGATAGAGAGGCATACAGATATGTACATACACAGTTCTGCTAGAGAGGCATACAGATATGTACATACACACAGCTCTGCTAGACAGGCATACAGAAATGTACATACACACAGCTCTGCTAGACAGGCATACAGATATGTACATACACACAGCTCTGCTAGACAGGCATACATATATGTACATACACACAGCTCTGCTAGACAGGCATACAGATATGTACATACACACAGCTCTGCTAGAGAGGCATACAGATATGTACATACACACAGCTCTGCTAGACAGGCATACATATATGTACATACACAGTTCTGCTAGAGAGGCATACATATATGTACATACACACAGCTCTGCTAGACAGGCATACAGATATGTACATACACACAGCTCTGCTAGAGAGGCATACATATATGTACATACACACAGCTCTGCTAGACAGGCATACAGATATGTACATACACACAGCTCTGCTAGAGAGACATACAGATATGTACATACACACAGCTCTGCTAGAGAGGCATACAGATATGTACATACACACAGCTCTGCTAGACAGGCATACATATATGTACATACACAGTTCTGCTAGAGAGGCATACATATATGTACATACACACAGCTCTGCTAGACAGGCATACAGATATGTACATACACACAGCTCTGCTAGAGAGGCATACATATATGTACATACACACAGCTCTGCTAGACAGGCATACAGATATGTACATACACACAGCTCTGCTAGAGAGACATACAGATATGTACATACACACAGCTCTGCTAGAGAGGCATACAGATATGTACATACACACAGCTCTGCTAGAGAGGCATACAGATATGTACATACACACAGATCTACTAGAGAGGCATACAGATATGTACATACACACAGCTCTGATAGACAGGCATACAGATATGTACATACACACAGCTCTGCTAGAGAGGCATACAGATATGTACATACACACAGCTCTGCTAGAGAGGCATACAGATATGTACATACACACAGATCTACTAGAGAGGCATACAGATATGTACATACACACAGCTCTGATAGACAGGCATACAGATATGTACATACACACAGCTCTGCTAGAGAGGCATACAGATATGTACATACACACAGCTCTGATAGACAGGCATACATATATGTACATATACACAGCTCTGATAGAGAGGCATACAGATATGCACATACACATGAATGCTCTCCTAACATCTATTATTACTGTATATATTTTTAAAGCAGTGATGCATAAAATGTATTTTCTTTGCAGACTCTAGTGAGATTTGATTATTAACTTAAGTGGGATGAGACTGCTTAGGAGAGGACGATCTCCATCTCTGATAATAGAAATGGTTTTGTCTATCTTGCTGCCGTGTTTTCCTTTTTTTGTCCTCTCGTCTTCTCTCTTTACGCGTTTAAGGCTATTTTTTCAGTCTAATTATTTTTCTTGATGTTATTACTCCAAATCTATCTTTTATTATTGTCTTACTCCCCCTTTGTCTGATTGTCTTTATTCCCATTTGTGAGTTTCAGGGATTTTTCTCTTATTTCCTATCTCTTACTTTCACTCTCTTTTTTTCTCACTATCTCAGTCTCCCCCTCCCCTCGCTGTCCCCTATAGGCATGTCATTATACACCTCTCTGTCTCTCTCTCTCCCCCTTATCTGATCTTCTGATTGGCTGAAAATTCTGTCTTCCGTGACAAGGGACAGTGGGGAACATGATTTAATAAAACAAGAGCCAAGATGGCTGTCACAGCTCGTTAACGAGTAAGGTCGTTAACCACAGTACGCCCATTAATGATGGTCTGCAGCTCCAGTGTGCTTTTTAGTATCTATCCTGTGATAATGATCATGAGTCTTTGTGTATCTATGCTCTGTATCTATATATTGATACTGCACTCTTTTCTTAGCCTAATAATGATTAGTATCTATAAACTGATAACTAAAATGTTGCAGAAAATAGCAATCATTAGTATCTATGCAGTGATCAAGAAATATATTGATGCAACACTGACAATAAACACACAGTTGTACGACAACTCCATATTGACAATTACATTTGTTTGCAGCCACCTCAGATGGGACCCTGGAAGGATTGGAGAACCTTAAAGGAGGCGTTTGCGAAACAAAAGGGATGAAGGTCACCTTAAAAGTTGGTCAAAGTAAGTTCCACAGTCAGAGCTTAAAGTGTAATGTTTATATATATATATATCGTACAAAGATGCCAGCCCAGCCTAATCGAGGAAGTAGAAAGGAAGAGGGAGAGAAAAAAAACTGGTGTGAGGGATATGAAGGTTTGATAAAAACAAAAAACACAATGCAGCCCAGGAATAAGCATTTAGGGCAATGGTTCTTAACCCTTTTTGACAGTCATTGAAATTGTGTAGCTTAAATTAGATCAATGACCCATTATTTAATTGGAGTAGAAGATCTGTGACCCTGGATTTAATTGGAATATAAGCTCAGTGACCCATCATGTAATTTGCATCTTATCTCAGAGACTCATTGCTCTGTAAATATAATATATTCTGGAATAAATGCTGTTTAGACACCTTTTTTGTCTCTTTGCTGTATCAGAGGAATTTCTTTTTCCTTAACTTATAGCAGGTTAACGTAAATGTATCCATGAGGGAAATGTTTCTCTTAGGCAAACCACCTGGGGTTTGTATGATATACCCACTACTACCCAAGGAACCATTTTAAAATAGTGTGGTGACCCAGTTTTGAATTCCAGTACAAGGGTTAACCGCCAGTGGTTTTGTGGTTTCTTCCTTTCATACAGTACCTGTCGTCTGCCACCAGAGGGCATCATGAGTGTGCTGTATACATAATATAGTGTACACAGGAGAACAATATAGCACTGCCAATAAATGAAATATATACACAGTGTTTTTAAAGGCTACGGACAAAGAAGGATTTTAAATGGTTTTCCCTTTTATTGTTAATATATTTATACTGATTAAAGTATCATGTATTCAATGTTACACAAACAATGATACACAAACAACACGTTTTTCTCTTTTTATCTCGCTCTCTTCCTCTTTTTGACTCTTACCTCCTCTTAGGGCCACAATACGTGTTTTATAAAGTATTTCTTTATTATTAAATTAATGCTTGTTTCGAGCACCAGGTATAAAACCCCTTTAACCAAACTGCTTGGGACCAGAAAGGGTTTGGATATCAGAATAGTTTGGAATACGGAATATTTGTATTTGCATCTGTAAAATTGGACTGTTTGGGGAAGGGATGGAACCAATGTCATTTAGGCAATATTTGAACACAAAAAAAAATTTTAGAACACAAAAACCAAACCAAAGACGCAGCAAAGAAGATTGGGACTTGCTGGCAAAAAAAAATATAATTTTTATTAATTTTATTTAAAAAAAAAAAAAAAACTAATGAAAAAGTCTGGGTTTCAGAAAATTTCTGGATTGTAGAATTCTGGGTTTGGGTATTTGTATCTCTATGAGTTTAACCTCTTAACAGTAGAAACCTTAATTACATTTCCTGTAAAATAAATAAAGTTATAGGCACAAAATTAAAATGCACATAGATGAATTACATCTCGGGATTAGAAACATATTTACAACATACATATTTGGCAAAAATCTTTCTAGTAATAGTTAATATTGTTTTAGCTGTATTAGCATTTTTCTCTAAAGCATAGCTAGATATTCTCAGTGTACCAGCTTTTTAAATACTGCAGCTGTTCAGAGAGCCAGTGGGGTTTGTATCATGTTGGCAATGATGCGTTTGGAAAGGCTGGTGCATGGAGCATACTTAAGTACACTCTTGAAACAGCTGTAGTATTTACTAGAAGCATTTTGCTAATACATGTATATTACAAAAATAAAAAAGGAAACAAGGGCGCTAAAATGGCCTAGCACTGTCTCTATCAAAGCGGTATGACATAGTGTACAGAATACTCACAAAAAGAGAGCGCCTCCAGGTGCTCTAATAGCAAGCTGGAACTTCCCAGCTGTCCTGCTGACTGATCACAGGTAGCAGGATACACAGGTACTACAAGTGGAAGGATACACAGGTACTGCAAGTGGAGGGATACACAGGTACTGCAAGTGGAGGGATACACAGGTACTGCAAGTGGAAGGATACACAGTTACTGCAAGTGGAAGGATACACAGGTACTGCAAATGGAAGGATACTCAGGTACTGCAAATGGAAGGATACACAGGTACTGCAAGTGGAAGGATACACAGGTACTGCAAGTGGAAGGATACACAGGTACTGCAAATGGAAGGATACACAGGTACTGCAAATGGAAGGATACACAGGTACTGCAAGTAGAAGGATACACAGGTACTGCAAATGGAAGGATACACAGATACTGCAAGTGGAAGGATACACAGATACTGCAAGTGGAAGGATACACAGGTACTGCAAATGGAAGGATACACGGTACTGCAAGTGGAAGGATACACAGGTACTGCAAGTGGAAGGATACACAGATACTGCAAATGGAAGGATACACAGTTACTGCAAGTGGAAGGATACACAGGTACTGCAAATGGAAGGATAAACAGGTACTGCAAGTGGAAGGATACACAGTTACTGCAAATGGAAGGATACACAGATTCTGCAAGTGGAAGGATACACAGGTACAGCAAATGGAAGGATACACAGGTACTGCAAGTGGAAGGATACACAGGTACTGCAAGTGGAAGGATAAACAGGTACTGCAAGTGGAAGGATACACAGGTACTGCAAGTGGAAGGATACACAGATACTGCAAATGGAAGGATACACAGATACTGCAAGTGGAAGGATACACATATACTGCAAGTGGAAGGATACACAGGTACTGCAAATGGAAGGATACACAGGTACTGCAAATGGAAGGATACACAGATACTGCAAGTGGAAGGATACACAGGTACTGCAAGTGGAACGATACACAGGTACTGCAAGTGAAACGATACACAGGTACTGCAAGTGGAAGGATACACAGATACTGCAAGTGGAAGGATACACAGGTACTGCAAATGGAAGGATACACAGGTACTGCAAGTGGAAGGATACACAGGTACTGCAAGTGGAAGGATACACAGTTACTGCAAGTGGAAGGATACACAGGTACTGCAAATGGAAGGATACACAGGTACTGCAAATGGAAGGATACACAGGTACTGCAAGTGGAAGGATACACAGGTACTGCAAGTGGAAGGATACACAGGTAAGGATATGAAACCCATTTTTTTTCTTTCATGATTCAGACAGAGCAGCAATTTTAAGCAACATTCTAATTTATTCATATTTTCAATTTTTCTTTGCTTTCTTGGTATATTATTTGAAAAGCAGGAATGTAAGCTTAGGAGCCGGACCATTTTTGGTTCAGAACCTTGGCTACAAAGCTTACATTCCTGCTTTTTCAAATAAAGATACCAAGAGAACAAAGAAAAATTGATAATAGGAGTAAATTAGAAACTGTTCTCCACAGAAGACATAAATAGAAAACTAGTTCAAACATGGCGGCGCCCATTACTTTATAGAAACTAAACTTTTACACTTATATCAGCAATATTTAAACAACTAATATAATGTGGGATTTTTACTGCCACCTCTGAGTTAGCGGAGAAATTTGTGTTTGCAGGCACGCTCATGTGAGCCTGCACCTCAAAGCCTCAAAAGCTGTAAATGCAGCTTAATACATCTTTCCTTATGTGGTGGTGAGAGATTACTTAGTACATAAGGAGTGCTAGACAGCCATGGAATGAAGAGAATTGAGAAGAGTCTATGGCTCCAAATTAAGAAAGGTCTTGCGGACCTGATCCGACACTGCGGATCAGGTCCGCAAGACCTCGCTGAATATGGAGAGCAATACGCTCTCCGTATTCAGCATTGCACCAGCAGCTCACAAGAGCTGCTGGTGCAACGCCGCCCCCTGCCGACTCGCGCCAGAGCAGGGGGTGTCAATCAACCCGATCGTACTCGATCAGGTTGATTTCTGGCGATTCCTGTCCGCCTGCTCAGAGCAGGCGGACAGGGTTATGGAGCAGCGGTCTTTAGACTTGTCTCTGAAGACTCGCCAGAAACACGGGCCCACAAGCTCCATACATAGCTTGTTAAATGGACCCCTATGGGACCGATTTATCAAGTGTGTCCGATATGATCCGCTCAGTGGATCATGTCCAACAAACATTGCTGAATGCTGATAGCATACACTGTCGGCATTTAACATTGCACAAGCAGTTCTGGTGAACTGCTTGTGCAATGCCGCCCCCTTCAGATTTGCGGCCAATCGGCCACTAGCAGGGGTTGTCAATCAGCCCGATCGTATACGATCGTGCGGATTGATGTCCGCAGCCTCAGAGGCCAGAGGAAGAGTTAATGAGTCTTAAAACCGCTGCTTCCTAACTGCTGTTTCCGGCGAGTCTGAAGGCTTGCGCGGAAACAGCTGCCTTGGGGCCGACAGCTGGTTAAATCAGCCCCTATGGATGGATAGCAAAATGGATAAGAAAGATGGAGAGAGGGGGTCACAGGAGATGAAGAGATTGAAGCCGAGAGATGGAGTTAAAGTGAGAAATAAGCAGGAAAGGAAATTAAAGTATTGAGGAAGGAAAAAAAGTTTAAGTAAAATATGCAAGGAAGATGTAGGAGGGTGAGCTGGCTCTGGAAAATAGAATACATCAAGGGATGGTAAGAAAAAGGAGAGGAGGTCCATGGAAAGGTGGGAAAGTAAAAGTGGAAGATCTAGAAGTAGTAAAGGATTATTGTATCTGATGCATAAATTATAAATGCTTTATATTTATGTTAGACTTTGTTCATATTCCCTACATTGTATTTATTGCATCTAACATCATTTCTCACACAGTGCTAGTCACATCCACCTCTCCATGTTATCTGACTCTCATTCCCTGGATGACACTCACATTTTCAATCTTCTTCTTGGATTCCATTATTTACAAGCTTTAAGCAAAATCTTGCACCCAACACTTCACTTTACCTAGACTTTACTAACCTGCATTTGTCCCTGCTAGTGAACCCACATATTCATTCACACCCCATGAGCTTGTTTTGTTTTTTTAATCTATTATCACAATCTACATCCTTTGCTACTTACCTCTATCAACAACTCCCTAAGATCATTGACTTCAACTATCAGCCCGCATCTTCCCTGAGCTCACTCACTATAGCACACACTCTCAAGTTCTGTCGTCTTGACTTTACAATAACACCGTCTTCCAGATATGAATTGCCATTTCAGATATCTTTGATCACTTTTTCTATATATTTTTTTGCGCATAACCTTTACACAATCAGAACTACACCATTCCTTATGAGCAATTATTTTGCTTATAACCCTCTTAGAAGCTACTACTGTTTTTCATGAATTAGTTTGCTCCGACTACACATACACAACCAAGCACACTATCTACACCCATCTCTCCACACACCAAACAAAAGGACCTCACCAACAGATGTTATATAAACACCACTGCATGTTATACCTTGCTAACATTAGCAACTCCTCACACTTACTATGCTTGAAGCAAAGTACTTTAAACCAAAGCTATCACTAAGCGTGTGCAACCCAACCCCATTTCATGACTTAAAGGACAAGTATGGAGTCACACTCAATCAAATCATGTCTTTCCCCATATTTACTATGCTTTATGCTTTCTCCCTGTCTCTTAGAACTAGCCAAAGACAGACTTCACCCTCCCTCCAAATTGTTTTTATCATGGTTCCATCACCACCCAACATCCCTTCGTCTTTACTTCTTTAAACTACTTTACTCCACACCATTATCTCTCCTTAATACTGTCCCGAACTCTTACAACTCTCTAACTGCCTAGTATGTCTACTAGTATACTTCATGTATCCACAAATGCCACATCTAATTCATTGACTCAACCAAGTTCTCATTTTCCCCTTAACACTATTACCTTCCCAGACAACTCATACCTTCTGCCTGTGGAAGATATACTCTGGTGGAACATATTAATTCTAGCTGCAAGTATACATTGGTATTAAAAACTTGTATATCTTACTTTTTCATGTACAGGCCATTCACTAAGATCTTACTTTCGGGGCTAATTCACCTCCCATTTCTACAACCCATCTGTTATCCTTTAATTTTTTTTCCTTTATTATATCCCAGTCTGACAGACAGAAAAAAAAAAGAAATAGATATATAGCTAATATTCTGTTAAATATGTTCACTTGTAATTTAAATTTCCTTCCTATAACTTAACTCCAGAGAAAGTTTTCTTATATTAAAGATAGTTTATATTATAAATGAAAGTGCCATTTGGGACATAAAATAACGTGTGGGAAATCTTCATTTTTATTATTATTTCTATTTGTCTTCAGAGATTTCTGTCAAGCCCCCTTTCCTCCCATGCCTTACCATTTTTCACTTGTTCACCTATAAGTCACTCTGTTTTTTTGTTAGCCCATAGAATAGTGAGACCCACTGCCCCCTTTACCACATTTTTCCCTCCCATTGGCTGATTTTTTAACGTTTTTCTTAGATCCTGATGGGTCACCTCCTCGAAGACCATCTTTATCAGGGAAGGATTCAGGGATACCTCCATCTGTGCCAAACATTGACACGTCAAATCTTGGAGGTATGTATTTAACTGCAGGCATTGACACAATGCAAGATGGGTGTGTAATGCTCTGCAGGGATAGCAAAGTTAGTTGCAGTGCTGTAAAGTGTAGGATTAAGAGGCTCTGCAGCGATGAGAGAAGATGCTCGACAGGAGTGGGGTGGGTGTGCAGCTCTCCAGCAAGACTGGCTAGATGAGAAGCTCTGCAGGGAGTTACAGAGCTGTCAGTTTGAAAGATATTCTTTAATAAACTTAGCAATTTGGACTGAAGGAAAGGGAGTGGGGGATAGGGAGGGGAACAGGACAAGAGGAGAAGACACACGAAGCATGATAGCTTTACAACTGGACAAATCTCTCACCCCTTCCTATCACCACCCATGGTGCATCGTTGATTTAACGCGTTCTGCCTATTAAAGTGCAGATTCAGCCTTTTTAATTAGACGTAATTAAGGCTGTTTATTTAACTCTGCCTGACAAGCCCCAGAGGCAAATAAGGGGTGATGAACAAAGAATTACATACACTTCATGGGGTGCCACTTCTGTCTTTGAGTCTGTCACCTTACAGAAAAAAAGAGGTTGATTCCTGTATCGCTAAGTGATAAAATTTATAACTATTTCTTTAATTAATTGTATTGACATGCTTAAAAATAAAACTTCTTTTTCTTTCAGGAGACTTGTCTGGCAATGCTACGAAGACCGGTGAGAATGGTCCCCTTCCAACTTCCCACGTGCCACTGGTTGCTGGGGCAGCAGGTGGTGCCGCCTTCCTCTTGATAGTTTTTGGGGTAGTTGGTTGGGCCTGTCACCGACGCAGACAAGCCAAGCACAGCGACACTCGACACCCGCCACTCTCTTTAAGCTCCATTACAACACCCAAGAGAGGTGGAGGCAACAACAATGGGCATGAACCCAGCGACATTATAATGCCACTGCGGCCATCAGAGGGAGGAGCCTTCTGTCCTCACTATGAGAAGGTCAGCGGGGACTATGGACACCCAGTATATATTGTTCAAGACATGGCCAGCCAAAGTCCAGCAAATATCTACTATAAAGTATGAAAGAGCTGCCATCTTTTTTTCCTGTGTAGCTTTTATTTTCAGAGGGGGCTTACTGTAGGATGTTTATGGGTTGGGGAGAAGGACATTTAAGCCGGGATATGAAAAGTTAGCTTACCAGGACCCCAGTATTTGGTGGCAGAATCCAGATTTTTTTTTGGCTAATCCACAAATTATTTTTCAAAGTCCTGGTTCCAAGATCACTGATGCAGCTTTTTCTGTGTCCTGGATAGGGGAGAACTCAACATTGTGGTTATTCAGGGTTTGTCAATATGGAAAGGTGAAAGGTCATGTCAAGAGTATAGCCTTGGGTTACAAGTTACTATTCTGTTGTGGTCATAGCTCATTGTTGAAATGTCAGGACTTAATTGAAGTAATTTGGAGGTTAGACAGTTGTTGGCCTCTAAAATGATGTGTTGAATCCACCACTCTGTTATTGGTAAATGTGATGTTTGGGTAGATCATTGTGGTCTTTGTGCCAGGTAGATGAAGAAAAGGATATGTCTAAATGTCAGAGGGATTTTTCCTTTCCCTTTCTGATAATGGAAAATATTGTGTTTGTAACCTGATAGCACAGTACTCTCACCAGCGACATTATGTGGCATATAGAAGAGGGGTCAAAGTTCAGCTGCCATAGAACAACTTGGGTTTTCAAAATAGTCACCCTGTACACGCTCTATTTCTATTGCTAACCCAACGCCTTAAATTGTGGCCTATGCCATCTCTGACCCCTCTTCCTTTTTAAAGCTTGCACAAAGTGTATAGTTCAATGTCTTAAAAGTGAGTCTCCCTCAAGTTCTCATTAGAAAAATGAATCTCCATGTTTAGACTCCTTGTGCCTTTTAAATACTGTCAAAAAAGCGTCCTTGTGATTAACCCTTTTTCCCCTCAGGAAGACTTGAAATCCTCCCACAATGAATTGCAAAATCCTTTTATAATTTTATTGTTTTGGGCTTTTATTTTTCTGACAAGTAAATTCACAAATAATGTAACATTAGGGGGTGAGAGAAAAATCAGTAGCAGCCAGGTATTCACTCCCACTGTGTCCTCGCGCTGGGACATGTTGAAATATGGCACCTCGGCCAGGGGCACGGGAGAGGAAAGCTAGGGAGGGAGGTAGGGAAAACGGAACGTAATTAAGCTAGGCCCTGTATCCATAGTAACGTATTGGGCCTACCCGGTCCTCAGTATCTCTCCCCCTTCTACTCCTCCTTATGTCTGCTTCTTTTTCTCCTCACTATGGCATTAAAGTGTCGGTCGCCAGGGAGACAGGGAGCGAAAACGAGTGATAAAAAAGGGGGAGAAGTAGTTTTACGGCTCAGTGTTAGAGAGATATTTGAAGATGTCAGCCTCATGAGTAAATACACTTGATAAAAGATGGGCCACGCTGGGCGGGGGGTCCATTTTTAGTCTTGACGACGGTCTCCCCCCACCCTTTCCAAATCAAATCACTGCCTGTGAAAATTAACCACACCACAGCTCCCACGACAGCCTGATAACTAAGAGCTCAATCATGGAAACATATTCAAAATAAAAAAAAATTGAATAAATAAATCTTCATTTATTGAATTTTTAAATAGAATTCATTTCTTAGTATTGTGTTGAAGGGGCACAGTCTAGTCTACTTAAGGTTTGCTATGTACATCTTGTTACCTAGGTAACCAATATTGCCATGCTCACATCAATTCTAAATTATTTTTTTCTGCATTAAAAAACGTAAGTAGTAACTCTAGCCTCATGTTATAAAAACAAGGACGTATTCCCTTAGGGTAAAGTGTAAAATACTGCGATGCCGTACCTCCAAAATATGTTTTTGGTTTTTTAGTTTATTTGATTATACCTATTTTTTTAATCTCATTACCCTTGTATGCACTTAGCTGAATATCTCTTGAGGTAATTTAATGTAGTATTAAAATTCTTGACCCGACTTCAAATGAATTTGTGATTTACCTTCCCCTCCATGATTTTTTTTGTTTTTGGCATTGTATTATAAATAAATATTTCCTATGAAAGTAGAATCCATATAAATAAAATGTTCCTTTGAGTGTGACATTTAAATCATAAATATTGTAACGCTTTAAACATACTGCATTTCCAAAGCTACAACTCATTGCTGAGTTTTTTTTTTGTTTGTTTGTTTTTTTTATTATCGGGTTAGTTTACTCAAGTCGGTACAATGTACAAGGCAAACTGAATTTACATTTATAAACTGAATAAATTAATCACTCTCTCTGTGGTTTTACAATATTTTATAAATCTTGGTTGGTGTGAAAGCTAAGGTACGATCACCTATTCATATAGATTTTAAACAAGTTTAAAATAATATGTGTAGTAGAAAATGGACTGAGAGGTTTATTTTATTATAGCACTGTTACATTAAAAGGACACTGAACCCAATTTTTTTCTTTTATGATTCAGATAGCGCATTCAATTTTTTAGCAAATTTCTAATTTACTCCACTTATCAAATTTTCTTTGTTCTCTTGGTGTCTTTATTTGAAAAGGCAGGAATATAAGCTTACAAGCCGGCGCATCTTTGGTTCAGACCCTGGACAGGGCTTGCTGATTGGTGGGTACATTGGATTGGGATAGTGACCAATCAGCAAGCTGTACCCTGATGCTGAACCAAAGATAGACTGGCTCATAAGCTTACATTCCTGCTTTTTCAAATAAAGATACCAAGAGAACAAATAAAAATTGATAACAGGAGTAAATTAGAAAGTTGCTTAAAATTGCATTCTGTGTCTGAATCATGAAAGAAAAAAAATGGGTTCAGTATCCCTTTAACCCTTGCAAAAACACATAGTTAAAGGGATAAAAAGGTCAAAAATTAAATGTGTATAGGTGTGTTTGCATTTTTGCAGTGTACTTCCATTAGCAAAAATGTTTCTATTAAAAGTTATTACTGTTTTTCAGCTGCATACGCACATAGGGGCCGATTAATGATGCTGCGAATGCCCCGGAAACATAAGTTAAGAAGAAGCGGACATAAGACCGCTGCTCCTTAATTCATCCGCCACCTCTGAGGCGGCGGACAACAGTCAGCCCGATCGAATACGATTGGGTTGATTGACACCCCCTGCTAGCGGACAATTTGCCGCGAATGTGCAGGGGCAGTATTGCACAAGCATTTCACAAGAAATGCTTGTGCAATAATAAATGCCGACACGTATGCTTTCTGCATTTATCGATGTCAGGCGAAGATGATCCGCTACAGCGCATCATGTTCGTCCGACAAATGATAAATCGGCCCCATTTTCTGTGAGGACCTGTGCAGCAGTATTTACACACCACACCTTCTCAGAGAGTCAGCAATAGCTTGAATGACACAAATTACGTCTTCAGAAGCAATACACACCTCAGCCACCTCTCTGAGCATGCATAGTGTATGACTATTGGTGCACAGGCCCTCAAAGGCTATGTGCGTATGCCACTGAAAAACTAATATATTTTACTAGAAGCAATTTTGCTTATAGAAGTATATTGCAAAAATGCTTGTATTTCAAATTGAAATGCACCCATGCATGCACATTTCATTTTTGTCCTTTCTAATCTATCCCTTTAAAGTCAAATTTCCAATCCTGAGCCAAAAACAGCTGGTGATTGACAGATACGTAGATATGCTGCCACTGCCTGATATCGGTTGTGTTCAGAGTTTAACCAGAGCATAACCCCCACAATAGTACAACAATGAAATGCTCTAGTGCATTAAAGGGACATTATACACTTTAAACGCTATATATATATATATATAAAAAAAAAACTCTGTAATATACTGTCATTATTTATTTTGTCCCCTTGTGCAGAACACTGTTATATTCCACATAGCTATTGGCTGCACACTCTAGTGACCTATTTATAATTGGCCACAGCAGATAAGGTAACCTAAGTTACAACATGGCAGCTCCAATTGTTTTATAGACACTAAAACGTTACACTTATTTTGTACATATTTAAACAAAAAAATACATCTTCTTGTTATTCTCAGACTTATCTTTTCTTTGAATGCATCATTCTATCTGGCATTTATTTAGTGTTTAATGTCCTTTTGACACAGTTTATGTGTGCTCTTTTATGTCCATTTGAAGCTTTGGCAGCCAAGGGGTTAATTTTTGTTGGTTGTATGCAGATAACCATTCAATATACCCTCAAACCGTTTGGGCTATAAATGAATTCTATTTATATCTAAGATTTTAAGATGCAGTTATCTTTACTTTCTTTATGTTATTTCATTACAAAACTTCTTATGTTTTAATATTCTGGTTATACAATTACTATTAATGTAAGTGCAAAAAAAATAGTCTGTGTGGAGTTAGTTACAGGCCATTGAATGCAGGTTTAATAGAGTTATGCAGCACTCTCGGATGATACACAGATGTCTTTAATTGGTTAAATATACAGTTTTGGGGTCACACAGCTCCTAATTTGAGAAGGTTTAATATACCCAGTATTAAAAAGACAAATTATGGTGGTTATAAAATTATGATAGATTAACTTTTTTGTTTTCTCATTATGTTGATGTTTAAAGTGAATGTAAATTTTGAAGCTTAAGTGCCCGGTTTTAAAAAATTTGATTAAAAACAGGGACACTTTGATTCATCAAAATTTACATTTCACTCCTGTTGTAAAAAAAACTTACCTTTTAATCTTCACAGCAGCTCCAGCTTCCTCCGGTCGTCACAAGCCATTTCTGATGTCAGAAATAATGGATAGGTCATCCTCCAATCACAGCTTCCCCCCGGGGGAATCAGTGTCTGATTAAACGCTGTGATTGGAGGAAGCCAGATTCCTCATTTTAGATCCAGAAAGAGGTTTTGCAACGGGTGGAGGAAGCTGGAGCTGCTGTGAAGACTAAAAGGTAAGTTTTTTTTCACAACAGGAGTGAAATGTAAATTGTGATGAATTAAAGTGCACCTGTTTTTAATCGAATTTTTAAAAAACGGGCACTTTAGCATCAAAATTTACATTCACTTTAAAACAAATGTCCCTTGCGTGCACACAAGCAACTCTGAATACTGGACTAAGTTGCAGGCAGATGCCATGCTAGTTTTGAGTAACTGAGTGCTTGCTGTTAAAGCTGGTGAAATGTCACATGGGGGCATATGTATCAAGCTCCGATCAAGTACGATCGGGTTTATTGACACCCCCCTGCTGGCGGCCTATTGGCCGCGAGTCTGCAGGGGGCGGCGTTGCACCAGCAGCTCTTGTAAGCTACTGGTCCAATGCTGAATACGGCAAGCGTATTGCTCGCCATATTCAGCGAAGTCTGGCAGACCTGATCCACACTGTCGGATCAGGTCCGCCAGACTTTGATAACTTGGGGCCATTATGTCAGTCATTCTGTGCATACATTGTGCACTTACACAGAGTTTATCTAGAGCAACCTCACAAAAAGGGCATAATAAGGCTGTTAAATAGGCATTTTCAAATCGCAATTTATTGAGAAAACCTGTCATATTTTTATAACTAACCTAAAGTCCATTTAATCTTTACCAATGTAAGTAGGTGCTAATGTGAAATCTATGTGGGTGCTAATGTGAAATCTATGTGGTGTTGGATTGGGGGGAAAAGCGAAACATAATGAACAATAACTTTTATTTGTTCAGTAAACTGTGTGCAGTTCCTTTTTGTTTGAGTTGCATACCACTTCTCCAAACATTGTAGACACGGTCGTAAAAGTGTAGGCTAAAGTGTTTTTTATGTTCAAGTTGTCAACTTAAGTTAATGGCATTGTGTGATAATTCATGAGAGATTCACAAAACAATAAGATACCCTTTTTTTTTTGTAAGTTTTAGAAAAGAAGATGTGTTTTGCACAGCTGGTTAAGTTAATAAAACCAACAGTTTATTCAGCCCAATAGGCAAATAAAGGATATGCAAAAAGTCCCAGGGGTTGCATGAGAAAGCAACAATTATTCTACAATATACCAGCAGCGAAATGAAGCTATTAGTTTAAAAAGACAGAGAAGAAGGGAGATAAAAGTAATTTCTTTTTCTTAAATTTATTAAAGATTTTTTTTTTCCCCAAAAAGCTAGTGTTCCAAATTGCTTTTTATATTCATGCTTTTTTATATTCACGCTTTTTTATATTAACCCTTTTTATATTCACGCTTTTTATATTCACACTTATTTTTTTCCTGCCCACCATTAAAGCTGTGGGATTGTCCCTATTAGCCAATGGGAATGTATACTGATGTACCTGCTTGCCCAAACAACTACCAACTAGTTTACTCACTGTAAGCTTAGTGGTTGTGAAGGAATGGCTACTAATTAGTTAACATTTATTAGAACATGAGAAAAAATTAGCTGAAAAGATTTTCTTTTAAATAATTAATGCACTGATAGTCCCCGTGGTTGAAGGAACCGTGAACATTCAAATTCAAGTTATGTTTATTTATGCACCCCACAATCAGTATCCATCATTGCAAAGAGAGAAAATGAAACGGCAAAGTGACACATAAAAATAACATGGTGTTCTCGACAGGACCCGTTTACTTGGCACACAACCCCGCTGATTTTACTGACCACCCAGCTAAAAGTTAAAGGGACGGTTCGCTGTAAAATTGTTTTTCCTTGAATGTGTTCCACATGACTTGCTATACCAGCTGCAGCGGATTAAATGTATGAGAAATTGCTCACTTACGCTTCTTTTTGCAAAACAAATAGCTGGATTTGCTCTTTAAAACCACAGCCCATTAAAATAGGCTCACACAAAATGCTTCATTTCTTATCCCTGTCTCTGTACAATACTTAGAAAGAACAATGGAAAATTAACATTTTAGAGCTTTATCTTTTCCACCTCCCATTGTGAGCGTAATTTCTTCTCCTGCCCGTGTTTACATAGTTTCTCAATAGCCCATACATACCTAGGTAAATAAACTTTCAGTATAGTTAGGGATACTACAGGCTAAATCAGCTATTTCAAATGCCAATATAAAGGCTAAGAAGCTATTTGTAAACAATTTAATACACTCCAGCAGGTAAAAGGATCATTGGGAACAAATTAAAGGAGAGAAAGTTTTCGGGTAAACTGTCCCTTTAACCTTTTGAGTGCTAAGCACTTTCCCATTTGGGTGCTAATATTTTCTAAGGTTTTTTAATTTTTGAAAAATAAACTTTTAACTTTTTTTTTTTACAGACCCCCCAATACTTACACTGTTGGAAAGGTTAGGCTATTACCTTTCCAACAGTGGGTCTTGTGGGTGTGTAACTGCTTAGATCCCTGAGATACAGGCTTCTAAGCAGCGTGCCCCCTCCTCTTACACTTAACATTGTTAAGTATAAATAAAGTTGCGAGGTGACGTTATCACGTCATTGTGCGTGACGTCATCACGTCATTGTGTGTGACGTCACCACGCATCACGTGAAGTCCCGGCGATGCCTGTCACTCTACAGGCACGATCGCCGGGGTAGGAGCGGTTAGGAGTCCCCAGATCTCCCTCAAGGTTGGAGAGTGCTCATGACGGCTCTGAGCCATCATTAGCACCAGAGTGAGAAACTCTGTGACGGCTCAGGGACGTCATTAGCACTCAAAGGGTTAAGCTAATATTAAAGGGACAAAAGAAACAAATTTCTATTATCAAATTTGCTTCATTATCTTGTTATCTTTAGCTGAAGGAACAGCATTGCACTACTGACAGTAAACCAATTACAAGAGACAAATGTGTGCTGGCACCAATCGGCAGCTAGCTCCCACTAGTGTAGGATATTTACATATTCTTTTTTTAACAAAGGATACCAAGAGAATGAAGCACATTTGAAAATAGAAGTGAATTTAAAAGTGTCTTAAAATTACATGTTCAATCTGAACCATGCAAGTTTAATTTTGACATTCCTATCCCTTTAAGCTAAAATGATCTAATATTACATTTTTTTAATGTTTGTTGCACAGATTATCTTTAAATCAAATTGATGTTAAATTATGGAATTAATGTCTGCTTTGAATATATCAAGTAACATTTATAGATAACAGAAAATGTTACAATATTGCTCCCACCCTCTACTTCATAAGTTCATAATATCACCCGGCTGACAAAGTTTTCTGTGGTGAACACTGTAGCTTAAAGGGACAGTCTACACCTTAGTCATCTTAAAGTGTTATCTTAGATTAAGCTGCAAATAGCCTCCTGCACCTCCTTCTATATCATGCAGCAGGAATGGTAACATTTTTATTTTACAATGAATAGTTTCTGGCCATTTTGAAATGGCTGCCAAGCTCAACCCACTGATGACATCACAATCTGGGCTGCATCTAGGCACTCTGCTGAATAGCATTGATAGTCTGTTGAATCTAACTAGAGAGCCTTTTGTAACTGGATGTTATATGGAGCCCAGATTGTAAAGTTATCAGTGGGCGGAGCTTGGCAGCCATTTCAAAACAGCCAGAAACATTATTTATTTTAAAATAACTTTCCTGCTGCATGATATAGAAAGGAGTGCCAGAGGTTATTTGCAGCATAATCTAAAGTAAGACTTTAAGATGACTAAGGTGTAAACTGTCCCTTTAACTCTTGCTTCCCCATAAAACACATGGGTAATCAAGAGGTTAAATCAATGATGCATAACACACAAGCAACAATTTTGCAGCAGTTAACCCTTGCTTAGAAAACAGCACTGAGACTAGCATGAGTAGATGAGACATCCAGACTGAAGTAACGCATGTCTATATAATAGATAAATCAGTACTGCAACACCACTGAAATCAGTTTATAATTTATTGACAAACCATTACTTAGTATTTCAGTTTATACTCAGCCTCCTAAATTCTGTGCTTGAATCTACTTGAATATACAGTTGCTGTTGTTAGAAGAAAAAGAAAACAGGCACGAGTGCAACTGCCATTGATCCATGTGTTGCATATATTAATCATAAAATCTGTTGCAGTGAAAAAGAAAATACATTCTAACCACAGACTTGCTAACACGTATTTCTCTCAAGACCAGTTTCTGACATTTGCTGTGTGAAGCAGACTTGCTGTTGAAATGATGGAGAGAAGTCCAATCAAAATAACGGAATACAATGTAGAATGTTGGTGGAAATCAAAATATCACTTAGAGTAGTTCTTGGTTTTTATCGAAAGAAAATTGTGCTTTGCCCCACACTAGAAAGGCCAAATATCAAAATCCGTAACCTAGGTTTTCAAAGTACTGCAAATTGCCTAATCCAGGTATTTCATGTGCAACATTCGCATGTTGCTGAATTAGTTTTTTTGTTGGCCTCTGTAGGGAGCATGGAACAAGCAGAAAATGATACAAAAGCAAGAGATGTTTAAAATTGTTTATCCCTCAAAGTGTTTCCAATGACTTTTTATACCAGCTGCAGAGTATAAAATGAAAGAAAAATTGCTTCTTTAAATTTATTTTTGTATACAAAATAGTTGGTTTTGTTCTTTGAAACCACAAACCATTAAAATGGGTTGAGTTTGCAGAGGAATCAGATATCCCTAATGTATCACTTTATGTATACACACATGCCTCTTTATATTATTTATTTATATCTCTGTCTGTGTACCAAAGCCCAATACTTAAAGATAAGTGAAAATTAACATTTTATTGCTTATCTCTCCTACATCCCACTGGGAGTGTAATTTATTCTGCTAGTTGTGTTTATACAGTTTTTCTATAGCCTAAGCTTAAAGGAACATGAAATCCAAACATTTTCTTTCATGATTCAGATAGATAAATACAATTTTAAACAACTTTACAATTTACTTCTATTATTTAATTTGCTTCCTTCTCTTGTTATACTTTGCTGAAAGGTTTATCTAGACAAGCTCAGCAGCAGCAGAGAACCTAGGTCCTAGCTGTTGATTGGTGGCTGCATATATATATCGATTGTGATTGGCTCATCCATGTGTTCAGTTAGAACCCAGTAGTGCATAGCTGCTCCTTCAACAAATGATACCAAGAGAATGAAACAGATTAGATCATGGAAGTAAATTAGAAAGTTGTTTAAAATTGTATTCTCTATCTGAATCATGAAAGACATTTTTTGGGTTTCATGTCCCTTTAAAGGGACAGTTCACCAAAAAAATGTCTCCCCTTTAAATTGTTCCCAATGATTTATTTTACCTGCTGGAGTGTTTTAAATTGTTTACAAGTAGCTCCTTTACCCCTATTTTGGCATTTCAAATAGCTGATTTAGCCTGTGGTATCCAAACCTATACTGAAAGTTTCTATACTGGAGTATATTCTATTGAATAGCCTAAGTAAACACAGCAGAAGAGGTTACACTCTCAGTGGGGGGCATTTTTTTCTTTGCATAAATGTTTTGTAGATGATCTATTTATAAAGCCCATAAAGTTTGTTTGTTTTAAAAATGTATAATTTTGCTTATTTTTAAATAACATTGCTCTGATTTTCAGACTCCTAACCAAGCCCCAAAGTTTTAGGTGAATACCGTCAGCTACCTTCTCCAGCTTGCTCCTGTTTATGTAAAGGGTCTTTTCATATGCAAAAGAAGGGGGAGGGGGGAGTGTCTTATTTCCCACTTGCAGTGGGCTTTCCAACTGCCTTTTCAACAGAGCTAAACTGAAAGCTTCTAAGTACATTTTAAACCATTTTATACTGGATTTTTATATCAGTATCTGTGCATCTTATTCTTTATAGTAGTGTCTATTACATGCAGTTATATGAAAATGAGTGTATACTGTCCCTTTAAGTAATAAAATGATAATGTTCCATTGTTCTCTCTTAGTATTGAGCTTTGGTTTTCTAGACAAATATAAGATAAGGGAGCAAGTCTGTGTACATAAAAGTGATAATGAGATCTGATATAACCTGAAGCTCAACCCATTGTAATAGGCTGTGGTTTAAAAGCACAAAACCAGCTACTTCATATACACAAATAAACCGAAAAATGCAATTTCTCATAAATGTTATACCCTGCAGCTGGTATAACAAGTCATTGAAAATACATTCATATAAAAACAATTTTACAGTGTACGGTCCCTTTAAGTATAGAAATTTTATGTATAGGTAGCGGTACCACCGACAAAATCAACTATTTTGAATGCTGATATAAAAGAAAAGGAGGAATTAATAAACTATTTAATAGATTCCAGTAGGTAAAATAGATCATTGGGAACAAATGAAATTGGAGAAACATATAGGGTAAACTGTCCCTTTTAATGTAATTTTAAAGTTAACCCCAAGTTTAAGCCCATACACTGTTTTGTAGGTTTCTGTCATTCAAAATCTTTCATTTGTGCTAGTTTTACCAGTGCAGTTTCCACAAGGACATTTTAAAAGCTCACTTGTAAAATATCATCTAGTGTAGACTGATATTAGGAGGAATTAAAAAACTCTTTCAAGACAGGTGAGGTGGGAATTAGAAGTTCTAAGTATAATGTTCCATTCTCTATTCATTAAAGGTCACTTCACCCAAAACTAAGCATCATTTCATTACATATTCTTCTGCTGTATTTATTCCCATATTCACCAAACTTAGAGAAAGTGCAGCAATAAACTCCTCATTTTATCTCAACTATCTGATTAGCTGAAAATAACATGTTAAAGGGACACTGAACCCAAATTTTTTCTTTCGTCATTCAGATAGAGCATGCAATTTTAAGCAACTTTCTAATGTACTCCTATTATCAATTTTTCTTCGTTCTCTTGCTATCTTTATTTGCAAAAGAAGGCATCTAAGCTTTTTTTTTTTTTGGTTCAGAACTCTGGACAGAGCTTTTTTATTGGTGAATGAATTTATCCACCAATCAGCAAGAACAACCTAGGTTGTTCACCAAAAATGGGCCGGCATCTAAACTTACATTCTTGCATTTCAAATAAAGATACAAACAGAACAAAGAACATTTGATAATAGGATTAAATTAGAAAGTTGCTTAAAATATCATGCTCTATCTGAATCACAAAAGAAAAAAATTTGGGTTCAGTGTCCCTTTAAATTATTTCAGATGTGACTACAAGAAAACAAGTTTCTCTGTCTGAGTAAAGCTCAGTGCATGTTGCTCATTAGAACACTAGCGATGCTGCAAGTCTATGGCCCCAATTTTTAAACCCAGTGTTCTGGTAAGGGGCTGAACTTTTGAAAAGAGCGAACCACGTCACTTCCTGTGACGTTACATCAGCTGTTTTACACATTTTGGCCCTAATGCGCATGCGTGCCAGCGTCATCACATACCTGGCCGCATACGTCACTGGGAAACTAGACCTGTGAAATTCAGAAGCCTTTCTATAGCGCATGCGTGGCATTTTCTATCACAAATGGGGGGGGGGGGGTATGGAAAGTTGTTTATTCGTCTCCTCTGCAATATTCGGAAGAAGGAGTGGCGATAGCCGAGTGGCTGTTTGTCATGCACGCACGGAGACTCAGCTTAATGGGAGTAGTTGCAGTGGGGGGGCGGACTTCCGAATATTGCCGAGGAGACAAATAAACAGCTTTCCATAAAACCCCCCCATTTGTGATAGAAAATCTCACGCATGCGCTATAGAAAGGCTTCTGAATTTCACAGGTCTAAATAGTTTCCCAGTGACGTATGCGGCCAGGTATGTGATGACGCTGGCACGCATGCGCATTAGGGCCAAAATGTGTACAACAGCTGATGTAACGTCACAGGAAGTGACATGGTTCGCTCTTTTCAAAAGTTCGGCCCCTTAACAGAACACCGGCAACATGGTAAGAAATTATCAGCTTTTTTTACTGAGTATTATATTTTAAAGTAAATGCCTCTTAAGGGACCATTAAATACAGCAGAATTGTATAATCAACACATGCATAATAAAAAGACAAAGCAAAAGCATTTACTCTGAATATTAAACTAGCAGTAGTTTTTTTTTTTTTTTTCTGACAAATTTCAAAATGTATTCCAATGTGCGGGCCCCCTGTACCACATGACAGCCATCAGCCAATAACAGTCTTGTATACATATACACTGTGAACTCAGTAGGAGCTAGTGCCTCAGAAAGTGTGTATATAAAAAGACTGCACAATTTTGCAATGGAAGTAAATGGGAAATTCTCATAAAACTGCATGCTCTGTGGCTATTGCTGAAATTGCCTGCAGTAACAAATAAGAACAAGTTCTCTGTAACAAGAATGGCCTTTTAATTTTAATAGTGAGGGCAAGAAAAAAATCTGATTCACAACCAGCAGGTGATTAAACAACTATGTAGTCAAAGAACTTGATTCCACCTCGGGATCTGGTCAGGTTCATGGTACCTTACAACTCTCAATCAAACTTCCAGAAACTTTTACTGGAGTAAATATACCCAATATTTTAGTTCTAAAGTATCCAAATGTGTCCGCTTGCTACAATAGCAGCTTTTTAGGTGTTCAGCGTCGTGGTAAGTTTTTACAACTGCCTCTAGGCTGTGGGATGTGATGTTGGTGCCACTTTTTTTGTCTTAACATCCTAGTACTCAGGTTAAAGGGACAGTCTATACCAAAAATGTTATTATTTAAAAAGATAGATAATGCCTTTACTACCCATTCCCCAGCTTTGCACAACCAATATTGTTATATGAATATGCTTTATGACATTTAAACCTCTTAATATCTGCCTGGTACTACGCCACTACAGACAGCCTCTTAATCACATGCTGTTTTATTAGCTTTTCACAACAACAGACTGCTAATCCATGTGTGCCATATATATATCATTGTGCTCTCTCCCGTGGAGTTGTGCATGAAACAGCACTAATTGGCTAAAATGCAAGTCAATAGAAAATAAAATAAATAGCCATCTGATCAGGGGGCTGTCAGAAGAGGCTTAGATACAAGGTAATCACGGAGGTAAAAAGTATAGCCGTGTTGGCTGTGCAAAACTGGGGAATGGGTAATAAAGGGATTATCTTTTTAAACAATAAAACATTTGGAGTAGACTATTCCTTTAATACAACATTTTAATTCCAAAATGTAGATTTAAGAAAATCATCTTTTTCTTAAAAGGAATCACTACTAGCATTCCGAAAATCAAAGTTCAACTGTTTTCATTTTAGAGAGTTTTTAACTGCACCAGGTGTTGCCATCCTAAACTCAAATCAGTAGAGTGGATGCTTAATTTAAGCAAGCCTATTACTTTTGATAGGAAGCATTCTGCCAGCTTTAATCAGCTATGTTTGTGATTTCCGAGGGTGAAGCAAGATACAGGATCTGTAAATATCTCACGTCTTTTTTTCTTCATATTATTCTATTAGTAAATCAAGGCCACTGAATGATTTCATAACTGACCTAGGGACCACTGATAATGTTAAAGGGACATTAAACACTAAATACATGCTAGATAGAATGATGCATTCAAAGAAAAGATTAGTCCATGACTAACATGTAGATGTATTTTTTAAAGTTTCATTCGTTGTTTAAAAAGTGACAAAATAAGTGTAAAGTTTTAGTGTCTATAAAACACTGGGAGCTGCCATGTTGTAACTTGTGTTACCTTCTATGCTGTGGCCAATTAGGGTCAGTTATAAATAGGTCACTAGAGTGTGCAGCCAATGGTTGTGCTGGATTTAACAGTGTTCTGCACTTCCATTTCTAACAGGAACTGAAAAGCTCACAATTTCAGAATGGAATTACAGGCAAAGAGGACAAAATAAATAATGAAAGTATATTGCAGAGTTGTTTTATTATATACAATTTATCATTTTATATTACCATCTCAAAGTGTTTAATGACCCTTTAATATAGTTCATTTTTCTATAGAAAGTGACAAAATATACATTTCTGTACTAGCTCTGGGTTGCCAGAACTTTTTGAATATTGCACTATGTTAAATTTTGCTTAAAGGGACACTAAAGTCAACATTAAACTTTTTATTATGATTCAGATAGAGCATGCAGTTTTAAGAGAATTTCCAGTATCAAATTTTGCACATTGTTTTTATATACACACTTTTTGAGGTTCTCGCTCCTACTGGGCATGTGCACAAGTTCAAAGGGTAAACAAATACTAGTCTGTGATTGGCTGATGGCTGTCACATGATACAGGGGGCCGGAAAATGGGGAAAAGATAAATTTATAAAAAAAAACTATTTGATGCTTGTTTGACATTCAGAATACGTGTTGTTACAAAATACAATGTGTTAGATCATTTTATTTCTGTACTATTGCTTGCATATAACTGCATAATTTTCTTGGTATCCTTTGTTGAAAAGTATGCCTAGGTGGGCTCAAAAACAGCAATTCACGACTAGTAGCTAGCTGCTGATTGGTGCCGTGGCTGCACAAATATATCTCTTGTGATTGGTTCACCTGATGTCTTCAGCTAGCTCCCAGTAGTGCATTTATGTTCCTTCAATAAAGGATAATAAGTGAACAAAGCAAATTTAACAATAGAAGTAAATTGTAAAGTTGTTTAAAATGGGTCCTGAGTCAAGAATGATAACGTGTGGGTTTCATATCCCTTTAAAATTATTTTAATTCCTTATAAAACATATTGAATGCTAAAAAAAAAATATAAGCATACATGGTCTGATGGGGTTTAACATACACAAACTTGTAAACATATATGTTTGATCTATTCTATACAGAGAGGACATTAACCCTTTGAGTGCTAATGACAGCTCAGAGCCGTCATGAGCACTCTCCCACCTTGAGGGAGATCTGGGGGCTCCTTACTGCTCCTACCCCGGCGATCGTGCCTGTAGAGTGACAGGCATTGCCGGGGCTTCACGTGATGCGAGGTGACGTCACGCGCAATTACGTGATGACGTCACTGCGCAACTTTATACTTAAAGGGCCACTAAACCCAAAATCTTTCTTTCATGATTCAGATAGAACATACACATTTAAACAACATTACAATTTATTTCTATTATTTATATTGCTTCATTTTTTAGATATCCTTATTTGAAGAAAATCACATGAGGCTTCTATGTGCAGCAACCAATCAGCAGCTACTGAGCATATCTAGATATGCTTTTCAGCAAAGAATGTCAAGAGAATAAAAAAAATCAGATAATAGAAGTAAATTAGAAAGATGTTTAAAATTGCATTCTCTTTCTAAATCATGAAATAAAAAATGTGGGTTTCATGTCCCTTTAATGTTAAGTATAGGAGGAGGGGGCATGCTGCTTAGAAGCCTGTATCTCAGGCATCTAAGCAGCTACAGACCCCCAAGACCCATTGTTGGAAAGGTAATCTCTTAACCTTTCCAACAGTGTAAGTATTGGGGGGTCTGGAAATGGCTTAGCAGCCAAAGGGTTAAAAAAACAGTTGCAGAAAATAGGAAGTGAGATGAGTAGTAGGAATAACAACCCGGACCATTCTTATTATTTTTAATTATGGCTGTCCAAACTATGGTCCATGGGTGACATCCGGCCTTCCAAGGGGTTTCTTTGTGTGGTCCACAGCACCACTAAGTGCAAAATAGACTTCTATTGGTTATTAGGTAATTAAGCTTGTGTATTTGTACCAAATTCTGTACATTTCAGTAGTATATGAAGTTAAAGTAGCCCATGATCTATGCAATTTTTCCTTATAAATGCAATCATAGCCTAATTGTATTTTGAGGTGTAATTTTAGCAGAATAAGTGTGACTATGATATAATGTGGCACCCACTTTGCCATCAATAGTGACCATCCCTCCATATACCCCTGTTATAAATTATCAAAATGGAACCTGGTTTAAAATGGTGGGGAAATGCTTTGAGGCAGTGTTTGGACCGGCTGTACTGTATAAAATATGGTGCTTCTGTGAATTGTGTGAATTGTGTTTGTGTATACAGGGCTTGAAATTTTCACTTGTCCTGGATGAGTAAGAAATTGCAGCAGACATTTAAAAATAATTGTACTAATAACATTTTCCCTCTGGGCTGGTAACTTTCAACTACTGACTATTAAACTACAGTGATATTTTACCACCCCTATATATTATATTTATATCCAGTGAGTGCAGATTTTTTGCTTTTGATATTATCCATTTTCTTGCACCCTGGTATGCAGATTTTTTCTTTTGAGATATATATATATATATATATATATATATATATATATATATATATGTGTGTGTGTGTGTGTGTCCACTGTAGCATGGCGGATATAACTTAAAACCATATGCAAAATACCTTCAAACACTACAATATGGGGTTGTAGAGAGCAGACAGAAAAATAATTGGTCCATTTTAAATGTCCCTTTGAAACTGTTACGTTAAAGAGCTAATCCAGTGCTGTCCATGTGCTTAACTGTTTGGTTTTTGTCAATTAGTTAGTACAATTTGAGATTTACTAGTGCCCGGCATTCACACCAACTGACTGATTAACTGGTACATCATTATGTCTGCAGGGTATTTTTCCTTTTTGAAAATAAATGAGCTCCAATGTGCTCTTCCCTGCAGAAATTAAGGAATGAAAACAAATGGTAATAAAAATAAATAAAAAATAAAACATTTTTACTGCAACTGCACTTAGATTTCATATTAAACACAAATTGGAAAACATTGTGCTTATCTTGTGTATGGAGTATGCACAAAGTTCCTATAATAGTGATTTTCAAATAAACCTGCTTTTGTAAACATAAAAATGTTAAGTTTCTAAAGAAACTTGTGTAGTCCTGGGAAGAAAAAAAAAACATTTTAAACACGTTCGCTTCACATTGAAGCAGTGTTTTAAGGTTATAGTTTCCATTGTAAAAAATACAGGTATCACATTATAATATGCTGGCTGGGTTTATTTGCAGGAAAAATAAATATGTTTCATTTAGGCTGAACCATTTTCATGTGACAAAATGTAAAAGGGTGGTTTAAAAAATTTATAGATTTGGAAAGGGAGTAGATAGACGTAAGGTTTGACGATACAAACTGGACGATTATTCCTCTAAAAAATACAATTGGTAAGGAAACAAAGTTTTTTTTTGTTGTTTTTTTTTTGCCTTGAACATAACCCATCCCAATGGAAAAAATGTAAATATTTTACATTTATTTTGTAGAATTTGATTTTTTAAAAATAAAAAATAGCTTTTTGTAAGTTTTTAATTTAGAAGGGGGTTCTGTTTTAATGATGAAAAGCCGTCATTAGAAATAATTTATGAAATATTTAGAAATTGTTAGCGCCTTTGAATTGTAATTAGCACAAATTGTCCCTTTTTAAAAGGAAATTTTTTTTTGCTTCTTTGTGGAAAAAAATAAACGTTTTCCAAAAAATAACTTGTGTGTTGTATTTGTTTTTTTAAAAATAAATAAATAAAAATAAATTGCTGAGTACATGATACTTTGAAGAAGTGCGTCTTTGAATTCTGTAAAATGGTATTACGCAATACTCTTATCTTTTTGTATTAAAATATGTATGTTGTATTAAATTTATCAATGTCATTAAAGAATCACAAAAACATAAATTAATAATTAGCAATTACAAGACCAAAGATCAAAATATTTTATCAGCAAGTACTTAATAATCTCTATTTTATTAATCATCCAACACTGCATCTGTGTCAGATGTACTACCATATTGTGTATCATATTAATGAACATATTGCACTTATTAGGTCTACCAAGGATCCAGTGTTGATTTTTGTTTCTCTTGTTTTAATAACATATTAGTGTTAATAGTCTATTATTGGTATGTTGCTCATCTATGTATTTCTTATGGTTTAGGGTTTTATTAATACTTTATTGGCCAATTTAATATTTCTTATTATGGAAGCTGTCATTTTTTTTAGCTGCATGTAATTGTGCTTCATTATCCTGTTAATGTTATCACAGTGTGACACAATGTAGAACATAATTGCTAAAAAATATTTAACACATGATTGTGAATTGTTTTGAATATTATAGTTTTGTGTGTCTGTGCTCCCCCTGGCAGAATGACACAATTTTGTGTGTGTTCATGACACAATGCCAGTGATTAATGGCCACTGTGTTATCTGAGTGGTAACCATGACAACTAGTTCCCAAGGCAACCCCACAATAGGCTCAGAGCGGCCACGTAGGCCTGAGCCGTGTGTGTCTCTGTGTTTGTGTTACTGTCACGGAAGGGGGGACAAGGAGGGGTCAAGTGCGACTACTAAACACACACGCTGGGGGCCTGTGATCTGACCCCCAGCGCTGGGAACGAGGGTTGAAAGAAAAGAAAAAAGATATAATAATATCAGAAGAAAAAAGCGAGAGGGAGAGATGGGGGGGTTGAAGAGCGAGTCAGGAATTGATGATATTGTTGCAGAGCTAGGATTAGAGTTATTGCTGAGTGTATTTGTATGGGGAAATTAATAAAGCACATGGTTCTTTGTGTTTGAAGAATGGTGTGTGCAAATCAATGTATATGCTTAACTGTTTTTACATAACTGTTATTATAGGATGCAAAACAAGATTTGTATGTTGAGAGTGTCGAACATGGCTTAGTTTACAATGCTGTGCTTGTACAGAGTCTATGTACAAAATGACTAAGGGGAAATAATTAAAAAAATAAATGCAGATACTCTCCATAAATAGCCATGCATTTGGAAGTAAGAAACAGAATAGTATCAAAGAAATAGAGAATCTGCCCCATCCTGCTGGGACCTGATTGGATCATGCTGTTGCACAGGCGAGAAGAAACGACGCAGGGAGTGCGCAGAAGAGCGGGAAGGGGGTAGAGAGAGAGCAAGGTCAGAATATACAATGAGATTTATTAAATTTTCAGCTCTGTGCAACTGTTAAATCTTTTTCATTTTTGTGAACGTTCAATGATGTAGACAGTTTAGTTTTTCTGTTTATTTTTCTGTTTATAGCTGTAATGGGGCAGCACATTCTCCCAGTTATATTTAACTGAAACAAGAGAAAAATCATTCATTTACTGAATGCTTTTATGCAACGTTTGTGTGACTAAAAATAACAAACTGCGCATCATCACTAAACTTTGATAAAATAGTAAAACATTTAAGGCTAGATTACGAGTGGAGCGCTATTTATTGCTCACATGCTAACTACACTCAACGGGAGCGCATATTACAAGTTGAAAGTAAAAATGATCTGCTTGCGCGTTAACCCGACACGCACAAAAAGACAAAGCTAGAATGTCGCAACCGCCACATAGCCCAACGCAAAATACCCCACTCTACTATTAACCCCCTAAACTGCCACATCACAAAGTACCCACTACACTATAAACCTCTAAACCGCCACACCCCCACATTGCAAAGTACCCCTCTACGCTATTAACTCCTAAACCGCCACAGCCCCCATGGCAAAGTACTCACTAACCTCTAAACCAGCTAACCCCCTAACACGCCATAAGTTACCAACAACCTAGCATTACATAAAAAGCTAATATTACAGAAAATTAAAACCTACCATTACAGAAAAAAATGACCAAAAATAAAAAAATAAACAGTTATGCCTATTCTAAAATTAAAGCCCCACTTAAAGAAAAAAAAAACAGCCCAAATAAAAAAAACTATACTAAACACAAATAAACTATAGCAATAGCCCTTAGAAGGACTTTTGGTAGGGCATTGCCCCAAATCTCTTTTTCTGCCCCCTCCCCTCAACAAAAAAAACCTATTCTAAAAAAAAAATTTTTTTACCACTAAACCCAAAGATCGTACCCACCAAACTTGAATCCGGCTCCTACCTGACCGCCAACTGCCGTACTCCTCTTCTATTCAGACAACAGTGGTCTTCTATCTGCACCCCGATGGTGGTGGTCTTCTATTATCATCCCGGCGGCGCTGGTCTTCTATCTTCATCCTGGCAGGGTTGGTCTTCTATCTTCATCCATCTTCTTTTCTTCTGATATTCCGTCCCAACGTTCTCTTCATGTGGTCACCTGCTACACGCTGAATTTTGAATGCGTTCCTATTTATTTTCAAATTAAAATCAGTGAATAGAATGAAAGATTTTTTTCTATTGGCTGATTTGAATTTGGATTTGAAAATCAGCCAATAGGAAAGCAAGGGTACCCCTATGTGCCTTGAATTCAAAATTCAGTGTGTGGTGGGTGACCGCATGAAGAGGACATTAGACGGAAGATCAAAAGATAAGAAGATGGAAGAAGAAAGAAGACCACTGAAGCCATGATCAAGGTAGAAGTCCACCACTGTCAGGATGAAGATAGAAGACCACCACCGTTGAGATAGAAGAGGAGCACCGCAGTTGACAATCATGTAGGAGCCGTATTCAAGTTTGGTGAGTACTATCTTTGGGGTTTAGTGGTAGGCTTTCTTTGGGTGTTTTTTTTTTTTTTTTTAGAATAGGGTTGTTGTTGTTTTTTGGGCAGCAAAGGAGCTTTAGGGCACTGTCCTACCATGTGCCCTTCTAAGGGAAGTACTCAATAAAATGCCCTTTTCATGTTTTTTAAGATAGGCTTTTTTTCTGGAGGTCAGGGTTACTTGTATTGTAGAATTGGGTGGAATTTATTTTGGTGAAAAAGAGCTAAATCACTTTAGGGCAATAACCTACAAAAAGCCCTGCTAAGGACTATTGCAAAAGTTTATTTTAGTGTTAGTATAGTTTTTTTTATTTTGGGTTTCCTTTTTTTTAGTGGGGCTTTAGTTTTACAATATGCATAATTGTGTTGTTTTTTTAGCTTTGTTAGCTTTTTTATTTTCTGTAATGATAGATTTTTTTACTTTTTTTTAATGTAATTTTACTTTTTTTTGGTAACTTAGGGGGTGTTAGGTTAGGGGTCTTATGGGGGTTAGTTGGTTTAGAGGTTAGTGAGTATTTTTCAATGGTGGTTCTTGTGGTTTAAAAGTTAACAGTGTAGAGGGGTACTTTGCGATGTGGGGGGGGGGTTGGTTTAGGGGTTAATAGTGTAGCAGGGTACTTTGAAATGTGAGAATGTAGCAGTTTAGGGTTTAATAGTGTAGTTTAGTGCAACTTTTTCCTCAGGCCAAACACTTTACGCAAACTTTCAAGTCGCGTAGAAAGTTTGAATGTTAAATGTAATAGAGTTTGTATGATCACATTTACTTTTAACTTCTAATACGAGTGCACATTGCCATTCAACGCCACCCATAGAAAATATGGTGAATGTAAATTACCACAAATTTGTGCAAAGTAATTTGTGGTAATTTAAACAGCGTGCCGCTTGTAATATGAATTTGAGAGTAAGAAACACTTGCGACCACGTTTATGCTGCTTGTTAGCGTGCAACTCGTAATCTTGCCCTTAATGCTCAGCAATTCATCATGATACAAAGGACTAATAAAACATCACTTTAGTTATTGCTACTGAAATTTGTTCATGGGTATTAAAATCATATCATGAGATTGTGAATAAATATTGAATTGCAAGGAGGTAAGGGAAGAAATATCCAAACGTTACTTTACTGACTGTTACAAATGAGAAACGGGACTTGGGAATTATTATTTAAGATTATTTAAAATTTAGTCAACAATGTAGTATTGCAACGAGTAAGGCCAGGAGAATGCTTGATTGTATTGGTATTTTCAGCAGATATAGTAAGGTTATTTTGCCATTCTACAGTTCAATAGTTAGGCCTCATCTTGAGTAATGTGTGCAGTTCTGGAGGCCATATCTCCAGAAGGATATAAACAAACTGGAATCTGTGCAAATGAGGGCTACTAAAATGGTACATGGTCTAAATAATTAAACTTACCAGGAGAGGCTTAATGTCCTATGCGATATGATAGCAACTTTCAATTATATTAAGGGGCTTAGTAGAGCTGAGGCTGAAAATATTTTTCATAAAAAGAAAAATTCAAGAATAAGGGGTCATGATCTCAAGCTAAAGGGTAGCAAAATCAGGAGTAATTTGAGGAATCACTTCTTTACAGAAAGGATGTTTGATTCATGGAATAAACATCCTCACAAGAGGTGGTAATGACAAACACTTTGCAGACTTCAAGAATGCCTGGGATAAGCATAAGGATATCCTACAAACTAGATACATTTATACTTTTAGGATATATTTGGCAGACTTGTTGGACCTATGGTTTTTATCTGCTGTGAAAAATCTGTTTCTAAGTAAAGTAGACGTCACTCAGCCCCAGGTCAAAGCTTTTGGCACGACTGCCTCATTTGACCATCACCCCTGCCAAACCACCAGTGCACTGTAAACAAGGTGTTATTATATATTAAAAAGAAAATACTGATTTATTATATTTTCATTAACTATCATCCATTTTGGCTTTAGAAAAAATAGTAATTCTTTATACAGACACTGGATACAGTTCATGAAATCTAGCTTTCATAAGGTCATTTATTGTACTAACATTT
The DNA here is from genome assembly GCF_027579735.1 of Bombina bombina. NCBI lineage: Eukaryota > Metazoa > Chordata > Amphibia > Anura > Bombinatoridae > Bombina > Bombina bombina. The sequence goes on along the minus strand of NC_069504.1, from coordinate 862,654,508 downwards.
TAGTGCTTTTAATGTAACAAAACTAATTTGCGTATTAGATATGATTTATGTAAATTTATTATTGCAGATTTCTCAGCCTGGGCGATCACACAAGAAACGCTCTGCATTGTTTATTTTTCCCACTTCTCTCTTTGTAATAATCCTTATCTGAGAGCAAGAATGTACCCCGACAATACAAATAAAAGCCTAGATTACAAATGGAGAGCTATTTATAGCACAGGGTACGCTATCAATATTGCTGGACCGCGTTAGGATTAGTGCACAATCTGGAATTACAAGTCCATGGTAAAAGGGAATAATGACAGAGGGCCAGATTACAAGTGGACCGTTATTTAACGATCCTGCTCTAACGTTAAAGGGACAGTATACACTCATTTTCATATAACTGCATGTAATAGACACTACTATAAAGAATATGATGCACAGATACTGATATAAAAATCCAGTATAAAACTGTTTAAAAACTTACTTAGAAGCTCTCAGTTTTGCTCAGTTGAAAAGGTAGCTGGAAAGCCCACTGCAAGTGGCAAATAAGACACTCCCCCCCCTTCTTTTACATATGAAAAGACCCTTTACACAAACAGGAGCAAGCTGGAGTAGGTAGCTGACGGTATTCTCATAAAACTTTGGGGCTTGGTTAGGAGTCTGAAAATCAGAGCAAAGTTATTTAAAAATAAGCAAAACTATACATTTTTAAAAAAACAAACTTTATGGGCTATATAAATAGATAATCTACAAAACATTTATGCAAAGAAAAAATGTGTATAATGTCCCTTTAACTGCGCAAGAGGTAAGCTTTTTGCACTCATCTGGTTGCGCTCATATTATGAGTTGAAAGTAAACTGTATTCGCTTGCGCGCTAATCCTGAAGACTGCAAAAAGTCGAATTTAGAATATCACATGCACGTTCACTTTTGTTCCCCATAGAAGTCAATTGAGCAAAAAAGGGGGGGGCGGGAACTAACACCCTATACGCATGCAAACCCGATTGCATCTTTTGATGTGCCCTAACCTGACATGAAAATATTAATAAGGGTACAAACACCTGTGATGATCACTATAATCGCTTGCGCGTTGCTGTTAGCACTCCACTCGTAATCTGTTTTAGATTGTATAGCGCGTCTGACATCCCTTTAGCACACCCTATATTTTCAATGGATAGCGCATCCTTGGTAAAGATTGTTCATATTACAAGTTATGTGTTGCACTCCAGCGCAACACATAACAGCGCTAAAAAAGTTAGCTGTCAAGACCTGAGGTAAAGTGTTACGACTAGAATAAAAGTATCATAAACACGTTAAATATTAAAATAAAGTATTGCACTCATATTTATGCATGTTAAATATAAAATATAACTTTATTATTAAAATGTATAAAAAGTGTTTAAAAGGGATATGGTATATGTCACGGTGTTTGACTGGGAAGGGCTCAAAGATGTGTATGTATGTATGTGTTAACAGATCACATACATACATATATACATAATTCAAATATTTACACACACAAACACACATACACACATACATATATATATATTTATATATATATATACACCTTTTAAGCCCTTCCCAGTTAAATGCCTTGACATTTTTTTAATATAAATACTTTAAGTACCTTTGTTCTTCACTTAGAAGAAAATGTTCTTTTTATTTTTAAATATATCTATATATACCATTAAAAAGAACTTCTAGGTGAAGAACAAATCTATTTGAAGCATTTCTTAACACACCTTTGGTTTTGGCTTAGTTGTCCAATAGCACCTACGTGTTAGCGCATAAGCGTAAGCCCAGAAGAGGGCTTTACAGTGTGCTGCATAGAAGTGTATGGGGAAAGGGACCTCCAGATGTTAGCACACCTGAGACTTTTGCTCGAGCCTAATCTTTTTACTTTTCTTGCGCTAGTTTTACAAGTTGAAAGAAACACTGTAGCTTTTACTTGATCACTTTTAGCGCTCAATAGCGCTATTTGTTGCACTCCACTTGTAATTTTTACCAAAATGTGTGTAAATAATATAACTCATAAGTATTGTCAGACACCAATTCTTTACCCAGCACATCTCAACATACTAACTAAAGATTAAAAAGACTGTTTTGGTTTCTATTGTTTCACTGGAAAATCCATGTTTGTAGGAAGCAATGTTCTCACTCCTGTACCTACCTCAGTATGCTCTAATGGGCACTGTGGTAACAGTGAACAAAACAATACAATGGGGTCTATTTATATATGTGTGAGCAGACATGATCCGCTATAGCGAAACCATGTCCGCCGCACATCGCTAAATGCCGACAGCATACGCTGGCGGCATTTATCATTGCACCAGCAGTTCTTGTGAACTGCTGATGCAATACCGCCCCCTGCAGATTTGCGCAGGGGGTGTCAATCAGCCCGATCGTACATGATCAGGCGGATTGCTATACGTCGCCTCAGAGGCGGCGTATGAGTTTAGGAGCAGCGGTCTTAAGAGGGAACAGGGGCCATTCGGCCTTTGTTAAATAGACCCTAATGAATACATCAAATCTACCCATGTATTTATTTTGTTTACATGAGGCCATGAAATTTTTTTTCATGGTATTTAATTTATGTTTTTCTAGAGATTTTACGTTTATACAGCACAAAAGAATATACCAGCCACATCAAAATTATGTTTTCAATTTGTTTCTACATCTGTTCTACATGTCTAGAAACCCAAACATTTTCTTTCATGTTTCAGATAGAGCAGGCAATTTTAAACAACTTTCTAATTTACTTCTCTTATCAAATGTTCTTCGTTCTCTTGATATCTTTTGTTGAATAGCAGGGGCATAAACTCAGGAGCATGCATGCCCCTGGAGCACTATATAGCAGCAGTTTGGCAAGAATGCTATCCATTTGCAAGAGCACTAGATGACAGCACTATTTCCTGCCACGTAGTGCTCCAAACACATACCTAGGTATCTCTTCAACAAAGAATACTATGGAAACAAAGCAAATTTAATAATATGAGGCCCATTTATCAAGCTCCAAACGGAGCTTGAAGGGCCGTGTTTCTGGCGAGTCTTCAGACTCGCCAGAAACAGCAGTTATGAAGCAGCGATCTAAAGACCGCTGCTCCATAACCCTGTCCGCCTGCTCTGATGAGGCGGACAGGAATCGCCGGAATTTAACCTGATCGAATACGATCGGGTTGATTGACACCCCCTGCTTGGCCGCGAGTCTGAAGGGGGCGACGTTGCACCAGCAGCTCACAAGAGCTGCTGGTGCAATGCTGAATACGGAGAGCGTATTGCTCTCCGCATTCAGCGAGGTCTTGCGGACCTGATCCGCAGTGTCGGATCAGGTCCCCAAGACCTTTAATAAATTGGCCTCATTAAGTCAATTGAAAACTTTTTTAAAATTGTATGCTCTGGCATCTATTTATCAAGCCGTCAACCGCAAATACGCTGGAATTCCGCAGCGTATTTGTGGCGAGCCTGATTCCCCTTAGTTATCAAACCTTACAGACCGGCAAAAGTAGAATTTTGTGACATAACATATGACTCAGTCCGACACAGATCGATGCTTATGTCATTACAAATGTTCCGAATGCAAATTCGGCACAATCTGACTACTTTTGCTAGTTATCAAACTTCTAACAGGTACACTAGTCACTATTCTGGCCCTGGAGGCGGCGGATGCCATAGGAATCAATGGGAGTCTGAAAGCAGCGAAAGCTTGTTCGCTGCTGCCCGATATCCCATTGATTCCTATGGTAACATTTACACCTAACACCCTAACATGTACCACTAGTCTAAACACCCCTAATCTGCCTGCCCCTACACCGCCGCCACCTACATTATACTTATTAACCCCTAATCTGCCACCCCCTACACCGCCATCACCTATATTATACTTATTAACCCCTAATCTGCCACCCGCCACCGCCGCCACCTACATTATACTTATTAACCCCTAATCTGCTGCCCCAACACCGCCGCCACCTACATTATACTTATTAACCCATAATCTGCCGCCCGACACCGCCGACACCTACATTATACTTATTAACCCCTAATCTGCCACCCCAACACCGCTGCCACCTACATTATACTTATTAACCCCTAATCTGCCGCCCCGACACCGCCGCCACCTACATTATACTTATTAACCCCTAATCTGCCACCCCCTACACCGCCACCACTATATTAAATGTATTAACCCCTAAACCTAAGTCTAACCCTAACACCCCCTAAGTTAAATATAATTTAAACAAATCTAAATAAATATTCCTATCATTAAATAAATTATTCATATTTAAAACTAAATACCTATAAAATAAACCCTAAGCTAGCTACAATATAACTAATAGTTAAATTATAGCTATCTTAGGGTTTATTTATTTTACAGGCAAGTTTGTATTTATTTTAACTAGGTACAATAGTTATTAAATAGTTATTAACTATTATTTAATAACTTCCTAGTTAAAATAAATACAATATATAAATAAATTCCCTAAACTAAATACAATTAAATACAATTAAATACAATTATCTAAAGTACAACCCCCCCCACTAAATTACAGAAAATAATAAACAAATTACAAGATTTTTAAACTAATTACACCTAATCTAATCCCCCTAACAACATAAAAAAGCCCCCCCAAAATAAAAAAAAGCCCTACCCTACACTAAATTACAAATAGCCCTTAAAAGGGCCTTTTGCGGGGCATTGCCCCAAAGTAATCAGCTCTTTTACCTGTAAAAAAAATTACAAACCCCCCAACATTAAAACCCACCACCCACACAATCAACCCTACTCTAAAACCCACCCAATACCCCCTTAAAAAAACCTAACACTAACCCCTTGAAGATCATCTTACCGTGAGAAGTCTTCACCCAACCAGGCCGAAGTCCTCAACGAATCCGGCAGAAGTGGTCCTCCAGATGGGCAGAAGTGGTCCTCCAGACGGCAGAAGTCTTCATCCAGACGGCATCTTCTATCTTCATCCATCCGGCACAGAGCGGGTCCATCTTCAAGACATCCGACGCGGAGCATCCTCTTCTGATGACATCTTCTTGTTGAATGAAGGTACCTTTAAGTGACGTCATCCAAGATGGCGTCCCTTCAAATCCGATTGGCTGATAGAATTCTATCAGCCAATCTGAATTAAGGTATAAAAAATCCTAGTGGCTGATGCATTCTATTGGAACAGCCAATAGAATGCGAGCTCAATCCTATTGGCTGATCGGATCAGCCAATAGGATTGAACTTAAATCCTATTGGCTGATTGCATCAGTCAATAGGATTTTTTCTTCCTTAATTCCGATTGGCTGATAGAATTCTATCAGCCAATCGGAAATTCTATCAGCCAATCTTGGATGACTTCACTAAAAGGTACCTTCATTCAACAAGAAGACATCATCAGAAGAGGATGCTCCGCGTCAGATGTCTTGAAGATGGACCAGCTCCGCGCCGGATGGATGAAGATAGAAGATGCCGTCTGGATGAAGACTTCTGCCCATCTGGAGTACCACTTCTGCCGAATTTGTTGAGGACTTCGGCCCGGTTGGGTGAAGACTTCTCACGGTAAGGTGATCTTCAAGGGGTTAGTGGTAGTATTTTTTTAAGGGGGTATTGGGTGGGTTTTAGAGTAGGGTTGGTTGTGTGGGTGGTGGGTTTTAATGTTGGGGGAGTTTGTAATTTTTTTTTTACAGGTAAAAGAGCTGATTACTTTGGGGCATTGCCCCGCAAAAGGCCCTTTTAAGGGCTACTTGTAATTTAGTGTAGGATAGAGCTTTTTATTTGGGGGGGGGGCTTTTTTATTTTGTTAAGGGGATTAGTTTAGGTGTAATTAGTTTAAAAATCTTGTAATTTGTTAATTATTTTCTGTAATTTAGTGTTTGTTTTTTTGTACTTTAGATAATTGTATTTAATTGTATTTAGTTTAGGGAATTGATTTAATTATAGTGTAGTTTTAGGTCTAATTGTAACTTAGGTTAAGTTTTATTGAATTTATTTTAACTAGTAACTTATTAAATAGTTAATAACTATTTAATATTTATTGTACCTAGTTAAAATAAATACAAACTTACCGGTAAAATAAAAATAAACCCTAAGCTAGATACAATGTAACTATTAGTTATATTGTAGCTAGCTTAGGGTTTATTTTATAGGTAAGTATTTAGTTTTAAATAGGAATAATTTATTTAATGATAGGAATATTTATTTAGATTTATTTAAATTATATTTAAGTTAGTGGGCTTAGGGTTAGGGTTAGACTTAGGTTTAGGGGTTAATAAATTTAATATAGTGGCGGCGGTGTAGGGGGGGCAGATTAGGGGTTAATAAATATAATGTAGGTGGTTGCGGTGTAGGGGGCGGCAGATTAGGGGTTAATAAGTATAATGTAGGTGGCAGCGGTGTAGGGGGAGTCAGATTAGGGGTTAATAAATATAATGTAGGTGGCGGCGGTGTAGAGGGCGGCAGATTAGGGGTTAATAAGTATAATGTAGGTGGCGGCGGTGTAGGGGGCGACAGATTAGGGGATAAGTATAATGTAGGTGGCGGTGGGCTCTGGGAGCGGCGGTTTAGGGGTTAAACACTTTAGTTGCGGCGGGGTCCATGAGCGGCAGTTTAGGGGTTAATACATTTATTAGAGTTGCGGTAGGCTCTGTGAGCGGCGGTATATGGGGTAAACAGTGTAGTATAGTGGCGATGTTTAGTGACTGTATACCAATAAAGCTGGGAAAAAGCTGAAGAGCAGCGAGATCGATGACTGTTAGTTAACAACAGTCCGCTGCTCATCGCACCGTACTTGGTGTGCGGCTTTTTGACAGCTTTGTTGATAATTTTGGAGAACGTATTCAGGTCCGCGGCAGCGATGTTAGGCGATCTTAGGCGAGCGTATTGGTGCCGTCTAATGCAAGTAAGTTGACGGCTTGATAAGTAGATGCCGCTGTCTGAATCACAAAAACATAGGTTTCATATCCCTTTAAGCCAGTAAAAGCGGTACATATGTGCAGCCACCAATCAGCAGCTAGCTCCCGATCATACCTAAGTATACTTTTCAACAAAGGATACCAAGAGAACAAAGCAAATTTATAAAAGTAAATTGGAAATTTGTTTAAAATCGTAAGCTCTGAATCATGAAAGATTATTTTTGGGTTTCAGAATTCTTTTCAGAAAGTGTTAGAAAAAAAACTAAAACCTGCGATTGCGGAATGAAAAGCTCTGTAACGCAACCCCATTGATATCTATGTGGGGAAAAAATTATGTTTAAACCTAACACCCTAACATAAGTAAGCCCCAAGTCTAAACACCCCTAATCTGCCACCCCCAACATCGCCGACACCTACATAAAGTTATTAAACCCTAATCTGCCGCTCCCGACATCGCCGCCACCAAAATAAATGTATTAACCCCTAATCTGCTGCTCCCAATAGCGCTGCCACTATAATAAAGTTATTAACCCCTATTCCCCGCACCCCAACATCGCAGACACAATAATAAAGATATTAACCCCTATTCTGCCGCTCCCCGACATCGCCACCACTAAATAAAGTTATTAACCCCTAAATCTCTGGCCTCCCACATCACTGCCACTAAATAAACCTATTAACCCCTAAACCGCCAGCCCCCACATCGCAAAAAACAAAATTCAACTCTTAACCCCTAAACCTAACAACCCCCTAACTGTAAATTAAAATAACAAGATCCCTATCTTAAAATAAATAAAAACTTACCTGGGAAAATAAAAAAAACTTAAGTTTAAACTATAAATTAAACTAACATTACTAACAATACTATTATACTAAAATTAAAAGAACTATCAATTAAATAAATTAAATTACACATTAAAAAAACCTAGCGCTACTAAAAAAAAAAAATCTACAATTACAAAAAATAAAAAATACTTAATTACAAAAAATTACCTAATCTAATAGCCCTTAAAATGGCCTTTTGTAGGGCATTGCCCTAAAGTAATCTTTTCTTTTACCTGAAAAAAATACAACAGTAAAACCCGCCACCCAACCAACCCCCCAATATAAAAACCTAACTCTAACAAAAATCTAAGCTACCCATTGCCCTGAAAAGGGCATTTGTATGGTCATTGCCCTTAAAAGGGCATTCAGCTTTTTTTCTTGCCCTGAAAAGGGCATTTAGCTCTTTTAAGAAAGCCCAAAACCCTAATCTAAAAAAAACCCCACCCAAAAAAAGTTTAAAAAAACCTAACACTAACCCCCGACGATCCACTTACAGTTTCTGAAGTCCGGACATCCAGGCAGCGAAGTCTTCATCCAGGTGGTGTCTTCTATCTTCATCCAGACTGCATCTTCTATCTTCATTCCGGCGGCGCGGAGCAGGTCCATCTTGAAGACATTCGGCGCTGAGCATCCTCCAATATAATTTCAGTATCTCTCATCCTATTGGCTGATTTGAATAGTCAATAGGATTTCAGTAGCTCTCATCATATTGGCTGATTTGAATTTCAAAACTCAAATCAGCCAATAGGAATGCAAGGGATGCCATTTTGAAAAGGCTCCCTTGCATTAAAGATTCAGTGTACGACGGCGACTGTATGAAGAGGATGCTCTGCGCCGGATGTCTTCAGGATGAACCCGCTCCATGGGATGAAGATAGAAGACAATACCTGTATGGATGAAGACCTTGCCGCCTGGATGAAGACTTCACCGCCTGGATGAAGACTTCACCGCCTGGATGTCTGGACTTCAGAAACTGTAAGTGGATCGTCGGGGGTTAGTGTTAGGTTTTTTAAAACTTTTCTTGGGTGTTTTTTTTTTTAGATTAGGGTGTTGGGCTTTTCAGGGCAATGGGTAGCTTAGGTTTTTGTTAGAGTTAGTTTTTTTTTTTTAGGGGGTTGGTTGGATGGTGGGTTTTTCTGTTGGGAGGGTCTTTGTATTTTTTTCCAGGTAAAAGGGCTGACTTCTTTAGGGCAATGCCCTACAAAAGGCAGTTTCAAGGGCTATTGGTAGTTTAATGTAGGCTAGGGTTTTTTTTATATTTTGGGGTGGCTTTTTTATTTTTATAGGGCTATTAGATTAGGTGTAATTGTTTTTATTTTGGATAATTTTGTTACATTTTGCGTGGGATTTCCAAAATGAATTTTTTTTGAGTGCGGGACTGACGTTGCCTCACAGGCTAAAATGCTTGCGGAACAGCTATACCGACAAGACTCATAATGGCTGCATTCCGGTTTTAAAGCTGAAATTGCCATTTTTTTCAGCTTTAAAACACAAACTCAAAACTCGTAATCTAGGTGATAGTGCATTAAAACAAGTCATATAAATACATTTCAAAGAATATGTAACAGGAGCACCAGGTGAAGTGATAAAAATTATAAACTTTATTGAAATACAAAGGGTATATTAACCCCGGGTAAGAACACACAAAAAGAAAAATATTTGAACCATCAAACTGATGAACAAAGGCTGACCGGTTTCGGCTGTTGCCTTACTCCTAGCCTGCTTAAAACTGCTTAACAGTTACAACTTTAAAAACCCTCATCTGTGTTTCTATTGGTTCAGGGGCTCACACCCCTTTTCATCCAGCTTCATTTAATTGAATACTCATTAAGTGACACCAGAATTTCTACGGTACACTATTGAGACTTTATAAACATGTCAATGTACAAACTAAAGATTCCACATATCAACTCTGTAGATTATTAACAAACTCTTATTCGTTTAATGTTATTCGTTGAATGTTAAATGTGCATGGCGTGTGTACATGCTTAAAATCACTATGTCAGGTGATACTGTTGTGACATGGGTTGCCGTGTCCTAAGGCTAAACCCAAATCACTATGTAGAGATATGTTGGCTATCTGCAATGTGCGCTAATAAAGTGTGAATATCTAGTTTCTTATAGCTTACCTTTTAACTCTGCATAGAATTAACTGCATAGTGCTGCGAGGCTTGCAATTGATCAGCATAGGTCTCTGTTCAAAAATTTTCCTATTGGGTGAATATCGTATGTTGTGACCAATCAACATGCAAGTCTCACAGCGTTTAGCTACGGATAAATTATACACCCTGTCCTATTGGACCACTACACTTGCTGTACCCTCCCATCTGTTACGTGGGATGTTTGTAAACAAACAACTGTGGGAAATATCTGCACACTGCAGATCTAATGTTTTACGGAGAAATATATAAGTTGGTTAAATGAACCTACAGGGATTACTACTTTAATTATTAAAGAGCTACTATTTGCTAAACCGCAACTTTGGGACCATATGCCTCCACACCACAAATCTTGCTAACTCAGGGTAAATAGCATTCAGTGAAATTGACCCTTATTATTAACTGGTTGTGTGCTGAAATGGTCATAGGTATTAGGGTCCTAGTAAGGTATTTGTCACTACTAGCTTATTGGGGAATAATATCACCTTATCTGTATAACTACTTACTATACCAATGACTAGGCTAGTCCTAAGCTCTACCTATGTTCTTAAATATATTAAAGAAGTAAGAAATATTAAAGTATAGAAGGAGTAAGGGTTTAATAGGGGGTGGGGGAAAGGGCGAGGTTTGATAGGAAAAAAAAAATGTTAGGAAATCTGTAAATGCCTATGGTATTATGTGGATTACCAAAAATTTATTAAATCGAATTCCGAATTGAGGCCGTCTGGAATCCTCGTTTTTAAACGAAATATCCAGAAGGCCTCTCTTTCGCCCAATTTACGGGTGCTGTCTCCCCCTCTGGTCTGAATAGGTACTCTCTCTATAATGGTCCATGAAAATTTTTTTTTATCTTTGTTGTGAATGATTGAAAAATGGTTAATTAATGGAGTAGTTAGAATACCAGCTTTTATGTCCGCCAAATGTTCTTTGATCCTGACCCTGGCTTCCCTCATTGTGAGGCCTACATATTGGAGGGCACAATGGGTACATGAGATCAGATACACCACAAAAGTTGACCTGCAATTCAGGCATAATTTCTTTTGAAAGTTCTCTCCTGTGACTAGGGAACTAAAAGTATCCCCTATAGTTACTCTTTCACAGGCCTTGCAGGAAAGATGATTGCACCTAAAGCTTCCATTAAGTCTTAACCAAGAAAACCCATCCATCTGTTCTTGCTTTTATCTCGTAGGTGTAATCATGTTGCCTATCGTCTTATTTCTTTTGTAAGTGCATCTGATGCCCTCAGTTACTATTTCCTTAAGAGCATCATCAGCTAACAATAGCTGATAATTGTTCCTAATGATCTGGCATATCTGGGTGTACTGCTGAGAGTATTCTGTCAAAAATGTGATTTTCTTCTCAGTTTTCCCTTTAGTCCCTTCTCTGTTCTGTTTCAGAAGATCAACTCTGCTGACCTTCGTGACAGAATTTCTCTCTTTGGTAATGATTGACCTAGGATATCCTCTCTCCAAAAGTCTATCTGACAGTTCATCTGCTTGTTTCTCATATGTACTATAACTGGGGCAATTCCCTTTTAAGCAGATGAACTGCCCTCTTGCTACACCCCTGAACACTCTCTTGGGGTGACAACTTGAGGCGTGCAGTAAAGAGTTGCCTGTAATTGGTTTTCGATAGGTTTCTGTGGTGATCTTATGACCTACTGTTCCCTTTAACGTGATATCCAAAAAGTTTACTTTATGTTCTTGTATCTCAGAGGTAAAACTGATACCTACAGTGTTGTGGTTCAATCCCTCCACAAAATTCTTCAAATCGTGTAGGGAACCCTCCCAAATGAAAACAGAATTTATGCTTACCTGATAAATTACTTTCTCCAACGGTGTGTCCGGTCCACGGCGTCATCCATAACTTGTGGGAATATTCTCTTCCCCAACAGGAAATGGCAAAGATCACAGCAAAAGTTGTCCATATAGTCCCTCCTAGGCTCCGCCCACCCCAGTCATTCGACCGACGGACAGGAGAAAAAACAGGAGAATCTATAAGGTGCCGTGGTGACTGTAGTTAAAGAAAGAAATTCATCAAACCTGATTAAAAAAACAGGGCGGGCCGTGGACCGGACACACCGTTGGAGAAAGTAATTTATCAGGTAAGCATAAATTCTGTTTTCTCCAACATTGGTGTGTCCGGTCCACGGCGTCATCCATAACTTGTGGGAACCAATACCAAAGCTTTAGGACACGGATGAAGGGAGGGAGCCAATCAGGTTACCTAAACAGAAGGCACCACGGCTTGCAAAACCTTTCTCCCAAAAATAGCCTCCGAAGAAGCAAAAGTATCAAATTTGTAGAATTTGGCAAAAGTGTGCAGGGAAGACCAAGTCGCTGCCTTACATATCTGATCAACAGAAGCCTCGTTCTTGAAGGCCCAAGTGGAAGCCACAGCCCTAGTAGAGTGAGCTGTGATGCGTTCAGGAGGCTGCCGTCCGGCAGTCTCGTAAGCCAATCGGATGATGCTTTTCAGCCAAAAGGAAAGAGAGGTGGCAGTACCTTTTTGACCTCTCCACTTGCCAGAATAAACGACAAACAGAGAAGAAGTTTGTCTGAAATCCTTTGTTGCTTCTAAATAGAACTTTAAAGCACGAACTACATCTAAATTGTGTAACAAACGTTCCTTCTTTGAAACTGGATTCGGACACAAAGAAGGCACAACTATTTCCTGGTTAATATTCTTGTTGGAAACAACCTTTGCAAGGAAACCAGGTTTAGTACGCAAAACAACCTTATCTGAATGGAACACCAGATAGGGCGGATTACACTGCAAAGCAGATAACTCAGAGACTCTTCTAGCAGAAGAAATAGCAACCAAAAACAGAACTTTCCAAGATAACATCTTGATATCTATGGAATGTAGAGGTTCAAACGGAACCCCTTGAAGAACTGAAAGAACTAAATTCAGACTCCAGGGAGGAGTCAAAGGTCTGTAAACAGGCTTGATCCTGACCAAAGCCTGAACAAAAGCTTGAACATCAGGCACAGCTGCCAGTCGTTTGTGTAACAAGACAGATAAAGCAGAAATCTGTCCCTTTAGAGAACTTGCTGATAATCCCTTATCCAAACCTTCTTGAAGAAAGGAAAGGTTCCTAGGAATTTTGATCTTACTCCATGAGAATCCCTTGGATTCACACCAACAGATATATCTTTTCCATATTTTATGGTAAATTTTTCTAGTTACAGGTTTTCTGGCTTGTACCAGAGTATCTATTACAGAATCCGAAAACCCACGCTTAGATAAAATCAAGCGTTCAATTTCCAAGCCGTCAGCTGGAGGGAAACTAGATTTGGATGTTCGAATGGACCTTGTACTAGAAGATCCTGTCTCAAAGGTAGCTTCCATGGTGGAGACGATGACATATTCACCAGGTCTGCATACCAAGTCCTGCGTGGCCACGCAGGAGCTATCATGATCACCGAGGCCCTCTCCTGCTTGATCCTGGCTACCAGCCTGGGAATGAGAGGAAACGGTGGAAACACATAAGCTAGGTTGAAGGTCCAAGGCGCTACTAATGCATCCACTAGAGTCGCCTTGGGATCCCTGGATCTGGACCCGTAGCAAGGAACCTTGAAGTTCTGACGAGACGCCATCAGATCCATGTCTGGAATGCCCCATAATTGAGTCAACTGGGCAAATATCTCCGGGTGGAGTTCCCACTCCCCCGGATGGAATGTCTGACGACTCAGATAATCCGCCTCCCAGTTTTCCACTCCTGGGATGTGGATCGCAGATAGGTGGCAGGAGTGATCCTCCGCCCATTTTATGATTTTGGTCACTTCTCTCATCGCCAGGGAACTCCTTGTTCCCCCCTGATGGTTGATGTAAGCAACAGTCGTCATGTTGTCTGATTGGAATCTTATGAATCTGGCCTTTGCTAGTTGAGGCCAAGCCCTGAGAGTATTGAATATCGCTCTCAGTTCCAGAATGTTTATCGGGAGAAGAGACTCTTCCCGAGACCATAGCCCCTGAGCTTTCAGGGAGTCCCAGACCGCGCCCCAGCCCACTAGACTGGCGTCGGTCGTGACGATGACCCACTCTGGTCTGCGGAAGCTCATTCCCTGGGACAGGTGATCCTGGGTTAGCCACCAACGGAGTGAGTCTCTGGTCTTCTGATCTACTTGAATCACTGGAGACAAGTCTGTATAGTCCCCATTCCACTGTTTCAGCATGCACAGTTGTAATGGTCTTAGATGAATTCGCGCAAAAGGAACTATGTCCATTGCTGCAACCATCAACCCTACTACTTCCATACACTGAGCTATGGAATGTCGTGGAACAGAGTGAAGAACTTGACAAGCGTTTAGAAGTTTTGACTTTCTGACATCTGTGAGGAAAATCTTCATTTCTAAAGAATCTATTAATGTCCCCAAGAAAGGAACTCTTGTCGACGGAGACAGGGAACTTTTTTCTATGTTCACTTTCCATCCGTGAGATCTGAGAAAGGCCAGAACGATGTCTGTGTGAGCCTTTGCCTTTGAAAGAGACGACGCTTGTATCAGAATGTCGTCCAAGTAAGGTGCCACTGCAATGCCCCTTGGTCTTAGAACCGCTAGAAGGGACCCGAGTACCTTTGTGAAAATCCTTGGAGCAGTGGCTAGCCCGAATGGGAGAGCCACAAACTGGTAATGTTTGTCCAGAAAGGCGAACCTTAGGAACTGATGATGATCTTTGTGGATAGGAATATGTAGATACGCATCCTTTAGATCCACGGTAGTCATAAATTGACCCTCCTGGATTGTAGGCAAAATCGTTCGAATAGTTTTCATTTTGAACGATGGCACTCTGAGAAATTTGTTTAGGATCTTTAAATCCAGAATTGGTCTGAAAGTTCCCTTTTTTTTGGGAACTACAAACAGATTTGAGTAAAACCCCATTCCTTGTTCCACGGTTGGAACTGGGTGTATCACTCCCATTTTTAACAGGTCTTCTACACAATGTAAGAATGCCTGTCTCTTTATTTGGTTTGAAGATAAGTGAGACATGTGGAACCTTCCCCTTGGGGGTAGTTCCTTGAATTCCAGAAGATAACCCTGAGAAACTATTTCTAGTGCCCAGGGATCCTGAACATCTCTTGCCCAAGCCTGAGCGAAGAGAGAGAGTCTGCCCCCTACTAGATCCGGTCCCGGATCGGGGGCTACTCCTTCATGCTGTCTTGGTAGCAGCAGCAGGCTTCTTGGCCTGCTTACCCTTGTTCCAGCCTTGCATCGGTTTCCAAGCTGGTTTGGTTTGTGAAGCATTACCCTCTTGTCTAGAGGCTGCAGAGTTGGAGGCCGGTCCGTTCCTGAAATTGCGAAAGGAATGAAAATTAGACTTATTCTTGGCCTTGAAAGGCCTATCTTGTGGGAGGGCGTGGCCCTTACCCCCAGTGATGTCTGAGATAATCTCTTTCAATTCTGGCCCAAAAAGGGTTTTACCCTTGAAAGGGATATTAAGCAATTTTGTCTTGGAAGATACATCCGCTGACCAAGACTTTAGCCAGAGCGCTCTGCGCGCCACAATTGCAAACCCTGAATTTTTCGCCGCTAATCTAGCTAACTGCAAAGCGGCATCTAAAATAAAGGAATTAGGTAACTTAAGTGCGTCAATTCTGTCCATAACCTTCTCATACGGAGTCTCTCTACTAAGCGACTTTTCTAGTTCCTCGAACCAGAACCACGCTGCTGTAGTGACAGGAATAATGCACAAAATAGGTTGCAGGAGGTAACCTTGCTGTACAAAAATCTTTTTAAGCAAACCCTCCAATTTTTTATCCATAGGATCTTTGAAAGCACAATTATCCTCAATAGGAATAGTAGTGCGCTTAGCTAGTGTAGAAACTGCCCCCTCGACCTTAGGGACTGTCTGCCATAAGTCCTTTCTGGGGTCGACCATAGGAAATAATTTCTTAAATATAGGAGGGGGGACAAAAGGTATGCCGGGCTTCTCCCACTCCTTATTCACTATGTCCGCCACCCGCTTGAGTATAGGAAAAGCGTTGGGGTGCACCGGAACCTCTAGGAACTTGTCCATCTTGCACAATTTTTCTGGAATGACCAGGTTGTCACAATCATCCAGAGTAGATAGCACCTCCTTAAGCAGTGCGCGGAGATGCTCTAATTTAAATTTAAATGTCACAACATCAGGTTCTGCCTGTTGAGAAATTCTACCTGAATCAGAAATTTCCCCATCTGACAAAACCTCCCTCATGGCCCCTTCAGATTGGTGTGAGGGTATGACAGAGCAATTATCATCAGCGCCCTCCTGCTCTACAGTGTTTAAAACAGAGCAATCGCGCTTTCTCTGAAATGCAGGCATTTTGGATAAAATATTTGCTATGGAGTTATCCATTACTGCCGTCAATTGTTGCATAGTAACAAGCATTGGCGCGCTAGAAGTACTAGGGGTCTCCTGCGTGGGCAAAACTGGTGTAGACACAGAAGGAGATGATGTAGAACTATGTCTACTCCCTTCATCTGATGAATCATCTTGGGCAACTTTACTATCTGTGGCAGTACTGTCCTTACTTTGTTTGGACACTATGGCACAATTATCACACAATTTTGAAGGGGGAGACACATTTGCTTCCATACATACAGAACATAGTTTATCTGAAGGCACAGACATGTTAAACAGGCTTAAAGTTGTCAATAAAGTACAAAAACCGTTTTAGAACAAAACCGTTACTGTCTCTTTAAATTTTAAACAGGGCACACTTTATTACTGAATATGTGAAAAACTATGAAGGAATTGTTCAAATGTAACCAAATTTTCACCACAGTGTCTTAAAGCATTCAAAGCATTGCACCCCAAATTTCAGACCTTTAACCCTTAAAATGAGGAAACCGGAGCCGGTTACAGTTTTAACCCCTCTACAGTCCCAGCTACAGCCTTTGCTGCGACTTTACCAAACCCAGGGGGGTATACGATACCAAATGAAGCCTTCTAGGAACCTTTTCAATTACTTTCAGACCCACACACATGCAGCTGCATGTCCAGCTCTCAAAAGTAACTGCGCAGTAATGGCACGAAAATGAGGCTCTGTCTACTACAGAGAAGGCCCTTCCTGACTGGGAAGGTGTCTAAACCAGTGCCTGACGTAAAAAAACGTATTTTTCCTCAAAATTGTGCATAAATACATTTGCATACGATGGGGCAAATGTGGTCCCCATCGCAGTCCCTTGTAACTGTTGAAAAAACTGCTTTTCAAATGTAAAGTGGTTATCATTAAATATGAACGTGATGCCTGTTATAATGAAATCCAGGTGGTTTGGGGGTATATTCGTGTTTTCTAACGTGTCCTGTACAGCTTTGATACCTAACTTATTTGAAATACACATGTAAAGTGATGATACATCACGTGTAATCCACATATAATTGTCTTGCCATTGTATACCCTCAAATATATTAATAGTGTGTAGAGTGTCCCTAAAATAAGCTCTGGTGGATTTGACGACTGGTTGTAAATAATGATCAATATACACAGAGAGGTTATTAGTTAAAGACCCAACGCCCCAAAATGATGGGCCTTCGGAAGATGATAGAAGGTGGGTATGGTCGGATGTGTTTCCATTAAAAAGTGAAATTCATGAGGGGCGGAGCTAACTGCCATGCAGGACAGTCGCATCGAGTAGGAGCTCTGCTTAAACCGGATATAAAACCTTTGTAATATTGTCTGTCTATTGGTAATTGTCCAGACTTTGATCATAAAATCGGACTAGACACTAGAGAAGGACTTTGATTGTGAACTAGGGGGCACAAGGCGAGTAAATAGGACAGAGGCCTTGGGAGCTGAAAACAGTCGACGGAGGGTCGGGGCTCCGCTCCGTCGGCTGCACAAGAGACATAAGAGAGAGAAGGTGAAAGGGACCGGAACCACGCACCCGACACTAAACAACGATCTGCAAAGCCTTATATCGCAGCAAGAGAGGACAGTAGCCTGCTGGTAAGAGGTGGAGGAGGGTAGGACGGAAGGCAAGGCTGAGAGCGGCATGGGAGTACAGTCCGGAGGGTCGGGGCTCCACTCTGGACAGAGAAGCAGCTCTTATTGCCCAACCTAAGCTCAAACCCAAGCTATAACTAATATCGATCATCAGCCTAATAGCTCCCGGGTAGTCGGCTGTTACCCGGGATTACTATTGGTTGGAGCTGCAGACCGGGACGACTGAGGAGGAATAGAGGAGATCAACGGACTGGTCAAGTTAGAAAACGGACCATAGCCAGCCCCTTAGAGCATACCCGGGTGATTGGAGGTAAGCAGCCAAAGGGCTAACATACATACAGCGGCTCTAGGGCAATCAAGCCAGGTTTGCAAAAGGCGTGAAAAGATGCCATATTGTCCCTAGCCTGCAGCGTATCGCACGTACAGATACTAAGCTGGAATAGAAAGCAACAACTGACTTTCTGTGAACGCAGGAGGGAAAATCTAATTTGCCCCAACTTAGCTATTGCAACGGCAGGGCAATCCACCTTTATAACCTGACCGGGTTTGCTTATTAAAGGGCCAGTGATAGGGCCAAGAGGGTTAAAATTAATTTGTTTCATTTGTGCTCTCTGCGGTACACTGCGGTGGGAAGGTGGCACTCTTAGCCCAAATTGAGACAAAGGTGATTACACTCATAACATAAAGCTACCACTAACAGCCCTTACACAAATTACCCTGGTCGGGAAAGGTCACCATCTTTTTGCGGCTTCATGTGTATTAGCAGGGCAAAGCAGGCTTAAAAAACAACCCTATCTAATGTGATCACAGATCAGTTCATAAGCATACAGTCTCCTTCCTAGACCCCTACACGTTTTGATCTCTACCTGGGTTGCTTAGCCTTATAGTGGCAGTTCAGGAACGATTGGATAGAAGTCTTCTGGGGCCTACAAGTCATTTGACAAGAGAGACTTTGCACCTATTATATCCTGTTACCACATTTTTCATATGCCTAATGTAATCACTATAAGAGACTTCACGGGCACTACACCTGACTCATTTGAACCCACCAAGATGTTAATAATAACAGGCATGTACAATATTTCCTAATTACTAACCCCAGGTCCTGAGATACATTAAGAGCAAAAATAAGCCTATATCAATATTCTCTTCTACTGGTTGACACTTAAAGAATACATTGTCCACACGAACTATCTTATAAGTCAAAATGAAAAACAAATCCCAAACTGTTAAAGAATGTTTGTCAAGGTCCCAATCAAAGCAAAAGGGGCCAGACAAAAGCAACTCCCCTATTACAACAAGCCCTCTGGCTAACACCTCTGGGATTTCTGGCAACATTGGCTCGGACGAGCAGAACAAGGAGCTTTTGTCGCAAATTAAATCACTATTTCAGGAAGAATTTAAAACAGCTCTATCCGAGATAAGACAAGACCTTAGGGAAATAGGCGGGAGGACTGCTGAATTGGAAGAAAAAGTGGACAATGTGACTGAAGAAATTCCTATGCTTAGAAACTCGATTCAGGACAATACATCCCATATAAGCAGACTTGAAGAGCAGATCGAAGATTTAGAAAACGGATCTCGTAGGTCAAACCTGCGAATTAGAAATCTTCCAGAATCTTATAAACACCTAGAAATAACCATCACAGAACTCTTTCGGCAGCTAGTCCCAGACCTTGAACCAGATACCTTACTGATGGATAGGGTTCACAGAGCTCTCACGAGACCACAACAAAACTCCAACAGGGACGTCGTCCTCAAATTGCACTATTACCATGTAAAAGAGAGAATAATGAAATCTGCCAGAGAAAAAAAGTGTATAGAATTCGCAGGTCATAACATACAAATTTTCTCTGACTTTGCCCCAATCACACTGCGGAAAAGGAGAGACATGAAACCTATTACTGCAGCGCTCACCAAAGAACATGTGAAGTACAGATGGAACTTTCCCTTCAAATTAGTTTTTACATATCAGAATGGCAATTATAATTGCTCCACCCTGGAAGAAGGAAAAGCACTGCTGGAGCGTTTACAAATCCAAATTGACACACCAATCACACCTGCAAGCTCTGAAACCCAGAGGAAAACCTTCCAAAGAGAAAGGACTCCAGTCAGGAGAGCTGGGAAAGCTAAGAAACAGAAGACCAACCCCAGAAATGATGCTGGGGAGGGGACTCACCAAATGAAACTGATGAGCTTTCAACTTGAAAACAAGGTTTGATAAAGAGTCTATGATGTAATGGGACTAATCCATGTAAAGAATGGACTACCCCACATTTTTGGGGCAATGCCTCAACACTTTCAGTTTATAGTGTAAAGTTTAGCATTAATGTGTTAAAGTTTTATTGTTATTTACATGTTATCACGTTTCTAATATAATGCCCACTAATAAAGAGAGACATTCCCCAACTAGATAGTAATGCCCAATGAAGAGTTGCAACAGTATAAGAGGGCTGTTCCTGCACGGAACTATATGATTGATATTGTATGTTGGCGATTTTAATCTCCATATATATATACTAGCTGATAGTTTGGGCCTACAATGTTATGTTATTTATATTCTACATAAAAATGTATTGCTATAAAAATTGGTATAGGACTGTACAATTATTATAAACAATCTCAGGATCTACCCTACCCTATCCCCTTCCCATCTCCCTACTACTCCCGTCCCTACCCTCCCATTGTCCCCAACATTTGTTCATGCTTAGCACTAACTCAGGTTTGTGTGCCTTGTGAAACGTTCTCTAAGTCACATATATGTTAACATTTCCAACATTCTGTTTTATATTTTTTCTCTTTTCTTTCTTTTTGTTGTTATTATTTCGGTCACTCCTTATCACCACTGAGGCAGTTTATGTCACTGGTTCTTTACTTGTAATGATTGTTCAAATGCTGAATATTAAGCTAAACTGTCCCTTTAACTATTATAAAGGTATGATACATAGTCTATGCGCAGAAACTGAAACTGGCCTGGTCCGTGGTGCCCCCCCCCCAGACCGGTGAGAACATTGGTCGGCTTTTGGATGTCTACAGGTACCATACTAGCGAAGTTTTCCCCCTTAACACACCATGTCTATAAAAATAATATCACACAACGTTAGAGGACTAAACTCTGATCTCAAGAGGAAAAAAGCAATCTCAGAATATAAGGCACTAAACGCACACACAGTGATGCTTCAGGAAACACATTTTACATCATCTCATACTTCCAAATACTTATACCCTTATTCCACACAATATCACGCTATAGGCCCAAAAAAAAGTGTGCGGTCTCAGTATTAATCCATTCCTCATTGAATTTCCATGAGTATTCTGTAGTTAGAGATAGAGAAGGTAGATATTTAATAATACAGGGATCTATACAGAATACTCCAGTTCTGATATTCAATGTATACGCTCCCAACGAGCAGCAAGATAACTTTATTTCTAAACTGAGCAAACATGTAACATTATGGAAAAGATACAAAACCATTGTGGGAGTTGACTTTAACATCACCATGAATGACAACATTGATAGATCAAAGCAGGAGACTCTACCCACTAATTTAATTAAAAAACCAAGCAAAATCCTACATGATTTTTCTATAGATCACAATCTGACAGATAGCTGGCGTTCACTCAACCAAGGAGTACGTGACTACACATATTATTCCCCCATGCATACATCCCATTCCAGAATAGACTATATCTTTCTGAGTCAAATTCTGGTGCCTCTACTTACCAGGGCCTCGATCACAAACTGCTTATGGTCAGACCACTCTATAATGGAAGCTACTTTGATTGGTTTGATCAATCCAAAAAGAACTAAATTGTGGACTTTAAACATATCCTTACTTAGGGATGGCCCTGTACTGGATATGTTAAAACATCAAATTACAGAATTCATTGCAATTAACACTAATTCCACTCATAATCTAGTTTATGAATGGGGTGCACTGAAGGCTAACACACGAGATCTACTCATGGCTGAATCTAACAAGCAACATAAACTTAGAGAGGCTAAATTAATAGAACTAAAAGCAGAGGTGAATCAACTACGAATACATTTCGGAAATAACCCTACACGCACTATAGCTAAAAAGCTCAAAGCCAAAAATGTAGAATTAGACACACTTTTAAATAAGGAAGCAACTAGATCAATTAGGATAGTTGACACTCAATACTACATTTATGGCAATAAGCCGGATAAGATGCTGGCTAATAAACTTAAAGAGATCATTAAAACCACAACAGTTCCGCAGCTACAAGCCCCAGACAATAAGATTACCAATGACCCTCAAGACATAGCTAACCAATTTGCAGACTTTTACAACAGACTGTACAATCTACCAATGGCCAATAAAGGCAGAGACAAGACCCCAGATCTAATGTCCTTTCTTGGAGACAGCTCATTGCCGACCATAACAGCGGAAGAACTTGACTCTTTAAATAATCGCATAATTTACAAGGAAATTAGATTGAGCATAAAAAACCTTAAAAGCTCTAAAGCACCAGGACCTGACGGCTACTCTGGCCTCTTTTATAAAGTGTTTCAACCTTTATTGATACCGCAGCTAGCCCAGGTATTTAACTCCATGATGCAGGGTAAGGAAATACCCAAAGAAATGCTAATGGCAAGAATCGCAGTGATCCCAAAACCTGGTGGAAAAAAACAACATTGCCAAAATTATAGACCCATTTCTTTAATCGATCAGGATATAAAACAATTTACTAAAATTTTAGCGAACCGCCTTAACCCCCTCCTCATTAAACTAATTCATTTGGACCAGGTGGGGTTTATCTCACAAAGAGAGGCTCCAGACAACACACGAAAAATTATAGACTTAATCAATATTGCCACTGTGGGGGGAACGCCTTCTCTGTTCCTTTCTCTGGACGCAGAGAAGGCATTCGATAGAATCAATTGGGACTTTATGTTTGCGGTATTGGAGAAGGTGGGCATTACAGGACCATTTCAAGATGATATCAAATCACTTTACTCATTTCCTACAGCTCACGTTAAACTTTCAGGCTATCAATCCAACACTATTCATATTAATAACGGTACCCGGCAGGGATGCCCACTGTCCCCGCTCTTGTTCGCGTTGAGCATTGAACCGCTTGCCATTAAAATTAGAGACAATCAAGACATCTCGGCAATCAAAGTAGGTCAGACAGAACATAAAATCTCACTATTTGCCGATGACATAATCCTGACATTAACCAAACCATTACTCTCCCTTCCACCAGTATACGCATTAATACAACGCTTTGGATCCCTGTCGAGTTATAAAATAAATGAGGAGAAATGTGAAGCCTTTGGAGTCAAGTTACCGCACCATACTAAAAAATTAATGGAACTAAACTTTTCGTTTAAATGGCCTAAGAAGTCCATTAAATACCTAGGGATTAATCTTTCTAATAACATACACTCCCTTTACCAATTAAACTATCCCCCCATGTTTAAATATATCAGAGGCTTAATAGCGAAATGGACGAAACTCAAAATATCTTTATATGGGAGGATTGTGTCTACTAAAATTTCCTTGTTACCCAAACTATTATATCTGTTCCGATCCTTACCCATAACACTTCCACTATCAGAATTACATAAACTCCTAAAAGACATTCTCAAGTTGTTGTGGCAGGGCAAACGAGCCAGGATAAACAAAAAACTTATGTGCACTACTAGAAAGGAGGGAGGAGTGGGTCTACCAAACTTAACTCCATATTATTATTCGGCCCGCATAGCCCAAACTCTACAATGGTTTCAATCTAATAATATATCACAATGGGTACAAATTGAATCCAGCGTTATGAGCACTGCACCATTATCTAACTTTTTGCGGACTCCAGATGCTGTTGCCACCCATATAAAATGTGAATACATCACAATCCAGCATACTTTACACACATGGAAAACCCTAAACTCTATATTTCCCTTACTTAATAAAAGGTCGAAGATTACACCCTTGGTAACCCAAACCTCTTCTATTGACAAGAGTACACAACAGAAATGGGTCAATAAAGGGCTTTATAGAATAGCAGATATATATAAAGAGGATAGGATTATGTCTTACGAACAATATCAAGCCTTAGATAGCAAGGATAAAAACATCTGGTACCACTACTTACAAAATCCAGAGCACAACAGATTATGGGGGAGAGAAGGCTCCTGTAAGCAACACATTAGAAAGGCTTTGCCTAGCTGATCACCACATTAGAGAAGGAATATCCATCCTATACACTACACTCAATCGACCACCTCAAAACAGTAAACCCCTCATTATGTTAAAATGGGAACAAGACACGGGAAAAACATGGTCCGTTAAAACTTGGACAGAGAATCTTGCAGGTGGGTTATCTTTCTCACAGAATGCAACACTTAAAGGGACAGTATACTGTAAAATAGTTTTTCCCTCAATGTGTTTACAATTGCTTTTTTTACCA
Organism: Bombina bombina; assembly: GCF_027579735.1. NCBI lineage: Eukaryota > Metazoa > Chordata > Amphibia > Anura > Bombinatoridae > Bombina > Bombina bombina. The sequence continues at coordinate 862,630,272 of NC_069504.1, read as the reverse complement.
ACTGCAGAGTAAAAAATGTATGAAAATTATCTTTTTAAGGTTTATTTCTGTATATTAAAGCTCTGATTTTGTGTTTTGAATCCACAGCCTAATAAAATAGGTTGAGCTTGTAGTTATAATCAGATCTCATTACTGTATCACATTGTGCACATTTACCTGCTTCTTTATCTTATATCTGTCCTTAAAACAATCACCAATACTTTGAGAGAACAATGGAAAATCAACATTTTATTACCTTATCTCCGCTATATCGCACTGGGAGTGTAATTTCTTCTGCTGGCTGTGTTTACAAAGCTTATCTATAGCTGGTACGCGCGGCCACAAACTTTCAGAATAGATGGGGATACCACATGCTAAATTAACAATTTCAAATGCCAATATAAGGGTAAAGGAGCTACTTGTAAACAATTTAATACACTCCAGCAGGTAAAGTGAATCATTGGGAACAAATTAAAGGGGAGAATTTTTTTTAGTAAACTGTCCCTTTAAGGAAAACTTCATTAAATTAGCCTTTAGATGGTATTAATTCCTGACTAGATTGGGGGGCGGGGTAGACCCACTGTCCAAACTCTGTTATAGAGGATGTGGAGAACTTGGGACATACCCACACATGTGGTGGGAATGCAGATATATAAAGGAGATATGGGAACACACCTCGGCCCTAATAAGTGAGATTTTCCAAAAGATAATTAGACTAACAATGGAACAGGCACTGCTCCACTTCCCGATCCCAGGACTCACCAAACATAATAACAAACTAGCTAGGTGGATCTGCACTGTAGTCAGATTGGGTATAGCCCAATTTTGGAAAGGAATTCCTCCTAGTTTTGAATTAATGTTATCATTCTTTGTGACTTTCAATATTACACTTAACTCCTTAAATTTCAAAGTGGGATAAAATTGGAGTTTCTTGTATGTGTGACTATCACTAAGAATATTGTTCGCCTCCTTCAGGTAATCATTCTTATCTTGTATGACAACCCCCTCCCTTATCTGCCACCCTCATGACAATATCCCTATTGTCTAGGCTGACCATACGTCCCGTTTTGAAAGGGACAGTACCGTTATTTTATGTTTTTTCCCCTGTCCCGTCTTTTATTTATTAATAGTCATTTTGTCCCGTTTTGAGGGTTAACAGACCGTGCGGGCAGCACAAGTGTAATTTTTTATTGCACACACACACCACTTACATTTTTTTTAAACTCCCCGCCGGTGGGGAGGGCAGTTTTTTAAAAAACTTTTTTTTTTTTTTTTTTTTAACTGCAACTGGGTTGGGGTTGGGTGGCCGTGCCCACATGATCCACAGCATGCAGTCTTCATGCAGTCTTAGCAGTCTATGCCGCCAGTGCTTAGGGGCGTGTCATTGATAGGTGCCTATAAAGAGTCAGTGACAGCAGGTCAGTACTTAGTCGTGAGCTGTCAGACTGAGCCTAGGAGGGAGACTGGTCACTGGTCAGCGTGAGGGAAGTTAGATTACTAGCTAGCTCAGCTGCAGTAGTGCCAATACTTGACTAGTAACTTACACTCAGGACAGGCTCAGCACAGGGGTCGGCAGGAGTCGGACTAAAAATATCTGAGATTCAGTCAGTCATCATCTGGATCTGATGTGATGATCAATCATCTGCCTTTAGCCGCTGCCTCACCATCATCCGAATTATAGGCTGACCTGACCATCACCAGACACCAGAGAGATAATTCTTGTTGCCATCTTCTTCTTGTTTGTGTCACAGACGTGTGAAGTGAACATGCAAACTAGTGTTATGGTCTGGTCTGGAAGTAGATCGATTCAACTGTCTACAGTCTATGTTCTGAACTTCAGCTTCTGCAAGAATTGTGCACGGCAAAGGTAAGACCAGTGTCTGTGCCTGGCAATCAATTAAATTAATTGTCATTCATTATATCATATGCTTATTATTATTATGCTGCTGCAGTGCTGGTTGTAGTACAGGCGTTATAAAATAACGGTTATTATCAAGTAACTATGTAGTTCCACATTTTTATCAGTTCTTCCACCATTTACATGTGTAACAATGATTTTGGGCTACTCGGCTAAAAAAAATCTACAACTACTATCCAGATATTCAAACCAAACGCAAGTTCAGAGGCTTTTACCCTTTAAAATCAGTTAATATGGGGGAATTTGCCTTGACAACATAGGATAATGTCACTTTTTTAAAGCATGTTTGTTGTTTGTATGATAAATTAAATTGTAATACTTTTGTTCACAAGCTTCAGAATCAGCTCTTCTTATTATATAAGCATGTTCTCTTTGATTTTCTTTATTTAAACAACAAATTTGGCTTGGCTATCCATCTATTTAAAAGTGACAATAAGTCTGAGACCAGTTCCATAATATATATTAATATTAATGAATATTGTGTGGGGGGGCATGATGGATGTGATCTAATGGGAGGGAACCTTCGTCTTTAGAATAGTTATTGGATAAGTAATTATATGTCCCTTAACAACAGTTATAATAAAAAGCATTTTATTGGGGTGTCTTTATAAGTCAGAACATTTGTGCTTTATTTTTATATAGATTTGCCAATTTTCTGTGTGCATCAAATTTGAAGTAAAAATAATTTCATATACATAATACATCAGCCCATGGAGTGTGGAAGTTTTATTATATGGTGTTGAAAGACCGAAATTTGCTGTGTAAATATGTTTCATCAGACAAATATTCATGGTACAATCATGATGAAATACAGTCCCCCTCTAGCTGTACGTCTACCTAAAAAAATTTGTATGAGTTCTTCTGTCACTGAAGGATAAATGTTGGCTCAATAGTTTAAATTCATGTCATAAAAGTTAACTTTTGTTAAAATCTTACTTTTTTCATATAAATAAAGAATATTAACCCTGTCCCGTTTTTGACCGCTCAGTGTCCCGTTTTTGTCTCAAGGAAATATGGTCAGCCTACTATTGTCCTATAATAATTTGAGACTTTTTCTCTCTTGGAAGGAGAAGTTGTCATTAACGGCTAGATTTAGAGTTCTGTGGCCAAAGGGGTGCGTTAGCTACGCATGCTTTTTTTCCCCCGCACCTTTTAAATACCGCTGGTATTTAGAGTTCACAGAATGGCTGCATTTTCAGTGCGTTAGGCTCCAAAAAGGGAGCGTAGAGCATCATTTAACGCCACTGCAACTCTAAGTTCCAGCGGTGCTTACGGACGCGGCCAGCTTAAAAAACGTGCTCGTGCACGATTCCCCATAGAAATGGGCCCATTTGAGCTGAAAAAAAACCTAACACCTGCAAAAAAGCAGCGTTCAGCTCCTAACGCAGACCCATTGTTTTCTATGGGGAAACACTTCCTAAGTCTGCACCTAACACCCTAACATGTACCCCGAGTCTAAACACCCCTAACCTTATACTTATTAACCCCTATTTTGCCGCCCCCGCTATCGCTGACACCTGCATATTTTTTTTAACCCCTAATCTGCTGCTCCGTAAACCGCCGCTACCTACATTATCCCTATGTACCCCTAATCTGCTGCCCCTAACACCGCCGACCCCTATATTATATTTATTAACCCCTAATCTGCCCCCCACAACGTTGCCTCCACCTACCTACAATAATTAACCCCTAATCTGCCGACCGAACCGCACCGCTACTATAATAAATGTATTAACCCCTAATCCGCCTCACTCCCGCCTCAATAACCCTATAATAAATAGTATTAACCCCTAATCTGCCCTCCCTAACATCGCCGACACATAACTTCAAACATTAACCCCTAATCTGCCGACCGGAGCTCACCGCTATTCTAATAAATGTATTAACCCCTAAAGCTAAGTCTAACCCTAACACCCCCCTAAGTTAAATATAATTTTTATCTAACAAAATAAATTAATTCTTATTAAATAAATTATTCCTAATTAAAGCTAAATACTTACCTGTAAAATAAACCCTAATATAGCTACAATATAAATTATAATTATATTGTAGCTATTTTAGGATTAATATTTATTTTACAGGTAACTTTGTAATTATTTTAACCAGGTACAATAGCTATTAAATAGTTAATAACTATTTAATAGTTACCTAGTTAAAATAATTACAAAATTACCTGTAAAAACATAATTTATGCTTACCTGATAAATTTATTTCTCTTGTAGTGTGTTCAGTCCACGGGTCATCCATTACTTATGGGATATATTCTCCTCCCCAACAGGAAGTTGCAAGAGGATCACCCAAGCAGAGCTGCTATATAGCTCCTCCCCTCACATGTCATATCCAGTCATTCGACCGAAACAAGACGAGAAAGGAAAAACTATAGGGTGCAGTGGTGACTGGAGTTTTAATTAAAATTTAGAACTGCCTGAAAAAAGACAGGGCGGGCCGTGGACTGAACACACTACAAGAGAAATAAATTTATCAGGTAAGCATAAATTATGTTTTCTCTTGTTAAGTGTGTTCAGTCCACGGGTCATCCATTACTTATGGGATATCAATACCAAAGCTAAAGTACATGGATGATGGGAGGGACAAGGCAGGAACATTAAACAGAAGGAACCACTGCCTGTAGAACCTTTCTCCCAAAACCAGCCTCCGAAGAAGCAAAAGTGTCAAATTTGTAAAATTTTGAAAAGGTATGAAGTGAAGACCAAGTTGCAGCCTTGCAAATCTGTTCAACAGAGGCCTCATTCTTAAAGGCCCAGGTGGAAGCCACAGCTCTAGTGGAATGAGCTGTAATTCTTTCAGGAGGCTGCTGTCCAGCAGTCTCATAGGCTAAACGTATTATGCTACGAAGCCAAAAAGAGAGAGAGGTGGCCGAAGCCTTTTGACCTCTCCTCTGACCAGAATAAACGACAAACAGAGAAGAAGTTTGCCGAAAATCTTTAGTTGCCTGTAAGTAGAACTTCAGGGCACGGACTACGTCCAGATTATACAAAAGACGTTCCTTCTTTGAAGAAGGATTAGGACATAATGAAGGAACAACAATCTCTTGATTGATATTCCTGTTAGAAACAACCTTAGGTAAAAACCCAGGTTTAGTACGCAGAACTACCTTGTCTGAATGAAAAATCAGATAAGGAGAATCGCAATGTAAGGCAGATAACTCAGAGAGTCTTCGAACCGAGGAAATAGCCATCAAAAACAGAACTTTCCAAGATAAAAGCTTAATATCAATGGAATGAAGGGGTTCAAACGGAACACCCTGAAGAACTTTAAGAACCAAGTTTAAGCTCCACGGAGGAGCAACAGTTTTAAACACAGGCTTAATCCTAGCCAAAGCCTGACAAAAAGCCTGGACGTCTGGATTCTCTGCCAGACGTTTGTGTAAAAGAATAGACAGAGCAGAAATCTGTCCCTTTAACGAACTAGCGAATAAACCCTTTTCTAAACATTCTTGTAGAAAAGCCAATATCCTAGGAATCCTAACCTTACTCCATGAGTAACTCTTGGATTCACACCAATATAAATATTTACGCCATATCTTATGGTAAATTTTTCTGGTAACAGGTTTCCGAGCCTGTATTAACGTATCAATAACCGACTCCGAAATACCACGCTTTGATAGAATCAAGCGTTCAATCTCCATGCAGTCAGCCTCAGAGAAATTAGGCTTGGATGGTTGAAAGGACCCGGAATTAGAAGGTCCTGCCTCAGAGGCAGAGACCATGGCGGACAGGACGACATGTCCACTAGGTCTGCATACCAGGTCCTGCGTGGCCACGCAGGCGCTATCAGAATCACCGATGCTCTCTCCTGTTTGATCCTGGCAATCAGTCGAGGTAGCAACGGAAATGGTGGAAACACATAAGCCATGTTGAAAACCCAAGGGGCTGCTAGTGCATCTACCAGCACCGCTCCCGGGTCCCTGGACCTGGATCCGTAACAAGGAAGCTTTGCGTTCTGGCGAGATGCCATGAGATCCAGCTCCGGTTCGCCCCAACGAAGGATCAGTTGAGCAAACACCTCCGGGTGAAGTTCCCACTCCCCCGGGTGAAAAGTCTGGCGACTTAGAAAGTCCGCCTCACAGTTCTCCACGCCTGGGATGTAGATCGCTGACAGGTGACAAGAGTGCGACTCTGCCCAGCGAATTATCTTCGAGACTGCCAACATCGCTAGGGAACTCCTGGTTCCCCCTTGATGATTGATGTAAGCCACAGTCGTGATGTTGTCCGACTGAAATCTGATGAACCTCAGTGTTGCTAACTGAGGCCAAGCTAGAAGAGCATTGAATATTGCTCTTAATTCCAGAATGTTTATTGGGAGGAGTTTCTCCTCCTGAGTCCACGATCCCTGAGCCTTCAGGGAGTTCCAGACTGCACCCCAGCCTAGTAGGCTGGCATCTGTCGTTACAATCGTCCAATCTGGTCTGCGAAAAGTCATTCCTTTGGACAGATGAACCCGCGACAACCACTAGAGAAGAGAATCTCTGGCCTCCTGGTCCAGATTTAGTAAAGGGGACAGATCTGAGTAATCCCCATTCCACTGACTTAGCATGCATAGTTGCAGTGGTCTGAGATGTAGGCGTGCAAATGGCACTATGTCCATTGCCGCGACCATTAAGCCGATTACTTCCATGCACTGAGCTACTGATGGGCTTGGAATGGAATGAAGGACACGGCAAGCATTTAGGATTTTTGATAACCTGGACTCCGGCAGGTAAATCTTCATCTCTACAGAATCTATAAGAGTCCCTAGAAAGGGAACCCTTGTGAGTGGGAACAGAGAACTCTTTTCCATGTTCACTTTCCACCCATGCGACCTCAGAAATGCTAGAACTATCTCTGTATGAGACTTTGCATTTTGAAAAGTTGACGCTTGTATCAGGATGTCGTCTAGGTACGGAGCCACCGCTATGCCTCGCGGTCTTAGTACCGCCAGAAGCGAGCCCAGAACCTTTGTAAAAATTCTCGGGGCCGTAGCCAACCCGAAGGGAAGAGCTACAAACTGGTAATGCCTGTCTAGAAAGGCAAATCTTAGGTACCGATAATGATCCTTGTGAATCGGTATGTGAAGGTAGGCATCCTTTAAGTCCACTGTGGTCATATACTGACCCTCTTGGATCATGGGTAGGATGGTTCGAATAGTTTCCATTTTGAACGATGGAACTCTTAGGAATTTGTTTAAGATCTTCAGGTCCAAGATTGGCCTGAAGGTTCCCTCTTTTTTGGGAACCACAAACAGATTTGAATAAAAACCTTGCCCTTGTTCCGTCCGCGGAACCGGGTGGATCACTCCCATTACTAAGAGGTCTTGTACACATCGTAGAAATGCCTCTTTCTTTATTAGGTTCGTTGATAACCTTGACAGATGAAATCTCCCTTGTGGAGGAGAAGTTTTGAAGTCCAGAAGGTATCCCTGAGATATGATCTCCAACGCCCAGGGATCCTGGACATCTCTTGCCCAGGCCTGGGCGAAGAGAGAAAGTCTGCCCCCCACTAGATCCGTTTCCGGATAGGGGGTCCTTTCTTCATGCTGTCTTAGGGGCAGAAGTAGGTTTTCTGGCCTGCTTGCCCTTGTTCCAGGACTGGTTGCCTTTCCAACCCTGTCTGTAACGAGTAGCAGTCCCTTCACTACACTATCAATAAATTAATTAAATAAAATACCTCCAATTACCTACAATTAAACCTAACACTTCACTATCAATAAATTAATTAAATACAATACCTACAAATAAATAAATTTAAATAAACTAACTAAAGTACAAAAAATAAAAAAGAACTAAGTTACAAAAAATAAAAAAATATTTACAAACATAAGAAAAATATTACAACAATTTTAAACTAATTACACCTACTCTAAGCCCCCTAATAAAATAACAAAGCCCCCCAAAATAAAAAAATGCCCTACCCTATTCTAAATTAAAAAAGTTCAAAGCTCTTTTACCTTACCAGCCCTTAAAAGAACCTTTTGTGGGGCATGCCCCAAAGAATTCAGCTCTTTTGCCTGTAAAAAAACCCACATCTAAATCAAACCCCCCTTAAATAAACCTAACACTAAGCCCCTGAAGATCTTCCTACCTTGTCTTCACCATGCCAGGTATCACCGATCGGTCCTGGCTCCGAAATCTTCATCCAAGCCCAAGCGGGGGCTGGCGATCCATAATCCTGCGGCTGAAGAGGTCCAGAAGAGGCTCCAAAGTCTTCATCCTATCCGGGAAGAAGAGCCAATAGAATGCGTGCTCAATCTGATTGGCTGATTGGATCAGCCAATCGGATTGAACTTGATTCTGATTGGCTGATTCCATCAGCCAATCAGAATTTTCCTACCTTAATTCCGATTGGCTGATAGAATCCTATCAGCCAATCGGAATTCGAGGGACGCCATCTTGGATGACGTCCCTTAAAGGAGCCTTCATTCGTCGGTAATCCGTCGGGCCAGCAGGATGTTCCGCGTCGGAGGTCTGCAAGATGGAGCTGTTCCTCATCGGATGAAGATAGAAGATGCCGCTTGGATCAAGATGGTTGCCGGTCCGGATCGCCTCTTCTTCCCGGATAGGATGAAGACTTTGGAGCCTCTTCTGGACCTCTTCAGCCGCCGGATTATGGATCGCCAGCCCCCGCTTGGGCTCGGATGAAGATTTCGGAGCCAGGACCGATCGGTGATACCTGGCATGGTGAAGACAAGGTAGGAAGATCTTCAGGGGCTTAGTGTTAGGTTTATTTAAGGGGGGTTTGGGTTAGATTAGGGGTATGTGGGTGGTGGGTTTTAATGTTGGGGGGGGTATTGTATGTTTTTTTTACAGGCAAAAGAGCTGAATTCTTTGGGGCATGCCCCACAAAAGGTCCTTTTAAGGGCTGGTAAGGTAAAAGAGCTTTGAACTTTTTAAATTTAGAATAGGGTAGGGCAATTTTTTTATTTTGGGGGGCTTTGTTATTTTATTAGGGGGCTTAGAGTAGGTGTAATTAGTTTAAAATTGTTGTAATATTTTTCTTATGTTTGTAAATATTTTTTTATTTTTTGTAACTTAGTTCTTTTTTATTTTTTGTACTTTAGTTAGTTTATTTAAATGTATTTATTTGTAGGTATTGTATTTAATTAATTTATTGATAGTGTAGTGTTAGGTTTAATTGTAGGTAATTGGAGGTATTTTATTTAATTAATTTATTGATAGTGTAGTGTTAGGTTTAATTGTAACTTAGGTTAGGATTTATTTTACAGGTAATTTTGTAATTATTTTAACTAGGTAACTATTAAATAGTTATTAACTATTTAATAGCTATTGTACCTGGTTAAAATAATTACAAAGTTACCTGTAAAATAAATATTAATCCTAAAAAAGCTACAATATAATTATAATTTATATTGTAGCTATATTAGGGTTTATTTTACAGGTAAGTATTTAGCTTTAAATAGGAATAATTTATTCAATAATAGTTCATTTATTTAGTTAGATTTAAATTATATTTAAGTTAGAGGGGTGTTAGGGTTAGGGTTAGAATTAGCTTTAGGGGTTAAAACATTTATTAGAATAGCGGTGAGCTCCAGTCGGCAGATTTGGGGTTAATGCTTGAAGTTAGGTGTCGGCGATGTTAGGGAGGGCAGATTAGGGGTTAATACTATTTATTATAGGGTTATTGAGGCGGGAGTGAGGTGGATTAGGGGTTAATAATTGTAGGCAGGTGGAGGCGACGTTGAGGGGGGCAGATTAGGGGTTAATAAATATAATATAGGGGTCGGCGGTGTTAGGGGCAGCAGATTAGGGGTTCATAAGGATAACGTAGGTGGCATCGGCGTGCGGTCGGCAGATTAGGGGTTAAAAAAATTTAATAGAGTGGCGGCGATGTGGGGGGACCTCGTTTTAGGGGTACATAGGTAGTTTATGGGTGTTAGTGTACTTTAGAGCACAGTAGTTAAGAGCTTTATAAACCGGCGTTAGCCCAGAAAGCTCTTAACTACTGACTTTTTTCTGCGGCTGGAGTTTTGTCGTTAGATTTCTAACGCTTACTTCAGCCACGACTCTAAATACCGGCGTTAGAAAGATCCCATTGAAAAGATAGGATACGCAATTGACGTAAGGGGATCTGCGGTATGGAAAAGTCACGGCTGGAAAGTGAGCTTTAGACCCTTTAATGACTGGCTCCAGATACCAGAGGGCGGTAAAAAGCAGCGTTAGGAGCCTCTAACGCTGGTTTTGACGGCTACCGCCCAACTCTAAATCTAGCCATAAATTTGTTTTCCCACAATTTAGTTTTGGTCTCCCATAGTTTTTTTTTTAAATCCCCACAAACTAATTTATTAAATGTTGTGATGTATTCACCTTCAGCTGAATATGGATAAAAGCTGGATTTCCTTTAAAGATTACTATGCTCGATATAAGTCTGCTCATGAATTGTAAGATCTAACAAATCCTGTGTGGAGTCATTTTCTAAATCTGGTAATGTGGGAGTTCCAACACCATTTTGCAAACTATTCAGTATACCCAAAGTTTGATAATCATCTTTGTTAAGATTGGGTTGTGCTGTACTATTTATTTTGGGTGCACTTTTTACAAAGTATCTTTTTAGTGTTAGATTGCGGATATATTTTTGGATATCTTGGCGCTATCTTGGGAGCAAAGTTCAAGCCTTTTGCTAACAATTTTATTTTGTTGTTACCTAATGCTATACTAGGCAGGTTCAAAATATTTGCCTTATTCCGTTCTACTTCATCCTCTTTGAGTTTAAGTATTAGAATTATTTTCTCCCCTCTACATCCCCGCTTCCCCTTCTTCTTTTGCCTGGGGTAACCCTTAGATTTTGAATATTGGCATCTTCAATTTCCTTTAAATTCCGAAACCTTGTTGTTGGAGGAACAGCAAGATCTAAAAAATGTAATTGATGACTGGTGCTGTAGCTACAATTTGTGAGTGCCGTATGGCTACAGTGCCGATTCGAGTACTGTTCTAACTATTAGTTTACAAAAAAAATACTTTTGAAGAGGGTGGTCGGAGCACGTGGGAATTTGAATTTCAGTCCTACATAAATAAATCGCATCTTCATTGCAACTGATGAATTAAAAGATATCTAAAATATCACTAACATTCCGGATCTGTTTATACAATGAGAAAAGTTTAGCATCACTTTAACACTTATCCCAAGAAGTGTTCCCTCTAAGGCCAGTTTTGTGAGCGGCCCAACAGTGAAACAGTTAATTAGGCAACCACACCCTGCAGTTAGCAAACACTGCACAATGCAGACTGCAAGCTATGGTTCTCTTACCTGTTTCAATGCTGGGCCACTCACAAAACTGGCCCTATAGGGAACAATAATCCTAAATCATAACACCAACACTAAACTATAACCCTAGCACAAACTCTAATCCTATTTCAAATCCCAATCCCTCTTATCTAGGATACTAAAGGTGACCTAGACAGCAACAATTGTTCTCTTGGTATAGTATTTTGAAAAGCATACCTAGGTAGGCTCAGGAGCAGAAATGCACTGCTAGCAGCTAGCTGCTGATTAATGGCTGGCAAATGTGCTAACCAAGGTCTTAGTAGAGTGTTGCTGTTCTTGATCTGACTTAGAGGGGTTTGCAGGGGTTAAACACATTGTTATATGCTGCTCAAAGTGCAATAATAAATGTATTTGTAAGAAAATGAGATATTTATTTAGAAGAACAGGGAACAACACAGGGTACAAAGGCTAGAGAATGGATATGCTATTATAAGTACTTATCACAAGTCCAATGAGACAGAGACCTCTCCAAAATGTTCAAGGATGTGCTATAAGAGACACTTAGCTGAACAACAAAATAGTAGGCCACATCATTTTTTCCATTGGATAATACTAAGGTCCAGAAATGAACACATAAGCAGATCAGCTAGTGCACTTGGGTTTGCCACTCCTTATGAAATCCCAGGTTGATAAACAAAAAAAACAAACAGCAAAAACAAAGATAGAAGGGCACAAGTCCTAGTGCTTGATCCACAGAAAAACAATACCACCTAGAAAATTGTACTAATAATAATAAACATGTAAAAGAAAAGAAATGTGACTGGTCCTTAAATGGTTTTCTCCTGGCCTCAAAAACTTCTCAGAGGTTCCAGGTAAAAAGCAATGTGATCTTAAACTGAGTCTTCATTGATTAAAATAAAGCTACGTTATGGAGTTCACAGTTACAAACTATTTCAACAAAAGATTTTTTTAGGAGGAACCGCTTATACTTTTATGATCTTGATGGATAACAATAACATAAATTTCCTTTGTTCTTTACTCACTTAAATCATCACATAACCTACTGGCCTTGCTCCAAAAATAGGAAAGCTCACACTTTTTATTAATCATACATAGTTTCTAATGAATATACTCTGTCACTAAGCCATGGAGAAAAAGGATGTGTATACTATCTAGCTTCAGCTGCCGATAAAGCAACCTCTGATATAACAGAATGGCTTGATTGGTAATATATATTAATAGATAGATAGATAGATAGATAGACAGATAAAGGCTAAAGGGACTATCTACCTAATCTGGGGGTCTCACTTGGACATACAATTTAAATAAAGGGGGCTGCAGGGGTCATGCATATAATCTGAGGGCTCTACTAGGCTTTTAGTTTTTACAACAGTGACAATATCTAAGGTCTTTTTTGGGCATACAGCTGGCATCAGTGCAGGGCCATACATCAGACCTCAGTTCTTAATAAGGTAGCATAAAGGGGAATGCAATAGTTGTGCGTCTAATCTAAGGTTTCCCTTTTGCATAAAGTTGGCAAAGTTTGTTGAAAGTTTTCATTAATAAATAGTTCATTATCTATTTTTATACAGAAATCCATGTTTAATAATATGATAATTGTTATTATTATTATTATTATAATAACCACTGGGCATTATGTGTGGAGAGGCCCAAAAAATATCTTCTACCAGGACCAAATTCTGCCCCAGAATAGGTTACTATTGATTTCATGGTGCTTTTGTACCTAATAAAAGCACCATGAAATCAATAGTCCCCCCTCTCCTTTGATCTCTCTCCCCCTCTTTTTTGCTTTCTCTCCCCCTCTCTTTTGCTCTCCCTCTCCCCTCTCCTTTGCTCTCTCTCCCCCTCTCCTTTGCTCTCTCTCCCACCTCCCCTTTGCTCTCTCTCCCCCTCTCTTTTGCTCTGAAAATAATCCTATATAATAAAAGGCCAGGCATGTTTGTCAGATGCAGTCATGCGCAGTAGAGACTGCACGAGGACAAACATACCTGGCCTTTAGGATTAATATCAGATCGGCCGTTGCAGGGGTCGTGGGAGTGCGGAATAGGCATGGCGAGGGGGCGTGACCGACGGGAGTGCCGCAATGGAGGGGGGGGGGGGTGCCCGGGCGTGGTCGGACCAGGGGTGGGCATGGCCACCGGGAGAGGGCGTGGCCTGAGAGCGACAAAGAGTGGGGAGAGATAGAGGGGGCAAAAAAGAGGGGGCAAAAGAGGGGGCAAAAAAGAGGGGGCAAAAGAGGGGGCAAAATAGACGGGAGAGAGAAAGCTAAAGAGAGGGGGAGAGAGAGTTAAAGAGAGGGGGCAAAATAGAGGGGGGAGAGAGAGCTAAAGAGAGGGGGAGAGAGAGTTAAAGAGAGGGGAGAGAGAGAGTTAAAGAGAGGGGAGAGAAAGCAAAATAAGAGGGAGAGAGAGCAAAAGAGAGGGGAGAGACAGCAAAAGAGAGGGAGGAGAGAGAAAGAGAGGGGGAGAGAGAGCTAAAGAGAGGGGGGAGAGAAAGAGAGGTGGGGAGAGAGTTAAAGAGAGGAGAGAGAAAGCAAAAGAAAGGGGAGAGAGAGCAAAAGAGATGGGAGAGAGCAAAAGAGAGGGGGGAGGGAGAGCAAATGAGAGGGGTGAGAGAGAGCGAAGGAGAGGGGTGAGAGAGAGCAAAAGAGAGGGGGGAGAGAGAGCAAAGGAGAAGGGGGAGAGAGAGCAAAGGAGAGGGGGAGAGAGAGCAAAGGAGAGTTGGGAGGGAGAGCAAAAGAGAGTGGGGGGAGAGAGAGCAAAGGAGAGGGGGGAGAGAGAGCAAAGGAGAGGGGGGAGAGAGAGCAAAGGAGAGGGGGAGGGGAGAGCAAAAGAGAGGGGGAGAGAGAGCAAAAGAGAGGGGGAGAGAGGGCAAAGGAGAGTTGGGAGGGAGAGCAAAAGAGAGGGGGAGAGAGAGCAAAGGAGAGGGGGGAGAGAGAGCAAAGGAGAGGGGGGAGAGAGAGCAAAGGAGAGGGGGAGGGGAGAGCAAAATAGAGGGGGAGAGAGAGCAAAAGAGAGGGGGAGAGAGGGCAAAAAAGAGAGGGGAGAGAGAGCAAAAGAGGGGGGAGAGAGAGCAAAATAGGTGGGGGAGAGAAAGCAAAAGAGGGGGGGGAGAGAGAGCAAAAGAGGGGGAGAGAGAGCAAAAGAGGGGGGGTGAGAGCAAAAGAGAGAGGGAGAGAGCAAAAGAGAGGGGGAGAGAGAGCAAAGGGGAGGTGGGAGAGAGAGCAAAGGAGAGGGGGAGAGAGAGCAAAGGAGAGGGGAGAGGGAGAGCAAAAGAGAGGGGGAGAGAAAGCAAAAAAGAGGGGGAGAGAGAGCAAAATAGGTGGAGGAGAGAAAGCAAAAGAGGGGGGGGAGAGAGAGCAAAAGAGGGGGAGAGAGAGCAAAAGAGGGGGGGTGAGAGCAAAAGAGAGAGGGAGAGAGCAAAAGAGAGGGGGAGAGAGAGCAAAGGGGAGGTGGGAGAGAGATCAAAGGAGAGGGGGGAGAGAGAGCAAAGGAGAGGGGGAGAGAGAGCAAAGGAGAGGGGAGAGAGAGCAGAATAGGTGGGGGAGAGAAAGCAAAAGAGGGGAGAGGGAGAGCAAAAGAGGGGGAGAGAGCAAAAGAGAGGGGGAGAGAGCAAAAGAAAGGGGGAGAGAGAGAGCAAAAGAGAGGGGGAGAGAGCGCAAAAGAGACGGGGTAGAGAGCAAAAGAGAGCACAAAAGAGAGGGGAGAGAGAGAGAGCGCAAAAGAGAGGGGGGAGAGAGAGCAAAAGAGAGGAGGAGAGAGCAAAAGAGAGGGGGAAGAGAGAGAGCAAGGGGTGGGACCACTGTACTACAAAAAATGGCCTGTGTGCACGGGCTTTAGGACTAGTATAATATATAATCTGTCGCTCTAAATGTGTTACATACATTTTTTTTAAATCAACCAGTGTGCATAGTGTCATAAAGTTGACAAAGCGTGTCGAAAGTTTCAATAAATAAATATTTAATCTATTTTTATGCAGAAATCAATGTTGAACCCCTTACTGACCAGACCATTTTTCAATTTTCTTACCGTTAAGGACCAGGGCTATTTTTAGATTTCTCCGGTGTTGTATAATTTTCCTCTTACTCATTTACTGTACCCACACATATTATATACCGTTTTTTCTTGCAATTAAATTAACTTTCTAAAGATACCATTATTTTCATCATATCATAACTTACTATAAAAAAAAATATAAAACATGATGAGAAAATTGAAAAAACTAACTTTTTCTAACTTTGTCCTCCAAAATCTGTAACACATCTACAACCACCAAAAAACACCCATGCTAAATAGTTTAAAAATGTTGTCCTGAGTTTAGAAATACCCAGTGTTTACACGTTCTTTGCTTTTTTGCAAGTTATAAGGCAATACGTACAAGTAGCACTTTGCTATTTCCAAACCATTTCTTTTCAAAATTAGAGATAGTTACAGTGGAACACTGATATCTGTCAGGAATCACTGAATAACCCTTCCCATGTATAAACAAAGTATTGATCAAGGCCCATTTGGGTATATTTCATGCCACCATTTCACCGCCAATTGTGATCAAATAATTTTTTTTTTTAGCTTTTTCACAAACTTCTAGGTTTCTCACTGAAATTATTTACAAACAGCTTGTGATATTATGGCACACTTGGTTGCAAATGATTCTCTGAGATCCCCTTTGTTCAGAAATAGCATTGCTTTTTGGTAATTAGAAGGCCACTAAATGCCGCTGCGCACCACACTTGTATTATGCCCAGCAGTTAAGGGGTTACTCAGGTAGCTTGTAGGGTTAATTTTAGCTTTAGTGTAGAGATCAGTCTCCCAATTGACACATCCCACCCCCTAATCCTTCCCTGACCCCCTCAAACAGCTCTCTTCCCTCCCCCACCTCACAATTGTCACCGCCATCTTAAGGACTGGCAGAAAGGCTTTTTTTTTAAATTTTTTATAAAATTTCTTTAGTATAGGATAGGAACCCACTTACACCCCAACCTTCCTGATCTCCCCCCAAACAGCTCTTTAACCGTCCCCCTCTACTTTTTTGCGGCCATATTAGGTACTGGCAGCTGTCTGCAAGTACCCAGTTTACAGTAAAATTAGGCTTATTTTTTTAATAAATGTTTTATACCCATTTTTTCCATAGTGTAGCTGCCCCCCCCCCTCAATACCCTCCCCCCTCCCCGATGCCTTTCCCAAATCTTTAAAATTGCCCTCTACCTCCTTTCACTGAAGTTGTTCCATAGTGTAGCGGTCCCACCGGCTCCCGCCCCCCACGCACGCTCCCAGACATCTCACCGGAAGTCTTCCAGCGATAGGCCGCCCACCTGTCTCCCTCCTATCCCTCCCATGCCACCAACGATCGGCACCCTACCCCCCTCCCAGATCGAGCTCAATCCTAGCATCAGCCAAAAGGATTTTTTCAACCTTAATTCGTCTGGTAGTCGTAGTTGGAAGAGGATGCTCCGCGCCGGATGTCTTAAAGATGGACCTGCTCCGCGCCGGATGGATGGAGATAGAAGATGCCTTCTGGATGAAGACTTCTGCCCGTCTGGAGGACCACTTCTGCCGGCTTTGTTGAGGACATCTTGCCGCTTGGATGAAGGTTGGGGTGTAAGTGGATCTTCGGGGGTTAGTGTTAGGATTTTTTAAGGGTTTATTGGGTGGGTTTTATTTTTAGGTTAGAGCTTTGGGTCGCAATAGAGCTAAATGCCCTTTTAAGGGCAATGCCCATCCAAATGCCCTTTTCAGGGCAATGGGGAGCTTAGTTTTTTTAGTTAGGGTTTTATTTGGGGGGTTGGTTGTGTGGGTGGTGGGGTTTGCTGTTGGTGGGGTATTATTTGTATTTTTTTTGACAGGTAAAAGAGCTGATTTCTTTGGGGCAATGCCCCGTAAAAGGCCCTTTTAAGGGCTATTGGTAGTTTAGTTTAGGCTAGGGTTTTTTTTATTTGGGGGTGCTTTTTTATTTTGATAGGGCTATTAGATTAGGTGTAATTAGTTTAAAGATCTTGTAATTTGTTTTTTATTTTCTGTAATTTAGTGTTTCTTTTTATTTTGTAATTTAGCTAATTGTTTTGAATTTAGTTAATTGTATTTAATTTAGGGAATTTATTTAATTGTAGGGTTAGGTGTTAGTGTAAGACAGGTTACATTTTATTTTACAGGTCAATTTGTATTTATTTTAGCTAAGTAGTTATTAAATAGTTAATAACTATTTACTAACTAGTCTACCTAGTTAAAATAAATACAAACTTGCCTGTAAAATAAAAATAAACCCTAAACTAGCTACAATGTAACTATTAGTTATATTGTAGCTATCTTAGGGTTTATTTTACAGGTATTTAGTTTTAAATAGGAATAATTTAGGTAATAATTGTAGGTTTTATTTATATTTATTTTAATTATATTTGTTAGGGGGTGTTAGGGTTAGGGTTAGACTTATGTTTAGGGGTTAATAAATATAATATAGTGGCAGCGACTTTGGGGCAGCAGATTAGGGGTTAATAAATGTAGGTATGTGGCGGCGATGTTAGGGGCGGCAGATTAGGGGTTACTATTTAACTAGTGTTTTTGATGCGGGAGTATGGCGGTTTAGGGGTTAATATGTTTATTATAGTGGCGGCAACATTGGGGACGGCAGATTAGGGGTTAATAACATTATGTAGGTTTTGGCGATGTTGTGGGCAGCAGATTAGGGGTTAATAAATATAATGTAGGTGTCGCCGATGTTGGGGGCAGCAGATTAGGGGTTCATAAGTATAATGTAGGTGGCGGCGATGTCCGGAGCGGCAGATTAGGGGTTCATAAGTATAATGTAGGTGGCGGCGATGTCCGGAGCGGCAGATTAGGGGTTAATAAGTATAATGTAGGTGTCGGCGATGTCGGGGGCAGCAGATTAGGGGTTAATATGTGTAAGATTAGGGGTGTTTAGACTCAGGGATCATGTTAGGGTGTTAGGTGTAAACATAAATTTAGTTTCCCCATAGGAATCAATGGGGCTGCGTTACGGAGCTTTACGCTGCTTTTTTGCAGGTGTTAGGCTTTTTTTCAGCCGGCTCTCCCCATTGATGTCTATGGGGAAATTATGCACGAGCACGTACAACCAGCTCACCGCTGACTTAAGCAGCGCTGGTATTAGAGTGCGGTATGGAGCTCAATTTTGCTCTACGCTCACTTCTTGCCTAATAACGCCGGGTTTAGTATCCCTTTAACAATATAATAATAATTTTTATTATTATAATAACCACTAGGCATTATGTGTAGAGAGGCCCATTTTCTTTTATTATTTCTGCCCTAAGATAAGTTTACTATTGATGTCATGGTGCATTTGTACCTAATAAAGTTTTGCTTTGCTCTGCATATACCATAATATAGAATAACAAAATCTGCCAGTGTGTAGAGTGTACATTCCCACTGTCACTGTGTTACAAAGTACCATGGTGTTGTTTAAGGCAACACTACATGTGTATGGTATATATCTGTGCCATAACACTGCTGCCATCTGCTCTGTCATACAGCCATGCTGCTGTAGTGTGAGATGCCATTGTCTCTCTGTTTTCTACATAGGGGATGAAGCACAGAGCAGCTGTCACGCTGCTGTTTGTTCTGTGTAATCACATTGTGTTGCAGTAGTGTGAAGCCGCTCAGCTTCATTTTGTGCGCACAATTCTTTGGTAAGATTGTCACTGTCGTTGCCTTAGCTGGATATAATATACCAAATAGTTTTTTTTCAAACTTTAACTATTAATACATAAAATTAGAGAGCTAGAGATTAAAGTGATTTTATAAACAGAAAAAACAACAACTGTGAGGTAGATTATATAACTACAAATAATAATAAAGAGATGATAATAATAATATGTTGACATCACCTAAAAAGGATATTAAACACTTTAAGATAGTAATATAAAATGATACATCATATATAGAAAAAAACTTTCATTATTTATTTTGTCCACTTTTCCTGTAATTCCATTCTGAAATTGTGAGCATTTCAGTTTCTGTTATAAATGGAAGTGCAGAACACTGTTATATCCCACACAGCCATTGGCTGAACACTCTAGTTACTTATTTATAACTGTCCCTAATTGGCCACAGCAGAGAAAGTTACAACATGGCAGCTCCCATTGTTTTATAGACACTAAAACTTTACACTTATTTTGTTAATATTTAAGCAACTAATGAAAATTTAAAAAATACATCTTCATTATTCTCAGACAAATCTTTTCTTTGAATGCATCATTCTATCTAGCATTTATTTAGTCCCTTTAAAATATTATAATAATAATAATAATAATAATAACAACACAAGTACACAACAGGTTAACCCCTTCAGGAAGCAGGCAAATGTCCATAATCAAAACATAAACATCCATGCATATGGGATGTCATATGATCGTCACTGTAATCATGTGACTCCAAACGGTGCTGATTGGCTCCTGAGGGGCTGCCTGCGTTGCTAGGTGCATCCCCCATTCAGATCCACTGGAGTTTTTACAATGAGGGGAGCAGGACCCCACAAAAGTAAGGACATTCCATGCCATCCTAAAGGTGTTAAAGCCGGAGAGACGGAGCTAACTGCCTAGCTGTGAGGACGCACAAGTGTGGAGCTCCGTGCTAGAATAGTCCTAAATAAGTTTAAAAACTGCTGTTTTGGTCTAAGAGAGGGAGAGAAGAGGAAAGAAAACCAATTCATTGCTACCGTTAGAGGACTTTGTATCATACCTGAGTCTGTATAGCCTCTTGTTCCCTGTGGATTCCCACTAGAGATAAGATTCCCCTAACCGGCTCTCACCGCAACGCTATTCTGCACTGAAGAGAGAACCGGCTGTCTACCAGCAGCAGGGAGATTGGTTTACTCGTGAGATCATTTGCCCAGCACCTCCGGAGGGTCGGGGCTCCGCTCTGGAGTGCTGGATGTATTAGCAGTGTTTCTGGGGAGACTATTACAGTGTTCAACATGGGCGCTCAATCCCTACCCAAGTAATGGACTCCGCCTGGGAATAAAAAGTTGATAACTCCCTCTCTGATCGCCCGAATCACCATCCAGCTGATAGGTTAGCCCTCATACCTAACCTTACCATTTGGACTGTTTTGTTGACAGCGGGAACCTCCGCGGACTAAAGCCAGCTAAGGAGGCGCGGGCAGCGGCCATCTTGCTCCCTCCTTCCGACCCGCAGACGGCCTGCTTGGGGATTCCGGCGTGGGCCTTCTGCGCTGCATTGGAGAGTCACCTGACAGCATGAAGACTGAGGCTACCCTCAAGATAAGGAGGAAGAGGTCCAGACCGGAACCCACCTGGACACATCCTTTTAAGCGACCGGAGCAGTTCCTAAACTGGTAGTTGTACAGGGAGGGCACGAGCGGCCGCCATCTTAGGGCTGCACACCCTCTCTCCTTGTGCCCCCCATACTCGCACCTCCAGCCCATAAAGTTTTGCCTACAAACACCGCAATATACCAGGTATAGGCCCCGGTACATAACCCACTGAAATAGACTGCAGAGCCCTTGCGTACACGGAGTACGCAACATCACTCTCGCTGAAGTAAAAACCTCAGGCCGGCAGCATTGGCCGGTGAGCACTTGGGACCGCCATCTTGGGCCTGCACGCCTTCCCTATCTCAGTGCCCACCTAAACTGCACCTCTAGCAGGACGGACCGATAGGACCCCCATACATGTGAAGTGCACAGGTACTGTTTTTTTTTCTTTTATTTGTATTTTGGGCCTCACCTTGTTTCTTTAAGCCCTAGTGTCATTTAAAACGCAGCACTGAATTGCCCTTTCCCAAGTTAATCCTGTCAAACCCAAGTCAATTTTACCAGAGGATCTGACTACTACTTTGGAACATACCTGCCCTCTAGGTGGCCCCCAAGATTGAAACCCAGGCCTTAGCCCAAAGTGACACTTTTGCCCCCTTGGAATTTGCTTCTCCTACTGTTCGCTCCTTTCAATAACCCCTTGGGACTCAGAACTCTTGCCAACCTTTTGCCTCTGCTGCTGCGTCAGCATATGTACCTCTGTCGCCTTGGCGCAGAGTGGAGTGTACTTTATTTTTGTTTCTGCATGCTTTCTTACCACACAATCTGTAATAATATTTGTATGTACCTGATACCCTGTAACTTGCACTCTCTACTCCCCTTTCCCTGACACTGAGAGTTAGAAAGCCTGACACGTTACAGTCCACACTCTCTTAGTAGCTTATTGTCGGCTATCTCCCAAACTTTTCAAACCAAGAGAATCTCAGACAATATAATAGTTAAAGACACAAACATTAATAGCATCCACCCTTACACTCTATTGTACTTTGCTACTGTGTGAATAAGCTGACAGTCCTCCCCATTCCACCCCATAGAGGCACTCTTTTGGCCACCCCAGCTTAAAACACTATACCTAGTATAGCACAATTGGTGGCTCTGTGACTCTCTCTGCACCTCCCCCTTTCCGGCCCTGTTAGTCTGAGCCGGTCACCGCCAATCTCCTTTTTCCCTTCCCCGACGGTCGTATCCCCTTTTCCCTGAGGTGCAGGAGGGGACTACAGGGGCTACTTTACCCATATAGATAGGCAACTTACACTGGTTTTTTCTTTTTTTCCTTTTTGTTTCCTCCCTTCCTCTCTCTCTCTTATTGTAGAACCATGTGAAATGTTGTGAATGTATATGATATAGTCCAGTTTTGTTTAGCCTCACTCTCGCAAATTAAGCTATAAATGGTATAATTTACAGGTATTTACTTGGTGCAGGTCCTACCTATCTCAATCTCCTTACAGTGCCCTGGGCGGTCAGGGTAGAGTTCATTAGTGAGAGCACCAGCTCCCTTAGGCCTTGTCAACTATGCCTCACCCCTCAAAAAGAAACCCTAAAACCCCTGTAGGGTCTCAAAAGTCTGTCCTTGATCATTTTTCTCAAGCCCGTAAAGAATCTAACACCCAGAGAAGAGAGGAGAGCGATCCTGAGTCACAAGATGAGGGTTCCCTGTCGAGCTCACGTTCTACAGCTCACCTTAATCACTATATCACTGAGAATACATTGCAAAAGATGCTAGCATTACAAACCAAATCCATCACAGCTGAAATCCAACGAAGCTCCGCGGAACTTAAAAAAGACATAGCCGATATCGGCGACAGAGTAGATACCCTTGAGCGCCAACAAGATGACCTGGCCACGGATCATTCTAGCCTGCTCTCCTATGCCGAGTCTTTAGCGGAACAAATTACTCAGCTTGAATTAAAACTGGCAGATATGGAGGATAGGGCCAGGATAAACAACATAAGATTCAGAGGCATTCCGGAATCAGTGGCAACGAGTGACCTCCAAGAATTCCTTAAAACGCTTTTTGTGGCCCTTTTAGGCCCCCTGGAGGGCAATATGCATACCATGGAACGGGCACATAGAGCTCTCAGACCAAGATCAGTCTCATCAGATAAGCCAAGGGATGTTGTAGTCTGCTTTCATCATTACATATTCAAAGATCGCTTGATGCAGGCGGCTTTCAGTAAACCCTCTCTACCGGAGTCCCTGAAAGACATTCAGCTGTTACCAGATCTCTCACCCCACACCTTGCAACAAAGGAAACTATACGCTCCTCTCACACTTCAACTCAGGAAGGCCAGCATCAAGTACAGGTGGGGTTTTCCTACTAAACTAATAGTGACTAAGGACAATCAGACTCACATCATCACATCTCCCTCTTTGGGAAATACTCTTCTTGCTAACTGGGGTCTCCAACCGGATCCGGGACCTCCAGTTCCATCCCACTCTCGCCTCAGGGCCTCGGCCCCTGAATGGACTTTGAAAGAACAGAGACCTAAACGACAGAGACAAAATCCCCCTGACCGCTCTCTGAGGCCTCAAGCCTCACCCACTTAGGACCTGCTACCAATAGTATATGATCACTTAAGGTTATGCTTTTGTTGAAAATATTGTTGCTCACCTTGAGCTTGTTAACACGAGTTGTTGAAAGTTTACAGATTAGATGATAGATTAAGTGTTAATATATTACTATAACTTGCAATGTACATTTTATTTTATCTACCAATAATCTATAGCTGTTTACTGTTTTAGTAATTTTGAAAACAAGGATACAACCACTCATGTTGCTATTATGATGTGTCTAGTTATAGCTTATACAGTTTAACTACTTTTTACTCTACATGCCCATTAGAGAGTGGGGCTTTTCACCTCAGCCCACGCCCCACTAGGCAGTACTAGCTCCTCCTCAGACCTAGGAGCCCGTATTAGGGCTCCATTTGGGTGGACTACTTCCACCACATCCCTTTTCCCTCTCCCACCCCCTCCACCTTCCCCATCACCCTTGTCCCGTATGGTTTTCCTATTCAGGAACACTAAAATTATCGAACCATAAATGGCATCTCTTAAATTTCTCACTCACAATGTTAGAGGCCTGAACACAGTTGGTAAGCGGAGTCTTTTAGCCAGGTCCTTACGCTTTCACAAGGCAGATGTGGCCCTCCTGCAGGAGACACACTTACTTGCCAATAATCCTTCCACATTTGTCGTTAAGGATTTTCCCATCTTTGAGACGGCATCTTATTCTAAAAAAGCTAGAGCGGTGGCCATCCTAGTACACAAGAGGATAGCTTTTGAACCACTCCAAGTGATTAGAGACCCTCAAGCAAGATACCTCATAGTAGTATGTAACCTTGACCATATCACATACACATTAGTCTCAATTTACCTCCCGAATACCTCCCAGTCTAACTATCTTAAGAAGATCTTGAACAAAATTGAACAGTTTAAACAAGGAAAGGTGATAATTGCGGGGGACATGAATATGGTGTGGGACAAAAACATTGATAGAAAAAAGCTCACTTCTCAGAGACGAGGGGTCACCCCAGACACTACGAGTGGCAGGTTTAGAGGGCTTATAACTAGTTTTAACTACTATGACATATGGAGATCGGTACACCCCCGTGAAATGAGATTTCACTCATTTCTCTCACCCTCACTCTACATTCTCCAGATTGGATTACTTTTTCTGTAACCCTGAAACATTAGATTACGTACAAATCACAAATATACATTTATGCCCATGGTCAGACCATGACCAGGTTGTAATGGCACTAGAATCCAGAAACACCACCAATGCAAGACCCACATGGAGGTTACCTCATCTCCTTCTTGCTGATATTCCCTTTAGGGAGGAGCTCCGGTCTGACATAACAGCTACACTTCAGATTAATGACACTCCTGAAGTCCGAGATGATATATATAATCTGGGGGCATTTAAAGCTACTACTAGAGGTCAATTTATTCGTAAACAGGCACACATTAGAAAACAGGCAGGTCTCACCCTATCTCAGGCTCATAGTAGGTTACGCACACTAGAAACTCTACAACGCACCTCAGACAATGTAGACTTTCATCAAGAGGTCAAGGACATCAAGAAACATATATGTCAAATAGAATTCAAGAAAACACAAAATAACCTATTTCGACTGAAACAGCGCATATATTCGAAGGGCAACACGGCAGACACCATCCTCGCCAACAAACTAAGACAACGTAAAGGTGTCACACGTATACATGAAATTAAACAAGGTAAGAAGGTCTATAGGCTGCCGTCCTTAATTGGACAGCAGTTCTGTGATGACTATTCCTCACTTTACAACATCCAGGATCAAGCAGAACACATACATTCACCCTCTTCACAGATAGAACCGTTCTTACAATCTCTGAAACTCCCTGCCCTAGACGAGGCTCAAAAGGGATGTATTGACGTTCCAATTACTTGCCTAGAAGTGAAGCAGGTAATTAAGAATCTGAAATCCCTGAAGGCCCCTGGCCCAGACGGATTTACGGCCATTTTTTATAAAACTTACTGTAAAGAAATTTTGCCCATTCTCACTAGGTTTTTCAAACTAGCAATGGAGGAGGGGCACTTTCGGAAGGAGTTTCTGGAAGCCTCCATTATTGCCATCCCTAAGCCCAATAAGGACCCTGCGCTTTGCCCCAATTACAGACCCATCTCCTTAATTAATACAGACATCAAAATTTATGCGAAAATCCTTGCCAACAGGATTGCAAGACTATTACCTTCCCTAATCAATCCGGATCAAGTAGGCTTCATCCCGGGCCGCGAGGGTCCGGACAATACTAGGAGATTATTGAACATCATATGTGAATCCCAAAGATTGAATAAGCCCCTGGCCGTGCTTTCCCTAGACGCGGAAAAGGCCTTTGACCGGATCCGTTGGGAATACCTTTGGAAAGTTTTAGAGGCCTTTCAGTTCCCAGCACAAGTCATCCTTGCAGTGAAAGCTCTGTACTCTACCCCTGCGGCCTCAGTTGGGGGCCTTGGTTTTTGTTCATCACTCTTTCCCATATCCAATGGCACACGGCAGGGCTGCCCTCTTTCCCCCATTCTTTTTGCTCTGGCTATTGAGCCTCTTGCTGCAGCTATTAGAGCAGATAAAGATCTAGTAGGGATTACACTACATGGCATGACACATAAAGTGGCCCTATTTGCAGATGATACCACAGTCGTCACCACCAACCCACTACAAACGATACCCAGGCTTCTGTCTCTGCTGGAAACGTTTAGTGGCCTTTCTTATTATAAATTAAACCGAACCAAATCTGAAATATACCTACAGGGATTCCCGGCAGACGTCTCCAAATATATACAAAATAGGTACAACTTTGTTATTAATAACTCCTACATCTCTCACTTAGGTGTGAAAATATCTAACTCTTTCCCTAGAATGCTTGATGACAACTATAGACCTCTCCTAATGGAACTCAGGTCTTTAGGTCGGAAATGGAATTTTAAAACGGTTTCATGGCTGGGCCGCATTGCTGCCCTCAAAATGAGTTTCCTTCCGAAACTCACTTATATTTTCAGATGCCTCCCACTTAGAATTCCTTGCTCCCTCATCTTACAATTTCAAGGTGCATGTACCAAATATATTTGGCAAGGTAAACCTCCTAGGGTTGCCCATAGAACCCTCCAATACGCCAGAATGGACGGGGGGTGGCCTCCCCGTCCATAGCCAGATATTATGAGGCTGCAATGCTCACGCATATATCTCAGTGGGGCGTAATGGACTCAGACAGCAAATGGAGATGCCTAGAACAGGCATCTTTACCATTTAATATGTCTCTAAGAGACTTAGTCTGGATACCTTCTCACTGCAGAAGAGCCCTTAGCATAACTAACCCAGTGATTAAAGAGTGCCTTGCAGTCTGGGACCACATACGTCAGTATAAACAAATAGTCCCTCACCCCTCCCCTATAACTGCCCTCTCTGGGCTCCTTTCAGGCCTACCCGACTCACATCCAGCCCCTTGGGCTAAGTTGGGATTTAACAAGGTAGCGGACTTGTGGTCTCCAACCTCCCAGGGAGCTTATGTGGTTCTACCGCACGTTGACAACCCCAAATCAGTTCCATCGTATATGGAGTTTGAATACGTCAGGGTCATAAGCTTACTCTCCAGATGGGGTTTTAGACCGTCTTCCTCTCGACAGTTGACCATTTGGGAAACTAGATGGCAGCAAGGTAGACGACTTGGCAAACCGTTATCATTGCATTACACCCTTATGGAAGGTGCGTCTCCTGAGGATAGGGCGTCACATATCATTAAATGGGAAAAGATACTTAATTTGTCAATCCCAGTGGAAGATTGGCAACGCACACTCCTATTTACTAAAAAGGTGTTACATTGCGTCACTATCTATGAAACTTATGTTAAGCTCCTCACGCATTGGTACTATGTTCCGACCAGATTAGCTGCACTTTTCCCCACAACCTCCTCGACTTGCTGGAGGGAGTGCGCCCACAGGGGAGATATGCTCCATATTTGGTGGCATTGCCCCAAGCTCCAACCGCTATGGTCTCAAAGCTTTAAGCTGTTGGCAGGCTTGGGGATACATGTTCCCATGACCCCTGAGGTGGCCCTCTTTCACTTAGGTACACACAAACTTCCCAGACATCAGGGCACTCTATGCATTTACTTATTTTCTGCTATCAAATTATCCATAGCGAGGGCTTGGAAGAGGAGCGATCCCCCCTCTTGGGCGGATGTGGTCTCCTTGATGGCTTACATCTACTCCATGGAAAAAAATATATACTACACTATGGGTAAGCTAGACTCATTTGAGTTAATTTGGTCAGATTGGAAAGACAGGTTCAATACTCAATGGCTCCCGAGCCTTGAGGCTTAAATAGAGGTTTCTGACGTGAGAGTAGAGACAGGGCCATCTGTGGACAGTACCCCCCCTCACCCATAGTGTAGGTAATCCTCATACATACTGTAGCAAACCAATTACCTTAGCCATCCCACCCAACATCCCCCCCATCCCTCCCTTCCCCTTCCTTCTCCCCCCTTCTGTTTATAAACCAATCTTTGGACCCAGTTGGTTTCCTTCTGTGTGTTAGGGAAAACTGGTCCTCATATTGCTCAGTTATTTACTCTACACTATCATTTGTTTATTTTCTTTTCTTTTTTTTTTTTTTCTTTTTTTTTTTTTTTCTCTGGCTATGACTTGTTAATATTACTATGTATATACATGTAACCTGTTTTTGTAGTACGCTTAGATCGTACTGTTGATTATACTCTTTTACTGATACAAAATAAAAATAAAACATTTAAAAAACAAAAAAAAGGTGTTAAAGCCCAGCGCATTTATGGAGGAATGGAAAGTCCTAACAGCGTCTATGGGTTACAGGGACATAAAACTAAAATTCACATAAGTGCACATGTATTAGCAGAAAGCACTGTTTCAGTGATAGACTTTACTGTTTCAGTGATAACCAACTCCTAACTGTCCTGGATTTTGCAGGATTGTCATGGTTGGGAGGTCTACCTGCTCTCCCTCCTACAGCTTATTTGTTAGAATAAATACCTGTTTCCAGGGAATGCTCTGCTGATGTCAAACCCCAGTTCTGCCCAACCCTGCCAATGAGATGTGGGGCCCCACACATGCAAAACTGTAGCTTGCAGCTATACTCACAAAACGACTGTATCCAGCATCCACAAATCTCTCTCACCTCCCTGTCCCAGAAAATGTTGGGAAGTCTGCACAAAGCACATGTGCTTATGCCCCATACACCCACATTTAAACACTGTGTCTGCGATGGCATGTATATGTCACTTATAACATTCTGCAAAAATTTAAGAACAAAATGTGCCGATAGGGACATATAAAAACACATTTAAAAAGTGCTCAAAGTTGAGGGGTTCAGTTTATAAAGATTATCATTTACAACGCGTTTCTCGGCTTGCAAGCCCTTTGGTCAGGCATAAGTTTCCAAATCCAAAACCTCTACCTTAAAAACAGACCGCTACCCATCAGATTGTTCCTAATAAAAAACTCTCACCTAGATTACAAGTTTTGCGTTACGGCTTGTAACGCTGAAAATATGGCATTTTCAGCGTTAAAACAGCACTGCAGCTATTACAAGTGTTGTCGGTATAGGTGTACCGCACACCTTTTAGCCTGTAACGCAACATCAGTCCCGCACACATAAAAATTATGTTTTTTCATGGGACTCCCATAGCGCTGGTATTACTAGTTTTGCAGTGAGGCTAAAATGTGAGCGTTACAGACTAAAACGACAAGATCCGTACCGCCATCTAAAGTCAGTAGTTATGAGTTTTACGCAGCAAAGCTGTAACATAAAACTCATAACTAAAGTGTTAAAAAGTACACTAACACCCATAAACTACCTATTAACCCCTAAACCAAGGCCTTCCCTCATTGCAAACACTATAATAAATTTATTAACCCCTAATGTGCCGCTCCCGACATCGCCGCCACTAAACATTTTTTATTAACCCCTATTCCGCTGCTCCCCGACATTGTCATCACTATAATAAACTTATTAACCCCTAAACCACCACCCTCCTGCATCGCAAACACTATTTAAAAATGAATAACCCCTAATCTGCCATCCGCCCACACCGACGCTATAATAAACCTAATAACCCCTAAACCGCAAGCCCCCCACAATGAAATATACTAAAATAAACTATTAACCCCTAAACTGAAAGCCCCCCACAACGAAATAAACTAATTTAAACTAGTAACCCCTAAACCTAACGACCCCCTAACTTTATATTAAAATTACAATTTCCCTATCTTAAATTAAATTAAAATTTACCTGTCAAATTAAAAAAAATAATTTTAAACTAACAATTAAACTATTATAATTATTAAACTAAAATTAAACTAACTACCAATTAAATAAAACTAAACTACACAATAAAAAATCCTAACACTACTCTAAAAATTACAAAAAGTATCTAATTACGAAAAATAAAAACTAACTAAATTACAAAAAAAATTACGAAAAATAAAAAATTATCAAAAATAAAAAAGAATTACACCTCTAATAGCCCTATCAAAATAAAAAAAGCCCCCCCAAAATAAAAAAAACCCTAGCCTACAATAAACTACCAATGGCCCTTAAAAGGGCCTTTTGTTGGGCATTGCCCCAAAGATATCAGCTCTTACCTGTAAAAAAAATACAAACACCCCCCCAACAGTAAAACCCACCACCTAACCAACCCCCCAAATAAAAAAACTATCTAAAATAACCTAAGCTAACCAATGCCCTGAAAAGGGCATTTGTATGGACATTGCCCTTAAAAGGGCATTTGGCTCTTTTACTGCCCAGACCCTAAACTAAAAAAAAAACACACCCAAAAAACCCTTAAAAAACCTAACACTAACCCCGACGATCCATTTACAGTTGTTGAAGTCCCGCTTGAAGGATCTTCATCCAGCCAGCGAAGTCATCATCTATGCGGCATGAAGTCTTTATCCAGGCGGCCTCTTCTATCTTCATCTAGCCAGCGAAGTCATCATCCATGCAGCAAGAAGTCTTCATCCAGACGGCCTCTTCTATCTTCATCCAGCCGTCAAAGTCCTCATCCAGGCGGCAAGAAGTCTTCATCCATGCAGCCTCTTTGATCTTCATCCAGCCGGCGCGGAGCAGGTCCATCATGAAGACATCCAGCACAGAGCATCCTCTTCATATGGTCACCGCCGTACACTGAATCTTTAATGCAAGGGACGCGATTCAAGATGGCGTCCCTTGCATTCCTATTGGCTGAAAAATTTGAATCAGCCAATAGGAATTAAGCAGCTCTCATTCTATTGGCTAATTCAAATTAGCCAATAGAATGAGAGTTGCTTAAATCCTATTGGCTGATTTGTATAGCCAATAGGATTTTATCAGCCCTAATTCCTATTGGATGATTAAATTTTTTCAGCCAATAGGAATACAAGGGACGCCATCTTGAATCGCGTCCCTTGCATTGAAGATCCAGTGTACGGCGGCGACCGTATGAAGAGGATGCTCCGCGCCAGATGTCTTCAGGATGGACCCGCTCCGCGCCTCCGGGATCAAGATAGAAGATGCCGCCTGGATGAAGATTGAAGAGGCCGTCTGGATGAAGACTTCTCGCCGCTTGGATCAGGACGTCCCCGCAGGGATGAAGATTGAAGAGGCCGCCTGGATGAAGACTTCTGCAGGATGAAGATCATTCAAGCGGGACTTCAAAAACTGTAAGTGGATCGTCAGGGGGTTAGTGTTAGGCTTTTTAAGGGTTTATTGGGTAGGTTTTATTTTTTAATTTAGGGTCTGGGCAGTAAAAGAGCTAAATGCCCTTTTAAGGGCAATGCCCATACAAATGCTCTTTTCAGGGCAATGGGTAGCTTAGGTTTTTTAGATAGTTTTTTTTTTATTTTGTGGGTTTGGGGGGTGGGGGTTTGTAATGTTAGTGGGTCTTTGTAATTTTTTTCAATAAAAGAGCTGATATCTTTAGGGCAATGCCCTACAAAAGGCCCTTTAAGGGTCATTGGTATTTATTTATTCTAGATTAGTTTTTCTATTTTGGGGTGTTTTTTTATGGGTATTAGAAAAGGAATATTTTTTTTTTTTTATCATTTGTTGAAAGTATATTTTTAGGGGGTGTTTCCTTTTTTTTTTTAGCAAAAGAGCTGTTTATCTCAGGGCAATGCCCTACAAAGGACCCTTTTAGGGGCCCCAAAAGGCTCTTTTGAGGGCCCTTGGTAGTTTGGGGGGTGGGGGTTTGTATAGTGTTAGAGGGTGTTTGTATTTTTTTTAGAGCAAAAGAGATGTTTATCTCAGGGCAATGCCCTACAAAAGGCCCTTTTAAGGGCCCTTGGTAGTTTATTCTAGATTAGGCTTTTTTATTTTGGGGTGGGTTTATTTTTTTTAGTGTTTTTTTATTTTTTGTAATGTTAGGTTTTAGTGTAAGGCAGCTTAGGTTTTATTTCACAGGTAAATTTGTATTTATTTTAATTAGGTAGTTAGTAAATAGTTCATAACTATTGACTAGTCTACCTAGTTAAAATAAATACAAACTTACCTGTGAAATAAAAATAAAACCTAAGATAGATACAATATGACTATTAGTTATATTGTAGCTAGCTTAGGTTTTATTTTACAGGCAAGGAAGTATTTGGTTTTAAATAGGTATTATTTAGTTAATAATAGTAACTTTAATTTAGATCTAATTTCATTATGTTAAAGTTAGGGGGTGTTAGGGTTAGGTTTAGGGTTAGGGTTACGTTAGGGTTAGGGTTTAATATAGTTTAATTTAGGTTGCTGCAATGTGGGGGGCTGGTGGTTTAGGGGTTAATAGGTATTATTTAGTTAAGTTTAATTTAGATCTATTTTAATTATGTTAAAGTTAGGGGGTGTTAGGGTTAGCAGCAGATTAGGGGGTTAATAACTGTAGGCAGGCGTCTGCGATGTCGGGGGCAGCAGATAAGGGGTGTTTAGACTCAGAGTTTATGTTAGGGTGTTAGGTTTAAACTGTATTTTATCTTACCCATAGACATCAATGGGGCTGCGTTACAGAGCTTTTGTTTCTGCGATCGCAGGTGTTAGACTTTTTTTTTGCCGGCTCTCCCCATTGATGTCTATGGGGAAAGCATGCACGAGCACGTCAAACACAGCGCTTATTTTCGGAGCGGTATGGAGCTTAAAATCTCCATATCACCCGCACAAGCAGTGTTTTTTTAAACTTGTAATAGCAACGCTATAGGGAATTAAATAAAGCCACTTTAGTGGCATTCTTTACTTTCCCTATAGCACTCAAAACTCGTAATATAGGTGTCTGTGTGTTAGACCTGAATCCTTCGCCAAATATCTAATATTGCTTAATGAACTTGTGCACTCTTCATAGTACTGAAGGAATAAGGAATCCCCTGTGTCCATGACATTGCAGTTTTGATTAGGAACAATCTGATTGGTAGTGGTCTGTATTTAAAGGGCCACTAAACCCAAAATCTTTCTTTCATGATTCAGATAGAACATACAAATTTAAACAACATTACAATTTACTTCTATTATTTATTTTGCTTCATTTTTTATATATCCTTATTTGAAGAAAAAGCAATGCACATGGATCAGCCAATCACATGAGGCTTCTATGTGCAGCAACCAATCAGCAGCTACTGAGCATATCTAGATATGCTTTTCAGCAAAGAATATCAAAAGAATAAAACCAATTAGATAATAGAAGTAAATTAGAAAGATGTTTAAAATTGCATTCTCTTTCTAAATCATGAAAGAAAAAATGTGGGTTTCATGTCCCTTTAAGGTAGAAGTTTTGGATTTGTAAAATTATGTCTGAACAAACGGCTTGCAAGCCGAGAAACACGTTGCAAATGAGGGGGAACCCCTCAATTTTGTGCACTTTTTATTGGTTTTTATATGTATTTTATTAAAATTGATTTTATACGAAAACCACAATATTTGTGCCTATTTGATGCTACCTTTGGACAAGACACTATGGGGCATATGTATCAAGGTCTGGCGGACCTGATCCGACACTGCGGATCAGGTCCGCCAGACCTCGCTGAATACGGCGAGCAATTCGCTTGCCGTATTCAGCATTGCACCAGCAGCTCACAAGAGCTGCTGGTGCAACGCCGCCCCCTGCTGACTCGCGGCCAATAGGCCGCCAGCAGGGGGGTGTCAATCAACCCGATCGTACTCGATCAGGTTGTATTGTGGCAATGTCTGTCTGCCTGCTCAGAGCAGCTGGAAAGGTTATGGAGCAGCGGTCTTTGTGACCGCTGCTTCATAACTGCTTTTTTTGGCGAGCCTGCAGGCTCGCCAGAAACACAGGGCATCAAGTTCCAATTGGAGCTTGATACAAATGCCCCTATGAGACAGTACTAGGCTTTGGAAGTACCAGCAGCCGGAGTCCAGTGAGCTGGAGCACTGTGAGTCTCCAGAAGTCCCTATCAGCGCATTTAGGTGCTGCAGCTATAAGTGAGCACCCTGTGCTTTCACAATTTTGCATATTTGATGGACCTATTGATATGAACATTAGGCGCCCTTTTTTGTTCTTGAATTTTTGCAGAATGTTATGAGACCCTTATTGGGAGTTTTGAAGAGGAGCTACCATGAATTGTGCCATCCATATACAGAACACCATCTTGCTGGAATTAGAATCATCTGTACCCAGACTTATTTGGATTGTACTACACTATATGGACAGATATAGACTTTTTTTTTATAGTTTAGTTTGTAATTTGTTACTTTGCACTGGTTTATTATTATAGTATTGTTTGTATTTTATTTGGTTACTAGCGCCCCCTAGGGATCCTTAGGATCCAAGGTTAGAATTTATATGTCACTTCATGATGCAAATTGAGTCAGTGCCACACAATATATGTTCTCTGTGCAGACACTGTGTATGACTACAGGTACAAACATCATATGTACATATGCTCCGTAGACCGTAAAAGCAATTAATAAAAGTGAAAAAAGAGAAAAAGCTAACACAGGCACCGAAGATGAGTGCAGATAAAAAGTTAAGAATTTATTAATAGCTCATACAGTAGCAAGTGATTATAGCCATACCCAAAGCCAAACAGACATCTTATGCACCCTAGGCGCACTTCCTCCGAGATCACTGCATAAAGCTGTCGGTTGATTTATCCAGCACATGGGAACACTACATTAAATGAATGGCGCAATCAAGCAGGTTGTTATTGCACAACAAACCTGTGACTCCGTTTAAAAAAAACAAAACACAGAGCCAGGATTTTTCAACACATGTCAGAGGACTTTTAAAGATAATGAAAATAAAGAAAATAGTCTTTGCACAAGCCATAATGTAGTTATTAATTGTGCACATACTGAACAATTATTGGGTGAAAAATGTAGGGCGCAATCACATATGTTGCATATTTTTCAGCGTAACTGCTGAAACCCACGTCACCAGTAAGTTCACCTCACACATAGGGGCATTTTTTAATTAATGTGCGAGTAGCGTATCATGTCTGCTGCACATTGATAAATGCTGACAGCATATGCTGTCGGCATTTATCATTGCACCAGCAGTTCACCAGAACTGCTTGTGCAATTACCGCCCCCTGCAGCTTTGCGGCCAATCAACCCGATCGGTTTAATTTCTGTCCGCCGCCTCAAAGCAGGTGGAAAAGTTATGGAGCAGCGGTCTTTAGACCGCTGCTTCATAACTTCTGTTTCGGAAACAAAGGGCATCCATTCGGAGCTTGATAATTCGGCCCCATAGGCTGAATCCCATAACACATGGTGCCATATGATATACTGGTGTAAGTCGGAAAAACTGGAGAGGTTCAGAAATGTACGCAACTACACATTTCTGGCCTCGCCAGTAACTTACACCAGTATATTGCATGTGTAACTAAAAAAATAAATACTAGTTAGTTAAATTCACAAGTAAAAATCTAAACCAAAATAAATAAATAAACCGACACGTCAAAACGCTATTCAAAACCCCTTAACCGCCATCCCCCCACATTGCAAACACTATTAAAATTATAAACCTGTAATCCGCCATCCCCTCACAATGCAAAGTACATAATGAACCTATTAACCCCTAAACCGCCATCCCCCACAACGCAAAGTACCTAATTAAACAATTAACCCCTAAAAGTAGGTTTCATCCTATTGGCTGATTTGAATTTGAAGAATCAAATCAACCAATAGGAATGCAAGGGTACCCTATATAAAAGGGGTACCTTGCATTTTAATCTTCATTGTGCGGCTAGAGACCACATAAAGTGGAGCTCCGTGTCCATGCTCTGAAGAGGAGGACTGACGTTGCAGATGACATCGCAGGAGGCCACCGGGATAGAGATAGAAGATGGACTGTGGGATTAAGCTTGGAGAAGATGCTCCGCCGATGGATAAAGATGTTTCACCGCCTGGATGACGATGTTTCACTGCGGGGAAAACATTTTAATTTTTGGGGTGTTTTTTTTTTTTTTAGATTAGGCCTTTTTTAATTTTTAATGGGCTGAAAAAGAGCTGAATGCCATTTTAAGGGCAATGTCCATCCAAATGCCCTTTTCAGGGCAATGGGTAGATTAGGGTTTTTTAATTTAGGATTTTTTTTGTTGGGTGGGGTAATTTAGGGGGTAATTTGTTTCTTTTATTGGCAAAATAACTGTTAACTTTAGGGCAATGCCCTACAAAAGGCTATTTAAGGGCTATTGGTAGTTTATTTCTAGATTAGGGTTTTTTATTTTGGGGGCCTATTAGAATAGGAATTATTTTTTTATTTTGGATAAATTCGTTTTTTATTTTCTGTAATGTTAATTTTTTTTGTAATTTAGCTTTTTTATTTTTTTATAATTAAATTTTCTTTTTTTAAGGTTGTAATTATATTTTTAATGTTATTAAAGTGCATTTTAATTGGGGTTAAGTTAGGGGTATTAGGTTAGGGGTTTAGTTATTAGTTTAATACTTTGCGTTGTGATGGGATGGTGGTTTAGGGGTTAATAGTTTTATTAGGTACTTTGCGTTGTGGGGGATGGCGGTTTAGGGGTTAATAGTTTAATTAGGTACTTTGCGTTGTGGGGGATGGCGGTTTAGGGGTTAATAGTTTTATTAGGTACTTTGCGTTGCGGGGGTGGCGGTTTAGGGGTTAATACATTTTATTCGTGATTGAGATTTGGGGGGATGATGGTTATGGGGTTAATACATTTTATTAGTGAGTGCGATGTGTGGGGATGGCGGTTTAGGGGTGGATATTCCACATGCGTTAGGGGTTTGTAAAGGCTTCCAGGGAGTTATGCTGCTTTTTTACTGTGCGCAAGGGTTGCTGCACCTGCCTATGTATGGTGATATTAAATCAATGTGCGTAACTTGTCTGCTGCGTTGGGTATGTGATCGCTCGTTTAGAGAAGTATTTGGCAACGCTGGTTTTTTGCGTACGTCACTAAGTATGTGATTGAAGCCGTAATGTGTACAGCCCCTTTAGTAAAGCGCATCAAATAAATGCTTTTATTCAAAGTGCATTTCAGTTTTAAGTTTTTTTGTCAGTTTAGTATTTAAAACTTCTAATAAATGTAATATCCCTACAGATTATCAATATAAACCTTAATCAATATTGTGCACATGTAAATTAGAATAGAGTTAAATTCCCCATGTTCTATGATTAGATTTATCCACCACACAAAATAGACTATTAGAATAGAGTTACATTTCACTGTGTTCTATGATAAGGTTTTTCCGCCTTGGAAAAGAGACAGATAATGTGATGTATGGAAATATATTTCTCCCCAAAACCTTCAAGTGTATTACTCATAGATTTGGGAGCTAATAAAAGCTTTGTGAAACTTGTTCCAGACAAGCACTTCCAGAATACAGGTTTCCAATCCAGGAAATTATATAGTGATTATATGGTAAAAAATAAAATGCTATATTTAGCTTAAAAGGCAATGATAAAATACAGCCCTTGAGTGTATTTTTAAAGGGGCAGAAAACCGCAATTGTTTCATGATTCAGATAAATCATACAATTTAAAAAAGAGTCCAATTGACTTCTGTTATCAAATTTACTTAGATTTTCTTGGTATGCTTTGTTCAAAAGCAGGTAGGTAGGTTTAGGAGCATGCATGTGTCTGGATAACTTTATGGCAACAGTTTTAAATCAATACTTTTAACAATGTAATAGACTTTTGAGCACTACATGGCAGAAGGTTTGCAAAATGTATAACATTGTTAAAAGCATTGTTGCATACACATAAATATATATATGTATATAAGAATATACATATATTACAGTATATATATTTACAGGGAACACACAGTTCTCATATACCACAATGTAAAGGCACTTTTTTTTTTTTTCTAACCCCCCCCCATACTCTCCAATCTTGAACCCCTTAAAACGGCCTGTTTTGGGTGCATTTGGGGCACTTTTAGAAAATTAACCAGATATCTCATGTGATCTGATTGGTTCATTTTCTGAGTGCTAATTGCTACTGCTTGCCAAGCAATTAGTTTACTAAATAGGAATTGTTGAATTAGAAATCCCATTGCGTATATAGTTTTAAGCATACCTACCTGCTGATATATTATTAGTTATTTCTACTAGCTACACTAGAGTGTTAAGCCACTAGAGACTAGTACTTTACTACATGAATCTATATCCTTTTAATATATTACCAAATATACATATAATTACATTACATTTTAAAGAGTGTGGAATTCCCTATCATGTTTGATCCCAGTTTTATAGGGTTTCTAATTTATCTCACACATTTTAGTAAATATTATTTAAATTTGCCCATCTTTTTTGTACATAATTGGTTGTAATTGAATCTTCAAGTCAAATGCCCTCTTTTTCCCCCTCTCTCTTTCCATCTCTCTTCCTTATAGGTTGAGCACAATAATGACCCACATACTTTAATGTACAATATTTCACATACCCATATTTAAATGGCCTACCCAGCACTTTTACATTAATTAGTGTATCTTTTTCACTCTCTCTGATAACATCTCCACACTCTTTATGAAATTGGTTTTATTACCTGACATAGATGAAGTTTATGTACGTTTATATCTGCTATTCCCTCAGTAGAAAGTATTTTGAGGAATAATTTTCATTCTTACTTCTCTACATGCACTAAGAGGTTATAAATATTATAATAATAATAATAATAATAATAATTACTTATTATTGTTACGGTGGATGATTGGGGGGAATGGTGCTTTACTTTATTCAATACAGGGAGAATTCTTTTTGTTAATGTGTCATCTCTATATGAGGATTATACCTTGATTTAGCCAAATAAGACCCTTTTCCATGATGCACACTTATGGACAATAATACTCAAGTAGTTTAGATATATTAACTAACACAGAAACAAGCTTAACCCTTTAAGTGCTAAGCAGGATTTAAATTTGTTATGTTTTTTACTATTTAATTTTTTTTTACTCTCCCCCCCCCCCCAGATCCCCAAGACATATATCGTTGGAAAGGTTAGGCAATTACCTTTCGAACGGTGGGTCTGTAGCTGCTTAGATGCCTGAGATACAGGCTTCTAAGCAGCATGCCCCCTTTCTCTGTACTTTGTATTGTTAATTTTAAATAAAGTTGTGCAGTGACGTCATCACGTCATTGCACGTGATGTCACTGCACGTAACGGGAAGCCCTGGCGATGCCTGTCACTATACAGGCCTGATCGTCGGGGTGGGAGTCGGTGGGAGCCCCCAGATTGCTCAAAAGGTGGTTGAGTTCTAGGGACGGCTCTGAGCCGTCGTTAGCACTAAAGGAGTGGGACACTGAACCCATATTTTTTCTTTCATGATTCACATAGAGCATGCAATTTTAAGCAACTTTCTAATTTACTCCTATTAAAAAAAAAAATCTTCATTCTCTTGGTATCGTTATTTGAAAAGCAAGAAGTTTAGATGCCTGCCCATTTTTGGTGAACAACCTGGGTTGTTCTTGCTGATTGGAGGATTAATTTAACCGACCAATAAACAAGTGATGTCCAGGGGCTGAACCAAAAAATAGCTTAGATGCCTTATTTTTCAAATAAAGATAGCAAGAGAACGAATAAAAATTGATAATAGGAGTAAATTAGAAAGTTGCTTAAAATTGCATGCTCTATCTGAATCACGAAAGAAAGAAAAAATTGGGTTCAGTGTCCCTTTAACCCCTTAATGACAACTGACGTACCAGGTACGTCATGCAAAAACTAACAGTTAATGACAATGGACGTACCTGGTACGTCAGTTGTCTAACAGAGTGCTGGAAGCGATCACAAATGCTTCCAGCAGCTCTGAGGGTATTGCAGTGATGCCTCGATATGGAGGCATCCTGCAATACCACTTTACAAGCCTCCGATGCAGAGAGAGCCACTCTGTGGCCCTCTCTGCACCAGTAGCGATGGTGACAGTGTCTGCCGGGTGTGAGGGTGCGTGCGCGCGTGCACGATGCGTGTGCGCGTGCACGAGGGGCGAGTGTGCACGTGAACGTGCATGTGCGCGGGGACGCACGTGCACGTGCACACATTAGCCACACTGACACCAATGAATGAGGGCAGAAAGGGAGAAAAAGGTAAACAAAATGTTTCAAATATAAAAGGATCTGGGAGGGTGAGGGGGTGGGGGTATTGTGGGGGGGCTGCTACACTACAGA
Organism: Bombina bombina; assembly: GCF_027579735.1. Lineage (NCBI taxonomy): Eukaryota > Metazoa > Chordata > Amphibia > Anura > Bombinatoridae > Bombina > Bombina bombina. The sequence continues at coordinate 862,590,728 of NC_069504.1, read as the reverse complement.
AATAGTTTTTAAGTTAAAAATAAAATAAAAATACTTTTTGGGGGTTTTTTGGGGCCAAACTGGGTACTGGCAGACAGCTGCCAGTACCCAAGATGGCAGTAATTAGGTAGGGGAGAGGGTTAGAGAGCTGGGGATCAGGGAGGTTGGGGCTAAGGCAGGGGTCCATCACAGCTAAAATATTTTATTATTTTTATTTAAAAAAAAACAAAAAAAAAACTTTTATTTAGTACTGGCAGACTTTCTGCCAGTACTTAAGATGGCAGGAACAATTGTGGGGTGGGGGAGGGAAGAGAGCTGTTTGGGAGGGATCAGGGGGTGGGATGTGTCAGGTGGGAGGCTGATCTCTAAAATTAAGCCTGCAAGCTCCCTACAAGCTACCTAATTTAACCCCTTCACTGCTGGGCATAATTAACGTGTGGTGCACAGCAGCATTTAGCAGCCTTCTAATTACCAAAAAGCAACGCCAAAGCCATATAAGTCTGCTATTTCTGAACAAAGGGGATCCCAGAGAAGCTTTTACAACAATTTCAATTGTGCCATAATAGCACAAGCTGTTTGTAAATAATTTCAGTGAGAAACCTAAAATTGTGAAAAATGTAAAGTTTTTTTTTTATTTGCTCGCATTTGGCGGTGAAATGGTGGCATAAAATATACCAAAATGGGCCTAGATCAATACTTGGGGTTGTCTACTACACTACACTACACTAAAGCTAAAATTAACCCTACAAGCTCCCTACAAGCTCCCTAATTAACCCCTTCACTCCTGGGCATAAAACACATGTGGTGCGCAGCGGCATTTAGCGGCCTTCTAATTACCAAAAAGCAACCCCAAAGCCATATATGTCTGCTATTTCTGAAAAAAGGGGATCCCAGAGAAGCATTTACAACCATTTGTGCCATAATTGCAGAAGCTGTTTGTAAATAATTTCAGTGGGAAACCTAAAGTTTGTGACAAATTTTGTGAAAAAGTGAACTTTTTTTTTTATCGCATTTGGCGGTGAAATGGTGGCATGAAATATACCAAAATGGGCCTAGATCAATACTTTGGGTTGTCTTCTAAAAAAAAATATATACATGTCAAGGGATATTCAGGTATTCCTGACAGATATCAGGGTTCCAATGTAACTAGCGCTAATTTTGAAAAAAAGTGGTTTGGAAATAGCGAAGTGCTACTTGTATTTATTGCCCCATAAATTGCAAAAAAAGCAAAGAACGTGTAAACATTGGGTATTTCTAAACTCAGGACAAAATTTAGAAACTATTTAGCATGGGTGTTTTTTGGTGATTGTAGATGTGTAACATATTTTGGGGGTCAAAGTTAGAAAAAGTGTGTTTTTTTCCATTTTTTTTTTTTTTAGTAAATTATAAGACATGATGAAAATAATGGTATCTTTAGAAAGTCCATTTAATGGCGAGAAAAACGGTATATAATATGTGTGGGTACAGTAAATGAGTAAGAGGAAAATTACAGCTAAACACAAACACTGCAGAAATGTAAAAATAGCCATTGTCATTAAGGGTAAGAAAATTTAAAAATGGTCCGGTCATTAAGGGGTTAATAACAGCATACAGCCATCAATATATACCAGGGGCTCATTTCCCTACTCCCAAAAAATGTCCCTATAACAGCTGTCATTGAACCTGAAATATATATAGCAAAATCAGTCTCTTCAACACTGTCAGTCTAAGGGATTGAATATATTTCTACTAACCAGAACTAGCCTCTCAGAAATCAACATATTTTGGGTATAGCAAGATAGCTGAAATATGTGAATATGGCACTGCAATTCCTCTAAACTCAACAGCAAATGAAAAGCACTAGGAATAAGCCAAAGTTCAGTTAACATATTCTTTAATGGGACATTAAACACTAAATAAAAGATAGATAGACTGATGCATTCAAAGAAAAGATTAGTCTTAGAATAACATGTATTTTTTTAAGTTTCATTAGTTGTTTAAATAGTGACAAAATAAGTGTAAAGTTTGAATGTCTATAAAACAATGGGAGCTGCCTTGTTGTATCTTAGGTTATTTTCTCTGCTGTGGCCAATTAGGGACAGCTATAAATAGGTCATTATAGTGTGCAGCCAATGGCTGTGTGGAATATAACAGTGTTCTGCACTTCCATTTCTAAAAGGAACTGAAATGGTCACAATTTCAAAATGGAATTACAGGAAAAAGGGAAAACATAAATAATGAAAGTATATTATAGAGTTTTTTTATATGTACGATTTATCATTTTATATTACTATCTCAAAGTGTTTAATGTCTCTTTAAGCGCTGAAAGTAAGAAGACTACTGACCAGTCACCATTTGCTGATGATTAAGAAATAGCATCAATTTTGAACTAGGATCACAGCCCATTCTATATCTCAACAGCAAGACCTGATCACTGATCTAGAAAACAAGACAGATGATCTTGAGAATAGGACACTGTGAAACAATTTAATATTCAGAGGAATTCCAGAAGCAGTAGCGAGTAACAGCTTATCTGATTATCTCCAGAGTCTGTTTCAGGAATTAGGAAAGCTCAACACAATGGAAATTCCTGAAAGAGCTCACCGTTCCCTGAAGCCCAAGACCACCCGACAATCAACCACCTAGAGACTTAATTGTTTGTTTCTTTCCAAAGCTTCAATCACAGAGAGTAAATTTAAAATGTTGCTAGATCTCAACAAGCTGTCACATACCAGGGAACATGTATCCAAATATTTCAAGATCTGTCAGCCAAAACACTCCAGAAAAGAAAGAATTTCTCCATCTTGACATCACACCTAAGAACCTTAAAAATCCCACACAAATGGGGATTCTCAGTTTCCATACAAACCCATAAAAAAATGGTAAGAGGTTGGAATGTAAAAATCCTGCTGATTATATTGCTTTTCTGCAACCAGATGGGCATTCCCCTGCCAAAGATACCAGAGCCACTCTTGGTGGCACAGACCCACACAGCATCAGTCCTTCCAAAGCCCCAAAGAAGAGCCTGGACAGAAGTAGTTAAAAAGCAAGACAAAGAACGGCAATTCCTTCCACCAAGGGAATCTAAAGAGAATACCTGACTTTTGACATCCTTAGGTAAAACTGTATACAGCTAAATGCATCAGTTAACTGGTTTTAGACTAATACCTCTATTTATTTTTTGTGAGTATTGTAGTTAATATTTTAAACAATATTGCAATGTATTTCATTTTCTTATGTTCTATAGTCCTCAGCACCTTTGATGGGTCCTCAAAACCAATAGAGATAATTGGAAACTTAATGACACTGTATTTACTGATCCAGAAGTGGTAAACTCCATAGCAAAAAGGAGAAACTAACCCTACACGACTTAAATCCTAAACCAACAATACCCCACTGCAATAAACCTTCTACCCTATTAACCCCTAACCCACCAAAAGCCCAAAGCATTATCCCACTACTCTACTTAACCCTTACACTGCCACAACCCCCTAACCTATTAACCCCTAATCTGCTACAACCCCCCAACACAATAAGCCCCCTAACCTATTAACCTCTAATCCGCCACAACCCCCAAATGCAATAAGCCACCTAACCTATTAACCACTAATCCACCATAACCCCAACAAAATAAGCCCCCTAACCGATTTACCCCTACACTGCCACAACCCCCAAAGCAAACTACTTCTACCTAACACCTAACCCACCACCTCTAAACTAACACCCCCTAAGTTACAAAAATTAACAAACACTAAATTTACAAAAAATAAAAAACCTAACATTACAGAAAAAAATTTAAAATTAAAAATTCCTACAAAAAACTAAAAAACTAAATTGACACTATAAATTACTATAACAAGTTACTATAGCCATTAGAAGGGCTTTTTGTAAGGCATTACCATGAAGAGGAGCAGCGAAGTTGGCAATCACGTTGAAGCTGGAATCAAATTGGTGAGTACAAACTTTGGGGTTTAGCATTAGCATTTTTTTGGGGTGGGCTTTTTTATTTTTAAACTTAAGGTTTTTTAGTATAGGATTTTTTTAGAATAGGCCTTTGTTTTTTAATTAAAATAAAAATCACTTTGAGCAATGACCTACCAAGTGCACTTTACAGGGCAACCTTTTTTAAGTTAAGATAAAAAAAAAATTGTTTTTTTTGGGTAGCAAAAGAGCTGTAATTTCTTTAGGGCACTGCCCTTCTAAGGGCAATGTCCAAACAAATGCCCTTTTCAGTGAAATCTTTTCTTAGGATAGGGTTATTTTTTAGTTTAGTTTTTTTCTTAGATTAGGCTTTTTTGGGGGGTGGTACTTTTATAGTAGAATGGGGATAATTATTTAGGTGAAAAGGAGCTATGCCACTTTAGAGCAATGCACTACAAAATGCCCCTCGAATGGCTATTGTTATAGTAACTTATAGTGTTAGTATAGGGTTTTTATTTTGGAGTGGGCTTTTTTTTTAAGGGGTCCTTAGTTTTAGTATAGGCATGCTTTGAATATCAGGGCCTACAAAATTTAAACCCTCATAGGTGAGTATCTCTTACAAGTACACCTTCCAGTCCTGTCTAATGACGATAAAGAAAATATTGATTCCCCTTTCATTTTACAGGAAATATTAGAAGCTGTTAAATCCCTACTGTCTGGCAAATCCCCAGGTCCAGACTGTCTCTCCTCAAAATTTTATCAACTATTTAAATTACAATTAGGTCCACAACTCCTCACCCTATTTCAATCAATAGACAAAGGATCTACTTTTTTCGCAAACCCTACTGGAGGCATCCATTTCCATCATACTTTCTCACTTTCTCTCTACAAATACACCTGCTCTAATACTAGTGGACTTCAACATCCCCATTGATAACCCATCTGCCCCTGCTGCTTCTAAACTTCTCTCACTCACAAACTCCTTTAGTCTCTCACAATCCATCCTATTCCCTACTCACCGTGACGGACACTCTCTTGATCTGGTATTCTCCTACCTCTGCTCCCCTTCTGATGTCACATGTCGCCCATTTCCCATCTCAGACCACCATCTGCTCACCTATAATCTCAATGTTCATGCTAAACCTATTTCTCCCCCCCCCCCCGCCTCCGTACCTATAGAAATCTGCACACTGTGGATCCTCTCCAACTTTCTAACCTTCTTCAAAAACGTCTTCCCCACACTTCCAGGGTATCCTGCCCTGACCTTGCTACAAACCACTATAACAATACTCTCTCCTCTGCACTCGACACCCTTGCTCCTCCACAAATACGTAAAACCCCACGTCGTCAGCTCCAGCCCTGGCACTCTCAGCAAACACACTATCTATAAAAATGCTCCTGTGCTGCTGAACGTGCCTGGAGGAAATCCCGCTCTGAACCTGAATTCCTACACTATAATTTAATTCTTTATTCTTACTCCTCTGCCCTTCACTTAGCCAAGCAAAACTACTTCTCTTCTCTCATATCTTCTCACGCCTCAAACCCTAAACGTCTCTTCTCTATTTTCAGCACTCTCCTCTACCTGCACCATCCCTTCATCTGACTTTAGTGCTCAAGACTTGGCAGACTAATTTTTCAACAAAACGCTTACCATCCAAAGTAACATCCCACAACAAGACTGCAACCTTCCATCTCCGCCCCCAGTCACCCTCTCCACCACTCTCAGTACCTTCCCCCCAACCACTGAGAATGAAGTGAGTTCCCTAATATCTTCCTCACACCTCACTACCTGCCCACTTGACCCTATCCCTTCACATCTAATATCTTCTCTGTTTTCTATCCTCACCCCAGCTCTTACTCACATATTCAACCGATCCGTTACTACTGGTTCATTTCCATCATCCTTCAAACATGCAAAGGTCACCCCCATCCTCAAAAAACCCTCCCTCGACCCCAATTCTCCTGCAAACTACCGCCCCATATCACTGCTTCCGCTAGCTTCAAAAGTCCTGGAAAAACTAGTTTTCACTCACTTAACCCACTTCCTATCCTCCAACTCATTGCTTGACCCCCTGCAATCTGGCTTCTGTCCCCAACACTCAACTGAGACTGCCCTCACCAAGGTTACTAACAATCTTCTTTCTGCTAAAAACAATGGCCACTATTCTATACTTATCTTACTTGACCTGTCTGCTGCCCATCCCCTCCTCCTACGGACTCTCAGCTCCCTTGGCCTCTATGACATTGCCCTCTCCTGGATCCACTCGTATCTCTCTAATATGTCCTTTTCTGTCTCATTTGCTGGTGACTGCTCCTCTCCATTGCCTCTGTCTGTTGGAGTACCTCAAGGCTCTATTTTAGGCCCTCTACTTTTCTCTATTTATACTTCCTCACTGGCTAAACTTGATAAGTAGCTATGGCTTCAACTATCACCTCTATGCTGATGATACTCAGATCTACCAATCCACCCCTGCACTCTCTCCTTCTGTCCTTTCCCACATCAGCGACTGCTTATCTGGCATTTTTTCCTGGATGGCCTCTCACCACCTAAAAATCAACATGTCCAAGACTGAGCTTTTTCTAATCCCCCCATCTAATTCTACTCCAGTTTCTAACTTTACTATCACTGTTGGTGGTGACACCACTATCTCCCCATCACCCCAAGTCCACTGCTTAGGAGTTACACTTGACTCCAATCTGTCCTTCATACCCCACATCCAATCGCTCTCTTCATCCTGTTGCAACCACCTACGGCATCCTGTTGCAACCACCTATGTAATATCTCCAAAATTCGTCCTTTTCTGAGTGCTGAAACTACTGAACAGCTAATCCATTCCCTAGTAATTTCCCGGCTTGACTACTGTAACAACCTACTAACTGTCCTTCCTCTCTCCCACCTCTCCCCCCTTCAATCGATCCTAAATGCCTCTGCTAGGCTAATCCACCTCTCCCGATGCTCTGTATCCGCTGCACCCCTCTGCGAGTCCCTTCACTGGCTCCCCAAAATTCTCACTCTGACCTACAAAGCCCTTACCAATGCAGCCCCCCCTACCTGTCCTCACTCATCAACAAATATACTCCAGCCCGTCCCCTAAGATCCAATAACGATCTACTCCTTGCCTCTTCTACCATCACCTCCTCCCATGCTAGAATACAGGACTTCTCTCGTGCGGCACCAACCCTTTGGAATGCAATTCCTCGAGCTGTCAGACTTTCCCCCGACCTCTCCTCCTTTAAACGCTCCCTAAAGACCTTCTTGTTCAGGGAAGCCTATCACCAAATCAGTAACTAATGAATTCCACTTGCCTAATAGTTGCCCTCTTCTAACTCCACACTAAAATCATTCCCACATTTGCAGTCCCCACTTCCTGTTTCTCACCCTCCTACCCATTTAGATTGTAAGTTCCCAATTCCCCCTGTATTTGTTTGTTAAATTTTGTCTGGTGTCTCATATTGTACTGTCCTTTTATCTTTGTTACCCATGGACAGAGCTGCAGAATCTGTTGGCGCTTTATAAATAAAGAATAATAATAATAATAATAATAATAATAAATACTGAAATCTGGCAAACCGACAGATAAGATGGGCAATTATAGGCCAATTTCACTATTAAACGTGGATATTAAAATATACGGTAAATTTCTTGCTACCTGTTTCAATAGATTGTTTCCACAATTGATACACACAGACCAGATGGGTTTGTGATGGTAAGGGAAGCAAAAGACAACACCATAAAAGTTCTATAGACACTCCAGAATGCAATTAATCATAAAACACCACTAACGCTACTATCCACAAATGCAGAAAAAGCCTTCAACATGGTGGACTGGGACTTTATGTGGGCAGCCCTGTCGAAGTTGGCTTTTCCATAAAGATAATTAATCGTATTAATCGTACATTTAACCACCAATCAGCAAGTGCTACTCAGGTAGCATCCTGTTTATGTTGTCGATTTTGTACAACCTTAAGAAAAAATGTTGTCTTCTCAAGACATAAGGCAAGTACTCTTGTAATACTATGTTTTATGCATGTCATTGTATCCTTTTGCAAGTGCTGCTGTAACACTGTGTCTTATGTGTTTACTTGGTTCCCACTTTCATAATAATGCTCAATATCTTCATATTCCTTTTTGCTACCTCTTGTCTCTATAACAAACTACATTACTCAATTACTCCTTCTCCCTCTCCACCTGCACTGTTCATTAGCCCATCTCTCTTATACTCACCTTACTTTTGTACTCATGAACTTTACCTTTTCCTAAACACTCTCGCTCCCCCCTGCACTTCAGTCATTACTGCAAATCTGCTTCTCATCTCATGTCACTCTCCCTCTTGCTCATACTAGCTGCTGGCGACATCTCCCCTAATCCTGGTCCCTCACAAACTCCTAGACTTTCACATCCTTGTGTGCCTTTCAATAGACTTCATAAACTAAACTCTGGTAACCTTAATTGCATTCCTCTTACATCTAAAACCACCTCCCCCTTCACTTGTGAACTCTGGAACTCTCGCTCTGTTTGCAACAAGCTCACTTCTATCCATGATCTACTTATCTCCCACTCTCTTAACCTTCTGGCTCTTACAGAAACCTGGCGCTCTGCTTCAGACACAGCATCCACTGCTGCACTGTCACATGGGGGTCTCCATTTCAGCCACACTCCTAGGTCTGGCAATAGACAAGGAGGTGGTGTCGGTATTTTACTTTCCTCTCGTTGCACCTTCCAACAAATACAGCCCTTCTCTTCACTCACATTTTCTTCATTTGAGGCACACATGATTCGTTTATTCTCTCCCCTCTCTATACGTGTTGCAGTCATATACTGCCCCCCTGGCTCCCCAACTCAATTTTTAGATCACTTTGCTGCCTGGCTTCCTTATTTCCTTTCCTCATTTAACAAACTCCCCTTTTCCTCTCTCTGACCATCATCTCCTAACTTGCAACATCACTTCCCTACCTACAACTCCCCCTACCTCTACCCCTCACACCAAACTTCACAGAAGCACTAAGTCACTAGATCTGCATCAGCTTGCTAGCTCTCTCAAACCTCTCCTCTCCTCCATCACCTCCTTTTCCTGCCCTGACCAATCTATCTGCCAGTATAATTCCACCCTTACATTGGTCATTGACACTCTGGCTCCTCCAACCTTAGCTCAGAAACCACACTCTCATCCTCAGCCCTGGCATACTCCTCTGACACGATACCTACGCAAATGCTCCTGTACTGCTGAGCGACACTGGAGGAAATCTCGGAGTTCAGCTGACTTTCTTCACTACAAGTTCATCCTGAACTCCTACTATTCTGCCCTTAATCTTTATAAGCAACGATATTTCTCTAATCTCATCTCTACTCTTTCCTCTAACGCTAAACGTCTGTTCTCCACGTTCAACACTCTTCTCCACTCACCCCCACCTCCTAACACAACCTCTCTCTCAGCTCAAGATTTTGCCAGCCACTTCAACAACAAAATTGACTTTTGAAATCAGCTCTCAACATACTTCCAATCTCCCACCCCCTCAAAAGCTAACAATCACCCAAAACCCAAATATCAAAAAATGCAGCTCTTTTGCCTCTGTTAATGAGGACAAAGTTTCTACCCTTATACTGTCTTCCCACCTCACTACCTGTCCCCTCGACCCCATCCCCTCACAGCTACTCCCCTCCCTCTCTTCTACCCTCACCCCCATACTTGCACACATTTTCAACCTCTCCCTCGATCCAACCTCCCCTTCCAACTACCGCCCTATTTCCCTACTCCCTCTTGCCTCAAAGCTCCGCGAAAAGCTAGTTTATTCACGTCTATCCCATTTCCTTACACTAAACTCTCTTCTTGACCCACTGCAATCTGGATTTCGTTCCCATCACTCTACAGAGACAGCAATTGTCAAGGTTACCAATGACCTATTTACAGCAAAATCCAAAGGCCACTTCTCTCTGCTTATCCTCCTTGACCTGTCTGCAGCCTTTGACACTGTTGACCACCCTCTTCTGCTCCAAAACCTCCAATCCTTCAGCATCTGTGACACAGCTCTCTTGTGGTTCTCTTCCTATCTGACTAACCGTACATTTAGTGTAGCCTTCTCCGGAGCATCCTCTGCCCCGTTACCACTTTCTGTTGGGGTACCTCAAGGCTCTGTCCTTGGTCCCCTTCTCTTTTTCAATCTACACGTCATCACTAGGTTCCTTAATAAAGTCCCATGGGTTTCAATACCATTTATTTGCCGATGACACCCAAATCTACCTCTCTGCACCAGACCTACCTCCTTCCTTACTAACCCGTGTCACTAACTGTCTTTCTCACATCTCATCTTGGATGTCCTCTCACTACCTTAAGCTAAATCTCTCCAAAACTGAACTCCTTATTTTTCCCCCTTCTTCCAATGTCTCCACCCCCAAAATTTCTATAACTGTTGATAATTCCATCATTACCCCTACCCCGCACGCCCGATGTCTTGGGGTCACACTCAGAGCTTTCCTTCACTCCTCACATTCAGTCCTTGGCTAATGCCTGCCGCTTCCACCTTAAAAACATCGCTAAAATTAGACATTTCCTTACACAAGATACAACCAAGATTTTAATCCACTCTCTCATCCTTTCCCGCCTCGACTACTGCAACTCCGTCCTCTCTGGTCTACCTAGCTGCCGCATAGCTCCTTTACAATCCATTATGAATGCCTCTGCCAGGCTCATCTTCCTTACTTGTCGATCTTCATCTGCTGCACCTCTCTGCCAATCCCTTCACTGGCTTCCTCTTGCATTTAGGATTAAACATAAAATCCTCACTCTGACATATAAAGCTCTCACCTGCACTGCTTCCCCTTACATCTCAGAACTTGTCTCTAGATACTCTCCCTCCCGTCCCCTTCGATCAGCTCAGGATCTCCTCCTCTCCTCCTCTCTTGTTACTTCCTCACATTCCCGTTTACAGGACCTCTCCAGACTGGCCCCCATCTTGTGGAATTCCCTGCCTCGCTCCATAAGACTCTCCCCTAGTTTTAACAGCTTCAAGCACTCCCTAAAAACTCTACTATTCAGGGATGCATACAACCAACACTAACCTTTCCTAACTCCATTGCTTTCCCCTTGAACCCCTTAGAATGTAAGCCTATGGGCCTAGCTGTTTATAGATTGCTTCATAAGAGCCGACTACAACAGTGAAACTCTTGGCAGGGCCCTCTACCCACTTGACCCCTACAAAAGCTATCCTGTACACCGACTATGTTTACAGCGCTGCGGAATCTGTTGGCGCTCTACAAATACCTGATAATAATAATAATAATAATACAGGAACATACATTTTACACACAAAAAAAATTGTAAAACATTTTAAAAGTCCTTTTCTTTAATAACCCCCCCCCCCCCAGAAATCCTCTGTGTGTCTGTACTGCTTGCTATACATTAACAAAATCAGATTTCAGACCTCTCATCTCTGTTGACCTCATTTATTGTATTCCAGGGATAAACTGACAAAGCCCAAAGGATTGAACACCCCTCTTTTACTATAATCTAATAATATGTAGGAGCATGTGACTGGATTGATAAAATTAACCTCTGCAGAGCAGGGAGTCTTTGGTATAGCTTTACGGATTCATATATTGGGTTGTAAAATATATAAAGACCAATGACAATGGGGAAAGCACAGCCTTGATGAGTCAGTTTTGACTGCTGAACAAATCTATATTCACACCCAAACTGATTTTATTATAAGGACATAGACTAATATGTTGCTAATCTTTCCTTTTACTACTCTATTCAGCTTTTTAAAGAAACATAAATAACATCTAACAAGTTAGCAATAAGCAGTATGAGTATTTAATGTCTGATTTGAAAGGAATGTAGTGAATCTGCCACCAATCATTTTTGGGGGAAAGTTTTTGAAAGGAAGAAGAAACGTTATTATCTGTCGCAAGCCTGGAAAGTCCTCTGCTTCTATAGCTTCTGGAAGGTCAAGAACATCCTCTTGACAGGAATAAGGTAGAGGTGTCTGGTTGGTACTTTGATTGGAAGAAGGGGGACCTATAGATATGGGCAGTGCAGCAGGGCATAACAGGTAGTTACCTTGGTTGGAGACTGGAACCAATTTTGCAGGAGATTTGTTGCAGGCCCAGGACAGGTGCAAATTTGAGTAGACAGCAGATGAGCAGCAACAGCAGTAGAACAGCAGAGGATAATCAGAAGATAAGTCATTAGTCAGGCAAGGGTTCAATAGCAAATAGGAACCAAACATCACAGCAAAAGGTTGTATAAGAATAATCCTAAATTCTGTTCCAAAGGTCAGTAGCCAGGTAATTAGTAAACAAAGCACAGTACAGGTAAGGGTGAGACAAGAAGCATAAACAAGGATCCACACAGTCAGGATCAGGGAAATATTCCAGAACTAAGATTGCCAAGATTGCTTTAGAGAATAACCAAGTACAGAACTGGCGTCAGCAAGGGTCTTTTAACATAGGCCTTGGCACTCCTGCATAGGCCTTGGCACTAAAACATCTGCAGGGTAATTTCCAATTTTATTGACCCAAATAGCGCTACCTTTAAAGGGACACTGTACCCAAAATTGTTCTTTCATGATTCAGATTGAGCATGAAATTTTAAGCAACTTTCTAATTTACTCCTATTATCAAATTTTCTTCATTCTCTTGGTATCTTTATTTAAAATGCAAGAATGTAAGTTTAGATGCCGGCCCATTTTTGGTAAACAACCTGGGTTGTCCTTGCTGATTGGTGGATAAATTCATCCACCAATAAAAAATTGCTGTCCAGAGTACTGAACCCAAAAATAGCATATATGCCTTCTTTTTCAAATAAAGATAGCAAGAGAACAAAGAAAAAATTGATAATAGGAGTAAATTAGAAAGTTGCTTAAAATTGCATGCTCTTTCTGAATTACAAAAGAAAATTTTTGGGTTCAGTGTCCCTTTAATGCAGGTTGCTAACATAGTAACATAGTAGATGAGGTTGAAAAAAGACAGAAGTCCATCGAGTTCAACCTATACAAATCTAAAATACTTACAAAAAGTTCCAGTTAAGCTTAAATAATAACAGAAATGTATCCAAACAATTTTTTTAAGTTTTCAAACAAGCTTTATTGATGACAACAGTCTTATTACAAAAAAGAAAACATTGCATCATGACAATATTGTGATACATAGGCAAAATTTAAAACATATTATATATATCCCCACTAAGCTGTAAAGTTATAACATAACAAAGTGATAACCAGAGGTTTGGGGGATTCAATAAGGCACTGAAAATGTGATATTTAACGTTGCTCTTGTCATCTGCAGCATATTAGCGGTCCATTAATTTTGAGCTTGTCTCCTCGAACAATAGCTCTCGAAACAGTAAGAGTCCAGATAAACTTACAATATATGGGTTTAAAACTTATACATCAGGTTAACATGCAGTTTTGTCCCAAGATATACCCAGCATAACTTTTACACAGAGCTCGGTGAGTCAAGATGCCTGATGTCTGAGAAGAGGGAGAGATAAAGGTAGGAAGTGTCAGGGGGAGGGGAGGAAGGGGGAAAAAAAAGGGGGGGGAGGGCGGAGGATTAGGGCAAGAAGGAGGGAGTCAAAGAGCAGGCGGGAGGTCGCCGGGCTAGTTAGGGGAGAAATTGCAGTGCGAGTTGCATTTAAGAGCTATAAATTACAGCCCCCTACCCTCCCAAGTTAACACCATCATTTTGTGCGTGCTTAATTTACCATTTTTTAAGAAATGGTAGCGCTCTAGTTGAAGCAAGTCTCCCACTCTGGCTTTCCATTCCTGAACAGTAGGGGTTTGTGGACTCTTCCAATGAGCTGGAATGAGCCCCTTTGCTCCATTTAGCATTAATGTGAAGAGAAGGTATTTATCTTCCCCTTTTATTTTGGGTAGTTCGTGATGGATCAAATAGGTTGGCTTTGGGGGGATTATGATTTTAGGAATTTTGCTAATTTCTCCCAGCACCTCCCCCCAGAAGGGTCGTATGAGCGGGCATGTCCACCAGATGTGAAGGAATGATCCCTCCTCTCCGCAGCCTCTCCAGCACCCCCACCTGTATGAGGGTAGATTTTATGTAATCGCGATGGGGTCAAGTAACACCTGCTTAAGAGCTTATAGTGCATTTCCTGCACCTTCGCAGAGACCGAGGCTTTCCGAGCTCTCATAAAGATCTTTGTCCATTCTTTGGGTGACACCTCCACCCCAAGCTCCGTTTGCCAGGCAACGGCGAATGTTGGGAGCACTGAGCCCCCCTTAGTCAATAGGGTCTTATATAGTTGTGAGATCAAGTGTGTCGGCGTCTGCTGCATAGTGCATAACACCTCGAAGAGTGTTCTATTTCTATTCAGTGCCCCTCGCTCTTTGTGCGTATCAAGGTAGTGCGTGATCTGTGCAACTCGGAACCAAGATGTGAAGATTGCACTGTTCCACTCCTCCAACTCTGCTTGTGATTTAAGTTTATTTTGGTGTAAAATATTGGAGATAGCTACTTCTGTCAAAGTGTAGGTCTCTCCTTGTGTGTGCGGTTTGATTTACATTCCCAGGTCCGGGTTCTCCCGTATTGGGATGTTTGGTGATGCGGGGGTGGAAACATATGTGCCCTCCGACATTAATTTGTCCCAGGTCTTAAAGGTTTCAGCTATCATAGGATATGACAATGCTGATGCCGGGCGGTTTCCCGTCGAGATCCAGGCCAACACTCCCACATTTCCGCGCTTAAGAATCTCGTTATCTATTTGTATCCACCTTTTACCGCCAAGATTCCTGCTCCATTCCGCCACTCTCTGGAGGGAGATGGCTCTTTGGTACTCTCTCAGCAGGGGAACACCCAGCCCTCCCCTATCTCTGGGCAGGTATATAGTTTGCCTTTTGATTCTGGGTCTAATCCCATTCCAAACATAGGCCTCCATGGCCGTTTGGATTTGCTGGACGTAATGTGTGGCCGTTAACGCTGGGATTGTTTGCATGATATACAAAACTCTCGGCAAGATGTTCATCTTTACAACTCCTATGCGACCCATCCATGAGATAGTTTTTTTTTCCAATTGGATAAGTCCATAAGGACCTCATCGCGGATAGTTTTGTAGTTCAGATCAACTATCTCTGATGTATTGAATGTGAGCATAATCCCTAGATATTTAATTTTATGTTTAGCAATCTTTATTGGGCAGTTAGTGCCAAGAGCTTCAAAGGCCTCCGCTGAGTCAGATATATTTAAGATCTCAGACTTTTGGGGATTGAGAAGAAAGTTTGAGGCTTTCCCATAGGTCTCAAACTCCGCCAGTGCTGCTCCCAAGGAGCTGACAGAATCCGAGAGTGTAAGGAGGACATCGTCCGCGTACATGGATAGTTTATGCTCAACATTACCCACTGTGAAACCCTTCACCGCCGGATTAGCTCTGATTTTACTTGCTAGGACCTCAATAGTGAGAGCAAATAGAAGCGGCGACAGGGGGCACCCCTGTCTCGTTCCATTTTTAATCAGGAAGGTGTCTGAGAGGATGCCATTGACTCTCACTTTTGCGTTTGGGGTCGAATATAGGGACATTACTCTATTTATAAAGCTGGGCCCAAAGCCAAATTTTTGTAGTGTTAACCGAATGAACGACCAGCTAACCCGGTCAAATGCTTTCTCTGCGTCAGTGGTGACCAGAGAGAGCGGCATGTCATGTACATGAGCATGTGTTATTAGTTGGAGAACTTTAAGGGTATTATCCCTGGCTTCCCGGGCAGGTATGAACCCTACTTGATCGGTAGAGATCAGATCTGGGAGGTATCTATTCAGACGGGTGGCCAGTACCTTTGCGAGTATCTTAACGTCTGAGTTAAGTAAGGATATAGGCCTGAAATTCTCTGGCCTATCCTGGGATTTCCCGGGTTTAGGAATAACCGTAATATAAGCTTCCAACATGGAGCTCGGGAGGTCAGGATTGTTCGACAAGGTGTTAAATATGTTAGTTAATTCTGGGACAAGGACATCTGCATAATGTTTATAGTATTTAAGGCCGAAGCCATCTGGCCCAGGAGCCTTACCAGCCGGAAGGTCTTTGATGGCCTTCTGAACTTCCTCATTTGTAAATGGGGAGTCTAAAGACTCCATGTCTTCCACTGTAAGCTTTGGAAGGTTAACTTCCTCAAGATATTTGAGGATGATTTCGCTTGCCGGTCCAGTTCGGGAGCGTCTTCTCCTTGCAGGTCATGACTATGTAGGTTGTAAAGAGATTCATAATAGGCCCTAAAAACCTCAGCTATCGATTCCCCGTCTGTTTTTAGCTCCCCCTCCCTATCTGTCACATGGTGCACATATGCCTTCAGCCTCTTTCTGGCAATGGCTCTGGCAAGAAGCCGTCCGGGCTTGTCCCCTTGTTCAAAGTAAATTTGTCTTAAGGAGAGCGCCTGCTTTTGATACTCTTCCTGCAAAAAGCGCAGCAAGTTTTTCCTGGCTAGATTCAGGTGGTTTAGGTCAGCTTCAGCGTGCGGGTTTGCTTTGTGAAGTTGTTCTGATTTTTCGACTAGAGATAATAGAGCGTTATAACGCTCTCTTCGTAGTCTCTTAAGCATTGCTCTCCGCCTTATCAAGAGGCCTCTGATAGTGCACTTATGTGCCTCCCATATAGTAGTGTCTTTTGTCAGGCCATCCTTGTTGAGGAGGAAGAACTCCGACAAGGATTTACGGATGTCAGATTTGAATACCGGATCGTCCAAGAGCACATCGTCCAGTCTCCACATGTAGGGGGTGAGAGGGACACTAGGCCATTGTACTGTACAGCTTACGGGGGCATGATCGGACCAAGTGATTGCTGAAATGTTGCTACTTTTAGTGATGATTAGACCCGTTGAGTCAGTGAACAGGTAATCAATCCTGGAGTATTTTCTGTGGGGGTGCGAGTAAAAGGTATAGTTTTTGTCTAAGGGGTGGTGTGTGCGCCATATATCATGTACTGCGATATCTGCTAGTGAAGCCGCCATCTTCCTCAAAGTCTTCTGAGGAGCGCTGGAGAGACCATTGGAAGTATCAAGATAGGGATCAAGTGAGGCGTTGAGGTCTCCCCCCAAGAAGAGAACACCCTTCTGGATTTCGAGGATTTTGCGTGTGACTCTCTGCAGGAAGAGGTGCTGGGATATGTTGGGGCAGTAAACATTTGCAAGTGTAATTGGCCTTCCAAACATAGAGCCAATAAGTATCAGAGATCTACCATCTGAGTCCCTGTGAATCTGTAATAATTGGAAAGGCACTTTTTTACTAAAGAGAATTCCAACCCCATTTTTTTTCCCCGGGCCAGATGCAAAATATGCGGTTGGGTAATCGCGGCTGAACCATTTCGGTTCATTCGTGGCTGAAAAATGGGTCTCTTGCAAAAATATTACATCACCTCCCATTCTTTGTAAATCTTTTAGCACTATGGAACGTTTATTAGGGCTATTAAGCCCCTTCGTGTTTATAGTTACGAGCTCAACTGGGTGAGGTCTATGTCTTATCCGTTGTTGCGCCATATCAATTGGGAGAGAGAGGGGGGGGGAGAAAAAAAAAAAGGGGGGGGGAGGAGGAAGGGATCTCTAAGTAGTAGTGGAAGTGTTCCTGGTGAAATCAGGGGGAGAAGATGATAGAAGAGGGAGGGAAGATACAAAGGTAGGAAAGGGATAGGGAGTAGTAAAGTGTCCTCTCGAGGGAGGACCAGTTTTTGCACTAGTAGATGTTATGCAAAATTATTCAAACTTCATAAACTTGAATAACAATTCAACAACTACTTAACGAATCAGGGGTAGTTGTCCCTGTGTTTCTTGCATATAACTATCTATGGTATCTAATTCTAAAACTTGTACGGTTCCCTATGAGTGTCAATGCTGGGAATATGGGCATAAAGGGCTCAGTGCTTTCAATTCTGCTGCAATATATGTGTGTGCCCAGG
Source organism: Bombina bombina (assembly GCF_027579735.1). Taxonomy (NCBI): domain Eukaryota; kingdom Metazoa; phylum Chordata; class Amphibia; order Anura; family Bombinatoridae; genus Bombina; species Bombina bombina. The sequence goes on along the minus strand of NC_069504.1, from coordinate 862,572,960 downwards.
TAAAACCCCGTCTATCCTTAATGGCCTACATGTTATAGCATGGATATAGTAGGACACGATCCATTTCCCCTTTTCTCAGGTGTGGTGTTGTTTGTCACTATAATGATGTCTGAGGGTAGGGCGGGAAGCACATGAATCTGCCTTAATTGTCATCTCTCCTGCTAGTTCGTCGTTATATAGGGAGTACCCTAGTGACCTCATGGCAGTTTTATAATTCTTTCTAAGTCTTCTATGCTAAGGGTTCCCTCTCTGAATGTGCCCACCTCCTCGCCCATCAGAGAGTATAGAATACATCAACTGTGTTATGTGGTTGTGATAGATCAATAAGAACAAAATTTTAACATATCTCTTAGTTAGAATTTGAAACATTTTCAGGGGATCATAACATGCAGGATCAGAAGTTAGCAGTCAAATAGATAACATTTGTACAAGCAGGACAATATCGTATAAACATTAATAACAATCTGTGAAAGTCTTATTTACATACAACCTGTGGGTTCATCAGAGTTGTCTGGTATACAGTCCCAGTAAAAGAAGAGAAATAGCCCGTTAAGGGCGGCTGTTGGGGATCTTCATATTTTTCAGATTCAGGAAGGCAAAACCCTCATCAAGAGAGTCAAGGAGAGACAGTCTCAGGGTTACTACATCTCCCCCTGCCCCCCACCATGGAGATCATGCGGGGCTGCTTCCTTGTCCCGAGGAGGCGCAATATCCAGGTTGAGTGCTTGGGTGAAGCTTGGGAGGTCCTCTGGAGATCTGAGAGTATGGGTAACATTATTTTTGGTGGCTATGAGGCAAGTGGGAAAACCCCACCTGTAGGGGATCCTCCCCTCAATGCCGATGTAATGTGCCTCAAGTCTCTTCTCTTTTGCAATGTTGTGGGGCATAGATCTGAGTACACCTGGATCTCTATTCCCCTGAATGTAGCAGGATGCTTAGCTCTAGCCATTCTCAAGACCTCTTCTTTGTCTCTGAAGGAGAGGAATTTCATTATGACGTCCCTTGGGGGGGCCCTGTTCAGTGGTTTCGGGCGTAGAGCTCTGTGAGCTCTTTCTATCTTTTTTTTCTATATATCTATCTATCTTTTCTATCTGTAGATCCTGTGCAGATTCGCTATTTTTGAGATATCTGATGAAATCTTGAATAAATTGTTGTAGAGCAGGGGGGTCCACAGTCTCAGGTATGCCCCGCAACCGCAGATTGTTCCTCCTGCTCCGGTTCTCGAGATCCTCTACACGATCCATAAGTGCCTGCACCGTACCTTCCTGAGCTTGCAGAAGACTAGATTGTTGTTGCACATCTGAGCTAAGGGTTTCCTGTTTCTCCTCTATTTGTGTGACTCGTCTGTCGACAGCCATAATATTTCTTTTAAGCTCCCCAAACATGTTCTTAAAGTCCTGCATAGCATTCTTTATATCCTCTTTGGAGGATAGGTGGGTGATATCGTTTTTTGTGAGGTAGTTATGTGTTTGTGCTTCAGAATCTTGGCCCTGTGTCTGGGCCGTGGCTGGCTGCCCCGCAGTTTCAGGTATTGATTTGCTGGGGGGTGAGACTGAGTCTGCTGGAATCCGATAGTTTTCCATAACTGAGGAGTGTGTTCCTTTTGGAGGCTTAGGGTTCCTCTTGCTGGCCATAGTTAAAGCAATAAAGGCCTCTGGGGAAATCTTAGATCTTTTTTTTGTTGTCCCTTAATAGTTCTGTGTTTTATTTGAGACATACTGTCTTCTGCGAGTTTAAGTTTCTGTGTTATTTTTCCCCCCTTTTCAAGAGCGAGTGCCTGTTCCTGATTACTTCTGTGAAGTATAACAGTATATTTTAGCCTCCCTGGGGTCCCACAGTATTTCTATGGCTGATCGTTGCAATTATTTGGTTTGTGGGGCCAAGATAGGATTTCCCCTGCCCGCTCTCCCAGCCGATATTACTAACAGGCTTTGTAGCCAGTGCAGTGAGTGTTCGGATATTTAATCTTGTTGCCTCTGTCACAATTAGGACTTACCGCCCTCTGTGTATGATGATCTGTGCTCCGTGTTGCCCCTCGTTGTGTACTCTTAAGCCAGCAGAGGTACTCACTCTCAGTGGAGCGATCTGCGCCCTGTGTATGGGCCCTGTGTTAGGCCTTCGCTTTCTGGGCCCTTGCCGCTTGCGTCTCACTCAGGCCACGTGGGTGCGGTCCGGTTGTGACTCGGGGCATACAAGGAGGTGTACGGCTCTGTGGCTTCTGTATACTGCACTCGCCTCAGTTTTGTCCAAAGTCGGGGACCCTGCAGTCGGATGCTGCTTCAAATCTTTCAGGTTGGTGTCCTCCGCTGGGAAATGAAGTTCGCGCCGTGTGAGCAGCGCTCTGTCAGTCTCCGCTATAACTCCTCTGTCGTCCCCTTACGTTGCACCACAGGGTGCTTGCAGCCTGGGGACACTCCAACAAGTTTGTCGATAGGTTTATAAGCTAATAGATCATGCTGAGTTTATGCAAGTAACACATGGGACTACAGAGCTCTAGGGAATAGCAGCCATCTCTGGTCGTGGCTAAGCTCCGCCCCTCGTATCCAAACAATTTTTAAATGTATCTAGGCTATTGGCATTCACTACCTCCTTTAGTAATGAGTTCCACAATTGTATTGCTCTTACAGTGAAAAATGTTTCCGTTGCAGGAGATTAAATCTCCTTTCCTCCAACCCTATATTGTGACCTCTTGTCAAACATTTTTTGGGAATAAACAGAGCTTGTGCCATCTCTGTATATGGGCCTTGAATATATTTATATAAAGTAATCATGTCACCTTGTAAGTGCCTTTTTTCTAAAGAAAATAGACCCAGTTTGGCTAGCCTCTCCTCAAAGCTTAAATTCTCCATTCCACTTATTAGCTTTGTGGCCCTTCTCTGAACTTTTTCTAGTTCTGCAATATCTTTTTTTGCAATCGGTCCCCAGAACTGCACTCAATACTCAAGGTGAGGTCTTACCAGGGATTTATATAGTGACAGAATTATGCTTTCCTCCCTTGAATCAATGCCTCTTTTAATACATGCTAGTATCTTATTAGCCTTTGTAGCCGCTGCCCTACATGGTGCACCCATCTTTAGCTTGTTATCTATTACTACTCCCAAACCCCTTTCCTCTTCTGATTGGCTAAGTCTTGTACCATTTAAATAATAGGTTGCCTGCTTATTTTTACTTCCAAAATGTAGAACCTTGCATTTTCCTGTATTAAATCTCATTTTCCATTTACCTTCCCATACTTCTAATTTTTGCAGATCCCTTTGTAACGAAAGTTCATCCTGCTCTGACCTAATGACCTTACTTAGTATCATCTGCAAAAATAGAGATGTCGCTATTTAATCCGTGCTTCAAGTCATTTATAAAAAATATTAAAAAGAACAGGGCCCAGTACTGATCCCTGAAGGGCTCCACTGATTACCTTTGTCCAATCTGAGTATGATCCATTCACTACTCCTTGTTGCTCCCTATCTCTTATCCAGTTATTTATCCATGAGCTAACATTTTCACCTATTCCCAGTCCCTTAATTCTGTGCATTAATCTCTCATGGGGCACTGTATCAAATGCCTTTGCAAAATCTATATTTTTACTTACTTCCTCATAGAATCTAATTAGATTAGTTTGACATGACCTATTTTTCATAAAACGATGCTGATTTGAACTCATAATCTTGTTTACACAAATGTGCTCATCAATATAATCCCTTATAATCCCTTCAAATATCTTCCCCACTATTGATGTCAGACTAACTGGTCTATAGCTTCCTGGATCATCCCTGCTTCCCTTTTGAAGAGTGGCACTACATCAGCTTTACGCCAATCCTGGGGTACTATGCCTGAGGATAATGAGTCTTGAAAAATTAAGAGTAGAGGTTTGTCTATAACAGTGCTAAGTTCCCTTAACACCCTTGGGTGTATTCCATCTGGGCCTGGAGTTTTATTTACCTTAATATTATCCACTTTTTTCCTGATATCCTCTATACATAACCCAGTTAATGGTATGGGCTGGCATGTTCTAGTATCTAGTTTGTTCCAAAGTATCGTCCATTGGTTCCTCTCTTGTGTATACTGAAGAAAAAAACTGGTTTAGTACCTCAGCCTTCTCCCTGTCACTGTTAACCATGCTACCCTCCACGCATTTTAATGTACCTATATTGTCCTTCTTAGATTTTTTGCTATTTATGTACTTAAAGAACCTTTTAGGTTAAGACATGCAGTCCCATTTATCAAGCTCCATACGGAGCTTGAAGGGCCGTGTTTCTGGCGAGTCTTCAGACATATCGGACAGACACTTGATAAATCGGTCCCATTTAACAAGCTCCGTAGGGAGCTTGTGGGCCCGGGTTTCTGGCGAGTCTTCAGACTCGCCAGAAACACAAGTTATGGAGCTGCGGTCTAAAGACCGCTGCTCCATAACCCTGTCCGCCTGCTCTGAGCAGGCGGACAGACATCGCCGGAAATCAACCCGATCGAGTACGATCGGGTTGATTGACACCTCCCTGCTGGCGGCCGATTGGCCGCGAGTCAGCAGGAGGCGGCGTTGCACCAGCAGCTCTTGTGAGCTGCTGGTGCAATGTTAAATGCGGAGAGCGTATTGCTCTCCGCATTTAGCGAGGTCTTGCGGACCTGATCCGCAGTGTCGGATCAGGTCCGCAACACCTTTGATAAATGGGCCTGTTAGAATCCTTTGCAATTAATTTTTCATTTTCAATTTTGGCTAATTTGATTGCTTTTTTACATACTTTGTTATATTCCTTATAAATATGGTATGTTGAGTCTGTACTATTTTCTTTGAATAATTTAAATGAGCTACGTTTTTTTCATAATTTCTCTTAACACATATTTATTTAGACACATTGGCTTGGATTTTTTATTTTTATAACCATATGGTATTTGTTGATATGTATATTTATTTAACAAAGTTTTAAATGTTATCCATTTAACCTCTGTATTTTTATTAGAGAATACTTTGTCCCAATTTATGTTATTTAATGATTTCCTTAAATCGTTGAATTTTGCTTTCTTAAAATTGAAAGTCTTAGTTAAACCTTTAAGACACTGCTTATGAAAAGAGATTTCAAATGTGACCATGTTATGATCACTGTTACCCAAATGTTCTTTGACTTCTATGTTTGATATAATATCTGTATTGTTTGATAGCACTAAATCCAAAATAGCTTTACTCCTAGTTGGCTCCTCTAAAAATCTATCCCCCTTAGCTGAATTACTAGTTTCATTGGCCCAGTTTATATCAGGGTAGTTAAAATCTCCCATAATTACAGCACTGTTATTAGCAGCCTTACATATTTGTATTAGTAGTTGAGTTTCCTCAAGGTCACTAATGTTGGGGGGCTTGTAGCATGTTCCAAGTAATATTTTTTTAATATTTCCCCCCACACTCTTTGTTTCAACCCGGCCACAGGGTCTCTACATTGTCACCTGTATCATAAATATCTTCCCTTATTGTAGGTTTAAGGTTAGGTTTAATATACATGCAGATTCCTCCACCCCTTTTATTATTCCTGTCCCTCCTAAATAAAGTATACCCCTCTAAGTTAACTGCCCAGTCATGTGAATCATCCCAGTTTCAGTTATACTGATAACATCATAGTCCTCTTCTGCAACTAAGAGCGTCAGCTCCCCCATTTTACCTGTCATGCTTCTTGCATTTGTTGTCATACATATAATTTTCATGTGCTTTCTGCTGCTACTTGGTGTGCTTTCCTCCATACTTGCTAATGTGACATTTCTTAAGTCATCCCTTCCTTGAGATATTATAGGAGTGATATATTCACAGACTGATCTCTCTGTTCTATTGTGTTCTAACTGACCCTCCCCCTTTGCCTAGTTTAAAAGATTCTCTAAACGTGCTGCCATCCTTTCCCCCAACACACCTGCACCCATGTCATTCAGGTGCAATCCATCCTTACTGTACAAATTGTACCCAAGTGAAAAGTCAGCCCAGTGCTCTAAAAAGTCAAACCCCTAATTTTTACACCATGTTTAAACCATGAATTAACAGACCTTAGCTCCTTCTGCCTTACTGACTTATCACAAGGCACTGGTAATAGAGTCTCCTACCACCAACATCTGCCTCAGACCCTGACTTGTATGTCCCTCTTTCATGACTGAAGGACTGTTAACTATAGTATGCCCCTCTACCGTGTCTGAAGGACTGCCCACCATAGTATGCTCCTCTTCCACGACTAAAGGACTGTTCACTATACTAGGCAAAACAGCCCTCTCTGACACTGCCACCCCTGAACTGATATCCCCAACATCTTCATTTAATATGGCAAATCTGTTTGGGTGTAGCAGCTCAGAACTGGCCTGTCTCTTTAACCTTTACTTTGCCCTCTAACTGTGACCCAGCTACATTCTGGAGTCTCCTCATCTGAATCCTCACCATTCTCACTGCTAGAACCATTAACAACCAACTCAGTCCTATCCATTTCCCTTTCAAGTGTCTGAATTTCATGCAGTGTTGCAATTCGTTCCTCCAGATCTCCAATACGAGTTTCTAAAGAGACAATATGCTCACATTTGCCACAGACATTTTAATCCCTAAAGTGGCTGCTCCAGTGATGCAAACATATGGCAAGCTGCACACTGAATGAGATTCTCACACATACTTACTAAAAGATTTAACTTAAAAATATAAAATAATTATATTTCCCCTTGGTTACTCCAAATCCTTGTTTGCCTAACTACCTTGTTTAGCTAACTGCTTACTTAAACAGACAATCTTACTTTAACAGATAATCAAGGCAGCAGACCCTCTCAATAGGAACTACAGCTGTGCTATCTTTAGTGCAGGCCACTGTATCTATATTGCCAATAACTTAAAGGGGCAGTACACTGTAAAATTGTTTTTATATTAATGTATTTTTAATGACTTGTTAGACCAGCTGCATAGTATAAAATTTATGAGAAATTGCATTTTCAGGTATATTTGTGTATATGAAGTAGCTGGTTTTGTGCTTTTAAACCACAGCCTATTACAAAGGGTTGAGCTTCAGGTAATATCATGGGGCCTAATATCAAATGTCAACCAAAAATACGCTGTAATTCCGCATCGTAATTGTTACGAGATTGATCCGACCTAGTTATCAAAGCCTCAAGATCGGCAAATGTTGAGATTTGTGATGTAACATACGATCCTGCGATCTCAATTCGACGCAGATCGATGCTTACATCATTATAGATGTTCCGAATACACATTCGGCTCTATTTGACACTTTTCCCCATTTATCAAACTTTTAACAGGTACACTCGCTGCTATTCCGACCCAGTGTACCTGGTTTTCAATCCGCCACCCTTGAGGCCGCGGATGCCATAGAAATCAATGGGAGTATGAAAGCACCGAAAGCTTATGTTCGATGCTGCAAGAGAATGAAGTATACCCCATTGATTTCTATAGTTGAAAAAAAGTTACAATTACACCTAACACCCTAACATAAACCCTGAGTCTAAACACCCCTAATCTGCCGCACCCGACATCGCTGCCACCTACATAATGTTATTAACCCCTATGGCGGCGTTTAGTGAAATGGTATAAATAAAGTAGGGAAAAAGCCGAATAGACGCAAGATCGTTGACTGCTAGTTAACAACAGTTCAAAGCTCATCGCCCCGTACTTGGTGCGCGTGTTTTTGATGGCTTTTTTTATAAATAAGGAGAGCGTATTGAGATCCACGGCCGCGATGTTAGGCGAGTGTATTGATGCTGGCAAATGCAACATAGTTGACACTTTGATAAATATGCCCCCATATCTCATTATGTTATCACTTTTATGTAAACAGACTTGCTCCCTTATCTTATATTTGTTTAGAAAACCAAAGCTCAATACTTAGAGAAAACAATGGAAAATTATAATTTTATTACTTAACTATCATGCCCCCCACTGAGAGTGTAATCTCTTTTGCTGGCTGTGTTTACTTAGGCTATTCAATAGAATATACTCCAGTATAGAAACTTTCAGTATAGGTTTGGATACCACAGGCTAAATCAGATATTTCAAATGCTAACATAGGGGTAAAGGAGCTACTTGTAAACAATTTGAAACACTCCAGCAGGTAAAATGAATCATTGGGAACAATTTAAAGGGGAGAAAATGTTTGGGTGAACTGTCCCTTTAAATCTTAGAGCATTCTTCTTCAACTACCACACTAAGTTTAGCCCTGCAATCCTTCACAGGGGAACACTTGGAATAGACAGTGCATTTGAGACCACAAATCATGCTAAGCTGCTTCTTCTTCGCATGCTTGGAATCTTAAAAATGGTGGAACTGAGGATGAAGGGTCTTTTTAACCTTTTTTGTCTTAGAAAATCTTTGGCACAGTTATTTAATTTTTTAAGCTAACCCACAAATTTAGAAACAATCCCGATTAATATGATTCTTCCACTTTAGGAATAAATAGCAGTTTTGGTTATCAAACCAGTGGTTTCTAGTAACTTCTGTTGATAATCCTTCAAAGGACCAGCCAACACAGTAGATTGGCATAATCAACAAATGCATGATAACAAGACAATGCAATAGCACTTAGTCTGAACTTCAAATGAGTAGTAGATTTTTTTTCTGACAATTCCACTCCCCCTGTACCATGTGACATCAGCCAATCACAAATGCATACACGTACAGTGTGACAGCCATCAGCCAATCACAAATGCATACACGTTTATCCTGCACATGCTCAGTAGGAGCTGGTGACTCAAAAAGTTTAAATATAAAAAGACTGTGCACATTTTGTTAATGGAAGTACAATGGAAAGTTGTTTAAAATTGCATGCTCTATCTGAATCATGAAAGTTTAATTTTGACTTGAGTGTCCCTTTAACTGCCTGTCAATCTCCTTTTTTATGCTTGTACCTGAGGAACCTAGACATTTCAATACATTAGGAGAAAATAGAGAAAATAATGAAAACTGGTAAAAAAATAATAAGGAAGTTAAAAATAATAAGGCAAATATGTATATAAGAAACATTAGTTTGGAATATAATATCAAAGATAAATTATTACTGACAACAAAGGTAAAGAAATGTAGGTCAATATACTGTATATATTTGCTAGAATACAAATGCTACATATATCACAGAACAGCAGAAATTAATAGGAAAAATATAGAAGATCACCAGGCGCTCTTCAGTCAGTGGCCCCAATTTATCAAAGTCTGGCGGACCTGATCCGACAGTGCGGGTCAGGTCCGCCAGACCTCGCTGTATACGGCGAGCTATACGCTCGCCGTGTTCAGCATTGAACCAGCAGCTCACAAGAGCTGCTGGTGCAACGCCGCCCCCTGCAGACTCGCGGCCAATGGGCTGCCAGCAGGGGGGTGTCAATCAACCCGATCTTACTCGATCGGGTTGATTTCCGGCGATGTCTGTCAGGTTATGGAGCAGCGGTCTTTGTGACCGCTGCTTCATAACTGCTGTTTCGCCAGAAACACGGGGCATCAAGCTCCATTCGGAGCTTGATAGATATGCCCCAGTTTATGGTCACTAAGAAAGAGCCAACTGATTTCCTCTGCACTTCTTACTGGTCACTCTATTCTTGGCATTATGCTATATATCTGCTGAATATATTATTATTATTATCATTTATTTGTATAGCGCCGCCAAATTCCGTAGCGCTGGGTACAATGATAGAATGCAGCAAAAAATGTAAATAAAAATAAGGAATAATGAAAAATTGTCAGTATTCATTTGTTTCCTTTAAATAGTTAAAATACTTACCTTTAGTGCACTGAAGAGCTGCGCTAATCTGCTACTCTTCTTTACAGAGCCCCTGCCACTCTAATAGGAGGCTTAGCGCAACGGCTCCCAGGGCCTGCACTAAAAGAGAAGGTCCTTTAGTAAAGGTCCTGGAAGCCACCACACTAAACTTCCTATTAGCATGGCGGCTCCCAGGGCCTGCACTAAAAGAGAAGGTCCTTTAGTAAAGGTCCTGGAAGCCACCACACTAAACTTCCTATTAGCATGGTGGCTCCCAGGGCCTGCACTAAAAGAGAAGGTCCTTTAGTAAAGGTCCTGGGAGCCACCACACTAAACTTCCTATTAGCCGGGCTCTGTGAAGAAGAGGAGCGAGTTAGAGAGCCTATCCAGCGTGCTAAAGATATTTATAAAGCTCTTGGTGAACTTTTTCACCTGTAGCTTTGGAACATTAAAGTTCATTTAAGGAAAATGAACCTAAATGTTCCACGAATGGTCGGAAAACAGGTTACTTCTAGCACAATTAGACTGTTGCCCAAAAGAAAACCTCTTCCCCCATAGAAGTCAATGGAGAAAAAAAAGTTTAAAAAAAAAACAACACCTGACTTGGGTGCTAACTTGAAGTTATAATCTCATATGCGCTAACCCGACATGAAAATATGAATATTTCACAAACCAATGTTCTGCACATTGCAGAATATCTTCTATTTATTCAAAAATACATATTTCTGTATATATCTGATGGTATTTTGGTAACATATATTTATACATAGATGATTATATATAGGTATAGAGATATACAAATATATATAGGAATATCTAATTCAAAATATAGAGAACAAATTCTGCTATGTGCAGAACATTTGAATGTGAAATATTTACAGTAAAAATGCACTATAACACTTTACTAAATATGAATTTTGCATAAATATGTTTTTACATGTTTTTGTCTACTTAAAGGGACACTGAACCCATTTTTTTTTCTTTTGTGATTTAGATAGAGCATGATTTTATTTTATTTTTATTGTTTCAGCATATATATATATATTCAACATCATAAATTCCAACATATTATTTATGCCATGAAAGGCACACCTTCAAAAAAAAAACAATTATTAATCACAAATTATATCTGCATCTTTATATTATTAATGCAATTAAAATCCCAGATATTAGATAATCAAAGAAAGAAACAAAAAATAGGATAGGGATAATATTAGCGTGATCTAACTCACAGCTAATCCCATTAAGCCTTCTAATATCTAATTTATATTGCTGAACCATTTTAATTCCTAAACCAAACCTAGGAAAGGACAAAACGAAACTAAACAGAGCAGAAAACAAAACAAAGCCAAACCAAACAAAACCAAACAAAACCAAACAAAACAAAAAATTTCTTTTTTTTCCCCTCCCTCTCCTCCCCTATCACTCTTCTTTGTCTACTAGATCCAATTACCATATCCATAGAAGTACCAGTTCTGTATTCTGAAAGGGAAATATAATATAATCTATCTCTGTATTTGGGAGAGACTTAATAAATGATGCCCATTTACCAAAGAATTTTCTGATATCCGATTCATTATTTATATTAGTGTCTCGCTGTTCTAAAATACATTGTTTTTTGAGGAAGTTTTTTATCTCTGCCACACTGGGTAATTCTCTAGTCTTCCAATTTTTAAAAATTAAATACCTGGCTGCCAAAATAGACACACTTATTATTTTTTCATTTGGCTGTTGTTCTTGCTGGTTTTCAAAGCAAAACATAATCATACTTGCCGTCAACTCCAGAGGGGAGATCTTAAGGGAAGTGTTCATCCAGAATTCTAATTTACGCCAGAATTGCCTGATCAGGGGGCATTCGAACAGCATATGCAGAAGATCTGCCGCAGCCAAGGAACATTTGGGACATTTATGGAAATTCATATTCCGGAGCTTATGGCCTTTTTCCGGAGTATAGTGAAATTTGTGTAACAATTTAAGGTGTGCTTCTCTCCATGTCGCTGAGAGGGTAGCTTGTGTCACTTTATGGATAGTGATGTCGCGAATAATTCGCCAGCGAATAGTTCCCGGCGAACATAGCTTGTTCGCGTTCGCCGCGGCGGGCGAACTTATGCAATGTTCGATCCGCCTCCTATTCGTCATCATTGAGTAAACTTTGACCCTGTATCTCACAGTCTGCAGACACATTTCAGCCAATCAGCAGCAGACACTCCCTCCCAGACCCTCCCAGCTCCTGGACAGCAGCCATTTTAGATTCATTCTAATCCTGCATTCTTAGTGAGAGGAGGGATAGTGTAGCTGCTGATGATTTTATAGGGAAATTCATAGCTAGGCTAGTGTATTCAGTGTCCACTACAGTCCTGAAGGACTCATCTGATCTCTGCTGTAAGCACCTCAAAAAGCCCTTTTTAGGGCTAGAACATCAGTCGTTTTTTTTTGTTTTTTTTTTGCCTGTGTAATTTTGACTGTGAAACATCAGTCTGCTAGTGTAATCTAATTGCAGTTGCCTGCCTGCCAGCGTGTGTGCCAGGCCCACTTGCTAAGTGCCACCACTCATATCTGTCGTAACAGTAGTGTAAATTTTTTTTAAAAAAAAACTTTTTTGACTGTGAAACATCAGTCTGCTAGTGTAATCTAATTGCAGTTGCCTGCCTGCCAGCGTGTGTGCCAGGCCCATTTGCCAACTAGTGCCACCACTCAGAGTCATTTGTTGTAACAGTAGTGTAAATATTTAAAAAAAAAACTTTTTTGACTGTGAAACATCAGTCTGCTAGTGTAATCTGATTGCAGTTGCCTGCCTGCCAGCGTGTGTGCCAAGCCCACTTGCCAACTAGTGCCACCAATCATATTTGTTATAACAGTAGTGTAAATATTTAAAAAAAAAACTTTTTTGACTGTGAAACATCAGTCTGCTAGTGTAATCTAATTGCAGTTGCCTGCCTGCCAGCGTGTGTGCCAGGCCCACTTGCCAAGTTAGTGCCACCACTCATATTTGTTGTAACAGTAGTGTAAATATTTAAAAAAAAAAAAAATTTTGACTGTGAAACATCAGTCTGCTAGTGTAATCTAATTGCAGTTGCCTGCCTGCCAGCGTGTGTGCCAGGCCCACTTGCCAACTAGTGCCACCAATCATATCTGTTATAACAGTAGTGTAAATATTTAAAACAAAAACTTTTTTGACTGTGAAACATCAGTCTGCTAGTGTAATCTAATTGCAGTTGCCTGCCTGCCAGCGTGTATGCCAGGCCCACTTGCCAACTAGTGCCACCAATCATATTTGTTATAACAGTAGTGTAAATATTTTAAAAAAAAACTTTTTTGACTGTGAAACATCAGTCTGCTAGTGTAATCTAATTGCAGCTGCCTGTCTGCCAGCGTGTGTGCCAGGCCCACTTGCCAACTAGTGCCACCAATCATATTTGTTATAACAGTAGTGTAAATTTTTAAAAACAAAACTTTTTTGACTGTGAAACATCAGTCTGCTAGTGTAATCTAATTGCAGTTGCCTGCCTGCCAGCATGTGTGCCAGGCCCACTTGCCAACTAGTGCCACCAATCATATTTGTTATAACAGTAGTGTAAATATTTTAAAAAAAAACTTTTTTGACTGTGAAACATCAGTCTGCTAGTGTAATCTAATTGCAGTTGCCTGCCTGCCAGCGTGTGTGCCAGGCCCACTTGCCAACTAGTGCCACCAATCATATTTGTTATAACAGTAGTGTAAATATTTAAAAAAAAACTTTTTTGACTGTGAAACATCAGTCTGCTAATGTAATCTAATTGCAGTTGCCTGCCTGCCAGCGTGTGTGCCAGGCCCACTTGCCAACTAGTGCCACCAATCATATTTGTTATAACAGTAGTGTAAATATTTAAAAAAAAACTTTTTTGACTGTGAAACATCAGTCTGCTAGTGTAATCTAATTGCAGTTGCCTGCCTGCCAGCGTGTGTGCCAGGCCCACTTGCCAACTAGTGCCACCAATCATATTTGTTGTAACAGTAGTGTAAATATTTAAAAAAAAACTTTTTTGACTGTGAAACATCAGTCTGCTAGTGTAATCTAATTGCAGTTGCCTGCCAGCCAGCGTGTGTGCCAGGCCCACTTGCCAACTAGTGCCACCAATCATATTTGTTATAACAGTAGTGTAAATATTTAAAACAAAAACTTTTTTGACTGTGAAACATCAGTCTGCTAGTGTAATCTAATTGCAGTTGCCTGCCTGCCTGCCAGCGTGTGTGCCAGGCCCACTTGCCAAGTTAGTGGCACCACTCAAATTTGTTGTAACATTAGTGTAAATATTTAAAAAAATACTTTTTTGACTGTGAAACATCAGTCTGCTAGTGTAATCTAATTTCAGTTGCCTGCCTGCCAGCGTGTGTGCCAGGCCCACTTGCCAAGTTAGTGGGACCACTCATATTTGTTGTAACAGTAGTGTAAATATTTAAAAAAAAAACTTTTTTGACTGTGAAACATCAGTCTGCTAGTGTAATCTAATTGCAGTTGCCTGCCTGCCAGCGTGTGTGCCAGGCCCACTTGCCAAGTTAGTGCCACCACTCATATTTGTTGTAACAGTAGTGTAAATATTTAAAAAAAAAAAAAATTTGACTGTGAAACATCAGTCTGCTAGTGTAATCTAATTGCAGTTGCCTGCCTGCCAGCGTGTGTGCCAGGCCCACTTGCCAAGTTAGTGGCACCACTCATATTTGTTGTAACATTAGTGTAAATATTTAAAAAAAAAACTTTTTTGACTGTGAAACATCAGTCTGTTAGTGTAATCTAATTGCAGTTGCCTGCCTACCAGCGTGTGTTTCCAGGCCCACTTGCCAACTAGTGCCACCAATCATATTTGTTATAACAGTAGTGTAAATATTTAAAACAAAAACTTTTTTGACTGTGAAACATCAGTCTGCTAGTGTAATCTAATTGCAGTTGCCTGCCTGCCAGTATGTGTGCCAGGCCCATTTGCCAACTAGTGCCACCACTCAGAGTCATTTGTGGTAACAGTAGTGTAAATATTTTAAAAAAAAAACTTTTTTGACTGTGAAACATCAGTCTGCTAGTGTAATCTAATTGCAGTTGCCTGCCTGCCAGCGTGTGTGCCAGGCCCACTTGCCAACTAGTGCCACCAATCATATTTGTTATAACAGTAGTGTAAATATTTAAAACAAAAACTTTTTTGACTGTGAAACATAAGTCTGCTAGTGTAATCTAATTGCAGTTGCCTGCCTGCCAGCGTGTGTGCCAGGCCCACTTGCCAACTAGTGCCACCAATCATATTTGTTATAACAGTAGTGTAAATATTTAAAAAAAAAACTTTTTTGACTGTGAAACATCAGTCTGCTAGTGTAATCTAATTGCAGTTGCCTGCCTGCCAGCGTGTGTGCCAGGCCCACTTGCAAAGCTAGTGGCACCACTCATATTTGTTGTAACAGTAGTGTAAATATTTACAAAATAAACTTTTTTGACTGTGAAACATCAGTCTGCTAGTGTAATCTAATTGCAGTTGCCTGCCTGCCAGCGTGTGTGCCAGGCCCACTTGCAAAGCTAGTGGCACCACTCATATTTGTTGTAACAGTAGTGTAAATATTTAAAAAATAAACTTTTTTGACTGTGAAACATCAGTCTGATTTTTTGTGTCAGGCTCACAGCGTATACTGTGCCCACTTGCCCAGTGCCACCACTCATATCTTGTTTAATAGTAGTGTAAGTGTACATTTAAAAAAAATAAACTTTTTGGATTGTGAAACATCAGTCTGCTTTTTTGTGTCAGGCTCACAGCATATACTGTGCCCACTTGCCCAGTGGCACCACTCATATTTTGTTTAATAGTAGTGTATGTGTACATTTAAAAAAAAAATGACAGGCAGAGGCAGGCCACCCCGCAGGTGCCATCGTGGTTGTGGTGCTGTGATTCCCTTTGACCCTACAATAATGCCCAGTGTTCAGAGGCCACGTACCATGAACGCGAAAAGTTCTGAGGAGGACATAGTTGACTGGCTAACACAGGACACCCAATCTTCTACAGCTTCCGCTCGGAACCTTGACGCACCATCCACCTCCAGCTTAGCTTCGGGCACCTCTCAAGTGACCAGTGCCACTCGCCCGCCTGCCGCCACCACCAACACTAGCACCACAGCTGCTTCACTTGATCTGTCAGAGGAGTTATTGACACATCAGTTGGAAGAAATGAGTGATGCGCAACCATCATTAACAGAGGATGTAGATAACAGTGATATGTCTCAGTCAGGCAGCATTACAGACATGGACGTACGGTGTGATGATGATGATGATGTTGTACCCGCTGCTGCTTCCTTTGTTGATTTGTCAGATACAAGTGAAGCAGTTGATGATGATGCGTCCGTGGATGTCACGTGGGTGCCCGCTAGAAGAGAAGAAGAAGAGGGGGAAAGTTCAGATGGGGAGACAGAGAGGAGGAGGAGGAGACGAGTTGGAAGCAGGGGGAGGTCATCGCAAGGAGCTAGTGGCACAGTTAGACAGCATGCATCGGCACCCGGGGTCAGCCAGACAGCACGCCAATCAACGCATGCTGTTGCCACCACCAGAATGCCGTCATCGCAGAGCTCAGCAGTGTGGCATTTTTTTGTGTGTCTGCCTCTGACAACAGCGATGCCTTTTGAACCTGTGCCAAAAGAAACTGAGTCGTGGGAATCCTGTGAGGAGGCACAGATTTTTGTAGATTCCCTCAATGATAACAATATGGGTATAGAATTCACATCTAACATTCAGACACACTCAATTGAATTTTTAGATTTAGTGTTGACATGGGGGGAGAGTGGAAACATCTGTACCTCCACGTATTTTAAGTCAGTAGACTGTAATAATTTTCTAGATTACTCTAGTAATCACTATAATAACTGGAAAATTAATATTCCTTATAGCCAATTTTGCCGGATTAGGCGAAATTGTAGTTCCATCAATAAATATGATGAACAATCCCTCATACTAAAGGATAGGTTTAGAGAAAAAGGTTACCCCAAGAGTATAATAGAACATGGCTATACACGCTTACATGTGCGTGTGGGGTCCAGTATATTGGACGCACCTCTAGGAAGGTGAGACTGAGATGGGGAGAGCATAAAAGGAATATAATAAAAAATTCGATCAAACATAGTGTCTCTAGGCACAAGTGCACCAAAACCATACAAGGTGGATGCCCATTTAGTATTACGCCACTAGAAAGCATCCCAATCAGTCATCATTATAACAGATTTACCCGCTTGAGACAAAGGGAAACATATTGGATATTTAAATTCCAAACATTGTTTCCCACAGGGCTCAATGAAGTCATTGACTCCATAGCATTTGTTTAGTTGCACTTATGCTCCATCCATTCCCAATCATCGATTACCACTCTCCACTAGTAGGGATTGTAGTTTTTTGCCACTATTATGTTTTGTGTAATTTGTCCATTAGGTTGTACTCTATATGCCACTGTCCCTAGATGAGTACTGTCCATTCCCATGTAGTATTTTAATTTTTATTTTACATTATAACCCGGTCACCAGGATTAATATCACTTCCCCCATTTAGGTATCACTATCAGTCTTCATTCACATTAACACTTTAGACAAGGGAGTAGTGGTCACCTGTCAATTTTTTAATTATTAATTTTTAATTTTATATTTAATTTTAGACACACACCCACATTCCTCCATAGGGAGTCTTTGTACAGTATTGTAATATTACAACACTGCATACCAGGATGAATATCACTTGTTATTTTTATGCATTACTATTAGTCTTTTTCCACACTGACACTCCAGATAAGGGGGTCATTGTTATTATAAACTTTGGACACACACTCACGCTCCGTACAAGGGAGTCATTGTATAGTATTATTATGTTATGTTACCTAGGCACATTGCCCCTATATAAAGAGAACATAACATTCACTATTGAATTTACAGTCACCATTGTATAATTATTATATAGCACCTCTCCTAATTATTGGAGATTGTGATCTAGAATTGCACTTGAATATTATATAGATATACTTTTTCTATCACATATGGTATTTGAATTTACTACATGTGCCTTTGCGTGTATATAAGAATATATATAGGCCCTGAGATATATATAAATATATACTTATTATATCTGACTTACATCTGACATGTACATCTGATATATGTCAATATGGCAAAAAACTATTTGTCAATTTGGGAATTGGTATTCTTCTCAAGTGGGTGTTTCACTGTGTGGTTAGTTTTCATGATCACAATAACGCCACATAGCAGAATAATAGTACCTAGAGCAATCGGGTTTAACTATAGCACATATCCTGGTTTTGGATTTTTCCCCCCACGGACCAATAGTCACAGTCTATCCAACACAAACACAGGCAGGACCAATGGGAGGTTTTATTTACGACTGGCCGCCACCAATCATTATACTTCCCCAAGTCATAATAACAGCCTATAATACCAGTAGTGGAGATACGGGCACTCCCACCATGTGACCACAGGCAAGACCAATGGGAGACTTTGTTTACCATTGTCCGTAAATTAGCATGATACACTGCTAGTTTTCAGTGCACGCCAATCACGGTACATAACGTCACGCATTGGTAATGGAGGCGCGTCCCCAGTCAGTGCTCTGATTGGACATGCGCACTCCGAATGACAATATAGAAATAGGTAGAATAGAAATAGGAGATTGAGCGCGAACATCTTATTTGATTGACAGTTATATAGACAAATTAACGGGCTTATCTTGCAAGCTATCTGACTATAGAGTGATTGACAGCCTAGCCACCCTATGAGATTTTAGAAATTACGAACAGCATAGATTACAAAATTTCGACTACAAAATGTTAGGTCCTTGGAAAATACAAACATATATAAAAATACAAATTTAGAAACATTCAGTTTATTCACTTGTTTGAAAGGTTACTAGAGCATACATAGAGAATTTATGCAGTATATTGTAACAGGTTTGAATTTGAACAATTGGTGGGGGTGGGGTGTGGGTGTATTCCTAGTAGCATAGCCCTATATAAGGAGGTTAAGAATTGTGTAATAACATGCCTGAGGAAACAGTATATCTGAGAAACGCGTCGCATGTATTCCTTATGTATAAGATACATTTTTAACACTGAGATGAGTGGTATTGTTATTATTATTTTTTATACTTTTTAAATAAATTTACTTTTTATCAAATCCACTCCTAGTGTTATAACTGCTACTTCCTGTTGCTATGCTACTTTAGAGTACTAACACTCTAACACCCACCCATCTGTTACCCCACCTTGGAACAGCCAGCTGGATTGCTGTGAAATCCAGCCTGTCTCTATGGGCAAGATTGATTGCCTTCACCACATGTGAGTATCCTGTGCATATTGGGGTGTTGTTGTGCCTTATACCACCATTGATCTGCACCATTGGCGCCTCTGTACTTTGTCTCACTTCTCTAGAAGTCTAACACCCACCTAGGTACAACTGCTTTGTGAAGGCACATGATCTCACATCACAAACGCCGATGGGATGAACACATGAGTAGAAGCAGCACACAAACTCAAAGCCGCCATCCTCCTCCTGGTCCAGCATCTTCAGCCACATCAACCACTGCTGTACTCCTTTCCCCCTCTCAACCATCCGCCACTCCGTCTCTCTTCCGTAGCAGTTCCTGCTCATCTGCCCACAGTCAGGTGTCTGTCAAGGACATGTTTGAGCGTAAGAAGCCAATGTCCCAAAGTCACCCCCTTGCCCGGCGTCTGACAGCTGGCTTGTCTGAACTCTTAGCCCGCCAGCTTTTACCATACAAGCTGGTGGAGTCTGAGGCGTTCAAAAAATTTGTATCTATTGGGACACCGCAGTGGAAGGTACCCGGCCGAAATTTCTTTGCACAAAAGGCAATCCCCAACCTGTACTCGATTGTGCGAAAGGAAGTAATGGCATGTCTGGCACACAGTGTTGGGGCAAGGGTCCATCTGACCACTGATAGCTGGTCTGCAAAGCATGGTCAGGGCAGGTATATCACCTACACTGCGCATTGGGTAAACCTGCTGACGGCTGCCAAGCATGGAATGCGTGGCTCTGCAGAGAAGTTGGTGACACCGCCACGACTTGCAGGCAGGCCTGCTGCCACCTCCTCTACTCCTCCTACTCCATCCTCTTCCATAACCTCCTCGGCTGAGTCCTCTTCTGCTGCTGCATCTTGCTCCACATCAACGGCACCCCCCAGCTCCTCAGGTACTATTCCACATCCCGGATACGGCAGTGTCACGCCGTATTGGGGTTGACTTTCCTGAAAGCAGAGAGTCACACCGCAGCAGCACTCCTATCCGCCCTGAACACACAGGTGGATCAGTAGCTGACTCCGCACCAACTGGAGATCGGCAAAGTGGTTTCTGACAACGGAAGTAATTTGGTGGCGGCATTGAAATTGGGCAAGTTGACACATGTGCCGTGCATGGCACATGTGTGTAATCTGATTGTACAACGCTTTGTGCATAAGTACCCAGGCTTACAGGACGTCCTGAAGCAGGCCAGGAAGGTGTGTGGCCATTTCAGGTGTTCCTACACGGCCATGGCGCACTTGTCAGATATCCAGTGGCGAAACAACCTGCCAGTGAGGCGCTTGATTTGCGACAGCCCGACACGTTGGAATTCCACACTCCTATTGTTCGACCGCCTGCTCCAACAAGAAAAAGCCATTAACGAGTATTTTTATGACCGGGGTGCTAGGACAGCATCTGGGGAGCTGGGAATTTTTTTGCCACGTTAGTGGACGCTCATGCGCAATGCCTGTAGGCTCATGCGTCCTTTTGAGGAGGTGACAAACCTAGTCAGTCGCACCAAAGGCACCATCAGCGACATCATACCATTTGTTTTCTTCCTGGAGCGTGCCCTGCGAAGAGTGCTGGATCAGGCCATAGATGAGCGTGAAGAGGAAGAGGAAGAGTTGTGGTCACCATCACCACCAGAAACAGCCTTATCAGCATCGCTTGCTGGACCAGCGGCAACGCAAGAAGAGGATTGTGAGGAAGAGGAGTCAGAGGAGGAATGTGGCTTTGAGGAGGAGGAGGAGGAAGACCAAGCACAACAGGCATCCCAGGGTGCTCGTTGTCATCTATCTGGTACCCGTGGTATTGTACGTGGCTGGGGGGAAGAAGATACCTTCAGTGAGATCACTGAGGATGAGGAACGGGACATGAGTAGCTCAGCATCCAACCTTGTGCAAATGTGGTCTTTCATGCTGTCGTGCCTGTTGAGGGACACTAGTATAAAAAAGCTGAAGGAGAACGAACTGTACTGGGTGTCCACGCTACTAGACCCCCGGTATAAGCATAAAGTGACTGAAATGTTACCGAATTCCCGCAAGTTGGAAAGGAATGTAGCAGTTCAAAAATAAATTAAAAAGTATGCTTTACACAGCGTATAAGGGTGATGTCACAGCACAACGGGAATCTAACAGGGGAAGAGGTGAAAGTAATACTCCTCCTCCCACGACCACACCGGCAAGGACAGGACGCTTTCCAGACGTGTTGTTGATGGAGGACATGCAGACCTTTTTAACTCCTATGCATCGCCACAGCCCTTCGGGATCCAGCCTCAGAGAACGACTCAACCGACAGGTAGCAGACTACCTTGCCTTAACTGCAGATCTCGACACTCTGAGGAGCGATGAACCCCTTGACTACTGGGTGTGCAGGCTTGACCTGTGGCCTGAGCTATCCCAATTTGCAATCAAACTTCTGGCCTGCCCCGCTTCAAGTGTCCTGTCAGAGAGGACATTCAGTGCAGCAGGAGGTATTGTCACTGAGAAGAGAAGTCGCCTAGGTCAAAAAAGTCTTGATTACCTTACCTTTATTAAAATGAATAAGGGATGGATCCCGAAGGGACTGACATTGGGCGATACATTTGAGTAAGAAAGGCCTGATGAGATGAGCTGCCTTGGGCTAAAAATGGTCCACACGCTGCTGTATTTTATCTTCGAATGCCGGATGACTTGCGTGACTTATCCGCCACCAACTACGGTTCAAGCCGCAATGTTTTAGGGCACTTTCTGCCTGGGAAACAAACATCAAGTTTTCTGGCCGCTGCTACCACAGCGGCTGCAACAATACCTAATTTTTCAGGCATGTGTAAAATACATGCCAAATTTTTCTGGCCTCTGGTGCTGCACTGTGGCTTCAAAAACCACACCACTCATATCTGGTGGCACAGTAGATTGCACGCGCAGTGCCCCAAATTTCAAGTAGGAGGACCAACCAAGCATCTTTTTCCATCTCCCGGTTCCTAAAATCCATGCCATATACACGTCCCCTGATAGGGGACACCGCAGTGGAAGCTACGCGGCCGAAATTTCTTTGCACAAAAGGCAATCCCCAACCTGTACTCGATTGTGCAAAAGCAAGTAACCTTACCATGGGTCCCAGACTGCACGTCTTGTAAAATTCTCTGTCTGGGAAATTATATTTCTATCTATCAAATCTATCTATTTATCTATCAAATCTATCTATCGTATCTATCATCAAATGTATCTATTGCATCTATTGATCTATCTATCTAATCTATGTATCTATCTATCTATCTATCTCGTGGCCGGACCGACCAAGCATCTTTTTCCATCTCCCAGTTCCTAAAATCATCTTCGGGTTCCTAAAATCGATGCCATACCTGTACTCGATTGTGCAAAAGGAAGTCATGGCATATGGGGTCTTTCATGCTGTCGTGCCTGTTGAGGGTCGGGGACCCTCGTATAAAAAGGCTGAAGGAGAACGACCTGTACTGGCTGTCCAAGCCTCTTTTTCCATCTCCCGGTTCCTAAAATCCATGCCATATACACGTCCCCTGGCGCCGCAACTGCCTCTGGGAACCCTACCATGCGTCCCAGACCGCACGTCTTGAAATTCTCTGTCTGGGAAATTATATATCTATCAAATCTATATATTTATCTATCAAATCTATCTAACTATCAATCGTATCTATCAAATGTATATTGCATCTATTGATCTATGTAATTCGTATCTATCAAATGTATATTGCATCTATTGATCTATGTAATTCATATCTATCAAATGTATATTGCATCTATTGATCTATGTAATTCGTATCTATCAAATGTATATTGCATCTATTGATCTATGTAATCTAAGTATCTATCTATCAAATCTATCTATCTCGTGGCCGGACTGTTTTGTGACAGCCACTTGTGTTTCGGCCAAATTTGAAGTAGGAGGACCGACCAAGCATCTTTTTCCATCTCCCGGTTCCTAAAATCCATGCCATATACACCTTCCCTGATAGGGGGAGTAACAGGTATTAAACTGATCAGAATAGTATTACTTAACAAACCACTCATATCTGGTGGCACAATAGATTGCACGCGCAGTGCCCCAAATTTGAAGCAGATGGACCGACCAAGCATCTTTTTCCATCTCCCAGTTCCTAAAATCCATGCCATATACACCTCCCCTGATAGGGGGAGTAACAGGTATTAAGCTGATCAGAAGAGTACTACTTAACACACCACTCATATCTGGTGGCACAATTGATTGCACGCGCAGTGCCCCAAATTTGAAGTAGGAGGACCGACCAAGCATCTTTTTCCATCTCCCGGTTCCTAAAATCCCTGCCATATACACGTCCCCTGGCACCACAACTGCCTCTGGGAACCTTACCATGGGAACATCTTGTAATTCTCTGTCTGGAAAATTATATATCTATCAAATCTATCTATTTATCTATCAAATCTATCTAACTATCAATCGTATCTATCAAATGTATATTGCATCTATTGATAGAAATACAAAAGAAAGAAAGGGCGGCGCAAAACACCTCTAAATGCAGACTGTAAGATCAATCACAACAAGTTTATTGAAACATATGACGATTAAAAACTCACACTCTCAAACCTCAAACATATGAGGTATGTTCAGTCACAGAAATAGAAAAGCACTCAGATGCTCAATCCTACGTGATAAAGTTCCAGCAAACGAACAGTCCACAGCACGCTGTTGTGCGATTACCACAAAGATTAGAACAAAGTTCACAATATTTAGAAGTTCGTAGTAAACTGATATGTCACAAATACAAACGCCAAAAGCCCATACTGCACCAGACTACCAGGTTGAAAAAGCCGGCTCTCCTGCAGCTGGTGTATGCGGCGTGATGTAAAGACGGTGGGCGGGGCCTAACGCGTTTCGTAGGACGTCTTCCTACTTCGTCAGAGGCTGCCCACACTCTATCTCCGCCGTCTCTTAAGCTACTCCTCCAATCCGGAATCGATTCTTATTGGTTATATGGCCTTTTCTGCATTTCAAGCCATAACGTTCAATCGGTCTGACACAAATCCTGCAGAAATACAACCAGATCGGAAGTATACGCTATTCTATCAAGGAAGGTACCCACGCTGGAACACAACCGGAAGTGATGCCTTGACTGCTTTGCGCACTGCAGTGCAGTCTGGGAATCAATCGTTGATCGCTACCGTTTGTGTACCGTATTGATCTATGTAAATTATGTATCTATCAAATCTATCTCGTGGTTGTGCAAATGGACTGTTTGCGGTTATTTGCGGTGCGTTACATGGGGAGTTTGGTCTGTCACTGTGAAGCGGGCGTAACCCTTACACTACCTGATCGATCCCCCTCCGGCATGCCACAGTCCAGGTGTTAGTCCCTTTGAAACAACTTTTCCATCACTATTGTGGCCAGAAAGAGTCCCTGTTGGTTTTAAAGTTCGCCTGCCTATTGAAGTCAATGGCGGTTCGCCCTGTTCGCCGGTTCACAAACAGTTGCAGAAGTTCGAGTCCGCTATTCGTGAACTGAAATTTTTAGGTTCGCGACATCACTATTTATGGATGGACTTTTGTATAAATTTAGGGTCGATATGATCTTGAGCCAAAGTTATGCTCCAATCTTGAGCAATTTTCTCGAGAGTTTGTCTCCCTTTTCCAGCTCCCAGGAGATAATAACAATGAGAAATGGACATGAGTCCTTTCTTAACTAACATGAACCACTCCTCTAAACAGCCTAATTCCCATTGCCACTTTGCCTCCCTCATTAGCTCTAGAGCATAATGCCTCACTTGTAGATAGGCAAAGAACTCTCTATTTGAGAGATTGAAATTATTCTTAATTTCTTCAAATGTTTTGATACATTTCTTTTCCCAGTCAATGAATTGTAGAATCCTGTTCAGTCCTACTGCCAATTCTTAAAAATTGATGAATCCAACTCAGCTTGAAATAATGGATTCCCCATAAGGGGAAGATACTTAGAGACCTGAGCTCAGAGACCTAAGCATGGAATTTTAAGCAACTTTCTAATTTACTCCTATTATCAAATTTTCTTCATTCTCTTTGTATCTTTATTTGAAATGCAAGAATGTAAATTTAGATGTCGGCCCATTTTTGGTGAACAACCTAAGTTGTTCTTGCTGATTGGTGGATAAATTAAGGGCTGCCCAGAGATCTGAACCAAAAAAAAGCTTAGATGCCTTCTTTTTCAAATGAAGATTGCAAGAGAATGAAGACAAATTGATAATAGGAGTAAATATTAGACAGTTGCTTAAAATTGCATACTCTATCTGAATCACGAAAGAAAAAAATTGGGTTCAGTGTCCCTTTAATTGCAAAGGGTCCAAATGCCCTTATATATATATCTTTATATGTGTGCATATGTATTTATGTGTTTATATGTGTATATATATGTCTGTAAATACATATATACACATATAGATACATAAATACATACATATACACAGGGGCAAAACTACAGGGGGTGCAGAGGTCGCAGGTGCGACTGGGCCCTGAGGGTGGGGGCCCAGCTTAAAAAAAAAAAAATTATAATTTTTTTTTTTTAATAAAAAACGTTAACCACTGCCTTCACTGATATCATGTGAGTGTGACATGACTACAGGGGTTAGTGTTTCTGTTTTACCCATTGGTGTTTATGTGTGTATGGTGTGTGTGTGTGTATGTATGTGACTGTGTGTGTATTTATGCATGTATGTGTGTGTTTGTGTATGTTTGTGGAACCAGCAAATTACAGACCTTGTTACTACAGCATGGGGGGGCAGGGGGTAAACAGTGTCACTATACAGTACCACTATATACAGTAAGGGGGGCTGGACCATGTCACTAACTACTGTGGTCACTTTATAAAGTACTGGGGCGGGTAGGGTCATCTCACCGGCAGATTACAGACTGTGTCACTAACTCATTATATACAGTACTGGTGGGTTAAACAGTGTCACAATGTGTTAAATGTAAAAAAAAAAAAAAAAATATGTATTAAATTCACCTTTTTTTGGAGGGGGAGGGGTGGTGGGGGGCGATTCTTGCACCTGGGCCCTGTGGTTTCTAGTTACGCCTCTGCATATATACATATATAGACATACATATACTGTATATATATATATATATATATATATACATACATACCTCCTTTTGCAGACATGTAATCTGATTCACATTTTTTTTCTGTGTTAAATGTAAAAAAAAAAAAAAAATGTATTAAATTCACCTTTTTTTGGAGGGGGGAGGGGTGGTGGGGGGGCCCCTTCTTAGATTCTTGCACCTGGGCCCTGTGGTTTCAAGTTACGCCTCTGCATATACATATATAGACATACATATACTGTATATATATATATATATATATATATATATATATATATACATACATACATATCCATCTTTAAAGATGTATATGTATGTATGTTAAAGTCTTTTGCCTACCTGCCTTTGTTTACCTTACACCTGAGATCTTATATCTTTTAGCAGTTATAACTTTTGTGTGCAATATTTTTGAAGAATCATTTTTATTAGCCAGTGTTATTATGAGTGTAACTGTACTTTGTAATGTATTTTGTGATGTGTTTTGCGCAACTTTTTTATTTCGCGAAACAGTTAACCAGAGCTCTGAGATTGCAGTATTTCTAGCGTAAATTGCAATTAAGCTCACAGAATTGCACTCAACAAAGCTAGATTACGAGTTTTGCGTTATGAGGGGAACGGTGCTAACGAGCAGTTTTTTCTCACTGCTCACTTACATACAGTGCTGGTATTACGAGTTTTTACAAACCCGGTGTTAAAAGACAAGAAGTGAGCGTAGAGCAAAATTTAGCTCCAAATCTCAATTCAATACCAGCACTGCTTAAGTCAGCAGTGAGCTGGTGTAACGTGCTCGTGCACGATTTCCCCATAGGAATCAACGGGGAGAGCCGGCTGAAAAAAAGTCTAACACCTGCAAAAAAGCAGTGTATAACTCAGTAACGCAGCCCCATTGATTCCTATGGGGAAACACATTTTATGTTTACACCTAACACCCTAACATGAACCCCGAGTCTAAACACCCCTAATCTTATATTTATTAACCCCTAATCTGCTGCTCCGGACACCGCCGCCACTTACATTATACTCATGAACACCTAATCTGCTGCCCCCAACATCGTCGACACCTACATTATATTTATTGACCCCTAATCTGCCGCCCCCAATGTCGCCGCAACCTAATATTCCTATCATTAACTAAATTATTCCGATTTAAAACTAAATACTTACCTATAAAATAAACCCTAAGCTAGCTACAATATAACTAATAGTTACATTGTAGCTAGTTTAGGATTTATTTTTATTTTACAGGCAACTTTGTATTTATTTTAACTAGGTAGAATAGTTACTAAATAGTTATTAACTATTTAATAACTACCTAGCTAAAATAAATACAAATTTACCTGTAAAATAAAACCTAACCTAAATTACACTAACACCTACCACTACACTATAATTAAATAAATTAACTAACTAAATTAACAACAATTAAATCAATTAAATTAAATTAGCTAAAGTACAAAAAAAAAACAAAACACTAAATTACAGAAAATAAAAAACAAATTACAGATATTTAAACTAATTACACCTAATCTAATAGCCCTATCAAAATAAAAAAAAATGCCCCCCCCCCCAAATAAAAAAAAAAACCCTAGCCTAAAATAAACTACCAATAGCTACCAAAAAGGGCCTATTGCGGGGCATTGCCCCAAAGTAATCAGCTCTTTTACCTGAAAAAAAAATACAAACAACCCCCCCAACAGTAAAACCCACCACCCACACAACCAACCCCCCAAATAAAAACCTAACTAAAAAACCTAAGCTCCCCATTGCCCTGAAAAGGGCATTTGGATGAGCATTGCCCTTAAAAGGGCAGTTAGCTCTTTTGCAGGCCCAAAGTCCCTAACCTAAAAATAAAACCCGCCCAATACACCCTTAAAAAAACCTAACACTAACCCCCTGAAGATCGACTTACCGGGAGAAGTCTTCATCCAAGCCGGGCCGAAGCCAGGCCGAAGTCCCATTCAGCCAATAGAATGCAAGCTCAATCCTATTGGCTGATTGGATCAGCCAATAGTATTGGACTTCAATCCTATTGGCTGATTGCATCAGCCAATAGGATTTTTTCTACCTTAATTCCGATTGGCTAATAGAATTCTATCAGCCAATCGGAATCTAAGGGATGCCATCTTGGATGACGTCATTTAAAGGTACCTTCATTCACCTTTAGTCGTCGGAAGAAGAGGATGCTCCGCGTCGGATGTCTTAAAGTTGGACCCGCTCCGAGCTAGATGGATGAAGATAGAAGATGCCATCTGGATGAAGACTTCTGCCCGTCTGGAGGACCACTTCACCCGGCTTGGATGAAGACTTCTCCCGGCTTCGTTGAGGACTTTGGCCCGGCTTGGATGAAGACTTCTCCCGGTAAGTCGATCTTCAGGGGGTTAGTGTTAGGTTTTTTAAGGGTGAATTGGTGGGTTTTATTTTTAGGTTAGGGACTTTGGGCTTACAAAAGAGCTAACTGCCCTTTTAAGGGCAATGCCCATCCAAATGCCCATTTCATGGCAATGGGGAGCTTAGGTTTTTTTTAGTTAGGTTCTTATTTGGGGGGTTGGTTGTGTGGGTGGTGGGTTTTACTGTTGGGGGGGTTGTTTGTAATTTTTTTTTCAGGTAAAAGAGCTGATTACTTTGGCGTAATGCCCCGCAATAGGCCCTTTTAAGGGCTATTGGTAGTTTAGTTTAGGCTAGGGTTTTTTTTATTTTGGGGGGGACATTTTTTTATTTTGATAGGGCTATTGGATTAGGTGTAATTAGTTTAAATATCTGTAATTTGTTTTTTATTTTCTGTAATTTAGTGCGGGGTTTATCTATAATTGATTTAATTGTTGTTAATGTAGTTAATTTATTTAATTATAGTGTAGTGTTAGGTGTTAGTGTAACTTAGGTTAGGTTTTATTTTACAGGTACTTTTGTATTTATTTTAGCTAGGCAGTTATTAAATAGTTAATAACTATTTAATAACTATTCTACCTAGTTAAAATAAATACAAAGTTGCCTGTAAAATAAAAATAAATCCTAATCTAGCTACAATATAACTATTAGTTATATTGTAGCTAGCTTAGGGTTTATTTTATAGGTAAGTATTTAGTTTTAAATAGAAATAATTTAGTTAATGATAAGAATATTTATTTAGATTTCTTTTAATTATATTTAAGTTAGGGGGTGTTAGGGTTAGGGTTAGAATTTGGTTTAGGGGTTAATAAATTTAATATAGTGGTGGCGATGTTGGGGGCGGCAGATTAGGGGTTAATAAATGTAGGTAGGTGGTGGCGATGTTAGGGATGGCAGATTAGGGGTTAATAATATTTAACTAATGTTTGTGAGGCGGGAGTGCAGCGGTTTAGGGGTTAATATGTTTATTATAGTGGTGGCGACGTTGGGGGCGGCAGATTAGGGGTTAATAAGTGTAGGTAGCTTGCGGCGACATTGGGGGCGGCAGATTAGTGGTTAATAAATATAATGTAGGTGTCGGTGATGTTGGGGGCAGCAGATTAGGGGTTCATAAATCTAATGTAGGTGGCGGCAGTGTCCAGAGCGGCAGATTAGGGGTTAAAAAATTAATTTTAGTGTTTGCGATGCGGGAGGGCCTCGGTTTAGGGGTTAATAGGTAGTTTATGGGTGTTAGTGTACTTTTTAGTACTTTAGTTATGAGTTTTATGTTACGACGTTGTACCATAAAACTCATAACTACTGACTTTAAAATGCGGTAGGACTTTTGACAGGGTAGGGTGTACCGCTCACTTTTTGGCCTCCCAGGACAGACTTGCAATACCGGCGCTTTGGAAGTCCCATAGAAAAAAGACTTTACGAAGTTTACGTAAGTCGATTTTCGGTAAGGCCAAAAAAGTGTGCGGTGCCAGATCAGCTACTGGCCACAGGAAAGTCAAGGATACAGTATAATTAGCAAGTTATGGAGATACATTTATCCAGTATCTCTTTAAAGGGACATAAAACCCAATTTTTGAACCAATGATTCTTCAGCTAGAGCATGCAATTTTAAATAACTGTTAAATTTATTCCAATTAATTTGTTTAATTCTCTTTGTATACTTTGTTGAAAAAGATACTTAGGTAGGCTTAGAAGCTGCTGATTGGTCGCTGCACATATATGCCTTGTGTCATTGGCTTTCAGCTAACTCCAAATAGTGCATTGCTGCTCCTTCAACGAAGGATACTAAGAGAATGAAGCAAATTAGATAATAGACGTAAATTGGAACGTTCTCTAAAATTGCATGTTCAATCTGAATCATGACAAAAAAAAATTGGGTTTCATGTTCCTTTAACCCCTTAACGACACGAGTCGTACAGGGTACGTCGCACAGAACCTGGTCTTTAAAGACCAGCGACGTACCCTGTACGACTTTGGGGATTAAAGCGTCTGGAAGCGATCCTGATCGCTTCCAGCCGCTTTACGGTTATTGCAGTGATGCCTCGATATCGAGGCATCCTGCAATAACATTTTTCCCCCATCCGATGCAGAGAGAGCCACTCTGTGGCCCTCTCTGCACTGGCATCGACGGCCACAATCGTTGGTGGGTGGGAGCTGACCGTGGGAGGCGGGTGGGCGGCCATCGGAGACAAATTGAAGAGAGAGGGGGGCGGGATCGGGGACGGGGTTGTTGGGCGCGCGCACGGGAGCGGGCACGTGCACGGGGGCCAGTGGGTGGGCGCGTGCATGGGGAGGGAGCGGGTGGGAACCGCTACACTACAGCAAAATAATTATATAAGACTGGCAGTAAGGGGGGATACAATCCCCAACAAAAATAAATCTAAGGGATCTGGGAGCGGGTGGGGGATTTGTCTGTGGGGGGGGGGAAGCTATACTACAGAAAAAATGGGAAAAAATTAAAAAAACCTAAAAAAAAAACATTTGTATTTGCAAACAGGGTACTGGCAGACAGCTGCCAGTACCCAAGATGGCTCCCAGTAAGGTAGAGGTGGAGGGTTAGAGAGCTGTTTGGGGGGGGGGGGATCAGGGAGGTTGGGGGCTAAGGGGGGATCCTACACAGCTGCATATGTAAATATGCTTTACAATTTTTTTTAAATTTTTAAATATACCTTTTATTTTAGTACTGGCAGACTTTCTGCCAGTACTTAAGATGGCGGGGACAATTGTGGGATGGGGGAGGGAAGAGAGCTATTTGGGAGGGATCCTGGGGTGTGATGTGTCAGGTGGGAGGCTGATCTCTACGCTAAAGCTAAAATTAACCCTGCAAGCTCCCTACAAATGACCTAATTAACCCCTGCACTGCTGGGCATAATACACGTGTGGTGCGCAGCGGCATTTAGCAGCCTTATAATTGCCAAAAAGCAACGACAAAGCCATATATGTCTGCTATTTCTGAACAAAAGGGATCCCAGAGAAGCATTTACAATCATTTATGCCATACTTGCAAAAGTTGTTTGTAAATAATTTCAGTGAGAAACCTAAAATTGTGAAAAATTTTACGTTTTTTTTAATTTGATCGCATTTAGCGGTGAAATGGTAGCATGAAATATACCAAGATGGGCCTAGATCAATACTTGGGGTTGTCTACTACACTACACTAAAGCTAAAATTAACCCTAGATGCTCCCTACATGCTCCCTAATTAACCCCTTCACTGCTGGGCATAATACACGTGTGATGCGCAGTGGCATTTAGCAGCCTTCTAATTACCAAAAAGCAACGCCAAAGTCATATATTTCTGCTATTTTTGAACAAAGGGGATCTCAGAGAAGCATTTACAACCATTTATGCCATAATTGCACAAGTTGTTTGTAAATAATTTCAGTGAGAAACCTAAAGTTTGTGAAAATATTTGGGAAAAAGTGAATTTTTTTTTTATTTGATTGCATTTGGTGGTGAAATGGTGGCATGAAATATACCAAAATGGACCTAGATCAATACTTTGGGATATCTTCTAAAAATATATATATACATGTCAAGGGTTAATCAGGGATTCCTGACAGATATCAGTGTCCCAATGTAACTAGCGCTAATTTTGAAAAAAAATGGTTTGGAAATAGCAAAGTGCTACTTGTATTTATGGCCCTATAACTTGCAAAAAAAAAAACAAAGAACATGTAAACATTGGGTATTTCTAAACTCAGGACAAAATTTAGAAACTATTTAGCATGGGTGTTTTTTGGTGGTTGTAGATGTGTAACAGATTGTGGGGGTCAAAGTTAGAAAAAGTGTGTTTTTTTCCATTTTTTCCTAATATTTTATCATTTTTTTAAAGTAAATGATAAGATATGATGAAAATAATGGTATCTTTAGAAAGTCCATTTAATGGCGAGAAAAACGGTATATAATATGTATGGGTACAGTAAATGAGTAAGAGGAAAATTACAGCTAAACACAAACACCACAGAAATTTAAAAATAGCCCTGGTCCTTCAGGGAAAGAAATTGAAAAATGGCCGTGTCCTTAAGGGGTTAAAGTACAGCCCTCGCTGCCTGGTTGCTTGCATGGATCAATCCTCCTCACAGACCATCTACCCCCACAGCAAATACTGCCCAGGCTGACATTCAGCTCAGGTGAAAACTATTAATCTGACAATTGTCAGGCCGGTGGGCTTATGCCTAGCATTCAGCATGGGTATTCGCATACACATGAAATGGGTGTTTCTCACGAGGAGGGCGAGCGTGCGTTTCATGCCCCAATAGGAAACCCTTGGGCTTCTACCAGGCACCTCTTAAATGTGTCGTTCCACTGGTCACTCTATTCTTGGCATTATGCTGTAAACTTGTTTGATGTCATTTATTTTTACTTTAAATGCTTTATAGAGGAGTAAGGGAAAGATTAACTCTTAAAGGATCAAGGTTTTTCCAGTTTCCATGCTTAAATGACACAAGCAATTTTGTCATTTTTGCTTACTATTGGTTTCACCTTAATTGTCCTCTATCTTGGTAAGTGCACCCAATCATTTTATACACCATTTTTTAACAGAAAAAATGGTCTTTCTAGTGATACCCTATATGGGTATATAAAATAACAATAAATAGGAATTTAATACTGAAAAATTAGGGGAAATGGAATTTAAAAAAAAAAACACTTTTTTTCAGTTTTCTTTATAACAATTTCTACAAAACTAGTGTAGCGAAAGAAAAATACTTCCAAATAGAATCATTATGTTATCCTGATTTTAGGAATACCCCACATGTCTATGTTTCCAAGACATTTATAGTAGTAGGTTCAATGTTGTCTTACAGCGCTAAAAGTATAGACCTGTAGCTCCTGTCTGTAGTGGGTCCCCAAATACCCACTTGTAGAAAGATATGTAAAATGATGGTTAGAAAGGAGCGCCAATTAATGGCAAGGTCTGATAGAATTTGAGTGTGAATAATATAGTAATGGTTCGTCTGAAAAACGATATAGCACTATAGCTCAGCTACAATTATGGTGGTTGTGCTGCATTGATGTATAGATTTAAAATATAGATTTAAAATATATGAGTGGCACAGTATGGTACATAAAAGTGTTTAATACATATTGAACATTTAAAACAAAGGTGTCGTTAAAACAGATATATTTTTAGCAGAACGGCAAGAAATGATGTATAAAAGCATATAAAACACGCGTGTATAGCTTGTTCACTGTATATATGTACAGTGTCTTAAATAAGTTGTCTCACATATAGTTATATTGGCATAGACAGGAAAATAATAGTGATAAACAGAAAAAAGGGATAATGTCCAGTGGTCCCTTCTAAAAATTAAGGAATGTAAAGAAAGGTTTTTTATGTGTATCCAAAAAGTGAACCATCCAATTTAGGTGTTATCCAAAATCGTGATGTAAATAAATCCAAAACAGTATAAATCCAACAAATTCAAAAAAAAAAATAATATATATATATTCAAAAAAACTTTTCAAAAAAACTTTTTGTTGAAAGTAATTAATCCAAAAGTTCAATCCAAAATAGTGATAGAAATAAATCCGTAATGTTCAATCCAAAATAGTGATAAAAATAAGTCCATAAAAAATGAAAAATATCCAAAAGGTAAAGAACCAAAAATTAAGTTAATTAGTATGTGCACAAACTAGTGAGAGTGATCACAGAAAGGGTATTAATAAAGGGGTTATATTCCCATGTAGAAAATGTTATAAAAGATGAATAAAAAATAGACAATAATAAAAAAATAATAAAGTTAAAAATAAAAATAAGGATAATCCTGGGAAGTCTTCAAAACCTGTAGATAAAGGATAATGACATAGTATAATACTGTATTAAAATTCAATAATCAAGGAAAAAATAGCTCACCATAACTCTGTCAACGCGTTTCGGCCCACAAGAGAGGCCTTTATCAAGACTATCTTGTTTATCTACAGGTTTTGAAGACTTCCCAGGATTATCCTTATTTTTATTTTTAACTTTATTATTTTTTTATTATTGTCTATTTTTTATTCATCTTTTATAACATTTTCTACATGGGAATATAACCCCTTTATTAACACCCTTTCTGTGATCACTCTCACTAGTTTGTGCACATACTAATTAACTTAATTTTTGGTTTTTTACCTTTTGGATATTTTTCATTTTTTATGGACTTATTTTTATCACTATTTTGGATTGAACATTACGGATTTATTTCTATCACTATTTTGGATTGAACTTTTGGATTAATTACTTTCAACAAAAAGTTTTTTTGAAAAGTTTTTTTGAATATATATATATATTTTTTTTTTGAATTTGTTGGATTTATACTGTTTTGGATTTATTTACATCACGATTTTGGATAACACCTAAATTGGATGGTTCACTTTTTGGATACACATAAAAAACCTTTCTTTACATTCCTTAATTTTTAGAAGGGACCACTGGACATTATCCCTTTTTTCTGTTTATCACTATTATTTTCCTGTCTATGCCAATATAACTATATGTGAGACAACTTATTTAAGACACTGTACATATATACAGTGAACAAGCTATACACGCGTGTTTTATATGCTTTTATACATCATTTCTTGCCGTTCTGCTAAAAATATATCTGTTTTAACGACACCTTTGTTTTAAATGTTCAATATGTATTAAACACTTTTATGTACCATACTGTGCCACTCATATATTTTAAATCTATATTTTAAATCTATACATCAATGCAGCACAACCACCATAATTGTAGCTGAGCTATAGTGCTATATCGTTTTTCAGACGAACCATTACTATATTATTCACACTCAAATTCTATCAGACCTTGCCATTAATTGGCGCTCCTTTCTAACCATCATTTTACGTTTCCAAGACATTTCTAGCAAATATAGGCCTAGATTTGGAGTTTGGCGTTAGCCGTGAAAACCAGCGTTAGAGGCTCCTAACGCTGGTTTTAGGCTACCTCCGGTATTTGGAGTCACTCAAAATAGGGTCTAACGCTCACTTTTCAGCCGCGACTTTTCCATACCGCAGATCCCCTTACATCAATTGCGTATCCTATCTTTTCAATGGGATTTTTCTAACTCCGGTATTTAGAGTCGTGTCTGAAGTGAGCGTTAGACATCTAACGACAAAACTCCAGCCGCAGGAAAAAAGTCAGTAGTTAAGAGCTTTCTGGGCTAACGCCGGTTTATAAAGCTCTTAACTACTGTGCTCTAAAGTACACTAACACCCATAAACTACCTATGTACCCCTAAACCGAGGTCCCCCCACATCGCCGCCACTCGATTAAATTTTTTTAACCCCTAATCTGACGACCGCCACCTACGTTATACTTATGTACCCCTAATCTGCTGCCCCTAACACCGCCGACCCCTACAGGGAGTGCAGAATTATTAGGCAAGTTGTATTTTTGAGGATTAATTTTATTATTGAACAACAACCATGTTCTCAATGAACCCAAAAAACTCATTAATATCAAAGCTGAATAGTTTTGGAAGTAGTTTTTAGTTTGTTTTTAGTTATAGCTATTTTAGGGGGATATCTGTGTGTGCAGGTGACTATTACTGTGCATAATTATTAGGCAATTTAACAAAAAACAAATATATACCCATTTCAATTATTTATTTTTACCAGTGAAACCAATATAACATCTCAACATTCACAAATATACATTTCTGACATTCAAAAACAAAACAAAAACAAATCAGTGACCAATATAGCCACCTTTCTTTGCAAGGACACTCAAAAGCCTGCCATCCATGGATTCTGTCAGTGTTTTGATCTGTTCACCATCAACATTGCGTGCAGCAGCAACCACAGCCTCCCAGACACTGTTCAGAGAGGTGTACTGTTTTCCCTCCTTGTAAATCTCACATTTGATGATGGACCACAGGTTCTCAATGGGGTTCAGATCAGGTGAACAAGGAGGCCATGTCATTAGATTTTCTTCTTTTATACCCTTTCTTGCCAGCCACGCTGTGGAGTACTTGGACGCGTGTGATGGAGCATTGTCCTGCATGAAAATCATGTTTTTCTTGAAGGATGCAGACTACTTCCTGTACCACTGCTTGAAGAAGGTGTCTTCAAGAAACTGGCAGTAGGACTGGGAGTTGAGCTTGACTCCATCCTCAACCCAAAAAGGCCCCACAAGCTCATCTTTGATGATACCAGCCCAAACCAGTACTCCACCTCCACCTTGCTGGCGTCTGAGTCGGACTGGAGCTCTCTGCCCTTTACCAATCCAGCCACGGGCCCATCCATCTGGCCCATCAAGACTCACTCTCATTTCATCAGTCCATAAAACCTTAGAAAAATCAGTCTTGAGATATTTCTTGGCCCAGTCTTGACGTTTCAGCTTGTGTGTCTTGTTCAGTGGTGGTCGTCTTTCAGCCTTTCTTACCTTGGCCATGTCTCTGAGTATTGCACACCTTGTGCTTTTGGGCACTCCAGTGATGTTGCAGCTCTGAAATATGGCCAAACTGGTGGCAAGTGGCATCTTGGCAGCTGCACGCTTGACTTTTCTCAGTTCATGGGCAGTTATTTTGCGCCTTGGTTTTTCCACACACTTCTTGTGACCCTGTTGACTATTTTGAATGAAACGCTTGATTGTTCGATGATCACGCTTCAGAAGCTTTGCAATTTTAAGAGTGCTGCATCTCTCTGCAAGATATCTCACTATTTTTGACTTTTCTGAGCCTGTCAAGTCCTTCTTTTGACCCATTTTGCCAAAGGAAAGGAAGCTGCCTAATAATTATGCACACCTGATATAGGGTGTTGATGTCATTAGACCACACCCCTTCTCATTACAGAGATGCACATCACCTAATATGCTTAATTGGTAGTAGGCTTTCGAGCCTATACAGCTTGGAGTAAGACAACATGCATAAAGAGGATGATGTGGTCAAAATACTCATTTGCCTAATAATTCTGCACTCCCTGTATATTATATTTATTAACCTCTAACCTGCCCCCCACAACGTCGCCGCCAGCTACCTACAATAATTAACCCCTAATCTGCCGACCGCAAAGCGCCGCCACCTACGTTATATTTATGTACCCCTAATCTGCTGCCCCTAACACCGCCGACCCCTATATTATATTTATTAACCCCTAATCTGCCCCCCTCAACGTCGCCTCCACCTGCCTTCACTTATTAATCCCTAATCTGCCGAGCGGACCGCACCGCTATTATTATAAAGTTATTAACCCCTAATCCGCCTCACTAACCCTATAATAAATAGTATTAACCCCTAATCTGCCCTCCCTAACATCGCCGACACCTAACTTCAAACATTAACCCCTAATCTGCCGACTGGAGCTCACCGCTATTCTAATAAATGTATTAACCCCTAAAGCTAAGTCTAACCCTAACACTAACACCCCCCTAAATTAAATATAATTTTAATCTAACGAAATTAATTAGCTCTTATTAAATAAATTATTCCTATTTAAAGCTAAATACTTACCTGTAAAATAAATCCTAATATAGCTACAATATAAATTATAATTATATTATAGCTATTTTAGGATTAATATTTATTTTACAGGTAACTTTGTATTTATTTTAACCAGGTACAATAGCTATTAAATAGTTAAGAACTATTTAATAGCTAAAATAGTTAAAATAATTACAAATTTACCTGTAAAATAAATCCTAACCTAAGTTACAATTAAACCTAACACTACACTATCAATAAATTAATTAAATAAACTACCTACAATTACCTACAATTAACCTAACACTACACTATCAATAAATTAATTAAATACAATTCCTACAAATAAATGCAATTAAATAAACTAGCTAAAGTACAAAAAATAAAAAAGAACTAAGTTCCAAAAAATAAAAAAATATTTACAAACATAAGAAAAATATTACAACAATTTTAAACTAATTACACCTACTCTAAGCCCCCTAATAAAATAACAAAGCCCCCCAAAATAAAAAAATGCCCTACCCTATTCTAAATTACTAAAGTTCAAAGCTCTGTTACCTTACCAGCCCTGAACAGGGCCCTTTGCGGGGTTAATAAATATAATATAGGGCTCGGCGATGTTAGGGCAGCAGATTAGGGGTACATAATGTAAGTAGCGGCGGTTTACGGAGCGGCAGATTAGGGGTTAATAATAATATGCAGGGGTCAGCGATAGCGGGGGCGGCAGATTAGGGGTTAATAAGTGTAAGGTTAGGGGTGTTTAGACTCGGGGTACATGTTAGGGTGTTAGGTGCAGACGTAGGAAGTGTTTCCGCATAGCAAACAATGGGGCTGCGTTAGGAGCTGAACGCGTTTTTTTTGCAGGTGTTAGGTTTTTTTTCAGCTCAAACAGCCCCATTGTTTCCTATGGGGGAATCGTGCATGAGCACGTTTTTGAGGCTGGCCGCTTGCGTAAGCAACTCTGGTATCGAGAGTTGAAGCTGCGTTAAAAATGCTCTATGCTCCTTTTTTGGAGCCTAACGCAGCCTTTATGTGGACTCTCAATACCAGAGTTGTTTTTATGATGCGGCCAGAAAAAAGCCGGCGTTAGTTTTTCGGGTCGTTACCGACAAAACTCCAAATCTAGCCGATAGGCCAAATACTATACAGGGAGTGCAGAATTATTAGGCAAATGAGTATTTTGACCACATCATCCTCTTTATGCATGTTGTCTTACTCCAAGCTGTATAGGCTCGAAAGCCTACTACCAATTAAGCATATTAGGTGATGTGCATCTCTGTAATGAGAAGGGGTGTGGTCTAATGACATCAACACCCTATATCAGGTGTGCATAATTATTAGGCAACTTCCTTTCCTTTGGCAAAATGGGTCAAAAGAAGGACTTGACAGGCTCAGAAAAGTAAAAAATAGTGAGATATCTTGCAGAGGGATGCAGCACTCTTAAAATTGCAAAGCTTCTGAAGCGTGATCATCGAACAATCAAGCGTTTCATTCAAAATAGTCAACAGGGTCGCAAGAAGCGTGTGGAAAAACCAAGGCGCAAAATAACTGCCCATGAACTGAGAAAAGTCAAGCGTGCAGCTGCCAAGATGCCACTTGCCACCAGTTTGGCCATATTTCAGAGCTGCAACATCACTGGAGTGCCCAAAAGCACAAGGTGTCCAATACTCAGAGACATGGCCAAGGTAAGAAAGGCTGAAAGACGACCACCACTGAACAAGACACACAAGCTGAAACGTCAAGAAATATCTCAAGACTGATTTCTCTAAGGTTTTATGGACTGATGAAATGAGAGTGAGTCTTGATGGGCCAGATGGATGGGCCCGTGGCTGGATTGGTAAAGGGCAGAGAGCTTCAGTCCGACTCAGACGCCAGCAAGGTGGAGGTGGAGTACTGGTTTGGGCTGGTATCATCAAAGATGAGCTTGTGGGGACTTTTCGGGTTGAGGATGGAGTCAAGCTCAACTCCCAGTCCTACTGCCAGTTTCTGGAAGACACCTTCTTCAAGCAGTGGTACAGGAAGAAGTCTGCATCCTTCAAGAAAAACATGATTTTCATGCAGGACAATGCTCCATCACACGCGTCCAAGTACTCCACAGCGTGGCTGGCAAGAAAGGGTATAAAAGAAGAAAATCTAATGACATGGCCTCCTTGTTCACCTGATCTGAACCCCATTGAGAACCTGTGGTCCATCATCAAATGTGAAATTTACAAGGAGGGAAAACAGTACACCTCTCTGAACAGTGTCTGGGAGGCTGTGGTTGCTGCTGCACGCAATGTTGATGGTGAACAGATCAAAACACTGACAGAATCCATGGATGGCAGGCTTGTGAATGTCCTTGCAAAGAAAG
This sequence comes from Bombina bombina, assembly GCF_027579735.1. NCBI lineage: Eukaryota > Metazoa > Chordata > Amphibia > Anura > Bombinatoridae > Bombina > Bombina bombina. The sequence goes on along the minus strand of NC_069504.1, from coordinate 862,532,763 downwards.
GTGGCTATATTGGTCACTGATTTGTTTTTGTTTTGTTTTTGAATGTCAGAAATGTATATTTGTGAATGTTGAGATGTTATATTGGTTTCACTGGTAAAAATAAATAATTGAAATGGGTATATATTTGTTTTTTGTTAAGTTGCCTAATAATAATGCACAGTAATAGTCACCTGCACACACAGATATCCCCCTAAAATAGCTATAACTAAAAACAAACTAAAAACTACTTCCAAAACTATTCAGCTTTGATATTAATGAGTTTTTTGGGTTCATTGAGAACATGGTTGTTGTTCAATAATAAAATTAATCCTCAAAAATACAACTTGCCTAATAATTCTGCACTCCCTGTACAGATGGAATTATTGGTTTAACGCTAAAATTTGCAATGCTAGGAATGTAAGCTAAATAGCGATCACCCAATTCAAAACTGGTACACAGACATGTATATTTCTAGAATTTAGACACCCCAGGGTATTTTTATATAGAGGAATTTTGACACATTGGTCCAGATTACAAATGGACTGCTATTTAACGCTCCCGGTCGAGCGTTAATTGCGCTAGACGTAAGCTTTTGCGCTTGTTGGGTTGCGCTCGTATTGTGAGTTGAAAGTAAACTGTTTTTGATCAGCGCTAACCTGACATGAGCAAAAAGCTGAAATTGGAATATCGCATGTGCGTTCACGTATTCCTCCATAGAAGTCAATGGAGCCAAAAAGTGGAAAAAAAAGAACTAAAACCAAACTCTCACACAAACCTGATCGCATATTCTCAAGTGCACTAACCTGACATGAAAATATGAATATTTCACATTCCAATGTTCTTCACATAGAAGAATATATTCTATTTATTCACAAATACATATTTCAACATATATCTGATATCAGTACAATATTTTTCTATACCTACATATATACATGATTATTTATATGTATAGATACTAACAGATATATACAGGGGTCAAGTCCTACAAAAAAAAGTGTGGGAACTCACCAAGACTTCCACCCCACTCACAATTAATATTGTTTTATACACACACTGTATTTATATCTATATAATCTATACACTTGGTCAATGAAAGCAAATTAAAAACAATGAAGGGTTGAATAGTTGCCTTTGGGCCTGAGACTTACCCATTAAGGTGCAATAGTCCTATTTCTGCTGAGGGAAGCTAAATAACCCCGGAGCAAGCCACACAGAAATGTAAGCGCCATGTGTTCCACACAGTGTGGAGTGATTACACAGCAGGACCGCTAGCAGGCTAGCATTTATTGTATTGTATGAAATGTTACTGCTCATTACTAGAGGATCTCACTATCCCTCTAATCAGACTTTGCTCCAGCTCATCCCCCAGCAGCAGCAGTGTTTACTGAAGCTTTTTTTTTATCTGTCCAGGGGGATCTTAGGTCCTCCTGCAAAAATAGTGCAGGAACTCCATTCCCATGCGTTCCCGCTGTATATATATATATAAGGGAATATCTATTTACAAATAATTAGAACATATTCTGCTATGTGTAGAACATTGGAATGTGAAATATCTACAGTACAAACACAGTATAACACTTTATTAAATATGAATATTGCATAAATATGCTTTCTTTCATGTAATTGGCAAGAGTCCATGAGCTAGTGACGTATGGGATATACAATCCTACCAGGAGGGGCAAAGTTTCCCAAACCTCAAAATGCCTATAAATACACCCCTCACCACACCCACAATTCAGTTTTACAAACTTTGCCTCCTATGGAGGTGGTGAAGTAAGTTTGTACTAAGATTTTTACGTTGATATGCGCTTCTCAGCATTGTTGAAGCCCGATTCCTCTCAGAGTACAGCAAATGTCAGAGGGACGTGAAGGGAGTATCACTTATTGAATACGATGATTTCCCTAACGGGGGTCTATTTTATAGGTTCTCTGTTATCGGTCGTAGAGATTCATCTCCTACCTCCCTTTTCAGATCGACGATATACTCTCAATTTACCATTACCTCTACTGATAACTGTTTCAGTACTGGTTTGGCTATCTGCTATATGTGGATGGGTGTCTTTTGGTAAGTATGTTTTTTATTAATTAAGACACCTCAGCTATGGTTTGGCACTTTTATGCATTTATATAAAGTTCTAAATATATGTATTGTACTTATATTTGCCATGAGTCAGGTTCATGTATTTCCTTCTGCAGACTGTCAGTTTCATATTTGGGGAATATAAACATTTTTTAAGAAATCTTTTTCTTACCTGGGGTTTAGTCTTTTTTTCAATTGACTACTTCTTGCAAATTGCGGGTGGTATTAGGCCCACGGGTGCGGCAAATGCTAAACTTTATTGCGTCATTCTTGGCGCGAGAATTTTTTTGGCGCGAAAAATACATCTATGACGCAACTTCGTCATTTCCGGCATCATAGTTGATGCTGAAGCCTTACACACGGTTGCGTCATTAGTGATGCGAGTGTGTCATTTCCGGTTATTATTGGTGCCAAAAAAGTTTTCAGTTATGTTGTGCGTCATACTTGGCGCCAAACTTTTTCATTGTTTTAATACCCCATTGATGTTTGCCTCTTGCCTTTTTCTCTATCAGAGGGCTATGCTATTTACATTTTTCCCATTCCTGAAACTGTCATATAAGGAAATTGATAATTTTGCTTTATATGTTGTTTTTTCTTTTACATTTTGCATGATGTCTCAATCTGATCCTGCCTCAGAAGTTTCTGCTGGAACATTGCTGCCTGACCGGTTCTACCAAAGCTAAGTGCATTTGTTGTAAGATTGTGGAAATGATTTTGCTGAATGTCATTTGTAATAGTTGTCATGATAAACTTTTACATGAAGATAGTGTGTCCATCAGTAATAGTACATTGCCAGTTGCAGTTCTTCAACTTTTATCCAGAAGGCTTTGTCTGCATTTCCACCTTCTAATAAACGTAAAAGGTCTTTTAAAACTTCTCATTCAGCTGATGAAATTTCAAATGACCAACAACATAATAATTTATCCTCTTCTGATGAGGATCTATCTGATACAGAAGATCCTTCCTCAGACATTGACACTAACAAATCTACTTATTTATTTAAAATAGAGTATATGCGTTCTTTATTAAAAGAAGTGTTAATTACTTTGGATATTGAGGTAACCAGTCCTCTTGACGTTCAGTCTAATAAACATTTAAATGCTGTTTTTAAACCTCCTGTGGTTTCTCCATGGGTTTTTTCCTATTCCTGCGGCTATTTCTGATATGATTTCTAAGGAATGGAATAAGCCAGGTACTTCTTTTATTCCTTCTTCAAGGTTTAAAAAATTGTATCCTTTACCAGTAAATTCTAAAGAGTTTTGGGAAAAAATCCCCAAAGTTGATGGGGCTATTTCTACTCTTGCTAAACGTACCACTATTCCTATGGAAGGTAGTACTTCCTTTTAGGATCCTTTAGATAGGAAGCTTGAATCTTATCTATGGAAGGCCTATTTATATTCAGGTCATCTTCTCAGACCTGCCATTTCTTTGGCTGATGTTGCGGCTGCATCAACTTTCTGGTTGGAGATAGTGATGTCGCGAACCTAAAATTTTCGGTTCGCGAACGACGGTCTCGAACTTCCGGTATTGTTCGCGAAGGCGCGAACCACCATTGAATTCAATAGACAGGCGAACTTTAAAACCTACAAGGACTCTTTCTGGCCACAATAGTGATGGAAAAGTTGTTTCAAGGGTACTAACACCTGGACTGTCGCATGCTGGAGGGGGATCCCTGGCAAAACTCCCATGGAAAATTACATAGTTTATGCAGAGTCTGCTTTTAAGCCATAATGGGCCTAAATCAACTATCATTCCCAAAGTGGCTGTCTCAAAACATCCCGGACAGAAGATAGATTGATAGATAGGATAGATAGATATACTTAGATTGATAGTTAGATAGAATCGATAGAAGAGAAATAGATAGATTTGTTAGATATATAATTACCCTAATAAAGTCTAATAATTAAACATGCGTTCTTGGACCCAACTAGCTTGTGTTAATTAGTAATTTTTCTTAGCACTTTAATCCCTGTTCCCCCCCCCCCCTATCGGGGGTGTTCTATATGGCCTGCCTGTTTACCCTGAAAAAATATAATAAGACATGCGGTCTGGTACCAATTTTAACTAGGTTGTGTTTTAAGTACTACCATTCTTAGCACTTTAATCTCTGTAACTCCCCCTATTTGGTGAGGTCTATACGGCCTGGATGATTACCCATACAAAATATAATAATAAGACATCTGCTCTTGGTCTGCGACCCATGGTAACTATGTTGTGTTAATTAGTAATGTTCTTCGCATTTTAATAGCTGTTACTCATACTCACCCTATCGGTGGAGGTCTATATGGTCTGCATGATTACCCTTACAAAATATAATAACCAAACATATGCTCTGGGACCCATAGTAAGTAGGTTGTGTTAAGTAGTACTGTTCTTTGCAGTTTAATACCTGTTACAATACCAAATGGTGGCAGGTCTATCTGGCCTTCATGATTAGCTGCACCCAAACCCAAAAAAAAGCAGAGTGGTCTTAGACTAACACCCATGGCTAAATCGGTTGTTTCAATTAGTACTATTCTTAGCACTTTCATCCCTGTTACGGGTGGTCTACATGGCCATCATGATTAGCCGAACAAAATACTACAATCCAACCTTTGCACAGTCTTCATAGGCCCTTCATTGTCTGTATTTTGATAGTACAGTTTTTATTATTTTTATAGCTGATACAACACCGAATGGTGGCAGCTCTATATGGCCTGCATGATTAGCCGCACCCAAAACAAAAATAAATCCAAGCGGTCTTGGATTAACACCCATGGCTAACTCTGTTGTTTCAAGTAGTACTATTCTTAGCACTTTCATCTCATCATCCCTGTTACTTCCAGGACTCTCAGTGGTGGTGGTCTACATGGCCATCATGATTAGCCTAACCAAATACTACAATCCAACCTTGGCTCAGTCTTCCTAAGGCCCTTCATTGGCTGTATTTTGGTAGTACTGTTCTTATTAGTTTAATAGCTGATACGACACCGAATGGTGGCAGCTCTATATGGCCTGCATGAATAGCCGCACCCAAAGCCAAAAAAAAGCCAAGCGGTTTTGCACTAACACCCATGGCTAACTCTGTTGTTTCAAGTTCTACTATTCTTAGCTCTTTCATCTTATCCCTGTTACTTCCAGGACTCTCAGTGGTGTTGGTCTACATGGCCATCATGATTAGCCTAACCAAATACTACGAAACAACAGCATGAAAGAGGACATATGTCATCCTTTTGAATAATAGATTACAGGAAAGGCATTGACTTTAGAAACCCACAGATCATTATTTGCAACCGTGAAATAGAAAAAAAACATTGATTAGACACCCAGTACACTTATTTTTCCTCAGGCCTTTTTAATAAGAGGGTCCCGGAGCCTCAACCGAAACAACAGCATGAAAGAGGGCATATGTCATCCTTTTGAATAATAGATTACAAGAAAGGCATTGATTTTAGAAACCCACAGATCATTATTTGCAACCGGGAAATAGAAAAAAACATTGATTAGACACCCAGTACACTTATTTATCCTCAGGCCTTTATAATAAGAGGGTCCCGGAGCCTCAACCGAAACAACAGCATGAAAGAGGAGATATGTCATCCTTTTGAATAATAGATTACAGGAAAGGCATTGATTTTAGAATCCCAGAGATCATTTATATGACCCGGGAAATAGAAAAAAACATTGATTAGACACCCAGTACACTTATTTATTCTTAGGCCTTTTTAATAAGAGGGTCCCAGAGCCTCAACCAAAACAACAGCATGAAAGAGGAGATATGTCATCCTTTTGAATAATAGATTACAGGAAAGGCATTGATTTTAGAATCCCAGAGATCATTTATATGACCCGGGAAATAGAAAAAAACATTGATTAGACACCCGTTACACTTATTTATCCTCAGGCCTTTTTAATAAGAGGGTCCCGGAGCCTCAACCGAAACAACAGCATGAAAGAGGAGATATGTCATCCTTTTGAATAATAGATTACAGGAAAGGCATTGATTTTAGAATCCCAGAGATCATTTATATGACCCGGGAAATAGAAAAAAACATTGATTAGAAACCCGTTACACTTATTTATCCTCAGGCCTTTTTAATAAGAGGGTCCCGGAGCCTCAACCGAAACAACAGCATGAAAGAGGAGATATGTCATCCTTTTGAATAATAGATTACAAGAAAGGCATTGATTTTAGAATCCCAGAGATCATTTATATGACCCGGGAAATAGAAAAAAACATTGATTAGACACCCGTTACACTTATTTATCCTCAGGCCTTTTTAATAAGAGGGTCCCGGAGCCTCAACCGAAACAACAGCATGAAAGAGGAGATATGTCATCCTTTTGAATAATAGATTACAGGAAAGGCATTGATTTTAGAATCACAGAGATCATTTATATGACCTGGGAAATAGAAAAAAACATTGATTAGACACCCAGTACACTTATTTATCCTCAGGCCTTTTTAATAAGAGGGTCCCGGAGCCTCAACCGAAACAACAGCATGAAAGAGGACATATGTCATCCTTTTGAATAATAGATTACAGGAAAGGCATTGATTTTAGAAACACAGAGATAATTAGTTGCAACCGGGAAATCTAAAAAAACATAGATTAGACACCCAGTACACTTCATTATCCATAGGCCTTTTTAGCAGAGGCTCCAGGACCCTCAACAAAAACAAGAGCAGGGAGCTGGGCATAGGAGTACAATGGAGTGTGACAATAATAATGTGAAGGTGAAGATTGTGTAGTTGTGGCATTTTAATTTTGTTATCGTGGGAACTTAGTACTTGCAATGACCTTGCTCTGGTGAATCCATATCGCAAATGTGTTATTTAAGGCACTGTTTGTCTATTTTTTGAATATCAGCATTTGGTAAATGAAGCTCAACTTAAGGCTGGTGAGAACCGACCTTTCTTCTGGCTGTTTGCAAATGTTGTGGCTCTGGACAAACATGTGAATAAGGGGCCATCAGCCATATTCTGCACGCAACCCCTTTGATGATTGACGATAAACATGTGTCACCTGCAAGCAGAGCTCGTTACTTCTGTCTAAATCATCTTCCTGGTATGAACAGGCCACTGTTTCCCACAGCAAGTCCAAAGCTTGAACTACAAGATTGTCTTGAGTATGGTAGGAAACCAAAGTTTATTTAATTCTGTACTATCATCACAAAAGCTGAACTTCTTGAAGCAACGAAAATGCCAGCAATTTCATGTGCTTATGGATGACAAGGACGTCCTGTCCTGTGGTGCACAGAGATGGAGAGGATTTTGGGCCTCCCTGTACACCACCCAGATGTCTCAAACATCACCAGAAACACAAGACAGCGACTCTTGTGAAGTTCCTGGAGTGTTCTGGTAGCCATCTCTTTGCGCCCTGAAAGGAATACTTTATCAGTGTTTTTGTATACATCCGACAACAGCTTCGGAGACTGTGGTGATGCACATGTTATTTACTGTTGTTCCAGCTGTGGCAATATCAATTGGCATTAAAAAGTTAAGATTTGTGGGTGGCGGAGCCTATAGCTGTTGCAGTAGGACGTGTGTTTGAGGAGCTCCAGGTCTTACAAGTTACTTTGGAGTTAGTTTTCAACCTTAATTTAATTTTCTTTTTGGGATTCATAGTCACACTTTCTGGGGCTATCCAAGAGGAGCCTGGAGATACCTTACTCATATCGGCTTACCTATGTTCCTCAGCTGACTGCGTTACAGCTAGCCGCGACACTGAGAGGCCTCTCTAGCCTGATAGTGCTGTCATTGTCAAAGCTGACGCCAATATACCCCCCCCCCAGGACCCTGGGTTATCAAACCAGTTCTATAGTAACTGGACAACTCGTTAATCACAACTATTGACAAAGAGAAGGAAAAGCACTAGTCACCCCTTATATCAACGGGTACGGAGACCTGTATTTTGCATTTCCAATATGGCGTTGGTCACCAAAATAATCCAGAATGAAAAAAAGGTAAGATTTGGAGAGTGCACGCTGTGGCAATTGCAATTTGCATTAAAAAGAATCGGCTAACAACCACTACCTACGACCACACCTGACTCCTGAAGTCATGCTTCAGTTATTAAGTCAAGTTAAATTATTTTTTTTTTTTTTATTATGCTCAGCAGAGACTCCAGGACCCTCAACAAAACCAGCAGCAGGAAAGAGGACATATGGCATCCTTTTGAAAAAAAGATTATAGGAAAGGCATTGATTTCAGAAACACAGAGATCATTAGTTGCAACCGGGAAATAGAAAAAAACATTGATTAGACACCCAGTACACTTATTTATCCTTAGGCCTTTTTAATAAGAGGCTCCCAGAGCCTCAACAGAAACAACAGCATGAAAGAGTACATATGTCATCCTTGTGAATAATAGATTACAGGAAAGGCATTGATTTTAGAAACCCGTGGATAATTTTTTGCAACCGTGAAATCTAAAAAAACATAGATTAGACACCCAGTACACTTCTTTATCCTTAGGCCTTTTTAGCAGAGGCTCCAGGACCCTCACCAAAACCAGCAGCAGGAAAGAGGACATATGGCATACTTTTGTAAATAAGATTACAGGAAAGGCATTGATTTTAGAAACACAGAGATCATTTATATGACCCGGGAAATAGAAAAAAACATTGATTGGACACCCAGTACACTTATTTATCCTTAGGCCTTTTTAATAAGAGGCTCCCGGAGCCTCAACAGAAACAACAGCATGAAAGAGTACATATGGCATCCTTGTGAATAATAGATTACAGGAAAGGCATTGATTTTAGAAACCCGGGGATAATTTGTTCCAACCGTGAAATCTAAAAAAACATAGATTAGACACCCAGTACACTTCTTTATCCTTAGGCCTTTTTAGCAGAGGCTCCAGGAGCCTCAACAAAACCAGCAGCAGGAAAGAGGACATATGGCATACTTTTGTAAATTAGATTACAGGAAAGGCATTGATTTTAGAAACACAGAGATCATTAGTTGCAACCGGGAAATAGAAAAAAAACATTGATTAGACACCCAGTACACTTATTTATCCTTAGGCCTTTTTAATAAGAGGCTCCCGGAGCCTCAACAGAAACAACAGCATGAAAGAGTACATATGGCATCCTTGTGAATAATAGATTACAGGAAAGGCATTGATTTTAGAAACCCGGGGATAATTTGTTCCAACCGTGAAATCTAAAAAAACATAGATTAGACACCCAGTACACTTCTTTATCCTTAGGCCTTTTTAGCAGAGGCTCCAGGACCCTCACCAAAACCAGCAGCAGGAAAGAGGACATATGGCATACTTTTGTAAATAAGATTACAGGAAAGGCATTGATTTTAGAAACACAGAGATCATTTATATGACCCGGGAAATAGAAAAAAACATTGATTGGACACCCAGTACACTTATTTATCCTTAGGCCTTTTTAATAAGAGGCTCCCGGAGCCTCAACAGAAACAACAGCGTGAAAGAGTACATATGGCATCCTTGTGAATAATAGATTACAGGAAAGGCATTGATTTTAGAAACCCGGGGATAATTTGTTCCAACCGTGAAATCTAAAAAAACATAGATTAGACACCCAGTACACTTCTTTATCCTTAGGCCTTTTTAGCAGAGGCTCCAGGAGCCTCAACAAAACCAGCAGCAGGAAAGAGGACATATGGCATACTTTTGTAAATTAGATTACAGGAAAGGCATTGATTTTAGAAACACAGAGATCATTAGTTGCAACCGGGAAATAGAAAAAAACATTGATTAGACACCCAGTACACTTATTTATCCTTAGGCCTTTTTAATAAGAGGCTCCCGGAGCCTCAACAGAAACAACAGCATGAAAGAGGACATATGGCATCCTTGTGAATAATAGATTACAGGAAAGGCATTGATTTTAGAAACCCGGGGATAATTTGTTCCAACCGTGAAATCTAAAAAAACATAGATTAGACACCCAGTACACTTCTTTATCCTTAGGCCTTTTTAGCAGAGGCTCCAGGACCCTCAACAAAACCAGCAGCAGGAAAGAGGACATATGGCATACTTTTGTAAATTAGATTACAGGAAAGGCATTGATTTTAGAAACACAGAGATCATTAGTTGCAACCGGGAAATAGAAAAAAACATTGATTAGACACCCAGTACACTTATTTATCCTTAGGCCTTTTTAATAAGAGGCTCCCGGAGCCTCAACAGAAACAACAGCATGAAAGAGGACATATGGCATCCTTGTGAATAATAGATTACAGGAAAGGCATTGATTTTAAAAACCCGGGGATAATTTGTTCCAACCGTGAAATCTAAAAAAACATAGATTAGACACCCAGTACACTTCTTTATCCTTAGGCCTTTTTAGCAGAGGCTCCAGGACCCTCACCAAAACCAGCAGCAGGAAAGAGGACATATGGCATACTTTTGTAAATAAGATTACAGGAAAGGCATTGATTTTAGAAACACAGAGATCATTTATATGACCCGGGAAATAGAAAAAAACATTGATTGGACACCCAGTACACTTATTTATCCTTAGGCCTTTTTAATAAGAGGCTCCCGGAGCCTCAACAGAAACAACAGCATGAAAGAGGACATATGGCATCCTTGTGAATAATAGATTACAGGAAAGGCATTGATTTTAGAAACCCGGGGATAATTTGTTCCAACCGTGAAATCTAAAAAAACATAGATTAGACACCCAGTACACTTCTTTATCCTTAGGCCTTTTTAGCAGAGGCTCCAGGACCCTCACCAAAACCAGCAGCAGGAAAGAGGACATATGGCATACTTTTGTAAATAAGATTACAGGAAAGGCATTGATTTTAGAAACACAGAGATCATTTATATGACCCGGGAAATAGAAAAAAACATTGATTGGACACCCAGTACACTTATTTATCCTTAGGCCTTTTTAATAAGAGGCTCCCGGAGCCTCAACAGAAACAACAGCGTGAAAGAGTACATATGGCATCCTTGTGAATAATAGATTACAGGAAAGGCATTGATTTTAGAAACCCGGGGATAATTTGTTCCAACCGTGAAATCTAAAAAAACATAGATTAGACACCCAGTACACTTCTTTATCCTTAGGCCTTTTTAGCAGAGGCTCCAGGAGCCTCAACAAAACCAGCAGCAGGAAAGAGGACATATGGCATACTTTTGTAAATTAGATTACAGGAAAGGCATTGATTTTAGAAACACAGAGATCATTAGTTGCAACCGGGAAATAGAAAAAAACATTGATTAGACACCCAGTACACTTATTTATCCTTAGGCCTTTTTAATAAGAGGCTCCCGGAGCCTCAACAGAAACAACAGCATGAAAGAGTACATATGGCATCCTTGTGAATAATAGATTACAGGAAAGGCATTGATTTTAGAAACCCGGGGATAATTTGTTCCAACCGTGAAATCTAAAAAAACATAGATTAGACACCCAGTACACTTCTTTATCCTTAGGCCTTTTTAGCAGAGGCTCCAGGACCCTCAACAAAACCAGCAGCAGGAAAGAGGACATATGGCATACTTTTGTAAATTAGATTACAGGAAAGGCATTGATTTTAGAAACACAGAGATCATTAGTTGCAACCGGGAAATAGAAAAAAACATTGATTAGACACCCAGTACACTTATTTATCCTTATGCCTTTTTAATAAGAGGCTCCCGGAGCCTCAACAGAAACAACAGCATGAAAGAGTAAATATGGCATCCTTGTGAATAATAGATTACAGAAAAAGCATTAATTTTAGAAACCCGGGGATAATTTGTTCCAACCGTGAAATCTAAAAAAACATAGATTAGACACCCAGTACACTTCTTTATCCTTAGGCCTTTTTAGCAGAGGCTCCAGGACCCTCAACAAAACCAGCAGCAGGAAAGAGGACATATGGCATACTTTTGTAAATTAGATTACAGGAAAGGCATTGATTTTAGAAACACAGAGATCATTTATATGACCCGGGAAATAGAAAAAAACATTGATTGGACACCCAGTACACTTCTTTATCCTTAGGCCTTTTTATAAGAGGGTCCCAGAGCCTCAACAGAAACAACAGCATGAAAGAGGACATATGGCATCCTTTTGAAAAATAGATTACAGGAAAGGCATTGATTTTAGAAACACAGAGATAATTCTTTACAACCGGGAAATCTATAAAAAAACATTGAATAGACACCCAGTACACTTATTTATCCTTAGGCCTTTTTAGCAGAGGCTCAAGGACACTCAACAAAACCAGCAGAAGGAAAGAGGACATATGGCATCCTTTTGAAAAAAAGATTATAGGAAAGGCATTGATTTTAGAAACACTGAGATAATTTGTTGCAACCGGGAATTTGAATTAAAAAAATGATTCGATGGACACCCAGTACAATTCTTTCTCCTTAGGCCTTTTTATAAGAGGGTCCAGGACCCTCAAACAAAACACCAGCAGGAAAGAGGACATATGGCATCCTTTTGAACAATAGAGTACTGGAAAGGCATTGATTTTAGAAACCCAGAGATAATTTTTTGCAAATGGAAATTTGAATAAAAAAAATGATTCGATGGACACCCAGTGCACTTCTTTCTCCTTAGGCCTTTTTATAAGAGGGTCCTAGACCCTCAAAAAAAACACCAGCAGGAAAGAGGACGTATGGCATCCTTTTGAACAATAGAGTACAGGAAAGGCATTGATTTTAGAAACCCAGAAATAATTTGTTGCAAATGGAAATTTGAATAAAAAAAATGATTCGATGGACACCCAGTACACTTCTTTCTCCTTAGGCCTTTTTATAAGAGGGTCCAGGACCCTCAAAAAAAACACCAGCAGGAAAGAGGACGTATGGCATCCTTTTGAACAATAGAACACAGGTACAGCATTGATTTTACAAACCCAGAGATCATTTTGGTCAATTGTTAAATAGAAAAAAAATGAGTGGACACCCAGTACACCTCTTTCTCCTTAGGCCTTTTTATAAGAGGGTCCAGGACCCTAAAAAAAAACACCAGCAGGAAAGAGGACGTATGGCATCCTTTTGAACAATAGAGTACAGGAAAGGCATTGATTTTAGAAACCCAGAGATAATTTGTTGCAAATGGAAATTTGAATAAAAAAAATGATTCGATGGACACCCAGTACACTTCTTTCTCCTTAGGCCTTTTTATAAGAGGGTCCAGGACCCTCAAACAAAATACCAGCAGGAAAGAGAACATATGGCATACTTTTGAACAATAGAGTACTGGTACGGCATTGATTTTAGAAACCCACAGATAATTGTTTGGAAAAGTGAAATAGCCCCAAAAACCATGCTTGGACTCCCACTCCAGGTCGTTCTCCTTCAGCTTTTTTATAAGAGGGTCCAGCACCCTCAACAGAAACAACTGCAGGAAACACCACCACATATGCTATCCTTTTGCACAAGCGAGTACAGGTATGGCATCCATTTTAGAAACCCAGAGATAATTGAGAGGAAACAGGAACATTTTTCTAAAAATTTGATGGGGCACCCATTACAGGTCGTTCTCCTTCAGCCTTTTTATACCATGGGCCACGACCCGCAACAGGCACAACAGCATGAAACACCACATATGCCACCCTTTTGCACAATAGAGTACAGGTATGGCATAGATGGAACACAGAGATAATTTAGAGCAACCAAGAGACGGATAAAGATGCTTGGTCGGTCCTACTCTTTCAAATTTGTGGCATTTTGCGTTCAATTTAATGGTCCACCAGATATGAGTGGTGTGCTAAGTTGTACAATTCGTAACAGTTTAATCACTAGTGTTATGTGCCTTATTTTTTTATTTGAGTTTTGTACCCACAGAGCTGCAGCAGAGGCCAGAAAAATTCGGAATGTACAAATGAATGAAAAATTGGGGTATTGTTGTAGCAACTGCTGTAGCAGCGGCCAGAAAAATTGATGTTTGTAAAACATTTATACAGTCCCCTAAAAGCTTGTGGCTTGAACACTAGTTGTTGGCTGATAAGTCAAGCAAGTCCTCCGGCTTTATAAAAAAAAAAAGGCCAGCCTGTCTACCAGTTGTAGCCCAAGCCAGCTCATCTCGTCATCAGGCCTTTTTTATTCAAATGTATCACCCAATGTCAGTCCCTTCGGGATCCAGCCCTCATTCATTTGAATAAAAGTGAGATAGTCAAGGCTTTTTTGACCTAGGCGACTTCTCTTCTCAGTGACAAAACCTCCTGCTGCACTGAAAGTCCTTTAGGACAGGACACTTGAAGCGGGGCAGGCCAGAAGTTCCATTGCAAATTGGGATAGCTCAGGCCACATGTCCAGCCTGCACACCCAGTAGTCAAGGGGTCCATCGCTCCTGAGAGTGTCGAGATCCGCAGTTAAAGCTAGGTAGTCTGCTACCTGTCAGTTGAGTCTTTCTCTAAGGCTGGATCCCGAAAGGCTCTGATGGTGCATGGGAGTTAAAAAGGTACGCATGTCCTCCATCAACAAGACGTCAGGAAAGTGTCCAGTCCTTGCCGCCGTGGTCGTGGGAGGAGGAGGATTAATTTCATCTCTTCCCCTGTTACATTCCCGTGGTGCTGTGACATCACCCTTATACGCTGTGTAAAGCATATTTTTTAATTTATTATGAAAATGCTTCATCCTTTCTGACTTGCGGGAATTTGGTAACATTTCAGGCACTTTATGCTTATACCGGGGGTCGAGGAGCGTGGACACCCACTACAGATCGTTCTCCTTCAGCTTTTTTATACGAGGGTCCCTCAACAGGCACGACAGCATGAAAGAACCCATTTGAACAAGGTTGGATGCCGAGCTAATCATGTCCCGTTCCTCCTCCTCACTGATCTCACTGATGTTATCTTCTTTCCCCCAGCCACGTACAACACCACGGGTACCAGAGAGGTGACAACAACGAGCACCCTGGGATGCCTGTTGTGCTTGGTCTTCCTCCTCCTCCTCCTCCTCAAAGCCACATTCCTCCTCTGACTCCTCTTCCTCACAATCCTCTTCCTGCGTTGCCGCAGGTCCAGCAAGTGATGCTGATTCGGCTGTTTGTGGGGGTGATGGACACCACAACTCTCCCGCTTCCTCCTCACGCTCATCTACTGCCTGATCCAGCACTCTTCGCAGGGCACGCTCCAGGAAGAAAACAAATGGTATGATGTCGCTGATGGTGCCTTCGGTGTGACTGACAAGGTTTGTCACCTCCTCAAAAGGACGCATGAGCCTACAGGCATTGCGCATAAGTGTCCAGTAATTTGGCAAAAATATCCCCAGCTCCCCAGAGGCTGTCCTAGCACCCCGGTCATACAAATACTCATTAACAGCTTTTTCTTGTTGGAGCAGGTGGTCAAACATTAGGAGTGTTGAATTCCACCGTGTCGGGCTGTTGCAAATCAAGCGTCTCACTGGCAGGTTGTTTCGACGCTGGATATCGGACAAGTGTGCCATGGCCGTGTAGGAACGCCTGAAATGGCCACACACCTTCCTGGCTTTCTTCAGGACGTCCTGTAAGCCTGGGTACTTATGGACAAATCGTTGTACAATTAGATTACACACATGTGCCATGCACAGCACATGGGTCAACTTGCCCAATTTCAATGCCGCCACCAAATTACTTCCATTGTCAGAAACAACCTTGCCAATCTCCAGTTGGTGCGGAGTCAGCCACTGATCCACCTGTGCGTTCAGGGCGGTCAGGAGTGCTGGTGCGGTGTGACTCTCCGCTTTCAGGCAAGTCAACCCCAAGACGGCGTGACACTGCCGCACCCGGGATGTAGCATAGTACCTGGGGAGCTGGGGGGGTGCCATTGATGTGGAGCAAGACGCAGAAGTTGAAGAGGACTCAGCCGAGGAAGAGGTTATGGAAGAGGATGGAGTAGGAGGAGTAGAGGAAGTAGCAGCAGGCCTGCCTGCAAGTCGTGGCGGTGTCACCAACTCTTCTGCAGAGCCACGCATTCCATGCTTGTCAGAAGTCAGCAGGTTTACCCAATGCGCAGTGTAGGTGATATACCTGCCCTGACCATGCTTTGCAGACCAGCTATCCATGGTCATATGGACCCTTGCCCCAACGCTGTGTGCCAGACATGCCATAACTTCCTTTTGAACAACAGAGTACAGGTTTGGGATTGCCTTTTGTGAAAAGAAGTTTCTGCCAGGTACCTTCCACTGCGGTGTCCCAATAGATACAAATTTTTTGAAAGCATCAGACTCCACCAGCTTGTATGGTAAAAGCTGGCAGGCTAAGAGTTCAGACAAGCCAGCTGTCAGACGCCGGGCAAGGGGGTGACTTTGAGAAATTGGCTTCTTACGCTCAAACATGTCCTTGACAGACACCTGACTGTGGGCAGATGACCAGGAACTGCTGCGTAAGAGAGACTGAGTGGAGGATGGTTGAGAGGGGGCAAGGAGGACAGCACTGGTTGACGTGGCTGAAGATGATGGAGCAGGAGGAGGAGGGCGGCTTTCACTTTGTGTGCTGCTTCTACTCATGTGTTCTTCCCATCGGCCTTTGTGATGGGAGACAATGTGCCTTCACAAAGCAGTTGTACCTAGGTGGCTGTTGGACTTCCCACGACTCAGTTTCTTTTGGCACAGGTTGCAAATGGCATCGCTGTTGTCAGAGGCAGACACACAAAAAAAATGCCTCACTGCTGAGCTCTGTGATGACGGCATTCTGGTGGTGGCAACAGCATGTGTTGATGGGCTGACCCCTGGTGACGATGCATGCTGTCTAACTGTGCCACTAGCTCCTTGAGACGACCTCCTCGTGCTTCCAAATCGTCTCCTCCTCCTCTCTGTCTCCCCATCTGAACTTTCCCCCTCTTCTTCTTCTCTTCTAGCAGGCACCCACGTGACATCCACCGACACATCATCATCAACCGCTTCACTTGTATCTGAAACATCAAGAAAGGAAGCAGCAGCAGGTACAACATCATCATCATCACACCGTACCTCCATGTCGGTAATGCTGCCTGACTGAGACTGATCACTATTATCTACATCCTCTGTCAATGATGGTTGCGCATCACTCATTTCTTCAAAATGATGTGTCAATAACTCCTGTGACAGATCAAGTGAAGCGGCTGTGGTGCTAGTGTTGGTGATGGCGACAGGCGGGGGAGTGGCACTGGTCACTTGAGACCTGCCCAAAGCACAGCTGGACGTAGATGGTGCGTCAAGGTTAGGAGGACTAGCAGCGGAAGCTGAAGAAGATTGGGTGTCCTGTGTTAGCCATTCAACTAGGTCCTCCTCAGAAGTTTTTGCGTCCCCCCTGGCACCCGGCGTCTGAACAATGTGCATATTTGTAGGGTCTAAAGGAATCACAGCACCACGACCACGACCACGGAACCTGCGGGGTGGCCTGCCTCTGCCTGTCATTTTTTTTAAAATGGACACTAACAATACTATTACACCAATTGAGTGGTGGCACTGTGAAAGTGGGCACAGTATACGCTGTGAGACTGACAACAACAAAAAAGACAGATGTTTTAAAAATCACAAATTGTTAATTTTTTAAAATATTACAAGTACTGTGGCAACAAATATGATTGTTTGGAACTAGTTGGCAAATGGGCCTGTCTGGCACACACGCTGGGAGAAAGGAAACTGCAATTCAATGTCACTAGGAGACTGAAGAATCACAGTCAAAACAGTTATGATTAACAAAAATTCCAATCCTGTTACAATAAATATGAGTGGTGGCACTAATTGGCTAGTTGGGACTGGCACACAGGCAGGCAGGCAGGCAGGAGGAAAATGCAATTCAAGGGCACTAGTAGACTGCAGATTGACAGTCAAAACAGTGATGATTGACAAATTTTGCAATACTGTTAAAAGAAATATGATTGCTGGCACTAATTGGATAGTTGGGCCTGGCACACAGGCTGGCAGGCAGTAGAAAAGTGCAATTCAATGGCACGAGCAAACTGAGGATTAAGATCAACAATCAAAAAAAATTTAATTTTAATTAGTAACTATACTGTAGACAACAATTATGATTGGTGTAAATAGTTGGCAAGATGGCCTGGCACAAATGGCTGGCAGGCAGGAGGTAAATGCAATTCAAGGACACTAGGAGACTGATTACTGACAGTCAAAACAGTGATGATTGACAATTTTTGCAATACTGTTAAAAGAAATATGATTGCTGGCAATAATTGGCTAGGTGGGCTGGGCACACAGCAGGCTGCAAGGCAGCAGGAAAGTGCTATTCACTGGCACCAGCAAACTGAGGATTCACAACAACTATTAACAAAAATTTTAATTTTTAATTACTAAGAATACTGTCACAACAAATATGATTGGTGTAAATATTTTTCAAGTAGGCCTGGCACACAGGCTTGGAATGCAGTAGAAAAGTGCAATTCTAGGGCAGGAGCAAACTGAGGATTAAGATCATCAACAATCAAGAATTTTTTAATTTTAATTAGTAACTATACTGTGACCAAAAATTATGATTGGTGTAAATAGTTGGCAAGACGGCCTGGCACAAAAGGCTGGCAGGCAGGAGGTAGATGCAATTCAAGGACACTAGGAGACTGATTACTGACAGTCAAAACAGTGATGATTGACAATTTTTGCAATACTGTTAAAAGAAATATGATTGCTGGCAACAATTGGCTAGGTGGGCCTGGCTCACAGCAGGCTGCAAGGCAGCAGGAAAGTGCTATTCAATGGCACCAGCAAACTGAGGATTCTCAACAACTATTACCAACAATTTTAATTTTTAATTATTAAGAATACTGTCACAACAAATATGATTGGTGTAAATATTTTTCAAGTAGGCCTGGCACACAGGCATGGAAGGCAGTAGAAAAGTGCAATTCTAGGGCACGAGCAAACTGAGGACTAAGATCAACAATCAAAATTTTTTTTAATTTTAATTAGTAACTATACTGTCTGTGACAACAATTATGATTGGTGTAAATAGTTGGCTAGACGGCCTGGCACAAAAGGCTGGCAGTGGCAGGCAGGAGGTAAATGCAATTCAATTGCACAAGGAGACTGAATATTTGCAGTCCAAAAAATTATGATTTTTATTTTTTTATATACTGTTACAAGAATTGTGATTGGTGCCGCTAATTGGCTAGTTGGGCCTGGCACACAGGCTGGCAGATATGAGTCGTGGATGGTAGGTAGGGCAGCAATTTAACACAGTATGCTGTGTAAGTGACAAAAACACAGGCCTGATAGAAAATTAAGTTAGATTACACTAGCAAAATATTTTAAAATTTTAGATTTTAATATTAAAATTATGTTAAGAAGTGCAATGCACATATGACTCTATGAGTGGTCGCACTGGCTGGCTGCTACGTAGGGCAGCAATTAACAACTGAGGATTAAGATCATCAACAATCAAGAATTTTTTAATTTTAATTAGTAACTACTATACTGTGACCAAAAATTATGATTGGTGTAAATAG
The DNA here is from genome assembly GCF_027579735.1 of Bombina bombina. Taxonomy (NCBI): domain Eukaryota; kingdom Metazoa; phylum Chordata; class Amphibia; order Anura; family Bombinatoridae; genus Bombina; species Bombina bombina. The sequence continues at coordinate 862,513,366 of NC_069504.1, read as the reverse complement.
TTGGCAAGACGGCCTGGCACACAGGCTTGGAAGGCTGTAGAAAAGTGCAATTCTAGGGCACGAGCAAACTGAGGATTAAGATCATCAAAAATCAAGATTTTTTAAACTTTAATTAGTAACTATACTGTGACCAATAATTATGATTGGTGTAAATAGTTGGCAACACGGCCTGGCACAAAAGGCTGGCAGGCAGGAGGAAGATGCAATTCAAGGACACTAGGAGACTGATTACTGACAGTCAAAACAGTGATGATTGACAATTTTTGCAATACTGTTAAAAGAAATATGATTGCTGGCAACAAATGGCTAGGTGGGCCTGGCTCACAGCAGGCTGCAAGGCAGGAGGAAAGTGCTATTCAATGGCACCAGCAAACTGAGGATTCACAACAACTATTAACAAAAATTTTAATTTTTAATTATTAAGAATACTGTCACAACAAATATGATTGGTGTAAATATTTTTCAAGTAGGCCTGGCACACAGGCTTGGAAGGCTGTAGAAAAGTGCAATTCTAGGGCACGAGAAAACTGAGGATTAAGATTATCAACAATCAAGAATTTTTTAATTTTAATTAATAACTATACTGTGACAACAATTATGATTGGTGTAAATAGTTGGCAAGACGGCCTGGCACAAAAGGCTGGCAGGCAGGAGGTAAATGCAATTCAAGGACACTAGGAGACTGATTACTGACAGTCAAAACAGTGATGATTGACAATTTTTGCAATACTGTTAAAAGAAATATGATTGCTGGCAATAATTGGCTAGGTGGGCCGGGCACACAGCAGGCTGCAAGGCAGGAGGAAAGTGCTATTCACTGGCACCAGCAAACTGAGGATTCACAACAACTATTAACAAAAATTTTAATTTTTAATTACTAAGAATACTGTCACAACAAATATGATTGGTGTAAATATTTTTCAAGTAGGCCTGGCACACAGGCTTGGAAGGCAGTAGAAAAGTGCAATTCTAGGGCACGAGCAAACTGAGGATTAAGATCATCAGCAATCAAGAATTTTTTAATTTTAATTAGTAACTATACTGTGACAACAATTATGATTGGTGTAAATAGTTGGCAAGACGGCCTGGCACAAAAGGCTGGCAGGCAGGAGGTAGATGCAATTCAAGGACACTAGGAGACTTATTACTGACAGTCAAAACAGTGATGATTGACAATTTTTGCAATACTGTTAAAAGAAATATGATTGCTGGCAACAATTGGCTAGGTGGGCTGGCTCACAGCAGGCTGCAAGGCAGCAGGAAAGTGCTATTCAATGGCACCAGCAAACTGAGGATTCTCAACAACTATTAACAACAATTTTAATTTTTAATTATTAAGAATACTGTCACAACAAATATGATTGGTGTAAATATTTTTCAAGTAGGCTGGGCACACAGGCTTGGAAGGCAGTAGAAAAGTGAAATTCTAGGGCACGAGCAAACTGAGGATTAAGATCATCAACAATCAAGAATTTTTTAATTTTAATTAGTAACTATACTGTGACCAAAAATTATGATTGGTGTAAATAGTTGGCAAGACGGCCTGGCACAAAAGGCTGGCAGGCAGGAGGTAGATGCAATTCAAGGACACTAGGAGACTGATTACTGACAGTCAAAACAGTGATGATTGACAATTTTTGAAATACTGTTAAAAGAAATATGATTGCTGGCAACAATTGGCTAGGTGGGCCTGGCTCACAGCAGGCTGCAAGGCAGCAGGAAAGTGCTATTCAATGGCACCAGCAAACTGAGGATTCTCAACAACTATTACCAACAATTTTAATTTTTAATTATTAAGAATACTGTCACAACAAATATGATTGGTGTAAATATTTTTCAAGTAGGCCTGGCACACAGGCATGGAAGGCAGTAGAAAAGTGCAATTCTAGGGCACGAGCAAACTGAGGATTAAGATCAACAATCAAATTTTTTTTTAATTTTAATTAGTAACTATACTGTCTGTGACAACAATTATGATTGGTGTAAATAGTTGGCTAGACGGCCTGGCACAAAAGGCTGGCAGTGGCAGGCAGGAGGTAAATGCAATTCAATTGCACAAGGAGACTGAATATTTGCAGTCCAAAAAATTATGATTTTTATTTTTTTATATACTGTTACAAGAATTGTGATTGGTGCCGCTAATTGGCTAGTTGGGCCTGGCACACAGGCTGGCAGATATGAGTCGTGGATGGTAGGTAGGGCAGCAATTTAACACAGTATGCTGTGTAAGTGACAAAAACACAGGCCTGATAGAAAATTAAGTTAGATTACACTAGCAAAATATTTTAAAATTTTAGATTTTAATATTAAAATTATGTTAAGAAGTGCAATGCACATATGACTCTATGAGTGGTCGCACTGGCTGGCTGCTACGTAGGGCAGCAATTAACAACTGAGGATTAAGATCATCAACAATCAAGAATTTTTTAATTTTAATTAGTAACTACTATACTGTGACCAAAAATTATGATTGGTGTAAATAGTTGGCAAGACGGCCTGGCACAAAAGGATGGCAGGCAGGAGGTAGATGCAATTCAAGGACACTAGGAGACTGATTACTGACAGTCAAAACAGTGATGATTGACAATTTTTGCAATACTATTAAAAGAAATATGATGGCTGGCAACAAATGGCTAGGTGGGCCTGGCTCACAGCAGGCTGCAAGGCAGGAGGAAAGTACTATTCAATGGCACCAGCAAACTGAGGATTCACAACAACTATTAACAAAAATTTTAATTTTTAATTACTAAGAATACTGTCACAACAAATATGATTGGTGTAAATATTTTTCAAGTAGGCCTGGCACACAGGCTTGGAAGGCAGTAGAAAAGTGCAATTCTAGGGCACGAGCAAACTGAGGATTAAGATCATCAACAATCAAGAATTTTTTAATTTTAATTAGTAACTATACTGCGACAACAATTATGATTGGTGTAAATAGCTGGCACGACGGCCTGGCACAAAAGGCTGGCAGGCAGGAGGTAAATGCAATTCAAGGACACTAGGAGACTGATTACTGACAGTCAAAACAGTGATGATTGACAATTTTTGCAATACTGTTAAAAGAAATATGATTGCTGGCAACAATTGGCTGGGTGGGCCTGGCTCACAGCAGGCTGCAAGGCAGCAGGAAAGTGCTATTCAATGGCACCAGCAAACTGAGGATTCTCAACAACTATTAACAACAATTTTAATTTTTAATTATTAAGAATACTGTCACAACAAATATGATTGGTGTAAATATTTTTCAAGTAGGCTGGGCACACAGGCTTGGAAGGCAGTAGAAAAGTGAAATTCTAGGGCACGAGCAAACTGAGGATTAAGATCATCAACAATCAAGAATTTTTTAATTTTAATTAGTAACTATACTGTGACCAAAAATTATGATTGGTGTAAATAGTTGGCAAGACGGCCTGGCACAAAAGGCTGGCAGGCAGGAGGTAGATGCAATTCAAGGACACTAGGAGACTGATTACTGACAGTCAAAACAGTGATGATTGACAATTTTTGCAATACTGTTAAAAGAAATATGATTGCTGGCAACAATTGGCTAGGTGGGCCTGGCTCACAGCAAGCTGCAAGGCAGCAGGAAAGTGCTATTCAATGGCACCAGCAAACTGAGGATTCTCAACAACTATTACCAACAATTTTAATTTTTAATTATTAAGAATACTGTCACAACAAATATGATTGGTGTAAATATTTTTCAAGTAGGCCTGGCACACAGGCATGGAAGGCAGTAGAAAAGTGCAATTCTAGGGCACGAGCAAACTGAGGATTAAGATCAACAATCAAAATTTTTTTTAATTTTAATTAGTAACTATACTGTCTGTGACAACAATTATGATTGGTGTAAATAGTTGGCTAGACGGCCTGGCACAAAAGGCTGGCAGTGGCAGGCAGGAGGTAAATGCAATTCAATTGCACAAGGAGACTGAATATTTGCAGTCCAAAAAATTATGATTTTTATTTTTTTATATACTGTTACAAGAATTGTGATTGGTGCCGCTAATTGGCTAGTTGGGCCTGGCACACAGGCTGGCATATATGAGTCGTGGATGGTAGGTAGGGCAGCAATTTAACACAGTATGCTGTGTAAGTGACAAAAACACAGGCCTGATAGAAAATTAAGTTAGATTACACTAGCAAAATATTTTAAAATTTTAGATTTTAATATTAAAATTATGTTAAGAAGTGCAATGCACATATGACTCTATGAGTGGTCGCACTGGCTGGCTGCTACGTAGGGCAGCAATTAACAACTGAGGATTAAGATCATCAACAATCAAGAATTTTTTAATTTTAATTAGTAACTACTATACTGTGACCAAAAATTATGATTGGTGTAAATAGTTGGCAAGACGGCCTGGCACAAAAGGATGGCAGGCAGGAGGTAGATGCAATTCAAGGACACTAGGAGACTGATTACTGACAGTCAAAACAGTGATGATTGACAATTTTTGCAATACTATTAAAAGAAATATGATGGCTGGCAACAAATGGCTAGGTGGGCCTGGCTCACAGCAGGCTGCAAGGCAGGAGGAAAGTACTATTCAATGGCACCAGCAAACTGAGGATTCACAACAACTATTAACAAAAAATTTAATTTTTAATTACTAAGAGTACTGTCACAACAAATATGATTGGTGTAAATATTTTTCAAGTAGGCCTGGCACACAGGCTTGGAAGGCAGTAGAAAAGTGCAATTCTAGGGCACGAGCAAACTGAGGATTAAGATCATCAACAATCAAGAATTTTTAATTTTAATTAGTAACTATACTGTGACAACAATTATGATTGGTGTAAATAGCTGGCAAGACGGCCTGGCACAAAAGGCTGGCAGGCAGGAGGTAAATGCAATTCAAGGACACTAGGAGACTGATTACTGACAGTCAAAACAGTGATGATTGACAATTTTTGCAATACTGTTAAAAGAAATATGATTGCTGGCAACAATTGGCTGGGTGGGCCTGGCTCACAGCAAGCTGCAAGGCAGCAGGAAAGTGCTATTCAATGGCACCAGCAAACTGAGGATTCTCAACAACTATTACCAACAATTTTAATTTTTAATTATTAAGAATACTGTCACAACAAATATGATTGGTGTAAATATTTTTCAAGTAGGCCTGGCACACAGGCATGGAAGGCAGTAGAAAAGTGCAATTCTAGGGCACGAGCAAACTGAGGATTAAGATCAACAATCAAAATTTTTTTTAATTTTAATTAGTAACTATACTGTCTGTGACAACAATTATGATTGGTGTAAATAGTTGGCTAGACGGCCTGGCACAAAAGGCTGGCAATGGCAGGCAGGAGGTAAATGCAATTCAATTGCACAAGGAGACTGAATATTTGCAGTCCAAAAAATTATGATTTTTATTTTTTTATATACTGTTACAAGAATTGTGATTGGTGCCGCTAATTGGCTAGTTGGGCCTGGCACACAGGCTGGCAGATATGAGTCGTGGATGGTAGGTAGGGCAGCAATTTAACACAGTATGCTGTGTAAGTGACAAAAACACAGGCCTGATAGAAAATTAAGTTAGATTACACTAGCAAAATATTTTAAAATTTTAGATTTTAATATTAAAATTATGTTAAGAAGTGCAATGCACATATGACTCTATGAGTGGTCGCACTGGCTGGCTGCTACGTAGGGCAGCAATTAACAACTGAGGATTAAGATCATCAACAATCAAGAATTTTTTAATTTTAATTAGTAACTACTATACTGTGACCAAAAATTATGATTGGTGTAAATAGTTGGCAAGACGGCCTGGCACAAAAGGATGGCAGGCAGGAGGTAGATGCAATTCAAGGACACTAGGAGACTGATTACTGACAGTCAAAACAGTGATGATTGACAATTTTTGCAATACTATTAAAAGAAATATGATGGCTGGCAACAAATGGCTAGGTGGGCCTGGCTCACAGCAGGCTGCAAGGCAGGAGGAAAGTACTATTCAATGGCACCAGCAAACTGAGGATTCACAACAACTATTAACAAAAAATTTAATTTTTAATTACTAAGAATACTGTCACAACAAATATGATTGGTGTAAATATTTTTCAAGTAGGCCTGGCACACAGGCTTGGAAGGCAGTAGAAAAGTGCAATTCTAGGGCACGAGCAAACTGAGGATTAAGATCATCAACAATCAAGAATTTTTTAATTTTAATTAGTAACTATACTGTGACAACAATTATGATTGGTGTAAATAGCTGGCAAGACGGCCTGGCACAAAAGGCTGGCAGGCAGGAGGTAAATGCAATTCAAGGACACTAGGAGACTGATTACTGACAGTCAAAACAGTGATGATTGACAATTTTTGCAATACTGTTAAAAGAAATATGATTGCTGGCAACAATTGGCTGGGTGGGCCTGGCTCACAGCAGGCTGCAAGGCAGCAGGAAAGTGCTATTCAATGGCACCAGCAAACTGAGGATTCTCAACAACTATTAACAACAATTTTAATTTTTAATTATTAAGAATACTGTCACAACAAATATGATTGGTGTAAATATTTTTCAAGTAGGCTGGGCACACAGGCTTGGAAGGCAGTAGAAAAGTGAAATTCTAGGGCACGAGCAAACTGAGGATTAAGATCATCAACAATCAAGAATTTTTTAATTTTAATTAGTAACTATACTGTGACCAAAAATTATGATTGGTGTAAATAGTTGGCAAGACGGCCTGGCACAAAAGGCTGGCAGGCAGGAGGTAGATGCAATTCAAGGACACTAGGAGACTGATTACTGACAGTCAAAACAGTGATGATTGACAATTTTTGCAATACTGTTAAAAGAAATATGATTGCTGGCAACAATTGGCTAGGTGGGCCTGGCTCACAGCAGGCTGCAAGGCAGCAGGAAAGTGCTATTCAATGGCAGCAGCAAACTGAGGATTCTCAACAACTATTACCAACAATTTTAATTTTTAATTATTAAGAATACTGTCACAACAAATATGATTGGTGTAAATATTTTTCAAATAGGCCTGGCACATAGGCATGGAAGGCAGTAGAAAAGTGCAATTCTAGGGCACGAGCAAACTGAGGATTAAGATCAACAATCAAAAATTTTTTTAATTTTAATTAGTAACTATACTGTCTGTGACAACAATTATGATTGGTGTAAATAGTTGGCTAGACGGCCTGGCACAAAAGGCTGGCAGTGGCAGGCAGGAGGTAAATGCAATTCAATTGCACAAGGAGACTGAATATTTGCAGTCCAAAAAATTATGATTTTTATTTTTTTATATACTGTTACAAGAATTGTGATTGGTGCCACTAATTGGCTAGTTGGGCCTGGCACACAGGCTGGCAGATATGAGTCGTGGATGGTAGGTAGGGCAGCAATTTAACACAGTATGCTGTGTAAGTGACAAAAACACAGGCCTGATAGAAAATTAAGTTAGATTACACTAGCAAAATATTTTAAAATTTTAGATTTTAATATTAAAATTATGTTAAGAAGTGCAATGCACATATGACTCTATGAGTGGTCGCACTGGCTGGCTGCTACGTAGGGCAGCAATTAACAACTGAGGATTAAGATCATCAACAATCAAGAATTTTTTAATTTTAATTAGTAACTATACTGTGACCAAAAATTATGATTGGTGTAAATAGTTGGCAAGACGGCCTGGCACAAAAGGATGGCAGGCAGGAGGTAGATGCAATTCAAGGACACTAGGAGACTGATTACTGACAGTCAAAACAGTGATGATTGACAATTTTTGCAATACTGTTAAAAGAAATATGATTGCTGGCAACAAATGGCTAGGTGGGCCTGGCTCACAGCAGGCTGCAAGGCAGGAGGAAAGTACTATTCAATGGCACCAGCAAACTGAGGATTCACAACAACTATTAACAAAAATTTTAATTTTTAATTACTAAGAATACTGTCACAACAAATATGATTGGTGTAAATATTTTTCAAGTAGGCCTGGCACACAGGCTTGGAAGGCAGTAGAAAAGTGCAATTCTAGGGCACGAGCAAACTGAGGATTAAGATCATCAACAATCAAGAATTTTTTAATTTTAATTAGTAACTATACTGTGACAACAATTATGATTGGTGTAAATAGCTGGCAAGACGGCCTGGCACAAAAGGCTGGCAGGCAGGAGGTAAATGCAATTCAAGGACACTAGGAGACTGATTACTGACAGTCAAAACAGTGATGATTGACAATTTTTGCAATACTGTTAAAAGAAATATGATTGCTGGCAACAATTGGCTAGGTGGGCCTGGCTCACAGCAGGCTGCAAGGCAGCAGGAAAGTGCTATTCAATGGCACCAGCAAACTGAGGATTCTCAACAACTATTAACAACAATTTTAATTTTTAATTATTAAGAATACTGTCACAACAAATATGATTGGTGTAAATATTTTTCAAGTAGGCTGGGCACACAGGCTTGGAAGGCAGTAGAAAAGTGAAATTCTAGGGCACGAGCAAATTGAGGATTAAGATTATCAACAATCAAGAATTTTTTAATTTAAATTAGTAACTATACTGTGACCAAAAATTATGATTGGTGTAAATAGTTGGCAAGACGGCCTGGCACAAAAGGCTAGCAGGCAGGAGGTAGATGCAATTCAAGGACACTAGGAGACTGATTACTGACAGTCAAAACAGTGATGATTGACAATTTTTGCAATACTGTTAAAAGAAATATGATTGCTGGCAACAATTGGCTAGGTGGGCTGGCTCACAGCAGGCTGCAAGGCAGCAGGAAAGTGCTATTCAATGACACCAGCAAACTGAGGATTCTCAACAACTATTACCAACAATTTTAATTTTTAATTATTAAGAATACTGTCACAACAAATATGATTGATGTAAATATTTTTCAAGTAGGCCTGGCACACAGGCATGGAAGGCAGTAGAAAAGTGCAATTCTAGGGCACGAGCAAACTGAGGATTAAGATCAACAATCAAATTTTTTTTAATTTTAATTAGTAACTATACTGTCTGTGACAACAATTATGATTGGTGTAAATAGTTGGCTAGACGGCCTGGCACAAAAGGCTGGCAGTGGCAGGCAGGAGGTAAATGCAATTCAATGGCACTAGGAGACTGAATATTTGCAGTCCAAAATATTATGATTTTTATTTTTTTATATACTGTTACAAGAATTGTGATTGGTGCCACTAATTGGCCAGGTGGATGGTAGGTAGGGCAGCAATTTAACACAGTATGCTGTGTAAGTGACAAAAACACAGGCCTGATAGAAAATTAAGTTAGATTACACTAGCAAAATATTTTAAAATTTTAGATTTTAATATTAAAATTATGTTAAGAGGGGGGCGTGTCCGGGCTAAGGTTGAAGATGGCCGCAAAACTGAGAGCTCTGGAGGATTGATTTACATCCTGCCATGTAATCAATATATTTCAAAGCCATCCAGCATAGAAAAGTGAACCATTTGAAAGAGAACAGTGTGCTGGCAAAAGTGATAATTATCCTGCACAACTTCAGGGCTTCTCAGACCGGACCGCTGCAGGGGATTTTTGGCGGCCTCTACAGAGGGAATCTCTCAGCACCCCCCCCCCCCCCGGGGGAACCGGGTACGTGGAGATACTTTCTAAATCTCCTTCTCTATTCCCTACAAACCTAACCATGGAGGAGCTACTTGAGGCCATACAGGGCTGGATGTCCGATTTTGAGCATACCATACACGCTAGATTTGACCGCCTATCGTCCCAGATAGCTATTACCCACACCAAGATGGATCCGACCGTAAATGAGAGAGGGGTGAATGTGGAGCTCCCTGGGCTATGTGACACATTAACCGAGATATACCCACATACCGCAACGGACACACAGAAGTGTGAGCAACCGGAAGCCTGCGAGAGCTCTTTACTTGCTCTGGTTCCTACCTGGGGAGATACGGCCGGCTCTCTGGGGCGGGATCTGGGTGAGGTGTGAGCTGAACCGCTGACAGGAGCCATTCTACATTCCAGGCTTCAGGTACTAGCTCCGGGATTCTTTTATATGTGTGACACAGGGCCCCCCTTGCTCAGAAAGGGAGGCTGCGGGATTCTGCATTTTAACCCTGTTGTTCCATTGTTGATTAGAGGAGCTGCCTCTTGGTTGATCCCACAAAGTCAAGATGCGGTTGTGAAGAGTGCCTCTCGGTCCGGATTAGGTTAACTGCACATAGCCCCTGCCAGCATAGAGAGACAGTGGAGGAGTCTTTGATCAAAGCAGGGAAAGGCATATGCAGACCTACAGAGGTAGCATTTAATATGTGAGATTTTGGCCTAGAAAATTGCGCCTATTTAGGAGCCCTGAGAGCTTTAGGATGGGCCTTGTTACAATTGTTTTTCCTCTTTCTCCTAACACCAAGCTATGTGGGTGTGTGGACACGAATTGGTCCTATCTGGACTGGGGGTATTGTGTCATGATTCCAGAACTTTTTGAGCTACTTGAACCCTCACGACATGTGTTTTGGACATTTGGGTGCTTTGTGCCTGGACTGTTGGCTTGGAAGATTGTCTAAAATTATTTGATATCTAACTTAACCCAGACCAACGCTAAGATTATTTTGTTAGCAATGTACGCTTATTGTATTGCCATATCCAACATAGAAAATGTGGCTGATATTTTACATTAGGAGGTTATGTTTTTATTAGGTTTATTTTACCTGACAAGGCGACAGGCCTCTCTGGTTAAACAGTGTCGCTGGGGGGTATGGCACTCATTGTGGCAATATACTGTACATTAGAGGATTCATAATGATATATTTTATAGTTTCTAGTGGCCCAAGAGGGGCCTATATATAAGAGGCAAGGAGGAATCCACAGTGTGTGCTGCTCTGGGGACCATTCCCCCTTAACAGTTAATAGTTAAAGTTAAGATTTATCTGATTAGCTGCTGTAATTATATAAACCCCCTATGTTATGTAAATAGCTGTGTAAGGCCCAAGAGAGGCCTTTACAGGGTTGGGAGACCAGAATAAAGACCGTTCTATTTAATCCCTCACATCACATTACATCACATGCTTTAAGTTTTTCTGAAGATGTGTTAGTCAGGATAATATATATAACCCTCCTATGTTATGTAAATAGCTGTGTAAGGCCCAAGAGAGGCCCCTACAGGGTTAGGAGGCCAGAATAAAGACCATTTTATTTAATCCCTCATTGGTGTATCTAGGCAGAGTGAGGCCCAGGAGTGGCCTATAATATCTTAGAGTGCAAATTAAGAGGTTTATTTGTTTGCACCTTAAATATTTTCCTGGCCGTCCCCCAAATTATATGAAGATATGTATCGTTGCGTGTAAATTTGAAGAGGCTTGTGTTGGTGTGGGTATGTGAACCTCCTGGACCCATTCTTGATTGTTATGTTACTTAGTTAAAGGATCAGCTGAATACTCCAAGGACAAGCACAAGCCTGCACAAGGTTTTATTTTGGTAGTGAATTTGGGCTTACACTCAACTAGCTATTTAGAGTTGTTTTATTTGTCCTTTGTCCATGCACTTATGTAAAAATGAGGTAATGCCCATGGCTTGCAGCTATACATTTGGACTGAGTTAAAGTCCAGGTTATACAGTAGTAAGGACATGCTTGTTTAATTCACCTTGTAAAATTTAATGTATGTCAAATGGGCATGTTGCCATGATTTTTTTTCTCTGTAGTTTCTATTTTTGTTTGCCATTTTACCTCAATAAAAATTATTTAAAAAAAAAAAAAATTATGTTAAGAAGTGCAATGCACATATGACTCTATGAGTGGTCGCACTGGCTGGCTGCTACGTAGGGCAGCAATTAACAACAGTATGCTGTGTAAGTCAGATAGACAGTTAGACACAGGCCTGATAGAAAATACAATTACATTACACTAGCATAATGATTTAAAGACTTTTTTTTGCAAATTTAAAGAAAAAGGTTAAGCACATACATATGAGTCGTGGCTGATAGCCTTGGAAGGGCAGCTATTAAAAACAGTAGGCTCTGTAAGTCGGATATACACACGCCTGATAGAAAATACTATTAGATTACACTAGAAAAATGATTGAAATTATTTTTTGGGGGGGGGTTAAAAAAAGGTTAAACACATATGAGTCGTGGCTCATAGACTAGGGAGGGCAGCAAGTAAACACAGTAGGCTCTGTATATCAGCAAAACACACAGGCCGGATAGAAAATTATATTAGATTACACTAGCAAACAAATTTAAACTTCTTTTTTTTTATATTAAAATTAAGGTGAAGAAGAATAGATATGACTGCTGGGTGGCTGCCTGGCACAGACCAATTAACCAAAAGACTGAAAAAAAAAAGAGGTATATTAATGCTGAGTGAGCCTGACAGACACAGGCCTGATAGTAAATGTAATTAGATTACACTAGAAAAATGATTTAAATAAAAAAATTTAAATTTAAAATAATGTTATAAACGGATATTAACACTGGTGGCTGCTGGCTGGCACAGAGCAATGAGTATTGCTGTGTGACACTGGCCTGATAGAAAATGAAAAAAAATTACACTAGAAAAATAATTACATTTTTTGGTTAGTTAAATTTAAACTAATGTTGTTAGGGAGATATCAGTGGTGGCAGTAATCACAGCATATGCTGTGAGCCTTAAACACACAGCCTGAAAGCCAGGCAAATGCTAATAAAAAAAAAAAAAAACGAAAAAAAAAAAAACGACACGAAATATAGCCCTAAAAAGGGCTTTTTGGGGTGCTGTGCTTGCAGCAGAGATGAGTGGAGTCCTTCTGGACTGCAAATACACTAGCCTAGCTATGTTTTTCCTATTAATGTCAGGAGCAAAAACACAACACGTCCTCTCATTAAGAAAGCAAGGTCGTTATGAGTCTAAAATGGCGGATTCCGAGTAGCTGGGAGGGTCTGTGAGGGAGTGTCTGATGTTGATTGGCTCTAATGTGTCAGGCGGCTGTGACATAAAGGGTCAAAGTTTCCACAATGATGACACATAGGGGCGGATCGAACATTGCCATGTGTTCGCCCACAAACGCAAACAAGCTATGTTCGCTGTGAACCGTTCGCGGGAGAACAGTTCGGGACATCACTAGTTGGAGACTTTAGCGCAACAAGAATTGGATTCTGACATATCTAGCATTATTCACTTACTGTAATATGCTAATCATTTTATTTGTGATGCCATTTTTGATATTATCAAAATTGATGTTAGATCCATGTCTTTAGCTATATTAGCTAGAATAGCTTTGTGGCTTAAATCTTGGAATGCTGATATGACATCTAAATCTAGATTACTATCTCTTTCTTTCCAAGGTAATAATTTATTTGGTTCTCAGTTGGATTCTATTATTTCAACTGTCACTGGGGGAAAAGGAGTTTTTCTGCCTCAGGATAAAAAAAACCTAAGGGTAAATCTAAGGCTTCTAACCGTTTTCGTTCCTTTCGTCAAAATAAGGAACAAAAACTCAATCCTTCCCCCAAGGAATCTGTTTCCAATTGGAAGCCTTCCTCAAATTGGAATAAATCAAAGCCATTTAAGAAACCAAAGTCAGCCCCTAAGTCTGCATGAAGGTGTGGCCCTCATTCCAGCTCAGCTGGTAGGGGGCAGATTAAGGTTTTTCAAGGATATTTGGATACATTCTGTCCAAAATCAATGGAAGGGTATCAAATAGGATTCAGAGTAAGACCTCCTGTGAGAAGATTTTTTTTCTCTCACGTATCCCAGCAAATCCAGTAAAAGCTCAGGCTTTCCTGAAGTGTGTTTCAGACTTGGAGTCTTCAGGGGTAATCATGCCAGTTCCTTTTCAGGAACAAGGTTTGGGGTTTTATTCAAATCTATTCATTGTCCCAAAGAAGGAAAATGTATTCAGACCAGTTCTGGATCTGAAAATTTTGAATCGTTATGTAAGAGTACCAACTTTCAAGATGGAGACTATAAGGACTATTCTGCCTTTTGTTCAGCGAGGACATTATATGTCCAAAATAGACTTGCAGGATGCATACCTTCATATTCCGATTCATCCAGAACATTATCAGTTCCTGAGATTCTCTTTTCTAGACAAGCATTACCAATTTGTTGCTCATCCATTTGGCCTAGCAACAGCTCCAAGAATCTTTTCAAAGGTTCTAGGTGCCCTACTCTCTGTAATCAGAGAACAGGGTATTGCAGTGTTTCCTTATTTGGACGATATCTTGGTACTAGCTCAGTCTTTACATTCTGCAGAATCTCACACGAATCAACTAGTGTTGTTTCTTCGGAAACATGGTTGGAGGATCAATTTACCAAAAAGTTTCTTGATTCCTCAGACAAGGGTCACCTTTTTAGGCTTCCAGATAGATTCAGTGTCCATGACTCTGTCTCTAACAGAGAAGAGACGTTTAAAATTGGTTGCAGCCTGCCGGTACCTTCAGTCTCAGTCATTCCCTTCAGTGGCTATGTGCATGGAAGTTTTAGGACTCATGACTGCAGCATCGGATGCGATCCCCTTTGCTCGTTTTCACATGAGACCTCTACAGCTTTGTATGCTGAACCAATGGGGCAGGGATTATACAAAGATATCACAATTAATATCCTTAAATCCCAATGTACGACACTCTCTGAGGTGGTGGATAGATCACCATTGTTTAGTTCAAGGGGCTTCTTTTGTTCAGCCAACCTGGACTGTGATCACAACAGATGCGAGTCTTTCAGGTTGGGGAGCTATTTGGGGATCTCTGACAGCACAAGGGGTTTGGAAATCTCAAGAGGCGAGATTACCAATAAATATTTTAGAACTCCGTGCAATTCTCAGAGCTCTTCAGTTTTGGCCTCTGTTATAGAGAGAACCGTTCATTTGTTTTCAGACAGACAATATCACAACAGTGGCATATGTCAATCATCAGGATGGGACTCACAGTTCCCAAGCTATGAAAGAAGTATCTTGGATACTTGCTTGGGCGGAATCCAGCTCCTGTCTAATCTCTGCGGTGCATATCCCAGGTGTAGACAATTGGGAGGCAGATTATCTAAGACGTCAGACTTTACATCCGGGGGAGTGGTCTCTCCATCCAGATGTGTTTTCTCAGATTGTTCAGATGTGGGGTCTTCCAGAGATAGATCTCATGGCCTCTCATCTAAGCAAGAAACTTCCCATATACCTGTCCAGGTCCAGGGATGTTCAGGCGGAAGCAGTGGATGCGCTGACACTTCCTTGGTGTTATCATCCTGCTTACATTTTCCCGCCTCTAGTTCTCCTTCCAAGAGTGATCTCCAAAAGCATCATGGAACAATCGTTTGTGTTGCTGGTGGCTCCAGCATGGCCACAAAGGTTTTGGTATGCAGATCTGGTTCAGATGTCCAGTTACTAGACTTGGCCACTTCCGTTAAGGCCGGACCTACTGTCTCAAGGTCCGTTTTTCCATCAGGATCTCAAATCATAAAATTTGAAGGTATAGAAATTGATCGCTTAGTACTAAGTCATAGAGGTTTCTCTGACTCAGTGATTAATACTATGTTACAAGCTCGTAAATCTGTCTCTAGAAAGATTTATTATAGAGTTTGGAAGACTTACATTTCATGGTGTTCTTCTCATAAATTCTCCTGGCATTCTTTTAGTATTCCTAGAATTTTACAGTTTCTTCAGGATGGTTTGGATAAGGGTTTGTCTGCAAGCTCCTTGAAGGGACAAATCTCTGCTCTTTCTATTTTATTTCACAGAAAGATTGCTATACTTCCTGATATTCACTGTTTTGTACAGGCTTTAGTTCATATTAAGCCTGTCATTAAATAAAATTCTCCTCCTTGGAGTCTTAATTTGATTCTGAAGGCTTTACAGGCTCCTCCATTTGAGCCTATGCATTCTTTGGACATTAAACTACTTTCTTGGAAAGTGTTGTTCCTTTTGGCTATCTCTTCTGCTAGAAGAGTTTCTGAGCTATCTGCTCTTTCTTGTGAGTCTCCTTTTCTGATTTTTCATCAGGATAAGGCAGTTTTGTGGACTTCTTTTCAATTTTTACCTAAGGTTGTGAATTCTAACAACATTAATAGAGAAATTGTTGTCCCTTCCTTGTGTCCTAATCCTAAGAATTCTTTGGAAAGATCCTTACATTCTTTGGATGTGGTAAGAGCTTTGAAATATTTTGTGGAAGCTACTAAAGATTTCAGGAAGACTTCCAGTCTATTTGTTTTATTTTTCTGGTCCTAGGAAAGGTCAGAAGGCTTCTGCTATTTCCTTGGCTTCTTGGTTGAAACTTTTGATTCATCAAGCTTATTTGGAGTCGGGTCAGGCCCCGTCTCAGAGAATTACAGCTCTTTCTACTAAATCAGTCTCCACTTCGTGGGCCTTTAAGAATGAAGCTTCAGTTGATCAGATTTGCAAAGTGGCAACTTGGTCCTCTTTGCATACATTTACTAAATTCTACCATTTTGATGTATTTTCTTCAGAAGCAGTTTTTGGTAGAAAAGTTCTTCAGGCAGCTGTTTCAGTTTGATTCTTCTGCTTTTGATTTGAGTTTTTTTCTTTCATTTATGAGAATAAACTTATTTTTTTAGGTTGTGGATTAATCTTTTTAAGCAGAAAATGGCTGTTTTTATTTTTATCCCTCCCTCTCTAGTGACTCTTGCGTGGAGTTCCACATCTTGGGTATTGCTATCCCATACGTCACTAGCTCAACATGGACTCTTGCCAATTACATGAAAGAAAACATAATTTATGTAATAACTTACCTGATCAATTAATTTCTTTCATATTGGCAAGAGTCCATGAGGCCCACCCTTTTTATGGTGGTTATGATTTTTTGTATAAAGCACAATTATTTCCAAATTTCTTTTGTTGATGCTTTCTACTCCTTTCTTTATCACCCCACTGCTTGGCTATTCGTTAAACTGAATTGTGGGTGTGGTGAGGGGTGTATTTATAGGCATTTTGAGGTTTGGGAAACTTTGCCCCTCCTGGTAGGATTGTATATCCAATATGAAAGAAATGAATTTATCGGGTAAGTTCTTACATAAATTATGTTTTTACATGTTTTCATCCACTGCAAAGGGCTCCAATGCACTTATATATATGTATATACATGTGCACATATGTATTCATGTGTTTATATGTGTATATATGTCTGTAAATACATATATACACATATAATTACTTAAATATGTATGATGTATATACACACACACACACACACACACACATATATATATATATATATATATATATATACAAACATACATATTTAGAGATGTACAGTATATGTATGTATCTCTGTGTTAAAGCCCTTTGCCTGCTTTTTTTCCCCCTGAGACCTTATAACTTTGAGCCCTTATATCTTTTGTGTGTAATATTGTTTTGAAGAATTTGTATTAGATTGTGTTATTATGAGTGTAACTGTACATTGTAATGTATTATTTTGCGAAACAGTTAATCAGAGCTCTGAGAAAGCGGTTATCATTCTAGAGTACATCACAATTGAGCTCAAGGGATCGTGTTTATTTTCAACTTGTAATACTGGCGGAAATACCCAACGAGCGCAAACACCTGCAATAAACCCCTTATCGCTCACGTATAACTGTTAGCGCTCCACTCATAATCTGGCCCATTATGTTTAACTCTTTTTTTGCCAAGGGCAGAAAAATAAATTTAGGGGTATAAATCACAAATAAACCCCACTTTATTAAAATAAAACGTATTAACCCCTTCACTACCAAGACTTTCAGAGAATATAATAATATAATATAATACCGGAGAATATACCCAAAGTATTGATCTAGGCCGATTTTGGTATATTTCATGCCACCATTTCACCGCCAAATGCGATCATATATAAAAAAAATCGTTAACTTTTTCACAAACTTTGGTTTTCTCACTGAAATTATTTACGTACCGCTTGTGCAATCATGGACAAATTAATCTAAAAGCTTCTCTGGTAGCCCCATTGTTCATAAATAGCAGACATACATGGCTTTGCCATTGATTTTTGGTAATTAGAAGTGATAGAGTGGACATTTTCCAAAAAATGTTGCTATGTGGGGCGGATGCTTAATATACGGACAATGTTTCGGCCATTAGGGTCAACACATATTAATGGGACAAGGAAGTCAGAATTCAACTTTCAGTGTTGACTTTTTCCATGTGAGCATATTATGATAAGCTCCGGGGTGTGCATGCGTCTTGAGCAAAATATAGCAACTGTGTTTGTAGCAATGTTATACAAAACAACCTGTAGAGGGAGCTATGGCTGCAGCAGACCCTGAGCTGTGGGCTGTGGAATCAGAAATGAGGACTCTGTCCTGTGCATATATTTCCATATTGTGGCATCAAAGTCTCCTGCACTTTACATTATGACAGCAGAATGAAAAAATAATATATCATTTGATCTAGTATAATATTGTGTGCAATTTACATTGGGTGTTTTGGGTTTAAGCAGGATGGGCCATTAATTGTAAACTTTCCATTGGTGGAAGTGACCAATACTTGTATAGCCTGTTCTTTGTAGCAGAGTATCCCTGGATTTTTTTAAAAAATGCTGCCAACTATGCATTTGAGGAAATATACCTTCCATGAACATTCTATATAAATGACACCACAGATACTAGAATGATTAAATACATAGACCAATGGCCAGATATAACATAAGTAAGGCTTAGGCTGGCAGTTGTAGGTTTTTGCCCAATCAGAGGGCATGAATTTTAACAATGCATTTAAGATAAGTAGGTGCCTAGTCTAATTATGTAATTAGTAGGATTTATATTTATTGTTGGATTAGCAATTAGTTTGGCATTTTTATTTATATATATTTTTCTTTTCTTTCATGTAATTGGCAAGAGTCCATGAGCTAGTGACATATGGGATATAAATTCCTACCAGGAGGGGGCAAAGTTTCCCAAACCTCAAAATGCCTATAAATACACCTCCCACCATACCCACAAATTATTTCATGTCCACTCAATTTTACAGGACGTTTATCCTCATATTTTATTTCATTCAGACCACTTTTGGTTTCTGAGATTCTCTTTTTTAGGTAAGCTTTACCAATTTGTTGCTTTTCCTTTTGGTCTAGCGACAGCCTTATAAATCTTTTCAAAGGTTCTTGGTGCCCTTTTTTCAGTATTCAGACAGTAGGGTATTGTTTTCCTTATTTTGAGTGGTATCTTGGTATTAGCTTAAACTTTTCTTTTATTAGAATCTCTCATGAATCAACTAGTTTTTTTTCTTCAAGACATGGTTAGAGGATTTAATCTACCTAAGAGTTTCGTGATTCCTCAGACAAGGGTCACTTTTTTGAGTTTCTAGATGGATTCAGTGTTCATGACTTTGTCTTTATCGGACAAGAGTCAATTGTAATTGGCATTAGCCTGTCTAAACTTACAGTCTAGAACATTCCTTTCAGTGGCTATGTGCATGGAAGTTTTAGGTCTCATAACTACAGCATCGGACGTGGTTCCCTTTGTTCATTTTTCATCTGAGACTTCTTTAGCTTTGCATTCTGAATCAATGGTGCAGGGATTGTTTTCAGATATCACTCTCTCTGATTTGGTGATTAGATTATAATAATTTTTTTCAGGGGGCCTCCTTTTGTTTGTCCTTCCTGGATTGTATTCTTATTGGATACAAGTCTTACAAATTGGGGAGCTGTCTGAGGGTCTCTGACAGCTCAAGGGGTTTGGAAACCTCAAGAGGCGAGGTTACCAATCGATATTTTAGAACTCTGTGCTATCAGAGCTCTTTCAGGCTTGGCCTCTTTTACAATTGTGGCATATGTCAATCATCAATAGGGACTCACAGTTCCTTAGCAATTAAGAAGTATCTTGAATACGTTCTTAGGTGGAATTCATCTCCTGTCTAATCTCTACGATTCATATCTCAGGTTAGACATTTGGGAGGTGAATTATCTCAGCCATCAGACTTTACGTCCGGGAGACTAATATCTTTACACAGATGTGTTTTCTCATTTTCCCAGGTACCTTTTTAGGTCCAGGGATCCTCAGGCGGAGATTATGGATGCATTAGTAGTGTCTTGGTTTTGCAACATGGCTACATGTTTCCGCCTCTGTTTTTTTCTTCCAAGGGTGATCTCCAAGATCATATTGGAACAGTCTCATGTGTTTCTGATATCATCAGCATGGCCTCACAGTTTTGGTATGTGGATCTTGTCCGGATGTCCAGTGGCCATCCTTGGCCACTTTCTCTTTGGCCAGCCCTCTTGTTTTAAGGGTCATTTTTCTATTGGGATCTCACATTACTAATTTGTAGGTATGGAAATTGATTAGTGTTTAGTCGTAGAGGTTTCTTTGACTCCGTTTTTTTCACTATGTTGCAGGCTTATAAATCTGTTTCAAAGAACATGTATTATCAGGTTTGGATTAAGTTTGGAATGGTTTGAATTAAGTTTGTCTGCAATTTTTTTGAAGGGACAAATCTCTGTTCTTTCTGTTTATTTCTTAGAAAGATTGTTTAACTTCCTGATATTCACTGTTTTGTTCAGGCTTTGTTTTGTATTAAGCCTGTTAAGTTATTCATTTCTCCTTTTTGGAGTCTTAATTTGGTTTAAAGGACCAGTCAACACATTAGATTTGCATAATCAACAAATGCAAGATAATAAGACAATGCAATAGCACTTAGTCTGAACTTTAAATGAGTAGTAGATTTTTTTATAACAAATTTCAAAGTTATGTATATTTCCACTCCCCTTGTACCATGTGATCGCAATCAGCCAATCACAAATGCATATACGTATAGTCTGTGAATTCTTGCACATGCTCAGTAGGATCTGGTGACTCAAAAATTGTAAATATTAAAGACTATGAACATTTTTTTTAATGGAAGCAAATTTGAAAGTTGTTTAAAATGACATGCTGTATCTGAATCATGAAAATTTAATTTAACCTGAGTGTCCCTTTAAGGATTTTGCAGGCTCTTTCTTTTGATCTTATATTTTCTTTGAAGATTATTTAACTTCTTGGAAAGTGTTTTTTCTCTTTGCTATCTCTTCTGCTAGAAGAGTTTCTTATT
The DNA here is from genome assembly GCF_027579735.1 of Bombina bombina. NCBI lineage: Eukaryota > Metazoa > Chordata > Amphibia > Anura > Bombinatoridae > Bombina > Bombina bombina. Next base: position 862,492,432 of record NC_069504.1, on the reverse strand, counting down.
TATCAGCCCTCTCTTGTGTGTCTCCTTATCTGATTTTTCATCTAGATAAGTTGTTTTGTGGACTTCTTTATTTTTTCCTCTTCCTAAGGTTGTGAATTTGAACAGCATTAGTAGAGAAATTGTTGTTTCTTCTTTGTGTCCTAATCCTAAATTATCCTTTGAGAGTTCTTTACATCCTTTGGATGTGGTAAGAGCTTTATAATTCTATATTGAGGTTACTAGGATTTCAGAAGACTTCTAGTCTATTTGTTGTTTTTCTGGTTCCAGAAAAGGTTAGAAAGTCTATGCCATTTCTTTGGCATCCTGTTTAAAGCTTTTATTTCTCAAGGCTTATTTGGAGGCAGGGCAGGCTCCGCCTCAGAGATTTACAGCTCATTCTACTAAATTCAGTCGCCATTTATTGGGCTTTTTCAAAATGAAGCTTCGGTTGATCAAATTTGCAAAGCAGTAATTTGGTCTTCTTTGCATATTTTTATTGTTTTTACCATTTTGTTGTATTTTGCTTCTTCTGAAGGTAGAAAAGTTCTCTCAGTTTGATTCTACTGCTTTTGATTTAAGTTTTTTTAAGAACAACTTAATTATTGTGTGGATTTAATTTCTCAGTGGAAATAGCTGTTGTTGTTTTATCCCTTCCTCTCTAGTGACTCTTCTGTGGACTTCCACGTCTTGGGTATTTCTATCCCATACATAACTAACTCATGGACTCTTGCCAATTACATGAAAGAAAACATATTTTATGTAAGAACTTACCTGATAAATTAATATCTTTCATATTGGCAAGAGTCCATGAGGCCCACCCTTTTTATGGTGGTTATGTTTTTTTTGTATAAAAGCACAATTATATTTCAATTTCCTCTTTTTGTATGCTTTTTTTACTCCTCACTACTTGGCTATTCATTAAACAGAGTTGTGGGTGTGGTGGGAGGTGTATTTATAGGCATTTTGAGGTTTGGGAAACTTTGCCCCCTCCTGGTAGGAATGTATATCCCATACGTCACTAGCTCATGGACTCTTGTCAATATGAAAGAAATTACTTTATCAGGTAAGTTCTTACATAAATTATGTTTTTTTGTATTTGAAAGGGAGCACTTTAAATGTATACAGTTTTCCCCCCCCGAAAAAGTAATTCCTAAGCTTGAAAAACAACCTCTATCTGATTATGTTTGTGGGGTGTATTTACATCTACCAATAGAGCTAAGAGAGTTGACCTATTTAGCCAGTGAGCTTCTATCCTATGGTCTCTTTGTGCTCAAACACCACTCTTAGTTTCAACATAATTTGTAGTTAGTGCTCCTATAAATACTCTTTCATATTCATTATATACAGTTTTTCTTTTCATGTCCCTTTAGTTTCATACTCATCAGGCACTCCTTTTGATAGGCTAAGAGGACCTCTTCATATAAGTGCCCTCTTGACAAATATAAGAGGCGGGTCTAAGGTTTGGAGGATTGCTGTAGCTTTCCTATTTGCCCTACTCTAACAATAAAAAATTGAGTATATCCAACTTAGATTTTAAACAGTTTACTGTATTGTATGACTTCATTAACCTATACACATACAGTCTGTGTTTTATTTGTAATTAAAAAAATATTCATAATATTCATAGAAGCAACTGTTCAATGCTTGTACCTAGCTGTCAAATGTGCATGTGGTCACATTGTTCTCATTATTGTTTTGTGTTAACAGCCTACCAGGGTGGAAAAAAATATGCAGTCCCCAATGACTGAGCGTTATTATTTGGAAGACAGAATAGACTCCAGAGGAAATACGTTCTGCTCTTCAATGTCACTGATACTCATGTACGAGTGTACATATGACGTGTGTTGGACAGACGATGATATTTTTTTCTGCCCTATACTTGTAAAAGTGCAAACCTTGATGTAGCAGAAAATCAAAGCTCAGAATACAGGATTAATGCTGCCATATTTCCCTGTTAAGAGGGTTTGCATATGAAAAAATAAAAATTGCAGATCTGCTGTATGGAAATGAAGTATGTCTGTATATATATATATATATATATATATATATATATATATATGTGTGTGTGTGTGTAGTTGAGTTTATATATTTCTAGGTGTGTATGTATATAAAACATAATTTATGCTTACCTGATAAATTTATTTCTCTTGTAGTGTATCCAGTCCACGGATCATCCATTACTTATGGGATATTAACTCCTCCCCAACAGGAAGTGCAAGAGGATTCACCCAGCAGAGCTGCTATATAGCTCCTCCCCTAACTGCCATTACCAGTCATTCGACCGAAAACATGCAGAGAAAGGAAAACCATAGGGTGCAGTGGTGACTGTAGTTTAATGGAAAAATTACCTGCCTTAAAGTGACAGGGCGGGCCGTGGACTGGATACACTACAAGAGAAATAAATTTATCAGGTAAGCATAAATTATGTTTTCTCTTGTTAAGTGTATCCAGTCCACGGATCATCCATTACTTATGGGATACCAATACCAAAGCTAAAGTACACGGATGACGGGAGGGACAGGCAGGCTCTTTATACGGAAGGAACCACTGCCTGAAGAACCTTTCTCCCAAAAACAGCCTCCGAAGAAGCAAAAGTGTCAAATTTGTAAAATTTGGAAAAAGTATGAAGAGAAGACCAAGTTGCAGCCTTGCAAATCTGTTCAACAGAAGCCTCATTCTTAAAGGCCCAAGTGGAAGCCACAGCTCTAGTAGAATGTGCTGTAATTCTTTCAGGAGGCTGCTGTCCAGCAGTCTCATAGGCTAACCGTATTATGCTACGAAGCCAAAAGGAGAGAGAGGTAGCCGAAGCTTTTTGACCTCTCCTCTGACCAGAATAAACGACAAACAGGGAAGACGTTTGTCGAAAATCCTTAGTTGCCTGTAGATAAAATTTCAGGGCACGGACTACATCTAGATTGTGTAGCAGACGTTCCTTTTTCGAAGAAGGATTAGGACACAAAGATGGAACCACAATCTCTTGATTGATATTCCTGTTAGTGACCACCTTCGGTAGGAACCCAGGTTTAGTACGCAGAACTACCTTGTCTGAATGAAAAATCAGATAAGGAGAATCACAATGTAAGGCAGATAACTCAGAGACTCTTCGAGCCGAGGAAATCACCATTAAAAATAGAACTTTCCAAGATAACAACTTGATATCAATGGAATGAAGGGGTTCAAACGGAACCCCCTGTAAAACATTAAGAACTAAGTTCAAACTCCATGGTGGAGCAACAGTTTTAAACACAGGCTTGATCCTAGCTAAAGCCTGACAAAAAGCTTGAACGTCCGGAACTTCTGACAGACGTTTGTGTAAAAGAATGGACAGAGCTGAAATCTGTCCCTTTAAGGAACTAGCGGATAAACAATATCCTCGGAATCCTAACCTTACTCCATGAGTAACTCTTGGATTCGGACCAATATAAGTATTTGCGCCATATCTTATGGTAAATCTTTCTGGTAACAGGCTTCCTAGCCTGTATTAAGGTATCAATAACTGACTCAGAAAAACCACGTTTTGATAAAATCAAGCGTTCAATTTCCAAGCAGTCAGCTTCAGAGAAATTAGATTTTGATGTTTGAAGGGACCCTGGATCAGAAGGTCCTGTTTCAGAGGTAGCGACCAAGGTGGACAGGATGACATGTCCACTAGATCTGCATACCAAGTCCTGCGTGGCCATGCAGGCGCTATTAGAATCACTGATGCTCTCTCCTGTTTGATTCTGGCAATCAATCGAGGAAGCATCGGGAAGGGTGGAAACACATAAGCCATCCCGAAGGTCCAAGGTGCTGTCAAAGCATCTATCAGAACCGCTCCCGGATCCCTGGATCTGGACCCGTAACGAGGAAGCTTGGCGTTCTGTCGAGACGCCATGAGATCTATCTCTGGTTTGCCCCAACGTCGAAGTATTTGGGCAAAGACCTCCGGATGAAGTTCCCACTCCCCCGGATGAAAAGTCTGACGACTTAAGAAATCCGCCTCCCAGTTCTCCACTCCCGGGATGTGGATTGCTGACAGGTGGCAAGAGTGAGACTCTGCCCAGCGAATTATCTTTGATACTTCCATCATTGCTAGGGAGCTTCTTGTCCCTCCCTGATGGTTGATGTAAGCTACAGTCGTGATGTTGTCCGACTGAAACCTGATGAACCCCCGAGTTGTTAACTGGGGCCAAGCCAGAAGGGCATTGAGAACTGCTCTCAATTCCAGAATGTTTATTGGTAGGAGACTCTCCTCCTGATTCCATTGTCCCTGAGCCTTCAGAGAATTCCAGACAGCGCCCCAACCTAGTAGGCTGGCGTCTGTTGTTACAATTGTCCAGTCCGGCCTGCTGAATGGCATCCCCCTGGACAGATGTGGCCGAGAAAGCCACCATAGAAGAGAATTTCTGGTCTCTTGATCCAGATTCAGAGTAGGGGACAAGTCTGAGTAATCCCCATTCCACTGACTTAGCATGCACAATTGCAGCGGTCTGAGATGTAGGCGTGCAAAGGGTACTATGTCCATTGCTGCTACCATTAAGCCGATCACCTCCATGCATTGAGCTACTGACGGGTGTTGAATGGAATGAAGGACACGGCATGCATTTTGAAGCTTTGTTAACCTGTCTTCTGTCAGGTAAATCTTCATTTCTACAGAATCTATAAGAGTCCCCAAGAAGGGAACTCTTGTGAGTGGAAAGAGAGAACTCTTCTTTTCGTTCACCTTCCATCCATGCGACCTTAGAAATGCCAGTACTAACTCTGTATGAGACTTGGCAGTTTGAAAGCTTGAAGCTTGTATCAGAATGTCGTCTAGGTACGGAGCTACCGCAATTCCTCGCGGTCTTAGTACCGCCAGAAGAGCACCCAGAACCTTTGTGAAGATTCTCGGAGCCGTAGCCAATCCGAATGGAAGAGCTACAAACTGGTAATGCCTGTCTAGAAAGGCAAACCTTAGATACCGGTAATGATCTTTGTGAATCGGTATGTGAAGGTAGGCATCCTTTAAATCCACTGTGGTCATGTACTGACCCTTTTGGATCATGGGTAAAATTGTCCGAATAGTCTCCATTTTGAACGATGGAACTCTTAGGAATTTGTTTAGGATCTTTAAATCCAGGATTGGCCTGAAAGTTCCCTCTTTTTTGGGAACCACAAACAGATTTGAGTAAAACCCTTGTCCCTGTTCCGACCGTGGAACTGGATGGATTACTCCCATTAATAAAAGCTCTTGTACGCAGCGTAGAAACGCCTCTTTCTTTATTTGGTTTGTTGACAACCTTGACAGATTAAATCTCTCTCTTGGGGGAGAGTATTTGAAGTCCAGAAGGTATCCCTGAGATATTATCTCTAGCGCCCAGGGATCCTGGACATCTCTTGCCCAAGCCTGGGCGAAGAGAGAAAGTCTGCCCCCCACTAGATCCGTTCCCGGATCGGGGGCCCTCAATTCATGCTGTTTTAGGGGCACCAGCAGGTTTCCTGGCCTGCTTGCCCTTGTTCCAGGACTGGTTAGGTCTCCAGCCTTGTCTGTAGCGAGCAACAGATCCTTCTTGTTTTGGAGCAGAGGAAGTTGATGCTGCTCCTGCTTTGAAATTCCGAAAGGAACGAAAATTAGATTGTCTAGCCATAGGTTTGGCTCTGTCTTGAGGCAGGGCATGGCCTTTACCTCCTGTAATGTCAGCGATAATTTCTTTCAATCCGGGCCCGAATAAGGTCTGCCCTTTGAAAGGTATATTAAGAAATTTAGACTTAGAAGTAACGTCAGCTGACCAGGATTTTAGCCACAGTGCTCTGCGCGCCTGAATGGCGAATCCGGAATTCTTAGCTGTAAGCTTAGTTAAATGTACTACGGCATCTGAAATAAATGAGTTAGCTAATTTAAGAGCTTTAAGCCTGTGTGTGATCTCATCTAATGGAGCTGATTCAAGTGTCCCTTCCAGAGACTCAAACCAAAATGCTGCTGCAGCCGTGACAGGCGCAATGCATGCAAGGGGTTGCAATATAAAACCTTGTTGAACAAACATTTTCTTAAGGTAACCCTCTAACTTTTTATCCATTGGATCTGAAAAGGCACAGCTATCCTCCACCGGGATAGTGGTACGCTTAGCTAAAGTAGAAACTGCTCCCTCCACCTTAGGGATCGTTTGCCATAAGTCCCGTGTGGTGGTGTCTATTGGAAACATCTTTCTAAATATCGGAGGGGGTGAGAACGGCACACCGGGTCTATCCCACTCCTTAGTAACAATTTCAGTAAGTCTCTTAGGTATAGGAAAAACGTCAGTACTCGACGGTACCGCAAAATATTTATCCAACCTACACATTTTTTCTGGTATTGCAACTGTGTTACAATCATTCAGAGCCGCTAACACCTCCCCTAGTAATACACGGAGGTTTTCCAGCTTAAATTTAAAATTTGAAATATCTGAATCCAATCTGTTTGGATCAGAACCGTCAGCCGCAGAATGAAGCTCTCCGTCCTCATGTTCTGCAAGTTGTGACGCAGTATCTGACATGGCCCTAACATTATCAGCGCACTCTGTTCTCACCCCAGAGTGATCACGCTTACCTCTTAGTTCTGGTAATTTAGCCAAAACTTCAGTCATAACAGTAGCCATATCCTGTAATGTGATTTGTAATGGCCGCCCAGATGTACTCGGCGCCACAATATCACGCACCCCCCGAGCGGGAGATGCAGGTACTGACACGTGAGGCGAGTTAGTCGGCATAACTCTCCCCTCGTTGTTTGGTGAAATGTGTTCAATTTGTACAGATTGACTTTTATTTAAAGTAGCATCAATACAGTTAGTACATAAATTTCTATTGGGCTCCACTTTGGCATTAGCACATATAGCACAGATGTCTTCCTCTGAATCAGACATGTTTAACACACTAGCAAATAAACTAGCAACTTGGAAATACTTTTCAAGTAATTTACTATAATATGAAAACGTACTGTGCCTATAAGAAGCACAGAAAGAGTTATGACAGTTGAAAGTTAATAAACTGAAAGGTTATAGCATCAAATCTTTGTAAAAAACACAATTTTAGCAAAGGCTTGTTCCCATTAGCGAAGGATAACTAACCCTGATAGCAGAAAAAAAAAGTTACAGAAATAAACGTTTTTTATCACAGTCAACTACAATCTCACAGCTCTGCTGTGAATGATTACCTCCCTCAAAACAAGTTTTGAAGACCCCTGAGTTCTGTAGAGATGAACCGGATCATGCAGGAAATACAATGAGCTTCTGACTGAATTTTTTGACCTCCCCCTCACACACAACAGTGAGAGAGATCAGTAAACTGTCATAAATTAAATAAAACAACTGCCAAGTGGAAAAAATAATGCCCAAAACATTTTATTCACCCAGTACCTCAGAAAATGAAACGATTTTACATGCCAGCAAAAAACGTTTAACATAAATTAAGTGTTATTAAAGAGCCTGTTGCCAGTCCCTGCAAATTAGGCTAAAGACTTATGCACACAGTATAATTCCAGTGAAGTGCCATTCCCCAGAATACTGAAGTGTAAAATATACATACATGACAGCCTGATACCAGATGCTGCTACTGCATTTAAGGCTGAGTTTACATTATATCGGTATGGCAGAATTTTCTCATCAATTCCATTGTCAGAAAATAATAAGCTGCTACATACCTCTTTGCAGATTAATCTGCCCGCTGTCCCCTGATCTGAAGTTTACCTCTCCTCAGATGGCCGAGAAACAGCAATATGATCTTAACTACGCCGGCTAAAATCATAGTAAAAACTCAGGTAGATTCTTCTTCAAATTCTACCAGAGAAGGAATAACACACTCCGGTGCTATTATAAAATAACAAACTTTTGATTGAAGGTATAAAACTAAATATAATCACCATAGTCCTCTCACACATCCTATCTAGTCGTTGGGTGCAAGAGAATGACTGGGAATGGCAGTTAGGGGAGGAGCTATATAGCAGCTCTGCTGGGTGAATCCTCTTGCACTTCCTGTTGGGGAGGAGTTAATATCCCATAAGTAATGGATGATCCGTGGACTGGATACACTTAACAAGAGAAATATATATATTTGTGTGTATGTACGTGTATGGGTGTATATATATATATATATATATATATATATATGAGTTTACAGTACCTTGCTTAATTATAAAACCCATTGGTCAGAACTGTTATCTTAATTTCATACTTATTCTTTATAGTGTTGATTATATTGGCAACATCTAAAAATACTTTTTCTTTATATTCTTTACAGAATTATGTGATACACCTACAATTTCAGACATCTTGCACTGCGAAATGTTTTTTTTCATTCAACAAGCCAACAATTTGACTGACTTTCTTTAACAAGTCACTTTGTTCAACCATTTGTAAAAAAAAAAAATACATTTACTAATTTACCAAATATTTTAGTAATATTAGGTGGTGCCAATATAACATGGAATAAGAAATAGTTACAAAACTAACAAATCAATCAACACTATTAAGAATAAATATGAAATAATATCAAAATTATGATTTTTGACCAATGGGTCTAATTATTTGGCAAGGTACTGTAAATATTTTTTTTTATTGAGTGTATGTATGAGTGTGTTTGTGTGTGCATGTGTGTAAATGTATGTGTTTATATAATTTTGTGTGCTTGAGTATATATGTGTATGTATATATGAGTTTATAAAATTATGTGTGTGGCTGCAATTACTAGATGATACTCTGTGTTTGTGTGGAAAATTGGGAAATGAAACATAAGACTTTGAGAGCTCTGTATCTGTATTTTCAAGTGTGATGATTATAAATAAAGCCCAACCAAGGATGATGATCTGTTACAGACAACATGACTGAGCTCAGGTGTGAGAGTTATAGCCCTTGGCAGTAATTCCCTGTGACATACTTGGCCAGGGGTTGTGACACACCAGTAATAATCATTGCAGGTAACATTTGTTTTGAAGCTCTGAGGTAACAGCTTAAGCACTAATGGGGGCTCTACAGCCCTAAAGGAATAACATCTCCCTGCCCTTTCATGGATATAATATACCTTCAGCTAGTATTTTTAGCACATAGCCCAAAATGTGTGTTTGTCAGTGCAAGCAGCAATAGAAGTGTACATTTTGCTGACAGACCTACATCACCCTATTTGTTCACACAGCCCTGAGTGGATAATATCCCTGGATCGGATGCAGCTGTAATTAGCCCTGATTAGCAGCTCCTCACCTCATTAATATGCATGAGCAGCTAACGAGACTCTGATCTTTGTATCTATATATATATACATATACGCTGTATATGGAGAAAAATGAAAATAAAGAGTGGAGAAGGGGAGTTGAAATGAAAGGGGGGGCAGGATTGGGGGAACCTGAGAATAGATTGGGAAGTATGGATTAAACAGTATGATGGAAATAGGTGTTTATCTAGGAGCACTAGCTACATTCTATGTAGAGAGAGAAACATCTGAGAAAAATGTGAAAGTGTACAGAGAGGAGACTCTTCAGATGTTGGGTCCAATGATCTAATAAAACTTCAGCAAAGCAAGAAATATCATGGCAACCCTCCCATTGGCAGACGTTGCAGAATTAGGGGGCTGAACCATCAATTCCTGGCAAGGTGCAGACTTACCACTATGGGAAGTGATAAAACTTACTTGAATTCTAATTCTTGCAGGGGAGAGTGAATGTGACAGGGAGCACCTGGCATTGATAATTACATTTTTGTTAAAGCAAATACAAATCAAATGATGCTGTTTTGAGTGTACTTTACCTTGCATTTGCTTCTGGTTTTGTAAACATGGCTTTTTCCTTCAGTTTAATAATCGAGATGCATATTTTGAAACGAACTCACCAGCCTACGTTCAGCAAAATGTAACTTCAAGACCGTCAGATGTAATATGCTTAGGTAATTCCATTACCAGTTGCAAAAAAGACTTCATATATGGCTAGGGAATGCCGCTGTCCAGCCCACTGGAGACTCGTTTCTCAACAGAAATATAAGGAATCCTTTGATCCCTGACATTTTTTTTAAGATTTCAACTTTGTTTTTATATATTACTTTGTTATTTAATTAAAGGGACATTAAACCCAAAATTGTTCTTTCATGATGCAGATAGATCATAAGATTTTAAACAACTTTCTAATTTACCTCTATTAACAAATTTGCTTTGTATTCTTTCTTGAAGGAGCAGCACTACTGGGAGCTAGCTGAAACAGGTAAGCCAATGGCAAAAGGCATATATGTGCAGCCTCCAATCAGCAACTTGCTCCCAGTAGTGCTTCGCCATTCCTGAGCCTACCCAGGTATCCTTTTCAATAAAAGATAGCAATAAAGTTGTTAAAAACTGCTAGCTCTATCTGAATCATGAAAGAAAGATTCTAAGTTTTATATCCCTTTAAAGTGATGGTAGTAAGAACTGACATTGCACCTTATAAAGACATATGTAATTATTCATGTTAAACTGTATGATCATTTTCCTTTTATTTTTAAAAACTTACTTTAAAATATCCTCTTTTTATACCTCCTCATCTGCCTCCATATAACACTTTTTTTGGAGAAGTCAATAGCTTGTACACCACCTGCCCTATGTATATCTATTGAATTGCACCCTCAAAACAGGCAAACAAGCAATAATATGTGCTTCAATAGTTATATTGGCTAAACTACCTGTGCGGAAGATTTTAAAGTAAGTTATTATTGTGTTTCCAAGGAAAACAATAGACACGGCATTTGTGAACTTCGGCAATAAACAAATGCCAAAAATGGTGGCTGCAATCCACATTCAGCAATTTTCGGAGCCGGATTTATTATTGTGAAAGTGTAACACACTAAGATCTGTGCAAATCCAGATACGAATGTGTTGCACTTACACAAGAATAAATCTGGCTCTGAGTCTTCTACATTCGTTTACTGCTGAAGTTCATAAATGCACGTCTAGAAAATAATGATATGGTTAAACATGAATAATTACATACTTTTATAAGATGCAAAGTAAAAGTTCTCACTTTAATTACAAATGCTACTGTTTACACTGAAGACCATTTGCGTAGCTTATTTTAAATTCGCTTTTTGCAGTAGATTTGTACTACCTAAATTTGCAAATCACAGCGTCCTGGCATCCCGAAATATACAGCTCCAAGCGAGGATATTAAGACTTCAAAGGGTATTGTTAATCAGTGTTTAAAGGGACAGTCTACAACAGAATTTTTATTGTTTTAAAAGATAGATAATCCCTTTATTTCCCATTCCCCAGTTTTGCATAACCAACACCGTTATATTAATTAACATATGTTTTACCTCTGTGATTACCTTGTATCTAAGCCTCTGAAGACTGCCCCTTATCTCAGTGCATTTGACAGACATGCAGTTTAGACAATCAGTGCAGACTCCTAAATAACTCCACGGGAGTGAGCACAATGTTATCTATATGAAACACATGAACTAGTACTGTCTAACTGTGAAAAACTTTCAAAATGCTCTAAGCTAAGAGGCGGTTTTCAATGGTTTAGAAATCAGTTTGAGCCAACCTAGGTTTAGCTTTTCAAAAATAACATCAAGGAAACAAAGCAAATTTAATGATAAAAGTCAATTGGAAAGTTGTTTGAAATTGCATGCCCTATCTGAATCATGGAAGTTTAATTCTGACTAGACTGTCCCTTTAAGAACATAAATCCAAGACATGGATATATAGAAAAATAAGAACAAGTAAAAAATGGGTAACCATGGCCCCTCCACCATAAACGCGTTTCATGCCGAGTAGGAACTTGATCACTGATGATTTGTAATACCTACATGGATTCGTAATTTTTATACGTGTTTTTATGTGTAAGACAATTTCAGTTTTTACAGTGTACATTGTGCTTTGGAAATTATTATTTTATTGAGCTGTACCTTTTACCTACGTATCTCTATATTGCATACAGAAGGTCACAGAGGAGAATGTTGCCTTTAGACCATCCCATCATTGAACCTGCTGGAGTGTATTTATTTTTTTGCAAACAGCTGCTTTACCTCTAATTTGTGGTTTGAAATAGCTGCTTTTGCCTTTAGAAACTACCACCTACACTGAAAATATGAATTCTCTATAGAGATGCTATGTAAACAGGAGACCACCACACTAATTCATCTCTCAGTGGGGTGTTGGAGAGAGACACACATTTATGAATGTGAAATGAATCCTGGAATTAAACAGCATGCACAAGAAAACACTTTTATTATCAAATATACCTCTATCTCTTGGTATCCTTTCCATGAGAGCATACTGGGGTAGGTTCAGGAATGTGCAATATGTATAATATTTCAAACATTGTTGCAAACCCAGCTGGCATATATTATTCAAGCCACGTGCACACTCCTCAGCCTACATCAGTATGCTTGTATGGAAAGATGTAGCAAAGGATACAAAAAGGAAAACATATTGTTTTATAATAAAAGCTGGGTGTGAGTGTGTTGTTTTTTATTTGAATTATGAAAAGTTCATTTATACTCCCTTGTCCCCAAAATCCCCTTTTTTGTATTTACCTTCTTATTCTGGAAGAAACAAAGTGAAGATTAAAAAAATGAAAGCTGACATCATTAAAAAAACAAAACAAAATAATGACATACATTAACCATATTTATTTGCATCCCTAAAGGGGTGAATTACATATTTCCAGCATAAATAAATAAATAAAATAAAAAAACACAGTGTTAACACATAAGAGAAAATGGGATGGGAAGTTCCAATGAGCACTGTTCTAATATCAAGAGAGTATATGAGGATATCAAATTATAGCTTATCTAATAGGCAATGTAACAAACAATTCATGCCTAAAACCATTCAATAATGCAGCTATATATAATTTTAAATATATAAAACCTTCTACAAACCTGCCAATAAGATAGAGAATGAATGACAAGCACCTACATTAATATGGAGTTTTTTTTTATACTAAATTGTTTACACCAGTGATGACAGAGAAGCTACAGTTAGCATATGTATGAATCTTTTATTCTTTCTCATTGCTAAAAGGGGTGTAACAATTTTTCCTAATGTTAGGGTGGTCAGCAGGGACTTAAACACATGGAGATATTGATGTTTTTCAAGTCCACTGAGGAACCAGCAATCTAGATTTCGTGCTGGCAGAACAAAAATAATAATAATAAGCTTACTTGCGACCCCCTGTGTTCATATTTGGGAACTACAGGATAATGTTTTCTATAAAAGATTAAAATATAGCAAATAGGTAAACTGCAAAACACACGGAGGACATTTTTATGTAGAAAATCAGCACTATCTAGGGACAAACATGGAGCTCTAATACTTTTATAGGAAAAAAAATACTTGACACTACATTTTTGTGGATTCACTTTTTTTGTGAGGTAGGACATATTTTAGTTGTCTATTATATTTGACTCCAAATCAAAATTAAGGTTATCCTTCTTCAACTGTGGCCCTCTAGTTTCTTTGCTACCACTTGCTCACAGCCTAGCAAAGACAAGGACACATCAGTAGCCAACTCCACTACTCTCCTCTTCACTATGAGAGGATCTAACACACTGGTTGGACCTACCCCATCCTCCAATACCCCTGTATCTATCTCTCCTACCCAATGCTTGGACCTCAACTCTGCTAACACATTAAATTCATCCAAACCCCAGTTTTGGGCCAAAGCTAGTGGCAATGACTCAAGCGCTTTTGAAAAAGCAAGTAGCCCATGATGTTCTTGGCCTGGGTGAAGATGGCCAAGTTTCTCCAGGTATATACTAAGTTCTATCTCCACTGCACCTGCTCCTACTACCATACGTGGCTCCTCTCTAAGTGCCCTATAGCATTTCACTGCCCGCTTTACTGCCTCCTCCGCAGCTCTCACTATTTCTGGAGTAGACCCTCTTAACACCACTGTAACTAAACCTCTGCCTGCACCTGTGCCTGGCTCAAACACCAGTACTTGGTTACCTCCAATATCACTAGGGTAAACTCTATGGCAGTGCCCCATCTCCTCACCATTTGGGGCCCGTTGGTCAGTGGTGAGTGCAATTGCTCCTGTGGACAGTTCCAGCTCCCTAGCTTGGCTTTGCCTCTCCAACTGCACCACTAAGATACCTGCCCGGTTGCAGTAGTGCAGTATCAGCTCACTTATAGCTCCTGCCACTGCCAATACTGTGGCCCCTTCCTGAGACAGCATCCCAACCTTGGCTTCTTCCACATTTTCCCCACCAGCATCCAGCTCTATGAGATCATGTGCCTGCTGTGTAGTAGTAGCAGTGGTACTGGATAATGCTGTTTTCTGTCCACCAAATGAGCATGTGTAGAGAGCTAGCTTGGATTTTCCTGTGGTTCTCTGTGTGCCTAGGGGCTCCAGGAGCATCACTGCTCCCCTTAGTACAAAGGAATTTTCAAGTGTGCTTCCAGTGAATCCCAGTACACGCAGAGTCTCAGACTCTCCATCCCAAATTGCAGAGCATACCCATGCCACCAGTTGTTGCAGACAAGTGCCTTCAGGCAGGATAGATGCCATTATACTTGAAGAAGCGTATGCCAATGCGCCATATAGCAAATTGCCTTCAGACAAGTTAATGGGGTCCTTCATGGAAAAGGGGGATACATTCAGCATGGAGTTGCTAATAGCTGAAGTCACTGGACAGCATGGAGAGTTGGCCTCTGACTTGCTAGACGTCTTCATTTCTGAAGAATCAAGAGGAAAAGTATAACACTGAGATTGGGGACCAGATAATAGATTTGACACAGTGCATTTGGCTGCAGTGATTTGGTGTAGAGGACCATTCTCATCAGTGCCCCATGGTTTGAAACTCATATCCTCTAATTTTTTGCAGGCCTGTGCACAGGCATATCTGTAGCCTTGGCATATTTCCGGCCCTGATATTCCAGCTCTTATTAAAATCTCTGCCTCAGACATCAAAGCTCCTGCCAATAGCACTAATGCATTGGTGCCATCACCGCATAACTGTGCCTGGGTCTTGCACGCCTGGCGCACTAAATTTCCAGCTGGGTTCTCAATCTGCAGCTCAGATAGGATTGTATGGGCACTGCTGCTAAGTAAGGTCTCTCCCAGCTGTGTGATGAGCAACTTTTGTTTGCAAGCTGGGCCATAGCATGGACGAATACAGGAAGCAAGCTGGGCGAGGACGGCAGCATTTTTAAAGGCACACTCTTCTTGCTCTGTGAATACCCTTGTAGCAGGTTTCTGTGTCTGTGACAGGCCAGGTGGAATTGGGACACGGGCAGCCATTACCTGTCATAGAAAAAAACAGAAACTTAAAGGACCCTTCAATGCAGTAGAATTGCCTAATTAACAAGTGCATAATAAAAAAGACAATGATTTAACAACTACTCTGAATTTCAAAGCAGTAGATTTTTTTCTGACAATTTATTTTTTCTCTCATTTTCCGGCCTCCTGTATCATGTGACAGACATCAGCCAATCACAGACAGGGCCGGAGAAAAATGGGGCATGTGTATTCTACCTACTCAACGGAAAATAGGGCTGGTCTTCATATTTTTCCAGGGCCGCTTTTTATTTCCAGTCCGGCCCTGATCACAGACTAGTATGCGTATACCTTGTGAGCTTCTGAACAGGCTCATTTAGATCTTGATCCCCAGAAAATGAGAATATAAAAAGACTGTGCAAAATTTGATAATGGAAGTAAATTGGAAAGTGTCTTAAAACTGCAGCTCTATCTGAATCATACAAGTTTATTTTGACTTGAGTGTCCCTTTAAGTGAATCTATATTCATCACAAAACAATGTTAATATTTTCATTAAGAGGTGTATAAAGTAACAGACTATTCATACTGGATTAAAGGTAAAATAACACCACCGGGAGAGAAGGGGGCTGAAATAAGAAAGAATCTTGTAGCTTAAAGAGAGTAACTACTTTGAGATTTTAATATAAAATATTTAATTATGCATAGTAAAATAGCTTGTCAATATATTTTCATGATTTATTTTGCCCCCTTTTCCTGTAATCTAAGTCTGAAAATTGTGACTTTTCCAGTCCTGAAAAATAAATGGGCACATGGCACATATCTCATGCTAAATTGCAGTTTGTTATCTTACCTTTTCTGCTTATGCTAAACAATGGAGATTTTGTTAACACAAGGGTAGTGGAAAGTCCTATCATGTTCCAGATTGGCTCCATCAAATAAGGAAAGTTGAGGGAGGAGTTTGGTCATTGAAAACTGTTGCAGCAAACAAGGTGTTAAATGTTTGAATAATATTCAGACAGTTCTGGTATGCTAATCTATTGGCAGACTGCTGACATTTTTTGTAATAAGATGTTTATGGTCCCTTTAAAGGGATAGTCTAGTCAAAATTAAAGGGACATTATACACTAGATTTTTCTTTGCATAAATGTTTTGTAGATAATCCATTTATATAGCCTATACAGCTTTTTTTTTTTTAAGTATAGTTTTGCTTATTTTTAAATAACATTGCGCTAATTTTCAGACTCTTAACCAAGCCCCAAAGTTTTAAGAGAATACTGATGTATTCCTACTCCAGCTTGCTCCTGTTTGTGTAAAGAGTCTTTTCATATGCAGAGGAAGGGGGGTGTGTCTGCTTTTTTTTGCTATAGAACCACTTTCAGTGGGTGTTCCAGCTAACCTTTTTAACAGTGCTAAACTGGGAGCTTCTAAATAAGTTTTAAATGGTTTTATACTTGATTTTTAGATCAGTATCTGTGCATCTTATTCTTTATAGTAGTGTCTATTACATACGGTTAAATGAAAATTGGTGTTTACTGTCCCTTTAAACTTTCATGATTCGTATAGAGTATGCAATTTTAAGCAACTTTCTATCTGCTTAAAATCCTCTATCTGAATCATGAAAGTTTAATTTTGACTAAACTATCTAATCAACACTCAGAGACTAACAAGCCCGTGTGCTGGGAAGACCTGTGCAGCTTACAAATTAGTGAGGCCGCAGCCTAAGATAATGGGGCATATTTAACAAGCTCCGTATGGAGCTTGATGCCCTGTGTTTCTGGCGAGTCTTCAGACTCGCCAGAAACAGCAGTTATGAAGCAGCAGTCACAAAGACCGCTGCTCCATAACCTGTCCGCCTGCTCAGAGCCGGAAAATCAACGTGATCGAGTACGATCGGGTTGATTGACACCCCCTGCTGCCGGCCCATTGGCTGCAAGTCTGTAGGGGGCGGCGTTGCACCAGCAGCTCTTGTGAGCTGCTGGTGCAATGCTGAATACGGCGAGCGTATTGCTCGCCGTATTCAGCGAGGTCTGGCGGACCTGATCCGCACTGTCGGATCAGGTCTGCCAGACTTTCATAAATAGGGGCCATTGTCTAGTTTTGCAGTCATCCTATGAGTCTACTTTACAAAGTCGGATTTTCTTTCAATGCATTTTAGTAATAATCACTAATTGCTCTAACTGACATCCTGAATGCAGAATATTGTTAAGAATTACAGAGGTTTTCAAGATGATTTTTGTGCACATTTTTCAAGAGATATGCTAAGAACTAAGAAATGAAAGGGACAGGAAACCCAAACTTTTTCCTTTATTATTCAGATAGCGAATACAATTTTAAGCAACTTTCCAATTTACTTCTATTATCTAATGTGCTTAGTTCCTTTGGTATCCTTTGTTGAAAAGCATACCTAGGTAGGCTCAGGACCTGGGTAGTAGCTGCTGATTGCTGACTTTACATATGTGTCTCTTGCCATTGCTTTACCAATGTGTTCAGCTAGCTCCCAGTAGTGCATTGCTCCTCGTTCAGCAAAGGATACCAAGAGAAAGAAGCAAAATGGATAATAAAAGTAAATTGAAAAGTTTCCACAATAATTTTACCACAAGACAGGAGGCCAAAAATATGGGAACCGTCCCAGGAAAATCGAGACAGTTGGCAAGTATTCAACAGCAGCTAGCTCCCAGTAGCGCATATCTGCTCCTAAGCCTACCTAGGTGTGATTTTAAACAAATGATACTAAGAGAATAAAGCAAATTATAATATAAGTAACTTGAAAAAATATTTACAATTATATGTTCTATCTGAATAATGAGAGAAAATTTGGGGGATTAATGTCCCTTTAAGTAAACACTTTAAAGGGATATGAAACAAACATTTTTCTTTCATGAATTAGAAACAGTATGCAATTTTAGACAACTTTCTAATTTACTTCTATTATCTAATGTGCTTTATTCTCTTGATATGCTTTGCTGACAAGCATATCTAGATAGGCTCAGAAGCTGCTGATTGGTGGCTGCACATATATGCCTCGTGTGATTGGCTCACCCATGTGCATTACTATTTCTTCAACAAAGATTATCTAAAAAATTAAGCAAATTAGATAATAGAAGTAAATTGGAATGTTGCTTAAAATTATATTCTCTACCTGAAACATGAAAGAAAATTTTTGGGTTTAGTGTCCCTTTAAGGAGAATGCATTTTGTGCATAAGGTTCCTTTAACTGCATGTTTTACTCATCTATGCTTTTCTTTGGTCTTCATGTTGTTTTATATCTACTGATTCCAAATGGGGTTGTCACCTTTATTAGAAAAAATAATCTGCCATATTAATTAGCATAGATTTGCATAAATAATTATGCAGCATAACTCCGAAAAATAAAGCCGTTTGAAGTTTTTTTTTTTAATTAGATTCCTTCTCAGAAAGAAGAGTTTCACAATAACAATCCTTTTATTTTTATATGTATCCTTTATTGTTTATATTGACTTGAACCTTAAAGGGACATGAAATTGAAAATTAAATTTCCACTATTCAGTCAGATAGAGTACATCCTTTTAAACAACTTTCCATTTTACTTCTATTATCTATTTTGTTTCATTCTCTTGGTATCCTTTGTACAAAAGCATATCTAGGTATTCTCAGGAGCAGCAACGCACTACTGGGAGCTAGCTGCTGATTGGTAGCTGCACATACATGCCTCTTGTCATTGGCTCACCCACTGCGTTCAAATAGCTCCCAGACGTGCATTGCTGCTACTTCAAAAAAGGCTAGCAAGAGAATGAAGCACATTTGATAATACAAGGACATTGGAAAGTTGGTTAAATTGTATGCTCTATCTGAAGCATGGCAGAAAGATGCTGGGCTTCACGTCCCTTTAAAGGGATGTTCTTATGAAAAATTGGCATGCTCTGATTCCTTATACCTTGTAGTTTATACATTATTGACTCTAGTTTACATGTTTACCCCTGCAAAATGGTTAAAACACATAGGTAAAGACTCGTTGGGAGCTGAAAGCAGAAAAGGTAGTCACATGTAGGCAGACATCATCCACATTGCAGTATCCATCCATTCATTTGTTATATTGTTTGCTTTTGCTGTGAAACACCTCAGAAAATTGTTCTTGCTCCACTTTCTTTAGCAGGACTGGCATGGCTCTATGATACTATAGCATGGCTCTATGATACTATAGCATGGCTCTATGATACTATAGCATGGCTCTATGATACTATAGCATGGTTCTATGATACTATAGCATGGTTCTATGATACTATGGCATGGCTCTATGATACTATAGCATGGCTCTATGATACTATGGCATGGCTCTATGATACTATAGCATGGCTCTATGATACTATGGCATGGTTCTATGATACTATAGCATGGCTCTATGATACTATAGCATGGCTCTATGATACTATGGCATGGCTCTATGATACTATAGCATGGCTCTATGATACTATGGCATGGCTCTATGATACTATAGCATGGCTCTATTATACCATGGCATGGTTCTATGATACTATAGCATGGCTCTATGATACTATAGCATGGCTCTATGATACTATAGCATGGCTCTATGATACTATGGCATGGCTCTATGATACTATAGCATGGTTCTATGATACTATAGCATGGCTCTATGATACTATGGCATGGCTCTATGATACTATAGCATGGCTCTATGATACTATAGCATGGCTCTATGATACTATAGCATGGCTCTATGATACTATAGCATGGCTCTATGATACTATAGCATGGTTCTATGATACTATAGCATGGCTCTATGATACTATGGCATGGCTCTATGATACTATGGCATGGCTCTATGATACTATAGCATGGTTCTATGATACTATAGCATGGCTCTATGATACTATAGCATGGCTCTATGATACTATAGCATGGCTCTATGATACTATGGCATGGCTCTATGATACTATGGCATGGCTCTATGATACTATAGCATGGCTCTATGATACTATAGCATGGTTCTATGATACTATGGCATGGCTCTATGATACTATGGCATGGCTCTATGATACTATGGCATGGTTCTATGATACTATAGCATGGCTCTATGATACTATGGCATGGCTCTATGATACTATGGCATGGCTCTATGATACTATAGCATGGCTCTATGATACTATAGCATGGCTCTATTATACCATGGCATGGTTCTATGATACTATAGCATGGCTCTATGATACTATGGCATGGTTCTATGATACTATAGCATGGCTCTATGATACTATGGCATGGCTCTATGATACTATAGCATGGCTCTATGATACTATAGCATGGCTCTATTATACCATGGCATGGTTCTATGATACTATAGCATGGCTCTATGATACTATGGCATGGTTCTATGATACTATAGCATGGCTCTATGATACTATGGCATGGCTCTATGATACTATGGCATGGCTCTATGATACTATAGCATGGTTCTATGATACTATAGCATGGCTCTATGATACTATGGCATGGTTCTATGATACTATAGCATGGCTCTATGATACTATGGCATGGCTCTATGATACTATGGCATGGCTCTATGATACTATAGCATGGCTCTATGATACTATGGCATGGCTCTATGATAATATAGCATGGCTCTATGATACTATAGCATGGCTCTATGATACTATGGCATGGCTCTGATACTATAGCATGGCTCTATGATACTATAGCATGGCTCTATGATACTATAGCATGGCTCTATGATACTATGGCATGGTTCTATGATACTATAGCATGGCTCTATGATACTATAGCATGGCTCTATGATAATATAGCATGGCTCTATGATACTATAGCATGGCTCTATGATACTATAGCATGGCTCTATGATACTATAGCATGGCTCTATGATACTATAGCATGGCTCTATGATACTATGGCATGGTTCTATGATACTATAGCATGGCTCTATGATACTATATCATGGCTCTATGATACTATGGCATGGTTCTATGATACTATGGCATGGCTCTATGATACTATGGCATGGCTCTATGATATTATAGCATGGCTCTACTATAGCATGGCTCTATGATACTATAGCATGGTACATTTTCAATTGTCCCTAATTGTCCTTAGTAAAGGAAAGGAGAAACATGAAACCTACCATGCTTTCCAAGGGGTGTGCTCTTTAACTGATCTTGATTTTCAAAATCTTTTTTTGTATACAGATATTTTGCAATACAGTGCTTAAAGGGAAATCAAAGTAAAAAATAAACTTTCAGGATTCACAAACAGCATGCTCTTTTATCGTTCCAATTTATTTCTATAGTTAAATATATTTTGTTCTTTTAGTATTCTTTGTTGAAAAGCATACCTAGGTAAGCTCAGGAGTCATGTAGTGCTTCAGAGTCAGACATGTGCACGCTACCTATATAGATGTCTCTTCAACAAAGAATAGCATGAGAACAATGCAGATAGTCAATACAATTAAAAAAAAAAAATCCAGTTATTCCAGAGTGATTCCTCAGAGATGACTGACAAGCTCTGTTGCACAAGAGCAGGGTAAGGGGCTACACAAGCAAATGCTTGTGCTATAAATAATGCGTCCAGAAGGATCCTTGTCCAACTGCAGTGTAATAAATTTTGGCCTTAAAGGGACATGAAACCCCAAAAAAATTATTTCATGATTTAGGTAGAACATACAATTTTAAACAACTTTCCAGTTTACTTTTATTATCAAATTTGCTTCATTCTCTTGGTATCATTTGTTCAAGGAGTAGCAATGCACTACTGGTTTCTAACTGAACACATGGGTGAGCCAATAGGTATAAATATGCAGCCACCAATCAGCAGCTAGAACCTAGGTGCCTTGCTATTCCTGAGCTTTCCTAGATAAACCTTTCAGCAAAGGAAAACAAGAGAAGGAAGCAAATTATATAATAGAAGTGAATTGGAAAGTTGTTTAACCCCTTAATGACCAAGGACGTACGCCACACGTCCTCAAAAAAAAGACAGTTAATGACCGAGGACGTGTGGCGTACGTCCTTGGTCTGGAAAGCAGCTGGAAGCGATCCTGCTCGCTTCCAGCTGCTTTCCGGTTATTGCAGTGATGCCTCGATATGGAGGCATCCTGCAATAACCCCCCATGGCCATCCGATGCAGAGAGAGCCACTCTGTGGCCCTCTATGCACCGGACATCGGTGGCCGGTATCGTTGGTGGGTGGGAGCAAGCCTGGGAGGCGGGTGGGCGGCCATCGATGTGCCGAGTAGAGGGAAGGGGGGCGGGATCGGGGGCGGGTCAGTCGGGAGCTCGCACGGGAGCGCGCGCGCGTGCACGGGGGGCGGCGGGCGGGCGCGTGCACGGGGCGGGAGCGGGAGGGAACCGCTACACTGCAAAAAAAAAAGTTTTGAAAATTTTAAAGTAACAGCTAAGGGATCTGGAAGGGGTGGGGGGTTGGTCTTGGGGATTGGGGAAGCTACACTACAGAAAAGGGAATTTTTTTAAAAAAAAGGCAAATTTTTTACTAAACTGGGTACTGGCAGACAGCTGCCAGTACCCAAGATGGCGCCCATTAAGGCAGAGGGGGAGGGTTAGAGAGCTGTTTAGTGGGGGATCAGTGAGGTTGGGGGCTAAGGGGGGATCCTACACAGCAGCATATGTAAATATGCTAAAAAAAACACAAAAAAGCCCAAATATAGCTTTTATTTTAGTACTGGCAGAGTTTCTGCCAGTACTTAAGATGGCGGGGACAATTGTGGGGTGGGGGAGGGAAGTGAGCTGTTTGGGAGGGATCAGGGGGTCTCATGTTTCAGGTGGGAGGCTGAGCTCTACACTAAAGCTAAAATTAACCTTGCAAGCTCCCTACAAGCTACATAATTAACCCCTTCACTGCTAGCCATAATACACGTGTGAAATGCAGCAGCATTTGGCGGCCTTCTAATTACCAAAAAGCAACGCCAAAGCCATATATGTCTGCTATTTCTGAACAAAGGGGATCCCAGAGAAGCATTTACAACCATTTGTGCCATAATTGTACAAGCTGTTTGTAAATTATTTCAGTGAGAAACCTAAAATTGTGAAAAATTTAACGTTTTTTTTCATTTGATCGCATTTGGCGGTGAAATGGTGGCATGAAATATACCAAAATTGGCCTAGATCAATACTTGGGGTTGTCTACTACACTACACTAAAGCTAAAATTATACCTAAAAGCTCCCTACATGCTCCATAATTAACCCCTTCACTGCTGGGCATAATACACGTGTAGTGCGCAGTGGCATTTAGCAGCCTTCTAATTACTAAAAAGCAAAGCCAAAGCCATATATGTCTGCTATTTCTGAACAAAGCGGATCCCAGAGAAGAATTTACAACCAATTAAGCCATAATTGCACAAGCTGTTTGTAAATAATTTCAGTGAGAAACCAAAAGTTTGTGAAAAAATTAGTAAAAAAGTGAACGATTTTTTGTACTTAATCGCATTTGGCAGTGAAATGGTGGCATGAAATATACCAAAATGGGCCTAGATGAATACTTTGGGATGTCTACTAAAAAAAATATATACATGTCAATGGATATTCAGAGATTCCTGAAAGATATCAGTGTTCTAATGTAACTAGCGCTAATTTTGAAAAATAATGGTTTGGAAATAGCAAAGTGCTACTTGTATTTATGGCCCTATAACTTACAAAAAAAGCAAAGAACATGTAAACATTGGGTATTTCTAAACTCAGGACAAAATTTAGAAACTATTTAGCATGGGTGTTTTTTGGTGGTTGTAGATGTGTAACAGATTTTGGGGGACAAAGTTAGAAAAAGTGTGTTTTTTTCAATTTTTTCCTCATATTTTATAATTTTTTTTATAGTAAATTATAAGATATGATGAAAATAATGGTATCTTTAGAAATTCCATTTAATGGCGAGAAAAACGGTATATAATATGTGTGGGTACAGTAAATGAGTAAGAGGAAAATTACAGCTAAACACAAACACCGCAGAAATGTAGAAATAGCCTTGGTCCCAAACGGACAGAAAATGGAAAAGTGCTGTGGTCATTAAGGGGTTAAGATTGTATGCTCGGTCTAAATCATGAATGTCTAATTATGACTTTACTGTCCCTTTAATGAGTATGTGTATAACCCCTTCAATTATATAAACACATATACTTGTAAACACAGGATTCGGAATTCAGTGCCTGTCCTGAGCATATAAGACTATTACTGCCAATCACAGTGTCCGGCTCAGTATGTGCGCATAACTGTGTGTTTGGTTAAAAACATTGTTATCAGTGAGCATTTGTGTAATAAAATACTATTTGAACACCCAAATTACTGTAGGCAGATTTCCTTGTACAATGTGATTATATTTTTACTATGGATAGGAATTGGTTACAATCTACATTAGTATTTTATTTTATCTTCTGTTTTCAATCTTTAATAAAAAAATCATTACTTCAAAAATAGGCACTTTGTATCTCTCCGTTTCACATAGATTATCCCTATTTAGAGCTAATGGGTTAATCTGCCTTTTGAGTGTGTAAGCGCAATTAACAATTGTTATTCTATTAATTAGTCGTTTAAGGCCAAAACAATGCTCAAACTTCACTAATGGCAAAAAGCCAACATGACAGATTCCAGCTGGCGAGAAAAAACGTTTTGAAGTAAACATTTGAAAAGCTTGCTGGTGCTTATTAAAAAAAAATATCCCCGCAGAAGCTCTCAAGTGAAATTGCTATTGTTTTCTCATTTTCAAAAAATTTGGGGGAAAAAACACAGAAATATTATCATTTTTATATATAATAAATAACCAAAAAAATATGAGAAGTATTGTATGGTTTACATTATTTTTTTTTCTTTTAAGGAAAAATGTACTAGGATCCAGCTTTGTAAATAAACTATCTGCCTCTCTCTCTCTCTCTCTCTCTCTTCATCTATCTATCTATCTATCTATCTATCTATCTATCTGTCTGTCTGTCTATCTTCTATCTATCTATCCGTCTGTCTGTCTATCTATCTTCTATTTATCTATCTGTCTGTCTATCTATCTTCTGTCTGTCTGTCTGTCTGTCTGTCTGTCTATCTATCTGTCTGTCTATCTATCTTCTATCTATCTATCTATCTATCTTCTATCTATCTATCTTCTATCTATCTACCTATCTTATATCTATCTCTCTATCTTCTATCTAGGTGTCTCTAGTGCTGAGTTATATATATACAGTGTTCATTTCATTTAGATAAATGTGAGCTAGATAAAGCCTATTTATATATATATATTGTTACATACAGCTAGATGTTATTTGTGCAGAAAACATGATCCAAGAAGATGATAATATGCTCTAAAGCTTTATCTGTCTGTCTAATCTATCTCTAGTGCGGAGTTATATATAGACTGTTCATTTCCTTTAGATAAATGTGAGCTAGACATAACCTATTTATATATTTTGTTACATACAGATAGATGTTTGAGCTGAAAATATGAGCTAATAAGCCAACATGTTTTAGCCATAAATAAGGAAGCTATACACAAGAACTATAGCAACCTGCTTGATACATTTTCCAAGGGATTTGTTGGTATAATTGTTTATTCATCATACCTATGGCGAAAAGTGCTTAGTGATGCTCATATCTAGGCCACAATGCAAGGTGCACCTAGGTTGTAAGGTGTCACAGGTGCAACCCCCCCCCCCAAGTATTTTAATATATGTCTCAGTTTTATTTTTGTGATGTATTTACTGTACCCGTGTGGAGCGCCACAAAATATTTTGGTGCTCTATAAATAAAAAAATAATAAATCTATGCTAATAATAGTGAACCTGGTTGATTTACCTCAGAACGAGGATTAGCTTTCAGGGATAATTCCTTATCTGTGGATGAAGCCCACTATGACTAATCTGTCAGCTACAGTCAGAATGGCTTCTTGTTAACAGTGACTTACAATTCAAAACTGAATTCTACGTACCTGTTAAAGAAAAAAAAACGTTTTTTACATTCATTATTTATTTTTCTCACTTTCTTGTAATATAATTCCAAAAATTGTGGGGGGGGTTTACTGCCACAGAAAGGCTAAATTATGTCCTGCATGATCCTGACTATGTAACATTCTACACAGTGATTAGTTGATCAGTGGATTTATATCAGTCTCTAACTGACCATATAATAACTGATAAACATAATCATAATAATACACAGACCAAATAAAGAGCCTTTTTAAGGGTTAGGCCTGTGGGCTGCCAAACTATCAATGCTTTTGTTGTGTATACAGTGCAGTACACTAAATACATTTTACCATGATAGTATTGAGATTATTCCTCTAGTCATGGGTGCCGCCATGTGGAAATTTCAGTGTATTCCAGTGCTGATGTGTTTGCCCATGTGAAATAACTCTCCTGCAGATACCCGCAGTGTAACCTAAGTTCCAAAATGGTGGCACCCATAATTAGAGGCAGCTGCATAGAAATGTATTTTAGTGTTTAATGTCCGTTTAACAACAAATTACAATATTGTGAATGTGAAATATTCATATTTCATTTCTCGGTACTTGAGTAAACGCGATCAGGTTTGCCCGCGAGTAACAGGTGTTACATTTTTTCCCACTTATTATGTTAGCAACCTCACCATTGTTTTGCAGTCTATAAAGGGACACTGTACCCAAAATTTTTATTTCGTGATTCAGATTGAGCATGAAATTTTAAGCAACTTTCTAATTTACTCCTATTATCAAATTTTCTTCATTCTCTTGGTATCTTTATTTGAAATGCAAGAATGTAAGTTTAGATGCCGGCCCATTTTTGGTGAACAACCTGGGTTGTCCTTGCTGATTGGTGGATAAATTCATCCACCAATAAAAAAGTGCTGTCCAGAGTACTGAAACCAAAAAAAAGCTTAGATGCCTTCTTTTTCAAATAATGATAGCAAGAGAACGAAGAAAAATTGATAATAGGAGTAAATTAGAAAGTTGCTTAAAATTGCATGCTCTTTCTGAATTACAAAAGAAAAAATTTGGGTTCAGTGTCCCTTTAATCGTATCATATCTGCTGAAGCTTATTAGGGACAGATATGTGTCAGGGTTAGGCTTGTGAACTTTGCGTTCTAAGAACTGGAAAACCCACAATTTCCAGACTTAAATTACAGGAAAGGGAGCAAAAAAAAAAAAGATTATAGCATAATCAAACATTTTATATTACAATTTCAAGGTGTTTACTGTCCCTTTAATTGCTGATGCGTAATATGGATATATACGAATGACTTTAAGGTTTCCCTTTAATAAAAGCCTGCAATAGTTTAAATGTGGTCCTATATTTGAATTATATGTAACACAGGTGATACTTGTATGTAGCATACACAAATCTCTATTTTATTTGATTAAAAAAAACGCTAGCTCCATATGCAGTGGAGACATATATCAGTATATGTATTAAATATAAAGTACCACACGTCATATAAACCGTATGTGATTTTCACATAGATGAGAAATGCTATACACCAGTTACTTTTGCAATGTACAATATATGTGCTATAGCTATCTATAGGTACGGTGTTGAACCTTTTCAAATAATGGCTTATATTACAAGACCAAATGAGAACATTTCGGTTGATTTTCTTCATTGTGGAGGCAGGGGAAGGACAGGGCTTTTATATTTGGTCTTTTACACAAAATGCTGAATTGCTGGGATCTTAAAAAGATAGATAACACCTTTATTACCCATTCCCCAGCTTTACACAACCAATGTTATTATATTAAAGGGACAGTCAACACCAGAATTTTTGTTGTTTAAAAAGAAAGATAATCTCTTTATTACCCATTCCCCAGTTTTGCATAACCAACACAGTTATAATAATACACGTTTTACCTCTGTGATTACCTTGTATCTAAGCTTATGCTGACTGCCCCTTATTTCATGTCTTTTGACAGACTTGCATTTTAGCCAATTCGTGCTCACTCCTAGGTCACTTCACGTGCATGAGCTCAATGTTATCTATATGAAACACATAAACTAATGCCCTCTAGTGGTCAAAATGCATTCAGATTAGAGACAGTCTTCAAGGTCTAAGAAATTAGCATATGAACCTCCTAGGTTTAGCTTTCAACTAAGAATACCAAGACAACAAAGCAAAATTGGTGATAAAAGTAAATTGGGAAGTTGTTTAAAATTACATGCCCTATTTAAATCATGAAAGTTTTTTTTGGACTTGACTGTCCCTTTAATATACTTTATAACCTTTAAACATCTAAATTTCTGACTGTTTCTAAGCCCCTGCAGACAAACTCTTATCTCAGTGCATTTTATTAGTTTTCACAGTTAGACACTGCCAGTTCCTGTGTGCCATATAGGTAACATTGCGCTCACTCCCGTGGAGTTATTTACGAGTCAGCACTATTTGACTAAAATGCAAGTTTGTAAATAGCACTTAGATAAAGGGGCAGTCTGCAGAAGCTTAGATACAAGGTAACCACAGAGGTAATAAGTATATTAATATCACAGTGTTGATAATGTGAAATTGGAGAATGGGTAATAAAGGGATTTAAACAATAAAAATACGGCATAAAATAAATCCTCCCATAGAGGACCAGAATGAAAGAAAAGAAGCAATCACTCCTTGACTACAGCAATCAGCTTGACAGTGGGTTGACAACTTGTGTTGCAAATTGTGAGTGGTAGAGAAATTCTGCAACATTACTTTACTATACCCTCACACAACAATGTTCCACACATAAGCAGTGTGGAGTGGCACACAGTCCCACTGAAAGTACTGTAAAATACATCATGGATGTGATACAATTATAAATCAGGGAAGGTAGGGGAAGCTGAATGGCTACTTTGTGACCACTGTTGCTTAGGTTGAACAAGTCTGCTATTTATACGTCCCCCATTTCATCTGCACCCTTTCTTGTAGTCTGCAATAAGTAGAAGCAGAGCTATCAGCTACAAATGAGACTCTGTGACTATAACTGTGAATGTCAGTCATCCTTCCCCTTTGGTCAGTCTGCACCAGAGGATATGCAATTGTGCAGTCTTCCTGTACAAATATGGTAGCAGGTTTTTCTGCACAGCAGTACTGTAGTGGCCATCTTGGAAAAACCTGCCACCATATTTTAAAGGCCAAAACACTTTCCTTAAACTGTGATCCCTGTTTTAACAGCGGGCACACAGACTGGCCAGGCCTAATGCAAGTGGAATATGGCCTCACCTGGCTCCCCTGTAGCGAAGCCACTACTGATTGCAGGGCCAAATGGGCCCCATAAAGGTGAAAGACCTCTGAGAGCTGTGTAGTTTAGCCCCTGGTAAAAATATATGTTATGTAATGTCTGATATATCTAGCTATCTATCTATCATCTATCTATCTATCTATCTATCATTTATCTATCTATCTATCTATCATCTATCTATCTATCTAGCTATCTATCATCTATCTATCTATCTATCTAATATATTTATCTATCATCTATCTATCTATCTATCTATCTATCTATCTATCTATCTATCATGTATCTATCTATCTATCTATCTATCTATCATCTATCTATCTAGCTATCTATCATCTATCTATCTATCTATCTATCTATCTATCTATCTATCTATCATCTATCTATCTATCTATCTATCATCTATCTAGCTATCATCTATCTATCTATCTATCTATCTATCTATCTATCTATCTATCTATCTATCATTTATCTATCTATCTATCATCTATCTATCTATCATCTATCTAGCTATGTATCTATAATCTATCTAGCTATTTATCTATCTATCATCTATCTATTTATCCTGTCCTCTGTGTCTTACAAGTACTGTAGCTCTTTCCTACTGTGCACAGTCATTATAGTAGTATCATATGTATTATAACCTAATGCCTTGATGCTAAAAATATGAGTTTTATAAAGATAGCTGTATTTATACCTAAAACAGAATTACTGATCCAACTTCTTATCTCCGATCTTTTGCTCCCTTTCTCTCTTTATAACCAACTGACTTTTTTCAAATCTGAAACTACCGTGCAGTGCGGTGCTGCTATTGGTCAGCATGCCTCTGATGTCATCACTAAAACATTCATGCATTCAAAGCAGTTTTTTTCCAGTAACTGACAATTTTGCACTTTTCAATATGACAATACTTAAAGCATTTAAAGGGACAGTCTACTTGAAAACTTTTGTTGTTTAAAAAGATAAATACCTTTATTACCCATTACAAAGTTTTGCATAACTAACACTGTGATATTAATACACTTATTACCTATGTGATTACCTTGTATCTAAGCCTCTGCAGACTGCCCATTTATCTCTGTGCTTTTGACATACTTGCATTTTAACCAATCAGTAAGTACTGACTCCTAAATAACTCAACGGGAGTGAGCACAATGTCATCTATATGAGACACATGAACTACCAGTGTCTATCTGTGAAAAACTGTCAAAATGCCCTGAGATAAGAGGCGGTTTGGAAATCAGTTTGAGCCTACCTAGGTTTAGCTTTCAAATAAGAATACCAAAAGTACAAAGCAAATTTCATGATAAAAGTAAATTGGAAAGTTGTTTAAAATTGCTTGCCCTATCTGAATCATGGAAGTTTATTTTTGACTAGACTTTATTTTGAGATATGGCTGATGCATAATTTTGGGTATGCAGGCAGAGCAGGAAACGTTAAAAATCAACCCAGTTGGCTAAAATGGTCCTTAATGGGTCAGTGTACTGTAAAATTGTTTTCCCCTTAAAGGGACAGTATACTATAAATTGTTTTTCCCTTAATTAATTGTTTCCAATTACTTTTTACCAGCTGCAGAGTATAAAATGTATAAGATTTGCTTTTTAAGGCTTATTTGTGTATATGATTTAGCTGATTTTGTGTTTTGAAGTCACAACCTAATAAAATGGGTTGAGCTTGTAGGTGTAATCAGATCTCATTAGTTTATCACATTGTGTACATATACATGCTTCTTTATCTTATATCTATCCATAAACCAATCACCAATACTTGGAGATAACAATGGAAAAGTAAAATTTTATTACCTTATCTGTGCTATAACCCAATGGGAGTGTAATTTCTTCTACTGGCTGTGTTAACACAGCTTGGCTTCAAGGCCAAAAACTTTCAGGATGGGTGGGAATACCACAGGCTAAATCAAGTATTTCAAACGCCAATATAAGGGTAATGGAAATACTTGTAAACAATTTAATACACTCCAACAGGTAAAGTGGATCAATGGGAACAAATGAAAGGGGAGAATTTTTTTTTAGTAAACTGTCTCTTTAATGTGTTTCTAATAACTTGTTATACCAGCTGCAGATATAGCTGGTTTTGTTTTTTGAAACCACAACCCATTAAAAGGGGTTGAGCTTGCAGGAGAAACAGATTTCCTTATTTAATCACTTTATATAGGCACACATGCTTCTTTACATTATCTTTCAGAGGCAGAACTACCATCGGTGCAGCAGGTGCATTGACACCAGGGCCCAAGTACTTGGGGGGCCCATAGCGCAGTCAGTCTTTACAACTGTGCGTGCAGAATATGTGCAATCCTGGTACAGGAGAGCCTTTTACTAGTGCAGGTCCATTTTATCTATCTCTCTGTCTGTCTATGCCCAAATTATTGTACAGAGCAGCATGTATATTGTTGCTGTTGCTTACCTTTGAGTTATCTTTGGTTTGGCCCAAACAAAATTTTGCACCAGGGCCCTGTGATGAGTAGGTCCGCTAATGTTGTCTCTGTCTGTATACCAAAGCCCAATACTCAATGAGAACAATTGAAAATTAACATTTTAATGCGTACCTCTCCTATCTCCCACTGGGAGTGTAATTTCTTTAGCTGACTATGCTGCTGACACAGCTTTTCTATAGTCTATATTTAAAGGGACAGTCTACACCAGAATTGTTATTGTTTAGAAAGATAGATAATCCCTTTATTACCCATTCCCTAGTTTTGCACAACCAACACTTTTTACCTCTGTGATTACTTTGTATCTAAGCCTCTGCAAACTGCCCCCTTATTTCAGTTCTTTTGACAGACATTCATTTTAGCCAATCAGAGCTGTCTCACCTGAACTCCACGTGCGTGAGCACAGTGTTATCTATATGACACACGTGAACTAGCACCCTCTAGTGGTGAAAAACTGTCAAAATGCCCTGAGAGAAGAGGCGGCCTTCAAGGGCTTAGAATTTAGCATATGAACCTCCTAGGTTTAGCTTTCAACTAAAAATACAAAGAGAACAAAGCAAAATTAGTGATAAAAGTAAATTGGAAAAATGTTTAAAATTACATTCTCTATCTGAATCTTGAAAGTTTATTTTGGACTAGACTGTCCCTTTAAGTATAGGAAATGTTGCTATTAAGATAAAGGAGCTTATTGTAAACAATTTAATACACTCCAGTAGGTCAAATGGATAATTGGGAACAAATTAATGAGGAGAACAATTTAGGGTCAACGATGCCTTTAACATTGATTTATTTATACCAGTGGTTCACAACCTTTTTTCGTGGTCACTGCCACCTTGGTTCCATAAACTCACTGTCAGCACCCCATAAAATATTATATAGAATAGCAGGGACAGTAAAGTCAAAATTAAACTTTCATAATTCAGATAGAGCATGTAATTTTAAACAACTGTACAATTTTCTTCTATTATCAAATGTGCTACATTCTCTTGATATCCTTTGTTGAAAATCATGCCTAGGTACGCCCTGGAGTTGGGGGCTAGCTGCTGATTGGTGGCTGCACACATATATCTCTTACCAATATGTTCACAGGAGAGAGCTGCTGATTTAAGACTGCACAGACATGCCACTTGTCATTGGTTTTCCCATTGTGCTCAGCTAGCTCCCACTAGTACATTGCTTCTCCTTCAAGAAAGGAAATCAAGAGAATCAAGCAAGATTGATAAAAGAAGTAAATTGGAAAGTTGTATAAAATGATAGGCTCTTTCTAAATATTGAAAGAAAAATGTTGTGCTGTATATTTAGCTCAGATTTATCTGAATTTTCATGATTCAGAAAGAATATAGAATTTTAAGCAACTTTACAATTTACTTCTTACACTGTTGAAGGGACTGCAGTGCACTGCCTGTAGCTATCTGAATACACTGGGTGAGGCATGTATGTGCAGTCACAAATCAGCTCCCAGTAGTGCATTGCTGCTACCTAGGTATGCTATTCTACAAAGGATACCAAGAGAATGAAACAAAATATACAATAGAAGTAAACTGGAAAGTTGTTTAAAATTGCATGCTCTATCTGAATCGTGGACATTTAGGGCCAGATTACAAGTGGAGTGCTAAATACCGTTTAGATGCATGCAATATTAGCGCTCCACTCAGTAATACCAGTGCACACTAATTCGCATTTGCATTGCTAGGAAGCATTGTGCTCTCGAGAGCGTGCTACCATAGGCTCCTAAGGGAGCCTCGTTCCGATGACATCACAGATGGCATCAGAACTTCACGCAGTAAAGGTGGTAAGTAGCACAGCAATGGGCAGCATTTTCAAATATATACAGTTGTGCTCATAAGTTTGCATACCCTGGCAGAATTTATGATTTCTTAGCCATTTTTCAGAGAATATGAATGATAACACAAAAACTTTTCTTTCACTCAAGGTTATTGTTTGGCTGAAGCGATTTATTATCAATCAACTGTGTTTACTCTTTTTAAATCATAATGACAACAGAAACTACACAAATGACCCTGATTAAAATTTACATACCCTGGTGATTTTGGCCTGATAACATGCACACAAATTGACACAAAGGGGCTTGAATGGCTATTAAAGGTAACCATCCTCACCTGTGATCTGTTTGCTTGTAATTAGTGTGTGTGTATAAAGGTCAATGAGTTTCTGGACTACTGACAGACCCTTGCATCTTTCATCTTTGCCAAATGATTTCTTTATCTAGCCAGTATGGGGACTTATGAAATCTTTCATGATATGGGTTATACTGAGTGTTCCCTCAAATGGGAATATCTACCCACACTTATATTTAAACATACTGACCCATTTCTTGGACTATTTGTATATAACCTTACTATAAATACTAACTGTATAGTTATATATGTGTATAATTATGTAAATATATTACTTGACTTTGTTCTGTCATGTTTCCTCCTGCTGTATACCGATAGTGTATATGGGATCCTTTGTTCTTATTATTAGGTGCATCATGGTGTTACATCTCCCTTCTAAACAGTTAATACAACTAATCCTACACAATAAGGGTTAATTTGTACACACCTTTCCAATCCTAATTTTCATTGGTTCAACACACCCATAAAAGGATCCCCAGCAGCAGGAAACACTATCTCTGATGAAGCGCATGTGCTCATGCGCAAAACGCGTAAGATAGGAGCTTACCTGTTGGTTTTCATGGAAGCCTGCTCCTAATAAAACTTTTTTGCATTTACCTACAAGACTCAGCGCTCCTTTTTCCTCATTCTACATCTTTCATCCAGTGCTGCACTGACGTTTCTGGATTCTGAGGCATGGGGAAAGCAAAAGAATTGTCAAACAATCTGTGGGAAAAAGGTAGTTAAACTGCATAAAACAGGAAAGGGATATAAAAAGATATCCAAGGAATTGAGAATGCAAATCAGCAGTGTTCAAACTCTAATCAAGAAGTGGAAAATGAGGCGTTCTGTTTGATAACATACTGCATTCATCTTGCCATCAAATCTGACCAAATTTCCTGTGCCTTTGTAGCTCACACATCCACTAAAAAATCAGCAATCCACCTCCGTGTTTCACAGTAGGAATGGTGTACCTTTCATCATAGGCCTTGTTGACTTCCTCTCCAAATGTAGCGTTTATGGTTATGGCCAAAAAGATCAATTTTGGTCTCATCACTCCAAATGACTTTGTGCCAGAAGGTTTGAGGCTTGTCTCTGTGCTGTTTGGCGTATTGTAAGCGGGATACTTTGTGGTATTTGCGTAGTAATGGCTTTCTTCTGGCGACTCAACCATGCAGCCCATCTTTCTTCAAATGCCTCCTTATTGTGCATCTTGAAACAGCCACACCACATGTCCTGTATTTCACCTGAAGTTATTTATGGGTTTGTGTTTGCATCATGAACAATTTTCCTGGCAGTTGTGGCTAAAATTTTACTTGGTCTACCTGACCGTGGTTTGGTTTCAATAGAACCCCTCATTTTCCACTTCCCTTTCCTGTTTTATACAGTTCAACTACCTTTTCCCGCAGATCCTTTGACAATTCTTTTGCTTTCCCCATTACTCAGAATCCAGTATCGTCAGTGCAGCACTGGATGAAAGATGCAAGGGTCTGTCAGGAGTCCAGAAACTCATTGACCTTTTATACACACACACTAATTACAAGCAAACAGATCACAGGTGAAGATGGTTACCTTTAATAGCCATTCAAACCCCTTTGTGTCAACTTGTGTGCATGTTATCAGGCCAAAATCACCAGGGTATGTAAACTTTTGATCAGGGTCATTTGTGTAGTTTCTGTTGTCATTATGATTTAAAAAGAGTAAACACAATTGATTGATAATAAATGGCTTCAGCCAAACACTAACCATGAGTGAAAGAAAAGTTTTTGTGTTATCATTCATATTCTCTGAAAAATGGCCAAGAAATCATAAATTCTGCCAGGCTATGTAAACTTATGAGCACAAATATATGTATATGATTATATATATATATATGTATATACACATATTAACACATAAATATTTATCTATATAATCATATACATACTGTATACATTTAATGGGAACAAACAGTTCCCATACACTGCAATGTAAAGGCACTTTTCAGTGCGTTTTTTTTTTTCTAACACCCCACTCCCACCAACTTTAAAGTCCCAAAACTGCCTAGTGCAGTTATTTTTTTTATAAATAAATACATTGTTTGACTTTTTTAATAATAAACTACAATGCTCTCTATTTTGAGGGCATTTGGGGCACTTTTAGAAAATTAACCAGAAATCTAATCTCTGATTACGGTTCTGAGCGCTAACTTGTAATGGCTGGTAAATTATTGCGCTCCTGCAAACGGGTAAATTTGCCGTTTTGCGGGAGCATAATAATTTAGCGCTCCACTTGTAATTTAGCCCTTCATTTTCAGTTTCATGTCCTTTTAAGGTTCAACTTCAAGTCAATGGAGACAATAAAGAATAAATATAAAGATAAAATTATTAATATTGTGAAACTTCTACTTTCTGTGTAGGAATCTAATTAAAAAAAAAATCACTCCAAACGGCCTTATTTGTCTGAGTTATGCTGCATAATTATTTATGCAAATATATGCTAATTAATATGACAGATTCTTTTTTCAAATAAAGGTGAAAACCCCATTTGGAATCAGTAGATATAAAACATGAAGACCATAGAACTGCATAGAAAAGTAAAACATGCAGCTAAAGGAACATTATACACAAAATTAACTCTCCATAAAAAGTTTTCTTAAAGGGACATTAAACCCAAACAAATTCTTTCATAATTCAGAAAATATAATTTTAAATATTTTGCCAATTTACTTCTATTAGAATTTGCTTTATTTTCTTAATATAATTTGTTGAAAATCATACCTAGTTTGGTTTAGGAGCAGCAATGCACTACTGGGAGTTCGCTGCTGATTGGTGGCTGCACATACAGTATATGCCTCGTCATTGGCTCACCTGATGTTGTCAACTACCTCCCAAAGGATACCAATAGAATGAAGAACATTTGATAAGTGAAGTCAATTGAAGAGTTGTTTCATAAGCTCTAAACAAGTTCTGAAACATGAAAGAAAAAATGTGGGTTTCATGTCCCTTTAATACCACAACACAATACAATTTAAAAGAGTAACTTTTATTCAAATTGTAAATATATTTTTTTAAAGTGTTAAAGTCGATTGTCACTGCACAGGAGTCTTATATACCACATTTTGGAGTGCTAAATATTGCTTTCGCGAAAGCGATATTTGCACTCCACTGAGTAATATTCTGGGGTGGCGCTCAACAAAGGAGAGCTAAGAGAATAAATATAGGGAATTAAAAATAAAGGTGGTTGATTATGTACCGAACTCTAGTAGGATTTGAAAATCCTAGTGAGAACTTTGGTATAATTAATAAATCCTAGTACTAACTTTGGGAGTCTAAAAAAGTTGTATATAAGCTCTTAAATATACTCGGTAAGGATAAATAGCAATAAACTAGTCCAATATAAATAGTAGGAAAGCAGTTTAAACAGATCGAACTAATTGAATAAAATAATGTTTATTACTAAAGTTAATATAACATCAATAAAAATAACGATGCCGGCATCTAAAAACAAACACAATGTAAACAGTGATAAATGGCAATGTTGAAATGTATACAGATATGTGTTCTCATCTGTAGCAAATAATAACAAATATGGATTACATAAGATTCTTAAACCTGTATCGTCCTGTTAAAAATGCAACAATGTCCAAAGAATGTCTGTTCTTTGCAAACTTGTAGCCAGAGACTCCGGGTTATATATGTCCTCTTTTCCTCGGTGCTGGAAGTTGGTGCAGCGTTCTCTGCAAGCGGTGGGGGATACTGTGATCCGCGTGTGCACACAAACAGTTCCGGGCTGTAATGAAAAAGGTGTTCCGGTGCAGGTAACTCTTTGATGTTCACACAGGGTGAGGTAAAGAACCGAAGTTTCAAACAGAATACTGATTACACAGATGGATTCGTATGAGTAGGTCCCGGGGCAGGAATTACACATATAGAGCCAGCTCAAACCAAGTTTTAATCGCTGCTCAATGTACCTGTCCTACCTACTTACGTATCCAATCTGTAGTTAACACTTAGATAAGTCTTGTGCACAGGAGCAATCGGCAAATTCTACGCGTTTCAGCCGCCAGGGGCCTTTATCAAGATGCCTGTTTACTCACAATTACATTTTTAAATATCCCACGCTGTATCCTCATTGGACAAATCTGGACCTATCAGATGTGTGCTACTATGGGTGTAATTTCTTAATTTTAACTTTTCGAAGTCTGTGTTTGCATATTGGTGTCTATACATACAATTAGAATATACAATTTAAAACAGTATTTGTATATTATTGTTAAACATGCATAATAATATCCTTGTTCGATCTCGTTAAAAATCGCTTAGGTTAAACTCAATTCATTGCTATATAGTTACCCAGATTTCTCAATAAGCATATACAATAATTAATTTATTGATTCTATAATATAGTGGGTTTATTAATCAAAAGTATAAAATGTAAATCCTTCTAAATGACTCCTCCAAAACAATGTTTTTAAGGAATGCTCTATTCATTTTATTTTTTGCATTTATTCTTTGCAGAGCTGAATAGGTTGTTTCAGCAAGAGGACTCATATACCTCTAATTAATTCTTTAAATTTAGCATAATCTCTGATTTGTTATAATTATGTCCTATTGTTCTTAAAAAATTCTAGAGGTGGAGTACAAATCAATTTGTTTATAGACTACATAATTCTCCTATATGTGGGAATCCAAATTAAATATGTCAATGTTATATCTAATCAAAAAATCTAAAAAATCTAAAAAATCTAAGAAATCTAGACGCCTCTAGAGATATATAAGAATTATAAGAATGTTAAGTTAGAGAGAACTCTATATAAATATACATAATATATAATTGGAAAAATACAAAAAATATATAAAAAATATATATAAAAAATATATAAAAAATATATAAAAAAAATGTATGATATACAAAAAATCATTCCTTTTATATTAAAAAATCTTTCATCCATGATATAAACCAGCAATGTATTAAAATTGTATAAAATTGTATAAAAATATATCTCAAAAACACATTTAAAAATACATCTTAAAAATATATTTTAAAAGGTTTTCCTTTGACATTATCTCCCAAAATGCTTGTCTGATATGATATGTGATAAAAATTTTGTGTTTAAATTATTTGAAATTTGAGTTAAATTTAGAAATCTCAACTTAATCAGCATTTTCATAAAATTAATAAAATGTAGTAACATACTTTAATCTTAAAATAATATGTTCAAATCCATTTCTGAGTTAAGGCCATGGGGATGGAGGGTCCTAAAATTAAATATGAATTCTGCCTCTTTCTTAAGTAGAATATTATGAATATTACCTCCTCTGATTCCCAAACTGATTTGTTTAATGCCCCAATATTTAAAATCTTTAAGGTTTCCACCATGTATATCTTTAAAATGGGTGTACAATTTTGTTTCTGTGGATCCATGTTCAATTTTCAGAATGTGTTCTTGGATTCTGTCCCTTAAAATTCTACCTGTCTGACCAAAATATAGTAGCCCACAAGAACATTTGATGCAATAAATAGTATTTATACTAGAGCATCTAATCAGTTGATTGATCCTAAATTTAAAACCAGTATTTTGTGACATTATTTCCTTACATTTAATTTGGTTTTTAGAGGTTAAACCATTTGTTTTCTCTGGGATCTGGCTTTAGAGTTGTTGAGTGTTGTATCTCCATAAACAATTTTCATTTTTTATACTCCACTGAGTAATACCAGCGCAGGCTAATGTGTGCTGGTATTACAAGATGAGCGCAACGCGAACACAAACCAAAGTTGAGGACAGAAGACAACAGGCAGCACAAGGCAAGTAACACAGAGTGGAGAATAAAGGATCAATAACATCTAGGAGGGTAACTGGGAGCTGGGTAACTAATGAAGTGTCACTAGAATAACCAAGCAAGGAGTGGTGTGTTTCAGAGACCATTATAGGGCTTAGTGTGATGTCATCATTTTGTGCCGAATGTACCAATTTATTGGGTGCTCTCTCTTAGCACGCACGCCAAACCTCCGATGGCTCCTTTAAATATTAGCGTGGTCTCGAATGAGTGGGTAACATTTAGCGCACTTCCATCAGCAGGAGAGGCAGAAAGGGTTAGTGAGGCCAAAAGAGATTCTGGCTTCAACTGCGCGCCTAGGCGTAGCACCCCCGAAGACTCCTCAGAAGCTCCTGTACAGAATAGGCCTGGCTTCAGACTTAGCGCTCCTGGCGAGGTTAGCGTGGTTACCTGGAAACTGCACGAGTAAATATAGTGCTGACAGCACCGGATCATACTCTCTATAAACTCACATCTCCCGCCAGGGCTGCTTAGCACCCTGGGCAGTTGTTTGCTGAGTCAGTTGAGAGACAAAGAGGACTGCTGATGATTGACAGATGCTGCACATGGTGGTAGTGTCTCTGCTTGTAGCCAGACCGAATTGAGTTAAAGGGACATGAAACCCAATTTTTTTTTCTTTTATTATTCAGAAAAAGCATGCAATTTTAAACATCTTTCCAATTAACTTCTATTATTTAATTTGCTTCCTTCTCTTGTTATCCTTTGCTGAAAGGTTTATCTAGGTAAGCTCAGGAGCAGCAAAGAACCTAGGTTCTAGCTGCTGATTGGTGGCTGCATATAAAGTTACCGATTTTCATTGGCTCACCCATGTGTTCAGTTAGAAACCAGTAGTGCATTGCTGCTCCTTCAACAAATGATACCAAGAGAATGAAGTAAATTTGAATAACATAAGTAAACTGGAAAGTTGTTTAAAATTGTATGTTCTACCTAAATCATGAAAGCAATTTTTGGGGTTTCATGTCCCTTTAAGTTGAATTGCTGGCTGTTTCCTTTTCAGAGTTTAAACGTGACTGACTTGTTTCTAAATACTCACTGGGCCGATCCTGGCTCTAGACTGATGTAGAGCGTTACTTACAATAATTTGCTATGTGTATTTTTGATAAATTCAAACACAAATTGAAGCAGAAAGAGCAGATGTAAAATAATCAATTGCTAAAGAATGACAAGGGCTGCACTAAAGCTTCAGCTATTGATTATTTTACATCTGCTCTTTCTGCTTCAATTTGTGTTTGAATTTTTATTATGACTGCAACAAAATGATGTTTATTTTCTATATATGCTGATCCATAGAGGGTCTGCTGTTCTGAGATGGGGTCTGATGTCGGCCTTGGATGTCATTAAACCCCTAATAGACAGCATAGAAGTTTATGTAAAGCACTTTACTCTTCGCACACCTTTGAGGCTACTATAGAGGGTGATATAGACCCCTATTTCTAACCCGTTCAGGCCTATACCCACTCATTTCTTTGTGGGGCCTTATGTCAACCGGGGTGTTATCAGCCCTCTTATAGAAAGGACATAAGATATGTGAAGTATTTTATTTCCTGTATGCACTGTAGAGTTTATTGTTACTTTGTATTTTATTAACGGTGGGTTTAGGTTTATTCTTGATTAAGGCAACTTAAAGTGAAGGTAAACTTTTACGAATGAGTGCCCGGTTTTTAAAAAGCCAAAAGGATTTAAGCAGCTATCATTCTATTGGCTAATTCGAATTAGCCAATAGAAGGAGAGCTGCTTAAATCATATTTGCTGATTTGAATAGCCAATAGGATTTTAGCAGCCCTAATTCCTATTGGCTGATTCAAATTTTTCAGCCAATAGGAATGCAAGGGACGCCATCTTGAATCGCGTCTCTTGCATTGAAGATTCAGTGTACGGCGACGACCGTATGAAGAGGATGCTCCGTGACGGATGTCTTCAGGATGGACCCGCTCCGCGCCTCCGGGATCAAGATAGAAGATGCCGCCTGGATGAAGATTGAAGAGGCCGCCTGGATGAAGACTTCTTGCTGCTTGGATCAGGATGTTGCCGCCGGGATGAAGATTGAAGAGGCCGTCTGGATGAAGACTTCTCGCTGCTTGGATCCGGATGTCACCGCCAGGATAAATATTGAAGAGGCCGTCTGGATGAAGACTTCGCCGGGATGAAGATCGTTCAAGCGGGACTTCAAAAACTGTAAGTGAATCGTCAGGGGGTTAGTGTTAGGCTTTTTTAAGGGTTTATTGGGTGGGTTTTATTTTTTAGTTTAGGGTCTGGGCAGTAAAAGAGCTAAATGCCCTTTTAAGGGTATCTTAGGTTTTTTTAGATAGTTTTTTTATTTTTTTTATTTTGTGGGTTTGGGGGGTGGGGGTTTGTAATGTTAGTGGGTCTTTGTAATTTTTTTCAATAAAAGAGCTGATATCTTTAGGGCAATGCCCTACAAAAGGCCCTTTTAAGGGCCCCCCAAAAGGCCCTTTTAAGGGCCCTTGGTAGTTTATTCTAGATTAGGCTTTTTTTATTTTGGGGTGTTTTGTTTTGTTTTTGTTTTTTTAAGGGTATTAGTATAGGAATAATCTTTATTTTTTTGGAAAATTTCGTTTAGTTTTTTTGTAATGGTAGGTTTTTTATTTTTTGTGATTTTAGTATTTTTTATTTTTTGTAATGTTAGGTTTTAGTGTAAGGTAGCTTATGTTTTATTTCACAGGTAAGTTTGTATTTATTTTAACTAGGTAGTTAGTAAATAGTTAATAAATATTTAGTAACTAGTCTACCTAGTTAACATAAATACAAACTTACCTGTGAAATAAAAATAACTATGAATTATATTGTAGCTAGCTCAGGTTTTATTTGACAGGATAAGTATTTAGTTTTAAATAAGTATTATTTAGTTAATAATAGTAACTTTAATTTAGATCTAATTTCATTATGTTAAAGTTAGGGTTAGGTTTAGGGTTACGTTAGGGTTAGGGTTAGGTTTAGGGGTTAATATAGTTTCATTTAGGTTGTTGCGATGTGGGGGGCTGGCGGTTTAGGGGTTAATAGGTATTATTTAGTTATTAATTGTAAGTTTAATTTAGATCTATTTAAATTATGTTAATGTTAGAGGGTGTTAGGGCTAGGGTTACGTTAGGGTTAGGGGTTAATAGTTTAATTTAGGTTGTTGCGATGTGGGGGCTGGCAGTTTAGGGGTTAATAGTTTTATTTAGTGGTAGTGATGTGGGAGGCCAGAGGTTTAGGGGTTAATAGCTTTATAGGCAGGTGTCGGCAATGTCAGGGGCGGCAGATTAGGGGTGTTTAGACTCCGGGTTTATGTTAGGGTGTTAGGTTTAAACTGTATTTTATCTTCCCCATAGACATCAATGGGGCTGCGTTACGGAGCCTTTGTTTCCGCGATCACAGGTGTTAGACTTTTTTTTGCCGGCTCTCCCCATTGATGTCTATGGGGAAATCATGCACGAACACGTCAAACACAGCGCTTGTTTTGGGAGCGGTATGGAGCTTAAAATCTCCATATCGCCCGCACAAGCAGTGTTTTTTTAAACTTGAAATGGCAGCGCTATATGGAATTAAATAACGCCACTTTTGTGGCATTCTTTACTTTCCCTATAGCACTCAAAACTCGTAATTTAGGTGTTTGTACCTTAATAAAATGGGTAGTAGGGAAGAATCTGGTAACTACAGGCCAGTCAGTTTAATGAGACAAAAAAAAATTTACTTTCATGATTCAGATAAAGGATACAATTTAAAAAAAACTTTCAAATGTAATGCTATTATCTAATTTGCTTTGTTCTGTTGGTAACTTTTGTTGAAAAGCAAAGCTAGGTAGGCTCAGTAGCTGGGAGCTAGCTGCTGATTGGTGGCTGCACACATATACTGTACCTCATCATATATAATAGAAGTAAATTGGAGAACTGTTTAAAATTGTATGTTCTTTCTGAGCCTTGAAAGAAAAAAAATGTGTTTCATCTCCCTTTAAAGGGACAGTATATACCAATTTTAAAATAACTGCATGTAATAGACACCACTATAAAGCATAAGATGCACAGATACTGATATTAAAATCCAGCATAAAACTGTTTAAAAACATTACTTAGAAGCTCTCAGTTTAGCTCTGTTGAAAAGGTAGTCGGAAAGCCCACTGCAAGTGTGAAATAAGACACTCCCCCCTCCTCTTCTTTTGCATATGAAAAGACCCTTTACACAAACAGGAGCAAGCTGGAGTAGGTATCTGACGGTATTCTCCTAAAACTTTGGGGCTTGGTTAGGAGTCTGAAAATCAGAGCAATGTTATTTAAAAATAAACAAAACTATACTTTAAAAAAAAAAAAAAAAACCTTTATGGGCAATATAAATGGATCAACTATAAAACATTTATACAAAGAAAAAATGAGTGTATAATGTCCCTTTAACTTCAGTAGTAGGAAAATGAATGGAAACTCTCCTAAAAAAAATTATGGCTTGCCTTACATAAAAACAATTTAAAGGGCCAAAATCAGCATAGTTTTACTTCAGGAAGATCATGTGGAGTAATCTAATTGACTTCTTTGGTTATGTAACTAAAATGTTAGACGAGGGTGGGGCAGGTGATGTAACATATCTAGATTTCACCAAAGCATTTGACACAGTCCCACCCAACAAACTAGTTCATAAACTGTATCTCATTCGTCTAGACTCAAAATTGTGTACTGGGTAGAATGCTGGATTAACCCCTTAACGACCAGCGCCGTACCCTGGATGACGCTGGTCGTTATGCCCTTAAGGACCAGCAACGTACCCTGTACGTCGCGGCAGTCCTGGGCTTCTCTCTGCCTTGATCTCGCTCAAAATAGTGAGATTGCGCTATTTCTGCATGCCCCAC
Source organism: Bombina bombina (assembly GCF_027579735.1). Classification (NCBI taxonomy): domain Eukaryota; kingdom Metazoa; phylum Chordata; class Amphibia; order Anura; family Bombinatoridae; genus Bombina; species Bombina bombina. Next base: position 862,447,901 of record NC_069504.1, on the reverse strand, counting down.
AAGTGGGGCACTGCAGAAATAGATTTGCAGAGTTACCGATGCAGAGAGGGCCACTCTGTGGTCCTCTCTGCATTGGACAGCGGTGGTGCCGATCGTTGGTGGGTGGGAGGCGGGTGGGCGGCCCATGGCTGCAGGAGACAGGAGGAGGGTGGGAGTGGGTGGGACCGCAAAGCCACGCTACAGGGATAAAAAATAAATAAATAAGTGTGTCATTGAGGGGGATGGTGGGGCAATGAGGGCTTTCCTGTGTGGGATCAGTTAACGGCAAGGAATCTGGGAGGGGAGGGGGTAGGGTATTGAGGTGGGGCAGCTACACTAGAGAGAAAAAATAGTATTATTTTTTTTTTAAATATTGCCTTATTTGCAGCAAACTGGGTACTGGCAGACAGCTGCCAGTACCTAAGATGGTGGCAAATAAGTAGAGGGGGAGGGTTAGACAGCTGTTTGGGGGGATCAGGGTGGTTGGGGCATAAGGGGGGATACTGATACTACCCTGCAAAATATATATATATATATATATATATATATATATAATCCCTTTATTTTAGTACTGGCAGACTTTCTGCCAGTACTTAAGATGGGGGTGACAATTGTGGGGTGGGGATGGAAGAGAGCTGTTTAAGAGGGGTCAGGGAGGGATCAGGGAGCAGGATGTGTCAGGTGGGAGGCTGATCTCTAACATTAAAGCTAAAATTAACCCTACAAGCTACCTAATTAACCCTTTCACTGCTGGGCATAATACAAGTGTGGTGCGCAGCGGCATTTAGCAGCCTTCTAATTACCAAAAAGCAATGCCAAATCCATATATGTCTGCTATTTCTGAACAAAGGAGATCCCAGAGAAGAATTTACAACAATGTATGCCATGATTGCACAAGCTGTTTGTAAATAATTTCAGTGAGAAACCTAAAAGTTAACAATTTTTTTTATTTAATCGCATTTGGCAGTGAAATGGTGGTATGAAATATACCAAAATGGGCCTAGATCAATAATTTGGGTTGTCTACTAAAAAATATATAGTTTTGATAGGTAAATATAAAAAATGACTTTCTATTTCTGTTTAAATGTAGTGAGGGCAAAAATGCTAAAAATGCTCCGGTCTTTTGGGGAAGTTTTTGTTTGAAATGCCCGGTCCTTAAGGGGTTAAAGGGATACTAAACCCACATTTTTTCTTTCATTATTCAGATAGAGCATGCAATTTTAAGCAACTTTCTAATTTACTCCTATTATTAATTTTTCTTTGTTATCTTGCTATCTTTATTTAAAAAGCAAGAATATAAAGCTTAGGAGCCGTCACATTTTTCGTTCACAACCTGGGTTATGCTTGCTTATTGGTTTGCTAAATGTAGCCACCAATAAGAAAGCACTATCCAGGGTGCTGAACCTAAAATGGACTGGCTCTAAGCTTTATATTCCTGCTTTTTAAATAAAGATAGCAAGAGAATGAAGAAAATTGATAATAGGAGTAAATTAGAAAGTTGCTTAAAATCACATGGTCTATCTGAATCATGAAAGAAAAAAATTGGGTTTATTATCCCTTTAAAGTGAAGGTAAACTTTGATGAATTAAAGCCCGGTTTTTAAAAATACTATTAAAAAAAGGGGCACTTTCATTCATCAAAGTTTACAAAGCAGCCGTTTTGTTTATAAACTTACCTCTCTCCTCTTCATAGCCAGAGCAGCTTCCCCCACACAGAGATCCTCTCTTCACACGTCAGCAATGAATAATCCGGCTTCCTCCAATCATGGCTTTCCCCCCAGGGCGGGGGGGGGGGGGAAGCTGACGGCTGTGAAGAGAAGAAAGGTAAATTTATAAACAAAACGGCTGCTTTGTAAACTTTGGTAAATGAAAGTGCCCCTGTTTTTAATTGTATTTTTAAAAATGTATTGCTTTCATTCATCAAATAAATAAAGTGCATTCAACTGAGGGTGCAGTTACTAGTGGTGTTCCTCAGGGGTCAGTTCTGGGGCCTATTTTGTTAAAAATATTTATCAATGACATTATCAAAGAGCTACAGGGGAAAGTAGGTATGTTTGTAGATAAAAAAAAATTGTAACAGAGTCGATGTTCCTGGGGAGGAAGGGATGGACCAAATGAGAAGTGATATAAAAAATGTTGAGGTTTGGACAAATGGCTGGGATCTAAAGTTTAACATTGCAAAATGCAAAATTATGCAATTTAAAAAGAAAAATCTGAAAGTTAATTACAGACTTACCGAGGGAGGTCTTGAGGTGGGCCTAGATTTTGTCAGGCGAGTTAGATGCTTAGGTTCATGGGGTTTCAGCCAAGAAAAAGAAATTAAATAAATAAACAACAGAAATTGGTGCTTGTTATCAGTAGTTGGTGGGGGAGGGATGGCCAGGTCGTAGTATAAGGCCTGGCCAGAGAATGTAGGCCAGATCCTAGATCAGCTTGGATCAAAAAAAAAAAAAGGATGGAAAGAGAGTGGTTTTAAATTGTATGTGTTACTTATGGGGTATGCAGGCGTTATAGCCTATGTTCCGAGCGCTGTAATGTGGGGGTTAATTTATGGACAGCATCCCAAGATCAGGCATGCAGTTTGTCGGACAAGATTTAATAAAAAAAATAAAATAAAGGATGTAATAATATGTAGGAGGAGTCTAATTACGTAGTTTTACTTCGACATCATTAAGGTGTGAGGGGGGGGAGATTATTCACAGTGTCTATTCATGTTTCAGTGGGCTCTGGTAGACCAACGCTTACTCAGGACCTGAATATGGAACTGCTGGAAGTGGAGGGGGACTTCCTGCACATACTGGATCGATAAAGTGACTTTGAGAAGGAGGACAGGGAAGTGAGATTGGCAGCGGGACCAGTTGACACGGGCAGGGTGAGTGATACTGCGGCCTTGGCTCAACTATTGCAGGCTTTATCATCGGAAACAGCGGGGAGCTCTGGCCTGGGGAGAAGGAGGATTGAGGAGGGGGATCAGGGAAGGAGAGGCAGGGAGGTGTCTAAGGAGAAGGGAAGGTATGAAGGTACTGCCAGGTTTCTCTCCTCTACATTGCAGGATCCATGACCCAGCCCAGTCCGGGCTCGGGATAGTAGAAGGGAAATGCAGGCAGGAGAATGGCACAGGAGGGGGCACTCACGTTCTCCGCTACATTACAGAGGCAGAGACCAGGACCGGTTTTCTCCAACTTGGGCTAGGCTGGAGCATCAGGAAAGGGGCAGGAACACCACACGGTGCACCCGCTCATGGTCACGGAGGCGGTCGGCGTCTAGGAGGCCCGCAGGGCAAAGGACAGGTCAAGGGAAGGAAGCAGCACCCACGACTGCAGCGGCAGGGCTGGCAGCGGCAGGACCCGGACCCAGCGGCACCCACTGCAACAGGTGAGGTGTCTCAAAACGTTACTATTCTTTGAGTGAGTAGAGGAATGGATGCGTGACAGATGACAATTCTAGAGGGTCTCAGGGCATTGATCGCACAAGTGGAGAAGCAGGGGACTACGCTGGAAACAGGGGGAACCTTGGCGGCAAGGGCTTGGACTGGTGAGGCAGGTGGAGCGGGAATGACAGGTGGAACCCCGGCTGGAGGACCCAGTGCGGCACATGGGGGTTTGAAGGTATCTGAAGAAGCCTTTAGGCATCCATGCCTTTGCTCCATAGGGCCTTTGGACATTCATTTGACGACGGAGACAAAGAAAAAGGTTTTGAAAAGAAAATTTTTGGAATTTTTTTCCCTTTTGCTGCTGGACCAATTCATGGAGATTAAGGAAGATTCCAAAGCTGAGCCAGGTAAGAAAGAAGAGGAGGAGAGGAAGAAGAGGTACAGGAAATGACCTAAAACATTTGCAAATTGGTCCAGGGCTTTTTGCATACTAGCTAGTGTCACAGCGGAGAAGTTTCCGGAGCAAGGGTCGGCCCTGTTCTGCTACTACGATGAGATTGCTTCACATACAGAACCTATGGAGGGATGGCATGGTGGCGTTGACAAACAATTTTGTCAGCGGATTGTAGTTAGGCCGGACATGCATTGGGACGACCGCTACATGGGGATCTGGCTGGAAATTATGACGCCTCTACGAGGAAGCCAGTCCTTTCAGGGAACGAGTGGTGGATATGTGAGAGGTCAGGCCAGTGGGTCAGCGGTGGGGCTATGTTTCCAGTTCAATGATGGGTCCTGCAGATTCGGAAATACCTGTAAGTATAAGCACCAGCCAATTCACAAACAGCCCCTTCTTCCTGTGATATTTGTTGCCAGTGGAACAGAGGAGACTGCTTTTCCTCTCAAACATCAAAGTGTGGATTCTTACACTTTGTAAGTATAAGCACAAATGCTCCACTTGTGGGGGACAACACCCCCAAAGCCGGTGTTTCCGTAAGGGTAAAGTCGAGGGGCAATCAAGAGAAGTGGCCATTTCGTGTGTGGACCCCGGTGAGGATAAAAAAGATGGTCCCTTGGCTAAAAATGTACGGTGATAGGGGCCGGGAGGCGGACGCTGAGCTGCTGTTATTGAGTTCTATTTCTGGGTTTTTCATTCCTTGTGTGGATAGGCCGTAAACGCAAGTCGTTAGAAACATGAAGTTGGCCAGAGATTTCCCGCAGATAGTGCGGAGCAAGCTTCAGAAGGAAGTACAGCTGGGGCACATGGCCGGTCCGTTTACCGAACGGCCCCTGGTCAATGTACGGGTATCACCATTGGGGGTTGTGCCTAAGAAGTCGTCAGGCCAATTTTGGATGATACATCATCTGTCTTTTCCTAAAGGGGAATCGGTTAATGACGGGATTGATCCAGAATTTTTTATAGATTTAACGTTGCTGATGGGCTGTTCTATTTCTTGTTCCTATTTTGAAAAATTTAGTTCCTTTGTTGAGTGGATTGTGTCTTGGTGAGTGCAATGCAGGTCATTAGTGCACTATCTAGATGATTTCTTGTTCGTTGGCTGATGACGAGTATCAGAGAATGTTGGATGTTTTCGGGCCAGTAGTGGGGGAATTCCAGTGGCAGAAGAAAAAACAGAAGGGCCTTGTACGTCCCTGAAATTGTTGGAAATTTCCATCGATTCTGTCAGGATGGAGTGCAGTCTGCCACAAAACAAGCTAGGCAATCTGAAGGCAACCTTGGCTTCATTGATGGGTAGGCAGAAGGCGACGTTGTAGGAACTGCAATCGCTGCGGGGTAAGTTTAATTTTGCTTGCCGCATCATTCCGGTGGGGGAGCGTTCTCAAGGAGGTTGTCCCTGGCTTTGGCGGGAGTGAAAGAGCCACATCATCATGTGCACTTATCCAGACACCACAAGGTGGATTTTAATGTGTGGATGTCATTCATGGTTTTATTTGGAGAGCTTTGATACCACAGCCGAGGGTGCTGGCATCTGATTTGGAACTGTTTACCGATGCGGCTAGTGGGATTGGTTTCGGGGCATATCTGGGTGGACGCTGGTCTGTGGGGCATTTGGGTCTCACAAGGAATGTAACCTTTTTAGAGTTAGTTCCGTTATGGGTAGCATTGAGGGTGTGACAGCAGAGGCTATCAGACAAGAGAGTAACTTTTAGATTGGATAATATGGGAGTAGTGATGGCGGTTCACAGATTAACAGCTAGTTCTCCTCCGGTAATCTATTTGCTGAGAATGTTGGTGCTGGAATGCTTGAAGAACAATGTGTGCTTTAGAGCTGTTCATGTGGCGGGTGAAAATAATGGGATTGCTAATGCTCTTTCCTGTTTGCAGTGGGATTGTTTTTGAGCTTTGGCCCCAACCACAGAGGAAGTAGGATATCTGTGTCCGAAGAGTCTGTGGTCCATGGCGTTTCTGATCTAGCATGTCTGGTGAGGGGAGCATTAGCTAAAAAAACTTGGAAGGCCTACTGGCAGGTATGGAAGCAGTGGTGGGTTTTTTGGAACGAGAATGACGAGAGGGATAAGAGGTCAAACAGGCTGGAACTCTTGCTATAGTGGATGAGGGAATGGCAAGTAGAGGGAGCCTCTAGGGCTATGGTTCAGCGGAGATTGTCCGCTTTGGCTTTTCTATTCCAACTGTTAGGTTGGGAAGATATAACAAAGGCCTTTGTCATTCGGCTGGCAACAAGGGGTTGGGTGTGATATACCTTTAAGGTATATCCCGCCTACCTTTCCTCCACCCTATATCAGGCACACCTGAACAATCATTCCTTGCCTGAAAATTGTTTTCTCTTTGGAGCTTTCCTGATCGCATCCCTCATGTTGTGATTCTATTCTTGATATTTGCTAAACTTGCTACATTGTTACTTTCTCTCTGAACATCAGTTGTAAGTAAGGATCTTTTGCTTTTCACTTAACTTTTAAAAGTATTTCATTATTTCTCCAAATCTACCGGAATCCATTATTCTTCTAACCGGATCAAGGAGCCACCGGATCTACTTGCAGCGTTCCGGAAGCCGCACTCACACCAACGCTGTATACCGGTCACAGAGGTAAACCGTTCTCCTCAAATCTAAGGTAATACTTAATCCACTTTAAAAGGATCTATTACTTACCTTGTCTCTCTGTGGAAATCATCCGCATTACCTTGCTAACAACCTCTGCTGCATAATCTACCGGTTATTACTAAAGTCTGACTGTGCTGTATATATTTTATGTATGAGTGTGCGAGTGCGTGAAGACATTCTTGAGAATTGTTACAAGAAGGATACAACTACTGATGTTATACTAAGTAAACCAAAATACACATTTATTCCTGTTTACTTTAAGTTTCATACCTATATTGCAACAATTGTTTCTACTCATTTATTCCTTGCTTCTGCTTGGCATCTACGAAGTTTTCTTTCAGGAAAAGTCTCACCAGTGATTTAACAGGTAGTTCAAACCATACTGCCTGTTTTATTCATTAAAAGAGCAACAAACCCTTACCTTAAAAAAAAAACACTGCATAAGTTCCTGCATAAAACAGGACATCACATAATTTTCAGGCCACAGTGTTCTAAGGGTTTGTTACTGGTAAACAAAACTTTGTTATTATGGATGCAAATGAAATTAAAACTGAGTTCTCTAACATACAACGAAAATTAGATTATCTTGCACAAGGCTTAACAGAAGTACAAGCAGATAATACCGCATTAAAAGCTATTGTTAAAGAATATATGTCTCACAAAAGTACTGATGTACCTGAACCCCATATTCAATACCCCCAACCTTTCACTGGTAAAAGACATGAATTCAGAGACTTCAAGACTGCTTGTAATCTTCTTTTTTCCATGAGACCCCGCACATATTATTCAGACCGTATCAGGGTTTGCACCACTATTTCATTTCTACAGGGAGAGCCCAGAACCTGGGCTAACAGGTTTTATGAAAATAATGACCCAATTTTGGATTCACTACAGAATTTCTTTCAAGCTATGTCTAATCTATATGAAGATACAGATACGCAAATAACTGCAGATTCTAAACTACGCGCACTCAAACAGGGTAAGCGCACGGTGGAGGAGTACACAACTGAATTTCAAATGTGGGCAACAGACTCACTATGGAACCAAGTTAGCCTTAAGAATCAGTTTAGGCTGGGCTTATCTGAAAACCTTAAGGATGAACTGTCTCGCCAGGAATTGCCTGATTCTCTTCCAGCACTTATTAAATTAAGCACATCCATAGATAGAAGACTCAGGGAACGGCGAGCAGAGAGATCCACTTTAGACACAATACCCAGACGTCAGGTCACTTATCCTACAACATTTGAGAAAACACAAGGTAGTGTAACCCCTATGGAGATAGGCGCTATCAAGGGGCCACTAAGTAATGAGGAAAAAATGAGAAGAAGGTTAGAAAACTTGTGCTTATACTGTGGACAAAAGGAACACACCGTCTCAAGCTGTCCTTCATTACAAAGACAAAAGAAGGGTAAGAAAACCGGTTATAAAAACATATATCATATCTCAGATACAATGCAATTGACTTTACCTCTCTCTTTGCAGTGGGATCAGGAAAATATACACTCCAAGGCATTGATTGACTCAGGTGCATCTGGGAACTACATTGATTCTGTATATATTGTAAATAATAAAATTCCTCTGGTGTGCAAGCAGAACCCTGTGTTTGTTAAATCAATTGATGGAACTTTAATAAATAAGGGACCCATTACACACCAGACAATACCTTTGCTTATAATGACAAACAATGGGCACACAGAATACATAACATTTGATGTGATCCCCATAGCACTACATACTATCATTTTAGGATATAGTTGGTTGCAACAACATAATCCCAAAATAGATTGGGAACATTCAAAACTTACACTAGACTCAACATATTGTCTAAACACATGTTACCCTCATAGTATTTTAACATCATCTGAGACAGGGATACCAGGGATATATCAGGATTTGGCAGAGGTCTTCAATTTGAAAGAAGCAGAGAATTTACCACCTCACAGAAGCTTTGATTGCCCTATAGATATAATTCCAGGGTCACCAATACCACACGGGAAGATCTATCCCTTATCACAGGATGAGTTAGTTTATTTAAGGTCATATTTGGATGATAACCTGAGAAAGGGGTTCATATCCCACTCTACATCTCCAGCTGCAGCAGGCATGTTTTTGGTAAAAAACAAAGATGGCACTCTAAGGCCTATAATTGATTACAGGGCTTTAAACTCCATAACCATAAAGAACAGGTATCCATTACCTCTAATACCAGAGATAATAGAACGGTTAAAAGGAGCACAAATATTTACTAAACTGGATTTAAAAGGGGCCTATAATCTTATCAGAATACAGAAAGGTGACGAATGGAAGACCGCATTTCGGACTCGATATGGGTTATATCAATATAACGTCATGCCTTTTGGATTGAGCAATGCCCCAGCTACTTTCCAGCACTTTATTAATGAAATCTTCCGAGATCTAATGGATATCTGTGTTATAGTGTATCTAGATGATATTCTAATTTATTCCAAGACAGAACAAGAACACGAAAGACATGTACGTTGGGTCTTAATGCGCTTGAAGGAACACAAGTTATATGCCAAACAAGAAAAGTGTTTATTTCATGTGAATAAGATTAAATTCCTGGGATACATAATAACTCCTAACAGGATCCAAATGGACCCAGATAAAGTTTCATCAGTACTAGAATGGCCTACACCAAAATCGGTTCGTGCCCTCCAACGCTTTATTGGCTTTACCAATTACTATCGAAAGTTTATCAAAAACTTTTCTGATATAGTAAAGCCCTTAACTCAGTTGACTAATAAGAAACAAAGATATAAATGGACCGAACAGGCCCAATTAGCTTTTGACTACTTAAAGGGGCAATTCTCCAAAGCCCCCATCTTACATATGCCAGATCCTAAACTACAATATGTGTTAGAGGTAGACGCCTCAAGTTCAGGTATAGGAGCAGTTCTATCTCAACAAGTAGAAAACAAATCAGAATTATTTCCTGTGGCTTATTATTCAAGAAGATTCACACCTGCAGAAAATAATTATAGTATAGGAGATAAAGAACTCCTTGCTATAAAAGTATCCCTTGAACAATGGAGGCACTTACTGGAAGGTACACATGAACCATTTAAAATCTTCACAGATCATAAGAATCTGGAATATTTGAAGAAAAGCAAAACTCTAACTTCCAGACAAGTAAGGTGGTCATTATTCTTAGATAGGTTCAATTTCTTGATCACATACCGACCAGAAAGCCTGAATACCAAGGCTGATGCATTGTCCAGAGTACAGGAAATGACACCTCAAGAGACCCTGACTCCAATAGTACCAATCGAAAAATTTATTGGAGTCTTAACACCTTTAGAGGAAGAGATTAAAAGGGCACAAGAAAAAGAAACCAATACACCAAAATCCTGTCACAAAAACCTAATTACTGGTTTAATAAACCATAAAGATCAATTATATATACCCTGTTCATTAAGAAAACAAATATTGAAACACACTCACGATGAACCTTTATCCGGTCATACCGGAATACAAAAAACCATTGAAAAAACAAGAAGAAACTTTTGGTGGCCCCAAATGAATCAAACCATCCAAGATTATGTCAATTCCTGTGACACTTGTGCTAGAAATAAAATAGATCATAAAGGGCCCATCGGATTGTTGACCCCATTGCCAGTTCCGGATAAACCCTGGTCCATGATCTCGATGGACTTTATTGTAGAGCTACCAAAATCACGAAACTTTAATACTATATTAGTTGTCATTGATCATCTAACAAAATTGGGACATTTTATACCCCTAAAAAGGTTACCCTCCGCATTCACTACAGCAAATGTTTTCCTTAATCACATAGTGAAACTCCACGGACTACCCACTGATATAATAACAGATAGAGGTACACAATTCACCTCATCTTTTTGGAGATCATTATGCAAATTGTTAAAAATCACACCAAGATATTCAACAGCCTTCCATCCCCAAACTAATGGGATGACTGAGAAACTAAACCAAACATTAGAACAATATCTTCGTTGTTACATCTCACATTTGCAGGATGATTGGATAGATTATTTATCAATGGCGGAATTCTCTTACAATAATTCGGTGTCATCCTCAACAAAAATGACACCGTTTTATGTAACCTATGGCTATCATCCGACTACTTTGACACTATCTAAAACTGACGTCAACTCACCAGCTGCTAAAGACTATTCTTTACAACTTGAAGCAAGACTAGCCCTAGTCAAAAAACACTTATCTGCTGCAAAAAATTATCAGAAAGCTTATTATGATAAACGTCACAGACCCAGTCCAGTCTATAAAGTGGGTGACAAAGTGTTACTATCTGTAAAGAATCTAAAACTACATGTACCCTCTAAGAAATTGGCGAACCAATACATCGGACCTTTCGTAATTAATAAAATTTTGAACCCTATGACGGTATGTTTAACTCTTCCTGCAGCTTACAGGATTCACCCCACTATACATGTGTCTCTGATAAAACCTTATAATTCTTCTGTGCAAACCAACCTTCAGACTCCAACTACGTTACAAATAGATGACCACGACGAATTTGAGGTGGACCGTATTCTAGATTCTAGGATCAAGAACCATCACCTAGAGTACTTGCTAAAATGGAAAGGTTTTGGTCCTGAGGACAATTCTTGGCATCGAAGCACTGACATTTCTGCTCCCCGTCTGATTAGATCTTTTCATCGCAGGTATCCTTTGAAGCCATCCCTCTCGTCGTTTAGGGGACCACTTAAGGGGGGGAGTGTGTGATATACCTTTAAGGTATATCCCGCCTACCTTTCCTCCACCCTATATCAGGCACACCTGAACAATCATTCCTTGCCTGAAAATTGTTTTCTCTTTGGAGCTTTCCTGATCGCATCCCTCATGTTGTGATTCTATTCTTGATATTTGCTAAACTTGCTACATTGTTACTTTCTCTCTGAACATCAGTTGTAAGTAAGGATCTTTTGCTTTTCACTTAACTTTTAAAAGTATTTCATTATTTCTCCAAATCTACCGGAATCCATTATTCTTCTAACCGGATCAAGGAGCCACCGGATCTACTTGCAGCGTTCCGGAAGCCGCACTCACACCAACGCTGTATACCGGTCACAGAGGTAAACCGTTCTCCTCAAATCTAAGGTAATACTTAATCCACTTTAAAAGGATCTATTACTTACCTTGTCTCTCTGTGGAAATCATCCGCATTACCTTGCTAACAACCTCTGCTGCATAATCTACCGGTTATTACTAAAGTCTGACTGTGCTGTATATATTTTATGTATGAGTGTGCGAGTGCGTGAAGACATTCTTGAGAATTGTTACAAGAAGGATACAACTACTGATGTTATACTAAGTAAACCAAAATACACATTTATTCCTGTTTACTTTAAGTTTCATACCTATATTGCAACAATTGTTTCTACTCATTTATTCCTTGCTTCTGCTTGGCATCTACGAAGTTTTCTTTCAGTAAAAGTCTCACCAGTGATTTAACAGGTAGTTCAAACCATACTGCCTGTTGTATTCATTAAAAGAGCAACAAACCCTTACCTTAAAAAAAAAACACTGCATAAGTTCCTGCATAAAACAGGACATCACATTGGGCAAGAAGTGAAGTGTTGGGACTCTAGAAGGCCCGTGGTTTTTTCTGTTCTCAAATCGGTGATTAGAGTTTTGCAGGGCATATGCAAATTTTATTTTGACTCGTTCTTACTTTTCAAGACAGCATTTGTTTTGGCCTTTTTCGGGGCTTTTAGGCTCTCGGACATGGTGAGTGTTAATAATAGGGTATCTGGGGGGATTCAGTTTGACGATGTATGGTTGGAAGGTGGAAAGGTCCATATGTGGTTACGTAGATCTAAGACCGATCAGCAAGGAAAAGGGACATTGGTTAGCTTAGGGGCGGTAGGTGGGGAATGTTGCCTGGTTTCATCTGTGGAAGTTTTTAGGGTTATGCAGGGAAAAGGGAGCGAGTCTCTTTTGGTGCACAGGGATGGGTCATTTTTATCACGTTTTCAATTTGTGGCTGTTTTCAGAAAGGCTCTGGCTGGGGCGGGATTTGCAGCATCTGAGTTTGGGTCCCATTCATTTAGGATAGGGGCTGCTACAGAGGCTAGTTCTCTGGGTTTGGGGGATCAAATAGTAAAAAGGATTGGCAGTTGGGAATCTGGGAGATTTAAGTCATATGTCATATGCTTTGGTTTTACAGGGAGTGCAGAATTATTAGGCAATTTGTATTTTTGAGGATTAATTTTATTATTGAACAACAACCATGTTCTCAATGAACCCAAAAAACTCATTAATATCAAAGCTGAATAGTTTTGGAAGTAGTTTTTAGTTTGTTTTTAGTTATAGCTATTTTAGGGGGATATCTGTGTGTGCAGGTGACTATTACTGTGCATAATTATTAGGCAACTTAACAAAAAACAAATATATACCCATTTCAATTATTTATTTTTACCAGTGAAACCAATATAACATCTCAACATTCACAAATATACATTTCTGACATTCAAAAACAAAAAAAAAACAAATCAGTGACCAATATAGCCACCTTTCTTTGCAAGGACACTCAAAAGCCTGCCATCCATGGATTCTGTCAGTGTTTTGATCTGTTCACCATCAACATTGCGTGCAGCAGCAACCACAGCCTCCCAGACACTGTTCAGAGAGGTGTACTGTTTTCCCTCCTTGTAAATCTCACATTTGATGATGGACCACAGGTTCTCAATGGGGTTCAGATCAGGTGAACAAGGAGGCCATGTCATTAGATTTTCTTCTTTTATACCCTTTCTTGCCAGCCACGCTGTGGAGTACTTGGACGCGTGTGATGGAGCATTGTCCTGCATGAAAATCATGTTTTTCTTGAAGGATGCAGACTTCTTCCTGTACCACTGCTTGAAGAAGGTGTCTTCCAGAAACTGGCAGTAGGACTGGGAGTTGAGCTTGACTCCATCCTCAACCCGAAAAGGCCCCACAAGCTCATCTTTGATGATACCAGCCCAAACCAGTATTCCACCTTGCTGGCGTCTGAGTCGGACTGGAGCTCTCTGCCCTTTACCAATCCAGCCACGGGCCCATCCATCTGGCCCATCAAGACTCACTCTCATTTCATCAGTCCATAAAACCTTAGAAAAATCAGTCTTGAGATATTTCTTGGCCCAGTCTTGATGTTTCAGCTTGTGTGTCTTGTTCAGTGGTGGTCGTCTTTCAGCCTTTCTTACCTTGGCCATGTCTCTGAGTATTGCACACCTTGTGCTTTTGGGCACTCCAGTGATGTTGCAGCTCTGAAATATGGCCAAACTGGTGGCAAGTGGCATCTTGGCAGCTGCACGCTTGACTTTTCTCAGTTCATGGGCAGTTATTTTGCGCCTTGGTTTTTCCACACGCTTCTTGCGACCCTGTTGACTATTTTGAATGAAACGCTTGATTGTTCGATGATCACGCTTCAGAAGCTTTGCAATTTTAAGAGTGCTGCATCCCTCTGCAAGATATCTCACTATTTTTTACTTTTCTGAGCCTGTCAAGTCCTTCTTTTGACCCATTTTGCCAAAGGAAAGGAAGTTGCCTAATAATTATGCACACCTGATATAGGGTGTTGATGTCATTAGACCACACCCCTTCTCATTACAGAGATGCACATCACCTAATATGCTTAATTGGTAGTAGGCTTTCGAGCCTATACAGCTTGGAGTAAGACAACTTGCATAAAGAGGATGATGTGGTCAAAATACTCATTTGCCTAATAATTCTGCACTCCCTGTATAGTTGATTAATGTTGATTAATGTTGATTAATGTGTTTTTTTTCTTGTTTATGTTGCAGGTCCCATTTCATGTTGGATAATCAGTCACTCATATATAGCAAGAGCCAGAACGGCAGCTATGACTAAGGAGAAGGGGAGCCAGTTGGGAATTGACCAGAATACGGCGGTGTTAAGATGGTTTGGTTTTAGAGGCATGAAATGGGATCAGGTTCTCATAAAAGTAGTCGAGTATGCTTGTTTGCTTCACCCGCCAGGTATGTTGCTTATCCATGCAGGGGGTAATGACTTAGGCTATCTCCCTCAAAAGACCCTAATTGATATGATTCGGAAGGACATGGAAAGGCTGTTGGAATTGTTCCTGGGTTAATATTGATTTGGTCAGAGATAGAACCTAGGTGTTCATAGAGAGCGGCATAGGACGAGGCAAAGTTAGATGCTTCAAGACGTAAAGTTAATAGGACAATGAGTGGTTTTGTGTCCAAAGCAGGTGGGACATCTATCAGACATGTGGAGTTTGAAGAGGAATCGGGAAGATGTTTTTTCTCAAAAGATATGTTGCACCTGAATGAGGTGGGTGTTCATCTTTTCAATTTTAATTTACGTGATGGGGTTCTAAAGGCCTTGCAGCTGGGTGGAAGGCTGAGGCAGTGATTGCCTCGCCGGTGGCGGGGGGTGATTGCTGGATGGATTAAGTAGATGGTTTAATGAGTTGTACCCCCTGGGTGTTCAGGGGAGGCAAGCTGGATGGAATGTGGACAGAGTCTGGTGACTTAGATGAGGCAAGCACCTCCTGAGGGTTTCTGGGGTTTTGGTGTTATTTGGTTAAATATTGGGTTAAATATTTATGGTTTATGTTTATATTTATTTGTAATAAATGTGGAGCTGCAGCCTTTACAACCCATTCTTGGTCTGTGTTTATTTATTATCCTTGCATATTAATATCTATGAGGGTCAAGGGAGCCCGGAGCAAAAGCAGTAGAAGGGGAGGGCTTTTGACCCTCAGACAAATATGAGCAATGGGTGAGATCTGGTAAAAGGGGTGGGCGTTACCTTCTTAGAAGAGGGTCAGCAGGAAGTACGGCCTCTTTTTTAAAGCAGCGTAGAAGAAACGGTTTCTCCCTCCCTCCCTCCCTAATTTTAGTTATGTTGCAGCTTGTTTGGCGGGGGTGCTTGCTGGGTGGATTAAGTGGATGGTTTAATGAGGTGTACCCCCGGGGTGTTCAGGGGAGGCAAGCTGGATGGAA
The DNA here is from genome assembly GCF_027579735.1 of Bombina bombina. Lineage (NCBI taxonomy): Eukaryota > Metazoa > Chordata > Amphibia > Anura > Bombinatoridae > Bombina > Bombina bombina. The sequence goes on along the minus strand of NC_069504.1, from coordinate 862,432,483 downwards.
TGTGGACAAAAGTCTGGTGACTTAGATGAGACAAGCACCTCCTGAGGGTTTCTGGGGTTTTGGTGTTATTTGGTTAAATATTTGGTTAAATATTGGGTTAAATATTTATGGTTTATGTTTATGTTTATATTTATTTGTAATAAATGTGGAACTGCGGCCTTTACAACCCATTCTTGGTCTGTGTTTATTTATTATCCTTGCATATTAATATCTATGAGGGTCAATCATATTTTTTTCTTTTAAGGTTCTTTTAAAAGTATTTCAATTGACACTAAAACTTACAGTACTTCATCAATTATTAGTGGTCAATGGCTAAAAGACAACTCCCACACCTCTATTAGTAAATGAGGACACATCTTCAAAATTATAAAAAACAAACAAAACAAAGATATATTTATTTTTTTAGCCCATAAACTTTTTTTTCCAAAAAGAAAAGTCTTTTATATGCAGCAAATAAAATAAATTGTCTTCAATGTCCCTTTCAGTGAGATGTTAAGGTAAAATATTTAACGCAGCAACAGATAAAAGATTGTGAAAAGCTTTGACTGCAAAACAGTCCTACTGTGAAAATTAAACATACGTGAGGAGAGGTATTGTCACTTAATTTTTCAATTGCAATATAGTAATCCCTGAGGAACGTGTCTCCTAGAGCATTGTTTCTCAACCTCAGTCCTTAAAGGGACACTGAACCCAAATTTTTTATTTCATGATTCAGATAAAGCATGAAATTTTAAGCAACTTTCTAATTTACTTCTATTATCAATTTTTCTTCGTTCTCTTGTTATCTTTATTTTAAAAAGAAGGCATCTCAGCTAAGGAGCCAACAAATTTTTGGTTCAGACCATGGACAGCACTTGTTTGTTGGTGCTGTCCAATCAGCAAGGACAACCCAGGATGTTCACCACAAATGGGCCGGCATCTAAACTTACATTCTTGCTTTTCAAATAAACATACCAAGAGAATAAAGAAAAGTTGATAATAGGAGTAAATTAGAAAGTTGCTTAAAATTGCATGCTCTCTCTGAATCCCAAAAGAAATTTTTTGGGTTCAGTGTCCCTTTAAGTACCCCTAACAAGGCAGGTTTTTACTATAGCTGAACTAGTGCACAGGTGAAATAATCAGCTGATGTGTGAGAGCAAGTTAGTAACCATGGTATTACTCACCAGCTGATTACTTCCCCTGTGCACTGGTTCAGATATAATGAAAACCTGGCCTGTTGGGGTTATTTGAGGACCGCTGTTGAGAAACACTGCCCTAGAGTATATGCAGGTTTCACAAACAACTTATATTTTGAGTGAAATTGCATGGAATTTATTCTTCTTGTTTGGGAAATTTGATAACCTCATAGTTGTCACCTATGGATATCAAGAAAATAGGTACACATTCCTGTCTAGAAAAGGTGTTAACCACACGCTGACAGGTTTATTTAATGGCTTATTTCATTGTGGAACTGGAGAGAGTAAACTGGATCACCCTGCAGATAATGTATCAGAGGAGAGAATGAGGATGATCCGCATCTTAATCAGCCTGGGTATTGATCTCTTAGACCCTTATTAGACACCAAGTCAATATAGAAAGCTCTCAGACTTGTTTTTTGGTGATATCTGTCTAGCACTTCCTCATCTGTAAGTGCATAAAGACCAATATATTGATGTATCCTGAGATCACCTGTGGCCAGTCACTGGCACTTCTACATTCATTTCATCAGGTGTAGTTGATCAGCTCCTACTTACTTTTGCTTCCTGCCGTTCTCTCCCCCCCCTATTCTATATCTTACATTATCTTATAACATTCTAAAAAAACATACAACAGAAGGCTTAATAGTTCCATATTGCTGGTGATTTAAAGTGTGCTTTGTTTGCTAGTTTATAAAGCTATCTAATTAGGTTAATTAGAGAAATGTCTATATTATCTAATATTTTTCATGCCACAGTACTAAAAGCCCTAGAAACATAATAGCCATGATAATAAGGATATAAAACCTCACATAGAGGCACAGAATTGATAACTATTGCATGTACAGTAACTAGCATAAAAAATATTCTGAATTACTTGATTTAATTTAGCAGATTTGGGAATAAGTTTATTTGCTATCAGACTGTAAGGTTAGGGTGTGAGAATGCAGGAACTGATACACAGAACAATGAAAGTATTTTGAAAGCTCTACTGATTGATAAGCAAAAGAACAGATGGTAGTTCAAATTGAAGATCACAGAAACAGCAAGTATGAACATAGGCCCAATACAGAACACTAAAGTACAATATAAAGTTCAGAATACTTAAAGGGACAGAAAAGTCCAAAGTAAACTTTCATGATTCAGATAGATAGGGCATGTAATTTTAAACAACTTTCCAATGTACTTTTATCATCAAATTTGCTTTTTTCTCTTGGTATTTTTTGTTTAAGGCTAAACCTAGGTAGGATTATAGGCTGATTTATAGGACTCTGCAGTCCACCTCTTATCTCACAGTCTGGCTGGGAATAGCTAATAACATGTACTGTTTGTTTATGTGTGCCATATAGATAACATTGTGCTCACCCCAGTGAGGTTATTTAAGAGTCAGCACTAATTGCCTGAAATGTAAGTCTGTCAAAAGATCTGAGATAAGGAGGCAGTCTACAGACACTTAGATACAAGGTAGTCATAGAGGTAAAAAGTATATTAGAATAACAGTGTTGGTTATGCAAAACTGGGGAATGGAAAATAAAGGGATTATCTATCATTTTTAAACAATAACATGTTTGGTGTTTAATGTCCCTTTATGAAGGTTGCAGTAACAAAGTCCAATGGACACTGGTGCTTGAATTGTGCAGTAAACCGTGAGGCTGTCACAGCAGACACAAGTTTCTCAGCAAGCACAAGATGTTGGTGAGACTGTTACAGGGTACCAAGTGGGTCACAGGTATAGAAGACACAGGATTCTAAGCAGTCACAGGATACCCAGGGGGTACGTTTGGTGAGACTGTTACGGGACAGTTAGGCACAGCAGGCACAGCTTCAGGAACACTGAGAGCATATACCGGTATCAAGCAAGTCTGCCTAGCTTTCAGGAACCAGGTGAGCATACGCAGGTACACGGTAAGTATGCTTGGTCTCTGGTACAAGGTGAGCATACACTGGTATCAGGTAAGCAGGTACAAGGTAAGTATGCTTGGTCTCTGGAACAAGGTGAGCATACACAGGTACTAGGTAATTATGCTTGGTCTCTGGAGCAAGGTGAGCATACGCAGGTATCAGGTAAGTATGTTTGGTTTCTTGAACAAGGAGAGCATACAAAGGTATCAGGTAAGTATGCTTTGGCTTCCAGGAACAAGATAGGGAAGGCAATAACAGCACAGAGTGATAGACTGAGTGAGCTTTTATAGGAACTCCCACACCTCTAGGTGGGAGTTCCAGTAATTACATGGCCTCCCTTAAATCACAGCAGCGTGCGGCCGCACGCACCTAGGGGAAGACACAGCAGCGGTTGTAGGACTTGGGTCTCAGCATCCTACATTGGAACAGTCACTCTCTGTGTTTTCCAAGACCAGGGTTCTGGGCCGGGAGCAGAGCTCCCTTAGATAAGATCCTGACACAGGCATTCTGATCAAGTTCAATAAAATTTGTGTCACTGCAAACAATAAAGTTGGCCCTTCTATAGCTAATGTGTTGAAAGTACAATTTGTTTGGTCAAATGAATAGTCCTGTGGACATTAATTTTGGACAAATGTCGATAAGGACAAAAAAAACCTTACATTTTGTTAAACTAATGTTACTTCCGATTTTCGAACATTACTTTGATTTTCAAATGTTCATTATTAGATTGAATATCCAGATTCTAATTTTTTTAATGTAACATTCAATCTAACAAATAGTATTCAGACGTTCAATAGTACAAGCATGGATAATGTGTTTCTGCCCCAAACAGACCTTTGTCAAATCCAATCCTGGTATTTAACTCACATTCTTTTGGCTTTCTGTTTTTTTTGCCATGCTAATCAATTAGCAGTGTGATTGTTAACATTTGTGAAAGGGACATGAAACCCAAAAGTTTTATTTAATGATTCATACAGTGAATAACATTTTATACAACTTTCCAAATTACTTCTATTATCTAATTTGCTTCAATCTTGTGGTATTCTTTGTGGAACAAGCAGCAATGCACTGCTGGGAACTAGCTGAACACACTGGATGAGCCAATCACATGAGTCATATATGTGCAGCCACCAATCAGCAGCTCCTGAGCCTAACTAGGTATCCTTTTCAACAAAGTACACAAGAGAACAAAACTATTTAGATAATTGAAGTAAATTGTAAAGGTGTTTTTTTTTTACTTTCTTTTTGAAAAATGTTGAGGACTATTACATACCAATCAAGAAACAGATACAGCAACAAAGTACATATACATGTGTAGTAATACATCTCAATGCATAACAAAAATAAACATTAAATAAAGGTATAACCTTAATTCATCATGAGATATTATTTGCATTGACAACATGTAAGTCCAACAACTCAAATTTTTCAGTTTTTTTTTTTAATAACACAACATTTGAAAAACCAATACCCCTATTTAACCCACAACAATACCCACCGCCATTGTATCCTATTCTCTTCCACAGCTTCCTAAGTACTAAAGTAAAGTCAGAACCTGCCATATAAAGTTGTTATAAAATTCTGTATCTCCCTTACCACTTCCTCCGGTCTCGGTAAGAATGTCCATTTTCCCTGGAGTTTCCTCAAGTATACTGTAAATTCAGATGATGAGAAAGGCATTATTAATTGTCGTTGAAGGGGTGTAGGTAGTGTATTAATATATATTTCCCATTTAGTGATGAAGTGTCTGATACGGGTAACTACCTCTCCCTTCACATCCGCCATCTCTATTCTTAACTGTTGAATAATTTTCTCTTTTAGGGAAGAAAGTGGTTATCTGCCTTAGTTCCAACAAAGTGACAGTATTAGTTTTCTGGCTAGTAATAAAACAGTGTTTACAAAATTAGCATTCTTATCCGTGTCCCTGTTCCTACACAACAGCAGGACTGTAGTCCATGACAGATGTACCCCTATCCCACATACTCTCTTTAGCTAATATTCAGTCATTCTCCAAAACCTATGTATTTTAGGGCATTCCCACATCATGTGTAGGAGAGGTGGGTGTGGGAACAGGCATTTTTTTCAGTTTAGATCTGGTGATCGTGCCCATTTAGCTATCTGGTTTGGTGCAAGATAGGCCCTATGTATGTTTGTGTTGTGATTTGCTGAGAACAGCTGACATAGTAGCCAATCTTGTTCTTTCAAACCTTCGGGTTATTGCTTCTACTGTGACTTCAGTGTGACCCAGTTTTCTCCACTTATCAGAGGTATGTTGCAATAAGTCGTCGGCCCTAGAGGATAGTAAGAGTTGATATGTTTGTAATATGGAGCGCAAACCTTGTCTGAAGAGGGATAACAGGGCATCCCAATGAGAGGGTGTCCACCATGTAGTGTCTTTCTGAATGAGTGTGTTGATGTAATGTCAGTCTTGCAGGTAAGCAAAGAATTGCTGTCTAGGTATTTCAATTTTTTCCTGTATTTGTGTAAAAGACAATATGCATTTTTGGTTGCAGTCAATCAGTTGTCCAACTTTTATTAGACCATTGCTTGAAGGGATACGAAATGAAACCTGTGATAAACTCTAAATACCCAAGCAATGGGAGCAATTTAAGGTGAAAGCCCCGTCTTCCCCATAAGGCTGATATTTTCCTCCATGCAATAATAGGGTTGCTAATAAACAGTTATCTTTAATAGCACTAGGAAGTTTCAACAAGGAGGTAAACCATAAGTAACGTGTCGAGACTGGGGCTACCCAAACTTCTTCTACTTCCTTTATTATATAGTGTCCAGTATTGGTGACCCAATCTAGAGCAATCTTGGCTAGTGATGCCCAATTATACCATTGGACGTTCGGCAGCTTAAATCCTCCCTTAAGTGTTGTGCTAAATAGTTTTTCTATCCCTATCCTGCTCTTCCTCCCTCTCCAGACAAATGTGGTGTATTCTGAGTGTATTTTCTGGATGTCTTGTTTAGTTAGCAGTAAGGGGAGAACCTCTAGCACATATAGCAATTTTGGCAAAAGTTACATTTTAATTAGGTTTATTCTTCCTGACAATGTCAGCGGTAGGTATGCCCAGTTCTTGAGTGTAATTTCTGTTTGAGTTATGATGGGGGATATATGTAGTTGATACCAAGTGTGAGGGGAACGAGCCAAGTGAATGCCTAGGTAAGTGAACGACCCAGTTACTAGTTTAAATGGCCATTCATTTAAAGATTGTTGCATGTCTCCTTTGAGCCACAGTATTTCTGATTTGTCTATATTGATTTTTAGGCCGGTAAAACTTCCATAATCTTCTATAGCTGTCATTATGCAGGGTATTAAAACATCTGGGTCTCTAATGAACAGCAGATCGTCCGTGTAAAGTGACATTTTTATCTTGCTATTTCCGATTTGTATGCCCTTCATTTCCAGTCTTAACTGTTGGGCCAATGGCTCGAGTGCTATGTCGAAAAGTAATGGTGACAGAGGGCATCCCTATTGTGTACCCCTAGCTAAGGGAAAGGGAGTAGAAATATGGCCATTAATTATTAGGGAGGTTTATGGATGAGAGTATAATTTAGTTACTAAATCTGGAAATGCTCCTTGGTATCCAAATAATTCCATAGTATGGTGTAAATGTGGCCATTCAACCCTGTTGAAGGCTTTTTACATATCTAAAGCAAGTAAGCAGGCATTCGGTAGTCTCCCTGATTCCCCTTCCTTCTTTTTATCCCAGTAAAGCAATAGGGCCAAAAGAGTCTTTCTGATGTTCGTGACAGCTGATCTATTTTTGATAAAACCTTTCTGGTCTTCGTGTATAATCACTGGGAAAATGGTGGCTAGTCTATCGGCTAGAATCTTGGTCATTAGTTTGTAATCGCTGTTTAGTAGTGATATGGGGCGGTAAGAACTGGTAAGTTCTGGGTCTCTTCCCTCTTTCAGAAGGATACATATATTAGCATCTGTGAATATGTTTGCTGGATGTATATCTGTTGTTAGGTATGTCGTAAAGAATTTAGATAGGGTTGGAGCTAGGTCTGTTGCAATGAGCTTATAATATTCAATAGGGAGCCCGTCCGGTCCCGCTGCCTTCCCTAGGGACATATTCCTGATGGCTGTCATTACCTCTGTTGTTGACAAGGGGGCATTAATTAAATCTCGTTATTCGGGTGTGATTCTAGGGAGCTTGACTTTTTCCCAAAACTTGGTTTGCCTGTCCTTGTCTGTTCCTTGATTTTTATATAGGTCTTGATAATAGTTTCTAAACGCTTCCGTAATGTCTTTTGTGGTCAGTATGCGCTTGTCTCCTATTTTAAGTGCCCATATGTATGATTTGGGGGAGTGTAGTCTCACCATATTTTCCAATAATTTGCCTGATTTGTAACCAAATCTATAGAACTTTCCTTGGGTGTGTACCTGAAATCTCTCATCTTGTAGTGCTAGATATGTATCCCTTTTTTTCTTGTGTGAGTAATAGGCTTCCCTATTATGTGCAGTGGGGTGTGATAGATATTCACTATTAGATGTGTGTACCTGGTTTGATAAGCATTCTGAAACTTTATTTTTTTCCCTGCAGTAGTTAGCAGTAAAAGAAGTGATCTCACCCCACATCACAGCTTTGGATGTGTGCCAGTACATGTCTATGTTTTGGCTGCTAGATACATTAAAATCCGCATAGTATTTCCATTTGGTCTGTAGGTGTTGTTTAAATGCATGATTGTGTGTGAGGAACTTAGGGAATTTCCATACAACTGTCATGTTTCTCCCTACCTGTATCCAGTGTCAGCCACATAGGTGCATGGTCTGAAACAACTATCTGTGATATGCCCATATCTAATATAGAGCTATTCACCAAGGGGGAGACCAAAAAATATTCGATGCGTGACAATGTATGATGTGTTTTTGATATGCAAGTGTAGTCTCTCGCGTCTGGGTTTCTCAGTCTCCATTCGTCAAGCAAATTAAACGACTGTTTAAAGTTTTGGATGATTTTGGAGTCTGTTGTGTTTGGTTTACATTGTTTTGTCATTTGCTTGAGGGATGTGGGGTCTTGGAATCTGTCCAAAGGTATGTGTTGCGTCAAATTACTAGCACTGTCACTGGAGAGTCATTTAAACAATTTGCATGTCTAAATTGTAGGACATGTTATGTAGTCTATTTACTGACCTGTACAGAGTGCGGAATTCAATATACAGGTCTCACAACAAGGGAGACTCGTGAAAGAATTAGGGAGCATGTCTCCAATATAAAAGCTGGTAAACTCACGACACCATTAGTCCAACATTTTAGGTTGGCACACAATAAAAATGTCAACACTCTCAGATGGACAATTATAGAACAGGTAAAGTGCAAAAAAAGAGGAGGTTACAGAGATGTGTTATTGGCTAAGAGGGAGGTTTTTTGGATACACAGGCTCAGGACCAGAGTACTCGATGGACTTAACTCTGAATTTGATTTGATCAATTTTTGGGAGTGATGAGCCTGGGTCTGTGTATCCAAAATAAAACAAAACAATAACAATAACAAAAATAAAATGATTGACTTTAAGATTTTTTCTCTGGTTTAAACTGTTTCCCTTTGAAGAGGTGTATATATTTAAGCATGATTTTAGGCTATTACATAAAGGACAATGGCTCTATCTGTTGTTTCTGACAATATCTTAATTCTCTAACATTCACAAATATTGTTAGATATTGTCATATTGTCATATCATCAGTACTCTGACAATTGAAGTGATAACACATTTAGATAGCATATCCCTATATTGGTTGCAACAATAGTGACAATAAGAGATTGTAATTTTGTTTAGATCAAAGTGTGTATTTATGTTAGCTTTTATGTAAATTGTCCTGACTGTTTTTCAGCTGATTTTTCTGTATATGTATTTAATCTTTAAACTTTGAATTTGTGAGTAATTGCCATTTGTATAAGGTATGTTTCAAACTTTTAATACCATGGCAATAGTGGTTGGGGGTGTGGACTCCACTTCAGGTAAAGGTTTTATAATTTTATCCAATCAGTGTTTACTAACAGGCTTATTAAACAATCAGTAACCTGAGACTGCATCTACGATTACGGCTTTCTGAGACGAAACATGTCAGCAGTCAGTCTCTGAGTGGAGCCCATACCACTCACATCGCCACTGGAGATCCAAAATGTGTTTCCCTAATTGGGATGAAAGTTTTCAACTGCAAATAAATATTTTCAACTTGAAAACGCTGTCTGCTGGTGCACCTCAATTTTTCCTTTTTGGCTTGTGTATTATGAATGGAGGTTGCACAGCTTTGCTACAGGTTGTTCCCTGCTCAGCTTTACTCCTCCTCCCCTAACCGAAGATCATACAGTCCCCGCCGGGAGGAAGAATCAATACCGGAAGTGGGTTAAAGTTACGTCACACGCCAACAGAGAGGAGTCGCGGAACGGCATTACCGACCGGAGCTGTCAATATCGGTGACAAGAGCCGGACTGTCTCATATGCTGAGGATAAGCATGCTGAAGGTCGGTAACTTTAATCTAAACCTCTGAGGGTTTGGCTGTGATCGCATACAACGAGGTATTTGGAGGTAAGGGGAGAGAGTGGAGTAGTCCCAAGGGCATGTTTATGCCGAAGTTGCACATTATTGCACAGTGATTTGCATTTGTTTTGGGTTATTGTAAATTCAAGGACATATGTGCCGACACATTTAGACTTTCTGTTTTCACATCCGTTATAGGTGATTGTGTCAGCACTGTATTCTTCTAATTTCAATAATTAGCAGGGTTGTTGAGTTTAAGATTAACTATGGATCAAGAACCAAGTGGACATTCAAATTTTAAGTTTTATGCTTTACAATCAGCTGAGGAACGTAGAGGGGACATTTTGGAACTTGAAACTGTCTTTTCATCTGATCTGTCCACATTTTCTCTAAGCAAATTGTTTGACACAGTGGAGTCCCTACTTATAAAAGAAACTAGGCTTAAATTGGACATTTGGACACTACAAAAATATATTAAGTGTGGTATGATCCCAAGGGGACAAAGAGTGAACAAATTTCCTACATTTGTTGTAGAGGATGTGGAATTTATTAGAATTTGGAATAGTGTTTTGTCAGATTGATCTCTAAAATTAATGGGAATGCTAATTGAAATCAAAACCAAAATGTTATCTACTATTTCTGATGAAATTAATTCTTTACAGGTGGAATTAAAATCACGTAGCAAGGAAATCCAATTTAGCAAGTTTGACAAGATTCTACAGGAATCTATAGCAGAGGCCAAATATCTTATTATGGATATTAAGCATGATAAATATCTTAGAGATTTAAATGATTATGATTCTAATAAAATATATATTTGGAACAGGAGACAGAGAACAAATTATAGAAAAGAACATGACCAAAAAAGATTTCCAAAAGGTAATAAATCAGGTAACAAAAAGAACACTAAGAATAACAAAAAATTGAAATCTAAAAAAGTAACATTTAATGAGAGTGAAGTTGAGTCATCAGGTAAATATTCCTCATCTGGAGAGGAAAGAGAGGTAGAGAGCATTGTCAGTCATGTTGAACATAGGCCACAGGATGTGCCTAGTGTACTTACTGAAAACTCAGGCTCTAAATACCAATTTGAACCAAACAAAGATATAGGTTTTGACAGCACTAGAAGTGCTGAAAACCTAGAAATTGGTCAGGTTTTTTTCCAGGCCCCCAAGAGGATTCAAAGGGGGGGTGGGGGGAGAAAAGGGAGAAAAAGGAATTTTGAAGGAAACATCACTACCACCCAGACGGGGGAGGTAAAAGACCAAATACAGTTAAAATCTGTTATCAATCTGTCATCATATCCACTTAATGATCTGGAAAGAAAAGTATTAAGCTATGGTCTTAGTTTTGTACCAGCAGATGATTTTAATCTCTTCCAGACATTAGTGGATGTGAATAAATTGATAAGGAATCTCACACTTAAAAATATTTTAACACATCTCACATCCAAAGTTTTGTAAGGTCTGACAATTTGGAATTAGGGTCAACTGAAATTGCTCCAATTTTAACATTCCAAGAGGCCTGGGATTTAGAGTCTTTGGAGGCATTATTTATGGAAGGGACATCTAAGCCAGTTAATTCGGATACTGACAATATTAATACAGGTCCCACCTTCCGTAATGTCTCCAAATTGTATCCTATTCACACTAGGGGGGCTATTTTAGAAAAATTCAAGAAAATAATTGAATCAGACCTTACAAAATTGGCATACACCACCAACAAGAGAAAATACTCTAATCTAAGCAAAGAGGAGCAAATAACCCCCAAAAAACTTAGAGAATCAGCAATTAGTGATTAGATCAGCTGATAAAGGTGGGTCAGTGGTAGTGATGGATAAAAGTTTTTTTATCCATGAAGCGCTACGCCAGTTATCTGACCCAGCTCAGTACCAGGTACTTGATTTTGATCCAGCTAACCGCTTTAGACATGAGTTGGCACAGCTTGTGGATGATGGCAAGGAAGAGGGTTTCATTGATTTACCCACTAGTCAATTTTTAACAGTTGACAATCCAGTGACACCAGTTTTTAATTTTTTGCCCAAGTTCCACAAGTCTCTGGTAGAGATTAAAGGTAGACCCATCATCAGTGAAATAGGTTCTCTCTTCGAGCCTCTTTCCCAGTTGCTTGATGAGATCTTGCAGCCAATAGTTAAAGGGCTGACTAGCTACCAGAGACACTAAGCAATTGTTGGTGGAAATGGGGAGCTTTGTGTGGAAGGAGGGATACAGCTGGCTAACTATTGATGTTGCCTCACTGTATTCCTCCATCCCTCATGAGAAAGGCCTAGAAGCCTTGAATTTTTGTTTACAAAGGTTCACTAATTACAATCATGACTTCCGCAGATACATTTTGAGAGTTACTCAATTTTTACTTACCCATAATGAATTTGTATTTGAAGATGTTCATTACCTCTAAAGATGTGGGACAGCTATGGGGGCCAAGTTTGCCCCCTCCTATGCCAACCTTTTTATGGGTTGGTGGGAGCTGTCCCACATCTTTGGATGTGATGAGCATTGGAAATCTAAAATATTGTATTATAGAAGATATATAGACGACCTTTTGGTCGTCTGGAAAGGTACCCAGGCAGAAGCCACCAGCTTTGTACACATGTTAAATGACAATGAGATAGGAATCAAATTTACATTTGAGTTTAGTGAATTAAGCATTCATTTTCTGGATGTCACATTACAAGGCACAGAGATAGGGAATGTTAATGCTACAGTTTACAGGAAGCCCATCACAGGAAATACTCTCCTCCACGCCAAGAGTAATCACCCCAAAAGAGTATTTAAATCAGTCCTCAAAGGACAATTCATCAGACTTAGAAGAAATTGTACAACTGATGAAGAGTTTGAAAAACAATCTCTTGAGCTGGAGGAGAGATTCTGTGAAAGGGGCTATAGAAGAAGTGAAGTGAAATCTTATAGAGAAAGTATCATGGGTATTGAAAGAAAAGTATTCCTTGAGTCTAGAAATAAAGGAAATAGACAGATCAAGAGTTTTGAAGGTGTATCTTTTATTACACAATACAGCAGCCAATATCACAAGTTTGTAACATTATCAGGAAACATTTCAATTTACTAAAAGCGGATGATAGCCTGGTAGATATAGTGGCAAAGGCCTGCAGATATGCATTTAGGAGAGGAACAAGCATTGGAAATATGCTAGCTCCAACACAGTTAAATAAAGATAACCCGGAAGGGTCATCCTGGCTTATATTTAAAGGGACATATAAGTGCAGCTATGCGTAATGTACAGCATGTGAATACTTACAGCAAGGGGAAGGCTTTACTAGCACTGTCACTGGAGAGTCATTTAAACACTTTGCATGTCTAAATTGTAGGACATGTTATGTAGTCTATTTACTGACCTGTACAGAGTGCAGAATTCAATATACAGGTCTCACAATAAGGGAGACTCGTGAAAGAATTAGGGAGCATGTCTCCAATATAAAAGCTGGTAAACTCACAACACCATTAGTCCAACATTTTAGGTTGGCACACAATAAAAATGTCAACACTCTCAGATGGACAATTATAGAACAGGTAAAGTGCAAAAAAAGAGGAGGTGACAGATGTGTTATTGGCTAAGAGGGAGGTTTTTTGGATACACAGGCTCAGGACCAGAGTACCCGATGGACTTAAAGGGCCATGAAACCAAAAATATTTATTTCATGATTCAGATAGAGAGTACAATTTTAAACAACATTCCAATGTACTTCTATTATCTAATTTGCTTCATTCTTTAGATATCCCTTGTTGAAGAAATAGCAATGCACATGGGAGAGCCAATAACAAGAGGCATCTATGTGCAGCCACCAATCAGCAGATACTGAGCATATCTAGATATGCTTTTCAACCAAGTATATCACGAGAATGAAGCAAATTAAATAACAGAAGTAAATTAGAAAACTGTTTAAAATAGCATGCTCTTTCTAAAGCATGAAAGAAAGTTTTTGGCTAGAATCTCCCTTTAACTCTGAATTTGATTTGATCAATTTTTAGGAGTGATGAGCCTGGGTCTGTGTATCTAAAATAAACCAAAACAATAACAAAAATAAAATGACTGACTTTAAGATTCTCTGGTTTAAACTGTTTCCCTTTGAAGAGGTGTATATATTTAAGCATGATTTTAGGCTATTACATAAAGGATAATGGCTAGATATGTGCGATTTGTTTCGGATCGATTCGGAAATTCAGAAAATTCGGCAAATTCGGCGATTCGGATCGAACCGAATTTCCGAATTAAAATACTGCCGAATTACCGAATTACTTTGGATTTATTCGGTAAATTCGGATGGCCATGGATTACACTAGTATTGTACAGTATAAGTCTAATCCCACCTAACACTTACCGAAATTCCGAACCAAGCCGAACGGAATCGAACCGAATCCAGCCGAATTTAGTACATAATACTAGTCTAATCCCACCTAACACTTACCGAAATTCCGAATTTCCGAACCGAACCGAATCGAACCGAATCCAGCCAAATTTATTCTAATCCGACTGAATCCGAAACAAAACCGAACCAAATTTATTCGAATCCGAATGAATCCGAAACAAATCCGAACCGAATTGATTCAAATTTTTCCGAATTCGAATCGCTCCGAACCGAAATTCAAAAAAATCTGAATCAATCCGAACCAAACCAAACCAAATTTTTTCGCCATGCACATGTCTAATATTGGCTCTATCTGTTGTTTCTGACAATATCTTAATTCTCTAACATTCACAAATATTGTTAAATATTGTCATATTGTGTGTAATCATCAGTACTCTGACAATTGAAGTGATAACACATTTAGATAGCATATCCCTATATTGGTTGCAGCAATAGTCACAATAAGAGATTGTAATTTTGTTTAGATCAAAGTGTTTATTTATGTTAGCTTTTATGTAAATTGTCCTGACTGTTTTTCAGCTGATTTTTCTGTATATGTATTTAATCTTTAAACTTTGAATTTGTGAGTAATTGCCATTTGTATAAGGTGTGTTTCAAACTTTTAATACCATGGCAATAGTGGTTGGGGGTGTGGAATCCACTTCAGGTTAAGGTTTTATAATTTTATCCAATCAGTGTTTACTAACAGGCTTATTAAGCAATCAGTAACCTGAGACTGCAGCTACGATTACGGCTTTCTGAGCCGAAACATGTCAGCAGTCAGTCTCTGAGTGGAGCCCATACCACTCACATCGCCACTGGAGATCTAAAATTTGTTTCCTTAATTGGGATGAAAGTTTTTTACTGCAAATAAATATTTTCAACTTCTAAACGCTGTCTGCTGGTGCACCTCAATTTTTCCTTTTTGGCTTGTGTATTACGAACGGAGGTTGCACAGCTTTGCTACAGGTTGTTCCCTGCTCAGTTTTACTCCTCCTCCCCTAACCGAAGATCGTACAGTCCCCGCCGGGAGGAAGAATCAATACCGGAAGTGGGTTAAAGTGACGTCACACGCCAACAGAGAGGAGTCGCGGAACTGCATTACCGACCGAAGCTGTCAATATCGGTGACAAGAGCCGGACTGTCTCATATGCTGAGGATAAGCATGCTGAAGGTTGGTAACCTTAATCTAATCCTCTGAGGTTTGGCTGTGATCGCATACAACGAGGTATTTGGAGGTAAGGGGAGAGAGTGGAGTATTCCCAAGGGCATGTTTATGCCGAAGTTGCACATTATTGCACAGTGATTTGCATTTGTTTTGGGTTATTGTAAATTCAAGGACATATGTGCCGACACATTTAGAGGGATGTGGGGTCTTGGAATCTGTCCAATGGTATGTGTTGCGTCAAATTAAAATCCCCTTTCATAAGCAATGGAGTCGTTGCTATTTTAAGTAGTTGCGTTTGGAGTTTAGACCAAAAACTATTTTTTACTGCTGTTAGGACCATAGACATTGCATAACAAATATGTTTTTCCAAAAAAGTAACATTTAGTATAATATATCTACCCTTTTTGTCAGTAAGACTTTCATGTATAATTGGTGGCAACCCCTTTCTAAATAGGATCACTACACCTCTTTTCCTTCCTGTATCAGGTGTGTGTATCAATTTACCAACCCATCCCTTTTGCAGCTTGGCATGTTCTGCTGCGATTAGGAGAGCTACATCAGTCTTTAATTTATTTAGTTTGGAGTGCATAATTGATCTTTTGGCCGGGGATGTTATCCCTCCCACATTCCATGAGATCATTTATACTGTTAGCCCCATATTAATCACAGTTCACAGTATTTCCCCAAAGGGGCATTAAGGGAAAACAGTAAATTAGGACCCCGCCATGTAACATGTTGGCTACTGATAATTAGAAACCACGCCTGTACATTGAAGTACAACATAATTATGTGAACAGTAATTAGGGCAAAATACTTGCCACCCAAAGTCCAGATTGTCCTTTATTAAATGATGGAGAGTTCTTATAATGAGTAAGTGGGCTTGAGGTTTGGTGGTTGAGGGGCCCAAAAAATGAGGCCTCTGCAGACCCATGACATCCATGAGCCTGTAGCAAAAGACACAAACAGATAAACAAACAAAACAAAACAACATATAAACAGAAACAACAACAACAAAAGAGTGAAAAAAAGTGTCAAAAGTGCAATAACATTTGACTGGGATGCTTTTCCAATTCAATTTTAAGTTGAATCCCTTTATATGGATCACAAACATTGTACACGAAGATCAGGAGGCTACCATCCAGATGTTCCAACTGTTAAGTGTCTGGGGTATCCCTAGATTGGTCCTTCTCTAAGTAATGCTGAAGGTCTTTTGGTGAAGTGAAAAACGTTGGGCCTATTGGAGTTTAAAGCCTCAGCTTTGCCAGATAGAGCAAAGCTACTTTTTTCCCTTCATTATGAAGTTTGGAGCAGTACAGTGTAAATTCCTTCCTTCTCCTTACGACTTCTGCTGAGAAATCCTGAAAGATCAGGATTTTGGCACCTTGGTAGAATAACTCTGGAGTTTGGCGGTGTGCTTGAAGAATTGAGATCTTTGCCTGGTAGTTCATCAATTTTGCCATAACTTGTCTAGGGCTTCTCTCTATTGAGGATCTTTCTGGGCCTATTCTATGTACACGTTCTACTATAATAGGAGGTGCTGTCTTTTGTAGGTTAAGGAGCCGTGGTAGCTATTGTTGCATGAAATCCATCAAATCTTTATGCTGTATTGACTCTGGGAGGCCTACAATTCTCAAATTGTTTTGCCTGGAGCAATTCTCCAGGTCTTCCATGCGATCTTGTAAAGTAGCCACCTGTCTACGCAATATCAAGACTGTACTCTGTTTCATTCTGTCTGTTCTCTGTGTCTGATATGCGCTGTTCAGCGTGACTCAATCGATTTGCGTATTGTCTCACTTTAGAGGACAATGTGTCCACTCCCGATTGGAGTTGCTTTATCTTTGGTAAAAAGAAAGCTGTAAGCTGTTTTACTCTAGGATGAGCATTTTCTGTCTGAGCATCTTCCACCCGTGGAGGGGTGCGAGGTTCAGAGTGAACTTCTGCAATGTGTTTTTGACGTTTGTCAGATTGTTTAGATTTTGAGGCCATGTTGCCTTTGGAGGATTAAAGGGACAGTCTAGGCCAAAATAAACTTTCATGATTCAGATAGAGCATGTAATTTTAAACAATTTTCCAATTTACTTTTATCACCAATTTTGCTTTGTTCTCTTGGTATTCTTAGTTGAAAGCTTAAACTAGGAGGTTCATATGCTAATTTCTTAGACCTTGAAGCCCACCTCTTTCAGATTGCATTTTAACAGTTTTCCACCACTAGAGGGTGTTAGTTCACGTATTTCATATAGATAACACTGTGCTCGTGCACGAGAAGTTATCTGGGAGCAGGCACTGATTGGCTAGACTGCAAGTCTGTCAAAAGAACTGAAAAAAGGGGCAGTTTGCAGAGTCTTGGATACAAGATAATCACAGAGGTTAAAAGTATATTATTATAACTGTGTTGGTTATGCAAAACTGGGAAATGGGTAATAAAGGGGTTATCTATCTTTTGAAACAATAAAAATTCTGGTGTAGACTTTCCCTTTAAGCAATGTTTATTATGTGAAGGACAGCACCAATACAATGCCACACCTTGTTAGCAGCTTATATGAGCTTCTCCTTTAAGTTGAGTGAGTGTGGAAATATTTCTGTTTGTAGTATTTCTTTTTTTGCTTAATGTGGCCCAGTTCGAATCTATTTTTGCCAAGGTGATCTGTTGTAGATGGTTGGCTGTTGATATCAATACTATTTAGGCTAGGGCTTTGTAAGAGTATTTCTCAGCCTTTGCCCATTTCTCCCCTAAGGCACTTTAATTAACAGAGCTGAAGGTATGTCTCTGTGTCTCACAGTTTGTGACCTGATGTGGTCTTTGAGTCTTGAGGGGTTAATTACTGGTGGTTATGTACTCTCTAGCTTACATTTCATACCTTGGGAAGAGCTGGCCCTCATTAAAGTCCAGAAATTACTGGTCCCCTGGAGCTACTGTGCGAGGATCAGTGGACGACTGTTCCTGCAGAGGCGTGATGTGCTGTGCTGTTTTTTCAGGATGGCGCTTAGTGCTTTCCGGATTCCGCGATCGGGCCTGCTAGGGTATAGCCGCAACAGCTTTATCATGCCCCTGTGTCGGGTTGAGGTATGTTTATACTTGCCTTGTATTAGTTATTCATCAAGGCTAGAAACTTGTGGGCTATGCAGTTCTCATTCCCACTGGGCCTTCATGTGTCATTCAGTCAGATCTGTGCTGCTTTTCCAAAATGGTGCCGGGTTTTTGAGCTGTTCTGTGGTCTAACTTGCCAGGGGTAAGCGCAATGTTTTGGCTGCTTACTAGCCGTTGTATCTGGCTGAGATTAGACTGAGGATGTCCTAAGATGGAAGCTCAGCAAGGATGGGAGCGTGGGGCTGCGGTAAACGGGGTTTTCCCCGCTGCTTGTACGGAGCTCTTCCACTTTGTGTCGGTCCCACCCACCGGAAGTCCCAAATTGTAAAGCTGTTTAACTTCACATGCTCTATCTGAATCACAATTTTTTTTTTTTGGGTTTCATGTCCCTTTATTAAGTTACATAATTATAAAAATAGCAGGAAAATTAGGTTTAACAAATCTTAAAAAAACTGGCTTGGTGACAGATTCCACATACAGCATGTACATGGAAGTATAGTTTTAAGGTCCCTACAAAAGTAAAACATTGCGGCTAATTAAGTCTGTATTGATGATGAATGCCTAGTTTGTTTAAATATAGGTATTTCAATTTAATTAATATCAGTTCATAAGATGTGCAAATTCATATTAGTGTAATTTTATTATCAACATTTTTGTATTATCTAAATACTTTAAGGAGCAATGTACTGTAAACTTTCCTCCCATTTAATCTACGCACAGTTATTCATTTTACCTGTTGAACTGTATAAAATTGTTTGAAAATAATTCCTGTACCTTTATTTCTTTCATGTAATTGGCAAGAGTCCATGAGCTAGAGACGTATGGGATATACAATCGTACCAGGAGGGGCAAAGTTTCCCAAACCTCAAAATGCCTATAAATACACCCCTCACCACACCGACAATTCAGTTTTACAAACTTTGCCTCCTATGGAGGTGGTGAAGTAAGTTTGTGCTAAGATTTCTACGTTGACATGCGCTTCTCAGCATTTTGAAGCCCGATTCCTCTCAGAGTACAGCGAATGCCAGCGGGATGTGAAGGGAGTATCACCTATTGAATGCAATGGTTTTCCTCACGGAAAATCTATTTCATAGGTTCTCTGTTATCGGTCGTAGAGATTCATCTCCTACCTCCCTTTTCAGATCGACGATATACAGTACTCTCATATACCATTACCTCTACTGATAACTGTTTCAGTACTGGTTTGGCTATCTGCTATATGTGGATGGGTGTCTTTCGGTAAGTATGTTTTTATTTCTTAAGACACCTCAGCTATGGTTTGACACTTTATGCATTAATATAAAGTTCTAAATATATGTATTGTACTTATATTTGCCATGAGTCAGGTTCATGTATTTCCTTATGCAGACTGTCATTTTCATATTTGGGGTAATTTATCATATTAAGAAATATTTTTTCTTACCTGGGGTTTAGTCTTTTTTCAAATTTTTCTTGCAAATTGCGGGCAGGATTAGGCCCGCGGGTGCGCCGAATGCTAGACTTTATTGCGTCATTTTTGGCGTGAAAGTACGTCCGTTGACGCAAGTTCGTAATTTCCTTTCATTTTGAAAGTTTCAGGAATGGGAAAAAATGCAAATAGCATAGCCCTCTAATATAGAAAAAGGCAAGAGGCAAATAGCAATGGGGTATTAAATTAATGAAAAAATTTAGCGCCAAGTATGACGCACAACGTGACTGAAATTTTTTTGGCGCCAACAACATCCGGAATGACACACTCGCGTCACTAAAGACGCAACCCTGTGTAAGGAACTCAGCGTCAACTATTGAGGAAATTGACAAATTTTGCTTTATATGTTGTTTTTTATTTTACATTTTGCAAGATGTCTCAATCTGATCCTGACTCAGAAGTATCTGTTGGAACTTTGCTGCCTGATGTCGGTTCTACTAAAGCTAAGTGCATTATATTTCCGAATGTCTTTTGTAATGGTTATCATGATAAACTTTTACATGCAGATATTGTGTCCATCAGTAAATTTCTACATTGCTTGTTGTTGTTCCTTCAACTTCTAATGTACATGTTATACCTATGAAATTTGAGAATTTGTTACTGATTCTATTCAGAAGGCTTTGTCTGCTATTCTGCCTTCTAATTAATATAAAGGTCTTTTGAAACTTCTCATAAGGTTGATGAAATTTCAAATGACCGACAACATAATGAATTATCCTCCTCTGATGAGGATCTATCTGATTCAGAAGATCCTTCCTCAGATATTGACACTAACAAATCTACTTATTTATTTAAAATGAAGTATGTTCGTTCTTTGTTAAAGAAGTGTTAATTATTTTGGATATCATGGAAACTAGTCCTCTTGATATTAGAACTAGTAAATTCTGTTTTTAAACCTCCTGTGGTTACGCCAGAGGTTTTTTCCTGTTCCTGATGCTATTTCTGATATGATTTCTAAGGAATGGAATAAGCCGGGTATTTCTTTTATTCCTTCTTCAAGGTTTAACACTTGTATCCTTTACCAGCAATTTCTATAGAGTTTTGGGAAAAGATCCTCAAAGTTGATGGGGCTATTTCTACTCTTGCTGAACGTACCTCTATTCCTATGGAAGATAGTACTTATGTTCCTTCAGATAGGAAACTTGAATCTTATCTAAGGAAAGCTTATTTATATCCAGGTCGTTTCAGGCCTGCAATTGCTTTGGCTGATGTTGTAGCTGCATCAACATTTTGTTGGAGAATTAGCGCAACAAGAATTGGATTCTGATTTATCTAGCATTGTTCGCTTACTGCAACATACTAATAATTTCTGATGCCATTTTTTTATATCATCAAGATGGATGTTAGATATATGTCTTTAGCTATTTTTAGCTAGAAGAGCTTTGTGGCTTAAATCTTGGAATGCTGATATGACTTTTTAAGTCTAGATTGCTATCTTTCTTTCCAAGGTAATAAGAGACCTAAGGGTAAATCTAAAGCTTTTAATCGTTTTCGTTCTTTTTGTCAAATAAGGAACAAAAACCTAATCCTTCCCTGTGGAATCTGTTTCCAATTGGAAACCTTCATTAAATGGATTAAATCCAAGCCATTTAAGAAACCAAAAGCCAGCCCCTAAGTCCGCATGAAGGTGCGACTCTCATTCCAGCTCAGTTGGTAGGGGGCAGATTACGTTTTTTTTCAAGGATGTTTGGATACATTCTGTCCAAAATCAATGGTTTCAGAGTATTGTCTCTTGGGGCGAATAGGATTCTAAGTAAGTCCTCCTGTGAGAAGATTTTTTTTTCTCTCATGTATCCCAGCAAATCCAGTTAAAGCTCAGGCTTTCCTGAAGTGTGTTTCAGACCTGGAGTTTCAGGGGTAGTCATGCCAGTTCCTTTTCAGGGACAGGGTCTGGGGTTTTATTCAAATCTATTCATTGTCCCAAAGAAGGAAATTTCATTCAGACCAACTCTGGATCTGAAAATTTTGAAGCGTTATGTAAGAGTACCAACTTTCAAATGGTGACTATAAGGACTATTCTGCCTTTTGTTCAGCAAGGACATTTTATGTCCACAATGGACTTGCAGGATGTATACCTTCATATTCCGATTCATTCAGGTCATTATCAGTTCCTGAGATTCTTTTTAGACAAGCATTACCAATTCGTTGCTCTGCCTTTTGGACTAGCAACCGCTCAAAGAATCTTTTTAAAGGTCCTAGGTTCCCTGCTTTATGGAAACCAGAGAGCAGGGTATTGCGGTGTTTCCTTATTTGGACAATATCTTGGTACTAGCTCAGTCTTTACATTCTGCAGAATCTCACACAAATCAAATAGTGTTGTTTCTTCGAAACATGGTTGGAGGATCAATTTACCAAAAAGTTTCTTGATTCCTCAGACAAGGGTCACCTTTTTTAGGTTTCCAGATAGATTCAGTGTCCATGACTCTGTTTCTAACAGACAAGAGACGTTTAAAATTGGTTGCAGCCTGTCGGCACCTTCAGTCTCAGTCATTCCCTTCAGTGACTATGTGCATGGAAATTTTAGGTCCCATGACTGCAGCATCGGACGCGATTCCCTTTTGCTCATTTTTCACATGAGACCACTCCAGCTTTGTTTGCTGAATCCATGGTGCAGGGATTATACAAATATATCACAATTAATATCCTTAAATCCCAATGTTCGACACTCTCTGACGTGGTGGTTAATCACCAGCGTTTAGTTCAAGGGGCTTCTTCTGTTCGGCCAACCTGGACTGTGATCACTACAGATGCAAGTCTTTCAGGTTGGGGAGCTGTTTAGGGATCTCTGACAGCACAAGGGGTTTGGAAATCTCAAGAGGCGAGATTGCCAATCAATATTTTAGAACTCTGTGCAATTCTCAGAGCTCTTCAGTTCTGGCCTCTGTTGAAGAGAGAACCATTCATTTGTTTTCAGACAGACAATATCACAAACAGTGGCATTTGTCAATCAGCAGGGTGGGACTCACAGTCCACAAGCTATGAAAGAAGTATCTCAGATACTTGCTTGGGCGGAATCCAGCTTCTGCGGTGCATATCCCAGGTGTAGACATTGGGAGGCGGATTATCTCCGCCGTCAGACTTTACATCCGGGGGAGTGGTCCCTCCATCCAGATGTGTTTTCTCAGATTGTTCAGATATGGGGTCTTCCAGAGTTAGATCTGATGGCCTCTCATCTAAACAAGAGACTTCCAAGATGCCTGTCCAGGTCCAGGGATTTTCAGGCGGAAGCAGTGGGTGCGCTGACACTTCCTTGGTGTTATCAACCTGCTTATATTTTCCCGCCTCTAGTTCTTCTTCCAAGAGTGATCTCCAAAATCATCATGGAACAATCGTTTGTGTTGCTGGTGGCTCCATCATGGCCTCACAGGTTTTGCTATGCGGATCTTGTTCTGATGTCCAGTTGCCAACCTTGGCCACTTCCGTTAAGGCCAGACCTACTGTCTCAAGGTCCGTTTTTTTCCATCAGGATCTCAAATCATTAAATGTAAAGGTATGGAAATTGATCGCTTAGTGCTAAGTCATAGAGGTTTCTCTGACTCAGTAATTAATATTATGTTACAAGCTCGTAAATTTGTCTCTAGAAAGATTTATTATCGAGTTTGGAAGGCTTACATTTTATGGTGTTCTTCTAATAAATTCTCTTGGCATTCTTTTAGAATTCCTAGAATTTTACAGTTTCTTCAGGATGGTTTGGATAAGGTTTTGTCTGCAAGTCCCTTGAAGGGATAAATCTTTGCTCTTTCTGTTTTATTTCACAGAAAGGTTGCTAAACTTCCTGATATTCACTGTTTTGTACAGACTTTAGTTTTTATTAAACCTGTCATTGAATCAATCTCTCCTCCTTGGAGTCTTAATTTGTTTTTGAGGGCTTTACAGGCTCCTCCATTTTAGCCTATGCATTCTTTGGACATTAAACTACTTTCTTGGAAAGTGTTGTTCCTTTTGGCCATCTCTTCTGCTAGAAGAGTTTCTGAGCTATCTGCTCTTTCTTGTGAATCTCCTTTTGATTTTTCATCAGGATAAGGCGGTTTTGCGGATTTCATTTAAATTTTTCCTAAGGTTGTGAATTCTAACAACATTAGTAGAGAAATTGTTGTCCCTTCCTTGTGTCCTAATCCGAAGAATTCTTTGGAAAGATCCTTACATTCTTTGGATGTGGTGAGAGCTTTGAAATATTATATTGAAGCTACTAAGATTTCAGGAAGACTTCTAGTCTATTTGTTATATTTTCTGGTCCTAGGAAAGGTCAGAAGGCTTCTGCTATTTCCTTGGCTTCTTGGTTAAAGCTTTTGATTCATCAAGCTTATTGGAGTTGGGTCAGGCCCCGCCTCAGAGAATTACAGCTCATTCTACTAGATCAGTCTCCACTTTGTGGGCTTTTAAGAATGAAGCTTCAGTTGATCAAATTTGCAAAGCGGCAACTTGGTCTTCTTTACATACATTTACTAAATTCTACCGTTTTGATGTATTTGCTTCCTCGCAAGCAGTTTTTGGTAGAAAAGTTCCTCAGGCAGCTGTTTCAGTTTGATTCTTCTGCTGATGTTTTAAGTTTTTCTTGTCATTTTAAGAATAAACTTATATTTTGGGTTGTGGATTATTTTTTCAGCGGGAAATGGCTCTTTATTTGTATCCCTCCCTCTCTAGTGACTCTTGAGTGGAGTTCCACATCTTGGGTATTGATATCCCATACGTCACTAGCTCATGGACTCTTGCCAATTACATGAAAGAAAACATAATTTATGTAAGAATTTACCTGATAAATTAATTTCTTTCATATTGGCAAGAGTCCATGAGGCCCACCCTTTTTATGGTGGTTATGTTTTTTTTTTGTATAATGCACAATTATATCCAAATTCCTTTGTTGATGCTTTTTACTACTTTCTTTATCACCCCACTACTTGGCTATTCGTTAAACTGAATTGTGGGTGTGGTGAGGGGTGTATTTATAGGCATTTTGAGGTTTGGGAAACTTTGTCCCTCCTGGTAGGATTGTATATCCCATACATCACTAGCTCATGTTTTAAATGGAGAGATGTAGCCATATGCTACAAAAAAATATGCCCTATGCTATAGAAAAATATGGGTCAGGGTGGGGAGATGGGTCCCTATACTACAGAAAACTATTGATCGGTTGGAGGGAAAGCACTACATAAAAATATGTATATATATACTTAATAAATAAAATAGTAATAATTTGTTACTGGCAGACTGGCTGCCAGTAACAAACATGGAGTGGAGCAGTGGGAGGGTTAGAGAGCTGTATGGTGGGGATCAGTGAGGTAGGGCGTGCAGAGGGATCCCTACAATACAGAAAAATATATATATATACCCCCCCCCCCCCGCCAAACTGCATTTCTGCCAGTACCTAAAATGGTGGTGACCAGTGGAGGACGGGAAGTGGCGGTTCTAGACAAATTTTACTGGGGGGGCCAAGTTGGGGCCAGTGTTTAGTCAGGGGGGCACATGAAAAAATGGAAACAAATGAGATATATATATATATATAGATGTATAATTTGTGTATGTGTGTATATATACAGGTGGCCCTCGTTTTACAACGGTTCAATTTACACCGTTTCAGAATAACAACCTTTTTTCCCAGTCATGTGACTGCTATTGAAAAGCATTGAGAAGCAGTGCATTTATTAAAATAGCCAGTAGGTGGAGCTGTCCGCTTGTGTTGCAGCAAAGCCAAGCAAGCTGAAATTAATCAGTTTAACCAGACTTGAGCTATCGAGCAGATTTCAAAGGAACAAGATCTCCCTGTCTATAAATCAGTCCAGATTGGAATGCATAGAAATAACTGTTTGCAGAAAAATGCAAGTGAAGTCTGTGTTGTGTGATTATTTTATTAGTTTTATAATGCTGTTTAGCAAATGTTTTGTTCATTTAACTTAGTTTAATTATATATTCTGTGTTGTGTGATTATTTTATTAGGTTTCTAATGCTGTTTAGCATTTAAAGTCTTCATTTCAAAGCTTTAAAAATAATGTATTAGGTGTTACTTATGACAATTTTGAGAGGGGCCTGGAACCTATCTCCCTCACTTCCCATTGACTTACATTGTAAACTGGGTTTCAATTTACAACGGTTTTGATTTACAACCATTCCTTCTGGAACCTAACCCCGGCGTAAACTGAGAGCTACCTGTATATATATACACACACACACACATCCATACACATATATACACACACACATACATACACAAACACATATACACACACATACATGCACACACATACATGCACACACATATACACACATTCATACATACACACACATATATATATATATTATTACACATATATATATATATATATATATATATATATATATATATATATATATATTGTCAGAGGAAGGGACGCTGTTGGTCCCGAAACTTCACAATAAAGTTTGGATTTAACACTGATGTCTACAGTCCAGTGAGTGCTTTATTATCTGAAATTATATATATATATATATATATATATATATATATATATATATACATACTTCGCAATAACAGCAAACAAACAGGATTTCTTCAAGTGAGTCAAATTTGATTTGTTTGCTGTTATTGCGAAGTCTTTATATTTACTCAGGACATTCAG
This sequence comes from Bombina bombina, assembly GCF_027579735.1. NCBI lineage: Eukaryota > Metazoa > Chordata > Amphibia > Anura > Bombinatoridae > Bombina > Bombina bombina. Next base: position 862,406,210 of record NC_069504.1, on the reverse strand, counting down.
GTGGTTGGCCTCTGGAGGGCGGATTCACATCAAGCGTAGGTATATATATATATATATATATATATACATATATATATATACACACATATATATACACACACAACCATACACATATACATATATATATATATATGTATATACACACACACACACATACATACACAGACTGAATAGGAAAAAAAAGAAAAGAAGTATATGCACTTAACTAGTGCTACATAGTTCAGATAGCACATCTCTGAAAGGGGAGGGGACACAAGTTTTACTTCACTTTGTTAACCCCACGCTTTGACTAGACAGCGTTTCAGGGACAGGGAAGCAGATAAATAGCCTTAATCTTGTCCAATATTTTTCAGTCAGCTCAGTGACCAGCTCAGGGGGGCCACAGGGGGGGCCAGGGAGATTTTTTACAGGGGCACTGGCCCCTGTGTAGAACCGCCCCTGAGGACGGGAGAGAGAGCTGTTTGGGAGGGATCAGGAGTAATCCCTACACTAGAAAAAAATATTAACCTTACAAGATAACCAATTAACTCCTTCACTGTCGGGAATTTCTGAAGTGGGGTGGCAGGTGCAATATGTGGCCTTCTAACAGCCAAAAACAATTGCAAAACCATGCATGTCTGCTATTTTTAAACAAAGGGGATCACAGAGACGCTTTTACAACCATTTGTCTTATGACTGCAGAAGTTGTGTGTAAATAATTTCAGTGAGAAACCCAGTTTGCTAAAAAAAAAAGTTAAACTTTTTTTTTTTTATATGATTTTTTAATTTACCTATGAAAACTATATCTACATTTTTAAAGTAGAGAACCTAATGCATTTATCTAGATCAGAACAGATTTTGAGGATACCTGAACTAGAGAACAGGTGAAATAATCAGCTGATTAGTAAACATGGTTAATTTACATGCTCTCATCCAAGGTAATCCTGAAAACCTGGCCTGTTGGGGAGGCCTGAGGACAGGTTTGAAAACCAGTGATCTATCCTAGATCAATAACTGCAGGTTGTCTACTTTGAAAAAATGTAGATTTAGTTTTCATATGTAAATAAAAAAAAGGCTTTATTTCTTTTTAAACTGAATGATAGCAAAAATTCTCCTTTACTGGGTAAGTTTTTCTCTGAAATCCCCTGTAGCGAATGGGTTAATACATTTATTTGAATACAAATCACCGGTGCCAAATTGCTGTACGGTATGGGGGTCCCTATACCTATTCCTCAACTATTGTTTCCAGGCAATATTTAAACTATTCCAAGTTTCCAACGACTAAATGTGTTTACCATCAATTTTATAACAAAATTATATTAATACCGCCCTAAAACCAAAAACAATTTAGGACGCTCGAATCAATTACCCTCATACATAGGCAATATGGCACCCTTAGGTAATGTAACCATAGATACGACCTATAAAAACACGAACACACAAAAGAACAAATCTTGTTTAATATGCATCATGCTGCGAAAAGGAAATAAGTATAATGACAGAATATTCTCCATCTATCGTACAGTAACAAGACGCTACAGGCCACAAAGATAAACAGGCCCGATAGCGCACGTGATCCCGTTCTGCCAATGGAAACCCCGAATCCGTCGCCTCCGCTTGATCCAGCCTGAACTTTTATTTGTCCATTTTCATTGGTTTCATTCGGTTCGAGACACGCCCTAATTTTGTGTTGCCTTGGAGACGCGTCCAAAGAAACTGCTCAACCTGGTGTGTGTACTTACACAAGTGTGCTTATATCTCTATGCATATTTTTATTGGGGTAAGTAGATTGTATAAATTATACTTGTCCTTTTATATTACACAGAACATGTATATGTGATGCACAGGTCAGCTTAAAATGTAGTTTATTTTGTGTATAAGTCTACTTCACTTGATTTAAAAGGACAATCTGTTCGATTTCTGTTTCTTACAGCTCAATAAACCATAGTTCTATTACACCTACACATTTACTTTCTCTGCATGCAATGGGGTATGATATTACATGATATAAGCTAAAGACATTTAATATCCTAATACAAAAGGCTAACAAGATGTAATGTAACCTGCTTTCAATCACATAAACTTTATTAAAGATAAATAAATACACATATATGTAGGTATAGGATTACCTGTCTTGGTATTAGAACAATGAAGAGATTTTATGTAATTATGTACATGTGTTTCTTGTTTAAATGTTATTTTTATGTACTTTCTTTCTCTTTTTTTTTCTTGGGAATTGTTTGATTGGTTTAGCATCCTGCCAGAATAAATAAATACATAAAAATATACTTAAAAATAATGTATAACTTGAAGTGTAGTATAGTGCAGTTAATTTTTATATGGGGGGGGGGGGGTCTATTTTAACAGTAGGATTGACTGTGGGCCACATTACATTATAGAGGAGGCCCTCGTTTTACAACGGTTCAATTAACACCGTTTCAGAATAGCAACTTTTTTTTCCAGTCATGTGACTGCTATTGAAAAGCATTGAGAAGCAGTGCATTTATTAAAATAGCCAGTAGGTGGAGCTGTCCGCTTGTGTTGCAGCAAAGCCAAGCAAGCTAAAATTAATCAGTTTAACCAGACCTGAGCTATCGAGCAGATTTCAAAGGAACAAGATCTTCCTGTCTATAAATCAGTCCCGATTGGAATGCATGGAAAGAACTATTTGTAGAAAAATGCAAGTGAAGTCTGTGTTGTGTGATTATTGTATTAGGTTTATAATGCTGTTTAGCAAATGTTTTTGTTCATTTAACTTAGTTTAATGATATATTCTGTGTTGTGTGATTATTTCATAAGGTTTATAATGCCGTTTAGCATTTAAAGTCTTCATTTCAAAGCTTTAAAAATAATGTATTAGATGTTACTTATGACAATTTTGAGAGGGGCCTGGAACCTATGTCCCTCACTTCCCATTGACTTACATTATAAACTGAGTTTCAATTTACAACGGTTTCGATTTACAACCATTCCTTCTGGAACCTAACCCCGGCGTAAACTGAAGGCTACCTGTACTTAAGAAAACACCTACATTTTTAATTTTCTATAGGAAATTAGTTAATTATTTGAATTATATCTAGTTTTCAAACCATTTATTTTATTGTAAGTAATCAAATACTTAGATTACAGTTTTGACAGCCCTGATCTAGGTTATTGCAGCACATTTTGATACATTTTTATTATCCTTAAAGGGACATTAAACCCACATTTTTTCGTTTATGATTCAGATATAGAATACAATTTTTAAACAACTTTCTAATTTGCTTCATTCTCTTGATATTCTTTCCTGAAAAGCATATCTAGATAGGCTCAGTAGCTTCTGATTGGTGGCTGCACATATATGCCTCATGTGATTGGCTCACCAATGTGCATTGCTATTTCTTTAACAAATGATATCTAAAGATTTCAGCAAATTAGATATTAGAAGTAAATTGGAATGTTGTTTAAAATTGTATTCTATACCTGAATCATGAAAGAAAATATTTGGGTTTAATGGCCCTTTAACACTCAATAATAGAAGAAACTTGTTAGATACCTTATCCTTAATTGTGGCTCATCACATTAACCTTTTAACGCTGTTATGCCGTTCTATTCCGTTATAATTACACTGGGCTTTAGTGCCGTTCTGACGGAATAGAACGTCATAACCATTGGCTGTCCTAAAGCCAACTGCGCTTCCATGATGTGATCGCGGTCTTCCAATGTAGACAAATTAACCCGGTCATCAAAGGGTTAATACACTGCTGGAAAGGTCTCCCATCCTGTTGTTGTGTGAAGAGTGAACTCCTGTATATCACTCAAAAATCTCACACAAGATATCACTTTAAATGATGACTTAAAGGGACATTAAACACTAAATAAAAGTTAGATAGAATGATGCATTTAAAGAAAAGATTAGTCTGAGAATAACATATAGATGTTTAATTACCTGTTTGAATAGTGACAAAATAAGTGTAAAGTTTTAGTGTCTAAAACAATAGGAGCTACCATGTTGTAATTTAGGTTACTTTCTCTGCTGTGTCAAATAGGGACAGTTATAAATAGGTCCCCAGAGTGTGCTGTGAATGGCTGTGTGGAATATAACAATGTCCTGCACTTTAATTTCTATCAGGAACTGAAATGCTCACAATTTCAGAATGGAATTACACGAAAAGGGGGCAAAATAAATAATGAAAGTATATTTTTTATATATATACTATTTATCATTTTATATTACCATCTCAAAGTGTTTAATGTCCCTATCTATACTGTATATTACAAATATTGTGCTATTGGCTTAGTATCAAAGGATTGACATAAAGAAGTGGCATAACAAAAGAGTTACAAATAGATTAATTTAAAAATAAAAAATGGCATGAATATTACTCTAACAAAAGAGTGACATATCATAGGAGTGACAGTGTAAAATGCTCATGATAGTCTTAAAAGGGCAGGAAGTAAGGGAGCAAGATAGTCTTAAAGGGTCTGGCAGTCTTAAATGGGGCATGGAATAGTCTTAAAGGGACTGGCAGTCTTATAAGTGCATGGAATAGTCTTTAAAGGAGCAGGAGGTCAGGTAGTCTTCAAGGGATAGTGGGTCAGAAAGTCTTGAATGGGATACGTTAGTCTTAAGCAGGCAGATGGTAGACGGGTTGATAGTCTTATAGGGGTAGGCTACAGATATTCCTAAAGGGACGTTGGTATAAGTGCCATAATAGTAAAAAGAAAATTACAGTACTGTGTGTTTACCCTTGCAATATGCAGATATGCAACTAGCACTGCTGATTGTATTAGCAGCGGTTTCTGCCCGGGACCAGCAATGATCTGCAGGTCCCGAACGGCACTTTTTTGCAGAGGTTAAACACACAGTCATGTATGACCGATAGTCTTAAAATTACATACTCTAACAAATTAGAGCATGACATTTTTTTGACTGTTGGGGCACTATAAAGGGGGCAGGTGGTAGAGGTAGACAGTCCCAAACAGGCAAGAGGTAAGGTAGCCTTTAAAGGACTGTTAGTGTTAAAGGACTAGGGAAAAGATAGTCTTAAAGGGCAGAGGTTAGGGCGTCAGGTAGTCTTAAAGGGACAGGACAGTAGTTATTCCTAAATGCGTATGCTGGGGATAATCTTAAAGCAGGGGAGTTAGAAAGGGAAAGGTAGCAGGTAGTTTTAAAAGACAGTGGTAGGTAGCCTTAAAGGGACAGAGGGTCAGGTTGTCTTTCACAGGCAGAGGTAGACTGTTAGATAGTCTTAAAGGGGAAGTGTGCTGATAGTCTTAAAGGGCCAGATCTAAGAGGTCAGATAGTCTTAAAGTGACAGGGGATTAAGGGATCAGGTAGTCTTAAAGGGACAGGTAATAGTGTTAAAGAAGCAGGGGTCATGATAGTCTTAATGGAAAAGTGGGTCAAATAGCCTTAAAAGGGACCCACATTTTTCTTTCATGGTTCAGATAGAGCATACAATTTTAAACAACTTTCCAATTTACTTCTATTATCAAATGTGTTTCATTCTCTTGGTATCCATTGTTGAATGCACTACTGGGAGCTAGCTGAACACATCTGGTAAGCCAATGACAAGAGGCATATGTGTGTTGTTACAATCAGCAGCTAGCTCCCAGTAGTGTGTTGCTGCTCCTCAACACACCCAGGTATGATTTTCAACAAAGGATACCAAGAGAATGAAACAAATCAGATAATATATATGTACATTCGAAAGTTGCTTAAAATTGTATATTCCTCTGAGTTAAAGTGATGGTAAACTCTCCCCTTTATAAAATCATCTCTGGAATGTTTGTGATAGTTTAATTCATCACTTGTAATGAAGTTGTGCTATAACTTACTTTTTAATATACATATGAAATTCAAATTCCCCGCGCTCCACCGGCCACTTCAAAAGACAATTTTTCTGTGAGCTAACAGTTTGAATTGTTGTCCAATCAGCGCTCTCCCCATATGGCACTTTTGTTGTAGCTAGAGTGCTGACTGGACAACAATTCAAGCTGTTAGAAAGAAAGGTATAGCTAGCATGAAAGAGAAAGAAGAGAAAAAAAAAATGGGGCAAAAAAAAAGTAAGGTAGACTGCCAGGAACAATGAAGTGACTGGCACAAACACATGTCAGAGAACAGGTATAGAAAAAATAGAGAAGAAAAGAGATTTAGCCAGAGGGGATAGTGGACATGACCAGAAGAAGGTAGAACAGGAACACACAGGAAGACGGTGGAGAAGGTGTGGTAGGAACAATAAAAGTGATGCATCCTATGAATGAGTAGTACAACAGCTAGGGTTGCCACCTCGGCCATGACACTTATGAGTTACACATGCTGCAGGGTGTGCAGGGAGGAACATGAATAATGCTGTCCAGGATCACTATTTTTTTGCTGTCCAGCAGCACAATGCAGGTTTCCCTCTGAACACCGTGCAGCATGTGTAACTCATAAGTGTCCAGGAAAACATGGCCGAGGTGGCAACCCTAACAACAGCAGATGATAGAGGAGCAAAGAAGAAGATATGTAAGGCTAAATGAAAAACAATCAGATTGCTCATGGTGAGGACATTGGAAGGGTGAAATAAAGAGGAAGGAATAGTATAATATACCAAGAGCAAGGTTTGCGGAACTTTTACTAACAGTGTAGTTGATGATGAAAAAAACACAAGGATTATGGAGGAAGAAAAGTGAGTTTGGGAGAGGATGTGAGAGAGGAAAGGAAGATTGTGACACAAGTGGAGGAAGAATTTGGAAGAGGAGAAATGGGGATAAATTAAGGAAGGAAAGAGATGAAAAACAAAAAAAAGTAGAAACAGAAAGAAGGAGCGAGAGGGAGGACAGAGATATAAATGATGTAAAAAGGATGTAGAGTGAGCAGAAAAAGATGTGGAGATAAATGATGAGCAAGAAGAAAAGAGAAGGCAGTTTATGGTGAGTACAGAGGATGATTTGAAAGAGGATGTCAAAAGAATTAAAGGGATGTTTAAATTAAAACCCCTATACATGATTTAATTAAAGGAACATTCTAGTGTTAAAATTGTATGCTCTTATTCTTTAGATTATGCAGCTTTTATACTGTTGACACTATAAGTCTATGTTTTTAACCCCAGCAAATTAGGTTAAACACATAGATACAGTTCCAGCTTAGGAGCCAAAAAGACCTGCTTGTCCTGAGCAGGAAACAGCTTGTGAGTCAATTGGCTGTTGCAGCTTGGCAGCTGCAGCACTTGCAGCGCTGAGAAGGGCTTTAACTATGTGTTTAACCAATTTACAGGCTTAACCAACTAGAATGTCCCTTAAAGCTTAAAAATATACATCATTTATTTTGCCTACTTTTCCATTAAAGGGTCATTGTAGTGTAGATCAGTGCAAGTTATTTATATTATATATATTATATTATATATTAAATTATATCTGGTCTCTGATTGGCCACACAAAAGGAGATAAGAAAAACATACTCAAAGTATGTATCCCTGAACTGCTTTGAGTAAAATCTTGTAATTTTGAATAACAAATCTAACAGTTTTAAAATGTATATTCAGTTTACTTAAGTAAATGTGTCTTAATTGCTGTTATTACATATCTTAATATCATTTAAGAAGAAAGGATTGATGGTGAGTGTTGACTGAGCAAGTGAATAAAAAGAAAGGGAAAACAAAGAGAATACAGAGAGGGTGTGGAGAAAATAAAAAGAGGTTATTCACATTCTAGATCAGGATATTTAAATCTTGAAGCTGTAATTTAGTGTAATTGGATTAAAAAGTACTATGCTAGAAATGGGGGTAATTATGTTGCAACTCAGATAAGAAATGATAATTAAATTGGGAGAACATTGCAGACAGAGAGTAACCACATAAGGGAATAATCATTTTGTTGTAAATTGTTTCATTTGGCCGGATGAGATCTCTAACTATACTGCAATGTAGAAATCTTTTATATTATACATTAGGAGGGGAGGGATTTCTAAAACAACCAAGGAGAAAAAAATAAATAAAAAAAAGTAACAGGGCAGAAGCAGAGGCACAAAAATATCTGCCTAGCAGTTAGTGTGGGATTTGTGCCGAGCTGTGCCAGCCGCAGGACGGTGTGAGTCAGCAGCTCTCCTGCAGACCGCCAGTACTGGAAAATACACGGCGGCACAGCCAATCATGGGGGTTTGTTTGCCATTTGGCCTCCTAGTGGGCGCAGCAAATGTGTTTATTAACTGTGACTAACCCTTTCACTGCCAGAGGAACCAGCAATACTTGCACCATTACCCACATCCGCCCTGCACTGTGTTATTTAGAGAGATTATAATAAATGTCTTTTATAGATTGTATGTTTCTTTTTTTTTCCTTTTCATCTATCCTTCTTATGACTTTCTATGGAGGTAAAAGCTTGTAACTTTCTGTAATTGCAATGACTTGGTATACAACTGAAAAGATATACAGAATCTGTCATGGTCATACTGATTAAACATATCACTATAATATACCAAGCATGGACAACAGATATACTAGGCTATGGAAATAAAAATACAGCTCTCGTCATTCAGATAGCTAATACCATTCTTAAACATTTTATGTGTTTCTTTTGGTATCTGTGGTTGAAACATATGTCCTATCCATAAGAGCACACTGAGGTAGGCTCAAGAGCATGAATTTATATTGTTGCATACCCTGCTGCAATACAGACACGCACACTCCTGAGCATACTCCAGTATGATCTTAAATTGTATTCTGTATCTGAATGATACAAGTTTATGTCCCTTTAAAGATAGAAACAGTGTCTGTAGCAGAGCTGCTGAGTATGCTACACAGTATAATGATGTGAGTATCTATACACTGATGAGTATGCTGCACAGTATAATGATGTATCTATACACTGATGAGTATGCTGCACAGTATAATGATGTGAGTGTCTATACACTGACGAGTATGCTGCACAGTATAATGATGTGAGTATCTATACACTGATGAGTATGCTGCCAGTATAATGATATGAGTATCTATACACTGACGAGTATGCTGCACAGTATAATGATGCAAGTGTCTATACACTGACGAGTATGCTGCACAGTGTAATGATGTGAGTATCTATACACTGATGAGTATGCTGCACAGTATAATTATGTGATTATCTATACACTGAGTATGCTGCACAGTATAATGATGTGAGTATCTATACACTGATGAGTATGCTGCACAGTATAATGATGTGAGTGTCTATACACTGATGAGTATGCTGCACAGTATAATGATGTGAGTGTCTATACACTGATGAGTATGCTGCACAGTATAATGATGTGAGTATCTATACACTGAGTATGATGCACAGTTTAATGATATGAGTATCTATACACTGAATATGATGCACAGTATAATGATATGAGTATCTATACACTGTGTATGATGCACAGTATAATGATGTGAGTATCTATATACTGATGAGTATGCTGCACAGTATAATGATGTGAGTGTCTATACACTGATGAGTATGCTGCACAGTATAATGATGTGAGTATCTATACACTGAGTATGATGCACAGTTTAATGATATGAGTATCTATACACTGAATATGATGCACAGTATAATGATATGAGTATCTATACACTGAGTATGATGCACAGTATAATGATGTGAGTATATATACACTGATGAGTATGCTGCACAGTATAATGATGTGAGTATCTATGCACTGAGTATGCTGCACAGTATAATGATGTGAGTATCTATACACAGAGTATGCTGCACAGTATAATGATGTGAGTATCTATATACTGATAAGTATGCTGCACAGTATAATGATGTGATTATCTATACACTGAGTATGCTGCACAGTATAATGATCTGAGTATCTATACACTGAGTATGCTGCACAGTATAATGGTGTGAGTATCTATATACTGATGCGTATGTTGCACAGTATAATGATGTGAGTAGCTATACACTGACGAGTATGCTGCACAGTATAATGATATAAGTATCTATACTGTACACTGATAAGTATGCTGCTCAGTATAATGATATGAGTATCTATACACTGAGTATGCTGTACAGTATAATGATGTGAGTATCTATACACTGAGTATGATGCACAGTATAATGATATGAGTATCTATACACTGAGTATGCTGCACAGTATAATGATATGAGTATCTATACACTGAGTATGCTGCACAGTATAATGATGTGAGTATTTATACACTGAGTATGCTGCACAGTATAATGATGTGAGTATCTATACATGGAGTATGCTGCACAGTATAATGATGTGAATATCTATACACTGATAAGTATGCTGCACAGTATAATGATGTGATCATCTATACACTGAGTATGCTGCACAGTATAATGATGTGAGTATCTATACACTGATGAATATGCTGCACAGTATAATGATGTGAGTATATATACACTGATGAGTATGCGGCACAGTATAATGATGTGAGTATCTATACACTGATGAGTATGCTGTGCAGAATAATGATGAGTATCTATACACTGATGAGTATGCTGCACAGTATAATAATGTGAGTATATATACACTGATGAGTATGCTGCACAGTATAATGATGAGTATCTATACACTGATGAGTATGCTGCGCTGTATAATGATGTGAATATCTATACACTGATGAGTATGCTGTGCTGTATAATGATGTTAGTATCTATACACTGATGAGAATGCTGCACAGTATAATGATGTGAGTATCTATACATTGATGAGTAATAGGTATGCTGCGTTGTATAATGATGTGAATATCTATACTCTGATGAGTATGCTGCACTGTATAATGATGTGAGTATCTATACACTGATGAGTATGCTACCCTTTATAGTGATGTGAGTATCTATACATTGATGAGTAATAGGTATGCTGCAAAGTATAACGATCTGAATATCTATACTCTGATGAGTATTCTGCACAGTATAATGATGTGAATATATATACACTGATGAGTATGCTGCGCTGTATAATGATGTGAGTATCTATACACCGATGAGTATGCTGTGCTGTATAATCATGTGAGTATTTATACACTTGGCAATATGCTGCACAGTATAATGATGTGAGTATCTATACACTGTTGAGTATGCTACACAGTATAATGATGTGAGTATCTATACACTGATGGGTATGCTGAACAGTATAATGATGTTATTATCTATACACTGATGAGTATGCTGCCCAGTATAATGATGTGAGTATCTATACACTGATGAGTATGCTGCACAGTATAATGATGTGAGTATCTATAAACTGATGAGAATGCTGCACAATATAATGATGTGAGTATCTATAAACTGATGAGTATGCTGCCCAGTATAATGATGTGAGTATCTATACACTGATGAGTATGCTGCACAGTAAAATGATGTGAGTATCTATAAACTGATGAGAATGCTGCACAATATAATGATGTGAGTATCTATACACTGATGAGTATGCTGCGCTGTATAATGATGTGAGTATCTATACACTGATGAGTGTGCTGTATAATGATGTGAGTATCTATACACTGATGAGTATGCTGCACAGTATAATGATGTGAGTATCTATACACTGATGAGCATGCTGCACAGTGTAATGATATGAATATATATACACTGATGAGTATGCTGCGCTGTATAATGATGTGAGTATCTATACACTGATGAGTTTGCTGTGCTGTATGCTGCACAGTATAATGATGTGAATATATATACACTGATGAGTATGCTGCGCTGTATAATGATGTGAGTATCTATACACTGATGAGTATGCTGTGCTGTATAATCATGTGAGTAATTATACACTTGGCAATATGCTGCACAGTATAATGATGTGAGTATCTATACACTGACGAGTATGCTGCACAGTATAATGATGTATCTATACTCTGACGAGTATGCTGCTCAGTTTAATGATGTGAGTATCTATACACTGATGAGTATGCTGCACAGTATATTGATGTGAGTATCTATACACTGATGAGTATGCTGCACAATATAATGATGTGAGTATCTATACACTGATGAGTATGCTGCACAGTATAATGATGTGAGTATCTATACACTGATGAGTATGCTGCACAGTATAATGATGTGAGTATCTATACACTGATGAGTATGCTGCACAGTATGATGTGAATATCTATACACTGATGAGCATGCTGCACAGTATGATGTGAATATCTATACACTGATGAGTGTGCTGCACAGTATAATGATGTGAGTATCTAAACACTGACGAGTATGCTGCTCAATATAATGATGTGAGTAGCTATACACTGATGAGTATACTGCACTGTATAATGATGTGAGTATCTTTACACTGATGAGTATGCTGCACTGTATAATGATGTGAGTATCTATACACTGATGAGTATGCTGCACTGTATAATGATGTGAGTATCTATACACTGATGAGTATGCTGCACATTACTGTATAATGATGCGAGTATCTATACACTGATGAGTATGCTGAACAGTATAATGATGTGAATATATATACACTGATGAGTATGCTGCACTGTATAATGATGTGAGTATCTATACACTGATGAGTATGCTGCACTGTATAATGATGTGAGTATCTATACACTGATGAGTATGCTACACATTACTGTATAATGATGCGAGTATCTATACACTGATGAGTATGCTGAACAGTATAATGATGTGAGTATCTATACACTGATGAGTATGCTGAACAGTATAATGATGTGAGTATCTATACACTGATGAGTATGCTGCTCAGTATAATGATGTGAGTATCTATACACTGAAGAGTATGCTGCGCAGTATAATGATGAGTATCTATACACTGATGAGTATGCTGCGCTGTATAATGATGTGAATATCTATACACTGATGAGTATGCTGTGCTGTATAATGATGTGAGTATCTATACACTGATGAGAATGCTGCACAGTATAATGATGTGAGTATCTATACACTGATGAGTATGCTGCCCTTTATAGTGATGTGAGTATCTATACATTGATGAGTAATAGGTATGCTGCAAAGTATAACGATCTGAATATCTATACTCTGATGAGTATTCTGCACAGTATAATGATGTGAATATATATACACTGATGAGTATGCTGCGCTGTATAATGATGTGAGTATCTATACACCGATGAGTATGCTGTGCTGTATAATCATGTGAGTATTTATACACTTGGCAATATGCTGCACAGTATAATGATGTGAGTATCTATACACTGTTGAGTATGCTACACAGTATAATGATGTGAGTATCTATACACTGATGAGTATGCTGAACAGTATAATGATGTTATTATCTATACACTGATGAGTATGCTGCACAGTATAATGATGTGAGTATCTATACACTGATGAGTATGCTGCACAGTATAATGATGTGAATATATATACACTGATGAGTATGCTGCACTGTATAATGATGTGAGTATCTATACACTGATGAGTATGCTGCACTGTATAATGATGTGAGTATCTATACACTGATGAGTATGCTACACATTACTGTATAATGATGCGAGTATCTATACACTGATGAGTATGCTGAACAGTATAATGATGTGAGTATCTATACACTGATGAGTATGCTGAACAGTATAATGATGTGAGTATCTATACACTGATGAGTATGCTGCTCAGTATAATGATGTGAGTATCTATACACTGAAGAGTATGCTGCGCAGTATAATGATGAGTATCTATACACTGATGAGTATGCTGCGCTGTATAATGATGTGAATATCTATACACTGATGAGTATGCTGTGCTGTATAATGATGTGAGTATCTATACACTGATGAGAATGCTGCACAGTATAATGATGTGAGTATCTATACACTGATGAGTATGCTGCCATTTATAGTGATGTGAGTATCTATACATTGATGAGTAATAGGTATGCTGCAAAGTATAACGATCTGAATATCTATACTCTGATGAGTATTCTGCACAGTATAATGATGTGAATATATATACACTGATGAGTATGCTGCGCTGTATAATGATGTGAGTATCTATACACCGATGAGTATGCTGTGCTGTATAATCATGTGAGTATTTATACACTTGGCAATATGCTGCACAGTATAATGATGTGAGTATCTATACACTGTTGAGTATGCTACACAGTATAATGATGTGAGTATCTATACACTGATGAGTATGCTGAACAGTATAATGATGTTATTATCTATACACTGATGAGTATGCTGCACAGTATAATGATGTGAGTATCTATACACTGATGAGTATGCTGCACAGTATAATGATGTGAGTATCTATACACTGATGAGTATGCTGCACAGTATATTGATGTGAGTATCTATACACTGATGAGTATGCTGCACAATATAATGATGTGAGTATCTATACACTGATGAGTATGCTGCACAGTATAATGATGTGAGTATCTATACACTGATGAGTATGCTGCACAGTATAATGATGTGAGTATCTATACACTGATGAGTATGCTGCACAGTATGATGTGAATATCTATACACTGATGAGCATGCTGCACAGTATGATGTGAATATCTATACACTGATGAGTGTGCTGCACAGTATAATGATGTGAGTATCTAAACACTGACGAGTATGCTGCTCAATATAATGATGTGAGTAGCTATACACTGATGAGTATACTGCACTGTATAATGATGTGAGTATCTTTACACTGATGTGTATGCTGCACTGTATAATGATGTGAGTATCTATACACTGATGAGTATGCTGCACTGTATAATGATGTGAGTATCTATACACTGATGAGTATGCTGCACATTACTGTATAATGATGCGAGTATCTATACACTGATGAGTATGCTGAACAGTATAATGATGTGAATATATATACACTGATGAGTATGCTGCACTGTATAATGATGTGAGTATCTATACACTGATGAGTATGCTACACATTACTGTATAATGATGCGAGTATCTATACACTGATGAGTATGCTGAACAGTATAATGATGTGAGTATCTATACACTGATGAGTATGCTGAACAGTATAATGATGTGAGTATCTATACACTGATGAGTATGCTGAACAGTATAATGATGTGAGTATCTATACACTGATGAGTATGCTGCTCAGTATAATGATGTGAGTATCTATACACCGAAGAGTATGCTGCGCAGTATAATGATGAGTATCTATACACTGATGAGAATGCTGCACAGTATAATGATGTGAGTATCTATACACTGATGAGTATGCTGCCCTTTATAGTGATGTGAGTATCTATACATTGATGAGTAATAGGTATGCTGCAAAGTATAATGATCTGAATATCTATACTCTGATGAGTATGCTGCACAGTATAATGATGTGAATATATATACACTGATGAGTATGCTGCGCTGTATAATGATGTGAGTATCTATACACTGATGAGTATGCTGTGCTGTATAATCATGTGAGTATTTATACACTTGGCAATATGCTGCACAGTATAATGATGTAAGTATCTATACACTAACGAGTATGCTGCACAATATAATGATGTGAGTATCTCTACACTGATGAGTATGCTGCACAGTATAATGATATTATTATCTATACACTGATGAGTATGCTGCACAGTATAATGATGTGAGTATCTATAAACTGATGAGAATGCTGCACAATATAATGATGTGAGTATCTATACACTGATGAGTGTGCTGTATAATGATGTGAGTATCTATACACTGATGAGTGTGCTGTATAATGATTTGAGTATCTATACACTGATGAGTATGCTGCACAGTATAATGATGTGAGTATCTATACAC
Organism: Bombina bombina; assembly: GCF_027579735.1. Taxonomy (NCBI): domain Eukaryota; kingdom Metazoa; phylum Chordata; class Amphibia; order Anura; family Bombinatoridae; genus Bombina; species Bombina bombina. The sequence goes on along the minus strand of NC_069504.1, from coordinate 862,390,512 downwards.
TGATGAGCATGCTGCACAGTGTAATGATGTGAATATATATACACTGATGAGTATGCTGCGCTGTATAATGATGTGAGTATCTATACACTGACGAGTATGCTGCACAGTATAATGATGTGAGTATCTATACACTGATGAGTATGCTGCCCAGTATAATGATGTGAGTATCTATACACTGATGAGTATGCTGCACAGTAAAATGATGTGAGTATCTATACACTGATGAGTATGCTGCACAGTATAATGATGTGAGTATCTATACACTGATGAGTATGCTGCACAGTATAATGATGTGAGTATCTATACACTGATGAGTATGCTGCACAGTATAATGATGTGAGTATCTATACACTGATGAGTATGCTGCACAGTATGATGTGAATATCTATACACTGGTGAGTGTGCTGCTCAGTATAATGATGTGAGTAGCTATACACCTATGAGTATGCTGCTCAGTATAATGATGTGAGTTTCTATACACTGATGAGTATACTGCACTGTATAATGATGTGAGTATCTTTACACTGATGAGTATGCTGCACTGTATAATGATGAGTATCTATACACTGATGAGTATGCTGCACTGTATAATGATGTGAGTATCTATACACTGATGAGCATGCTGCACAGTGTAATGATGTGAATATATATACACTGATGAGTATGCTGCGCTGTAATGATGTGAGTATCTATACACTGATGAGTATGCTGTGCTGTATGCTGCACATGCACTGATGAGTATGCTACACATTACTGTATAATGATGCGAGTATCTATACACTGATGAGTATGCTGAACAGTATAATGATGTGAGTATCTATACACTGATGAGTATGCTGAACAGTATAATGATGTGAGTATCTATACACTGATGAGCATGCTGCACAGTGTAATGATGTGAATATATATACACTGATGAGTATGCTGCGCTGTAATGATGTGAGTATCTATACACTGATGAGTATGCTGTGCTGTATGCTGCACATGCACTGATGAGTATGCTACACATTACTGTATAATGATGTGAGTATCTATACACTGATGAGTATGCTGCACTGTATAATTATGTGAGTATCTATACACTGATGAGTATGCTGTGCTGTATATTTATGTGAGTATTTATACACTTAGCAATATGCTGCACAGAATAATGATGTGAGTATCTAATACACTGATGAGTATGCTGCACAGTATAATGATGTGAGTAGCTATACACTGATCAGTATGCTGCACATTATAATGATCTGAGTGTTTATGTTTATACACTGATGAGTATGCTGTGCTGTATAATGATATGAGTATTTATACACTTAGCAATATGCTGCACTGTATAATGATGTGAGTATCTATACACTGACGAGTATGCTGCACAGTATAATGATGTGAGTATCTATACACTGATGAGTATGCTGCACAGTGTAATGATGTGAGTATCTATACACTGATGAGTATGCTGCACAGTATAATGATGTGAGTATCTATACACTGATGAGTATGCTGCACAGTATAATGATGTATCTCTACACTGATGAGTATGCTGCACAGTATAATGATGTGAGTATCTATACTCTGATGAGTATGCTGCACAGTATAATGATGTGAGTATCTATACTCTGATGAGTATGCTGCACAGTGTAATGATGTGAGTATCAATACACTGATGAGTATGCTGCACAGTGTAATAATGTGAGTATCTATACACTGATGAGTATGCTGCACAGTATTATGATGTGAGTATCTATACACTGATAAGTATGCTGCACAGTATAATGATGTGAGTATCTTTACACTGATGAGTATGCTGCACAGTATAATGATGTGAGTATCTATACACTGATGAGTATGCTGCACAGTATAATGATGTGAGTTTCTATACACTGATGAGTATGCTGCACAGTATAATGATGTGAGTATCTATACACTGATGAGTATGCTGCACAGTATAATGATGTGAGTATCTATACACTGATGAGTATGCTGCACAGTATAATGATGTGACTATCTATACACTGATGAGTATGCTGCACAGTATAATGATGTGAGTATCTATACACTGATGAGTATGCTGCACAGTGTAATGATGTGAGTATCTATACAATGATGAGTATGCTGCACAGTGTAATGATGTGAGTATCTATACAATGATGAGTATGCTGCACAGTGTAATGATGTGAGTATCTATACACTGATGAGTATGCTGCACAGTGTAATGATGTGAGTATCTATACACTGATGAGTATGCTGCACAGTATAATGATGTGAGTATCTATACACTGATGAGTATGCTGCACAGTATAATTATGTGAGTGTCTATACACTGATGAGTATGCTGCACAGTATAATGATGTGAGTGTCTATACACTGATGAGTATGCTGCACAGTGTAATGATGTGAGTGTCTATACACTGATGAGTATGCTGCACTGTGTAATGATGTGAGTATCTATACAATGATGAGTATGCTGCACAGTATAATGATGTGAGTATCTATACACTGATGAGTATGCTGCACAGTGTAATGATGTGAGTATCTATACACTGATGAGTATGCTGCACAGTATAATGATGTGAGTATCTATACACTGATGAGTATGCTGCACAGTATAATGATGTGAGTATCTCTACACTGATGAGTATGCTGCACAGTATAATGATGCGAGTATCTATACACTGATGAGTATGCTGCACAGTATGATAATGTGAGTATCTATACACTGATGAGTATGCTGCACAGTATAATGATGTGAGTACCACATAGGCACACGCCTCTGTATAGATTGGCTGCTATGTCCCCCCAGCACTTGGGCCCTGGTGTCACTGCACCTGCTGCACCAATGGTAGTTTTACCCCTGAACTGTCTCAGTCTTACTGGCCTTGGACTAGTTGAAATTTTGAACCCTGCCCAGGATCATATTATTACCTGGAAGTTTAATAGTAAAAGAGGGGTAACTTCATACTGGCATTTCAAGATTTATTATCTAGTGCTTAGCGGCATAGATACCACTATGGGCCTGATTCTCTAAAGCTATCTGGTCTTGCGAGATTATCTAAGAAGTCTCTTTAGTACTGAGAATAAACACATACATTTCTAGAAAGGCACATTTTAGCTGTTTATCTTACTATGCAGTGTTCTGGATGTGAACAAGAAGCCTATTTTACTATATAATGGTCAAAGTTTTTGCAAGATTTCTCTCCATGTTAGGGTGCTTTTAATAATCAGTTCCGGGGGCGGAGCTAGCCATTGCACTGTGTGGTCGCATAACACTTGAGCTCCGCTTGACAAAGTGGATATTAATACAAAAAAATTGCTAAAATCTCTCAGAAAAGGTTCCTTTCATTGCTAACTGGGTCTGTCTGGACAAGGCTTCTAACCAGGAGAGTGTACTGTGATCGCCCCAGCAGCCTTTGGACTGTGGAAGGAAGCCTCAGCTAACTACCCGTGTGAAGAGGGCTCTAGTCTGCAGGAAGCGCTTCTGCTGAGAACGACTCCGGAGGGTCGGGGCTCCGCTCCGGAGTCTATGCTGTGCCGAGGGTGACTGATTCCTGCCTTGAGGACTCTACAGCAGACCAATTAGGCTGCACATTTGAGCGACAGCCACCAAGCATCGGACCTCGGTAGGATACGGGTTGTTCCCAAAGGCGGTACGGACTCACCTGCTGCCACAACTGCAAAAGTCATTCTTGCACCCGGACTTACCCTCCGGAGACCCGGGCCGCCTGTCAGGTCTCATCGTGGGGGAGAAAGCACAGCTGAGCGCACCTTTTGGAATTGGCGCGAACGGCCGCCATTTTAAGCCAGGCCCTCTGTTGTCACCTGCCGCGCACCTCAGCATTCACAGCTGCCGGCTCCTAGCCCTTGATCTGGACTGCCGGGAGGAGGAGAACCACTGTGGAAGGTCTGGGTGAGTCGGCCTCTTACCCACTAGAGGCGAAGTGTAAAGTATTGAGAAAGTGGGGGGATATGACCTTCGGATAGTTATGCACCCCGCTCCCTGGGCCCCACAAGACCCATAGTAGTCACAGCCCTGCGTATATAGCGGGACAGGAAATTCAGGAGCAACTCTAGCCCCCACTAAGGGTTGTTATAAATCACCCTTTGCCTCTTTGACTTAAATAATATATTGAGCCCACAGCGGCCTTGTTCTTACTTCAACCCCTGTGCATTAAGATCCCTGAAGTGCACCATCCTTATCACTGGGCCCACCACCGTTTTCTCTCCTTTTGCTGATAGTGGCACGAGGCCTGCACCTCACTTTCTGGAAACTTTTATTGTTACTTTTGGGAGCCTAGCATTGGGACGGCTTGCACTGGAAAATATAACAGCAGCTCATTTTCTCCCTCTGCTTACTTGTGGCTCCCCAGAGGCCCCTAAAAGCATATACTACACGATCAACCTGAGTAGATCATTCATCCAGGCTTCTGCATATAAAAATATACCTACTCACTGAGCTCACAGTGCTCTGGTCCTGTTATTAGCGTTACATGTACTTAAAGGGGATATTGCTATGTAACTGTCTTCTCTTTCGCTGCTGCGCCAGCTTATGTGCCTCTGCTGCTCAGGCTCAGAGTTGAGTGTAATTGCCTTACTTTATACTTGCTTTTTTTTTTCCCCTGCACCCATCTAGGTAACAATACCCACTTGCCCCCAGCTCACATTTGACTGGTTTCCCCCAAATTAGGCCCTAATTGCATTCACCCAGGTCACTTATATCCACCTGGCTTTGTATACAATAAAAGGAAAGTAAGCCCAGTCTACCCCTCACACCCCCCCCCCTTTTCCTTAACATAACATTTACCCAAAACCAGTCGTGTAGGAGATACTGTAAATTCACCATTTATGTGATTACCCCTCGCCATCCCCCCCTCACATCTCCAATCCAGTTGGTGTGACCTTACAGGGTACTCCAAGCAACTGACTAAGAGTTAAGTGTCACATTTTGCTTTTAACGTCCTAACTTCTCTCCACAGCTTTGTGGTTTCAGCTTAAGCCCCTATTCAAATATCCCCGTCAGTGCCCTTTGCTGATTAGGATCTACTTGTCACCCCCCTCGACCATTATAGTCACCTTCAGGCACACTACTTAAAAAAAAAAAAAAGAAAAAAAAAAGAGAGAGGGCTCTCATATTCTGTTACATTTTTTATCATATCTCACAGACTTGTTAATTTTATAGTCACCACGCCAACTCTTGGCAATTAGTCTACTTAAATTAGCTGTAACACTAACCCGCTACCTAGTCTTAACCTTTTCTCTATAAAGGTGCTGTGATAAGTTTTTGTGCGTCAGATCCGCCACTATATTGGTCTGACATTCACCTAGTTTTTATCACATTTTTAATTTGTCTATCTGACCTTATTACCACCGGTTGCCACTCCCTCACCTCTCCGCTCCCACTCGGCTTGAACGGGTGGGTCACTTCCACTTACCCTTTCCCTTCCTTCGGGTCGTATCCCCCTCATCCCTGAGGTGAGGGACCAGGGTTAAGTCACTGTATGTACGTGTTCATAAAATGTGAGTGCTACTATTTCTATGGTAATCAGCCCCGCTCTGCAATCTTTAGAGTAATGTCTTAACCTCTTTGTATGTTATGATTCATTAACCCCATTTTTTATCAGCAGAATAAGTACAACCCCTTGCAAACACATTTGAGTGTCTGGGTTCAGAGTGCCTTGTCTCTATACATTTACAACAGTATGCCGCACATGGGTAGAAAACTCCTTAAGTCTGCATCAAAATCTAAAAAGACAGTCTATGACCACTTCACACAGCAGCCTAAGGGCCCAGACATGGAACCCCAAGGAGAGTTGAGTGATCCGGACTCGCAGGATGAAGAGTACCAATCTAGTGTCCAATCCGCGTCCGCTTCACAACACTACATTACCGAGAAGTCTCTAAAGAAGTTGCTAGCCTCACAGACTAAATTCATCACGCAGGAAATTCAGCGCATTTCAGCAGAGCTTAAAAAAGAGATCTCGGAGATTGGAGAAAGGGTAGATGCCCTAGAAAGGAAGCAAGACGACATAGTGGTGGATCAATCCCATCTATTAGCCTATTCAGAGAGTTTGGCTGACCAAATCTCTCAACTGGAACTTAAGGTGGCGGAGGTAGAGGACAGATCCAGGCGCAATAACATCAGATTCCGTGGTATACCGGAATCGGTAGCGCCATCCGACCTTCAAGACTTCTTGAGAGAACTGTATCACTCTTTGATTGGCAGCCCAGAGGGCCTGACCGCCACTATGGAGCGGGCACACAGGGCACTGCGCTCTAGAAATGTGGCTCAAGATAAACCACGGGATGTAATAGTGTGCTTCCATAGTTTTCTGTATAAGGATAGGCTGATGCAGGCAGTCTTCAAGAAACCAACTCTGAGCGAGAGATTTCCAGATATCCAGCTTCTACCTGACCTCTCGGCTCACACCTTACAACAGAGACGCCATTATCAATCTATCACTATTACTTTGCGGAAGAACAACATTAAGTATAGATGGGGATTCCAACTCGCCTTATCATCACCAAAGACAATCAAAACTTTGTGGCTATAACTCTGAACCAAGGTCTAACACTTCTCACTAACTGGGGCCTTAGGCCGGAACCGCCTCCCCAAAGGGACCCTCCCTACCCTAAGCTGCGGGCCTCTGCCCCAGAGTGGACTGTCAACGACCAAAGAGCCAAAAGGGCAAAATTACCTCAGTCCACAACTGTTTCTTAACTTCTGGGACTTGTCCTCTACAGTCATGTTACAGGACGAAAGTTACCTCTATTTATAGCCACCTGGTGGTTTTCTGTTTCTTAGGTTTGTGGTTTTGTGTTTGCAACACCTATTGAATGTGTTTTGTTTAAGTTTATTCTGCTGGTTACTATACCTTTTATCCTATAGCAAATTACTCAGTACAAATTTAATGTTGGTTAATATCTCAGTAATTATTTATACCAGAGCGGGGCTGTTGTCTATGATGCCCCCAACTTTGTGTACCTTAGATTAATTTCCTCCTCTGCTCCGCCCCCACACAGAAGTCCACTCCAGGACTCCTTGAGGCGGACTATTTCCACCACACTCTTGAGCGCTTTTCCTAGTGCTCTCCTTCCCCCTCCCATCCCCTTCCCACCCCCCCTATCCTACCTCTCACTTTGCCCTCCCCTCGATCCACAACACGGTCCAAGTCCCCCATAAGAGACCCATCACCGCACCCCCTCTATTAGTTATGTCCACCATTAGGCTTATGACACATAATGTTAGAGGCCTCAACTCGCCCCATAAACGTAGTCTATTACTTAGGATGCTGAAACACCACAACCCAGATGTGGTATTCCTCCAGGAGACCCACTGGCTGGACAGGGAACCTCTTAGGCTCATCTCCAAGTCCTATACCCATATTGAAACCGCTTCTTACACCAAAAAAGCCAGAGGAGTAGCGATATTGCTACACAAGCGTCTGGCCTTCGAAAGCATACAAGTCATTAGAGACCCTCAGGCCAGATTTATTATCCTTATCTGCAAAATAAACCATGTCACCTATACCCTTGTATCCGTGTATCTCCCGAATTCCAAGCAACCACAATACCTTACACAACAATAGTCCAAAAGCGCCTAAAAGAAGGCAAAGGAAGACTCTAACAAATTAAGTAAAATTAAATAAAAATCTGTTAAAAATAGGTTGGAAATGAGTTAAAAATTATCAAACATTTATTAACAAATCATAATTATTAACATGGATCCATGTGTACTATACAAACATACATATACAAATTAGAGAGATCGAATTTTTATCTGAATATAAAAACAATGTAAATGTTACAAAAATATCTTAGGAAGTCTCTCCAAATGGAGAGATCAGCAAATACGGAAATCGACAATGAAAGTTAGAAAACCTGGAGTTGTGCAATGTTGCTTCTAGCAAATGTATCCAATAATTGCATCCAATGGATGTATCCAATTGTGTTCTAATAGTAAGAATTCCAGTAAGACAAATCCATAAAAAATCAAGTGGTGAAACTAGTAAAATCCAAACAAAAAATTATGTGAATCCTGTGATATTGGTGGAAAAAGTAAAATATAAAAATAAAAATAAAAATAAAAAATAGTGTTGTAAAAGTAAGAGTAAAAATGTAAAAAATATATATATATAAAAAATATATAAAATTTACAAAAATATAAAAATATAAAAATTTATTAAAAAGTGAAAAAATTGTGGAAAAAAACAATGTGTTAAAAATATTGTGTCAAAAATTAAAAATTAAAAATAGCTGTAATCCAAATAAATATTGAATGTTAGTGAGTGATCCTCCTTATAAGTGTTTCCTTATGAGTGAATGTTTTGTTTATATCCGTGTAAGTGATGAAGAGTTTATCTTCTGGTATCCTTTCAATAATGTCCTAGTAGTTCCTGTGAATTACAAAATATAACATAGTGCAATAACGTTTCCAGATACAAATAATATTAAAATAATGCTCACCAAATTGTCAACGCGTTTCGGCCTCTGTATCAGGCCTTTCTCAAGACTATCTTGTGGTGAGTACTGGTGGCTCTATTTATGTGTATTGATAACCAATAGAATATTGTGGTTTTGGCGCTAAACACTCATTGACATTAACCCGGAAGTGTCCTTTGTATTTCACTTCCGGTATGAACCTTAGTATTTCAATGGTAAATCTTCTCATCAATATTGTTGTTGCGTCTGCAATCAACTGTATTTTTATTCTAACAATTATTGGCCCAGTGGGTTATTGTGTTATGTGGAAGTTGTATTTGGTAATTGTTATTTCAAAACATCGCTCCGTATCTGCGCACGTGAGCGTCGAACCGGAAGTGACATACTATTTGTTTACTTCCGGTTTCAGTTTCGATACTGAATACCGGTAAGCAACCTATGTGGGTCAATTTCGTGGAAGCTATATTAGCAATGGGGAGAACATTAATATCTGGTGAGATATTCAAATGGACAGATATAAAGACATTAATATAAAAAATATTAATACAAAAAACTGAAATAGAAAAATATTAAAATATTGGGTACAAATATATAAAAAATATACATAAAATTGCATGAATTTGCATGGATTGTGTATGTTTCAAAATAAATACGTTAAAAGTGTGCATAAGTGCATAAATCTTATATCCTTACATGTAAATTACATAAATTTACATAAAACTGCCCTAATGTAGAGAAAAATTGGTAAAGAAAAATAGAATGTTATTTTAGGGCATCGCTCCGTATCTGCGCACGTGAGCGTCAAACCGGAAGTGACATACTATTTTGTTTACTTTCAGTTCCGGTTTCAATACTGAATGGCGGTAAACATCCTATGTGAGTCAATTTTGTAGGAACTATATTAGCAATGGGGAGAGCAATAGACAAATATAAAAATAAATTATTACAAAAAAGCTGATATAGAGAAATATTTGAAATAGGATGTTTACCGCCATTCAGTATTGAAACCGGAACTGAAAGTAAACAAAATAGTATGTCACTTCCGGTTTGACGCTCACGTGCGCAGATACGGAGCGATGCCCTAAAATAACATTCTATTTTTCTTTACCAACTTTTCTCTACATTAGGGCAGTTTTATGTAAATTTATGTAATTTACATGTAAGGATATAAGATTTATGCACTTATGCACACTTTTAACGTATTTATTTTGAAACATACACAATCCATGCAAATTCATGCAATTTTATGTATATTTTTTATATATTTGTACCCAATATTTTAATATTTTTCTATTTCAGTTTTTTGTATTAATATTTTTTATATTAATGTCTTTATATCTGTCCATTTGAATATCTCACCAGATATTAATGTTCTCCCCATTGCTAATATAGCTTCCACGAAATTGACCCACATAGGTTGCTTACCGGTATTCAGTATCGAAACCGAAACCGGAAGTAAACAAATAGTATGTCACTTCCGGTTCGACGCTCACGTGCGCAGATACGGAGCGATGTTTTGAAATAACAATTATCAAATACAACTTCCACATAACACAATAACCCACTGGGCCAATAATTGTTAGAATAAAAATACAGTTGATTGCAGACGCAACAACAATATTTATGAGAAGATTTACCATTGAAATACTAAGGTTCATTCCGGAAGTGAAATACAAAGGACACTTCCGGGTTAATGTCAATGAGTGTTTAGCGCCAAAACCACGATATTCTATTGGTTATCAATACACATAAATAGAGCCACCAGTACTCACCACAAGATAGTCTTGAGAAAGGCCTGATACAGAGGCCGAAACGCGTTGACAATTTGGTGAGCATTATTTTAATATTATTTGTATCTGGAAACGTTATTGCACTATGTTATATTTTGTAATTCACAGGAACTACTAGGACATTATTGAAAGGATACCAGAAGATAAACTCTTCATCACTTACACGGATATAAACAAAACATTCACTCATAAGGAAACACTTATAAGGAGGATCACTCACTAACATTCAATATTTATTTGGATTACAGCTATTTTTAATTTTTAATTTTTGACACAATATTTTTAACACATTGTTCTTTTCCACAATTTTTTCACTTTTTAATAAATTTTTATATTTTTATATTTTTGTAAATTTTATATATTTTTTTACATTTTTACTCTTACTTTTACAACACTATTTTTTATTTTTATTTTTATATTTTACTTTTTCCACCAATATCACAGGATTCACATAATTTTTTGTTTGGATTTTACTAGTTTCACCACTTGATTTTTTATGGATTTGTCTTACTGGAATTCTTACTATTAGAACACATCTATTGGATACATCCATTGGATGCAATTATTGGATACATTTGCTAAAAGCAACATTGCACAACTCCAGGTTTTCTAACTTTCATTGTCGATTTCCGTATTTGCTGATCTCTCCATTTGGAGAGACTTCCTAAGATATTTTTGTAACATTTACATTGTTTTTATATTCAGATAAAAATTTGATCTCTCTAATTTGTATATGTATGTTTGTATAGTACACATGGATCCATGTTAATAATTATGATTTGTTAATAAATGTTTGATAATTTTTAACTCATTTCCAACCTATTTTTAACAGATTTTTATTTAATTTTACTTAATTTGTTAGAGTCTTCCTTTGCCTTCTTTTAGGCGCTTTTGGACTATTGTTGTATTTGTATCTTTGATTAGGGTAAGCTAGATACCCTATTATCCAGGAGCCATAAGGAAGCAGGCTGTGCGCTGAGAGACATTTTGATTAAACCACAATACCTTAAACACATTCTCCATGCTCTTTCTCAAGTTCAACAGGGGAGAGTCCTCATAGCGGGTGACTTTAACATGGTCTGGGACCATTTGTTAGACAGAAGACCTAAATCTACAGACTTAACGCCCTCCCCAGCTAAACAACTCTCACACAGATTCAGGCAAATGATGTCTGCCTCGGGCCTGTATGACATATGGAGAGCCCTGCATCCTAAGGATCACGACCACACCCACTTTTCACCCCCCCATAAGTTATACTCAAGGCTCGACTATATCTTCTCTACAGCTGACTACCTAGACTTAGTTCAGAGAACCAAAATTTCCCTTTGTGCCTGGTCTGATCACGACCTAGTTCAGGCCGACATAATTTCTTCTAACACTACTCACATTAGACCCAAATGTAGATTGCCCCACCAGATTTTAGAGGACATACCCTTTAGAGAGGAACTACGCAGAGATATCACCCACTTTATTCAAACTAACGACAACCTCACGGTCAGGGACGACACATTATGGGGAGCGGCTAAAGCTACATTCAGAGGTATCCTTATCACTAAGCAATCGCACCTCAGAAAGCAGGCAGGTCTCACACTTTCGCAAGCCCACATTAAGTTGCGACAACTAGAAGCATGCAACAGAAGTGCAGTCACAGCAGAGACCACATCTCAAATCATCGAGATCAAAGATCACATTTCTAGGATTGAACTGCGCAGAACCCAAATTAACCTCACGAAGCTTAAAGGGCCACTGTAAGTAAATATTTTCTATGCCTGTTACTAACTAACTACCCCAAATATGCTTTTTCTCAATAGCATTTCATTAACATATCTCTACCATATATCAGAAATCTTGTCTGCAAATTTAATTGTTTTCCAAACCCACTCCGTGGGTATCCTTTGCTCTGTACCAATCCGTTTACAATACCTAGGTTCCAAAATGGCGCTTTAAACACAAAGTTATTGGTTTAAGTATTTTGAACACTCAGTGCTGAAAATAGTGGGCAGGATAAAGTGACATCATCGGCGAATAAAAGATATAACTTTTAGAACGTTATGAAACTTCGTTTTGGAGAAAATATAGGTCAGTAGGTTTTAATTAATGTTTATTAACTTTAATATGTTAGTTGTTTAGCTTAAAAATTATAACAGAAAGTAATCCTTTAAGCACTTATTTTACTATAAAGGCAACAAAGCTGATACCCTGTTGGCAAACAAGATTAGGAACAGGCTAGGGGCCTCCCGAATTCATTCCATACAATCATCAGGTTCTCTTCTCCAGATCTCGTCCCAGATAGGTAAGGTGTTTGCCGATTATTATACCAAGCTTTATAACATAGCTACCGCCGAGCCTCTTAGGTCCTCCTCCCAGGTGGTTCTGGATACTTACCTTAAGACAATGTCGCTTCCTATGCTCGCCCCAGAACAACGAGATGTTTTGAGCTCTCCCTTCTCTCTCCAAGAGGTCTTGAGAGTTATTAGGAACGCAAAGTCTTTTAAGTCCCCGGGTCCAGATGGCTACCCGGCGCACTTCTACAAGGCTTATGCTCAGGAACTAGCCCCGTTGCTTCTAAAATTCTATAATTTGGCTAGAGAGGAGGGCCACTTTAAGAGTGAATTTCTAGAAGCCAATATTGTCACCATCCTCAAACCAGACAAGGACCCATCGCTCTGCGCGAGTTACAGGCCCATCTCTTTGATAAATACGGACATCAAGTTTTATTCAAAGATACTTGCTAATTGTCTCGCTAATTTTCTTCCTTCCCTTATCGACTCGGATCAGGTGGGATTTGTCCCCCTCCTAGAAGGCCCAGACAACACGAGACGCCTCCTTAACATACTCACTTCTGCCTCACGACTTCGTAGGCCGCTTGCGGTCATCTCTCTTGATGCCGAGAAGGCGTTCGACCGGGTCAGATGGCAGTACCTCTGGGCAGTCCTTAAGAGATTCCATTTTCCCCCCGACTTCATAACGGCCGTTCAAGCCCTATATTCCACTATTCCACTCTACTGCCTCTGTGTGCGGTCTGGGTTTTCACTCCTCTCTCTTTCCTATCACAAATGGCACCAGACAGGGGTGCCCCCTTTCGCCACTCTTGTTCGCCCTTTCCATAGAACCCCTGGCTGAGCAGATCAGAACTGACCCCCAAATTAAAGGAGTCACCTTGTCGGGCACCTTGCACAAAATTGCACTCTTTGCCGACGACGTAACTTTATTCTTGTCACACCCTGATCAGGGGATACCTAGGCTCCTTGATATACTCACCACCTTCGGGGCCCATTCTTATTACAAGTTGAATTTGTCAAAAACTCAAGTGTATACGCAGGGGTTTACGAAGGCACAATTAGTTTCTCTTACTGAGTCTTATAAATTTGACTGGACTGAACACTCTGTCCTACACTTGGGTGTCAGGATCTCTAGTAGCTTTCCCCAAACAATAAAAGACAACTATCTCCCTCTCCTAACTTCCCTCCGCTCTCTGCGGAAGGACTGGAACCTTCAGCATGTTTCCTGGCTGGGTAGGATCACGGCGCTGAAAATGTCCTTCCTCCCCAAACTGACGTACCTATTCCGCTGCCTGCCCATTAAAATACTGAGGCATCTGCTTCTTCAATTCCAAAGTGGGTTCACCAAATTTATCTGGTTGGATAAACCCCCTAGAGTCGCACACAAAGTACTTCAACTTCCTAAATCTTTGGGGGGCATAGCTTCACCGTCAGTGATACGGTATTACGAGGGTGCAATGCTTACCCATGTGTCTCAATGGGGGGTAAAGTCATCGGATGCCAAGTGGAAATCCATAGAACAGGCTTTGCTGCCCTTCCATATTGCCTTACGGGACCTAATTTGGACCCCGCCACATTGTCGTAGGGAACTTGCCCTAACTAACCCAGTAGTCTGCGAATGCCTTGGCTTTTGGGACAGAATACGGCATCATCCCCATGTGGCCCCGCACCCCTCCCCAGTCGCTTCCATAGCAGGTCTTTTATCGGGCCTCCAAGACTCCCACTCTAATAAGTGGGTCCAACTGGGAATCAACAGTATAGTGGACCTTTGGTCCACGTCCCCTCGAGACTCTTTTAAACAATTATCCCAGATCAGTGCCGAGGTCCAGATCCCGTCGTATCTACCTTTCGAATACCAGAGGATCAAGAGCTTTTTAAGCAGTTGGGGTTTTAAACCTAACCTGGATAGACCTTTAACTCTCTGGGAGTCCACTTGGGCAAGGGGAGATAGGTTGTGTAGGCCTCTTTCTGTCCATTATATGCTACTAGGGGGGTCCCAGGACCCGGAATCTCCCTCCCATCTTTCCCGATGGGAGACGCTGACGGGTAGGCACACTTCCCTGGAGGAGTGGGAACGAACTTTCTCCCTGACCCAAAAAGCTATACATTGCACAACGTTATACGAAACCTATTTCAAACTATGTACCCACTAGGTTAGCGAAAATATTCCTGGCTGTGTCCCCCAAATGCTGGAGGAATTGTGGCCACAGGGGTAAAGCACTACATATATGGTGGGAGTGTCCCGCGATTCAGCCTCTATGGCTAAAGTGCTTTTCGGTGCTACGGGGTATTGGTATTAGGCTTCCCAGGCTTGCTGACTCAGCCCTTCTTCACTTAAACCTACACTCTCTTCCTAAAAACCATGCGTATATCTGCATTTACCTATTCATGACTATAAAGTACTCTATTGCATGCTCCTGGAAAAAGGAACGGGCTCCAAGTTGGGCGATGATCTGTAATAATATGGCATACATCTACACAATGGAAAAGGATATCTTTTACAAACTAAATAAATCTGACCTGTTTGAATTGACCTGGGCTGACTGGAAGGAGTCTCAAAATACAGACTGGAAACCCAACGCAACTGCCCAAGACACATAGCTTCATGCCTGTAACGGTACCAACAGGATACCAAGGGTTAACACCAGGGAACAATGTCCTGCATAGGGAATCAGCAATTCACAACCCAGCCAGTTTTCAGGTTTAAAACAGAATGTCTTTATTAAGGCTCATATGCCCAGTATTTATGCAGGTCAGACCCCCCAGAAGGGGGGTTGAAAGAATGTTGTACATTACTTTACTTAGGCAGATAACAACTTAAACACCAGACACGTTTGGCTCTTCTTATCACTTAGGCGTTTTCTCTCTGAAGGTGATCAAACAATGGAATTCTCCTCACTAATTAAATTATGGCTGGAGCCAGCAACTTGTATTTAGAAAATTAGCTTCTTAAAGCTAAAGACAGTTAACTCCTTCAGTCCTGACAGAAGGGTCTGTCACATCTACATAGCACACAATACATTCTATAGACAACCTTTCTTACATTATAGTCCTGAAGTGGCTAGGTTTGCCACAATGCTCCCCCAGAACCAAGCCGGCATACACAGTCTGATCCCAACGGATCGGCTTGGGGATGTCCGGGGAAGTACTCACAGATCACTTTTCAAGTTCAGTTTGTCTGGACAACCCGTCGGCGTTACCGTTTTGTTTCCCTGGGCGGTAATGGATTGTAAAGTCGAAGGGCTGCAGCGCCAAACTCCAGCGCAGCAGCCTGGCATTGTCCCCGGCCACACGGTTCAGCCACACCAACGGGTTGTGATCTGTGAGTAAGGAAAAAGGTTGTCCATACAGGTACGGCTGCAACTTTTTGAGGGCCCACACCACGGTTAAAATGTACCTCTTCCCGGAGGGACTGGGCTTTGGGTAGTCACAGGGTTAACATCAGCGGGACCCATGGGAGCATAGGCAGAAACAAGGGGGGCCAAGTCATTTCCAAGGAGAACATCAGCAGGTAAGTCCTTCTTGACCCCCACATTCACAGGTCTAGCGCCCACTCCCCAATCCAAATGTACCCTGGCAACAGGTAGGCGGAACACAGTGCCCCTTGCTACCCTCACAGCCACAGTGTCTCCAGTGTGCTGTTTCTCAGGCACCAAGTTCTCTTGAAGCAAGGTCATGGTAGCACCAGTATCCCGTAGACAACTGACCTCCTTCCCATTCACTTTAACCCGTTGCCGGTTATTCCGGTGGGCAGCTTGCACGGGGTCTGCTTCATGTAGGCTGCCCCAGCATTCTGGCGCCTCTACGTAGCGGGCCACAGGCTGAGGATTATGTGGGATTCCGCCAGCGGGTCTTCTCCAGGACTGTGCTTGATTCGCTGCGTTTAGGGGACACTCTGGTCTTTTGTGCCCTATTTGCTTACATCCAAAGCACCGAATAGGTTGTGAGTAGCCCCGCAAATTGAAACGGCCTCTCTGAGGGTAGTTCGTGGCCGGAGGCCGTGTGGTATAGCGGTGCGCCGGGGGTGGGTAACTGGCAGCTGCTGGGGTGACTGGGGATCTGTACTCCACTCTAGCAGTGGGCAATCGGTATACTGCTCCCCCTGCCCCTCGTACTGCCACGGATCCGCCAGTGGGTGCTGTATCCGGCACCAAATGGGGAGCTATCAGGGTTAAAGTAGCTCCCGAATCCCGAAGTCCCTGGACCGACATCACCTCATGCAGAATTCCCAGGGGTTCCTCGGCTTGGGTGCTCAACACCTCATGAGCGGCTGGCTCCGTTTGGTAATGGTGAGCAGCCGCCCTTGGGGCCAGGTTCTGTCTGACCTGGTTCCAAGCTTGTCTGCTCCGATTTTGGGTGCACTCACGTGCCATATGTCCCCACTGCTTGCAGGTGTGGCATTGTATATTCGCCCGTCTGTTGTATCGTGAGGGGGGTGGTGGATTCCCTGGGGCTGGGCGAAAAGGTGCCGCTGTGGGGGTGTTAGGCTGTAGTCCATGGTGCCTCCTGGCATCAAAATGCTGGTCTGCTAATCTGGCTGCTTCGGTTAAGGTGAGGGGTTTTCGATCTCTCACCCATTCTTGGGCTTCTGGGGACAAGCCGTTAAAGAATTGCTCCAACAGCATCAGTTGTCGCAATTCTTCCATGGTGGTAGCTTGGCTGGCCTGTATCCACCCTTGAGATGCTTGATCCAGCTTGTGGGCCCACTCTGCATGTGAATCTCTTTCTGGCTTGTGCAGGCCTCTAAACTTGCGCCGGTATGCCTCTGGGGTAATGGCATATCTTTCCAAGATCGCTCTCTTCACTTTAGCGTAATCCTTGCTGTCCTCCCTGGGTACAGCGCGATATGCTTCCGCTGCCCTACCGGCTAGCTTGCCTGCTAGCACCGGCACCCATACGGACTGCTCCAAATCATGTAACTCGCACAGTCTCTCAAAATCCTGTAAATACCCATCAATCTCATCCTTCTCCTCACAAAACATTTTAAATGCATGGTATGGGATTTTGGGTCTTACTGGGTTGCTGAGTGCGTCCAAAATGGATTCTGCTCGGGAGGATGCATTCCGCGGACTGTGTGCCATCACGTACTCCTGCACATCTGCCATTACCACGGATAGCATATCCCGTGGTACAGGTTGGGGTAAAAATTCCAGCCTGGTCCTCATTTCCCTCTGGTATAGGGTCTCCTCCATGGCTGCTGGAGGCGTAGCGCTGCGAGCTCTGTCTCCCTCCATCAGCTCGGCAATTAATATAGCCTTGGGTTTGCTGCTGCCTATCTTTCCCCTGGCTTCTAGCAGTTCCTTTTACGTTTGTCTCTTTAGCTTAGAATAATCCATCTCCATTCACTTCGGTCCCTGGTACTCCTTCCATCTTAGTCAGTATTGTAGTAATCCCCCTTTTCCTGAGGTTACTGGCTTGTGTAGTTGCTCTTCTGGGCGATAAGGTTCATTCCGTCGCTTGCCACCAATTGTAACGGTACCAACAGGATACCAAGGGTTAACACCAGGGAACAATGTCCTGCATAGGGAATCAGCAATTCACAACCCAGCCAGTTTTCAGGTTTAAAACAGAATGTCTTTATTAAGGCTCATATGCCCAGTATTTATGCAGGTCAGACCCCCCAGAAGGGGGGTTGAAAGAATGTTGTACATTACTTTACTTAGGCAGATAACAACTTAAACACCAGACACGTTTGGCTCTTCTTATCACTTAGGCGTTTTCTCTCTGAAGGTGATCAAACAATGGAATTCTCCTCACTAATTAAATTATGGCTGGAGCCAGCAACTTGTATTTAGAAAATTAGCTTCTTAAAGCTAAAGACAGTTAACTCCTTCAGTCCTGACAGAAGGGTCTGTCACATCTACATAGCACACAATACATTCTATAGACAACCTTTCTTACATTATAGTCCTGAAGTGGCTAGGTTTGCCACAATGCCTATATCCCCCTTACGACAGTCACCTATCTAACATAAACGCAATCTTAATCGGATAGCCCTTACTCTCCTTCTTACACTCTTTTCCCTACCATTTCCCCCTCCCCTGCTACCATACCTCTTTTCCCCCACCCTCATCTCTCCCTCTCGGAGAGTCTTTTGTACGTTCAGCCCTTAAGACCCCCCCAGTCTCAGACTTGTCAGTCATGAATCAAGGCTTGACAAGTCGACTCTGTTCACAGTATTTTGTAAGTGTTGAAATGGTGTTGTAATTTGTTGGACGCAGACCCCCACTTGCTATTCTTGTAAACTTTATATTGTTGGATTGGAGCTGCGTCTCCTCGGTTTATGTATATTTCTTTTGATTACTACCAATAAAAAAAAAAATAATAAAAAAAAAAAAATAATCAGTTCCATTTTTCTACCTAGGTGAAGAACTCCAAATGTCAAGTCTAGATACTGCACAGATGCAGTCTGAAGGGCCCCCCATGTACAAACCAGAGAATTCACCCATATACTCAGAGGACCATGAAAACCAAAAGGTGGACTTCTCAGAAGACTACGCAATGCAGAACATAGCCCAAGGTGATAATGGTGAGTCCATTCTTCAGTATTCTATATGGATTGGTTGTATATAAGAGTGATATTATGGTATATTAACTGCTTAGCTCTCTGTAGTAGCTTATTGTTCAAATGGCAGGGTTGTGTTTCCTGGGCTACTGCTGGAATGAGTATGCTTGTCCTCAATAAGACTGGATTTTACAATATTCCTATGTATTCTAATTGACAATGCTAATGATCAACTGCTTTTTCTCATAACTGATATCAAGAGATCATGGTCTGTGGTGGAGGAGGAATTAGGACAATCTTTTCACCCTTGGCTTATAGTGTTATTTCTGTTTGACTGGTACGGCTGGATCCACAGGATACAAAAACTAAGAGTTATTTACTAGTTTAATGGGTTAAATCAGAAAGAGTACATTTGTTTTTGATCAACATCCAACTCTCTGTGTGAAAAACAAGCCAAAGCCCACACTGAATCTCCCCCCCCATAAACATGCAAACAGGTTTTATTATAATGGGCTTTAAAAAGGTGTCTGAAAGAACTTTACCTACTGAGAAAGATTTAAGGAAACAGTGCAGGATATTGGTTTATTTAAGGATATACCGTATTGTATATCAATTATAATGTATATGAATTATAATGTAGAAGTGAAAGTATAGAAAAGATGGAAATCTGATCTGACTACCTATTTCTCTATTAATTAAACCTTGTCTACAATCTAAATATAAGGGCAAAGTGTGATGTTCAATGGCTTAGTAATTAAAGGGATACTAAACCCATTTCTCCAACATTGGTGTGTCCGGTCCACGGCGTCATCCTTACTTGTGGGAATATTCTCTTTCCCAACAGGAAATGGCAAAGAGAGCACAGCAAAAGCTGCCCATATAGCCCCCCCTCTGGCTCCGCCCCCCAGTCATTCTCTTTGCCGCTCTGAACAAGTAGCATCTCCACGGAGATGGTGAAGAGTATGTGGTGTTAGTTGTAGTTTTTTTATTCTTCTATCAAGAGTTTGTTATTTTAAAATAGTGCCGGTTTGTACTATTTACTCTAAAACAGAAAAGGATGAAGAGTTCTGTTTAAAAGAGGAGTATGATTTTAGCAGCAGTAACTAAAATCAATTGCTGTTCCCATGCAGGACTGTTGAGCCCAGAAAACTTCAGTTGGGGGGAACAGTTTACAGACTTTTCTGCTCAAGGTATGACTAGTCCATTTTCTAACAAGACTGAGTAATGCTAGAAGACTGTCATTTTCCCTCTTTGGGATCGGTAAGCCATTTTCTTAGACTCATAACAGAATGAAGGCTTATTAATGGGCTATATACTGGTTGACACTCTTGTGGGCTAAATCGATTGCTTTATTCAATATTTATATGTGGTTTGAAGTGTTTTTAAAACCTGAGAATAATTGGGTAACGTTTTTAGGCGCCAGGCAGTCGTTTAGACACCTTCCCAGTCAGGAAGGGCCTTTCACTCTAGTAGGCAGAGCCTCATTTTCGCGCCATAATTGCGCAGTTTCTTTTGGATGCAGTACATGCAGCTTCATGTGAGAGGGTCTGGTGGCCATTAAAAACGTTCCTGGAAGGCTTATTTTTGTGACGAATAACCCCCAAGGACAGGTGAAGCCGCAGCAAACGCTGTGGCTGGGACTGTAGTGGGTTTAAAGTTGCTAATTGATAAAACAGCTCCGGTTTCCTCATTTAAGGCACTAGGGTGCAAATTTGGTAAAGATCGGATATTTCCTTCATAGTTTTTCACATATCCAGAAATAAAGTGTGCTCTGTTTAACATTTAAAGAGACAGTAACGGTTTTGTTTAAAAACGGTTTTATTGCATTAATAGCCTGTATAAGCCTGTCTAACATGTCTGTACCTTCAGATAGATCATGTTCTGTATGTATGGAGGCCAAGGTGGCCCCCCTTCAAATGTATGTGATAATTGTGCCATGGCGTCCAGACAAAGTAAGGACAGTACTGTCACATTTAATAAGGTTGCCCAAGATGATTCCTCAAATGAAGGTAGTGGGGATAGTTCATCATCCTCTCCTTCTGTGTCAATACCAGTTATGCCCGCGCAGGCGATTCCTAGTACATCTAGCGCGCCAATGCTTGTTACTATGCAACAATTAACGGCAGTAATGGATAATTCTATAGCTAATATTTTATCCAAAATGCCAGCATTTCAAAGAGTGATTGCTCAGTTTTAAATACAGTAGAGCAGGAGTGCGCTGACGATAATTTATCTGTCATACCCTCACACCAGTCAGAATTGGCAGTGAGGTAGGGTTTGTCGGAAGGAGAAATTTCTGATTCAGGAAGAATTTCTCAACAGGCAGAACCTGATGTTGTGACGTTTAAATTTAAGTTAGAACATCTCCGCGCCTTACTTAAGGAGGTACTAACTACGCTGGATGATTGTGACTCTTTGGTCATTCCAGAGAAATTGTGCAAAATGGACAAATTCCTAGAGGTCCCGGTGCACCCTGATGCCTTTCCGATACCTAAAAGGGTGGCGGACATAGTGACTAAGGAGTGGGAGAAACCAGGCATACCTTTTGTCCCACCTCCTATATTTAAGAAAATGTTCCCCATGGTCGACCCAAGGAAGGACGCATAGCAAACAGTCCCTAAGGTTGAGGGGGCAGTTTCTACGCTAGCCAAACGCACGGCTATTCCCATTGAGGACAATTGTGCTCTCAATGATCCTATGGATAAAAAATTGGAGGGTTTGCTTAAAAAGATTTTTGTTCAGCAAGGTTTCCTCCTCCAACCAATTTCGTGCATTATTCCTGTCACTACGGTGGCGTGTTTTTGGTTCGATGAACTAGAAAAGTCGCTCAATAAGGAGACTCCATATGAGGAAGTCATGGACAGAAGTCACGCACTTAAGTTAGCTAATTCCTTTAATTTAGATGCCGCTTTGCAATTGGCGAAGGTTAGCGGCAAAAAATTCAGGGTTTGCAATTGTGGCGCGCAGAGCGCTCTGGCTAAAGTCTTGGTCGGCGGATGTATCTTCCAAGACAAAATTGCTTAATATTCCTTTCAAAGGTAAGACCCTTTTTGGGCCAGAATTGAAGGAGATTATTTCAGACATCACTGGGGGAAAGGGCCATGCCCTCCCACAGGATAGGCCTTTTAAGGCTAAGAATAAGTCCAATTTTCGTTCCTTTCGTAACTTCAGGAACGGACCGTCTCCTAACTCTGCAGCCTCTAGACAAGAGGGTAACGCTTCCCAGGCTAAGCCAGCTTGGAAACCAATGCAAGGCTGGAACAAGGGTAAACAGGCCAAGAAGCCTGCTGCTGCTACCAAGACAGCATGAAGGGGTAGCCCCCGATCCGGGACCGGATCTAGTAGGGGGCAGACTCTCTCTCTTTGCTCAGGCTTGGGTAAGAGATGTTCCGGATCCCTGGGCACTAGAAATAGTCTCTCAGGGTTATCTTCTAGAATTCAAGGAACTTCCTCCAAGGGGAAGGTTCCACATGTCTCGCTTATCTTCAGACCAGATAAAGAGACAGGCATTCTTACATTGTGTAGGAGACCTGTTAAAGATGGGAGTGATACACCCAGTTCCAACAGTGGAACAAGGTCAGGGGTTTTACTCAAACCTGTTTGTAGTTCCCAAAAAAGAGGGAACTTTCAGACCAATTCTGGATTTAAAAATTCTAAACAAATTCCTCAGAGTTCCATCGTTCAAAATGGAAACCATTCGAACAATTTTACCTACAATCCAGGAGGGTCAATATATGACTACCGTGGATTTAAAGGATGCGTACCTACATATTCCTATCCACAAAGATCATCATCAGTTCCTAAGGTTCGCCTTTCTGGACAAACATTACCAGTTCGTGGCTCTTCCGTTCGGTTTAGCCACTGCTCCCAGAATTTTCACAAAGGTGCTAGGGTCCCTTCTAGCGGTTCTAAGACCGAGGGGCATTGCAGTGGCACCTTATCTAGACGACATTTTAATTCAAGCGTCGTCTCTTTCCAAGGCAAAGGCTCATACAGACATTGTTCTAGCCTTTCTCAGATCTCACGGGTGGAAGGTGAACGTAGAAAAGAGTTCCCTGTCTCCGTCAACAAGAGTTCCCTTTTTGGGAACAATAATAGATTCTTTAGAAATGAAGATCTTCCTGACAGAGGTCAGAAAGTCAAAGCTTCTAAACGCTTGTCAAGTTCTTCACTCTATTCTGCAGCCTTCCATAGCTCAGTGCATGGAAGTAATAGGTCTAATGGTTGCAGCAATGGACGTGGTTCCTTTTGCTTGAATTCATCTAAGACCATTGCAACTGTGCATGCTCAGATTCAAGTAGACCAGTTAACCAGAGACTCCCTCCGTTGGTGGTTGACTCAGGATCACCTGTCTCAGGGAATGAGTTTACGCAGACCAGAGTGGGTCATTGTCACGACCGACGCCAGTCTATTAGGCTGGGGCGCGGTCTGGGATTCCCTGAAAGCTCAGGGTCTATGGTCTCGGGAAGAGTCCCTTTTCCCGATAAACATCCTGGAACTGAGAGCGATATTCAATGCGCTCCGGGCTTGGCCTCAACTAGCGAAGGCCGGATTCTTAAGATTCCAGTCGGACAACATGACGACTGTAGCTTACATCAACCATCAGGGAGGAACAAAGAGTTCCTTGGCGATGAGAGAGGTATCCAAGATCATCAAATGGGCGGAGGATCACTCCTGCCATCTATCTGCAATTCACATCCCAGGAGTAGACAACTGGGAGGCGGATTATTTGAGTCGTCAGACTTTCCATCCGGGGGAGTGGGAACTCCACCCGGAGGTCTTTGCCCAGTTAACCCAATTATGGGGCATTCCAGACATGGATCTGATGGCGTCTCGTCAGAACTTTAAGGTTCCTTGCTACGGGTCCAGACCCAGGGATCCCAAGGCGACTCTAGTGGATGCATTAGTGGCGCCTTGGTCGTTCAACCTAGCTTATGTGTTTCCACCGTTCCCTCTCCTTCCCAGGCTCGTAGCCAGGATCAAACAGGAGGAGGCCTCAGTGATTCTGATAGCTCCTGCGTGGCCACGCAGGACTTGGTATGCAGACCTGGTGAATATGTCATCGGCTCCACCATGGAGGCTACCTTTGAGACAGGATCTTCTAGTACAAGGTCCATTCGAACATCCAAATCTAGTTTCTCTGCAGCTGACTGCTTGGAAATTGAACGCTTGATTTTATCCAAGCGTGGGTTTTCAAATTCAGTGATAGATACTCTGGTCCAAGCCAGAAAACCTGTGACTAGAAAGATTTACCATAAAATATGGAAAAAATATATCTGTTGGTGTGAATCCAAGGGATTCTCCTGGAGTAAAATTAAAATTCCTAAGATTCTTTCCTTTCTCCAAGAGGGTTTGGATAAAGGGTTGTCAGCGAGTTCTCTAAAAGGACAGATTTCTGCTTTATCTGTTTTGTTACACAAACGCCTGGCAGCTGTGCCAGATGTACAAGCTTTTGTACAGGCTTTGGTCAGAATCAAGCCTGTTTACAGACCCATGACTCCTCCTTGGAGTCTAAATTTAGTTCTTTCAGTTCTTCAAGGGGTTCCGTTTGAACCTTTACATTCCATAGATATTAAGTTACTATCTTGGAAAGTTTTGTTTTTGGTTGCTATTTCTTCTGCTAGAAGAGTTTCTGAATTATCTGCTTTGCAGTGTGATCCACCCTATCTGGTGTTCCATGCAGATAAGGTCGTTTTGCGTACCAAGCCATGTTTTCTTCCAAAAGTAGTTTCCAACAAGAATATTAACCAGGAAATAGTTGTTCCTTCTCTGTGTCCGAATCCAGTTTCAAAGAAGGAACGTTTGTTACACAATTTAGATGTGGTCCGTGCTTTAAAGTTCTATTTAGACGCAACAAAGGATTTCAGGCAAACTTCATCTTTGTTTGTCGTTTATTCTGGTAAGAGGAGAGGACAAAAAGCTACTGCTACCTCTCTTTCTTTCTGGCTGAAAAGCATCATCCGATTGGCTTATGAGACTGTCGGACGGCAGCCTCCTGAACGAATCACAGCTCACTCTACTAGGGCTGTGGCTTCCACATGGATCCTTCAAGAACGAGGCTTCTGTTGATCAGATATGTAAGGCAGCGACTTGGTCTTCTCTGCACACTTTTGCCAAATTTTACAAATTCGATACTTCTTCGGAGGCTATTTTTGGGAGAAAGGTTTTGCAAGCCGTGGTGCCTTCCGTTTAGGTAACCTGATTTGCTCCCTCCCTTCATCCGTGTCTTAAAGCTTTGGTATTGGTTCCCACAAGTAAGGATGACGCCGTGGACCGGACACACCAATGTTGGAGAAAACAGAATTTATGCTTACCTGATAAATTTCTTTCTCCAACGGTGTGTCCGGTCCACGGCCCGCCCTGGTTTTTAATCAGGTTTGAAAAATTTCTTTCTCTATACACTACAGTCACCACGGCACCCTATAGTTTCTCCTTTTTCTCCTAACCGTCGGTCGAATGACTGGGGGGCGGAGCCAGAGGGGGGCTATATGGGCAGCTTTTGCTGTGCTCTCTTTGCCATTTCCTGTTGGGGAAGAGAATATTCCCACAAGTAAGGATGACGCCGTGGACCGGACACACCGTTGGAGAAAGAAATTTATCAGGTAAGCATAAATTCTGTTTTTCTTTCTTTCATTATTCAGATAGATCATGCAATTTTAAGAAACTTTCTAATTTACTCCTGATATCAATTTTTCTTCTCATGCTATCTTTATTTGAAAAAGCAGGAATCTAAGCTAAGGAGCCAGCCTATTTTTGATACATGCGCCCTGTATAGCGCTTGTATCAAAACCTAGATGCTGAACTAAAAATGGGCTGGCTCTTAAGCTTACATTCTTGCTTTTCAAATAAAGATAGCAAGTTAACAGAGAAAAAAAACAATAATAAAAATAACTTAGAAAGTTGTTTAAAATTGCATGCACTATCTGAATCATGATAGAAAGAAATTTGGGTTTAGTATCCCTTTAAAGGTGGATGATTAAAGTGAATAATATTTTCTTGTCTTTATTTTTGTACCCAATCAGAGTTTGAACAGCAGAAAGAAGGTGGGGTATCCGCTCCCGCTGTAGAGGAGCACATAGATATGGTAAGTCAGTTATTCTATTAACCCCTATTCTGAAACTCTTTAGCAAATAAGCTTATCATTTAGATATATACCCTTGTGTACATTGTTCCGTAACAAATCAGGAAGAAGGCAGCCGCAAGCCACATTTGGCTCTTTTCGTAGCCGCATTTGTTCTTGTGAACGTGCAATACACTGAGATCTGGATTGGCACAAATGCAGCTTGTAGCTGCCTTCTTCCTGTTTTGTTACGGAACGATGTGCACAAATGTACTTTATACACATGGGATAATGTCAAGGACATTCAGTTTAAGCCATTGCTTTCATTTATGTGAAAGGGCTGTAGTAAACATTTTAACATTTTCAAAGTATTTTTCAACGTGATATTAAAACATTCAGGAAATGTTTGTTCTGCTGAACTTATCCTGAAGGTTATATTGCTCACTGGCTGATAAAAACAACTTCCACCGCATTTCTAGTGGACAAGGACGCATCTTCACAAACATGAATACAAAAATTAGTTTTATTTAGGTTAGGGCCCTCCAATAAAAGAAGTAAAACCCTTTTTTAGAAATAACAAACTAAAAAACGTGACATTAATATTTCTTACAAGGTACATGAAAATGTCAAAATACAATTTTCAGGGTTTTGGATAAAGCATGAAATTTAAAGAGACTTTTACATTTACTTCTATGATCAAATCCACTTCATTCTCTTGATATCCTTTGCTATTACCTAGGTAGGTGTAGGAGCATCAATGCAGAACTTGAAGCTAGTTGGTGATTGGTGGCTACACACGTAGGACTCCTGTCATTGGCTCCAAAGATGTGTTCAGCTAGTTCCCATTAGTGCATTGCTGCTCTAGAGCTGACATTAAGTATGCGTTTAACTTTTTGCAGGGGTAAACACATGGTTATATCTCTAATACATTTTTTATTTCCCTTTATACCTTTCCAGTATGTGAGTACTTTGCACATTAGTTGACATGCTATATTATAATACTGCCTTCCTGATTGGTTCAGTAGACTATAGGGAGGTATAAAACAAAATAGGTAGCCATTTAGCTACCAGAACATGCACCTTAACCCTGGTTGTGAGAAACAGTCTAGTTATGTTAAAGGTCTGGTCTTTTGGAGGGGTGCAGATCTTAAGACTGCCAAGACTTTTCTACACGTCAATGTGAAACTTAAAGCCCAGTACCATGTAAAGTATATAGAATTCCAGTTAAACAAGCTAAAACAAATACAGCCTTTCCTTTTAATTTCAATCAGTAGTAGATGCTCTTGTACACAAAGTGCACTATTATGTGTTGAAAGAATTTCAAGCTTATAATGGAATTCTAGCCTGCTCTTTTTGAATGATATAGACAAAATGTTCTCAGAAAGAGCATTTTATTGATGCATTGTTAACTCTAGTTTGCATAACCTTGGTGTATTGCCTTTCAGCATCATCAGTGTGTTTATTAGCTGCATATATAACTCTATCATACAGTTCACTAAATTTATTATCACTGTATAAATACTAAGGTCCTGTTTATCTAAAGGTCTCTGATCCGGTGAAAATTTTATAAAGGCAGTTTTTACCTTGAAAACCATGTGTCTCGCAAAGGGGTATGCCCTACATTTAAGTAAGGAGATGCTACATTACAATAGGGCCCTAAAAAAAACAACATAATTTAAAAATCGTATAAAACAAATAATAAAGTAATAAAATTGAAACACACATTAGAAACTGTTATTTCCATCTATTGGCAGTGAGAGTCCACAAAAACATTCATAACCTATGGGAATTACTCGGCCTGGCCACCAGGAGGAGGTAAAGACACCCCAAACAAAGCAATAAATATCCCTCCCACTGCTCCTACCCCCCCAGTAGTGCTTTGTCTTGTTTTATAGAGGTGCTCTTTAAAAGAAGAAGAAATTAAAATGTATCATTGATTTGGCTTTCATTGAGAGACGGTGATGATATAGCTATTTAAATCTCAGAATATTGGCATATTTAATTCTGGTAGATGCTGGGACTCCCACGCCTCTTTCCAGCTCTTTCACCTAAATCCCCTGTCTGGTAATGCAGTGTCTTAACATGGGTAAATTGTCCCCTCTCTCATGGCAATGTCTAATAGAGTGGAGGTGTAAGGTCGTGTCTCTGTAGTCATAGTAGTGCTCTGTGCACATTTAATATGTCCCCTAGTTCGCATTGTAAAGTGGTAAACGGTCATAAGCAGACTCAGCATGTTTATGCGGTTGAGAGGGGAGCGCTTCACGTGCGCTGTTCTACAGGACAAAGGCAAATTATACAATCCTAGTGTATGGACGCCATAACGTACAGATTGTGACACGCAATTGTGTTTGTGATGCCATTTCTCTTGTTAAGTGTATCCAGTCCACGGATCATCCATTACTTGTGGGATATTCTCCTTCCCAACAGGAAGTTGCAAGAGGATCACCCACAGCAGAGCTGCTATATAGCTCCTCCCCTCACTGCCATACCCAGTCATTCTCTTGCAACTCTCAACAAAGATGGAGGTAGTAAGAGGAGAGTGTTGTATTATAGTTAGTTTTTTAACTTCAATCAAAAGTTTGTTATTTTTAAATGGTACCGGAGTGTACTGTTTTATCCCAGGCAGCATTAGAAGAAGAATCTGTCTGTGATTTCTATGATCTTAGCAGAAGTAACTAAGATCCACTGCCGTTCTCACATATTCTGAGGAGTGAGGTAACTTCAGAGGGGGAATGGCGTGCAGGTTTTCCTGCAATAAGGTATGTGCAGTTAACATATTTCTAGGGATGGAATTTGCTAGAAAAATGCTGCTGATACCGGATTAATGTAAGTTAAGCCTAAATGCAGTGATTTAATAGCGACTGGTATCAGGCTTATTAACAGAGATACATACTCTTATAAAAATGTAATATAAAACGTTTGCTGGCATGTTAATCGTTTTTATATATGTTTGGTGACAAAACTTATTGGGGCCTAGTTTTTTCCCACATGGCTGGCTTGATTTTTGCCTAGAAACAGTTTCCTGAGGCTTTCCACTGTTGTAATATGAGTGGGAGGGGCCTATTTTAGCGCTTTTCTGCACAGCTAGAATTACAGACAGAGACACTCAGCTTCCTTCTGCATGATACAGGACATCTCTGAAGGGCTCAAAAGGCTTCAAAAGTCGTGTTTGAGGAGGGTAACAACCACAGTAGACCTGTGGCAGTTGTTGTGACTGTGTTTAAAAACGTTTTTGTCATTTATTATTCCGTTTTTGGTATTAAGGGGTTAATCATCCATTTGCAAGTGGGTGCAATGCTCTGCTAACTTATTACATACACTGTAAAAATTTTGTTAGTGTAACTGCCTTTTTTCACTGTTATTTCAAATTTTGTCAAAATTTGTTTCTCTTAAAGGCACAGTAACGTTTTTTTATATTGGTTGTTAACTTGGTTTAAAGGGTTTTCCAAGCTTGCTAGTCTCATTGCTAGTCTGTACAAACATGTCTGACACAGAGGACACTACTTGTTCATTATGTTTAAAAGCCATGGTGGAGCCCCATAGGAGAATGTGTACTAAATTTATTGATTTCACCTTAAACAGTAAAGATCAGTCTTTATCTATAAAAGAATTGTCACCAGAGGGGTCTGTCGAGGGGGAAGTTATGCTGACTAACTCTCCCCACGTGTCGGACCCTTCGCCTCCCGCTCAAGGGACGCACGCTAATATGGCGCCAAGTACATCAGGGACGCCCATAGCGATTACTTTGCAGGACATGGCTGCAATCATGAATAATACCCTATCAGAGGTATTAGCCAGATTGCCTGAATTGAGAGGCAAGCGTGATAGCTCTGGGGTTAGACGAGATACAGAGCGCGTAGATGCTGTAAGAGCCATGTCTGATACTGCGTCACAATATGCAGAACCTGAGGACGGAGAGCTTCAGTCTGTGGGTGACGTCTCTGAATCGGGGAGACCTGATTCAGAGATTTCTAATTTTAAATTTAAGCTTGAGAACCTCTGTGTATTGCTTGGAGAGGTATTAGCTGCTCTGAATGACTGTGATACAATTGCAGTGCCAGAGAAATTGTGTAGACTGGATAAATACTATGCAGTGCCGGTGAGTACTGATGTTTTTCCAATACCTAAAAGGCTTACAGAAATTATTAGTAAGGAGTGGGATAGACCCGGTGTGCCCTTTTCCCCACCTCCTATATTTAGAAAAATGTTTCCAATAGATGCCACTACACGGGACTTATGGCAGACAGTCCCTAAGGTGGAGGGAGCAGTTTCTATTTTAGCAAAGCGTACCACTATCCCGGTTGAGGACAATTGTGCTTTTTCAGATCCAATGGATAAAAAATTAGAGGGTTACCTTAAGAAAATGTTTATTCAACAAGGTTTTATTTTACAGCCCCTTGCATGCATTGCGCCTGTCACTGCTGCGGCGGCGGCGTTCTGGTTTGAGGCCCTGGAAGAGGCCATCCATACAGCTCCATTGACTGAAATTATTGACAAGCTTAGAACACTTAAGCTAGCTAACTCATTTGTTTCTGATGCCATTGTTCATTTGACTAAACTAACGGCTAAGAATTCCGGATTCGCCATCCAGGCGCGTAGGGCACTATGGCTCAAATCCTGGTCAGCTGATGTGACTTCAAAGTCTAAATTACTCAACATTCCTTTCAAGGGGCAGACCTTATTCGGGCCTGGTTTGAAAGAAATTATTGCTGACATTACTGGAGGTAAGGGTCATACCCTTCCTCAGGACAGGGCCAAATCAAGGGCCAAACAGTCTAATTTTCGTGCCTTTCGAAATTTCAAGGCAGGTGCAGCATCAACTTCCTCTGCTTCAAAACAAGAGGGAACTTTTGCTCAATCCAAGCCGGCTTGGAAACCTAACCAGTCCTGGAACAAGGGCAAGCAGGCCAGAAAGCCTGCTGCTGCCTCTAAGACAGCATGAAGGAGCGGCCCCCTATCCGCCAACGGATCTAGTAGGGGACAGACTCTCTCTCTTTGCCCAGGCGTCGGCAAGAGATGTTCAGGATCCCTGGGCGTTGGAGATCATATCTCAGGGATATCTTCTGGACTTCAAAGCTTCTCCTCCACAAGGGAGATTTCACCTTTCAAGATTATCTGCAAACCAGATAAAGAAAGAGACATTCCTAAGCTGCGTACAAGACCTCATTGTAATGGGAGTGATCCATCCAGTTCCGAGGACGGAGCAAGGACAGGGGTTTTATTCAAATCTGTTTGTGGTTCCCAAAAAAGAGGGAACCTTCAGACCAATTTTGGATCTAAAGATCCTAAACAAATTCCTCAGAGTTCCGTCATTCAAGATGGAAACTATTCGAACCATTTTACCCATGATCCAAGAGGGTCAGTACATGACCACAGTGGACTTAAAGGATGCCTACCTTCACATTCCAATTCACAAGAATCATCATCGGTTCCTGAGGTTTGCCTTTCTAGACAGGCATTACCAATTTGTAGCTCTTCCATTCGGGTTGGCTACAGCCCCAAGAATTTTTGCAAAGGTTCTTAGCTCACTTCTGGCGGTCCTAAGACCGCGAGGCATAGCGGTGGCTCCTTACCTGGACGACATCCTGATACAGACGTCAAGCTTTCAAATTGCCAAATCTCATACAGAGATAGTTCTGGCATTCCTAAGGTCGCATGGATGGAAAGTGAACGAAGAAAAGAGTTCTCTATCTCCTCTCACAAGGGTTTCCTTCCTAGGGACTCTAATAGATTCTGTAGAAATGAAAATTTACCTAACGGAGTCCAGGTTATCAAAACTTCTAAATGCTTGCCGTGTTCTTCACTCCATTCCGCGCCCCACGGTGGCTCAGTGCATGGAAGTAATCGGCTTAATGGTAGCGGCGATGGACATAGTGCCATTTGCGCGCCTGCATCTCAGACCGCTGCAATTATGCATGCTCAGTCAGTGGAATGGGGATTACACAGATTTGTCCCCTCTACTAAATCTGGATCAGGAAACCAGAGATTCTCTTCTCTGGTGGTTATCTCGGGTTCATCTGTCCAAGGGTATGACCTTTAGCAGACCAGATTGGACAATTGTAACAACAGATGCCAGCCTTCTAGGTTGGGGTGCAGTCTGGAACTCCCTGAAGGCTCAGGGTTCATGGACTCAGGAGGAGAAACTCCTCCCAATAAATATTCTGGAGTTAAGAGCAATATTCAATGCTTTTCTAGCTTGGCCTCAGTTAGCAACACTGAGGTTCATCAGATTTCAGTCGGACTACATCACGACTGTGGCTTACATCAACCATCAAGGGGGAACCAGGAGTTCCCTAGCGATGTCAGAAGTCTCCAAGATAATTCGCTGGGCAGAGACTCACTCTTGCCACCTGTCAGCGATCCATATCCCAGGTGTAGAGAATTGGGAGGCGGAATTTCTAAGTCGCCAGACTTTTCATCCGGGGGAGTGGGAACTCCATCCGGAGGTGTTTGCTCAATTGGTTCTCCATTGGGGCAAACCAGAATTGGATCTCATGGCGTCTCGCCAGAACGCCAAGCTTCCTTGTTACGGATCCAGGTCCAGGGACCCAGAAGCGGCACTGATGCTCTAGCAGTGCCTTGGTTCTTCAACCTGGCTTATGTGTTTCCACCATTTCCTCTGCTCCCTCGTCTGATTGCCAAAATCAAACAGGAGAGAGCATCGGTGATATTGATAGCGCCTGCGTGGCCACGCAGGACCTGGTATGCAGACCTAGTGGACATGTCATCCTTTCCACCATGGACTCTGCCTCTGAGACAAGACCTTCTAATACAAGGTCCTTTCAATCATCCGAATCTACTTTCTCTGAGACTGACTGCATGGAGATTGAACGCTTGATCCTATCAAAGCGTGGCTTCTCCGAGTCAGTAATTGATACCTTAATACAGGCACGAAAGCCTGTCACCAGGAAAATTTACCACAAGATATGGCGTAAATATCTTCATTGGTGTGAATCCAAGAATTACTCATGGAGTAGGGTTAGGATTCCTAGGATA
The DNA here is from genome assembly GCF_027579735.1 of Bombina bombina. Taxonomy (NCBI): domain Eukaryota; kingdom Metazoa; phylum Chordata; class Amphibia; order Anura; family Bombinatoridae; genus Bombina; species Bombina bombina. Next base: position 862,357,449 of record NC_069504.1, on the reverse strand, counting down.
TTGTCCTTCCTCCAAGAGGGTTTGGACAAAGGTTTATCAGCTAGTTCTTTAAAGGGATTTCTGCTCTGTCTATTCTTTTACACAAGCGTCTGGCAGAAGTTCCAGACGTTCAGGCATTTTGTCAGGCTTTAGTTAGAATTAAGCCTGTGTTTAGTTCTTTTTCTGATGGCTATTTCCTCGGCTCGAAGAGTCTCAGAGTTATCTGCCTTACATTGTGATTCTCCTTATCTGATCTTTCATTCAGATAAAGTAGTTCTGCGTACAAAACCTGGGTTTTTACCTAAGGTGGTTTCTAACAAGAATATCAATCAAGAGATTGTTGTTCCATCATTATGTCCTAATCCTTCTTCAAAGAAGGAACGTCTTTTGCATAATCTAGACGTAGTCCGTGCCTTGAAGTTTTACTTACAGGCTACTAAAGATTTTCGTCAAACATCTAACCTGTTTGTTGTTTACTCTGGACAGAGATCAAAAGGCCTCGGCAACCTCCCTTTCTTTTTGGCTTCGGAGTATAATCCGTTTAGCCTATGAGACTGCTGGACAGCAGCCTCCTGAAAGGATTACAGCTCATTCTACTAGAGCTGTGGCTTCCACCTGGGCCTTTAAAAATGAGGCCTCTGTTGAACAGATTTGCTAGGCTGCGACTTGGTTTTCGCTTCATACCTTTTCCAAATTTTCCAAATTTGATACTTTTGCTTCTTTGGAGGCTGTTTTTGGGAGAAAGGTTCTACAGGCAGTGGTTCCTTTCTTTTAAGTTCCTGCCTTGTCCCTCCCATCAGCCGTGTACTTTAGCTTTGGTATTGGTATCCCACAAGTAATGGATGATCCGTGGACTGGATACACTTAACAAGAGAAAACATAATTTATGCTTACCTGATAAATTTATTTCTCTTGTAGTGTATCCAATCCACGGCCCGCCCTGTCCTTTTCAGGCAGGTCTACATTTTAATTAAACTACAGTCACCACTGCACCCTATGGTTTCTCCTTTCTTGGCTTGTTTCGGTCGTATGACTGGATATGACAGTGAGGGGAGGAGCTATATAGCAGCTCTGCTGTGGGTGATCCTCTTGCAACTTCCTGTTGGGAAGGAGAATATCCCACAAGTAATGGATGATCCGTGGACTGGATACACTACAAGAGAAATAAATTTATCAGGTAAGCCTTTTGTTGATATATGAAAGAACAAAAAGAGGGTGCCTCCAATAGTGTAAAAAAGGTAAACGTGGTTTAAAATATTTGATCAATGTATCTTTTTTTTTCTTAGAGCATGCTTGCTGAATTCGTATTGGTCTTTGTATAAATGACAACTTCTGTTTTTACCAATTACAAGTGTATATAATGTTGCTTGTTGTAACTTTTTACATTCGCTTTTTGCCTGAAGAAACGACCAGTGTTTGTTTGAGAAACGCGTTGCTCTGTAACAATAAAGCGTTTACCTTTTTTACAATATTGGAAGTTGTCCTTGGACTTTTTGTTACACCTCTAGCTTTTATCTTTGGTCGCAACTTTGGAAGCCATGCAGTGTTCAACCACAGCGGGAGACCTAGGAGAGGGATTCCATTCAGTGCACTAGCCACTGTTAAGTGCTAGCCTGCTATCCGGCATCGGTCACAGTACGGTGCCTACACATCCGGTGAGCATATACATCACTTCTCAAATAGCAAACTACATGGAATGGATTACACTATGAGGCACCCTCTTTTTGTTCTTTCATTTCTCTAGATTGTCCTACACACCTGGTCTAAGAGGAGCTGTCCTGCTACACATACTGAAGATCTCATCTATATCAAGGATTTTATATATGAGATTGTTGGAAATTTATGTTTGCAGTTACGACTGGTAATTTTTGAACATTTGAACATCGGCCTATTTGTATATTCTAGCGCGCCTCTTGTGATTCAGTCCATCTAGGACCCTTGGGTACTGGACATAGTTTTTCAAGGATACAGAATAAGCGTTTGGTCCTGTCCCCAAAGGACTGTTTCCTTCTCTCAAGGGTTTCAGGAAACCCAGTAAAGAGAACCTCACTACTCAATTGTGTGGGAGACCTCATGGCCATGGGCGTGGTTTCAGTTCCCCCATCAGAAGGAAGAAGGGTTCTACTCTATTCTCTTTGTGGTCCCCAAGAAAGAAGGCACGTTTCGTCCAATTCTGGACCTGAAGGGTCTCAACAGATTGGTCAGGGTTCCCACCTTCAAGATTGAAACAATAAGATCCATCCTTCCCCTGGTCCAAGATGGTCAGTTCATGTCCACAATAGACCTGAAGGATGCGTAACTTCACATTCTTATCCACATAGAGTGGTCCCTAAATCAGGAGGTGTTTCTGGAGATCACTCACAGATGGGGTGCTCCCAAGATAGATCTGATGGCTTCCCGCTTCAATGCTAAGCTTCCGATATACGGATCGAGGTCCAGGGATCCTCAGGCGGAGCTAATGGGCGCTCTAGTGGTCCTGTGGAACTTCAGGCTTGTGTACCAGTTTCCACCAATTGTTCTTCTCTCCCGAATGGTCGCTCGAATCAAGCAGGAGGGAATACCAACTATTCTGATACTTTCATCCAGGCTCGCAATCCTGTCACCAGATGCATCTACTACAAGGTCTGGAAGACCTATCTTCACTGGTGGGACCAGCGTGGTGAAAAATCTGTGTATCTTACAGTTTCACCAGGAGGGCCTGGAGAAGGCCTCTCTGCCCTTTCCTTACTGCTCCCGACTGAACATTCGTGAACTCCACAGCTTGGGTATTGGTTTCCCATAGGTTTCCCATAGGTTATCAATGACTCTTGCTGCCAATAGAAGGAAAATAAAATTTACGCTTACCTGATAAATTAATTTCCTTCTTGGCACGACCCTGCTCTAATGCAAAATGTTTAGTGGTGGCAGTCATTGGCACCTCTGTACCCCTTGTATCTCTGTTCACTTTTCCTTATCCTTGGACTATTGGTAGTTTAGTTTAGGCTAGGTTTTTTTTATTTTGGGTGGGCTTTTTTTTATTTTGATAGGGCTATTAGATTAGGTGTAATTAGTTTAAGGATTTTGTAATTTGTTTTTTATTTTCTGTAATTTAGTGTTGTTGTTTTTTTGTAATTTAGCTAATTGTTTTGAAATGAGTTAATTGCATTTAATTTAGGGAATTTATTTAATTGTAGGGTTAGGTTAGGTGTTAGTGTAAGACAGGTTAGGTTTTATTTTACATGTCAACTTGTATTTATTTTAGCTAGGTAGTTATTAAATAGTTAATAACTATTTAGTAACTATTCTACCTAGTTAAAATAAATACAAACTTGCCTGTAAAATAAAAATAAACCCTATTACAATGTAACTATTAGTTATATTGTAGCTATCTTAGGGTTTATTTTATAGGTAAGTATTTAGTTTTAAATAGGAATTATTTAGTTATTAATATTAGGTTTTATTTAGATTTATTTTAATTATATTTAAGTTAGGGGTTGTTAGGGTTAGACTTAGATTTAGGGGTTAATAAATTTAATATAGTGGCGGCGACGTTGGGAGCAGCAGATTAGGGGTTAATAAATGTAGGTAGGTTGCGGCGATGTTAGGGGCGTTTGATTAGGGGTTAATACTATTTAACTAGTGTTTGCGAGGCGGGAGTGCGGCGGTTTAGGGGTTGATATGTTTATAGTGGCGGCGATGTCCGGAGCGGCAGATTAGGGGTTAATAAGTGTAGGTAGGTTGTGGCGACATTGGGGGCGGGAGATTAGGGGTTAATAAATATAATGTTGGTGTCGGCGATGTTGGGGGCAGCAGATTAGGGGTTAATAAGTATAATGTAGGTGTCTGCGATGTCCGGAGCGGCAGATTAGGGGTTAATAAGTATAATGTAGGTGTCGGCGATGTCGGGGGAGGCAGATTAGGGGTTAATAAGTGTAAGATTAGGGGTGTTTAGACTCGGGGTTCATGTTAGGGTGTTAGGTGTAAAGATAAAATGTGTTTCCCCATAGGAATCAATGGAGCTGCGTTACTGACCTTTACGCTGATTTTTTTCAGGTGTTAGACTTTTTCTCCGCCGGCTCTCCCCATTAATGTCTATGGGGAAATCGTGCACGAGCACGTACAACCAGCTCACCGCTGATTTATGTAACGCTGGTATTGGAGTGCGGTATGGAGCACAATTTTGTTCTACGCTCACTTCTTGTCTTTTAACACCGGGTTTAGAAAAACCTGTAATACCATCGCTGTAGGTAAGTGAGCGGTGACAATAACGTGCAAGTTAGTACCGCACCCCTCTTAACGCAAAACTCGTAATCTGGCCGCAAGAATTTAATGCACAGAGTAGAACTACTCTGCAAAAATTACTGTTAAAATCTTACTTATAATACAAAATTTAAAGTGTATTATTTTCCTTATTGTAAAATTACTTTCGCCTCTGATAGTAGGCTGAACAGGACGTTCCATGGTTATAGCTGAACATTCTCTTCGAGGTCTGACATATTCTTTTAAAATGTTCCCCCTGCAGTTCTCACTCGTTTATCTCACAAAGAGAAAGGTGGAAATAGGGTAATCTGATTTGTATTTTAAACTTAGATCCAGCAAATTTTTCTTTTTACAGAGAACTTGTTTTCCTTTTATCTTATGACAAACTGCAGGTACAATCAAAATTATTCATGTCGCAAAATCACAACAAATGAAGAATAATATTGAAATGCAATAATTCAGGGACTATTATACATCTGTTAAACCAGAATCCACATTAATTAGACTGACATTATTGAAATGTAAATAACACATTGATATAACTCATATACCTACACAGCTGGGATTTTTACAAACAAAAAACATAAACAATACACTAAGGATATTTTCCTTTTAATAAAATTCAAAGACTAACATAATTCATACTTCATAGTCATTATTATTATTATTATAAAAAAAGAAAACTTGGAGAGTATTTAGTTTATATCTACTCAGGGGAAAAAAAAACAAAAAAAAAAACATATATCCTCTCTCTCCCCCTCCCCAATAAACGTGATTCTCTCATTCACCAGATCCTTCCCTTCTCTAGCAAGCTTAAAGGGACACTCAAGTCAAAATTAAACGTTCATGATTCAGATAGAAAATGATACACAATAAAATGGTAGCGTAAGTGAATTGCAGTTTCAGTTTCTCAGATGTAATGAGGCTAATTGCCTCCAAAGTGCTTAATTCAAAATATCTAATATAATATTGCTAATGTGCAATTTTAAACAACTTTCCAATTTACTTCCATTAACAAAATGTGTATCTTTATATTCACACTTTTTGAGTCACCAGCTCCTACTGAGCATGTGCAAGAATTCACCGAATATACATATTATTATTATTTTTTATTTGTAGAGCGCCTACAGATTCTGCAGTGCTATAAACATAGGCGGAATACAAGGGAACATTTATAGGGATCAAACAGGTAGAAGGTCCTGCCAAGAGTCGCTTTGTTGTATTCAGCTCTAAAGAAGGTGATCTACAAACAGCTGGGCTCTTAGGCTTACATGCTAAGGGGATTCAAGGGGATAGCAACGGAGGAGAAAAACTGGTATAAAGAAAGGTTAGTTTAGGTCTTATGCATCCCTAAACAGTAGAGTCTTTAGGGAGCTCTTGAAGCTTTCAAAACTAGAGGAGAGTCTTGTGGAGCGAGGCAGAGAGTTCCACAAGATGGGAGCCAGTCTGGAGAGGTCCTGTAAACGGGAGTGTGAGGAGGTAACAAGAGAGGAGAGCAGGAAGTCATGAGCAGAGCGAAGGGGACGGGAGGGAGAGTATCTGGAGACAAGGTCTGAGATATAAGGGGGAGCAGTGCAGTTGAGGGCTTTGCATGTCAGAGTGAGAATTTTGTGTTTAATCCTGGAGGCAAGAGGAAGCCAGTGAAGGGATTGGCAGAGAGGTGCAGCAGATGAACAGCGACGTGTAAGGAAGATGAGCCTGGCAGAGGCATTCATTGTGGATTGTAAAGGAGCTAGGTGGCAGCTGAGGAGGCCAGAGAGGACAGGGTTGCTGTAATCAAGGCAGGAAACGATGAGAGAGTGGATTATAATATTAGTTGTGTCTTGTGTAAGGAAATGTTTAATTTTAGAGATGTTCTTAAGGTGGAAGCGGCAGGATTTATCCAAGGACTGAATGTGAGGAGTGAAAGAAAGATCTGTGTCAAGTGTGATTCCAAGACATCGGGCATGCGGGGTAGGGGTAATGATGGAGTTGACCACAGTTATAGAGAGATTGGGGGTGGAGATTTTGGAGGAAGGGGGGAAAATAAGGAGCTCAGTTTTGGAGAGATTTAGCTTGAGGTAGTTAGAGGACATCCAGGAAGAGATGTGAGAAAGACAGTTAGTGACACAGGTTAGCAAGGAAGGAGATAGGTCTGGTGCAGAGAAGTAGATTTGGGTGTCATCGGCATACAAATAATATTAGAATCTGTGGGACTTTATTAGGGAACCTAATGATTACGTGTAGATTGAGAAGGAAAGGGGGCCAAGGACAGAGCCTTGCAGTACCCCAACAGAAAGGTGTGACGGGGCAGAGGAGGCTACACTAAAGGTATGGTTTGACAGGTAGGAAGAGAACCACGAAAGGACTTTGTCACAGATGCCAAGGTATTGCAGAGTTTGAAGAAAAAGAGGGTGGTCAACAGTATCAAAGACTGCAGACAGATTAAGGAGGATAAACAGAGAGAAGTGGCCTTTTGATTTTGCTGTAAGTAGGTCGTTGGTAACCTTAATGATTGCTGTCTCTGTGGAGTGATGGGGGAGAAATCCAGATTGCAGTTGTTCAAGGAGGGAGTTTAAGGAAATGGGATAGGCGTGCATATACTAGATTTTCAAGAAGGTTTGAGGCAAGAGGGAGTAGGGAAATAGGGCGGGAGTTGGATGGAGAGTTTGGATCAAGAGAAGGTTTTTTGAGGATAGGTGTGACCAGTGCATGTTTCAGAGATGAGGGAAATATACCGGTGCTGAGGGAGAGGTTGAAAATGTGTGTGTGAGTATAGATGTAAGGGTAGAAGAGAGGGAGGGGAGTAGCTGTGAGGGGATAGGGTCAAGGGGACAGGTAGTGAGGTGAGAGCGCAGTATAAGTGCAGAAACTTCTTCCTCACTAACAAGGTCGAAAGAGCTAAATATATGGCTATGTGGGTTGTGATTCATTGCGAGCGTTTGAGGGGGTGAGAGAATTGAAGTACGAAATAGGAGGTGGGTTGGGCGGAGTAGAGTATTGAAAGTGGAGAACAGACGTTTTGGGTTTGAAGAAAGATAAGAGTAGAGAAGTAATATTGCTTATAGAGATTAAGGGCAGAATAGTAGGAGTTCAAAATGAACTTGTAATGATAAAAATCAGCTGAACTCCGAGATTTTCTCCATTGCCACTCAGCAGTACAGGAACATCTGCGTAAGTACCGTGTCAGAGTAATATGCCAGGGCTGAGGATGAGTGTGTGATTTCCGAGCTATGGTAAGAGGGGCCAGATTGTCAAGGACCGATGAAAGGGTGGAATTATAGTGGCAGATAGATTGGTCAGAGCAGGAAAAGGAGGAGATGGACGAGAGGAGAGGTTCGAGGGAATTAGCAAGCTGTTGCTGATCTAATGACATAATGCTTATGTGAAGATTGTTGTGTCAGAAAGGGGAGTTTGTGAAGTTTGAAGTAGTGCATCGATAGCTAAAGATCAGTTCAAGGGAGTGACCATCTCTGTGAGTGGGAGAGTCAGTCCATTGTGACAAACCGAAAGAGGAAGTGAGTTGCAGAAGTTGTTTTGCAGAGGAGGCAGTGGGATTGTCAAGAGGGATGTTAAAGTCGCCAAGAATGAGGGCAGGGGTATCTGAGGAAAGGAAATATGGGAGCCAGGCAGCCAAATGATCTAGAAATTGAGTTGAGGAGCCAGGGGGTCGGTATATGACTGCAACACATATAGAGAGGGGAGAGAATATGCCAATCATGTGGAATTCGAATGCGGAAAATGTGAGGGAAGAGATGGGATGTATTTGTTAAAAGGTGCAATGAGAGGAAAGTAAAGTACCTACACCTATACCTGTGGCTGAAGTGCAGACCACCATGTGACAGAGCAGCAGTGGATGCTGTGTCTAGGGGAGAGAGCCAGGTTTCTGTTAGAGCCAGAAGGTTGAGGAAGCAGGATATGTATAGAAGTGAGCTTGTTGCAAACAGAGCGAGAGTTCCAGAGTGCACACGTGAAAGGAATAGTGGCTTTACATGCAAGAGGAATGTGAGTAAGGTTACCAGATGTTTGTTTTCTGAGTCTATGGAACGGTACACATGGATGTGCACGGCTAGGAAGTTGTTGGGGACCAGGATTAGGGGAGATGTCACCAGCAGCTAGAATAAGCAAGAGGGAGAGTGACATGAGATGAGATACAGATTTGCAGTAATGAGACTGTTTTTGAGACGAGGTGCAGGGGGGAGAGAAAGTATTCAGGAATAGATAAAGTTCATGAGTACAAAAGTAAGGTGAGTTTAAGAGAGATGGGCTAATGAACAGTGCAGGTGGAAAGGGAGAAGGAGTTATTGAAAAAAGTAGTTTGTTATAGAGACAAGAGGTAGCAAAAAGGAATATGAAGATATTGAGCATTTTTACAAAAGTGGGAACCAATTAAACATATGACACAGTATTACAGCAGCACTTGCATAAGGAAAAATGAGATACATAAAACACAATATTACAAAAGTACTTGCCTTGTAATATACGTATATGCATATATACTATACTAGTATATATAATATATAATATACTTGTAATATAAGTATATGCATTTGTGATTAGCTGATGACTGTCACATGATACAGGGGGTGTGGAAATAGACATAACTTTAAAATTGGTCAGAAAACAAATATACTTCTCATTTGAAATTCATACTAAGTGCTATTGCATTGTCTTTTTATCGTGCCTTTGTTTATTATGCAAATCTAATGTGTTTACTGGTCCTTTAAAATGTCTCCTAGAATGTCTCGGCCAGTCTATGCTCTAACATAGCTAATGTATGTTCGAAAGGTCTTAAAATATCAGTTTTTATTCCTTCAGGTTGGATTTTTATGAAATCTCTCCACTTTTGTAGCAATCTAAATATAATGGAATTAGATATTTACATCATATTGCTCAATTTTCACTTTTTCAGAAATAGAATTAAGCAATTTTTTAAATCTAGGGTTGTTTTTTTTTTCCAGCCTCTCAAAATCATATTCATGGCCAGAATAACTAACGGCTAGATTACGAGTTTTTGTCGGTAAGGCTTGCGGTGCTAACGAGCATTTTTTTCTCACCGCTCACTTAAGACAACGCTGGTATTACAGGTTTTTACAAACCCGGCGTTAGCCACAGAAAAGTGAGCGGAGAGCAAAATTTAGCTCCACATCTCACCTCAATACCAGTGCTGCTTACGGTAGCTCGTGCACGATTTCCCCATAGGAAACAATGGGGCTGAGATGGCTGAAAAAATACCTAACACCTGCAAAAAAGCAGCGTTCAGCTCCTAACGCAGCCCCATTGTTTCCTATGGGGAAATACATTTTAAGTCTACACCTAACACCCTAACATGAACCCCGATTCTAAACAACCCTAATCTTACACTTATTAACCCCTAATCTGCCACCCCAACATCGTCGCCACCTGCATTATATTATTAACCACTAATCTGCCGCTCCGGACAACGACGCCACCTACATTATACCTATGAACCCCTAATCTGCTGCCCCCAACATTGCCGAACCCTACATTATATTTATTAACCCTTAATCTGCCGTCCCCAATGTCGCCGCAACCTACCTACAATTATTAACCCCTAATCTGCCGCACCCAAAACCGCCGCCGCCACTATAATAAAGTTATTAACCCCTAAACCTAAGTCTAACCCTAACACCCCCCCTAATTTAAATATAATTTAAAATAATCTAAATAAAATTACTACAATTAAATAAATTAGTCCTATTTAAAACTAAATACTTACCTATAAAATAAACCCTAAGATAGCTACAATATAACTAATAATTACATTATAGCTATCTTAGGGTTTATTTTTATTTTACAGGCAACTTTGTATTTATTTTAACTAGGTAGAATAGTTATTAAATATATATTAACTATTTAATAGCTACCTAGTTAAAATAAAGACAAATTTACCTGTAAAATAAAACCTAACCTTAGTTATATTTACACCTAACACTACACTATAATTAAATTAAATCCCTAAACTAAATACAATTAAATACAATAAAATAAAATAAACTAAAGTACAAAAAAACAAACACTAAATTACAGAAAATAAAAAATAATTACAAATTTTTTAACTAATTACACCTAATCTAATCCCCCTAATAAAATAAAAAAGCACCCAAAATAATACAAATCCCTACCCTATACTAAATGACAAATAGCCCTTAAAAGGGCTTTTTGCGGGGCATTGCCCCAAAGTAATCAGCTCTTTTACCTGTAAAAAAACCCCAAAAAAACAATAACCCCCCCAACATTAACACCCACCACCCACACACCCAACCCTACTCTAAAACCCACCCAATCCCCCCTTAATAAAACCTAACACTAACCCCTTGAAGATCACCCTACCTTGAGACGTCTTCACCCAGCCGGGCACAAGTGGTCCTCCAGACGGGCAGAAGTCTTCATCCTATCCAGGCAGAAGAGGACTTCCAGACAGGCAGAAGTCTTCATCCAGATGGTATCTTCATCCATCCGGAATGAAGCGGGACCGGGACCATCTTCAAGCCAACCGATGCGGAGCATCCTCTTCTCCCGACCAATGAAGGTTCCTTTAAATGACGTCATCCAAGATGGCGTCCCTTGAATTCTGATTGGCTGATAGGATTCTATCAGCCAATCAGAATTAAGGTAGGAAACATGCTATTGGCTGATGCAGTCAGCCAATAGAATTTAAGTTCAGTCCTATTGGCTGATCCAATCAGCCAATAGGATTGAGCTTGCATTCTATTGGCTATTCCAATCAGCCAATAGAATGCGAGCTCAATTCTATTGGCTGATTGCATCAGCCAATAGGATTTTTCCTACCTTAATTCTGATTGGCTGATAGAATCCTATCAGCTAATGGGAATTCAAGGGACGCCATCTTGGATGACGTCATTTAAAGGAACCTTCATTCGTCGGGAGTCGTCGGAAGAAGAGGATGCTCCGCGTCGGTTGGCTTGAAGATGGACCCGCTTCGGATGGATGAAGACTTCTGCCCGTCTGCAGGACCTCTTGTGCCTGGCTGGGTGAAGACGTCTCAAGGTAGGGTGATCTTCAAGGGGTTAGTGTTGGGTTTTATTAAGGGGGGATTGGGTGGGTTTTAGAGTAGGGTTGGGTGTGTGGGTGGTGGATTTTAATGTTGGGGGGGGTATTGTATTTTTTTTACAAGTAAAAGAGCTGATTACTTTGGGGCAATGCCCCGCAAAAAGCCCTTTTAAGGGCTATTTGTAATTTAGTATAGGGTAGGGATTTTTATTATTTGGGGGGGGGGGCTTTTTTATTTTATTAGGGGGATTAGATTAGGTGTAATTAGTTTAAAAATTTGTAATTATTTTTTTATTTTCTGTAATTTAGTGAGGGCACATACTGAAACATACTCTGAAGAGGATCTCTCTGGTTCAGAAGATCCTACTACAGACATTAAAGTTGATAAATCTTCTTAGATTTTTAAGATTGAATATATTTGGTCTTTGTTGAAAGAAGTATTAGTTACTTTGGGTATTGAGGAGTCGGATCCTCTTGATAACAAATCCAATAAGCGTTTAAATTCTGTTTTTAAATCTCCTGTGATTACTCCTGAGGTTTTTCCTGTTTCAGATGCCGTTTCTGATGTGATTCCTAAAGAATGGTCTAAGCCTGGTGCTTCTTTTAAGCCTTCTTTTAGGTTTAAGAAGTTATATCCTTTACCAGCGGCTAATTTGGAGTTTTGGGGAAAAGTCCCTAAGGTTGATGGGGCTATTTCTACTCTTGCTAAGGGTACTACTATTCCTATGGAAGATAGTACTTCTTTTAAGGATCCTTTAGATAGGAAGATTGAATCTTATCTAAGGAAAGCTTATTTACATTCTGGCTATATTCTCAGGCCTGCCATTTATATGGCTGATGTTGCAGCTGCATCAACGTTTTGGTTGGATAGCCTAGCAAATCAGGAAACAGATTCTGATTTTTCTAGCATTGTTTGCTTCACATGCTAATCATTTTATCTGTGATGCTATTTTTGATATCATCAAGATTGATGTTAAATCTATGTCTTTAGCTATTCTAGCTAGAAGAACTTTATGGCTTAAATCATGAAATGCTGATATGGTATCTAACTCTAGATTACTATCTCTTTCTTTCCAAGGTAATAGTTTATTTGGTTCTCAGTTGGATTCTATTATTTCCACTATAACTGGGGGAAAGGGAGTTTTTTTGCCCCAAGATAATAAGTCTAAGGGTAAATTTAAAGCTTCTAATTGGTTTTGTTCCTTTCGTCAGAATAGAGAACAGAAAACTACTCCTTCCCCTAAGGACTCTGGTTCCAATTGGAAGCCATCTTCAAGCTGGAATAAATCCAAACCTTATAAAAAGCCATAGCCAGCGCCCAAGACTGCATGCAGGTGCGGCCCTCAATCCAGTTCAACTGGTGGGGGCAGATTGAAATTATTTCAAAGCATTTGGGCAGATTTCATTCAGAATCAGTGAATTCAGATCATTCTATCTGTAATCAGTTAGCAGGGTATTGCAGTGTTTCCTTATTTGGACGATATCTTGGTACTAGCTCAATATTTTCATTTAGCAGAATCTTACACAAATCAACTAGTGTTGTTTCTTTAAAGTCATGGTTGACTGCAGCATCGGACATGATCCCCTTTGCTTGTTTTCATATGAGACCTCTGCAGCTTTGTATGCTGAATCAATGGTGCAGGGATTAAACTCGGATATCACAATTGATATACTTAAATCCCAACATTCAACTCTCTCTGTCCTGGTGGTTGGACCATCATCGGATTATTCAAGGGACCTCTTTTGTTCATCCTTCCTGGACTGTGATCTCAACGGATGCAAGTCTCGCAGTTTGGGGAGCTGTCTGGGGGTCTCTGACAGCACAAGGGGTTTGGAAACCTCAAGAGGCGAAGTTACCAATCAATACGGATGCAAGTCTCGCAGTTTGGGGAGCTGTCTGGGGGTCTCTGACAGCACAAGGGGTTTGGAAACCTCAAGAGGCGAAGTTACCAATCAATATTTTAGAACTTTGTGCTACCTTCAGAGCTCTTCGGGCTTGGCTTCTATTAAAGAGATAACTTTTCATTCGCTTTCAGACAGACACTATCACAACTGTGGCATATGTCAATCATCAGGGAGGGACTCACAGTCCTTTAGCAATGAAAGAAGTATCACAGATACTTTCTTGAGCGGAATCCAACTTTTGTATAATTTCTGTGAATCATATCCCAGGTGTAGACAATTGGGAAGCGGATTATCTCAGCCATCAGACTTTGCATCCGGAGGAGTGGTCTTTCCATCCAGATGTGTTTTTTCAGATTGTACAGATGTGGGATCTGCCATAAATAGATCTGATGGCTTCCCATCTAAACAGGATACTTCCCAGATAACTTTCAAGGTCCAAGGATCATCAGGCGGAGATGGTGGATGCGTTAGCAGTTCCTTGGTCTTACCAACTTGCTTATATTTTTCCGCCTTTAGTTCTTCTTCCAAGTGGGATCTCCAAGATCATAATGGAACAATCGCATGTGTTTCTGTTAGCACCAGCATGGCCTCACAGGTTTTTGTATGCGGTTCTTGTCCGGATGTCCAGTTGCCAACCTTGGTCACTTCCTTTAAGGCCAGACCTTCTGTCTCAAGGGCCGTTTTTCCATCAGGATCTCAAATCACTAAATTTGAAGGTATGGAAATTGAACGTTTAGTGCTTAGTCATAGAGGTTTCTCTGACTCAGTGATTAATACTATGTTGCAGGCTCGTAAGTCTGTTTCTAGGAAGATTTATTATCGGGTTTGGAAAACCTATATTTCATGGTGTTCTTCTCATAAATTCTCTTGACATTCATTTAGAATTCCTAGAATTTTACAGTTTCTTCAGGGTAGTTTGGATAAAGGTTTGTCTGCAAGTACTTTGAAGGGACAAATCTCTGCTCTTTCTGTTTTTATTTCATAGAAAGATTGCTAAACTTCCTGATATTCACTGTTTTGTTCTGGCTTTGGTCCATCTCAAGCCTGTTATTAAGAATATTTCCCCTCCATGGAGTCTTAATTTAGTTTTAGAGGCTTTGTAGGCTCCTCCCTTTGAGCCTATGCATTCTTTGGATATTAAATTACTGTCTTGGAAAGTGTTGTTCATTTTGGCTATCTCTTCTGTTTCTTCTGCTAGAAGAGTTTCTGAATTGTCTGCTCCCTCTTGTGAGTTTCCTTTTCCAATTTTTCATCAGGTTAAAGCTGTTTTGCGGACTTTGTTTAAATTTCTTCCTAAGGTTGTGAATTCTAACAACATTAGTAGGGAAATTGTTGTTCTTTCTTTGTGTCCGAATCCTAAGAATTCTCTTGAGAAATCGTTACATTCTTTGGATGTGGTAAGAGCTTTGAAATACTATGTGGAGGCTACTAAGGATTTGTTGTCTTTTCTGGTTCTAGGAAAGGTCAGAAAGCCTCTGCAATTTCTTTGGCATCTTGGTTTAAGCTTTTGATTCACAAGGCTTATTTGGAGACGGATCGGTCTCCGCCTCAGAGAATTATAGCTCATTCTACTAGATCAGTTGCCACTTCGTGGGTTTTTAAGAATAAAGCTTCAGTTGATCAGATTTGCAAAGCAGCAACTTGGTTTTCTTTGCATACATTTACTAAATTTTACCATTTTGATGTATTTGCTTCTTCTGAAGCAGTCTTTGTTAGAAAAGTTATTCAGGCAGCTGTCTCAGTTTGATTCTTCTGTTTATAAGAAATTATTTTGTGGATTTAATTTCTCAGCAGAAATAGCTGTTTTTATTGTATCCCTCCCTCTCTAGTGACTCTTCTGTGGACTTCCACATCTTGGATATTTTATCCCATACGTCACTAGCTCATGGACTCTTGCCATTTACATGAAATAAAACATAAATTATGTAAGAACTTACCTGATAAATTCATTTCTTTCATAATGGCAAGAGTCCATGAGGCCCACCCTTTTTTGTGGTTATATTGTTTTGTATAAAAGCACAATATTATTTTCCAGTTCCTCTTTTTTTTGTATGCTTTTTTACTCCTTTTTACACCTCACTACTTGGCTATACGTTAAACTGAAGTATGTGTGTGGTGGGAGTTGTATTTATAGGCATTTTGAGGTTTGGGAAACTTTACCCCCTCCTGGTAGGAATGTACAGTATATCCCATAGGTCACTAGCTCATAGACTCTTGCCATTATGAAAGAAATTAATTTATCAGGTAAGTTCTTACATAAATTATGTTTTTAGTATTAGTCCATCTATTAAAGGGACAGTCTACACCTTAGTCATCTTAAAGTCTTACCTTAGATTAAGCTGCAAATAGCCTCCTGCACCCCTTTCTATATCATGCAGCAGGAACAGTTGAAAAGGTTATTTTCAAATTATTCTTGTTTCTGGCTACTTTGAAATGGCTCCCAAGATCCACCCACTGATGATATCACGATCTGGATTTTTAAAAAATCAAATAGACTAACCCTTTCATTTTGACTTTACTTTTCCTTTTAATGTTTCGCTTGGGAGCCTCAGATAACTGCTGGTCCAGAGCAGTAAAAAGACGAGTAGCCAATCAGTGTCAGTCACACAATTCCACCAATCACTGGCTGTGCACTTGCAGCTCCGTGCAGGCTTCTAGCTATGTGTTTAACCCCCCATGAAGTAGAGAGAATTAAGAATGCCCCTTTAACAATTTTTTCATGCACAAATATTTTCAACATATATTAAATGCTGCTCATTTATATGCACTGTATAATTTATTGGAATACAGTATCCCTTTCTAGTGTTTCTAGTAAGTATCTTTAGACAATGCAGCATGCTTGTTACCAGTGTATATTGATAATTTTCATTTTATAGAGCATCATACACTCTGGCAGCTGAAGGGTACTCATCGTTATTATACAGTGCATTCATCATCACCATATAGATATTACTAATTTATATAAAGACCACTCTGTTCATTATCAGTGAATCCTGCAGATAAGCAGCTGAATTGTCTTGCTCTGAGGGTTGTGCTGAGGCAGGATTTGTACTGCGTCTTCAAGTGAGATGTGAGTGCAGATAATTGTGCTGAGCATCTGGCTGTGTGTTTACACAGCAGATGTTTCAGAAATGAAGTCATTAGGTTGCAAATGTTCTTACAGGGAGGCAAAGTAGCCGATTCTGCAAAATGTCAGGAGGGATATTACAAATACAAAGTGCAAAATGACTTCCCTAATGCCCAATATACTAGTTCACTCTTACACATATTTCTTT
The DNA here is from genome assembly GCF_027579735.1 of Bombina bombina. Classification (NCBI taxonomy): domain Eukaryota; kingdom Metazoa; phylum Chordata; class Amphibia; order Anura; family Bombinatoridae; genus Bombina; species Bombina bombina. The sequence goes on along the minus strand of NC_069504.1, from coordinate 862,341,037 downwards.
ATATAAGTCTTTCCTTTGTGTTCTTGTAGTTCTTCATTTAAACCTTTTATCTGAATATGTCTATTCAGTGTTCACCCAGGAACTTTTTAATGGTTGCACCCCCCGGCTGATTTCACTGACCACCCAGCTAAAATTTAAGTCAGTATTCAGGTACAATTAACTCATATTAAACGTTTTCAATGTTTATTGCACACTGCATACATTATCATTAAAGGGATAGTCTAGTCAAAATTAAACTATTTCGATATCTCGTCAACAAAGATTATCATGAGAACAAAGCAAATTTGATAATAGAAGTAAACTTGAAACTTTAATATTTTATGCCCTGTCTGAAACATGAAAGAAAAATGGTGGGCTTCATGTCCCTTTAAGTGTTAACATAATGGCTATCTCACAAAAAGCAGCAGCCTTTTCATTGCCATTTGAGCACAGTGAAAAATAAAGAAGATGTTAATAAGTCACTGAGCTTCTAAACATTTGACTAATGAATACTAGACGTTTACAGTTGGCTCATTAAATAGCTGTTCTAATTAACTGGATGTGTCACTTTAAATTATTATTACACATTTCCTATTACACACTTCTAAAGCAAATTTGATATGAGCCGCTATTAATAGCAATTACAGATATCAAACATGGTACAAATTTAACAATTTAATTTAATATTATTGAAGTTATGTTTCATGTAGAGCTCTCAAAATGACTACAGGAAAGCTGGATAGAATTTTCATAGACGATTGTAGGAATGATGAGGGGCCTTGTAAATATCATGTTTCTGCCAGTACTTAAGATGGCGGGGACAATTGTGGGGTGGGGGAGGGAAGAGAGCTGTTTGGGAGGGATCAGGGGGTCTCATGTTTCAGGTGGGAGGCTGAGCTCTACACTAAAGCTAAAATTAACCCTGCAAGCTCCCTACAAGCTACATAATTAACCCCTTCACTGCTAGCCATAATACACGTGTGAAATGCAGCGGCATTTGGCGGCCTTCTAATTACCAAAAAGCAACGCCAAAGTCATATATGTCTGCTATTTCTGAACAAAGGGGATCCCAGAGAAGCATTTACAACCATTTGTGCCATAATTGCACAAGCTGTTTGTAAATGATTTCAGTGAGAAACCTAAAATTGTGAAAAATTTAACGTTTTTTTTAATTTGATCGCATTTGGCGGTGAAATGGTGGCATGAAATATACCAAAATTGGCCTAGATCAATACTAGGGGTTGTCTACTACACTACACTAAAGCTAAAATTATCCCTAAAGGCTCCCTACATGCTCCATAATTAACCCCTTCACTGCTGGGCATAATACACGTGTAGTGCGCAGTGGCATTTAGCAGCCTTCTAATTACTAAAAAGCAACGCCAAAGCCATATATGTCTGCTATTTCTGAACAAAGGGGATCCCAGAGAAGAATTTACAACCATTTAAGCCATAATTACACAAGCTGTTTGTAAATAATTTCAGTGAGAAACCAAAAGTTTGTGAAAAAAATTGTAAAAAAGTGAACGATTTTTTGTATTTAATCGCATTTGGCGGTGAAATGGTGGCATGAAATATACCAAAATGGGCCTAGATGAATACTTTGGGATGTCTACTAAAAAAAAATATATACATGTCAATGGATATTCAGAGATTCCTGAAAGATATTAGTGTTCTAATGTAACTAGCGCTAATTTTGAAAAATAATGGTTTGGAAATAGCAAAGTGCTAATTGTATTTATGGCCCTATAACTTACAAAAAAAGCAAAGAACATGTAAACATTGGGTATTTCTAAACTCAGGACAAAATTTAGAAACTATTTAGCATGGGTGTTTTTTGGTAGTTGTAGATGTGTAACAGATTTTGGGGGTCATAGTTAGAAAAAGTGTGTTTTTTTCAATTTTTTCCTCATATTTTATATTTTTTTTTATAGTAAATGATAAGATATGATGAAAATAATGGTATCTTTAGAAAGTCCATTTAATGGCGAGAAAAACGGTATATAATATGTGTGGGTACAGTAAATGAGTAAGAGGAAAATTACAGCTAAACACAAACACCGCAGAAATGTAAAAATAGCCTTGGTCCCAAACGGACAGAAAATGGAAAAGTGCTGTGGTCATTAAGGGGTTAAAAGGGACACAAAAGTCAAAATTTAAACTTTCATAATTCAGCTAGAGCATGCAATTTTAAGCAACTTTCTAATTTAATCCCATTATCATTTTTTCTTTGTTCTCTTGGTATCTTTATTTGAAAAAGCAGAAATGTAAGCATGGGAGCTAAATGTAGCCACCAATCAGCAAGTGCTACCCAGGTTCTGAACCAAAAGTTGGCCGGCTCCTAAGCTACATTCAAATAAAGATATCAAGAGAACGAAGAAAAATTGATAATAGGAGTAAATTTAAAAAGTTGCTTAAAATTGCATGCTTTATCTGATTCATGAAAGTTGAATTTTGACTAGACTATACCTATAAATAAATTTACGTTCAATTATGCAATTAATCTGTGCTTTAGTTAGAAGACCATATTATATTACAAAGTATACACTGCCTCCCACCCAGCTACTTCATAAGGTCACCCAGCAGCCTAAAATTTTCTGTGGAGAACACTGCTTGTATTGCCCTATATAAGCTATGTGGTAGCCTATATATAATAAAACATGCTTGGCAAGCTGATACCTTGCTGAAAAAGATTGACGCAACATTGCAACTAAAAAAATTGTGCAATTTAGAATCAGCTATCTATTTAGAATCAGCTAACCTACTTCTCAAGTTGAGTCACTCTGTTTTATGATCAGCTATGTTGTAACTGGTCACATCTCGGTACACAAGACTACCAGCATCACAAAAAATATACAGTATATATAAAACTTTCTCTACCAAACTAGACTAACAAGCAAAAATGAAAAATTTAAAACAGTTTAAGAGAAATAAATTGTCCAAGGTGTAGGTAAAAAATCCATACTTGCACCTCTATATGCCACACAATACCCACGGCCAGACCTGTAGACAACTTTCTTTCTTTTTTTTTTTATATCTTTATTTATATGTCCAACAACAGACACAAACGCATACATTTTCACTTTTGTGCACCACGCAGGGTCAGGTGTAAATAAACAAGAAACAGTAACATAAAGTTTATAAGGATCTCTTCTTATGTACATCATTTTATGAGGCAAGAAAAAAAATAACAAGATCTCTCATATAATCCGTTTGTACATGTTGTTGGGATTTTCACATGTAATAACCAGTTAACCCATTCACACTGCCTTGCAAACATGGAAGAAGAGGGAAAAGAAGAAAAAAGAGAGAGAAAAAAAAAAAAAAAGAAAAAGGTAAAAGTAAAAGTAAAAAGGGGGCTCACCTACATTATTCTCACGGAGCCTGATTCTTTCGTTGTTTCTTTTAGTCACTTCCCCCCTCGTATTTTAACTGCTGTGACTTTCTTATCTGAATACTTTACCTCTCATCCTCTCTTAACACTAATTATCTTTGTCCCTCCTTAAACTACTCTATAACCAGTTATCCATGCATGTGGGAAAAGCTTGAGAGCTACTAAATCCATAAAGGAGTTTGAGGAGAGAAATGGTGCCAGAATGGCTTTTTGTATGACTACAGGATAAGATTGGATAATTGGTAGCCAACCGACTAAGAAGGATTTTATTCTTCCTTCAGAGGCACTTTTTAAATGAAATGATTCAAAAATAATTTGATTTTGGATCTGTTGCAATATCTGGGGTAATCCCGGAACTGCATTAGATTGCCAATGTTTAACAATCTGCTGTCTAACAGCTAGAATAATGGTATTTAAAATGTTTGCTTGAAAGCCCTTATTACTAGGGACTTCTAACCATATTATCTCCTTGGGTGAAATAATGACAGTTGTCTTATATAATACATTAAACCAGTATTCTAACTTCCGCCATAATTGAATAATCTTTGGACAGTACCAAAACATGTGTAAGGTGTCCGCCTTAGGTTTCTTGCAGCGGGGACAAAACCCTTCATTAGTCGGATATAATTTCGCCATTCTTACAGGGGATAAATAATAATTATTAATAAGCTTTAAATGGGATTCTCTCCAACTCCGTGGAATTTCACAATTCTTTAAGTTAATCATACTTTGTTTAATTTTCCCAGAGTCTAGTGCCGGGAAAAAGGGGGTCCAACTTGATATTAACTTATCTTGAAGGATTAATGTTTGTTTGGAGAGCATAATATCATACATAAGAGATATGGAGGAATTACCAATCAAAAATTTTTGAAAACATACATTGAGATCCAACCATGCACCAAATCCACTCCTGTCCCATTTTCGAGTATAAATAAGATGACGCAGCTGAAGATATGCAAAAAAATTAGATCTAACTAGATGAAAATGTTGGGAGAGCATCTCAAAAGAAACTATTTGCCCTTCTTGTGAAAGAATCTGACAAACATATTTAAGGTCTTTCCCGGCCCACTCTCTAAATACTGCCTGCTTAATACCCAGTGAAAATAGTGGATTTCCCATAATCGGCAGGAATGTTGAAAATGTGAAATCCACTTTGAGTAATGTACAGCACTTCTGCCAGGCCGCGACTACGTTTCTAATAGACATGAGTGCAGTTATATTATTTGGTAAAGATTGTAGGGGACAATGCAAGATTGCTTTTAAAGAAAGAGGAGAGACCATGTGATTCTCAATCTCTAAGGATGAAACCAGCTCCTTTTCTAAAATCCAATCCACAGCTGTTTTACTTAGACAGACCCAATTGTATAGCTTAAGATTGGGGAGAGCCAGACCAGCTGCTTCAAATTTCTGCATGAATCTCTCCAAAGATATACGCGGTTTCCTGCCACACCAAATAAATTTGGAGAAGCAGGAATACAATTTACGTAAATCCTTACTAAGGATGAACAAGGGAAGATTCTGAAGAGGGTAAAGTAATCGCGGGAAAATAATTGTCTTGATTAAATTGATGCGGGCTGTAATAGAAAGTTGAAATGCCTTCCACAGATCCAGATCAGCTTTAACCTTCTGAAACAGTGGTAAAAGATTAAGACGATACCAATTCCTCGGATTTTTATGTAATGTTATGCCTAGATATGTAATTGCTTCGACCTCTTTAAATGGGTGTTCTTTCAGACTATTTTTTAATTTAATAATCCACATAAGTTCGCTTTTGTTGAAATTGATTTTATATCCCGCAAAAGAGCTGAACTCTTCTAGACATTGCAAAGCGGTCGGTATTGAGAAAGATGACTTCTTTAAAAATAATACTAGATCATCGGCATATAAAAGGGTCCTGAGAGAATAGGAACCCATATTGATTCCTTCTAACATACTTCGTAACCGAATAGCTAAAGGTTCTAGGGCCAGGTTAAACAAGAGGGGCGATAACGGGCACCCCTGTCTCGTTCCCCTTCCCAGGATGATCTTTTGCGAGAGAACACCATTTACAATAAGGTACGAAATTGGATTTCTATATATTTTCCGGATAAATTGGAAGAATTGATTCTTGAAGCCGAATTCCTCTAAAACTTTGAAAAGGTGGTCCCAAGCAATAGCGTCGAACGCCTTTTCGGCATCTAACGAGAGAATAGCAAAATCCTCAATAAAGTTATTTTTTTCCCTTTCTTTTAGGAAATTAAAATAGTCAAGGCAAATCACTATCCTGCGAATATTTTTCATGGAAGTCCTAGATTTCATAAAGCCCACTTGATCTGTGTGAATGATATTACCCAGAAATGAAGAGAGTCTATCTGCTAGGATCGCCATCAGTATTTTATAATCTGTGTTCAATACAGATATGGGCCTGTAAGAGGCCGGATCCTCCGGTTTTTTACCTTTCTTAAGAATTAGCGTGATGTTTGCAGCAGAGAAGTAAGGAGAGATGGAATTATCTGAGCCGTAGTAACTATTAAATAACTTTTCCAGGGTAGGAATAATTTCCGATGCAAGTAATCTATAGAATTCTGCTGGGAGACAATCTGGGCCGGGAGCCTTATTCAACCGCATCTTGTCTATCATTACCCCAATTTCCTCTGCTCTAATTGGAGCATTAAGAGATGATAAATCATCTTCTTGTATTTGCGGGAGCTTTATATTAGACCAAAATCTGCCTTGCTTATAAGTGTTGCTAGCCTGCCTAGAGTATAACTTTTGGTAGAATGAAAACAGCACTCTACTAATCTCCCTGGAGTCTGTATAAGAGTTATCGTTTTCTTTGATAACCGGGATATAATTCTTCCTGTTTCTGTTTTTGATTAATTTTGCCAAATGTTTCGTGGAGTCCCCGTAAAGACCTCTAAATTGAACATTAATTTTAATCTCTTCCTTTTGGGCTCTCTGTTCTAAGAAAACATCTCTCTCTCTTCTAGCCTCCTGGTACTTTTTCCAATTAATCGAAGAACGATCCTCAGCAAATCTTCGATAGGCGTTTCTAACTCTATTGGATAATTGTATTTCTAGGGCCCGCGATTTCTTTTTGCTACTTATTAAATAACTCTTTATATTGCCTCTTAGGACAGCCTTGGCTGCTTCCCAAAAGGTCTCAATTCTGTTAAAGTAAGAAATATTATATGTACAATAATCCCTCCATCTTTGTCTAAGCCAGTTAGCAAATCTAGGGTTATTCAATAAGTATCGTGGAAAAAAGAGAGATTGGCTTTTATCTGTTTGATTAATTACTGGAGGCAGAGTAAGATATAATAGTGCATGATCAGATATCAGTATGTCTTCAATTCCAGTATCTACTTGTACAATTGACAAGGATTCGGATAGTAAAAAGAGATCAATCCTGGAGAAGGTTCTGTGTGCTTTAGATTCACAAGTAAAAGTTAGAGCATCGGGGTTTTTGATTCTCCAGACATCTACCAATTTAAGCTGGGAACAGAAAATTCTAAAGTATTTGGCAGTTTTTTTATGTTCTTTTGCGTTTGTATTATTAAATCTGTCTAATTCTGGCACTAGTGTCATATTAAAATCACCCGCTAAGATGAGATTCTCACCTATAAAGGGGAAAATCTTACTTTTAATGCTTTCCCAGAAGTCTCTGCTATTCTTATTTGGACCATATACATTACAAAGCACATAAACAACCTGGTTAATCTGAATTTGGAGTATGATATATCTGGCCTGTGGATCTTTATCAATATACAAAATTTTATAATCTAGGTCTTTATGGAGTAAAATCGCCACTCCACCTTTCCTATTTGTACTTGAAGAAGCTACTACTTCGCCCACCCATTTAATTTTAAGTTTGGCTACTTCTAATTCATTGAGATGGGTTTCTTGAATGTATGCAATATCTGGCCTTTTTTTTGCAAGAGTTTTAATTATGAGTTTTCTCTTCATGGGGGAGGTTATTCCTCCAACATTCCACGATAATATATTTACTCCAGCCATTTAGTGAGGAGACGTGGCTTACAATTAAGGATTTGCTCAATTACACCTCTCCCCCTTTCTTGTCCTCTATCCATAATATAGCGAGAAAAAAAAACCAAAAAAAACAAAAAAAAAAACCCCTATAATTAAAATAGGACCACACACATACCACATTCATCCACGTCTGAGCTGGAGACCTAACAATCAATAACATCAAAAACATGAGAAAGAGAACAGGATAAAAATAAAATTATAATTTCTCAGACTTCAATTTGCCAACTTTGATTTGACATATTCTTTTATATCTGGGATTTCCTGGAATGTAAGTACTGAGCCCCTATCCTCCACTATAACTTTAGCCGGGTAGACCATTCGGGCTTTAACTCCATTATTTATCAGCTGTGAACAGTATGGGGCCATTAACTTTCTCTTCGTGGATGTCTCAGTAGAGAAATCCTGAAAGAGGAGGATTTTGTTATTACCTAGCATTATCGGACCATTCTTCCTAAAAAGTTTCATTATTTCGATTTTGTCCTGGAATTTAAGAACTTTAAATATACACATTCTGCTCTTAGCTACCTTATCTGCTAGGGGTCTCTTTGGCCCTACTCTGTGTGCTCTCTCTATAATCAGTGGCAAATATTCTGCTGCCATTCCTAGCGCTTGGGGAAGGCCTAGTGAAGTAAATTTCATCAGGTCTTCATATTCCGCTGTCTCAGGGAGGCCCACAATACGTATGTTATTGCGCCTGGAGCGGTCCTCCATGTCCTCCAGGCGCAATTGCATGTTTTGAATTATGGTGTCTTGTTTCTGGATGGTCCCTTCTTGTGCATTTACCCGGTCCTCCAAAATAAACAGAAAGAAGGCACCCAGTATAGCTAAATATACATATACAATTTACTGCCTCAGGGAGAAAAGCCCCTGGAGTCCTTCACATTACAAGCAGGTAAATTAAAGGAAATATCAGCGGCTCTCCTCTGTTTCTTCCTAACAGGAATATCCTTCTGCTGGACAACTGCAAATGTCACAATCAGGCAAACAAAACACTTAGGGCAAGGTTTTATCTCCAAACGCTTTGCTCAGATATATAGAGTTCAAAGGACCACATACAAATTTTACAGTTATTAGGAACAGATGTGGTATATTCTCTTTTGCAGGGATACATCTTGCTATGTCCCTTCTTAGTAAATAAGCAAATAAGCCAAGCGTCTCACCTGTTAGGCTTTTCAAGCTCACTCCCCCTAAGTAACCACATAAAACACCAAGAGGCGAAAAAGCAGGAACGGCAGGGGAAAATAAGTAAGAAGGCTTGTACTTGCAGCTGGAACTGTTTTCTGCGGGTCCGGCAAACCGGCGATGTAAGGGATCTTTACCACTAGGAGGGCACTTCACCCCTGCTAACGGGCCGCAAAAGGCTGGTTCTTAGCTCGGAAAAGCTGTATCGGGCTGTCCAGGGGCCCTCCGCACGACAGTGACTCCAGCTCACCGGTGATAGCGTTACGCCGGCTTCCTGTCACATGTTCCCGGAAGCTGGCCCTGGTGCGCCTGGTCTCCTCCTCCGTATGGGAAACCTCTCCTGTTGTAGCGGTACCGGAGAAACTGGAACTTGATGGCCGCACAGGAGGTAGATGTTACTATCCCTTGGGGATAATGTTTGCAGGCTCTCTTTAATTGTCAGGTACTCCAACACAGACCTCCACTCCAGAAAGCGGGTAGACTTCCAGCCGACAGCCTGGTAATAAGGCTGGGTGCACCACCACACACAACACCCGTTTGCGAACCCCGGGTTGGATGGTGAAACGGCTTGGGTAGATTTTCCAGCGGTGCTCAGTCACCGCAAACAGGGAGCATGCTTGTCTAAGCTCCACCCCAAACGGAAGTCAGAGCAGTGTTCGACAACTTTCTTTCTATCCAGCAAGACTACATATCCGCAACAAATTAAATGTGTATATTTTACCATTACAAACATTTATAAAAAACTGTTGTGCAAGTATGTTTAAAGGACCGTTATATACATTACAACTGCATAAACAAAGTAAAAAGACAATGCAATAGCACATACTCTGAATTTTAAATGAGCAGTAGATTATTTTTTTCTGACAAATTTCAAAATGTACTTCAATTTGCTGTCCTCACTGTATCATGTGACAGCCATCAGCCAATCACATGCTGATATATGCATACACTGTGATTTCTTGCACATGCTCAGAAGCGCAATTTTTTAATGGAAGTAAAGGGAAAGTCTCTTAAAACTGCATGCTCTATCTGAATTATGAAAGTTTAATTTCAATTTTGTGTCCCTTTTAAAGGGACACTGAACCCAATTTTTTTCTTTCGTGATTCAGATAGAGCATGAAATTTTAAGCAACTTTCTAATTTACTCCTATTATCATTTTTTCTTCGTTCTCTTGCTTTCTTTATTTTAAAAGCAGGAATGTAAATCTTAGCAGCCAGCCCATTTTAGGTTCAGCACCATGGATAGTGCTTGCTTATTGGAGGCTTACATTTATCCACCAATAACACGCATAACCCAGGTTCTCAACCAAAAATGGCCGGCTCCTATGCATCACATTCTTGCTTTTTAAATAAAGATAGCAAGAGAACGAAGAAATATTGATAATAGGAGTAAATTAGAAAGTTGCTTAAAATTGCTTGCTCTATCTGAATCATGAAAGAAAAAATTGAGGTTTAGTGTCCCTTTAAGTGTTGCAATGGTAATTTTTGTTTTTCCCTGTTGCTAGCGGGGAGTTTTTATTTAATAAGCGAGATGTCATTTATCGCTCACCTCATGTAACTATTGATATTTATGGCAGAATCCCATGTAAGGTAAAGCGGGAAAAGATACTCAATGAATTCCGAACATGATATTTACAAGGCCCCTCATCATTCCTACAATCGTCTATGCATATTCTATCCAGCTTTCCTGTAGTCATTTTGAGAGTTCTACATGAAACATCACTTCAATAATATTAAATTAAATTGTTAAATTTGTACCACGTTTGATATCTGAAGTTGCTATTAATAGCGGCTCATATCAAATTTGCTTTAGAAGTGTGTAATAGGAAATGTGTAATAATAATTTAAAGTGACACATCCAGTTAATTAGAACAGCTATTTAATGAGCCAACTGTAAATGTCTAGTATTCATTAGTCAAATGTTTAGAAGCTCAGTGACTTATTAACATCTTCTTTATTTTTCACTGTGCTCAAATGGCAATGAAAAGGCTGCTGCTTTTTGTGAGATAGCCATTATGTTAACACTTAAAGGGACATGAAGCCCACCATTTTTCTTTCATGTTTCAGACAGAGCATACAATAAGTTTCAAGTTTACTTCTATTATGTGTTAAACAATCTCCCTTTAAAAGCACATTTCATACCACTACAATGCGGTTTAAATACTTAAAGGGACAGTAAAGTCAAAATTAAGCATTCATGATTCAAATAGAGCATGCAAATTTAAACAACTTTCCAATTTACTTTTATTATATAATTTCTTTGTTCTCTTGGTATCCTTCGTTAAAGAAAATACTTAGGTAGGCTCAGTTGCAGCAATGCACTTATGGGAGCTAGCTGCAATTTGGTCGCTGCACTTATATGCCTCTAGTCCTTGACTTACCTGAGGTGTTCCCGCTAGATCCCACTAGTGCATTGCTGCTACTTCAACAAAGGATACCAAGAGAATGAAGCACATTTTATAAAAGAAGTACATATTAATGTTGTTTAAAATAGATATTCTGGGTTTCATATCCCTTTGAGAGTTTTTTCCTGATTGCAAACAATCTCCCACCTCTTGCCTCAGCCTAAACTCAAATCTAATATTTTAAAACAATTAGTGATTTGGAAGCTGTTTGTTCATTTTAAACTTTGAAAACTGTATCTGATTATTTTTAAAGAACAAACTTTGTGATTAATTTTAAAATGAACTTCTTTAAGAGGGACATGCAACCCTTTTTTTTTCTTTCATGATTCTGATAAAACATACAATTTTAAGCAACTCTCCAATTTACTTCTATTATCACATTTTCTTTGTTTTCTTGTTATCCTTTGTTGAAAAGCAGGAATGTTAACTCAGGAGTGTGCACTTGTCTGCAGCACTATATTGCAGCAGTTTTACAGCAATGTTATTCATTAGCAAGATGGCAGAACTATTTCCTGTTATCTAGTGCTCCAGGCTTGTGCACATCTATCTAGATATCTCTTCAACAAAGAATAACATGAGAACGATGCAAATAAGTAAATTGGCAAAAATATAAATTAAAATTAATCTGAATAATGAAAAAAAATTGGGTTTCATGTCCCTTTAACCCATTAATTACAGTGACATGATAAACTATCAGTGTCCCTTAAAGATGTATATCTGTGTTACCCTCTTATTTCCAGAAACCTAATCTAAAGCAGAAGATTGTTTTGAGCCAATTAACGGACGATCATTGGACTCCTGAATTAGATGCTGTCCTTGATCGATTTGCTTCAGACAGCAGCCTTGATACTCTATCTGTATATTTCGACCCATACAGTGGTTTACAAGTGGAGCTCCACATGCCTGCCCAGGTTTGTTTCAAGAAGTCTTATCTGTCATATAACCATATAAAATCTCTTTGCTCCTTGTTGATGTTATTAACGGGACAATAAAGTGCTGAGTACAACTTCGGTAGCGGGTTTACTGCCCACCATGCTCCTGCGCTTGCAGCTTTCTTCAAAGCTATTCTCTTATTTTAACCCTTCAAAAGTGCAGGTTAGTGAGGTTCTGCATATTCGCGCCGGACTACGCCATCTTAGAATTTAAGTATTCTTGACAAGTCATATCAGTTTAGCATGCACAAGACAGAGTGGGAGCTGTACATTGTGTAGTGGCTGCATTTCTCTATATTATTACTGAAGACTTTTTAATATTTGTTATGTAACTTTTAAACTGTGTATAAAAAAAATGGAAACCTGTAACTCTTCTGCTTTTTATTGAACAAGGTACAAATTTCAAAAAGCCAGTAATGCCATTATTTTGTGTAAGTGCACTGCTTCTGTCACAAAATGCAACACTACATGTGTACCAAGATGGTGCCCCCCCTGTATAAATATGCAAAGCTTAACTAACTGGCTTCTGGAAAGGGTTAAAATAAGAAAATGACTTTAAAGGGAGCTGCAAACATAGCTTTAAAATCATTATGTCACACTTTCATGAATTTGGTTTTCTTTCCTTGTAATATTAATATTGACCTTCCTATTGACAGAGCGTAGACCAGTTTACATACTTTATCCGAAAGGAACGTGTCCGTCTTACCCCCGAGAATTTGGAGGAGACATTGCAATTTGGTACTGTGCGAGGATCCTACATTGAGGCCCTTCTGAGGCTTATGAATGGTGTCTATGCCCCACGGATTCTTAGCAACACCACCTGGCCTGAAAGTATCCGCAACAACTTCTCAGCGCACGTGCACCGCTTCCTCTCTGCCTTGACAGGTAAGATGCCCTAGTCTTGGAATTTGTTTCTTTCTCTTTCTTTTGATGTCCCTCCCTTTTATGTCTCACCTTCAGTCTTTCTGTCTCTCTCTTCCTATCCCACTCTTTATCTGTTTCCCTTTCTTTTTTTCTCTCTCTTCTCTGTTTCCACACTCCCTCTCTCTTCTCTGTTTCCACACTCCTTTTTTCTCTCTTTTGTTTCCACACTTCTTTTTCTCTCTTCTCTGTTTCCACACCCCTTTTTCTCTCGTCTTCTCTGTTTCCACACCCCTTTTTCTCTCGTCTTCTCTGTTTCCACACCCCTTTTTTCTCTTTTGTTTCCACACTCCTTTTTTCTCTCTTCTTCTCTGTTTCCACACTCCTTTTTTCTCTCGTCTTCTCTGTTTCCACACCCCTTTTTTCTCTCTTTTGTTTCCACACTCCTTTTTTCTCTCTTCTTCTCTGTTTCCACACTCCTTTTTTCTCTCGTCTTCTGTCTGCTTCCACACTCCTTTTTTCTCTCGTCTTCTCTGTTTCCACACCCCTTTTTTCTCTCTTTTGTTTCCACACTCCTTTTTTCTCTCTTCTTCTCTGTTTCCACACTCCTTTTTTCTCTCGTCTTCTGTCTGCTTCCACACTCCTTTTTTCTGTTTCCACACTCCTTTTTCTCTCTTCACTGTTTCCACACTTTTTTTTTCTCTCTTTTTCTTTGTTTCCACACTCCTTGTTTATCTATTTTTCTTTGTTTCCACACTCCTTGTTTATCTATTTTTCTCTGTTTCCACACTCCTTGTTTATCTATTTTTCTCTGTTTCCACACTCCTTGTTTATCTATTTTTCTCTGTTTCCACACTGCTTGTTTATCTATTTTTCTCTGTTTCCACACTCCTTGTTTATCTATTTTTCTCTGTTTCCACACTCCTTTTCTCTTTGCTCTCTCTTTTTCATCCCTTGCACACAAATTTTTCTCTTTCCCTCTTCTCTCTTTGTGCCCAAAGATCTTGACCAGGGATTTTCCAAAAGCCTCATGCAGCCCTCCATACTAGTCTTTGCTGCCCCAGGGAAAAAGCAGAACTAAAAATTTGTGCCATAGTTTTTGTGGTCCCATGAAAAGGCAGAAATGTAAAATTTGTGCTTTTAGTGACCACAATTCAAAAAGCCCCCTAAAGGGGCAACCTTATCTGAATCCCCTGTGCCCTGAACTTTTTTTTAGGAAGTATATTATTATTTGTGTATCTTATAATCATAAGTTTATATGCGGCCCTTAGGGATGCTAAAATATTGACCTGTGGCCCCAGTGTTAGGTTGATGTCCATCCGTGACCTACACTTAGCAGGATGGAACATGAAGAACACTCGCAGGGGCTGTGAATTCTATAAAAAAGGGCCTGTCTCTGCAAGTTGCAAAATCTCTCCCATTAAAAGTTATAGAGGGAAACTTCTCTTGGGAGAGCAAAGTTATCAGGAAGCAGGGGGGGGGGGGCACTTTGAACATTAAATCCTACAGCCAGTGTAAATCAAAATTACCAAGATATCCGCATATAGGGGTCCATTTATCAAAGCTTCAACTGCGAATACGCTGTAATTCTGCATCAAATTAGACGCTAAATTGATACGCCGTAGTTAACACGGCATCAACATTGTAAAATGTAGAACACTCCGACAAAACATTCACTCCTGCGAGATCACTTCGATGCAAATCGATGCTTGCGTTATTTGAGCGTATCACTGGTAATCCGCCCTCACATACGACTCTATGCGACCAAATTAGAAATGTATCAACCATTCAACACGTACGCTCGTGTCTATTCCGATGCAGCGTACCAAACTTTAGATCCACCACCTTTCAGCACGCAAATGCTATAGAAATCAAAGGGATGTTACGGTATTATAAAACGTAACAATGAACATGCTGAATATGTTTGCAAAAGATTTCTGACATAACACATATATGAATATACAAGTACTGTATGGGCAAAGATATGTACAAATTCTAGCATTAATAATCCTTCTGAAAAAAAAAAGAACATCAGGTAAGCATATCATGATTTTTAGAAATCCACATTAATCTATGTGAAAATATCATACATCAGATTTTTTTTGTCTAAAAAGAAAAGTACATTTCTATGAAAATGATTGTTTGTTCAGGTATAAATCTAAGTATTTCAAGGATATTAACAGATGAAAAATAAAGCATTAGCGTTAGAGAAATATGCTTGTTCATGGACGGGAATGAAATGGTATAAATAAAGTTGCAAAAAGAAGACAATAATGTCTTCATTTGATAAATAAGGATATCCGTGACATTGATGCTTCTGATTTATCATCTGTCCGATGCTTTGAGTTTGACAGGCGTGTTTATTAGGGTAATAACATATTTTGACACTATCTTGCCGCCTTTAAAGGGACACTATACCCAAACATTTTCTTTCATGATTAAGGTAGAGAATATAATTTTAAACAACATTCCAATTTAATTCTATTACCTAATTTGCTTTATTATTTAGATAT
Organism: Bombina bombina; assembly: GCF_027579735.1. Taxonomy (NCBI): domain Eukaryota; kingdom Metazoa; phylum Chordata; class Amphibia; order Anura; family Bombinatoridae; genus Bombina; species Bombina bombina. Next base: position 862,325,742 of record NC_069504.1, on the reverse strand, counting down.
ACTTTAATGAAGAAATAGCAATGCACACAGTGAACCAATCCCAGGAGGCATCTATGTGCAGCTACCAATCAGCAGCTACTAAGCATATCTAGATATGCTTTGCAGCAAAGAATATCAAGAGAATGAAGCAAAATAGATAATAGAAGTAAATTAGAAAGTTGTTTATAATTGTATGCTCTTTCTAAATTATGAAAGAAAAAAATTGGGTTTCATATCCCTTTAAGTTTGTGAGAAAAAACAGCAAGATCTGCTGGAGGAAAAAGTTTATAGAATACACAAGGCCTGGCGGAGAACTTTCAGCCGTGCCCATGGAATGCGCATGTTCAGCCCACTAGCTTAGGCGGGGAAACTACTTTTATTTTTATTATCAGGAGAACAATATGCTTTTATTTTTGTACTTATGAGTATGACTTATCACATACTGATCATGTCCGCCGCACATCGATAAATGCCGACAGCATACGCTGTTGGCATTTATCATTGCCCCAGCAGTTCTTGTGAACTGCTGGTGCAATGCTGCCCCCTGCAGATTTGCGGCCAATTGGCTGCTAGCAGGGGATGTCAATCAACCCAATCGTATTCGATCGTGTTGATTTCTGTCCGCGGCCTCAGAGCAGGCGGACAAGTTATGGAGCAGCGGTCTTTAGCATACGGAGCTTGATAAATATTCCCCTGTGTCTCTTTCTCTCTGCCTTCTCCCTCTCTCTCTTTCCCTCATGATTTCACTCACTGCACCTCTAATCTTTCTATTCCTTAATATTGCTTTACTCTTAATCACAGATGCCAGATACAAGTTGCAGGGTCACACCGTCTTATACATTCCGATTGAAGCCATGAATTTTGAAATTGAGGCAGCTGTTAAGGATAAAGAGCTGGTTCAGAGACTGGAGAGTAAGTATTGAGGCTCACACACTACAAGGAAAATATATTCTATGTTAAACTTTATATTCCTATAAATCAACAAGGAAGTCTATGACACAGATATTCATTTTACTTACTGTTCTTGCTGACAATGGAGTTGGAAGGTTAATAATGTAGCCCCCCCTTCAATACATTACAGCTTTCCGCATCAGAACTCGGTTTTTGGTTTACGATCTATTAGATGTGCACCCATTTGAATAGTAAAACCTGTTTTTCTTACACTCTGATTTGGTCAAAAGAAACCGAAAATTATTTTGAAGCAATCTTTTCTTTGGAGTTTCTAAGGGATTTTTCCAGGGTTTTCCACAGACCTCAAAGGACACATAAGAAAAACATGGCAGTAAATTAATTAAATAATGTTTATGACTGCTTAAAGGGACAGTGTACTGTGAAATAGCTTTTTGCTTAATGTGTTCCAAATTACTTGTCATACCAGTTGCAGAGTATGAAATGTATGAGAAATTGCTTCTTTAGGTTTGTTTTTTATATGAAATAGTTAGTTTTGTTCTTTGAAACCACAACCGATTAAAATGGGTTGAGTTTCTATGGAAATCGGATCTCCTTATTGTATTTCTGTACACACACACATGCTTCTGTCTGTACGCTAAAGCCCAATGATTAGAGAGAACAATTGAAAACCAACATTTTATTACTTATCTCTTCTACCCCCCACTGGCAGTGTAATTTCTTCTGCTGGCTATGTTTACTCAGGTATTCTATAGCCAATACTTAACTATAGAAACTTTCAGTATAGGTGGGGATACCACAGGCAAAACAGCTATTTTTTAAATACCAAAATAAAGGTAAATTAGCTATTTGTAAACAATTTAATACACTCCAACAGGTAAAATGTATCATTAGGAACAAAAGGGAGAAAATTGTAGTGTACACTGTCCCTTTAAGGTGATGAACACAATTTGTTCCACTTTAAGGGACATGAAAGTCAAAATTAAACTCTCATTGTTCAGCTAGAACACGCAATTTTAAAGGGGCATAAAACCCAAACTTTTTCTTTCATGATTCAGAAAGAGCATACAATTTTAAACAACTTTCCAATTTACTTCAATTATCAAATTGTCTTTGTTTTCCCGTTATCCTTTGTAGAAAAACAGGGATGTAAGTTGAGGAGTGTGCACGTGTCTACAGCACTATATGGCAGCAATTTTGCACCAATGTTATACATTAGCAGGAGCACTAGATGGCAGCACTATTTCCTGTCATGTAGTGCTCCAGACACGTGCATGCTACCTATCTAGATATCTCTTCAATAAAGAATAACATGAGAATGAAGCAAATTTGATAATAGAAGTAAATTGGAAACTCTTTTTCAAATTGTATTCGCTATCTGAATAATGAAAAAAAAAGTGTTTTTTCATATCCCTTTAAGAGACTTTTTCACTTTACTTCTAATTTCAAATGTATTTTGTTCACTTGGTATTCTTTGTTGAAAACCATACCTAGGTAGGCTTCAGAGCAGTAATGCACTACCGAGAGCTAGCTGGTGATTGGTGTTTAGACTCATATAGCTCTTGTCATTGACTCACCCGATGTGTTCTGCTAGCTCCCAGTAGTGCATCTGGAGCTGACTTTAACTATATGTTTAAGCTGTTTGCAGGAGTTAAATACATATTTGTATGCAAATAAAAGAGCAATACTAAAATTGTGTGGCACAGAGCATTTTAAGATTTTCACTTTTATTTGCCTTTAACAGTAATATTAATGGAATGTTGCTATTAACATGTTTTATAAAATTGGATTAAACACATAAGTAAAGTACCACTTGGGATCCACAGAGAACTGCTGGTCCCAAGTAGAAACTGCCGGTGAGCCAGCTGCAACACTTGCATAACTGAGTCGTTCGACTACCACTGCTGATTGAGTCACTGGCCTTTTATGCTCCCAACCAGCAGTTCTCTGTGGCTCCTGAGCAGTACTTTAGCTATGTGTTTAACCTATTTTGGGGATTAATCACAACTATATAGAAAAATGTATCGTATGCTTTATCTACAAAAATCCCCATATACTTTAATGGTGCGTTCACATTGAAAATCAGTAGATAACATTGTTCTAAAGGATATTGATCAACCCCCTTAGAGTCACAAAGTCGTGAATATGCTGAAAGTGCAATTCGTTTGGTAGAACGAATAGTCCTGTGGAATGAAAACCCATTAAAATTCGTTTATCTAATGTTATTTTTCGATTGTTACTTTCGTTTTCGAATGTTCATAATTAGATCGAATATCCACAGTCGAAATTTCTAATGTAACATTCAATTTAACAAATACTATTCAGAAGTTCAATAGTTAATTTGGGAGGTAATTTAGTAAAATGATACATAATAGATAAAAATATATCAATTTGAATATTATATTTAAAGAGAGCATTAGAAATACTATTACAAATATAGTGATTCCAATTTTTTTAATTTGAATATTGCATAATTCAAATCGAATTATTAGAAAAATTTGAATAGAATATTACGTTTAAAGAAAGCACTAGAAATATAAAACATTAAACGGATGTTGGACAAACATTCGAAATTCAAAATGAACGAATGAATGTGTTAAAATTTGTTTCATTTTTCGAATGTTGTAAAACATTCGCCCATCCCTAGTTACTAGTGATAAAATTACGTTCTAACAAATTATGTAGAATATGTAACCTTTCCACTATAATGGCCGTTCACCTTTTTTAACAAAACATCTAGATACTTGTTTGCAATAATAAATGAATATTCTGATGATCTATTTTAGTTGCATATAGGGTTGCCATAAAAAAATGCCAGCAGTGCTAATTAGCATAAATTAGCATAAATAATTATGCAGAATAACAGCAACAAAAGCTGCCAGGGCTGATACTAAATGATCAATTATTTCAAATTAGGTTTTCACGCACTTGATGTTTCACCATTTCAGGAATTTTATTTCTATATTTTTTATTGTCTACTTTACCTACAGCAGAAAAAAAGGAGAAGGGAAATAAATACATATAATAGTAATTATGACTGGTATCTTACTATTAAAAGAGATTGGTTAAGTACTTTCTAAAAATAATATATCCTCGCTCACATAGCCGCCATGATCCACTGGACACGTCAGATCAAAGAGGTCCTGAGCGCTCATGAAGCTGTGGAGATGGGTGAGAGCTCTGGGCCTCTGGAAGAAATTGAGTTCTGGAGGGACAGGTGCACAGACCTATCTGGGATAAGCCAACAGCTTGACAAGCCAGGGGTGAAACACATTGAGCAGATCTTGGAAAAGGCAAAGTCCTCTTATGTGGGACCCTTCCAGAAACTGTCCAAACAAATCCAGGTATGTGAGGAGGAGAACAATGCATAAAACGTTTACTCTTGGAGACTATAAGGTAAGGTAGCTAGGTTTGGAAATCATATTACAGTAGGAGTTTAGATGGCATCAACTGGGCAGTGCACCTTAATGGGACAGTGTAATGTAAAATAGTTCCCCCCTTAATGTTTTTATAGTGACTTACTATATTAGTATAAAGTGCATGGGGAATTACTCCTCTCAATTTATTTTTGTGTGTAAAATAGCTCTCTCTGTGTGTACTTCCAGGGAGAGCAGACCTCATTAGCTTATCTCTATATTTACACAAAATCTGCCGTATCTTATCTCTCTATACACAGTGAGACCAATACTTAAAGGGATACTAAGCCCATTTTTTTTCTTTCATGATTCAGATAGAGCATGCAATTTTAAGCAACTTTCTAGTTTACTCCTATTATCATTTTTTCTTCGTTCTTATGCTATCTTTATTTGAAAAAGCAGAAATGTAAGATTAAGAGCCGGCCCATTTTTGGTTTAGCACCTGGATAGCGCTTGCTGATTGGTGGATAAAAGTAGCAAACCAATCAGCAAGCTCTATCCAGGTGCTGAACCAAAAATGGGCCGGCTCCTAACCTGACATTCCTGCTTTTTCAAATAAAGATAGCAAGAGAACAAAGAAAATTTGATAATAGGAGTAAATTAGAAAATTGCTTAACATTTCATGCTTTATCTGAATCATGAAAGAAACTATTTGGGTTTAGTATCCCTTTAAAATAGAGCAATGGAAGAGTAACCTTAAATTTGACTGCATTTTAACTATTCTTGAGATTTTCATCTTTTTTTTTATGAGCAAAAAGTATGTTAACCTTATTTGCTGCAATTATTTTTCAATGGTTAAACTCCACCCACCACTTTCCCTATTTGGAGAATCCAGTCAAGACTTGAGTTTACAGTAGACAGTACATACCAATGGCATTGTGTTAACAAAGTCTCCATTGGTTGCTTTCAGCAGAAATAATAAGATAACATAATGCAAATGGAATAATGATATGCGGCAATGTTAGGTTTGTAAAGACTCTCATATGTTCTTTCAGTTTTCAGGACTGGAAAACCCACAATTTTCAAACTTAAATTGCAATAAAAAAGGGGGCAAAACAAATAAAGTATATTGCAAAGTTGTTGTACTAGGCACAATTAAGCATTTTATATTACAGTATTAAAGTATTTACTGAACCGTTAATTCTTAGGATAGCTGTATGCATTTCTAACAATCTTTGTCCTCACAGCTATTGTCTCACTGCTTTGTTCTCACTCCGTTCCACGAATCAGCATCCTTTTCTCTTGTTAAGTGTGTTCAGTCCACGGGTCATCCATTACTTATGGGATATATTCTCCTTCCCAACAGGAAGTTGCAAGAGGATCACCCAAGCAGAGCTGCTATATAGCTCCTCCCCTCACATGTCATATCCAGTCATTCTCTTGCAACCCTCAACAAAGAAGGAGGTTGCGAGAGGAGCTGGAGTTTTTACTTAACTATTAACTATTCTTCAATCAAAAGTTTGTTATTTTAAATGGCACCGGAGTGTGCTGTTTTTCTATCTCAGGCAGTATTTGGAAGAAGAAACTGCCTGCGTTTTTTATCTATGATCTTAGCAGGCGTAACTAAGATCCACTGGCTGTTCTCGACATTCTGAGGAGTGGGGTAACTTCAGACTGGGAGTAGCATGCGGGGTCCTCCGCAAATGAGGTATGTGCGGTACTTTATTTTCTGGGAATGGAATTGACTAAGAAAATACTGCTGTTACCGTATGATGTAAGTACAGCCTTAAATGCAGTAGTAGCAACTGGTATCAGGCTGATAAATGTATGCGCAGTCGAGTTATATTCTAGGGACTAGAATTTGACTGAGAAAATACTGTTAACACTGAAATAATACTTAAGCCTTCTCTGCAGTGGTAGCGACTGGTAGCAGGCTTAGTGATAGCTTTGCATGACATTGAAAACTGTTGTTTTTTAATAAAACGTTTACTGGCATGTTATTCGTTTTTTTGTGAGGTACTTTGGTGATAAATCGCTTTGGGCATGATTTTTTCCACATGGCTAACATATTTTTCTGCATGGAAACCGTTATATCAGGGCTCCCACTGTTGTTATTGGAGTGGGAGGGCCCTTGTTTTAGCGCTTTGTTGCGCAGTTAAAATTATTGCACAGTCTTTCTGCTTCTTCCTCCTTGATCCAGGACGTCTCTAGAGAGCTCAGGGGTCTGCAAATTTCATTTGTGAGGGAGGTAATCAGTCACAGCAGATCTGTGACAGTGTGCTGACTGTGATTAAAAGCGTTAAATCTTAATTGATATCTGTTTTATCCGTTTTGGGTATCGAGGGGTTAATCATCCTTTTGCTAATGGGTGCAATCCTCTGCTAATAGTACACTTCTTGTTAAGAATTGTTTAATTATATCTGTATTTTTGAAGCGCTGCAGCGTTTTTTATATTGCTTGTAAAACTTATTGAAAGTGATTTCCAAGCTTGTTAGTTTCATTGCTAAGTCTGTTTTAAACATGTCTGATTCAGAGGAAACTGTTTGTTCATCATGTTCAAAAGCCAATGTGGAGCCCAATAGAACGATGTGTACCAATTGTATTGATATTGCTTTGAATAAAAGTCAATCTGTACCGATAAAGAAGCTATCACCAGACAACGAGGGGGAAGTTATGCCGCCTAACTCTCCTCACGTGTCAGTACCTGCGTCTCCCGCTCGGGAGATGCGTAGGATTGAGACACCTAGTACATCTAGGCCCTTACAAATCACTTTACATGATATGGCTAATGTTATGAAAGAAGTATTATATAATATGCCCGAATTAAGGGGCAAACGCGATAGCTCTGGGTTAAGGACAGAGCGCGCTGATGACACAAGAGCCATGTCTGATACTGCGTCACAACTTGCAGAACATGAGGACGGTGAGCTTCATTCTGTCGGTGACGGTTCTGATTCGGGGAGACCGGATTCAGAAATTTCAAATTTTAAATTTAAGCTTGAGAACCTCCGTGTGTTACTAGGGGAGGTATTAGCGGCTCTGAATGATTGCGACACGGTGGCAATTCCAGAGAAATTGTGTAGGTTGGATAGGTACTATGCGGTACCGGTGTGTACTGACGTTTTTCCTATACCAAAAAGACTTACAGAAATTATCAGTAAGGAGTGGGATAGACCCGGTGTGCCTTTTTCCCCTCCCCCGATATTTAGAAAAATGTTCCCTATAGACGCCACCACACGAGACTTATGGCAGACGGTCCCTAAGGTGGAGGGAGCAGTTTCTACGTTAGCCAAGCGTACCATTATCCCGGTGGAGGATAGCTGTGCTTTCTCAGATCCAATGGATAAAAAATTAGAGGGTTATCTTAAGAAAATGTTTGTTCAACAGGGTTTTATATTGCAGGCTCTTTCATAAATTGCGCCTGTCACGGCTGCAGCGGCATTCTGGTTTGAGTCTCTGGAAGAGGCGATTCGCACAGAGCCGTTGGATGAGGCCTTGAGCAAAGTTAGAACCCTTAAGCAAGCTAATGCGTTTGTTTCAGATGCCGTAGTACATCTAACCAAACTTAAGGCTAAAAATTCCGGATTCGCCATACAGGCGCGCAGAGCGCTCTGGCTTAAATCCTGGTCAGCGGATGTAACTTCCAAGTCTAAACTTCTTAACATTCCTTTCAAAGGGCAGACCTTATTCGGGCCCGGCTTGAAGGAAATTATTGCTGACATTACGGGAGGTAAGGGCCACGCCCTTCCTCAGGACAGGGCCAAACCAAAGGCCAAACAGTCTAATTTTCGTGCCTTTCGTAACTTCAAGGCAGGAGCAGCATCGACTTCCTCCGCTCCAAAACAGGAAGGAACTACTGCTCGTTACAGACAAGGTTGAAAAGGCAACCAGTCATGGAACAAGGGCAAGCAGGCCAGAAAGCCTACTCCCGCCCCTAAGACAGCATGAAGTCAGGGCCCCCTATCCAGAGACGGATTTAGTGGGGGGCAGACTTTCTCTCTTTGCCCAGGCTTGGGCAAGAGATGTGCAGGATCGCTGGACGTTAAAGATTATATCTCAGGGATACCTTCTGGATTTCAAATCCTCTCCTCCACAAGGGAGGTTCCATCTTTCGAGGTTATCGACAAACCTAGTAAAGAGAGAGGCATTTCTACAATGTGTACAAGACCTCTTAATCATGGGGGTGATCCACTCAGTTCCGCGATCGGAACAGGGACAAGGATTTTACTCAAATCTATTTGTGGTTCCCAAAAAAGAGGGAACCTTCAGACCAATCTTGGACTTAAAGATCTTAAACAAATTCCTAAGGGTACCATCGTTCAAGATGGAAACCATTCGAACCATCCTACCCATGATCCAAGAGGGTCAATATATGACCACGGTGGACTTAAAGGATGCTTACCTTCATATACCGATTCACAAAGATCATTATCAGTACCTGAGGTTTGCCTTTCTAGACAGGCATTACCAGTTTGTGGCTCTTCCCTTCGGGTTAGCCGCGGCCCCGAGAATTTTTACGAAGGTTCTGGGCTCACTTCTGGCGGTACTAAGACCACGAGGCATAGCGGTGGCTCCGTACCTAGACGACATTCTGATACAAGCGTCAAGTTTTCAGAATGCAAAGTCTCATACAGAGATAGTTTTAGCATTTCTGAGGTCGCATGGGTGGAAAGTGAACGTGGCGGCAATGGACATAGTGCCATTTGCGCGCCTGCATCTCAGACCGCTGCAACTATGCATGCTCAGTCAATGGAACGGGGATTACTCAGATCTGTCCCCTTTGCTAAATCTGGACCAGGAGACCAGAGATTCGCTTCTCTGGTGGTTGTCACCGGTTCATCTGTCCAAAGGAATGACCTTTCGCAGGCCAGATTGGACGATTGTAACAACGGATGCCAGCCTTCTAGGCTGGGGAGCAGTCTGGAATTCCCTGAAGGCTCAGGGATCGTGGACTTAGGAGGAGAAACTCCTCCCAATAAACATTCTAGAATTAAGAGCAATATTCAATGCTCTTCTGGCTTGGCCTCAGTTAGCAAAGCTGAGGTTCATCAGATTTCAGTCGGACAATATCACAACTGTGGCTTACATCAATCATCAAGGGGGAACCAGGAGTTCCCTAGCGATGTTGGAAGTCTCGAAGATAATTCGCTGGGCAGAGTCTCACTCTTGCCACCTGTCAGCGATTCACATCCCAGGCGTAGAGAACTGGGAGGCGGATTTCCTAAGTCGCCAGACTTTTCATCCGGGAGAGTGGGAACTTCACCCAGAGGTATTTGCTCAACTGATTCGTCGTTGGGGCAAACCGGATCTGGATCTTATGGCATCTCGCCAGAACGCGAAGCTTCCTTGTTACGGATCCAGGTCCAGGGACCCGGGGGAGCGGTGCTGGTAGATGCATTAGCAGCCCCTTGGGTTTTCAACATAGCTTATGTGTTTCCACCATTTCCGTTGCTACCTCGGCTGATTGCCAGGATCAAACAGGAGAGGGCATCGGTAATTCTGATAGCGCCTGCGTGGCCACGCAGGACCTGGTATGCAGACCTAGTGGACATGTCGTCCTGTCCACCATGGTCTCTTCCTCTGAGGCAGGACCTTCTAATTCAGGGTCCTTTCAACCATCCAAACCTAATTTCTCTGAGGCTGACTGCCTGGAAATTGAACGCTTGATTCTATCAAAGCGTGGGTTTTCGGATTCGGTTATTGATACATTAATACAGGCTCAGAAACCTGTGACAAGAAAAATTTACCATAAGATATGGCGTAAATATTTATATTGGTGCAAATCCAAGAGTTACTCATGGAGTAAGGTTAGGATTCCTAGGATATTAGCTTTTCTACAAGAGGGTTTAGAAAAGGGTTTATCCGCTAGTTCGCTAAAGGGACAGATTTCAGCTCTGTCTATTCTTTTACACAAACGTCTGGCGGAGCATCCAGACGTCCAGGCCTTTTGTCAGGCTTTGGCTAGAATTAAGCCTGTGTTTAAAGCTGTTGCTCCTCCGTGGAGCTTAAACTTGGTTCTTAAAGTTCTTCAGGGTGTTCCGTTTGAACCCCTTCATTCCATTGATATTAAGCTTTTATCTTGCAAATTTTTGTTTTTGATGGCTATTTCCTCGGCTCGAAGAGTATCTGAGTTATCTGCCTTACATTGTGATTCTCCTTATCTGATCTTTCATTCAGATAAGGTAGTTCTGCGTACTAAACCTGGGTTTTTACCTAAGGTTGTTTCTAACAGGAATATCAATCAAGAGATTGTTGTTCCATCATTATGTCCTAATCCTTCTTCAAAGAAGGAACGTCTTTTGCATAATCTAGACGTGGTCCGTTCTCTGAAGTTCTACTTACAGGCAACTAAAGATTTTAGACAAACTTCTTCTCCGTTTGTCGTTTACTCTGGACAGAGGAGAGGTCAAAAGGCTTCGGCTACCTCTCTCTCTTTTTGGCTTCGTAGCATAATACGTTTAGCCTATGAGACTGCTGGACAGCAGCCTCCTGAAAGAATTGCAGCTCATTCCACTAGAGCTGTGGCTTCCACCTGGGCCTTTAAGAATGAGGCCTCTGTTGAACAGATTTGCAAGGCTGCAACTTGGTCTTCACTTCATACTTTTTCCAAATTTTACAAATTTGACACTTTCGCTTCTTCGGAGGCTGGTTTTGGGAGAAAGGTTCTACAGGCAGTGGTTCCTTCTGTTTAATGTTCCTGCCTTGTCCCTCCCATCATCCGTGTACTTAGCTTTGGTATTGGTATCCCATAAGTAATGGATGACCCGTGGACTGAACACACTTAACAAGAGAAAACATAATTTATGCTTACCAGATAAATTTATTTCTCTTGTAGTGTGTTCAGTCCACGGCCCGCCCTGTCTTTTTTTTTTTAAGGCAGGTTCTAAATTTTAAAATTATAACTCCAGTCACCACTGCACCTTATAGTTTCTCCTTTCTCGTCTTGTTTCGGTCAAATGACTGGATATGACATGTGAGGGGAGGAGCTATATAGCAGCTCTGCTTGGGTGATCCTCTTGCAACTTCCTGTTGGGAAGGAGAATATATCCCATAAGTAATGGATGACCCATGGACTGAACACACTACAAGAGAAATAAATTTATCAGGTAAGCATAAATTATGTTTTCTGTAAAGAAGTGCTTCTTCAAAGTTCTAAAATTATATTTGCTCTCAACTTTGTAATACTAGTGCACGCAAATATGTGCTGGTATTATGAGTTAGGTGCAATGCAAATATGACCTCGCTTTCGCATTGCACGGAAGCATTGCTCTCATGAGAGCGCACTTCCATAGGCTCCAATGGGAGCCTCGTTCTCATGCTGTCAGACACGGTATGAGAACTAGCGCAGCGAAAGGGCTTGTCATGCAGCGATGGGCAGCAAATGTAAATATATATATATATAATTATATATATATATATATATATATATATGATTTTATATATATATATATATATATATATTTATTTATTTATTTATGTGTTAATATGTGTATATATACATATTAACACATGTATATATTCATATACATATATATTTACAGGGAACATACAGTTCCCATAGACCGATATGTAACGGCCCATAACACTTCATTTTCCCTAACTCTGCTATTACGAGTCTTGTCAGTATAGGTGTACCGCACACCTTTTAGCCTGTCACGCAACGTCAGTACCGCACTTTTAAAAAAGTCCTTTTTCAATAGCGCCGGTATTATGAGTTTGCCTGGGAGGCCAAAAAGTGAGCGGTTCACTCTATAACCCCAAGATCCGTACCGCCATCTAAAGTCAGCAGTTATGAGTTTTATGCTACAAAGCTGTAACATAAAACTCATAACTAAAGTGTTACAAAGTACACTAACACCATAAACTACCTATTAACCCCTAAACTGAGGTCCTCCCGCATCGCAAACACTACGATAAATGTATTAACCCCTAATCTGCCGCTCCCGACATTGCTGCCACAATTAACATATATTAACCCCTATTCCGCCGCTCCCCGACATCGTCGCCACTATAATAAAGTTATTAACCCTTAAACCGCCGCCCTCCCGCATCAAAAACACTATTTGAATATTATTAACCCCTAATCTGTCATCCCCCACAATATGAGATTAATAAACCTATTAAACCTATTAATCCCTAAACCGCAAGTCCCCCACAACGAAATATACTAAAATAAACTATTAACCCCTAAACCTAACGACCCCCTAACTTTATATTAAAATTACAATTTCCCTATCTTAAATTAAATTAAAACTTACCTGTCAAATTAAATAAATTCATTTTAAACTAACAATTAAACTAAGATAATTATTGAACTACAATTAAACTAACTACAAATTAAATTAAACTAAACTACCTAACCTAACACTACTCTAAAAATGACAAAACGCATCTAATTACCAAAAAAAATAAAATAACAATTACAAAAAAAACAAAACACTAAATTATGAAAAATAAGAAACAAATGATCAAAAATAAAAAATAATTACACCTAATCTAATAGCCCTATCAAAATAAAAAAGCCCCTCCAAAATAAAAAAAAAACCCTAGCCTACAATAAACTACCAATGGCCCTTAAAAGGGCCTTTTGTGGGGCTGTAAAAAAAATACAAACACCCCCCCTACAGTAAAACCCACCACCCCCACAACCAACCCCCCCAAATAAAATAACTATAAAAAAAAACTAAGCTCCCCATTGCCCTGAAAAGGGCATTTGTATGGGCATTGCCCTTAAAAGGGTATTTAGCTCTTTTACATGCCCAGACCCTAAACAAAAAATAAAACCCACCCAAAAAAACCTTAAAAAAACCTAACACTAACCCCGACGATCCACTTACAGTTCTTGAAGTCCCGCTTGAGGGATCCATCCAGCCGGCGAAGTCATCATCCATGCAGCAAGAAGTCTTCATCCAGGCGGCATCTTCTATCTTCATCCATCCAGCGAAGTCCTCATCCAGGCGGCAAGAAGTCTTCATCCAGACGACAGCTTCTATCTTCATTCATCCTGCGTGGAGCGGGTCCATCCTGAAGACATCTGGTGCGGAGCATCCTCTTTATACGGTCGCCGCCGTAAACTGGAACTTCAATGCAAGTGACGCCATCCAAGATGGCGTCCCTTGCATTCCTATTGGCTGAAAGATTTCAATCAGCCAATAGGATTAGAGCTGCTAAAATTCTATTGGCTGTTCCAATCAGCCAATAGGATTGAGCTCTCATCCTATTGGCTGTTCCATTGCTCCTCATTGCCCTGAAAATGCCCAGACAAATGCCCTTTTCAGGGCAATGGGGAGCTTAGGTTTTTTCTAGATAGTTATTTTATTTGGGGGGGTTGGTTGTGGGGATGGGTGGGTTTTACTGTAGGGGGGTGTTTGTATTTTTTTACAGGTAAAAGAGCTGTTATCTTTGGGGCAATGCCCTACAAAAGGCCCTTTTAAGGGCCATTGGTAGTTTATTGTAGGCTAGGAGGTTTTTATTTGGAGGGGGGGGGGTATTTTTATAGGGCTATTAGATTAGGTGTAATTCTTTTTTTTTTTTTTTTGGTTTCTTATTTTTTGTAATTTAGTGTTTGTTTTTTATGTAATTTTGATATTTTTTTAGTAATTTTAGTGTTTATTTTTTTTTGTAATGTTAGGTTTTATTTCACAGGTAAGTTTGTATTTATTTTAACTAGGTAGTTAGTAAATAGTTAATAACTATTTACTAACTAGTCTACCTAGTTAAAATAAACACAAACTTACCTGTGAAATAAAATTAAAACCTAAGATTGTAGCTAGCTTAGGTTTTATTTCACAGGTAAGTATGTGTTTAGTTTTAAATAGGTAGTATTTAGTTAATAATTGTAACTTTAGTTTAGCTGTATTTTAATTATGTTAAAGTTAGGGGGTGTTAGGCTTAGGGTTACATTAGGGTTAGGTTTAGGGGTTAATTGATTTATTTAGTGGTAGTGATGTGGGAGGCCAGAGCTTTAGTGGTTAATAACTTTAGTATAGTGGCGGCGAAATCGTCAAAGCAGCGCTTGTTTTCGGTGCAGTATGGAGCTCAACGCAACCATTTCGTTTGCACAAGCCTGCTTTTTTAGAACTCGTAATACCAGCGCTATAGGGAGGTGAAATAACGCTGCTTTTGTGGCAGTCGTTAAAATCCCTATAGCGCTCAAAATTCGTAATCTAGCTGTATGGCAGCAACTGACTGCTATAAACATTGTTGCAAACACTGCTGGCAGATGGCTAGAGACACGTGCATGTTCCTGAGCTCACCTAGGATTACTTTTTAACAAAGGATAAAAAAAGAATTAATCAAAATTAATCACAGAAGTAAATTATAAAGTGTATGAAAATTTCAAGCTCTATCCAATGAATTTAAGTTTAATTTTGACTTTACTGTCTCTTTTAAGTTTTAATATTTACAGTTGCAAATATTGCCCCAGTTAAAGGGACACATGGATGCATTTCAGTTTTAAATAAAAGCATTTTTGTAATATACATGTATTAGCAAAAATGCTTCCAACAAAAGCTATAGCTATTTCAAATGTGTATGTAAATATGCTCCGTGCACCAGCATTTTAAACACAGCACTTTCTTAGAGAGCCTAATGTGCTTGTATCATCTGCTAATGACTCAATTTGTTAATTGCTGACATTATACAAACCCCACTAGTGCTCTGAACAGCTGCAATATTAAAAATGCTGGTGCACTGAGACTATACAGCTATCCTTCACATGCAGGTGCAGAGAAAAATGCTAACACAAAACTGTGATAGCGTTTACTTGAATCGTTTTTTCTAATACGTCTATTACAAATATGTTTCTATTCAAAGATGTCATTCATCTATTTGCATTTAAATTTTGACCGGAATATCCCTTTAAAGATACAAACTCTGCTACATAGATATTTTTTCATTCAGTTCTTGCAGTCATGTCTTAATCGTTCAATAATAACCCTCACAGCAGCCTACATTTACAAAGAATTTAGTGTAATTCCCAGCAAGAAAAATCTCTCTAATTTATTTGTTAATCTATTGATCTTTTTCACTAAACTGAGAAAAAGGCTTTTTGAAATCCCAATGAATCCGCTCCCTAGGATTACACAGTAAACAGAAAGCTTCATTCTGTTGAAGAGTTTTCTGAATTATTTATGAATATTGGCCACTGCCAAAAGTGGTTTGATTTGACCACTCAGAAAACAACCTATTTCTGAAGAAATGTATTAATATAATTTATAAAGTGCTACTATATTTTGCCACTCTGTAACAAGGCTACTAATGAAAGGAGTTGACACACACACACACAATTAGACTAAAATATAGTGGTAATGATAACCCACAATCTTTTGTTTTTGAAAGAACTCCAAGCATGACAACATAGGCAAAGTTTTTATTGGAGCCATTAAAGGAATAGTTTAGTCAAAATTAAACTGTCATGATTCAGATAGAGCATATAATTTTAAGTAACTTTCTAATTTACCCCTATTATCAATTTGTATTTGTCCTTTCTTTCTTTATTTGAAAAAGCAAAAATCTAAGCATAGGAGTCGGCCCGTTTTTGGTTCAGAATATGGGTAGCACTTTCTGATTGGTGAGTGTCTAAATGTAGCAACCAATCGGCAAGCGCTACTTAGGTACTTAACCAAAAATGGGCTGGCTCCTAAGCTTACATTCAAATAAAGATACCAAGGGAACGCAGACAAATTGACAATAGGAGTAAATTAGAAAGTTGCTTAAAATTGCATGCTCTATCTGAATCATGACAGTTTAATTTTTACAACAGAGAAAAAAGTAAATTGCGCTATATGAACTGACTCAGTATCCACAAGGACTATAACTGTATGTGTATCTTGACAATAATGAGTGGATAAATATAGAAAAATATATATAAAAATATATATATAGATATTAAAAATTCTAAAATCACATAAAAACAAATTGCATAAAAACAAATTGATCAAATGTAAAATCCACAATAGCACCTTTGATATAAATATATATAGCAGAAAAAATATATAGCAGCACCTTAACTTAACAGCTTAATATGTACAAATTGATTATAAGGAATTTTAACATTAAAAAAAATGTAACATTAAAAAAGAATTACTTGACCGTAAATTAAACTTATGTAGAAAAGATTTGTCAGAAAACCACCTGTAAAACAAAGATATTGCACACTGTTTATATTTATATTCAACAGTACCTCTAGTATTTTCCCATGAAAGTTCTCATTACTTTCCTTTATAGAAAGTAAAACAACAAGTGCAAGGTGATATGTCTCTTTAAGATGAGTAAAACCTTTAATCCCGTTTTGTGCAGCTCCAATCAGACAGGGTAAATCCAAACCTCAGTCATAGGGATAGTAGTACATGCAAAAAAAGAAGAGAGAGCGCACAAAGGATTCAAGTGTAGATTTGTATTAACAACATTTGCACACGTAAATAAGATGTACTTACTAGAAGTGAGATTAAAAAAGGCAATCAGAGTTCAACTCTCTTTCCTCCACTTGTATGACCGCTCCACACTGCTACCTAGGAAAGTCAGTGTCCCCGGATGTTGATATGCACAAAACCGGCTTCTGTAGCAGGGCTTTCCGGATGCCCTTGCTAGCTGCCTGTCTGCCAATGGGAGGGAGCGGATCAAATAGGAGTCTGAGCGTCGGACCTGTCTGCCGGTTCCTAACGTGTTTCCCCCAGTCAGCGGCTGGGCTTTTTCAAAGGATAAAGTCAGATATGATTTTTCTTACCGCCCTCTACTTTTAAAGGGCAAGTGTCCAATTGGATTCGTGGGTGTGCCTGTCCGGCCAATCATAACGTCCATATAGTCCTCTGTGTTGTTGCACACCAATGGCCAACCAAATAATAGAGGGCGTGATTTTTAGAACCAATTGCCATACTCCATATGTGTATTTGTTTGTTAGCCACACAACAGAAACGCTGCCATTTCTCAGCAGCATATGTTATAAAGAAAACGATCAAAGCATACCTTATTAAAAAACACAATATGTAACTCACATGTAAAACAAAAAATATAACATATTATATATATTTTAGCAATCAGAAATATAACATATTATCGATCTGATATATTGTGATATTCTTACAAAGTTACTAATAGTAGCTCTGGATCAAATTATGTTATAATTAGGTTATATTTCCTATTGACTATCAGAGCACAAATTCTATACCTAATTAAAGATAACATCTTTTATTTTCAAATGCCCATGATTGCTCTAAAAAATGTATATATATATATATATATATCTATGAGCTGAGATGTTATTGATATTATTAATATTTGCAGTTTATATCACATTGTACGCTGGCCGTCTATTTTATGCTCCTGCTCATAAACGTTTTTTAAAACCATAATGTCCCTTATTTGATATATATTACAACTACCTGATATGTACCATATTATGAGTTATACTATTAAGATATTAAAATTACACATTCCTATAGATTTGATAAGTTTAGATCGTAATAAAATTATTTAAAAGCACATATTAAACTAGTATTATTAAGCATACACACATAATATATCACACAATGAATTACATACCTGGATATAAATTTTAATCTAATTTTCTATATTAAAAATTTTAATCTAATTTTCTATATTAAAAAGATGTTATTATTATATTAAATAAATTAAAAAATTAAAAAATTAATAATTAGAAAATTTAAAATTGAAAAATTAATAATTAAAAATAAGTTAAGAAACAGTATGAATTAAATATTTTTATTCATTGTATTTATTTTCATTTGATTGTTTATATAAGTTTTTATACAAATGCTGCTACGTCTATGTCTATATTGAGACCATATGGTTGTAATGTGTTTAGTTTATAAATCCATTTAGTCTCCAACTTTCTCAATTCTAAAAGGCGATTAGGTTTAGTTATAGGAACTCTATCTATAACTTGAACTTTGAGAGAGCTAGGGTTATGTCTGTGGCATTCCAAAAAATGTTTAGGAACACTGTGATTTGTCATCTTTTTTTCTATATTATATATGTGTTCATTAACTCGCCGTCTTATTTGGCGTTTCGTACGGCCCACATAAAGTAGGCCACACCCACATTGTAATAAATAGACAACATATATAGATTCACAATTACTTTTTACAGTTTAATTTTTACAAGACTATTCCATTAAAGGGATACTGAACCCCCTATTTTTTTCTTTCATGATTCAGATAGAGCATGCAATTTTAAGCAACTTTTTAATTTACTTCTACTTTCAATTTGTCTTCGTTCTCTTGATATCTTTATTTAAAAAAGCAGGAATGTAAGTTTACGAGCCGGCCCATCTTTGGTTCAGCACCTAGGTTGTACTTGCTGATTGGTGGCTAAATGGTATTCACCAATCAACAAGGGCTATCCAGGGTCTGAACCAAAAATGGGCCGGCTCGTAAGCTTACATTCCTGCTTTTTCAAATAAAGATAGTAAGAAAATGAAGAAAATTGATAATAGGAGTAAATTAGAAAGTTGCTTAAAATTGCATGCTCTATCTGAATCATGAAATAAAAAATTTGGGTTCAGTATCCCTTTAATCAATCTCAACAGACAGATAATTTTTCACAGCCTTTAATCTACTATCATGATTTTTTCACCACAAAGATGTCAGATTTTTCTTTTGTTCTAGCGACATTATGGAAGCTAAGGGTTACTTTTGCCTAGGCCTGCATTATGGGCAATAGGTATATTTAGATGATGAATTAAAAATAGGAAGCACAAAAAGTATGAAATACAATTTATAAAAAAATCAATAGTAAATAAAATCTAAAATACATTTATTAAGAGTAGATCTGACATAATAGACACCTGTGTCTTAAAATAGACAAATAAGGTCAAACAACACATATGCTAAATCAATAAAAAGCACCAAAGAATGCTAGAAAATATTACGATTATCTCAGAAGTGCTTGCTTTCAAAGAGTTAAAATATAATACTCTAGTTATCCTGTAGGATCAATGGAAATATATAGTGTCAAGTTTTAAAAGTAAGATACCTCTATGTGGATAGAATTGCAATATGGATCCAATTGTGATCCGATGTGAACTGATGATGTCGGCCTTAGGTTTTTGTTTTTTATTTTGGTTTTAAATATCTTTTATTAAGGAATCAAATACAATACAGAAAAATAAGGTTACTCTGTATAGCAATACAGAGAAAAGTATACATATCAATTGTAACCTTTGGTATATTGATTTTGCTAGATCTCCTCTCCCTTCCTTAATAGTAATAGAGTCTAATAGTCCAGTTGCATGGTGAGCTGTCCCAGTACACCATTTCACTAATGTTCTTTGTTATAGGGAGTTTACCCTTTTGTGGGTGCATGGAGTAGAGGGAGCGGAGACATGGTGATTTGAGATGATTAAATACAACAAAAAATACAGTTAGGTCCGATACGAATAACATTGAGAATTGGGATATGTAGGACCTACATTGATCTTATGTGGGAAATAGTTTGTCAGAATGTTCATACATCTTTTCGTTTATTCTAGGTTGTTGTCGAGTGCAGGTGGGTTGGGTCTGCGGAGGGTGCAGGGAGGGGGGAAAATGAGAGGGGTCATGATTCCTTTGTAGTGTGGGTTACAGATTTATCAAATCCGTTAGTCAGGTTGTTCAGTTTTAGAGGCATTCCACCTCATGAGCATCTGTTCATGTGTACCTATTTTTCCTGTCCTGAGAAAATGATATCTTTCCAGAGCTAGTAACGCATCAACTTGGTCCGTCCACATGGCCATTGTGGGTGTATTTTGAGATTTCCATCGCTGTGGGATTAATATTTTAGCACTGCTTATCATTATATACAGTAAAGAAATTTTAGCATTGTCTTTGAGTTTTGATAGGTTGTGTAAGAGCAGGATGTGCGGGCTAATCGGGAGTTGTGACGAGAGTGTTTTATTCATGTGTGTTATGATGTTATTCCAGTAGAGATCTAGTCTAGGGCAAGCCCACCATATGTGCAAAAGGTCAGTGGTCTCGCCACAGTTTCGCCAGCATTTGTTGCTAGTATGTTTGTAAATCTTCTGTATTCTCTGTGGAGTGAGGTACCACCTAGACAGAAACTTGTAGTTCATCTCCTGTATTCTGGCTGAGACCGATACCCTTTTGTGCTGTCTGAAAATGTTTCTCCAATCTTTAATGGTTATATCGTTGCCTAGTTCCTGTAGCCATTTATGGCAGTAAGAGGGGATATCATTAGTCCCTTCCCTGTGTTCGATAGAATCCTATAGATGGTAGAAATGGTGTGGTGCGGTGTAAAAGGCAACAAGCAAAGAGATTTGTACGCTGTGAGGGGTCTTATGAGGTTTCTTTTTTGTTTATGTGAGCTTAAATAATGAGATAATTGTGTATGGATGTACCAAGAAGAGGAGATCCAGTCCTCTCTTTCATTAAGCTTTTGTTTTGCACTAAGTTTTCCATTCTCAGTGATGTTTTTCCATGTATGTGTAGGTAGTTTGGGGGCATATCGGGGATCGTTCTGGTGAGGGGGGAGGAAAGGGAGCTCGGGATTGTTTATTGGGGGGGTCAATGGGGACGGCCTGGATGTAACATGGGTGCTTGTTGCTAGTAGTTTGTCCCATTGCGAGAAGAACTCAATGAGAATAGGGTAATTGTGTATAATAGTGGGTCTGTTGGAGGTGTGGATCCACCCCAGCCAGCCCACATTGGGGGCCGGCCTTAGTTTTTAACGTATTCATCTGGTAAAGTGCTAGTCTTTAAAATGAGTCACAATATGGTAAATACACTTTCTTGTATCCAGTTATATCCAAAAGGTAAAAGTAGATGCTATTTATTACCTTCACCTTCTCATCTGTGCAGTATTTCCACCTTTTTTTCAAACTCACTAGCTCCACAATGGTTATGCTGGAATGGTACCCTGGGCTCTAACAGTCCATTCTGCTGGCGGTATGATATATTGGATATTATTGCAACTTTGTTCTCCCCAACTACTGTGAAACAATATCATCATATGCTTCTGTTTGTGTCAAAGTTTTGAGTTACCGCTTGAGACAATCTCAGTGTGGATGAGGACGTGCAAAACACTCCCAGTTTGGTCAGGTGATTAACGTGTTTCAGTTTTGCGCTTTTTTTAAGGTATGTTTGCCTTTGCAAGCCCTTTTATCCACAAAAAATATTAAAAATTATATTTAAGACTGTGTTGGTATTATGACAACTATAATTCAGGCTAGAATATATTATTTTTCAACCAACATAATCAAAGTATGTATCATACTTATTGCGAGAAGTAAACAGCCCTGAGGTCAAGTGGACCTCCTATTAATCACCAGGGTTGGAGTAATTGCTCAACTTGCACAATGGCCTGTCCCCTTGTGCCTCATCAAATGTAAACCTCACCCTATGATCTGAGGCTAAACCTGTGGTACTGTGCTTCTTATACCACAGTCACAGAATGACAGCCAGAGTCAATGAAAAATGCAGGAACAGAAGGCTGAGTAGGGTTTCCACCTTTTCTGGAAAAAATACCAGCTATGCTCATTAGCATACATTTGCATAAATATTCATACAGCATGAATAAAGAATTAAAGCTACTGGGAATGATTTTAAATGATCATTGTTTTTTTTCTTAGATTCCAACACACTTAGAAGAAGAATGACCATTAAAGAATCTCTATTTCTATATTTAATCTTTATTTTCACCTTTGACCTTAACATTAAAAATACCGGCCATGGGGAACTTCCTGGTGGTTGCCATGACAGGTTGCAACACCAAGAGCTGGCGAATGAGTTGAGCCTTATCTACTAAATATCTTTAGATTTCTGGTGCATCCAGTATATATTTTTTGTGGATATCGCTTCCTTCAGTATTTAAGAGTCAGGATAGCCTTTCTTTTTTGGTCCAGCTTCAGTGTTCTGCGACTAATAATGCCTAAGTGGAAGATAGCGATGGTCTTGACCAAACACTGATCCAGGATATCCACCAGGAGTAGCAGTGCTATCCTGCTTGTCACTGCCTTATTCCCTACTCTGTATATGCTTCAAGGTCTACAATGTGTTGAGCCTTTCTGATTGCTGCATACTACGTTGAGTTCTATGGAGACACTGCTAGTCGAGATTTGCAAACTCTTAGATACTCACCATTGAGCCCTACTTTAGGAACTGCAGTCCTATTGTTCCAGTGGGCACTCTGCTACTATTGATCCCATTCCTATTACCATACCCAGTGCTCTGGAGGAGTCGCCTTGACTTGGGGGAACTGTTTCCACGCTCAAGAGATCTCTGGCTTCTTCTGGCCCTGTTTAAATTGAGGAGCACAAGTTTTGCTGGAGTTCAGAGCTTCTGCACCATGACATTATTGTTTTATGGAACGGAGGGACGCTCAGATCTTTTCTACGTTTTCTCTCAATTGCTAAAACTGGGGATTGTTTGCAAGCCACCTAAATGCTCCTCGGCTTTTAGCTGAGAATGACTTATTTAAACTTGAGCAGCTCATTAACAGAGTCTCTGTGGCTGTGTTTGTCTTGGGCAGTCAGGGGAATATCATTTTTTCTATAAAGCCGGAATTGGTTAACTTAGCCAGATCCTATTTATCTCAAAGGAAACCCTAGCTTACTTTCTGGTTTATGATTCTAGAGTTTTAAAACCTCTTTATTTCATAGTTGTTCGCTTAAGTCAATATATGTGAGCAGGTATTATTTTCTTTAGTTCAATACACTGTTTTTTGTTTATATGAAGACATCAGCTCTAAATTCTTAACAGATTCCTATTGTCCTGTGATGCCTTCCAATGTTACTGTAACCTAATTACTGACAGTTGTCTGCTGTCATTGATATAATTGTATTTGTTTATTTGGTGTTTCATAGCCTCCAACTGTCCTGATTTTCGCGGGACAGTCCCGATTTTAGTGGTCTGTCCCGGGGTGCTTTTTTTTAAATTCTATTGGGCCCATACTCAATAGCAGCTGGCTTTTCTCTCCCAAGATTAGATACCTGTTAGATCCACTGTGGAAAAGGAATGGTGTGTGGGTTACGCAGGAGTAAGAAGGCTGGTGACCTCTAACCTCTGGTAGTGATGATGTCTTACCCCTGGTGATAATACTAGCATGCCTTCAGTTTTATACGATGAGCAGTGCCAGGGTAACGAACAGTGGCAGCCTCAGACTGCCAGCTAATGTGCTTGCCAACCCCAGGCCATCATAAAATGAATTACAGATACCCATATATGATGTAGTGTGTGTGTGTATCTGCATGTATAATTGAATGCTATGTAGTTTGTATATCTGCATGTATAAGAGTAAGCTATGTAGTGTGTGTGTGTGTATCTGTATGTATTCATGTGTGTGTGTGTATCTGCATGTATAAGTGTAAGCTATGTAGTGTGTGTGTATATATCTGTATGTATAAGTGTATGCTATATAGTGTGTGTATCTGCATGTATAATTGTAAGCTATGTAGTGTGTGTGTATCTGTATGTATAAGTGTGTGTGTATCTACATGTATAAGTGTATGCTATGTAGTCTGTGTGTATCTGCATGTATAAGTGTATGCTGTGTAGTATGTGTGTGTGTATCTGCATGTATAAGTGTAAGCTATATAGTGTGTGTGTATCTGCATGTATTGGTGTATGCTGTGTAGTGTGTGTGTGTGTGTATCTACATGTATAAGTGTAAGCTATGTAGTGTGTATCTGCATGGATTAGTGTAAGCTATGTAATGTGTGTGTGTCTCTGCATGTATAAGTGTAAGCTATGTAATGTGTGTGTGTCTCTGCATGTGTAAGTGTATGCTATGTAGTGTGTGTGTGTGTGTGTGTGTATATGCATGTATAAGTGTATGCTATGTAATGTGTATCTGCATGTATAAGTGTAAGCTATGTAATGTGTGTGTGTCTCTGCATGTGTAAGTGTATGCTATGTAGTGTGTGTGTATATGTATGTATGTATAAGTGTATGCTATGTAGTGTGTGTGTGTGTGTGTATATGCATGTATAAGTGTAAGCTATGTAATGTGTGGCCTAGATTTAGAGTTTGGCGGTAGCCGTCAAAACCAGCGTTAGAGGCTCCTAACGCTGGTTTTTACCGCCCGCTGGTATTTAGAGTCAGTCAGGAAAGGGTCTAACGCTCACTTTGCAGCCGCGACTTTTCCATACCGCAGATCCCCCTACGCCATTTGTTTATCCTATCTTTTCAATGGGATCTTCCTAACGCCGGTATTTAGAGTCTTGGCTGAAGTGAGCGTTAGAAATCTAACGACAAAACTCCAGCCGCAGAAAAAAGTCAGTAGTTAAGAGCTTTCTGGGCTAATGCCGGTTTATAAAGCTCTTAACTACTGTGCTCTAAAGTACACTAACACCCATAAACTACCTATGTACCCCTAAACCGAGGCCCCCCCACATCGCCGCCACTCTATTAAAATTTTTTAACCCCTAATCTGCCGCTCCGTACACTGCCGCCACCTACGTTATCCCTATGTACGCCTAATCTGCTGCCCCTAATACCGCCGACCCCTATATTATATTTATTAACCCCTAATCTGCCACCCCCAACGTCGCCGCCACCTACCTACACTTATTAACCCCTAATCTGCCGACCGGACCGCACCGCTACTATAATAAATGTATTAATCCCTAATCCGCCTCACTCCCGCCTCAATAACCCTATAATAAATAGTATTAACCCCTAATCTGCCCTCCCTAACATCGCCGACACCTAACTTCAAGCATTAACCCCTAATCTGCCGACCGGAGCTCACCGCTACTCTAATACATTTTTTAACCCCTTAAGCTAATTCTAACCCTAACCCTAACACCCCCTAAGTTAAATATAATTTTTATCTAACAAAATAAATTAACTCTTATTAAATAAATTATTCCTATTTAAAGCTAAATACTTACCTGTAAAATAAACCCTGATATAGCTACAATATAACAAATAATTATATTGTAGCTATTTTAGGATTAATATTTATTTTACAGGCAACTTTGTATTTATTTTAACCAGGTACAATAGCTATTAAATAGTTAATAACTATTTAATAGCTACCTAGTTAAAATAATTACAAAATTACCTGTAAAATAAATCCTAACCTAAGTTACAATTAAACCTAACACTACACTATCAATAAATTAATTAAATAAAATACCTACAATTATCTACAAATAAACCTAACACTACACTATCAATAAATTAATTAAATACAATACCTACAAATAAATACAATTAAATAAACTAACTAAAGTACAAAAATAAAAAAGAACTAAGTTACAAAAAATAAAAAAATATTTACAAATATTAGAAAAATATTACAACAATTTTAAACTAATTACACCTACTCTAAGCCCCCTAATAAAATAACAAAGCCCCCCAAAATAAAAAAATGCCCTACCCTATTCTAAAATTAAAATAGAAAAGCTCTTTTACCTTACTAGCCTTTAAAAGGGCCCTTTGCGGGGCATGCCCCAAAGAATTCAGCTCTTTTGCCTGTAAAAAAAACATACAATACCCCTCCCAACATTACAACCCACCACCCACATGCCCCTAATCTAACCCAAACCCCCCTTAAATAAACCTAACACTAAGCCCCTGAAGATCTTCCTACCTTATCTTCACCACGCCGGGTTCACTGATCGATCCAGAAGAGCCTCCGATGTCTTGATCCATGCCCAAGTGGGGGCTGAAGATGTCCATGATCCGGCTGAAGTCTTCATCCAAGCGGGAGCTGAAGAGGTCCATGATCCGGCTGAAGTCTATCAAGCGGCATCTTCAATCTTTTTTCTTCCGGATCCATGTTCATCCCGCCGACGCGGAACATCCATCTTCACTGACGACTTCCCGACGAATGACGGTTCCTTTAAGGGACGTCATCCAAGATGTCGTCCCTCAAATTCCGATTGGCTGATAGGATTCTATCAGCCAATCGGAATTAAGGTAAGAAAATTCTGATTGGCTGATGGAATCAGCCAATCAGAATCAAGTTCAATCCGATTGGCTGATCCGATCAGCCAATCAGATTGAGCTCGCATTCTATTGGCTGATCGGAACAGCCAATAGAATGCGAGCTCAATCTGATTGGCTGATCGGATCAGCCAATCGGATTGAACTTGATTCTGATTGGCTGATTCCATCAGCCAATCAGAATTTTCCTACCTTAATTCCGATTGGCTGATAGAATCCTATCAGCCAATCGGAATTCGAGGGACGCCATCTTGGATGACGTCTCTTAAAGGAACCGTCATTCGTCGGGAAGTCGTCGGTGAAGATGGATGTTCCGCGTCGGTGGGATGAACTACATGGATCCGGAAGAAAGAAGATTGAAGATGCCGCTTGATAGAAGACTTCAGTCGGATCATGCACCTCTTCAGCTCCCGCTTGGATGAAGACTTCAGCCGGATCATGGACATCTTCAGCCCCCCGCTTGGGCTTGGATCAATAAATATTAATAATAAATATTAATCCTAAAATAGCTACAATATAATTATAATTTATATTGTAGCTATATTAGGGTTTATTTTACAGGTAAGTATTTAGCTTTATATAGGAATAATTTATTTAAGAGTTAATTTATTTCGTTAGATTCGTTAGATTTAAATTATATTTAACTTAGGGGGTTGTTAGGGTTAGACTTAGCTTTAGGGGTTAATACATTTATTAGAGTAGCGGTGAGATCCGGTCGGCAGATTAGGGGTTAATTATTGTAGGTAGGTGGAGGCGACGTTGGGGGCGGCAGATTAGGGGTTAATAAATATAATATAGGGGTTTGCGGTGTTAGGGGCAGCAGATTAGGGGTACATAGGGATAATGTAGGTTGCGGCGGTGTATGGAGCGGCAGATTAGGGGTTAATAATAATATGCAGGGGTCAGCGATAGCGGGGGCGGCAGATTAGGGGTTAATAAATATAACATAGGGGTCGGCGGTGTTAGGGGCAGCAGATTAGGGGTACATAGGGATAACGTAGGTTGCGGCGGTGTACGGAGCGGCAGATTAGGGGTTAATAATAATATGCAGGGGTCAGCGATAGCGGGGGCGGCAGATTAGGGGTTAATAAGCGTAAGGTTAGGGGTGTTTAGACTCGGGGTACATGTTAGGGTGTTAGGTGCAGACTTAGGAAGTGTTTCCCCATAGGAAACAATGGGGCTGCGTTAGGAGCTGAACGCTGCTTTTTTGCAGGTGTTAGGTTTTTTTTTCAGCTCAAACAGCCCCATTGTTTTCTATGGGGGAATCGTGCACAAGCACGTTTTTGAAGCTGGCCGCGTCCGTAAGCAACGCTGGTATTTAGAGTTGCAGTGGCGGTAAATATGCTCTACGCTCCCTTTTTTGGAGCCTAACGCAGCCCTTCTGTGAACTCTAAATACCAGTGGTGTTTAAAAGGTGCGGGGGAAAAAAAGCACTCTTAGCTAACCACCCCTTTGGCCGCAGAACTCTAAATCTAGCCGTGTGTGTGTATCTGCATGTGTAAGTGTATGCTATGTAGTGTGTGTGTGTGTATCTGTATGTGTACGTGTATGCTATGTAGTGTGTGTTTCTGTGTATTTGAGTGTGTGCACATGTATATGTGTAGCTTGTGTTACTCTGCATGTTTGCTAACTTTAAAGGCCAGAATCTAGAATATTAATGGGGAAAGCAGAGAGCAGTTTTAAAGAATTTATTATTAAATGTCCAATTAAGATAAAAATATTTAGCACTGTCTCTGCAAAGGCTAATTAAATACAGAGCTCACATAGCTATAACAGTGGTTTGATCTTGTGTTTGATGCCTAGGAGTTTAAAAAATATATGACGTTATTTAGGATTTTATTTATATTACTTACTGTCCCTCTTTTGAATTTTGAAATGTTGGGAGGTATGTTGATTTATTATAGGTTATATAAGGGTTACAAAGGCTTTTATATATATATATATAGCTTTACAGATATAGTTATATAGAGTATTATGGGGCTCAGTATGAAGATTGCTGAAAGAGGGTGTGATTTGGTCAACAGTGCCAGAGATACTTATTTTTTTGTTTTGCTTCTCTGTACTGAGATTTTATATATGAAAGTTGTCCCCTATATTGTTGGACTGTCTTTAGATGATTAGTATGCTCATATATCTTAGAGTTTTTTTTATATGTATATCAAGGGACTATCCGAACGCTTATGTTCGAGTGGATGCTTAGCTATGGGCCAGAATCAAGATCTTTTCTTCTAGGATTTTTGTTTTACAAGCTTATAGGCTCATATATCTTTAGACAAAAATGTAACTCTGATCTGTCAATTTGTTTTTTATGAGATTTTACTAGTCAGAGGGAGCTATGCCAGGATCTCAGAGATAGTTCTTATTAATAAGTTATATTTTGCCTTGTGTTATTATCCAAGAGTATGTTGATCGCTTCTGTCTGCGTCTATACAAAGTAAGGCCCCTCCCTGCATCATTGTGATCCTATGTTTTTTTCATAATTCTATGCGTTAACAAGATGATGTTCCTAGCATTTAAAATAGAACCAATATAGCTTATTTCTGTACTTTCTCCTTTATACCTTCTCTTGTTGGTATTATCTCATAGCTTTGGGCTCTAAGAGCGGCCCTATTCTGGTTATAGAAGGTCTTAATATTTTATGTGACATTTTTTTTTCATGTTTATTTATACTGTGTGACTTTTGCTTGTTGACACAATGCTAATTTTACTTTTGATGCTCATGAAAGGGTATATTGAAAAAAAATGAGGTAACCTGTTTGTTGTTAAAGGGATACTAAGCTCAAAATTTTCTCTCATAATTCAGATAGAGCATGCAATTTTAAGCAACTTTCTAATTTACTCCTATTATCATTTTTTCTTTGTTCTTTTGCTATCTTTATTTGAAAATCAGGGATGTAAAGCTTAAGAGTTGGACTATTTTAGGTTAAGCACCCTGGATAGCGCTTGCTAAATTGGTGGGTACATTTAGCCACTGATCAGCAAGCGCTACCCAGATGCTGAACGAAAAATGGGCTGGCTCCTAAGCTTTTTAAACCTACTTTTCAAATAAATATAGCAAGAGAACAAAGAAAAATTGATAATAGGAGTACATTAGAAAGTTGTTTAAAATTGCATGCTCTATCTGAATCATGAAAGAAATAATTTGGGTTTAGTATCCCTTTAATGTGTACTGTTTATTTTGTTGAATGTCGTGTTTCATGAGTGTAATGTGTATTAGTTTCTATTTTACCTCAATAAAAATATAATTATAAAAAAAAATACCAGCCATTTTGTTAAAATACCAGCTGGGTGGCGACCCTAAGGTTGAGACAGACTGCGAGAGAACAAACACTTCGCTCTGGAGCTTCAGGTGGCATATTATAAATAATTATATTTAGTAAGTACTATTTAGATTAGGGATTTCAGATGTGAGAAAAAGTTAAACCATTTTATTCAAACCTAAAAGTTCTCCTTTTAATTATGATTTTAAAAGAAACGCATTTCGTTACATAAATAAGTATTTATTGTGAACCACAGGCACTGTACTTACTAGGCCTATTTGGAAACTTGTCACTACTTTTGGCCCCCATTAATGTCAAACCGTGAAAAAAAGTCTATATTAACATCGGAGTCTGACATAGATGTAAATTATATTAGTTTTAAGTATATTTGCTTCTCTATTTGTCAACCAAAGGTACAAATTGCATGTGCAAAACAAGTTTTTTTATAGCATTGGGTTAAAGTTGCTAAGCAACATATTTTGAGACACTAATTTTCTTCTAAAAAACTCTAAATTGCTGAATATTGAATGAAGCTTAACACCTGACAAAAGATTTGAGGAGGTATGTAATCCTGCAGATTGTAGGAAGTCATAAGTATTTTACATCAGCCGAATTTAAAGGGGACAGTATACCCAGAATGTAATTACCCTTAAAATGTTTAATTACGCAAAGTTAAAAATAAAACACTTGCTCTTTTATTATTTATTTTGCCTGTCTTTTGTGTATTTTTAATCTGGAAATGCTGGTGTTCCACTGTTGCCAGAAAAAGGCTGGAGTGCATTTTGTGGAATGTAGAACCCTGACACTCCTACATGCTGCAAAATGATTGGTTGACATGTGCAGAAGCATGTTTACATCTTTTTCCTAATTGACCACAACAAAGAAGTAAGATAAAGAATGTTTAAAATGCTTTTAACCCCTTCCCGCCGTTAGGACGTTCCATGCCGTCCTAACCGTGCTGGGCTTTAGCGCTGTTAGGACGGTATGGAACGTCCTATCCGTTCAGCTGTCCTGAAGCCATAACAGCTTCCTAACTGGGATCGCGGGCTGGAGGGCATGCCTAGCGTCAGACACTTTCCCCTGACCCGATCCCATCAGTGAAATTGCACAATTGCATTTACAATCGCACTATTTCAATTTTTACTTATTTATTTACATCAGAACTTTGTTCCGATGTAATAAATAAGTTCCGGCAGGAAGAGTTAAGGAGGTTGTCCCAGGCCTGCAAAACAATGCATATTTTTCTAATGAAATAACAGTTTAAAATATTTTTAAAGCATTTATTTTTATCCACAGATTTGTTTCAATGCACTAAATAATTTCTGATTCATAAATTCAGAATTACCTTGAATGTCTCTTTACTAATTATTTTTACCCCATTTTAACATTTAAAATGTAAATTGGCTTATAGCCTTGTATGCCCAGGCCTGCCATTTTGAATCCTTTTTAAAGCCATTTTTCTTTAAGTAGTCTGATTTACTAAGGTACGCTAACTTAGAGAAAGTCTGAACAATTTATGACTGGCCTTTGGCCTTTTTATTGTGACAGAATAATTTTTAAGAGAATCATAGATGTATCTAGTCCTCAGTCACCACTGAAATTATATCGCTATCTCACCTGCATAATCATAATTTGGTCCGTTTCTTTTCCTTTTTCCCCAGGATGGTTCCCTTCAGGCTGAATCCAATCTGAGCTTTCTGTCGGTGCTTAAAGCTCCATTTGAAGAGTTGATGACTTTAAAGGCGAGTGAAATCCCAGCGAAGCTCCCACGTCTTCTCAGCCTTGTTCGCATCATTTGGACGAATTCCCCATATTATAATACCCGTGAATGTATCACCTCACTTTTACGCAAGGTCAGTAGACAAGATGTCAGCGGAGAAGATGTCTTATTAATCTTCGGATGTCATTAGTTTAAAGGGACGTGGAATTCAACACGTAATATCTCCATGGGAAATCTTTCACTAAGGAGAATAAAACAACACTGTGATATATTTATTCATTATTTCTTTTTAATGTGTCAAATACTTGTTCCACTACATCCCAGAAAGGCTGAAGCTTCTTCATCATATTAAAGGGATAGTTGACTCCAGAATTGTTATTGTTTAAAAAGATAGATAATCCCTTTATTACCCAGTTTTGCATAACCAACACAGTTATATTAATATACTTTTTACCTCTGTGCTTACCTTGTATCTAAACCTCTGCAAACTGCCCCTTATTCCAGTTCTTTTGAGACGCATAAATAACTCCACGAAAGTGTGTACAATGTTATCTATATGGCACACAAGAACTAGAGCTGTCTAGCTGTGAAAAGCTGTCAAATGCATTCAGATAAGAGGCAGACTTTAAGGGCTTAGCAATTAGCATATGAGCGTACCTAGGTTTAGTTTCAACAAAGAATACCAAGAGAATAAATCACATTTGATTATAAAAGTAACTTGGAAAGTTCTTTAAAATTGCATGCCCTTTCTGAATCTTAAAAGTTTAATTTTGACTAGACTGTCCCTTTAAGTACGGTAAGGATCACAGCACTTTTCCATTTTCTGTCCATTCGGGACCAAGGCTATTTTTACATTTCTGCGGTGTTTGTGTTTAGCTGTAATTTTCCTCTTATTCATTTACTGTACCCATACATATTATATGCCGTTTTTCTCGCCATTAAATGAACTTTCTAAAGATACCATTATTTTCATCATATCTTATAATTTAATCTAAAAAAAATGATAAAATATGAGGAAAAAATGGAAAAAAACACACTTTTTCTAACTTTGACCCCCAAAATCTATTACACATCTACAACCACCAAAAAACATCCATGCTAAATAGTTTCTAAATTTTGTCTTGAGTTTAGAAATACCCAATGTTTACATGTTCTTTGCTTTTTTTGCAAGTTATAGGGCAATAAATACGTAGCACTTTGCTATTTCCAAGCCACTTTTTTTCAAAATTAGCGCTAGTTACATTGGAACACTGATATCTTTCAGGAATCCCTGAATATTCCTTGACATGTATATATATATATTTTTTTTAGAAGACATCCCAAACATTTTGTTATATTTCATGCCACCATTTCACTGTCAAATGTGATCAAAAAAAATCGTTCACTTTTTCACAAATGTTTTCACAAACTTTAGGTTTCTCACTGTAATTATTTACAAACAACTTGTGCAATTATGGCATAAATGGTTGTAAATGCTTCTCTGGGATCCGCTTTGTTCAGAAATAGCAGACATATATGGCTTTTGCATTGCTTTTTGGTAATTAGAAGGCCGCTAAATGCCACTGTGCACCACACATGTATTATGCCCAGCAGTGAAGGGGTTAATTAGGGAGCATGTAGGGAGCTTGTAGGGTTAATTTTAGCTTTAGTGTAGTGTAGTAGACAACCCCAAGTAGGCCCATTTTGCTATATTTCATGCCACCATTTCACCGCCAAATGCGATCAAATAAAAAAAAAAAAACGTTAAATTTTTCAAAATTTTAGGTTTCTCACTGAAATTATATACAAACAGCTTGTGCAATTATGGCACAAATGGTTGTAAATGCTTCTCTGGGATCCCCTTTGTTCAAAAATAGCAGACATATATGGCTTTGGCGTTGCTTTTTGGTAATTAGAAGGTCACTAAATGCTGCTGCGCACCACACGTGTATTATGCCCAGCAGTGAAGGGGTTAATTAGGGAGCTTGTAGGGTGAATTTTAGCTTTAGTGTAGTGTAGTAGACAACCCAAAGTATTGATCTAGACCCATTTTGGTATATTTCATGCCACCATTTCACCGCCAAATGCGATCAAATAAAAAAAAACAACGTTCACTTTTTCACAAACTTTTTCACAAACTTTAGGTTTCTCACTGATATTATTTAGAAACTGCGTGTGCAATTATGGCACAAATGGTTGTAAATTGGGGTTAATATAGTGGGTGTTAGGTTAGGGGGCTTTGTAATTTAATTAGTTATTTGCTTTGTGGGGGTTTGGTGGATTAGGGGTTCATAGATTTATTTGGATTATTGCCTTGTGTGGGTTTGGTGGATTAGGGGTTAATAGTTTTATTAGGTTTGTTGCGATGTGGGTTAATGGCGGATTAGGGGTTCATATACTTTATTAGGTTTATTGCAATGTTGGTTAATGGTGGATTAGGGGTTCATATACTTTATTAGGTTTATTGCGATGTGGGTTAATGGTGGATTATGGGTTAATAGTTTTATTAGGTAGATCACGATTTGTGTGAATAGCGGATTAGGGGTTAATAGTTTAATTAGGCTTATTGCGTTGTGGGGGGTTGTCGGTTTAGGGGTTAATACTTTTATTATTAGTTCCGATGTGGGTTTGATGGCGGATATAGGGGTTTTACGTATCGGGTTTATTTTTGGGAGGCAGGTTAGACTTTATGGGAGATTTTACATTTATTTTTTATTTTCTTAGGCAGCTTCTAAAGTGCCGTAAATCACTGGCGACTCCAGAAATTTGAATTTACGCTCCTTTCTGGAAATCACTAGTTTATCTGACTTACGACACTTGATGAACTGCGAGCAGGGTTTATGTAATACCCCGATGTGTAAGGTGCGGTGTGGGTTTAAGCAGTTGCGCTGAAGCTTGCGCTGTATATGTAATATCGCCCATTATCTCTATTGTGAATATTAGATACATTTCTGACATAGGTGTTTTATTAGATACATTTCTGACATTCAATCCAGTCTTTTACGTGTATTGTGTAAGAATATAAAGTGAAACAATTCATAAAATGATTAAAAGTGGTCTAAACAAATATAATATGTAATACATTCAGTGTAGTGTAATTAATCCTATGTCTTAAAGCCAGATTATTTGTGTAAATGAAATATAATGCTATGCTATGTGTGTATTATTTTGTATAAAACTTGTGAACATAAGAATCTAATAATTCTAACTAACGTGGATCCTATAGCGAATCGAATCGAATAAAAAATGAAAAAAGGGGATATGATTCATACAATAGTGTGTGATAAAAAAGGAAGGGATTATTGATCCTATATCATCATTTGATATTGTGCCCCTGCTGATATTGTGGACATCTATAACACCATATATATTATGGTGTTGTGAACTGGGGATATCATTACTATAGTATTTATGGACATTTGGTCTTTGTTAGGGGATTATGAGGATATATATATATATCCAAAGGAGTCATGATCCCCTGTTCACAGCACCATATTAAGACCATATAATCACGTGACAGAGTGACGTATACGGAAATATCAGGAATACCGTACAGAACCGTCCAAGCAAAGTGGTGAAGCACAATCTTAGCTCAAATTGCTTATTATATGTACTGACACCAAAAGGATTACACATCCATGAACGAGCTGACAAGGAGGTAACTAAGTTATGATCACACCAAGGAGCTCCGGTAAAGTTTTATTAACTATTCAAACATGTAATATGTAATCGAAATAAACGATCAATCTTTTCATATAGAGACATCCCACTAAAATTAAGGTAAGAGGGTCAACCAAATAGTTTAGATCCAAACATATGGAGGGATTATTACAATGCAAATGGTTTTTGGATTTTTGGTAATAAACCATTAATAGGCTGCTGAGTAAGATCAATATAGGCTATTAACATGTATGTGGATGGGCCTTATGAAAATGTTTATACACATATATATATATATATATATATATATATTTATTCTCATACATGATGTATTATTTGTTTGGGAAAGTAACACATGTGTACTCAATACGCCCACAATGGGCTGTGTGCTTGTTTGTTCATTTGTTCTAAAATGATTTAAATAGCATTGAACTGTTTAAGGTGCTAGATGCCTGATGAAACGGCTGTCATAGCCGAGAAACGCGTTGCAGATAGGGGTGACACTTAGACACCCCCTATTTTTACTCACTGCTTTTGTTTTTAACAAACCATTTTTAAACCTAAGCTTAGTACTAGCACCTTTTGTCTTCCTATTGGAGTGACACACGAATGGGAGCTTGGTATCCTGGTTTCCTGCCTGGGGTCCTGTGGACACTGCGACATCTAGAGAGAGGGTGAGCTGATACACCCAGAGATATCAGTCTGCCACTACTAGCACATTGCTGTGCTATTGCCAAATGTGACTACCCTTTTGGCTCTGGATTTCATGTATGATTCTGTCTTTTGGTTGATCTACACATGAGGCGCCCCTCTGTTTTGTGTTTCCATTCATAGTTTTGTCCGGTATTATCTGTGAGGAGAAGAGCAGCCGCCATCAACCCAGGACCGGTGGAAGCTTCTTGCATATGAACAATAGTGCATAGCACTGATTTAATTCCTGGACAATCATTA
This sequence comes from Bombina bombina, assembly GCF_027579735.1. Taxonomy (NCBI): domain Eukaryota; kingdom Metazoa; phylum Chordata; class Amphibia; order Anura; family Bombinatoridae; genus Bombina; species Bombina bombina. Next base: position 862,290,023 of record NC_069504.1, on the reverse strand, counting down.
CATAATTGTTTGGTAATATATAGGAAGAACTGCGCAGATTCTTATATCTGAAATTAAGATTTGCCTTATTGTTTCTTTGTGAATATTTTTTTATATATTATTTTTTTGTGCCCCCTTTTATCGCTATATATAGTGTTATCTCAATTTAAAAAAAAAAAAAGTAAATTTAAGTTTCTTAAAAGTGCATACTGAATCTGAATCATGACATCTTAATTTTTACTTTCATATCCCTTTCAAAAAATGTAACGTAATTTTCTTTAAAACATTTACCTTGTTTTATGGTCCACAAAACTCTTATGTTATGGCCACTTAGGGACACATTTAATTAAGCTCCTGCACTGATTAAACAATGACTGTGTAACATGTTATATGATCAGGATTGAATGGCAGTGGGTACTACCCCCCCCCCCCAAATTACAAAAAATAATAATATAATATAATGAAAGTAAATCACAATTTTTTACTTACCATAATCAAACATTGTATGGGCATTTCAATGTTTGGTTTAACATCCCTTTAATGTGTTTGTGGGTTAAGATTTTCTTCCCTGGCTGTAAATGTACTTAACAGTAGCAGAGATTGTGCTCTGTTATGCCTGTGCTCACATATAATTGAAATAGGGGGATAAAATCATTGCGCAATTAACCGTCAAGCCTTCTATCTAGAGTATGCATTTAGGACTATAGTAACCATTATTCTGTGTTCTGCTGCACATTCTAAGAGCAACATGGCCAAATAGTCTGTTTGTAAGAGCTTTCCTGTGTGATCACATTGATGCTGTGGAGCATATCTATCTTTGCATTGGTGTAGGCGGGAGGAACTAGTGTGCAGCACAGGAGAGTTATTAACTCAAGCCGCTCCAAGTAACTGCTTTTCGGTGCTCTAGTGTACTGTTGCTAGGTAACAGTGTAAGTGCTTGGTTATGAAATACTGGTACTTTTTACTAAAATGACCAGTAATAAATAGTTCTTGGTAGCTGAGTGGTGTGGCCGTACATACAGGCAAGCCCAAGACTGCAACATTATGGGCTAGATTACAAGTGAAGCGCTATTTTAACGTGCTATTTTAGCGTGAGATTGCGGTAGCACTTTGTGCTAAGTGCAATTAATCAGAGATCAGACACCTGGTTGATTAAAAAAATGTCCCCCAATTGCCCCCCCCCCCCAGATATAGTGTATATTTCCTTTATTAAAATATAAAATATTAGCATCTTTTCCTTCCATAAGGCAGGGAGAGTCCACAACTTCATTACTTACTGTTGGGAAATACAACATCTGGCCACCAGGAGGAGGCAAAGACACCCCAGCCAAAGGCTTAATATCCCTCCAACTTCCCCTATCCCCCAGTCATTCTTTGTCTTTCGTCACTATAGGAGGTGGCAGAGAAGTGTCAGAATATTTGGATAGTCCTGTAATGGGTATGTTCCCTTCAAGAAAGGACTGGAGTTTTAAGTAATCATGTCAACCTCTCAGTGAGAGTATTGATAAAAATTAGAGTCTGGAGATGCAGGTAAATTTTTTCTGCGAACCCATCCAGACTGTTACCTAATAGCTTCTGAGCAATCAGTGTTGACGAGTTTCACTGCTTGCTGTTACACACTCAAGTCCATGTCAAAAGCGTCGCTGCAAGTCTGTCATCCTTGAGAGGCTGTGCCTGTTCCACAGCATGGATACACTTTTTCTATACAGGGTCACAGTGTGCCTCCTTTGTACCTCAATAGGATCAATGGTTAATATCTCCTTCAGGGAGATTATTTGAACAGCTAAGGGTTATTTATAACTGCTTTAATCTGAGAGTTTTTTGGGCTCATAGACTGTGTGCTTTTGGCTTGGAACAAAAAGGTTTCACCTTCGTTTTTGAGTGTTGCACAGCTGATAATAGCTTAGCGCCTTTTTCATAACAGGGGAAGTCCAGTCCTACGCTCCACAGGACCGGGTGCAGTCTTTTCATTTCCTACGATCCTGCTGCGGACATCACTCCTAAGGAGAGCATTTTAACTGTTAGCTGTCTGGGTCTAAGAGGTGGTGAGTGCCCCAGCCATTGGGATTATAAAGGTGCCATTTTTTTAATAAAAGCGTTAACTTTTTGTCTGTCCTGTGAATATATCTTAGCTATGGAGGACTCTGATACTACATTAGAAGGTTCCGCTCCTTCTGTACTGAATATTAATTCCTGCTTATATTGTGAGGAGGCCGTGGTTTGTCCGCCTGCTCAATTTTTTTCCATTTGCCTAAGCACTGTTCTAAACTCTAAGAAGGGAGACAAGCTTGCTAATACTCATAGCGCTATTAGCCCCTCTGAGCCGTCTACCTCTCAGGAATCTGGGTCCAGAGAGATTACTACCCTTTCTACACTACCCGCTCCACATGCAGTTCACCGCGGTTCAACGAATCCTCCATCTGGAGGGGGCTTTTTTTTCTGGTGGACTTTACTACGCAGTTACAATCTGCAGTTTCTGCAGCCCTGAGTGCCTTACCTCGCTCTAGCAAACGTAAGAGAAAGGTTAAACATAGTTCTCCTGACCTAAAGTCATCTAAATATTTGTCGGATTTAGATACTATGTTCCAGCTATCCGAGGATGAGTTAACCTCTGTAGCTTCAGAGGGTGAACTTTCTGAGTCAGAGACTTCAGTTTCTAAACCTCCTTCAGCGGAGGAACTCTCCTTTTAGATTTAAAATTGAGCATCTGCTTTTTTATTAAAGGAGGTTCTGTCTATGCTAGAGGTTCCAGGGGCTACACTCCCTTAGGAACCTAAATTAGGCAGGGTTTATGAAGACGGGAAGGTCCCTCTGACTTTCCTGTGCCAGTTAAGATGGCGAACATTATTAGTAACGAATGGGAAAGAATAGGAACTTCTTTTTTCCCCTTGTCTACTTTAAAAAAATTATTCCTGGTCCCTGACTCTCAGTTATATTTGTGGGGCTCCATCCCTAAGGTGGATGGCACTATTAATTACTGTTGGGAATATCACTCCTGCCCAGCAGGAGGCGGCAAAGAGCCCCACAGCAAAGCTGGTAAATATCACCTCCCTTCCCTCCCACCCCAGTCATTCTCTTTGTCTACGTTAGAGCAAGGAAGTGGTAAAGTTAGGTGTTAGAAAAAGATTCTTTAAGCAAGATTTTATTATTTTTTAAGTAGTGCAAGATTCTGCTGCTTTGTCCTAGGGTGTAGCCGTAGTCCATATCAGTCTCTTCAGTAGAGCAGTGGTGGCTTTAGAGCAATGGGAACTTTTGAGACATAATTTTCAATGCGCCTCCCATATATTTATGCTGCCCTAATCCTGATAGCCTAAGTAAGATTACTCAGGCTTTATCTTTTCTCCACATGGCTATGTGAGGGAGAGGACCTCTCAAACCTGCTGAGCTTCCTTGCTGTCTGGCAGATTTAAAAGGTAAGTGCCGACTTTTTATTCTGGGTCTGGGCAAAGAATAAAAGGATCCAGAGGAAGTGGAGCACTTTATTTACCTGGGTCATAGAGCCTCCTATATACAAAAGGAGGGGATTTATAGACAGAACCTTTTAAACAGGCACCGGGGCTGAAGAGATAGTCTCATGAATAAGTGATTTTTCACTGCTCCCGGGGGCTTATATCACTGGGACTGAGGAGATAGGCTCATTAGAGGTGGTGTTTCACTGTTCACAGGGCTAAGCAGCGGTCTAGAAGCGAAAGACTCAGTTTACTTCCAGGCTTTGCAGATAATATCTCCCGGTGACTTAATTTTAAGCATTAAAATGGCACCGGGAGATTGCCTTTGGAAACGCCCACGATTGGTGGAGCTATGCGTGGCGCCGATTTGGGTTGCACACCACTTCCTTTACACTTCCTAACACTTCCTTTTATCGGAAGGATCAGACAGTTTGAATTTATAAATAGAGCCCTCAGTATTTAAACAAGTGTTAGGACCGGACACCGCTACAGCTGAGTTCCGGTCCTTTTTCTGAGGGAATGTATCTGGTGTTAGAAAGCCAAATGGGAACCTCAGCAAAGTTAGCTGAGGGTTAGAAGGGTTCTGCAGAATTTGTGTACCAATTTAGCCTATTTTCTGCACAAAAAATAAAAACTTACGTTTTAAAATTTAAAGAGACAGTACCATTTATTCTGTGTTAATTTTTATTAAAAAATGTAAGACTTTTATTTGATTAATTCATCCATTGTGAGTCAGTATGGACCAAGATGCATAGTGTCTCTTGTTCTTTATGTTTTGATACCAATATGGAACCACCAATCCCTTTCTGTTTCTCATGTGGTGAGAGTATTTAAAAAATAGGGATAGACTTTTCTGAGCCAACTTCTTGTAAGGCGGATGTTTTTCAGGAGTCTAATGACAATGTTCAATATATGCTGCATCTTTCTCCTCAAGTGTCCTAAATTTTTTATCGCCCACACATGCAGAGCCCTGCGCTTCCTCTCAAACTCCACGTGGAGTTACCTTGCAAGACATCGCTTGTATTCAAATAAAGGTTTCTGATACAGTAGTGGCTATTCCGAAAGTTTTCTTTCCAGAAGCTTGAAGAGGTAGATACTTCAGTAGTATCTGAGGGGGAAATCTCAGACTCAGACAGTATAATACCTTTATCTGATACTGGAGTTGTTTTCTTCAGGTTTTGGCTTGTACACCTCCGTTTGTTAATTAAGGAGGTTTTAGCTACCTTGGACGACTTCGAGACTAACTGCGTAGGCAATCCTAAAAAGTCCAGTAAGCTAAACAAGTATTTTGACGTGCCCACCATGGTGGAAGTATTTCCTGTACCAGTAAGGGCTACAAAGATTATTGCTAGGAATGGGAGAAACCGGGTATCCCTTTTTCTCCATACCCTATTTTTAACGGGATGTTTCCTATAGCAGACTCTATTAAGGAGTCTTGGCAGAAGGGGCAATGTCCACGCTAACCAGAGACCTACTATGCCCATAGAGGATAGTTGTTCCTTTAAAGATCCTATGGATAAGAAGTTAGAGTGGTTGCTCAAAAGAATGTATGTACATCTGGGTTTACAATGGTAACCTGCGGTGCTAACGTCACTAGTGCGGCAGCATACTAGTTTCATGCGTTGTCTGATTCTATTCAGACAAATACTCCCCTTGAATAAATACAGGTTAGGATAAAGGCCTTTAAATTAGCCAACTCCTTTTTTACGTATGCTTCCCTTCAGTTTGTTAACAGGGAGCTAGGATTTTAGGCTTGCCATATTGGGCCGCAGAGCGTTATGGTTAAAATCTTGGTCTGCGGATGTCTCATCTTTTGACGACTCCTTACAAGGGTAAGACCTTGTTTGGACCTGGTTTGACGGAGATAATTGCTGATATTACTGGAGTTAAGGTACATTCCCTCCCTCAGGATAATAGAAATAAATAAAAGGGACGTCAGAGTAATTTTAGTTCCTTTCGAAAATTCTAGGAAAATCTTTCCATTCCCTCTTCCAGGCATGAGCTGTCCAAGCCTTCCTGGAGACCCATTCAGTCTTGGACTAGGGGAAAGCAATCCAAGAAGCCTGCTGTTGAATCAGAGACAGCATGAAGGGCATGCCTCAGATCTGGGATTGGATCTTGTAGGGGGCTGGCTTCCTTCGTTCGGGCTCAGGTTCGAAATGTTCTGGATCCCTGGGCGGTGGACATTGTGTCCCAGGAATACAATCTAAAGTTCTAACCTTTCCTCCCAGGGGCAGGTTTACTGTTTTCAAGATTATCTGTAGAACAGACAAAGGAGAGGCATTCTTACATTGTGTCTGGGACCTCTCTGACCTTGGAGTGGTTGTTCCTGTTCCAATGCAGGAACGAGGTCTGGAATTCTATTCCAATCTGTTGGTGATTCCCAAGAAGTAGGGAACCTTCAGACCAATTTTAGATCTCAAAGTCCAAACAAGTTTGTGAGAGTGCCGTCCTTCAAGATGGAAACTACTAGTTTCATTCTTCCTTTGGTCCAAGAGGGTCAATTTATGACCACGGTGGATTTAAGGGACGTTTTCTTGCATGTTCCCATCCACAGGGACCATCACAAGTTTCTAAGACAAACACTTCCAGTTCGTGGCTCTTCCATTCGGCTTGCCACAGCTCCCAGAATTTTCTCAAAGGTTCTGGGATCCCTGCTATTGGTGCTCTGATCGCGGGGCATTGAAGTGGTTATTTATCTGGACGACATTCTGGTTCAACAAGCAGGATCACACATGAAAATGTTATCCTTCCTGTGGTCTCACGGATGGAAGGTGAATTTGGAAAAGAGTTCTTTAGTTCCATCTACAAGGATAGTTTCCTTGGGAACCATAATAGACTCCTTATCAATGAGAGTTATTTTGACAGAAGTCAGGAAATCAAAGATGTCTCCGCGATTACAGCTAGAGCAGGAGACAGGGATTCTCTACCTTGGTGGTTGTTTCAGGATCATCTCTTCAAGGGGAACCTGCTTTCGTAGACCCTCATGGGTGATTGTGACAACAGACGCCAGATTTCTGGGATGGGGAGTAGGGGGCTCCCTAAAGACTCAGGGAACATGGAAGTTCCAGTAGGTCAGCGATACACATTCCAGGAGTGGATTTCCAGCTGGATTTGGACCTCATGGCATCTCGACAGAATGCTAGTCTTTCGAGGTACTGGTCGAGGTCAAGGGACCCTCAGGCTATTCCGATGGATGCTCTGGCGATACCTCGGAGTTTCAGTCTTGCATACTTTTTTCCTACTTTTTGCTCTTCTTCCCCGAGTCATGCTTGAGTCAAGCAGGAGAGTGCGTCGGTGATCCTTAATGCACCGGCAGGGCTCCGCAGGATTGGTATGCAGACCTGATGGTCATGCATCTCTTCCATCTTGGAGACTTTCGTTGAGGAAAGAACTTCTCCTTCAAAGTGCTTCCTTCATCCAAATCTAGTTTCTCTGACGCTGACTGCTTGTAGATTGGACGCTTAGTTTTATCCAAGCGTGGATTTTAGGAGTCGGTCATTGAGATTATCATTCAGGATAATAAATATATAACTAGAAGGATTTACTATAAGATATGGCGTAAATATCTATATTTAAAGTCTACTCTTGGAGTAGAGTTAGGATTCTTAGAATTCTGTCCTTTCTCCAAGAAGGTTTGGAGAGGGGTTTATCGGCAAGTTCCCTAAAGGGTCTATTTTCTGCCTTGTCTTTTTTGTTACATATACGTCTGGAGGATTCCCAGGCGTACATTAGTTTTGTCAGGCCATGGTCTGGATTAGGCCTGCATTCTAACCAGTTGCTCCTCCTTAGAATCTTAATTTAGTTCTTAGGAGTATTCAGGGGGCTCTATTTGAGCCGATGCATTCCTTAGATATTATCTTGGAAAGTTTTGTTTTGTATCACTCTTTCCTCTGCTCGTAGAGTGTCAGAGCTCTCGGCATTACAGCGTGAGTCACCTTGCCTTAGTTTTGTTCAGATAAGGTGGTTTTACGTACCATTATGTTATTTTTATCTGGAGCGTTAATCAGGAGACTGGTGTTCCTTCCTTGTGCCCTAATCCTTCTTCTCTGAAGGAAGGGTTTTGGCACTATTTAGACTGAAATTTTACTTGCAGGCGACTAAGGATTTTGTAAGACGTAAGGAACAGAAAGTTACGGCTGCTTTTCTTTCTTTATGGCTAAAGAGTATCTTACATTTCGCCTAAGAGATTGCTGGATAGCAACCTCCAGAGAGAGTTACGGCTCACTCCATGAGGGCTGTTGATTTCTCATGGGCAGTCAGAAGTGAAGTTTCTATGAAACAGACTTGCAAGGCTGCATCTTGATTCTCTTTTCACTTTTCTTTAAAATTCTATAAAATTGCACTTTTGGCCTCTGCTGAGGTCGTTTTTCGGAGAAAGGTTCTTCAAGCAGTGGTGATTTCAGTTTAGGTTCCTGTCTTGTCCCTCCCTTATCATCTGTGTACTCTTGCTTGGGTATTGATTCCCAGCAGTAATTAATGATGATCCGTTTATTCATTGTGTCATTAAAAAGAAAAGAAAATTAATGCTTACCTGATAAATTTATTTATTTTTTGACACAATGAGTCCACGGCCCGCCCTGTTTTTGAGACAGGTTGTTGATATGTTATAAACTTCAGACACCTCTGCACCTTGTTGTTTCCTTTCTCTCCTTTACTTTGGTTGAATGACTGGGGTGGGAGGGAAGGGAGGTGATATTTAACAGCTTTGCTCTGGTGCTCTTTGCCGCCTCCTGCTGGGCAGGAGTGATATTCCCAACAGTAATTAATGATGATCCGTGGACTCATTGTGTCAAAAAAGAAATACATTTATCAGGTAAGCATAAATTTTCTTTTCTAGACTGGCTAAGCGTACTATTATCCCTCTAGAGTATAGTTCTTCTTTTAGAGAGCCTATGGATAATAAAATGGAAACCTTTCTGAGGAAGATGTTTCAACATACAGGGTTTTTATTTCAACCGACGACAGCTGTAGCTGCGTTTGCTGGAGCAGCTACCTACTGATGTGACACTCTGTTGGAGCTCATTGAGGTGGAGAATCCCCTCAAGGATATTCAGGAGAGAATTAAGGCTCTGAGAATTGCTAACTCCTTCATCTGTGACACAAATATGAAGATTATTCGCCTAAATGCAAAGGCTTCTGGCTTGGCGGTCCTAGCCCGCAGGGCTCTCTGGTTGAAGTCTTGGTCTGCGGATATTACTTCTAAATCCAGATTCCTTTCTCTTCCTTTCAAGGGGAAGATTTTATTCGGTCCAGGGCTGGACTCCATTATTTCTATGGTTATCGGAGGGAAAGACACCTTCCTACCGCACAATAAGAAAAATAGGCCTGAGGGATGGCAATTGTCTAATTTTGTTCCTTTCGTTCTGACAAATCACAACGACAGCAATCGTTATCCAAGTCCAAGCAGCCCAAGAGTACTTGGAAGCCGGCTTAGTCCTGGAATAAGTCCAAACGGATAAAGGAGCCCACCGAAAACAAATCGGCATGAAGGGGCCGGATTAAGTTGGGAGCCGACTGTCTCTTTTTATAAGACGCTTGGTTCCAGGATGTACAGGATCCTTGCATTCTGTTGGTTGTATCTCAAGGATACAGGATAGGATTCAAGTTTCATCCGCCCACGGGCAGATTCCTACTCTCCAGTCTGTCTACAAGACCAGAAAAGAGGGCTGCCTTCTTAGGTTGCGTACGGGTTCTCTCCTCTTTAGGAGTAATTGTCCCGGTACCTACAACAGAAAGAGGTTTGGGGTTTTATTAAAACCTTTTTCGTGGTTCCAAAGAAGGAAGGAACTTTTCGTCCAATTCTGGACCTAAAGTGCCTAAACAAGTTAGGAGACAATATTATATACGGTAAATCCTTCCTCTGGTTCAGGAAGGACAGTTTATGACCACCATAGACCTGAAGGATGCATACCTTCACATTCCGATACCCAGGGTCATTTTCAGTTCCTGAGGTTTGCCTTTATGGACCAGCACTTCCAGTTCATAGCTCTTCCGTTCGGCCTGGCTACTGCTCCAAGGATATATACGAAGGTTCTGGGGGCTCTTCTAGCTGTTGCTAGAATACAAGGTATTGCCTTATCTGGACGATATCTTGGTGCAGGCACCATCTTTTCGTCTAGCGTAAGAATATTCAGAGTCCCTTCTCAATCTTCTTCAATCACGTGGATGGAAGATAAACTTGGAAAAGAGTTCTCTTACTCCAAGTACAAGGGTGAATTTCCTGGGGACAATAATAGACTCCATATCCATGAGAATATTTCTAACAGATCAGAGACGTTGCAAGCTAACTATTGCATGTCTTGCCCTCCATGCCTCCTTGAGACCCTCAGTGGCTCAGTGTATGGAGGTGATAGGACTCATGGTGTCCTGTATGGACATCATTCCTTTTTCCAGATCCCATCTCAGACCCTTACAACTATACATGCTGAGACAATGGAACGGCGACCATTCAGATCTGTCTCAACAGATTGTGGTGGACAACCTGTAGAGAGACTCGCTCCCTTGGTGGCTCTGTCCAGATCATCTGTCCCAAGGCATGTGCTTCTTGGGACCGTGCTGGGAGATTGTGACTACCAATGCAAGCCTTTCCAGCTGGGGAGCCGTTTGGGGTGCCAAGAAGGCACAAGGACTGTGGACTCAGGAGGAGTCCTCCCTTCCGATCAATATATTGGAACTCCGGGCAATCTTCAATGCCTTGAAGGCTTGACCCCTTCTAGGTTCGTCCCAGTTTATCAGATTCCAATCAGACAATATAACCTCGGTTAAGATACAAAAAACAGGTTAGAGAAAATACACCTCTTAGTAATTCTCAACATTGCTGCTCCCTAAAAAAGCAAATGCTCCTCCAAGCAGATGTGAAATGGTACTAAAATAGAATGGCAACAAGGGAGAATGCTACAAGGAAAGCTGGTTGGAATATAAACTAAAGGCAATGGACTGTATAGCTAATATAATTAAAGGATCGATATATATGGGTAAAAATGGATAAATGTACCCAAACAAATATAGGTTGTAACCAAATAGGAGATAATGTGTAGCAACTACTATGTGAAGCTGAGTGACAAATAATATTAAAGTCACAACTAGCTGCACGAAGCAGTTATAAGGAATTTAAGTGAGGGGATGTGGGATGTTAGAAAAAAGAAAACAGCACTGAAAAGTGCCTTTACATGGCGGTCTATAGGGACTGTGTTTTAAACTGTAAATATATATGCGTGTATACATATATAAACACATAAATATATATGTATATATTCATATACGTATATATTGTAAATTTGCTGCCCAACGTTGCACGACTTACCCCCTGTGCTGTGCTAGTTTCTTTGCCGCATCTCACGGCATTAGAACGAGGCTCCCATTGGAGCCTATGGAGGTCACAGTCGCATTGTGCTTAACTTGTAATACCAGCGCACATTTGCGTACACTGGTTTTACTGAGTGGATCGCAAATATCGCGCTCTCAAAAGTGCAATGTTGCGCTCCACTCGTAATTTAGGCATATATGCTTCTTGCTTTTCTATTAAAGGTGCAGCATATACATTTAAAATGAAGAAGAAAATGCTTTCTTTTCCTGTTGTATTTCTATGACTTTTCCCCAAACTTTTTATGCATTATATAATTTATGAGTCTTACGGAACAAATGTTGGTAATTAAACCTGTGAAATACTGCAGTAAGATTGATTAATTCTAAACCTTTAAATTGTTGATTTCTGAATGTTGACATTTAAAAGGTTAAAGGGACAGTCTCGTCCAAAATAAACTTTCATGATTCAGTTAGATAATGTAATTTTAAACAATTTTCCAATTTACTTTTATCACCAATTTTGCTTTGTTCTCTTGGTATTCTTAGTTGAAAGCTAAACCTAGGAGGTTCATATGCTAATTTCTAAGCCCTTGAAGGACGCCTCTTCTCTCAGGGCATTTTGAAAGTTTTTCACCACTAGAGGGTGTTAGTTCACGTTTGTCATATAGATAGATAACACTGTGCTCATGCACGTGGAGTTCCAGTGAGCAAGGTCTGATTGGCTAAAATGGATGTCTGTCAAAAGAACTGAAATAAGGGGGCAGTTTGCAGAGGCTTAGACACAAGGTAATCACAGAGGTAAAAAGTGTATTTATATAACTGTGTTGGTTATTCAAAACTAGGGAATGGGTAATAAAGGGATTATCTATCTTTTCAAACAAAAAAAATTCTGGTGTAGACTGTCCCTTTAAAGGGAGAAATGCAATAACTTGTGGTGTGACAGGTGTAATATCTACTTACCTATATGTCCTGCAGAGGGCATAGAGAGAACAAGCAGAGGGGTTTAGTTTTAGCACGAGTGTTGAATGGAGAAATGACCCTGCGACATGCACCTCATCTTGATGGGGAATATCATTGCACTTGTTTTAGACTGTAGACCAGGAAGTAACTCAGATGACCAATGGAAAAGAAAGTATCCTAGATATTAGAAACAATTGAAATAAATAAATAGCTTAATTAGATGTGTTAAAAAAGAAACGTTCAGCCATTTTGAATAGAGGCATGTTTGCACAACACACACATTAGCCAAAAACTTCTGGTGAATGCTATCTATTTTTGAGGTATAGCTTTTAATATGTACGTACAAGTGGAGCATATCTAGATATCTTGTTCCTTGGACCAGCATTTTAAACAGCATGTCTGCTCAGATAGCCAGTGGTGCCTTGTATCATGTAACCTGAGTAATTGCCCACGTGATACAAGGTACTGCTGGCTTTCTGATCAGAGCGACTGTTTAAACTGCTGGTGAACAGAGCATATCTAGATAATTATGCCCCAAGTACCCATGGACAGTTAATTCTTTTACTGAAACAGAATATGGATACGCTTCATACACAAGCAATTTAAATAGTCGGTCTGCTCAGAATGCCTTGTACCAAAGCACCAATGACTCCGTTTACTTGATACAAGGCACCACTCTTTAAAATGCTAGTCATATCTAGATATGCTACATATGAACATTTATAGTAAAAGTGTATCTGTATTCTAATCAAAATTGAAATGTATGTCCCGCTAGAAGTAAGCTTTTGGCGCTCGTATTACAAGTTGAATGTAAAACGTTTTTACTTGCACGCTAACCCAATGCGTGCAAAAAGCAGAAGTTAGGATATCACACGTGTGTTAACGTATTCCCCCATAGAATTCAATGGAGTAAAAAAGGTGGAAACACCCTACTCGCATGCAAACCTGATCGCATATTCTCAAGTGTGCTAATATGAATATTTCACATTCCAATGTTCTTTATATAGCAGAATATGTTCTATTTATTAATTAATACATATTTCTACATACTGTATATCTGATGGTATTTTAGTACAATATATATCTATACCTATAAATATAGATGATTATATATGGTATAGATATATATATATATATATATATATATATATATATATAGGAATATATATTTATAAATACACAGAACATATTCTGCTTTGTGCAGAACATTGGAATGTGAAATATTTACAGTTAACACACAGTATAACACTTTTATTAAATATGAATATTGCATAAATATGCTTTTACATGTTTTCATCTACCTGACTGTAAAGGGCTCCAATGCACTTGATAAATCGGCCCTTTAGTTTCTCTTCCTATACACTCAGGCATCCACATAGGTTAAACCTTTTGCGCTAACATTTTATATAATATATATATATATATATATACATATACATATTTAGACATGTATATGTATGTATCTCAGTGTTAAAGCCCTTCACCTTTTTCCTTTCTAATACGAGACCTCATATCATGACTTTTGTGTGCATTTTTTTTAAAATAATTTTTATTAGATAGTGTTATTATGAGTGTAACTGTACTTTGTAATGTTTTTTTGATGTGTTTTGTGACACTATTTTTTTTTTGCGAAACAGTTAACCAGAGCTCTGAGGATGCGCTCAAGAGATCATGTTTACTTTCAACTTGTAATACGAGCGATACAGCCACAATAAAAACCTTTTCGCTCACGTGTAACTGTTGTAATCTGGCGCTTAGAATTTAAAGGGATATTAAATCCATTTTTTTTAATAATTTAGATAGAGCATGCAATTTTAAGCAACTTTCTAATTTACTGCTATTATCAATATCGCCACCAATCAGCAAATGCTACCCAGGGTGCTGAACCAAAAATGGGCCAGCTCCTAAGCTTACATTCCTTCTTTTTTCAAATAAAGATACCAAGAGAACAAAGAAAAATTGATAATAGGAATAAATTAGAAAGTTGTTTAAAATTGCATGCTCTTTCTGAATCATGAAATAAAAAAATGTGGGTTTCATATCCCTTTAATGTCCATTTAAATTTTCCATGATAGTTGATTATAAATTATAAATGTAGTAAATGGATCAATTCTATTGCATCTGTATGCAATACATACAATATAGAGTTATACAAAATAAGCAATAATTAAATAAATGAATGCTATTTAATGACATCTAATGAAAGTCTCCTATCCTCTCCATATAGATAAGTAATGAACTGATTCGCCTGTGTAGCCGAGAGGTGTCTCTTGATCGCATTTTTGATGGATATATTGCTTCAAGTAATCAGATCCTGAAGGATTGTATCACATGCTGTATGGCATGGAAGGAGCACTACTTATTGGCAGTTCAAATGCACAGCAGGTAGGTACAAAGGGACAACACAATACTCCAAATGGGAACTTAGCAAGTAAAAGAGAAAGGGCCAAGCAATAAATAGGTTGGTGCCGAAAAACACACCAGCATTCTAAAAGAAAAATAAATGCATTTTGGTCAGTGAAGGATACATTTGTAAATTTCCAGGAGCCAGTCAAAAAAAACAAGTTGTCATGTTTGTGTGAGCATATAAATGTGTGTGTGTGTAGTGTTTTAAACCTTTGGCTACCAGAAACAGGTACAAAACAGTAATTTAACCCTTTGATTTCCCACCACGCACATACAGCAGTTATTTTAGCACTTGATTGCCTGTAACACAACAGGGATTTAGTGGCCAAGTGTACCCGAAGGGTAATTGCAGTTTTTTTCTAAACCATTGCAAAACCTCTGTCAGCCCCATGATAACTAATTAATCTAATGTTTATCAAATAAATGTCAGCCTCAGAAACATTTCCCATACATTACATGGTGACAAGTTCATACCAGAATTTTAATCAATCAGTAAACGTATTTTTGTCTGTTTCTCAAACATTTGTTTCCACACATTTTTCAAATAATGCTTATTAAAATATTGTATTGTAATACATCTATTTATATATCCTGTCCTTGCTTAATTAGTCATCATCAATACTGAATAAATGATCTGTCATGGTTTAATGTTGCTCTGGCTAAGTTCCAGCTCAGTTTAGCTCTGGCTAAGTGTGTGAAAATCTATGTGAAAACCCATCTAGGAAGTCTCGCTACATGTTCATTTTTTATAGCTTTTTATATTTGTTTTTGGTGAGTTTAACGGGGCATGAAATCCTAAAAATATCTTTCATGATTTTGGTAGAACATACAATTTTAAACAACTTTCCAATTTCCTTCAATTTTAAAACTTGCTTCATTCTCTTGGTATCTTTTGTTGAAGGAGCAGCAATGCACTACTGGGAGCTATCTAAAAACGTTGGGTGAGCCAATGACAAAAGACATGTGAGCAGCCACCAATCAGCAGCTAGCTCTCAGTAGTGCATTGCTCCTACCTAGGTATGCTTTTCATCAAAAGATACCAAGAGAATTAGGCAAATTAGCAAATAGAAGTTAATTGGAAAGTTGTTTAAAATCACATGTTTTATCTGAATCATTTACTGTCCCTTTAACTAGATTTGCCTGTTATGAAGCAAACTGAAATTCAATTTAATTACAGGACTGTAACATCAAAATGAATCTTAAAGGGCCAGTAAACCTAACAAAATAATGTTATATAATTCTGCACATAGTGCAGAAGTATATAACATTATATTAGCAGCAGCTTTATAAAACCTAATTTCTCCAACATAGGTGTGTCCGGTCCACGGCGTCATCCTTACTTGTGGGATATTCTCTTCCCCAACAGGAAATGGCAAGGAGCCCAGCAAAGCTGGTCACATGATCCCTCCTAGGCTCCGCCTACCCCAGTCATTCTCTTTGCCGTTGTACAGGCAACATCTCCACGGAGATGGCTTAGAGTTTTTTAGTGTTTAACTGTACTAAACCTGGTTTTCTTCCAAAAGTTGTTTCTAACAAAAACATTAACCAGGAGATAGTCGTGCCTTCTTTGTGTCCGAAACCAGTTTCGAAGAAGGAACGTTTGTTGCACAATTTGGATGTTGTTCGCGCTCTAAAATTCTATTTAGATGCTACAAAGGATTTTAGACAAACATCTTCCTTGTTTGTTGTTTATTCTGGTTAAAGGAGAGGTCAAAAAGCAACTTCTACCTCTCTCTCTTTTTGGATTAAAAGCATCATCAGATTGGCTTACGAGACTGCCGGACGGCAGCCTCCTGAAAGAATCACAGCTCATTCCACTAGGGCTGTGGCTTCCACATGGGCCTTCAAGAACGAGGCTTCTGTTGATCAGATATGTAGGGCAGCGACTTGGTCTTCACTGCACACTTTTACCAAATTTTACAAGTTTGATACTTTTGCTTCTTCTGAGGCTATTTTTGGGAGAAAGGTTTTGCAAGCCGTGGTGCCTTCCATTTAGGTGACCTGATTTGCTCCCTCCCTTCATCCGTGTCCTAAAGCTTTGGTATTGGTTCCCACAAGTAAGGATGACGCCGTGGACCGGACACACCTATGTTGGAGAAAACAGAATTTATGTTTACCTGATAAATTACTTTCTCCAACGGTGTGTCCGGTCCACGGCCCGCCCTGGTTTTTTAATCAGGTCTGATAATTTATTTTCTTTAACTACAGTCACCACGGTATCATATGGTTTCTCCTATGCAAATATTCCTCCTTAACGTCGGTCGAATGACTGGGGTAGGCGGAGCCTAGGAGGGATCATGTGACCAGCTTTGCTGGGCTCTTTGCCATTTCCTGTTGGGGAAGAGAATATCCCACAAGTAAGGATGACGCCGTGGACCGGACACACCGTTGGAGAAAGTAATTTATCAGGTAAACATAAATTCTGTTATTCCCTGTGAATTTTTATAAAAAAGACAGTTTTTCAGACCCTTGCTCTTCTGAGCGGGTCTGTTTGTATCACAGAGTACATCTGGCCAGCTGTCTAGTCACAGCCCGGCCCGACCGCACCATTATACTCAGTGCAGCTCGCTCCTACTCTGTCTGACAGCGGGAGCGAGCTGCACTGAGTATAATAGCGCGGTCGGGCCGGGTTGTGACTAGACAGCTGGCCAGATGTGCTCTGTGATAAAAACAGACCCGCTCAGAAGAGCACAGAGAGCGGGTCTAAAAAACAGTCATATTTTATAAAAATTCACAGGGAATATTTGGTTTTATAAAGCTGCTGCTAATACAATGTTATATAATTCTGCACTATGTGCAGAATTATATAACATTATTTTTTAGGTTTACTGGCCTAAAATTTTGAATCGTTTTGTAAGAGTGCCAACTTTCGAAATGGTGACTATAAGGACTATTCTGCCTTTTGTTCAGCAAGGTCATTATATGTCCATGATAGACTAACAGGATGCATATCTTCATATTCCGATTCATCCAGATCACTATCGGTTTCTGAGATTCTCTTTTCTAGACAAGCATTACCAATTTGTGGCTCTTCCATTTGGCCTAGCGACAGCTCCAAGAATTTTTTCAAAGGTTCTCGGTGCCCTACTCTCTGTAATCAGAGAACAGGGTATTGCGGTGTTTCCTTATTTGGACGATATCTTGGTACTAGCTCAGTCTTTACATTCTGCCGAATCTCACACAAATCAACTAGTGTTGTTTCTTCAAAGACATGGTTGGAGGATCAATTTACCAAAAAGTTCCTTGATTCCTCAGACAAGGGTCAGCTTTTTAGGTTTCCAGATAGATTCAGTGTCCATGACTCTGTCTCTAACAGACAAGATATGAATAAAATTGGTTTAAGCTTGTCGAAACCTTCAGTCTCAATCATTCCCTTCAGTGGCTATGTGCATGGAAGTTTTAGGTCTCATGACTGCAGCATCGGACGCGATCCCCTTTGCTCGTATTCATATGAGACCTCTTCAGCTTTGGAGATCACTCTTGGAAGAAGAAGACATGTTCTCATCCCTTTGAGGTGCACACTTGTATATGTTTTACCTGTTTTCCTCAATACATTTCTTGTTGACCAGGGCAAATTGTCTAGACAGCATGCTTGGTGACCAGTGTTATTATAGGTTTCTTGATTCTTTGTTTTTAAACATCAGTTTTTGCTGATCCTGTCAAAGCTATCCAACTCTCAACTAAAATATTCTGTCTTATTGATAGTAAAGCACTAATGGCTTGTATACACTCTCCTGACACTTTGTTAGGAATATGTACTAAACAAGTGGTAGAACCAATGTTTGCATTCAACACTTCTGCAAGGTGTGGATTCAGTAAGGTAGAGGCTATGGGGGATATTTATCAAAGCGTCAACTATGTTGCATTTGCGGGCTTCAATACATTCGTCAAACATGGCGGCCGCGGATCTGAATATGATCTCCTTATTTATAAAAAAAAGCCGTCAAAAACACGCGCATCAAGTACGGTGCGAAGAGCATCTGGCTGGTGTTAACTAACATTCATCGATGTCGCGGCTATTCAGGTTTTTCCCAACTTTATTTATATAATTTCATTACTGTCCACGAACAAGCACATTTCTCTTTAGCACATTATTGTTTATAGTGTAAATGTATTCTTTTTCTGAGCAGGACTTATTGCGAATATAACAAGTAGCGACATATTTGGTGCAAAGTGGAGAGTGAATTATTCTAATTCTTTTTAATATTGGACATACATATGTTAGCATCTATATACACACATATATATATATATATATATATATATATATATATATATGTGTGTGTGTTATGTCAGAAATCTTTTTCAAACATATTTACATGTCCCTAAGTTCCTTTTTTTTTTTGTTCTAAACAATGTTAAGTTGCACTAATGGGAGCTAGCTGCTAATTGGTGCCTGCACACATTTGTCTATTCTGATTGGCTAAATAGATGTGTTCAGCTAGCTGCCAGTAGTGCAATGTTGTTCCTTCAGCAAAGGATAACAAGAAAATGAAGCAAATTTGATAATATAAGTACATTTGAAAGTTGTTTAAAATTGTTTGTTCTATCCAAATCATGAAATAATATTTTGGGGTTTCCTGTCCCTTTAAGAGCTGTGCCTGGTTTCTCTCTGCACCTGTGTAACCCCTCCTGATTGCAATCATCTATTTTTAAAAAAACACCCCTTCACAGGTGTTATAAAATGGGCTGGCATATAAAATGAAATTTCTTACTGAAAAAGAAATTCAAGAGAAGGTAGAAATGCACTGAAAATAGCATGCCAGTAAAGAGGTGATTTTAATTTCTGCTGTATCTGAATAATGACAGTTTAATGTTAGGTGGGCTATCCCTTTGAGCTATTAGTTTAAGATTCTATTGAATTAAACATCAATTCAAATTTTAAAATCCTTGCCTAAAATATTACACTGTGTGTCCTAATGTCAGCATCAATGTTTGTCTTTAATACTAATTTCACATATACATACTTTCAGAGTATAATACACAATGTAACAAATGACACTTACAAGTTCTGATGAGTGATCAATGACACAAGTATCAAGCAATTTGATTAGTTAGTGATAGTTTATAATGTGTATTTGAATCAGATTGGGTGATTTCATAAATCATGTGATTATGCATATTCCAATCAAAAGTGGTGGAAAAATTCACTAGTGTGTGGGTTATTTAGGAGTTTGCGCCATAATTGGTGCGAAAAGTGTTGAGTCAAATATGGCGAGAAGTGGAGAGTGGGACTTGTATTAAATGGCTTAAACATGGTGCACATAGATTTTTCCAACAAATAAAAAGAAAGTTAGCTATATTATGTTGTGTATTTATTTCATTTTTATCTCTATATCTATTAGTGCGACAAGTTTGGGGCAGAACTTTGCACCAAATATGTAGACATAATTTTGTTTCTTGCTTTGTAATGAGAGACAAAGTTGTAGCATAATCCATAAGTAGTAATGTATTTTTCATTTTTATCCCTATATCTACTAGTGCACCAAATGTGGAGCAATAATATTGTTTTATTTAGAAAGGGTATACAATTTTAATAAAATTTCTAATTTTCTTTTATTATGTAATATACTTCATTCTCTTGCAGCATCAAACATAAACTTTCTGTGTTTTCAGACTCCCATTGAGTTCTATGGCATCCGTGACCTGAAGGGTGGCGGATTGCAAACCAGGTACGCTGAGTCGGAAAAAACACGAGCGTAACTGTAGAATTTTTGATAACTTTGTGAGAGCTTTAAATAGTGTTGAATAGGAGGGCGAATGAACACAATTCCGCTTGGATTCCACAGGTTTTTAACTTGCATCGATCTGCGTTGGATTGAGATTGCGGGATAGTATGTTACGTCACAAATTTCAACATTTGCCGATGTTGACGCTTTGATAACTATGGCGGATCAATCTTGCGACAATTACGATGCGGAATTCCAGCGTATTTTCAGTTGACGCTTTGATAAATATCCCCCTATGTCCTTCTGGAATGCTCTTCTATGCAGTCTTTAAAGCAGGTCACAAATTTTTGCTGAATTTGAGATCAAGGGTTCATCATGCTCACAGCCCATTCAGTTCAGCTTTACAATTAGATTGAGATCTGGTGACTGAACCTTCCATTTCATTAGAGTAAAATCATGTGCACCATCTTGAAACCATTGAGAGACAATCTATACTCTATGACAAGGTGCATTGTCTTGTCTTTTGAACAATGCCATTGGAGTCAGGGAACAAATTTATCATGTAGGAGTATATACTGTATGCTTGGTAATGATGTTCATATACAGTATGCATTGGTATTCAAAGAGGAGTGTGTGTGCAATGAAATAGTGTTTCTTGCCATGACATCACCATTAAAATTGACAGTGGGCATCACGCATGTTAGATCTATGGGTTTATGATGCTTGCGCCAAATCCAAAGTCTGTCATTGGCATGTCACAGCAGAAACTTGGACTTGTCAGACTAAACAATTTTTTCCCAGTACTCAGCTGTCTAGTGAGTTGGTGGTGGGCGCACACAGTAACAAACATCTTTTTGTTTTTGTCTGACAGAATGCTCGTGCCAGCACGTCTAGCTCTGATGAATGTGCCAAGTTAAAAAAAAAAATCACTCACGTTGCATACCTTACCTATTTTGACAATGTCAGGAACATTAAATGGACTAGCTTTACCCGTTCTCCATGTGGACACCTGAACACTTGACCTTTATCTGTGCACCACATGACCTATATTTGCATAGAGAAATGTTAATAATAAAGTGGCAGGAGATTGTATTTATGAAACATTTGGAAGTAAATTTATCAGCTGTATCAAGGTTTAGAAAAACGTTCCTACAACTGGCTTTTCAGGCTGGATAATGTATTGAGATTTTGTTAGTATTGATCTGCCATTACATCTCTTTGTGTCTCATAACGTCAGCTTTTATTTTGGTAGTACTATAGATGACCACTGAAATTAGGGGGTCACTATTGTTAAAATACTGACATCCTGTTTTCTGTGTAGTAGACCCTTCTGGCTTCTCATTTTTTTTTTCCTGTTCTGTTTCTTTCACATTCTTCTCGCTATTTTTATTTCTTTCTCCCTGTGGAGAGCTAATATTTGCTCTGCAGGGCTTGCCCATAGACCAGTGTGAAAACGCAAGCACTCGGCAGTCTACCCTATTAAAAAATCTTGACATATGTGTCGTTATTCTTGTTAATGGCTGCATGTGTACACAGTTGTTCAATGTCTCTCTATTATTTGTAATTGTTTGAACCATGGTTATAGAATATTCAATACCACTCAAAGCGTGTTTTTAAACCATGGTGCATATGTTGTATCAATTCTAATTGTATCTATTGTAGGCTGTCCAGTTTGCCTTTGTTATGCCAATAAAACATATTGAGAAAAAAAAATCGGAGCAGAATAAAAGGTATTGTAATTCTTTTAGTAGTTACAAAATCAAGGATTTCAAGAACTTTTCATAGTTTATGAAGATCAATTTTTTTAAACTTGTTTTTCAAACACAGTTTAGGTTAATAATGTCAATAGCATAAATTCCTTTTTTTTATTTTTTATTTAGCGATAATTCAAGAAGGTTTTGAGAAGGGCTTAATTCTATGAAAGTTACATTTTTGTCATAGAATTTGATTGCACCCTGGTGGAAAAATGTTACTGCAAACAGAAAGTCCTATAAAGCCGATATTCCTGGATTTAGCCTCTTAAAAAGGGCTTACATTTTATGTTTTTAAACATAAAACATTTGAGTTATTAAGCTAAATAGATATTTAATAGCTTACTTGAAACAGAATATATTTATAGTAGCAAAATAATGTCTTAAAGGGAAATGAAACCCAAATTCAGATGAATTTTTGTTTCAGCACCAGTGTAGCGCTTGCTAATTGGTGTCTAAATGTAGCGACCAATAAGCAAGCGCTACCCAGGGTTCTGAACCAAAAATGGGCCGGCTCCTAAGCTTACATTCCTGCTTTTTCAAATAAAGATTCCAAAAGAATGAAGAAAAATTGATAAGTAAATTAGAAAGTTTCTTAAAATTGCATGGTCTATCTGAATCATGAAGGAAAAAAATGTGGGTTTTTATATCCCTTTAACTACTTACTAGTAATGTTTCTTTTTTCTGAAATTTTGCTAGTATTAATAAACATAGCACTGCTTAATTTATAACTTAAAAGCTCATTTGAATACTACATTATAGAATATTTTTAAAAAATATTTATGTTTTGTTTTCTGCATGTTCTAAATGAAACACCCTATTTCTTCAGCCTGTAGCCAGTCTTCAATGCTGCACTTTTTTTTAATATTGGTCTTCGGGCAATTCAGTAAATCAAATGCTGTGTTGCCTGAGCTACTATCTTCAATTGGATTAGGCTCCAGAACACTCATTGGGGCCTATTTACTATGGTGCGAGCGGACATGATCTGATATAGTGGATCATGTCCGCTGCACATGTCCGCTGCATACGCTGTTGACATTTATCATTGCACCAGCAGTTCTTGTGAACTGCTGGTGCAATGCCGCCCTCTGCAGATTTGCGGCTAATCGGTCGCTAGCAGGGGGTGTCAATCAACCCAATCGTATTCGATCGGGTTGATTTCTGTCTGCTACCTTGGAGCAGCCGGACAAGTTATGGAGCAGCAGTCTTTAGAGAGCGAGAGAGCCTGGGTGAAATTGAGAGCCTCAGTGAGAGCCTGGGTGAAAGTTAGAGTCTGGAAATGCAGGGAGAATCTTTCTGCGAATCCATCCCGACTCATATTAACAGCCCTACAAGCAATCGGCATTGACGAGTTTCGCTGCCTGCTTTTTACACTCAAGGCCATGTCAGGAGCGAGGCTTCTAAACTGTCACACTTGAAGGGCCGTGTTCCTGTTCCACGGCGTAGATTCTGGTAAGATTGTTTCATTTTTATTACATAATGATAACATGGAAGACAGGGTCACAGTGTGACACCTTTTATCTTTACAGATTTAAGGGTTAATATTCCTGGAAAGGGGATTATTGAACAGGAGGGATTTATACATGATGTTGTTTATTGTGTCATTGCTGCGTTATGTGCGAGATGAGGCTCTGGCAATGTGTGGAACTTTCAGGTGACTTACTGGAGAATGGTGCAGCCCTTTTTTGGCATGTTTTCTCCTTAGGCAGGGGCGGTTCCTGCCGGGCATTCCATATGACCGGGTGTGGCTATCTATCTTCCTCTGTTGATCAGCTGCGCAGGAGACAAAACGGTTTCTGTAATCCGGGTCATAGGAGGTGGTGAGTGCCATTGGAGGTTATAAAGGTACCTATTTATTAAATTAATCTAGTCCTTAATATCAGCGCAAGCTATGCAGGACTCTGACGTGTTAGAGGGCTTGTCCCTGTGTTTATTGTGAGGAGGTTCTGGTAGATCAGCCTGCTCAACTATGTTCCACATGCCTTAATAAAGTTACAACATCTAAGAGCAAATGGATGTCTAGTACTACTGAGCCGTCCACCTCTGAGGGGTCCCCGTCCCGTGAGGTGTGTTCCCTGCATCCATCTCCTATTGCACATGCAGCGCCCCAGGGTCCAACCATTACTCCTGTGGGAGAGATTCGTTGACCCTCAGATTTTGCGGATCAGCTGCAAACGGCGGTATCAAAAGTGATCCATGCCTTATCATGTTCTGCTAAGCGCAAGCATAGGGCGTATCATGGAGGCCCGGCCCAGGGGTTGTCTATGCCTGTGGAAAATTCTGTGGTGTTATACGATGACGGGGCCCACTCCTAATCTTCGGAGGAGGCCCCTTCTGGGTTGGAGTCCAAGTCATCTAAACCTCTGGTGGAGGAGCCTGACTTTAGGTTTAGGATGGAAAATTTGCGCTTTTTGCTGAGGCAAGTGCTTGCTACTCTGGAGGTTCCGGAACCAAAACTTTCAGAAGAACCTGCAATTCCTAAGCTTGATGAGGTATATGAGGACAGGGTGGTGCCTCAGACCTTCCCGGTTCCTGTTAAGATGGCAAATATTATTAAGAATGAATGGGAGCGATTAGGTTCTTCCTTTTCCCCTTCTTCTTCCTTTATGAAACTGTTCCCCGTCCTGGGGAGCTGTGGGGTACTGTCCCTATGGATGGTGCTATCTCCACGCTTGCGAAGCGGACAATTATTCCCCTGGAGGATAGTTTGTCGTTTAAGGAGCCCATGGATAAAAAGTTGGAAAACATATCAAGGAAAATGTTTCAACACACAGGGTTTGTTTTTCAGCCGGCAGCAGCTGTAGCTTCAGTCGCCGGAGACTTCCATCGACAAGATACAGGAAAAGATTAAGGCGCTGAAGATCACCAATTCTTTCATATGTGATGCCACATATGCAAATTAATTGCCTAAACGCTAAGGTGTCAGGTTTTTCCGTTTTAGCTCGCAGGGCTAGCTACAAGGCCCAGCGCCAGCAGCCCTCCACAAAAACGGACCAGTCCAAGGGAACTTGGAAACCGGCTCATTCTTGAGACAAGTCTAAGCAGAGCAAGAAGCTGGCCGAGACAAAATTGGCATGAAGGGGCGGCCCCCGACCGGTCTCTGGACCAAGTAGGGGGCAGATTATCTCTCTTCTTAGAAGCATGGCTGCAGGAAGTTCAGGATCCTTGGGTTCTGGACGTTGTCACCCAGGGCTACAGGATAGGGTTCAGATCCCATCCGCCCAGGGGCAGATTCCTCCTATTAAACCTGTCTTTAAGACCGGAAGAGAGAGAAGCCTTTCTAGAATGTGTGAAAGATCTCTCCTCTCTAGGTATCATCGTACCAGTACCCCAAGCAGAAAGGGGTCTAGGGTACTATTCAAATCTTTTTGTGGTTCCAAAGGAGGAGGGCACATTCCGCCCGATTCTGGACCTAAAGTGTTTAAACAAGTTTCTGAGTGTTCCATCGTTCAAAATGGAAACGATCAGATCTATTGTGCCCCTAGTTCAAGAGGGACAGTTCATGACAACCATAGACTTGAAGAATGCTTACCTTCATGTGCCAATCCACAGGGACCACTTCAAGTTCCTTAGATTTGAGTTTCTGGACCAACACTTCCAGTTTGTGGCCCTTCCCTTTTGCCTGGCGACGGCCCTGAGAGTCTTCATGAAGGTTCTGGGGGCACTACTTTCGGTGGCCAGAGCCAGAGGCATTGCTGTGGTGTCCTATCTGGACGACATCCTAGTCCAGGTGCCATCACTCAGTCTCACAGAGGATCATTCGACGACTCTTCTTCTTTTGCTCCAATCTCACGGTTGGAATGTCAACTCGGGAAAGAGTTCCCTGATTCCCAGCAACAGGGTGGATTTCTTGGGTACGATAATAGACTCTATGTCTATGAAGATTTTTCACAGACCGTCGACGCAGGAAGATTGCGTCCTCTTATCTTGCCCTTCAGTCCTCCTCAAGCCCCTCGGTGGCTCAGTGTATGGAGGTGATCAGACTCATGGTTTCCAGCATAGACGTCATTCAATTCGTCAGGTTCCATCTCAGACCTCTTCAATTGTACATGTTGAGACAGTGGAACGGCTATCATTCAGATCTATCACAGCAGATATCCATGGATGCTCGGACTCGGATCTTCCTCTCGTGGTGTATCCGTCTGGAGCAACTGTCCATGGGAACATCCTTCTTGAGGCCGTCCTGGGAGATTGTCACTATGGACGCGAGTCTGGCAGGATAGAGAGCTGTTTGGGGTGCCAGGATGGCACATGGAAAATTGTCCTGGGAGGAGTCTCTCCTTCCAATAAATATTCTGGAACTCCGAGCAATCTTCTATGCTCTGAAGGCATGGCCTCTTCTGTGGTTGTTCAGCTTCATCAGATTCCAGACTGACAACATTACCTCGGTGGCTTACATCAATCACCAGGGGGGTATGAGGAACTCCCTAGCTATGAGAGAGGTGTCCCGGATCTTGGAGTTGGTGGAGTCCCACAGTCCCACAGCTGCTCGCTCTCAGCGATTCACATTCCAGATGTGGACAACTGGGAAGCAGACTTTCTCAGCAGTCAATCCTTCCATCCGGGGGAATGGTCTCTTCACCCTGAAATGTTTGTGGAGATTTGTCTCACGTGGGGAACACCAGAGATAGATCTCATGGCATCCAGACTCAATTGCAAGCTACCCCGATACGGATCGAGGTCCAGGGATACTCAGGCAGAGCTAATAGATGCCTTAGCGGTGCCTTGGGGGTTCAGCGTAGCTTACATTTTTTTTACCATTACCACTTCTACCTCGTGTAGTGGCACGCATCAAACAGGAGCGAGCTTCGGCCATTCTGATTGCGCCATCATGGCCGCTGAGGATTTGGTTTGTGGATCTGTTGGGGATGTCATCCTCTCCACCGTCGAGGTTACCCTGTCGCAGGATCTGCTGGAACAGGGCCCCTTCAACATCAAAATCTCGATTCTCTGCACACTATGGGAATCCAGATACCAAATGGGCGCACAGGGACATCGTTCCTTGATGGTTCACTACCAGTGCATACAGGATCTCCCTACACTCCAGAAGACGCATAACATTTTGGCCTGGGAGAGAGATCTAGATAAGGTTTTTGACTGCCAGGAATGGATGAGAGCTATAGCACATACAAGACAGGCGATACATAGTGTAACTCTCTTCGAATTTTTTTACAAACTCTTGATGAGGTGGCACTGGGTGCCTAACCGGCTATGTGGATTCTCGACTGATGCCTCTGATAGGTGCTGGAGAGGGTGCAACCAAAAAGGGGATGACTTACATATATGGTGGGGCTGCCCTGAAATCCAGAAACTTTGGACTAGAGTTCTTGCCTTAGGCGGACTCCTTGCCCTCCCGACAGATAGGGGCCCAGAGACTTATTTACTCCACCTTAACATACCCAAACTCCCCAAACCACTAAAACACCTCTTTGTGTACTTGCTGATGGCTACCAAGCTCGCTATTGCCAGGCACTGGAAGCAGCCTCACGCGCCCCAGGTGAGGAAAGTTGTAGAGATACTCTATACTGTGCGATCAATGGAAGAAGCAGTATACATAAATAGAGGCCTCATAGACCTACACTCCAACATTTGGTCCATTTGGGACACACTTCCACAAAATGTGCTGGCCGCAGTCTGATAGTGCCTATTGGCCTTCCCCCATATTCTTTTTCAATCTGTTCTTTCTTTCTCTCTCAGGTCTTTCCCCTTACAACTGTAACGTACACAGCATATCGCAGTATGTGCTGATTTAAGGTACCTCTGCGCTGATATATTCTGATGTTAAACAATGGTATTACATATGCTATTGTATAAAGAAAAATACAAAATGATGAGGTCTCATTATGGAAGCTAGACGTCCCATGAGGTCTAGCCGACAGGTATATAAATGTAAGTCATTTAATTTAGGATGTTCTGCTTACTGTGTAATGTGAATAGACACACCCAATAATTTGAGGCAGAGAAGATGAGGGAAAGTCAAATGGGTTTATAAATCAAAATTCAAGGGATAAATCAAAATTATTTATTATTACTCTTAACCCTTAAATTCCAGAACCTAAAGCAGTAATACACATCAAAATGTACAAAAGGATGCAAGGAGACTTGCAACACAAAGAAAAGACTACAGGTTGCAGGGCCCGTTAAATACTTGAAACCCACTAATTTAAGTGTGATCAGACTAACAGATAGAAAGGCAAGATATTATAAAATATCACAAACATACCCATTTATACAAAATAACTTTATTGGAGAAAACAATGTAAGTCCGACTGGACTAGTACTCATGCACACACACACATACTATTAAAACTTGCTGAAACTCACCCAATAATGTCTTGCAAATGTAACCTTGTATATCTTTTCTTGTGACCTCAATAAAAATATTTTAAAAAATATATATAATCTCGATTCTCTGAGGCTGACTGCGTTAAGATTAAACGCCAAGTCTTGGCCAAGAGAGGCTTTTCTGAAAGTGTGATTGATACTCTAATTCAGGCAAGGAAGCCAGTCCTTTGTCGAATCTACCATAAGGTGTGGAGGACTTACTTGTCCTGGTGTGAGAAGCATGGATATCCTTGGCATAAGATGAAGGTATCCAGGATTCTGTCCTTTCTCCAAGATGGTTTGATTTCTGCATTATCAGTCTTTTTGCATAGGAGACTCACTGAGCTCCCTGACATCCAATCTTTTGTTCAGGCTCTGTCTAGAATCAGGCCTGTCTTTAGACAGTATGCTCCCCCATGGAGCTTAAACTTGGTCCTTAGGGTTTTGCAGAGGGTTCCGTTTGAGCCTATGCATTCCATTGACATTAAGATTCTGTCCTGGAAGGTTCTCTTCCTGTTGGCCATTGCATCGGCACACAGAGTATCTGAACTGGCTGCCTTGCAACGTGAGCCCCCTTATCTAGTTTTTCATGCGAATAAGGCTGTGCTTCGCACTAGTTTGGGGTTTCTTCCCAAGCTGGTGTCTAACTGTAACATCAAACAGGAAATAGTGGTTCCTTCTTTGTGTCCTAACCCTTCTTCTTCTAAGGAAAGGTTACTTCATAATCTGGATGGGGTTTGTGCCCTGAAGTTCTATCTTCAGGCTACGAAGGATTTCAGACAGTCTACATCTCTTTTTGTGGTGTATTCAGGGAAGCGCAAGGGGCAGAAAGCCTCTTTTACTTCTTTGTCCTTTTGGTTGAGGAGCTTGATTCGCTTGGCCTATGAGACAGCGGGACATAAGCCTCCTCAGAGGATCATGGCTCATTCAACTAGAGCTTTGGCTTCTTCTTGGGCCTTCAAGAATGAGGCCTCTATGGAGCAAATTTGTAAGGCGGCTACCTGGTCCTCCTTTACACACTTTTACAAAGTTTTACAAATTTGACGTTTTTGCTTCTGCGGAAGCTGTTTTTGGGAGAAAGGTTTTGCAGGCTGTGGTGCCCTCAGATTAGGGTCCGCCTATTTACCCTCCTGGTTTCATTAAGTGTCCTCTAGAGCTTGGGTATATGTTCCCAACAGTAATGAATGAAGCCGTGGATTCTTCTCCCCTTTAGATGGAAAACATAAATTATGCTTACCTGATAATTTAATTTCCATCGAGGGGAAGAGAGTCCACGGCTCCCGCCTGTATCTCCGATGGGCGGACCTAAATTTAATTACTCTTCTGGCACCATTTATACCCTGATATTTCTCCTATTGTTCCTTGTTCCCTCGGCAGACTGACTGGGGGATGAGGGAATTGGGGGAGGTATTTAAGCCTTTGGCTGTGGTGTCTTTGCCTCCTCCTGGTGGCCAGGTTCTTAATTCCCAACAGTAATGAATGAAACCGTGGACTCTCCTCCCCTCGATGGAAATTAAATTATCAGGTAAGCATAATTTATGTTTTTTGCGTGTTTAACCCTAATTTTCCTTTTGTGTCATATACATAATTTGATTGATTTACTAATTCAAACTTTAATTGAAATGGTTTTGCAAAATGAAGAATATCACTTGATCTATCATACAGTGTTTTCATAAAGCATTTCTGATAGATTGGAATGGAGGAGCCTTATTGTATTTTACAATTCTCAAGCTGTAAAAGATGACTCGAATAAAGGCCCATTAAAACCGATTCTGATTATATCCATTTCATTCTGCATAGTAGAAAACAAATTATTTTTAGTAGTTTGTAGTTGAGCATCTGTCATTTGGTCACAACTTTTGGGTTATTTCGTAACATTATGTTCCATGTTTTATCTCCTGATATCATACTTTGAACTTTGCATTAGTTAGTATTTTCTCATCATGCACTTGTTTGAAATAATATACTGTATATTTATATTTTGTTAAGTAATACAAGGTCATTTTTTTACATTAATAAGATATTCATTCTTTCTTTCTCTTATGCTAGATGTTCCAAGATAGGATGGGTCTTGGACCAAACCAGTATTTTTGCTCAGGTTGATGCCTTTATACAACGGTGTAAAGATCTAATGGAGGTACGTATTTATTTATTTTACATGTAGGCCTTGAAGGCGCGGTAAGGCAGACTGTGGCTGAGATTACATTGCTGGTGCAAAACTAAGCTGCAATGTTAACTAATTGATCTGGTAAATGTGCTTCTCTTTAGTTTTTCTGTAGTTTTCTAATCTATCTAATTTACTTCTATTATCAAATTTTCTTTGTTCTTTTGGTATGTTTTGTTAAAAAGCTAGGATGTAAGATCAAGAGTCTGCACGTCTAGAGCACTATATGGCAACAGTTTTGCAAAAATGTTATCCATTTGCAAAAACACTAGATGGCAGCACTGGTTCCTGCCATGTAATGCTCCAGACACCAACCTAGGTATCTCTGCAACTAAAATATTCCATGGGAATAAAGCAAATTTTATAATGGAAGTAAATTGGAACATTTAGAAAAATTGTATGCTGTGTCTGAGGGCGCGATTTTGTAAAGGTCTCTGGACTGGTGAGATTCTTTAAAAAGAATTCTAACAAAGTGCTATTGCTGTTTTTTTTTTTTGTAAAATGGGCTGAGCATGGGCATTCCACGGGCAAATATGAAATTGACTCTCAAGTCCCAGGGTCATTCTGTAAACATTTTCACCCCACACATCTTACTGTTTTTTTCTTGCAACTTAAAATTTGGCGAGTTTTATTCAATATACTCAAAACATTACTCTGAAAAGAAAAACCTATGTATATGAAAATAACAGCGATTGTAAGGTACGGTGCCCTGAAAACAGGATGATTTGATTTGTATTAGGCGTAATATTAAAGTTTAAACATACACTGGGCTTTAAGCAACTTAGTAGTTTTTACAAGAGAATTAGCAATTCATAGTCAAGGCAAAATGAATATATATATATATATATATACAGTCGTATGCAAAAGTTTAGGCACCCCTGGCAATTTCCATGATTTTCATTTATAAATAATTGTAAATAAGTCATTTTGTTCTATCAAATAACTGAAGGACACAGTAATATTTCAGTAGTGAAATGAGGTTTATTGGATTAACAGAAAATGGGCAATATGCATCAAAACAAAATTAGTCAGGTGCATAAATTTGGGCACCCTTGTTATTTTGTTGATTTAAATATCTGTAACTACCTAGCACTGATTAATTGGAACACACAATTGGTTTGGTGAGCCCATTAAGCCTTGAACTTCATAGACAGGTGCATCCAATCATGAGAAAAGCTATTTAAGGTGGCCAATTGCAAGGTTTTGTTCTCTTTGACTCTCCTCTGAAGAGTGGCAACATGGGGGCCTCAAAACAACTCTCAAATGACCTGAAAACAAAGATTGTTCAACATTATGGTTTAGGGGAAGGCTACAAAAAACTATCGCAGAGATTTAAACTTTCAGTGTCCACTGTGAGGAACATAGTGAGGAAATGGAACACCACAGGCACAGTTCGTGTTAAGGCCAGAAGTAAAATATTGGAGAGGCAAAGGAGGGTGAGAATGGTCAAAAACAGCCCACAGAGCACCTCCAAAGACCTACAACATCATCTTGCTGCAGATGGTGTCACTGTGCATTGTTCAACAATTCAGCATATGGGAGAGTGATGCGGAAAAAGAGGCCTAGTTATCAAAGTGTCAACTTTCCTGCCTTCGCCGGTTCAATACGCCCGCCTAAGCTCGCCTACCATCGCCGCCGCGGACCTGAAAAATTTCGCCTAAGTTATCAATAAATCTGTCAAAAAGCCGCGCACCAAGTACGGGGCGATGAGCAGCGGACTGTGAGAGTTATCACTCATCCGATCTCGCTGCTCTTCGGCTTTTTGACAGCTTTATTGATACCCCTGTCACTAAGCACCCACACTAAACTACACTGTTCTACCCCCTATACCGGAGCCCCCCGCAACTCAATAAAGTTATTAACCCCTAAACCGCCGCTCCTAGACCCCGCCACAACTCTTATAAATGTATTAACCCCTAAACCGCCACTCCCGGACACCGCCGCAACCTACATTATACCTAGTAACCCCTATCTTGCCCCCCCATACCGCCGCAACCTATAATAAAGTTATTAACCCCTATCCTGCTGATCCCGCACCTCGCCGCAACTAAATAGTTTAACCCCTAAACCGCGCTCCCGGACCCCGCCGCAACCTATATTAAACTTATTAACCCCTAATCTGCCCCCCCTACACCGTCGCCACCTATAATACATTTATTAACCCCTATCCTGCTCCCCACTACACCGCCGCCACTGTAATAAATTTATTAACCCCTAAACCTAAGTCTAACACTAACCCTAAAACCCCCTAACTTAAATATTAATTAAATAAATCTAAATAATATTTCTCTTATTAACTAAGTTAATCCTATTTAAAACTAAATACTTACCTTTAAAATAAACCCTAATATAGCAGCAATATAAATAATAATTATATTGTAGCTATCTTAGGATTTATTTTTATTTTACAGGTAAATTTCAATTTATTTTAACTAGGTACAATAGCTATTAAATAGTTATTAACTATTTAATAGCTTACCTAGCTAAAATAAAGAGAAATTTACCTGTAAAATAAATCCTAACCTAAGTTACAATTACACCTAACACTACACTATACTTTAATAAATTATTCCTATTTAAAACTAAATACCTGTAAAATAAACCCTAAGATAGCTACAATATAATTAATAATTACATTGTAGCTATTTTAGGATTTATATTTATTTTACAGGTAACTTTGTATTTATTTTAGCTAGTTAGAATAGTTATTAAATAGTTATTAACTATTTAATAACTACCTAGCTAAAAGAAATACAAAATTACCTGTAAAATAAATCCTAACCTAAGTTACAATTAAACCTAACACTACACTATCATTACATTAATTAAATAAATTAACTACAAATAACTACAATTAAATACAATTACATAAACTAACTAAAGTACAAAAAATAAAAAAAGCTAAGTTACAAAAAATAAAAAAATAAGTTACAAACATTTAAAAAATATTACAACAATTTTAAGCTAATTACACCTAATCTAAGCCCCCTAATAAAATAACAAAGCCCCCCAAAATAAAAAAATTCCCTACCCTAGTCTATATTAAAAAAGTTCAAAGCTCTTTTACCTTACCAGCCCTTAAAAGGGCCTTTTGCGGGGTATGCCCCAAAGAAAACTGCTCTTTTGCCTGTAAAAGAAAAATACAACCCCCCCAACATTAAAACCCACCACCCACATACCCCTAACCTAACCCAAACCCCCCTTAAATAAACCTAACACTACCCCCCTGAAGATCATCCTACCTTGAGTTGTCTTCAGCCAGCCGACCCACCGATGGAACCGAAGAGGAGATCCGGAGCGGCAGAAGTGATCCTCCAAGGGGCGCTGAAGAAGTCTTCCATCCGATGAAGTCATCATCCAGGCGGCGCTGAAGAAGTCTTCCATCCGGGCGATGTCATCTTCCAAGTGGCGCTGAAGAAGTCTTCCATCCGGGCGATGTCATCTTCCAAGCGGGGTCTTCAATCTTCTTTCTTCAGGATCCATCTTCATCCCGCCGACGCGGAACATCCTTCATTCCCGACGGACTACAGACGAATGAAGGCTCCTTTAAGGGACGTCATCCAAGATGGCATCCCTTCAATTCCGATTGGCTGATAGGATTCTATCAGCCAATCGGAATTAAGGTAGGAAAAATCTGATTGGCTGATTGAATCAGTCAATCAGATTGAAGTTCAATCTGATTGGCTGATCCAATCAGCCAATCAGATTGAGCTCGCATTCTATTGGCTGTTCTATCAGCCAATCGGAATTGAAGGGACGCCATCTTGGATGACGTCCCTTAAAGGAGCCTTCATTCGTCGGTAGTCCGTCGGAAAAGAAGGATGTCCCGCGTCGGCGGGATGAAGATGGATCCTGAAGAAAGAAGATTGAAGACCCCGCTTGGAAGATGACATCGCCTGGATGGAAGACTTCTTCAGCGCCACTTGGAAGATGACATCGCCCGGATGGAAGACTTCTTCAGCGCCGCCTGGATGAGGACTTCATTGGATGGAAGACTTCTTCAGCGCCCCTTGGAGGATCACTTCTGCCGCTCCGGATCTCCTCTTCGGTTCCATCGGTGGGTCGGCTGGCTGAAGACAACTCAAGGTAGGATGATCTTCAGGGGGGTAGTGTTAGGTTTATTTAAGGGGGGTTTGGGTTAGATTAGGGGTATGTGGGTGGTGGGTTTTAATGTTGGGGGGGTTGTATTTTTCTTTTACAGGTAAAAGAGCAGTTTTCTTTGGGGCATGCCCCGCAAAAGGCCCTTTTAAGGGCTGGTAAGGTAAAAGAGCTTTGAACTTTTTTAATGTAGAATAGGGTAGGGAATTTTTTTATTTTGGGGGGCTTTGTTATTTTATTAGGGGGCTTAGATTAGGTGTAATTAGCTTAAAATTGTTGTAATATTTTTTAAATGTTTGTAACTTATTTTTTTTATTTTTTGTAACTTAGCTTTTTTTATTTTTTGTACTTTAGTTAGTTTATGTAATTGTATTTAATTGTAGTTATTTGTAGTTAATTTATTTAATGATAGTGTAGTGTTAGGTTTAATTGTAACTTAGGTTAGGATTTATTTTACAGGTAATTTTGTATTTCTTTTAGCTAGGTAGTTATTAAATAGTTAATAACTATTTAATAACTATTCTAACTAGCTAAAATAAATACAAAGTTACCTGTAAAATAAATATAAATCCTAAAATAGCTACAATGTAATAGCTATCTTAGGGTTTATTTTACAGGTAAGTATTTAGTTTTAAATAGGATTAATTTATTTAATGATAGTGTAGTGTTAGGTGTAATTGTAACTTAGGTTAGGATTTATTTTACAGGTAAATTTCAGTTTATTTTAGCTAGGTAAGCTATTAAATAGTTAATAACTATTTAATAGCTATTGTACCTAGTTAAAATAAATTTAAATTTGCCTGTAAAATAAAAATAAATCCTAAGATAGCTACAATATAATTATTATTTATATTGTAGCTATCTTAGGGTTTATTTTAAAGGTAAGTATTTAGTTTTAAATAGGAATAATTTAGTTAATAATATTTAGATTTATTTAATTAATATTTAAGTTAGGGGGGTGTTAGGGTTAGGGTTAGACTTAGGTTTAGGGATTAATAATTTTATTACAGTGGCGGCGGTGTAGGGGGGGCAGGATAGGGGTTAATAAATGTATTATAGGTGTAGGGGGGGGCAGATTAGGGGTTAATAAGTTTAATATAGGTTGCGGCGGGGTCCGGGAGCAGCGGTTTAGGGGTTAAACTATTTATTTAGTTGTGGCGAGGTCCGGGATCGGCAGGATAGGGGTTAATAACTTTATTATACAGGGCGGCGGTATAGGGGGGGCAGGATAGGGGTTAATAGGTATCATGTAGGTGGCGGCGGGGTCTGGGAGCGGCGGTTTAGGGGTTAATACATTTATTATAGTTGCGGCGGGTCAGGGAGCGTCGGTTTAGGGGTTAATATGTATAATGTAGCTTGCGGTGGGCACCGGGAGCGGCGGTTTAGGGGGTAATACATTTATTTAGTTGTGGTGGTGTAGGGGGGGACAGATTAGGGGTGTTTAGACTCGGGGTACATGTTAGGGTGTTAGGTGTAGACAGCTCCCATAGAAATCAATGGGATGTCTGGCAGCAGCGAACTTGTACTTTCGCTATGGTCAGACTCCCATTGATTCCTATGGGATCCGCCGCCTCCAGGGCGGCGGATTGAAAACCAGGTACGCTGGGCCGGAAAAGTGCCGAGCGTACCTGCTAGTTTTTTGATAACTAGCAAAAATAGTCAGATAGTGCCGCACTTCTGTGCGGAACATCTGGAGTGACGTAAGAATCGATCTGTGTCGGACTGAGTCCGGCGGATCGAAGCTTACGTCACAAAATTCTACTTTTGCCGGTCTCTAGCCTTTGATAACTAAGGCAAATCAGCCTCGCCACAAATACGCTGCGGAATTCCAGCGTATTTGAGGTTGACGGCTTGATAACTACTTCCCAAAGCCTTTTCTGCACACACGCCACAAACAGAGTCGCTTGAGGTTTGGACAATCCAGCTTCATTTTGGAAGAAGGTGCTGTGAACTGATGAAACAAACATTGAGTTATTTGGTCATAATAAGGGACGTTATGCATGTGGCAAAATAACACAGCGTTTCAAGACAAACACTTGCTAGCCACTGTAAAATTTATTGGATGTTCCATCATGCTGTGAGGCTGTGTGACCAGTGCCGGTACTGGGAATCTTGTTAAAGTTGAGGGTCGCATGGATTCCACTCAATATCAGTAGATACTTGAGAATAATGTTTGAGGAATCTGTCACAAAGTTGAAGTTACGCCGGACAATGACCCAAAACACTGCTCAAAAGCTACTCTGGCATTTATGCAGAGGAACAAGTACAATGTTCTGGAATGGCCATCCCAGTCCCCAGACCTGAATATCATTGAAAATCTGTGGGGTGATTTGAAGCAGGCTGTCCATGTTTGGCAACCATCAAACCTAACTGAACTGGAGATGTTTTGCAAGGAGGAATGGTACAAAATAACTTCATCCAGAATCCAGACACTCATTACAGGCTATAGGAAGCATCTAGAGGCTTTTATTTCTGCTAAAGGAGGTTCTACGAAATATTGATGCAATATTTCTTTTGGGGTGCCCAAATTTATGCACCTGTCTAATTTCATTTTGATGCATATTGCACATTTTCTGTTAATCCAATAAACCTCATTTCACTACTGAAATATTACTGTGTCCTTCAGTTATTTGATAGATCAAAATGACATTGCTGATCCAAACACCCAATTATTTATAAATGAAAATCATGGAAATTGTCAGGGTGCCTAAACTGTGTGTGTAAAGTCTGAATGATGTTTCATGACAAGGGTTTAGAGGCTATGAAATATTTTTTTAAACATTATTCAGACTTTACTTTTGAATCCCAGTTGACTCACAATTATTTCCTCCTAAATACAGGGAAAGTCCACAGCTGCATTTATTACTTGTGGGAATACAGAACCTGGCCACCAGGAGGAGGCAAAGACACCCCAGCTAAAGGCTTAAATACCTCCCCCACTTCCCTCATTCCCCAGTCATTCTTTGCCTTTCGTCACAGTAGGTTGGCAGAGAAGTGTCAGAAGTTTTTCAGAGTAGTTCCTTAGGAAGGGTATCTGCCCTTCGGGATGAAACTGGAGTTTTAAGTAGTCTTGTTAGCCTCTCAGTCAGAGCATTGATGAAAGTTAGTTTGGAGATGCAGGGAGAGTATTTCTGACAAACCATCCAGACTCATATTAACAGCTCCTATAAGCAATCAGCATTGACAAGTTTCGCTGCCTGCTTTCTTCACTCAAGTCCATGTCAGAGGCGCTGCTACTATCTGTCAAACTTGAAGAACCGTGTTGCTTTTCCACAGAATGGATTCCGGTAAGATCGTTTCATTTTTTACAAACATGTTAACGATAGAAGACAGGGTCTCAGTGGGACTCCTTTATCTTTATGGAATCAAGGGTTAATATCTCCTTAGGGGATTATTGAACAATGGGGTCTACAGGGAGTGCAGAATTATTAGGCAAGTTGTATTTTTGAGGATTAATTTTATTATTGAACAACAACCATGTTCTCAATGAACCCAAAAAACTCATTAATATCAAAGCTGAATAGTTTTGGAAGTAGTTTTTAGTTTGTTTTTAGTTATAGCTATTTTAGGGGGATATCTGTGTGTGCAGGTGACTATTACTGTGCATAATTATTAGGCAACTTAACAAAAAACAAATATATACCCATTTCAATTATTTATTTTTACCAGTGAAACCAATATAACATCTCAACATTCACAAATATACATTTCTGACATTCAAAAACAAAACAAAAACAAATCAGTGACCAATATAGCCACCTTTCTTTGCAAGGACACTCAAAAGCCTGCCATCCATGGATTCTGTCAGTGTTTTGATCTGTTCACCATCAACATTGCGTGCAGCAGCAACCACAGCCTCCCAGACACTGTTCAGAGAGGTGTACTGTTTTCCCTCCTTGTAAATCTCACATTTGATGATGGACCACAGGTTCTCAATGGGGTTCAGATCAGGTGAACAAGGAGGCCATGTCATTAGATTTTCTTCTTTTATACCCTTTCTTGCCAGCCACCCTGTGGATTACTTGGACGCGTGTGATGGAGCATTGTCCTGCATGAAAATCATGTTTTTCTTGAAGGATGCAGACTTCTTCCTGTACCACTGCTTGAAGAAGGTGTCTTCCAGAAACTGGCAGTAGGACTGGGAGTTGAGCTTGACTCCATCCTCAACCCGAAAAGGCCCCACAAGCTCATCTTTGATGATACCAGCCCAAACCAGTACTCCACCTCCACCTTGCTGGCGTCTGAGTCGGACTGGAGCTCTCTGCCCTTTACCAATCCAGCCACGGGCCCATCCATCTGGCCCATCAAGACTCACTCTCATTTCATCAGTCCATAAAGCCTTAGAAAAATCAGTCTTGAGATATTTCTTGGCCCAGTCTTGACGTTTCAGCTTGTGTGTCTTGTTCAGTGGTGGTCGTCTTTCAGCCTTTCTTACCTTGGCCATGTCTCTGAGTATTGCACACCTTGTGCTTTTGGGCACTCCAGTGATGTTGCAGCTCTGAAATATGGCCAAACTGGTGGCAAGTGGCATCTTGGCAGCTGCACGCTTGACTTTTCTCAGTTCATGGCCAGTTATTTTGCGCCTTGGTTTTTCCACACGCTTCTTGCGACCCTGTTGACTATTTTGAATGAAACGCTTGATTGTTCGATGATCACGCTTCAGAAGCTTTGCAATTTTAAGAGTGCTGCATCCCTCTGCAAGATATCTCACTATTTTTGACTTTTCTGAGCCTGTCAAGTCCTTCTTTTGACCCATTTTGCCAAAGGAAAGGAAGTTGCCTAATAATTATGCACACCTGATATAGGGTGTTGATGTCATTAGACCACACCCCTTCTCATTACAGAGATGCACATCACCTAATATGCTTAATTGGTAGTAGGCTTTCGAGCCTATACAGCTTGGAGTAAGACAACATGCATAAAGAGGATGATGTGGTCAAAATACTCATTTGCCTAATAATTCTGCACTCCCTGTAGTTTTTATTTATGTTTGTTATGTGATTTTGACTGCGTGGTGTAGAAGACATTTTGGGCTCTTAGGCTAATACGAAACATACAGGTTATAGAGCTGCACAGTTTTATTAAGGTGGCATGCTTTTCCTTAGATGGGCCGGTCCTGCATGAGGCACCATGTGACTGGGAGAAGTCACGTCTTGTTTTCCGATTCCTGACCGAGGGGCTGCGGAGAAGAGTTAATGTCTCTACCTGTCTGGGTCATAGGAGGTGGTGAGTGCCAAAGCCATTGGGGGTTTAAGGTGCCAGTTGTTTTTTTGGCTAAAAATTTTAATTGGAATTATGGAGGATTCTGATATTCTAGAGGATTCCTCTGATACAGATTTTGATACCTGCGTATGTTGTGAGGAGGCCCGGGTAGATCAGTCCGCTCAATTATGTTCCGTATGCCGCAATAGGGTGTTCTCTTCAAACAATGTTGAGATGTTAGAGACCACTGAGCCGTCTACCTTTGAGGATTCCTCGTCCCGTGATGTGCATTCCCTAGAATCTTGTCCTACACATGCAGTTCCCCTAAGTACCATTAATCCTTCGTCTGAGGGAGACTTTTTTCCACCGGAGGTTACTGTGCGTTTTCGCATGGCCATCTCTATGGCTTTAGCGAGTTTGCCTCTTTCTGCTACGTGCAAGCGAAGGGTTAATCCATGCTCTCCTACCCATGGGCCGTCGTGTAAAATAACGATTGTGCCTGATCAGTCATCTGGGGATGTGGTTGCCTCTGAGGCTTCAGAGGTAGAACCTCCGCGGTTGGAGTCGCCTGATTTAACTCCTCCGACTGAGGAGGTTTTAGAATTTAGATTTAGAATGGCATGTCTGCGTTAACTTCTGAGAGAGGTTTTGGCGATGTTAGACGTTCCCAGTCCTAATCCGTCAGTTGGATCTCAGTCCTCTAAATCAGATGACGATCTTGATTAGACGAGTGGAGAGGGTTGGATCCTCTTCTTTATCGTATATGTATAAAGTTATAGAATCTCAGGCCCGAGCTCTATGGAGGGTTGTGTTGTATAACAGGCAGGACCTGTTTGTTTTAGTTTGCACACCCTTTTGACGTCCCTTTTTGTTCGTTTACCTATTTTCATTTCTAATCCATTTCGGATCATTTTTGTTTTAGAGCTTGGGGTTCTTGTGCAAACTCTTTTTAGGAAGAAGTTTAGTAACTTGGGTTGTTTTTGGTTACATCGACTTTGATGATTGTGATGGTTGGAGTCTTCCGATGGAAGCTTCTAGGTCTGGGGTGATGAGTCCCTCGATTATCTAGAGATAAAAATTTAAGCCTTGGAGCTTATTTTCTTTATTTTGTTTATTCTCATTTTTCCTTGTACTGCTGGAACTTAAAGGGACACTGAAGTCACAAAAAAACTGTATTCAAATGCGAAAAACGTACAAAAATAAAGACCTTTACAAGCCCTATCTGTTTCCAATACTTACAGTTTTGCAGCAAAGTGTCTCTGAATTTTTAACCCTTTCCAAACCCACTCCGTTGGTAGCTTTTAGCGTTTTCCAATCAGGGCTGACAACACAGGTTGGAAGATGGCGGCCATTAGCCGAGATGCGCATGTGCAAGATAGCGCTACATAATTGAATACATCACTCTCTTGATGTCTGAATTATGTTGACCAATGCGCAAGTGTGACTCTGTTTACTATATGGGTAATTTCAGCTTCACCCAGAGCAATCACGCATGCGAGATTTAAAAGATTAAAGTGCGCATTTGCAATGCTACGTAATCAGCGATTAGTGATATGCAAAATATAGAGATCCGATAGGTTAGTGCTTTGGGACATGTACTGCCCATATTTGAGGGCTGGATTACGTGTCATCATCCTCAACTAATAAAACTTTATTTTATGCCGTTATGAAGCGTCGTTTTAGAATAAGTACGTTTTTTTTGTTTTATATAAATGGTATGACATGTGGGTTCCGTTTTGGATAAAAAAGAGAAAAGTTAGTAACCCTTTAAGAATTTGCCATTTGTTTATGTTTTTTATGAAAAGATGTGTCGTACCCTTGATGACGGGTAGGACCTGTTTTGGGTAATAGTTAAGTCTGTTCTTCCCTTCTACTCTAGAGAAGGAGCTGTTTCTTGTTATTCTGGTCCAGGCAGAGCAGGTCCATCTATACCGTAGGACAGGCAAGACTTGTCTTAGGTTCTTCTGGATGGGCTCTTGATGCTGGATCCTATGGGTCCGTGGATCCTAGAGGCCGGAGTTGAGTTTTTCATTCTGTCTTTCTGGACTTGGTGACTTTTGGATTCTTGTTCCGGTATTTTTCGCAGTGTCATTACACTGTTGGTGACTGGTCCAATAAGGGGAGGGGTTTCCCATCCTTTTTGGGTCTGATGATTTTTAAGCAGAGCTTATTAGATATCTTTGTTTAGAGAGAATACACAGAGTCTTCAACATAGCATTGGGTTTTGTCTCTGTCTTAGCAGTCTTTTTGGATTACCGGTTAGGGAATCGTTCTCCAGTGTTCGGTCCAGATCTCCCAGTGTTGGGGATTTTTAGCCTAGTTCCCCCAGGGCAGTTTTGTCTTGGTCTCTTACCTGTCAGCAGGGTGAGAGTGTTTTCTGGGGTATGTGGATCAGTATTTTCCTTCCAATTATCCTTGTTTTTTTTTTCAGTAGAGCATTTTACTCTGAGGTCTGGTCTCCTGGGTCCATGCCAGTCGCGACCTCTTGGTGAGTGGATTATTTCTGAGTTAGCGTGGACGGGAGGCTCTCTTATTTGGTGGTGGGCGGAGGCCCACTACGGCTCTTGGCAGCAATCCCTTCTCTAAGCGTGCTCTTCCTGAACGGATGTTTCTTACGATCATCCGTTTGATCTGACAATCCAGAGGTTTTCGAATGTGTATCTGAGGAAAGCAGATCAAATTTCTCAGCTGAGGCCTGCAGGACTAAGTGGCCTATGGGTTAGTTCCCGGCCTAGCAAGCTGTAGGCTTGGAGTTTGAATCCTGCTGTGGCAGTCTTCTTAATTCTGAGGAGGTCTATTTTAACCTTCTTCTTTTCGGCCATGTCACTCTTTTTTGAGGATGGCTCGATCCTATCTGGAGTGGGCGTCAGTGAGACTGTTGCTCCATTTTTGCCC
This sequence comes from Bombina bombina, assembly GCF_027579735.1. NCBI lineage: Eukaryota > Metazoa > Chordata > Amphibia > Anura > Bombinatoridae > Bombina > Bombina bombina. The sequence continues at coordinate 862,247,818 of NC_069504.1, read as the reverse complement.
CCCAGTTTGTAATCACGGTTTAAAGGCTTGCTGCCAAGAGAGTTCCCTTGTTGCAGGGATCTACCGGGTCAGGGTCTCTTTGCATCTTGGAATCTTTTCTTCCGCTGCAAATTGTGAGGGGTCGTTTGGCCCTAGCCAAGAGGTTTTTTTCTGAAGGGTTTCGGTCCTTTCCTTCCGCTCGTACCTGGTTCCTCATCACCTATTTTAGGCGTGGAGGACTCCCTCTCTTTTTGTCGGGAGGAGCTAGCTTGTCCTGACTCTCTTCTGGATCCTGGAGTATTCTTCTTCCCCTCTAGAATGAGCTAGTGAAGGGCTTTTCTAGCTAGTTCTTGTTCGGAGGGGCAGCCTGCAAGGATAGCCTGTTGGTTAGCTTAGCTGCCTGGCAAGCGGAAGGTTGCAGATGGATACCAGCTGTGGTTCCTTTCTCTGGTATGTGTTTTCGCAAGCAGTTTTTGCTCTCTGTTTGTGCTCTAGTTCCAGAGGTTCATTGTTCTTCCAGGTGTTCAGTTGTTTTTGCTAGGGCACTGACTGCGGCAGGGCTGGCAGGTCAATTCCTTGCTCCTTTTGGGGGTTGGATTTATCCTTCAGGAGTTGCATTGGGTTACCTTTGTACATGTACAGGAGGTGGTCTTTGAATTCTTATTCAAGGATTGTCTTTCTACGTGACATAGTTCTTTGTTTCAATTTGCAATACGTTCTTCCTTATTGTGGACTCCCTTCTAATAAGGTTTAACAAGTTTTTGTCCCTAAGATTGTCGTATTCCTTGTCCAGAATAGACAGTTTTTTCCTTTATATTATTCATATCTGGGGAGTGCAAGGTTTTGGAAGCTGATTTACTTACAGTGTCCTCTGTAGCTTGGGTATAATTTCCCACAAGTAATCAATAAAGCTGTGGACTCTCCCTGTATTTAGAAGGAAAACATAAATTATGACTTACCAGATAATTTCCTTTCCTTCGATACAGGGAGAGTCCACAGATCCCACCCGTGCTCTCCGGTGGACAGCCATAAATTTAAGTTGTATTCTTCTAGCACCTTTTTCATCCTGATATTTCTCCTACTGTTCCTTGTTCCCTCGGCAGAATAACTGGGGGATGAGGGAAGAGGGGGAGGTATTTAAGCCTTTGGCTGGGGTGTCTTTGCCTCCTCCTGGTAGCCAGGTTCTGTATTCCCACACGTAATGAATGCAGCTGTGGACTCTCCCTGTATCGAAAGAAAGGAAATTATCTGGTAAGTCATCATTTATGTTTTTCAATTTGAGGGGGTTCATTATCTCCAAAGATGTGGGACAGCTATGGGGGCAAAATTTGCCCCCTCCTATACCAACCTCATATGGGTTGGTGGGAAATGTCCAATATCTTTGGACATGTGAACCCCTTCAAAGAACATATCCTTTTTTACAGGCAATTCAAAGACAATTTGATCTTGATATGGAATGGCCCATTGAATACTTTACAAAAATTTGTGAAGTGGATTAATGAGAACAATATAGGATTGAAATTCACATATAAATATCAAAAACAGCAGATTGTATATCTTGACATTTCTTTAGTAGGCCGAAGTGATACATCTATTTTAACCAAAGTATATCGGAAACCAATCTCTGAAAATTCCTTGCTTCATGCAAAGAGTTGCCACCTTCTTTGTTTTATGGGGTCTATTATGGGGCGATATTTGTACCAGTCAAACAGATTGATGGTGTGACCTTTATAACAGATTACTAGGAACAATATTTACAGTATTGTTCGGAAGCACTTTAGGTTGCTAACAGCAGATGAAAAATTGGTAAATGTGGTTAACAATGGTTGCAGGTTTGCTTACAGAAGAAATCGTACTCTGGGTAATATTCTTGCCACTTCTTGCCTACCATCTATTTCTTCTTCCAATAGTTTTTAGCTCCAGTTTAAAGGAAGCAATGTTGATTGTTGTTGAGGCAATGTTGTGACAATGTTAATTGTAAGGCTTGTGAACATGTGGCTGTGGGTTCACAGTTTGGTTCTATAATTACCATTGAACAGTTTCAGATAAAGAAATGCTTCAATTGCACTGCCACATTTGTAGTGCATTTAATTACATGTACATGTAGCAGGATGCAATATACAGGATTGACCACTAGGGATGTACATTCACAAATACGTGAACATCTCTCTACTATTAGCGTGGGAACATCAACTACACCTAGTTTTGTAAGAACACATAAAAAAGATGTTTCTAGTTTAAAATGGTGTATAATTGATAAAGTTAGAAATCCCAAACTGGGTGGTTATAAAGTCCGTTTATTGGAAAGACAAGAAATGTACTGGATATTCAGATTAAGGGCTAGAATACCCTATGGTCTAAATTCTGAATATGATCTTATTAATTACGGGCAGTAGCTTTATTGTGTAAAGTATGACCTGTTCCAGACAAATATGATAACAGTCAATTTTGACAGATAGGACTATGTATTTGCGGGTTACAGTTATTATAATATAGGCAGTTTAATATGTGAAGTATACATGATACTTTGTTGATTCACTATTACATCCTTATTTGTATACATTTCATTGTATGATACTTTGTATATATATATTTTGAGTATAGAATGATGTTTTGTATATACCAGATATTTGCTGTAGTTAGTTCATTTTTGTAGTTTCATTTGTTCCTACAGTCTTGTAGTATGTATAGGGGTATTCCCCTTTAAGCACTGGAATAACACCATGAGGTTTTCACCAATAATATGCAAGATAGCCTGTTATAAGGGTGATTTTAACACATTGATTTTAGGGCTATGATTATGGCACTATGATTATTGACTTGATCCACAATAGAGTTTGATAGGTTTTAACAGCACACAAGCTCTACTTTCGTTTTGTTTCTGTCTACTCTTTTCTTTCCTAAGATATAGTGAGTCCACAATGTCCTCAATTACTGTTGGGAATATCACTCCTGGCCAGCAGGAGGAGGCAAAGAGCACCACAGCAAAGCTGTTAAGTATCACTTCCCTTCCCACAAACCCAAGTCATTCTCTTTGCCTTGGTGCATGGAGGAGTCTAAAGAAAAATTGATTTCTTTCAAGCTACAAGCAAGAATGTACCCATTATAGAAAGCTAGAGAAGGTTTACTCTGTTCTTTCCTTTCAAGGATTGGGTCTAGCCGTAGTCCATGTTAATCTGTTCAGTAGAGTAGTGTTGGCTTTAAAGCAGTTAGGAACTTGTGAGGTGGGCCTTACTGCGTTTTCCTAGCATTTTTGCTGCTCTAGTATAGAAAGCCAGAGTAGGTTTACTCTGTTCTTTCTTTTTAACAAAGGTCTCTGTAAGGAGTGGCGTCCTTTCACACCGGGTGTGTTGTCCTCCTGACGGCTAGATGCGGGTAAGTGTCTTCTAGAGCTGCTTGTGGGAGACACTTTGAAAGTTTATCTGCAATATTCATTGGGACACAGCATATGTGTGAGAGAGACTGCTTGTTATCTCTTTAATGGAGGCTTATTAAAGGGGTAACTTTTTTTTTAGGCCATATGTTGCAGTATATTTTATCCTTGGGAGATCAAGGTGTTTGTACTGTGTTTGGCTCTCTATTAAGCCTTTTTTTTAAATTCCCTTCTTTAATAAAAGAAAAGTCCCTTATTAGTTATGTGTCTTCTCTGGACCGCCTTGAGTCTGTTACTGATCGGGAAGCAGCTTATATGAAGGGCTGCACTGTTTCATTTTCCCGACACGAGACCTACCACTCTAAGTGAACTACGGAGCGGTTTTGTCTTAACACTCTCTTTCATATGGAACTGTTGTGGGAGGATTAATGGTATCACTACCAGCAGTTTCTCACAAGAGGATTCAATTCTACATAAGACATATAGTATAAGAGAGCTGTGTTTTATTGCGGCGCGCCTTTTTTTTACAAGAGTTTATGGCTTCTCCTCTACGGAGCGCTGCCATTTTTGCTCATTCTGATTTTGCTTCCGTGACCCCGGCTCCTTTTCCGACTGAGAACTGAGCGGCAGTCTTGTGAGAACGGAGCGGCGGTCTTGTGAGAACGGAGCGGCGGTCTTGTTGCATTTTCAGGGTTGCTCCCTTTTTTAAACTCCATACTGCTATTATTTTGTTTAATGAAAGTGTCTCACAAGCAGGCGCTTATGAATATAGAACTGCAGCTACTAGCTTTAATATTAAGAGTATATTAAAGTAAGAGTACTCTTTTAGTTAAACCCCTTATAAGTCTTTTACATAAAAGGAAATTGGGGGTATCCTTTTATTTTTCTAAGGCAGGAGTATAGATGGGTACAGCGGTCTTGTTGTTCTTTCTCTATGGCCTAATCCTTCTTTTCATAAGGAATGTTTTTTGCACAACCTAGATGTTGTGGATATTGTGGAACCAGAACTCTTTTTCTCTTTCTTTGTGACAATACACACCATTGCCAGCTCATTGAGATTGTATACTGGTGCAGGGGCCCTCACAGCATATGTGGGTATGCCACTAAAAAACAGCAATAACTTTTACTAGAAGCATTTGTGCTAATGGAAGTATGTAGCAAAATGCTTCTATTTTAAATTGAAATGCACACCTGCACATTTCAATTTTGACCTTTCTATCCCTTTAAGTCCTCTAACAACAGCATACACCAAGTTGTTAATCATTAAAGGACCACTAAACACAGTAAAATACCATAATCAATAAATGCATGATAAAAAGACTATGCAAAAGCACTTAGTTGGAATTTCACATGAGTAGTTGAATTTTAAAGTTAGTTTTTTCCTTCCCACTGCATCATGTGATAGTCATCAGCCAATCACAAAATGCATATATGTATATTCTGTGAATCTTGCACGTGCTTAGTTGGAGCGGGTGCCTCAGAAAGTGTGCATATGAAAAGATTTCGCATATTTAGATATTGGATGTGAATTGGAAAGTTGTTTAAAATTGTGTGCTCTATCTGAATCATAAAAGTTTTATTTTGACTTTAGTGGTCCTTAACCCCTTGCACCAATTGGACGTAGGTACTGCGTCACACAGTACTTTGCTCAGCGTATTGTGGTGACGCAGTACCAGCGAATTGTGCTGACGTAGTACCTACGTCCAACACAGAGGTGCATGCTGGGAAGGAGGGAGGTGGGTGGGAGGGGCGGGTTTTCCTACACTATGGAAACATCATTAAGGGATGTCTGTTTCACAGTTGTAATAAAAAAGCACTAAGCAGCTGGTTATACTTAATAAAAATCATAGCATCATGTATTATTCATCTATTTAATTAGATTTTACCTTTTTATTTTTTACACTTCATTTGTGCATTATTCATAACTTCCTGTCACAGCCCTACAAGGAGGAGGAGGCATCTGTAGGAAGGTTTATCTTAGCCTGATGTTATTAAAACCTCTTGGCTGGGGTACTATAAAGTGAATAGGCTAGATAACAGGCAGTCATATTTTCTCATGCTCAGAACTGACAGAATAAATCTTAGGTTTTAAAAATTCTCCAATCTTTTCACACTGGGGGCAGGGGCTACACTAAGAAATTCGAAGTGCTACTTTTGCAAGAAAACAACTGTTTTTTTACACAAGCTATTTCTTTTTATGTTTACTTTGATTTATTTAATTTGTGGGGGCCCTACACTACAGCAAAAAAGGACTCAAATATAAAATAATAAATAAAAAAAATTAAAGTAATTTGTTACTGCCAGCTAGTCATTGAGGTAGAAGGGCTAGGCAATTCTAAAAATAAAAATTTAAAAATTTAAAAAAATTAAATAAAATAAAATAAATAAAAGCCCTAAACTGCATACTGTCTGCCTGTCTGCCTGTCTGTTTCTGAACAAAGGGGATACCAGAGAAGCTTTTACAACCATTTGTCTTATGACTGCAGTAGTTGTGTGTATATAATTTCAGTGAGAAATCCAAAGTTTGCGAAAAAGCGAACTATTTTTCGCCAAGTTTTATCAAATATACCAAAATGGGCCTAGATCAATACCTTAGGTTTTCTTATTTAAAATATATATATACTGTATATGGTTTTCATAGGTCTATTTAAAAAAAGAAAGAAAGAAAAAAGAAGCTCTGTCTGTTTAATCAGTGATAGCAAAAATGCTAAAAATGCTCCAATACTTTGGTCAAGTTTTTCTCTGAAATTACCAGTAGCAAAGGAGTTAACAAGTTAAAAAAAATCCTCAGTTTTCAAGGTATAAACAGACAAATTTAGAAGAGATTAATGAGTTTTATACAGTTTTTTTTACACAGATGGAAACATTGAGAGTTTCCTTCTTTCTGAGTGTTGAGAAGTTACAGAAATAAAACAGCTTTTTTACCCACTACTTGAGGTTTGCTCCTTTGCCTGAACCCCCCCCCCCCACCTTGCTTTTAAAATGGGAGCTAATAATTAGGGAGCTGTAGCTTTGTATGTCCTGCCTCCATCCCTATAAAAACCCTATTCAGCCAGGCAGCGGGGGAGATGTTAAGCGTCTGTCCTCGCGTGGCTTGTTGCCATGGGTACTGAGCGCGTAACGGACATGTCTCTGAGCAACACCCATGGTGTCCGACAGAGAAGCGTGGAAGGGAGAACATTGTAACCCCTTTTATACCAAATTAGTTTAAAAGGGGATGCAAACTAAATTCTGTATTTATCTGAGAACAGTGACATGTTGAAAACTAACATTTTTGTCAATTTTGGGTTTAGGATTAAAGTGACCTATTCAGTCACAAGATTTTGCCTAGAGTTTAGAAATAAGCATTTTTTATGCTTTGTAATGGAAAAGTCTGGTACCAATATCGTATTTTAAAGTTGAATGATTATTGTGTGAAACACTAAGTTTAACAAAAATCTTCAATGTATTTGTTATTGTGGAAAACTGCACTAAATGATACCTATTGCTAGTAGTCCCTTATAATAATGCTTACATTTTAACACCTAAAATATTTTAAAAAGTTAACTAGTCTAGTTTGCATATTATTTAACTAAAGTTATTTCAATCTGATTCATTCTTTAGATAATTCCAGCTAGTAGTGAAAACAAATCTCCCCATGCTCCATTTAATAAGAGATTATGGGCTAGATTACAAGTGGAGCTCTAATTTATTGCGTGACCGCAAATGGGCAAATTTGCCCGTTTACGGGCGTGCGACAAATAAACAGCCATTACAAGTGTTACCACGAGCTTGCGGTAGCAATTAGTACTCTGAAAATTAACCAAAGGTCAGAACTCTTTCATGATTCAGATGGAGAATACCATTTTAAACAACTTTCTAATTTACTTCTATTATCTAATTTGCTTCATTCTCTTGATATTATTTCCTAAAAAGCATATCTAGATAGGCTCAGTAGCTTCTGATTGGTGGCTGCACATAGATGCCTCATGTGATTGGCTCACCCATGTGTATTGCTATTTATTTAACAAAAGATATCTAAAGAATGAAGCAAATTAGATAACAGAAGTAAATAGGAATGTTGTTTAAAATTGAATTTCCTATCTGAATCATGAAAGAAAATGTTTGGGTTTAATGTCCCTTTAATAACTGCCGGAGGCAGTTTTAAGGGGTTAAAAGTGGCGGGTGTGCGGTGTTAGAAAAGAAACGGCATTGAAAAGTGCCTTTACATTGTGGTCTATAGAGACTATGTTATCCCTGTAAATACTGTATATATGTATATGAATATATATATATATATTTGTATATGTTAATATGTGTATATACACATATTAAAACATAAATAAATATATATATATTCATATACATATTTATATTTTCTGCCCATTGCTGCGCAACTTACCCCCTTCGCTACGCTCGTTCTCATGCTGTGTCTCATGGCATGAGAACGAGGCTCCCTTTGGAGCCTATGGAAGCGCGCTCTTGTGAGTGCAATTCTTAGGTGTAATGCGAACACGAGGTTGCATTCGCATTGCGCCTTTCGTGCACAGGTATTACTATGTTGATTGCAAATCTCACTTTTGCGGAAGCGATATTTTGCACTCAACTTGTAATCTAACCCTAAATAATTTGTAATGCACACTTTATATACTGCTTGCAACAGAATCACAGTTTTACGTGACTTAAAATAAATGAACATTGTCTAACATTTAACAACTTGCAATCATCACGAGCAAGTAAGCATGAAACATTCTTCAAAATAGTGAATTCTGCAATTTTCCTGTGTTTCCAATTTACTTTTGTCATCAAATGTGCTTTGTTCTCTTGGTATTCTTAGTTGAAAGCTAAACGAAGGCCACCTCTTGCTTTTTACAACAGGGGAGTACTAGTTCATGTGAGCTATATAGATAACAATGTGATCATGCCCGTGGCTTATTGCAGACACTGCACTAATTGGCTAAAATGAAAGTCAATAGATAATAAATAAAATGTCATGTGATCAGGGGGCTGTCAGAAGATGCTTAGCTATAAGGTTATCACAGAGATAAAAAGTGTATTAATATAACAGTGTTGGGAATACCATAATAGTCCACAGCACTTAGATAAAAGTATCCTTTATTGACACAACAATGTAACGAACTGGTGACGTTTTGGGGTATGCCAATATAGGATATTTTTATCTAAGTGCTGTGGACTATTATGGTATTCCTATGATTTTGAGGGTATTGTTAGCTACCCTGGTCTTCAACGAGCACTTACCGTTATTGTCTGCTGTATTACTATCTATGTTAAAATATAACCGTGTTGGTTATACAAAACTGGAGAATGGGTAATAAAGGGATTATCTATATTATAAAACAATACAAATTCTGGTGTAAACTGTCCCTTTAATTCAAATATGGCTATAATTTTTTTGTTTTTTACCTGGCTATCTTATTTTTTCTAGATGGATTTAAAGGAATGCCAAAGTTCAAAATGTCTATATATTTATCAGAGCTATTTCGGCATGAAATCGAGTGATATTAAGCTTAGAAATATTACAAAAAATAGGAAATAAAAAACTTTATTGGGAAGCCTGTCGCGTTTTAATAGGGTCCATTGTGTAATGAAATTAATCAGAATGCTTCATTTAATACTAATACTAATTCTTACCCTGGCTTAAAGGGACATTAAACTGTTGGCTCCAATTTCAGTACCTTGGTTACTACTAACCATGTTTTTGTTTTCCTCCTATGCCTGCTGCTCTCTTCAAAGCCATTCTTTTATTTTAACCCTTTACAAGTTCTGGTTAGTGTAGCTTTTTATCCTCACACTGGGCACTGCCATCTTAAAGTTTAAGTATACTTGAACATATTGTTGTGTTCTTTATTTCAGAGTGCATAATACAAAATAGAAGATGCATATTATTATTAAATTTTTCTATATTGTTCCTGGGGTGTTTTTTTTATATATTTGTTTTGTAACTTTTAAACCAATAAAAAATTGCAAATATGTAAAGATTCTGTTTTCTAGTAAGCAAAGTGCAAAGTACAGCTGCCAAAATGCCAGTAACATCACTAATCTGTGAAAGCTCACTGCTTTTGTCACTGGATACAACAATACATGCAATGCAAAATGGCGGTGCCCAGTGAAAAGATGCAGAGCTTTACCAACTGTCTTCTGTAAGGAGTTAAAATAAGAGAACACCTTTAAGGAGATCTGCAAGTGCAGGATAAAAAACAATAGCTTGCGGCATAGTAACCATCCTACAATATTTGTACTCAGCAGTTTAAAGGACTATTTCAGTAGAATTGCAAAATCCACAAATGCACAATAAAAACACAATGCAGTCGCCCTTGCACTTAAATTTAAATTATCTGTAGAAATTTCAAAGATTGCTTCCATTTTCCTGTCCACTGTATCATGTAATAGCCATCAGCCAATTACCCACTCATATATACTCTGAGCTCTTGCACATGCTCAGTAGGAGCTGATGCCTCAGAAAGTGTGTATATAAAGACTGAGAACAAACTGATAATGGAAGTTCATTGGAAAGCTGTTTTAAATTAAATGTTCTATCTGGATTATAAAAGCTTAATTTAGATTTTAGTGTCGCACTAATTAAAATTTGACAAGACCTTGCCAGTGTTACTGTATTCTGCCTAGTCATTAAAAGGACCATAAAAGCAAAATGTAATTTAGCAGCATAAACTGCTGGTGACCCAATCAGCAGCTGCAGTCACAAATCCCAAGGCTCATCATTAATTTCCATTTGAGGCCAGCAGTTCTCAGTGACTCTGAAGCCTTTTGCAGGGGGTTAAAGACATAGGGGCCGAATTATCATTGTCTGGCAGACATGATACGCTGTAGCGTATCATGTCCGCCAGACATCGATGAATGCCGACAGCATACGCTAGTGCAATGCTGCTTGTGCAAAGCTGCCCCCTGCAGATTCACGGCCAATTGGCTGCTAGCAGGGGATGTCAATCAACCCGATCGTATAGGATTGGGCGGATTGATGTCCGCAGCCTCAGAGGCAGCGGACCAGTTATGGAGCAGCAGTCTTAAGACCGTTGCTTCATAATTGCCTTTTCCTGCGAGCCTGAAGGCTTGTGCTGAAACAGGAGTGCAAAGAAAATAAAAGTAGAGGCGCTTAGAGGATATAAGAACCCTGCTTAACTAGTGATTTCCCCTCCAAGAAAACAATATGTGCAAAAGCTAGTGAAAGATAATTAAGCGCTAAAAGCACGGGTTAAAAATATTGTTAAGTGTGTGAATATTTAGTGCAAAAATTTGTGTTGCATAGTATATGATATTAAAAACAGGTGTGTGATTGGGATGCCTGTGAGATTTATCAGGTTAGGTTAATATAACTAGTATAGAGAAAATCAAATGAGAGGTAAATAATGTATCAAAGTGGGACAACTATAAAAAACAATATATCAATTTAATAAAATGCAAATATAACATCTAAAACATGTAAAACATAGTGGAAGGGACGTCTCCCTTAGAACAAATAACGGCTTCTAATTAGCCTGGTACAAATAATTAAAATGATAAAAATAAGTACTTGCGCTTTTAACAGATGAAAAAATAGCCTAGCATTATCTGTGCTAGAAGTTCTGCTTTTTTCGCTCGTCATATTACAATGGTATTATGAGTTAAAAGTAAACTGTTTTAACTTGCGTGCTAACTCGATGAGCGCTAAAAGCAGAAATTAGAATATCGCATTTGCATTCACGTATTCCTTAATTCAAGTCAATGGAGAAAAAAAAGTGGAAAGAAAACCCTAGCACCCTACTCTCGTGCAAACCCGATCACATATTCTCCTGTTTTCTACATGAAAATATGAATATTTCACATTCCAATGTTCTTCACATACAGGAATATGTTCTATGTATTCATTAATACATATGTCTTAACTAAGATATGGTGAGTCCACGGCATCATCCATTACTGTTGGGAATATCATTCCTGGCTAGCAGGAGGAGGCCAAGCTGTTAAGTATCACTCCCCTTCCCACAAACCCAAGTCATTCTATTTGCCTTTGGTGCAACGAGGAGGTGAAGAAATTGGATTTATTTAACTTTTTTAAGGATTGGGTCTAGCCGTTCTCCACATTAGTCTCTTTAGTAAGGGCAGTGGTGGCTTTAAAGCAGTTAGGAACTTGTAAGGTGGGCATTGCTGCTTTTTCCTAACATTTTCCTGCCCTGGTATAGAAAACCAGAGTTGGCTACTCTGTTCTTTCTCTATAACAGGTCTTTGTGAAGAACTGTGTCTTCTCATACCTTGTGGACTGTCTACATGCCAGACAGCAAGTTCAGCAGTTAAGTGCCTTTTCTTCCAGGTGGGGAGATTATGCACTAAGAGGGATCAAGAGATTCCTGGTTCAGTCCCAGGTATCCCCTTTTAATTACCCTGCATTTTCAATGGGACTTAGATTTTTTCCTGGGGTCAGGATTATACTAAAAGGCATGAGGCAGGCACTATTTAGCATGTGTGAGACCATTTAACCAGAGAGTGGTTAATACTATTATTCTGGGCTCCATTTATTTTAGTATGGCAATAATAGAAGGTATTTTTATTATGATCCTACAGGTCTCTGCAATGGGGAGTGCTGTGTGTCAGTCACATTATTACGATGCTTAACTTTCTCCTGCACTGTGTGCTCAGGGGGAGGCGTCTTCTCTATGCGGAAGGGCGGAACTTGGTTTATTTCCTTCCCATGGTGCAGTGAGTTTGGGTTTCTAGCAGCTCTCGGAAGTGTGGAGCAGCGTCTGAGCAGTTACGGCAGTCCGGCTCTGGGAGTAGTCGCTTCCATTGTTTTTTGCCTGTCACCGGCTCCAGGAAGGGTAGGCACCTCAGTCAAGTCTGATCTGTGGAGTTGCCTGGGGGTGTTTCCGTTAGAGAGTAGCCTCTGTCTAAACTGCTTTTGCTTTGTGGGGAACTTCTCTAGCTGGAGTTCACAGACTGAGGAGAATAATAATTAAAATTAAAGAATTCATTATTGTAATTTAATTTCCATTTTGGGAATTGGTGTTTGTTAGTAAATATACGTTTTTTGGTACTTAACCCAAGGTCTCTCAGGAAGATGCTGTTCAGGTCTTACCACAGCCCTCTCCTGCAACGTCCCAAGCCTCAATGGCGTCAAACGCAGTGCCCTGTGGTTTCTCTATAACTCCTGGGGGAGTATATCTAAAAGCAGAAATTGCTGCCCAGATTTCTTCAGCATTATCTGCGGCTTTAACTTCCTTTCCAATGTTAAAGGGGAAGCGCAAGAGGAAACTTAGAGATTAAGAGAGCAAGGATTCTGACTCCAGCAATGCTTCTCAGATGGATTTCCCTCTTAAATCTGATGAGGAGGATTCTTCGGGAACTTCTGAGGGTGAAATCTCAGACTCGGATAGTGTAATTCCTTCATCTGACGCTGAGGTGGTATCCTTCAGATTCAAGCTTGAACACCTCTGGGTACTGTTAAAGGAGGTTTTGACTACTTTGGATGACTCAGAGACACCTGTACTTGTCCACCCTAAGAAATCTAGTAAACTTAATAGTTACTTTGATGTTTCTCCTTTTAAGGAGGTTTTTCCGGTGCCAGACTGTGCCATAGAGATTATTACACACCAATGGGAGAAGCCGGCAGTGTCCTTTTCCCCGTCTCCTATTTTCAAGAAGATGTTTCCGGTTGCAGATTTTATTAAGGAAACATGGCTTATGGTACCTAAGGTAGAAGGAGCTATTTCTACCTTGGCTAAGAGAACTACTATTCCCATTGAAGATAGTTGCTCTTTTAAAGACCCCATGGAGAAGAATCTGGAAGCTTATTTGAAGAAAATATATGTTCACCTAGGTCTCCAATGGCAACCTGCAGTGTGTATTGCCACTGTGTCAAGTGCTACATCCTATTGGTTCGATGCCTTGTCTGATTCTCTCCAGGTGGAAACTCCTTTGGATGAGATCCAAGACAGGATTAAGGCTATTAAACTAGCCAATTCCTTTATTTTGTATGCTATTCAGCAGGTCGACTGGGAGCAAAAACGTCTAGTTTCGCTGTTATCGCTCGTAGGGCATTATGGTTAAAATCTTGGTCTGTTGATGTTTCTTTTAAGGTCAAGTTTTTGGCGATTCTTTACACGGGCAAGACCTTTTTTTGGACCTGGTCTGGCAGAAATAACTTCTGATATTATGGGTGGGAAAGGGTAAGAAGAATAAACCTAAGGGACGTCAGAGTAATTTTCGTTACTTTCGTAGCTTCAGAGGAAAGTCTTCCCCTTCTTCTTCCAAGCAGGAACAGTCCAAGTCTGCTTGGAAACCCAATCAGTCTTGGAACAAGGGGAAGCAGTCTAAGAAACTCTCAGCTGTCTCCAAATCAGCATGAAGGGTTTACCTTGGGGGCAGACTTTCTCAGTTTTCTCAAGCTTGGGTACCTAATATCCCAGATCCCTGGGCTGTGGACATAGTATCTCAGGGTTACAAATTGGAATTCAAAACCTTTCTGTCCAGGGGCAGGTTTCACCATCTCAAGACTGTCTGTAGATCAGATAAAAAGAGAGGCTTTCTTGAAATGTGTTCAGGATCTTTCCTCCCTGGGAGTGATAGTTTTGGTTCCAGTAGAGGAACAGGGTCTAGGTTTCTACTCAAATCTGTTTGTGGTTCCCAAAAATGAGGGAACCTTCCGGCCTATTCTAGATCTAAAGTGTCTAAACAAATTTCTCAGAGTACCGTCCTTCAAGATGGAGACTATACGTTCCATCCTTCCCTTGGTGCAAGAGGGTCAGTTCATGACGAACATAGACCTGAAGGATGCACATCTTCATGTTCCCATTCACATGGATCATTACAAATTTCTGAGATTTGCTTTTCTGGACAAACTCTTTCAGTTTGTGGCTCTTCCATTTTGCCTTGACACAGCTCCCAGAATTTTTTCAAAGGTTCTGGGGGCTCTTTTGGCAGTGATTCAGTCTCAGAGAATTGCTGTGGTGCCCTATTTGGACGACATTCTGGTTCAGGCGCAATCTTTTCAACAAGCAAAGTCTCACACAGAGATCTTGTTGTCTTTTTTACATTCCACGGATGGAAAGTGAATCTGGAAAACAGTTCCCTTATTCCAACTACAAGGGTAGTTTTCTTAGGGACTATAGTAGATTCCCTATCAATGAAAATATTTCTGATGGAGGTCATAAAAGCCAAGATTCTTTTCTCTTGCCTCTCTCTTCAGTCTACTGTTCGACCATCAGTGGCTCAATGTATGGAGGTAATTGGTCTGATGGTTGCTGCGAAGGACATCATTTCCTTTGCTCAGTTTCATTTGAGAACTCTGCAGTTATGCATTCTCAGGCAATGGAACAGGGATTATGCAGATCTGTCTCAGAGGATTGATCTAGATCAGTTGACAAGAGATTCTCTTCCGTGATGGTGTTTTCAGGAACATCTGTCTCAGGGCACATGCTTTTGGATACCTTCCTGGGTGATTGTGACCACGGACGCCAGCCTGCGGGCTGGGGAGCAGTCTGGGAATCGTTAAGGGCCCAGGGACTCTGGACTCGGGAGGAGTCAGCTCTCCCCATGAACATCTTTGAGTTGAGAGCCATTTTCAATGCTCTGATGGCTTGGCCTCAGCTGTCCTTAGCCCGGTTTATAAGGCTCCATTTGGACAACATAACCTCAGTGGCTTACATCAAACATCAGGGAGGAACTCTGAGTTTCTTAGCAATGAAAGAGGTGGCTCAGATTATTCAGTGGGCGGGAGCTCGTAACTGCTTTCTATCTGCCATCCACATTCCAGGAGTGGACAACTGGGAAATGGATTTCCTGAGCAGACAGACTTTTCATCCCGGGGAGTGGGAACTACATCCGGAGGTGTTCTCCAGCTTAACCCTCAAATGGGGGGTGCTGGAGTTGGATCTGATGGAGCCTTGGCCGAATGTCAAACTTTCAAGGTACGGTTCATGGTCAAGGGATCCTCAGGTTGCTCTGATAGATGCTCTGGCGGTTCCTTGGAACTTCAGGCTGGCATACCTGTTTCCTCCGTTTGTTCTCCTTCCACGAGTCATTGCTTGGATCAAGGAAGAGAGAGCGTTGGTGATTCTAATAGCACCTGCGTGGACTCGCAGGATATGGTATGTGGATCAAGTGGAAATGTCATCTCTCCCACCTTGGAAGTTGCCTCTGAGGAAGGACCTTCTATTTCAGGATCCCTTCCTTCATCCAAATCTCGTTTCTCTGAAGCTGACTGCTTGGAGATTGAATGCTTAGTTCTGTCTAAGCGTGGGTTTTCTGAGTCGGTCATTGAGACCATGATTCAGACGCGTAAGCCTGTTACTAGAAATATTTACCATAAGATATGGCATACTTATCTTTATTGGTGTGAATCCAAGGGCTACTATTGGAGTAGGGTCAGGATTCCTAGGATTTTGTCTTTTCTTCAGGTAGGTCTGGAAAAAGGTATAAACACAGTCCAAGTGGTACAGCACAAAGATAAGTGAGTGGTGCAAGCTGTAGGGGTACCACACAAAACCCCCTAAAATGTAACACATTCCAAAGGAAACAGCAGCACTCACCACTTATGCAAAAAGTTCCATCTTTATTGGGATATTCAAAGAAGAAAAGACAACATTTCGGACCTCTAGTCCTTAGTCATGTCAATACATAAATGCAGGTAACACACCTTGAAAAGGGTATGTCAGTTAGTACCCTGAAGGGTCAGATTTCTGCTCTTTCTGTCTTGTTACATAAGCGTCTGGTGGATGTGCCAGATGTGCAATCTTTTTGTCAGGCCTTGATCAGAATCAGGCCTTTGTTTAAGTCAGTTGCTCCTCCTTGGAGCCTTAATCTTGTTCTTAAGGTTTTGCATTAGGCTCCGTTTGAGCCAATGCATTCCATAGATATTAAGTTGTTATCTTGGAAGGTTTTGTATCTTATGGCTATCTCTTTTGCTCGGAGAGTTTCGGAACTCTCAGCTTTGCAGTGTGATTCGCCTTATCTTATTTTTCATGCCGATAAGGTGGTTCTGCGTACTAAGTTTGGTTTCCTTCCTAAGGTTGTTTCGGATAGAAATATTAATCAGGAAATTGTTGTTCCTTCTCTATGTTATAATCCTTCTTCTAATAAGGAACGCTTGTTGCACAACTTGGATGTGGTGCATGCTCTAAAATTTTACCTTCAGACGACTAAGGATTTTTTTTGCCAGCCTTCAGCCCTATTTGTTTGTTTCTCTGGGAAACGTAAAGGTCAGAAAGCTACTGCAACTTCTCTTTCTCTAGTTTGGCTTATGAGACTGCTGGGTAGCAGCCTCCTGAGAGGATTACTGCTCATTCCACTAGGGCTGTCTCTTCTTCTTGGGCTTTCAAAAATGAAGCTTCTGTGGAACAGATTTGCAAGACTGCAACTTGGTCTTCTCTGCATACTTTTTCTAAATTTTACAAATTTGATACTTTTGCCTCGGCTGAGTTTTTTTTTAGGAGACAGGTTCTTCAAGCGGTGGTGCCTTCTGTTTAGGTTACCTGTCTTGTCTCTCCCTTATCATCTGTGTCCTCTAGCTTGTGGTTCCCAACAGTAATTGATGATGCCATGGACTCACCATATCTTAGAAAAGAAAAGAAAATATATGCTTACCTGATAAATTTCTTTCTTTCCGGAAATGGTGAGTCCACGGCCCCGCCCTTTATTTTAAGACAGTTATTTTTAACTAAAACCTCAGGCACCTCTACACCTTGTGTTGCCCCTTTTTTCTCTATTTACCTTCGGTCGAATGACTGGCTTTTGTGGGAAGGGGAGTGATACTTAACAGCTTGGCTGTGGTGCTCTTTGCCTCCTCCTGCTGGCCAGGAGTGATATTACCAACAGTAATTGATGATGCCGTGGACTCACCATATCCGGAATGAAAGAAATTTATTAGGTAAGCATAAATTTTGTTTTCTACATATATCTGATTGTATTTTGGTACAAAATAAATCTATACCTATACAGTATATATGCATGATTATAGGTATAGATATATACAGATATATAGAGTAATATCTATTTAGAAATACATAGAACATATTGTGCTAGATGCAGAACATTGGAATGTCAAATATTTACAGTTAATACACAGTATTATTATGCTTTTACATGTTTTCCTCTACTTAACTGCAAAGGGCTTTAATGCACTTATATATAAATGTCTTATGTGTGTAAATATGTATTTATATGTACATACGTATGCAAATACATATATACACATATAAATACATATGGACACATATAGTATAGACATACATATATGTATGTCTATATATGTGTCCATATGTATTTATGTATTTATATGTATAGATGAAAACATGTAAAAGCATATTTTTATATACATACATACTGTATATATATGTATCTCTGTGTTAAAGCCCTTTGTCTGCCTTTTTTTCCCTAACAATTATACCCAAAGAGGATGGCGCTAAAAGAAGCTATTCTTTTCCCATAATAAGTCATTTAATATCACAGTTATTATGGCAAAAGAATAGCTTCTTTTAGTGCCATCCTCTTTGGGTATAATTGTTAACACATTTTTTTCTGCTGGTAAGGAGATCTAGCAGATGTTTGAGGATTGAGCATTATTCGCACAGAAGGAACTAGGTATTTGTGGGTATTTTTTTCCCTAACACCTGAGATCTGATATCTTTGAGCCCTTATAACTAGGGGTGCGCATCTTCACTGGCCTCACGATTCAATTTGATCACGATTATCATGTCAACGATTCGATTCTACGATGCATCACGATTAGTTCCCTAATTATGCCCATGATTCAAAATTTTCAGAAAAAAAATTCAAGCAGTTAGAACTTTTTTTATTTTATCAGCTCAAAAAAGGACACTCCTCATGTGGCAAAGTCTGAAAACAGCAGACAACAACTGTATTTATTTAGAACAGTAAATACTAAATAGCATCAAACTGAAGTAGTAGTGTAAGTGCAGTGTACGCAGTGCACTTCTTCAATAAAAGAATATATTTAAATGTATATATAGTCATCCTCAGAAAACAAAACATAAATCCCTTATATGCGGTACAATAAATTACAGGTGTGCTGTAAACAACATCTACAAAACAGAGCACTTCCACAGTAGTAGTACTACACAATTAAAACAAGTAGCATTGAACTACTAGTTTCTTGATTATCTTTATGGGATCACAAATATATAGTTAGTTAGTGTTACAGCAGTACACACACACAACACACACACAAACAATACAAAAAAACACTGAGATCATCAATCATAGGAGTGAATTATGGTAAAGAAAGGGTTGCATGCACATGAGGTGAGTGTGATTTCTTTTTGTATTGTGTTGTGTGTGACTGTGTGTGTGCAGCTGTTTACTGTAGTATATTTGTGATCCAATAAAGATTTACTCAAGGTTTAAAGCTTCAATTTACAATTTATTATGTCAAGACTTTTCCTTCCTCTCTAAAAGTGGTTTGGCTTCAGTTGTCTGAAGTACACGTTTAGGATTTATTTGGTAGAGGCGCTAAGCGGGTGGTGGTTAAATGTTAACTGGTTAACCCCTACAGATCTGCCTGGATGGATGGCATGGAATGTTATCGTAAAGGGTCTATTTAAAATAGACACTTTTTATTCTGAAAAATTCCTTATGCAATATGCACTGCATTACAAACAATACACTAAATTACAGGTGTGCTGTAAACAATAACACAACATCTACAGAACAGAGCACTTCCTGACTGGAAAACATCACACAGTGAATCTGGAACACACAGTAGTAGAAATACTAATAGACATTACAATAAGTAGCATTGAACTACTAGATGAACTTGATTATCTTTATGGAATCACAAATATATAGTTACACAACACACACAAACAAAACCACAAAAACCACACACACACACACACACACACACACACAAACAATACCACAAAAACCACACACACACAAACAATACCACAAAAACCACACACACACAAATAATACCACAAAAACCACACACACACACACAAACAATACCACAAAAACCACACACACACACACACACACACAAACAATACCACAAAAACCACACACACACACACAAATAATACCACAAAAACCACACTCATCATAGAGAGTGAATCATGGTGAAGAAAGGGTGGCATGCACATGAGGTATGCTCAGTTGTGCATTGTTTCTTTTGTATTGTTTGTGTGTGTGATAGTGATGTGGTTGTGTAGTATATTTGTGATCCAACAAAGATTTACTCAAGGTTTTAAGCTTTAATTTGCAAAAAGCTATAAGAAAAGCTATAACAAATATAAAATAACTTAACAACTGGACTGGAGTGTGGGCACTGGGGCACAAAGCACTTCCTGGATGTGCCAAAAAACATTAAATATTAATAAACATGAATCACTGCTCAGAATTATGGAATATGTAGGTTTTTCTGTAAGAACACTAGTTGATCCACATTATCTGGTTTGAGGGTGCTTCTTTTTGCTGTTACCACATCTCCTGCAGTGGAGAAAACCCGCTCTGCAGACACGCTTGTGTATTTTTTCTTGACTCTCGTTGTTCCGGCAGGCGGGGTCACTTGACGTCGCGAGAATTGATGCGGCTACTCAGATGCATCGATGCAGCATTGTGTAAGGCTGCATAGCAATGCATCATCAAATCGATTATTTTCGACAGCCCTACTTATAACATTTGTGTGCAATATTTTTTATAAATAATTTTTATTACATGGTGTTATTATGAGTGTAACTGTACTTTGTAATGTATTTTTGATGCAAATGCGTGAACTTATTTTCTGTAAGAAGGAAGTGACTACCACTGATCACCTTCTATGACACGATTTTTACAACCCTCATACTGTAAATGGTGAAACCTCTAAGTTACAAGGTTCAACATTTTGCCAAAAGTTCCAAACCTCACTATACAGAACAAGGTTTCTGCTTGCCAAATAATATATTTATTACAATAAGAAGATTGCACCACAATATTCTAGTTATTGTAACTCGTGATTATTAAAAACATGGAAGCCTAACCAGTAATGTGATTTCCTTTTGTATCTCTCAGGTGTGTGTGTGCCAGCAGCATTTTGGGCGTTGGGTAGATGGCACGCAGACCCCATTACCCTGTTTCACTGGGCACCGTGGCCCTCAGATCACACGCAACCTGTTAGAAATTGAAGATACTTTTAAGAAGAATCTGCTCATGCTGAAATCTGCTAAGAAAACCATTTTGGATGTAAAGAGCACATCATGGCATGATGAATACAACAGGTATAGGGGGCAAGGGGACAAGTCTGTATACCACATCTTATATACTTATATATAGCAGTAACCTTATACTATTCTGTTTGTTCTGTTTAATACCTTCGATTTTCCCCCTCCACTAAATAGAGTTTTGGATGCTGGTTGCCCTTACAGTAGATCATTTGCTTTAATTAAAGAGACATTAAAGGGATATGACATCCAAAAGCTGAAGCACTTGAAAGTGATGCAGCATAACTGTAAAAAGCTGACTAGAAAATATTACCTGCACATCTGTATGCAAAAAAGGAATCTATTTTACTTTCTATTGTAAAGGGGCTTTAAGCAGCCAATCGGAATGCTAGTCCCAGGACTTGCAAGGGAGTGTGCATCTGGTACGTGCAGGCACAGTCATGTTATTTCCATCCTCAGTTTAAATAAGTTTACTATGAATTGTCACTTGATTTCAGTGAAATCTCATGAGCAAAGTGTGGCATCAGCACAGATGAAACTGATTGGTTGTTGTTTTTTTTCAACATGCAGCTGACAGCAGTTGAAGGATAACTGTTCACAGAGCAATTACTTTTGTAATCTAAATATATTTTAAGGTAAAATATCTTTCTTTTTAGAGATACTTAGGTGATGTTTTCTTGTCGGTTGTTTGTAGTTATGCTGCATCACTTTCAAGTAATTAAGCATTATGAGTATTATGTCCCTTTAAGCTTAAAAATATTCCGTTGTATATATAAAAGAGCATTATGTATCCATGTACAAAAAAATCACACCTCCACCAGAATTAAAAATAAAATGTTTATCCGGGACAGACATATTATCTTTCAAAAAACAAATACATTATTATACATATTAAAATACCTTCTTTTAGAAGCAACAAAGAAATAATGATCCTCTTAAAGAAGAACCATGATTGACAGCACTGTGAGTTAGAAATACACAGCAGTGCATTCAAAATTCCATTAGAATCATTTTTTTATTGAAAATGTATCACTTGTTTTGATGTAGCAAACTTTTGTATGCTTGGTAGGTAATTTGAGCAAAAAAAATTATCACAGGATATTTAATCAATTTAAATTCTCTTATTTGTCCTTTCGTAGATCATGATATGTTCATTGTAGCGTTAAATTATAGCAGTGTGCAAGAGGACAACTGGTAGGAACCAATATTCT
Source organism: Bombina bombina (assembly GCF_027579735.1). Classification (NCBI taxonomy): domain Eukaryota; kingdom Metazoa; phylum Chordata; class Amphibia; order Anura; family Bombinatoridae; genus Bombina; species Bombina bombina. Next base: position 862,226,108 of record NC_069504.1, on the reverse strand, counting down.
ACTGTGAAACTGAGATATATTTTGATTGGGAAGAATTGACAAGTTTTTACTGGGATATAGTATCCAATCAAAGGGTTGATAACTACTCAGCAAAGCCCTGAATTTATGAGTGCAGGCCAGTCATTGATGTTCTACACTTATCCTAATTTCTTTTTTATGACAGAATGAGTCCATGGATCATCTTAATTACTAATGGGATATGCACCTCCTGGTCAGCAGGAGGAGGCAAAGAGCACCACAGCAGAGCTGATAAATAGCTCATCCCTTCCCTCCCACTCCAGTCATTCTCAATGCCTACGTTAGTGATAGGAAAAGGTAAAGTGAGGTGTTAGTATTGATTTTTCAATCAAGAGTTTATTATTTTTAAAGTAGTGCCAGAGTGTGCTGCTTTGTCCTGGGGTGTAGCCGTAGTCCATATCAGTCTCTACATTAGAGCTTTTGGTGGCTTTAAAGCAATGGGAACTTGTGGGACATAATTCTCACTGCGCCTCCCATACATGGTTTGCTGCCCTGCTTGTAAAAGTCTGAGGGAAGAGAATGTACTCAGTACTTTTTTTGTTCCACAGGCCAATGTGAGGAAGAAGACCTCGCAAGCCGGGTGTGCTGCCCTCCTGCCGGGCAGATTTCTGAGGTAAGTGCAAACATTTTTTTTTTCTGGAAGGATATGCTGCAGAAGAGAGCATACACTGGAAAATTTAGCACCCTATATACCCTACATTGGACACTAGATAACTCTGGCCCTAAAAGGGAGGGGGACAGTTTTCTCTGGCAGGACATGCAGGCACTGGAGGACGCAGGGAAGTGGCTCTGTTTTTTGTTATAATCTAGCATGTTTGCAGCTCCCAAAGGCTTATTTTTCTTTACAGCCATCTGGGAGGTTTACGTTACACGTTAAGGAATATGTAGGGTAGGTGCAGTGCTAGTTTAGTTAGCTTTATTCATGTTAGTTGCCAACCCGAGAGATTGTTTGTTCAGATTTATGTCTGGGGCAAAATGACTATACTTAACATTTGTAAAGACGCGGCTACTGTTTACTTTTTGCCGTCCGGGAGTTTGACTGGAGACGCCCACGATGGGGGGGCTAAGTTACGCGCCATTGTTGCGCATTCCTTGTCTCCTTCCCGGGTGGTTAGAGTGACAGTTTTTTTCTGGGCACCAGAAACCTCTGCTGCGCTGTAATTATGCAGCGGCGAGGTTTCTATCATTACAAGAACGTCTTCATGCTTTTCTCTGCTGCGCTATATAAAGTGAATAAAAAGGATTTACAGCGGAAAGGCTTCTATTTTTTGCTCTAATATGAGTGTGGCGGATATCTTCTCTGCTGCGAGGTGAACATAGCTGCAGCAGAGAGAATTATCATAAGCAGTTCGAGTTTAGAGTATTAAGGGATCTGGATGACTTTTGGGCTGCATTGTGGATCATGCAGCAGAGGGGCTTTACTTTCTGTACGGACCAAGCGTGCGGAGTAGTCTCGATGTCGTCTCTGCTGTGTTATTTAGTATAGCAGAGAGGTGTTTTACGTAATGCCTAATTATCTTTTAGTTGTCAGAACAACTACTATTTATTTATTGATTATGTTTTCATTCGGTGTCTGAATTAATTCCTACTAAGTTTTAGTGGGGTCTGGAGATCTTTATATATATTCAAGACTCTTTCTGTGTTAAAAATAAAGTAGTGTTTTTAACTTTTAAAGAGACAGTACCATCCATTTTTAATAAACAATTTGTTAGATATTCAGGATCCAGGAGTCCTTTTCTCTTTATTAAGGGCATGTACATTGTAAAGGAACTAGGTTAGAATGTTTTCCTTTATCATTTAAAGCCACGGTAATTTTGGTAATGATATTCAGTTTTCCTTGAATAAAAAGTGAATAAGGAGGTTATTCTTACAGTACGTCTTGATACTTCTGTGATTTGACTAAAGTCTCCATGTATTATAAGATTTAAAAAAAAAAAAAAAGAAAAAAAAAAGATTTTTTTCAGAGCCGACATTGCTTTGGATGTTTTTTGAAGCTTTCGGGCAATGTTCATTATTTATGCAGGCTTCCCCTCCAGTGTCTTAAAATCTTAGCGTCCGTTCATCCAGTACCCTGTGCTTCCTTCTCGACTTCTATTGGGGTTATCTTTGCTAGACATCGTTTCCATCTGGGCATGTCAGGTGGGTTGTCAGCGTTTCCCATGCTGCAGGGAGAGCGCAAGAGGAAGAATAAATGTTAAATGAGGTTTCTGTCACTGTAAACTACTTGCTTAGAGGTTCCCTCCAAGTTACATGAGGAAGGGGATACTTCGGTAGTAAGATCTCAGTCCTGACGTTATGATTCCTCACGCTGATACTGAAGTAGTATCTTCAGGTTTATGCTATCTCTGCTCCAGTTATTACTAAGGAGTTTTTTAGCTACTCTGGAACGACATTTCTGTCGTTGTTAATTTTATGTAGTACCAAGAAACTGTAAAAAACAAAGAGAATACACTGCGATCCTTAAAAGCAACAAACGCTTTAATAATCCATACACTTAAAAAGTGCAAAGTATTTGAAAAAGGCAACAGGGTTTAACAGCAAAAAATTAGACAGAACATTTTCAGGAACCAGTCTGTCCTACATGTTTCGGTCAATTCCTTAATCATGAATCAAGGAGCTGTACTAAGAAATGAAAGTGAATGGGTATTACCCTTTTATTCACATTTTCAATATTGACTGAGAGGTTTTTAGTAGAAGACCTCTCAAGGAGTCTTGGAAGACAATTCCATACTGACCAGGAGACTTCTATCCCTATAGAGGATAGCCATTCCCTTTTAGGATCCCATAAATATTGAGGTAGTGGGGTTGTTCAAGATGACAATCCAGGTTGGTATTACTACCTTTTACGGCAGCATACTAGCTCATACATGGTCTGGTTCTATTCAGACAGATAGTGCTTAGGACATATAACTCAGCTTGCTAAGGCACTGTGGCTGAGCTCTGTAGCAACTTAAGGGTTGCAGGTTTGGTCTCCAGTAAGGTCAATAACATGAACAGCGCCTTGAGACCCTTTTGGGTGTTTTGCCGTGCTTTACAAGTACCCAATACATATATATATATTTTATCTGGAACCAGATAGAGACTGGGTTCTTTTCATTAGGAGGGAGTCCTCTCCCCCTAGGAGTGACATCTCCGGTTCAGGAGCAGGGTCTTAGATTTATTTCAATCTGGTTGTGGTTCCCAAGAAGGAGGGAACCTTCTGACTAATTTTAGATTTATAGAATCTAAAACATTACCGTCCTTCTAGGTGGAATCTATTCGTGCCATCCTTCCTTTGATCCAGGAGGATCAATTTCTGACAAGTTTAAAGGACGGGTATCTGCATAGTCCCATCTATGGGATCATCTCAAGTTCCTTTGGTTTGTCTTTCTAGACAAATATTTTTAGTTTGTGGCTCTTCTTTAGGTCTTGCCACAGTTTTCGGAATTTTCATGGTGCATTGTGGCATAATATTTAGATGATATCCTAGTCCAGGCGACTTTGTTACGACAAACAGGTTCGCTCTCGGTCATGGGATATCCTTCCTGCATTCTCACGAGTGGAAGTTAATTCGAAGGGTAACTGAATCCTAAGTTTAAGGTAATTCTGGGATCTATGTTAGATTCCCTATCAATGAGGCCTTTTTCTGATAGAAATCAGGAAGTCAAGGATTATTGATAATTGTCTTGTTCTTCTGCACTCTCTTCGGACACTCAGTGCTTGGAGGTATTCGGGCTGATGATGGCAATGGAGATTATACGGATTTGTCTCTGTGAATTAAGGAGACAAAGGATTCTCTTTCATGAGGGTTATCTCTGGATTATCTTTCCCAGGTAACCTGCTCTCTCAGTCCTTCTTGGATGATTGTGACAACAAACACCAGCCTTCTAGGGTGAGGGGTAGTCTGGAGTTCCCTAAAGGTTCAGAGAGTTTGGACTCAGTCAGAGTCTGTTCTTCCTATAATCATTCTCGAGCTGAGAGCGATCTTCAATGCTCCTCTGGTCTGGCCTCAGTTAGCCTCGGTCCAGTTTATTAGGTTCGAGTCGGACTTCATAACTTCAGTGGCTTACACCGATCATCAGGGAGGAACGAAGAGTTCCTTAGCGATGACTGAGGTAACCAGAATAATCCAGTGGGTGGAGGCCTACTCTTGTTGTCTATAGGTGATCCATATCCCAAGGGTGGACGTCTGGGAGGCGGATTTCCTGAGCAGGCAGACCTTTCATCCGGGGGAGTGGGAACTCCATCCGGAAGTGTTCTCCAATCTTATTCTCCAGTGGGGTCAGCCGGAAATTGGATCTCATGACATCTCTTCAGAATGCCTAGCTACCGAGATACGGGTCGAGGTCCAGGGACCCCCAGACGGAAATCATAAATGCTCTGACGGTTCCTTGGACCTTCAGTCCAACAAAAACTATTGGCCCCATTTGCTCTTCTTCCTGACATCTCTGTTTCCCGTTGAGGAAGGATGTTCTGAATCAGGGGTCCTTCCTTCACCCAAATCTAGTTTCTCTGAAGCTGACTGCTTGGAGATTGAACGCTTAATTTCATCTAAGCGGGGATTTTCTGATTCGGTCATAGAGACCATGATTCAGGCTCGTTAGCCTGTAACTAGAAGGATTTTCCATAAGATTTGGGGTAAATATTTCTATTGTTGCGAATCCAAGTGCTACTCATGGAGTAGAGTTAGGATTCTTAGTATTTTGTCTTTGTCCAAAAGGTTTTGGAGAAGGGTTTATCAAACTCCCTAAGGGGTCAAATTTTGGCCTTATCTATTTTGTTACTCAAATGTCTGGCAGATGTCCCAGTAGTACAATATTTTTGTCAGGCCTTGGTCAGGATCAGGCCTGTGTTCAAACCAGTTACTCCTCCATGGAGTCTTAATTTAGTTCTCAAAGTTCTTCAAAGGGATCTCTTTGAATCTAGGCGTTATCTTGGTTAGTTGTTATCTTGGAAAGTTTTATTTCCTGTTGCTATTTCTTCTGCTCGCAGAGTGTTAGAGCTTTAGACATTGCAGTATGAGTCCCCTTACCTTATTTTTCACTGTGATAAGGTAGTTTTACGTACTAAATTAGGATTTCTTCCTAAGGTTATTTCTGATTGGAACATTAACCAGGAGTTTGTTGTTCCTTCCTTGTGTCCTAATCCTTCTTCTTTGAAGGAACGACTTCTGCTCAATTTGGACGTGATCCGTGCTTTAGAGTTTTACCTGCAGGCGACTAAGGACTTTTGTCAGTCTTCTTCTTTGTTTGTGGTTTTCTCAGGAAAACGTAAAGGACAGAAAGCTACGGTTACTTCTCTTTCTTTTTGGCTGAGGAGTGGCATACGTTTTGCATATAAGACTGCTGGACAGCAGCCTCCAGAGAGAGTAACGGCTCACTCCACGAGGGCGGTTGCTTCCTCAAGGGGATTAAAAAATGAAGCTTCTGTGGAACAGATTTGCAAGGCTGCAACTTGGTCCTCTTTTCACACTCTTGTCTGAGGCCGTTTTTTGGGGGGAAAGGTTCTTCAAGCAGTGGTGCCTTCCGTTTAGGTTCCCTGTCTTGTCCCTCCTGTATCATCTGTGTACTCTAGCTTGGGTATTGAATCCCATTAGTAATTAAGATGATCTGTGGACTCATCGGCCTAGATTTGGAGTTTGGCGGTAGCCTTGAAAACCAGCGTTAGAGACTCCTAACGCTGGTTTTAGGCTACCGCCGGTATTTGGAGTCAGTCAAAAAAGGGTCTAACGCTCACTTTTCAGCCGCGACTTTTCCATACCGCAGATCCCCTTACGTCAATTGCGTATCCTATCTTTTCAATGGGATCTTTCTAACTCCGGTATTTAGAGTCGTGGCTGAAGTGAGCGTTAGAATTCTAACGACAAAACTCCAGCCGCAGAAAAAAGTCAGTAGTTAAGAGCTTTCTGGGCTAACGCCGGTTCATAAAGCTCTTAACTACTGTGCCCTAAAGTACACTAACACCCATAAACTACCTATATACCCCTAAACCAAGGCCCCCCCACATCGCCGACACTCGATTAAATTTTTTTAACCCCTAATCTGCCGACCGCCACCTACGTTATCCTTATGTACCCCTAATCTGCTGCCCCTAACACTGCCGACCCCTATATTATATTTATTAACCCCTAATCTGCCCCCCACAACGTCGCCGCCAGCTACCTACACTTATTAACCCCTAATCTGCCGTCCGCACGCCGCCGCCAGCTACATTATAGCTATGTACCCCTAATCTGCTGCCCTAACATCGCCGACCCCTATATTATATTTATTAACCCCTAATCTGCCCTCCCTAAAATCGCCGACACCTAACTTCAATTATTAACCCCTAATCTGTCGACCGAATCTCGCCGCTATTCTAATAAATGTATTAACCCCTAAAGCTAAGTCTAACCCTAACACTAACACCCCCCTAAGTTAAATATAATTTAAATCTAACTAAATAAATTAACTCTTATTAAATAAACTATTCCTATTTAAAACTAAATACTTACCTGTAAAATAAACCCTAATATAGCTACAGTATAAATCATAATTATATTATAGCTATTTTAGGAGTTACAATTAAACCTTACACTACACTATCAATAAATAAATTAAATAAAATACCTACAATTACCTACAATTAAACCTAACACTACACTAACAGTAAATTAATTAAATACAATACCTACAAATAACTACAATGAAATAAACTAACTAAAGTACAAAAAATAAAAAAGAACTGTTACAAAAAATAAAAAAATATTTACAAACATAAGAAAAATATTACAACAATTTTAAACTAATTACACCTACTCTAAGCCCCCTAATAAAATAACAAAGCCCCCCAAAATAAAAAATGCCCTACCCTATTATAAATTACAAAAGTTCAAAGCTCTTTTACCTTACCAGCCCTGAACAGGGCCCTTTGCGGGGCATGCCCCAAGAAATTCAGCTCTTTTTCCTGTAAAAAAACACATACAATACCCCCCCAACATTACAACCCACCACCCACATACCCCTAATCTAACCCAAACCCCCCTTAAATAAACCTAACACTAAGCCCCTGAAGATCTTCCTACCTTGTCTTCACCTGACCGGGTATCACACCGATCCATCCTGGCTCCGATATCTTCATCTAAGCCCAAGCGGGGGCTAGACATCCATCATCCGACGGCTGAAGAAGTCCAGAAGAGGCTCCAAAGTCTTCATCCTATCCGGGAAGAAGAGTAGATCCGGACCGGCAACCATCTTCTTCCAAGCGGCATCTTCTATCTTCATCCGATGAGGACCGGCTCCATCTTGAAGACCTCCACCGCGGATCCATCTTCTTCCGACGACGACTTCCCGACGAATGACGGTTCCTTTAAGGGACGTCATCCAAGATGGCGTCCCTCGCATTCCGATTAGATCAGCCAATCGGATTGAACTTGATTCTGATTGGCTGATTCCATCAGCCAATCAGAATATTCCTACCTTAATTCCGATTGGCTGATAGAATCCTATCAGCCATTCGGAATTCGAGGGACGCCATCTTGGATGACGTCATTTAAAGGAACCGTCATTCGTCGTCTAGTCGTCGGTTGAAGAGGATGTTCCGCGTCGGCTTGGAAGAAGATGGTTCCGCTCCACTCCAGAAGAAACAAGATTGAAGATAGGCCTCGATAGAAGACTTCATCCAGATGATGGACTTCCGACTTCATCCAGATGATGGACTTCCGACTTCAGCCCGAGGATGGATTTCTTCAGTCGCCGCTTGGATCCAGACTTCAGCCCGAGGATGGACGTCACTCTTCAGCCCCCTGCTTGGGCTTGGATCAACACTTCCGAGGCTTGGATCAAGACTTCAGAGGACGGATCGGTGAACCTGGCAGGGTGAAGATAAGGTAGGAAGATCTTCAGGGGCTTAGTGTTAGGTTTATTTAAGGGGGGTTTGGGTTAGATTAGGGGTATGTGGGTGGTGGGTTGTAATGTTGGGGGGGGGGTATTGTATGTTTCTTTTTACAGGCAAAAGAGCTGAATTCTTTGGGGCATGCCCCGCAAAGGTCCCTGTTCAGGGCTGGTAAGGTAAAAGAGCTTTGAACTTTTGTAATTTAGAATAGGGTAGGGCATTTTTTTATTTTGGGGGGCTTTGTTATTTTATTAGGGGGCTTAGAGTAGGTGTAATTAGTTTAAAATTGTTGTAATATTTTTCTAATGTTTGTAAATATTTTTTTATTTTTTGTAACTTAGTTCTTTTTTATTTTTTGTACTTTAGTTAGTTTATTTAATTGTATTTATTTGTAGATATTGTATTTAAATAATTTATTGATAGTGTAGTGTTAGGTTTAATTGAAGGTAATTGTTGGTATTTTATTTAATTAATTTATTGATAGTGTAGTGTTAGGTTTAATTGTAACTTAGGTTAGGATTTATTTTACAGGTAATTTTGTAATTATTTTAACTATTTTAGCTATTAAATAGTTCTTAACTATTTAATAGCTATTGTACCTGGTTAAAATAAATACAAAGTCACCTGTAAAATAAATATAAATCCTAAAATAGCTATAATATAATTATAATTTATATTGTAGCTATATTAGGGTTTATTTTACAGGTAAGTATTTAGCTTTCAATAGGAATAATTTATTTAATAAGAGTTAATTAATTTCGTTAGATTAAAATTATATTTAATTTAGGGGGGTGTTAGTGTTAGACTTAGCTTTATGGGTTAATACATTTATTAGAATAGCGGTGAGCTCCAGTCGGCAGATTATGGGTTAATGTTTGAAGTTAGGTGTCGGCGATGTTAGGGAGGGCAGATTAGGGGTTAATACTATTTATTATAGGGTTATTGAGGCCGGAGTGAGGCGGATTAGCGGTTAATAACTTTATTATAATAGTGGTGCGGTCCGGTAGGCAGATTAGGGGTTAATAAGTGTAGGCAGGTGGAGGCGACGTTGTGGGGGGCAGATTAGGGGTTAATAAATATAATATAGGGGTCGGCGGTGTTAGGGGCAGCAGATTAGGGGTACATAGGGATAATGTAAGTAGCGGCAGATTAGGGGTTAAAAATAATATGCAGGGGTCAGCGATAGCGGGGGTGGCAGAATAGGTGTAAGGTTAGGGGTGTTTAGACTCGGGGTACATGTTAGGGTGTTAGGTGCAGACGTAGGAAGTGTTTCCCCATAGCAAACAATGGGGCTGCGTTAGGAGCTGAACGCGGCTTTTTTGCAGGTGTTAGGGTTTTTTTCAGCTCAAACAGCCCCATTGTTTTCTATGGGGGAATCGTGCACAAGCACGTTTTTTAGGCTGGCCGCGTCCGTAAGCAACTCTGGTATCGAGAGTTGAAGTTGCGTTAAATATGCTCTACGCTCCTTTTTTGGAGCCTAACGCAGCCATTCTGTGGACTCTCAATACCAGAGTTATTTTAAAGGTGCGGCCAGAAAAAAGCCAGCGTTAGCTACGCGGGTCGTTACCGACAAAACTCTAAATCTAGCCGATCGTGTCTTAAAAAAGAAAAGAAAAATTTTGCTTACCTGATAATTTTTATTTTATTTTTACACGATGAGTCCATGGCCCGCCCTGTTCTTTTAGACAGGTTATGGGTTATTGTAAACTTCAGACAACTCTGCACCTTGGCTTTTCCTTTTTCTTCCTAACTTCGGTTGACTGACTGGAGTGGGAGGGAAGGGAGGAGATATTTATCATCTATGCTGTGGTGCTCTTTGCCTCCTCTTGCTGACCAGGAGGTGAATATCCCATAAGTAATTAAGATGATCCGTGGACTCATCGTGTCAAAAAAGAAATACATTTATCAGGCAAGCATAAATTTTCTTTTTTCATTGACCAGAGCATTAGAAACAGCTGCTTTCTATATAATTTTTTACCCTATCATTTCCTTGACTCTCCATCCCCTACTTTGGTAAGTTTCTTTGTGGGGCATATGATATATATATAGACTTCTAATGTACAGATCAGTATGTACAATAAACTGTAAAAAGACGTCACATATTTACTAGTGAATATTTAATGTAATAATAAAGATGGGGCCAAACAGAGGTTACATTAGGACTGTCCTACAATTATTCTTAGATGAATAAAGTACAAGTAACTAAGAAATTACAGAAAAACAAGGTGAATGCTGAAAGCCGTTTGCTTTTTCCTTGCCTATAGTAGCATTTTGCATTAAAGAATATGAGCACTTTGAGGTCCTCTCTATCACATCTTCAGTGTTATTAAGTTTTGTTAAAGGGCCATAATACCCAAATGTTTAAACACTTGAAAGTGATGCAGCATAGCTGTAAATAGCTGACTAGAAAATATCTCCTGAACATCTCTATGTAAAAAAGAAAGATATTTTACCTCAAAAGTTCCTCAGTAGCCACCTCCCATTGTAAAGGATTTCTAAGCAGCATATTAGTGTGTCTGTCCTGGGACATCTGAAAGGATGAGCATCGTGAACTCTCATATTATTTCACCAATCAGGTAAAGGAAGCTTACTATGAAATCTCATGAGAGTTAAGTCAAATCTCATGAGATCACAGTAAGAGTTCATGACCTCAGCACTGCTGATGCTGATTGGCTGCTGTTCATTTCTTCATTTTTTTATTTTTTTTTTACCTGCAGCTGGGAGCAGGTGAAGTATAACTTTTCACACAGAACTTACTCTGCTGAGCTGAGGAGATTGTGAGGTAAAATATCTTCCTTTTTTACATAGAGATGCTCAGGTGATATTTTCCGGTCAGGTTTTTACAGTTATACTGCATCATTTTCAAGTGATTTAGCATATGAGTATTATGTCCCTTTAAGCTTACTTGTGCCACCGTGCTTTTTTCCATTCCCTATGAAATTGGCAAATCATGTTTGGATAGTTAACACATTGCAGGTAGCTATCTATCTATCAGTCATTTGTCTGTCTATCTATGTATCTATCTATCTATCTATCTATCTATCCATAGTGTATTGTATGTTGCTTCTATAGCTTTTCCCTTTTAACTGAACACATTTCTTCCTGTATCTCATTCATGCTTCTTATACTCCATATAATCATTGTTTATATGTAAATTATCATGCAGATTCCGTGCAGGGGTAAAGGATTTGGAAGTGATGATGCAGAATCTAATCAACACAGCTTTTGAGACAGTCCGGGGAGTCAAACAGGGGGTGGAACTCTTGGATGTTTTTCACAGTATGTCTTCTCGGGAGGTGAGTAAGCAAGAGAGTTTAGTTTGAGATATAAAATAGCCAGGCAGTCTAAAACAGAAGGCCAAAGAATGCTTACAACATATTCAGGCTCCTATGGTTTATAGAACTAGAAACAACATCATCAGCAAGGACGTAGCTTTGGCTGACCTGAATGAAATGTATGGTAAGTTATATGTGGATCGGTTTGTCCCTAGAAAGAGTTATAAAAAATGCAATTAGTTTATATTATTAGTATTATTCTTATTATCATTTATTTGTGTAGCGCCACCAAATTCCGTAGCGTTTATATAGTTAAGACCATTAAGCCAGACCTTGAAATTGAAATTTGGGAGTGCAAAAGTGACTAGAACTAAACATTTCTAGAGCTGTATGCTAATTTACAGATCATTAGCTAGACCACATCTTGAATACTATGTACAGTTCTTGAGACTGTATCTCCAGAAGGATGTAAATAAACTATAAACTATTCAAAAGAGGATCACTAAAATGGTACATGGTCTAAAAAGTAAAACTTGCAAAAAAGAAATTACAAGACCTTACTCTGTATAGTTTACGGTACAGCAGGTAGAGAGGTCATACTCAATGAGCAATGTATCACTCCAAAAGTGCGCCCAGGAGCTGGTAGAGAGTGAGTTAACGGCCAGAAGACCATGTGCAAATGTTAGGATGTGAGCCATACGCAATAGGTACAGAGGAGGTAGAATGCAGTGCCTGGGAAAAGGTTCTAGAGGAGGTCACAGCTCTCCATGAGATAGCCAACGGTTACGATGAATAGCATGATCTCCCATACAATATGAGTTTTCCAGTTCTAAAGGATTGCAAGTGTACGTGGCGGGCTTTACAAACCTCACCCTGCCTTGTGTCTGTCCCTCAGCAGAGATAATAGGAAAAGGAACTGCAAATTAATTATTTTTTTGCTAACAAAGTGACAGTGGCTATCTGTGTCTGTTCCAGTAACATGTTTTGGTTGACTCATCCAAATAAGGCAAATGGTGAGTGGAGATTGTCTATTGAAAAACAGTTGCAGAAAACTGGGTACATTCATATTTTAGCACTTAGCATATTAATTTATTGCAAAATATTGTAGTTGCAATGTAGTTACTGTCCCATAAGTCTTTTCCCATATTGAGATGCATATTGTTACTGTGCCTGTTTATCTGATCTCTTATTATTCTTAATGGATGGATTAATCCTGAAATAAAACAGAAAATGTATGTTTTTGCATTATTTACTGAATTAATGGTTTGAGATTATAGGTGAGATTATAAATAATATTTGAAACTTAAAAGAATTACTTTCTATTATAATTTTTAAGCTAAACAACTAACATATTAATGTTAATAAACATTAATTAAAACCTACTGACCTATATTTTCTCCAAAACAAAGTTTCATAACGTTCTAAAAGTTATATCTTTTATTCGCCGATGATGTCACGTTATCCTGCCCACTATTTTTAGCACTGCATGTTCAAAATACTTAAACCAATAACTTTGTGTTTAAAGCGCCATTTTGAAACCTAGGTATTGTAAACGGATTGGTACAGAGCAAAGGATACCCACGGAGTGGGTTTGGAAAACAATTAAATTTGCAGACAAGATTTCTGATATACGGTAGAGATATGTTAATGAAATGCTATTTATAAAAAGCGTATTTGGGGTAGTTAGTTAGTAACAGGCATAGAAAATATTTACTTACAGTGGCCCTTTAATGTCATGTATAACTTTATATACAGTACATTCATTAAATCTAGCTTCATGCATTTTAATGTTCTATTACTTTACATGTTTTTATCATATATTCACTTTTTTTTTTTTTTTTAATTATTGTGCATTGCTTTGACGGTAACTACAAGTTTAATTAAAAAATGTTTATTAACCCCTTAATGACCACAATGTACCCTGTATGTCACTGGTCGTTAAGGGTTTTTTAAGGACCTAATAGCACAAGTCTAGCAAGAACAAGCTATTAATGCCCTCCCTCCAGCATTCTTTGTGGAATAGAGCAGTCTCAACGCTGGTGGCAAGACTGCACTATAAAACAATCAAATCCCAAAAAAAGGCCAGTGACATACAGGGTACGTCGCTGGTCCTTAAGGGGCTAAATACACAAAATTATTTGTCATGACCTCTATACTTACCAGTTCATCCCCTCATCGAAGCAGCATATTTTTCATGTTCCATAGGGAAGACCTGTTCGCCTCAATAACACTTTTTTTTTCTATGAATCCTTGATAAGGTACTTACACTTTGAGGCCTATTTATCAAGCCGTCAACCGCAAATACACTGTAATTCCGCAGCGTAATTGTGGCAAGCCTGATTCGCCTTATTTATCAAAGCCTACAGACCGGCAAAAGTCAAAATTTGTGACGTAACATACCATCCGCCGGTCTCAGTCCGACACAGATCGATGCTTACGTCATTACAGATGTTCCGAATACAAATTTGGCACTATCTGACAACTTTTGCAAGTTATCAACCTTCTAACAGGTACGCTCGCCACTATTCCGGCCCAGCGTACCTGCTTTTCAATCTGCCGCCCTGGAGGCCGCAGATGCCATAGGAATCAATGGGAGTCTGAAAGCAGCGAAAGCTTATGTTTGCTGCTGCCCAATATCCCATTGATTTCTATGCTAGAATAAAAGTTATGTTTACACCGAACACCCTAACATAAACCCCTAATCTGCCGCCCCGACATCGCTGCCACCTAAATAAAATGTATTAACCCCTATCCCGCTGGTCCTGGACATCGCCGCAACTAAATAAAGTTATTAACCCCTATCCTGCCGCTCCCGGACCCTGCCCCCACCTATATAATGTTATTAACCCCTATCCTGCCTCTCCCGGACCCCGCCGCCACCTATATAATGTTATTAACCCCTATCCCGCCGCTCCTGGACCCCACCACAACTAAATAAAGTTATTAACCCATAAACCCCTGGGCTCCCACATCACTACCACTTACTAAACCTATTAACCCCTAAACCGCCAGCCCCCCACATCGCCATAAACTGAATTAACCTATTAACCCCTAAACCTAACAACCCGCTAACTGTACATTAAAATTACATCATCCCTATCTTATACTAAATTTAAACTTACCTTTAGATTTAAATTAACCTATATTAAACTATTAATTAACCTACCCTAACTATTATACTACAATTACATTAAACTATATTAAACTATTAATTAATCTACCCTAACTATTATACTAAAATTACATTAAACTATATTAAAGGGACACTGAACCCAATTTTTTTTCTTTTGTGATTTAGATAGAGCATGAAATTTTAAGCAACTTTCTAATTTACTCCTATTATCAAATTTTCTTTATTCTCTTGGTATCTTTATTTGAAATGCAAGAATGTAAGTTTAGATGCCGGTCCATTTTTGGTGAACAACCTAAGTTGTCCCTGCTGATTGGTGGATAAATTCATCCACCAATAAAAAGTGCTGTCCAGAGTCCTGCACCAAGAAAAAAAGCTTAGATGCCTTCTTTTTCAAATAAAGATAGCAAGAGAACAAAGAAAAATTGATAATAGGAGTAAATTAGAAGGTTGCTTAAAATTACATGCTCTATCTGAATCATGAAAGAACAAATTTGGGTTCAGTGTCCCTTTAAACTAATAATTAATCTACCCTAACTATTATACTAAAATTACATTAAACTACAAATTAAATTAACTAAATTACATATTTAAAAACCTAACCCTATTCAAATAATTTAAATCTACTATTAAAAATTACAAAGTTACAAAAAACTAACAACTAAGTTACACAAAATAACAAACACTGTTACAAAAAAAAAATTTATAAAATATTTAAACTAATTACACCTAATCTAAGAGCCCTAAGAAAATAAAAAAGCCCCCCCCCCCCAATAAAAAAAAACCCTAACCTACAATAAACTACTAATGGCCCTTAAAAGGGCCCTTTGCGGGGCATTGCCCCAAAGAAATCAGCACTTTTACCTGTAAATAAAAATACAAAGAACCCCCCAACAGTAAAACCCACCACCCACACAACCAACCCCCCAAATAAAATTCTATCTATAAAACCTAAGCTCCCCATTGCCCTGAAAAGGGCATTTGGATGGGCATTGCCCTTAAAAGGGCATTTAGCTCTTTTTCCGCACAAAGTCTCTAATCTAAAATTAAAACCCACCCAATAAACCCTTAAAAAAACCTAACACTAACCCCTGAAGATCCACTTACAGTTTTTGAAGACCCAACATCCATCCTCAACGAAGCGGCAAGAAGTCCTCAGCGAAGCCGGCAGAAGTCTTCATCCAAGCGGGCCGAAGTCTTCATCCAACCGGGCAGAAGTCTTCATCCAGACTACATCTTCTATCTTCATCCATCCGGCGCGGCATCTTCAAGACATCTGGCGAGGAGCATCCTCCTCTTCCGACGTCTTCTGGAACAATGAAGTTTCCCTTTCAATGACGTCATCCAAGATGGCATCCCTTACATTCCAATTGGCTGATAGAATTCTATCAGCCAATCGGAATTAAGGTGGAAAAAATCCTATTGGCTGTTGCAATCAGCCAATAGGATTGAGCTTTCATCCTATTGGGTGTAATTAGTTTAAATATTTGATCATTTATTTTTTATTTTGTGTAACTTGGTGTTTCTTTTTTTTTTGTAACTTAGTGTTTGTTATTTTGTGTAACTTAGTTGTTAGTTTTTTGTAACTTTGTAATTTTTAATAGTAGATTTAAATTATTTGAGGAGGTTTAGGTTTTTAACTACTGTATATAATATAGTTAATTTAATTTGTAGTTTAATGTAATTTTAGTATAACAGTTAGGGTAGATTAATTATTAGTTTAATATAGTTTAATGTAATTTTAGTATAATAGTTACGACAGGTTAATTAGTAGTTTAATATAGTTTAATGTAATTTTAGTATAATAGTTAGGGTAGGTTAATTAATAGTTTAATATAGTTTAATTTAATTCTAAAGGTAAGTTTAAATTTATTATAAGATAGGTATGATGTAATTTTAATATAAAGTTAGCGGGTTGCTAAGTTTAGGGGTTAATAGGTTAATTTAGTTTATGGCAATGTGGGGGGCTGGCGGTTTAGGGGTTAATAAGTTTAGTAAGTGGTAGTGATGTGGGAGGCCAGGGGTTTAGGGGTTAATACATTTATTTAGTTGCGGTGGGCTCCGGGAGCGGAGGGATATGGGTTAATACTTTTATTTAGTTGCGGCAGGGTGTGGGAGCAGCAGGATAGGGGTTAATAACTTTATTAGAGTTGCGGTGGGCTCCGGGAGCAGCGGGATAGGGGTTAATAACTTTATTTAGTTGCGGCGGGATCCAGGAGCGGCGGGATAGGGGTTAAACATTTTAGTATTGTGGCGGTGCTTAGTGACAGGATATAAATAAAGCTAGGAAAAAGCCGAATAGCAGCGAGATCGATAACTGTTAGTTAACAGCAGTCCGCTGCTCATCGCCCCATACTTGGTGCGCGGCTTTTTGACAGCGTATTCAGGTCTACAGACGCGATGTCAGGCGAGTGTATTGATGCCGGCGAATGCAGCACAGTTGACGGCTTGATAAGTAGGCCTCTTTGTGTTGGCTATCTTTTTATTTTAGGTATATTGTGTTGGGATTATGTGAAGTACTCCATTCCCCTTGCTAAGTTAGTGTACAAATTGCATTCTTTAAGGGGCGCTATGAATATTGTAATGTTGGCATTATTTATTTGTTTATTTCTTTCCAAAGGTAGGGAGAGTCCACTCATTCCTTCATTCCTTACAACATTTGGCCACCAGGAGGCAAAGACACCCCAGCCAAAGGCTTAAATATCCCTCTCACTTCCCCCATCCCTCCAGTCAATCTTTGCCTTTCGTCACTAGTGGAGGATGGCAGAGAAGTGTCAAAAGATACGGATAGACCTTTAATGGGTATTTTCCCTTCAAGTGAGGACTGGAGTTTAAAGTAATCATATAAACCTCTCAGTGAGAGTATTGATGAATGTTAGAGTCTGGAGATGCAGGGAAAGTTTTTCTGCAAATCGATCCATACTATCTATCTAACAGCTCCTGGGTAATCAGTGTTAACGAGTTACACTGCTTGCCTTGTTACACTCAGATCCCTGTCAGAACACTGCGGCAAGGCTGTCACACTTGAGAGGCTGTACCTGTTCCACAGCATAGATCCTGGAGGGTAAGTCCGCTTTATTTTGATTTAGCAGGGACTCCTATTATTAACGGTCACAGTTTGACTCCTCATAACCTTTATAGGATCCGGGGTTAATATCTCACTAGTTAGGAGATTATTTTGGAACAATTTGTGGAATTTATGTACTGCTTTGTTCCCTAAGGAAAACTTGTGAAGGTTTGGGCTCAATTATACTGGGTACTTTCGGCAATGGAACTTTCTCAGACAGTTTTCACTTTCGTTTTTATGAAGTTGCGCAGCTTCTAATAGCTTTGCGCGCTTTCCTCATAGCAGGGGAGGTCTCTACTTGTGCACCACGTGATCGGATGCGGCTAAATTAGTTTCCCTTACAATCCTGCTGCAGGAACTCTGGAAGTCCTACGGAGAGCGTATTTTATTGTTTGTCTGGGTCTAGGAGGTGATGAGTGCCCCAGCCACTGGGGTTATAAAGGTGCCTCTTTATTATTAACGCCGTTTTCTTTTGTTTGACTGTTTACTTACTGTGGGATTGCATCTCCAGCAATGGAGGACTCTGAGATTAACACTTTTTAGAGGGTTCTGTACCTTCTATATTAATTCATAATACCTGTTTATGTTGTGAGGAGGCTGTGGTTTGTCCACCTGCTCAATTTTGTTCCAATTGCCTGGGTCTAGGAAGTCTAAGAAGGGAGTCTAAGAAGGGAGCTAATTCTGTTAATTAGTCCCTCTGAGGCATCAACCTCTCAAGACTCTGTGGTCCGGGAGATTCCTACCTGTCAGGTTATGTGGAGGAAAAGTTCTTTACACAGTGAATCACAACTGCAGACCCTGAATATAAGTAGAAGTACTAGGTTAATTTTAGAAAGACTCCTGCTATCTTGTTACAGGAGTAGGATGATAGTCCTTACAGGCAGAAGTAGGCTGAGAGAGGCGTTTGTGTAATGGCTGAACCGCAATGAGAAACAGTGGATGCCTTTTATAATTAGTAGAGAGTAGGCAAGGTGACTACAGTTCAGAGGCTGTACAGTTCAATAAACAATCTTTAGTATGTAGCAAATTATCTTGTATGAGTGTAATGTGATACAAGTTGTGAGGCAGTCACAACAGAGTGTAGGCGATCAGTGCTGTTTAACTCAGATGGGAGAAGTGCTCCGTAGCTGCAGCAGCAGCGGCTGTGGGTGTGTGCGCGAACTGACCAATCAGTACACTGGAACAGCTGACAGGCTGTGAGGACGCTGAGCACACAGAAGCCGCAAACAAACAGGAGCGGTAGAGAAGTATAAACGCTGGAATCTGACAAGCGGTATGGAAAGTTCAATAGGTCGGTCACACTGCTAACCGTCAGCTGGCTTTAGTGATATTCCGGATGTTAGGATAACGGAGGTAACAGATGTATTATCCTTAAGCTGAAATGGAGGTTGCTCCGGTGTTTGAAGGGAGTGGATAGACTGTTGTGGTATATCCTTGGCGAAATAAGGTAAAGCAGGTTAGACACAACACGTTGTGCTAGAATTATAATCCAGTAAGGTATTATCTATAGCTTTAGCCACGAGTAAGAGTAGCTGTGTCAAGGTAACTTGGTCAGTAACTCAAACTAAATTAATTGGCAGGTGGAAGGGGGAGGAGTAGCCTTATATAGGATATGCTTAAAGGTACATACTGACTGACAAGTACCTGACAGATCCCCCCCTCAAAAGTGCTGCACTGCAGTACCAGCATCTGGTTTATCCGGGTGATCCCTATGGAATCGGGCGATTAGGCGAGTGGCGTTAACATTCGCAACAGGCTCCCAAGAATCCTCATCCGAGGAATAACCTTTCCACCTGATCAAGTACTGCAACTGTCCACGATGTAGCCTGGAATTTAGTATAGAAGAGATCTCAAAGACATTTTCATCAACCACCACTGGTGAAGTTGCTTGACCAGATGTCTGTTGTCTGGTATAGAGGTAGGGCTTCAAAAGAGAGACATGAAACGTGGGATGTACAGGAATCTCCGGAGGGAGAGCCAAAGTGACAGCATTTTCGTTTATTATCTTGATTATCTTGTAGGGTCCTATGAATAGTTGTGAGAACTTTTTTGACGGAGTCTTTAGTTTTAGGTGTTTTGTTGAGAGCCATACCATATCACCTAAGCGGTAAACAGGGGGTTTACATCTCTTTGAGTCATAGTACTGTTTATGTTTTAGTTGAGCCAGCTGGATGTTCTCTTTGAGAAAATCAACGATCTCCGATAAGGTCCTGGAAGTATCATCTACTTGTGGTGATGTGGAATTAAGATGTGGATATAGATGAAATGTTGGATGGTATCCGTAGTTAGCATAAAACGGGGAGCACTTTATAGAAGAGTTTAAGGTGTTATTGTATGCATACTCTGCCATGGGTATATTGGTCTCCCAATCATCCTGTTGGTGGGAGCAATAACAACGTATATATTGCTCTATCCATTGATTAATTCTCTTCTCGTTTGTCCATTCGTTTGTGGATGGAAAGCAGTACTATAACGATGGTCAATTTTCAAAACGGAGCAGAGGTGTTTCCAACACCTGGAAGTAAATTGCGAGCCCCTATCTGACACTATGACTGAAGGTAAGCCATGTAGACGTACAACATGTTTTAGGAAGAGAGCTGCGGTTTCGGTAGCTGTGGGAAGTTTGTGATGAGGGATGAAGTGGGCCATTTTAGTGAGAAAATCTACCACGACCATGATGGTGTTAGAGTGGTTTGATGTAGGTAGCTCCACAATGAAATCCATACCAACTGTTTGCCAAGGCCTTTCAGGTATTGGAAGTGGCTGGAGTTTGCCAAAAGGTTTGGATCTCTCTGACTTGGAGACTACACATACATGACATGACTTAATGTATGTGTCCACTGTTCGCTGAAGATTTGGCCACCAGTAGTTTCTTGACACAAGGTCAGTGGTTTTATGAATACCTGGGTGGCCTGGGAGTGGAGAGTCATGGTGTTCTTGGAGAATCTCCTGCCTTAATGTAGGTGGTATATAAATTTTGCCATGCACATGAGTGATGCCTCTGGAATCAAGGTGCTGAAGGTCTTTGGATAGAGTGGTGTCTGCTTGTTGGTGAGAACGCAGAGTGGAAGAAGCAAGACTTGAGAATCCCAGGAAATGTTGGGGATTTAAGATATGTGAAGGTTGAGTAGATGAACTTGGACGCTGTAAGTGTCTAGAAAGGGAATCAGCCTTCCCATTTTTGCTACCTGGTCGGTAAGTAATCAAAAAGTTAAATCTGGTAAAGAACAGACTCCACCGAGCTTGTCGGGCTGAGAGCGTTTTACAGGATTGAAGGTATTCGAGATTCCTATGATCAGTATATATATGAATCGGGAGGATGGTGCCTTCTAAGAGGTGCCTCCAATGTTCCAGAGCCGACTTAATCACCAAGAGTTCCTTCTCTCCAATAGCGTAATTATGTTCGGCAGGTGTCATCAGCCTAGAGTAGAAGGCTACAGGATGAATGGGTTCTGAAGGTGTTGTCCGCTGTGATAGGATAGCTCCGAGGGCATACTCAGAAGCATCAACCTCTAGAATGAACTGCAGTTTCGTGTCTGGGAAATGAAGAATGTGAGCAGTGGTGAAACTACGTTTGAGAGAACATAAAGCTTCCTCTGATTCAGGATTCCAGTGGAATTGGGTATGGGAGCCGGTAAGAGTACTGAGGGGCTTTGCAATCTTGGAAAACCCCTTGATGAATTTTCGATAAAAATGAGCAAAACCGAGGAAACGTTAAACTTCTTTTTTGCTGGAGGGTGTAGGCCAGTTGAGGATGGCATCTATTTTATCGTTTTCCATCTTAACCCCAGAGGAGGAAATGTTGTATCCTAAGAAGGTTATTTCATTGGTATGGAATGAACACTTTTCCAACTTAGCATATAAATGGTGGGTCCTGAGTCTGCCTAAGACCCAACGTACATGTTTTTTGTGTTCGTCTATGGAGTTAGAGTAGATCAGGATATCGTCTAAATAGACAACGACGCATACGTCCAATAAATCCCTGAAGATATCATTGCTAAAGTACTGGAACGTAGCAGGGGCATTACAAAGCCCAAATGGCATCACCAGATACTCATAAAGTCCATATCTGGTGCGGAAGGCGGTGAGCCACTCATCCCCTTCTCTGATTCTTATCAGGTTGTACGCACCTCTAAGGTCTTGCTTGGTATAAACGGTTGCCTTACTGAGACGTTCCACTAGTTCGGGAATCAAGGGAAGGGGGTACCTGTTCTTCTTGGTCCTCCTATTCAACTCACGGTAGTCAATTATTGGACGTAAGGAGTTGTCTTTATTCTTTACGAAGAAAATCCCGGCACCTGCCGGGGAGGTGGAGGGTCGGATGAACCCCTTCTTCAGATTTTCGTCTAGGTACCCCTTTAGGTGATCCAATTCAGGCTGTGAAAGCGGATATATGTGTCCATAGGGAATGTTGGACCCTGGTAACAGTTCAATCGGACAGTCATATATCTGGTGTGGTGGCAGGGACTCTGCCTGCTTTTTGTCAAAGACATCATGGAAATCTTGGTATTCATGAGGGATTGTTGGGTTAGATACATGTAATATATTCTGTTGGGGGTAGCAGGTATCACTACAGTAAGCAGAATCCAATTCCACTTGAAGGGACTGCCAGCAGATTGATGGTTGATGTTGTTGTAACCATGATAATCCCAATACTATTGGGAATAAAGGGGAAGGTATAACATCAAAACATAAAAACTCAGTATGCCCCTTACCAATTGTGACCTTAAGAGGAATGGTGTGGTGTGTTATAGGGCCGGAGCTCACCATGGTACCATCAATGACACGTATGGAGACTGGAACTGCTTTCACACACAATGGAATTTTATTATTATTTACAAGAGAAAGATCAATGAAATTTGCATATGCTCCAGAATCAATGATTGCTTCCGCTTGGAGAGCCTGGAGGTCCCACTGTATGGATAAAGGGAGAGTACAGTAAGCAACATCAAACACCTTGTTTGTTAAGCAATTTCTAGTGACTGTTAACTTACTTCTTTTTTGACGTTGGAGCAAGGGACAATCCTTCACTGGATGGTTAGGAGAAGCGCAATACATACAGAGATTTTTCTGCTGTCGGCGGTGTCTCTCTTCCAATGTGAGTGGGCCTTTAGTGAAGCCAATCTCCATGGGAACAGTGGTTTCTTTTATTCCCTGGGAAGTTGGAGGGAATCTTGGTGGTCCTTCTGTTTGTTGGCGTTCAGAGCGTCTCTCCCTGACCCTCCTATCAATCTGTATTGAGAGATTCATGATACCTTCCAGAGTGGCGGGTAGTTCTGTACGGGCTAACTCATCCTTCAGGGTATCGGATAGTCCCAAGCGATACTGATTGCGTAGAGCAACCTCACTCCATTCAGAGTCTTTGATGTAAAGCTTGAATTCTGAAAGGTATTCCTCTACAGGACGTCTGCCTTGTCTGAGAGAACGCATCTTGGCTTCTGCAGTAAGCTGTTTTTGTGTATCTTCGTACAGCAAGCTTATTTGTGTGAAGAAATCAGTCAGTGAGGTGAGGGTTGTATCATTATTTTCAAATAAATTGTCAGCCCATATCCTAGCTTCTCCAGACAGGAAGGATATTACTGTCATGACTTTGAGTCTCTCTGTTTGGTAAGTCCTAGGGCGCATCTGAAAAAGGAGATAACAGGCATTCCTGAATTGCCTGAAGTACTTCCTGTCACCAGAGAATCTCTCAGGTAGGCAGACCTGAGGTTCTGGTGTGTTATCTCTTAAAGCTGCCCTCAAGTTATCATTTTGTAGTTGAAGCTCTCTGAATGCCTGTGATAATTGATCCAACCACGTTGGGGAGGTCTTCTGGATCCATGTTATGGCCCAATTAATATGTCAGGTTATGTGGAGGAAAAGTTCTTTACACAGTGAATCACAACTGCAGACCCTGAATATAAGTAGAAGTAC
The DNA here is from genome assembly GCF_027579735.1 of Bombina bombina. Lineage (NCBI taxonomy): Eukaryota > Metazoa > Chordata > Amphibia > Anura > Bombinatoridae > Bombina > Bombina bombina. Next base: position 862,202,854 of record NC_069504.1, on the reverse strand, counting down.
TAGGTTAATTTTAGAAAGACTCCTGCTATCTTGTTACAGGAGTAGGATGATAGTCCTTACAGGCAGAAGTAGGCTGAGAGAGGCGGTTGTGTAATGGCTGAACCACAATGAGAAACAGTGGATGCCTTTTATAATTAGTAGAGAGTAGGCAAGGTGACTACAGTTCAGAGGTTAGGATAACGGAGGTAACAGATGTATTATCCTTAAGCTGAAATGGAGGTTGCTCCGGTGTTTGAAGGGAGTGGATAGACTGTTGTGGTATATCCTTGGCAAAGTAAGGTAAAGCAGGTTAGGCACAACACGTTTTGCTAGAATTATAATCCAGTAAGGTATTATCTATAGCTTTAGCCACAAGTAAGAGTAGCTGTGTCAAGGTAACTTGGTCAGTAACTCAAACTAAATTAATTGGCAGGTGGAAGGGGGAGGAGTAGCCTTATATAGGATATGCTTAAAGGTACATACTGACTGACAAGTACCTGACACTACCCTATCCCCGCAAACCGCTTCACATGCAGTTCCCCGCGGCACACCTATTACTCCCGCTGGAGGGGGGCTTTTTTTATGCGGACTTTACCATGCAGTTACAATCTGCTGTGTCCACGGACCTGAGTGCCTTACCTATCTCTGGGAAACGCAAGAGAAAGGTTAAACATATTTTTACTGAGCTGGATACATCTAATTTCCAATTGGATTAAGCTAGTATGTCTCAATTGTCCGAGGATGAGTTAACCTCTGTAGCGTCAAAGGGTGAACTCTTGGAGTTGGAGACTTCAATTACTAAACCGCCTCCTTCTGAGGAGCCCGCCTTCAGATTTAAGATTGAACATCTGCGTTTTTTACTAAAGGAGGTTATGTCTTCTCTAGAGGTTCCTGAAGCAAAACTTCCTGAGGAACCTAAAATTCCTAAGTTAGACAGGGTCTATGAAGACAAGAAGGCCCTACAGACTTTCCCTTTTCCAGTTCGCATGGCGAACATTATCAGTAGCGAATTGGAAAGGATTGGAACTCACTTTTCCCCTTCTTCAACTTTTAAGTAGTTATTCCCTGTTCCTGACTCTCTCAGCTGGAACTGTGGGGTCCATCTCTAAGGTGGATGGAGCCATTTAGACGCTAGCTAAGCGTACCACTATCCCTCTGGAGGATAGCTCTTCCTTTAGGGAACCTATGGACAAGAAGTTGGAAAGTTACCTGAGAAGAATGTTCCAACACACAGAGTTTTTATTCCAGCAGGCTGCAGCGGTAGCTGCTGTGACTGGGGCAGCCACCTACTGGTGTGACTCTCTGTCAGAACTTATCAAGGTGGAATCTCCCCTCGAGTATATTCAGGAGAGGATAAGGCTTTGAGGATAGCTAACTCCTTTATCTATGATGCGAATATGCAGATTGTCCATCTGAACGCAAAGGCTTCAGGCTTTGCGGTCCTGGCTCACAGGGCTCTCTGGTTGAAATCTTGGTCCGCAGATATGGTTTCTAAATCCAGACTCCTTTCCTTACCATTCAAGGGGAAGGTTTTATTTGGTCCAGGTCTGGACTCTATCATTGCTACTGTTACTGGGGGGAAAGGTGCTTTCCCTCTGCAGGATAAGAAGAACAGACCTAAGGGACGGCAGTCCTCTAATTTTCGTTCCTTTCGTTCGGGCAAGTTTCAGAGAACTCAATCATCCTCCAAGCCCGAGCAGCCCAAGAGTACCTGGAAGCCTGCTCAGTCCTGGAACAAGTCCAAACAGACTAAGAAGCGTGCAGATCACAAATCTGCATGAAGGGGCGGCCCCTGATCCAGATTAGGATCAAGTAGAGGGTAGACTGTCGTTTTTTCTCAGATGCCTGGTTTCAGGATGTTGAGGATCCTTGGGTGCTGGAGGTTGTATTTCAAGGATACAGGATAGGATTCAAATCTCATCTACCCAGGGACAGATTTCTCCTTTCCAGACTGTCTACAAGACCAGAGAAGAGGACAGCCTTTTTAGATTGCGTACGGGACCTAGCCTCATCATCCCGGTACCTGCATCAGAAAGAGGTCTAGGGTTCTATTCAAACTTTTTCGTAATTCCCAAAAAGGAGGGAACTTTTTGTCTATCTGCCAGATATCGGCCCTATCAGTTTTACTGCACGAGAGATTAGCTGAGCTTCCAGATGTGCAGTCCTTTGTTAAGGCTCTGACTAGGATCAGACCTGTGTTTAGATCTGTGGCTCCGCCTTGGAGCCCCAATCTTGTCCTTTGTGTTTTGCAGCAGGCTCTGTTTGAGCCCATACATGTTGTTGACATTAAACTGTTATCTTGGAAAGTTTTGTTTCTATTAGCCATTGCCTCTGCTCGCAGAGTCTCTGAGATTTCGGTTTTACACTGTGACCCCCCTTTCCATGCCGATAAGGCGGTTTTACTTTCTAGGTTAGGTCTCCTTTCTAAGGTGGTGTCAGATCGTAACATTAATCAAGAGATTGTTGTTCCTTCCTTGTGTCGCAATTCTTCTTCAGCGAATTAATGTTTGCTTCACAGTTTGGATGTGGTTCGTGCTTTGAAGTTTTACCTTCTGGCTACTAAGGAGTTCAGGATACAAGGGAAACGCGTAAGCCACTGGTGCTACATCCTCCTGTTCAATGTTGTTCTTCCTTGGATCATTTTTAACCGTGTTGGAATAAAGCTTTTTTATTTTATCAAGCAAGCTCCTGCCTTTCTTTGTACTAAGGAGTTCAATCTTCATCTTTGTGTGTCGTTTATGCAGGTAGACGTAAGGGACGGAAGGCCACTGCGTCTTCCTTGTCTTTCTGGTTGAGGAGCGTCATCCGCTTAGCTTATGAGAAAGTTGGACACCAGCTTCCTGAGAGGATAACGGCTCATTCCACGAGAGCAGTTGCTTCTTCCTGGGCTTTTAAGAACGAAGCCTCTATGGATCAGATTTGTAAGGCGGCTACCTGGTCCTCCTTACATACTTTTTCTAAATTTTACAAATTTGATGTGTTTGCTTCGGCTGAAGCAGCTTTTGGGAGAAAGGTGTTGCAGGCTGTGGTGCCCTAAGATTAGGGTCAGCCTTTTTCTTTAATTCCCTCCCGTTATTCATGCAGTGCCCTCTGGAGCTTAGGTATTGTTTTCGTGGACTCTCCCTGCCTTTGGAAAGAAAACAAAATTTATGCTTACCAGATAAATTCCTTTCTTACCTGGCAGGAAGAGTCCACGACCCTGCCCGTAAGAATTTTTGGGCAACTACCTTTTTGTTTATCTTCTGGCAACTTTATACCCTGATGTTTCTCTTGCTTTTTCTCTTTCCCTCAGCCAAATGACTGGTGGGATGGGGGAAGTGGGAGGGATATTTAAACCTTTGGCTTGGGTGTCTTTGCCTCCTCCTGGTGGCCAGATGTTGTATTTCCCAACAGTAAGGAATGAAGTTGTGGACTCTCCCAGCCAGGAAAGAAAGGAATTTATCTGGTAAGCATAAATTTTGTTTTTATGACACTGGTCAAAGAACATTGTTAATCAGAATGTGTCTGTACATGTGAAAATATTGCACACATATTCACTATACTAATTTTTTTTATAATTTACAGGCCATAAAGCGTATGTTTGATAAGAAGGCAGTGTATGTATACGAGCTGTTTAAGAATGAGCTTCAACTGGTTAACAAGGAATTGGGAAAGAAAATTCTAGCGTTGATGCCACACATGAGTTATTTTGCTGGTCAAGCGCTCTGGGTCCGGACCCTTAGACGCCGCATTGAGAGATCTGTAGAGGTATGAGTTTTGTATGTGAGACTGAAACAAAAAAAAGTAATAGCAACATACCTTGTGCATGTCTGAAATCTGATCCTGGTAATATGCTGCTGCCCAAAACCAGACCATACAAAGCACTTCGTAGACTTTCAGGTAGTTTTTTCAGATCCTTCATTGCCGATTTGTTGAACGTTCAAAGTCTGAGTTATCCTCATAACACTAGGCATTTAGGCTGCTCCATATTTGGAGATCATCGGCCTAAAGGCTGATTTGTTAGCTTACTAGCACTAACTATTAACTAATAGAACCTATGCTTGGATGATAAACTTATTTCTCTAGTCACTAAATTGCAGTTGTATTTTCTATACATTATGTTAGACTTTCCTGCACACTTGGTTTTCCTTATGGCTCTGTACTCTTCTCTTTTACTTTTTGCTGGTACCCAGAGCCAATAAATATGTGATAGTCCTTATGTTAGCATTTTTTGCTTCTTTTCATCTGCCTTATTTAGAAACTTGCGGCTAGATTTAGAGTTTTGTCGGTAAGGACCCGCGTAGCTAACGCCGGCTTTTTTCTGGCCGCACCATAAAAATAACTCTGGTATTGAGAGTCCACATAAAGGCTGCGTTAGGCTCCAAAAAAGGAGCGTAGAGCATATTTAACGCAGCTTCAACTCTCGATGCCAGAGTTGCTTACGGACGCGGCCAGCCTCAAAAACGTGCTCGTGCACGATTCCCCCATAGGAAACAATGGGGCTGTTTGAGCTGAAAAAAAACCTAACACCTGCAAAAAAGCCGCGTTCAGCTCCTAACGCAGCCCCATTGTTTGCTATGCGTAAACACTTCCTACGTCTGCACCTAACACTCTAACATGTACCCCGAGTCTAAACACCCCTAACCTTACACTTATTAACCCCTAATCTGCCGCCCCTGCTATCGCTGACCACTGCATATTATTATTAACCCCTAATCTGCCGCTCCGTAAACCGCCGCTACTTACATTATCCCTATGTACCCCTAATCTGCTGCCCCTAACACCGCCGACCCCAATATTATATTTATTAACCCCTAATCTGCCTCCCACAACGTCGCCTCCACCTGCCTACACTTATTAACCCCTAATCTGCCGAGCGGACCGCACCGCTACTATAATAAAGTTAGTAACCCCTAATCCGCCTCACTAACCCTATAATAAATAGTATTAACCCCTAATCTGCCCTCCCTAACATCGCTGACACCTAACTTCAAACATTAACCCCTAATCTGCCGACCGGAGCTCACCGCTATTCTAATAAATGTATTAACCCCTAAAGCTAAGTCTAACCCTAACACTAACACCCCCCTAAGTTAAATATAATTTTAATTGAACGAAATAAATTAACTCTTATTAAATAAATTATTCCTATTTAAAGCTAAATACTTACCTGTAAAATAAACCCTAATATAGCTACAATATAAATTATAATTACATTGTAGCTATTTTAGGATTAATATTTATTTTACAGGCAACTTTGTAATTATTTTAATCAGGTACAATAGCGGTGAGCTCCGGTCGGCAGATTAGGGGTTAATAATTGAAGTTAGGTGTCGGCGATGTTAGGGAGGGCAGATTAGGGGTTAATACTATTTATTATAGGGTTAGTGAGGCGGATTAGGAGTTAATAACTTTATTATAGTAGCGGTGCGGTCCGCTCGGCAGATTAGGGGTTAATAAGTGTAGGCAGGTGGAGGCGACGTTGAGGGGGGCAGATTAGGGGTTAATAAATATAATATAGGGGTCGGCGGTGTTAGGGGCAGCAGATTAGGGGTACATAGCTATAATGTAGGTGGCGGCACTTTGCGGTCGGCAGATTAGGGGTTAATTATTGTAGGTAGCTGGCGGCGACGTTGTGGGGCGCAGATTAGGGGTTAATAAATATAATACAGGGGTCGGCGGTGTTAGGGGCAGCAGATTAGGGGTACATAAGTATAACGTAGGTGGCGGTCGGCAGATTAGGGGTTAAAAAAATTTAATCGAGTGGCGGCGATGTGGGGGGACCTCGGTTTAGGGGTACATAGGTAGTTTATGGGTGTTAGTGTACTTTAGAGCACAGTAGTTAAGAGCTTTATGAACCGGCGTTAGCCCAGAAAGCTCTTAACTACTGACTTTTTTCTGCGGCTGGAGTTTTGTCGTTAGATTTCTAACGCTCACTTCAGACACGACTCTAAATACCGGAGTTAGAAAAATCCAATTGAAAAGATAGGATACGCAATTTACGTAAGGGGATCTGCGGTATGGAAAAGTCGCGGCTGAAAAGTGAGCGTTAGACCCTTTTTTGAGTGACTCCAAATACCGGAGTTAGCCTAAAACCAGCGTTAGGAGCCTCTAACGCTGGTTTTCACGGCTAACGCCAAACTCCAAATCTAGGCCCTAGAATCCAAAATGTTTGGCATCATAGGCAATTTTCCACACTATTAATGGACTTGGTAGGTTAGTGATCAAAAATGTATTAATAAGTGTTATAGCTTCAAATATCAAATCTGAACATTAGATGGACTGGTTTAAGGACTAGATAACTATGTACTAAGAAAGTGTATTCTAAACTTTTAGACAGAAGCTTATCAAAGACGTCTTTGTACACAAATCACTAAAAAGTCTATTTGTATTTTGGTAGATAAATAATTTGAAAAGCTTTTCTAAATGATTAGTATATACTACAAATATTGAGAATAACAAGAATTCCAACACATTTTATTATTAGGTAGTAAGGATGTTCATAGTGACTATTGAATGTGAAACATTTGTAGGCTGAGCTCTGCAACTACACTTTTTATACCCCAGTAGTTAGCGAGATCATGAAAGAAAAAATAATTCTAAAATGTTGTTAGTGGGAAAGTATATATTATACAAAAACAAAGAAACTTACGTTTGCCTGCTTTTTCTGTAATTAACTATAGCAAAGTTGCTGGAGCCCATACTATGTGAGCTTTCTGTGTATATAGGGAAATGCTACACAGTGATGCATAGGCATTGCTTAAAGCTGTGCAGAATTAATTTACACATGTACTATGGTAAGAACAAAAGTGAGAAGGTATACAGAAACCACAAACATTTTATTTCATGATTTGAATAGAAAATACAATTTTAAACAACTTTCCAATTTACTTCTATTATCGAATTTGCTTCATTATCTTGCTATCCTTTGCTGAAAGAACAGCATTGCACTACTGGCTCTTGCTATCCTTTGCTGAAAGAACAGCATTGCACTACTGGCAGCTAGCTGAACACATTTAGTTTGCCAATCTCAGGAGAAAAATGTGTGCAGGCACCAATCAGCAGCTATCTCCCACTAGTGTAGGAAATGTGCGTATTCTTTTTCAACAAGGGATACCAAGAGAACAAAGCACATTTGAAAATACATGCTTTATCTGAATCATGCAAGTTTAATTTTCACTTTCCTATCCCTTTAAGGTGTGTATCTTCCAATTGCTTTGGGTTTGTAAAACTCCACATTTTTTTTAAATGAAATGGTGGTTTAAATGATTTTATAAAATGTGTTTTGTTTACAGATCTTCTACAATACAGGACTCAGTTGCTCATTTATATTGTGCATTTACTCTATGTTAAATACTAAATGCTATGTTTCTTTAATGCTTTATACCAGCTAATGCAATATTTCAGAGAGATTTTTTTTTTATATTAAGGCATAATTTGATACATACAGAAAGCGCACTACCAGGATGAACAACAGCTCAGTAACTTTTTCTTTTAGACCAATTGTGCTTTTCACAGAGAAGATTGTGCTTTTCACAGAGATAAACTTTTCCTGAAGTATATCAGTCTGATACTGTATAGGAAGGTCAGTCCAGTGGCAGAATACCAGGCAATCCTCCTCTAAACAAGGAACATGGCAACCCCAATGATTGTTTCAGCCTTTTTTTGGGCCTCATCATTAAGGTGCAGCCATATTCCTTTTAAGCACATTGGGCAAGGAGTCCACTTCTGGTTTCCTCTATCACCCTTAGGAAGACTTACCCAGTATCATATTGCAAATACATACAGAAAGAGAAAGGCTCTAGCAGGAATGAACAACAGATCAATAGCTTGATATTTCTCCTCTATTAAAGACATACACCTAGATTACTAGTTGTGCGTTATGAGTCAAATATCAGCGTTGTGATCCATAACGCAACATTTTCCCTAACGCAAGCATTACAAGTCTTGTCGGTATAGCTGTACCGCAAGCCTTTTAGCCTGTAACGCAACGTCAGTACCGCACTCCTGAAAATTACGTTTTTTTAATGGAATTCACATTGCGCCGGTATTACGAGTTTTGCGTTCTGGCTAAAAAGCGAGCGTTACAGCCTAAAACGACAAGATCTGTAATGCCATCTAAAGTCAGTAGTTATGAGTTTTACGCTACAAAGCTGTAACATAAAACACATAACTAAACTGCTACAAAGTACACTAACACCCATAAACTACCTATTAACCCCTAAACTGAGGCCCTCCCACATCGCAAACACTATATTAAATTTCGTAACCCCTAATCTGATGCTCCCGATATCGCCGCCACTTTAAAAAAATACTAACCTCTATTCCGCCGCTCCCTGACATCTTTACCACTATACTAAAGTTATTAAAACACTATTTAAATATTATTGACCCCTAATCTGCCGTCCGCCCACATCGCCCCCACTATACTAAAGTTATTAAGCCCTACACCGCCGCCTCTATACTAAACCTATTAAGCTCTTAACTGCAAGACCCCCACAACGAAATATACTAAAGTAAACTATTAACCCCTAAACCGAAAGCCCCCCACATCATAATAAACTAAATTAAACTATTTACCCCTAAACCTAACAACCCCCTAACTTTATATTAAAATTACAATTTCCCTAGCTTAAATTAAATTAAAACTTACCTGACAAATTTAAAAAACTAAGTTTAAACTAACAATTAAACTAATATAATAATTTAACTAAAATTAATTTAACTACCAATTAAATTAAACTAAACTACACATTAAAAAAATCCTAACACTACTTTAAAAATGACAAAATATCTAAATACGAAAAAAAAATAAGTTACAAAAAATAACAAACACTAAATTACGGAAAATAACAAACGAAATTCTCCAAAATAAAAAAGAATTACGCCTAATCTAATAGCCCTAATAAATAAAAAAGCCCACCCAAAATAAAAAAAAACTAGCCTACAATAAACTACCAATGGCCCTTAAAAGGGCCTTTTGTGGGGCATTTCCCCAAAGATATCAGCTCTTTTACCTGTAAAGAAAAAACCCATAAAGCCCCCCAACAGTAAAACCCACCACCCAACCAACTGCCCAAAATAAAAAACCTAATTCTAAAAATACCTAAGCTACCCATTGCCTTGAAAATTGCATTTGTACGGGCCTTGCCCTTAAAAGTTTATTTAGCTCTTTTACTGCCCAGACCCTAAAAAAAAAAAACACCCAAAAAAACCTTTAAAAAAAACACTAACCCCCTGACAATCCACTTACAGTTTTTGAAGTCCTGCTTGAACGATCTTCATCCAGGAGTTGAAGTCCTGATCCAGGCGGCGAGAAGTCTTCATCCAGGTGGCTAATTTGAATTAGCCAATAGAATGAGAGCTGCTTAAATCCTATTGGCTGATTTGAATAGCCAATTGGATTTTAGCAGCCCTAATTCCTATTGGCTGATTCAAATTTTTTAGCCAATAGGAATGCAAGGGACGCCATCTTGAATCGCGTCCCTTGCGTTGAAGATTCAGTGTACAGCGGCGACCGTATGAAGAGGATGCTCCGAGCCGGATGTCTTCAGGATGGACCTGCTCCGCGCCTCCGGGATCAAGATAGAAGATGCCGTCTGGATAAAGATTGAAAAGGCCGCCTGGATGAAGACTTCTCACAGATTGGATCAGGACTTCGCCACCGGGATAAAGATTGAAGAGGCCGTCTGGATGAAGATTTCTCGCCGCCTGGATGAAGACTTCAATGCCGGGATGAAGATCGTTCAAGCGGGACTTCAAAAACTGTAAGTGGATCGGCGTGGGTTAGTGTTAGGCTTTTTTAAGGGTTTGATTTTTTAGTTTAGGGTCTGGGCAGTAAAAGAGCTACATGCCCTTTTAAGGGTAATGCCCATACAAATGCAGTTTTCAGGGTAATGGGTAGCTTAGGTTTTTTAGATAGTGTTTTTTTATTTTGTGGGTTTGGGGGGGGGTGGGGGTTTGTAATGTTAGTGGGTATTTGTATTTTTTTTTTTTTTTCAAAGGCTTTATTGAGATTTCAAATAACATTACAATACAGAAAAGATTTGACATTGTACAATTAGAAGATCATAAACATTTTGTCATTGACCAGTCCGGATAGACATGTTATGAGCGTTCTTCCATTTTTACTCCCAGCCTTAAAAGTGTCTTTGGCTAGGATAGGCCCCCGGACCTTTCAGTACAATTAACAAGATAATTAACTTAAACTTGGGAGTAGTTCCCATGTAGCATTATACAGCTGCTTAATTTCATAGTCCATCGCTGTATCTGATACGATTCTTTTAACAATAGGTCATTTAAATTTGGGAATAAACCATGTTTAAAGCTATATACTGTAGCTGTTTAAAAGTAGAGTCCTTCGCTGTACCACTTCTATCAGTCTAACAAGCTATTTGTTGTATAGTGATTGTTTAAGAACCAATATCTTGAATACTTCCACATAGAGGGTGGAAGGAACAGAGGAAAGGTTTATAGGAAAGAAAAAGAGAGGAAGAGATTTAGTATCGTGTTAGGTAAACGGAAGAGAGAAAAAAAAGGAGGGTGGTAGGGGGGTGACAGATTGGGCCACGATGTGGTGGACCCATTGCCTATTATCAATAATCATATGTTCAATATGTCAGCTACATTTCCTGATGTTCCTGACTAATTCAATGTGTTAGCTTTCCAAAGGTTAAGCATATACTCATGTGTTTTTATTCTATCGTCTCTCATATAGCGGAATCTTTCCATTAACAAAAGTCTGTCAGTTTGTTGTATTCATTCATCCTGGGTGGGGATTTTAATTGATTTCCAATGTTTAGGAACCAAGGATTTAGCACTGTTAAGCATAATAAATAGGAGATATTATTTAGATTTATCTGCTATCTTCGGTAAACTATTACTGTTTCCCACTACTGTTCCATTGCCTTGCAGTCCCACCAAATGTAGAGGAATGAGCCTTGTTTCCCACATCCTCTCCAGCATTTCCCATCTGTATGTTTATAGATCTTTTTAATTTTATCTGGAGTCAAGTACCAACTTGAAAGGAACTTGTAATTAGATTCTAGTACTCTAGTCGAGACCGAGGCCTTGTCATGGTTATGAAAAATCTTACCCCAATCTTTGTCACTGAGTGTATTAGGAAGCTCTCGACTCCAGAATCTAGCATAACTAGGAAGAGGTGAATCTTTATGGGGCACTAACATGCAGTATGTAATAGAAATCAGATGTCTAGGTGTTGGGTCTAGCGTGCAGAGGGATTCAAAAAACTTTAAAGGCCTAGTTAGCAGTTGAATTTTTTTTGTTTGTCTGAAGGTAATGTTGTAATTGCATGTGGTGAAACCATGTGAGATTGACCCCCATCTCTTCCAAATCTGACCTTTGTTAAACTTGTTTATCTATTATTATTTTATGGAAGGTGATATTTGTAACCCTTGTTTTGTCAATATCTATTTGTTGTGCCTTTGTGAACAGAATATCTGGGTTTTCTATATATGGAGTGAGAGGTGATGGATTTGAAGATATTTGAGGGTTTTCCCCAAATGTTTTGTCCCATCGTGCAAACAATTCTTGTAAAAGGGGGTATTTAAGTATAGCTCCAGTTCTGTTCCTAGGTGATGTCCAACTCAGAGAACCCAGGTTTTGTGTGTGAAGAATTGTTCTACTTAACTGAACCCATGTTTTATTTTTAGAATTACTACACCACTTGACTTGGTGTTGGAGGTTTATTGCTTTTGATATGTCATTAAGTTGAGGATTCCTAGCCCTCCCTTCTCCTTAGGTAAATAAAGTGTGTTTTTCGCGATTTGCGGTCTAATTCCTTTCCATATGAACTCCTCTATATTTTTCTGTAAACGCTGTAGATAGAACTTAGGTAGTGAAATCGGGAGGGTTTGCAAGTAATCTATTTTGTAGAGATGTAGCGCCAAGAGATAATGCAATTTAAGCTCTGACTGGAGGCTATCTAGCTAGCTTAAAGGAGTGAATAGATAGAAATATAAGTGCAGAGCGCCTCAATTAGGGCTAGGTGAGAGGGGGAACCCTTGTGGGAGTAACAAGTACTTCTAGTTAGTGTTCTGGTTGTGAAATTGAAGACCTGAGATCCCAGTTTAAAATCAAGATTTTATATATTTATGTTTGTTAAAAACATAGATAAATCAAATACAATAATGGTAAAAGTACAAGCACAAAGTACTAAAACATTGTGGCTCCACAATGTACAAATATACGAAATTGAAACAGTATATTTTAAGATTAAAACAATATGTTTATGGCAATCTGTTTGTTGGGATGCCTGATGATATGGGCCGCAAGAACGGTGTCCATGGGTCGTATAGAGTAGGGGACCTTGGTTTAGGGAATCCAAATTAAGATTGGATAATGTAGTAAGGAGTTACCCTCAGTGCTGGTTTAGATAGTGTTGTGATGTCTGTGGTGGTGTGGGTGTGGTCGTGATATGAACCACAGTTGGTTGCCCAGTGGTTAGCAAAAATAATAATAATAATAATATAGAATACAATAATATATGAATAAAAAAACCAAAAAAACAATTTATTCATATATTATTGTATGCTATATGAGACATGACTAAGGACCTAATGTAGGTCTGAAACGTTGTTTGTTTTGTGGACCATGGCACAATAAAGGTAATTTTACTTTAAACTGCAAAGGCTGGAGCACCCTTTCTTTTGGAGTTTCATTTGATGTGGATGAGGTGGCTGCCTTCTGGCTCCTGTGCCTAATTGTTTTGCTGCTATTCCCTACCTTTTGCTTACCTGGACATTAAGGAGTTAAATGGGCCTAAAATTTTCAGGGTGATCCACTGCTTTTCCTGGTTTTGGTAAAATAGAGATATGGGCCGATAACATGGAGGAGGGAAATCCCCTTGTTTCTTCTAGTGAGTTGAATAGGGAGGTTAAGTGTGGAGCCAATATGGTTTTGAAGAGTTTGTAATATTTAGTACTAATCAGGCCCTGGGCTTTTGCCTGACGCTAGACTTTCAATGGTTTTCAGGACCTCCTCAGTGGGGCCTCTATCTCTTCTGCTTCTTCACGTGTCAATATTGGGAGATTAACCTTGTCTAAATACTGTTTAATATCCAGAGGGATTGATTGTCCCCTGTTATCCCCCATAACCTGTTCCGGGGATTTCAGGTTGTATAGATTATGGTAATAGGCTCGAAGCACCTCTGCTATGGCTGGGCTATCCTTACATGTAGTATTGTTTCGAATATGGATAGAGTGAATATGAGTTTTTAACTGTTTTCGCTTTAAGACTCTCGCTAGCAGTCTCCCCGGTTTATCCCCAAATTCATAGCATTTCTGTTGCATTTTAAGAGCGAGTTTTTGGTGCTCTTGTGTGTGTAATTCTTGTATGTCCTTTCTTGTTTGCATGAGCTCTGATCTTATGTACTTGTCTATTTTTGTGTTACTTTTCCTAAGCATTTATTCTAGTAAGTAGCAAGGAATATTTAGTTCTGATTTGTTTGGCCTGTGCCACCTTTTGTTTAATGAGTTCCCCTCTTAACACACATTTATCCGCTTCCCACAAAACTGGTTTTGGCGTTTCAACTAGATTTTTATGTGTGAAATATTCTTGAAGTATGGTTTCAATTTTAGTTCTGATTGGCAAATTGTCAAGCAGAAAGTCGAAGGCCATCTAAGGTAGCATATTACAGGTGCGTGGTCTGACCATGTCATGGGAAAAATTTTCGTATTCACTACAAGGGCTAGTGTATTACCGAATACAGTAGCCAACACTTTGAAATAAGAAAAATTCTGAAAAGGAATTGGCATCTAATAAAACAAGATCAAATTTTAGGGAAAAGGGTAAGAAAGCAACCAGACATAATTTTTAAACGAGCCAAAAACCTCAAAATGATATTATCACCGAGTGAGTATAGAGAAAGAAACAACACTGTTGATGGAGACCTAAATGGAAATAAACTAAAAGGCTTCTTCCCCTGTATATCCTGTAAATCTTGTAAATACAGTGAAAAAAGAAAGGAAATAAGATCATCTAATTCAAATTTCTGTCTAAAAATAAATCAACTAATAAGATGCACAGACAGGAATGTCATCTATTGCATAAAATGTACATGTAACCTACTATATTTTGGACAAACAAGTAGAACTATAAAAGATAGAATACGAGAACATATTCTAAAAATAGAACACGAATCAACAGACACAATACTGTACTCACATTTTAAAGAAAAACATTCCAGTAATTTAAAAGATTTCAAATACTGGGGTATCAAAAAACTACATCTGGGAATAAGGGGGGGGGAATATGAATACACTCCTCCTCAAAAAGGAGGCAGAATGTATCTTCAACTTCAAAACATTACACCCATTTGGATTAAATTCGGAAATGGACCTAAATACATTAATATAACTGTGATAATAAAAGACACAGACTGCATTGTATATAAAAACATAACTAAACAAATAAACATAACATACATAGAGGCCAAAATGGTGTAAATGCACATAGGAAAAGGGAAAAAACAATAATCCTTGAAAAAAACAAAAATCTTTGAAAAAAACAATAATCTTTGACAAAGACAAAAGAAATATAACTATAACAAAAAACAAGGACATAAGCCTTATATATAATATATAAAAGACAACATATTAAATAAAATTAAAAAATAAAAAATAATACAAAAATAGAGACAAATAACCTGAAAAACACAACTGCATACTTTTTACCACATTATACTCACTGGCAAGAAAGATATTACAGATGTTTAAATTATACTAAAACAGTCCACGAAAAAACACTAAAAGCACACACACTAAAAATTTTCACAAATAACATATAGACACATGTTAAACACATAGGTAAAGTAAGGAACGTCCTCTAAAAATGTTTATCACATTCCTCACTAAGAAACTTTAATACATGAAAAAATTCCACAGAATTATGGAGTAAACCTATTCACGAAACTTTTTCACCTAAAAACCAATAGAATTAAGATATTAAACACATAGATAAACAATGTTTTTTATAAAACTCACTCTTTTAAAATTTAAACACTTTAGAAAATTTATTTCAAAATTTTGTAGGGAAAGGGTTTATATATGATCCTGAATACAGGAGGTTTTCTGTATAAGATTTATAAACTAACACTTGACACATAAATTTCAAAACACTGATCAGGACTATTACCTCTTGCAAATTAAAGCGAGAACACAATAATACACGATTGAGACCACAATATGATTTATTTTCACTTAAAACATAGGAATATAAATAAAAAACCAAGATATAAGATGATAAGGAATAAAAGTCCGCCCAAAAAAACACTTAACATGAAGAGTGGAGCATAGGCTTGAGAACTGTGTTTTTATTTTTAGCTTTATCTTATTTTTAGTTTTATTTTTACTTTTATCTTAAGAAACGATACACAACAATTTATATGCGTTCACAGATGAACTAATAAGTTTGAAGCATAATAATAACAGGTCAGGATGTATAAAGGCTAGATAACCTTATATTAACAACGCAAAGAGAGGAATAAGAGACAACCTTCCAGGAGGAGGAACAACAAATAAACAATAGGGATTGGTCAAGAACAAGATCCAATCAGGAAGATGGACATGATATTTAAATCCAGACTGCACAGCACACAAGCATCTTGATAAAGGCCCCAGGCTGAAACGCGTAGAGATTGCTGACAGTCACAGGATATCTAAACACAGAACCCAGCAGGTGAGAGGTCTTTCCCGTGTTCGGGCTGGCTAGGACAGGTACATCGAGCCATATCCCACTTTCTAGGGACAGACTCCATATGTGTAATTCCTATCCAAGGATCCAGTAACCGTTCCAGCCTCAATCACCTGGCTTAAGGGTTATATAGACACGAGGAGAAATCCACAATTGGATCAGGAAATACCTGAAGGACCCGGATTTAAACCAAAAAAAGAAAACAAGGGAGAACACACGGAACTACTTCACCAAAAGACCAGCCGGTCACAACTTTAACTGAGGAAATCCAGAGTATGGACAATATACCAAGGTTTTTATAATAAGAGACAATCTGCTTATACACGTATATATGACAGATAAATCCACTAACTACCATTTATCACTGTGACAAACCACCGTAGACCTGGAATATCAATGTCTAAGTAAAAATACGTGGTATTCACACTTATCTAGCTAATACACTGTAAAACTAGATCTGTACCGAAAATTTTTAATTGTAACAAACATAATATACGATACATGTATGTTAAGGAATAGAAACTTTTTGTTGTGTATCAAATGTTGCCAATTAGAGCCGCTTTCATAAAACCACGATTATAGTTCAAAACCAGCAGTAATACTGATAGAATATAACAAGTATAAATTTTTAAATAAAAAACTGTTTTAATGATGTTTTAAATCTAGATGCCGGCATCTATGTGTTAGATTTTACTGTCAACTAATTTACGATAGGAACTGTATAGGAATAAAAATACATATATCTTTAAGCACTTGCTCCTTTCTTTTTTTCATCATATTTTATAATAATATCTATGAGATATATAAAAAACCATAGGACATAAGACTATCTTAAAAATATAGAAATTATTCTATCATCCCGGTTATATGATCAAAATAAACCGGGGATCCTCATATATCAAAATAGTAATCCCAAAATTGGACAACCCAAAACAGGGACACCCTCATATTCAGATAAAAATCGATCCAAAATCACATACATTTATTTCACTCTATAAGACTCGCAGCTGTTTAGCGCTATCCCAATCACTTTTTCTTCTCTTCTAAACTTCGGTGATATTGTTTTTGAGGTTACATCACCATTCGGGATTAGCTAAGAGTCTGAGTGTAGAATCTTTGTATTAACTTTAACCTTCTATAGGCCCTGGGCTTTTGCCTGACGCTAGACTTTCAATGGTTTTCAGGACCTCCTCAGTGGGGCCTCTATCTCTTCTGCTTCTTCACGTGTCAATATTGGGAGATTAAACTTGTCTAAATACTGTTTAATATCCAGAGGGATTGATTGTCCCCTGTTATCCCCCATAACCTGTTCCGGGGATTTCAGGTTGTATAGATTATGGTAATAGGCTCGAAGCACCTCTGCTATGGCTGGGCTATCCTTACATGTAGTATTGTTTCGAATATGGATAGAGTGAATATGAGTTTTTAACTGTTTTCGCTTTAAGACTCTCGCTAGCAGTCTCCCCGGTTTATCCCCAAATTCATAGCATTTCTGTTGCATTTTAAGAGCGAGTTTTTGGTGCTCTTGTGTGTGTAATTCTTGTATGTCCTTTCTTGTTTGCATGAGCTCTGATCTTATGTACTTGTCTATTTTTGTGTTACTTTTCCTAAGCATTTATTCTAGTAAGTAGCAAGGAATATTTAGTTCTGATTTGTTTGGCCTGTGCCACCTTTTGTTTAATGAGTTCCCCTCTTAACACACATTTATCCGCTTCCCACAAAACTGGTTTTGGCGTTTCAACTAGATTTTTATGTGTGAAATATTCTTGAAGTATGGTTTCAATTTTAGTTCTGATTGGCAAATTGTCAAGCAGAAAGTCGAAGGCCATCTAAGGTAGCATATTACAGGTGCGTGGTCTGACCATGTCATGGGAAAAATTTTCGTATTCACTACAAGGGCTAGTGTATTTTGATCAGTGAAGATGTAATCTATTCTGGAATATAGATCATGAGGGTGAGAGGAAAATGTGTAGTCCCTTCTTGTTTTGTGTGCGGCACGCTATGTGTTGTGCACTGCCAATTCCTCTAGTCTATTGTTACATTGTTTGATAATTTTGTTGGAGACAGAAGCTGACCCTCTAGATGTGTCTATTTGGGGATCTAATGGGAAATCAAGGTCCCCTCCAAAAATCAGAGCTCCCTTCTGGACCTTCAGTACTTTATTTGTGATGTTTCTCATAAATGTATTTTGGTGCTGGTTAGGAAAATAGACATTGACTAGTGTGACCGGTCTGTTATAAAGAGTGCCCACCAGTATCAAATAACGCCCCTCTGTGTCTCTCTCTTCACGTATTAATTTAAACAGGGATGTTTTTTTATGAGTATCCCTATTCCATTTTTTTTTTTGTAGGGTCTGATGCGAAAAAAGCCGTTGGATATTTGGGAGTAAACCATCTTGGTTCTTTGCCTTTTTTAAAGTGTGTTTCTTGCAGATAAACTATGTCACAGTGTAACCTGGTGATGTCACGTATAATGTGAGATCTTTTCTCAGGTAGATTAAGACCTTTTGCATTTAAGGTCATGACTGTTAGATTATGGGTTTTATGTTTCGACATTATAGCTTGTATCATTGCAGGGGAGGGGGAAAGAAAGAAGAAAAAAAAAGAAGAAAAAAAGGGGTGGGGGGAAATAGAAAGAAGAGAAAGGTTAAAGAGGTAAGAAAGGAAATATATGAAGATATATTGGACGAAGTTAGGAGAAAATTAGCAAGAAAATCTTAATGTAGAGTTGCGTCTTTTACACTTTGTGTGTTATAGTTTCTTGTTCAATTGTTTACTGTGAATGGTTTACTGTCTTAAAGGGCCACTAAACCCAAAATCTTTCTTTCATGATTCAGATAGAGACTAGAAATTTAACATTACAATTTACTTCTATTATTTATTTTGCTTCATTTTTTAGATATCCTTAGCTGAAGAAAAAGCAATGCACATGGTGAGCCAATCACACGAGGCTTCTATGTGCAGCAACCAATCAACAGCTACTGAGCATATCTAGATATGCTTTTCAGCAAAGAATATCAAGAGAATAAAACAAATTAGATAATATAAGTAAATTAGAAAGATGTTTAAAATTACATTATCTTTCTAAATCATGAAAGAAAAAATGTGGGTTTCATGGCCCTTTAACCTTGAAACATGTGATATCTAATAGCAACTCTCCTTTAATTTTTGTGAATTCAAAATAAGACACATCCAAGTCTGGTTATGTTTAATAAAAAATCAGCAAATATGGGGTCAGTAACCTCACATCTGACTTGCTAATGAAGCTATAAACATTATGTTAAGATTGGGTCAAAATAGCCTGAACTGATCAGGCGGGGTATAAGATCATTGTGTCTTTCTGCTGTGTTGTGAGCTAAATGTGAAATCTGTTTCTTAGAAGAAGAGGAGTTCTATGAGTCAAACAGAAGTGCTATCTTAGTCATCATTCTCTGCAAACCAATATACATACATGTAGCATAAGCCTTTTAAGAATTCTGCAGGGCCCGCTGTATATAATCTTAAACAAACAAATATTTTCACATCTTTGTATATAACTGTTTCATAACTTTGGGCACGTCTGCCCCAACATATTCTCTTATAAACCTGTATAACTTTTTTATAACCTTATTCACATATCTATCCTTACGTACTTGTTCATAAACCAGTGCCTTATATCTTGTCATGTTTATAGCCTACAGCTATTCCTGGTTTTATCTCAGATACGTCATATGGTATCAGGAGTCCTTGTTCTCCTCTATTATGACAGGTCCCTGGAGAGATTTATTCTATTACCAGTATTATACTGTTTGTTATTTATAAGTAACTAGTGTTACCTTAATACTTTACATCGCTATATATCTATGAAAAAGATATTAGAATAACAAAGTAGTACCCTATTCCTATTAATTTCTCATTTTGCAATTTAATTTCTTCATAGGAAGCATTAAAACTTATCAGGTTATATGTAGCACTTCAGAAGTCTTTTTTTCAAGGTCCTCAAGTAGACATATTGGGAGATCCTGGTTTTCCCTTGGAGTTTGGTCCAGATGAGAGTTGTTGGTCAAATCAGGAAGTTGAATGTTGATGTCTAGAGATCTGCAGAACTCTGGTAGATCCTCCAGTTTTCTGAAGATGGATTGAGTACCATTTCTAGTAGCAATAATGCTTACTGGAAAACCCCACTTGTAAGGGATTTTATGTACCTGTAACTCCAAAGTAATACATTTTAGGTCTCTTCTCTTTTGTAAAGTAGCTTGACTATGGTCTGAGAAAATCTGTATGGGAAATCCAGCGTGCGTCAAGTTCTTAGCTGTTCTAGCTTTTTGAGAGACCTCTTCTTTGTCCTTGTAGTTGAGGAACTTAACAATAATGCCCCAGGGGGGCCTTAGGTGATGGTTAAGGTCTCAAGGCCCTTTGTGCTCTTTCTATGGAGATGTTCACTGAATTTGGTGTGCCCTTCAATGTTCTGAATAGGTCTTATAGGTATTTGTCTATGGAGGTGTTCGTGACGGTTTCTGCCACCCCCGGTATCCTTAAATTATTCCTCCTGCCTCTGTTGTCCAGTTCTTCAATCCTAGACAACAGGAATTGTATGTTCTCATTGTGTTCCTTCAGTTGCTGTGTGTTTTTTCTCATGTTGTTCCTTAAGGATTCATGATTTTGTATAAGTGTTTGGAACTTTTGATTAACTTGAACCATATCTTTCTTTAAATCACCAAATAAGGATCGCATTTCTAACAGGACTGCATTTATGTCCTCTTTAGAAGAGATGGTTTTTAAATCTTCTCTGGTTAAGTACATTTGTTGTTGTGCTTTTGTATAGTGATCCTGTGCAGTTGTTGTGTGTGCTTGGGGGTATGATCCCTGCTTTGCCATATTTTCCCTGAGAGGTGCTGTTTTTAAGTAGTTAGGTTAGTATGCTTTGTAGTTTTGTCTGTTTTTGTATTCTTCCTGCTAGGCATTGCTTGTAAGCAGTGAGTCCCCGGAACCAATGAAGGGCCAGATATTGCACCCTCCAGGTCACTACTACTATCCTGCAGGTGTGTGCCAAGTTGAAATTGCAAAAGTGCCCCTTTATAGCCTGCTGTGCCAGGCTTCTTACATATGTTATGGGCCTAACTGTGCCTTGGATTCTGCATGTAATATCACCCATCTGGGAAACTGAGTCTATTTTGTTTGTCGGAGTTAGTAGGGCTGATCTTCCCTCATGGATAGTATGTAGTAAATGCTTGTACTTTCGTCGCTTACCTTCTGCTGAAGCCAGATCTACTGTCTGGTTGTATCCCGGAACAGGCCCAAACCTCCGTTTTGATCTGGATATGGCTGCTGAGCGGTTTCTTTGTTGCAGACAGGAACTACACTCGTTGCACACAACCTTCCACTTCTGTTGCTTAAATGTCGCGTGTTTAGTTCGGCCCACACAGAGTATATCAGCTTACTCTCCCTCTGCGCACTTGTGGATTGTAGGTGTATAGCGATCGTCTGTCTCCCTGTTCCAGGGATCCAGCGCGACTCACTGCCTGCTCTTTACCGCTTATCTGCACTTGAGGTCTGCTGCCCGCCGGAGCGGGAGTGCGTGCGATATCGTCAAGGCCTATTCCCCAATGTCCGTCTTGAGCTGTGAGTGGCATCTTCGATATTTGTCTCCTCACCCTTCCGCTGGTTTCAGTGAGTGACCCTTTGATCCATCACCATATGTACACAGTACTTATCTCTCTCTGTGCTTCTTTATGATTTTAGCCCCACACGATGTAGGCCCTGTTTATAGCGGGGTCCAATCCCCTTGCTCATTCCTCCGGTGACTGCTGGTGTCTAGCCACTCTTTTCCCTTATTGAGCAGATTTTTTTTACGCTTTTAACCCTTTTATAGTTTTAGATGTGAGGCTTAAGAGTCAAAAATTAAGCCATCATCCTGCGTGGCCAGACTCTGCCCCCCCCCCCCGGTATTTGTATTTTTATTTCATAAACAGAGCTGATTTATTTAGGGCAATGTTTAGGGCAAATATTTTTAGGGGGTGTTTTTTTTTTTTTAAAAAGAGCTGTTTAACTTAGGGCAATGCCCTACAAAAGGCCCTTTTAGGGGCCATTGGTGGTTTGGGGGGTGGGGGTTTGTATAGTGTTAGGGGGTGTTTGCATTATTTTGTTTTAGCAATAGAGCTGTTTAACTCAGTCCAATGCCCTACACAAGGCCCTTTTAACGGCCCCCAAAAAGCCCTTTCAAGGGCCCTTGGTAGTTAGGGGGGTATAGTGTTAGGGGGTGTTTGTATTTTTTTTAGCAAAAGAGCTGTTTAAGTCAGGGCAATGCCCTACAAAAAGCCCATTTAAGGGCCCCCCAAAAGGCCCTTTTAAGGGCCCTTGGTAGTTTATTCTAGATTAGGCTTTTTTATTTTGGGGTTGTTTTTTCTTAAAAAAAGGCTATTAGAATAGGAATAAACTTATTTTTTTTTGATAATTTCGTTGTTTTTTTGTGTGTAATGGTTGGTTTTAGTGTAAGGTAGTTAGGTTTTATTTCACAGGTAAGTTTGTATTTATTTTAACTAGGTAGTAAATAGTTAACTATTTACTAACTAGTCTACCTAGTTAAAATAAATACAAATTTACCTGTGAAATTAAAATAAAACCTAAGCTAGCTACAATATAACTATTAGTTATATTGTAGCTACCTTAAGTTATATTTTACAGGTAAGTATTTATTTAGTTTTAAATAGGAATTATTTAGTTAATAATTGTAAATTTAATTTAGATCTAATTTCATTATGTTAAAGTTAGGGGTGTTAGGGTTAGGATTAGGGTTAGGGTTAGTTTTAGGGGTTAATATAGTTTAATTTAGGTTGTTGCGATGTGGGGGCTGGTGGTTTAGGGGTTAATAGGTTTATTTAGTGGTAGTGATGTGGGAGGCCAGAGGTTTAGGGGTTAATAACTTTATTTAGTTACAGCGATGTTGGGGCATGGCGGAATAGGGATTAATAACTTTAATATAGTTGCGGCGATGTTGGGGTGCGGCGGAATAGGGGATAATAACTTTAGTATAGTGGCAGCGATATCGGGAGTGGCACATTAGGGGTTAATAATTTTTTTTAGGTGGCGGCGATATCGGGAGCGGCAGATTAGGGGTTAATAACTGTAGGCATGCGTCGGCTATGTCAGGGTTAGCAGATTAGGGGTGTTTAGACATGGGGTTTATGTTAGGGTGTTAGGTTTAAACAGTATTTTCTTTTTCCCCATAGACATCAATGGGACTGCGTTACGGAGCCTTTATTTCTGCCATCTGCAAGTGTTAAACTTTTTTTTGCTGGCTCTCCCCATCGATGTCTATGAGGAAAACTTGCACGAGCACGTCAAAACACTGCTTGTTTTTGGTGCGGTATGGAGCCCAAAATCTCCATATCGCCCGCTCAAGCTGGGTTTTTTTAAACTTGTAATGGCAGCGCTATAGAGGGTTTAATAACGCAACTTTCCCTATAGCGCTCAAAACTCGTAATCTAGGTGATTGTAAGCTAAAAGAGATGACACCCTGAGTGGCTCTGACCTTGTGGACAAGCTCTGAAGTTTTTCAAGCTTTTGTTCTGTCTCTGTTGAGTTTGTCTCCCTATTTTCTTTTCATAGTTTGATATATCTTGTATCTTTGTCAATGTCATGAATACAGCTCTAACCCCTGAGCGATTTTACACCCATGTGCTATAACTGTTTGGTATTTACTGCATTCAGACATAAATATTAACTTATTTTCTGTTTAGTCCCCACACAAATCATACTTCATTTTTTTCAGAAGATCCAGCACTTTTAGAAAATAAATTTATGCCTAGATTTAGAGTTCTGCGTTAGCCGTCAAAACCAGAGTTAGGGGCTCCTAACGCTGGTTTTGGGCTACCGCTGGTATTTAGAGTCAGTCAGGAAAGGGTCTAACGCTCACTTTCCAGCTGCGACTTTTCCATACCGCAGATCCCCCTACGCCATTTGCGTATCTTATCTTTTCAATGGGATCTTTCTAACGCCGGTATTTAGAGTCTTGGCTGAAGTGAGCGTTAGAAATCTAACGACAAAACTCCAGCCGCAGTAAAAAGCCAGGAGTTAAGAGCTTTCTGGGCTAACGCCAGTTCATAACGCTCTTAACTATTGTGCTCTAAAGTACACTAACACCCATAAACTACCTATGTACCCCTAAACCGAGGCCCCCCCACACCGCCACCACTCTAATAAATTTTTTTAACCCCTAATCTGCCGACTTCACATTGCCGCAACCTACGTTATCCCTATGTACCCCTAATCTGCTGCCCCTAACACAGCTGACACCTACATAATATTTATTAACCCCTAATCTGCCCCCCCAATGTTGCCGCCACCTAACTACACTTATTAACCCCTAATCTGCCAAACGGACCTCGCCGCCACTATAATAAAGTTATTAACCCCTAATCCGCCTCACTCCCACCTCAATAATCCTATAATAAATAGTATTAACCCCTAATCTGCCCTCCCTAACATCACTGACACCTAACTTCAAGTATTAACCACAAGGATCTGAAAGAACCACCTGGTCGCCCCATTATATCGGGCATTGATTCAATAACGTCAAACTTGTCCCAATATATTGACTACTTCTTGCAAAACTACGTGAAAGAACTCCCCTCTTACTTGTCAGACTCTGCACAATTTTTAAGAGTATTAAGAGAGATTAAATGGGAACCCAATTTTGTGCTGGTCACCTGTGATGTCAGCTCACTTTATACTAACATAGAGCACGATTTAGGAATACAAGCCGTAGAGAATTTTTTGAGACATGACAGTGAAATGACCAGCACACAAAGAGACTTTTTATTGCAATGTATTAAATTTATCTTGAATAATAATTATTTCAAATTCGAGAGTAGCTATTTTTTGCAAGTCAAAGGTACGGCTATGGGCACAAGGTTCGCACCCAGTTATGCAAACTTATTCATGGGGGTCTTCGAAAGAGAGTTGATAGAAAGATCCCCATGGGGTGCGAACCTTGTGTTCTATAGACGGTACATCGACGATTTATTCTTTGTGTGGAAAGGGGATACAGAACTATTGGATATTTTTATAGATGACCTCAATTCCAACAACTTTGGCTTAAAATTCACGCATGAGTTTAGTAAAGAAAGAATTCATTATCTGGACATAGAAATTGAGATAAGTAATAACGAAATTAAAACAAAGACCTTTTTCAAAAAGGTCGATTCTAACAATTACATTGACTCTGAGAGCTGCCATCTCAGTCAGTGGAAAAAGAACATACCAAAGGGTCAATTAATGCGTGTAAGGAGGAATTGTACGGATTTAGAGGATTTTGAGAAACAATCAGAAGTACTAGTAAAGAGATTCGAACAAAAGGGCTATGATACCCATAAGATTCTAGAGACAGTGAATGAAGTGAAAAAGATGGATAGAGAGGAACTATTACGAAAAAAGGAAAAACCCCTTGAGGGGGAGTCAAAAGAAACATTAGACATACCGCTAATTACCACCTATTCTGCCCATCACAAACAATTCCAAAAAGTAGTTAAGAAACACTGGCATCTTTTATTGAAAGACCCTTTAATAGGCCCAAATTTAGGAAGAAACCCCAAATTCATTTATAGAAAGGCTAGGAATCTAAAAACGATATTAGCCCCGAGCGAATATAAAGGGGGGAATGAAATTTGTAAGAGAGGGTATAGAACACTTGATGGTAACAAAATAGAGGGGTTCTTCCCCTGCCACCAATGCAAGTCTTGCAAACACAGTACGAAACTGAAACAGATTAAGTCAGATAAAGATGGGAGAATTATTAAAATAACGGACATTATAAAATGTACCGATATAAATATTATTTACCTGTTACAATGTGACTGTAACTTAAGGTACTTTGGTCAGACCGGACGAAAATTAAAAGACCGCATACGTGAACATCTATTGGCAATAGAACACGAGAGAGAAGACACTATTCTATATAAACATTTCAAAGAGGTACATAAAGGGAATACAGGAACACTAAAATTTTGGGGGATTAAAAGAATAGTACAGGATGGTAGAAGAGGGAATATGGTTAAGAAATTACTCAGACATGAAGCAGAATTTATCTACAATTTCGATACTCTTCACCCTGAGGGATTGAATAGTGAAATGGACCTGAATGCCTTTATATAACTTAAAAGGCCCTTTTTTCTTATTTAATTTGAATAAACATACTTGAGTTATGAAATTTGGATGGAACATTGGTTACTAGGGATCGTTGTAAAAACTCAGAGTTGCAAGAAAGTAGGGGTCAGAAATTGAGCTCCCCTTGACACTAGTTAGTGCTTCCTGGTCTGTTAGAGGTCAAGGATTTTCATTCCTTTTTAGAATTGGCAAAGTCCAGTTTGTCTTTATTTAAGTCCCTTTGACCAATTGGGGTGATTGTTTGGTAGATAGTCCACATGCGCAGTAGCGTTAGTATTGATATTTACATTAAACATAAACATCCTCTGACTTTGTCATTAGAGCCTAATAAATTGTAAACTGAAAAATTATTGACTTGCCTAATAGATTAGAATATTATCTTATATCCTTTTTCATGGGGATTTTTTTAAATCACGGTTATTAAATAGTTTTGGCTTTGATGGTCCTAGCTCATTCTTATTATAGACTATTGTTGTAATTGTTATTTACATAGCAATACATGCTCAATGAAAATGACATTCAACCACGGATCTAACCTTCTAAAGATCTAGTGAGCTTGTGAACTGAAGTATTAGCCAATAGCTGAATGGCTAAGATTGAGGCTTCATAAATGAGAGGTCTGGGGATCGATTCCACCCAGCCATTAAGAAATTATTATTTTAGAGATAGTCTTATATATTTAAGCAGTTTAAAATAAGATAGAAGTTATGAGTAGAATCCACTAGATGTGAACATCCACCTTAGCCCAATGGTGTTTAGGTTAAACTCCGACCGTAAGGGTCCTGAGTTCGAATCCAAGCTAAGAGGAAAACTTTTTTCCACACAATTATTTTCAACAAGTTGATTTCAACTGAGTTTTTTTCAATTCAGACTTATTAAACTAAAAGGAATTTGTTTAAATACAAATTATGAGAATACAAAATACAAAATACAAATTATGAGATTACTTATTTGTGAAATTAAAAGACAAATACTAATGTCAAAGTCTTTTTAGGCAAACAGTCATTATAGCCTAATGGTTAGGTGGTCTGACTTCAGGCGTAAAGGGTTGTGAGTTCGAATCCATACAGGAACCTTCCTTTTAAGTTCTATTAAATTTAACTATGCCAATGTTTTTTCCTAAATATTTTTTTCTTAGTATTTATAATTAAATTTAAGTGTCTATATAGATATGAAGTTGTGGCTTCCCGTGGTAATAAATTAGGTAATAGATTGATGGGGTTAATAAATGTGTAAACAGGAGTAAAGTGTGTAACGATAACATGACTATTTGTATAATGTTCTAGTGACAGGGTTTTTCACCAACTGAATAACCAAAATAAACCTGTAGTGGAAACGGGCTATATATATTGAATAGGACATGAGGCACAATTAAGGAGTACAAAGCCAATGGAAGCACTAATTGTTTTACCGAAGCACAGATAGGGTTAATGGAGGAACCCTTTAAAAAAGGGATCACAGCTGGAGGAAGGTATCTTGACAAAGGCTCCCTGGCGAGCTGAAACGCGTAGATCATACCGGCATCCAGCTTACTTTGGAAAGGATACAGACCCGACAAGCTCCCAGGACCGCACAGCCAGAACCCAGTTAAACTGACCCAGGTACTGAGCGAAAGCGGTAGGAGCATTTTCTCAAGGAAGTGTGCACACTTTGAAGCAATACTTGTTTTCCCAATTCATGTGAAGACAATATCGAGTGGAAAAAGGAACCTTACAGGTGAGAAGAGTAAAGAGGCCCGCCCCTAAACATCGGAGCTCCGGGTGAGTGCCTATTACTGACTGTGTTATTTGAAAGACCCTCAAAATTGGGGGTGAAGACTCTTAGTTTCCAACTCGAACTGTATCATAAGGACCAATTTGTTAAGCTCAAGTTCTCCTTTATCAAAAGACTATTCATCGATATTAGCACACAGTGCCTACCTGAATCTAATAACTAGCAAATATAGCCGTCCATACAGGTTTATGTAATCCGGGCTCGTAACAGCTCATTGTGTCTATTAACTTAATGTTTAGCTTTCTAACATTTGTAGCACTATAGGTCACTAAATTGTTATTTTAATGTTATTTTAAATTGTCATTCAATGTTTGATGCTTCTCAATTTTTAGATATTAGTACCAGCTGGTTTCGTGAACATATTGCAATGTTTTAAATACTATTCTAATAGAAATGTATTAGCGGTTTCACTATTTATTGCATTAATAAATTGAATCTATTTATTTTAAATTAGTGGATTGCCTTCTTACCACGCAAGTGTGTATCACACTTTGAGTTACATCTTTATATTTATATAGTCATAGACATTTTTATTGTTCCTTACCCTTTATTTCTGAAGCACATTTAGATATTTTTTTAATTCAATTATTCCCCACCAGATAGCCCTTTGGCGCCTTCTCCAACCTTGTTTTTTCTTCTGTTAGAATTGATTGCATGTATTGTGAGGAGTGCAATTAGGAGATAGGCCATTCTGGTTCAGCTTAGTAACAGCTTACACACCCTTTTGACTTTTCAAGTATTAACCCCTAATCTGCCGACCGGACCTCACCGCTACTCTATTAAATTTATTAACCCCTAAAGCTAAGTCTAACCCTAACCCTAACACCCCCCTAAATTAAATATAATTTAAATCTAACAAAATAAAATAAATCTTATTAAATAAATTATTCCTATTTAAAGCTAAATACTTACCTGTAAAATAAACCCTAATATAGCTACAATATAAATTATAATTACATTGTAGCTATTTTAGGATTAATATTTATTTTACAGGCAACTTTGTATTTATTTTAACCAGGTACAATAGCTATTAAATAGTTAATAACTATTTAATAGCTACCTAGTTAAAATAATTACCAAATTACCTGTAAAATAAATCCTAACCTAAGTTACAATTAAACCTAACACTACACTATCAATAAATTAATTATATAAATTACCTACAATTATCTACAATTAAACCTAACACTACACTATCAATAAATAAATTAAATAAATTACCTACAAATAAATACAATTAAATAAACTAACTAAAGTACAAAAAATAAAA
The DNA here is from genome assembly GCF_027579735.1 of Bombina bombina. NCBI lineage: Eukaryota > Metazoa > Chordata > Amphibia > Anura > Bombinatoridae > Bombina > Bombina bombina. The sequence goes on along the minus strand of NC_069504.1, from coordinate 862,174,000 downwards.
AAAGCTAAGTTACAAAAAATAAAAAAATAATTTACAAACATAATAAAAATATTACAACAATTTAAACTAATTACACCTACTCTAAGCCCCCTAATAAAATAACAAAGCCCCCCAAAATAAAATAATGCCCTACCCTATTCTAAAATTAAAATTGAAAAGCTCTTTTACCTTACCAGCTCTTAAAAGGGCCTTTTGCCCAAAGAAATCAGCTCTTTTGCCTGTAAAAAAAAACACAATACCACCCCCAACATTACAACCCACCACCCACATACCCCTAATCTAACCTAAACCCCCCTTAAATAAACCTAACACTAAGCCCCTGAAGATCTTCCTACCTTGTCTTCACCACGCCGGGTATCACCGATCGGTCCTCCAGAGGGTCCCGAAGTCTTCATCCTATCCAGCAAGAAGAAGTCCAGAAGAGGCTCCAAAGTCTTCATCCTATCCGGGCAGAAGAGGAGATCCGGACCGGCAAACATCTTCATCCAAGCGGCATCTTCTATCTTCATCCATCCGACGACGAGCAGCTCCATCTTCAAGACCTCCGGCGCGGATCCATCCTCTTCTTCCGACGTCCTAACACAGAATGAAGGCTCCTTTAAGGGACGTCATCCAAGATGGCGTCCCACGAATTCCGATTGGCTGATAGGATTCTATCAGCCAATCGGAATTAAGGTAGGAAAAATCTGATTGGCTGATGGAATCAGCCAATCAGATTCAAGTTCAATCCGATTGGCTGATCCAATCAGCCAATCAGATTGAGCTCGCATTGAAGATGGAGCCGCTCGTCGTCTGATGGATGAAGATAGAAGATGCCGCTTGGATGAAGATGTTTGCCGGTCCGGATCTCCTCTTCTGCCCGGATAGGATGAAGACTTTGGAGCCTCTTCTGGATTTCTTCTTGCCGGATAGGATGAAGACTTCGGGACCCTCTGGAGGACCGATCGGTGATACCCGGCTTGGTGAAGACAAGGTAGGAAGATCTTCAGGGGTTTAGTGTTAGGTTTATTTAAGGGGGGTTTGGGTTAGATTAGGGGTATGTGGGTGGTGGGTTGTAATGTTGGGGAGTGGTATTGTGTTTTTTTTTACAGGCAAAAGAGCTGATTTCTTTGGGGCATGCCCCGCAAAAGGCCCTTTTAAGGTCTGGTAAGGTAAAAGAGCTTTTCAATTTTAATTTTAGAATAGGGTAGGACATTTTTTTATTTTGGGGGGCTTTGTTATTTTATTAGGGGGCTTAGAGTAGGTGTAATTAGTTTAAAATTGCTGTAATATTTTTATTATGTTTGTAAATTATTTTTTTATTTTTTGTAACTTAGCTTTTTTTATTTTTTGTACTTTAGTTAGTTTATTTAATTGTATTTATTTGTAGGTATTTAATGTAATTAATTTATTGATAGTGTATTGTTAGGTTTAATTGTAGATAATTGTAGGTATTTTATTTAATTAATTTATTGATAATGTAGTGTTAGGTTTAATTGTAACTTAGGTTAGGATTTATTTTACAGGTAATTTTGTAATTATTTTAACTAGGTAGCTATTAAATAGTTATTAACTATTTAATAGCTATTGTACCTGTTTAAAATAAATACAAAGTTGCCTGTAAAATAAATATTAATCCTAAAATAGCTACAATATAATTATTATTTATATTGTAGATATATTAGGGTTTATTTTACAGGTAAGTATTTAGCTTTAAATAGGAATAATTTATTTAATAAGAGTTAATTTATTTAGTTAGATTTAAATTATATTTAACTTAGGGGGGTGTTAGGGTTCGGGTTAGAGTTAGCTTTAGGGGTTAATACATTTATTAGAGTAGCGGTGAGGTCCGGTCGGCAGATTAGGGGTTAATTATTGTAGGTAGCTGGCAGCGACGTTGTGGGGGGCAGATTAGGGGTTAATAAATATAATATAGGGGTCGGCGGTGTTAGGGGCAGCAGATTAGGGGTACATAGGTATAATGTAGGTTGCGGCGGTGTACGGAGCGGCAGATTAGGGGTTAAAAAAAATATGCAGGTGTCAGCGATAGCGGGGGCGTCGGATTAGGGGTTAATAAGTGTAAGGTTAGGGGTGTTTAGACTCGGGGTACATGTTAGGGTGTTAGGTGCAGACTTAGGAAGTGTTTCCTCATAGGAAACAATGGGGCTGCGTTAGAAGCTGAACGCTGCTTTTTTGCAGGTGTTAGGTTTTTTTTTCAGCTCAAACAGTCCCATTGTTTCCTATGGGGGAATCGTGCACGAGCACGTTTTTGAAGCTGGCCGCGTCCGTAAGCACCGCTGGTATTGAGAGTTGCAGTGGCGGTAAATTATGCTCTACGCTCCTTTTTTGGAGCCTAACGCAGCCATTCTGTGAACTCTAAATACCAGCGGTATTTAAAAGGTGCGGGGGAAAAAAAACAGCGTTAGCTACGCGGGTCGTTATCAACAAAACTCTAAATCTAGCCGTTAGTTTGCAGAAATACCATAATGTGGGAAAGTGCCACTATATGAAATGCTGAATAAATGTGCATGTAAATAACAGGACAGGTGTCGCTACTTACTAATTATTTTAAGAATACATTTTCTGGCCCCACATTTAGCTTTGGTTCACCTTCCCAAAAATTAAAATGTAGGATTTTATACCTTTATTGTTCAATAACAAAAAAAATATTAAAATGAGAACTATTTTATTTTTTTATTTTGGACCATCTTCATTTATTCAGAAAATGAGTAGGTATAAATTATCTAAACATACAAATGTTAGATTCAGTTTTTAAAATTACATAACATTCAGATTTTCTTGAAGGGTGAGTAAACCCACAGAAAGTTTTGACAGCTAGGTGGCATTATGAATAGCGGGTGGGTGCAGTGCAATACTTTGTAATATTGTAACATTTTCTGCAATGCAAAGCACAAATTAATTGCATAATGTAACAAATATATTTAACGATAATTTGTACAATAAATAATTTTAGGTTAATTTGGCTTCAATTTTTGCTGGGTGGTCAGTAAAATTACCTGGGTGCGCCCATTAAAAATATCCTAGGGAGAGGGGGGCGGTGTCCGGGCGGCAGCCATGATTGAAAGCTAAATTAGAAGCGCCAACTATCCTACAGATAATCTGCCGGTTATCTGGAAAACGGCATCCAGGCATTTATCACATAGATCCTATACTATGAAACAGAGCTGTATCAATGGATAACTGTTTTGAGGACTTCGTGCTATCAGAAGCTCTATCCGGTTAGCTGGGTTAAACAGATTTCTTTAATCTACTGGATGATAGGAGATATCTTTCTAAATATGGATGACTATACAATTCAAGACCTCTTAATCACTTTGGCTGAACAAATGGACAGTAATTATACCCATTTACGATCTTTAATTCAACTACAGCCTCAGGAATATAAGAAACCGGAACCTTATATGGCGGCTGATTCAGATCGAGACAAGCTGCGCAGCAACCTGCAATCCTTTTGCGAGTTGGAGCCTGTTCAAAATTGCTCGATACTTACAAAGTTAACACACGTGAAGCAGCAGGGAGCTGAATATGGCACCTGGTGCATTGCAGTACCTCATCCCACATACATTCAGTTTTGGCCTGTGGGCCCAGCGGAGGTGAAACCATTCATGGATCGGGCGGATGCGGCCGACCGCCCGCAACATAGCATGGACCGACGCGGTAATCCGGAGCTGACCTGTGCATGGGAACTCTCTCAAATGAGTGCCGGAACCTTTTCTAAGGTGACATCAGGTTCTCATACTCATCTCCACTCCTTGTTCCAGGTGGATGGGTTACGGAGGCACATTCATTCCAGCTGATATTACTTAGTATATTGCCCCGACCACCATCCTATTTGTTATGGCCCTGCATCTGCGGACAATCGTTTAGGGATTGGGTAATACAGCCATTGCTCTCACATTTGACCCACATGGAAAGAACTATGCAGAATCTGTATACCTACGCATCCTAATGATTACTTTTTTGTCTGAAATGTGTGTATTTGGGTACATTAATAGACTCACATAGTCGGTGTGTGGGAAGGCACAGTTTACAAGACATTGGTGAGCTCTCCAAATCTCCCTTGAAATGTGCTTTTTTATGTCTGGTATTGTCCCATAGGCTGCTCTGGAATGTTTTGAGGCTTGCTTTCCTCATTGCTGGGCTTTTTTGATATATTAACATGTAACCCTAGCTAGTTAGTACTTTTAAAGCTTGATCTTAGAACTGGCTAATTATAGTAGCTTTCATCCTATGTTTAAATTGTATGTCATTTTAGGGAACACTATAATCTTAAAGTGGCTAAAGTTGGCAAGAAAAGATTGATGATAGAGCTAGAAAATCTATCAGAATTGGACTACAAGGGTGTAGTCTCCAAGAGAGGTCTCCAAACTGATAATCACTTTAGGATTCAGTGTAACATCTATCATCTAGTTTAAACCTATAGCAGATTATAAATCATGTGCCATGGTCCAAAAAGTGACCGTATATCACTCTAGTTCTTCCACCTCCAGCATTCAAGATGTAATGCATAGGTTCAAGAGTAGCCCACACACTACTTGGGAGGTTTATAAAACTATATATCATTCTAGTTTACCTCCATTGACACTATTTATTACGTGTGGGTCTAAGAGTGGCCTTCCAATAGCAGGAGGTTTCTATAAATATATGAAAAGGAGGTTTCAGTTGTACTTGCCTATCATTCCTTGGTTTATATGTCATTATATGAATGTGTTTGTTTTGTTGTACCTATATTGCTATACTTGGCGACTGTATTCTCACCTATATCTTAGCGTAGCCTACCTTCATTGATCGTAATCCCCACGCATGGACTCAAGAGTAGTCTATGTATACAATGGGAGGCTCATACATTTTTGTAAAAGGAAATGTTAGACAAATGTTCATGTTTTTCCTCATTCGGTTTATTTGTAACTGATCTGTATATTTTCTCATTATGGTACAAAAATTGTTCTTATACTTGTTTATATTGAATTGTGGCACATTATATTCTAATGTAATTTTTGCTAAAAACCTCAATAAAATAAAATAAAGTAAAAAAAAAATGTCCTGGGGAGAACAATGTATGCATGCTTCTTCCTCTGTCCTCTGACATTTTTATGGCAATCACCTGCTTATGACAGGAGTATGAGATCAAACATTGTAAAAAGCGGGCTTCCCTCTTTCCAAAGTGAGGTCTCATACCCCTCTGTAATTTATTGGGGGAATAGGGGCTCTATATAAGTACCTGCTCCATCACACCAGTCACTGAATAGGTGCTTATTTGGCTCAGGTGATGACTATTACATCTGTGATCACCTGAAATTTGAAGGCGATATGACCCCTCATTTAAAAGAGAATTCCCTTTTTCACATGAGTGGTCTCCTACCTCTCTTAGGGTCTGATGATATAAAGCTCTCCGCTCAAGTGAGATGATCTCAAATGATCCTCCAGCACTTTAAGATCCCTAGTGAAATTCTTCAAAGGTAGATTTTGCTATATGTCTCCAAGCGGCGTTCCCTGCATTTCTGCATGTGACAAAAAGGCAAACCCGGTGCAATATAGCACAAAATGACATGAGAGTTTTGCTGCATTTACACTTTATGCTTTGTATTTTAAATTACTTTACACATTAAGTTTTAGTACATTTAAAATTTACACTTTCTATTTTGTATTTTATTTTGTATACAGCAGTGTATTTTACAAATTCTGATGGTCCTTTCACAGTTTCTGTGTAACTTTAACATATTAGGATTCTACTTTGTATATTTATGTGCATCTTTTAGAAATTACATTGCACTTTGTATTTCTTCTACTTAAAATAAACCTGAAGAACTGACAGCTTCGGTTTTCAGAGAGTTTCCCTACTTTTTTGGGTCTGTTTAGTTAAGATTGTCTAGATTGGAGACACATTACAGTCAATATTTCACTTTTTATAAGAAAAAGGGAGGAACCTGGAAGTCCCAGAAAGATGAGAGATGCCTTCCATAGAAAGTAATGAAGCTCTTTGTGTATACAAATTTTTACAAGGTAAGAGAAAGTTAATGGAGTACACATGGGAATGAAATAAATGCTCAGTTTGCATCACTTATAAATCACTTACAAATTAACCAGATATGTTTTTACTACAATTTAATTTGCTGTTGCCTATAATTTAGTATGTTTTACTTTTCTGTAAGTTAAATAAGTGTATTGTAAATTTACAGCATACAGCTGGCAAGAAAAATTAGTGAGACCAGCATGTTTAAAATGGTTTCCGCATTTCACAAGACTTGTGATAGAGCTTCAGACATACCCTGGGAACTTCCCTGTTGAGCCCATTAAAATCCTGTGTCTCTTTTTCATGTTCTGAAGCTGTGTTTTATTTTGCAATAGAGAAAATACAAAGTGAAATATAATTTGTAAAGTAACACAGAAACTTTCAAAACCTAACCAGAATTTGTAAAATTACTGCTGGATCTAAATCTAAATGTATTTAAACATAAAATAGAAAGTGCAAAGCTTAAAAGTAATAATACTGAAAGGACCCAATCTAAAGTGTATAGTAATATAAAATACAATGCACAAAGTGTAAGGGTAACAAAACTCATATCATGCAGTTCTATATTACACTGGGCTTCTCTCATTCAGATAAAGAGATGAGAGAGATCTTGCAGTGCTGGAGGGTCCTGCCCTGTTTCTTTCAGCATTCAGTTAGTTGAGCCCCTGTGAAGTCTGCACTACCATGTCTCTCCAAGCAGGAGAATATTTGATCGTCAGGTCCTCAATTTCTAAGACCTCCAAGCTCAACCACGAGAAATTACATGATTTCTAGTGAACACGATTATTAAAATTGACCTGCTGCAGAATCTAGAGAAACAAGTGAGATCTGAGGTTCTAAAGCCCCCACAGCTGCATCTGTACTATCATGGAAATCCCAGTATCTGCAGTGATTTCCTTGTTCTTTTGAACATCATCATAGATACATGTGGTAACATCAGGTGATGTTTCAACTAGGGATGACGATGAAGATGAAGACTGCAAGCTCTTTTTCTGTTACAATGTAGGGAGTCCCTAGGATTTGCATCAGAAATGAGACCCCCCAGGAGGAAATTTAATTTTGTCTTCTATGTCCCTATAATTGATATGTGCAATATGTTTTCTCTTGTAAGATGTATCGAGTCCACGGATTCATCCATACTTGTGGGATATTCTCCTTCCCTACAGGAAGTGGCAAAGAGACCACCCACAGCAGAGCTGTCTAGCTCCTCCCTTAGCTCCACCCCCCAGTCATTCTCTTTTCCTACTCTAAAGTACTAGGAAGGGTAAAGTGAGTGTGGTGACAAAAATGTTAGTTTTTATTTTCTCAAGCAAAAGTTTGTTATTTTAAATGGTACCGGTGTGTATTATTTACTCTCTGGCAGAAAAGGGATGAAGATTTCTGCAAGGAGGATGATGATCTTAGCATTTTGTAACTAAGATCCACTGCTGTTCTCACAAGGGCTGAAGAATACAGGAAAACTTCAGTTGGGGGAACGGTTTGCAGGCTAAGCTGCATTGAGGTATGTTCAGTCATTTTTTTTCTAGACAGACTGTGTTAATTCTAGAAAAGGCTGGCAATATCCCCATGAGGGAAGGGTAAGCTGTATTCAGACACTTAGTAGGAATCCTAGCTTGCATAAAGGGCTTATTAGTTACTGGTGACACTGATAGGAAAAAACGTTTTTTGTTTATTTATAAAAAATGCAAATATAACGTTTTTTGAGGGACTTTAAGGGGTCATTGTGGCTTGTTTAAGGGTTATTAACCCACATGGCTAGTTTAAGAAACACTCTGTTGTGTTTCTTTTAGGCCCCATAACATCGAGTGAGGTGGGAGGGGCCTATTTTTGTGCCTCAATTGCGCAGTTTCTTTTCCTTAGAGACATCCAGCTGCTTCTCCAGAGGTTCCTACTGTGTTTGAGGGCTGTAGGCACCACAGCCGAGCTGTGGCAAGGTGCTGAACGTTTTTTTTACCGGTTTTTGACGTTTTGTCAATCCGGTTTTTACATTAAGGGGTTAATTGTTTATTTGCATAGCTGTGCAAAGTTACTAACGGCTAGATTTAGAGTTTGGCGGTAGCCGTGAAAACCAGCGTTAGAGGCTTCTAACGCTGGTTTTAGGCTACCGCCGGTATTTGGAGTCAGTGATTAAAGGGTCTAACGCTCACTTTTCAGCTGCGACTTTTCCATACCGCAGATCCCCTTACGTCAATTGCGTATCCTATCTTTTTAATGGGATCTTTCTAACGCCGGTATTTAGAGTCGTTTCTGAAGTGAGCGTTAGAGCTCTAACGACAAAACTCCAGCCGCCGGAAAAAAGCTGGAGTTAAGAGCTTTCTGGGCTAACGCCGGTTCATAAAGCTCTTAACTACTGTACCCTAAAGTACACTAACACCCATAAACTACCTATGTACCCCTAAACCGAGGTCCCCCCACATCGCCGCCACTCGATTAATTTTTTTTAACCCCTAATCTGCCGACCGCCACCTACGTTATCCTTATGTACCCCTAATCTGCTGCCCCTAACACCGCCGACCCCTATATTATATTAAGTAACCCCTAACCTGCCCCCCACAACGTCGCCGCCATCTACCTACACTTATTAACCCCTAATCTGCCGACCGCAAAGCGCCGCCACCTACGTTATACTTATGTACCCCTAATCTGCTGCCCCTAACACCGCCGACCCCTATATTATATTTATTAACCCCTAATCTGCCCCCCTCAACGTCGCCGACACCTGCCTACACTTATTAACCCCTAATCTGCCGAGCGGACCTGAGCGCTACTATAATAAAGTTATTAACCCCTAATCCGCCTCACTAACCCTATCATAAATAGTATTAACCCCTAATCTGCCCTCCCTAACATCGCCGACACCTAACTTCAATTATTAACCCCTAATCTGACGACCGGAGCTCACCGCTACTATAATAAATGGATTAACCCCTAAAGCTAAGTCTAACCCTAACACTAACACCCCCCTAAGTTAAATATAATTTAAATCTAACGAAATTAATTAACTCTTATTAAATAAATTATTCCTATTTAAAGCTAAATACTTACCTGTAAAATACATCCTAATATAGCTACAATATAAATTATAATTACATTGTAGCTATTTTAGGATTAATATTTATTTTACAGGCAACTTTGTAATTATTTTAACCAGGTACAATAGCTATTAAATAGTTAAGAACTATTTAATAGTTACCTAGTTAAAATAATAACAAAATTACCTGTAAAATAAGTCCTAACCTAAGTTATAATTAAACCTAACACTACCCTATCAATAAATTAATTAAATAAAATACCTACAATTACCTACAATAAAACCTAACACTACACTATCAATAAATAAATTAAATACAATTGCTACAAATAACTACAATTACATAAACTAACTAAAGTACAAAAAATAAAAAAGAACTAAGTTACAAAAAAAAAAAATATTTACAAACATAAGAAAAATATTACAACAATTTTAAACTAATTACACCTACTCTAAGCCCCCTAATAAAATAACAAAGACCCCCAAAATAAAAAATTCCCTACCCTATTCTAAATTAATAAATGTAAAAGCTCTTTTACCTTACCAGCCCTGAACAGGGCCCTTTGCGGGGCATGCCCCAAGAAAATCAGCTCTTTTGCCTGTAAAAAAAAACATACAATACCCCCCCCCAACATTACAACCCACCACCCACATACCCCTAATCTAACCCAAACCCCCCTTAAATAAACCTAACACTAAGCCCCTGAAGATCTTCCTACCTTGTCTTCACCATCCAGGTATCACCGATCCGTCCTGGCATCCGGTGCTGAAGAGGTCCAGAAGAGGCTCCAAAGTCTTCCTCCTATCCGACAAGAAGAGGACATCCGGACCGGCAAACATCTTCTCCAAGCGGCATCTTCGATCTTCTTCCATCCGGTGCGGAGCGGGTCCATCTTGAAGCAGCCGACGCGGATCCATCCTCTTCTTCCGGCGTCTCCCGACGAATGACGGTTCCTTTAAGGGACGTCATCCAAGATGGCGTCCCTCGAATTCCGATTGGCTGATAGGATTCTATCAGCCAATCGGAATTAAGGTAGGAATATTCTGATTGGCTGATGGAATCAGCCAATCAGAATCAAGTTCAATCCTATTGGCTGATCCAATCAGCCAATCAGATTGAGCTTGCATTCTATTGGCTGTTCCGATCAGCCAATAGAATGCAAGCTCAATCTGATTGGCTGATTGGATCAGCCAATCGGATTGAACTTGATTCTGATTGGCTGATTCCATCAGCCAATCAGAATATTCCTACCTTAATTCCGATTGGCTGATAGAATCCTATCAGCCAATCGGAATTCTAGGGACGCCATCTTGGATGACGTCCCTTAAAGGAACCGTCATTCGTCGGGAGACGCCGGAAGAAGAGGATGGATCCGCGTCGGCTGCTTCAAGATGGACCCGCTCCGCACCGGATGGAAGAAGATCGAAGATGCCGCTTGGAGAAGATGTTTGCTGGTCCGGATGTCCTCTTCTTGCCGGATAGGAGGAAGACTTTGGAGCCTCTTCTGGACCTCTTCAGCACCGGATGCCAGGACGGATCGGTGATACCTGGATGGTGAAGACAAGGTAGGAAGATCTTCAGGGGCTTAGTGTTAGGTTTATTTAAGGGGGGTTTGGGTTAGATTAGGGGTATGTGGGTGGTGGGTTGTAATGTTGGGGGGGGGGTATTGTATGTTTTTTTTTTACAGGCAAAAGAGCTGATTTTCTTGGGGCATGCCCCGCAAAGGGCCCTGTTCAGGGCTGGTAAGGTAAAAGAGCTTTTAACTCTATTAATTTAGAATAGGGTAGGGCATTTTTTTATTTTGGGGGTCTTTGTTATTTTATTAGGGGGCTTAGAGTAGGTGTAATTAGTTTAAAATTGTTGTAATATTTTTCTTATGTTTGTAAATATTTTTTTATTTTTTGTAACTTAGTTCTTTTTTATTTTTTGTACTTTAGTTAGTTTATGTAATTGTAGTTATTTGTAGCAATTGTATTTAATTTATTTATTGATAGTGTAGTGTTAGGTTAATTGTAGGTAATTGTAGGTATTTTATTTAATTACTTTATTGATAGGGCAGTGTTAGGTTTAATTATAACTTAGGTTAGGATTTATTTTACAGGTAATTTTGTTATTATTTTAACTAGGTAACTATTAAATAGTTCTTAACTATTTAATAGCTATTGTACCTGGTTAAAATAATTACCAAGTTGCCTGTAAAATAAATATTAATCCTAAAATAGCTACAATGTAATTATAATTTATATTGTAGATATATTAGGATTTATTTTACAGGTAAGTATTTAGCTTGAAATAGGAATAATTTATTTAATAAGAGTTAATTAATTTCGTTAGATTTAAATTATATTTAACTTAGGGGGGTGTTAGTGTTAGGGTTAGACTTAGCTTTAGGGGTTAATCCATTTATTATAGTAGCGATGAGCTCCGGTCGTCAGATTAGGGGTTAATAATTGAAGTTAGGTGTCGGCTATGTTAGGGAGGGCAGATTAGGGGTTAATACTATTTATGATAGGGTTAGTGAGGCGGATTAGGGGTTAATAACTTTATTATAGTAGCGCTCAGGTCCGCTCGGCAGATTAGGGGTTAATTATTGTAAGTAGCTGGCGGCGACGTTGTGGGGGGCAGGTTAGGGGTTAATAAATATAATATAGGGGTCGGCGGTGTTAGGGGCAGCAGATTAGGGGTACATAGGGATAATGTAAGTTGCGGCGGTTTACGGAGCGGAAGATTAGGGGTTAATAATATAATGCAGGGGTCAGCGATAGCGGGGGCGGCAGATTAGGGGTTAATAAGTGTAAGGGTAGGGGTGTTTAGACTCGGGGTACATGTTAGAGTGTTAGGTGCAGACGTAGGAAGTGTTTCCCCATAGGAAACAATGGGGCTGCGTTAGGAGCTGAACGCTGCTTTTTTGCAGGTGTTAGGTTTTTTTTCAGCTCAAACAGCCCCATTGTTTCCTATGGGAGAATCGTGCACGAGCACGTTTTTGATGCTGGCCGCGTCCGTAAGCAACTCTGGTATCGAGAGTTGCATTTGCGGTAAAAATGCTCTACGCTCCTTTTTTGGAGCCTAACGCAGCATTTTTTTGAACTCTCGATACCAGAGTTAATTTTATGGTGCGGCCAGAAAAAAACCTGCGGAGCGTTAACAGCCCATCTACCGCCAAACTCCAAATCTAGGCCTAAGGCTTTATGATGCTACTGTAAAAAGTTTGTTGAGTTTACTGCTTTTTTACACTGTTTTGCAGAGTTTGTGCAGCTTTTTTTCTCTTAAAGGCACAGTACCGTTTTTTTCAAAGTGTTATTTGCTTTGATTAAAGTGTTTTCCAAGCTTGCTTGTTACATTACTAGCCTGTTTAACATGTCTGACACCAAGAAAAATCCTTGTTCAATGTGTTTAGAAGCCATTGTGGAACCCCCTCTTAGAATGTGTCCCACTTGCACTGATATGTCTATAAATTATAAAGAGCATATTTTAGCACTTAAAAATATTGCAATAGATGATTCTCAGACAGAAGAGAATGAGGGTTTGCCATCTAGCTCTCCCCAAGTGTCACAACCAGTAACGCCTGCACAAGTGACGCCAAGTACCTCTAGTGCGTCAAATTCATTTACTTTACAAGACATGGCCACAGTTATGAATACAACCCTCACAGAGGTTTTAACTAAACTGCCTGGTTTACAAGGAAAGCGTGACAGCTCTGGGTTAAGAACAAATGCTTAGCCGTCTGACGCTTTAGTAGTCGTATCCGATATACCCTCACAATGTTCTGAAGTAGGGGTAAGGGATTTGTTATCTGAGGGAGAAATTTCTGATTCAGGAAAGACGCTCCCTCAGACAGATTCTGATATGACGGCCTTTAAATTTAAGCTTGAACACCTCCGCTTATTGCTCAGGGAGGTATTAGCGACTCTAGATGATTGTGACCCTATAGTGGTCCCAGAGAAATTGTGTAAAATGGACAAATACTTAGAGGTTCCTGTTTACACTGATGTTTTTCCAGTCCCTAAGAGGATTGTGAATCTTGTTACTAAGGAGTGGGATAGACCAGGTATACCATTCGCTCCCCCTCCTGTTTTTAAGAAAATGTTTCCCATATCTGACACCATGCGGGACTCGTGGCATACAGTCCCTAAGGTGGAGGGAGCTATTTCTACTCTTGCTAAGCGTACAACTATACCTATCGAAGACAGTTGTGCTTTCAAAGATCCTATGGATAAAAAATTAGAGGGTCTCCTGAAGAAAATTTTTGTTCATCAAGGTTTTCTTCTCCAACCTATTGCGTGTATTGTTCCTGTAACTACTGCAGCTGCTTTCTGGTTCGAGGCTCTAGAAGAGGCTCTTCAGATGGAGACTTCATTAGAGGATATTATGGATAGAATTAAGGCCCTTAAGTTGGCTAATTCTTTCATTACAGATGCCGCTTTCCAACTGGCTAAATTAGCGGCAAAGAATTCAGGTTTTGCCATTTTAGCACGCAGAGCGTTATGGCTTAAGTCCTGGTCTGCTGATGTGTCATCAAAATCTAAACTTTTTAACATCCCTTTCAAAGGAAAGGCCCTATTCGGTCCTGAACTGAAAGAGATTATTTCAGACATCACTGGAGGGAAAGGCCATGCCCTCCCTCAGGATAAAACAAATAAAATGAGGACCAAACAAAATAATTTTTGTTTCTTTCGGAACTTCAAGGGTGGTCCCGCTTCAGCTTCCTCTGCTGCAAAGCAAGAGGGGAATTTTGCCCAATCCAAGTCAGTCTGGAGACCTAACCAGGCATGGAACAAGGGTAAACAGGCCAAGAAGCCTGCAGCTGCCTCTAAGACAGCATGAAGAGGTAGCCCCCGATCCGGGACCGAATCTAGTAGGGGACAGACTCTCTCTCTTCGCTCAGGCTTGGGCAAGAGATGTTCACGATTCCTGGGCTTTAGAAATTGTGTCCCAGGGATATCTTCTGGACTTCAAAGACTCCCCCCCAAGGGGGAGATTTCACATTTCTCAATTGTCTGCAAATTAGACAAAGAGAGAGGCGTTCTTACGCTGTGTAGAAGACCTACATACCATGGGAGTGATCCGTCCAGTTCCAAAGGAGGAACAAGGGCTAGGGTTTTACTCAAACCTGTTTGTGGTTCCCAAAAAAGAGGGAACTTTCAGACCAATCTTGGATCTCAAAATTCTAAACAAATTCCTCAGAGTACCATCATTCAAGATGGAGACTATTCGGACCATTCTACCAATGATCCAGGAGGGTCAATATATGACTACTGTGGACTTACAGGATGCGTATCTACACATCCCTATTCACAGAGATCATCATCAATTCCTCAGATTTGCCTTTCTGGACAGGCATTTCCAGTTCGTGGCCCTTCCCTTCGGGTTGGCCACGGCTCCCAAAATTTTCACAAAAGTGCTAGTGTCCCTTTTGGCGGTGCTAAGGTCGCGGGGCATAGCAGTGGTGCCTTATCTTGATGACATCTTAATTCAGGTGTCGACTTTCCAACTAGCCAAGTCTCACACGGACATCATGTTGGCTTTTCTGAGATTTCACGGGTGGAAGGTGAACACAACAAAGAGTTCTCTCTTCCCTCTCACAGGAGTTTCCTTCCTAGGGACTCTGATAGACTCGGTAGAAATGAAAATATTTCTGACAGAGGTCAGAAAATAAAAACTCTTAACCACTTGCAGAGCTCTTCATTCCATTCCTCGGCCATTAGTGGCTCAGAGCATGGAGGTAATCAGACTCATGGTAGCGGCAATGGACATAGTTCCTTTTGCCCGCCTACACCTCAGACCACTGCAACTATGTATGCTCAAACAGTGGAATGGGGATTATTCAGATTTATCTCCTCAAATACATCTGGACCAGGAGACCAGAGATTCTCTTCTCTGGTGGTTGTCTCAGGACCACCTGTCTCAGGCAATGTGTTTCCGCAGGCCAGAGTGGCTCATAGTAATGACAGATGCCAGCCTGCTAGGCTGGGGTGCTGTCTGGAACTCACTGAAAGCACAGGGCTTATGGTCTCAGGAGGAAACTCTCCTCCCGATAAACATTCTAGAACTGAGAGCGATATTCAATGCGCTTCAGGCGTGGCCTCAGCTTGCTGTGGCCAAATTAATCAGATTTCAGTCGGACGACATCAGAGTTCTCTAGCAATGATGGAGGTAACCAAAATAATCTGATCGGCGGAGGATCACTCTTGCCATTTCTCAGCAATCCATATCCCAGGAGTAGAGAACTGGGAGGCGGATTTCCTAAGTCGTCAGACTTTTCCTCCAGGGGAGTGGGAGCTCCATCCGGAGGTATTTGCCCAGCTGATTCAGCTATGGGGCACACCAGAATTGGATCTGATGGCGTCCCGTCAGAATGCCAAACTTCCTCGTTACGGGTCCAGGTCCCGGGATCCACAGGCGGTACTGATAGATGCTCTAGCAGTGCCCTGGTACTTCAATCTGGCCTATGTATTACCAACGTTTCCTCTCCTCCCACGTCTGGTTGCCAGAATCAAGCAGGAGAGAGCTTCGGTGATTCTGATAGCACCTGCGTGGCCACGCAAGACTTTGTATGCAGACCTAGTGGACATGTCATCGGTTCCACCGTGGACTCTGCCAATGAGGCAGGACCTTCTAATCCAATGTCCATTCACGCATCCAAATCTAATTTCTCTCCGTCTGACTGCTTGGAGATTGAACGCCTGATTCTATCAAAGCGTGGTTTCTCTGAGTCGGTCATTGATACCCTGATTCAAGCTAGAAAGCCTGTCACCAGGAAGATTTATCATAAGATTTGGCGCAAATATTTTTATTGGTGTGAATCCAAGGGTTACTCATGGAGTAAGATTAGGATTCCTAGAATATTGTCTTTTCTCCAAGAAGGATTGGAGAAGGGATTATCAGCTAGTTCTTTAAAAGGACAAATATCTGCTTTGTCTATTCATTTACACAAACGTCTGGCAGATGTCCCAGACATTCATGCGTTTAGTCAGGCCTTAGTCAGGATCAAGCCTGTATTTAAACCTGTTGCTCCGCCATGGAGCCTAAACTTAGTTCTTAAAGTTCTTCAAGGGGTTCCGTTTGAATCTATGCATTCCATAGATATTAAGCTTCTATCTTGGAAAGTTTTGTTTTTAGTAGCTATCTCTTTTCCATGCAGATAAGGTGGTTTTGCGTACCAAACCTAGGTTTCTTCCTAAGGTTGTTTCTAATAGGAATATCAATCAGGAGATTGTTGTTCCTTCACTGTGTCCTAATCCTTCATCAAAGAAGGAACGTCTGTTGCACAATCTTGATGTGGTTCGTGCTTTAAAGGGACACTGAACCCAATTTTTTTCTTTTGTAATTCAGAAAGAGCATGCAATTTTAAGCAGCTTTCTAATTTACTCCTATTATCAATTTTTCTTTGTTCTCTTGCTATCATTATTTGAAAAAGAAGGCATCTAAGCTTTTTTTTGGTTTCAGTACTCTGGACAGCACTTTTTTATTGGTGGATTCATTTATCCACCAATCAGCAAGGACAACCCAGGTTGTTCACAAAAATGGGCCGGCATCTAAACTTACATTCTTGCATTTCAAATAAAGATACCAAGAGAATGAAGACAATTTGATAATAGGAGTAAATTAGAAAGTTGCTTAAAATTTCATGCTCTATCTGAATCACGAAAGAAATCTTTTGGGTACAGTGTCCCTTTAAAGTTCTACTTACAAGCAACTAAAGATTTCCGTCAAACATCTTCATTGTTTGTTCTTTATTCTGGTAAACGGAGAGGTCAAAAGGCTACGGCTACCTCTCTTTCCTTTTGGCTGAAAAGCATCATCCGTTTGGCTTATGAGACTGCTGGCCAGCAGCCTCCTGAAAGAATTGCTGCTCATTCTACTAGAGCAGTGGCTTCCACATGGGCTTTTAAAAATGAGGCTTCTGTTGAACAGATTTGTAAGGCGGCGTCTTGGTCTTCGCTTCATACTTTTTCCAAATTTTCCAAATTCGATACTTTTGCTTCTTCGGAGGCTATTTTTGGGAGAAAGGTTCTACAAGCAGTGGTGCCTTCCGTTTAAGGTCCCTGTCTTGTCCCTCCCTTCATCCGTGTCCTAAAGCTTTGGTATTGGTATCCCACAAGTATGGATGAATCCGTGGACTCAATACATCTTACAAGAGAAAACACAATTTATGCTTACCTGATAAATTTATTTCTCTTGTGATGTATCGAGTCCACGGTCCACCCTGTTTATTAAGGCAATATATTTTTATTTAAAAAACTTCAGTCACCACTGCACCCTATAGTTTCTCCTTTTTCTTCCTAGCCTTCGGTCGAATGACTGGGGGGTGGAGCTAAGGGAGGAGCTATATAGACAGCTCTGCTGTGGGTGCTCTCTTTGCCACTTCCTGTAGGGAAGGAGAATATTCCACAAGTATGAATGAATCCGAGGACTCGATACATCACAAGAGAAATAAATTTATCAGGTAAGCATAAATTATGTTTTTCTCTCTTAATTATGTAATTAACATTTGTTATATATCTTACAATTTAAATATCCATAGCTGCTTACTTGAATATGGTCTGAAATACCATATGGAAAAAGTTGAATGGCAATTGAAACCACTTGCTTTAATTTCCTTATCGAGAAATAATATTTTATAACATATATTTATACATATTTATAACACTGTGATTCCATATGCAGTGTATGAAGTGTGATCAAAGTGGACTTTTCACAGCTTCAATTTAGTATCCTAAAAAAAAACTGTAGTTCACCATCTGTTTTTTTTTATTTATTAGAGTAGCATGATCTGATTGCAAATGTAAGCAATTCTGTCAATCTTCCATCATTCAATCAGGCTGCTTTATACTGACCCATAAGCGCTGTCAGTTTCTGTTATGTCAGCCTGTGCCCTTTCTGCCACATCCTGATTGGTCATAACTTTAAGCAAATGGACATCACTTGTAATTCATCTAAATTGCTGCTAAATATATTTTCTATTTATGTGAGGGAAGAAATTGCCTGAGGTGCTACATTTTGAAGGAAATAGTTTTCTTAGATTGTGTACAATCCGAATTTAGTGACTCAAACAGCTGACCTTGAAAAACTACCAAGATGAAATCCAGGTGCTATGAAAAGACTTGATTTTATAATAAATGGGTATATATGAGATGTTCTTTGCAAAAAAAAAAATGTCCTTACATCAAGGTTCAGTTAATATTGGAAAATTCCTGACCCTGTGGAAATTGAAACCAAGAGAAGTTTGACTTTTTCAGAACTTTCTTTCACTAACATTATATCATATAGTACATAAAGATAATATAGGCCTAGATTACAAATGGAGCGCAAAATATTGCTGAAAGTGGTTCTATTTTTCTGCTCATAAGTCCAAAGTAAATTTTTGTTATTTGAACAGTAGTCTAGGGTGCATTAGCATCTGCATGTCAGATAGCACGATTGTGCTAAATCCCTTACAAAATAGACTTTTATGGGAACGCACAGTAAAATTCAAATCGGATATCACTCGAGCACTAAGCTTATGATGCACAAGTAGTGAAGGTTTTTGTGTAGTTCTGTGCTTTACTATTAGTAATAATGTTTTACTCCAGGTTTTAAAAAGCTTGAAATATTACAGTGGTATTTTGGATTGCTTTCAAGTGCAACACTTAAAGGGACCTTAAACACCTTTCATATCTGTTATACATTTTATTTAATATAATGTAAAGATTAACTTGTTTGTTTATTAATTTCTCACTTAAATCATACCTTTATATGAATATTTCCATCTAAAGGGGAGGAGAGTCCACGGCTTCATTCATTACTGTTGGGAATTAAGAACCTGGCCACCAGGAGGAAGCAAAGACACCCCAGCCAAAAGCTTAAATACCTCCCCCACTTCCCTCACCCACCAGTCATTCTTTGCCTTTCGTCACAGGAGGATAGCAGAGAAGTGCCGAGGATTCAGAGTAGTCTCTTATGGAGGGTAGTACTCTTCGCAGTGGGACTGGAGTTTTAAGTAGTCCTGTCAGCCTCTCAGTGAGAGCCTGGGTGAAAGTTAGAGTCCGGAGATGCAGGGAGAGTCTTTCTGCGAAACCATCCCGACTCATATTAACAGCTCCACAAGCAATCCGCGTTGACGAATTTCGCTGCCTGCTTTCTGCATTCAAGTCCATGTCAGGAGCGAGGTTACTAACCTGTCACACTTGAAGGACCATGTTCCACGGCGTATATTCTGGTAAGATCGTTTCATTTTTTATTCACAATGATAACACGGAAGACAGGGTCACAGTGTGACACCTTTTACCTTTAAAGAATCGAGAGTTAATATTCCTGGAAAGGGTATTATTGAACACTGTGCGTTATGTGTGAGATGAGGCTCTGGCAATGTGTGGAACTTTCAGGTTACTGACCTGAGTATTGCGCGTTCCTTTTTGGCACATTTTCTCCTTAGTGCAGGGGCGGTCCTGCCAGGCATTCCATGTGACCTGGTGTGCCTATCTCTCTTCCTCTGTTGATCACCGCCGCAGGAGACAAAACACTTTCTGTAGGCCGGGTCCTATAAAGTGGTGAGTGCCCCGGCCATTGGAAGTATAAAGTTATGACATCTAAATGTAAACGGATGTCTAGTATTACTGAGCCGTCCACCTCTGAGGGTTCCTCGTCCCGTAAGGTGCGTTCCCTGCATTCATCTCCAATTGCACATGCAGCGCCCCATGGGGCAAACCGTTACTCCTTCGGGAGAGATTCGTTGGCCGTCAGACTTTGCGGACCAACTGGAATCGGCGGTTTTCAAAAGTGATCCATGCCTTACCACGTTCTGCTAAGCGCAAGCATAGGGTATACCATGGCGGCCCGGCCCAGGGGTTGTCTACGCCAATGGAAATCCCAGAGGCCTTATACGATGACGAGACCCACTCCGACTCTTCAGAGGAGGCCCCTTCTGGGTCGGAATCCGTGTCATCTAAACCTCCAGCTGTGGAGGTGCCTGATTTTAGGTTTAGGATGGATAATTTGCGCTTTTTGCTAAAGCAGGTGCTTGCTACTCTGGAGGTTCTGGAGCCTAAGATTTTGGAGGAACCTTCAATTCCTAAGCTAGATAAGGTATACGAGGACAGGGTAGTACCTCAGACTTTCCCGGTTCCTGTTAAGATGGCTAATATTATTAAGAATGATTGGGAGCGATTATGTTCTTCCTTTTCCCTTTCTTCTTCCTTTAAGAAACTGTTCCCCATTCCGGACTCTCAGCTTGAGCTGTGGGGTACAATCCCTAAGGTGGATGGCGCTATCTCTACGCTCGCGAAGCGGACAACTATTCCTCTCGAGGATAGTTTGTCGTTTAAAGAGCTCATCGATAAAAAGCTAGAAAGCATGTTAAGAAAGAGTTTCAGCACCCGGGGTTTGTTTTGCAGCCTGTGAATCCCTGTGTGAAATGGTCGAAGGGGGAGACTTCCATCGATGAGATTCAGGATAAGATTAAGGCGCTGAAGATCGCCAATTCTTTCATATGTGATGCTAATATGCAAATTATTCGCCTGAATGCTAAGGTGTCAGGTTTTTCCGTTTTAGCTTGCAGGGCTCTGTGGCTAAAGTCTTGGTCTGCGGACATGACCTCTAAGTCGAGGCTGTTGCCCCTGCCTTTTCAAGGAAAGATTCTGTTCGGTCCAGGATTGGATTCAATCATATCCACGGTTACGGGAGGCAAGGGAGCTTTCCTACCGCAGGATAAGAAGGCTAAGCCTAAGGGATGTACTTTTCACCCTTTCGTGCGGACAAGGCCCAGCGCAGCAGCCGCTGTGAAAGCGGACCAGTCCAAGGGAACTTGGAAGCCGGCTCAATCTTGGAATAAGTCTAAGCAGAGCAAGAAGCCCGCCAAGAGGAAATCAGCATGAAGGGGCAGCCCCCGATTGGTCTTTGGACCAAGAAGGGTCAGATTATCTCTCTTCTCAGAAGCCTGGTTGCAGGACGTTCAGGACCCTTGGGTTCTGGAAGTGGTCATCCAGGGTTACAGGATAGAGTTCAGATCCCATCCGCCCAGGAGCAGATTCCTCCTGTCAAACCTGTTTT
The DNA here is from genome assembly GCF_027579735.1 of Bombina bombina. Classification (NCBI taxonomy): domain Eukaryota; kingdom Metazoa; phylum Chordata; class Amphibia; order Anura; family Bombinatoridae; genus Bombina; species Bombina bombina. The sequence continues at coordinate 862,152,928 of NC_069504.1, read as the reverse complement.
TAAGACCAGAAAAGAGAGAAGCCTTTCTAGAGTGTGTAAGAGATCTCACCTCTCTCTGTGTTATTGTACCAGTACCCATGCAGAATGTGGTCTAGGGTACTATTCCAATCTTTTTGTGGTTCCATAGAAGAAGGGCACTTTCCGCACGATTCTGGACCTAAAGTGTTTAAACAAGTTCCATCGTTTAAAATGGAAACGATCAGATCTATCCGGCCCCTAGTTCAAGAGGGACAGTTCATGACGACTATAGACTTAAAGGACGCTTACCTTCATGTGCCAATTCACAGGGACCACTTCAAGTTCCTAAGATTTGCGTTTCTGGACCAACACTTCCAGTTTGTGGCCCTTCCTTTTGGTGTGGCGACGGCCCAGAGAGTCTTCATAAAGGTTATGGGGGCACTGCTTGCAGTGGCCAGATCCAGAGGCATTTCTGTGGCGCCTTATCTGGACGACATCCTAGTCCAGGCGCCGTCGCTCAGTCTCACAGAGGATCATTCGTGGGCTCTTCTTCTTTTGCTCCAATCTCACGGTTGGAAGATCAACTCAGAAAAGAGTTCCCGGGTTCACAGCAACAGGGTGGAGTTCCTGGGCACGATAGACTATGTCCATGAAAATATTTCTCACAGACTATCGACGCAGGAAGATTGCATCCACCTGTCTTGCCCTTCAGTCCTCCTCAAGCCCCTCGGTGGCTCAGTGTATGGAGGTGATCGGGCTCATGGTTTCAAGCATAGACATCATCCCAATCGCCAGGTTCCATCTCAGACCTCTTCAATTGTGCATGTTTAGACAGTGGAATGGCGATCATTCAGATCTATCACAGCAGATATACATGGATGCTCGGACTCGGATCTCCCTCTCCTGGTGTATCCCTCCAGAGCAACTGTCCATGGGGACATCTTTCTTGAGACCAAAACTTACCTGAGTAAGCCAAAATCCTTTTGGGAGAATGTGCTGTGGATAGATCAAAAACAATTACAGCTTTTTAGTAAAGCCTATCATTCTACTGTTTTCAGAAAAAGAAATTAGGCTTTTAAAGAAAAGAATACAGTCCCTACAGTCAAACATGGCAGAGGATCACTGATGTTTTGGGGTTGCTTTGCTGCTTCAGGCAATGGATGTCTTGACTATGTGCATGGCATTATGAAATCTGATGACTACCAAAGAATTCTGTGATACAATGTAGGACCCAAAGCACACGTCAAAAAGCACCCCGAAATGGTTTAAGACAAAGCGCTAGAGAGTACTGAACTGGCCAGCAATGAGTCCAGATCTCAATCCCATAGAGCACCTGTGGAGAGATCTCAGCAGTTGGGAAAAGGAACCCTTCCAATCTGAGAGACGTGGAGCAGTTGGCGAAAGAAGAGTGGTCCAAATTATGTCCAGTCCATTTTTGTAGTTTTGCGTGGAATGTGTCAGATTTTGCTTTTTTTCTCCACTTTTTTGTGTCGGATCAATACAAACAAAAGTAATAAATATGAGAATGCCTAAACATTTGTAATTGCAACAATTTTCTGGATGAAGTGGTGCATTATCTAACAGAAATGCAGGGGTGCCAATATTTTTAGCCATTACTGTATATATGTGTGTGTATATGTATATATGTATATATATATATATATATATATATATATGTATGTATGTATGTATGTGTATATATATATATATATATATATATATACACACACACACACATATATACACACAATATTGGGCTAGATTACGAGTAGCACGCTAACTGTTATGTGCAGGGAAAGGGAATTTATCACGGGTATTTGCGCGGAAGTAGCACACGTATTACAAGTTGAAAGTAAATGTGTTTGCTCAAGCACAATTTAATTTAACATGTGTTGGGTTAGTGCAACTTCAGAGCTCTGGTTAACTGTTAGGAAGACAAAATAGTTGCACAAAAGACATTAAAAAAATTTGAAAAAGAATAGTTACACTCATAATAATACCATCTAATAAAAAATTACAAAAAAAAAATGCAAAGTTATAAGGGCTCTAAAATATGAGGTCTCAGGTGTTAGAGGAAAAAAAGGTATGCAAAGGGCTTAAACATAGAGATACATACATATACACGCCTAAATATGTATATGTACAGGGAGTGCAGAATTATTAGGCAAGTTGTATTTTTGAGGATTAATTTTATTATTGAGCAACCACCATGTTCTCAATGAACCCAAAAAACTAATTAATATCAAAGCTGAATAGTTTTGGAAGTAGTTTTTAGTTTGTTTTTAGTTATAGCTATTTTAGGGGGATATCTGTGTGTGCAGGTGACTATTACTGTGCATAATTATTAGGCAACTTAACAAAAAACAAATATATACCCATTTCAATTATTTATTTTTACCAGTGAAACCAATATAACATCTCAACATTCACAAATATACATTTCTGCCATTCAAAAACAAATCAAAAACAAATTAGTGACCAATATAGCCACCTTTCTTTGCAAGGACACTCAAAAGCCTGCCATCCATGGATTCTGTCAGTGTTTTGATCTGTTCACCATCAACATTGCGTGCAGCAGCAACCACAGCCTCCCAGACACTGTTCAGAGAGGTGTACTGTTTTCCCTCCTTGTAAATCTCACATTTGATGATGGACCACAGGTTCTCAATGGGGTTCAGATCAGGTGAACAGGGAGGCCATGTCATTAGATTTTCTTCTTTTATACCCTTTCTTGCCAGCCACGCTGTGGAGTACTTGGACGCGTGTGATGGAGCATTGTCCTGCATGAAAATCATGTTTTTCTTGAAGGATGCAGACTTCTTCCTGTACCACTGCTTGAAGAAGGTGTCTTCCAGAAACTGGCATTAGGACTGGGAGTTGAGCTTGACTCCATCCTCAACCCGAAAAGGCCCCACAAGCTCATCTTTGATGATACCAGCCCAAACCAGTACTCCACCTCCACCTTGCTGGCGTCTGAGTCAGACTGGAGCTCTCTGCCCTTTACCAATCCAGCCACGGGCCCATCCATCTGGCCCATCAAGACTCACTCTCATTTCATCAGTCCATAAAACCTTAGAAAAATCAGTCTTGAGATATTTCTTGGCCCAGTCTTGACGTTTCAGCTTGTGTGTCTTGTTCAGTGGTGGTCGTCTTTCAGCCTTTCTTACCTTGGCCATGTCTCTGAGTATTGCACACCTTGTGCTTTTGGGCACTCCAGTGATGTTGCAGCTCTGAAATATGGCCAAACTGGTGGCAAGTGGCATCTTGGCAGCTGCACACTTGACTTTTCTCAGTTCATGGGCAGTTATTTTGCGCCTTGGTTTTTCCACACGCTTCTTGCAACCCTGTTGACTATTTTGAATGAAACGCTTGATTGTTCGATGATCACGCTTCAGAAGCTTTGCAATTTTAAGAGTGCTGCATCCCTCTGCAAGATATCTCACTATTTTTTACTTTTCTGAGCCTGTCAAGTCCTTCTTTTGACCCATTTTGCCAAAGGAAAGGAAGTTGCCTAATAATTATGCACACCTGATATAGGGTGTTGATGTCATTAGACCACACCCCTTCTCATTACAGAGATGCACATCACCTAATATGCTTAATTGGTAGTAGGCTTTCAAGCCTATACAGCTTGGAGTAAGACAACATGCATAAAGAGGATGATGTGGTCAAAATACTCATTTGCCTAATAATTCTGCACTCCCTGTATGTGTATACAGGCATACCCTGTTTTATTGCGCTTCGCTTTATTGCGCTTCGCAGATATTGCTCTTTTACAAATTGAATTGTGACATTGAGAAAATCTATCGGTGTCATTTTTCCAACATATATACACACATAAACACATTGCACATAAATACACAAATATACACATCTATATACATACACACCACCAGCAAAAAGATTATGACTCACTGAATGCTCAGATTTTTTGTTTTAAGACAAAATTCTATTGCACACTTAGGGCCAGATTACAAATGAAGCTCTAATTAATACTCATGTTCCAGCGTTAACTTCGCTAGAAGTTTGGCTTTTTGTGCCTGTTGGGTTGCAGTTGTTTTATGAGTTAAAAGTTTTTGCTTGTGTGCTAACCCAACGAGCGCAAAAAGCCGAAGTTAGAATATTGCGTGTGTGTTCACGTATTTCCCCATAAAAGTCAATGGAGAAAAAAAAGTGGGGGGAAAAAACACCCTACTCGCGCGCAAACACGATCATATGTGCTAACCCGACATGAAAATATGAATATTTCACATTCCAATGTTCTTCACATAGAAGAATATGTTCTATTTATTCATCAAAAACTTTTTACTTATGTCGGGTCAATTTATCAAGCTCCGTATGGAGCTTGATGCCCCTTGTTTCCGCTGCTCCATAACTTGTCCGCCTGCTCTGAGGCGGCGGACAGAAATCAACCCGATCGAATACGATCGGGTTGATTGACATCCCCTGCTAGCGGCCGATTGGCTGCAAATCTGCAGGGGGTGGCATTGCACCAGCAGTTCACAAGAGCTGCTGATGCAATGATAAATACTGACAGCGTATGCTGTTGGCATTTATCGATGTGCAGCAGACATGATACGCTACATTGTATCAAGTCCACTCGCACGTTAATAAATTTACCCCTTAACATGTGCGGTACCCCACGTGCGCAAAAAGTTTACTTGTAGAGGAGTTAGTGCATGAGGAGGAGAGATAAATAGTGTTCCACTCATCATATAGCACATAAGTAAAATAAAACTGGTTTAAAAATATTTGAATTAGGGAATTTTGAATTAAAGTGTCAGTAAACCTTAAAAATAATGTTATATAATTCTACACATAGTGCAGAATTATATAACATTATATTAGCGCAAACATTATAAAACATAATTTCCCCTTTGAATTTTAAAAAAAACCCTGCTGTTTTACAGATCCGCTCTCTGTGATCTTCTGAGTGGGTCTGTTTTTTTCAAACAGCGCATCGGGCCAGCTGTATAGTCACAGCCCGGCCCGACCGCGCCATAGCACTAAGTGCAGCTCGCTCCTGCTGTCTGACAGAGTGCAATCTGATAAAAATTGGACAGGTATAAAAGACACACCTGTATACTATTCAGTAGACATGATTAAGAACCTGGCATAGGTTTGAAACGTTGTTGATATGATGGACCCTGTAAGAAATGAATAAAGGTCTTTTTAAAGTTTAACTGGTGACCATGAAGTGTGCCTTTGCTGATTTTTAAAATAATAAATTAACAGGTAGACTAATATATATAATTTTATATATATATATAAATATATATATATATATATATATATAAAATAATGCGGTTTGCCTTATATCAATAAAATCTACATCATGGAGAAAAAAAATATGTTTATTTAAAGTCCCTTTAACTAACACTTAGCTCTTCCTGGATTATCCATTCAAAGTATAAGGGTCGTTAAAAAAGTTTCAGCTGCATTAAGATTCTACGGTTAAAATTTGTAACAATTGTATCTATAATACCAGATTGTTTGTTATTATTAACAGGAGACTGAGAGCAATATAACGCACCCTGTGCTATAGATTGGATAACAAGTCCCTTGTCCATATGTAGAATGTAAGAAATTATTAGACATAACTAAAACTAGCCAGCATAACATTCTGTATGCAAAGAAATGGTGCCAAGAGAATGGAGAAAAATTGCTAATAGGAGTAAATTAGAAAGTTGCTTAAAATTGCATGCTCTGTCTGAATCATGAAATAATTTTTTTGTGTATAGTATCCCTTAGAAAAAAACACTCCCTTCTTACAACTTGAATTTTTCATTGAATATGTATTATGAAATGGATTCACCAGGTCTTAATAGCTAGCTGAATGAGGGAGTGTATTTACAAACCATTATAGTGTCAGATCAAGTTACATCATAAGTATTGGAGGATGAGAGGAGACAAGGGTTTTAATTCAGAATCTTTAGATTTACATCTAGTTCCAAACCCTAATGCACCAGAAAGAGCGGTCATCAGGCAGCTTTTATCAGTGCCTTTAGATTGTGTTTTTCCTCAAGCAGGGATGTTATTGAGAGTAGTTACAAAAACCAGAGCAGACAAATAGATGTTGATACTAATTATGCTAAAATGAAAATGCACCACATGGTTTCCAATTTGGTCAGTATATTAACATGAAAGCAATGATGTCTGTCTAACATTCTGGACCTTTTATCCACAAACTTTTTATTTTGTAAAAGTTTTGTCTTTGATGGAAAGCAAATGGGTCTTTAAAGGGACAGTCTACACCAGAATTTGTATTGTTTGAAAAGATAGATAATCCCTTTATTACCCATTTCCCAGTTTTGCATAACCAACACAGTTATATTAATATACTTTTAACCTCTGTGATTATCTTGTATCTAAGCCTCTGCAAACTGCCCCTTTTTTCATTTCTTTTGACAGACTTGCAGTCTAGCCAATCAGTGCCTGCTCCCAGATATCTTCACATGCACGAGCACAGTGTTATCTATATGAAATATGTGAACTAACACCCTCTAGTGGTGAAAAACTGTTAAAATGTAATCTGAAAGAGGTGGGCTTCAAGGTCTAAGAAATTAGCATATGAACCTCCTGGGTTAAGCTTTCAACTAAGATTACCTAGAGAACAAAGCAAAATTGGTGATAAAAGTAAATTGGAAAATTGTTTAAAATTACATGCTCTATCTGAATCATGAAAGTTTATTTTGGCCTAGACTGTCCCTTTAATGCAGCAAACCTGACATTCAAATGTTTTGCTCAAACTCTGATAAGAATTTAAGAAAGCTTGTTTCATCCCAGGATCAGAACCAGGTATTGGTACTGCTAAATTATCCAATTGAGCCCAATGATTGATATTTAGTTTGTCATGGAAGACTATTTCTTTCATGTAATTGGCAAGAGTCCATGAGCTGTGACGTATGGGATATACAATCCTACCAGGAGGGGAAAAGTTTCCCAAACCTCAAAATGCCTATAAATACACCCCTCACCACACCCACAATTCAGTTTTATAAACTTTGCCTCCTATGAAGGTGATGAAGTAAGTTTGTGCTTGATTTTTTTTTTTTTCTTTGATATGCGCTTCTCAGCATTTTGAAGCCCGATTCCTCTCAGAGTACAGTGTTTGTCAGAGGGATGTGAAGGGAGTATCACCTATTGATTCTATGGTTTTCCTCACAGGAAATCTTTTCAAAGGTTCTCTGTTATCGGTCGTAGAGATTCATCTCCTACCTCCCTTTTCAGATCGACGATATACTCTCATATTCCATTACCTCTACTGATCCTGTTTCAGTACTGGTTTGGCTGCTATATGTGGATGGGTATCTTCCGGTAAGCATGTTTTCATTACTTAAGACACTCTCAGCTATGGTTTGGCACTTTATGTATTAATATAAAGTTTTAAATATATGTATTGTACTTATATTTGCCATGAGTCAGGTTTATGTATATTTCCATTTGCAGACTATCAGTTTCAAAATTGGGAAACATATTTAAGAAGTTATTTTTTCTTACCTGGGGTATAGTCTTTTCTTCAAAATTGACTGCTTTTTCATTAATTTTCGCCGGCAAAATTAGGCTCACAAGGTCGCAAAATGCTGATATTTATTGCGTCATTCTTGGAGCGAGAATTTTTTTGCCGCATATGTACGTTCAGTGACGCAAATTTGTCATTTCCGGCGTCTTAGTTGAAGCCAGGTTTCCTTGAAAAAGGTTGCATCTGCCATGACACGAGTTGCGTCATTTCCGGATGTTGTTAGCGCCAAAACATTTAATTGTGCGTCATACTTGGCGCCAAATAATTTTATTATTTAAACCCCGCTTCCTATATGCCTCTTGCCTTTTTTTATACTCAGAGGGCTATGCTGTTTGCATATTTTCCCATTCCTGAAACTGCCATATAAGGAAATTGATAATTTTGCTTTATATGTTGTTTTTTTTCTCAAGATGTCTCAATCTGATCCTGTCTCAGAAACCACTGTTGGAACCCTGCTGCATGATAACAGTTCTACCAAAGCTAAGTGTATCTCTTGTAAGTTAGCTGAGATTATATCTCCAGCTGTAGTATGTAACAGTTGTCATGATAAGCTTTTACATGCAGAGAATGTATCCTTCAGTACTAGTACAATGCCTGTTGTTTCTTCAACATCTAATGTACAAGTGTGTTTCAGATCTAGAACTTTCAGGGGTAATCTTACCAGTTCCATTTCAGGAACAGGGTCTGGGTTTTTTTTCCAAATCTATTCATTGTCCCAAACAAAGAAAATTCATTCAGGCCAGTTCTGGATCTGAAAATTTTAAATTGTTTTGTAAGAGTGCGAACTTTCAAAATGGTGCCTATAAGGACTATTCTGCCTTTTGTTCAGCAAGGTCATTATTTGTCCACGATAGACTTACAGGATGCATATCTTAATGTTCCGATTCATCCAGACCACTATCGGTTTCTGAGATTCTCTTTTCTAGACAAGCATTACCAATTTGTCGCTCTTCCATTTGACCTAGCGACAGCTCCAAGAATATTTTGAAAGGTTCTTGGTGCCCTACTCTCTGTAATTAGAGAACAGGGTATTGCGGTGTTTCCTTATTTGGACAATATCTTGGTACTAGTTCAGTCTTTACATTCTGCCAAATCTTGCACAAATCAACTAGGTTGGTTCTTCAAAGACATGGTTGGAGGATCAATTTACCAAAACGTTCCTTGATTCCTCAGACAAGGGTCACCTTTTTAGGTTTCCAAATAGAATCAGTGTCCATGACTCTGTCTCTAACAGACAAAAGACGAATAAAATAGTTTTCCGCTTGTCAAAACCTTCAGTCTCAATCATTCTCTTCAGTGGCTATGTGCTTGGAATTTCTAGGTCACATGACTGCAGCATTGGATACGATCCCCTTTGCTCATTTTCATATGAGACCTCTTCAGCTTTGTATGCTGAATCAATGGTGCAGGGATTATACAAGGATATCACAATTAATATCCTTAAGTCCCAATGTTCGACTCTCTCTGACTTGGTGGTTAGATCACCATCGTATAGTTCAAGAGGCCTCTTTTGTTCGTCCAACCTGGACTGTAATCACAACAGATGCAAGTCTTTCAGGCTGGGGAGCTGTCTGGGTATCTCTGACAGCACAAGGGGTTTGGAAATCTCAAGAGGCGAGGTTATCAATCAATATTTTAGAACTCCGTGCTATTTTCAGGCCTCTTCAGGTTTGGCCTCTGTTGAATAGAGAACCATTCATTTGTTTTCAGACAGATAATATCACAACAGTGGCATATGTCAATCATCAGGGTGGGACTCACAGTCCCCTAGCTATGAAAGAAGTATCTCGGATGCTTTCTTGGGCGGAATCCAGCTCTTGTCTAATTTCTCCGGTACATATCCCAGGTGTAGACAATTGGGAAGCAGATTATCTCAACCGTCAGACTTTACATCCGGGGGAGTGGTCTCTCCATCCAGATGTGTTTTTTCAGATTGTTCAGTTGTGGGGTCTTCCAGAAATAGATCTGATGGCTTCCCATCTAAACAAGAAACTTCCCAGGTACTTATCCAGGTCCAGGGATCCTCAGGCGGAGTCGGTGGATGCCGTTAGCAGTTCCCTGGTTTTACCAACCTGCTTATATCTTCCTGCCTCTAGTTCTTCTTCCAAGAGTGATCTCCAAGATCATCATGGAACATTCGTTTGTGTTTCTAGTAGCACCAGCATGGCCTCACTGGTTCTGGTATGCAGATCTTGTCCGGATGTCCAGTGGCCAACCTTGGCCACTTCCTTTAAGACCAGACCTTATGTCTCAAGGACTGTTTTTCCATCAGGATCTCAAATCGTTAAATTTGAAGGTATGGGAATTGAACGCTTAGTGCTTAGTCATAGAGGTTTCTATGACTCAGTGATTGATACTGTGTTACAGGCTCGTAAATCTGTTTCTAGGAAGATTTATTATCGAGTTTGGAAGACATATTTTATGGTGTTCTTCTCATAAATTCTCCTGGCATTCTTTTAGAATTCCTAGAATTTTACAGTTTCTTCAGGATGGTTTGGATAAAGGTTTTTCTGCAAGTTCCTTGAAGGGACAAATCTCTGCTCTTTCTGTTTTATTTCACAGAAATATTGCCAAGCTTCCTGATATTCACTGTTTTGTGCAGGCTTTGGTCTTTATCAAGCCTGTCATTAAATCAATCTCTCCTCCTTGGAATCTTAATTTGGTTTTGAAAGCTTTGCAGGCTCCTCCTTTTGAGCCTATGCATTCTTTGGATATTAAACTACTTTGTTGGAAAGTGTTGTTCCTTTTGGCTATCTCTTCTGCTAGAAGAGTTTCCGAATTATCTGCTCTTTCTTGTGAGTCTCCTTTTATAATTTTCCATCAATTTAAGGCAGTTTTGCGAACTTCATTTACATTTTTTCCTAAAGTTGTGAATTCAAACAACATTAATAGGGAAATTGTTGTTCCCTCTTTGTGTCCTAATCCTAAGAATTATTTGGAGAGATCCTTACATTCTGTGGATGTTGCAAGAGCTTTGAAATATTATGTTGAAGCTACTAAAGATTTCAGGAAGGCTTCTAGTCTATTTGTTGTCTTTTCTGGTCCTAGGAAAGGTCAGAAAGCTTCTGCCATTTTCTTGACATCCTAGTTAAAGCTTTTGATTCATCAGGCTTATTTGGAGTTGAGTCAAGCCCCGCCTCAGAGAATCACAGCTCATTCTACTAGATCAGTTTCCACTTCGTGGGCTTTTAAGAATGAAGCTTCAGTTGATCAGATTTGTAAAGCAGCAACTTGGTCTTCTTTGCATACATTTACTAAATTCTACCGTTTTGATGTATTTGCCTCTTCAGAAGCAGTTTTTGGTAGAAAAGTTTTTCAGGCAGCTGTTTCAGTTTATTTCCTCTGATTATTTTTTAATTTTTTTCTTTTCAATTATGAGAAAAACTTATTTTTTTGGATGTGGATTTAATTTTTTCAGCGGAAAATTACTGTTTTTATTTTTATCCCTCCCTCTCTAGTGACTCTTCTGTGGAGTACCACATCTTGGGTATTACTATCTCATACGTCACTAGCTCATGGACTCTTGCCAATTACATGAAAGAAAACATAATTTATGTAAGAACTTACCTGATAAATTCATTTCTTTCATATTGGCAAGAGTCCATGAGACCCACCCTTTTTATGGTGGTTATGTTTTTTTGTATAAAGCACAATTATATTTCCAGTTCCTTTTTTTGATGCTTTTTACTCCTTTTTCTATCACCTCACTACTTGGCTATTCTTTAAACTGAATTGTGGGTGTGGTGAGGGGTGTATTTATAGGCATTTTGAGGTTTGGGAAACCTTGCCCCTCCTGAGAGGAATGTATATCCCATACGTCAATAGCTCATGGACTTTTGCCAATATGAAAGAAATGAATTTATCAGGTAAGTTCATACATAAATTATGATTTTTCGTATTTAAGTTGAATACAACATTATAGTATTCGCATTTTCTGATATTTCTACAGTTAAAGATGTTTTTTTTTTTTTTACAACAGGTAGCTGCTAACACAAGGAATATAGACAAAGTTTTATTCCTTTATTGTATCCAAAAATATAATGTAACTGCAAAATTCCTGTGCATAAGGGGTCTAAAAGGGATATGAAAGTCAAAACTAAACTCTCATCTTTTTTAAGCATTGGAGTGATCACAATTCAAACAATAACACTATTTCCATATTTGTAAAAGAAGGTATCAGATCTGAGTGGATAATTCTATAGGATGCATAGACAGCATTAACATTGGTGATCACAATCCACCCTACCACAGGTTATGCACTAAATAACAACCACAAAATGGACACATTGGGGTCAATTTAAAGGAACAGTCTAAACTTTCATGATTCAGATAGGGCATGACATTTTTAACAACTTTCCAATTTACTTTTATCATTAAATTTGCTTTGTTTCCTTGGTGGTATTTTTCAAAAGTTAAACCTAGGAAGGCTCAAACTGATTTCTAAACCATTGAACATTTATTAACCCCTAAACCTAAGTCTAATTCTAACACCCCCTAACTTAAATCTAATTTAAATAAATATAAATAAAATTACTATAATTAACTACATTATTCCTATTTAAAACTAAATACTTACCTGTAAAATAAACCCTAAGGCCTAGATTTAGAGTTCGGCGGTAGCCGTCAAAACCAGCGTTAGAGGCTCCTAACGCTGGTTTTGGGCGCCCGCTGGTATTTGGAGTCAGTGATTAAAGGGTCTAACGCTCACTTTTCAGCCGCGACTTTTCCATACCGCAGATCCCCCTACGCCATTTGCGTAGCCTATCTTTTCAATGGGATCTTTCTAACGCTGGTATTTAGAGTCGTTTCTGCAGTGAGCGTTAGAGCTCTAACGACAAGATTCCAGCCGCCTGAAAATAGCAGGAGTTAAGAGCTTTCTGGCTAACGCCGGTTTATAAAGCTCTTAACTACTGTACCCTAAAGTACACTAACACCCATAAACTACCTATGTACCCCTAAACCGAGCTCCCCCCACACCGCCGCCACTCGATTAAAATTTTTAACCCCTAATCTGCCGACCGCCACCTACGTTATACTTATGTACCCCTAATCTGCTGCCCCTAACCCCGCCGACCCCTGTATTATATTTATTCACCCCTAACCTGCCCCCCACAATGTCGCCGCCAGCTACTTACAATAATTAACCCCTAATCTTCCGACCGCAAATCGCCGCCACCTACGTTATCCCTATGTACCCCTAATCTGCTGCCCCTAACACCGCCGACCCCTATATTATATTTATTAACCCCTAATCTGCCCTCCCTAACATCGCCGACACCTACCTTCAATTATTAACCCCTAAACTTCCGATCGGAGCTCACCGCTATTCTAATAAATGGATTAACCCCTAAAGCTAAGTCTAACCCTAACACTAACACCCCCCTAAGTTAAATATAATTTTTATCTAACGAAATAAATTAACTCTTATTAAATAACTTATTCCTATTTAAAGCTAAATACTTACCTGTAAAATAAACCCTAATATAGCTACAATATAAATTATAATTACATTGTAGCTATTTTAGGATTAATATTTATTTTACAGGTAACTTTGTAATTATTTTAACCAGGTACAATAGCTATTAAATAGTTAAGAACTATTTAATAGCTAAAATAGTTAAAATAATTACAAATTTACCTGTAAAAGAAATCCTAACCTAAGTTACAATTAAACCTAACACTACCCTATCAATAAAATAATTAAATAAACTACCTACAATTACCTACAATTAACCTAACACTACACTATCAATAAATAAATTAAACACAATTGCTACAAATAAATACAATTAAATAAACTAGCTAAAGTACACAAAATAAAAAAGAACTAAGTTACAGAAAATAAAAAAATATTTACAAACATAAGAAAAATATTACAACAATTTTAAACTAATTACACCTACTCTAAGCCCCCTAATAAAATAACAAAGCCCCCCAAAATAAAAAATTCCCTACCCTATTCTAAATTAAAAAAGTTACAAGCTCTTTTACCTTACCAGCCCTGAACAGGGCCCTTTGCGGGGCATGCCCCAAGAATTTCAGCTCTTTTGCCTGTAAAAGAATAAATACAATACCCCCCCCCCCCAACATTACAACCCACCACCCACATACCCCTAATCTAACCCAAACCCCCCTTAAATAAACCTAACACTAAGCCCCTGAAGATCTTCCTACCTTGTCTTCACCATCCAGGTATCACCGATCCGTCCTGGCTCCAAGATCTTCATCCAACCCAAGCGGGGGTTGGCGATCCATAATCCGGTCCAGAAGAGGCTCCAAAGTCTTCCTCCTATCCGGCAAGAAGAGGACATCCGGACCGGCAAACATCTTCTCCAAGCGGCATCTTCGATCTTCTTCCATCCGGTGCGGAGCGGGTCCATCTTGAAGCAGGCGACGCGGATCCATCCTCTTCTTCCGATGTCTCCCGACTAATGACGGTTCCTTTAAGGGACGTCATCCAAGATGGCGTCCCTCGAATTCCGATTGGCTGATAGGATTCTATCAGCCAATCGGAATTAAGGTAGGAATTTTCTGATTGGCTGATGGAATCAGCCAATCAGAATCAAGTTCAATCCGATTGGCCGATCCCATCAGCCAATCAGATTGAGCTCGCATTCTATTGGCTGATCGGAACAGCCAATAGAATGCGAGCTCAATCTGATTGGCTGATGGGATCGGCCAATCGGATTGAACTTGATTCTGATTGGCTGATTCCATCAGCCAATCAGAAAATTCCTACCTTAATTCCGATTGGCTGATAGAATCCTATCAGCCAATCGGAATTCGAGGGACGCCATCTTGGATGACGTCCCTTAAAGGAACCGTCATTAGTCGGGAGACATCGGAAGAAGAGGATGGATCCGCGTCGCCTGCTTCAAGATGGACCCGCTCCGCACCGGATGGAAGAAGATCGAAGATGCCGCTTGGAGAAGATGTTTGCCGGTCCGGATGTCCTCTTCTTGCCGGATAGGAGGAAGACTTTGGAGCCTCTTCTGGACCGGATTATGGATCGCCAACCCCCGCTTGGGTTGGATGAAGATCTTGGAGCCAGGACGGATCGGTGATACCTGGATGGTGAAGACAAGGTAGGAAGATCTTCAGGGGCTTAGTGTTAGGTTTATTTAAGGGGGGTTTGGGTTAGATTAGGGGTATGTGGGTGGTGGGTTGTAATGTTGGGGGGGGGGGGTATTGTATTTATTCTTTTACAGGCAAAAGAGCTGAAATTCTTGGGGCATGCCCCGCAAAGGGCCCTGTTCAGGGCTGGTAAGGTAAAAGAGCTTGTAACTTTTTTAATTTAGAATAGGGTAGGGAATTTTTTATTTTGGGGGGCTTTGTTATTTTATTAGGGGGCTTAGAGTAGGTGTAATTAGTTTAAAATTGTTGTAATATTTTTCTTATGTTTGTAAATATTTTTTTATTTTCTGTAACTTAGTTCTTTTTTATTTTTTGTACTTTAGCTAGTTTATTTAATTGTATTTATTTGTAGCAATTGTGTTTAATTAATTTATTGATAGTGTAGTGTTAGGTTAATTGTAGGTAATTGTAGGTAGTTTATTTAATTATTTTATTGATAGGGTAGTGTTAGGTTTAATTATAACTTAGGTTAGGATTTATTTTACAGGTAAATTTGTTATTATTTTAACTAGGTAACTATTAAATAGTTATTAACTATTTAATAGCTATTGTACCTGGTTAAAATAATTACAAAGTTGCCTGTAAAATAAATATTAATCCTAAAATAGCTATAATATAATTATAATTTATATTGTAGCTATATTAGGATTTATTTTACAGGTAAGTATTTAGCTTTAAATAGGAATCATTTATTTAATAAGAGTTAATTTATTTCGTTAGATAAAAATTATATTTAACTTAGGGGGGTGTTAGTGTTAGGGTTAGACTTAGCTTTAGGGGTTAATCCATTTATTAGAATAGCGGTGAGCTCCGATCGGAAGTTTAGGGGTTAATAATTGAAGGTAGGTGTCGGCGATGTTAGGGAGGGCAGATTAGGGGTTAATACTATTTATGATAGGGTTAGTGAGGCGGATTAGGGGTTAATAACTTTATTATAGTAGCGCTCAGGTCCGCTCGGCAGATTAGGGGTTAATAAGTGTAGGCAGGTGTCGGCGACGTTGAGGGGGGCAGATTAGGGGTTAATAAATATAATATAGGGGTCGGCGGTGTTAGGGGCAGCAGATTAGGGGTACATAGGGATAACGTAGGTGGCGGCGTTTTACGGAGCGGCAGATTAGGGGTTAAAAAAAATATGCAGGGGTCAGCGATAGCGGGGGCGGCAGATTAGGGGTTAATAAGTGTAAGATTAGGGGTGTTTAGACTCGGGGTACATGTTAGGGTGTTAGGTGCAGACGTAGGAAGTGTTCCCCCATAGGAAACAATGGGGCTGCGTTAGGAGCTGAACGCTGCTTTTTTGCAGGTGTTAGGTTTTTTTTCAGCTCAAACAGTCCCATTGTTTCCTATGGGAGAATCGTGCACGAGCACGTTTTTGAGGCCGGCCGCGTCCGTAAGCAACTCTGGTATCGAGAGTTGCTTTTGCGGTAAAAATGCTCTACGCTCCTTTTTTGGAGCCTAACGCAGCATTTGTTTTAACTCTCGATACCAGAGTTAAATTTATGGTGCGGCCAGAAAAAAGCCTGCGGAGCGTTAACAGCCCTTTTACCGCCGAACTCCAAATCTAGGCCTAAGATAGCTACAATATAACTAATAGTTACATTGTAGCTAGCTTAGGGTTTATTTTTATTTTACAGGCAAGTTTGTATTTATTTTAACTAGGTAGAATATTTACTAAATAGTTATTAACTATTTAAAATAACTACCTAGCTAAAATAAATACAAAAGTACCTGTAAAATAAAACCTAACCTAAGTTACAATTACAGCTAACACTACACTATAATTAAATACAATTAAATAAATTAAAAACAATTAACTAAATTATATACAATTATCTAAAGTACAAAACAAACAAACACTAAATTACAGAAAATAATAAACAAATTATTACGTTAAAAATAAACCCTAAGCTAGATACAATGTAACTATTAGTTACATTGTAGCTATCTTAGGGTGTATTTTATAGGTAATTATTTAGTTTTAAATAGGAATAATTTAGTTAATAATTGTAGGTTTTATTTAGATTTATTTAAATAATATTTAGGTTAGGGGGTGTTAGGGTTAGACTTAGGTTTAGGGGTTAATACATTTAGAATAGTGGCGGCGATGTTGGGGCAGCAGATTAGGGGTTAATAAATGTAATGTAGGTGGCAGCGGTGTAGGGGGCGGCAGATTAGGGGATTAGGGGTTAATAACATAATGTAGGTGGCTGTGGGCTCCGGGAGTGGCGGTTTAGGGGTTAATAAGTTTATTTTGTTGCAGTGGGGCCCGGGAGCGGCGGTTTAGGGGTTAATAAGTATAAAGTAGGTGGCGGCGGTGTAGGGGGCGACAGATTAGGGGTGTTTAGACTTGGGGTACATGTTAGGGTGTTAGGTGTAAACATAACTTTATTCTCCCATAGGAATCAATGGGATATCGGGCAGCAGCTAACATAAGCTTTCGCTGCTTTCAGACTCCCATTGATTCCTATGGCATCCGCCGCAAACCAGGTACGCTGGGCCGGAATAGTGGCGAGCGTACCTGGTGGATATTTGTTAACTTCCAAAAGTTGTCAAAATTCTACTTTTGGTGGTCTGTAGGCTTTCATAAATATGGAGATCATCAGACCAATGCTTCCTAATCTGTACAACAGCACTTAGCTGGCAGATTAAAATCACCCCGGACAAATTTGCATGGGGTGATTGACAGCCCCTAATTGCGTGGGCTTGGCTTGGCATGAGCAGGGGTTGGCGGCTGCCCACTTGCTGTGATCCCAGGTGGACAGGTTCACGAAAGCGAACATTGTCACTCTGGGCTTTGTTAAATGGGGCCCATATAATCTACAAAGTATGGCCATTTACAAAATCAAAATTGAAATAATTACCAATGTATACTCTCAGTACCACACACACACATGGACCCTTTTAACCGACTATGGGATTACAAGTAGAGCTCTAACTTTTGCACATATTTGCGATATTGTGGTTTTTTTTACTTTTTGCATGCATCGGAAAAAACATTAGCGCAACTAACTCGCATAAAGGGTAGTAAGTTAAAAAAAAGTTGCATAAAACACAACAGAAATTGATTTAAAAGTACAGTTACACTCATATAAACACTATCTGATAAAAATGATTAAACTTTTTTTTATAAAAAGGTATAAGGGCTGAGAGATGTGTGGTATAAGGTGTTTGACAAAAAAATGGCTTAGTACTGTAGGTCTAACGTGGTGTCGGGTTAGTGCACTTGAAGAATGTTATCTTAAGGCATTCTATGTAAATATTACATAAAAAATTATGTAAAACATATTAATAATAATTAATAATTATTATAGAAGTTCTAAAAATTTTGAAAAAATACGTTTGTATTCTAATGATTTTTTAGAATTTTTTAGAACCTCTTTAATAATTTTTAATAATTATCATTAATACATTGTACATTATTTTTATACCTAAAATAACATGCCTTAATATAACTGTCTTCAAGTGCGCTAATGCAACACCGGCTTAGACCTACAGCACTAAACCCAAATTGCAATTTGCATATTGTACATTCCAATGTTCTTCCTATAGAAAGAAATGTAATTTTTCTATTTCTATATATATATATTTCTGTATATATCTGAAAAATGTATATTCAATATATATGTATATACACCTATATACAGTATTTATATAAATATATACCGGTATATATGTATATAGAAATATATATTGAAATATATATATTACATATATTTCGATGTAAAGAACATTTGAATTTACTATATTAATACCCCATTTAGAGTCAGCGACCGAGTGTAGGTATTAGGGTTTTTCAGTTTGCGCCCCCTATTTAAGTCTATGGGGAGAATAAGTTAATGTGGTCACAATATCTCAACTCTTTGCTTGCATCGGGTTTCACTTGCACGCAAACTTTTTACTTTCAACTTTTGACTCCGATCGGGAGTCAAAAAAAGCATGCCACTTGTAATCTAACCCAATGAAAGAAACTACTCACTGATAGGAGCCATGTTGCATATTGGTCATGTCCGTTTCTAATTTTCTGTGGAGGTGATATGGATTTGATGTAAAAAGAGTGCAAATCCGACATTTTAGATTTGGGTGGTTGTTTTGTTTGCTGTATCGATTCCATTGTTTGTTTTTTTATCACCAGCCATTATCGATCCTTAAAGGGACATGAAGCCAAAACATTTTCTTTCACTATTCAGATAGAGCATGCAGTTTTAGCCAACTTTCTAATTTACTTCTATTATCAATTTGTTTTTCCGTTTTCTTGGTATCTTTTGTTGAAAAACACAGATTTAAGCTCTGGAGTGTCCATGTGTTTGAATCACTATATGGCAGCAGTTTTGCAAAAACTAGATGTCAGCTCTACTGCCATGAAGTACTCCAGACGCCTACCTAGGTATCTGTTCAACAAAGAATACCATGGGAACGAAACAAATTTGATAATAAAAGTAAATAGGCACCTTTTTTTTTTTTTTTTAAAGTGTATGCTGTATCCGAATCACAAAAGAAAATGTATTCCTTTAAGTGTGCCTTTGTCGGGTAATGAAGATCAATTATCTTGGGAGTTAACGAGCTTGGCTGTGTTTGACATGATAGCATTGTAATCACTTTGCTTAGAAAAAAAAAATAGATCCTGTTTATCCGATATCAAAAACAAAAATTAGAAACATTGGAATCAGCCCCAAAGAGCTCAGGTACATTTTATAACATAGTTAAACAGGAAAGTGTGTTTTTAATCGTATGCTGACTCTGAATCTTGAAAACTTCCACATAACAAAGAAGTCTATGGAATGTCGTGAAGGCATCAAAAGCTGTAATGGCTAAATTCATATTTTTCTTGTTGCAATGCTGTCACTTGTCTTGGTGATTTCCATCTGCTGTTACCGTAGGGACATTTTTACAAAACATTGTTTAAAGTAAACAGGGAGTGTTACCCATCCTGTGTTTGTGTGAATATGACAGAATTGTATAGACTTGCGTCATGTGCTTTCACAGAAGAACTCTGCTTACCAATAAACCTTTCTCCATGTTCAAAACACATGAAGGCTCAACTGGATTCCTTAATTTATGTGTGATTCCTGACAGTTTTTAGCATTTTCTCAGCTGGAGTGCCTGAATGTTTTGCTTCTCGAACAGTGTGTGTTTTTCTCTAATTCTTCTACTGTACTTTCAAGTCTACTTTCGCTAGGCTACATGGATAAGTTGCAGAATAAAGGTAATATGATCTGTTTGTTTAGATCAGTTTTATGTCCTGTCAATCTTAAAATGAGGAAAGAAAATGTATCAGTTTCACAGTAAGTGATTTCATCTTTCAAGCTAGGTACGGTTTATGTACTATAATATCTGTAACGTAAATGATATGGAAAATGTAGCGGACATGGAAAATGGATTTTAATAATTTCGATATTAACCAGGATGGGTTCAAATAAAGATCATTGTACATGTTTTATAATTATCCAAATTGCAACCCTTTAATTTTGTCTGCAACGTAAATCTGGTTTAGAACGGCATCTAAACCAGTGTTTCTCAACTCCAGTCCTGAGGATCCTTAACAGGCCAGATATTCATTATATCTTAGAGCACAGGTGAAATAATCATCTGAAGGGTGAGAGAGCGGGTTAGTAACCATGATTATTTCACCTGTGCTCTAGTTAAGATATAATGAATATCTGGCCTGTTATGGGTCCTAAGGACTGGAGTTGAGAAACACTGATCTAAAGGTTTGTTTAGACGTTCATGGGGCTTAGATGTATAATCAACAACCCGTTCCACCATGGAACCTAATTTTATTCAATTTGACCTATTATATTTCTTTAATTTAAGATGGTTACTTTGGAAAACAATTGTCCTGTTAGTCATATTAAGCAAAACTGGTTTCAAATAAGTACATTTTATTGTAAACTACCCTTTCGGATTTTTCAACCAAGACGCTTTGTGTTCTCAAATCATTATTTTTCCAAATATATTAGCTACAGAATTGTAATTTCTTCCTTTTGTCCACAACCTAAGAACAACAAAAGCTCCACTTGGAACTGAGTAAAAGTACAAAGGAAACAATAGTTTGATTGCCAGAAATTACTATTATTAGAGTCAGATTTTGCTTTTGAGATAGCTGTTTATCACTCCAGTAGAGTCAACTTTATGGATAAACAAGAATCAAGCCAACGTTGAAGAGCAGTGCACAAGATTCTAATTGCACACTTTATTTATTGTTTAATATAGTGTTTTGTTTTTGCATCAGCTAATGCATCATTTGGAGAAACATTTTGTATATTATAATTCCAGAGGTAAAAATGTGCTCCTATTCCTCCATTGTTGGCTTCATATAGTTACACTACAGTCAGTCAATTAGTGATTTTCTCTCCAATGTACTGCTTAAAATAACTTAAAGGGACACTCAAGTCTAAATAATCTTTTATGATTCAGAAAGAGCATGACGTTTTAAGATACTTTCCAATTTACTTCCATTGTCAAATGTTGCACAGTCTTTTTATACTCACACTTTCTGGGGAACAAGATCCTACTGAGCATGTGCACAAGCTAACAGGGTATACGTATACTAGTCAGTGATTGGCTGTCACGTGATACAAGGGGCCAGAAAATGGTAGAAAAAATAAAATTGTCAGAAAAAAATATACTGCTTAAAGGGACAGTCAAGTCCAAATAAAAACTTTCATGATTCAAATAGGGCATATAATTTTAAACGACTTTCCAATTTACTTTTATCACCAATTTTGCTTTGTTCTCTTGGAATTCTTAGTTGAAATCTAAACCTAGGAGGTTCATATGCTAATTTCTTAGACCTTTAAGGCCGCCCTCTGCATTTGACAGTTTTTCACCACTAAAGGGCGTTAGTTCATGTGTTTCATATAGATAACATTGAGCTCATGCATGTGAATTTACAGAGGAGTGAGCACTGCTTGGCTAAAAATGCAATTCTGTCAAAAGAACTGAAATAAGGGGGCAGTCTGCAGAAGCTTAGATAAAAGGTAATCACAGAGGTAAAATGTTTATTATAACTGTGTTGGTTATACAAAACTGGGGAATGGGTAATTAAGGAATTATCTATCTTTTAAAACAACAAAAATTCTGGTGTTGACTGTCCCTTTAATTGAAATTCAGAGTAGGTGTTATTGCCTTTTTATTATGCAAATGTTAATTATGCAATTATACTGCATTGAGTGGTCCTTTAAGAGCAAATAAGATTTTTAATTATTTATAATTCATTTTCCTTGAAGTTCTGAATGACAGCATAGGGCCATATATGTTTTTTTTCTACTCACATTTCCTCACACTCCTCTATAGATTGGATTATCAAAATCTGAACTGTAAGATATTTATCAGAGACATTAGAATCATTTAGTTAAGTATATGACAAGTCATGGGAAAGATCAGTTATTATGATGATTTAATTGGTCCTCATACTTTTGATGTTTCATATCTTCTTCATGTCCACAACTGAACTAACTCAAGGTTTTGTAAAATGTTATCATGGTTACAGAAGTTAGATACTAATGATGTATTAATTAAAAATACATTTCACAAATCCTTCCTACTACACACCATTAGTATTTGGTAATACTCTTTTAATATTAAAATATCCAATATTAAAATGTTTTTCTGTATTTGTATAATTGTTAACTCTCAGCTAGATTACGAGTTTTGAGCGCTATAGGGATTTTAACGTCCACCACAAAAGCGGCGTTATTTCTCCTCCGTATAGCATTGGTATTACAAGTTTAAAAAAAGCAGGCTTGTGCGGGCGATATGGTGGCGTTGAGCTCCATACCGCACCAAAATCAAGCGCTGCTTTGACGTGCTCGTGCACGATTTCCCCATAGACATCAATGGGGAGAGCCAGCAAAAAAAGCCTAATACCTGCAATTGCGGAATGAAAAGCTCCGTAACGCAGCCCCATTGATGTCTATGGGGAAATAAAAAGTTACGTTTAAACCTAACACCCTAACATAAACCCAGAGTCTAAACACCCCTAATCTGCCACCCCCGACATCGCCACCACCTACATACAGTTATTAACCCCTAATCTGCCGCCCCCGATATCGCCGCTACCTACATACAGTTATTAACCCCTAATCTGCCGCCCCCAATATCGCCTCCACCTACAGTTATTAACCCCTAATCTGCCGCCCCCGATATTGCCGCCACCTACGTACAGTTATTAACCCCTAATCTGCAGCTCCCGATGTCACCACCACTATACTAAAGTTATTAACCCCTAAACCTCTGGCCTCCCACATCACTACCACTAAATAAATCCATTAACCCCTAAACCTAACCCTGACGTAACTCTAACGCCCCCTAACTTTAACATAATTAAAATATAGCTAAATTAAATTACAATTATTACAGTTACAATTATTAACTAAATAATACCTATTTAAAACTAAATACAAACTTACCTGTAAAATAAAACCTAAGCTAGCTACAATATAACTAATAGTTATATTGTAGCTAGCTTAGGTTTTATTTTTATTTCACAGGTAAGTTTGTATTTATTTTAACTAGGTAGACTAGTTAGTAAATAGTTATTAACTATTTAATAACTACCTAGTTAAAATAAATACAAACTTACCTGTGAAATAAAACCTAACCTAACATTACAAAAAAAACTAAAACACTAAGGCCTAGATTTGGAGTTTGGCGGTAGCCGTGAAAACCAGCGTTAGAGGCTCCTAACGCTGGTTTTAGGCTACCGCCGGTATTTGGAGTCACTCAAAAAAGGGTCTAACGCTCACTTTTCAGCCGCGACTTTTCCATACCACAGATCCCCTTACGTCATTTGCGTATCCTATCTTTTCAATGGGATCTTTCTAACTCCGGTATTTAGAGTCGTGTCTGAAGTGAGCGTTAGAATTCTAACGACAAAACTCCAGCCGCAGAAAAAAGTCAGTAGTTAAGAGCATTCTGGGCTAACGCCGGTTCATAAAGCTCTTAACTACTGTACTCTAAAGTACACTAACACCCATAAACTACCTATGTACCCCTAAACCGAGGCCCCCCCCACATCGCCGACACTCGAATAAATTTTTTTAACCTCTAATCTGCCGACCGCCACCTACGTTATACTTATATACCCCTAATCTGCTGCCCCTAACACCGCCGACCCCTATATTATATTTATTAACCCCTAACCTGCCTCCCACAACGTCGCAGCCAGCTACCTACAATAATTAACCCCTAATCTGCCGACCGCAAAGAGCCGCCACCTACATTATAGCTATGTACCCCTAATCTGCTGCCCCTAACACCGCCGACCCCTATATTATATTTATTAACCCCTAATCTGCCCCCCTCAACGTCGCCTCCACCTGCCTACACTTATTAACCCCTAATCTGACGAGCGGACCGCACCGCTACTATAATAAAGTTATTAACCCCTAATCCGCCTCACTAACCCTATAATAAATAGTATTAACCCCTAATCTGCCCTCCCTAACATCGCCGACACCTAACTTCAATTATTAACCCCTAATCTGCCGACTGGATCTCACCGCTATTCTAATAAATTTATTAACCCCTAAAGCTAAGTCTAACCCTAACACTAACACCCCCCTAAATTAAATATAATTTTAATCTAACGAAATTAATTAACTCTTATTAAATAAATTATTCCTATTTAAAGCTAAATACTTACCTGTAAAATAAATCCTAATATAGCTACAATATAAATTATAATTATATTATAGCTATTTTAGGATTAATATTTATTTTACAGGTAACTTTGTATTTATTTTAACCAGGTACAATGGCTATTAAATAGTTAAGAACTATTTAATAGCTAAAATAGTTAAAATAATTACAAATTTACCTGTAAAATAAATCCTAACCTAAGTTACAATTAAACCTAACACTACACTATCAATAAATTAATTAAATAAAATACCTATAATTATCTACAATTAAACCTAACACTACACTATCAATAAATAAATTAAATACAATTCTTACAAATAAATACAATGAAATAAACTAACTAAAGTACAAAAAATAAAAAAGAACTAAGTTACAAAAAATAAAAAAATATTTACAAACATTAGAAATATATTACAACAATTTTAAACTAATTACACCTACTCTAAGCCCCCTAATAAAATAACAAAGCCCCCCAAAATAAAAAAATGCCCTACCCTATTCTAAATTACTAAAGGTCAAAGCTCTTTTACCTTACCAGCCCTAAACAGGGCCCTTTGCGGGGCATGCCCCAAGAAGTTCAGCTCTTTTGCCTGTAAAAAAACCTACAATATCCCCCCCCCAACATTACAACCCACCACCCACATACCCCTAATCTAACCCAAACCCCGCTTAAATAAACCTAACACTAAGCCCCTGAAGATCTCCCTACCTTGAGTTGTCTTCACCCAGCCGAGCCAAATTCTTCATCCAAGCGGAGCAAGAAGAGGTCCTCCATCCGATATAAGTCTTCATCCAAGAGGCATCTTCTATCGTCATCCATCCGGAGTGGAGCGGCAGCATCCTGAAGACCTCCGACGCGGAACATCCATCCTGGCCGACGACTGAATGACGAATGATGGTTCCTTTAAATGACGTCATTCCGATTGGCTGATAGGATTCTATCAGCCAATCGGAATTAAGGTAGGAATATTCTGATTGGCTGATGGAATCAGCCAATCAGAATCAAGTTCAATCCGATTGGCTTATCCAATCAGCCAATCAGATTGAGCTCGCATTCTATTGGCTGTTCCGATCAGCGGCAGAATAGGGGTTAATAAGTGCAAGGTTAGGGGTGTTTAGACTCGGGGTACATGTTAGGGTGTTAGGTGCAGATGTAGGAAGTGTTTCCCCATAGCAAACAATGGGGCTGCGTTAGGAGCTGAACGCGGCTTTTTTGCAGGTGTTAGGTTTTTTTTTCAGCTAAAACAGCCCCATTGTTTCCTATGGGGGAATCGTGCACGAGCACGTTTTTGAGGCTGGCCGCGTCCGTAAGCAACTCTGGTATCGAGAGTTGAAGTTGTGTTAAATATGCTCTACGCTCCTTTTTTGGAGCCTAACGCAGCCATTCTGTGGACTCTCAATACCAGAGTTATTTTAAAGGTGCGGCCAGAAAAAAGCCAGCGTTAGATACGCGGGTCGTTACCGACAAAACTCTAAATCTAGCCGTCAAATTACTAAAAATAAAAATAACTAAATTACATAAAAAAAACAAACAATAAATTACAAAAAATAAGAAACAAATTATCAAAAATAAAAAAGAATTACACCTAATCTAATAGCCCTATCAAAAAAAAAGCCCCCCCCCCAAATAACCCCCCCCCTAGCCTACAATAAACTACCAATGGCCCTTAAAAGGGCCTTTTGTGGGGCATTGCCCCAAAGATATCAGCTCTTTTACCTGTAAAAAAAAAAATACAAACACCCCCCCAACAGTAAAACCCACCACCCCCACAACCAACCCGCCCCCCAAATAAAATAACTATCTAAAAAGACCTAAGCTCCCCATTGTCCTGAAAATGGCATTTGTAAGGCCATTGCCCTTAAAAGGGCATTTAGCTATTTTACATACCTAGACCCTAAACTAAAAATAAAACCCACCCAAAAAAACCTAACTCTAACCCCCGACGATCCACATATAGTTCTTGAAGTCCAACTCGAAGGATCCATCCAGCCAGAGAAGTCCTCATCCATGTGGCAAGAAGTCTTCATCCGGGCGGCCTCTTCCATCTTCATCCAGCCGGCGAAGTCCTCATCCATGCGGCAAGAAGTCTTCATCCAGACGGCATCTTCTATCTTCATCCATTGCATTCCTATTGGCTGAAAGATTTCAATCAGCCAATAGGATTAGAGCTGATAAAATCCTATTGGCTGTTGCAATCAGCCAATAGGTTTAGAGCTGCTAAAATCCTATTGGCTATTCCAATCAGCCAATAGGATTGAGCTCTTATCGTGTTGGCTGATTGGAACAGCCAATAGGATTTTAGCAGCTCTAATCCTATTGATAGATAGATAGGGAAATTGTAATTTTAATATAAAGTTAGGGGGGCGTTAGGTTTAGGGGTTAATAGTTTATTTTAGTATATTTCGTTGTGGGAGCTTTCGGTTTAGGGGTTATAGTTTATTTAAGTATATTTAATTGTGGGGGGCTTGCGGTTTAGTGGTTGATATGTTTATTATAGCTGCGGTGTGGATGGACGGCAGATTAGGGGTTAATAATATTTAAATAGTGTTTTTGATGCGGGAGGGCGACGGTTTAGGGGTTAATAGGTTTATTATAGTGGTGATGATGTCAGGGAGCAGCGGAATAGGGGTTAATACATTTTAATAGTAGCGGCGATGTCCAGAGCGGCAGATTAGGGGTTAATAACTTTATTATAGTGTTTGCAATGCGGGAGGGCCTCAGTTTAGGGGTTAATAGGTAGTTTATGGGTGTTAGTGTACTTTTTAACACTTTAGTTATGATTTTTATGGTACAGCTTTTTAACGTAAAACTCATAGCTACTGACTTTAGATGGCGGTACGGATCTTTTGGTTATAGAGTGTACCGCTCACTTTTTGGCCTCCCAGGCAAACTCGTAATACTGGCGCTATGGGAGTCCCATTGAAAAAGGACTTATTTAAAAGTGCGGTACTGACGTTGTGTGACTGGCTAAAAGGTGTGCGGTACACCTATACCTACAAGACTTGTAATAGCAGCGTTAGGGAAAATTAAGCGTTTTGGGCCATAACGATGCTATTTGACTCATAACGCAAAACTCGTAATCTAGCTGTCTGCCTCTTATATTTACTGTATATATAACTTGACATAAACTTTTTAAAAGATAGAAACATAGAATTTGACGGTAGATAAGAACCAAAAAGGCCCATCAAGTCTACCCATATTACATGTTACTTTTTCCTTAGGATAGCCTTATGCATGTCCCAGGCATTTTAAATTCCTTTACAGTCTTTGTGTTTACCACCTCAAATGGAAGTTCATTCCATGAATCCACCACCCTTTCTGTAAAAAAATGCTTCCTTAAATTTCTCCTGAATCTGCTACCCTCTAACTTTAGATTGTGACCCCTTGTTTTGGCATTTATTTTTTTGTGAAAAATGCTTTCAGCTTCTATTTTATTAAGTCCCTTCATATATTTGAAGGTTTCTATCATGTCACCTCTTTCCCTTCTATCCTCTAAACTATACATATTTAGATCATAGAGTCTTTCTTTGTACGTTTTATATTTTAGACCATGTACCATTTTAGTAGCCCTCCTTTGGACAGCTTCTAGTTTATTTATATCTTTATGAAGATATGGTCTCCAGAACTGTACACAGTATTCCAGATTTGGTCTAAATAATGATCTGTAAAGTGGCATAAGAACCTTGCTATTTCTGCTACTAAAACCTCTTCCAATGCAACCAAGCATTTGACTGGCCTTGCTGGCTGCACTGCGGCATTGTGTACCAAATTTTAAATCATCTGAAATAATAATTCCCAAATCCCTTTCTTCTTTAATTACAGTCAGTAATGTACCATTGAGACTATAATTGGCCTTCGGGTTTTTGGATCCTATATGCATAATTTTGCTCTTGGTAATATTAAATTGAAAATCCCATTTATTTGACCAGTCCTCTAGTTTATTAATATCACAGTTCATTTGATAAACTCCTCCTGGAACATCTACCCTGTTACAAATTTTTGTATCATCAGCAAACAAGCAAACCTTCCCCTTAAGCCCACTTCCAATATCACTTATGAACATGTTAAACAAAACAGGCCCAAGAACTGACCCTTGGGGAACACCACTAGTAACTGAGGCCTCATTTGAATGTACTCCATTAATTGAAACCCTCTGTCGTCTATCTTTAAGCCAGCATTCTACCCACTTAACAATCTTAGCATCTATTCCAAGGCAATACATTTTGTGAAAAAGTTTATTGTGTGGGACGGTGTCAAATGCTTTGCTAAAATCTAGATATGCAACATCTATGGCTCCTCCCTGGTCTATTATTTTAGTTACATGGTTAAAGAAATCAATTAGATTAGTCAGGCATGATCTTCCAGCAGTGAAACCATGCTGTCCTTTGTCTTCTAAGTTGTTTGTCTGAATGAAAGATACAAGTCTTTCCTTTAATAGAGTTTCCATATATTTCCCTGCAATTGAGGTCAAACTGACTGGCCTATAGTTAGCAGAATCTTCTCTACTACCCTTTTTATGAAGAGGGACTACATTGGCAATTTTCCTGTTAGAAGTGACTGATTAAATAAATCAGCTAATGGAGTAGCTATTACGGATCGAAGTTCTCTTAGCACATAGAGCGTTATGGCTTAAGTCTTGGTCTGCTGATGTTTCTTCTAAATCCAAGCTCTTAGCAATTCCTAAAAAGGGGAAGACCTTGTTTGGTCCGGCCTTAGCGGAAATTATTTCTGATATCACAGGTGGTAAAGGTTCTTCTCTGCCTTTGGACAAGAAGAACAAGTTGAAGGGACGCCAGGCTAATTTTCGTTCCTCTCGTAACTTCAGAGGGAAATCTTCCCCAGCTTGTTCTGCCAACAAGAACAACCCAAAGCCTCTTGGAAGCCTAGTCAGTCTTGAAACAAGGGGAAGCAATCCAAGAAGCCCGCAGCTGAATTCAAGTCAGCATGAAGGGGTTGCCCCCGATCCGGGACCGAATCAGGTAGGGTGCAGACACTCTCTGTTCTCCCAAGCTTGGGAAAGAGATGTTCTGGACCCGTGGGCAGTGAACATAGTTTTCCAGGGGTACAAGTTAAAGTTTAAGACCTTCCCCCCAGGGGCAGGTTCCACCTCTCAATATTATCTGTAGGCCAAACAAAGAGAGAGGCGTTCTTGAAATGTGTTCAGTACCTTTCTCTCTCAGGAGTGATAGCACCTGTTCCAAGGCAGGAACAGGGGCTAGGGTTCTACTCAAACCTGTTTGTGGTTCCCAAAAAAGAGGGGACTTTCAGGCCCATTTTAGATCTCAAGCTACTAAACAAGTTCCTCAGAGTTCCGTCCTTCAAGATGGAGACTATTTGCTCCATTCTGCCCCTGATCCAAGAGGGTCACTTCATGACAACCATAGACCTGAAGGATGCATACCTACACGTTCCCATTCACAGGGACCATCACAAATATCTGAGGTTTGCCTATCTAGACAAACATTTTCAATTTGTAGCGCTTTTCTGATAGATGCCCTAGCAGTTCCTTGGAACTTCAGGTTTGCATATCTGTTTCCTCCGTTTGCTCTCCTTCCGCGAATCATCACTCGGATCAAGCTAGAGAGAGCATCAGTGATTCTTATAGCTCCTGCGTGGCCTCACAGGATCTGGTATGCAGATCTAGTAGAGATGTCGTCCCTACCCCCATGGAGACTACCCCTCAGGAAGGACCTACTGCTTCAGGGGCTCTTCCTGCATCCGAATCTCGTTTCTCTGAAGCTGACTGCTTGGAGGTTGATTTTAGTTTTTTCTGAATCGGTTATTGAGACCATGGTTCAGGCTCGTAAGCCTGTTACTAGAAGGATTTATCATAAGATATGGCGTAAATATCTTTATTGGTGTGAGTCTAAAGGGTATTCTTGGAGAAAGGTCAGGTTTCCAAGGATTTTATCTTTTCTCCAGGAAGGCCTTGAGAAGGGGTTATCTGTCAGTACCCTCAAGGGTCAGATTTTGTCTCTTTCCATTCTGCTACACAAACGTTTGGCGGACGTGCCGGATGTACAATCTTTTTGTCAGGCCCTGGTCAGAATCAGTCCTGTGTTTAATTCAGTTGCTCCACCCTGGAGTATTAGCCTTGTTCTTAAAGTTTTACAATAGGCTCTGTTTGAGCCTATGCATTCCATAGATATTTAGTTATTATCTTGGAAGGTTTTGTTTCTTACTGCTATCTCTTCTCCTCTGAGAGTTTCGGAACTCTCAGCTTTGCAGTGTGATTTTCCTTATCTCATATTTCATGCTGATAAGGCAGTTCTCCGTACCAAGTTTGGTTTTCTTCCTAAGGTTATTTTGAACAGGAATATTAATCAGGAAATTGTTGTTCCTTCTCTCTGTCCTAATCCTTCTTCTCATAAAGAATGTTTATTACACAACTTAGACATTGTGCGTGCTCTTAAGTTCTATTTGCAGGCTACGAAGGACTTTCGTCAGTCTTCTGCACTGATTGTTTGCTTTTCTGGAAAACGTAAAGGCCAGAAAGCTACGGCTACTTCTCTTTCTCTTTGGTTGAGAAGTATTATTCATATGGCTTATGAAACTGCTGGAAAGCATCCTTCTGAGAGAATTACAGCTCATTCCACCAGGGTGGTGTCTTCTTAGGCCTTCAAGAATGAGGCCCCTGTTGATCAGATCTGTAAGGCTGCAACTTGGTCTTCTTTGCACACTTTTTCTAAATTCTATAAATTTGATACTTTTGCCTTGGCTGACGCTTCTTTTGGGAGAAAGGTTCTGCAAGCAGTGGTGCCTTCTGTTTAGGTTACCTGTCTTGCCCTCCCTAATCATCTGTGTCCTCTAGCTTGGGTATTGATTCCCAACAGTAATTGATGATCCTGTGGACTCACCGTGTCATAAGAAAGAAAACAAAATGTATGCTTACCTGATAAATGTATTTATTTCTTGACACAGTGAGTCCACGGCCCTCCCTGTTTTTTTTCAGACAGTAATGTTTATGTAAACCTCAGGCACCTCTGCACCTTGTGTTACTTCCTTTCTCTCCTTTCCTTTGGTGGAATAACTGGGGATTGTGGGAAGGGAAGTGATACTTAACAGCTTTGCTGTGGTGCTCTTTGCCTTCTCCTGCTGGCCAGGAGTGATATTCCCAACAGTAACTGATGATCCCGTGGACTCACCATGTCAAGAAATAAATAAATTTATCAGGTAAGCATAAATTTTGTTATTATTTCTAAGTGGTGTCTTGTGTCCTCATTAACTAGTTCTATTATTTAATTGCTGTTCTTTATGCTCTTTGCTGTGAGTAACAGAAATGTAATAATGTTAATAGAACAGTTATCATAATTTATTGGGATTTGTAATAATGCCATAGAAGTTGTACATCTACATAATCTGCAGTATGTCCTGTTTTCAAATAATCTTTCCTTGATTGATATTGCTTCATACTTAGTAATTAGGCCCTTAGCACTATTCAGTCTAATCTATAAGCAGGAGAGTTGGCGTGTATGCATTGATTTAGCTCATGTCAGAGATTAAGTATAGGCTATATAGGTATTCAGCATTCCAAACCTGCATCTATAGCTATCAAGATTTAAAGGACACCACCTCTAAATATGTACTAATGTCCGGGCCCTACTGCACACCCCATCCAAGATTTTCCATTAAACCTGTGAAGTGTGTGTGGTTTCTACTTCATGGGACCGATTTATCAAGCCCTGTATGGCCCCTAATGCATCTGTTTCTGCGTGAGCCTTCAGGCTTGCCAGAAACAGAAGTTAAGAAGCAGTGGTCTTAAGACCGCTGCTCCTTAACTCATCCTCCACCTGTGAGGTGGTGGACAGCAATCAGCCCAATTGGATACGATCGGGTTGATTGACACCCCCTGCTAGCTGCTGATTGGCCGCGAATGTGCAGGGAAATGAGAAATGCTTGTGCAATGATAAATGCCGACAGCGTATGCTATTGGCATTTATCGATGTGTGGCGGATAATGTCCATCCGCACAATAATAAATCGGCCCCCATGTGCTGAAATTACGTTAATAGATAGCTACAAATATCCCACATAGGGAATTTATTGGAAATATTTTAAATATTCTATTGTTGTTATAGCTATGACTTTACCACAACACACACTAAATAGATTATTTATTAATGAGTAATTCTCTAACTGTGAGAACCTAACTTTTGGGAATTCATGCTAGTGTTTCTATATTGCTAGCTTTTTTTTATTAACCCCTTAATGACCACAGCACTTTTCCATTTTCTGTCTGTTTGGGACCAAGGCTATTTTTACATTTTTGCGGTGTTTGTGTTTAGCTGTAATTTTCCTCTTACTCATTTACTGTACCCACACATATTATATACCGTTTTTCTGGCCATTAAATGGACTTTCTAAAGATACCATTATTTTTATCATTTCTTATAATTTACTATAAAAAAAATATATAAAATATGAGAAAAAATGGAAAAAAACACACTTTTTCTAACTTTGACCCCCAAAATCTGTTACACATCTACAACCACCAAAAAACACCCATGCTAAATAGTTTCTAAATTTTAAAGTTTAGAAATACCCAATGTTTACACGTTCTTTGCTTTTTTTTTGCAAGTTATAGGGCCATAAATACAAGTAGCACTTTGCTATTTCCAAACCATTTTTTTTTTTTTCAAAATTAGCACTAGTTACATTAGAACACTAATATCTTTCAGGAATCCCTGAATATCCATTGACATGTATATATTTTTTTTTAGTAGACATCCCAAAGTATTGATCTAGGCCAATTTTGGTATATTTCATGCCACCATTTCACCGCCAAATGCGATCAAATACAAAAAATAGTTCACTTTTTCACAAATTTTTTCACAAACTTTCGGTTTCTCACTGAAATTATTTACAAACAGCTTGTGCAATTATGGCATAAATGGTTGTAAATTTTTCTCTGGGATCCCCTTTGTTCAGAAATAGCAGACATATATGGCTTTGGCGTTGCTTTTTGGTAATTAGAAGGCCGCTAAATGCCACTGTGCACCACACGTGTATTATGCCCAGCAGTGAAGAGGTTAATTAGGGAGCATGTAGGGAGCTTTTTGGAGTAATTTTAGCTTTAGTGTAGTGTAGTAGACAACCCCAAGTATTGATCTAGGCCCATTTTGGTATATTTCATGCCACCATTTCATCGCCAAATGCGATCAAATTTAAAAAAACGTTACATTTTTCACAATTTTAGGTTTCTCACTGAAATCATTTACAAACAGCTTGTGCAATTATGGCACAAATGGTTGTAAATGCTTCTCTGGGATCCCCTTTGTTCAGAAATAGCAGACATATATGGCTTTGGCGTTGCTTTTTGGTACTTAGAAGGCCGCTAAATGCCGCTGCGCATCACACGTGTATTATGGCTAGCAGTGAAGGGGTTAATTAGGTAGCTTGTAGGGAGCTTGCAGGGTTAATTTTAGCTTTAGTGTAGAGCTCAGACTCCCACCTGAAACATCAAACCCCCTGATCCCTCCCAAACAGCTCTCTTCCCTCCCCCACCCCACAATTGTCCTCCCCATCTTAAGTACTGGCAGCAACTCTGCCAGTACTACAATAAAAGGTATATTTAGGCATTTTTTTTAAAGCATATTTACATATGCTGCATTGTAGGACCCCCCCTTAGCCCCCAACCTGACTGATCCCCCACCAAACAGCTCTCTAACCCTCCCCCTCTGCCTTAATGGGTGCCATCTTGGGTACTGTCTGCCAGTACCCAGTTTAGAATAAAATAGTTTCCCCCCCCCCTTTTCTGTAGTGTAGCTCCCCCCCACCAAAGACCAACCCCCCACCCCCTCCTAGATAGCTTCGATTTATTTTTTTTTAAACTTAAAACACCCCTTTCTACACTTTTATAACAATATATTTTCTGTAGTGTAGCGGTTCTCACCCGCTCCCGCCTCGTGCACGCGCCCGCCCGCCGCCTCCCGTGCACGCCCCCTTCGGCCCCGCCCCTGATCCCGCCCCCCTCTACTTTACTTGGCCCATTGATGGCCGCCCACCCGCCTCCCAAGTCGGCTCCCACCCACCAACGATACCGGCCATCGATGTCCGGTGCAGAGAGGGCCACAGAGTGGCTCTCTCTGCATCGAATGGCCAAGGGGTGTTATTGCAGGATGCCTCGATATCGAGGCATCACTGCAATAACTGGAAAGCGGCTGGAAGCGAGCAGGATCGCTTCCAGCCGCTTTAAACCCCTAATGTCGTACAGGGTACGTCGCTGGTCTTTTAAGACCAGGTTGTGTGCGACGTACCCTGTACGACTTGCGTCGTTAAGGGGTTAAAGGGATTTGGAACCTAAATTTTTTCTTTCATGATTCAGATAGAGCATGCAATTTTAAGCAACTTTCTAATAACTTTCCTATTATCATTTGAACTTTGTTCTTGTGGTATCATTTATTGAATGAGCAGGAAACCTGCGCCGCCCGTAATTTCACCTCGCACATCGGGGTATTACATATATGGCGCCGGCATTTCCTAAGTGGCGTAAGTCGGATAAACTAGCGATGTCCAGAAATAAGCGTAAATACAAATTTCTGGAGTCGCTAGTGACTTGCGGCACTTTAGAAACTGCCGGCGCCTAAGAAAAGTAAAGAAAATAACAAATCTCCTGTAAAAGTCTAACACGCCTCCCAAAAATAAGCCCGACACGCAAAACCCCTATATCCGCAATCCCCCCTCTCATTACTAATATTAAATGTATTAACCCCTATATCCGCCATCAAACCCACACCACAAGTAATAACTAAATTATTAACCCCTAAACTGCCATAGCCCACATAGCCTATTAAATGTATTAACCCCTAATCTGCCGCCGCCAACGTCGCCACCACTATAATAAAGTTATTAACCCCTAAACCTAAGTCTAACCCTAACACCCCCCTAACTTAAATATTATTTAAATAAATCTAAATAAAATTACTATTATTAACTAAATTATTCCTATTTAAAACTAAATACTTACCTGTAAAATGAACCCTAAGATAGCTACAATATAATTAATAATTACATTATAGCTATTTTAGGATTTATTTTTAATTTACAGGCAACTTTGTATTTATTTGAACTAGGTACAATAGTTATTAAATATTTATTAACTATTTAATAACTACCTAGTTAAAATAAGTACAAATTTACCTGTAAAATAAATCCTAACCTAAATTACAATTAAATCTAACACTACACTATAATTAAATTAATTACATAAACTAACTACAATTAAATGAAATAAACTAAAGTACAAAAAACAACAAACACTAAATTACAGAAAATAAAAAATATTAATTACAATTTTTTTAAGCTAATTACACCTACTCTAATCCCCCTAATAAAATAAAAAAGCCCCCCAAAATAATAAAATTCCCTACCCTATACTAAATTACAAATAGGGCCTTTTGCGGAGCATTGCCCCAAAGTAATCGGCTCTTTTACCTGTAAAATAAAAGACAATTCCCCCCCCCAACATTACAACCCACCACCCACACACCCAACCCTATTCTAAAACCCACCCAATCCCCCCTTAATAAAACCTAACACTACCCCCTTGAAGATCACCCTACCTTGAGCCGTCTTCACCCAGCCGGGCAGAAGTGGACATCCAGAAAGAGGAGCAGAAGTCTTCATCCGATCCGGCCAGAAGAGGTCATCCAAGCGGCAGAAGTCTTCATCCAGGCGGCATCTTCTATCTTCTTCCATCCGGAGCGGGTCCATCTTGAAGACATCCGACGCGGAGCATCCTCTTCCTTCTTGATCCGACGACTGAATGAAGGTTCCTTTAAGTGACGTCATCCAAGATGGCGTCCCTTCAATTCCGATTGGCTGATAGAATCCTATCAGCCAATCGGAATTAAGGTAGGAAAAATCCTATTGGCTGATGCAATCAGCCAATAGGATTGAAGTTCAATCGTATTGGCTGATCCAATCAGCCAATAGGATTGAGCTCGCATTCTATTGGCTGAGGTGGCGGACAGAAATCAGCCCGATCGAATATTGACACCCCCTGCTAGCGGCCAATTGGCCGCAAATCTGCAGGAGGCGGTATTGCACCAGCAGTTCACAAGAACTGCTGGTGCGATAATAAATGCCGAAAGCGTATGATACGCTACATTGTATCATGTCTGTCCGCACAATGATAAATTGAGCCCTAACTGTAGTTGAGAAAACACAAGAGATACTAAATTATCCCCAAAATGTTTGTGCTAGACATGATCTTATAAATGCCCAGTTGACCCA
Source organism: Bombina bombina (assembly GCF_027579735.1). NCBI lineage: Eukaryota > Metazoa > Chordata > Amphibia > Anura > Bombinatoridae > Bombina > Bombina bombina. The sequence continues at coordinate 862,116,441 of NC_069504.1, read as the reverse complement.
TGTCAAATGCATTTTCATTTTCCTTAGATACTAAGAAAATATGTGTGTTATGTTTTGGGCATAGTTAATAGTTGTAATACTTTGAGGGTATTATCTCCTACATCTGTTACTGGGATACACCTGACCTGATCTGTGGGTATTAAATTGATACCCCCTGCTGGCGGCCGATTGCTATCTTTATTTGAAAAAGAAGGCATCTCAGCTAAGGAGCCAGCAAATGTTTGATTCAGGACCATGGACAGCACTTGTTTATTGGTGCTGACCAATCAGCAAGGATAACCCAGGTTGTTCACCAAAAATGGGCCGGCATCTAAACTTACATTCTTGCTTTTCAAATAAACATACCAAGAGAATGAAGAAAATTTGATAATAGGAGTAAATTAGAAAGTTGCTTAAAAATGCATGCTCTATCTGAATCATGAAAGAAAACTTTTGAGTACAGTGTACCTTTAAATAAACATACTAAAAATGTAGTTTTGAGTACTGTCCAACCTCAAAACAAATGAAGATCTTTAGCTCGGAAGAGAGTGGCAGGTGAACATGAGCAAAAGAACCATTTAAGATGTGATAAGAAAAATAGTAGTTCTTGAAGAATAATGGATATTGAGATTATGGGGTCGATTTATCAAGCTCCGTATGGAGCTTAATGCCCCTGGTTACACGCGAGCCTTCAGGTTCGCCAGAAACAAAAGTTATGAAGCAGCGGTCTAAAGACTGCTGCTCCATAACTTGTCCGCCTGCTCTGAGGCCGCAGACAGAAATCAACCAGATCGGGTTGATTGACACCCCCTGCTGGCGTCCGATTGGCCGCAAATCTGCAGGGGGCGGCATTGCACCAGCAGTTCACAAGAACTGCTGGTGCAATGATAAATCCTGAGAGTGTATGCTGTCGGCATTTATCGATGTGCAGCGGACATGATACGCTACATTGTATCATGTCCGCTCCCGCTATGATAAATCTACCCCCTTATATCATAATGATGAGGTAAAGCATGATCTCAAAATGTCTCCCTAACTTCCTCCTAGATCTTGTCCAGTGCCCACTTCATGCCCCGTGTTGGTGTAGGTGAGCAAGTTATGCAAGAGTACCAGCAGTTGGCACAGAAGATGGATGAGCTGGTAAGGAAGATCTTCACTGAATGGTCCCAAGCAACTGACAAGCAGGCCATTAGACGCCTGGATGTTCCACTCATGGTTCGCAGCCAGGAGAAGTCTGGCATGCTGGACTTAAATTTTGATAAGTAAGTGATTTCTGACATAAATATTATTTCATTTCTCTGCAAGACCGGATCTTCTGATGTTTAACTTAAGGTACATGAAAGTCAAACATTTTTCTTTCATGAATCAGATAGACAGTTTTAAATCCATTTCTAATTAACTTCTATTATCATATCTTGGTATCATTTGTTGAAAGAGCAACAATGCACTATTGGGAGCTAGCTGAACACATAGGGTGAGCCAATGTCAAGAGACATTTGTGTGTAGCAACAAATCAGCAGCTAACTCCCAGTAGTGCATTGCTGCTCCTGAGCCCACCCAGGTATGCTTTTCAGCAAAGGATACCAAGAGAACAAAGCAAATTAGATAATAGAACTCAATTGGAAAGTTGTTCTATCTGAATCATGAAAGTTTAATTTTGACTCTACTGTCCCTTTAATATTAACATTTTTTTTCCTTTTACTCTATCTTAAATTTAGTATAACTGCAAATTTACTGTCCCTTTTACTTACATTTAGTTTATGATGCAATCTGCCCTGAGTCTGATTATATCTGTTTTTGTGTGCTTGTCAGTGCATTTATGAGGTAATTTTGTATTTGTTGTTGGTTATTCAAATGAGTCTGCCTTGTATCCAGTTTGGGAACATGTCTGCCCATGATTACGGCTAGTGGGCAGCATTGCTCTGCAAGCAGTCACTCGTGCATTGGCACTCTCTTCATTCTCCCCACCAATCACGCAAGAGGAGGGGCTGTCAATCACCCTGGTCAGATTAGTCTGGGGTGATTTTAAAACGCCAGCTCAGAGCTGGCGAGAGGTTATGAAACAACTATCGACTGCGGGAGCTCCAAAGCTGAATCCACAGCTTGATAAATGAAGCCCTAGGTGTCTGTTGAGGGTGGATAACCAAAGAGCAGAAGGACCATCTAATCTAACTATATTCTTATCTAAACAGAACACTTAAAGGGTCAGTCTACTTGATTTTTTTATTGTTTAAAAAGATAGATAACCCCCTTTACTACCCATTCCCCAGCTTTGCGTAACCAACATTGTTATATAATATACTGTATAACCTCTAAGCTTGCCTGTTTCTAAGCCCCTGCAGGCTGCCCCTTATCTCAGTGCTTTTTATTAGCTTTCTGCACAACAGTCCAAGTTCATGTCTGCCATATCGATAACATTGTGTTCACTCCTGCGTAGAATGATAATGGAAGAACAAGCACTAATTGGCTAAAATGTAAGATTGTAAAAAACACTGAGATAAGGGGCGCAAAACTGGCGAATGGGTAATAAAGGGATTATCTATCTTTTTAAATAATAACAATTTTCAAGTAGACTGCCAGACTCTCAGGAATCCTTTTACATACCCTAAACATAATGCTATAATCCAGTCTGCTTATTTTGTATTTGCTATATGTGTTAGTGTGCTACATGCATGTCTGAGTTCTTTAAAGGGACACTAAACTGCTGTGTACAACTACAGTAGCACGGTTACAAATTACTATGCTCTTGCTTTCCCCCTGTACCTGCAGCTTTCTTCAAAGCTATTCTCTTATTTTAACCCTTCAAAAGTACTGGATAGTAAAACTCTGCATTTTCATACTGGGCGACGCCATTTTGGAATTTAAGTATATTTGTACCATGTGACATATGCAATGCACAACATCATTGATATTGTTGTCTTCTTGACAAATTGTATTGAGCACTTCAGATTAGCGTGCACAATACAGAGCAGGTGCTGTGCATTTTTTTGCAATGTCTTCATTGCCTTATATTATTCCTGAGTGTTTTTTATTTTTGCTATATAACTTATACCTGTGTAAAATTAAATGTAACTCTACTGCTTTCTATCGTACGTGCTGAAGTGCAAGGTACAGCTGTCAAAAAGCTGGTAACATCACTGATCTGAGAAAGCTCACTGCTTCTGTCACAGAATGAAAAGATAAAGAGCTTTACCAACTGGCTTTGCTAATGGGTTAGAATGGCTTTAAAGAGAACTGAAGGTACAGGAGGACAAACAATAGCATTTTTAGTAGTAACCATGTTACTGTAGTTGTACCCAGCAGCTTAATGTCCCTTTAAAGAACCACTACATACAGTAGAATTGCATAATTAACACGTGCATAATAAAAATACAATGCAATAACATTAATAATGTTAATTTCTGCCAAATTATTTTTTTCTTCAATTTGCCAGCCCCCCTGTACCATGTGACAGACATCAGCCAATCACAGAGTAGTATATGTATACCCTGTGAGCTTCTGCACATGCTCAGTATGAGCTGGTGCCTCAAAAATGTGCATTTAAAACGATTGTGCAAAATTTGATAATGGAAGTATATTTGAAAAATTCTTAAAATTGTGTGATCTTTCTGAATCATGAAAGTTTAATTTTGACTTGAGTGTCCCTTTAAATGTCTGTATTATTTTTTCTGTGTATATTTGACCCTATCTGTTCTTCTCACATTCACTATACATGGCCTGTATAAAGCCATGCGTTCATGCTGAATGTGTGTTTCTCAACTATAAATCCAAAGTGCCTTTAACATGATACAATTTCATGATTTAAAGGGACACTGAACCCAATTTTTTTATTTCGTGATTCAGATAGAGCATGCAATTTTAACCAACTTTCTAATTTACACCTATTGTCAATTTTTCTTCATTCTCTTGCTTTCTTTATTTGAAAAAGAAGGCACCTAAGCTATTTTTTTGGTTCAGAACCATGAATTTATCCACCAATCAGCAAGAACAACCCAGTTTGTTCACCAAAAATGGCCTGGCATCTAAACTTACATTCTTGCATTTCAAATAAAGATACCAAGAGAATGAAGACAATTTGATAATAGGAGTGAATTAGAAAGTTGCTTAAAACTGCATGCTCTATCTGAATCACAAAAGAAAAAAATTGGGTTCAGTGTCCCTTTAAGCATTAGTGATCTAAATAGTTCTACCCAAGTGTTAGGGTTGAGGAGCACCACATATGTAATATGTTTACTCAAGTCAGTCTCTGTAAATAGGAGTGAGTCAGCCATGTGTGTTTTCCTGATTGTTTCTATGAGTCAGCCTGTTCTTTGTGTATCAATCTTGTTTATCACAGTGTGTTATTTAGAGTATGTGGGTACAGAAATAACTCAGGGAAATATAAGGAAGCTCATTTCACAAAATAGGAAATATACTGTGACCCTGACAGTGAAGGGGTGAAATTACCAATAATAATGATGTCTGCTGCATATTTGTATTGTGTATATATGAATCAATCTCTCTCTCTCTCTCTCTCTCTCTCTCTCTCTCTTTTTATATATATATATATATATATATATATATATATATATATATATATATATATATATATATATATAGAAACAGGTCACTGCAATTGTGTTTATAGAATATAACAAAAATGTTTATTTTACTCAAACTACTGACAACATTTCTCTCAAATTCCAAATAAAAATAGTGTCATTAAGAGCATTTATTATATTATTATATATACCACTGCTGTGGTCATCACTATCCTCTTGCAATATGACCAGCTGAATGGCAAAAACAGTCGGCTAGATTACAAGATTTGTGGTATGGTGTGGTACGGCTATACCACTAAAAAAATTGGCCATTGCGCGTGGAATGGCAGGTAACGCATATTACAAGTCGCAAGTATTTTAGCCTTAATGCAACCCTTCATTCCGCACCCAACAAATGACGTTTGAGTGCGGGATTTTCCATAGCGACGTATTACAGGTTGTGCGGTCCGGCTAAAATGCTTGCGTTACAGCCTATTATGGGTTAATAGGTTTATTTATTAGTTGCGATATTTAGCGTTGGCTATATCGGGGAGCGGCATATTAGAGGTTAATATAACCAAATGTAACTAATATAACTAAAATAACTTTAGTGTCGGCGATGTCAGGGAGTGGCGGATTTGGGGTTTATGTTAGGGTGTTAGGTTTTAACGTAATTTTCTTTTCCCCCATAGACATCAATGTGGATTGCGTTACGGTGATTTGCCATTCCCCGATTGCAGGTGTTAGTTTTTTACTAACACTTTCTCCCCATTGATGTCTATTGGGGAAAGTGTGCTCGAGCATGTAAACTCAGCCCTTGGCTTTTGTGCAGTATGGAGATTAACGCACCATACCGCACAGCACAAGGAGTTTTTTTCAGTAACTTGTAATGGCAGCGCTATCGAAAGTGCGATACCGCTAATTTTTTTGCATTTTTTACGCACCCAGTATAGCGCAAAACTCGTAATCTAGGTGAGTGTTAGTAGTACCTTAAAAGTAATTGGAATCAAAAAATAACTATTGACCATGCCAAAAGTGTTGAAAAGAAAAGTTTTGAGTGAGGAAAAGAAAGGTTCAATTTTGGCTTTAATAGCAGAGGGATACAGTGAGCGTCAGGTTGCCTCCATTCGTAACATTTCAAAGACAGTGGTTCATAAGAACAAGGTCAAGCAGCAAACCGGCAGAGGGCGAAAACAACTCTCCACTGCCCAGGATGACCGCCAACTCATTTGAATGTCACTCAACAATCATAGGATGACATCAATATATTAAAAGAATGGCATTTCATGATGGATAAGTATCTGCATGTGCTTCTCAGCATTAAGAAAATCATTAAATCTAATTAAAACCCCAACTTCATTTGCGGAAAAGCAGCCCCAAACTTGCAAGGAATCTCCACCATGCTTCACTGTTGCTGCAGACACTCATTCTTGTACCACCCTCCACCCCTTCGGCAAACAAACTGCCTTCTTTTACAGCCAAGTATTTAAAATTTTGACTCATCAGTCCAGAACACCCGATTACATTTTTCCTCACCCCAGTTCCTGTGTTTTCGTTCATAGTTGAATTGATTGGCCTTGTTTCCACGTTGTAGGTTTGGCTCTTTGACAGCAAGTCTTCTATAAAGACCATCTCTAACAAGATGTCTTCCGGCAGTAGATGGGTGTACCTTGATCCCACTGGTTACTACTAATTTTGAGCTGATGGCACTGCTGGACATCTTCTAATTGGAAGGAATTAAGAATGATGTGTCATTCATCTGCTGCAATAAGTTTCCTTGGCCGACCACTGCGTCTACGCTCTTCAACATTTACTATTTTTTTGTGCTTCTTCAGAAGAGCTTGGACATCACATCTGGAAATCCCTGTCTGCCTTTAAATGCTAAGGAGCTGCAACCCCCGAAATGTCACTACTTAAACTTTAAAAAAATGTTTTTGAGGAAACCCCAGTGGGGCTCTCCATTTGGTACTGTATGTACTCTAATAGTTCTGGCACACTGGTGGATGTATTTGCCATAGATGTGAGTGTGTTTCCTAACTTCTATTTTATATAATAAATAATAATAATAATAGCAATTTATAGTGCTTTTCTCCAGGTTGGACTGAAAGAACTTTCCACAATGTACATTTATTTAAGAGGGGTAGAAGTTAGAGATTTTATTCCTGATAGGCTTGCATGGTCATGGGAACATCCTCTGCAGGAATAAGGTGCTTGATCCTAGCTATATTATTTAAATGAAAAAATTAGACTGGGACTGTGGCTTATATACGTTTTAGGAAAAGTTCATTGTCAAGCATAACATAACATCAAGATCACTTACTGGTTTTGAAGCTTGTAGTATTGATTCTTCACATTCTAGAAATATTTGTTGATCATGTCTCAGCTTAGTTATCTTTATGCAATCTCTACCCATCACAAGTACTTAGGCTTTTTCTGGGTTACATCGCAACCAACTGGCACTCATCCATCATCAAGACATTTATTGACTGTTTCTATTGGAACATTTGAGTTTGGCTTGAGAGAAATTTATTTGTGTACCATCTGCATACACACACACACACACATACATATGTGATTTTCTTTCTAATGGTAGTGAGATCCCACAAAAACAAGTGTGACCTAATAGCCCAGTACTAGACAATATGAGCAGAGACAGTTCTATTCCATGAAGTGGATGGAATCTATGCAGATAAATCTTTTTTGGTAAGTGGCCTCTCCATCTTGAGTTTTTTTTAATTTTCAAAGATACGGATCGAAATTGAGGGATAGACGCGTTGACTGCTCCTTGAGCTCATCAGCTAGTCTACCCTTTTCTTCCAAATGTTTTCCTGCCACGTGTAATAGCATGTCTTGATTAGGAAAAGGTACTGTGATCTCTTTGCTCCTGATGGCTTATAGGTCTTGGTATATAGATCTCTTAAGATCATTGTCGGCTTCCTCTGTTTTATTTCAGAGGTCGAACCTTTCTAGCTCAGGTCTTCCTTTCTTTGTCATTCTAGTACTATGATTTGGTGGTAAGGAGACTGTTTTTCGATCTGGTCCAGGGAGGTTATGGGTCTATTTTGGTCTCTTTTCAGACATGTAGGCCTGGCACCAGATTTATATCTCTCTCGGTATGGAGGGTGTAGTTCTACTTGTGTGTGAAATGTGTTTTTTTTCTGCACAGAGTAAGACTCCCATGTATCCTTTGTTTTTTTTTTTATAATTTGGACTTTATAAAGGGGTCTTGCGGCTCTTAAAGGGAAAGTCTAGTCCAAAATAAACTTTCATGATTCAGATAGAGAATGTAATTTTAAATAATTTTTCAATTTACTTTTATCACCAATTTTACTTTGTTCTCTTGGTATTCTTAGTTGAAAGCTAAACCTAGGAGGTTTATATGCTAATTTCCAAGCCCTTGAAGGCCGCCTCTTCTCTCAGGGCATTTTGACAGCTTTTCACCACTAGAGGGTGTTAGTTCATGTGTGTCATATAGATAACACTGCGCTCACGCACATGGAGTTCCAGTGACCCAGCTCTGATTGACTAAAATGGATGTATGTCAAAAGAACTGAAATAAGGGGGCAGTTTGCAGAGGCTTAGATACAAGATAATCACAGAGGTAAAAAGTGTTTTTATATAACTGTGTTGGTTATGCAAAACTAGGGAATGGGTAAAAAAGGGATTATCTGTCTGTTTAAACAATAAAAATTCTGGTGTAGACTGTCCCTTTAAGCACTGGATATCAGTTTTTTTTAGCTTTGTTATATTTATGTTGGCACTTTTGCCTACTGTCCAATCTTTGGATCAAGCTAGGGTTAGATTTAAATAATCTTTCTCTCTCCTATCTTACTTCTTGGAGCCTTGATTTGGTGAGCTAGTTTTTTGCAGCATGCTCTTTTTGAGCTATGCATTTTCCTTATATTAAGTTTCTATCTTGGCAGCTCCAGCTTTTGTTGGCTTATCTTCTACTCTAGGAGTTTTGGAGTTGTCTGCTCTTCAATGTGATCTCCCTTATCAGGTGTATCACCAGGATAAGGCTGTTCTTCGGACATCTTTCATTCTTCCTCTCTATGAATTCTGCAACTAACATAAATCAGGAAATTCTTGTCTTGTCTTTTTTTTCAATTTCAGGTTCTCCTATGGTAACTTGGATTCATATAGGCCTTCTTTGGCTCTGTCTTTATGCTAATAGTGAATCATGGATCATAATTCCTGTTTGTTTGTTTATTTCTTATATTATGGCTTATTTAGAAGCGGTCTGGCATCCTCTGGCTCGTATTGCCCTCTCTCTTTTTTTTTGTTCGGTTGAACAGACTGGTGTGGTTATTCACAAACAATTTTCATTCTAAATGTTTTTTGCCTTTACTGAGACATCCTTTGGGAGAAGGTTTCTTCAAGAGGTAGTGCCTAGCAACTAGGGACTGCATCTCCTCTTTTTCATTTCCTGTCCTACATTCTTTGTGGACTCCACAGTTTGGGTATAGATTCCCTTATGTAAGTATAGATTTTCATGGACTTTCACTACCATTACAAAGAAAACATTATTTATTCTTACCTGATAAATAATTTTCTTTCTTGGTAGTGAGAGCCCTCTTTACCCTGTTTTTATCTCTTTTACTTCTTCCTATCCTCGGTTTGAACTACTGGGGGTGGGGGGTGGAGCAAGTGGGAGGGATAGTTAAATGTTCTGTTTGGGGTGTCTTTGCCTCCTCCTGGTGTCCAGGTGATGTATTTCGCATATGTAAGAATAGGTTTTCGTGGACTCTCACTACCAAGGAAGAAAATTATTTATCAGGTAAGAATATACAGTATATATTTTTTTTCTAAATCCTTTTTTGTAGTATCTGTGTTTTTTGAGTCCACTGTTGCTTTGTGTGTATGTGTTTATATAAGTGCATGCATGTGATTCAGTCTATCAGTTTTGGATTTTCCAGTTTGTCGGTACACTTACACTTGTACACCATGACATTGTCCATCAACGTAGATTTATTTGTCTCACAGGGATCTTCTAAAGCTGTTTGTGGAGGTTTACTACTGGGAGCAACTTATGTTTGAGATCCCACACTATGTAGTAGAGCTTTATCAGAGAAAGGAAGACCTGAGGAATCTACGGGAAAATGTGCTGCTTGTGGTGAGAGCTTACAACAGGTGAGTGTAGTTGTAAGTGTTCTTATGTAACCTCAGACAAAAGACAGAATTCTATAACTAGTGCTTGCTGGTGTCAGAGGTCTGTGGAAATGATCTTGTGCTTGTACAATTATATAAAGTGCCTGGGAAATAAAGGTCTACTAGTCTGACCATGGGCAGTCTTTGGGGTTATCTTGGGGAGTTGTGAAATGGTAACCCATTCATTCCACCTCTTATAGTCAGGGCAGGTATACTATATCTAATCCCACAAGTTAAATCTAGCCATATTAGGGGGTCACCTGTTGAAACATTACAAGTATTTTTTGTCCAACCTATCCAATAGCCAAAATATATTAAAATTAGCCCAGGGCTTGTTTTATGCTAACCTGCTTGGTTCCTGGAAGTTCAAAGGTGCTATTCACAGTAAAACACATCATAAAACATAATTGATAAAAACCTACCCCGCCGCCCTTTAACTTTCCACGCTTAGTATCCATGATCTCCCCAGGTTATTGATTCCAGTGTCATTAGTGTGAATCTGCATTTTTTACTTTTATTGAATAGCTGCTTCCCTTAATTCCTAAGAGAGAGAATGGTGTTTGGGCAGTAAAAACTGGACAATTATTTTCTCGTATTCTATTGACATTTACATTGGAAGCATTCCTTAAGACATAAAGGGTGCTAAGGGGGTTGGCAATCAAAAAATACACTTTATGACTGTCTCTACAGGATCATAGATGCCCTGTCTCCAGCGGAACGAGGCTTGTTTAGAGAACAAATCCGCTTCCTTGATAAGAAGATACAACCTGGTCTTAGCAAGCTACGCTGGTCATCTAAAGGAGTGTCAAGTGCCTTCATTAATGACTGCCTTCTGCATATAAGCAAGGTGAGAGCATCCTCAATGAGGGAGAATATCCTGAATGTAGTAGACAAGGCATGGAGTATGGAGCGATGACGTTGTGTTGTAGCATGCAGGAATGGTAGATGAATTGTTGTGTAGTATATTAGGCAATGAGTGAGAAGACTCTATGTGTGTTTATACAAGCAGAAGTCATTGTGAGTGCTGTATATGTAGTATTTTATTCAATAAGAATCTCCTTTTTATTAACAGTGGGTTGCAGGCAGGGTAGAGGCATTGTTGCATGTACAATAACCAGGTAATAAGTGAAAGAATGTAACTTGTACTTTAACAAACACTTATAATTAGCTGTCTCTGTTAGGAAGCAGAGAGAGAGAGAGTGACCATGTGCATTAGAGAAGATGGTAATTAGGAAGATCTGCTGCAAGAGGCCAGGGAAGGGACGTGTGTGGAACAAATGCTATATTGAGGAGAACTTAGTCCTTGTAATAATGCAGGCAAAGAGGGTCAGGCATCCAATGTATAAATGAGTAACTTTTGATAGACCGTAATAGACAGCTCTGCAATTTTTTAAACTAAAGTGGGAGTGTGTTGCAAATGGGGGTAAACAGAGGAATAATGTGAGATAATGAATTTGTATAAAGATATAAAGTGCTGGATGATCGCCATATGGCCTGCAAACCTTAAATTGGATAGAAACATGGATTACCATTTATAAAAGAATGGGAACAGGATGTGGTAAAATCATTGCTCAGCGGGGAAAAAAAGAAAGGACAGAAAATCTAAGTAACATATAGCAAATCTGGTAATAAGGTAAAAGCCCACATTGTAAAAAAAAAAAAACAGTTTGATAAGAGAACAGCTATTGGTGGTAAAACATCATCCCTTGTAAGAAAACAGCATCACATGGTATGACTAACCTAACCCTAACTAACCAATATTCTGGTCCCATTTACAGGTCCAAAAAATAGTGGATAACTACAAAGTTGCCAATCTGAACATCTCTCGCTGTGCACGTCTTATTAGTGAAACTCTTCTGCTTGATATTGATGGGAACAGAGTCTTCCGGGACCTGGAATTCCAGGAGGTGCAAGAGGAAAACCGGAGGAATGCACAGAGCCGACTGCATACCCTACATGAAGAAATCTGTGGAATCATGAGGGCCACCTATGAGGTCTTTAAGGCTGATGGACCTGAGGTACTGCAAATAGTACTATGGAACCTAAACACATTTTATTATAGGTTGTTGTGTATTAGTGTATAACATTTGTAATACGATTGTAACATCATAGTCAAAATTATAGTTAAATACCTTGTTCTGTGACTCTTCCTGGTTTACCATTTCTAAATATGGTACCTATTAATATATTGTTAAACATAATCTGTAGGTCCAACAACACTGGCTGAATTACACTGAGAAAATGGACCTTCTAGTTGAAGAGGCTTTCAGACTGAACATCAAGTGGTCTTTGCAGGAGCTCTCTAAAGCCATCAATGGTGACAGCAAGGCCAGCCCTAATCCTCTTTTCAGAGTGATGGTCATATTGCAGAATGACTTATCTGGCTCCGGTGACAAGGTATGAGTATGTGAAATAATAATAAAAGGAAGTGAGATGGAAAGGGTGCTGTAAGAAATAGAGAGAAAAGGCAGACATGGTGCAAAGATTACATCTGGGGAAAAAGGTAATGGAGGAAAATGATGGCGATGGAACGCAAGAGAGAGATAGGTGGTAGAAAAAGAAAGAAGGAAAAAGGCAATCTTCTCAAACACAGAAAAAGTTAATTACACACAGGAGAAATGTAATTAAAAGTGTATTCAGGAATAATAGAAAGTATGCCAGAGATGTAGCTAGCAGAGATGTAGTGTTCATTAGTTCGTCCTCTACTTCTCATCATTCATATCCTGTGTGCCTTCTTCTGCACACTCAGCACAAAATACACTGAGTTCCCCATCTGTCTGTTAATAATATATGTAAGTGCAAATAAATATAGAATAAATTGTGCCATCCTGCACATATGGAATAGAGAGGCTGTCTATCTATATGTCTGTGTATAGAGAGAGCAGTAAATGATCTATATGTCATCTAAATATAGAGAGCCAAGAGACTTGTTTATAGATAGAGAAAATAAGAGAATGGCATCACATATATAAATAGAAAGTGAATAGAATGATCTATCTCCACTATATACAGAAAGAGGAGTTGTTACCTGTACATACATAGATGATAGAATGTGTAGCTTGACCTCTACCTATTGTGTATATACAGTATATATATATATATATATATATATATATATATATATATATATATGTGTGTGTGTGTGTGTAAACTCACACATAATTCTAGGTAGTTGGAAGTCTACCTACATTATCCTTTGATCTCCCAAATGACACCTGATTGTGACACCTGTTTCATTATTTAAGGTGGAGTTTTCTCCAACCCTTCAGCAACTTGCTAACATTGTGAACAACATCTGTAGCCAAATCCTGAATACAGTGTGCAGCTTTAGACGTCTCCAGGATATACTGACCAAGATCAGATCTCAGCGGGATTCCTTATATGCTATCATTGGTTAGTTGCTTTATGTATGTCTTTAGCTTAACTATCTCTATTTTTTGTTGCTTTATCTTTTTTTTTATTTCCCTGTCCCCCTTTACAAAAGGATCCTTACTACCCAATCGCAACCTTGTCCATGTTGGTGTGATATGAACATGCATTGTGATTCACACGTAGTAGAAGCAAAAAATCCTTTACACTATAAAGCACTTCTCTCTTCTCTTCCAATGATTTAGCACTAATTCTGATCAGTTCATTAATTTTAATGTATTAAACAGACCCAGATTTATTTTTCTAATCTCTCAATTTAAATATATATTTATACATAGACATTTTCATGCTTATATTTATATGATTACATTCATATTATTACAGACTTGCAGCCACAGAACATGCTACATGTAAGCTATTATACAAGCACATATTGCTGATTCTGGCTACTTGCCATACAATATTATATTAAACCCAATTTTTTTTTATTTCATAATTCATATAGAGCATGTAATTTTAAGAAACTTTCTAATTTACTCCTATTATCATTTTTTCTTCCTTCTCTCTGTATCTTTATTTGAAAAAGCAGGAATCTAAGCTAAGGAGTCGGCCCATTTTTGGTGCAGAACCCTGGATAGTGCTTGCTGATTGGTGGGTACATTTAGCTACCAATCAGCAAGCACAACCCAGGTGCTGAACCAAAAATGGGCCGACTCCTTAGCTTAGATTCCTGCTTTTTTTAAAAACAAAGAAAAATTGATAATAGGAGTAAATTAGAAAGTTGCTTAAAATTGCATGCTCTATCTGAATAATGAAAGTACAAATGTGGGTTTAGTATCCCTTTAAGATTCAGGCCCTATCTAACATCAATCACTGACGTCCACAGAAATCATCAGAGACAACATGTGCAGCAGGGAGATTGGTGGCTCATTGACATAAAGCGTAACTCCTGTAGGTGCATATGACACCCATGACACCAAGGGTAGTGCTCTTTATGCAGATCTCTCTGCTTCCCAGTCATTACGTTTTAAGTTTATTTACACAATTTATTAATGTTGTGGCATATTTCTTCACTAGATATGGAAATCTGGTACCAAAAATAATATACTTCTAAGGCGCACGAGACAGATGAGCTATACGTTATGTAAAAAGCAACTTTAAAGGGATATTTAAAGGGACACTGAACCCAAATTCTTTCTTTTGTAATTCAGAAAGAGCATGCAATTTTAAGCAACTTTTTAATTTACTCCTATTATCAACTTTTCTTCGTTCTCTTGCTATCTTTATTTGAAAAGAAGGCATCTAAGCTTTTTTTGGTTTCAGTACTCTGGACAGCACTTTTTATTGGTGGATGAATTTATCCACCAATCAGCAAGGACAACCCAGGTTGTTCACCAAAAATGGTCTGGCATCTAAACTTACATTCTTGCATTTCAAATAAAGATACCAAGAGAATGAAGAAAATTTGATAATAGGAGTAAATTAGAAAGTTGCTTAAAATTTCATGCTCAATCTGAATCACAAAATAATTTTTTTGGGTACAGTGTCCCTTTAATACCTCTTTTTGTTATAAAAATGGTGCTTGCCCCACACTCCCTAGGGGAAAAAAAAATCTGTAACCTATGTTTAAACTGCTGCAAATTGTCTAAACCAGCTACTTGATTTGCAGAAGTTGCTTTCTGGCTTCTCTGGAGAGCATGGGACAAAACACGATTTTTTACACAAATGCAGGAGGCGTTTAATATCATTTTAAGCAAATAAGGTTCTTATGTGATGCTCTCTCATATGTGGGATGATAAAATAACTCTGTAAACACCACAGTATGCTCAGGAAGATCAGTTGGTTGTGACAATGACCTCTTTTCTGCCACTAGTGCCACACTTTTTAGTGTCTGTTAGCTCTTACTATGCTGAAGAATCACCTCGGACTTGTGGGACAATTCAAGACTTGCTTTCTACGTTCCCTGTTATGGTTGACTTTTAGTTACCATATTGGATTGCTCTTTGAAGGGCTTTGCTACTAAACTTTTGGACGCAGATAAAAGGGACATTTGTACCCCATGCCTTTTTTGCATGACTGACCTTTCAATTTGGTTAAACACAAAGGTAAAGTAATGCTCGGGAGCCACAAACACTGAAGCTCATGAGCAGGAAACTGATAAGCTAATGAGGTTTGGTGGTCACATGTATTTGCCAGTGGCCAATGGTTTCCTACTTGGGAGCTGCAATGCTAGTAGCCCCTAAGAAGGACTTTACCTATCTGTTTAACGTCTACAAAATGTTAGTAATGAACAAATGTTTTAATTAATTTTTGCAACAGAATAGATTAAATTGAATAAAAACCCATCAGTAAAACTGATATCTCATCGCAATTTGACTATTGCAGCATTCATAAAGATTTGTACCCAGGGCCGGTGCTAGGATTTTTGGCCACACAGGCGAGGATACATTTTGCCGCCCCACACACACACAATGATTACATACCATACCGATTGCTAGTTAAAGGGATATGAAACTCAATTTTTTTATTTCATGATTCAGACAGAGCATGCAATTTTAAGTTATATATAGTGTGTGTGTGTGTGTCTGTGTTTTATATATATATATATATATATATATACACACACACCAAATATAAATATATATATATATATATATATATATATGGGTTTAACCCCTTTGTGGGAGTTAAATAAACAAATAGTATAAGAGGGATTTTTTTTACTTTAGAATGCCCTTTTAATAAACATTTTATCTTACCAGATTTATGGAGGTGTTTCCTAGTCCGTGTATACCCAGTGCTGGAAATAATGAAGTATACATCATTCATTTTTTTGTTCTACAATATGCTTAACAGCTTCTCTTTAGGCTACATATTACCAACATGTCATTATAAATCTCCTTGTAGCTATAAGTCTCTTAAGTGAGACTCCTTCATATTAAATTAAACAATGTTAACCCTTTATTTTAGTTAGAAGATGAAAACCCTGAAGTGATGCTCTGCACAAATATACACTATATTTCTATATGTTATTATTTCACATGCCACTGTATTGTAATCACATATGCATCTCTACCCTATGTGTACTCAGCGCACTGCCTTGTCAGTGAGTCAAGGACACCTCTGCTAAGCTGTTGTGCTAAAAAATATTTATTTTAATTTCCCCAGCTCAGCAACACTGGCACATTCGCGTGAACTAGATGTTACGGTACCAACAGTGTACCAAGGTTAATATCAGATGAACAATGTCCTGCATAGGGAATCAGCAATTCACAACCCAGCCAGTTTTCAGGTTTAAAACAGAATGACATTTATTAAAAGGCTATGCCTAGTATTTATGCAGGTCTGACCCCCCCCCCCCCCCAGATGGGGGTTGAAAGGCTGTTGTACATTACATGGAGGGAACAAGCCCTTTGACATGATACAATAGCATTATATTACTTAAACACTTCAACCACACTTAGGCGTTTTCTCTCTGGAGGTGATCAAACAATAGAATGCTTAGCACTAATTAGATTATAGCTGGAGCCAGCAACTCTGTCTTTAGAAATTAGTTTCTTAGCTAAACACAATTAACTCCTTCAGTCCTGACAGAA
Source organism: Bombina bombina (assembly GCF_027579735.1). Classification (NCBI taxonomy): domain Eukaryota; kingdom Metazoa; phylum Chordata; class Amphibia; order Anura; family Bombinatoridae; genus Bombina; species Bombina bombina. The sequence continues at coordinate 862,099,829 of NC_069504.1, read as the reverse complement.
GGGTCTGTCACATATCTCCCCCCTTGTGGAACACTCCGGCAGACCCGGCTTGACCCTTTGGCGGGTCAACCTGGGGATGACCGGACTAGGAGGTGGTAGGCATGTCAGTTTGCCAGGACAATCCATCTGTATTCCCGTTATGAGAGAGAATTCCTGTCCATACAAAGAAGGGTTCAACTTCCTCAGTGCCCAGACTAGGGCTAAACAGTCCTTCAAAATCCCATCAGCTTCTTTACGAGTTTTCTGTACCTGCTCTTTATAGGTATCCACAATCCCTTCATACTGACATACGGTGCCCTTGAGTTGCTGCACCTCACTATGAGCCAGCGTCAGCTTCTCCTCAAGTGTCGCTAAGTTTGTCTTTAATGTTTCATGTCCCACTCTCAAGCTGGTGTTTTCTGCAGTCTGTCGGTGCAGCTTGTCTAGCAGAGATTCACGTTCTAAACGTGCTTTTTCCTCTGCGCTCCTCTTCTCCTTCATCAGCGCATTGTAACGGGACTTCCACGTATCAATAGCGGATAGAGATTTACTGAGCTCAGCGTCCTGGGGCTTAGCAGCAGGGGGGTCAGTCTCTGCTGCACGGATCTGAGCACGGGTAGTCACAGGGTTAACATCAGCGGGACCCATGGGAGCATAGGCAGAAACAAGGGGAGCCAAGTCATTTCCAAGAAGAACATCAGCAGGTAAGTCCTTCTTGACCCCCACATTCACAGGTCTAGCGCCCACTCCCCAATCCAAATGTACCCTGGCAACAGGTAGGCTGAACACATCGCCCCCTGCTACCCTCACAGCCACAGTGTCTCCAGTGTACTGTTTCTCAGACACCAAGTTCTTTTGAAGCAAGGTCATGGTAGCACCAGTATCCCGTAGACCACTGACCTTCTTCCCATTCACTTTAACCAGTTGCCGGTTATTCCGGTGGGCAGCTTGCACAAGGTCTGCCTCATGTAGGATGCTCCAGCATTCTTGCGCCTCTACGTAGCGGGCCGCAGGCTGAGAGTTACGTGGGATTCCGCCGGCGGGTCTTCTCCAGGACTGTGCTTGGTTCGCTGCATTTAGGGGACACTCTGGTCTTTTGTGCCCTAGTTGCTTACATACAAAGCACCAAATAGGCTGTGAGTAGCCCCGTGAATTGAACCGGGCTCTCTGAGGGTAGTTCGTGGCCGGAGGCCGTGTGGTATAGCGGTGCGCCGGGGGTTGGTAACTGGCAGCTGCTGGGGTGACTGGGGGTCTGTACTCCACTCTAGCAGGGGGCTTAGTGGTAGCAGTGTCCAGTTTGCGGGCATCCGTATACTCATCTGCCAGGCGAGCAGCTTCATGCAGGGTGGAGGGTTTACAGTCCCGAACCCACTCTCTAACTCCTGCTGATAACTTGTCAAAGCAATGTTCCAACAGGAATAGCTGCAGCACCTCTTCCCCAGATACGGCTTGGCACCCCGCTATCCAGTGAGCTGCTGTGCGGTGCACCTTACATGCCCACTCAACGTAGGAATCACCAGCTAATTTAACAGTGTCTCTGAACCGCCTCCGGTATGCCTCCGGTGTAACCGCATACCTGGAGAGTAGAGCCTCTTTCACAGTATTATAATCCCCAACCTCCTCATCTGGAATGGCCCGAAAAGCCTCACTGGCCCGGCCGGATAATTTTCCGGATAATATCGTGACCCAGTCCTCTGCGGGTACCTTGTGTAGTGCACATTGCCTCTCAAAATCCGCAAGGAACCCATCAATCTCTCCTTCTGTTTCCAGGAAGTTTTTAAAAGCTGCAAAATTTACTTTTCTCTTTTCCACTTGGGCTGCTGCAGCGCTGCTTTGGCGAAGTAGGTTGGCCTCCACAGCTGCTATGACCCGGTCGATAATTTCCGCAGATGGGTTGGGGCCATAATATGCCAGTCTTATTTTAACCGCCTGATCAAAGCTTGCTTCTTCAGGGGTTCTGTCTGATATGCTGGGCCCATTGGTTCCTTCTGTCCCTGGTACTCTTTCCATCTTAGTCAGTATTGTAATAATCCCCCTCTTCCTGAGGTTACTGGCTTGTGTAGTTGCTCTTCTGGGCGATAAGGTTCATTCCATCGCTTGCCACCAATTGTTACGGTACCAACAGTGTACCAAGGTTAATATCAGATGAACAATGTCCTGCATAGGGAATCAGCAATTCACAACCCAGCCAGTTTTCAGGTTTAAAACAGAATGACATTTATTAAAAGGATATGCCTAGTATTTATGCAGGTCTGACCCCCCCCCCCCAGATGGGGGTTGAAAGGCTGTTGTACATTACATGGAGGGAACAAGCCCTTTGACATGATACAATAGAATTATATTACTTAAACACTTCAACCACAAGGCACTCTTGGCCCTTCTTATCACTTAGGCGTTTTCTCTCTGGAGGTGATCAAACAATAGAATGCTTAGCACTAATTAGATTATAGCTGGAGCCAGCAACTCTGTCTTTAGAAATTAGTTTCTTAGCTAAACACAATTAACTCCTTCAGTCCTGACAGAAGGGTCTGTCACACTAGATAATTGCTGCCAAACTGCAAGCGAAGCCCACTCTCACGCACCGCAGCCTCAGTCAAAGCAGCACCTCCTTCCACCCGGTCACCCTTAGTGCACCAAGTTCAACTTGCTCAGATTCAGTACTGACACTCACACACACTTCCTGATTGCCAGCAGTGCCTGCTGCCTCTAGATCCAATGATAAACAGAACTGTTCATGACCACCAGGACCCTGGGTTATTTGTGAGCCGCCGGTCAGAGCACCATGACTGGCGCTGCCTGAGCTTCCTCCCTCTGAGTCCCTGCTTGCTGCTTTCCCTTACATAACATAAACAAGACATCACCCAGTCGTCGCAGCCTTTTTCATGGATGGCTGCTGGCGGACGCCACCCCCCTCCCCCTTACACTAGATCAGCTTCAGATCACATAGTGTCTTACTGACTTACTCAGACTTCACTGAGAGATGAAGCAAGGATTCCATTTCCTCCCGCGTCCTCACTCACACTCTGTCAGACACTGACTGACTTGCAATAAATCCTCACTGAGATGGGCTGAGTTGTTCAGAGTCGCACTGACACACCCAGGGCTAGAGACCAAACTGGCACCACTTTACACGTACAGTGAAGCGCAGCGCAGAATACTTGCGTCTGAAGCGAGCCACATGACGCAGACTGTCTGACTCACTCATTACTTGCACTACATTATTTTTTTTTATATCATTGCCGCTCTCTAACTTTGCCCCCCCTACTGGTGCGCTGTAAGGCGGCTGCCCTGAATGCCTTATGCAAGCACCGGGTCTGTACCTTCTCATTTTCACATCCGTGAGTTTTGAGACTTCTTCATCATAATCAATGGAAACACACCTGTCTCATTACCGTTTACTACTCAGGCTAAATTAATTTTGAACATGATTTCACCTTTACAAGGTCCCTCTGCACCCTGTTGCGCATCTATTAATCTATCCCAATGTTACCCGAATATTGAAGCACTGGAGAGTGAAGCAGCATAACTGTAAAAAGCTGACTAGAAAATATCACCTGAACATTTATATGTCATTAACTATAAAAAACTTCATGGTATGTGCAGTTACAGTCACTTTATTTAATGCTAATGTGTTTGATGTTGGGCTTGAATAATTAATTATTTGATTTTAATATGTGAAAATAAAGAAGTTATTTTTTTTTTTTTATACGGTCACATTTTTTGTTGGCAACGTATATAGGTTTGTTATGGAATAGTCACTTTATTTCCCTCAGTTTGAGGAAATTTACTATAAAAAAAACCTCTCAAAATCATGGGGAAATCTCACAAGATCACAGTAAAGGAAAGTGTGAACTCGGCACTGATATTGTTTTTCCCCCAATATGCATATGACAGCAGGTGAACAATTAATGTTCACAAAACATTTACTATGGTGAGCTAAAGGAATTTTGAGGTAAACTATCTTCCATTTTTTATAGAGATGTTCAAGTGATATTTTCTAGTCATTTGTTTACAGATACGTTGCATCACAGTCAAGCAATTTATCATACATGTAAAATGTCCCTTTAAAGGGACAGTATACACCTTAGTCATCTTAAAGTCTTACCTTAGATTAAGCTGCAAATATTCTCCTGCTCCTCTTTCTATATCATGCAGCAGTAACAGTAAAAAAGGTATTTTAAAATGACTATTGTTTCTGGTCACTTTGAATTGACTGCAAAGCTCTACCCATTGATGACATCACAATCTGGGCTGCATTAAAGGCTTCACTAGTTACAAAAGATTCACAAATTGAATTTAACAGACTGTCAATTACATTCAGCAGTGTGCAAAGATACGGCACAGATTGTGATGTCATCAGTGAGCAAAGCTTGGCAGTCATTTCAAAGTGTCCAGAAACAATATTAAAGAGATAGTCAACACCAAAATTGTTACTGTTTAAAAAGATAGATAATGCCTTTACTACCCATTCCCCAGCTTTCCACAACCAACATTGTTATATTGATATACTTAAAACATTTGAACCTCTAAATTTTTGCCTGTTTCTACTATAGACAGCCTCTTATCACATGCTTTTTTATTAGCTTTTCACAACAGTAGACTGCTAGTTAATGTGGTCCATATAGATAACATTGTGCTCAGGCCCATGAAATTGTGCACAGCACTAAAATGCAAGTCAATAGATAATAAATAAATAGTCATGTGATCAGGGCGCTGTCTGCAGAGACTTAGATACAAGGTAATCACAGAGGTTAAAAGTATATTAATATAACCATGTTGGCTGTGCAAAACTGGGCAATTGATAATAAAGGGATTATCTATCTTTTTAAACAATATATTTTTTTTGAGTTGACTGTCCCTTTAATTTTAAAATAACTTTTTCTTCCATAAGGCATGGAGAGTCCACGACTTCATTCCTTATTGTTGGGAAATACAACACCTGGCCACCAGGAGGAGGCAAAGACACCCCAGCCAAAGGCTTAAATATCCCTCCCACTTCCCCTATCTTCCAGTCATTCTTTGCCTTTTGTCACTATAGGAGGTGGCAGAGAAGTGTCAGAAGATTTTGGATAGTCCTGTAATGGGTATGTTCCCTTCAAGAAAGGACTGGAGTTTTAAGTAATCATGTCAACCTCTCAATGAGACTATTGATGAAAGTTAGAGTCTGGAGATGCAGGGAAAGTTTTTCTGCGAACCCATTCAGATTGTCACCTAACAGCTTCTGAGAAATCAGTGTTGATGAGTTTCACTGCTTGCTGTTACACACTCAAGTCCATGTCAGGGCTTCGCTGAAAGACTGTCACACTTGAGAGGCTGTGCCTGTTCCACAGCATGAATCCTGGAGGGTAAGACCGTTTTATATATATATATACACTTTTGCTATACAGGGTCACAGTGTGGCTCTTTTATGCCTTGATAGGATAACCCTGAAGGGTTAATATCTCCTTTAGGGAGATTATTTGAACAGCTAGGGGTTATTTATAACTGCTTTAATATGAGAGTTTTTGGGCTCATAGACTGTGAGCTTTTGGCTTGGAACAAACAGGTTTCACTTTCGTTTTTTGAGTCTGCCTGCTCAATTTTGTTCCATTTGCCTAAGCACGGTTCTAAAGTCTAAGATGGGATACAAGCCTGCTAATACTCATAGGGCTATTAACCCTTCTGAGCCATCTACCTCTCAGGAATCTATGTCCCGAGAGATTACTACCCTTTCTACTCTACCCACTCCACATGCAGTTCCCCGTGGCTCAACTAATCCTCCATCTGGAGGGGGCTTTTTTCCTGTGGACTTCACCGCACAGTTACCATCGGCGGTGTCTGCGGCCCTGAGTGCCTTACTTCCCTCTAGCAAATGTAACAAAGAAGCCAGCCGAGAACAAAACGGCATGAAGGGGCGGCCCCCGATCCGGGATTGGATCGAGTAGGGGGCAGACTGTCTCTTTTTACAAAAGCTTGGGTCTAGGATGTACAGGATCCTTGGGTCCTGGAGGTTGTATCTCAGGGATACCGGATAGGGTTCAAAACTTATCTGCCCAGGGGCAGATTCCTACTCTCCAGACTGTCTACAAGACCAGAAAAGAGGACTGCCTTTCTAGGTTGCGTACGGGATCTCTCCTCTCTAGGAGTAATTGTCCCTGTACCTACAGCAGAAAGAGGTTTGGGGTTTTATTCAAACCTTTTCGTGGTTCCAAAAAAGGAGGGAACTTTTCGTCCAATTCTGGACTAAAGTGCCTAAACAAGTTTCTGAGTGTTCCCTCTCTCAAGATGGAGACAATATGGTCAATCCTTCCTCTGGTTCAGGAAGGACAGTTTATGACCACCATAGACCTGAAGGATGCATACCTTCATGTTCCGATACACAGGGAGCATTTTCACTTCCTGAGGTTTGCCTTTCTGGACCAGCACTTCCTTTTTGTAGCTCTTCCATTTGGCCTAGCTACTGCTCGAAGGATATAATTACGATGGTTCTGGGAGCTCTTTTAGCAGTTGCCAGAACACGAGGTATTGCAGTAGCGCCTTACCTGGACGATATCTTGGTACAGGCACCATCTTTTTGTCTAGCAGAAGAACACTCAGTGTCCCTTCTCAGTCTTCTTCGATCACATGGATGGATGATATACTTCGAAAAGAGTTCTCTTACTCCAAGTACCAGGGTTTATTTCCTGGGGACAATAATGGATTCCATATCCATGAGAATATTTCTCACAGATGAGAGACGTTGCAAGCTAACTACTGCATGTCTTGCCCTCCAGTCCTCCTTGAGACCCTCAGTAGCCCAGTGTATGGAGGTGATTGGACTCATAGTGTTCTGTATGGACATCATTCCCTTTGCCAGATTTCATCTCAGACCCTTACAACTATGCATGCTGAGACAATGGAACAGCGACCATTCAGATCTGTCTTGGTGGCTCTGTCCAGATAATCTGTCCCAAGGTACGTGCTTCTTAAGACCGTCCTGGGAGATTGTGACTACGGACGCTAGCCTTTCTGGCTGGGGAGCCGTTTGGGGTGCCAAGAAAGCACAAGGGCTGTGGACTCAGTAGGAGTCCTCCCATCCGATTAATATATTGGAACTCCAGGCAATCTTTAATGCCTTGAAGGCTTGGCCCCTTCTGGGTTCGTCCCAGTCTATCAGATTCCAATCAGACAATATAACCTTGGTTGCTTACATCAATCATCAGGGGGGAATGAGAAGTCCCTTGGCGATGAGAGAAGTATCTCAGATACTAGAGTGGGCGGAGACTCACAGATGTACGCTTTCAGCGATCCACATTCCGGGTGTGGACAACTGGGAAGCTGACTTCCTCAGCAGGCAATCCTTTCACCCAGGGGAATGGTCTCTCCACCAAGAGGTGTTTGCAGAGATATGCAGCGAGTAGGGGACGCCGGAGATAGAGCTCATGGCATCCCGCCTCAATACCAAGCTACCCAGGTATGGGTCAAGGTCAAGGGAACATCAGGCAGAACTGATAGATGCCATATCGGTACCATGGAGGTTCAGACTCATACATCTTTTTCCTCCATTACCGCTTCTCCCTCGTGTGGTGGCTCGCATCAAGCAGGAGCAAGCATCCGTGATTCTGATTGCTCCATTGTGACAACGAAGAACGTGGTGTGCGGATCTGGTGGGGATGTACTCATCTCCTCAGTGGAGGTTACAATGTCACAGAGATCTGCTGGTACAGGCCCCTTCCCTTTGTACATCAAAGCTGACTGCATGGAGATTGAACGCTTAGTCTTAGCCAAGAGAGGGTTTTCTGAGAGTGTTATTGACACTCTGATTCAAGCTCATAAGCCAGTTACTCGTCCTATCTACCATAAAGTGTGGAGGACTTACTGGTACAGGTGTTAAGAGCGTGGCTTTTCCAGGCATAAGGTTAAGGTTGCCAGAATTTTATCTTTTCTCCAGGATCGACTGGAGAAGGGTCTATCTGCTAGTTCCCTGAAGGGACAGATATCATCCCTGTTGGTGTTACTACTCAAGAGATTGGCTGAGCTTCCGGATGTGCAGTCCTTTGTTAAGGCTCTGACTAGGATCAGACCTGTGCTTGGATCTGGGGCTCTGTCTTGGAGCCTCAATCTTGTTCTTCGTGTTTTGCAGCAGGCTCCGTTTGAGCCTATGCATACTGTTGACATTAAATTGTTATCTTGGAAGGTTCTTTTTTTCTTGGCTATTGAGATTTCTGCTTTTCACAATGTATATGTGGCTCGTGCTTTGAAGTTCTATCTTTAGGCTACTAAGGAATTCAGACAATCTTCTTCTTTGTTTGTCATCTATACGTGGAAGCGTAAGGAGCAGAAGGCTACTACGACTTCCCTATGTTTCTGGTTGAGGAGTGTCTTCCACTTAGCTTATGAGACAGTGGGACAACAGCCTCCTGAGAGAATAACGTCTCATTCCACTAGAGCAGCGGTCGCCAACCAGTGGTCCATGGACCACTGGTGGTCTGCAAGAAGATGTTGGTGGTCCGTGACACCATCAAGCAGGAATTAATCTCCTCTGATGGTGTCACCCCCATCACGCCGTAACTCCCTACAGTGCCTGGCTGGACATCAGTGAAAACCGACGGAGGAGGAGTTGTATTACAATCTCCCTATGCACTTTGCGTAGTACTGTGCAATTTGCGTAGCTAGATTGTATTTTTAACTCCTCCCGCCTTGCGCGCTGCTCAGAGGAAGATGCTTCCATTCTAAAGCCAGCAGAGATGGTATAGTCTTGGCTTGAAATAGTGGAATTAAAGTATAAAAAAAAAAGTAAATCTTAAAAAAAAAATCTCATATTTCATTTACCTGTCTCTTTGTAGTAGTTTTCCTAATTCCTTCAGATGGACTTACATCACTGTTTGTCTTCCTCCCCTCCATCTTCTTTTTTTTAAATATTAAATATTAACTATTTTTCATTCTAATAATTTTCCTGCGCACAAAGCCTGAATTCCAGTAATTGCCATCCAGCAGATCAGCCATATCCCACCAGTATTATATTATTTTCCAGTAACATCAGTCGTGGTTAGCTCACATCCATATTGAGAGCTTTCTAACTTAATTTATGACTCCAATGTCTGTCCATGATCATAAGTAGTTTTGAATATTTCCTAATTGGGAAGGTAACTTGGAAGTCTTGTGGTCCCTTTAAAAATCATTCCTTTTTTCCACTTTCTGCCTCTGTTTCCACCTAAAAAGTTGGCACTCACCCTTCATCTGTCATTTGGAAGTATTCTCTCAGTTCTGTCATTCAGTTAGTTAATTCCAAAAAATAATTCTTAAAAATGTGTAAATATATACATAATGTAAACTTAGCTATGGTTATACTAGTTATGTTCAATATCTGTGTGTGTCTATCTATCTATCTATATATATATATATATATACATTATAGAGGTTTGTACCTTTTTTTAAAAAAATTCATGTTAGTGGTCCACGGGATTCAAAATTGTGAGTTTAGTGGTCCCTGAGGTCTGAAAGGTTGGCAACCCCTGCACTAGAGCAGTGGCTTCCTCCTGGACTTTTAGGAACGAAGCCTCTATGGATCCGATTTGTAAGGCGGCTACCTGGTCCTCACTTACTTTTTATGAATTTTACAAGTTTGATGTTTTTGCTTCAGCTGAAGCAGCTTTTAGGAGAAACGTTTTGCAGGTTGTGGTGGCCTTAGAATAGGGTCCGCCTCTTTTTTGTTCCCTCCCGTTATTCCTTCAGTGTCCTCTGGAGCTTGTGTATAGTTTTCCCAACAGTAAGGAATGGAGTCATGGAGGCCCATTTATCAAGCACCGTATGGAGCTTGAAGGCCCGTGTTTCTGGTGAGTCTTCAGACTCGCCAGAAACAGCAGTTATGATGCAGTGGTCTAAAGACTGCTGCTTCATAACCCTGTCCACCTGCTCTGAACAGGCGGACAGGAATTGCCACAATTCAACCCGATCAAGTACGATCAGGTCGATTGACACCTCCCTGCTGGCGGCCGATTGGCTGCGAGTCTGCAGTGGGCGGCGTTGCACCAGCAGCTCTTGTGAGCTGCGGGTGCAATGCTGAATACGGAGAGTGTATTGCTCTCCGCATTCAGCGAGGTCTTGCGGACCTGATCCGCACTGTCGGATCAGCTCCGCAAGACCTTTGATAAATAGGCCTCATGGACTCTCCCTGCCTTATGGATGTTTACCTGATAAACTCCTTTCCTTCTTGGCAGGGAGAGTCCACGACCCCGCCTGTAATTTATTTTTGTTGGGCGGCTCCCTTTTTATATTATTTCTTCAGGCACCTTTATACCCCAATGTTTCTCCTACTTGTCCTTGTTCCCTCGGCAATATGACTGGGGGTTAGGGGAAGTGGGTGGGACATTTAAGCTTTTGGCTGGGGTGTTTTTGTCTCCTCCTGGTGGCCAGGTGTTGTATATCCCAACAGTAAGGAATGAAGTTGTGGACTCTCATTGCCAGGAAGGAAAGGAATTTATCTGGTAAGCATAAATGATGTTTTTTAATATTACTGCTGGATATAGAAAAGGGTGCAGGAGGCTATTTGCAGCTTAATCTAAAGTAAGACTTTACGATGACTAAGGTGTAGACTGTCCCTTTAAGATTTCTGTATCATTTGCACGTAAGTATGCATTTCAGTACGTTTAATTAATCTTTTTTCATGAACAAAGTGTTCACTTATCTAAATGTTACTCTTTCTTGAGCATGACACTAACTGTAAACAAATACCAAGGCACTGACATCCTGCTAGCATTATATCGTTTGTGATAGTTTATATGTGACATTTTGATTGGTGACATAGCAATACAATGCTATATAGATACCATGAATTGCTGCTCTTTCAAATGTATTGTAGAAATAATTACTTCCCTCATCCTTTAAAGGGACAGTCTAGTCAAAATTAAACTTTCATTAATTAACTTTCATTAATCAGATAGGGCAAGCTATTTTAAACAATATTCCAATTTACTTTTATCATCAAATTTGCTTTGTTCTCTTGTTATTCTTTGTTGAAAGTTAAACCTAGGTAGGTTTATATGCTAATTTCTAAGCCCTTGAAGGCCACCTCTTATCTAAATGTATTTGACAGTTTTTCACAGCTAGAGGGCTTTAGTTTATGTGTGCCATATAGATAACATTGTGCTTGCTCCGTGGAGTTATTTATGAGTCAAAACTGATTGGCTAAAATGCAAGTCTGTCAAAAGAACTGAAATAAAGGGTAAAAATTATATTAATATTACCGTGTTGGTTATGCAAAACTGGGGAATGGGTAATAAAGGGATTATCTATCTTTTTAAACAATAACAATTCTGGAGTAGACTGTCCCTTTAATTTACAAACAGTTTTGCTTCTAATTACTTCTTCTTGTGAGCATTGAAACTTTTTTTTTTTTTATAAAGTATTTTCAATCAATACAGATGGAAAAAAAGACTTCTTGCAGATCTCACTGTTTTTTTGAAAGCTTGATAAATTTGGCTAAAATGGAAGGTCCAGTAAATATAACTGTAGCAGCAGGCCGCATATGAATACTTAATGAACCTTATCATAATGCTGGATGTGCTGTATTGAATATGAACAGTGCCATCCTGTTTACAACTCACTATGGGGTCTCCCTAATTCTTGTATTTTAGATGACAGCTGTTTTCTGTTGCAGTCTGACATCTACTGGTTATAAAAGACAATACAGTTATCTAAATTCCCCCTTCTTAATATAGCAGATTGTTTAAAAAAGTTAATAGGAATTGAACGTAATACAAGCACACATTTCCAAATCCGGCATTCCGAAATCCAAACTTATTCTAAAAAATCCAAACATTTTAAATAATATTTATTTAAAAATAAAATTATCAAAAAAAAATTTTTTTGACCTGCCTGTAAGTCACAATCTTTTCTGACTGTGTCTTTGGTTTGTTTTTGCAAACAATATTTACTTATTTAAAACAACATATATCACCTTTCTGGTTACAGTACTGTACTATCTTTCTGGGGCTACTATGTATACAAATGTATTAAAATTGATATAAAACTACCTTTATGTTGCATGAAAAGGTGTATTATGACAACTAAATATTGTCTGAATGACATAAGGGTTTCTCAAGTCCAATCTTCAGGTCACACTAACAGGTCAGATTCTCAGGATTGCCTTGGGTAAGTGCAAGTTAATATCCATGGATACTGATCAACTGATTATTTTGCATGTGCTCTAGTTCAGATATCCTGAAAATCTGTCCAGTTACAGTTCTCTAAGGGCTGGAATACAGTATATTTATACCCCCGCATTTATCTTTCTTTTCTCACCATACAGAGCGTGATGAAGAGATTAAGAAGATCCAGGCTCAGATCAGTAGTGGAATGTCCACAAATGCTGCCCATGTGCAGGCTTCACTAAAGACCTGGGATTCATACAAAGAGCTCTGGGAAATTAACAAGGACGCCTTCATTCGCCGTTACCGACAACTCGCACCCCCTGTTTCTTCTTTTGATTCAGACATAGCTAGGTAAGACATTGTGTTTATTTTGGCATTGTTTTCCTACCATAGTATATACATCCTGTAAAATAGAATCTTATTAATAAAGAGAAAAGATGTTCATAGTGTGTGGGTAGATGGGAGGTAAACATATGGACAAGTAAATTAATAGATTATAAGATGTTTGTTCAGGTGCCTGCAAGCTAGTGGGTAACAAATGGAGTAGATTCAACAACTCCCTTTCCATTGTCTAAAGTTTCTAGGTTACTCTAGGGAACCTGTTCATTAAAGTGACAGTAAAGTCATAATTAGACATTCATGATTTAGACAGATCATGCAATTTTAAACAACGTTCCAATTTATTTCTATTATTTATTTTGCTTCCTTCTCTTGTTATCCTTTGCTGAAAGGTTTATCTAGAAAAGCTCATGAGCAGCAAAGAACCTAGATTCTAGTTGCTGATTGGTAGCTGCATATATATACTGATTGTCATTGGCTCAGCCATGTGTTCAGGTAGAAACCAGTAGTTCATTGCTGCTCCTTCATCATATGATACCATGAGAATTAAGCATATTTGATAATATAAGTAAACTGGAAAGTTGTTTAAAATTGTATGTTCTACCTAAATCATGAAAGAAAAATTGTGGGTTTCATGTCCCTTTAAAGCTCATCTTCTTTAAAGGATCCATAGAATACATTGGAAGAGAAGAGAAAACAGAGACTGGAGAGGACAATAGTCAATCTACCCAATTGTCTTACACAAAGAAAGTTTACTCCCCCTCGGTACCAAACAGTAGGTTTTCTTGTCCCATCTCTAACAAGTATTTTCTTCATTCTATAGGTACAGTGAGCTTGCCAACAATGTTCAGAAGGAAGAAACACTGGTAAATATCCAGTTTGTGTTGCTAGATTGCAGCAACCTGAAATATTCTCTGGTGCAGTATTGTCATGAGTGGCAGAAAAGGTTCACTGATCTTCTGAGCAACATGGCAACTGGGAAACTGATGGAACTACAAGCGTACATGAAAGATAATGGAGAGAGGTGAGACATCCCTCAGCTTATTAAAAAGGGCAGTAAAGCTACAGAGATTCCTTTAGATAATAGGAAGATGAAATCCTACAGAGGGAAAGATTCCTTCAAAAACACATACACCTTAAAAACCAATTAGATGAGACGTTATTTATGAGAGATAAATGATGTACAAATGTACAGTCATAATTCTGATATTCCCCAAAAAAATAAATTTACTGCCATGTAGCCTTCATCTTATGTAAGTCGCTATAATCGAGTCAATAGGAAAATATAGTTTCTCATAGCGACTTCATTTGACTAAAGGGATCATACTTGCACCATTGTAATGTTGAGATTTCTTTCTATGTGCAACTCACTAAACAATATTAGCACCTGATGGTTTGTTGCTGTGACCATCTGCCAGGGAGTGTTTGACCCCAGTCACCACGACAATGTTTTCTATATTACTTTTGTACCTTTTTTTATAGCCTTTAAACCCTAACCACAACCTACCTCACACTTAACATTAACTGCCACTTAACTGATTTCCCTAGTGCACTTCAGCCCTAACCTCGCAGATAAAATCCCCCCCTAGCATAACTTATCCTAAAAATGATTTCCCTCATTGCAATTACTCCTAATGGCTGAATTAATTCCCATAGCAATTGTAACTCTAATATAACCTCCCTTGCCACGGTTATCCCTTATTGTAAAACTGATCTGAAATCTGAAATCTAAACCCAACAGCAAATCCTCCTTAACTCACCCCCCCCCCCCGCTAAATCTAAACCCAACAGCAAATCTTCCTTAACTCTAGTCCCCACTAAATCTAAACCCAACAGCAAATTCTCAATAACTCTAGTCCCCACTAAATCTAAACCCAACAGCAAATCCTCCTTAACTCACCACCCCTGCTAAATCTAAACCCAACAGCAAATCTTCCTTAACTCTAGTCCCCACTAAATCTAAACCCAACAGCAAATCCTCCTTAACTCTAGCCCCCCTGCTAAATCTAAACCCAACAGCAAATCCTCCTTAACTCACCCCCCTGCTAAATCTAAACCCAACAGCAAATCTTCCTTAACTCTAGTCCCCACTAAATCTAAACCCAACAGCAAATTCTCCTTAACTCTAGTCCCCACTAAATCTAAACCCAACAGCAAATCCTCCTTAACTCTAGTCCCCACTAAATCTAAACCCAACAGCAAATTCTCCTTAACTCTAGTCCCCACTTAATCTAAACCCAACAGCAAATTCTCCTTAACTCTAGTCCCCACTAAATCTAAACCCAACAGCAAATTCTCCTTAACTCTAGTCCCCACTAAATCTAAACCCAACAGCAAATCCTCCTTAACTCTAGCCCCCCACTAAATCTAAACCCAACAGCAAATCCTCCTTAACTCAACCACCCTGCTAAATCTAAACCCAACAGCAAATCCTCCTTAACTCTAGTCCCCACTTAATCTAAACCCTCACATGAACCTCCTAAAATGTACTATCCCACTGATCCCTTCTACACATCATATAATTCCCCCCAACACCTAAGCCTAAATTACAAAATAAGCCTCATCATACAAAAAGTAATATTACCATTCTTGGCAACCATAGTGGGTTTTTCAGCTTCCTTTGCCAATAGCAATGGTTTTTCTTCTACTTGGCCCTAGCAATGTGCCTGTTTGTTGCAATGGGTTCCTCCTCTGTCAATAGAAATTGTAACATTGATAAGTTATTTAGTCAAGATTGTGGATGGATGAGCCATCAATAATTGAGCCACTCAATGTTCTTTAACCTGATTAATTTCTTTAACACAATTTAGCCACAAATGTGAGTGGGCTTAGTTTATACAGTTAGCTTTCTATTAATAATCCTGTTATAAAAATATTCATATGGTATTTTTTCATTGTTTTCCTCTTTTTTTATCCTCTACCACTTTTTTCCTTTTTTAGCCCATCCTTTTTTCTTTTTTTTTAAACAACCCGTCATTAATCTTATTTCTTTATTCTCTCTTGTGTGTTCCTTTTCACCTTCATGTCACAGAGTGCAGCATCCCCCATTGACACTGGAGGAACTGGCTCAGAGTTTAAAGCTCTATGACACACTTCAAAGTGAACTTTCCAGAGTTGAGAGCCAGATCCACCCCATTCATGACCAGTTTGCCATTCTGGAGAAGTATGAGGTTGCTGTAGAAGAAGAAGTAAGTGATGCTAGCTACCAAGTATACTATGCTGTATAATTACCCAATTACTGTTCTTTGTAAATAGATCACTGCCCTCAATTAATTTAGTTTACTGATTAAAATGCCTTACACCTTGGTATTATTTATTAAATTTGTGCTTCAAAGGAAAAGGTACATATTATATAATGTGTTTGACTAAGCTTAACAAATTAGCTTATATATGGGCAGTGCAATTATCTCACAATAAGGAGTGACTATTATAAGCAAACCACAAAAGTAAAAAACAAAAAAATATGAGAAATTAAAAATAAAGTCCAAAACTGTAACAGGTCACCATATGAAGTCAAAACTAGAAGAAAAGTGCTGGACTGGGCTTTTACTGGATGTGGCAAGTAATACAGTTGTAAACTGAGCAATTCCCAATACTGTGTGACCCGCTATGTGGGTGGTTGATGAAGTTTACACTAACTCCCAATAATGAACCGCTACTATGTAGCTTAACTGTTGTTGTAGTCCCGCAAACATGTATTAGTAACAATGTTACCTATATGGGGGTAGTGCTGAAGTCAGCTAAACTCACTCAGTCTTGCTGTAGTAATCGCAGTCTCTGTTCCGTTGTAAACAATCAGTTGTCCTGCAGTGCGTGCGTCCCATCAAGATCACTCAATCTTCGAATATGTGGAGACAAGGAAGAGCGGGTATTACAGCTCACTATCGCGGCTCCTCCATACCTTCCGGCATGAACGCCGAGTCCCCACTCTGATCACGTGATGTCTGCAGACGTCAGTCTTGCACTCCTCTAATACCTGGGCCTCAAGATGAGGGGCGGAAATGGTAGGACAGTCAACTGTAGACGGAACCTGCAGGTAGGAAATAGCACCACAAAAAGGTTAAGGAGCTGCTCCAAACCAGGCTAATAAATCCAAACCAAAAAGATGAGAGGAACAACTTTAGCGTTAAAAAGTCAATACTTTATTCCAATGAATTAAGAGATAATACACTCCATATACTCCATGGATGGTCAAAAAGGAATCATGATACAAGAGATAATACAGTATACGCGTTTCGGCTTTAGCCATACTTACTTCTGATAAAGAAGTGCACAGAAGTGCAAAACTCTCATTGGATTAGACCGTTACTGGTCCAACCAATGCCCTTGTATCCCTGGTTGCTAAGATATATTCTAAGCAATCGTGAACATATATTACAATAGTCACAAAAAGAATTTACATGTATAGATACAATGAAACATTAAATCTTCTACGACTCCTATTACAGCGGACAAAAACAACAATCGGGACTGGCTAAGAATTAAAACATCTAAGCAGTCTCCGCAATGTATTGCTTACATGTTATGAAACAAGTTATAGATCATATAGATATACACGTTTGTATGTAGAATGTGATGAAGTCTTCTTAGCAGACGTCATTAGGGGTCGCACTGGTTGCTACTCACATACCGACAAACACCAAACTAATGGTGTATATGACTAACAGTCCCTCGTTAGTGGGCAGGACAAACATTTACGTATGTATTTAATCGACATGTACATGATCGCTCGTACAGCAAACAAGATTTGCAGGAAATACAAGGAAAAAGAATTCATGTTTGATACATCTGGAAATGGCATTTGACAATCATCATTTTCGTGATTCTAAGATGCTGAAATGTTATCTTCTTAAACTGGATTTTGATCAGCAATTGCGTATTTGTGATTGGGATTCTAACCACTTTATATTCCATCTTGTTTACTAAGAGCTTTTTCACAGGTTTTTACAGAAAACAGAAGACAAAAACATCATGTTTTTTTAAAAAAAAAAAGATTTACAGTATGTACAACCTTGCATCACCATCTTCTTGCAGTAGAAGATATTCGGCAAATGCAAACTTTGTTCTGTACTGTGAGGTTTGGAACTTTTGCCAATATTTTAAAACTCATCACTTAGAAGTTTTACAATTTACAGCATGAGATCTGTTAAAATTAATTTTATGGAAGTTCATTTCCAGCAGGGGAAATCATTTAAAATACTAAGAGTTAAATAAAAACGTATTGATCAAACATGCCCAGTATACCTATCATGCCCATATACAAATGGCATTTAGATTGTTTAACACTTATCATAAACATCAATCCATCAAATTGCAAAACACACACGCACTATTAATACCATTAACCCACTTTGGATTTCAGTGATGGGCTCCCATTATGGGTAGTTCACGCACGTTTAGTTGTTGGGAAAATAGATATTAAATCTTTTGCAAGTTAAAAATCTTGGCTGTTTTCGAATTGGAAAGATTGTGATCACTTTAACAGAAAAAAAAATCTTCCATTATCAGAAAGACTGGATTCAGCCTTAAAATACTGTCATAGAGTATTAGCCATATACACACTCCTGAGCTTCAATTAGCCTGAGCAGATTTTACTCTTCAACAAAGGATACCAAAAGAGAAAAAAGCTAATTTCATAATTGAAGTAAAGTGAGAAGTTGTTTAAAATGACATGCTGTATCTGAATCGTAAAAAATAATCACCTAGATTACAAGTTTTGCGTTAACAGGGGTGCGGTGCTAACGAGCAGTTTATGCTCACCGCTCACCTACAGACAGCGCTGGTATTACGGGTATTTACAAACCCGGCGTTAGCCGCAGAAGAGTTAGCGAAGAGCAACATTTAGCTCCACATCTCACCTCAATACCAGCGCTGCTTACGGAAGCGGTGAGCTGGCTAAACGTGCTCGTGCACGATTTCCCCATAGAAATCAATGGGGGAGAGCCGGCTGAAAAAACACCTGCAAAAAAGCAGCGTAAAGCTCCTAACGCAGCCTCATTGATTCCTATGGGGAAATACTTTTTATGTCTACACCTAACACCCTAACATGAAACCCGAGTCTAAACACCTCTAATCTTACACTTATTAACCCCTAATCTGCCGCCCCCGACATCGCCACAATCTACATTATATTATTAACCCCTAATATGCCGCTCCGGACACCGCCGCCACCTACATTATATGTATTAACCCCTAATCTGCTGCCCCCAACATCGCCGAACCCTACATTTTATTTATTAACCACCTACCTACACTTCTTAACCCCTAATCTGCCGCCCCCAACGTCGCCGCCACTATATTAAAGTTCTTAACCCCTAAACCTAAGTCTAAACCTAACCCCCACTAACTTAAATATAATTTAAATAAATCTAAATAAAATTACTACAATTAACTAAATTATTCCTATTTAAAACTAAATACCTATAAAATAAACCCTAAGATAGCTACAATATAACTAATAGTTACATTGTAGCTAGCTTAGGATTTATTTTTATTTTACAGGCAACTTTGTATTTATTTTAACTAGGTAGAATAGTTATTAAATAGTTATTAACTATTTAATAGCTACCTAGTTAAAATAAAGACAAATTTTTTATGTCTACACCTAACACCCTAACATGAAACCCGAGTCTAAACACCTCTAATCTTACACTTATTAACCCCTAATCTGCCGCCCCCGACATCGCCACAATCTACATTATATTATTAACCCCTAATATGCCGCTCCGGACACCGCCGCCACCTACATTATATGTATTAACCCCTAATCTGCTGCCCCCAACATCGCCGAACCCTACATTTTATTTATTAACCACCTACCTACACTTCTTAACCCCTAATCTGCCGCCCCCAACGTCGCCGCCACTATATTAAAGTTCTTAACCCCTAAACCTAAGTCTAAACCTAACCCCCACTAACTTAAATATAATTTAAATAAATCTAAATAAAATTACTACAATTAACTAAATTATTCCTATTTAAAACTAAATACCTATAAAATAAACCCTAAAATAGCTACAATATAACTAATAGTTACATTGTAGCTAGTTTAGGATTTATTTTTATTTTACAGGCAACTTTGTATTTATTTTAACTAGGTAGAATAGTTATTAAATAGTTATTAACTATTTAATAGCTACCTAGTTAAAATAAAGACAAATTTACCTGTAAAATAAAACCTAACCTGCGTTACAATTACACCTAACACTACACTACAATTAAAATAATTCCCTAAATTAACTACAATTAAATAAAATTATCTAAAGTACGGAAACCCCCTCACTAAATTTACAGAAAATAATAAAATAATTTTTTTAAACTAATTACACCTAATCTAATCCCCCTAATAAAATAAAAAAGCCCCCCAAAATAATAAAAAGCCCTACCCTATACTAAATTACAAATAGCCCTTAAAAGGACCTTTTGTGGGGCATTGCCCCAAAGTAATCAGCTCTTTTACCTGTAAAAAAAAGTACAATACCCCCCAACTTTAAAACCCACCACCCACACACCCAACCCTACTCTAAAACCCACCCAATCCCCCCTTAATAAAACCTAACACTAACCCCTTGAAGATCACCCTACCTTGAGAAGTCTTCACCCAACCGGGCCGAAGTCCTCAACGAAGCCGGGCGAAGTGGTCCTCCAGACGGGCAGAAGTCTGCATCCAAGCCGGGAAGAAGAGGTCCTCTAGACGGGCAGAAGTCTTCATCCAGACGGCATCTTCTATCTTTATCCATCCGGCACGGAGCGGGTCCATCTTCAAGACATCCGACGCGGAGCATCCTTCCTGGCCGACGACTACCCAACGAATGAATGTTCCTTTAAGTGACGTCATCCAAGATGGCGTTCCTTTAATTCCAATTGGCTGATAGAATTCTATCACCCAATCGGAATTAAGGTAGGAAAAATCCTATTGGCTGATGCAATCAGCCAATAGGATTGAACTTCAATCCTATTGGCTGATTGGAACAGCCAATAGAATGCGAGCTCAATCCTATTGGCCTATCGGAGTTGAAGGGACACCATCTTGGATGAGATCACTTAAAGGAACATTAATTTGTCGGGTAGTCGTTGGCCAAGAAGGATGCTCCACGTCGGATGTCTTGAAGATGGACCCGCTCTTCGCTGGATAGATGAAGATAGATGATGCCGTCTGGATGAAGACTTCTGCCCGTCTGGGGACCTCTTCTTCCCGGCTTGGATGAAGACTTCTGCCCGTCTGGAGGACCACTTCGTCCTGCTTCGTTGAGGACTTCGGCCTGCTTGGGTGAAGACTTCTCAAGGTAGGGTGATCTTCAAGGGGTTAGTGTTAGGTTTTATTAAGGGGGGATTGGGTGGGTTTTAGAGTAGGGTTGGGTGTGTGGGTGGTGGTTTTTAATGTTGAGGGGGGTATTGTACATTTTTTACAGGTAAAAGAGCTGATTACTTTGGGGCAATGCCCCACAAAAGGCCCTTTTAAGGGCTCTTTGTAATTTAGTATAGAGTAGGGCTTTTTATTATTTTGGGGGGCTTTTTTATTTTATTAGGGGGATTAGATTAGGTGTAATTAGTTTAAAAAACTTGTAATTATGTTATTATTTTCTGTAATTTAGTGGGGGGGTTTCGTACTTTAGATAATTTTATTTAATTGTAGTTAATTTATTTAATTATAGTGTAGTGTTAGGTGTTATTTTAACTTAGGTTAGGTTTTATTTTACAGGTAAATTTGTCTTTATTTTAATTAGGTAGCAGGTGACGGCGATGTTAGTGATGGCAGATTAGGGGCTAATAAAATTTAACTAATGTTTGCGAGGCGGGAGTGCGGCGTTTTAGGGGTTAATATATTTATTATAGTGGCGGCGATATCCGGTTCGGCAGATTAGGGGTTAAAAATGTTATTATAGAGTTTGCGATGTGGGGGGGGCTTCGGTTTAGGGGTTAATAGGTAGTTTATGGGTGTTAGTGTACTTTTTAGCACTTTAGTTAAGAATTTTATACTACGGCGTTAGACCATAAAACTCTTAACTACTGACTTTTAAATGCGGTACCAGACTTGACAGGAGAGGGTCTACCGCTCACTTTTTGGAAGACTCGTAATACCCGTGCTATGCAAGTCCCATTGAAAAAATAGGATACACAATTGACGTAAGTGGATTTGCGTTTTTTTCGAGTCTGGCCAAAAAAGTGAGCGGTACTCCTGTACCTGAAAGACTCGTAATACCAGCGGGCGTTAAAAAGCAGCGTTGGGACCTCATACGCAAGACTCATAATCTAGCCGAATGTTTGTCTTAACGTTTCCTTTAATGCATATACCGAGAACCATCTGCATGACTAATAAAATGTACATCATAACATTAGTTTACTTTGTTTCTTTATAGTATTTATTATTTAACTCATTAAGAATTTTTATTATTCACTTACATAGATGTGACAATATATTTGTTTAGGTCATTGCCTTTTTGTTTACTTTGTTATTGTACCCTGGCAGGTTCGTCAGAGTTTGGGTACCCTGAATGGAGCGTGGGTGTCTTTCCAACAGTTGCTTATAGAGAGTGATTCCATGCTGAAGAAGTCTAAGGAGAAGTTCAAAAACAGTCTACTTCACTCTGTAGAGGAATTCAAGAAAAAGACCCGCTCCCTGCATGATGAGTTCACATTAAAAGGTTGTTTGTCATTTTGGTCTGTGAGCCTTTACATTTGTGAGACACCACATCAGTCTGAAAGGTTTGATTCAAAGTTTAGTGTCATCTAATTCTGCTATTTCTCCTCAGGTCCCTTCTCTAGCTCGGTCGGGTGTGATTCAGCCCTAGAGCAGATCAGCGTCACCCGTGAAATGATGAACATTATGAAAGAAGAAGAGAGCAACCTCCGCTCTGGCCTTGGCATGTTTAAGATTGAGCAACCTGCCTCTAAAGATCTGACTGCTGTGGAAAGGGTAGGGAAATGGTTCCAAAATAGAGGACAAGTTAGGAATTAGGACTAGGAGAAAAAATAAAGGAGAATGATAATAAGGATGACAAAAGCACATTCAAACTATTTTTTTTTCAAAATTTTAGTACACAGTAGAAATACCATATTGATCCTAGAGAAGAGCAAATTGGTTAGTTTAAATAAATATGTTTTAGAGGACTTCAGTAGGGAACATTTATCACTTAAAAAATAACAGAGGTGCCATCCATCTAAATCCATGTTAATAATCTAACTATAAATCATATCTCTAAAAACAACACATACATTTAGTTTACAAAGCCGTTAAAAGTTCTTCATGTGTGATTATTTTTTGTGCTACCGTAGACACAGAGAAATTGGCTGTTTCCCATACACAACAATTTTAGCTTATATATTTCTCACAATCAGATGCCAGACACAGAGGGGACACACAACTTACTAGACATCCAAGGATTATTTGTAATACAAATAACAAATTAAACCTTCAGAGACCATAGGGAGGGCATCATTCTATATATAAAATTATACCTTGTAATTTAATGCTTCTGTTTAAATCATAGTACAAAATGCACCAGACCCTGCTTGTTTTCCCTTGTCTGTCTTTGCATGCCATGTTTAACCACATTTCCTTCTTCTATTTCACTATTGCATATTCTCCAGTCCACTGGTTGTCCTTTACACTCTATGGGGGGTAGTTATCAACGTGTCTATTTTACCTGTCTTCGCCGGCCCAATACGCCTGCCTAAGCTCGCCTCACATCGCCGCCGTGGACCTGCAAAAATTCGCCTAAGTTATCAAAAAAAGCTGTCAAAAAGCCACGCACCAAGTACGGGGGGATGAGCAGCGGATTGTGAGAGTTATCACTCATCCGATATCGCTGCTCTTCGGCTTTTTTACAGCTTTCTTGCTAGCCTGTCACTAAACACCCACTCTAACTACACTGTTCTACCCCCTATACCGGCGCCCCCGGAGCCCCCCGCAACTCAATAAAGTTAGTAACCCCTAAACCGCCGCTCCTAGCCCCCGCCGCAACTCTTATAAATGTATTAACCCCTAAACCGCCGCTCCCGGACACCGCTGCCACCTACATTATACCTAGTAACCCCTATCCTGCCCCCCCTATACCGTCACCCTCTATAATAAAGTTATTAACCCCTATCCTGCTGATCCCGCACCTCGCCGCAACTAAATAGTTTAACCTCTAAACCGCCGCTCCCTGACCCCGCCACAACCTATATCAAATTTATTAACCCCTATCCTGCCCCCCTACATCGTCGCCACCTATAATAAATGTATTAACCCCTATCCTGCCCCCCACTACACCGCCGCCACTGTAATAAAATTATTAACCATTAAACTTAAGTCTAACCCTAGCACCCCCCTAACTTAAATATTAATTAAATAAATCTAAATAATATTTCTATTATGAACTAAATGAATCCTATTTAAAACTAAATACTTACCTTTAAAATAAACCCTAATATAGCTACAATATAAATAATAATTATATTGTAGCTATCTTAGGATTTATATTTATTTTACAGGTAACTTTGTATTTATTTTAGCTAGTTAGAATAGTTATTAAATAGTTATTAACTATTTAATAACTACCTAGCTAAAAGAAATACAAAATTACCTGTAAAACAAATCCTAACCTAAGTTACAATTAAACCTAACAATACACTATCATTAAATTAATTAAATAAATTAAATAAATTACCTACAAATAACTACAATTAAATACAATTACATAAACTAACTAAAGTACAAAAAATAAAAAAAATAAGTTACAAACATTTTAAAAATATTACAACAATTTTAAGCTACTTACACCTAATCTAAGCCCCCTAATAAAATAACAAACCCCCCCAAAATAAAACAAATGCCCTACCCTATTCTAAATTAAAAAAGTTCAAAGCTCTTTTACCTTACCAGCCCTTAAAAGGGCCATTTGTGGGGCATGCCCCAAAGAATTCAGCTCTTTTGCCTGTAAAAGAAAAATACAACCCCCACCAACATTAAAACCCACCACCCACATACCCCTAATCTAACCCAAACCCCCCCTTAAAATAACCTAACACTAATTCCCTGAAGATCATCCTAACTTGAGTCGTCTTCACTCAGCCGAGCAGCGATGGAACCGAAGAGGAGACGTGGAGCGGCAGAAGTTATCCTCCAAGCGGCGCTGAAGAAATCTTCCATCCGATGAAGTGATCCTCCAAGCGGCGCTGAAGAAGTCTTCCATCAAGGCGATGTCATCTTCCAAGAGGCGCTGAAGAAGTCTTCTATCCGGGCGATGTCATCTTCCAAGCGGGGTCTTCAATCTTCATCCCGCCGACGCGGAACATCCTTCTTTCCTGACGGACTACCGACGAATGAAGGCTCCTTTAAGGGACGTCATCCAAGATGGCGTCCCTTCAATTCCGATTGGCTGATAGGATTCTATCAGCCAATCGGAATTAAGGTAGGAAAAATCTGATTGGCTGATTGAATCAGCCAATCAGATTCAAGTTCAATCCGATTGGCTGATCCAATCAGCCAATCAGATTGAGCTTGCATTCTATTGGCTGATCGGAACATCCCATCTTGGATGACATCCCTTAAAGGAGCTTTCATTCGTCGGTAGTCCGTCGGGAAAGAAGGATGTTCCGCGTTGGCGGGATGAAGATTGAAGACCCCGCTTGGAAGATAACATCGCCCGGATAGAAGACTTCTTCAGCGCCTCTTGGAAGATGACATCGCCCGGATGGAAGACTTCTTCAGCGCCACTTGGAGGATCAATTCATCGGATGGAAGATTTCTTCAGCGCCGCTTGGAGGATAACTTCTGCCGCTCCGGGTCTCCTCTTCGGTTCCATCGCTGCTCGGCTGAGTGAAGACGACTCAAGATAGGATGATCTTCAGGGGATTAGTGTAAGGTTATTTTAAGGGGGGTTTGGGTTAGATTAGGGGTATGTGGGTGGTGGGTTTTAATGTTGGGGGGGTTGTATTTTTCTTTTACAGGCAAAAGAGCTGAATTCTTTGGGGCATGCCCCACAAATGGCCCTTTTAAGGGCTGGTAAGGTAAAAGAGCTTTGAACTTTTTTAATTTAGGGGGGGGGGTTGTTATTTTATTAGGGGGCTTAGATTAGGTGTAAGTAGCTTAAAATTGTTGTAATATTTTTTAAATGTTTGTAACCTATTTTTTTTATTTTTTGTAACTTAGCTTTTTTTTTTGTACTTTAGTTAGTTTATGTAATTGTATTTAATTGTAGTTATTTGTAGTTAATTTGTTTAATTTATTTAATGATAGTGTAGTGTTAGGTTTAATTATAACTTAGGTTAGGATTTATTTTACAGGTAATTTTTTATTTCTTTTAGCTAGGTAGTTATTAAATAGTTAATAACTTTTTAATAACTATTCTAACTAGCTAAAATAAATACAAAGTTACCTGTAAAATAAATATAATTCCTAAAATAGCTACAATGTAATTATTAATTACATTGTAGCTATCTTAGGGTTTATTTTACAGGTAAGTATTTAGTTTTAAATAGGAATAATTTATTTAAGTATAGTGTAGTGTTAGGTGTAATTGTAACTTAGGTTAGTTTTTATTTTACAGGTAAATTTCTCTTTATTTTCGCTAGGTAAGCTATTAAATAGTTAATAACTATTTAATAGCTATTGTACCTAGTTAAAATAAATTGAAAGATGCCTGTAAAATAAAAATAAATTCTAAGATAGCTACAATGTAAATATTATTTATATTGTAGCTATATTAGGGTTTATTTTAAAGGTAAGTATTTAGTTTTAAATAGGATTAATTTAGTTCATAATAGAAATATTATTTAGATTTATTTAATTAATATTTAAGTTAGGGGGTGTTAGGGTTAGTGTTAGACTTAGGTTTAGGGGTTAATAAAGTTATTACAGTGGCGGCGGTGTAGTAGGGGGCAGGATAGGGGTTAATAAATGTATTATAGGTGGCAACGGTGTAGGGGGGGGCAGATTAGGGGTTAATAAATTTAATATAGGTTGCGGCAGGGTCCGGGAGCGGCGGTTTAGGGGTTAATACATATATTATAGTTGCGGTGGGCTCCGGGAGCGGCGGTTTAGGGGTTAATACATTTATTATAGTTGCGGTGGGCTCCGGGAGCGGCGGTTTAGGGGTTAATACATTTATTATAGTTGCGGTGGGCTCCGGGAGCGGCGGTTTAGGGGTTAATACATATATTATAGTTGCGGTGGGCTCCGGGAGCGGTGGTTTAGGGGTTAATACATATATTATAGTTGCGGTGGGCTCCGGGAGCGGCGGTTTAGGGGTTAATATGTATAGAGTAGCTTGCGGTGGGCTCCGGGAGCGGCGGTTTAGGGGGTAATACATTTATTTAGTTGCGGCGGTGTAGGGGGGGGCAGATTAGGGGTGTTTAGACTCGGGGTACATGTTAGGGTGTTAGGTGCAGACATCTCCCATAGGAATCAATGGGATGTCTGGCAGCAGCGAACTTGTACTTTCGCTATGGTCAGACTCCCATTGATTCCTATGGGATCCGCCGCCTCCAGGGTGGCGGTTTGAAAACCAGGTACGCTGGGCCGGAAAGTGCCGAGCGTACCTGCTAGTTTTTTGGTAACTAGCAAAAGTAGTCAGATTGTGCCGCACAATCTTTTATGGGTACTTTCCCTGCAAGCAAGGATTGGGGCTCAAGCTGTGTCCATGTCAATCTCTTTAGCAAGAGTAATGGTGGTTTTAGCAGTTAGAAGACGGCGAGGTGGTCTTTGCCTAAATTCTAACATTATTGCTACCCCTTCTACAGAAAGCCAGAGTTGGTTACTCTGTTCTTTCTTTTCTACAGGTCCCTGGTAGTAGTGGAGGAATCTGCCATACCTTAGAAGCCAATGACGGTACCTTTAAGTGACGTCATCCAAGATGGCATCCCTTCAATTCCGATTGGCTGATAGAATTCTATCATCCAATCGGAATTAAGGTAGAAAAAATCCTATTGGCTGATCCAATCAGCCAATAGGATTGAGCTCGCATTCTATTGGCTGATTGGAACAGCCAATAGAATGTGAGCTCAATCCTATTGGCTGATTGGATCAGCCAATAGGATTTTTTCTACCTTAATTCCGATTGGCTGATAGAATTCTATTAGCCAATCTGAACTGAAGGGACGCCATCTTGGATGACGTCACTTAAAGGTACCGTCATTTAGTGTTAGTCGTTGGAAAGAAGAGGATGCTCCGAGTCGGATGTCTTGAAGATGGACCCGCTCCGGATGGATGAAGATAGAAGATGCCGCCTGGATGAAGACTTCTGCCCGTCTGGAGGACCTCTTCTGCCCGGATAGGATGAAGACTTCTGCCCGTCTGGAGGACCACTTCTGCCCGGTTGGGTGAAGACGTCTCAAGGTAGGGTGATCTTCAAGGGGTTAGTGTTAGGTTTTTTTAAGGGGGGATTGGGTGGGTTTTAGAGTAGGGTTGGGTGTGTGGGTGGTGGGTTTTAATGTTGGGGGGGGGGTATTGTATTTTTTTTTCCAGGTAAAAGAGCTGATTACCTGATTACTTTGGGGCAATGCCCCACAAAAAGCCCTTTTAAGGGCTATTTGTAATTTAGTATAGGGTAGGGATTTTTATTATTTTGGGGGGCTTTTTTTATTTTATTAGGGGGATTAGATTAGGTGTAATTAGCTTAAAAAATTGTAATTATTTTATTATTTTCTGTAATTTAGTGGGTTTTTTTTTCTGTAATTTAGATAATTGTATTTAATTGTAATTAGTTTAGGGAATTAATTTAATTATAGTGTAATGTTAGGTGTAATTGTAATTGTATCTATCTTAGGGTTTATTTTTATTTTACAGGTAAATTTGTCTTTATTTTAACTAGGTAGCTATTAAATAGTTAATAACTATTTAATAACTATTCTACCTAGTTAAAATAAATACAAAGTTGCCTGTAAAATAAAAATAAACCCTAAGATAGATACAATGTAATTATTAGTTATATTGTAGCTATTTTAGGGTTTATTTTATAGGTATTTAGTTTTAAATAGGAATAATTTATTTAATTATAGTTGTTATTTTATTTATATTTATTTAAATTATATTTAAGTTAGGGGGGTGTTAGGGTTAGACCTAGGTTTAGGGGTTGATACATTTAATATAGTTGCGGCAACGTTGGGGTGTCAGATTAGGGGTTAATAAATGTAGGAAGGTGTCAGCGATGTTAGGGATGGCAGATTAGGGGTTAATAAAATGTAACTAATGTTTGTGAGGTGGGAGTGCGGTGGTTTAGGGGTTAATATATTTATTAAGGTGGCGGAGATGTCTGGTCGGCAGATTAGGGGTTACAAATTTTATTTAAATGTTTGCGATGTGGGGGGGGCTCGGTTTAGGGGTTAATAGGTAATTTATGGGTGTTAGTGTACTTGTTAGCACTTTAGTTAAGAGTTTTATGTTACGGCGTTAGCCCATAAAACTCTTAACTACTGACTTTAAAATGCGGTACGAGTCTTGACAGGAGAGGGTGTACCACTCACTTTTTCCAAGACTTGTAATACCGGCGTTAGGAAAATCCCATTGAAAATATGGGATACGCAATTTACATAAGTGGATTTGCGGTATGTTGGAGTCGCGGAAAAAAGTGAGCGGTACACCTGTACCTGCCTGACTCGTAATACCAGCCGGTGTTAAAAAGCAGCGTTGGGACCTCTCAATGCTGCTTTTTAAGGCTAACGCAAAACTCGTAATCTAGGTGTTAGCTTGCAGGAAGCATGGCATAACAGCACAATACAGTGTGTGTGTGTGTGTATATATATATATATATATATATATATATATATGCTGTATTAGGCTACAATGTGTGATTCTGTAAAATTTTGGGATGGTAGTGTGCCGCGGGATTTTTTTATGTAAAAAAGTGTGCCACGGCAAAAAAAAGGTTGAAAATCACTGCTATACGGGACTCGTGGCGCACAGTACCCAAGGTAGAAGGAGCTATTTCTACTCTAGCCAAAATAACTACTTTTCCCATTGAGGATAATTGTTCCTTCAAGAATCCTATGGATAAGAAGCTGAAAGCTAACTTGAAAAATATGTACATTCATCAGGGACTGCAGTGGCAACCTGTTGCAAGTATTGCTATGGTCACGGGGGCGGCATCTTATTGGTGTGATGCCTTGTCTGACCTGATATCTGAGGAAACTACTATAGAGAAGATCCAAGATAGGATCAAGGCTCTTCATTTGTGATGAAAACATGCAAGCGCTTAGACTGGAAGCCAAGATTTCTAGCCTTGCTGTTCTAGCTCACAGGGCCCTGTGGTTAAAATCTTGGTCGGCAGATGTGACTTCTAAGTCCAAACCTTTGTCTTTACCTTATAAGGGTAAGACTTTGTTTGGTCCAGGGGGGCTAAGATCATTTCTGAGATTACAGGTGGAAAGGGATCTTTCCTACCGCAAGACAAGAAGAATCGACCTAAGGGTCGCCAGAATTCTAATTTTCGTTCCTTTCATAACTTCCCACTAGTAATTGGAATTTGTGGACTCTCCATGCCTTAGGAGAGAAAACAAAATTTATGCTTACCTGATAAATTTCTTTCTTTTTGGGCATGGAGAGTTCACGACCCGCCCTTATTTCTTTTAAGACGGCTGTTTTTTTTATGTAAACCTCAGGCACCTCTTTACCTGTGTGTTATCATCTTTTCCATTTTCCTTTGGCTGAATGACTGGCGATTATGGGTAAGGGAAGTGACACTTAACAGCTCTGCTGGGGTACTCTTTGCCTCCTCCTGCTGGCCAGAAGTTGAATATCCAACTAGTTATTGGAATTTGTGGACTCTCCATGGCCGGAAAGAAAGAAATGTATCAGGTAAGCATAACATTTGTTTTTTCTTTATTCGCTTCTGTTTTTCATTTATGTTCTTATCTCTTTGTTTGGCGGAAGGATCTAGATTCTATCCAGCTGGTGTGGGAAGCTACCAAAGAGTGGGAGCAGCACTGGGGTCAGTGGAAGACAGGTCGTTTTCTTACTCTAGAGACCGAACTCATGGAGAACACAGCACAGGGGCTCTACAGAAGACTGGCAAAGCTAAGCCGAGAACTGAAGGTCAGTTATTACTTCTGTTTACTGATCATTTCATAAATTGCTTAGCTTTTCGGACAGCATTGACCAAGCATGGGTGAATACCATAGTCAAGTGAAAATGTGTACCAAGTGAAATTTTTTATAAAGGAGACATTAGATTTAAATTTTATACCACATAAAATGCTTAGTTACAAGTAAGAAACACATTTTGCAACGTACCCTTGATATTCATTTTGCCAGCTTTTTATGTAATTTTACTCTGAGAACTGTGCTTTTTCCCCTGCCCCTAGAGTGGCTGATGGCATCCTACAGACTTTAGAGCTCTGCAACATGTTACCCAGTGATTGCTTAATTAGTGCAGGAGCTCATTTTTTCTTGGTCACAGCAATGGAGATATTCAAGATAAACATACTCAAAAGGCTTTCGATGAGTGTGTCCCTTGTCTACAAAACAATAGTTTTAAATGCTTTTAAAAAATTTAAAATATTTAACTAGTATACAGTTGTTTTGTAGTACAGTACTTTGTTGTTTATATATTCACTATAAACATATATATGAAATTAAGGGCCATATTACGTGTGGATCGCTATTGTTTGAGTAAGGAGCATAAACGCGATCGCAAGAGTGTTCTTTATGCTCAAACCTATATTACAAGGGGCTTTCTGTTTAAATTACCGCAAATTCATTTGCGCAAACTGAGCAGCGCTGATCGAAAATGTCTACTCGTATTACAAATTGAAAGTAAATGCAATCGCACAAACGCAATTGCATTTAACTCTCAAACTTTTTACACAACCTGAGTGTTGGCGTAAATAGTTTGCCCGGAGGAAACTCTTGCACTAAGCTACACTATTACCCCTAAACCATCACAACCCCCCCCCAAACTGCCCCACTACTCAACCCCTAAACTGCCACGCCTCCACATCCAAAATGCCTCACTACTGTATTAACCCCCCACATCGCAATCTACTCCTCTACTCTATTAACCCCTAAACTGTCACAACCCCCACCACAAAATACCCATTAACATCTATCTTTTGTTTTTTAGATAGGCTATTTTTTGGGGGGTGGATGGTTACTGGTAAATTGGTGGTGTTGTTTTTTATTTTAAAACTAGCTTAATCGCTTTAGGGCAATACCCTCAACAAGATCCTTTTAAGGGCTATTTCTGTAGTTTATACAGTTTGTATACTTTTTTCTGTAATGGTAGTTTTTTATTTGTCTTTGTAATTGTAGTTATTTTCAGGTAAGGTTGGGTTTTTATTTCTAAAGGGTAGGTTAGGTTAGGTTTTTATTTTTATGGGTACTGTTAGGTTTTTTTATTTTTTACAGGTAAGGTTAGTTTTTAAAAATACAAAACAACAATGGTGCTTACCAGCAAAGCAGTTCATACAAGGCTAGCGTTGTTTCAGCATGTGCACAGTTATAATATTGCCTAAACTCCACAGCTGTAGGGTGCCCAGCGAACAGCGTCTTTGTCTCAATGCTAATCAAAACAGGAAATCAAACACAAACAGTTTGCGGCATCACCTGATCACTAGGTCCAATACAGATTTGGATACAAACTTGCAGATAATAAGTACCTTTTATTCCAAGTGTGCGGCATAAAATCACATCAGATAAAGCCCATATTCACATGAATAGGGAATTCAGGAATAGCAGCTAAACCTACACTTAACTGCTTAGTTACTGATAGGGCAGCTGTCAGCCCCAGCTTAAGCAGCACACCAGGAACCATGGAGATGCCATTTGTGGGCCCCCTACATGTTGGACCCTTGGTCCAGGTCCTATTTTCCCGGCTGATCAGTCCTCCCCTGTTTGGAGGTAACTTAGAGGGGGGCGTTGTGGCAGTTTAGGGGTTAATAGAGTAGTGGGGTATTTTGCAATGTGGGGTTGTTACAGTTCATGGGTTAATAGTGTAGTGGGGACTTTGTGGTGGGCTATGAGGGGTCTTATGGCGATTTGGGTTAGCTCGCGAGTATGGGTGTTAGTTTTTTTTTTCCATTTTTCTCTCTCCATTGAAATATATGGGAGAGTACAATAACAAACTTGCAATATTCTAACTTCTGTTCTGTACGCATGTTTGGTTAGCGCATGAGCGAAAAACATTTACCTTCAACTTTTAATATGCATGCTACCCGAAGCGCAAAGAGCAGAAGTCGTGCCGAGTTAGCATGGGAAGAAGAGTGGTAATTACCGTTCCACTTGTAATCTAGCCCTAAATTGTATGTAACAACTGTACTTGTATTAAATTATATATATTTATGTTGGTACTAATTTGATTTATGGTACTCTCCTGCAGGATAAGAACTGGGAGGTGGTAGAGACATCAAGGTTACGCATTGATCAGTTTAAAAGGACCATGCCTCTTATCTCAAATCTGAGGAATGATGCTCTGCGAGAAAGGTAGTATTGCGTTTTCAAGTAAAGTTTTCAAGTTTTCTTGTAAATATTCTGTATGGGACAAAATCTAGTTTACTGTAATTCACAACTTTGAGGAATATAGATGTTATATTAGTCATTAAATTCTATACATTGTACATGCTAGTTTTACATATTTCAATGTTACATTATACAGGCACTGGAACCAGGTAAGGCAAGAAATTCAGAAAACATTTGACCAGACGGCAGAGGACTTCACGTTAGAAAAAATTGTTGAGCTTGGGCTAGACCAATATGTGGAGAAGATCTGTGAGATATCCACTGCAGCCTCAAAAGAGCTTCTTATTGAAGAGGTAGAGACATTGTTCCAAGGAATTTGTAAAAATAAAATAATACAAAATATTTTTTTTTCTCATTAATGGGACATTAAGCACTTTGAGAATGTAAAATGCTTTATTATTCATAGTAAAGCAACTTTGCAATTTTTTCCTGTAATTTATGTCTGAAAATGTATTTTATTTTTTATTTTCCTGTAATTTATGTCTGAAAATTGGAAATAGCACATGGCAGGCTTAAACAAAAGCCTGACCTTGCCAGATATTTGTCCCTAATTTGCAATTTGTTGCCTTATTATTTCTGCTGAAGCCAAACAAGTTAAATTTTGTTAACAAAATGACAGTGGCAAGCCATGTCTTCACCAGATTCAAGTATGGACGAGTATGGGATACTTAGATATGTATCAAATACTTAGACGAGTATGGGATACTTAGAAGAGTATGGGGTACTTAGAAGAGTATGGGGTACTTAGAAGAGTATGGGGTACTTAGAAGAGTATGGGATACTTAGAAGAGTGTGGGGTACTTAGAAGAGTATGGGATGTTTAGAAGAGTATGGGATACCTAGACGAGTATGGGGTACTTAGAAGAGTATGGGATACTTAGAAGAGTATGGGATACTTAGAAGAGTATGGGATACTTAGAAGAGTATGGGATACTTAGAAGAGTATGGGATACTTAGATGAGTATGGGATACTTAGATGAGTATGGGATACTTAGATGAGTATGGGATACTTAGATGAATATTAAATACTCAAATATATGGTGTCCATCTCAAAATGTTCTTTTAGAAACTCCCTTAGAAACAAATATATTAAGTGGTCTGTCTTTTGAGTAGATTCCTTCCTCTTACCTATTACATACTATATGATTTGATATTAGGTGGGGTATCAAGGCATCAATAGCATGGCTGGACAGTAATACATCTTTTTCTCTGTAATTAATTTGCATAAGTCTTATGCAATTTTTTAATTATATTCTGGTTTATCAGATGTTCCTTTAAAGTCTTTAGTACTCTGTACTAGAATATAGATTAATGGTCTTTGAAATGTTATTTGTAAACTTTTCTCATTCAGTCCCTAGAGGTTATCACAAAAACATGGGAAGTAACCCAGTTGGACATTGTACCTTACAAGGATAAAGGCCATCATCGACTTAGGTAGGACATTTCTTACCTTTTATATATGATATATTTATGTCTGTAATGAATAATGCTATTTCTGCTATGCTCACTAAACAAGTAATTAATTTGCCCTCTTCTCTTACCAACAGAGGAACAGATGAGGTTTTTCAGGCATTAGAAGACAACCAAGTTAGTATCTCCACAAGTAAAGCTTCACCTTTTGTGAAGGCTTTTGAGCATGATGTGGACAGATGGGAACGTTGTCTATCCCACATCCTGGAGGTCATTGAAATGATTCTAAGAGTACAAAGACAGTGGCTCTACTTAGAGGTAAGTTTCAGAAAGCATTACTCCTGCTTAATCCTACAATACCTGTAGCTTGTTCGAAAACACACATGCATTCTTCCTCTAATATCTTCTGTGACTTCAACTATATAATAGACTGATGTTTTTTAAGATTAATGGTTGTATTATATCCAATATACAGAGAGCCACATCCCCTTTATTTTGGACTGGATAATGTATTTTCCTTAGCTTATATCAGTTGTTTTAGAGATTTTCTTTTAGCTTGAAAAAAAACATTGCACGTGCTGTTTTTCAGGTCTTTGCAAATCAGTATGTTTGTACCTTCTCATGCAGCTTATTGCAATGCACGTTAGCTTTGATTTTTTGTTTTTTAATGGTATATCCGCACCTTATGCCCGTGTTAGCCCTGAGATCTGCACTAGTGCTGCTGATATCAAATTAATAAAACTAGAACCTGAAGTAGTCTTTTTTATATAGCCTACATAAAACTGACCTTTTATGTACGTCTAGATGTAACTAGTTATAGCAATGCATCTTAGATGTATCAGCTCTCTTTAAAATTATACCCAAAATAAACATATTAATACAATAAAATACTACCAATAAATTCATAACCTTAGTCAAAATCAACAGCATCATAATAATGAGATCTAAATGGCTATACTGGCTGATTTTTCTGGACTATAAAAATTCCATTTTGTGATGTGTTAGGTTGTATCACTATGGGAAAAGCTTTGTTTTAAAGCACTTCTATGACCATTATGATTTTAAAAAATAAAAATTCTGTCTCCTTTTTTCATATGTTCCATATAAATCCTAAAAATATTCAGTGAAATGTATTTACTAAATTTGTGTGTGTGTATATATATATATATATAAATATATATAATACATTTTTTAGTTTATCTGTACGCTGTTATGCTTTTTTTAATTTTCACTAGGGCATTAAAGTTATTTTATGGGCTATTATTAATGTCTACCGAGGTTCAATGATAAAGATCAACTTGCAAAATTCGGCCTAGACTACATGTAGGACGGAATAAAATATTAGCATTGTTGTGCATTGACATTGTTCAACTTAAACAAACAGTGCTTCTATAATTGTGCTCAAATCAAAAGTTATATTTTATCACTCAAGCTACATTCTAGGATGCAATAGCATTTGAATGTTAGTTAGTAGTAGAGTTCGTTGCTTAGATATATATAATATGTTTTTTTATTAAAATTAAAGTTAAAAACACTGCAAATATATATACATACATATGGATACACATACAAACATAAAAGCTCATTGTGTTCATAGTAGCTGCATGAACGCCTTTTCAAATGGGCTGGGCTGTGTCACTCTCCTATCCTCATTTGGAGGTTGACTTTTTCTGCTGTCTCTTGTTTACATTGATTTTTCTATAGCCAGTCCTGTAGTGCTAACATTTTCAGTATAGATGGCGGTTTCAATAAGCAAATGTCAAAATAATGGTAAAGTTGTTGTTTGTGAACATTCTAATATACTCCAGCTGGTGAATGTCTGATTGGAACACATTAAAGTTGGAGAGATATTTTTACAGTACAGTGCCCCTTTAAAAATATGTTTCTTATTCTAAACAGAACATCTTCACGGGAGAAGATATAAGAAAACAGCTTCCGCATGAATCAGTAGAGTTTGATGCAGTTAATATGAGCTGGAAAACCATCATGGATAGACTGAACCAAGACAATAATGCTTTACGTGGAACTCATCACCCAGGTGTGTAAGGGACAAAGAGATTTCCCTAGCACATCGAAATCCAGTGGTATCATATTTATATCAAACTAGTGGTAAAGCCGTGTACACGGGCCAAAATGTTTAATGAAATAAATATACCTATCCATCCCTATCCCTCTATTCATCTATCCCTCTATTCCTCTGTTCCTGTTCATATCCCTGTGTCCCTATCCCTATCCCCCTGTCCCTATCCCCCTGTCCCCATGCTCTTGTTTCCATCCCCCTATCCCTCTTTCCCCCTATCCCCCTTTCCTCCTATCCCCCTGTCCCTATCCCCCTTTCCAATAACTAACGGCTAGATTTAGAGTTGGGCGGTAGCCGTCAAAACCAGCGTTAGAGGCTCCTAACGCTGGTTTTTACCGCCCTCTGGTATTTGGAGTCAGTCAGGAAAGGGTCTAACGCTCACTTTGCAGCCACGACTTTTCCATACCGCAGATCCCCCTACGCCATTTGCGTATCCTATCTTTTCAATGGGATCTTTCTAACGCCGGTATTTAGAGTCGTGGCTGAAGTGAGCGTTAGAAATCTAACGACAAAACTCCAGCCGCAAAAAAAGTCAGTAGTTAAGAGCTTTCTGGGCTAACGCCAGTTTATAAAGCTCTTAACTACTGTGCTCTAAAGTACACTAACACCCATAAACTACCTATGTACCCCTAAACCGAGGTCCCCCCACATCGCCGCCACTCTATTAAAATTTTTTAACCCCTAATCTGCCGCTCCGTACACCGCCGCCAGCTACATTATACCTATGTACCCCTAATCTGCTGCCCCTAACACCGCCGACCCCTATATTATATTTATTAACCCCTAATCTGCCCCCCACAACGTCGCCTCCACCTACCTACAATAATTAACCCCTAATCTGCCGACCGGATCTCACCGCTACTATAATAAATGTATTAACCCCTAAAGCTAAGTCTAACTCTAACCCTAACACCCCCCTAACTTAAATATAATTTAAATCTAACGAAATAAATTAACTATTATTAAATAAAGTATTCCTATTTAAAGCTAAATACTTACCTGTAAAATAAACCCTAATATAGCTACAATATAAATTATAATTATATTGTAGCTGTTTTAGGATTCATATTTATTTTACAGGCAACTTTGTAATTATATTAACCAGGTACAATAGCTATTAAATAGTTAATAACTATTTAATAGTTACCTAGTTAAAATAATTACAAAATTACCTGTAAAATAAATCCTAACCTAAGTTACAATTAAACCTAACACTACACTATCAATAAATAAATTAACTAAAATACCTACAATTATCTACAATTAAACCTAACACTACACTATCAATAAATTAATTAAATACAATACCTACAAGTAAATACAATGAAATAAACTAACTAAAGTACAAAAAATAAAAAAGAACTAAGTTACAAAAAATAAAAAAATATTTACAAACATTAGAAAAATATTACAACAATTTTAAACTAATTACACCTACTCTAAGCCCCCTAATAAAATAACAAAGCCCCCCAAAATAAAAAAATGCCCTACCCTATTCTAAAATTAAAATAGAAAAGCTCTTTTACCTTACCAGCCCTGAAAAGGGCCCTTTGCGGGGTATGCCCCAAAGAATTCAGCTCTTTTGCCTGGAAAAAAAAACCATACAATACCCCCCCCCCCAACATTACAACCCACCACCCACATACCCCTAATCTAACCCAAACCCCCCTTAAATAAACTTAACACTAAGCCCCTGAAGATCTCCCTACCTTGTCTTCACCTCACCGGGTTCAGTGATCGGTCCAGAAGAGGACACAGCCAATAGAATGTGAGCTCAATCTGATTGGCTGATTGGATCAGCCAATCGGATTGAACTTGAATCTGATTGGCTGATTCCATCAGCCAATCAGAATATTCCTACCTTAATTCCGATTGGCTGATAGAATCCTATCAGCCAATCAGAATTCGAGGGACGCCATCTTGGATGACGTCATTTAAAGGAACCGTCATTCGGCGAGTAGGCGGCGGTTGAAGAGGATGGATCCGCGTCGGCTGGGAAGAAGATTGCTCCGCTCCGCTCCGGAAGAAAGAAGATTGAAGATGCCGCTTGATGGAAGACTTCATCCCGATGATGGACTTCTGACTTCAGCCCGATGATGGAGTTCTTCAGCCGCTGCTTGGATCAAGACTTCGGACCCTCTTCTGGACCGATCGCTGAACCCGGTGAGGTGAAGACAAGGTAGGGAGATCTTCAGGGGCTTAGTGTTAGGTTTATTTAAGGGCCATTCTATATGGTGAAACGCGTTGATGGACCTAGAAGAACAATTACAAAGTGAGAATATATAATTATCTACAAGGATTGCAAAGGATTCGTTGGGATTATTTGATCCACTTCCAATACTCTGCGCAGAGTTTTTTCATCGAGACCGGACCTACATTCGACACGCATCTAGCGTTCCTGACGTCACCAGCTGTAGTGAGCCGCGCCGGACACCTGTGCCATACCCTGACGGAGAATTCAGCTTGACTAAAGAGCAGGTAGGCACCATAGAGGTGTAGCGGTCCTGCAGCGTGGGTGTCAGTAAGTTATTCCTAAAAGAAGGTATCAACTTATTTTCACAGAAACTGCCAATTACGGAACTTTCAATATCTCCATACGGGACTTTTAACACCTGTTTACTCCTATAACGGAGCCATAATAATACTTCATCCCTAGGTAGTTTGATATCTACCTCTTTCCCAAACGGAACTTTCACTGTTATAAAAGCCAAGATTCCATAGGTGGATTTACTCTTTCATATAGGGCTACTATCCCAATATAATTTTAGACTGAGCTGCACAAATAGTCAGCTATTTTTAGCTTATTTTTTATGTTTTAGCATAGAGTTTGTTACTATATATGACCGGTCATAATATCGTAGTATCAGTAGACAATATTTCATTGTTATTTTAATTAAGATAAATAAATTTTATTTTGATATACATATTGCTTTGATATTTGATTCATTTTAGTTGCTTGGATATTAGATTTAAACTAGTCGCACAGGTAGACTCTGTAACACCTACACTATATTTTTATGCCACACAAAGTGTTTTCATAATATATACCTTCATAATTCATACCTCTAAAAATACTAATATATATTTATAGAATATTCATCATCCCCAGAGCTGTTTAGCGCATACACACATCTCTCTTTTTCTTTGTACCAGTTCTTGCATTATCTGCTTTATGGGAGCAGATTAGTGTGTATTGCAAGGGGCAGATTTGCGCACCATATACCCAACACTTTTTTATTATTTAAGGGGGGTTTGGGTTAGATTAGGGGTATGTGGGTGGTGGGTTGTAATGTTGGGGGGGGGGTATTGTATGTTTTTTTTTTCCAGGCAAAAGAGCTGAATTCTTTGGGGCATGCCCCGCAAAGGGCCCTTTTCAGGGCTGGTAAGGTAAAAGAGCTTTTCTATTTTAATTTTAGAATAGGGTAGGGCATTTTTTTATTTTGGGGGGCTTTGTTATTTTATTAGGGGGCTTAGAGTAGGTGTAATTAGTTTAAAATTGTTGTAATATTTTTCTAATGTTTGTAAATATTTTTTTATTTTTTGTAACTTAGTTCTTTTTTATTTTTTGTACTTTAGTTAGTTTATTTCATTGTATTTATTTGTAGGTATTGTATTTAATTAATTTATTGATAGTGTAGTGTTAGGTTTAATTGTAGATAATTGTAGGTATTTTAGTTAATTTATTTATTGATAGTGTAGTGTTAGGTTTAATTGTAACTTAGGTTAGGATTTATTTTACAGGTAATTTTGTAATTATTTTAACTAGGTAACTATTAAATAGTTATTAACTATTTAATAGCTATTGTACCTGGTTAATATAATTACAAAGTTGCCTGTAAAATAAATATTAATCCTAAAATAGCTACAATATA
Source organism: Bombina bombina (assembly GCF_027579735.1). Classification (NCBI taxonomy): domain Eukaryota; kingdom Metazoa; phylum Chordata; class Amphibia; order Anura; family Bombinatoridae; genus Bombina; species Bombina bombina. The sequence continues at coordinate 862,059,606 of NC_069504.1, read as the reverse complement.
ATTATAATTTATATTGTAGCTATATTAGGGTTTATTTTACAGGTAAGTATTTAGCTTTAAATAGGAATAATTTATTTAATAATAGTTAATTTATTTCGTTAGATTTAAATTATATTTAAGTTAGGGGGGTGTTAGGGTTAGAGTTAGACTTAGCTTTAGGGGTTAATACATTTATTATAGTAGCGGTGAGATCCGGTCGGCAGATTAGGGGTTAATTATTGTAGGTAGGTGGAGGCGACGTTGTGGGGGGCAGATTAGGGGTTAATAAATATAATATAGGGGTCGGCGGTGTTAGGGGCAGCAGATTAGGGGTACATAGGTATAATGTAGCTGGTGGCGGTGTACGGAGCGGCAGATTAGGGGTTAATAATAATATGCAGGTGTCAGCGATAGCAGGGGCGGCAGATTAGGGGTTAATAAATATAACATAGTGGTCGGCGATGTTAGGGGCAGCAGATTAGGGGTACATAGGGATAACGTAGCTGGCGGCGGTATACAGAGCGGCAGATTAGGGGTTAATAATAATATGCAGGTGTCAGCAATAGCGGGGTCGGCAGATTAGGGGTTAGTAAGTATAAGGTTAGGGGTGTTTAGACTCGGGGTACATGTTAGGGTGTTAGGTGCAGACGTAGGAAGTGTTTCCCCATAGAAAACAATGGGGCTGCGTTAGGAGATGAACGCTGCTTTTTTGCAGGTGTTAGGTTTTTTTTCAACTCAAATGGCCCCATTGTTTTCTATGGGGGAATCTTGCTCGAGCATGTTTTTGAAGCTGGCCGCGTCCGTAAGCAACGCTAGTATTTAGAGTTGCAGTGGCGGTAAATATGCTCTACGCTCCCTTTTTTGGAGCCTAACGCAGCCATTCTGTGAACTCTAAATACCAGCGGTATTTAAAAGGTGCGGGGGGGGGAAAGCACGCGTAGCTAACGCACCCCTTTGGCCGCAGAACTCTAAATCTAGCCGTTCGATTCCAAAAAATAAAAGTTTCCAAAAAATATAAAAGCTAATATTGCTCAAAAAAAACAAACTTCATTATCCAAAATAAAAAACAAATATTCCTAATCTAATACCCCCTTTTTTTTTAAAAAAAAGCCACCCCAAAATAAACTCTAATCTAATCTAAACTACCAATAGCCTTTAAAAGGGCCTTTTGTAGGGCATTGCCCTAAGTTAAACAGCTCTTTTACCTAAAAAATTACAAATCCCCCCTCTAACATTAAAACCCCCCACCCACCAAACCCCCCAAAATAAAAAAAAAACTAACACTAATAAACCTAAATTACCCATTGCCCCTAAAGGGGCATTTGTATGGACATTGCCCTTAAAAGGGCATTTAGCTCTTTTTCAAATTGCCCAAAAAACCCTAATTAAAAAAAAATATATATTTTTTTTTTAAAAAACCTAACACTAAAGCCCTAAATAGGTACTCACGGTTCCTAAAGTCCGGTGGAGAAGGTCTTCCAGGCGTATCCATCATCTTCATCCACAGTGAAGGCGGCGCGGAGTGGTGTTACAGGTGTGGCGATCCTTGGCAGCAGCGAACCTCTGCGGCGACGGTGCTCAGCCGCGGTCCCCGGCAGTGGCGCTACTCTGCGGCATGGAGGCTCCTCTTCATGGGATTGTCCGCCGCACACTTAAACCAAGAGCAAGTGAAATCTTATTGGCTGGTTCACCAGCCAATAAGATATTAGTTGCTCTCCTCCTATTGGCTGTTCACCAGCCAATAAGATTTCAGTTAGTGTCATCCTATTGGCTGATGTGAAAATGTCAGCCAATAGAAATGCAAGATACCCCAATAAATATGGGGTACCTTGCATTTAATCTTCAGTGTGCGGCGGACAATGGCATGAAGAGGAGCCTCCACACCACCGAGGAGCGCCGCCCCTGGGGATCGCCGCCAAGGATCGCCACATCTAGGAACACATCTCCGCTCCGCACTGCCTTAGCTGTGGATGAAGATGATGGACCCGCCTGGAAGAAAACCTTCTCCGCCGGACTTCAGGAACCGTGAATACCTATTAGGGGCTTTAGTGTTAGGTTTTTAAAAAAATATATATATTTTTTTTTTATTTTTTTTTTAAATGAAGGTTTTTTGGGCGATTTGAAAAAGAGCTGAATGCCCTTTTAAGGGCAATGTCCATACAAATGCCCTTTTAGGGGCAATGGGTAGTTTAGGTTTATTAGTGTTAGTTTTTTTTATTTTGGGGGGTTTGGTGGGTGGGGGTTTTAATGTTAGAGGGAGGTTTAGTGTATTTTTAATGTAAAAGAGCTGATTTATTTAGGGCAATGCCCTACAAAAAGCCCTTTTAAGGCCTATTGGTAGTTTATTCTTAGATTAGGGGGTGTTTTTATTTTGGGGGGCTTTTTTATTTTCATAGGGATTAGGTTTAATTTTTTTATTTTGGATATTGTGGTTTATTATTTTTTGTAATGTTAGCCTTTTTTTATTTTCTGTAATTTTAGAATAATTTAATGTCATTTTTTTTTAAGTACTGTTAGGATTTTTTATTTTATTTGTAATGTAGTATTTAATTTTTTTATGTAATTAAGGGGTTAATTTAGGGGGCTTAGTCATTAAATCATTTTTTTGCGTTGTGGGGGTTGGCGGTTTAGGAGTTAATAGGTAAATTAGGTTTAATGTGTTGTGGGGAAGTTGCGGATTAGGGGTTAATAGATGTATTAGGTAGTTTGCGATGTTGGGTTTTGCGTATTTAGGGGTTAATCATTTTATTAGTTTTTTTTTTTCTTAATACTTTGTGCGGGCGGTTAGTTGTTTTTTTTATAAATACTTATTGCGGGAGGTTAGGTTGTTTTTTTAATACTTATTGTGGGCTGTTAGTTTGTTTTTTTAATACTTATTGCGGACGGTTAGTTTTTGTTTTTTTAATACTTATTGCGGGCGGTTAGTTTTTGTTTTTTTAATACTTATTGCGGGCGGTTAGTTTTTGTTTTTTTAATACTTATTGCGGACTGTTAGTTTTTGTTTTTTTAATACTTATTGCGGACGGTTAGTTTTTGTTTTTTTAATACTTATTGCGGGCGGTTAGTTTTTGTTTTTTTAATACTTATTGCGGACGGTTAGTTTTTGTTTTTTTAATACTTATTGTGGGCGGTTAGTTTTTGTTTTTTTAATACTTATTGCGGGCGGTTAGTTTTTGTTTTTTTAATACTTATTGCGGACGGTTAGTTTTTGTTTTTTTAATACTTATTGCGGACGGTTAGTTTTTGTTTTTTTAATACTTATTGCGGGCGGTTAGTTTTTGTTTTTTTAATACTTATTGCGGGCAGTTAGTTTTTGTTTTTTTAATACTTATTGCGGGCGGTTAGTTTTTGTTTTTTTAATACTTATTGCGGGCGGTTAGTTTTTGTTTTTTTAATACTTATTGCGGGCAGTTAGTTTTTGTTTTTTTAATACTTATTGCGGGCAGTTAGTTTTTGTTTTTTTAATACTTATTGCGGGCGGTTAGTTTTTTTTTTTTTGTAATGCTCCGTTTGCATTTGCTGCATCCCGGTGGATTCCGAAATGGCAGGGTGGTGTTATGGATTCTTTCACCACCCTTCCATTTTTGGAATCCACCGGGATGCATCCTGGTGAATTCTTTTGGCTTCACGTGCAGCCAACATTCTTTCGGCTACCTTGTGCTGCCAAAATTCCTTGCCGATGGCGACGGTCGCGTTACAAACCCGATTATAGTATAGATAATATTTTCATCATTGTTGTTTTTCCACACTTTAAAATCCAGTCATTTATGTACCCAATAATTTTATTTCATATTAGCTTTGTTTATTTTACTCACACCTGAGTAGTTCTTTATTAATTCCTTCCTGTCAGTAATATATACACATAGAGCAATGTTTAAAGTGAAGGTCAAATTTGATCAATTAGTGCCCGGTTTTTAATAATCCTATTAAAAACAAGGGCACTTTAATTCATCAAAATTTACATTTAACACGTTTTCTTCGAAAACATACCTTTTAATCGTGGCAGCCGCTCTAGCACTTCCTCCGCCCGTCGCAAGCCGTTTTCGCGGGTTCAAAATGACGAATCCGGCTTCCTCTAATCATGGCATTGCATCAGGCCAAGATTCCCCTGGGGGGGAAGCCGTGATTGGAGAAAGCCGGGTTCCTCTTTTCTGACTACTGCAGAGGCTTTTCGACGAAATTAGATATTACCAGATATTACAAGTACATTAGGCCTCTGACCAAGTGCTGTGTTTAAAATGCTGGTGCACGGAGCATACTTAAGTACACTCTTGAAATAGCTATAGCTTTTGCAAGAAGCATTTTTGCTAATACATCTATATTGTAAAAATGCTTCTATTCAAAACTGAAATGCACCCAAGTCCATTCTAATGTTCCTTTAAGCTTTCTGCCACTTATTTCACAGAGCAGATATTTAGCTCTGTTTCCACGAGTAACAGAAAGAACAGGAATTTCACCATTAAAACAGTGACACAGAGTAGGGATTCAGCCCTTTTTCTTATAGTAAAATAAACATCGTAGAGATTTAAAGGGACAGGCAACCGATTTTTTTTTCCATGATTCAGGTAAAGCAAACAATTTTAAACAACTTTTCAATTTACTTTTATTATCTAATTTGCTTTACGTATCGTTTGTAGAAAAGCATACCTAGGTATTGTCAGGAGCAGCAGTGCACACTACTGGGATCTAGCTGCGGCACATTGGTGGCGGCACATTTATGCCTCTTGTCCTTGGCTCATACAGTGTTTTCAGCTAGTTCCCAGTTGTGCACGGATGCTCCTTCAACAAAGGATACCAAGAGAACTAAGCAAATTTGATAATAGAAGTAAATTAGGAAGTTGTTTAAAACCATATGAGCTATCTGAATCATGAAAGAGTATTTAATTGGACGTGATACTCTTTATACCTCTGTACTATCTAAAATAAAAGAATGGTTAAATATGTATTACCGAGCTTTGGTGTTTTGTTTTAAATGGCTGTGCCTGTCTTAAATTAACCAACTGATTTCTGTGGGAGTTGCCTTTATCAGCCAGTGAGACTCATTTGTGCACAAATATGAACTTTCTTTTGGTTCTACCTTAAAAGGACATGAACCCCAAAATGTTTCTTTCATGATTCAGATAGGGGAATGCAGTTTTAAATAACTTTCTAATTTACTTCTATCATCATTTTTTTCTGTGTATCCTTTATTGAAAAGTAGGGACATAAGCTCTATTTGCAAGAACGCTGGATGGTAGCACTGTTTCCTGCCATGTAATGCTCAAAACACCTACCAAGGCATCTCCTCAACACAGGATATCATGGGGGAAAAAACAAATTTGATCATATAAGAAAATTGGATTTTTTTTTTCTTTTTAAATTGTGATGTGTGAATCCCAATAATATTTTGTTGGGGGTTTAAAATACCTTTAAATTTAAACAGCTTTTACTTAAAGGGACACTGTACCCAAAATTTTTCTTTTGTGATTCAGATAGAGCATGACATTTTAAGCAACTTTCTAATTTACTCCTATTATCAAATGTTCTTCATTTTCTTGGTATTTTTATTTTAAATGTAAGAATGTAAGTTTAGATGCCGGCCCATTTTTGGTGAACAACCTTGGTTGTCCTTGCTGATTGGTGTATAAATTCATCCACCAATAAAAAAAGTGCTGTCCAGAGTTCTAAACCAAAAAACAAGCTTAGATGCCTTCTTTTTCAAATAAAGATAGCAAGAGAACGAAGAAAAATTGATAATAGGAGTAAATTAGAAAGTTGCTTTAAATTGCATGCTCTATCTGAATCACGGAAGAAAAAATATGGGTTCAGTGTCCCTTTTAACCATTTTTATACAAATATATTTTAACACATTTAACTGCTTCTCTTAATCCATCCAGATGAGCATCTAGTTATTTCTCAACACACTTATAAACGTTGGAAAACAAAGTTCCAAACTGGATCATTGCATTCAAAGAGAAATCTTTATGGAAGCAAACATTCCCTACATTTGTTTTTGTTTGTTTTTTTAAATCTGTAGCATTGTTAAATGGAACAGACTTCAACAAACAATCTATTACTGAGTGCACGCTTTCATGGATTATACTTGATGCAGGATATGGCTGCCTTTTTAGAAATAATAATAATAATTCCTTTTTTTTCCATTAGGTCTTTTGGAGAAACTAGGGGAAATGAATGGAGTTCTGGAAGGAATTCAGAAGTCTCTGGATATGTATTTAGAAACAAAGCGTCATATTTTCCCTAGGTTCTATTTTCTGTCTAATGATGATTTACTAGAGATCCTCGGACAGTCCCGCAACCCTGAAGCTGTCCAGCCTCACCTCAAAAAGTGCTTTGATAACATCAAATCACTCAAGATTCAGAAGGTATTTCCCCATGAGGGTACTCTGGTATAATTGTCTGGAATGTACGTATATTGTTGTATCTTACATGATGGCTCTGTCGTTATACAAAGCTGAACCCTTTAAGGACCAGGGGTATTTTGCAAATCAAAGAATAAAGCAGTGTGTTCTTTAACATGCTGTATTTGTAACAGTCTGCATGTTTGGATAAAGGGGCTGCATGGGGGGCACTTAACTTGGCAGGGAGCTGATTGGGCCAGCACACAGAAGGTCTTTAAAGCCCAGGATCATGTGACATAAGTAAACAACCATATTGTTGTATCACAAACTACTATTTAGTGTTTCTTGCAAGCTTGGTTAGTTGTTTTGAAAAATGAATGCAACGATATGATGAGGTTTGTTTATAATCTGATATCACTCAGTGAGGCACACCTTGACCTTCTCAATCTTCCATTACTCTAGGTTGGGATGAGCAACAAATTTGAAGCTTTAGGCATGTTCTCAGCTGATGGAGAGTATGTGGACTTTTTAAACATAGTGACCCTGGAAGGACCTGTAGAGGTAAATATGTGCCAGATCATGTAACTGCAAATTACTCTGCAAAATGAAGTAGATGCAATTTTCCTATGCTTTTGTCTTGCAGGCCTGGTTGCGTGACATTGAAATAGCCATGCGCTGTGCATTAAAGGAGCTGCTGAAGAACTGCAGGGCGGCCTTGAAAAAGATGAGTAACAAGAGGGACAAGTGGGTGAAGGAGTGGGCAGGACAGGTAAGTACAATGGCAGTTCTATGTATCTTCATTCATTCATTACTATAGCACACCCAGACCTCCAAGGTGCCGGCTGTCCTGAATTTGCATTTTGTTTATGCCCAGTGAGCTACGCAGAGCTTGTAGAGGGGTAAAGAAGAAAGATATTCGTTTTTATACAAACTAAAGGAAGAAATAGGTAGACACAGGACTTAATTTGCAGTTGAATGCTAAAATTAGTCAACAAACAAACAAATGCATGCATCAAACAAAAATGGTTGATGCATGCATTTGTAAGTCGAAAGGCAAGAAAGGCTTTACTGAATTTGGTGAAGGCTTCAATTAAGCACTATTTAATAAAGATACAGCAATGTCTTTGTCAGTTAATTTATTCATGTGTCAGTAAATAAGTTTGTAAGTTGGCCAGTCCTGACCCCATAAAAAATATTTTTTTTGTGCTGCTGCTGGTTTGTAATAGTGGCAATAGCTACTACTTTAACTTTACTTAAATTTAAGCTACTGTACATAAACAGATAACAAACTAATTCTGGACAACCTCATGCATGAATATCAGAAGAAACAAGATTTATTTTTTGTATAAAAAAATGTTTGTCAGAAACTAAGTATTTGCCTATGCACATGTCTAGAAAGAGGTAGTAGAGGATGATGTAATCTAGTACCCCTCACCTTTTATATTTAGCTTCATAAGCCTCTGTGCACTTAAAAAGCAGGTCGCTCTGCTCCCTCACCTGCTCACTGTACTGGGCTCTCTCTGCCAGGGCGGCCCAACGTGATTTATCCCGGCGGCCCAATCCGGCCCTGTTCATTGTCAATCTTTGGCACCAGAAAATTGTACGGTCTAGAACCTCCCTTTTCATGAGTATTTTTTAGTCTGTAAATAAAAGTACATGAAACCATTTCATTTTGTGCATAATGTACATTTTGTGTCATCTATATTTTTATTGTCTTGCCTTATCTTTCTCTTATTTTCTAACATCTCTCCTTTTCCTTTCCACTCACTCCTCTTATTCACCCATTTATGTATGCTTACATGATATAAAGTGCTACAATGTAATGATTAGAATGCAATAAATAAATAAAACATTTGTAAAATTGTAGGGTTTTTCAAATCTAGGACAGTGCAGGGACACAAACCTTGAATATTGTCTTGAGTAGGTAAACCTTTTATTGAATAAATGTAGCAAATCAGACACCATATGTCAATCAGCAAATGAAGCGCTGTTAGTTTAAATTTGAAATGTACTATTTAGCGTTACCCTAAACACAATTATGTTTAGTATAACTGCATTTTCTAATTGGTGTACTTCAGTATCGGGAGAAATGCTGTAGCCTTCTTGAAGGGAAAAGAAAAACGTGCACATTAATGGTATAATTAGGCAATTTAAAGGGACATTCCAGTTAAAATGTAAATGCACATATATGAATTACATCTTTGAATAGAAACATATTTGCAATATACATGAATTGGCAAAAATACTTCTAGTAAAGGTTTAGTGTTAACATTTTTTTCTTCACGCGCATGTGAATCATAGAAAGATATTCTCAGCGCACCAACATTTTATATACTGCAGCTGCTCAGAGCACAAGTGGGGCTTGTATAATGTCAACAATTAACAAATTGAGTCATTACCAGATGTTGCTGTGTTTAAAATGCTGGTGCACGGTAAAAAAACCCAAACATTTTCTTTCATGATTCAGGTAGAGAATACAATTTTAAACAACATTCCAATTTACTTCTATTATCTAATTTGCTTCATTCTTTAGATATCCGTTGTTAAAGAAATAGCAATGCACATGGGTGAGCCAATCACATGAGGCATCTATGTGCAGCCACCAATCAGAAGCTACTGAGCCTATCTAGATATGCTTTTCCGGAAAGAATATCAAGAGAATAAAGCAAATTAAATAATAGAAGTAAATTAGAAAGTTGTTTAAAATGGTATTCTCTATCTGAATCATGAAAGAAAAAATGTGGGTTTAATGTCCCTTTAAATACTCTTTTGAAACAGCTATAGCTTTTACTATTAGCATGTTTCTATTACATATACAGTATAGTACAAAAATGCTTTTATTCAAAACTGAAATGCATCCATGGGGATTCCAATTTTGGCTGGAATATCCCTTTAAGTAATACATCATATTTGTAATACATCTATTTTGGTGGGTTTAATCTTGTACGTTTGTGTATGATGTCTCTTTAATCCTCCCAGGTGTTGATCACTTCCAGTCAGATACAGTGGACCACTGATGTCACAAAATCTCTGATAACAGCCAAGGAACGTGCAGACAAGAAGATCCTAAAAATCATGAAGAAAAAGCAGGTTAGTTAGTTACTACAGGCTTTTTTAACAAATCCAACCCTCAAGTGCCCCAAACCGGCTAGATTTAATGGATTTACCACCTGTGCATAGGTGAATCAATCACTGAAGGAGCCACTAAACAGACTGAGGAGGGGAATCTGATATTTTTAATTAGCTTGATGACAAGAGTTGAGAAGCAACCTTTCACTCATCTTCTTCAAAATACGTTAATATAGAGTTGTCCATTAATATTAAAGGGACATTTAACACCTTTTGTTTCTAAGTAAAGGTTCTGCTTGTCTGACGTTCAGCAGTGAAGCTAAAAAGCAACATCTGTAACGCAAATAGCTGGCGTAAGAAATTTGCGGCATTTTGACCTCACCAGGGGGAGTGGGAATAGCATAAACTTAACACAATTTCAATCCACTAGAAATCGAATGCAAAATCACTTGTATCATATAGCAGCTCAGGCAAATTGATGTTTTGCTTGGTTTTCTAAGTCATTCCAAACCATTAGAAAATCCACAGTGTGACTTAGTAAACACACTTAAGTTAGTAAATTATATAAGTTAGTCACATTGAAGACAAAGACAAAACTTCAAAAAGCATGTGGATTAGAATGGCTTCAAATTGGAAAATCCTAAAAAAAGTGATCACTTTCTCATGTCTGCAGGTGTCTATGCTGAACAAATACTCTGAAGCCATTCGGGGGAACCTGACCAAAATCATGCGCCTAAAGCTGGTCGCTTTGGTGACGGTGGAAGTTCATGCCAGGGATGTCATTGACAAGATGCTGAAGAGTGGATGTACAGACGTGGCTTCATTCGAGTGGCTAAGTCAGCTGCGTCTCTACTGGGATAAGGTGTGCATAATCTATGAAAACTTTAATGCAAGTGGTCTATAAGTAACCTACAGAGTTTTCTTGATTTTTCATGTTTACACTGATAAGAGGACTATAGATCTTCTCTTCCCTGTATCGTTACATTGATTTTATTGTTCTACTGTATTGTAGTCAATCAAATTCAATTATTGGTGTTTTCCTTCCTTTATATTAAAATGAAAACATAAAAGGACATAATGGGGAATAATTTACTGGGGTTGTACATTCTATCATGCTATTGCAGAGCAGTTTGGGATACTGCATGCCCATAAAAAGGCTGCTTTGGCCTTGTATTAAAGCCTAGAACAGCACTCCATCCATGCAACCGTGTGTCTGAGCTTGCAGGTGCATGATTGGTAGGTAAGCTATGTGAACTGGCTTGATTTATCTGCAAAGACCATTCCTACCAGGTAGCTATTGTGTAAACTGAGAGATCTGCATGTGGTACCAGTCTAGTAAAAGAAAAGCTAAAGCAGCCATTTTATTTATTGTTTTGCAAAGTGACTTCCAATAGTAGCACAGCATTAGATTCCATGTCCCTTTAAACAAGTGTAGTCATTTTACAAGTTTGTTTTAATAAAATATATTAACTTCTTTGCCACTCCCCTGCTCCTGATATGGCAAACATAAGCCACATTAGCACATTTATTGGGTTCACACTTGAAGAGAACTCTGGAACCAGCATTCCTGTGCACTCTGTGCATGCAAATCAGTGAACGCATGTGCATGCAGCTTACTCCTTGTATCAGAAACAGATCTAATGCTGGGATGATGCTTGGATAAGGGGTTATAATATTTGATTAAAAATAGATATAAAAAAAGTTATAAAGCTTCCCTTATGACACAGATTGCTACAATATGGCAAAGTGAAAAAACAATGTATACTGTCCCCTAAATCCTTTTTTATCCTTTAGGATATAGATGACTGCATCATCAGGCAGACTAATACACATTTCCAGTATGGGTATGAGTATCTGGGAAATTCTGGTCGACTTGTGATCACGCCTTTAACTGATAGGTAATTTTGTTGGTTTTATAACTGTGTATGATAAAAACAATATGCCAGAGTAATAAGACAAAGTCAGGATTTACATTACATAATATACAAGAAATGAATATGTGCCTTTGCATGTTCCATTGTATTATATGCGTCTTCACTTACTCTTTTCAGTTCTCGCACATTGCACATCACACAACATTATTAATATACATTTTAACCTATTAGGAACCAGACAACTATAACTAAGACTGTATAGCTCCTCCTCATTTCAGTTGCTGTTGAGTTAAGACATGGTTGTGCACCACTTTTATTTATTTTTTTCGACCTGTGTATTATATATAAATACCTTTCCTTACGGGTTACAAAAGAACCCAGCATGTATATTATTACTATGGTTTACTACTGAGAAACCTTTGGGGGGCCCATCAAAATATTTGCACGACGGCCCTCTGTTAAGTAGGTCTGCTACTGTATTGATTCCTAAATAATGGCAGTGAAAGTGAGGGTAATTTTATTTAGATTTCACCATTATTTTTATGTTATTTCTCACTAAGGCCTCGATGGTCTAAACTTTGTATGATTTTTACATTTTTTAATTATGATTTTCATTGTGCACTTTTGTAATGAATCCTTCCGATATGAAAATGCAGTACACACCCCTTAGCAAGACACCACTAGGGTAATAGAAGTACCGACGAGCATTTTTATAGAATCTCAACAGCCCAGAAACCTTAAATTCTCATTGGACCCTAAGGGCTCGATTTATCAAAGCCCTACGGCTGCAAGCTCGCACAAGAACTTGCTTGCCGTAATTTAACAAGCAGCGGTCACCAGACCACCGCTTCCCTAACCTGTTCACCACCTCTAAGGTGGCGAAATTCAATCTCCGCGGTCTAGTCCGACCGAGGAGATTGACAGCTCCTGCCCGCGCGTGATTGGCTGTGCGCGGGATTGCACGCTCGTTTGTAATGGTGATTACCTGCGGGTAATTTTGCCCTGCCGCAGGCGAGCTGAGGCATACAGGGACGCGTATACGCGCCCCTGTCCGCCTCAGCTTTGATAAATCTAGCCTTAAATGTGTATTACGCTTCATGTTTAGTGGTGAGATACTCTTGAAAAGTTAAGATGAAGCCAAACCTGGAGCAACACACAAAAGCAATCACAAATAGCAAAGAATCGTTTTTGGGAGGTTTTGTTTTGCTTTTGTTTGTTTTTTATTTAATGGGGAAATATGTCTGGATAATATAAAATACTATAAAGTTATCCTTGGATATAATGGATGAAGTTCAGTGACAGTTGCTTTCAACTGTTGTACTTCTGATACTCCTTAGCATGTTTAAAGGGACACAAAATCAAAATTAAACTTTAATGGTTCATATAGAGCATATCATTTTAAGAGACTTTTCAATTTCCTTATGTTATCAAATTTACTTTGTTCTCTTTGTATCCTTTGTTGTAAAACATACCTATGTAATCTCAGGAGCAGCAATGCACTACTGGGAGCTAGCTGGGTATTTTTGTCTACACACATTTATGAATAATACAGATCCCTTTCTAAATGTGATTTTATTTACCTTACTTGAGCAGGACATGAAGTCAAACTCTGTGCATCACATTACATCCGTTTAACTCTAACAATATATATGCAGTGCCAGCAATAAATGTATTTATGTCCCTCTGTAAATCTAAGGAGCCTTTCATGTGGACAGTAGAGTCGATACAGTTAAAAAAAAAAATTGGGATAGCCCGAAAATACCGCAGACACCGAGTGCAATACAAAGAGACCGTTGTACAGTGTTTCTTTCTCACTCATGTTGCTGAGGTGGATAACATGATGTGGCAGGTCCCAATTCTGCCAACGTTGTATAGAAGCAAAAGTTCTAAGTGGACCATTTACACACTTAGAGGGATATGAAACCCCAATTTTTTCCTTCATGATTCAGGTAGAGCATACAATGCTAACCAACTTTCCAATTTACTTCTATTATCTCATTTGCTTAGTTCTCTTGGTATCCTTTATTGAAATGCATACCTAGGTAGGCTCAGGAGCTAAGAACTAGCTTCTGATTGGTGGCTGCATATATATGCCTTTTATCATTTCTTACCAATGTGTTCAGCTAGCTCTCAGTCGTGCATTGCTGCTCCTTCAATAAAGGGTATCACAGGAAGGAAGCAGAATTGATAATAGTAAGTAAAGTAAGTAAATTGGAAAGTTGTTTAAACATTTTGGGTTTTATGTCTCTTTTAAATAAAAATATCCTTTATTGCAAATAGATTAAAATGCTTGTGAACGCGTTTCGGGGTTATGGTGTTGGCAGAGCTTCAGATGTTGTATTGCACTGTTACAATCATATCAGAGTTAACTTTAACAATCATTTTAATCTATTTGGAATAAATGGTACCCACATATGCATCTTGCCATTCACTCACCAGATGTATTCAACTAGATCCCAGTAGTGCATTGCAGTCCTGGAGCTGACTTCAGCTATGTGTTTAACAACATTTGCATGACTTAAACGCACAGTTCTTTCCAAGCATTAGCGTTAAAATAAAAGACTCTAGTATTTGGGGATACAGATGTCGCTTTCCAGGGACTCCCTACTCCAAATGAACTACCAGAACCTTCTTAAATCGTTAAAACTGACCTGTTGGCCTGGCGGAGCAAATGTCTGTCTTGGTTGGGGAGGATACAGGCTTTCAAGATGAGCATTTTGCCCCGCTTCCTTTATCTGTTTCAGACTGTCCCTATCCAACTCTCCTCCGAATTTATAGGTACTGCACAGGCGCTTGTAAATGACTTTATTTGGGCGCATAAACACCCTAGATTGTCTAAGTCCACACTTTATAGAAATAGGGATAGAGGAGGCCTGGGAGTACCCAATCTTCTGTTTTATCATCAGGCGGCGCAATTGACTAGAATAGTAGATTGGTGTAAAAACACTAAGGATAAAGAATGGGTGAAACTTAAACACGACCTAGTGGGTACTAAAAGTTTGGGGGCACTCTGCTGGACCTCTAAGCACCACAGGAATACACCATCACACACTCCTACGTTGGTATCTGCCACACTCCATACATGGGATTGCCTCGCTAGTACCCAGAGGGGTATCTCGTCAATCCCTTCTTCGTTAACTCCCTTACTTCACAACAATGATTTCCCACCGCTGAAACATTGCTGGACAGGAGATTTCTACTCTATCTCAGCAGGCCTACCTTGTTGTCTGGTCATAGAGAATGGGGCTATTCTATTTAAAGCTGCGTTAGTTGATAAAAACATCCCATTTTTCGCCAGATGGCTAGAATACTTGCAACTCTCTCATTTCCTTTCCAGCCATAGAAACAAGTCCCACTTTGTGCGTAGTCTAACTCCCTATGAGACGCTATGTTGGTCCCCGCAGGCGTCGACAGGCATACTTTCTGCAATCTATAAAATTCTAACTACAGTACACTCTAAAAGCCTCCCGCCATACACTAAAGCTTGGGAAACCGAGTTGGGCCAGACTATCCCTTTAAAGACTTGGGACACCATATTCCAGCAAATGGGTAAGGCGCCCTCTTCAATGAGTATTACAGAGACCAACATGAAATTGCTGGGGAGGTGGTATTTGTATCCCAGCAGGCTAGCTAAGATCTATCCACAAACTGACCCCCTCTGTTGGAGAGGCTGCAAGCAGCCTGGTACCCTTTGTCATATCTGGTGGGATTGCCCCCTGCTCCAACCATATTGGAGAGGTGTCCATGGGGAGATTCAAAAAGTTCTCTCACAGTCTATCCCTTTGGACCCCTTGACAATGCTGTTTTCACAAACTGCCCAAGATTAAATGCAAGTACAAAACTGTTTTACTATACATCATGCTTAGTAGCGCCAAGCAATTAATCCCCAGATTATGGAAGTAAAGTAACATTCCTTCCAAGTCAGAATGGATACAAAATGTTACACTTCTTTTATCCCTAGAAAAATTTCACTACCACAAAACTAATAGACTAGATTTTTACTGTTCTATGTTATTTCACTGGGAGACATATACCCACCCTGACGTTGAGACGCCACCCCAACCCACCGTGTCGGTATAATTCCTCCCCCAATGCATTCATGACATATACCCTCACACTTGCAAAGGCAGGGGACCCACTGGAGCCCAACTTTACATATCACCTACGCTTCCGGCAAACAATTCACAGGGTTAAAAGCTGCTAACACAAGGTAGAGGTCTACTAACTCACGAGGTGGCCTGCTATATGACTATATGACTTTGTAACGTAGAATAAACATACCCTACTGTGACATGTGGTGGTGTAGTGCTCCTGTAAGTTATGCCTCATAGATGGATGCCCTTCAGGGCAGATCTTCCCACATAAACTGTCGGTCATTCATTTAACCAACAGTAGTAATAGAGTGTCTCTCGCTGTGCGGCGATGTTTATTGATGTTTATTGTATTGTATTGTTATTTTGTTAAAATTGAAAACACCAGCAGACTTTTGGATTTGTTGAAAGCTTAACCGTGTACGATAATATGGACTTTTGAGATCTGAACATAAGGACTGTTCCAGCATGATTGCCTGTTTATATTGTCTTAGATAACTACATGTCCTTTTGCAAGCCGGGTTGTTGCAACGGCTTTTGTAAACATTGTACTTTTTATCTTCTTTCTATTTACAATAAAGCTTGTTGGAAAAAAAAATAAAATGCTCTAACACACTTAAGTCCCAATAAACAGCGGAGAGTTCAGACTCTTATACATGAGCACAGCATCAGAAGAGATCTAATGTAAATCCTTTTACTTTGTAAAGATTTCTTAAGACAATGGAACATACAATAGCTATTAGCAAAGCAAGCTCAGCAGATGTGGTATTTTTTTTACGTTTTAGCCCAGGAGACAATGGGGGAATATGAATAAAAGATGCATTATTCGATTGTTAGATGTTTCTCCCTCTGGGCTGTACAACTCTATATGTTGCTACTCATCTAATATTCTGATTTCTTAGAATGATGTCACAGGGTCAAGTATTGCAAGTGCATATAGTTAAAGGGACAGTAAAGTCAAAATTAAACTTTCGTTATTCAAATAGAGGATGTTGTTTTAAACAACTTTACAATTGACTTCTATTATTTAATTTGCTTTGTTCACCTGCTATTATTTGTTGAAAGCATTACTAGGTAGGCTCAGGAGCAGCAATGCACTACAGGGAGCTAGCTGCTGATTGGTCGCTGGTACTGCACATAAATGCCTCTAGTTATTGGCTCACATGATGTGTTTAGCTAACTCCTAGGGGCATATTTATCAAGCTCCGTATGGATCTTGAAGCCCTGTGTTCTAATGACCGCTGCTCTATAACCTGTCCGCCTGCTCTGAGGTGGCGGACAGACTTCGTCAGAAATCAACCCGATCCAATACGATCGAGTTGATTTACACCCCCTGCTAGCGGAATCTGCAGGGGGCGGCGTTGCACCAGCAGTTCCCAAGAGCAATGATAAATGCCGACAGTGTATGCATACTCTGAATTTCAAATAAGCATAAGATTTTTTTTCTGGAAAATGTATTATTCTCCCATTTTTCGGCCCCCTGTATTATGTGACAGACATCAGCCAATCACAGACTAGTATACGTGTACCCTGTGAGCTTATGCACATGCTCAGTAGGAGCTTGTTCCCCAGAAAGTGTGCAAAATATTATAATGGAAGTAAATTGGAAAGTGTCTTAAAACGTCATTCTCTTTCTGAATCATAAAAGTTTATTTTGACTTGAGTGTCCCTTTAAAAAATGGTGCAAATGGAAAAAATGGTTTGGCAGGTGAGAGGGGAGGATGGGTCTCTACATTACTGAAAAAATATTGGTTGTAAAAATATAATAAATAGATTAGCTGCCAGTAACAAAATTGTCAGGAAACAGTGGGAGGGTGGAGGACTAGAGAGCTGTTTAGGGGGTTAGGGAGGTTGGATGGTGATGAAGGATCCCTACACTACAGAAAATAAACAAACTCTTAAATATTAAAAAAACAAAGCCCTAAACTGCCAGTAGCTAAGATGGTGCTGATCAGTGGGGGGAAGGGGGGTGGAGGAAACAGAGCCGTTTGAGGGGATCAGGGAGTGGGAGGTGTCAGTTGGAAGGGTAATCCATACACTACAGCAAATTTTACCATTAATAGTTAACAGATTAGCCCCTTCACAGCCTGGAACTTTAGCAGTTTGGTGTGCCTCTGCAATCAGGTGCCTACTAATTAACAAAAAACAATGACAAAGCCATTCATGGCTGCAATTTCTAAATAAAGGGTATCACAGAGAAGCTTTTACAACCATTGTTCTTCTGACTGCAGTAGTTATGTGTAAATAATTTCATTAAGAAGACCCAAAGGTTTTGAAAAAGTTAACAATGTCTTGTTTTTATACAATCGCAAAAATTGTGGTATAAAGTATACAAAAATGGGCTAGATCAATACCTTGGATTTTCTACTTTGGGCAGTTCTGTTATACCAATGAAACTGCTGAATGTACATATCTAATGTTTGGTCTCAGCTGAATCAGAGGATGCCAATGAACAAATATTATGATTTTTTTTTCTACCATTACCGTTCAGAAAAGATAAGAAAGGCAGGCTTTAAATGATCAAAAGGACCCAGTATTCTTTATTTTTATCAAATGTGCAGAAACATTCACTGATGCTTATTCTTAGCACTTGTATTATTTTCTAGTTTTTAATACCTTTCTTTTTTGAACAGTTTGTTTCATATTTTGAGACAGTGTTAAAAATGTACAAGATATTTGGGCTTAATGAATATGATAAAAGCTGAGATAAAATTTCAACCCCTACCCTAAGCACTTTTGAAGCCCACTTTGTAAAACTATCAAACCCATTTTATGTAGTGGACAATATACAACAAAATCAGAGATTTTATATTTCTAACAGCACTGTAATATACAAATGTGAAAATTATTGTGTACTACATTGCACTTAATTTGTTTCTCTTCATTGAGAAATATAAAGAATGAACCTGAGTCAGAAATAGAGCAGTCAAAGAAAAAAATCCCTTTATTGAATTCCATGAGGGATCTTGCAGCAACCTTAGAGTGTCAATGAATCCAGGTCACTCTGAGGCTGTGATGCAAAATATGTCTTTATTAACAACTGCACATAGTATATTAACCATTGTATGTGTATGTTTAGTGTTTACCTGCATTGGCACAGTGTTCATTTGTCATTGATTCAGGTGCTACATGACCCTCACCACAGCTTTGCACTTGCATCGTGGTGGCTCTCCGAAGGGTCCAGCAGGCACTGGCAAGACAGAGACAGTGAAGGATCTTGGAAAAGCTCTAGGAATGTATGTGATTGTGGTAAACTGTTCAGAAGGGCTGGATTATAAATCAATGGGGAGAATGTTCTCTGGCTTGGCTCAGGTAAAGACTAATATAACCTCCATGTGCTGCTTGTGTATCAAGAGTTACTCCCCTTGTTTACAGTAGGTATTGTATCCCTGTCATTTCCATTTCACAGACTGGTGCATGGGGATGCTTTGATGAGTTTAACCGCATAAACATTGAAGTTCTGTCAGTGGTAGCCCAGCAGATCCTGTCCATCCTATCTGCCCTTTCTGCTGGCCACCCACAATTTTTGTTTGAGGGACGTGAGATCAACTTGGTGTGGTCTTGTGGTATCTTCATAACTATGAACCCAGGTAGGGAGAACCGTCTATGCTATAAGGAATGTATCTTCTTTTACAATGATTCATATCTTCTTCTAATGGCATATTCTTCCCCACAAGTGGCCTTCTCCACACATCAGCTGCAATCCATCTTTTAATGAGTTTTAGCTACCTTCTTGATATAGGTCATTCACAGTTGTTTATGTTTTTGTGAATAAGATCTCATGTTTGACATAGCATTGCTCTTGTGTTTGTAGGCTATGCAGGGCGAACTGAGCTTCCTGATAATCTCAAATCCATGTTCAGACCCATCTCCATGGTGGTACCAGACTCAACTCTCATTGCTGAGATCATACTCTTTGGAGAGGGATTTAACAACTGCAAGGTGATTGCAAATGATATTTAGGCACAATCTAGGGAACTCAATTGCATGCAGACTACAGCTTTTAATTTGTGTTTTATTTATTTTTTATTAGTTAGTTTTCCATTATGTAGCAGATTGTTATATTTATGGCATATAAGGGTGTTGAAGGTATCTAATAATACTATAGGAGCTCTCAACATATTGACAAATCTGCCAAGGCTGTCTGAAAGCAAAATATTTTGGCAAACAATAAATTAAAAAGAATGCGCTTTTTTGTTTTTATTATTAACATGTAATGTAAGGTCTGGACTTTTAGTCACATAGCAATGTTAACCTATAGTAGTTTAGAAAAGTATTCTTGACATTTGAAATAATATCTTCAATCTCCAGGTAAAACTCTCCATTCTTCATATAGAAAGTGTCTATATAACTACTCAAGATATTTTTGAGTGTAACATTTTCACATGTTTTTACCTTGTAGCTCCTGGCTAAAAAAGTATATACTCTGTACTCATTGGCCGTACAGCAGCTCTCTAAACAAGACCATTATGATTTTGGTTTGAGAGCTCTGACGTCACTTCTGAGGTATGCTGGGAGGAAACGCAGGATGAGGCCTGATCTGTCTGATGAAGAGGTAAGAAGGATAAGGGGAATTAGCGCATCTAAACCAGCATAATAAAATACAGGCCCATGCTGTATCAATTTAAAGGCTTAACAGCATTTATTTGTCCTCATTTCACAGGTTCTCATCATGTCTATGAAGGATATGAATATAGCTAAGCTCACCTCAGTGGATCTTCCTTTGTTCAGTGGCATAATGCAGGATCTATTCCCAGGCATTGACACCCCTTCTGCTGACTATGGCAAGGTAGTTGTAGTTTTATAAATGTGTGAATGTGCAACATTGTTAATGTGTGAAATTGTTTGCAAATCAGCTGTCCCATTGCTACTTCACTTACTTGTTAAAAATTATTACTATTTCCTTCTTTTTTTTTTTTAGCTCCGCGAGCAGATTGAACAGGAACTCAAGCTTTCTGGCATGCAGAATACCCCATTCACTTTGACAAAAATCATACAGTTATATGAGACCAAGTCCTCGCGCCACTCCTGCATGATTGTTGGCAGGACTTGCAGTGGAAAGTCCACTACTTGGCGCTGTCTGCAGAGTGCCCTTTCTGCCCTCCACCGTAGTGGTGATAGCAACTACAATATTGTGCGGGTAAGAGACTAGTTTTTCTGTAATCTGTGTGCTCAGTGATATGAGATACACAGGGGTGTAACTAGAAACCACTGAGCTCCACTGCAAAATTGCAGGCTAAGTTCCTCCCTCTAAATATATCCAACACAGTTCAAAGGCTTACTGTTTTATAATGTAATATTGACCTCTAAAATATTTTAAAAAGTTTACTATTTCTTCCATGACCCCTAAAAGCTTTCTTTGGAGCAGTAAACAAGAAATAAGTGTTTGAATAATAGTCTTTAGGGATATCTCTCTCCAATCACCCAAATCCGTGATGAATACAAAATGACACAGTCTGAAAAACAGAAAAAAGAGACGAGCTTCCTTGTGCGTATCAACCAGGTGAGCAATCCTTGCCCAAATATACGCTCCCCCGCTCCCAATCTACTCACAAGAGTTGTAGCACCCAAACGTGCTGTTAGAGGCAGTCTCACAGCGCCCCAGCTCGCTGGTCTCCCGTTCTCTGGATCAGCGATGGGAAGATAGACTTAAATGCTTTCTGTTTCCACAGCTGAAACATCTATTGTGCAGCTGATTGTCGATCGTGACACTCGACCTTGACAACCTATAAAGTCTTGTGATCTTAAAGATCAGACAAACGAAGTGATGTAAAAAACACACAGTTTATTAAAATCTGTGCACTTGAATGTGCATAGGTGTGCAATACCCTACGCGTTTCTCAGCCTACTGGCCATTTCTTCAGGCATCTACTAGGTTATATAGCAGGAAGCCTTTTCTAATGGTAAAAATATCTGTTATTTGTCATGTAAAAGGGGATTCACTTCTGTATGACATTATATAAATGTTAAGGCCATGTCAGAATCCTTCATCAAAATTACATGGACATTTATCCTTAACTACATTGAGCCTCCTGGGGTGCTGGGCTCAATAATAACCCCACCCACTACACTCCAGGCGTAAATTTCTATAAAGGTACTACGCATTAAATGCAATATTGTAATTGATTTGGGGCCAGATTACAAGTGTAGCTGAAAAAAATAGTGCTAATGTAATGATACACATATTAACACATAAATATATATGTATATAAGCCTATACATATATATTTATAGAGAGCACACAGTTCCCATAGACCGCTATGCAAAATCACTTTTTAGTGCCGTTTTTTTTCTAACACCTCACATCCCCTTACTTTAAGCCCTAAAAACTGCTTCGTGCACTTATTATTTTAAAAAATAAAAATGCTACTCTTTCTCCAACATAGGTGTGTCCGGTCCACGGCGTCATCCTTACTTGTGGGATATTCTCTTCCCCAACAGGAAATGGCAAAGAGCCCAGCAAAGCTGGTCACATGATCCCTCCTAGGCTCCGCCTACCCCAGTCATTCTCTTTGCCGTTGTACAGGCAACATCTCCACGGAGATGGCTTAGAGTTTTTTAGTGTTTAACTGTAGTTTTTATTATTCAATCAAGAGTTTGTTATTTTGAAATAGTGCTGGTATGTACTATTTACTCAGAAACAGAAAAGAGATGAAGATTTCTGTTTGTATGAGGAAAATGATTTTAGCAACCGTCACTAAAATCCATGGCTGTTCCACACAGGACTGTTGAGAGCAATTAACTTCAGTTGGGGGAACAGTGTGCAGTCTCTTGCTGCTTGAGGTATGACACATTCTAACAAGACGATGTAATGCTGGAAGCTGTCATTTTCCCTATGGGATCCGGTAAGCCATGTTTATTACGATCGTAAATAAGGGCTTCACAAGGGCTTATTAAAACTGTAGACTTTTTCTGGGCTAAATCGATTCATTATCAACACATATTTAGCCTTGAGGAATCATTTTATCTGGGTATTTTGATATAATACTATCGGCAGGCACTGTTTTAGACACCTTATTCTTAGGGGCTTTCCCAAAGCATAAGCAGAGCCTCATTTTCGCGCCGGTGTGGCGCACTTGTTTTTGAGAGGCATGGCATGCAGTCGCATGTGAGAGGAGCTCTGATACTTAGAAAAGACTTTCTGAAGGCGTCATTTGGTATCGTATTCCCCTTTGGGCTTGGTTGGGTCTCAGCAAAGCAGATACCAGGGACTGTAAAGGGGTTAAAGTTCAAAACGGCTCCGGTTCCGTTATTTTAAGGGTTAAAGCTTCCAAATTTGGTGTGCAATACTTTTAAGGCTTTAAGACACTGTGGTGAAAATTTGGTGAATTTTGAACAATTCCTTCATGTTTTTTCGCAATTGCAGTAATAAAGTGTGTTCAGTTTAAAATTTAAAGTGACAGTAACGGTTTTATTTTAAAACGTTTTTTGTACTTTGTTATCAAGTTTATGCCTGCTTTAACATGTCTGAACTACCAGATAGACTGTGTTCTGAATGTGGGGAAGCCAGAATTCCTATTCATTTAAATAAATGTGATTTATGTGATAATGATAATGATGCCCAAGATGATTCCTCAAGTGAGGGGAGTAAGCATGGTACTGCATCATTCCCTCCTTCGTCTACACGAGTCTTGCCCACTCAGGAGGCCCCTAGTACATCTAGCGCGCCAATACTCCTTACTATGCAACAATTAACGGCTGTAATGGATAATTCTGTCAAAAACATTTTAGCCAAAATGAACACTTATCAGCGTAAGCGCGGCTGCTCTGTTTTAGATACTGAAGAGCATGACGACGCTGATATTAATATTTCTGAAGGGCCCCTAACCCAGTCTGATGGGGCCAGGGAGGTTTTGGCTGAGGGAGAAATTACTGATTCAGGGAACATTTCTCAACAGGCTGAACCTGATGTGATTGCATTTAAATTTAAGTTGGAACATCTCCGCATTCTGCTTAAGGAGGTATTATCCACTCTGGATGATTGTGACAAGTTGGTCATCCCAGAGAAACTTTGTAAAATGGACAAGTTCCTAGAGGTGCCGGGGCTCCCAGAAGCTTTTCCTATACCCAAGCGGGTGGCGGACATTGTTAATAAAGAATGGGAAAGGCCCGGTATTCCTTTCGTCCCTCCCCCCATATTTAAAAAATTGTTTCCTATGGTCGACCCCAGAAAGGACTTATGGCAGACAGTCCCCAAGGTCGAGGGAGCGGTTTCCACTTTAAACAAACGCACCACTATACCCATAGAGGATAGTTGTGCTTTCAAAGATCCTATGGATAAAAAATTAGAAGGTTTGCTTAAAAAGATGTTTGTTCAGCAAGGTTACCTTCTACAACCAATTTCATGCATTGTCCCTGTCGCTACAGCCGCATGTTTCTGGTTCGATGATCTGATAAGAGCGGTCGATAGTGATTCTCCTCCTTTGGAGGAGATTATGGACAGAATCAATGCTCTCAAATTGGCTAATTCTTTCACCCTAGACGCCACTTTGCAATTGGCTAGGTTAGCGGCTAAGAATTCTGGGTTTGCTATCGTGGCGCGCAGAGCGCTTTGGTTGAAATCTTGGTCGGCTGATGCGTCTTCCAAGAACAAGCTACTTAACATTCCTTTCAAGGGGAAAACGCTGTTTGGCCCTGACTTGAAAGAGATTATCTCTGATATCACTGGGGGTAAGGGCCATGCCCTTCCTCAGGATCGGCCTTTCAAGGCAAAAAATAAACCTAATTTTCGTCCCTTTCGTAGAAACGGACCAGCCCAAGGTGCTACGTCCTCTAAGCAAGAGGGTAATACTTCTCAAGCCAAGCCAGCTTGGAGACCAATGCAAGGCTGGAACAAGGGAAAGCAGGCCAAGAAACCTGCCACTGCTACCAAGACAGCATGAAATGTTGGCCCCCGATCCGGGACCGGATCTGGTGGGGGGCAGACTCTCTCTCTTCGCTCAGGCTTGGGCAAGAGATGTTCTGGATCCTTGGGCGCTAGAAATAGTCTCCCAAGGTTATCTTCTGGAATTCAAGGGACTTCCCCCAAGGGGGAGGTTCCACAGGTCTCAGTTGTCTTCAGACCACATAAAAAGACAGGCATTCTTACATTGTGTAGAAGACCTGTTAAAAATGGGAGTGATTCATCCTGTTCCATTAAGAGAACAAGGGATGGGGTTCTACTCCAATCTGTTCATAGTTCCCAAAAAAGAGGGAACGTTCAGACCAATCTTAGATCTCAAGATCTTAAACAAGTTTCTCAAGGTTCCATCGTTCAAGATGGAAACCATTCGAACTATTCTTCCTTCCATCCAGGAAGGTCAATTCATGACCACGGTGGATTTAAAGGATGCGTATCTACATATTCCTATCCACAAGGAACATCATCGGTTCCTAAGGTTCGCATTCCTGGACAAACATTACCAGTTCGTGGCGCTTCCTTTCGGATTAGCCACTGCTCCAAGGATTTTCACAAAGGTACTAGGGTCCCTTCTAGCTGTGCTAAGACCAAGGGGCATTGCTGTAGTACCTTACTTGGACGACATTCTGATTCAAGCGTCGTCCCTTCCTCAAGCAAAGGCTCACACGGACATTGTCCTGGCCTTTCTCAGATCTCACGGGTGGAAAGTGAACGTGGAAAAGAGTTCTCTATCCCCGTCAACAAGGGTTCCCTTCTTGGGAACAATAATAGACTCCTTAGAAATAAGGATTTTTCTGACAGAAGCCAGAAAAACAAAGCTTCTAGACTCTTGTCGGATACTTCATTCCGTTCCTCTTCCTTCCATAGCTCAGTGCATGGAAGTGATCGGGTTGATGGTAGCGGCAATGGACATAGTTCCTTTTGCGCGCATTCATCTAAGACCATTACAACTGTGCATGCTCAGTCAGTGGAATGGGGACTATACAGACTTGTCTCCGAAGATACAAGTAAATCAGAGGACCAGAGACTCACTCCGTTGGTGGCTGTCCCTGGACAACCTGTCACAAGGGATGACATTCCGCAGACCAGAGTGGGTCATTGTCACGACCGACGCCAGTCTGATGGGCTGGGGCGCGGTCTGGGGATCCCTGAAAGCTCAGGGTCTTTGGTCTCGGGAAGAATCTCTTCTACCGATAAATATTCTGGAACTGAGAGCGATATTCAATGCTCTCAAGGCTTGGCCTCAGCTAGCGAGGGCCAAGTTCATACGGTTTCAATCAGACAACATGACAACTGTTGCGTACATCAACCATCAGGGGGGAACAAGGAGTTCCCTAGCGATGGAAGAAGTGACCAAAATCATTCTATGGGCGGAGTCTCACTCCTGCCACCTGTCTGCTATCCACATCCCAGGAGTGGAAAATTGGGAAGCGGATTTTCTGAGTCGTCAGACATTGCATCCGGGGGAGTGGGAACTCCATCCGGAAATCTTTGCCCAAGTCACTCAGCTGTGGGGCATTCCAGACATGGATCTGATGGCCTCTCGTCAGAACTTCAAAGTTCCTTGCTACGGGTCCAGATCCAGGGATCCCAAGGCGGCTCTAGTGGATGCACTAGTAGCACCTTGGACCTTCAAACTAGCTTATGTGTTCCCGCCGTTTCCTCTCATCCCCAGGCTGGTAGCCAGGATCAATCAGGAGAGGGCGTCGGTGATCTTGATAGCTCCTGCGTGGCCACGCAGGACTTGGTATGCAGATCTGGTGAATATGTCATCGGCTCCACCTTGGAAGCTACCTTTGAGACGAGACCTTCTTGTTCAGGGTCCGTTCGAACATCCGAATCTGGTTTCACTCCAGCTGACTGCTTGGAGATTGAACGCTTGATTTTATCGAAGCGAGGGTTCTCAGATTCTGTTATTGATACTCTTGTTCAGGCCAGAAAGCCTGTAACTAGAAAGATTTACCACAAAATTTGGAAAAAATATATCTGTTGGTGTGAATCTAAAGGATTCTCTTGGGACAAGGTTAAGATTCCTAGGATTCTATCCTTCCTTCAAGAAGGATTGGAAAAAGGATTATCTGCAAGTTCCCTGAAGGGACAGATTTCTGCCTTGTCGGTGTTACTTCACAAAAGACTGGCTGCTGTGCCAGATGTTCAAGCCTTTGTTCAGGCTCTGGTTAGAATTAAGCCTGTTTACAAACCTTTGACTCCTCCTTGGAGTCTCAATTTAGTTCTTTCAGTTCTTCAGGGGGTTCCGTTTGAACCCTTGCATTCCGTTGATATTAAGTTATTATCTTGGAAAGTTTTGTTTTTAGTTGCAATTTCTTCTGCCAGAAGAGTTTCAGAATTATCTGCTCTGCAGTGTTCTCCTCCTTATCTGGTGTTCCATGCAGATAAGGTGGTTTTACGTACTAAACCTGGTTTTCTTCCAAAAGTTGTTTCTAACAAAAACATTAACCAGGAGATTATCGTACCTTCTCTGTGTCCGAAACCAGTTTCAAAGAAGGAACGTTTGTTGCACAATTTGGATGTTGTTCGCGCTCTAAAATTCTATTTAGATGCTACAAAGGATTTTAGACAAACATCTTCCTTGTTTGTTGTTTATTCTGGTAAAAGGAGAGGTCAAAAAGCAACTTCTACCTCTCTCTCTTTTTGGATTAAAAGCATCATCAGATTGGCTTACGAGACTGCCGGACGGCAGCCTCCCGAAAGAATCACAGCTCATTCCACTAGGGCTGTGGCTTCCACATGGGCCTTCAAGAACGAGGCTTCTGTTGATCAGATATGTAGGGCAGCGACTTGGTCTTCACTGCACACTTTTACCAAATTTTACAAGTTTGATACTTTTGCTTCTTCTGAGGCTATTTTTGGGAGAAAGGTTTTGCAAGCCGTGGTGCCTTCCATTTAGGTGACCTGATTTGCTCCCTCCCTTCATCCGTGTCCTAAAGCTTTGGTATTGGTTCCCACAAGTAAGGATGACGCCGTGGACCGGACACACCTATGTTGGAGAAAACAGAATTTATGTTTACCTGATAAATTACTTTCTCCAACGGTGTGTCCGGTCCACGGCCCGCCCTGGTTTTTTTAATCAGGTCTGATAATTTATTTTCTTTAACTACAGTCACCACGGTACCATATGGTTTCTCCTATGCAAATATTCCTCCTTAACGTCGGTCGAATGACTGGGGTAGGCGGAGCCTAGGAGGGATCATGTGACCAGCTTTGCTGGGCTCTTTGCCATTTCCTGTTGGGGAAGAGAATATCCCACAAGTAAGGATGACGCCGTGGACCGGACACACCGTTGGAGAAAGTAATTTATCAGGTAAACATAAATTCTGTTTTTTTTATTTTGTAAAACTACAGTACAATGTATTTTGGGGGCAATTGGGACACATTTTGAAAATGAACCAGAGATCTGATCTCTAGTTTATTTTCGGAATGCTAATTGCTACTTTCCCGTTAACGGGTGCGCAATAAATGAGTGCTCCACTTATTATCTAGCCCTTAAATAGGTAAACATACATATACACGTATAGACATATACACACACAGGTAGAAAACCCTTTATCCAAACTGCTTGGGACCGGAAAAGGTTTGGATTTTGGAATAGTTTGGATTTTGGAATAGTTTGAATGGGACACACACACATATACACCTTTAAACCCTTCTCAGTTTTGCACTTTGCCATATCCTTTTAATTCCATTTTAAAGCCTTTTTTTTTCAGTAATAAACCTTTATATTATTTTCATGTGTATTATTATGTAAAGTATTAAGTGATGATGCTTTACTTCAGCTCTCCAAAACCACATGAATTTACCATGGTACTTTGTAATGTGCCTGAGCACAACACTTATTTCACCACTAATAGCGCTCTGTGTGCTATACATTTAAAGAATATGCGGCACTAAAAATATCAATTGTGTTAAGATTCTCTGGTTAACGTGTTTACCATCAACTTGGCATACCAGACTGTGTGTTATTATGCGTGCAGGACCGAGCGCAAGATAAAGCAGTGCACCCTGTACTATCAATTGTGTTAAGATTCTCTGGTTAACGTTTTTACCATCAACTTGCCATACCAGATTGTGTGTTATTATGCGTGCAGGACCGAGCGCAAGATAAAGCAGTGCACCCTGTACTATCAATTGTGTTAAGATTCTCTGGTTAACGTGTTTACCATCAACTTGCCGTACCAGATTGTGTGTTATTATGCGTGTAGGACCAAGCGCAAGATAAAGCAGTGCACCCTGTACTATCAATTGTGTTAAGATTCTCTGGTTAACGTGTTTACCATCAACTTGCCGTACCAGATTGTGTGTTATTATGCGTGCAGGACCGAGCGCAAGATAAAGCAGTGCACCCTGTACTATCAATTGGGACCACAGGTAATCCAGCCCTTGATTTTATAAGTGCTAAAGTGCCATTCTGAGATTAAAAAATGTTTGAAAATGATCATAAATAGAAGCATTAAACTGAATACATTTTCTGTTATGCATATTAAAGAGCAATATTTAAACATTAAAAATGTATACATTTGTGTGTGAAAAAGACTAGGTTAAAGGGATATGCAACCCAAACATTTCCTTTTGTGATTCAGACAGAGCATACAATTTTAAAAAAAGTTTCCAATTTACTTCTATTATCAGATTTGCTTTGCTCTTTTGATATTCTGTGTTGAAGTGATACCTAGGTAGGCATTTGGAGCACTACATTCCATCTAGTTCTCTTGCAAATGGATAACAATGTTGCAAAACTCCTGCCATATAGTGCTCCAGAAATGGACTGGCTCCTAAACATACATCCCTGTTTTTCAACAAAAGATACACACAGAGAGAAGCACACTCCTAGGAATGAACAACCAGCTCAATAACTTGTTAAATTTACCACCTGGGTGCAACTTCTTTTTAGCCCAGTAATGCTTTTCACAGATTAGAACTCTCCTGTAGTATATCAGTCTGATCCCACCTATAACGGTCAGTCCAGAGCTGAAATACCAGACAATTCCTCTCTGAACAAGGAACACGGAAATCCCATACGATTGTTTAAGCCTTCATCAGTGAGGTGTAGCCATATTCCTCTAAACACACTGAGCAAGGAGTCCATGTCTGGTTGCCCCTTTTTAACTTAGGGAGACATAATACACACAGAGAGAAGTGCACTCAACGAACAACCAGCTCAATAACTTGTTACCCTGTTCTATGGCGATTTACCAAAAAAGATACCTGGAGAACTAATAAAAATTTTATATAGAAGTTAATTAGAAAGTTGTTCAAAATCGCATGCTCTGAATCATCAAAGAAAAATTTTGGGTTTCATATCCCTTTAAAGCTGTTTATTTTTTGAAGGAATATTCTAATATAAAATTGACATGCTGTAAATAGTTATTTTTTGCATTAATGATCCTAGCTTACTATGTTTATTTAAACTGTAGAAAGGGGTTAAACCCACAGTTAAAGACACGTTCATAGTACAGAAGTTGTCAGCCAATCAGATTCGGCACATATTGAGTGCTTATGGCTTCTTGCGGGAAAGCTACAGATTGCAAGTTGCTCTAATTTGAGCTTGGCATGACGCAATTAATAGCACTAAATTTGGCATTACAAGATGGTATTACAGATTGTGGGGTTAACTTGTTTTACCATGTCATTTTTAAAAGTGTGATACATATGTAGAGCTCCCTATATATTCAGTGGAAAATGCAAAGTGCTAGTAATGCGCTTATTTCTTGCACATAACAAGTAGCTGGTTAAAGTGATGGTAAATCTTAGCATTTTTGAAAGTATAAAATACTTCATGCTGAAAGTTCCTTTATTTGTGGCACTGGTAAATCCTAGTGTTTCAAAAACACCAGGGTTTACTATCACTTTAAGTGTAATGCTAGAATGCAGTCCAAGATATCAAATCTAATATGTACAACTAAACAGATATGGAAGTTGTATTGCAAAGAAAAAAAACCCACAATTAGCTGAGTGGAAGTATAGTGTTAGAATGACTTAAAGGGACAGTTAACATAAAATCTAATGTTACATAAAATCACCTTATTAAGGAACACCAACTTAAATCCGCACTACTAAAACAGAAATACTTCGACGTGCAATACAAGGCAGGGACCTCATTGGCAAAGGCATGCAAGAGGAGACAACTTAATACATATGTGCACACTATCTCAGACACTCAAGGCAGCATACACAGGGATAGTAAGAGTATTGCGGAGGTCTTCCGGCAATACTATTCGACACTTTATAACATAAAAGATGCAGCCACATGCCATTCAACAGAGTCATACTTAAAGGAGCTAAATCTTCCCACACTAGAAGGGGAGGAGGCGGATAAATTAGATTCCCCTATCATGATAGATGAAATTAAAAAAGCAATTCAGGATATGCCAGCTGGGAAAAGCCCGGGACCAGACGGATTTAGTATGAAATACTACAAAAAATATATAGATCACCTGGTAATACCCCTGGGAAAAATGTTTAACTCATTCTCCCCCACCATAGGGTTTTCAGAAAATATGCTAGAGGCCCATATAACTGTTTTACCGAAGCCGGGAAAACAACCAGACAGACCAGAGCAATTCCGCCCGATATCACTCTTGAACTCGGATATAAAGATATTTGCCAAAATTCTGGCAAATAGAATTAACCAATATCTACCCAAGCTGATCAACACGGATCAGGTAGGATTTGTCCCGGGAAGAGAGGCGCGGGATAACACATTAAAAACACTCCAGATAATAGTCCATGTTCAAAACAATAAGATACCGACAGTAATAGTCTCCACAGACGCTGAAAAAGCGTTTGATAGGGTGAATTGGCAATTTCTAAAAGCGGTCATGAATAAAATGAAATTTGGCGATAAATTTATAGCACAAGTATTTTCTTTATACACATCCCCTACAGCAAAAGTAAGGGTGAACGGCCTCTTATCAGACAGTTTTCGCATAGGCAATGGGACAAGGCAGGGGTGCCCACTTTCCCCAGTGCTCTTTGCCCTAACTATAGAAGCCTTGGCACAGAAAATTAGAAACAACAAATAGATATCGGGGGTCCTGGTTGGTAACAGCGAACACAAGTTAGCATTATATGCAGACGACGTCCTTCTTATACTCACCAATATAGAGACATCCTTACCAGAGGCAATGGAAGGGTTTCGGGAGTTTGGGGAGGTATCCAACTTCTTAGTGAACAACACCAAATCTGAAATGCTAAACATAACATACGAGGATGAGACATTAAAACAATTAACTATGGGCTGCCTCCTAAAAAGACAAAATTTGAAACTTAAATACTTGGGTATTTACCTGGCACCGGACCCACAGGTCATATTCCAGGCCAATTATAAAAAACTAGAGGAGAATTTAGCTGCTGATCTCTCCAGCTGGAAAAACAAATCTATCTCATGGGTAGGAAGAATAAATGTAGTAAAGATGAATGTCCTTCCCAGGATTCTATATCTATTACAGACCACCCCTATTCAATTACCAAATAAATACATAAATCGTATTCAATCTTTGATAGAACAATTTATATGGCAGGGAATTAGGCCGCGGATATCGAAGCAGACAATGTACTTACCTAGGGCGCAGGGAGGATTGGGAGTACCTAATATACACACTTACAAAGTAGGTTAATAGATTTATGCACAAATAATCCGTACAAACAATGGGCCCAATTGGATAGACAAATCCTACAGCTCGGCAATGCAGGCATGTTGGCATGGTTACCCACAAAACAAAGACCAGCTATAATACAACAATACCCAATAATGATGGAACTGTTTGCTACATGGGATAAATTGATGAGCACATCCACAAACATATCAAGCCCACACTCCCCAATGACTCCCTTGTGCAATAACACCTCACTACCCTGGAACTTCAAAGACACCCACATAGAACATGGAGACCATATAAAAAATAGAATTATGGCGGTATTTTATCAAGATGGAAAAATGAGGGCTCTAGAAGACATTAAAGAAAGTCACCCCGACATACACCTGAACTGGTACTCATATGCGCAAATAAGACACTATATAGACACACATCCCTGTAAACAGCAACTGACAAGACGGTTAACACCTTTCGAAAATTTATGTCAACTGAAAACTACACCCAGGCATACTATATCCATATTGTATAAGCAACTACTTCCTGAAGGCAAACAACAGCTCCCAACATACATAGCGTGGGAAAAAGAAATGGGAATAACTATACCTCTAAAAGAGTGGCAAAGAGCCTTTCTAGCCACTAAAAAATCCTCAATCTCCACAAGGATACTAGAAACAAATTATAAATTTCTTACAAGGTGGTACCTTACTCCCAGTAGATTACATAAAATATATAAGACAGCAAGTAATAAGTGTTGGAGAGGATGTGGAGAGGTGGGGAATCCTACACATATTTGGTGGAAATGTGACAGATTAGACACTTACTGGGTGGAAAAACTAAAACAAATTTCCGACGTAATAGGGAGACAGTTACCCAACGACCCACTGATCCTTTTCTACATGGCAGTTCCCAAAATTGATAATAGTATAGCCAGGACTTTGTTGACAGTGTTAATTAACAGTGCCAAAACACTAATTCCAAAATATTGGAAAACAACAACAGTGCCCACAGTATTTGAGTGGAGGGCGCAGGTAGACAACCTATTGCAATTATAGAGATATCATCATTTAAAGGCAGGCACCATAGAGACACATGAGCTTATGGTAGAAATGTGGAGGCAACATATCAAATAGGCATTCAAAATATGTCTACATAATGACGCACACTTCACATGTTGACCATTAAACATAAACCATAAACTCAGATTGAGAGTGCGATGTTTATTGTTAGCAGTAGTTTGTTATAATATGCTATTACCTAGGATGGAGGATTTTTCGGGGTTATTCCCCGGAGTGATTATACTCTGAACTTTCCAAAAGACGGACATTGCATCAGAAACCTAAATACAGAATAAGACCCACGGACGTGGGATGGTTGTTCACTATTGTACTTAATGCCTGAATTGAATAATTGTACTGCATGTATGTGGATCACTATCTTATTATTGTTTGAACATAGACAGTTTTGTTAATAATGTGATTAATACCAAATAAAGAAACTTTTAAAACTAAAAAAATAAAAAATAAACTAATGTTACATAATTCTGCACAGTGTAGAATTTTGTAACATTCTTTTTTTTGTTTATTGTCCCTTTAAGAAGCATACTAGAATGTTTTTCGACATCCATGCTACCAGAAAGACATAATCGCTCTAAAACAGCTTTGTGGAGTCCGCAATATCTGACATAAATAACTTTTGCGCAAGCATTATGGATAACACTAGAGTGATAGTAGGGTCCCACACTGATTTAATTTTTTTTATCTTAACTTGTAACCTGGCCCTTAGTAAACAAGGGTCAGCAATGCAGAAATTACATAATCTAACAAACTTGACAATGTCATTGTTTGCTTTACAGCGTCCCTTTAAACTACCAGAAAGCACACAACAAATAAACATTGTAAAATACAACAAGGAAAACAATGACTGCCTTTATATAAATATTTATCTTGTATTTGATTTATAATGGTTGCTAAATTTAAAATGTTTCAGGATTGTCCACTAAACCCCAAAGCAGTGTCACTGGGTGAGTTGTACGGTGAATACGACCTCACAACTAATGAGTGGACAGATGGAATCCTATCAAGTCTGATGAGGGCAGCATGTGCAGGTATCAATCAGCAAATCCATTATCTGCAATTAGTAAACCTAGGTGTACAATGTGATTGTAACCTACATATATTGATATATATATAACCTCATATTTACAGATTGTATTATTTAAACAGGAACAACAATTTAACAATTTAGGCTCTTCCCATCAATAGTTGGTAATTTTTTTTTTATTTTTTATTTTAAATATTTTTATTGAGGGTAAAAAAATTGTTTTACAAACATAAGATGCATGTTACAATCATCAATACTTATATACATTACATATTTGAGGAGTTACAATGCACCTAAGATAGAGAAGCTTTCCCCCACATTTTCTCCCCTTATCTTAACTTAATAGATCACTCTTGGATCTCAGATATGACAACAATACATTATAGGGGGTTAGAAGAAAGAAACGAAAAACAGAAAGAGAAAAAAAAATAAAAAAAAAATGCATCTCTGAACTAATATTGCTGTAATGACATTCCTGTCTTTAAATAAGAAAATGGAAGATGCATGAGCCTTAACTGGGAACTCCTATGTTGTGTATAACCATTAGCACAATTGAAATTAAAATTAAAATCAGGCCCTGCATATTGGGTTGCAGTAGCAATAGATATCCAAATATGCCTCTAATATCTCGGGGATAGCAGTTAGTATCAGCACATTTTCAAGGGGGACATACCGTGCCGCGCCGCACCCCTATTAAAGTGCGTTATAGGCCGTGTGTTGGGTGACAGCTGCTATACTCTATGGATTTTCGTATATATATGAATGAGATAGATGAATAATTGTTCTATTACTCTAATTACTTGTGGACAGTGCAACACTTTGGATCTAAAAGCCCTTATTTTAATTATATATTGTAGGATGTTTCCCAAGGGCCCCCCACTAAACCCCCAGAAAACATACAGAGGAGATTAAGGACTTTATAAAAGTAGCAGTGTCAACTATACAAGATTAGGCGCAAATATACAATGCACTTATTTAAAATGTGAGTGTAGTAAATGTAAAGAACACAATATAACGTGAGCAAACACAATAAACTAAACATTGAAACCATAACCTCTGTAGTCAAGAACGGGTCCCTGTGCCCCTTGAGGCAGAGTATAACCCCTTCCCCGGCTCCGGCTC
This sequence comes from Bombina bombina, assembly GCF_027579735.1. Taxonomy (NCBI): domain Eukaryota; kingdom Metazoa; phylum Chordata; class Amphibia; order Anura; family Bombinatoridae; genus Bombina; species Bombina bombina. Next base: position 862,024,521 of record NC_069504.1, on the reverse strand, counting down.
CGGCCAGAAGAGAGCTTATACTAAGTTTCAGGACCAAGTTCCAACACACAGTCCACAAGAGAAAACACTGTCCCAACATCCCAGTCCCGATCACCTGAGCCACAAATATGGCGGCGGCCTGAGGAGGTAATTTTTGAGTTGACATCCACTTTCGATTTTCCAGGTTGGGGCAGAGCGGCAGAGTCTGTCCAAATAATTAAGAGCCCAGAATTATTTAGTTTGGGAGGGCTTGCTGGAGTGGAGGTCATCCTGGAGCACAGGACAGCACGGGAGTCCCCCCCGGTCCCCCGCACCGACATGGACCCTGTCGAGATCCCATCCGGCATTAGGAGCTCCAGATCCGCACCAGCTGCCGTCCATTTTGTTGCGTAAATGCTGCTAATCACTGCGGTATCAGTTATTTTCCCAGTCGGAAGTACGGTATCGCCCGCATAGTCTAAGCCGTCCTTCTCACCGACTCCCGCCATGTGGCTTATCAATTGTGGTGCAGGGCGCAGAGGTCTTACTGTGCGTGTGGGTATCAAAGGAGGCACGGCAACCTCAGATACATCTTGGCTAGGATCTGCGCTGGTGCTGATATCAGGCTGATTGAGCTGATGTTGCCCTTGATAGGCCCGCATGAAAAAGTCCCATGGAGCCCCCGCTAACAGGGTTTGGAAGCAGCGTTCTAGCTTTTCTATGCTGTGGTCAATGCGTGTTTGCAGACCTATCTCCTGTGCGGCAGCCATCTTTGCTATGGTGGATGAGAAATTATTAGTAACAGTGTATTCTGTACGTCGGACACTTTTTAGCTAGTATAGTGCTGCAGGGGGTTATGTAGGACAGGCAAGATTTATGGAACCCCAGTTAAGGCAGGAACCCTCGAGTCCTCGAGGGGGGTGGCGCTGCCTATGTATGAGCCGCCGCTCTAGGCCTCCTTCGTCCGATGCTGGGCTCAAACTTCACGAATACAGCACAAATTTCCCCAAAGTTCAAGTGCTGACTAGCAGATTTGTTCAAGTGAACAGATGGCTATAAATCCTTGCTGTAAGATTTCTTTTTTACCGGCGGGTATCAAGATCTCTGTAAGAGCTCAGGAAAAGTGCGACTGTATAGAGTCACGGTTCGGACACGCCCCCCAATAGTTGGTAATTTAACCTATTAGTTGCCAAAAACATAACAGCAGTTTCCAGTAACACAAACACAACAGTGATTTAACCTTTTAATTGTCAGGTATATAAGGCAATCAGCTGGAACGTAGGGCAGTCACTAGTTTAAATCACTACTGCATAACAAATTAAACCGTTTGGTTGCCAGAAACACTTGCAGCAGTGGTTTCGACCCTTCATTGCTGAAAACACACATGCACCAATGTTTTAAACCTTGATTACCCTCTATACCATTGTGTAGCCTGTGGCCTGGTCATCTACATGCACTACCTTTGTGCCTTTTGCAAATAATTAAAGAGCATGCAGTCTCTTCACTATCTTTACTGTACTGAGTATGTGGCATTTAAAGGAACAGTCTAGTCAAAATTAAACTTTCATGATTCAGATAGGGCATGCAATTAAAAAAAAAAAAACTTTACAATTTACTTTTCTTTCCAATAACATAGAGAGTCCACAAATCCATTCAATAGTGGGAATTCAACTCCTGGCCAGCAGGAGGAGGCAAAGAACACCCCAGCAGAGCTGTTAAGTGTCACTCCCATTACCCATAATCCCCAGTCATTCTTTGCCTTGTTCATCGGGAGGATGTGCAAATATGGTGTCTGAAGATATTTAATCCTTTTATGGGTACTTTTCCCTGTAAGCAAGGATTGGGGCTATGCTGTGTCCATGTAATTCTCTTTAGTAAGAGTAATGGTGGCTTTTAGTAGTTAGAAGGCGGCAAGGTGATCCTTGCTTAAATTCTAACATCAATGCTACCCCTTTTATAGAAAACCAGGGTTGGTTACTCTGTTTTTCTTTTTCTACAGGTCCCTGTCAGAAGTTGGTGAACCCTTCACACCTTAGAAAATGTTACCGGCTCTGCAGCTGGATCCACAGGTAAGTGCTTCCTTTCTAGGTGAGGAAGGAACAGCATTCTAGGGGTTAATTCCCCTGTGGATATTTATTGGGGCACAATATATCTCTGTAGACAGAGATATATTTTAAAGAGATTTTAGGGCACTGCATCTGCTAAGGGGTGTTAACTTATATACCTAAGTATATGTTAAAAGGCTGGCATGAGAGGGTTAATATTATTTATTTTATATGAAGGAAAGTATGCTTCAGTGTTTAAACATAATTAAGATGCTTTTTATTTTGTCCGGATATTCAGTTAGTTTGCGCCGTTTTTTTGTTCTTTTTGTCTGTGGCGCAGATTCTTACTCAGTGCGGTCACGTGACCTTCCTCTACTCTTCCGTTTTCATCTTTCTCTGTACAGCCGAGTGAAGAGCAGAGTGTTTGGCGGGCTGCTATAAGGAGTATATCTATCCGGATTTCACACATAGCTTGGTAATCGAGTCTACGATCTTTCAGCTAATGGGTAATTCTTTTCTGGTCACCAGAGGGTAAGTCCTCAGCAGAGCTGAGGAATAGAGGTGACAGTTTATTTGTGAAAATAGTTTGGGGATCCAATTCATATTTTGTTTAATTATATATATGATATTTTGATTAAAAAAGGGATAAGAATTTATTTTTTATTGGCTCTTAGTTTTTTATTTTTTGTGGGACCAATTGCCTAACATTATGGACATTAACACTAATTTAAGTGATTTATTTGATAAATGTTTATACTGCTTGGAGGCTCAAGTTATTCCTCCGGTGCAGCTTTGCTACTCATGTTTAAATAATATGCTTTTGTTTAAAAATAAAAATTCCCTCTCAGACCCTAATGTCTCTCAGGATAATGCTGTCTGTGCCATGCCTCAGCTTTCCCCTCAAACGTCCCAAGCTTTAGCAGTTTTACATGCAGTGCCCTGCACTGCGCAAATAACCTCTACGGTTTATGCAGCCTTATCAGCCTTTCCTATGGCTGGTAAGAGAAAGAGGAAATCTAAAAATATAGCACTACAAAGAATTCTGACCCCGCTAAGTCAGCGTTAGTTATTTTTTTTTTTTTTTTTTTTTTTAATTTTCAAAAGAGCTTTATTAGAGTCTAAAAAAAACATACAAGTCATAAAACAGGTATACATGATATAAGAGTTGCATTACTTACATAATAGGTTAGGTCAGGTATCTATTCATGTAATAGCAATGTGAAACCAAAACATCTATTTTTACATGTGATTTTGAGAGATAGTAAGAGAAATGGTGACATATCTTAAATATTAAATGCAGACCCTCAAGGAGTTTTATTACAGAGTTGACTACAATTAACAATGCTCTTTTACTGGCCCCCTATGAGTGAAATATAGACCTCTCATGGATCTGTTTCCAGGCTAATATGATGTTTGGGGGAGTTAACAAACATGTGATAGGTAGGAGAATCTACGTTTTACCGCCATGCACCATATTTAAAAACATTATGAAACTATTCATGTCTATCCCACATTTATATAGGTGCACCGGTCAGGACTGGATGCTTTACTATCGATCGATTCACACTCAATAAAAAAAAAAAAAAAAATTAACTATTCATATGGACAAACTGGAGAACTACATAACAAACTTAAAAGTAGCACATCTACTCAGAACCAAAATCCCAGCTGACCTATTACATCTTGTTAGACACATGTAAATATCTACATACACTTTCAGTTATTTGTAGTGTTATAATAACTCTGATACTGCTCATAAAGATTTCTTTTTAGATATAACACAGTTTGAAAAATTGTTCTGTATACCCAACTGTGGTCCCGGCCGTAGGCCACAAGAGGGGCGCTGATGTTACTATCTTAATCTATCCTTTATTCCCATAGTCTGAGGCAGCATCTACATCAATATCCCTTTTTCAGTTGTATATATATGTCCCCCCCGGGGTCCCCCCTAAACCCCATAGGAAACATTTAGAGATATAAAAGGGTGTTAATACTTCCGCAATGCCTTCAATGTGTCGCCAGTACAGAGCATTTCATAAGATCTCACTGATAACAGACCTCAGAGAAATACATGTGGTCAGCTGACTAGAATAACAACTAATATAAACACTTAAACATTAACGTAGGTAAACAAGATTAATACATATTTAAACTAACATTGTAAAGCTGTTTTTACAATACCACTGATTTTTCAGGCTGGCATTAATTTGTCCCAATAAAACTGTAATATGGACTGTTCGTTAAAGTTTTTTCTACCGGGATTGCGAGGCATGTCTATCTGCCAAGAAAGAGCCCCATCCGCTAAAGATAGAGTGTAAGCAGTGTATATGTCAAACCTGGATTTTCCTCCGTTTCCCGGCTTAAAGAGTGCTTCAATCTCATGCCGCGGGACAACTTGGTTAAGAGTGTTGGGCTTCTTGATTCGGGTAGTAGCCATAGCGCATTCTGCATCGCCGCCACTGCTGCTATTGCATATTGCATTCTGTAGTTTATCCCTCTTTTGTAGCTTATTGGTTAGCCGGGGCTGTTTCTTTTGGGGTATCGCCGGTAAGGTCGGTGCTGTACTGACTAAGACATCCCTTTTGTTTTGTAGAGAGGAAACCGCGGGAGCGCCCTTGGCCGCGGCTCCAGCCCTCACAACCTTCTCTTCACCGGCTTGTGCTCTGTCCTTGAAATATGCCAAGTGCGATTGTGTCAGGAAGTCCCAAGGAGCTCTATGTATTAAGTCTAGAAAGCGATGTTCCAGCCTCATCATAATAGCGTTGATGCGGTTCTCAGAAATAGTTTCCATCATGGCTGCCATATTTGCTACGCAGTATGAAAGTTCTTTGTCGTCTCCTGCTTTTTTTTTCTCCAGAAAATCCTTTTTGTTATTTCTATGTTCAGTAAAGTTGAAATAGAGTGAGAGATTGGTATGTTAATACCTCCAGTCCTGACAATTACCCTCGGAAAACCAAGGGGGGAAGCGCTGCCTGTTCTGAGCCGCCGCTCCAGGTTTTAACTGTCCGTTCTTGTGTCCGGCGTCAAAAGTACAGGGAACCAACCAGTTTTCATCCCACAGTCCACTGTATCAGTAGTGCTAGTCTTTTTATGAAGTTAGTCGCTGTAAAAGTTACCCTACACCGGCGGGTTATAAGGCAATCGGCAGGAGCACTAAGAAAGTGCGACCGTTCACAGTCGCTTCTTGGACACGCCCCCCCATCAGCGTTAGTTATTTTATCTCAGTTATCTGAGGAGGATCATTCCTCAGTAGCTTCTGAAGGCAAAATATCTGACTCTGAGACTGCTATCCCTAGTACAGAAGATCCAGAGGAGATTAATTTTAGATTTAAACTGGAGCATCTCTGTTTACTTTTGAAGGAGGTCCTTGCCACTTTGGAAGATTTTGACTCTTCTGCCGTGGAGACTCCTAAGAAATCTAATACAACAGAGTGTTTGATGTCACACCTTCATCTGTAGAGGTATTCCCGGTCCCAGACCATATGTCTCAGGAATGGGAGAAACCAGGGATTTCCTTTTCTCCATCCCCTGTTTTTAAGAAAATGTTTCCTGTTGCTGACTCGGTGCGTGACTCGTGGCACACCGTGCCCAAGGTAGAGGGTGCTATATCTACTCTTTCCAAGAGCACTACTATCCCTATTGAGGATAGCTCTTCCTTCAAAGACCCTTTAGATAAAAAGCTGGAAGCTTATTTAAGAAATATGTATATCCCTCAGGGATTACAATGGCAACCAGTTGCGAGTATTGCTATGGTGGCAGGGGCAGCCTCTTATTGGTGCGACTTCATGTCTGATCTCATTTCTGAAGAGACTACCATCGAGGAGATCCAGGATAGGATCAAGGCTCTAAAGCTGGCTAATACTTAAATCTGTGATGCCAGCATGCAAGTTGTTAGGCTGGGAGCCAAGATTTCTAGCTTTGCCGTTCTAGCTCGTAGACCTCTGTGGCTAAAATCTTGGTCTGCGGATGTTACTTCCAAATCCAAGCTTCTGTCTTTACCCTTTAAGGGCAAGACTTTATTTGGTCCTGGTCTGGCTGAGATCATTTCTGAAATTACTGGTGGTAAGGAATCTTTCCTACATCAAGACAAGAAGGCTAGACTTAAGGGTCGCCAGAATTCAAATTTTCGTCCTTCCGTAACTTCAAGGGACAAAAGTCTTCTTCCTCTTCTTCCAGTACGGAACAACCCAGGACTTCATGAGGTCAAACCAACCTTGGAACAAGAGTAAACAGTCCAAGTAGCCTTCCTCTGACTCTAAGTCCAGGCTTGGATCAGGTAGGGGGCAGGCTTTCTTTCTTTCGTCAGGCTTGGATCTGTGATGTCCCAGATCCTTGGACGGTGGAAGTGGTTTCTCAGGGATACAGGATAGGGTTCAAGTCCTGCCCCCCCAGGGGCAGATTTATCTTGTCAAGGTTATCAGCAAACCTGGTAAAGAGAGAAGCCTTCTTAAGCTGCATAAGGGAACTATCTTCTCTTGGAGTAATTGTTCCAGTTCCGGTAGAGGAACAGGGCCAGGGTTTCTATTCAAACCTCTTTGTAGTTCCCAAAAAGGAGGGAACTTTTGACCCATATTACAAATACAAATTTCTCAAGGTTCCATCATTCAAGATGGAGACTATACGCTCCATTCTACCTTTAATTCAGGAGGGTCAGTTTATGTCTACCATAGACCTGAACAATGCGTATCTTCATATCCCTATTCACAAGGAACATCACAAATTCCTGAAGTTTGCCTTTTTAGACAAACACTTCCAATTTGTTGCTCGTCCCTTCGGCCTTGCCACGGCTCCTCAGATCTTTGCAAAGGTTTTAGGGGCCCTTTTGGCAGTGGTGAGATCTCAGGAGATAGCAGTGGCGCAATACCTGGATGGTATCTTGGGTCAGGCGCCATCTTTTCATTTAGCAAGATCTCATACACGCACTCTGGTGTCTATTCTTCGTACCCACGGATGGAAAGTAAATTTGAAAAAGAGTTCCCTGGTCATAGACACCAGGGTATGCTTTTTGGGGACGATCATAGATTCTCTGTCAATGAAGATTTTTCTATGACGGATGTCAGAATATCCAAAATTCTTGCTTCTTGTCGTTCACTTCATTCCTCTATCCGTCCATCAGTGGCGCAATGTATGGAGGTAATTAGTCTAATGGTAGCTTCAATGGACATTTATTCCTTTTGGTCGTTTCCATCTGAGACCTCTACAGTTATGCATGCTCAGACAATGGAATGGAGACCACTTGGATCTCTCTCAGACAAGAGACTCTCTATCTTAGTACATGCTTCCTGAGACCATCCTGGGTGATTGTGACCACAGATGCCAGCCTGTCAGGCTGGGGAGCAGTTTGAGGTTCCTTAAAGGCTCAGGGTCTCTGGACTCGAGAGGAGTCTTCTCTCCCCATAAACATCAACCAGGTTTGGTCCGGTTTATCAGATTCTAATCGGGCAACATCAGCTCAGTGACATACATCAACCATCAGGGAGGAACTCAGAGTTCCCTAGCTATGAAGGAGGTGGCTCGCATACTCCAGTGGGCAGAGTCTCACGATTGTCTACTCTCTGCCATCCACATCCCAGGGGTGGACAACTAGGAAACAGATTTTCTGAGCAGCCAGACCTTTCATCCCGGGGAGTGTGCTCTCCATCTGGAAGTATTCACAATGATAACCCTCAGGTGGGGGGTTCCGGAGTTAGATCTGATATTGTCTCGTTTAAACGCCAAGCTTCCAAGGTACAGGTCAAGATCAAGTGATCCACAAGCAGCTCTGATTGGCACTCTGGTGGGTACGTGGAACTTCGGTCTTGTATACCTGTTTCCTCTGTTTGATCTCCTTCCTTGAGTCATTGCTCATATAAAACAGGAGAGGGTGTCAGTGATTCTAATAGCTCCTGTCTGGCCTTGCAGGATCTTGTTTGCGGATTTGGTGAAGATTTCATCTCTTCCCCATTGGAGGTTGCTTCTGAGGAAGGACCTTCTACTTCAGGGTCCCTTCCTCCACCCAAATCTAGATTATCTGAAGCTGACTGCTTGGAGATTGAACATCTAGTTTTGGTTAGGCATGGTTTCTCTGAGAAGGTCCATGATACCATGCTTCAGGCTCGTAAACCTGTTACTCGTAAGATTTACCATAAGGTATGGCGCAAATACCTTTATTGATGCGATTTGAAAGGTTTCTCTTGGAGTCGGGTGAGAGTTCCTCGCATTCTATCCTTTCTTCAGAAAGGCCTGGAGAAGGGTTTGTCAGTCAGTACTCTGAAGGGTCAGATTTCTGCACTGTCTATTCTTTTGCACAAATGTCTGGCAGATCTGCCAGATGTTCAATCCTTTGTTCAGGCCTTGGTCTGAATCAGGACTGTGTTTAAACCTGTTGCTCATCCTTAAAGCCTTAATCTTGTTCTTAAAGGGACACTGAACCCAAAATTTTTCTTTCGTGATTCAGATAGAGCAACTTTCTAATTTACTCCTATTATCAAATTTTCTTCATTCTCTTGGTATCTTTATTTGAAATGCAAGAATGTAAGTTTAGATGCCGGCCCATTTTTGGTGAACAACCTGGGTTATTCTTGCTGATTGGTGGATAAATTCATCCACCAATAAAAAAGTGCTGTCCGGAGTCTGAACTAATAAAAAAGCTTAGATGCCTTCTTTTTTAACTAAAGATAGAAAGAGAATGAAGAAAAATTGATAATAGGAGTAAATTAGAAAGTTGCTTAAAATTGCATGCTCTATCAGAATCACAAAAGAAAAAATTTGGGTTCAGTGTCCCTTTAAAGTTTTGCAGCAGGCTCCGTTTGAGCCTATGCATTCGGTTGATATTAAGTTATTATCTTGGAAAGTTTTATTTCTTCTTGCTATTTAATCTGCTTGCAGAGTTTCTGAGCTTCCGGCTCTGCAGTGTGATACCCCTTTATTTTTCATGCGGATAAGGCGGTCCTTCGTACTAAGTTGGAATTTCTTCCCAAATTAGTATCGGATCGCAACATCAATCAGGAAATTGTTGTTCCTTCCTTTTGTCTGAATCCTTCTTCTCAGAAGGAGCGCCTGTTGCATAACTTGGATGTTGTCCATGCTCTAAAATTTTATCTTTAAGCTACTAAATATTTTCGGCAATCTACTGCCCTGTTCGTCATTTTGTCTGCTAAGCGTAAGGGTCAGAAGGCCACTTCTACTACATTTACTCTCTGGTTGAGAAGTGTTATCCGGTTAGCATATGAGACAGCTGGACAGCAGCCTCCTGAAAGAATTACGACTCATTCCACTAGGGTTCTCTCTTCTTCCTTGGCTTTCAAAAATGAAGCATCTGAGGAGCAAATCTGCAAGGAGGCCACTTGGTCCTCTTTGCATACTTTTTCCAAATTTTCCAAATGTGATACTTTTGCCTCGGCTAAGCCTTCTTTTGGGAAAAAAGTTCTTCAAGCGGTGGTGCCTTCAGTTTAGGCCTTCCTGTCTTGTTCTTCCTCCCTTCCATTCTGTGTCCTCTAGCTTGGGTATTGGTTCCCACTAGTAATTGGAACTGATTTGTGGACTCTCCATGCCATTGGAATAAAACAACATTTATGCTTGCCTGATGAATTTCTTTCTTTCCTGGCATGGAGAGTCCACGACCCGTCCTTGATTTGATTTTAGACAGCAGTTTTTCGGCCGAATGACTGGGGATTATAGGTAATGGGAGTGACACTTAACAGATCTGCTGGGTGTTCTTTGCCTCCTCCTGCTGGCCAGGAGTTGTATTCCCACTAGTAATTGGAATGGATTTGTGGACTCTCCATGCCAGGAAAGAAAGAAATGTATCAGGTAAGCATAAATTTTGTTTTATCATCAAATTTGCTTTGTTCTCTTGGTATTGGTATTTTTTTGTTAAAAGCTAAACCTAGGTAGGCTCATATGCTAATTTCTAAGGCCTTAAAGTCGGTCTCTTATATCAGTGCATTTTGACAGTTTTTCACAACTAGACAGCACTAGTTCATGTGTGCCATATTGATAACATTGTGCTCACACTTATGGAATTATTTAAGAGTCAGCACTGATTGGCTAAAATTCATGTATGTAAAAAAAAAAAAAAAAAAAAAAACTGAGATAAGGGGGCAGTCTGCAGAGGCTTAGTAACCTGGTAAACACAGAGGTAAAAAAGTGCATTACTATAACAGTGTTGGTTATGCAAAACTGGGAAAAGGATAATAAAGAGATTATCTATCTTATTAAACAATAAAAATTCTGGAGTAGACTGTCCCTGTAAGCTTTACTTCCGGTCTCAAGTCGTAATACTTCTAGGGCTATTTGGGCATTCACTTGAGCGCAATCCATAACTTTCATCTTGTAATATCAGCACTATTTAGCACAGTTGCAATATCCATTGAAAGTAATAGGTAAATTAGAGCGTTGTCGGCCATGCTAAACCTTCTCTGGTAAATTTGATTTATCATGGACTTGTAATATCAAGTTGCATGCTAATGTTAGCACAGTCCAGTGATATTACTTATAGCGTTATAATATCATTAGCACGCCACTTGGATTCTGGGCGAGTATCTTTTCTGCGCGTTTGGTAATCTAATGTAATGTTTCCCTGATTAGATGATAGGCCTGATGAGAAGTGGCTTGTGTTTGATGGGCCAGTGGACACTCTATGGATTGAAAGCATGAACTCTGTGATGGACGATAACAAAGTGCTGACCCTGATCAATGGAGAGAGGATAGCCATGCCAGAGCAGGTAAGTTGCCACATACAGACAAGACTTTTTTAGAGATGATTGCAAACTATTATTATATGCAAATTCAGCAATTGAAATCAAATCAGATCAATCATCATGCATACATGATGTATAACAACACAAATATTGTTCAACAATCTGAATTGTTCTCTCTGTCTAGCCATTTGATTGTGGGTATTAGGCAGAAGAGAACTAGAAAGTTTCATAGATTTGAAAAATTGTTTCCAAAATTGAGATGTAAATTGTACACCCCTGTCAGAAACATCAAATTACGTGCATAATTGACACTCTTAATTTATCATTCTGTTAACATTGTCAAATATAGCTCAAATCGCTGTAAAATACGCTGCAGCGATACACGTTTGATTTAGATCCATGGCAACGTTATTTGAGCGTAATGATGCTAATCCAACCGTACATACAACTTCATTTGACCAAAATGTATTAAACATTCAACTGGTACTTTTGCATCTTGAATGACGCAACAATTCTGATTTTCAACCCGCCACCTTAGAGAAAGCCATTTCCCTTTGGAAACAAAGGGATGTTAAAGGGCCAGTAAATCTGCCAAATAATGTTAAATAATCCTGCACATAGTGCAGAATTATATAAGATTAGCCTAGCGCCAGTTTTCTAAATCAAAGTATTTCAGAAATATTTATCTACAGAGACTAATTTTACAGACCGCTACTCCTTGCTCTACTGAGCGGGTATGTTTTTTTCCAAACTGCATCTGGGCACGCTGTCTAGTCACAGCTGGCACGATTGCGCCATTAAACTAAATGTCGCTTGCTCCCGCTCTGGTCGGGTTTAGAGAACTGTTTAGTTATATCCTGTTGGTCCTCTTATCAATACTAATAATATCAATACTTACAATACAATACTTAATTACATTTGCAATACTCCAATACATTTGTGAGACCTTTAATGTCAGGTACACAAATTTAAAGATTACCTTTTTGAACTGTACTCATTTATGCATAAGAATGAAAATGATCATTAAAAATGGCAGTCATGAAAAAAAGTGTCACGTGATTGTCATGTGATTGAGATCGTACATAATTCCAGCTAGATTAAATGATAAATACTAAATTATGTGCTATCGATGCTTCATATTTATCATTGGTATGCTGATCTTCGCATAATACTTGACGCGAACGAGTTAGGACTATTTTTTTTAAAATGATTAATTACACCTAATTTGGATTTGTTGCAGCGAGAGTATTAACCCCAGCAACTGTTCACAGGTTAAAACTTTGATAAATGGAGCCCTATAAGTTAACTTTAATTTTTATATTTATATTTGTATCTATCTCTGTAGGTGTCTCTGCTGTTTGAGGTGTCTGATCTTGCTGTTGCTTCTCCGGCCACAGTATCCCGTTGTGGGATGGTGTATACTGACTATACCAGCCTTGGTTGGCGTCCCTGTGTTCAATCATGGCTTGAAAAGCGTACTAAGGTATGACACAAGAGTGTGAGAGGATGAAAACAAATGGGTAAAGGGTGCACAACAAGATTTGCACTATCTTATGGGGGGTGGGGGATATGTGCAGTGTTAGTTCAGAAGATGCAAGTCATCAGGGAGAAAACGTGAGAAAATTAATAGAACATTTACAGAAACAAATTTGTTGTTTACATTTTTTTAACTTTGTATTTATTTATCTTTACTGGTATAACAAGAAGATGTATTTATAAAGCAAAATCAAACAAAGACAGGTATAACCCCCCCCCCCCCCCCCAAAAAAAAAAAAAGAATCAACAAAAACATATCATGGTAAACACAAAGCATAAAAGAAAAGCTTTACTAAGCATTATGAAAATATTGGAGTCCTCTACATAGTTATCCAAGTAAAAAAGTAAAACTCTTAAAGTAACACTGCCCTTCCTTTTCCACGTGATATACAAATATCATCCTTAACAAGGTATCTTAATGGAAGGTAGCTAATAGAATTCAAAAGAAAAGAAAAACAGGTTATAAAAGAGAAATAGGAAGATCCAAACTGAGCACTGCAAGGGGGGGTGGAGGACCCCACCATAACTAATGACGCTGTCCCAATTGGGTGGGGGATGGTCGTATTACAATGCCTTATTGCCTTATATTGGTCTCAATAAGATTGGATTTGACTTACATTATTTACTATCACCGTTATCAATAGCGATTGAGGTAGCGAGGCCGCTAACCAATCAGCGATCAGATCAGCAGTTTTGGTGTGAGCAGATCTCAACTTGCCCTTGTATGCTGATTTGGGCAATAAATGATTTGGTTCACTTTACAACTACTTCAATTATTATTACATTATTGCCAGTAACTGTGCCTTGATTAGGTTTTGATTTCACTAAAATCTCACGTGTTGTAGCTACCTGGTGTGATTTGCTGTTTTCATATAAATAAATAAATATGATCTTTACACTTTTCTTTCAGCTATTCTGTTCCTAGCTATCCATATGTAAAATAAAACTATTTCATATATCATATTTCAAATATCATTTGAAGTCATACTGGTACCTAAACGTTCTGGTGCCAATGATCATTACTACAGTCTAGAACAGGGGGTATGAGGACATATTGGGCAGTCCAATAATTATAAACAGATTAAGAACCCCTGATTTAGAGAATACATGTAATGAAATAGAGATATGTCAGGGAAGAGCTTGGATTGAGATCTGTAACAAGATGTTGCTTCCCTTGTACAGGCAGAAGCAGAGACCCTGCAACGAATGTTTGATAAATATATCGAGAAGGTCATGCAATTCAGAAAAAGTAACTGCAAGGAGCTCGTTCCTCAAGAAGAAACCTGTGGAGTCATCTCACTCTGCAAGTTGTATGAGGCACTTGCTACAGCTGACAATGGGGTGAGTGAAAGAGCGTTGAGTATTCCTTAGCAGTGAAAGACCTATGCTGTTGGTTATTATCATTTATTAACAAAGGGAAGCCACATTCCATGGGTCTGAGCACAAGATCATTGGGACATATAGTACATTCAAATGTATATGTATTTCTCTTTATTACTATATTATTATATATACAAGACTCTCCCCTAGTTTTGAAAGCTTCAAGCGCTCCCTAAAGACTGTACTGTTCAGGGATGCATACAACCTATACTAACCTTTCTTTATACCAGTTTCTCTCCTCCATTGCTATCCCCTGAACCCCCTCAGCATGTAAGTCTAAGAGTCCAGCTGTTTGTAGATCACCTTCTTAAGATCTGACTACAACAGTGCGACTCTTGGCAGGGCCCTCTACCCATTTGATCCATATAATTATTTTGTTGTACTCCGTATTTGTTTATAGCGCTGCGGAATCTGTTGGCGCTCTACAAATAACCATTAATAATAATAATATTGCATATTTATAAAATTGGGCTTATATCCATAAAATAATTTTAATCTTTATTCAATGTTAAAATTTGATCCCATCCATCTACATTCTAGCATATTTGTTACCGTCCAATAGCAATTTAAACATTTTAATGCACCCTGCTATATGCATGTAATCACCTTAATTAATTAAATGATAAATAATTAAGAATTTTTAAGATCCAATTTTCCACCTTTTTTATCATTAATTCTAATCAGAAGCTAAAATGTCTTAGTTTAATTAAGGTTTCTTATTTTTATCCTGTGCACGTACTTTGTCTAGACACTTGTTTTATACAGACTCTATTAAATATGCTACTTAAAATATGAGTAAAATCAACATTGGTTTAAGCAATGGGGACCTTTCTTTACTCTATGCATGCTGATGTTTTTAACCCCTTCAAAAAAAATTTTTTAAAATATTTACGGCTAGATTACAAGTTTTTGTTAACAGGTCCTAACGCTGCTTTTTCACTACCGCTGCTATTACGAGTCTTGCAGGTTTAGGGGCACCGCACACTTCTTTGGCCTTACCGCAAAACGACTTACGTAAACTTTGTAAACCCTTTTTCTCCAACATAGGTGTGTCCGGTCCACGGCGTCATCCTTACTTGTGGGATATTCTCTTCCCCAACAGGAAATGGCAAAGAGCCAGCAAAGCTGGTCACATGATCCCTCCTAGGCTCCGCCTACCCCAGTCATTCTCTTTGCCGTTGTACAGGCAACATCTCCACGGAGATGGCTTAGAGTTTTTTAGTGTTTAACTGTAGTTTTTATTATTCAATCAAGAGTTTGTTATTTTAAAATAGTGCTGGTATGTACTATTTACTCTGAAACAGAAAAGAGATGAAGATTTCTGTTTGTATGAGGAAAATGATTTTAGCAACCGTTACTAAAATCCATGGCTGTTCCACACAGGACTGTTGAGAGGAATTAACTTCAGTTGGGGGAACAGTGAGCAGTCTTTTGCTGCTTGAGGTATGACACATTCTAACAAGACGATGTAATGCTGGAAGCTGTCATTTTCCCTATGGGATCCGGTAAGCCATTTTTATTCAGACAGTAAATAAGGGCTTCACAAGGGTTTATTAAGACTGTAGACATTTTCTGGGCTAAATCGATCATATTTACACATATTTAGCCTTGAGGAATCATTTAATCTGGGTATTTTTTGTAAAATAATATCGGCAGGCACTGTTTTAGACACTTTATTCTATAGGGGCTTTCCCTAATCATAGTCAGAGCCTCATTTTCGCGCCGGTATGGCGCACTTGTTTTTGAGAACAGCATGGCATGCAGCTGCATGTGTGTGGAGCTCTGATACATAGAAAAGTCTTTCTGAAGGCATCATTTGGTATCGTATTCCCCTTTGGGCTTGGTTGGGTCTCAGCAAAGCAGATTCCAGGGACTGTAAAGGGGTTAAATATAAAAACGGCTCCGGTTCCGTTATTTTAAGGGTTAAAGCTTCCAAATTTGGTGTGCAATACTTTTAAGGCTTTAAGACACTGTGGTGAAATTTTGGTGAATTTTGAACAATTCCTTCATACTTTTTCGCAATTGCAGTAATAAAGTGTGTTCAGTTTAAAATTTAAAGTGACAGTAACGGTTTTATTTTAAAACGTTTTTTGTGCTTTGTTATCAAGTTTATGCCTGTTTAACATGTCTGAACTACCAGATAGATTGTGTTCTGACTGTGGGGAAGCCAAGGTTCCTTCTCATTTAAATAGATGTGATTTATGTCATAAAAAATTTAGTAAAAATGATGCCCAAGATGATTCCTCAAGTGAGGGGAGTAAGCATGGTACTGCATCATCCCCTCCTTCGTCTACACCAGTCTTGCCCATACAGGAGGCCCCTAGTACATCTAGCGCGCCAATACTCCTTACTATGCAACAATTAACGGCTGTAATGGATAATTCTATCAAAAACATTTTAGCCAATATGCCCACTTATCAGCGAAAGCGCGACTGCTCTGTTTTAGAAAATACTGAAGAGCATGAGGACGCTGATGATATTGTTTCTGAAGGGCCCCTACACCAGTCTGAGGGGGCCAGGGAGGTTTTGTCTGAGGGAGAAATTTCAGATTCAGGAAAAATTTCTCAACAAGCTGAACCTGATGTGATTACTTTTAAATTTAAGTTGGAACATCTCCGCGCTCTGCTTAAGGAGGTGTTATCCAATTTGGATGATTGTGATTATCTGGTCATTCCAGAAACACTATGTAAAATGGACAAGTTCCTAGAGGCCCCGGGGCCCCCCGAAGCTTTTCCTATATCCAAGCGGGTGGCGTACATTGTTAATAAAGAATGGGACAGGCCCGGTATACCTTTCGTACCTCCCCCCATATTTAAAAAATTGTTTCCTATAGTCGACCCCAGAAAGGACTTATGGCAGACAGTCCCCAAGGTCGAGGGGGCGGTTTCTACTCTAAACAAGCGCGCCACTATACCCATAGAAGATAGTTGTGCTTTCCAAGATCCTATGGATAAAAAATTAGAAGGTTTGCTAAAAAAGATGTTTGTTCAGCAAGGTTACCTTCTACAACCAATTGCATGCATTGTCCCTGTCACTACAGCCGCGGGTTTCTGGTTCGATGAGCTAGAAAAGGCGATTATTAGTAATTCTTCTTCTTATGAGGAGATTATGGACAGAATTCGTGCTCTTAAATTGGCTAATTCTTTCACCCTAGACGCCACCTTGCAATTGGCTAGGTTAGCGGCGAAAAATTCTGGGTTTGCTATTGTGGCGCGCAGAGCGCTTTGGTTAAAATCTTGGTCAGCGGATGCGTCTTCCAAGAACAAATTGCTTGACATTCCTTTCAAGGGGAAAACACTGTTTGGCCCTGACTTGAAAGAGATTATCTCTGATATCACTGGGGGCAAGGGCCACGCCCTTCCTCAGGATAGGTCTTTCAAGGCCAAAAATAAACCTAATTTTCGTCCCTTTCGCAGAAACGGACCAGCCCCAAGTGCTACGTCCTCTAAGCAGGAGGGTAATACTTCTCAAGCCAATCCAGCCTGGAGACCTATGTAAGGCTGGAACAAAGGAAAGCAGGCCAAGAAACCTGCCACTGCTCCCAAGACAGCATGAGATGCGGGCCCCCGATCCGGGACCGGATTTGGTGGGGGGCAGACTCTCTCTCTTCACTCAGGCTTGGGCAAGAGATGTTCTGGATCCTTGGGCGCTAGAAATAGTCTCCCAAGGTTATCTTCTGGAAGTGATTCATCCTGTTCCATTAAGAGAACGAGGGATGGGGTTCTACTTCAATCTGTTCGTAGTTCCCAAAAAAGAGGGAACGTTCAGACCAATCTTAGATCTCAAGATCCTAAACAAGTTTCTCAAGGTTCCATCGTCCAAAATGGAAACCATTCGAACAATCCTTCCATCCAGGAAGGTCAATTCTTGACCACGGTGGATTTAAAGGATGCGTATCTACATATTCCTGTCCACAAGGAACATCATCGGTTCCTAAGGTTCGCATTCCTGGACAAACATTACCAGTTCGTGGCGCTTCCTTTCGGATTAGCCACTGCTCCAAGGATTTTCTCAAAGGTACTAGGGTCCCTTCTGGCGGTGCTAAGACCACGGGGCATTGCTGTAGTACCTTACTTGGACGACATTCTGATTCAAGCGTCGTCCCTTCCTCAAGCAAAGGCTCACACGGACATAGTCCTGGCCTTTCTCAGATCTCACGGATGGAAAGTGAACGTGGAAAAGAGTTCTCTATCTCCGTCGACAAGAGTTCCCTTCTTGGGAACAATAATAGACTCCTTAGAAATGAGGATTTTTCTGACAGAGACCAGAAAAACAAAACTTCTAAGCTCTTGTCGGATACTTCATTCCGTTCCTCTTCCTTCCATAGCGCAGTGCATGGAAGTGATAGGTTTGATGGTAGCGGCAATGGACATAGTTCCTTTTGCGCGCATTCATCTAAGACCATTACAACTGTGTATGCTCAGTCAGTGGAATGGGGACTATACAGACTTGTCTCCGAAGATACAAGTAAATCAGAGGACCAGAGACTCACTCTGTTGGTGGCTGTCCCTGGACAACCTGTCACAAGGGGTGACCTCCCGCAGACCAGAGTGGGTCATTGTCACGACCGACGCCAGTCTGATGGGCTGGGGCGCGGTCTGGGGATCCCTGAAAGCTCAGGGTCTTTGGTCTCGGGAAGAATCTCTTCTACCGATAAATATTCTGGAACTGAGAGCGATATTCAATGCTCTCAAGGCTTGGCCTCAGCTAGCGAGGGCCAAGTTCATACGGTTTCAATCAGACAACATGACGACTGTTGCGTACATCAACCATCAGGGGGGAACAAGGAGTTCCCTGGCGATGGAAGAAGTGACCAGAATCATTCAATGGGCGGAGACTCGCTCCTGCCACCTGTCTGCAATCCACATCCCAGGAGTGGAAAATTGGGAAGCGGATTTTCTGAGTCGTCAGACATTGCATCCGGGGGAGTGGGAACTTCATCCGGAAATCTTTGCCCAAATCACTCAACTGTGGGGCATTCCAGACATGGATCTGATGGCCTCTCGTCAGAACTTCAAGGTTCCTTGCTACGGGTCCAGATCCAGGGATCCCAAGGCGACTCTAGTAGATGCACTAGTAGCACCTTGGACCTTCAAACTAGCCTATGTATTCCCACCGTTTCCTCTCATCCCCAGGCTGGTAGCCAGGATCAATCAGGAGAGGGCGTTGGTGATCTTGATAGCTCCTGCGTGGCCACGCAGGACTTGGTATGCAGATCTGGTGAATATGTCATCGGCTCCACCATGGAAGCTACCTTTGAGACGAGACCTTCTTGTTCAAGGTCCGTTCGAACATCCGAATCTGGTCCCACTCCAGCTGACTGCTTGGAGATTGAACGCTTGATCTTATCAAAGCGAGGGTTCTCAGATTCTGTTATTGATACTCTTGTTCAGGCCAGAAAGCCTGTAACTAGAAAAATTTACCACAAAATTTGGAAAAAATATATCTGTTGGTGTGAATCTAAAGGATTCCCTTGGGACAAGGTTAAGATTCCTAAGAGTCTATCCTTCCTTCGAGAAGGATTGGAAAAAGGATTATCTGCAAGTTCCTTGATGGGACAGATTTCTGCCTTGTCTGTGTTACTTCACAAAAAGCTGGCAGCTGTGCCAGATGTTCAAGCCTTTGTTCAGGCTCTGGTTAGAATCAAGCCTGTTTACAAACCTTTGACTCCTCCTTGGAGTCTCAACTTAGTTCTTTCAGTTCTTCAGGGGGTTCCGTTTGAACCCTTACATTCCGTTGATATTAAGTTATTATCTTGGAAAGTTTTGTTTTTGGTTGCAATTTCTTCTGCTAGAAGAGTTTCAGAATTATCTGCTCTGCAGTGTTCTCCTCCTTATCTGGTGTTCCATGCAGATAAGGTGGTTTTACGTACTAACCTGGTTTTCTTCCAAAAGTTGTTTCTAACAAAAACATTAACCAGGAGATAGTCGTGCCTTCTCTGTGTCCGAAACCAGTTTCGAAGAAGGAACGTTTGTTGCACAATTTGGATGTTGTTCGCGCTCTAAAATTCTATTTAGATGCTACAAAGGATTTTAGACAAACATCTTCCTTGTTTGTTGTTTATTCTGGTAAAAGGAGAGGTCAAAAAGCAACTTCTACCTCTCTCTCTTTTTGGATTAAAAGCATCATCAGATTGGCTTACGAGACTGCCGGACGGCAGCCTCCTGAAAGGGTCACAGCTCCTTCCACTAGGGCTGTGGCTTCCACATGGGCCTTCAAGAACGAGGCTTCTGTTGATCAGATATGTAGGGCAGCGACTTGGTCTTCACTGCACTCTTTTACCAAATTTTACAAGTTTGATACTTTTGCTTCTTCTGAGGCTATTTTTGGGAGAAAGGTTTTGCAAGCCGTGGTGCCTTCCATTTAGGTGACCTGATTTGCTCCCTCCCTTCATCCGTGTCCTAAAGCTTTGGTATTGGTTCCCACAAGTAAGGATGACGCCGTGGACCGGACACACCTATGTTGGAGAAAACAGAATTTATGTTTACCTGATAAATTACTTTCTCCAACGGTGTGTCCGGTCCACGGCCCGCTCTGGTTTTTTAATCAGGTCTGATAATTTATTTTCTTTAACTACAGTCACCACGGTATCATATGGTTTCTCCTAAGCAAATATTCCTCCTTAACGTCGGTCGAATGACTGGGGTAGGCGGAGCCTAGGAGGGATCATGTGACCAGCTTTGCTGGCTCTTTGCCATTTCCTGTTGGGGAAGAGAATATCCCACAAGTAAGGATGACGCCGTGGACCGGACACACCGTTGGAGAAAGTAATTTATCAGGTAAACATAAATTCTGTTTTTCTATGGGACTTCCATAGCGCTGGTATTACAAGTCTGTCCTGGGAGGCCAAAAAGTGAGCGGTACACCCTCTACCTCCAAGATTCGTAACGCATTCTAAAGTCAGTAGTTATGAGTTTTACACTACAACGCTGTAGCATAAAACTCATAACTAAAGTGCTAAAAAGTACACTAACACCCATAAACTACCTATTAACCCCTAAACCAAGACCCTCCTGCATCGCAAACACTATAATAAAATGTTTAACCCCTAATCTGCCGCACCGGACATCTCCGCCACTATAATAAACATAATAACCCCTAAACCGCCGCACTCCCGCCTCGCAAACACTAGTTAAATATTATTAACCCCTAATCTGCCGCCCCTAACATCGACACCTACATTATACTTATTAACCCCTAATCCGCCGTCCCCAATGTCGCCACCACTATATTAAATGTATTAACCCCTAAATCTAAGTATAACCCTAACCGTAACACCACCTAACTTAAATATAATTTAAATAAATCTAAAGAAAATTACTATAATTAACTAAATTATTCCTATTTAAAACTAAATACTTACCTATAAAATAAACCCTAAGCTAGCTACAATATAACTAATAGTTACATTGTAGCTATCTTAGGGTTTATTTTTATTTTACAGGCAAGTAGTGTATTTATTTTAACTAGGTAGAATAGTTATTAAATAGTTATTAACTATTTAATAACTACCTAGCTAAAATAAATACAAATTGACCTGTAAAATAAAACCTAACCTAAGTTACACTAACACCTAACATTATACTACAATTAAATAAATTAACTAAATTAAATACAATTAAATAAATTAAATACATTAACTAAATTAACTAAATTAAATAAATTAAATTAGCTTAATCACAAACCCCCCCCCACTAAATTACAGAAAATAAAAAACAAATTACAGATCTTTAAACTAATTACACCTAATCTAATAGCCCTATCAAAATAAAAAAAGCCCCCCCAAAATAAAAAAAAACCCTAGCCTAAACTAAACTATCTTTTGCGGGGCATTGCCCCAAAGTAATCAGCTCTTTTACCTGTAAAAAAAAAAAAATACAAACAACCCCCCCAACAGTAAAACTCACCACCCACACAACCAACCCCCCAAATAAAATACTAACTAAAAAACCTAAGCTCCCCATTGCCCTGAAAAGGGCATTTGGATGGGCATTGCCCTTAAAAAGACATTTAGCTCTTTTGCAGGCCCAAAGCCCTAACCTAAAAAATAAACCCACAAAATACACCCTTAAAAAAATCCTAACACTAACCCCCGAAGATTCATTTACTGGGAGAAATCTTCATCCAAGCGGCAAGATGTCCTCAACGAAGCCGGCAGAAGTGGTCCTCCAGACGGGCAGAAGTGGTCCTCCAGACGGGCAGAAGTGGTCCTCCAGACGGGCAGAAATGGTCCTCCAGACAGGCAGAAGTCTTCATCCAGAATGCATCTTCTATCTTTATCCTTCTGGCGTGGAGCGGGTCCATCTTCAAGACATCCGACGCGGAGCATCCTCTTCAAACAACGGCTTCTTCGTAATGAATATCTCTTTATGTCACGTCATCCAAGATGGCGTCCCTTAGATTCCGATTGGCTGATAGAATTCTTTCAGCCAATCGGAATTAAGATAGAAAAAATCCTATTGGCTGATGCAATCAGCCAATAGGATTGAGCTGACATTTTATTGGCTGCTCCAATCAGCCAATAGAATGCAAGCTCAATTTTATTTGCTGATTGGATCAGCCAGTAGGATTGAAGTTCAATCCTATTGGCTGATTGCATCAGCCAATAGGATTTTTTCTATCTTAATTCCGATTGGCTGAAAGAATTCTATCAGCCAATCGGAATCTAAGGGACGCCATCTTGGATGACGTGACATAAAGAGATATTCATTACGAAGAAGCCGTTGTTTGAAGAGGATGCTCCGCGTCGGATGTCTTGAAGATGGACCCGCTCCACGCCAGAAGGATAAAGATAGAAGATGCATTCTGGATGAAGACTTCTGCCTGTCTGGAGGACCATTTCTGCCCGTCTGGAGGACCACTTCTGCCCGTCTGGAGGACCACTTCTGCCCGTCTGGAGGACCACTTCTGCCGGCTTCGTTGGCGGCGATGTCCGGAGCGGCAGATTAGGGGTTAATAAGTATAATGTAGGTGGCGGCGATGTAGGGGCGGCATATTAGGGGTTAATAAGTGTAAGATTAGGGGTGTTTAGACTCTGGGTTCATGTTAGGGTGTTAGGTGTAAACATAAAATTTGTTTCCCCCTAGGGAATGGGGCTGCGTTACTGAGTTTTAAGCTGCTTTTTTACAGCTGTTAGACTTTTTCTCAGCCAGCTCTCCCCATTGATGTCTATGGGGAAATCGTGCCCGAGCACGTACGACCAGCTCACCGCTGACTTAAGCAGCGCTGGTATTGAAGTGCTGTATGGAGCACAATTTTGCTCTACGCTCACTTCTTGCCTTTTAACGCCGGGTTTGTAAAAACCTGTAATACCAGCGCTGTAGGTAAGTGAGCGGTGAGAAAAAACTGCTCGTTAGCACCGAATAGCTCCTAACGCAAAACTCGTAATCTGGGCCGTTAGTTTTTTAGATTAGTCAAGGGTTAAAATATTTGTGACTACAAGATTAAAGTAAAATTACCCATCTGTTTTAGGGATTCCCAAAGATGAATCACTTTTGCAGTAACATAAAATACTGGTTGATTAGGTTGAGTAAAAAGATCCTTTTCATGTGGGGTGTTGCTGTTGTTGCAGAGTAACAGGACGATATCACTGCTTCATTAATACAGTTATGCTACATGCGAGAAAATTGATCCTTATGCACTGGCTAAAGACAAAACCTCCTATCATTGGATAGTCAAAAAGTAGAGTAGACAGGCAGTTAAGAATTGAGCATTCTGGTGTGAAGTTTAGTTGTGTACTAAAGCCATCTTTGTAAAGTGTGAGATATTTATACTTTCTTAGCCCAACTCAATCAAACAGCAGATAGTAATACCATTTATGTCTTTAAATTATAATTTAGAGGAGCAGTTGAGGGGTAAATTGTGCTTTAGTAGCTTGGGTCAAAGTGCAAGTGAAGGTTTTATGCCTTGAAGAGTTGGTTTGATTGCTCTTGAAATGTGTGTTTAATTTTCTTCGTTCCCTTGATATCTTTATTTGAATGTAAACTTAGGAGCCGGACCATTTTTGGTTCAGCACCTGTGTAGCGCTTGCTGATTGGTGGCTACATTTAGACACCAATCAGAAAGTTCTACCCAGGTGCTGAACCAAAAATAGGCCGGCTCCTTTGCTTACATTCTTGTCTTTTCAAATAAAGATACCAAGAGAATGAAGAAACAATGATAATAGGAGTAAGTTAGAAAATTGATTAAAATTGCATGCTCTGTCTGAATCATGAACATTTTGACTAGACTATCCCTTTAATAATAAGAATTCGCTCCGAGATGTGGGTTAGTTGTTGTCTATACATAACAGTATATAATCTAATGTTAATGATCAGTTTTTCTATGTATGTTGTGTGAACCATTTGCCTTATATACTCTGTACTATGTATTTGTATCCTGCTACTCTTGTGCGTACTTATAAATAAAGTGTTCCAAAAAAACCCCCAACTAAAGTGCAATTACAAACTTGTGTCAATGCTCTCTATGGCAGGTGAACCCATCGGATTCTGAGAATTACAACCGAATGATAGAGCTGTGGTTTGTATTCAGTCTCATCTGGTCAGTCTGCGCATCTGTTGATGAGGACGGACGGAGAAAAATCGACAATTTTCTGAGAGAGATTGAGGGAAGCTTTCCTAACAAGGTGAGAGAAAGAGTGTAACAGGAACGAGTAACCAAATGCAAGAAAAAAGAGATGGAGCTAAGCAAAGAGAGGTGGATTGTGAACTAGAAAGGCTGGGGTTTGCTGATAGATATTGCACATCTGTCATATTATGTTTTCTGTCCCTTTATTAAGGATACCGTCTATGAATATTATGTTGATCCCAAAACAAAGAATTGGGCTTCTTTTGAGGACAAACTGCCAAAGGGATGGAGAATTACACCCAAGTGAGTCTTGTATGAAAAATGTTGCTGTAGAGTTTTGACTGTTAAAGTGATAGTGTTTACTGTGCGTGCAGCATATATTTATTTTATATTTATATATATATATATATATAATAGATTATGTTATATGATATATGGTCTCCTAGCAGGCACTGTGTCTGAATGCCGGCACACAGGAAATATGTGTGTATGCTTCGTGTGCAGTTCATCATCCTTTGATAAGAAATAATAATCATAATAATAATCATCATAATAACAACAATAATCATAATAAAAACATAATCTTATTTTTATAGCGAACAATTTAAAATGACAACACATATTTTCACCAAATGCAGCTTATTTAGAGTAGGCTGCAACTAGTGCTTTTCTCTTTTATATCTTAAAATTACTTTTTCAACTCTACAAATCTATCTATTTTTAAATTAGTAAAATCCAAACAGTTTCTTTTAATAAAACATCTTAAAGGAACAGTCTAATCAAAATTAAACTTTCATGATTCAGATAGGGCATGCAATTTTAAACAACTTTCCAATGTAATTTTACCATCAAATTTGCTTTGTTCTCTTGGTATTCTTTGTTGAAAGCTAAACCTAGGTAAATTCATATGCATCTTTGATGAAGCGCATGTACGCATGCGCGAAACGCGTCAGATAGGAGCTTACCTGGTGTCATCTGTGGAAGCCTGTTCCTAAATAAACCTTTGTTATTTACTACAAGACTCAGCGCTTCTCTTTTCTCGTTCTAACCTCATATGCTAATGTCTAAGCCCTTGAAGGCAGCCTCTTATCTCAGTGCATTTTGACTGTTTTTCACAGCTAGAGGACGTTAGTTCATGTGTGCTATATAGATAACATTGTGTTCACTCTTGTGGAGTCTGCAATGATGAATTACCCTCATGTTTTATTATCTAGGGCTGTAGACTACAGCTGCCCATGTCTTGATGATACATTTACATTGAATGGACAGGAAGAGGAGTTTCTAAAAATAACATTGCTGCATGGGGCAGTTGCCCATAAAGGTGAAAGGGAGAAAAAAGAAGGAAAATAAGGATGCATGATTCCATTTAGAAAAGCACAAACATTAAATTAAAATTGCACTAAATAAAAAAATCTCAGAATAATTAAGACTAAATAATACAATTAAGCAAAACATAATAATAATAATAGTAATAATAATGGGACACTTGGGGGCATTTGTAGCGGCACTGCCCTCATTGTCCCAATGGAACAGCCACCAGTGGTTGTTTACTTTATTAATCATGGTTTGTCAGACATAAAATGTAAGTAGTTATTTTGAACTAAAAAGCTTAAAAATAGGAGAAAAAAAAGAATATTTCTTGTATAGCATTTCACATTCTAAGCACACAAATGAAAGGCAGCCAAGTCTATCCCAGTAAACATACCAACAAAGACTGATATAGCCTTACAGCAGTTATGTGGTAGAAATGAGGCTATGGGTTATTTAACACATTATCTCACGCTTCATTAGATTTAATTACTATAGATCTAATTATTACTAATTACTACTATAACAATTATAGCTAAATATCACCTGCAGCAACTGTTTAAATTGTTACCATAGTAGATTACCAGAGCTAACACAACCAGGTCTAATACATATTTCTGTAGAAAATGTGGCTTCCTTTCCAGTTACATAGTATTTGAAGAAGTATTTATAGGCGAAAAAAAGAATTCTATGTTTTTAATTTGGGAATGAGCGGTCATAAAACCGTGCATCGAGAGAGCACAATTTATACATGTCAAATATATTTTGTTTTGCATTAAGAAAAGTTAAAGCTGTCTAGTTTGCGTTTAGTTAACAGGAAGTGCTACTGTGATTGCTCACTGGGTGATAAACAGATCTCTTACTGTTTTATTGGTGGAGAATAACAAGTCTCGCAAACATAAACACATTTTTTTCCCTCAGTAGAGGAACATTTGTTTTACAGTCAAACAGTAAACCGTAATACTGGATGTTTTCGATGCAACAAAGGGAAAAGTTTAGTTTCCCTTTTAAAGGGACATTGTTTTGCACCAGGGAAAGCGCCAAGTTTACCTATTAGTGCTGAAAAAGGGAAAACACCAAAATGCTGTGAAATTAGATCACTTTTTTTGGAAAACGTATACTAAAACAAAGCACCAAGTATACATTTGGAAATAATTTGCTTTGATTGTTAATGACTGGTTAGTTTTTAAAGCTGGCATAAACTGGCAGGAAGACAGATCACTGTAATCACACACAGGAAGAACTTCATCTCATCAGACAACAAAACACATTGTGGAAGATGTTTCAGCAAAGTCTTTTCTCAACAACTGCTTGCTCAATTCTTTGTTCTACTTGGAAGCAGCTCTGTTAAAAAATCTGTCAGGTTTCCGTTTAGTTAAAGACCCTGTTAAAGTTTAATTTACATACAGGTTTTATCAATCAGCGCTTACAAAGTTTTCTACACAACCCATCAACTTCTAGACTTTGGGGCCGATTTATGAAAGTGCGAGCGGACATGATGCGATGTAGCGTATCATGTCCGCCGCACATCGATAAATGCAGACAACATATGCAGTCGGCACTTATCATTGCACAAGTAGTTCTTGTGAACTGCTTATGCAAAGCCACCCCCTGCAGATTCGCGGCCAATCAGCCACTAGCAGGGGTGTCAATCAGCCCGATTGTATAGGATCGGGCGGATTGATGTCCAAAGCCTCAGAGCAGGTGGACAAGTTATGGAGCAGTGGTCTTTAGACCACTGCTTCATAACTGCTGTTTCCAACGAGCCTGAAGGAGCTTGATAATTCGGCCCCTATGTCAATCTTGTCTGCAATCTGCTCTCAGTTCTAAACTAATCAACTTCTTCTCAATTCAGTTCTCTCTTGCTTACTTGCTTCAGTTTTGCGGGGTCTCAGACAGCTCTAGCCCGCAGGTGCAATCCCACTTTCTCTCTCTCTGTGCACACACATCACTTGACATAAACATCAACAGAAAACAAAGATTTCTCAGCACTAGTTTAACCCTTTAATTACAGGGTTAACTTGTCTACATTGGAACAACATTCCGATGTAGACAAATTAAAATCCTGCGATCGTGCACGTGATCGCAAGAATTCAATGATGGGATCAGGTCAGGGGAGCATCCCTATGAAGCTAGGCACGCCCTCCAGACCGCAATATTCTTAATTAGTTTCTTATCTCTTGCACCATGTTATATTTCAAAGTGTTATCCTTATAATTCACTTTAATTGTCTTTGTTTCTCCAATTCATCTTCTTTATCATCATCCTTTGATACGTTTCTCATCTCTGTCTTGTGATTTATCTCCCACTTCCTTGTTTTCTTTCAACCTTTTAATTCTTTTGACAATCTTTGCTCCCTTTAATTCATTATTAAAATGTGCTCCTGTTTGTATGAAAATGGGAATAATTATATCTCTCTCTCCTCAGCACCCCATTCTATAAGATTATGGTACCCACAGTGGACACAGTAAGGTACCAATTCATCATCAATGCCCTGGTGTCCCATCAGATCCCAGTCCTTCTTGTAGGACCTGTTGGCACCGGTAAGACCTCCATTGCCCAGAGTGTCCTGCAATCTCTTAACTCCAACAGTTGGACAGTACTGACAGTGAACATGTCGTCTCAGGTACTTATAAGGTCGATTTTATAAAGCATACATATTACATATCCAATGTTTTATAAGTAGTATATGGCACATGATACAAATACACAGGGACAAAGTTTGCATTTTAATAAAGAAACAGAAAATGTCATTTGTTGTGGAATTAGTTATGTAATTTTGTTAGTTCCTTGTTTAGAATATGCTAAAGTAATATTCACAAACATCTCTACAATTAGCTTACTTTCCTTCCTCTCTCACCAGACCACTTCAACCAATGTCCAGAACATAATTGAAAGCCGTGTGGAAAAGCGTACAAAGGGAGTTTATGTGCCAGTGGGGGGCAAGAAGCTTATCACCTTTATGGATGACCTTAATATGCCCGCCAAAGACACCTTTGGATCTCAGCCGCCTCTTGAGTTACTCCGTCTCTGGATTGACTATGGTTTTTGGTATGATCGACAGAACCAGTCTATCAAATATGTCAAGGTTAGTTCCTTCTATGTTATGTTCCTGGTTCCTATTATGTCACCATGCATTGCTTCCTAGCTCTTCTAACACTTTCTTTGACCCTCTCATTTCTTGGTTATTTTGTTTTACCTTGAATCCTTTGTAAGAAAACTAGAGGTTCCTTAAATAATGGAGGTGGTCTTCACTCTACATCTTACCCTTCATGGCTATTTTGTTATGGTTGTTTATACAGGGTACTCAATTATGTAATAAGTAGGGTTACATAAAAGAACAAAGACAACTTCATTATGCTACCCATTGTAAGACTTATAATTTTTAGCTCAATAAGCCAAAAATCTGTTACGTTCTTTGATGATTTATTTCCTTTCCTTCAGCCTTCCTCCTAATTCATTGCAAACTTTACCAGATTTTTTGTTTCAGATATTCTTTTTTTACATTTCACTGCATTGTATCTACAGCATATCAAGAATTCATTTATTTTTTGTCTCTTCAACATTAATTTTATTTTTACATAGTTTGTCTCTTTCTTCTTACTCTAGGGAATGTTCCTCATGGCAGCAATGGGTCCTCCTGGTGGCGGTCGCACGGCTATATCTGGTCGACTCCAGAGCAGGTTCAACCTCATTAATATGACATTTCCCACAGTGAGTAATCAATTACACTGCAAATTTTACGCTAACACCTTAATCAGATACTGTAAACTTTATCCAGAGACATTGTCCAGTAAATACTTGATGTTGGTAGGTTTTCTCACTGAACTCCTTGCCTTCCAGGAATCCCAGATCAAGCGGATCTTTGGAACAATGATGAGTCAAAAGCTTCAGGATTTTGAGGAGGAAGTGAAGCCAATTGGGGAAGTAATAACACAGGCTACCGTGGAGTTGTACAATGCAGTTACCCAGAGATTCCTTCCCACTCCAGCTAAAATTCACTATCTGTTTAATCTGAGGGACATTTCAAAGGTGAGTAGAGAATGATATCAACAAGTTTAGAAGAAAGACAAAAAAGATAAGCATATTGAAAGACAAGGATAAAAGGAAATGATATACAACAATAAAAGGAGAGCTGAATCATTATGAGTGTGAGAGGTGGTAAACTTACTGCTTGTTCATGATGAGGGGCCAGCGAGCAATGGTGTGGAATTAATGATACAGTAGTATTAATCACCCTTTCCTTTCCTCCCTAGGTATTTCAGGGCATGTTACGAGCCCATCGAGACCTCCATGACACCAAACACAGCATTAGCAGATTATGGGTCCATGAATGCTTTAGGTAAAATGCAAATTCATTGAACATAGAAAAAGAAATATAAATATTTACTGTACATTCCCATAAATATTTGTTTCTAAAATTAGAAAAAGACAAATATGGACATGTTATAGTGTGTATGAAACAAGTAGAAAAAAAACTTTGAAACTATGTTCCTAGACATTTTTCTACCTGTGTCCTAACTGCCTCATCTTACCTGTGTATGTGTAGAAACAAAATACGGTTAATGTGTTTATAAGTTGTACAACATTATGCTAACCCAGCCACTTAATGAGGGGCCACATAATACAAAGTTTAAAGGTAATTCATTCCAGATAAAACACCAAAGTGCTAAAGTGCAAGCTGTTTACTATTCACAGGGTATTTTCCGACCGTCTGGTGGATTCAGTGGATATGGAGGCTTTTGTAGGAATCCTGAGTGAAAAGTTGGGTTCTCTCTTTGACCTTACATACCACAATTTGTGCCCGAGCAAAACCCCTCCTGTGTTTGGTAGGTGCCACAACAAATATATTATCACCATTTTTGTCTCTTTACCTCCTTTCTCCTTTTATATATTTTCAGATTTGTGTCTTTCTATCGGTATGCACTTGAAGCCTAATGGCATCATTCTCCA
Organism: Bombina bombina; assembly: GCF_027579735.1. NCBI lineage: Eukaryota > Metazoa > Chordata > Amphibia > Anura > Bombinatoridae > Bombina > Bombina bombina. The sequence goes on along the minus strand of NC_069504.1, from coordinate 861,994,094 downwards.
TGTTATTATTTTTTATTAACTTCTTTTATCCGTTCATCTTCCTCTCTTTCCCGCACTCTCATCTTCTTTCCTTTTTATACATTTTTGCTTTCATTCAAATATGTTTAATGACCCTTAAACTTTCGTTATTCTTCTCACGAATCTTCTCTTTCATATCTAACCCCTAATATTTCTCTCTGTCTCCTGTAGGGGATTTCATGCGGGAGCCTCCTGTGTATGAAGATATAACTGATTTACAGGCCCTAAAGAATTTTATGAACCACCAATTAGAAGAGCAGATCCAGGTTCCAGGGTCTGCTACCAAAAGCCTTGTCCTTTTCACTGATGCAATTCTACATGGTGTGTTCTACTGTATCTAAATCTAGAAATTTACACATACACACGTGTATATATATATATATATATATAATCTGTGTGTATACATACATACATTTATATATGTGGGTGGGTGTTATAGAACAAGTGGTCAAGAAAATAGAAAATTAAGGAATTATAGGAAATACTGTCTGAAAGATAGTGGTGGTTAATGAAATAAACAAAGAGGAAAACTTTTATGAAAAACTAACAGCTAGATTACGAGTTTTGCATTATGAGTGAAAAAGCCTCATAACGCTGCTTTTTCACTACCGCTGTTTTTACGAGTCTTGCAGATATAGCTGTACTGCACACACCTTTTTGGCCGTAACGCAACGTAACTACCGCACCTTTCAAAAAATCCATTTTCAATGGGACTTCCATAGCGCCGGTATTACGAGTTTTGCCTGGGAGGCCAATAAGTGAGTGGTACACCCTATACCGTCAAGATTCGTACCGCCATCTAAAGTCAGTAGTTACGAGTTTTACATTACAAATCTGTAGCATAAAACTCATAACTATAGTGTTACAAAGTACGCTAACACCCATGAACTACCTATTAACCCCTAAACCGAGGCCCTTCCGCATCGCAAACACTAAAATAAAATTATTAACCCCTAATCTGCCACTCCGGACATCGCCGCCACTATAATAAACATATTAACCCCTAAACCGCCGCACTCCCGCATCGCAAACACTAGTTAAATATTATTAACCTCTAATCTACCGCCCCCAACGTCACCGCCGCCACTATACTAAAGTTATTAAACCATAAACCTAACCCTAAGTCTAACCCTAACGACCACTAACTTTAATATAATTAAAATAAATCTAAATAAAAATTACTATCATTAACTAAATAATACCTATTTAAAACTAAACACCTATAAAATAAACCCTAAGCTACCTACAATATAACTAATAGTTACATTGTAGATAGCTTAGGTTTTATTTTTATTTCACAGGCAAGTTTGTATTTTTTTTAACTAGGTAGACTAGTTAGTAAATAGTTATTAACTATTTACTAACTACCTAGTTTAACTAAATATAAACTTACCTGTCAAATAAAACCTAACCTGTCTTACACTAACAATTAAATCAATTACATTAATTTAATACAATTAACTAAATTACAAAAAAATAAACACTAAATTACACAAAATAAAAAAAGAAATTATCAAATATTTAAACTAATTACACCTATTCTAATAGCCCTATCAAAATAAAAAAGCCCCCCCCCCCCCAAATAAAAAAAAACCCTAGCCTACACTATACTGCCAATAGCCCTTAAAAGGGCCTTTTGCGGGGCATTGCCCCAAAGAAATCAGCTCTTTCACCTGTAAAAAAAATACAAACAACCCCCAACAGTAAAACCCACACAGCCAAACCCCCCAAATAAAATCCTATCTAAAAAACCTAAGCTCCCCATTGCCCTGAAAAGGGTATTAGGATGGGCATTGCCCTTAAAAGGGCATTTAGCTCTTTTCCATTGCCCAAGCCCTAAGCTAAAAATAAAATCCACCCAATAAACCCTTAAAAAAACCTAACACTAACCCCCGAAGATCCACTTACAGTTTTTGAAGACCGGACATCCATCCTCATCCAGCCGGGAGAAGTCTTTATCCAAGCGGGCAGAAGTCCTCAACGAAGCCGGGAGAAGTCTTCATCCAAGCGCCAAGAAGTAGTCCTCCAGGCGGGCAGAAGTCTTCATCCAGACGGCATCTTCTATCTTCATCCTTCCGACACGGAGCGGCTCCATCTTCAAGACATCCGGCACGGAGCATCCTCTTCTGTCGATGGCTACTGAAGAATGAAGGTTCCTTTAAGGGACGTCATCCAAGATGGCGTCCCTTGAATTCCGATTGGCTGATAGAATTCTATCAGCCAATCGGAACTAAAGTGGAAAAAATCCTATTGGCTGATGCAATCAGCCAATAGGATTGAGCTTCAATCCTTTTGACTGATCCAATCAGCCAATAGGATTGAGCTCGCATTCTATTGGCTAATTGGAATATTTGCTGATTTCTTTTTTATTTTGTGTAATTTAGTGTTTATTTTTTTTGTAATTTAGTTAATTGTATTTAATTAATGTAATTGATTTAATTGTAGTGTAATGTTAGGTGTTAGTGTAAGACAGGTTAGGTTTTATTTTACAGGTACATTTGTATTTATTTTAACTAGGTAGTTAGTAAATAGTTAATAACTATTTATTAACTAGTGTACCTAGTTAAAATAAATACAAACTTAGCTGTGAAATAAAAATAAAACCTAAGATAGCTACAATATAACTATTAGTTATATTGTAGCTAGCTTAGGTTTTATTTTATAGGTAAGTATTTAGTTTTAAATAGGAATTATTTAGGTATTAATTGTAATTTTTATTTAGATTTATTTTAATTATATTAAAGTTAGTGGGTGTTAGGGTTAGGGTTATGTTAGGGTTAGACTTAGGGTTAGGGGTTAATAACTTTAGTATAGTGGCGGCGACATTGGGGGCAGCAGATTAGGGGTTAATAAGTGTAGGTAGGTAGTGATGACATTGGGGGCGGCAGATTAGGGGTTAATAAGTGTAATGTAAGTGGTGGCGATGTTAGGTGCAGTAGATTAGGGGTTAATAAGTGTAATGTAGGTGGCGGCGATGTTAGGGGCGGCAGATTAGGAGTTAATAAGTGTAGGTAGGTGGCAGCGATGTCGGGTGCGGCAGATTACGGGTTAATAAATGTAATTTAGGTGTCGGCGATGTCAGGGGCGGCAGATATGGGGTGTTTAGACTCAGGGTTTATGTTAGGGTGTTAGGTGTAAACATAACTTTGGTTTCCCCATAGGAATCAATGGGGCTGCGTTACGGAGCTTTAGGCTCCTTTATTGCAGGTGTTAGGCTTTTTTTTGAGCCGGCTCTCCCCATTGATTTCTATGGGGAAATCGTGCACGAGCACGTAAAACCAGCTCAAAGCAGCGCTGGTATTTGTGTGCGGTATGGAGCTCAACGCTGCCATATTGCCTGCTAATGCCGGGTTTTTGCAAACCTGTAATAGCAACGCTATAGGGAGGTGAGCGGTGGAAATAACTTGCAAATTATTACCGAGCCGCTCATAACGCAAAACTCGTCATCTAGCCGTAAGTCATGGTAAGTATTGTTAAACAAGAAGACAAAGGTATAGCTAGTCTGAAGTAAAGGATAGAGAATTTATAATTGACAGAAAACACCTCTTTACTTGTAGCTATTGTCTATGGAGAATTAACAATTGATTTTTATTTAACATCATTTGACATGGATAAAATTGCACCTTCATTAAATTGTTCTGGGGCTTCGAAAAATGTTATTGATTATATTCAGTATATGTAAAAATATTGTATGGTGTTTATGTGTATCATTACTCCTTTATATCATTGTGTCAAAATGGCCTTTTCTATACAGCAGTATGTCACAAGGCAAGTTTAAAGTCACGTTGCAATATATACAGACAGAGGGAGCTATAAATATACAGCAATTTATTTATCTCCTTATCCGTTCTTCTTTTCAATCAGTGACCCGTATTGTGCGAGTTATTGGGCAGCCACGGGGAAACATGTTACTTGTTGGCATTGGTGGCAGCGGGCGGCAAAGCCTGGCAAGGCTTGCGTCATACATCTGTGAATACAAGGTGTTCCAGATTGAAGTGACCAGAGGATATCGTAAACAGGAATTCAGAGAAGGTGAGAAAGGAAAAAGATTGTGATAAAAGATGGGAGATGGGGAGAAACAAAACAAATGAGATAAGGAGAGACAATGAATTGGAACGTGACTGTAAAAGAGAAAAGAAATGGGATGATAGGGAAAAGAAAGAATGGTGAGAAAATGAGTTGGGGGAGAGAAGGAGTTATTGGGGACAATTTTTAATGAGATTTGTACTTAAAAAATACCATATATTCTCTTCCCACCTTCTTGACTTTTATTTGTTTTTTACTTTCCATCTGATATTTCTGCCTATCGCAGACATTAAGAAGTTGTACCGCCTGACTGGAGTAGATGGCCGTCCGTCTGTCTTTTTGTTGACAGACACTCAGATTACTGATGAAGCTTTCCTAGAAGACGTTAATAATGTGCTGAGCTCCGGAGAGGTGCCCAATCTGTACAAGGCAGATGAGTTTGAGGAGGTAACATATACTAAACCACATGGTGTTTATCAAGAGTTTATCAACCTCTGTAACAGGTACTGGCAGGGAAACACAGGTATAGACGAGCGGTAGTCCAGGGCCTGCCATCTAACTATTAGAAACATTTTTGCCTGCATGAGGACTTACTTAAGGGACAAAATCAGTATATATCACAGGTGAAATGTGTCCAGTGAAGTATACCATTGTGAAAGATAGCAGATAATGTGCTGTAAAGAAATAAACCAAATCCCTAAAAAATTATGTCAAATTCAGAGAGGTGATACGATAAATAGTATGTCTGTTGCTCTATGCTGAACTGTAAATTTATTTTCCTCCTTCTTGTAATTAAGGTTTTCTGTATTGTTTGTCATTCGGACATTTCTAAAGATTTGCTGCATCTGCAATCCCAAATTTTGGAATGTAAAATAGATTACTGAAATATATTTGACCACTATGGGTTTTATTTATAAATCTGGGAATGAAGTCTCAGAGCCTTGTTAAAAATAACTGCTGCTTCCTAAACGCACAGGTGTTGGAGTTAAATTATCCTGGACTGATTCTTGACCAATCAAGTGAGAATAGGCAGCAGGACTTGATTCACAATGTTAAATGGAGATAGCAGGTGCTACACACTCACCCCAAACGTGCACAGACAGGTTCTCTAGCTGGGAGCCTTGTCCACTTGCTGCTTGAAAAAAATAATTCTTTAATCTGAAAATGGGACACAAGTGACTAATGTAGCAATATGTGAAACCAGAAAGCCCTTTCCATTATTAGAGAAAAATACTGCTCCATAGATTTCTACTTCTTATATTGAATATTGTTTGATCATTATTTGTCCTTCTAGTCTCATGTGTTCAAATTCCTGCTGCTTCACTGCTTGAGATTATGATAATACTCGCTTCATAGACTTGGCTTTATCTAACTTGTTAGTGCAGTAGACTGAATTTTGAATACCTACCTGCTTGTAGATTTTATATATATATATATATATATATATATATATATATATATATATATATATATATATATATATATATATATATATATATATATATATATATATAAACAGTTGTATGCAAAGGTTTAGGCGCCCCTGACAATTTCAATGATTTTCATTTATAAATAATTGGGTGTTTGGATCAGCAATTTCATAACAGAAAATGTGCAATATACATCAAAACAAAATTAGACAGGTGCATAAATTTGGGCACCCCAGCAGTAATATCACAATAATATTTAGTAGAGCCTCCTTTAGCAGAAATAACAGCCTCTAGACGCTTCCTATAGCCTGTAATGTGTGTCTGGATTCTGGATGAAGGTATTTTGGACCATTCCTCCTTGCAAAACATCTCCAGTTCAGTTAGGTTTGAAGGTTGCCGAGCATGGACAGCCCGCTTCAAATCACCCCACAGATTTTCAATGATATTCAGGTCTAAGGACTGGGATTGCCATTGCAGAACATTGTACTTGTTCCTCTGCATAAATGCCAGAGTAGATTTTGAGCAGTGTTTTGGGTCGTTGTCTTGTTGAAATATCCAGCTCTGGCGTAACTTCAACTTTGTGACTGATTCCTCAACATTATTCTCAAGTATCTGCTGATATTGAGTGGAATCCATGCGACCCTCAACTTTAACAAGATTCCCAGTACTGGCACTGGCCACACAGCCCCACAGCATGATGGAACATCCACCAAATTTTACTGTGGCTAGCAAGTGTTTGTCTTGGAGCGCTGTGTTCTTTTGCCGCCATGCATAGCGCTCCTTGTTATGACCAAATAACTCAATCTTTGTTTCATCAGTACCCAGCACCTTCTTCCAAAATGAAGCTGGCTTGTCCAAATGTGTGTTTGCATACCTTAAGCGACTCTGTTTGTGGCGTGTGTGCAGAAAAGGCTTCTTCCGCATCACTCTCCCATACGCTGAATTGTTAAACGATGCACAGTGACACCATCTGCAGCAAGATGATGTTGCAGGTCTTTGGAGGTGGTCTGTGGGCTGTTTTTGACCGTTCTCACCATCCTTTGCGTTTGCCTCACCGATATTTTACTTCTGGCCTTAACAAGAACTGTGCCTGTGGTCTTCCATTTCCTCACTATGTTCCTCACAGTGGACACTGACAGCTTAATTCTCTGCGATAGCTTTTTGTAGCCTTCCCCTAAACTATAATGTTGAGCAATCTTTGTTTTCAGGTCATTTGAGAGTTGTTTTGAGGCCCCCATGTTGCCACTCTTCAGAGGAGAGTCAAAGAGAACAACAACTTGCAATTGGCCACCTTAAATACTTTTTCTCATGATTGGATGCACCTGTCTATGAAGTTCAAGGCTTAATGGGCTCACCAAACCAATTGTGTGTTCCAATTAATCAGTGCTAGGTAGTTACAGGTATTTAAATCAACAAAATGACAAGGGTGCCTAAACCTGTCTAATTTTGTTTTGATACATATTGCACATTTTCTTTTAATCCAATAAACCTAATTTCACTACTGAAATATTACTGTGTCCTTCAGTTATTTGATAGATCAAAATGAAATTGCTGATCCAAACACCCAATTATTTATAAATGAAAATCATGGAAATTATAAACGTTTGCATATGACTGTATATATATATATATGTGTGTGTGTATATATATATATATATATATATATATATATATATATATATATATATATATATATATATATAAATATAAAGAATAATACAGTATGTCTGCTTTCAATAGTGCACCACATTGCATACAGTTTCCACAACAATAATGCAGCACTAATCACCTAATTCTTTCTGCTATATTGAATACAATTGGAAGTGTGTATGAGGTCACATAATGTTGTGGTGGAGCTGCATGTGTCCAGCAGATGCCAGTTGCACAGCCCTGCATTAAATGATTGTTTTTTTTCTGTCCTTGCTGTTATATTCTCAGTTCTTCTTGTTCCTCTGCTTGAATCTCTATGCAGTCTCTATATGCTGGAAGCATGTCTGTTATGTTTCATAGATTAAGGGCATCCTGCAGGAGAAGGCGCGAGTCGACAATATACCCGACACTCAAGAGAGTTTATTCAACTTTTTAATTGAGAGAGTGAGGAACAATCTGCATATTATTCTGTGCATGAGCCCAGTAGGAGAACCGTTCCGGTAAGATATCATCACGTTGCTGTAATCACAAGTGTTATGACTTAAAAAGTTATAAAGGCTCAAAGATATGAGGTCGCGGGTGTTAGAAAAAAAAAGGCAGGCAAAAAGCTTTAACATTGATATAAATACATATACATCTCTAAAGATGTATATGTGTGTGTATATATATATATATATATATATATATATATATATGTGTGTGTCTGTACAGTATATATATATATATATATATATATATGTATTTACAGACATATATATACAGTATATATACATATAAACACATAAATACATATGTAAACATATATATATATATATATATATATGTGTGTGTGTGCAAAGGAGCTTTTTGCAGTCAAGTAGATGAAAACAATACTGTGTATTTACTGCAAAGTTTTCACATATCAATGTTCTGCACATAGCGAAAAATGATCTATGTATTTTTAAAAAGATATTCCTATATATATCTGTATATATCTATCTATCTATATATATATATATATATATATATATATATATATATATATATATACACATCTAATATTATATAGATATAGATATACTGTATATGTGTGCAAAAAATCACCATTTCTCAGAGGGCAGAAAAGCTGCGGTAGGGGCAGGCAGAAAACGCTTTGACGAGGGGACTGTCAGAAAAGAATGAATTGTTACAAATGTATTAGTAAATAGATGCTTTACAATATTATACATGCATAAATCAAATTCGAATAGTAGTATATATCAAATATGATGCTTGAATTTAAGTGATTTTTACGTTTACTGTCCCTTTAAATTCCATTATAATCAATTGAGCCCATCTATCGCATAACCATTTACATCTCTGTGCATAGAACAAGTTCCACTGTGTAGAATAACGTATCACAAAATTGCTTTGTGCATCACAAAAAAAAAACTTCAAAACCTTACAGAACAAATTAATTAAAGTGAAAAAAACTCCTTTGATCCACAGTCCAAAAGAAAACTTGGAAACAGTGAAAAAAAGCAAAAAAACGTAATAACCTTGTCAGCCGAAAGCAATATAGTCTTTATGAATTCCACAAGCTGGCTTAGGTGTAGATGAAAAATCCTGACCATATCTCTAGAATGCCCATAGCCAAGGCCAACGAGACATCTTCCTAACAACACGGACATATAAATATTTTACAATTGCAAACATTTACATAAACCATTTTATAATTGTGTTTCCTTAGTGTTTAAGTTGTGATTTATTGTTTTTCCAAGTTGCTAGCATTTTTCATTTGGTTTCCGAGATATCATGTATTGGGCACCTCACACAACTAGAGATCTTAATGACAGGAACGCCCACAAACAAATTACTGCAAAAGATAGGTCAAGCGATTCTCATTGAATTTCTTACATAATCATGCCTTTACATTGAGGTCCCTCAGTAACCTCACGAGCAGCTGTGTCTCCAATTCTAAGAGGTCTTTTTGAACCCTCTTCTGGTACAAATTTACATAAGGGCCTCTAAAATTAGTAGGATAGAACTCAGACTGTTTCCTATTAGAGACTGAATTTCAGAATCAACCGGACCGTAACTCTCCAAGCGTTCTCAATTCATTGAGAGTTATAAAGTCTCCAAATTTGAAACCTGCTGAGTTCATCTCATTTACAATAATACTATTGTTTGCCCTGCTACTATCACAGTTATCATCTTGGACCTCTGTATTTACATCAACATTATCTAGTATATTAGATGCATTTTTCTCTTTTTGCATGTTAAAAAACCTTTTCAAAGTCAATTTTCTGACAAATTTATTAATGTCAATGATGGTTCTAAATGCTGAGAAAGTGTTTGTGGGGGCAAAACCCAGTCCTTTGCTCAATAGGGATTTTTCACCATCTGTAAGCTCCGTTTTTGATAGATTCAATACCCACAGTCCTTCATATTGGTCTTGTGTGTTTTTCTTGAGGACTTTCTTAACTCTTCTACCAGCCCTCCTTGTGCGCCTCCTAAAGGGACAGCTGGTATAGCTTTATCTTTGGGGCGTACAACAGGGTCTTCATCCACATCTGTGTCGCTGTCGCTCAATACCTGTAAAGACAAGAGGAGGCAGGAAGGAAGAGAAATAGACTTGGAAGAGGAAGAAGGAGGGGGAGAGGGGGGAGAGAGCGATCTGGGTCCTGTCGGCACAGAGGAACCACTTCCATCAGATATATAAGAATCTTGATCTGAGGTATCAGTTGAAGAAAAGGCCACCTTGCGTTTAGATTTGTGTTTCAGTATCGGTTTTGGATTGGTAACTTCAATAACTTCTGTAGACAATGATTGGTTCTTTTAGATATAGATATACTGTGTAATATATATATATATATATATATATATATATATATATATATATATATATATATATATATATATATATACATATATATATATATACTGAATAGAGAAATATTTTTCTATGTGAAGAACATTGGAATGTGAAATATTCATATTTTCATGTCGGGTTAACATACTTGAGAATATGCAATTGTGTTTGCACGCAAGTAGGGTGGGTTTGTTTCTTCATTGACTTCTATGGGGAAATAGGTTATCGCAAGCGTGATATTGTAAATTGGGCTTTTTCAAATTAGCACGCAAGCAAAAACAGTTTACTTCCAACTTGTAATACGAGCGCAACCCGACATGCGCAAAAAGCGTACTTCTAGCGCAGTTAACGCTCGAGCAGGAGCCCTCAGAGGGAAGAAAAGCTGCGGTAGGGGCAGGCAGAAAACGCTTTGACAAGGGGGCAGTCAGATAAGGATGAATTGTTACAAATTTATTAGTAAATAGATACTTTACAATATTATACATGCGTAAATCAAATTTGAATAGTAGTATATATCAAATATGATGCTTGAATTTAAGTGATTTTTACATTTACTGTCCCTTTAAATTCCATTATAATCAATTGAGCCCATCTATCACATAACCATTTACATCTCTGTGCATAGAACAAGTTCCACTGTGTAGAATAACGTATCACAAAATTGCTTTGTGCATCACAAAAAAAAACTTCAAAACCTTACAGAACAAATTAATTAAAGTGAAAAAAACTCCTTTGATCCACAGTCCAAAAGAAAACTTGGAAACAGTGAAAAAAAGCAAAAAAACGTAAAAACCTTGTCAGCCGAAAGCAATATAGTCTTTATGAATTCCACAAGCTGGTTTAGGTGTAGATGAAAAATCCCGACCATATCTCTAGAATGCCCATAGCCAAGGCCAACGAGACATCTTCCTAACAACACGGACATATAAATATTTTACAATTGCAAACATTTACATAAACCATTTTATAATTGTGTTTCCTTAGTGTTTAAGTTGTGATTTATTGTTTTTCCAAGTTGCTAGCATTTTTCATTTGGTTTCCGAGATATCATGTATTGGGCACCTCACACAACTAGAGATCTTAATGACAGGAATGCCCACAAACAAATTACTGCAAAAGATAGGTCAAGCGATTCTCATTGAATTTCTTACATAATTGTGCCTTTACATTGAGGTCCCTCAGTAACCTCACGAGCAGCTGTGAATCTAGGCCATTTTCTGTGATGAGATTGATTTATGGTGGTTAAAGACTAAAACTTAAGGGATGCAAAAATGTTGACCGCAAAAGCTAAATATCAAAGATGCAGGGAACACTGTTGGGGGGATCTCATACTCTCCTACCTATTTCTATCTATCTTTATTAGTTTATTTTTTAAATACCCTTGCTCATAATTTTAACCTTTAAGCCCTCTATTTAACTCTGTGTAGCAGCTAGCAACATTAAGGTTTGGGAGTGCAGTAGTAATAAATGGGGGTGCATATCCCCAGAACCCCTCTAGAACCACCAATGATGTGGATACTTAGTTCTTTGTTACTAGTTTTTTTTTCCCCTCACAGGAATCGTATCCGACAATATCCAGCTCTTGTAAACTGTACCACCATAGACTGGTTTTCAGAATGGCCTCAGGATGCTTTGCTGGAGGTGGCAGAGCGATATCTGGATGGAGCAGAGCTGGGGACTTTGGAAGGGGTGAGTCCTGTAGGATTAAGTCATGGATAAGTCCCATGGGGCCCACTTTTGCCTAAACCTAAGGTAACCCTTACTCATTCATGCCTCTGGTTGCATCCTCTACTGTATGCCTACAACTTTCCTATCTGTCCGTTTTTCTCCTTGTTTTTTCAACCCACAGAAACACTGTTCCTTAAATTTTAATTTCCTTTGTTTTCTCAATAATTTATTTGTGACAGATCCATGGGAAGGTGGCACGAATCTTTGTGACAATGCATCGATCCGTAGCTGAGTATTCACTGAAAATGAAACTAGAAATGAAAAGGCAAAATTACATTACTCCAACAAGCTATCTGGAAGTGGTGTCTAGATACAAGAGGTGAGATACTATTGCATAAAAACTTTTTTATGCCACTACAGAAAAAACTATCGGCTAGATTACGAGTTGTGCGTTAGAAGCTACGCGGTGCTAACGAGCAGTTTTTGCTCACCGCTCACTTACATGCAGCGCTGGTATTACGGGTTTTTACAAACCTGTCGTTAAAAGACTATAAGTGAGTGTTGAGCAAAATTTTGCTCCTTACCGCACTCCAATACCAGCGCTGCTTAAGTCAGCGGTGAGCTGGTGTAACGTGCTCGTGCACGATTTCCCCATAGGTATCAACGGGGAGAGCCAGCAAAAAAGCAGCGTAAAACTCAGTAACGCAGCCCCATTGATTCCTATGGGTAAAGAAAATTTATGTCTACACCTAACACCCTAACATGAACCCAGAGTCTAAACACCCCTAATCTTACACTTATTAACCCCTAATCTGCCGCCCCCGACATCACCGACACCTGCATTATATTTATTAACCCCTAATCTGCCGCTTGGACATCGCCGCCACCTACATTATAGTTATGAACCCCTAATCTGCTGCCCCCAACATCGCCGACACCTACATTATTTTTATTAACCCCTAATCTGCCGCCCCCAATGTCGCTGCAACCTACCTACACTTTTTAACCTCTGATCTGCCGCCCCCAACGTTGCCGCCACTATAATAAACATATTAACCCCTAAACCGCCGCACTCCCGCCTCACAAACATTAGTTAAATATTATTAACCCCTTCTGGCCCTAACATCGCCGCCACCTACCTACATTTATTAACCTCTAATCTGCCGCCCCCAACGTCACTATATTAAAGTTATTAACTCCTAAATCTAAGTCTAACCCTAACCCTAACACCCCCTAACTTAATTATAATTTAAATAAATCTAAATAAAATTACTATCATTAACTAAATTATTCCAATTTAAAACTAAATACTTACCTATAAAATAAACCCTAAGCTAGCTACAATATAACTAATAGTTACAATGTAGCTAGCTTAGGGTTTATTTTTATTTTACAGGCAAGTTTGTATTTATTTTAACTAGGTAGAATAGTTACTAGTTATTAACTATTTAATAACTACCTAGCTAAAATAAATACAAAAGTACCTGTAAAATAAAACCTAACCTAAGTTACAATAACACCTAACACTACACTATAATTAAATAAATTAACTAAATTAAATACAATTAAATAAATTACATACAATTTGCGAAATTAAATTAAATTAGCTAAAGTACAAAAAAAACAAAAACACTAAATTACAGAAAATAATAAACAAATTATATATATTTAAACTAATTACACCTAATCTAATAGCCCTTTTAAAATAAAAAAGCCCCCCCAAAATAAAAAAACCCTAGCCTAAACTAAACTACCAATAACCCTTAAAAGGGCCTTTTGCGGGGCATTGCCCCAAAGTAATCAGCTCTTTTACCTGTAAAAAGAAATACAAACAACCCCCCCCAACAGTAAACCCCACCACCCACACAACCAACCCCCCAAATAAAATACTATCTAAAAAAACCTAAGCTCCCCATTGCCCTGAAAAGGGCATTTGGATGGGCATTGACCTTAAAAGGGCAGTTAGCTCTTTTGCAGCCCAAAGTCCCTAACCTAAAAATAAAACCCACCCAATACACCCTTATAAAAACCTAACACTAACCCCCTGAAGATCGATTTACCGGGAGACATCTTCATCCAAGCCGGGCCGAAGTCCTCAACAAAGCCGGGAGAAGTCTTCATCCAAGCCGGGCGAAGTGGTCCTCCAGACAGGCAGAAGTCTTCATCCAGACGGTATCTTCTATCTTCATCCATCCAGCGCGGAGCAGGTCCATCTTCAAGAAATCCGACGCAGAGCATCCTCTTCTGCTGACGGACAAACGACGAATGAAGGTACCTTTAAGTTACATCATCCAAAATGGCGTCCCTTAGATTCCTATTGGCTGATAGAATTCTATCAGCCAATCGGAATTAAGATAGAAAAAATCCTATTGGCTGACAGACTCGCAATACCGGCGCTATGGAAGTCCCATAGAAAAAAGATTTTACGAAGTTTACGTAAGTCGTTTTGCGGTAAGGCCAAAGAAGTGTGCGGTACACCTAAACCTTCAAGACTCGTAATACCCTAACGCACAACTCATAATCTCATAATGGTAACCAAAATAACATATCTAAGCTCAAAGGATGTGTTTAATGCTACGTGATCAGATTTTCAGGGGTGGATACAAGCTGTTTTGGCAGGATATGTGAGAAAGCAAAGATAGATATCTAGATGTATTTCTAACAACTGGGACATATTTTGGCCTACATTAACTGGGCCTGTGCCTAGGGTGACAGAAATTTTTTAGGGGCATTTCTATGGCATGTTGCCTTCTCAGTTGTATACTATCCTAATGTTTTATTTTTTTAGTTGCATGACAAACCAAAATTCCTGGTTATGTAGCGGGGGTGCAAAAAACAACAAATCTTTCCTAGCCTACTGTGTAAAATATATGAGGCATTGGTTTCCATGGCAGCAGAGTTCTTAGAGTCTGGGGCAGCTCAAAACCTAAATACACTACTTTCTACCGATCATCTACCAGATTCTGAATAAACTGACATATACTTTATATGTGTCCAAAAGACTTCTGGGTGAAAAGCGTGAAGAACTGGGGCAAAAGGCTCTGAAGCTCCGAAATGGTCTGTTTAAAATTGATGAGACACGAGAGAAGGTAGAGCGGATGTCTGTAGAGCTGGCAGAGGCCAGGAGTAAAGTGGCCGACTATCAGAAGCAGTGTGAGGATTATCTAGTTATCATCGTCCAGCAGAGAAGGGAGGCCGATGAGCAGCAAAAGGTGAGTATGTTTACAGAATTCTATGTCTTTATATAAATAATGATTTTTCTGTGTATTATACACTGAGGGCCAGATTACAAGTGGAGCGGTATCATTAGGGCGAGGATCGTAAACACGATCGCAAGATTGCGGTGTTCATAACACTCAAATCCATATTTAAAGAAGCGCGCTGTTTAAATTACCAAAAATTTGTTTTGCGCGAACGTGTGGAAATTTATGCTTCCTGTATTTTCTATGGGCGGTATTGAGTGGCAATGTCCGATTGTATTACAAGTTGAAAGTAAATGCGGTTTGCACTAATGCAGTCGCATTTAACGCTCAAACTACTTACATGACCTAAAAGGTTGCGTAAAGAGTTTGGCCGGAGGAAGCAGATGCACTAAACTACTCTATTAAACCCTAAACCACTACACCACCTCATCGCAAACTACCCCTCTACATTATTAACCCCTAAACTGTCACGTCACCCTCTGAAAACAAGCACCAATGCATGTCAAGCTGCTAAAAACTTATTTGCCTGTAGCAGGTGCAGCAGCTTAGAGACTGCCTGGCCCAACCCTAGGTATAGAATCCTGAATTTTGGTGCTCTTGTTAATGTATGCTAAATTTGTAACTATATAGCATTTAATATAGATAAAGATGATACATATTCTTTATTTAGCAGGTGTGCAATAAAAAGAGCACAGCTTTTTTACATTTTTTTTGCTATTTCTGGAAGTAAAAATTGTTTCCAGAAATTGTAAGAAATGTGCAGTATCTCACAGAAAACAATTAATACAGAATACAGATGTTTAAGGGATGGCAACAATTTAAAAAAAAGTTTCATCACAGACAAGTCTGTGCGAGAATTGTAAAGTATATAACATCCCTGGTTACAGCTTACATAACAAACAAGCTTTATTTTAAAGGGACATAATACTCATATGCTAAATCACTTGAAACTGATGCAGTATAAAGGCTGTGACACACTGCAAGCAGAGCGACGCGCAGCGTGTAGATGCAGCTGTGCGCGCTCAGTGTGTCTTGCCTTTTCATCTCTGAGCACTCTGCTGCGTCAGGTCGCGTAGCTAAGCGCTCAGAGATGAAATATTTGAACTTCAGAAGCGATGCAACGCGGAGCGAAGCAGCTGCTTTGCCTCGCGCCGCATCGCTTGCAGTGTGTCACAGCCTTCACTGTAAAAAGCTGACAGGAAAATATCACCTGAGCATCTCTATGTAAAAAAGGAAGAGATTTTACCTCACAATCTCCTCAGCTCAGCAGCGTAAGTTCTGTGTAAAAAGTTATACTTCACCTGCTCCAAAATAAAAACAAATGAAGAAATGAACAGCAGCCAATCAGCATCAGCAGTGCTGAGGTCATGAACTCTTACTATGATCTCATGAGATTTGACTTAACTCTCATGAGATTTCATAGTAAACTTCCTTTACCTGATTGGTGAAATAATATGAGAGTTCACGATGCTCATTCCCTTAGATGTCCCGGGACAGACATACTAAAATGCTGCTTAGAAATCCTTTACAAAAGGAGGTGGCTACTGAGGAACTTTTGAGGTAAAATATCTTTCTTTTTTACATAGAGATGTTCAGGAGATATTTTCTAGTCAGCTTTTTACAGCTATGCTGCATCACTTTCAAGTGTTTAAACATTTGGGTATTATGGCCCTTTAATGTAAATCAGTACCCATATTACCAACATGCTCTTCTATGATAAAAACTGATCCAGTTATTTTATATATTTTGTTGTCCTTTTCTTGATTTTCTTTCTCCAACCCACTCTTTATAATTTCTCAGTGTCTTCTTCCACTCTTTTTGTTTAGACAGTGGCAGCTCACAGTGAAAAGATTGCAGCAGAAGAGATAAAGTGCAAGACTCTTGCAGAAAATGCACAGAAAGACCTGGAAGAGGCACTTCCTGCCTTGGAAGAAGCTATGAAGGTAATAAACCTCTAACTCAACCTCCTTGTAAATGGGGAGAGGGCTCCATCTTGTTGATATTTCTGAAATCACTGTATTATTTATGTAACCTTTCATTTCTTCTCAGGCCCTTGAATCACTGAATAAAAAAGATATGACAGAGATCAGGTCATATGGGCGTCCTCCTGTTCTAGTGGAGACGGTAATGCAAGCTGTCATGATCCTGAGAGGCAGTGAACCAACCTGGGCTGAAGCCAAAAGACAACTGGGTAAGAGAGAGTGGAAGGAAAAAATAGAGAATAGGATGAGTAGGTTTGGTCTTTTTGGTGGATCATGAGAGAAACGAAGGTCAGGAGAAAACATATAAAGTAGAATGTATATATATCTTATATTTTTTCTCTCTAGGGACCCCATCCCTCATTTCTGTCTCTGTTTTTCTTTGTTCTGCTATTTCCACTCTTTTCATTGTTTGTTTATTCTCTTGTATTTCATCAATTCCTAGGGGAATCCAACTTCATCAAACAGCTAATAAATTTTGATAAGGACAATATCTCAGAACGGGTCTTGAAAAAGATTGGGCAGTACTGTGTACAGCCAGACTTCCAGCCAGATATCATTGAACGGGTGTCATTGGCAGCTCGGTCGCTATGTATGTGGGTGCGAGCTATGGAGGTAAGGGTCATGTGTTTTCTGTATGTCGGAGCTGGCCATGCAAGGGATTCATTTCTGTCATTTTAAGGATGTAAGTTAGGGAAATGGGGCCTAGTCTCTGTGTTTGTTTTAATGTTAAGAAACCACAATATATGGCCAGAATAGTAAATTACTTTAAGATACAAGGTGCTCTTCATATTTATACCTGTTAACAAACCTATAATTTTTAACAAGATAATTCCATAAATGAATAAAAGGGCATGTGATTAGTAAAGTATAGTGCATATAATGGTGTTATTCAGATTTTTTTTACATCTAATGTATCTTCAGGGAAGATAAACTGAGCAGTCGGGGCTTTAAACAAATTGGTTGGCATGTTAGATTTGTCACATTCTCTTCCACATGACTGCATTCCATGGATATGTTTTTTGTCTTTGTCTATGGATACCTTTTCCTATACTTCTTGAATCTATTTTGTTTTCCTTCCTTCTATCCAATTCACAAATCTCTCTCTAAATCCTTTTTTTTTAGATGTATGGTAGGATTTACAGGGTGGTAGAGCCTAAACGAGCTCGTATGAATGCAGCAATGGCTCAGCTGGAAGAAAAACAGGCATCTCTGGCAGAAGCACAGAGCAAACTGCGTGAGGTAAGCCTTGCCAGAATCAGTATTAACTATGGCATATCAGTTATGCATTACACTGTAAACCCTTTAAACATATAAAGCTTATACTATAAAAGAAGTCATACCAAGCAGTAACAGCTCGGCACCAACGCAAATGTGTACACTAGAGTACACCATTTTGTTTTGCCTTACATTTATCAACCACATGGTGTCCTTCTCTCTGTTGATCCTAGAGGTTCAATCTACTCTATTCTGCAGGTAGGAGAACGTCTGGAGAAGTTGAAAACACAATACGATGAAAAATTGGCACAAAAGGAGACACTGAGATCTGAGGCTGAGTTAATGGAGTTGAAGTTGCAGAGAGCTGGCACATTGGTTACAGGACTAGCAGGAGAGAAATCCCGATGGGAGGAAACAGTCAAGGTTAGTACTTGTGTCCTTCAGAAAATAATGATATTGACCTCTCTCCTTTTATTCTTTCTTTTACATTTACCATGATTGCAGAAGATGATTCTAGGTAACTGGGTTAATATTAAGATAGAAAATGCAACATATTCAACAGAAAACCCATCCTCTCTCTTACTTCAGATTATCTTGGTTTCTATGAAACTTTGCTTTTATACTAATGTGAACTGAACAAATTGTACCATACTTCCTGGTGCTTCAGTGCTTGAAGAAATGTCCTGCCAACCTTTCATTATACTATAAGCTCTCCCTTTTCTACATGGTGTAACTTGCTCCTTCACTCCTCTAACACAGATTTCAGTGCACTGTTTTCTGTCTTTTCTAAACTCACAGAGGGTTTAGGAACCACATCATTTTAAACAGTCATGTTGGTGAACTGGCCTTCCCTTTCTGGCCAGAATGGTGCAATGATCTTGTTTGATCATGTGAAGGACTATATGTATCATGACAATGAGTGGGAACTCATTGTAATGATACCCATAGTCCTTCACATGATCAAACAAGATCATAGCACCATTCTGGCCGGAAAGGCTTGGCTTGCAGATCTGTTTGGTTCTTCATATAACCTCCCAACTTGTTAGTTTTTCTTATGCAACCTTATCATTGAGTCACTAATTCTGGCATACAATGGTTTCTCCTTGTTGGTTACGTGTTATTTTGGAATCTTGACTTGGTATCATTCGCATGATCTAGTATGGGAGTTACTATATATTTTCTGAGATTCAGGAATTTGTCCAGTCAGGTTACAGTGACCTTTTTAAGAGCTCTCTAAGGTCAATGTTTATGATTTATCTTGGTGTTTTCAGGCTTTCCTAATGTTTTACCTGACTGTCCAGCGATTACTTACTTCCTGGCCTCAATTCCTCAGGAACTCTTACTTCCTGGCCTCAATTCCTCCTTAAGACCTCAGTCTAAATGGTGCAGTGCCCCCTTTTGAGCCTACGCATCATATCTCACTGAAAATGTTTAACTGAAGATACTCTTCCTGGCAGTCATCTATCCATAATGCAGTTTTCCACAGCATAGTGCCTTATCCTTTAAGTGTAATCATTTGGTTGCAATGTGGTAGACAGTTTGTCATGGGTACCCATTTGAGAAATTGTATAAAGCAGCTACATTGTCCGCTTTACACATCTTGGCAGCCTTTTGGAGAAAGGTTTCAGTTTTTTTCATTAATAGACTGGGTTTTAGATGGCCTCTTAGACTATCATGATCTGCTTTGTCACCAAATTGATCTGCTGTCTCAAAAGATAATTTGATACAAACCCAATTGTCTAGATTAATTTCTGGTTTAGGGCCTGATAAACAAAGATTCTCCTGCTTGAAGATAAATTGTAATACAGATTTCACAGGCGCTGAACTCACTGGATGATCAAAGAAAAGGGTCTCACTCATTTCTGTATCTGAAGGAGAGACAAGCCAGTGCAATATAGCACTGCATGATATCAGAGTTTTGTTGCACTCACACTTTGTGTATTGTATTTATATTACTTACCACTACAGATTGGGTCCTTTCATTATTATTACATTCAAGCTTTGCAGTTTATATTTTATATTTTAATACATTTAGATTTAGATCCAGCAGGGATTTTACAAATTTTACAACTTGCATTGCACTTGGTGTTTTTATACAGAAAGTGGGAGGGACAGTGGAGTTCTCTTGGCTGAACAGGGGAGTTCCCAGGGTATGACTGAAGCTCTCTCACCAGTCTTGTGAAATGCTGTATACATTTTAAACAAGCTGGTCTCACTGAGTTTTCTCATCAGCTGTATGCAGTTGAAGTTTGCTCAAAATTTGCATTACACTTATTTAAATGGCAGAAAAGTAATATATGTTGAACTATAGGCAAAAGCAAGTTAAATTGTAGTGAAAACATTTCAGTTTAATTTCTAATTGATGCAACCTAAGCTTTTATATCAGTCCCAGGTGTTTTCCAGTTACATTCTCTCTCCCCTGTGAAATTCTGTATCCCAGAGAGCTTCATTATTTTCTATGGAAGGCATCTCTCCTCCCTCTGGGACTTCCAGGTTACACCCTTTTCTTATCAAATTCAGTGATTTCATCCCCTTTCAATTGCATTATTATTTATTTCCAAAGTAAAGAATCTTGATAGAATGTAATAGAATCTTTTAGTAATGTGGAAAAACAGAAGCTGTCAGTTTTCCAGTTTTATTTTAAAAGAAGAAATACAAAGGGAAATGTAATTTGTAAAAGATACACATAAAGATACAAAGTATGATTCTAATTTTTAAAGTTACTCAGAAACGCATAATCAGAATTTGTAAAATCACAATCCTAAATATACTGCTGTATACAAAATAAAATAAAAAGTATAAAGTTTAAATGTAATGAAACGTAACCTGTAGTGTTTTAATTAACATAAAATACAAAGCACAAAGTGTAAATACAGCAGGACTCTCATATCGTGCAGTGCTATATTGCACTGGGCTTGTCTGAAATGCAGGGAACGCCCCTTGGAAAAGTATAGCAAAATCTGCCTTTTAAGAATTTCAGTTGGAATCTTGCAGTGCTGGAGGATCATTTTAGATCATCTCACCTGAGCGGACAGCTTTAGATCATCAGGCCCTCAGTATGCTGTCATTATGAACATATTTTATTCTTGAATTTTAAAACTCAGGAAGAGGGAAGTACATGAAAAGAGTGAGGTATCCTGTCTATCCGGTCTGTGAATGGCTTACTATTTACCCAAGTATCTAGAATAATTTCCTGCTTCATGAACTGTCATTCAGAATGTGAGAAAAAAGATTTACTTATGGGTACAAAAAAACAGTTTTCTCATTCTGTTCTTCATTTCTAATCATTCCTTCCTCTACAACTGTCACATTTCTTTCCTGCATTTAAGTCAGTCCCTCTCTGTTTTACCACATGGTCCAGGGTCTAGAGGAGAATCTGGGTTTCCTTGTGGGCGACTGTCTCCTGGCCTCAGCATATCTGTCGTATATGGGTCCGTTTCTGTCTAACTACCGGGAAGCCATCTTATCCATCTGGATCAAAGAGGTGAGTCCGTAGTGATAATTATAATAGGCAGCCTAACCCTTGTTAACAAAATGATTCATTCTATTATTACTTAAACAAATTCCACTTTACATAAACATATGTCACGTGGCAAACTCTCCACAGCCAGCTCACAAACAACTTAATTGTGACCTCTCTATTTGTTTTTCAGATAAAAGAGATGTTTGTCCCATGCTCGCCCCATTTCTCTCTCTTTACTTTCCTGTCCAGTCCCACTACTGTGCGAGAGTGGAATCTACAGGGACTTCCATCTGATACCTTTTCCAGTGATAATGGAGTCATAGTTACAAGAGGGAACAGGTAATATCCTTGCAGAAATCTTTTGGACTTCTTGACGATTTTTTGTCTACCCTTAATCTTTATCAGCTCTATCCTAATCTGGGGTTTCCATAATACGTATAAGGATTATAGAGCATTACTAAGTGTGTTCATGCAGGAATTCCAATAATATGTATTTTCTCTTTGTACAAAGCTTTACCTTCTATATACTTATTATCTACTAGAGCAAGTTTATCTGTTCATTCAGTTTTTCTCCCCTGCTGTAATGTTCAGAGTATTTAATATTGATATCCAACATCCAAGACTGCCATTCTTAAACACTTGTTCATACAGTATATCAAGTGCATATACCTTGTTACTTCTCTTGGGCTCTGCTTAGATAGTTTCAATTAACAGCTACTTGCACACAATTGTTATATATATATATATATATATATATATGGAAAATCCTAATCAGTGTTTTTCAAGTCTGTATCCTTCTTCTTGCCACCCATACATACACACCACACAAGCACACACACACACACCACACACGCACCCATACATAAGGTGCGGAGAGGGGGCTTAAGCCTCTCCATGGGGCTGAGTGCACAGGGCCAGGGGTCGGAGGTGGACAGCAGAGGCCAACCAAGAGTCTGCAGGGCCGGGCCAGGGGAGAAGGAACTACGGGGCAGAAGGCCAACCCACATGAGTACACACATCACACATGCATCTCACACATACATACACACTACGCATGCACACACCACATGCATCTCACACATACACACACACACATACATACACCAATATATGAAGGGTCACAACCTTTCAACATGATAATCTCCTATAAATATAAATATTTATGGGAAACTGATCAAGAGAACCATTGTAGATAAAAAAAAAAAAACAGAATACATACGCCATAATCAGAGAAAAAGTAGCAACCATAAACAATATGTATTACATTTTTAATAAAAAATTAAAAATATAATAAACTGTATTTAAATTATATTTAATAAATAACATAAATAATTAAGCCATATTTATACTAAATAAGAGTGTAAGAAGCATAAGTTACAGTCTGTTATATTTTGTTATGATACAATATAAAATATTAAACCTCTAAAAATACTGGTATCAAAGCACAAACTCAATTTACCATTTACTTCTCGATTTACCATTTATTACTTTATACAAAACTTTATAGTCTTTTGTTGTCCCCCTTTGGAAATCATAATTTCAGAATAATTTTTTAATTGTGTTCAGGAGTAAATTCAGCTTTTTATTTTCTCAATTCTAGCATCTATTTAATCAGGATTTTATTTCTCTTGTTAAGTGTATCCAGTCCACGGATCATCCATTACTTGTGGGATATTCTCCTTCCCAACAGGAAGTTGCAAGAGGATCACCCACAGCAGAGCTGCTATATAGCTCCTCCCCTCACTGCCATATCCAGTCATTCTCTTGCAACTCTCAACAAAGATGGACGTAGTAAGAGGAGAGTGGTGTATTATAGTTATTTTTTTAACTTCAATCAAAAGTTTGTTATTTTTAAATGGTACTGGAGTGTACTGTTTCATCTCAGGCAGCATTAGAAGAAGAATCTGCCTGTGATTTCTATGATCTTAGCAGAAGTAACTAAGATCCATTGCTGTTCTCACATATTCTGAGGAGTGAGGTAACTTCAGAGGGGGAATAGCGTGCAGGTTTTCCTGCAATAAGGTATGTGCAGTTAACATATTTCTAGGGATGGAATTTGCTAGAAAAATGCTGCTGATACCGGATTAATGTAAGTTAAGCCTTAAATGCAGTGATAGCGACTGGTATCAGGCTTATTAACAGAGATACATTCTCTTATAAAAGTGTAATATAAAACGTTTCCTGGCATGTTAATCGTTTTTATATATGTTTGGTGACAAAACTTATTGGGGCCTAGTTTTTTTCCACATGGCTGGCTTGATTTTTGCCTAGTAACAGGCTTTCCACTGTTGCAATATGAGTGGGAAGGGCCTATTTTAGTGCTTTTCTGTGCAGCTAAAAATACTGACAGAGACATTCAGCTTCCCTCTGCATGATACAGGACATCTCTGAAGGGCTCAAAAGGCTTCAAAGTCGTGTTTGAGGAGGGTAACAATCACAGTAGACTGTGGCAGTTGTTGTGACTGTGTTTAAAAAACGTTTTTGTCATTTATTATTCTGTTTTTGTTAAGGGGTTAATCATCCATTTGCAAGTGGGTGCAATGCTCTGCTGACTTGTTACATACACTGTAAAAATTTTGTTACTGTAACTGCCTTTTTTCACTGTTATTTCAAATTTTGTCAAAATTTGTTTCTCTTAAAGACACAGTAACGTTTTTTTATATTGCTTGTTAACTTGCTTTAAAGTGTTTTCCAAGCTTGCTAGTCTCATTGCTAGTCTGTACAAACATGTCTGAAACAGAGGATACTTGTTCATTATGTTTAAAAGCCATGGTGGAGCCCCATAGGAGAATGTGTACTAAATGTATTGATTTAACCTTAAACAGTAAAGATCAGTCTTTATCTATAAAAGAATTATCACCAGAGGGTTCTGTCGAGGGGGAAGTTATGCCGACTAACTCTCCCCACGTGTCGGACCCTTCGCCTCCCGCTCAAGGGACGCACGCTAATATGGCGCCAAGTACATCAGGGACGCCCATAGCGATTACTTTGCAGGACATGGCTGCAATCATGAATAATACCCTGTCAGAGGTATTATCCAGATTGCCTGAATTGAGAGGCAAGCGCGATAGCTCTGGGGTTAGACGAGATACAGAGCGCGTAGATGCTGTAAGAGCCATATCTGATACTGTGTCACAATATGCAGAACCTGAGGACGGAGAGCTTCAGTCTGTGGATGACGTCTCTGAATCGGGGAGACCTGATTCAGAGATTTCTAATTTTAAATTTAACCTTTAGAACCTCCGTGTATTGCTTGGGGAGGTATTAGCTGCTCTGAATGACTGTGACACAATTGCAGTGCCAGAGAAATTGTGTAGGCTGGATAAATACTATGCAGTGCCGGTGAGTACTGATGTTTTTCCAATACCTAAAAGGCTTACAGAAATTATTAGTAAGGAGTGGGATAGGCCCGGTGTGCCCTTTTCCCCACCTCCTATATTTAGAAAAATGTTTCCAATAGATGCCACTACACGGGACTTATGGCAGACTGTCCCTAAGGTGGAGGGAGCAGTTTCTACTTTAGCAAAGCGTACCACTATCCCGGTTGAGGACAGTTGTGCTTTTTCAGATCCAATGGATAAAAAATTAGAGGGTTACCTTAAGAAAATGTTTATTCAACAAGGTTTTATTTTACAGCCCCTTGCATGCATTGCGCCTGTCACTGCTGCGGCAGCATTCTGGTTTGAGGCCCTGGAAGAGGCCATCCATACAGCTCCATTGACTGAAATTGTTGACAAGCTTAGAACTCTTAAGCTAGCTAACTCATTTGTTTCTGATGCCATTGTTCATTTGACTAAACTAACGGCTAAGAATTCTGGATTCGCCATCCAGGCGCGTAGGGCGCTATGGCTCAAATCCTGGTCAGCTGATGTGACTTCTAAGTCTAAATTACTCAAGGGGCAGACCTTATTCGGGCCTGGTTTGAAAGAAATTATTGCTGACATTACTAGAGGTAAGGGTCATACCCTTCCTCAGGACAGGGCCAAATCAAAGGCCAAACAGTCTAATTTTCGTGCCTTTCGAAATTTCAAGGCAGGTGCAGCATCAACTTCCTCTGCTTCAAAACAAGAGAGAACTTTTGCTCAATCCAAACAGGCCTGGAAACCTAACCAGTCCTGGAACAAGGGCAAGCAGGCCAGAAAGCCTGCTGCTGCCTCTAAGACAGCATGAAGGAGCGGCCCCCTATCCGACAACGGATCTAGTAGGGGGCAGACTCTCTCTCTTCGCCCAGGCGTGGGCAAGAGATGTTCAGGATCCCTGGGCGTTGGAGATCATATCTCAGGGATATCTTCTGGACTTCAAAGCTTCTCCTCCACAAGGGAGATTTCACCTTTCAAGATTATCTGCAAACCAGTTAAAGAAAGAGGCATTCCTAAGCTGCGTACAAGATCTCCTTGTAATGGGAGTGATCCATCCAGTTCCGCGGACGGAACAAGGACAGGGGTTTTATTCAAATCTGTTTGTGGTTCCCAAAAAAGAGGGAACCTTCAGACCAATTTTGGATTTAAAGATCCTAAACAAATTCCTCAGAGTTCCGTCATTCAAGATGGAAACTATTTGAACCATTTTACCCATGATCCAAGAGGGTCAGTACATGACCACAGTGGACTTAAAGGATGCCTACCTTCACATTCCGATTCACAAGAATCATCATCAGTTCCTGAGGTTTGCCTTTCTAGACAGGCATTACCAATTTGTAGCTTTTCCATTTGGGTTGGCTACAGCCCCAAGAATTTTTACAAAGGTTCTGGGCTCACTTCTGGCGGTCCTAAGACCGCGAGGCATAGCGGTGGCTTCTTACCTGGACGATATCCTGATACAGGCGTCAAGCTTTCAAATTGCCAAATCTCATACAGAGATAGTTCTGGCATTCCGGAGGTCGCATGGGTGGAAAGTGAACGAAGAAAAGAGTTCTCTATCTCCTCTCACGAGGGTTTCCTTCCTAGGGACTCTAATAGATTCTGTAGAAATGAAAATTTACCTGACGGAGTCCAGGTTATCAAAACTTCTAAATGCTTGCCGTGTTCTTCACTCCATTCCGCGCCCCACGGTGGCTCAGTGCATGGAAGTAATTGGCTTAATGGTAGCGGCGATGGACATAGTGCCATTTGCGCGCCTGCATCTCAGACCGCTGCAATTATGCATGCTCAGTCAGTGGAATGGGGATTACACAGATTTGTCCCCTCTACTAAATCTGGATCAGGAAACCAGAGATTCTCTTCTCTGGTGGTTATCTCGGGCCCATCTGTCCAAGGGTATGACCTTTCGCAGACCAGATTGGACAATTGTAACAACAGATGCCAGCCTTCTAGGTTGGGGTGCAGTCTGGAACTCCCTGAAGGCTCAGGGTTCATAGACTCAGGAGGAGAAACTCCTCCCAATAAATATTCTGGCGTTAAGAGCAATATTCAATGCTCTTCTGGCTTGGCCTCAGCTAGCAACACTGAGGTTCATCAGATTTAAGTCGGACAACATCACGACTGTGGCTTACATCAACCATCAAGGGGGAACCAGGAGTTCCCTAGCGATGTCAGAAGTCTCCAAGATAATTCGCTGGGCAGAGACTCACTCTTGCCACCTGTCAGCGATCCATATCCCAGGTGTAGAGAACTGGGAGGCGGATTTTCTAAGTCGTCAGACTTTTCATCCGGGGGAATGGGAACTCCATCCGGAGGTGTTTGCTCAATTGGTTCTCCGTTGGGGCAAACCAGAATTGGATCTCATGGCGTCTCGCCAGAACGCCAAGCTTCCTTGCTACGGATCCAGGTCCAGGGACCCAGAAGCGGCACTGATAGATGCTCTAGCAGCGCCTTGGTTCTTCAACCTGGCTTATGTGTTTCCACCGTTTCCTCTGCTCCCTCGTCTGATTGCCAAAATCAAACAGGAAAGAGCATCGGTGATATTGATAGCGCCTGCGTGGCCACGCAGGACCTGGTATGCAGACCTAGTGGACATGTCATCCTTTCCACCATGGACTCTGAGACAAGACCTTCTAATACAAGGTCCTTTCAATCATCCAAATCTACTTTCTCTGAGACTGACTGCATGGAGATTGAACGCTTGATCCTATCAAAGCGTGGCTTCTCCGAGTCAGTAATTGATACCTTAATACAGGCACGAAAGCCTGTCACCAGGAAAATTTACCACAAGATATGGGGTAAATATCTTCATTGGGGTGAATCCAAGAATTACTCATGGAGTAGGGTTAGGATTCCTAGGATATTGTCCTTCCTCCAAGAGGGTTTGGACAAAGGATTATCAGCTAGTTCTTTAAAGGGACAGATTTCTGCTCTGTCTATTCTTTTACACAAGCGTCTGGCAGAAGTTCCAGACGTTCAGGCATTTTGTCAGGCTTTAGTTAGAATTAAGCCTGTGTTTAAACCTGTTGCTCCTCCATGGAGCTTAAACTTGGTTCTTAAAGTTCTTCAAGGGGTTCCGTTTGAACCCCTTCATTCTATTGATATCAAACTTCTTTCATGGAAAGTTATTTTTCTGATGGCTATTTCCTCGGCTCGAAGAGTCTCGGAGTTATCTGCCTTACATTGTGATTCTCCTTATCTGATCTTTCATTCAGATAAAGTTGTTCTGCGTACAAAACCTGGGTTTTTACCTAAGGTGGTTTCTAACAAGAATATCAATCAAGAGATTGTTGTTCCATCATTATGTCCTAATCCTTCTTTAAAGAAGGAACGTCTTTTGCATAATCTAGACGTAGTCCGTGCCTTGAAGTTTTACTTACAGGCTACTAAAGATTTTCGCCAAACATCTAACCTGTTTGTTGTTTACTCTGGACAGAGGAGAGGTCAGAAGGCCTCGGCAACCTCTCTTTCTCCAACATAGGTGTGTCCGGTCCACGGCGTCATCCTTACTTGTGGGATATTCTCCTCCCCAACAGGAAATGGCAAAGAGCCCAGCAAAGCTGGTCACATGATCCCTCCTAGGCTCCGCCTACCCCAGTCATTCTCTTTGCCGTTGTACAGGCAACATCTCCACGGAGATGGCTTAGAGTTTTTTAGTGTTTAACTGTAGTTTTTTATTATTCAATCAAGAGTTTGTTATTTTGAAATAGTGCTGGTATGTACTATTTACTCAGAAACAGAAAAGAGATGAAGATTTCTGTTTGTATGAGGAAAATGATTTTAGCAACCGTAACTAAAATCCATGGCTGTTCCACACAGGACTGTTGAGAGCAATTAACTTCAGTTGGGGGAACAGTGTGCAGTCTCTTGCTGCTTGAGGTATGACACATTCTAACAAGACGATGTAATGCTGGAAGCTGTCATTTTCCCTATGGGATCCGGTAAGCCATGTTTATTACGATCGTAAATAAGGGCTTCACAAGGGCTTATTTAGACTGTAGACATTTCTGGGCTAAATCGATTCATTATTAACACATATTTAGCCTTGAGGAATCATTTTATCTGGGTATTTTGATATAATAATATCGGCAGGCACTGTATTAGACACCTTATTTCTTAGGGGCTTTCCCAAAGCATAAGCAGAGTCTCATTTTCGCGCCGGTGTGGCGCACTTGTTTTTGAGAGGCATGGCATGCAGTCGCATGTGAGAGGAGCTCTGATACTTAGAAAAGACTTTCTGAAGGCGTCATTGGTATCGTATTCCCCTTTGGGTTTGGTTGGGTCTCAGCAAAGCAGATACCAGGGACTGTAAAGGGGTTAAAGCTTAAAACGGCTCCGGTTCCGTTATTTTAAGGGTTAAAGCTTCCAAATTTGGTGTGCAATATTTTTAAGGCTTTAAGACACTGTGGTGAAAATTTGGTGAATTTTGAACAATTCCTTCATGTTTTTTCGCAATTGCAGTATTAAAGTGTGTTCAGTTTAAAATTTAAAGTGACGGTAACGGTTTTATTTTAAAACGTTTTTTGTACTTTCTTATCAAGTTTATGCCTGTTTAACATGTCTGAACTACCAGATAGACTGTGTTCTGAATGTGGGGAAGCCAGAATTCCTATTCATTTAAATAAATGTGATTTATGTGATAATGACAATGATGCCCAAGATGATTCCTCAAGTGAGGGGAGTAAGCATGGTACTGCATCATTCCCTCCTTCGTCTACACGAGTCTTGCCCACTCAGGAGGCCCCTAGTACATCTAGCGCGCCAATACTCCTTACTATGCAACAATTAACGGCTGTAATGGATAATTCTGTCAAAAACATTTTAGCCAAAATGAACCCTTGTCAGCGTAAGCGTGGCTGCTCTGTTTTAGTTACTGAAGAGCATGACGACGCTGATATTAATATCTCTGAAGGGCCCCTAACCCGATCTGAGGGGGCCAGGGAGGTTTTGTCTGAGGGAGAAATTACTGATTCAGGGAACATTTCTCATCAGGCTG
Source organism: Bombina bombina (assembly GCF_027579735.1). Classification (NCBI taxonomy): domain Eukaryota; kingdom Metazoa; phylum Chordata; class Amphibia; order Anura; family Bombinatoridae; genus Bombina; species Bombina bombina. Next base: position 861,964,254 of record NC_069504.1, on the reverse strand, counting down.
AATCTGATGTGATTACATTTAAATTTAAGTTGGAACACCTCCGCATTTTGCTTAAGGAGGTATTATCCACTCTGGATGATTGTGAAAAGTTGGTCATCCCAGAGAAACTATGTAAAATGGACAAGTTCCTAGAGGTGCCGGGGCTCCCAGAAGCTTTTCCTATACCCAAGCGGGTGGCGGACATTGTTAATAAAGAATGGGAAAGGCCCGGTATTCCTTTCGTCCCTCCCCCCATATTTAAAAAATTGTTTCCTATGGTCGACCCCAGAAAGGACTTATGGCAGTCAGTCCCCAAGGTCGAGGGAGCGGTTTCTACTTTAAACAAACGCACCACTATACCCATAGAGGATAGTTGTGCTTTCAAAGATCCTATGGATAAAAAATTAGAAGGTTTGCTTAAAAAGATGAACTGATAAAGGTGCTCGATAGTGATTCTCCTCCTTATGAGGAGATTATGGACAGAATCAATGCTCTCAAATTGGCTAATTCTTTCACTCTAGACGCCACTTTGCAATTGGCTAGGTTAGCGGCTAAGAATTCTGGGTTTGCTATTGTGGCGCGCAGAGCGCTTTGGTTGAAATCTTGGTCGGCTGATGCGTCTTCCAAGAACAAGCTACTAAACATTCCTTTCAAGGGGAAAACGCTGTTTGGCCCTGACTTGAAAGAGATTATCTCTGATATCACTGGGGGTAAGGGCCACGCCCTTCCTCAGGATCGGCCTTTCAAGGCAAAAAATAGACCTAATTTTCGTCCCTTTCGTAAAAACGGACCAGCCCAAAGTGCTACGTCCTCTAAGCAAGAGGGTAATACTTCTCAAGCCAAGCCAGCTTGGAGACCAATGCAAGGCTGGAACAAGGGAAAGCAGGCCAAGAAACCTGCCACTGCTACCAAGACAGCATGAAATATTGGCCCCCGATCCGGGACCGGATCTGGTGGGGGGCAGACTCTCTCTCTTCGCTCAGGCTTGGGCAAGAGATGTTCTGGATCCTTGGGCGCTAGAAATAGTCTCCCAGGGTTATCTTCTGGAATTCAAGGGACTTCCCCCAAGGGGAAGGTTCCACAGGTCTCAGTTGTCTTCAGACCACATAAAAAGACAGGCGTTCTTACATTGTGTAGAAGACCTGTTAAAAATGGGAGTGATTCATCCTGTTCCATTAAGAGAACAAGGGATGGGGTTCTACTCCAATCTGTTCATAGTTCCCAAAAAAGAGGGAACGTTCAGACCAATCTTAGATCTCAAGATCTTAAACAAATTTCTCAAGGTCCCATCGTTCAAGATGGAAACCATTCGAACTATCCTTCCTTCCATCCAGGAAGGTCAATTCATGACCACGGTGGATTTAAAGGATGCGTATCTACATATTCCTATCCACAAGGAACATCATCGGTTCCTAAGGTTTGCATTCCTGGACAAACATTACCAGTTTGTGGCGCTTCCTTTCGGATTAGCCACTGCTCCAAGGATTTTCACAAAGGTACTAGGGTCCCTTCTAGCGGTGCTAAGACCAAGGGGCATTGCAGTAGTACCTTACCTGGACGACATTCTGATTCAAGCGTCGTCCCTCCCTCGAGCAAAGGCTCACACGGACATCGTCCTGGCCTTTCTCAGATCTCACGGCTGGAAAGTGAACGTGGAAAAGAGTTCACTATCCCCGTCAACAAGGGTTCCCTTCTTGGGAACAATTATAGACTCCTCAGAAATGAGGATTTTTCTAACAGAGGCCAGAAAAACAAAACTTCTGGACTCTTGTCGGATACTTCATTCCGTTCCTCTTCCTTCCGTAGCTCAGTGCATGGAAGTGATCGGGTTGATGGTAGCGGCAATGGACATAGTTCCTTTTGCGCGCATTCATCTAAGACCATTACAACTGTGCATGCTCAGTCAGTGGAATGGGGACTATACAGACTTGTCTCCAAGATACAAGTAAATCAGAGGACCAGAGACTCACTCCGTTGGTGGCTGTCCCTGGACAACCTGTCACAAGGGATGACATTCCGCAGACCAGAGTGGGTCATTGTCACGACCGACGCCAGTCTGATGGGCTGGGGCGCGGTCTGGGGATCCCTGAAAGCTCAGGGTCTTTGGTCTCGGGAAGAATCTCTTCTACCGATAAATATTCTGGAACTGAGAGCGATATTCAATGCTCTCAAGGCTTGGCCTCAGCTAGCGAGGACCAAGTTCATACGGTTTCAATCAGACAACATGACGACTGTTGCGTACATCAACCATCAGGGGGGAACAAGGAGTTCCCTAGCGATGGAAGAAGTGACCAAGATTATTCTATGGGCGGAGTCTCACTCCTGCCACCTGTCTGCTATCCACATCCCGGGAGTGGAAAATTGGGAAGCGGATTTTCTGAGTCGTCAGACATTGCATCCGGGGGAGTGGGAACTCCATCCGGAAATCTTTGCCCAAGTCACTCAGCTGTGGGGCATTCCAGACATGGATCTAATGGCCTCTCGTCAGAACTTCAAAGTTCCCTCCTACGGGTCCAGATCCAGGGATCCCAAGGCGGCTCTAGTGGATGCACTAGTAGCACCTTGGACCTTCAAACTAGCTTATGTGTTCCCGCCGTTTCCTCTCATCCCCAGGCTGGTAGCCAGGATCAATCAGGAGTGGGCGTCGGTGATCTTGATAGCTCCTGCGTGGCCACGCAGGACTTGGTATGCAGATCTGGTGAATATGTCATCGGCTCCACCTTGGAAGCTACCTTTGAGACGAGACCTTCTTGTTCAGGGTCCGTTCGAACATCCGAATCTGGTTTCACTCCAGCTGACTGCTTGGAGATTGAACGCTTGATTTTATCGAAGCGAGGTTTCTCAGATTCTGTTATCGATACTCTTGTTCAGGCCAGAAAGCCTGTAACTAGAAAGATTTACCACAAAATTTGGAAAAAATATATCTGTTGGTGTGAATCTAAAGGATTCCCTTGGGACAAGGTTAAGATTCCTAGGATTCTATCCTTCCTTCAAGAAGGATTGGAAAAAGGATTATCGGCAAGTTCCCTGAAAGGACAGATTTCTGCCTTGTCGGTGTTACTTCACAAAAAGCTGGCAGCTGTGCCAGATGTTCAAGCCTTTGTTCAGGCTCTGGTTAGAATCAAGCCTGTTTACAAACCTTTGACTCCTCCTTGGAGTCTCAATTTAGTTCTTTCAGTTCTTCAGGGGGTTCCGTTTGAACCCTTACATTCCGTTGATATTAAGTTATTATCTTGGAAAGTTTTGTTTTTAGTTGCAATTTCTTCTGCTAGAAGAGTTTCAGAATTATCTGCTCTGCAGTGTTCTCCTCCTTATCTGGTTTTCCATGCAGATAAGGTGGTTTTACGTACTAAACCTGGTTTTCTTCCAAAAGTTGTTTCTAACAAAAACATTAACCAGGAGATTATCGTACCTTCTCTGTGTCCGAAACCAGTTTCAAAGAAGGAACGTTTGTTGCACAATTTGGATGTTGTTCGCGCTCTAAAATTCTATTTAGATGCTACAAAGGATTTTAGACAAACATCTTCCTTGTTTGTTGTTTATTCAGGTAAAAGGAGAGGTCAAAAAGCAACTTCTACCTCTCTCTCTTTTTGGATTAAAAGCATCATCAGATTGGCTTACGAGACTGCCGGACGGCAGCCTCCCGAAAGAATCACAGCTCATTCCACTAGGGCTGTGGCTTCCACATGGGCCTTCAAGAACGAGGCTTCTGTTGATCAGATATGTAGGGCAGCGACTTGGTCTTCACTGCACACTTTTACCAAATTTTACAAGTTTGATACTTTTGCTTCTTCTGAGGCTATTTTTGGGAGAAAGGTTTTGCAAGCCGTGGTGCCTTCCATTTAGGTGACCTGATTTGCTCCCTCCCTTCATCCGTGTCCTAAAGCTTTGGTATTGGTTCCCACAAGTAAGGATGACGCCGTGGACCGGACACACCTATGTTGGAGAAAACAGAATTTATGTTTACCTGATAAATTTCTTTCTCCAACGGTGTGTCCGGTCCACGGCCCGCCCTGGTTTTTTAATCAGGTCTGATAATTTATTTTCTTTAACTACAGTCACCACGGTACCATATGGTTTCTCCTATGCAAATATTCCTCCTTAACGTCGGTCGAATGACTGGGGTAGGCGGAGCCTAGGAGGGATCATGTGACCAGCTTTGCTGGGCTCTTTGCCATTTCCTGTTGGGGAGGAGAATATCCCACAAGTAAGGATGACGCCGTGGACCGGACACACCGTTGGAGAAAGAAATTTATCAGGTAAACATAAATTCTGTTTTCTTTTTGGCTTCGGAGTATAATCCGTTTAGCCTATGAGACTGCTGGACAGCAGCCTCCTGAAAGGATTACAGATCATTCTTCTAGAGCTGTGGCTTCCACCTGGGCCTTTAAAAATGAGGCCTCTGTTGAACAGATTTGCAAGGCTGCAACTTGGTCTTCCCTTCATACTTTTTCCAAATTTTAGAAATTTGACACTTTTGCTTCTTCGGAGGCTGTTTTTGGGAGAAAGGTTCTACAGGCAGTGGTTCCTTCCGTTTAAGTTCCTGCCTTGTCCCTCCCATCATCCGTGTACTTTAGCTTTGGTATTGGTATCCCACAAGTAATGGATGATCCGTGGACTGGATACACTTAACAAGAGAAAACATAATTTATGCTTACCTGATAAATTTATTTCTCTTGTAGTGTATCCAGTCCACGGCCCGCCCTGTCCTTTTCAGGCAGGTCTAAATTTTAATTAAACTACAGTCACCACTGCACCCTATGGTTTCTCCTTTCTCGGCTTGTTTCGGTCGAATGACTGGAAATGGCAGTGAGGGGAGGAGCTATATAGCAGCTCTGCTGTGGGTGATCCTCTTGCAACTTCCTGTTGGGAAGGAGAATATCCCACAAGTAATGGATGATCCGTGGACTGGATACACTACAAGAGAAATAAATTTATCAGGTAAGCATAAATTATGTTTTTTCTAAAATAAAAACAAATCTTATAGGATAGCAGTACATTTTCTTTAAAAAAAACTGCTTGTGTTAACTTTACAGGATATGTAAAGCCATGCTATACAGGCAGTTACTTTGCCATTTACAATCAGCTTCCAGATCTGCATTCCAGTAGCATTGTAAAAGGTGATCATCACAACTAGTGCCCTTTAAACATAAGCAGCCAATCAACTCATTTAATCTAACTTAAAGGGACACTAAACCCAATTTTTTTCTTTCATGATTGAGATAGAGCATGCAATTTTAGGCAACTTTCTAATTTACTCATATTATCACATTTTCTTTGTTCTCTTGCTATTTTTATTTAAAAAGCAGGAATATGATGCATAGGAGCTGGCCCATTTTTGGTTGAGAACCTGGGTTATGCTTGCTTATTGGTGGTTAAATGTAAGCCACCAATAAGCAAGCACTTTCCATGTTGCTGAACCTAAAATGGGCTGGCTGCTAAAAATTACATTCCTGCTTTTTAAATAAAGATAGCAAGAGAACAAAGAAAAATTGATTATAGGAGTAAATAAGAAAGTTGCTTAAAATTGCATGCTCTATCTGAATCATAAAAGAAAAAAATGTGGGTTTAGTATCCCTTTAACATGGCATTTCAGGATGTTTATACTCTTTACAGCTAATAGAAATTTGTAGAAATATCCTAAAAACCTTACTTATTAGAGATTCTTGAAGACTGGAGTTGGATCCTTACATGATACTTTGGTTCTCATTATCTTTCCCAGTGATTATTGGCTATCCTCATATTCTCCAGTAATCATCTGGTTTGTAAAATACATATATATGCTTCCTGCTAGATATGTAATGTGAAATTCATTCTTTGTAACAAGCCTTTTCATTGTTATGTTTCTTGTACAGATGGCCTTTAATGGTTGACCCACAGGGACAGGCTACTAAATGGATAAAAAATATGGAATCCACAAAGGTAGGAAAGTAACCAGTTGCCACTGTGTATTCACTTTCAAATGTCCCACCATCAGTTTTACTTTACTATTTTGTTATTAACATTAAACTTATGGAGATGTATTCTGTTGTATCCGAGATAGAAACAAATTATGCACCATTTCTCCTGTTAAGTGTAGTCAGTCCACGGGTCATCATTACTTATGGGATATTAACTCCTCCCCAACAGGAAGTGCAAGAGGATCACCCAAGCAGAGCTGCTATATAGCTCCTCCCCTCTACGTCACACCCAGTCATTCTCTTGCACCCAACTAATAGATAGGATGTGTGAGAGGACTGTGGTGATTAAACTTAGTTTTTTATATCTTCAATCAAAAGTTTGTTATTTTAAACGACACCGGAGTGTGTTGTTTCCTTCTCAGGCAGAATTTGAAGAAGAATCTACCTGAGTTTTTGTATATGATCTTAGCGGACGTAACTAAGATCCGTTTGCTGTTCTCGGCCATTCTGAGGAGTAAGGTAACTTCAGATCAGGGGACAGCGGGCAGGTTCACCTGCAAAGAGGTATGTTGCAGTATATTATTTTCTAAGGAATGGAATTGACTTTGAAAATACTGCTAATACCGATATAATGTAAGTACAGCCTTAAATGCAGTAGTAGCAACTGGTATCAGGCTGACATGTATATATGTTTACACTTAAGTATTTCTGGGGAATGGCACTTCACTGGGAAAATACTGTATGCATATAACTTTTAGCCTAACTTGCAGTGTGAGCGACTAGCAGCAGGCTTTTTAATGACATTTCATATATTAGATTTTAAACGTTTACTGGCATGTTAAATCGTTTAATTATCTGAGGTACTTGGTGAAAATTGTTTTGGGCTTTATTTTCCACATGGCTGTCGTTGTTTTAAATTAAAACAGTTTACTGAGCTTCCCTCACTGTTGTAGTGTGAGTGGGAGGGGCCTATTTTGGCGCTTTTACTACGCATCAGAAATTCAGTCACAGTCTGTCTTTTTCTCCCTGCATGATCCAGGACGTCTCCACAGAGTTCAGGGGTCTTCAAAACTAGTTTTGAGGGAGGTAATCACTCACAGCAGATCTGTGAGACTGTGCTTGACTGTGATAAAAACGCTTATATTGTCAATTGTTATACGTTTTTTTCTGATATTAAGGGTTAATCATCCATTGCTAATGTGTGCAATCCTTTGCTAAAATTGGTTTATATAACTAATCCGGTTCATTTTTATTCAACTGTGTCAGTTTTTTGTGTGCTTCTTAAAGGCACAGTAATGATTTTACATATTGCTTGTAAATTTAGTTGAAAAGTATTTCCAAGCTTGCTAGTCTAATTGCTAGTTTGTTTAAACATGTCTGACACAGAGGAAACTCTTTGTGCAATATGTTCAAAAGCCAAGGTGGAGCCCAATATAAATTTATGTACTAATTGCATTGATGCTACTTTAAATAAAAATCAATCTATACATGTTAAGCAACATTCACCAGACAACGAGGGGGAAGTTATGCCGACTAACTCTCCTCACGTGTCAGTACCTGCATCTCCCGCTCAGGAGGTGCGTGATATTGTAACGCCAAGTACATCAGGGCGGCCATTACAAATCACTTAGGACATGGCTAATGTTATGACTGAAGTTTTGTCTAAATTGCCAGAACTTAGAGGTAAACAAGATCACTCTGGGATGAGAACAGAGTATACTGATAATGCTAGGGCCATGTCTGATACTGCGTCACAATATGCAGAGCATGAGGACGGAGAGCTTCATTCTGCGGGTGACGGATCTGATCCAAATAAATTGGATTCAGACATTTAAAATTTTAAGTTTAAGCTGGAAAACCTCCGTGTATTGCTAGGGGAGGTGTTAGCGGCTCTGAATGATTGTAACACAGTTGCAATCCCAGAGAAAATGTGTAGGTTGGATAAATATTTTGCGGTACCGACGAGTACTGACGTTTTTCCTATACCTAAGAGACTTACTGAAATTATTACTAAGGAGTGGGACAGACCCGGTGTGCCTTTCTCACCCCCTCCTATATTCAGAAAAATGTTTCCAATAGACGCCACCACACGGGACTTATGGCAAACGGTCCCTAAGGTGGAGGGAGCAGTTTCTACTTTAGCTAAGCGTACCACTATCCCGGTGGAGGATAGCTGTGCCTTTTCAGATCCAATGGATAAAAAGTTAGAGGGTTACCTTAAGAAAATGTTTGTTCAACAAGGTTTTATATTACAACCCCTTGCATGCATTGGGCCTGTCACGGCTGCGGCAGCATTTTGGTTTGAGTCTCTGGAAGAGACCCTTGACTCAGCGACATTAGATGAGATTTCACTTAAGCTTAAAACCCTTAAGCTAGCTAATTCATTTATTTCTGATGCCGTAGTACATTTAACTAAACTTGCGGCTAAGAATTCCGGATTCGCCATTCAGGCACACAGAGCGCTGTGGCTAAAATCCTGGTCAGCTGATGTAACTTCTAAATAACCTGTTACCAGGAAAAATTACCATAAAATATGGCGTAAATACTTACACTGGTGCGAATCCAAGGGTTACTACAAGAAGGTTTAGAAAAGGGTTTATCTGCTAGTTCGTTAAAGGGACAGATCTCAGCTCTGTCCATCCTTTTACACAAGCGTCTGTCAGAAGTTCCAGACGTTCAGGCTTTTTGTCAGGCTTTGGCCAGGATTAAGCCTGTGTTTAAATCTGTTGCTCCGCCGTGGAGCTTAAACTTAGTTCTTAACGTTTTACAGGGTGTTCCGTTTGAACCCCTTCACTCCATTGATATCAAGCTGTTATCTTGGAAAGTTCTGTTTTTAATGGCTATTTCCTCGGCTCGTAGAGTCTCTGAATTATCAGCCTTACATTGTGATTCTCCGTATCTGATTTTTCATTCAGATAAGGTAGTTCTGCGTACTAAACCTGGGTTCTTACCTAAGGTAGTCACTAACAAGAATATCAATCAAGAGATTGTTGTTCCATCATTGTGTCCTAACCCTTCTTCAAAGAAGGAACGACTTCTGCACAATCTAGATGTAGTCCGTGCCCTGAAATTTTATTTACAGGCAACTAAAGATTTTCAACAAACTTCTTCCCTGTTTGTCGTTTATTCTGGACAGAGGAGAGGTCAAAAAGCATCTGCTACCTCTCTATCCTTTTGGCTTCGTAGCATAATACGCTTAGCCTATGAGACTGCTGGACAGCAACCTCCTGAAAGGATTACAGCTCATTCTACTAGAGCTGTGGCTTCCACTTGGGCCTTTAAGAACGAGGCCTCTGTTGAACAGATTTGCAAGGCTGCAACTTGGTCTTCTCTTCATACTTTTTCCAAATTTTACAAATTTGACACTTTTGCTTCTTCGGAGGCTGTTTTTGGGAGAAAGGTTCTTCAGGCAGTGGTTCCTTCCGTATAGAGATCCTGCCTGTCCCTCCCGTCATCCGTGTACTTAGCTTTGGTATTGGTATCCCATAAGTAATGATGACCCGTGGACTGACTACACTTAACAGGAGAAAACATAATTTATGCTTACCTGATAAATTCCTTTCTCCTGTAGTGTAGTCAGTCCACGGCCCGCCCTGTTTTTTAAGGCAGGTCTAAATTTTTAAATTATACTCCAGTCACCACTGCACCCTATAGTTTCTCCTTCCGCGTTTGGTTCTCGGTCGAATGACTGGGTGTGACGTAGAGGGGAGGAGCTATATAGCAGCTCTGCTTGGGTGATCCTCTTGCACTTCCTGTTGGGAGGAGTTAAAATCCCATAAGGGATATTATCAGGTAAGCATAAATTATGTTTTCTATACATTTTTACTTTCTATTAACTAATAGATATAACTATAGATATATAATGGCGTAGGATGAAAATAGTTCCATTGTCTATAGCAGGTTTATAATTCATTATCCATGGTCAAGTAATTTCTAAAGTCTATGTAACCAATAAACAATGAACTACAAAACAACACTGCCATCTCCAGAGCAATGCTACTTAAAGGGATATAAAACAGTCTGTTTTCTTGTTGTAATAAAAAGCAGTGGCATATACTTAGTAGAAATTATTGCAATATGTATTATTTGTCATTTTAAAATAATTTTACCTTTTCATTTATTTTTTTAATTATTTGTTCAGTGTCTATTACTTCCCATCACAGCCCCAAAAGGGGCTGGGTTCTCTATAGGAAGGCATATCTAGCTTGATGTCATAAATCTTCTAGAGTAACATTAGCTGGTTTACTATTTAGTGTACTCTAGAAAGACAGGAACTAGGGTTCTGCCCATACTCAGAAGAGGCAACCTAAGTTCTCTGCATGTCTGTTCACTTATCTAGCTGTAGGCAGGGGCTACACTGTGATTTTCTAAGTGCCAGTTTTGCAACAAATCAAGTAAGTTGTTTGCTGTTTTCAACACAATTTGTTTCTTTTTTATGTTATTTTTACTAACTGTTTACTGTTTAATTTCCCTTTAAGCTGACTCAATTGGAATACCTCAAAATATATAGATATATGATCTTATGTCTCAGAACATTACATTTTTAATTTTATTTTTCACTCAGGGTTTGAAGGTGATTGACTTACAAATGCCAGATTATATGCGGGCTCTAGAACAGGCCATACAATTTGGAACCCCAGTATTGTTACAAAATGTCCAGGAGGATCTTGACCCATCATTGGCACCCATCTTAAGTAAATCAGTCACCAAAGTGGGTAAGTTTGGGAAGAAATTGGGAGGAGAGGAGGAGGCACAGGAAGGGTTACATAGAATAATAACTGTGGCAATAGACAAAGTTATAGAAAAGTGAGATATAGAATAGGATATATTACAAGTTTACATTACAAACGGCAATAAGAGGAGTTAAAGGGACATCTTATATGGAGCTATTACCACAAGATAATGAGGAAGATGGAGCGGAGGAGTTGCTTCTGGGTGAAGTGTGCTGTAGTATAGTGTAGTGTAGTGGGCAGTTAGCTGCTGTTGGCATAGTTTGGGCATAGGTTGATGTGTACCAGAGTACTGTTAAGGACTTTGTTGGTGTTGGTATGAGGAGATGATGGAGGGGCTATCAGAGTGATACAGCAGGTGGGTAGTGGACGGTAAGGAAGCAGACCTTACAGGGGAACTAAATGGTGCTTAATATTAACATTTGTGTTACACAGGAGGACAACTACAGATACACCTTGGTGATAAGGACATTGTGTACAATCCTGAATTCCGATTCTACATTACTACTAAACTTTCCAACCCACATTATACACCTGAGATCAGTTCCCAAACAACCATTGTCAACTTTGCTGTCAAAGAGCAGGTAATGAGTCCCACGCACAAAGCAACAGTTTTATTATATATCCCCGGTATCAACAGAGTTGGGAAAGTTAGTTAGATGGCTCCTGTATGCAAGGAGAGAGCATGCTATGCTTTCTATTACTTGCATGTATACAAAGAGGAATGTGCTTATATATAGGGGTGGCACAAATATTTATATTTAGAAACTGGGGTAAACTATCATTGATTAGTGATAACTTCCTTCAGGGTTTGGAAGATCAATTATTGGGCAGTGTTGTGCGGAAGGAGCGCCCTGATCTCGAGGAGCAGAAACAATCTCTGGTCTTGAATATCGCTGCTGGAAAACGTAAACTGCAGGAATTGGAAGATGAAATTCTGAGGTGAGTTTACATAGATAGATAGATAGATAGATAGATAGATAGATAGATAGATAGATAGATAGATAGATAGATAATAAGATAGATAGATAATAAGATAGATAAATGGATAAGTTAGATAGATGGATAATATACATAAGATAGATAGATAGGTAGATATGGATTAGATAGATAGATAAATAGAGGATTGATAAATAAGATTTATTGATAAGATTGATAGATAACAGATAGATAGATAGATAGATAGATAGATAGATAGATAGATAGATAGATAGATAGATAGATAGATGATAGATAGATAGATGATAGATAGATAGATATGGATTAGATAGATTGATAGATAGATAGAAAGATAGATAGATAGATATGGATTAGATATATAGATAGATAAATAGAGGATTGATAAATAAGATTTATTGATAAGATTGATAGATAACATAGATATATAGATAGATAGATAGATAGATAGATAGATAGATAGATAGATAGATAGATAGATGAAGAGTGTATGAATGTACAAATAACATGGATATAACCCCAAGACTGTTACTGCAGACTTACTATCAGGTATTTGGGCAGGCAGGGTGTTAGGTAAGCTTTTTAGTCTCAGTACATTACATGCAATTACTCTATGAAGAATCACCATGTAAACAAATGGGTTAATAAATCCCCTCAGTATGTTTATTTATGTATTTATTTATTTTCCCACAACAGGATATTGGTTCACTTTCGACTTTGAGTAGCAAAAGACTGAAGCCTTTGTTAACCAGAATGTATAAACACTTACTAAACCTTGTTCATAGTAGACTTGCAGTTTGCATGGATACAACACTTTGGGCTAAATTACAAGTGGCACGCTATTTAGCTCTTCCGCTCACGCATTAACTCCGCTAGAAGTAAGCTTTTTCCGTACGTCAGGTAGCGTGTGTATTAGAAGTTTTCACACAAGCGCTTACTCGACGTGTGCAAAAAGCCGAACTTCAAATATCATGACTGCATTAACGTATGCCCCCATTGACTTCAGTGGAATACAAAAAGTGTGGGGAGGGGGGGACTAACACCCTTGCTGAGGCGCAAACGTTTGCTACAGTGTGATTGCAATATTATATGTAAAACACTATTGCGCCATCGCATTTGCAATATTATGAAATATGAATATTGCAATTGCATAATCGCATTCTTAAAATAAGTAAAATAAAACACCTAAGGACACAATACAAGATTTTTACAATCACGCCTTAAGTTTACATACATATTCTAACACTATACTATACAATACATATACATTAAACAATGTATATACATACAACAATAGAAAATTATCCCAGGCGAAACAAACACACTCTAGTGGATATCTGAACTTCGGTTTAAAATGTCACTTTAAGGCAATGTTCCGTGAAAAACAGGCATATAGGCTTAACATACACACCCCCCAAGGAAGCTTCAACAACCTCAATCCTCCAAGGCATCCACTGATGCGGAATAGGGTGAAAGTAAAAGACTCACCCTTCTGCCATAGGAGGTTTCTTAACGGCCCAAAAGAAACTTAAAGTGGCGAATTCCTCAGAGGTATAATCCTAAATGGGGACAATCTGCGGCTAGAGCCGCCGGTTCACCTATAGGAATTAACTCCTCTCCGTACCGCTTCTAGTTTCAAATGTCGGGCCTCCGCAGCTTGGCGTGTGACGTCATCGGGGTTGTGCGTAGTTGGGGGTGTGCCGCCTTCAGCCTATCACCATCCAGGAGACACGGTGCTTGCACTGTATTGACTTCACAGTGAGAACCGAAGTTTGAGGATCTTCGAAGGGACAAACTGCCAAAGAACAGGGACTCCTTGTCATCCCAAAATAAATAGATAGCAAAAGATGAGGCAGCAGTCGGTTCCTTGTGTGCATAAAAACCAATTCTTTATTCTTCTTGTTTAAAACATTACTTCACATCACAGCAAACAGGTAAAAGGAATGCAGGTGGTTGACTAGTTTCGGCAATGCCGTAATCATAAACCTGCAGTCACTTAAGAGGTGAACATATTTAAAGGGATTGCTTAACACAGTGATTGGTCAATGTTAATGGGAGGTTACAACCCCTCCCTTACATATTAACCTCTTACTAGTAAATTACTTGTTGCATCTAAATGCAGCATTTAACATGAAAATATTTCAACTATGGCTATAGAACATTAATTAAATCGCTTGTTTAATACAAAATACAATTTATAAATTTATACAATGCAATGATCTAGTAATCTTGAAAGCTGGCCTGCAGGTTAGAGCTCTATGCAATGAGCGGAGAAAACCTTTACTAATAGATTGTAGAACCTTTCATTTAGAGCTAAGGTGTAATCATGTTAGAAATAGCAATGGTTAATTATTCAACACTCAATAGGCTGTTAATGAATATATTTCCAACGATATACAAAAAAAATATATATATATATATATATGGTTACTAAATTCGTAAGGGCCCTCTTAAATTTTTCGCCTAGTTTAGAAAACATAGATGCCATCAATAATAATAGGACCATTCTCATGATAAACAAATATTGCTTTAAACCTTAAAATATTTGGACAGATGTGTGGTGATAGATAACGCCAACAAATTCATTTGCCATAAGAGCTATTATTAAGGAAAAAACATGGGAAAACTATTTGATAATGATAGCCATAAAATATTTTTTCTAACACATGTATGTTACTATTGAGTATGTTTAAACACATTCAAAGTGCCCATAGTAATATATATTATACATATAGCCAGTCCGTGAGTTTGAATCTATAAAGCAGAAACCAGCTTGTCAATCACAATATTGCAACAATATATATCTGTGTTTTGTTTTCAAGAGAAACTGTTGCCAGATCAGTCACGGTGGAAGATTGGCAGTATTACAAATATTACAACTATTATGATTGTTACAAATATGGTCTAGTGGGCACCAGTCCAAATCAATGGGATAAATATGTAAAGGGTAACAGTGTAGGTAATAATGGAACTCTCAGCAGACCTCTGAAAAGACCCTTAATATATAAGCTCAAAAATAAATATCAGATAAAGTCAGAGTGGAAAATATTCATTAATGCCAATGATTGATGAGATCAAACTCAGAATTGAAGCCCTCCGGCACCTGTGTACAGAGTTTGAAAATCCAGAAGGCTTCCTGTCTGGCTAGGATCTCATCTTTATTACCCCCTCTTGAGGGTTGCTTAATCTGTTCAATTGCCCTCCAATTAAATGTACTGACATCTCCGTCGTGTACCTCAATGAAATGCTTTGCCAAAGCCGAACAAGTTTTTTCATTTTTGATATATCCTAGATGTTCTCGTATCCTCGTACGGACATCTCTCGTAGTCATACCTACATATTGCCGGCGATGTTGAGTGCATTCAATGAGGTACACGACGAATTGGGTTGAGCACCTGATGCATCCTTTTGTATCAAATGCATCATTGGTTACATAAGAGTAGAATCTCTTTCCCTCTGTTATAAAGTCACACGCCTTACATCTGCCACTGCTGCATTTGTATGTACCATTCACAGCTAGCCATGTGGCTGATGTCTCCTTTTGGGGTAAAAGGGATGGAGATAAAATGTTACCTAGAGTTGGACCCCTAGAATAAACACAATTGAAACCCTTTTCCACTGTCTTTTTTAAGGCCTTATCCCCATATAACAATGGGAAATATTTTCTTATGATATTACAAATGTCATTATATTCAGAAGAGTATTGAGTAACAAAAAGGATTTTATTATCACCCTTTTTGTTTGGTCTACTTCTGAAGGTATCACGTCTGTCCACTTTCCTCACCTCCTTAGCCACATTTTCCACCATATTGGGCTGGTACCCTCTCTCTATCAATCGATTTACCATGTGTGTACTCTCTTCCTCAAAGTCTGTCTCAGTATTACAGATACGTCTTGTCCGCAATAGCTGACCTTTGGCTATCCCTCGGAAAACATGCTTCGGGTGAGCACTTCTGCTATGCAGGAGTGTGTTACCCGAAATAGGCTTCCTATAGAGGCGGGTGATGACTTTTCCTGTGTCAGCAACCCCTCTAAGGGTGACATCCAGATAGTTAATGGTTGATTTATTCCACTCAAAAGTGAAATTCACACCATTTTCACTTTCATTAAGGTAGCGCACAAAGTCACTTGCCTCTGCCTCACTCGATTTCCATATCAGAAGTAAATCGTCAATAAAGCGCCTATACAGGCTGATATGTCTCCTATAGGGATTACTATCTGCATAGACAAAGCACCTTTCCAGCCAACCCATAAAAATGTTGGCATAGGAGGGGGCAAATTTTGCCCCCATTGCCGTGCCCTGTCTCTGCAGATAGTAAGTGCCCTCAAAAAGGAAGTAGTTGTGCTGCAGCAAAAAGGTAGTAACCCTAAGTATGTAATCCATTAGGTATTCCTCCATGTTGTAGTGCAGCTCCAGAAAATATTTAATGGCTTTTACTCCCAAATCTTGTGGAATACTGGAGTATAATGATACCACATCCACCGCCAACCAACTATGGTCTGTGGTCCATATGAAATCTTCTAGGAGCTGCAATACATGTGTCGTGTCCCTGATATAACTATGTAAGTTGAGGACAATTGGTTGGAGGATGGCGTCCAACCATTCAGACAATGGCTCCAAAAGGGAGCCAATGCCTGAAACGATTGGGCGCCCCTTTACATCGGAAAGACATTTATGAACTTTGGGCAGGTGGTGAAACACTGGAGTGATAGGATTAACCACATATAGATATTTCAGTGTTTCCCCATCCAAAATGCCATACTGCATGCCATCATCCAATAAACTGTAGAGTTCTTTTTGAAACCTATTAGTTGGGTTACTAGTTAGAGTGACATATGTAGTAGTATCTTCTAGCTGTCTTTTAGCTTCTGAAATATATGCTGTTTTGTCCATAACAACAACACTTCCTCCCTTATCGGCTTTTTTTATGACGATAGATTCATTACTTTTGAGGCTGTTTAGTGCCAATTTTTCATTTACTGTTAAATTGTGACTTCTGACTTTGTTTGACTGGTGTAGACTAGTGAGATCATCAACTACACATTTATGGAACAACTCAAGTGCTTTCCCTCGACTATGTATGGGATAAAAGGTTGTCTGTTTTTTAAATCTGGGAAAATTAATCAAATTTGGACTTTCACCATTATCAGTATCTTGTAAAAGACTTTCCAAAGTGATAATATCACATGTCTCAGAAAAATCCCTGTTCTCTCTAGTGCTACTTGTTACATTATATACTTCATCTATCTGTTCTGTCATGATTTCATTTGTGTCGGCACTTGTAGAAAAATGTTTGTCTAGGGTCAATTTTCTAATAAATTTGTTTAGATCAATAATGGTGTTAAACAAATTGAAATTATTATTGGGACAGAATCCCAATCCATAATTCAAAACACTATATTCTGCTTTTGTAAGCTCGTGTGTTGATAGATTAACCACACTACCTATTTTATTTTGTTGCCGTTCTTGTTTTCCCTGAGGGTATACCTGTGCTGTATCTGGGTGTGGGTGTGGCCTCTCCCTCCTCCTCTCGGTTGTTTTAGTGCCGACCGAAAAACCTGAGTATTATCTTTTGGGGTTGCCCCCATATTTACATTACTCTTAGTTTTAGCAGCATCAGTCAGAGCTGCATGTGTATGTGATTTATGCCCCATTTGGCTATTGGTCTTAGATTTGGCCCCCTTTGCTCCTATTCCTATGGGGTTTTCATTCACATTCATCATACTGACCTGTGCTAGAACCTCAGGAGTGGGCAACCCTAATGCTCCTTCACTGTCTGACCCTGAATTGTCTTCACCTGAAGTGGAAGCTGCAAAGGAAGATTGTTCATCGTCTGTGGTGTCAGTGGTTACAAAAGTTACCTTCTTTTTATGTTTGTAGTTTCTGCGCTTACCCGAGGGACAACCTTTCACTTCTTCATTGTCTGACTCCGAAGTGTTTATAATATTTTTAGCTTTATTTTTTTTTTTTTTTTTTTTTTTTTTTTTTTTTAGCTTTATTTTTATTAGGTCTATTTCTAGGCCTTCTATTTTTATGCCAAATATAAACTTTGTTCTCATGGTAATTAAGAGGGCCCTTACGAATTTAGTAACCATATATATATATATATATATTTTTTTTGTATATCGTTGGAAATATATTCATTAACAGCCTATTGAGTGTTGAATAATTAACCATTGCTATTTCTAACATGATTACACCTTAGCTCTAAATGAAAGGTTCTACAATCTATTAGTAAAGGTTTTCTCCGCTCATTGCATAGAGCTCTAACCTGCAGGCCAGCTTTCAAGATTACTAGATCATTGCATTGTATAAATTTATAAATTGTATTTTGTATTAAACAAGCGATTTAATTAATGTTCTATAGCCATAGTTGAAATATTTTCATGTTAAATGCTGCATTTAGATGCAACAAGTAATTTACTAGTAAGAGGTTAATATGTAAGGGAGGGGTTGTAACCTCCCATTAACATTGACCAATCACTGTGTTAAGCAATCCCTTTAAATATGTTCACCTCTTAAGTGACTGCAGGTTTATGATTACGGCATTGCCGAAACTAGTCAACCACCTGCATTCCTTTTACCTGTTTGCTGTGATGTGAAGTAATGTTTTAAACAAGAAGAATAAAGAATTGGTTTTTATGCACACAAGGAACCGACTGCTGCCTCATCTTTTGCTATCTATTTATTTTGGGATGACAAGGAGTCCCTGTTCTTTGGCAGTTTGTCCCTTCGAAGATCCTCAAACTTCGGTTCTCACTGTGAAGTCAATACAGTGCAAGCACCGTGTCTCCTGGATGGTGATAGGCTGAAGGCGGCACACCCCCAACTACGCACAACCCCGATGACGTCACACGCCAAGCTGCGGAGGCCCGACATTTGAAACTAGAAGCGGTACGGAGAGGAGTTAATTCCTATAGGTGAACCGGCGGCTCTAGCCGCAGATTGTCCCCATTTAGGATTATACCTCTGAGGAATTCGCCACTTTAAGTTTCTTTTGGGCCGTTAAGAAACCTCCTATGGCAGAAGGGTGAGTCTTTTACTTTCACCCTATTCCGCATCAGTGGATGCCTTGGAGGATTGAGGTTGTTGAAGCTTCCTTGGGGGGTGTGTATGTTAAGCCTATATGCCTGTTTTTCACGGAACATTGCCTTAAAGTGACATTTTAAACCGAAGTTCAGATATCCACTAGAGTGTGTTTGTTTCGCCTGGGATAATTTTCTATTGTTGTTATTGGTTTCCTTGATGCCCAGGGTTCCATAGATACTCAGGATCTGAGGACTGTTTGCCTTAATTCCAGTTACACATCTTTTCATAATATGGAAGCATCAGGTAACACACAGTTTTATTCCCTCTTACCACCCAATGATTCAGACTATGAAGGCTTAGAACTGGAGGACTTTTTTCGTAAAGAATCACAAGACATTAAATTGGGAGATTTGTTTTATTCCCTGGAGATTCTAAGGTTAAAAGAAATACGCTTGAAACTTGATACATGGCTTATTAACAAATATCTGGACTTGAATATGATCCCTAGGGGTTTGAGAGTAAGAAAGTTCCCTAACTTTGAAGTGGGAAACAATGATGATTTGATTTGTGAATGGAACAGTATTCTATCTGATTGTTCATTAAGATTAATGGGGGTACTTGTAAGGTTGAAAAGTGAACAGCTGCAGGCAGTCAGAAATGAAATCACAGTATTACAAGTAGAGCTTGAAAAATTTAAAGAAGCTAGCGAGTATTGCGAGTTTGATAAGATGTTGGTTGAAGTAGTGGAGACTTCTAGAAAAGAACTGATTAACACTAAACATAGTAAGTTTCTGCGAGACCAGAGGGATTACCATGAGAACAAAGTTTATATTTGGCATAAAAATAGAAGGCCTAGAAATAGACCTAATAAAAATAAAGCTAAAAATATTATAAACACTTCGGAGTCAGACAATGAAGAAGTGAAAGGTTGTCCCTCGGGTAAGCGCAGAAACTACAAACATAAAAAGAAGGTAACTTTTGTAACCACTGACACCACAGACGATGAACAATCTTCCTTTGCAGCTTCCACTTCAGGTGAAGACAATTCAGGGTCAGACAGTGAAGGAGCATTAGGGTTGCCCACTCCTGAGGTTCTAGCACAGGTCAGTATGATGAATGTGAATGAAAACCCCATAGGAATAGGAGCAAAGGGGGCCAAATCTAAGACCAATAGCCAAATGGGGCATAAATCACATACACATGCAGCTCTGACTGATGCTGCTAAAACTAAGAGTAATGTAAATATGGGGGCAACCCCAAAAGATAATACTCAGGTTTTTCGGTCGGCACTAAAACAACCGAGAGGAGGAGGGAGAGGCCACACCCACACCCAGATACAGCACAGGTATACCCTCAGGGAAAACAAGAACGGCAACAAAATAAAATAGGTAGTGTGGTTAATCTATCAACACACGAGCTTACAAAAGCAGAATATAGTGTTTTGAATTATGGATTGGGATTCTGTCCCAATAATAATTTCAATTTGTTTAACACCATTATTGATCTAAACAAATTTATTAGAAAATTGACCCTAGACAAACATTTTTCTACAAGTGCCGACACAAATGAAATCATGACAGAACAGATAGATGAAGTATATAATGTAACAAGTAGCACTAGAGAGAACAGGGATTTTTCTGAGACATGTGATATTATCACTTTGGAAAGTCTTTTACAAGATACTGATAATGGTGAAAGTCCAAATTTGATTAATTTTCCCAGATTTAAAAAACAGACAACCTTTTATCCCATACATAGTCGAGGGAAAGCACTTGAGTTGTTCCATAAATGTGTAGTTGATGATCTCACTAGTCTACACCAGTCAAACAAAGTCAGAAGTCACAATTTAACAGTAAATGAAAAATTGGCACTAAACAGCCTCAAAAGTAATGAATCTATCGTCATAAAAAAAGCCGATAAGGGAGGAAGTGTTGTTGTTATGGACAAAACAGCATATATTTCAGAAGCTAAAAGACAGCTAGAAGATACTACTACATATGTCACTCTAACTAGTAACCCAACTAATAGGTTTCAAAAAGAACTCTACAGTTTATTGGATGATGGCATGCAGTATGGCATTTTGGATGGGGAAACACTGAAATATCTATATGTGGTTAATCCTATCACTCCAGTGTTTCACCACCTGCCCAAAGTTCATAAATGTCTTTCCGATGTAAAGGGGCGCCCAATCGTTTCAGGCATTGGCTCCCTTTTGGAGCCATTGTCTGAATGGTTGGACGCCATCCTCCAACCAATTGTCCTCAACTTACATAGTTATATCAGGGACACGACACATGTATTGCAGCTCCTAGAAGATTTCATATGGACCACAGACCATAGTTGGTTGGCGGTGGATGTGGTATCATTATACTCCAGTATTCCACAAGATTTGGGAGTAAAAGCCATTAAATATTTTCTGGAGCTGCACTACAACATGGAGGAATACCTAATGGATTACATACTTAGGGTTACTACCTTTTTGCTGCAGCACAACTACTTCCTTTTTGAGGGCACTTACTATCTGCAGAGACAGGGCACGGCAATGGGGGCAAAATTTGCCCACTCCTATGCCAACATTTTTATGGGTTGGCTGGAAAGGTGCTTTGTCTATGCAGATAGTAATCCCTATAGGAGACATATCAGCCTGTATAGGCGCTTTATTGACGATTTACTTCTGATATGGAAATCGAGTGAGGCAGAGGCAAGTGACTTTGTGCGCTACCTTAATGAAAGTGAAAATGGTGTGAATTTCACTTTTGAGTGGAATAAATCAACCATTAACTATCTGGATGTCACCCTTAGAGGGGTTGCTGACACAGGAAAAGTCATCACCCGCCTCTATAGGAAGCCTATTTCGGGTAACACACTCCTGCATAGCAGAAGTGCTCACCCGAAGCATGTTTTCCGAGGGATAGCCAAAGGTCAGCTATTGCGGACAAGACGTATCTGTAATACTGAGACAGACTTTGAGGAAGAGAGTACACACATGGTAAATCGATTGATAGAGAGAGGGTACCAGCCCAATATGGTGGAAAATGTGGCTAAGGAGGTGAGGAAAGTGGACAGACGTGATACCTTCAGAAGTAGACCAAACAAAAAGGGTGATAATAAAATCCTTTTTGTTACTCAATACTCTTCTGAATATAATGACATTTGTAATATCATAAGAAAATATTTCCCATTGTTATATGGGGATAAGGCCTTAAAAAAGACAGTGGAAAAGGGTTTCAATTGTGTTTATTCTAGGGGTCCAACTCTAGGTAACATTTTATCTCCATCCCTTTTACCCCAAAAGGAGACATCAGCCACATGGCTAGCTGTGAATGGTACATACAAATGCAGCAGTGGCAGATGTAAGGCGTGTGACTTTATAACAGAGGGAAAGAGATTCTACTCTTATGTAACCAATGATGCATTTGATACAAAAGGATGCATCAGGTGCTCAACCCAATTCGTCGTGTACCTCATTGAATGCACTCAACATCGCCGGCAATATGTAGGTATGACTACGAGAGATGTCCGTACGAGGATACGAGAACATCTAGGATATATCAAAAATGAAAAAACTTGTTCGGCTTTGGCAAAGCATTTCATTGAGGTACACGACGGAGATGTCAGTACATTTAATTGGAGGGCAATTGAACAGATTAAGCAACCCTCAAGAGGGGGTAATAAAGATGAGATCCTAGCCAGACAGGAAGCCTTCTGGATTTTCAAACTCCGTACACAGGTGCCGGAGGGCTTCAATTCTGAGTTTGATCTCATCAATCATTGGCATTAATGAATATTTTCCACTCTGACTTTATCTGATATTTATTTTTGAGCTTATATATTAAGGGTCTTTTCAGAGGTCTGCTGAGAGTTCCATTATTACCTACACTGTTACCCTTTACATATTTATCCCATTGATTTGGACTGGTGCCCACTAGACCATATTTGTAACAATCATAATAGTTGTAATATTTGTAATACTGCCAATCTTCCACCGTGACTGATCTGGCAACAGTTTCTCTTGAAAACAAAACACAGATATATATTGTTGCAATATTGTGATTGACAAGCTGGTTTCTGCTTTATAGATTCAAACTCACGGACTGGCTATATGTATAATATATATTACTATGGGCACTTTGAATGTGTTTAAACATACTCAATAGTAACATACATGTGTTAGAAAAAATATTTTATGGCTATCATTATCAAATAGTTTTCCCATGTTTTTTCCTTAATAATAGCTCTTATGGCAAATGAATTTGTTGGCGTTATCTATCACCACACATCTGTCCAAATATTTTAAGGTTTAAAGCAATATTTGTTTATCATGAGAATGGTCCTATTATTATTGATGGCATCTATGTTTTCTAAACTAGGCGAAAAATTTAAGAGGGCCCTTACGAATTTAGTAACCATATATATATATATATATTTTTTTTTTTGTATATCGTTGGAAATATATTCATTAACAGCCTATTGAGTGTTGAATAATTAACCATTGCTATTTCTAACATGATTACACCTTAGCTCTAAATGAAAGGTTCTACAATCTATTAGTAAAGGTTTTCTCCGCTCATTGCATAGAGCTCTAACCTGCAGGCCAGCTTTCAAGATTACTAGATCATTGCATTGTATAAATTTATAAATTGTATTTTGTATTAAACAAGCGATTTAATTAATGTTCTATAGCCATAGTTGAAATATTT
Organism: Bombina bombina; assembly: GCF_027579735.1. NCBI lineage: Eukaryota > Metazoa > Chordata > Amphibia > Anura > Bombinatoridae > Bombina > Bombina bombina. The sequence goes on along the minus strand of NC_069504.1, from coordinate 861,940,958 downwards.
TCATGTTAAATGCTGCATTTAGATGCAACAAGTAATTTACTAGTAAGAGGTTAATATGTAAGGGAGGGGTTGTAACCTCCCATTAACATTGACCAATCACTGTGTTAAGCAATCCCTTTAAATATGTTCACCTCTTAAGTGACTGCAGGTTTATGATTACGGCATTGCCGAAACTAGTCAACCACCTGCATTCCTTTTACCTGTTTGCTGTGATGTGAAGTAATGTTTTAAACAAGAAGAATAAAGAATTGGTTTTTATGCACACAAGGAACCGACTGCTGCCTCATCTTTTGCTATCAATGTATATACATATTTCATATACCCACAATCCCCCAGCTCCTAAAGGTGTATTATGGATATGTTTAATTTACTATTGTATTGTAAGAACAAGGGTTGAATTTCTGTTGAAACATAAATTGTATTGTCATATAGTACTGTGTAAAGGGATCATTTACATTATACCTTCGATGTAGGTGGCAATGCTGTTTTGAATATATCGCCAGTATCAGAGCAGCATTGCCACCCACGGAAATGTATGGTAAGACGTCTCTCTGCAATTCTGCTTTTAAACAGTACTGTAAGTTCTTTGGAATTTTGACAGCTTTCTTAACTTTGTGATGCGCCTCTTTTGAATATTTTTCTGCATTGTTGCACATAAGTGCCTTAGTGTTCTCTTGTATGAACAACAACAATTTTTACAATTAAATGTCCTTTCAATAGACTTTTTTGGTGATTATTTCACTCTGCACAGTAATCTGCATAGTGTTATTCAAGATCAATGTAATGGGTGTAGCAATATCTAACCCATTGATTACTGAGGATGGATCCAATGTATATCTATGACAGCTGAGATGCATTATGTTTACACAAGTTGCTGATAAAAATGGCTTGTCAGTCACCTGCAGGTTTTCTTTTAGGGAAAATTGTCCAGAAATCACATATAAGTTCTATATCTTCTGTCCTACAGGCTCCTTAATGAGGCAACAGGATCACTTCTGGATGATGTGCAGCTTTTGAACACTCTGCAGAAATCTAAAGTAACGGCTAGTGAAGTCAGCGAGCAGCTGATGAGCAGTGAGGAAACTGAAGAGAAGATAGACACTGCTAGAGAGGTGAGGAGAGCACTCATAGAGGTGATAGAGACTTTGTTACAGAGGTAACGATAGCACTCATAGAGGTGATAGAGAATCTACTACAGAGGTGAGGATAGCACTCATATAGGTGATAGAGACTCTGCTAGAGAGGTGAGGAGAGCACTCATAGAGGTGATAGAGACTCTGCTACAGAGGTAACGATAGCACTCATAGAGGTGATAGAGAATCTGCTACAGAGGTGAGGATAGCGCTCATAGAGGTGATAGAGACTCTGCTACAGAGGTGAGGATAGCGCTCATAGAGGTAATAGAGACTCTGCTACAGAGGTAACGATAGCACTCATAGAGGTGATAGAGACTCTGCTACAGAGGTGAGGAGAGCACTCATAGAGGTGATAGAGACTCTGCTAGAGAGGTGAGGAGAGCACTCATAGAGGTGATAGAGACTCTGCTACAGAGGTAACGATAGCACTCATAGAGGTGATAGAGACTCTGCTACAGAGGTGAGGATAGCGCTCATAGAGGTGATAGAGACTCTGCTACAGAGGTGAGGATAGCACTCATAGAGGTGATAGAGACTCTGCTAGAGAGGTGAGGAGAGCACTCATAGAGGTGATAGAGACTCTGCTACAGAGGTGAGGATAGCACTCATAGAGGTGATAGAGACTCTGCTAGAGAGGTGAGGAGAGCACTCATAGAGGTGATAGAGACTCTGCTACAGAGGTGAGGATAGCACTCATAGAGGTGATAGAGACTCTGCTAAAGAGGTGAGGAGAGCACTCATAGAGGTGATAGAGACTCTGCTACAGAGGTGAGGATAGCACTCATAGAGGTGATAGAGACTCTGCTAAAGAGGTGAGGAGAGCATTCATAGAGGTGATAGAGACTCTGCAAGAGAGGTGAGGATAGCACTCATAGAGGTGATAGAGACTCTGCTAAAGAGGTGAGGAGAGCACTCATAGAGGTGATAGAGACTCTGCTAGAGAGGTGAGGATAGCGCTCATAGAGGTGATAGAGACTCTGCTACAGAGGTAATGATAGCACTCATAGAGGTGATAGAGACTCTGCTACAGAGGTAACGATAGCACTCATAGAGGTGATAGAGACTCTGCTACAGAGGTAACGATAGCACTCATAGAGGTGATAGAGACTCTGCTACAGAGGTGAGGAGAGCACTCATAGAGGTGATAGAGACTCTGCTAGAGAGGTGAGGAGAGCACTCATAGAGGTGATAGAGACTCTGCTACAGAGGTGAGGATAGCGCTCATAGAGGTGATAGAGACTCTGCTAGAGAGGTGAGGAGAGCACTCATAAAGGTGATAGAGACTCTGCTTGAGAGGTGAGGAGAGCACTCATTGTGGTTATAGAGACTCTGCAGGAGAGGTGAGGAGAGCACTCATAGAGGTGATAGAGACTGCTACAGAGGTAACGATAGCACTCATAGAGGTGATAGAGACTCTGCTACAGAGGTAACGATAGCACTCATAGCGGTGATAGAGACTCTGCTAAAGAGGTGAGGAGATCACTCATAGAGGTGATAGAGACTCTGCTAGAGAGGTGAGGAGAGCACTCATTGTGGTTATAGAGACTCTGCTAGAGAGGTGAGGAGAGCACTCATAGAGGTGATAGAGACTCTGCTACAGAGGTGAGGAGAGCACTCATAGAGGTGATAGAGACTCTGCTAGAGAGGTGAGGAGAGCACTCATAGAGGTGATAGAGACTCTGCTACAGAGGTGAGGATAGCGCTCATAGAGGTGATAGAGACTCTGCTAGAGAGGTGAGGAGAGCACTCATAAAGGTGATAGAGACTCTGCTTGAGAGGTGAGGAGAGCACTCATTGTGGTTATAGAGACTCTGCAGGAGAGGTGAGGAGAGCACTCATAGAGGTGATAGAGACTGCTACAGAGGTAACGATAGCACTCATAGAGGTGATAGAGACTCTGCTACAGGAGGTGAGGAGAGCACTCATAGAGGTGATAGAGACTCTGCTAAAGAGGTGAGGAGATCACTCATAGAGGTGATAGAGACTCTGCTAGAGAGGTGAGGAGAGCACTCATTGTGGTTATAGAGACTCTGCTAGAGAGGTGAGGAGAGCACTCATAGAGGTGATAGAGACTGCTACAGAGGTAACGATAGCACTCATAGAGGTGATAGAGACTCTGCTACAGAGGTGAGGAGAGCACTCATAGAGGTGATAGAGACTCTGCTAGAGAGGTGAGGAGAGCACTCATAGAGGTGATAGAGACTCTGCTACAGAGGTGAGGATAGCGCTCATAGAGGTGATAGAGACTCTGCTAGAGAGGTGAGGAGAGCACTCATAAAGGTGATAGAGACTCTGCTTGAGAGGTGAGGAGAGCACTCATTGTGGTTATAGAGACTCTGCAGGAGAGGTGAGGAGAGCACTCATAGAGGTGATAGAGACTGCTACAGAGGTAACGATAGCACTCATAGAGGTGATAGAGACTCTGCTACAGAGGTAACGATAGCACTCATAGCGGTGATAGAGACTCTGCTACAGGAGGTGAGGAGAGCACTCATAGAGGTGATAGAGACTCTGCTAAAGAGGTGAGGAGAGCACTCATAGAGGTGATAGAGACTGCTAGAGAGGTGAGGATAGCGCTCATAGAGGTGATAGAGACTCTGCTACAGAGGTAATGATAGCACTCATAGAGGTGATAGAGACTCTGCTACAGAGGTAACGATAGCACTCATAGAGGTGATAGAGACTCTGCTACAGAGGTAACGATAGCACTCATAGAGGTGATAGGGACTCTGCTACAGAGGTGAGGAGAGCACTCATAGAGGTGATAGAGACTCTGCTAGAGAGGTGAGGAGATCACTCATAGAGGTGATAGAGACTCTGCTAGAGAGGTGAGGAGAGCACTCATTGTGGTTATAGAGACTCTGCTAGAGAGGTGAGGAGAGCACTCATAGAGGTGATAGAGACTGCTACAGAGGTAACGATAGCACTCATAGAGGTGATAGAGACTCTGCTACAGAGGTGAGGAGAGCACTCATAGAGGTGATAGAGACTCTGCTAGAGAGGTGAGGAGAGCACTCATAGAGGTGATAGAGACTCTGCTACAGAGGTGAGGATAGCGCTCATAGAGGTGATAGAGACTCTGCTAGAGAGGTGAGGAGAGCACTCATAAAGGTGATAGAGACTCTGCTTGAGAGGTGAGGAGAGCACTCATTGTGGTTATAGAGACTCTGCAGGAGAGGTGAGGAGAGCAGTCATAGAGGTGATAGAGACTGCTACAGAGGTAACGATAGCACTCATAGAGGTGATAGAGACTCTGCTACAGAGGTAACGATAGCACTCATAGCGGTGATAGAGACTCTGCTACAGGAGGTGAGGAGAGCACTCATAGAGGTGATAGAGACTCTGCTAAAGAGGTGAGGAGAGCACTCATAGAGGTGATAGAGACTCTGCTAGAGAGGTGAGGATAGCGCTCATAGAGGTGATAGAGACTCTGCTACAGAGGTAATGATAGCACTCATAGAGGTGATAGAGACTCTGCTACAGAGGTAACGATAGCACTCATAGAGGTGATAGAGACTCTGCTACAGAGGTAACGATAGCACTCATAGAGGTGATAGGGACTCTGCTACAGAGGTGAGGAGAGCACTCATAGAGGTGATAGAGACTCTGCTAGAGAGGTGAGGAGATCACTCATAGAGGTGATAGAGACTCTGCTAGAGAGGTGAGGAGAGCACTCATTGTGGTTATAGAGACTCTGCTAGAGAGGTGAGGAGAGCACTCATAGAGGTGATAGAGACTGCTACAGAGGTAACGATAGCACTCATAGAGGTGATAGAGACTCTGCTACAGAGGTGAGGAGAGCACTCATAGAGGTGATAGAGACTCTGCTAGAGAGGTGAGGAGAGCACTCATAGAGGTGATAGAGACTCTGCTACAGAGGTGAGGATAGCGCTCATAGAGGTGATAGAGACTCTGCTAGAGAGGTGAGGAGAGCACTCATAAAGGTGATAGAGACTCAGCTTGAGAGGTGAGGAGAGCACTCATTGTGGTTATAGAGACTCTGCAGGAGAGGTGAGGAGAGCACTCATAGAGGTGATAGAGACTGCTACAGAGGTAACGATAGCACTCATAGAGGTGATAGAGACTCTGCTACAGAGGTAACGATAGCACTCATAGCGGTGATAGAGACTCTGCTACAGGAGGTGAGGAGAGCACTCATAGAGGTGATAGAGACTCTGCTACAGAGGTGAGGATAGCACTCATAGCGGTGATAGAGACTCTGCTACAGGAGGTGAGGAGAGCACTCATAGAGGTGATAGAGACTCTGCTACAGAGGTGAGGATAGCGCTCATAGCGGTGATAGAGACTCTGCTACAGGAGGTGAGGAGAGCACTCATAGAGGTGATAGAGACTCTGCTACAGAGGTAACGATAGCACTCATAGCGGTGATAGAGACTCTGCTACAGGAGGTGAGGAGAGCACTCATAGAGGTGATAGAGACTGCTACAGAGGTAACGATAGCACTCATAGGGGTGATAGAGACTCTATAATAATATAAAAAGTGCAATATATAAGTTGAATGCGGCAAAAACCCTAATACCAATAATATTTAATTAGTAAGGGGTTTAAAATCTGTGATATACCATCAATCCTAACAATTAGCCATTCACATATGGTGAATTGAGGTTTTGTGTGGTATCAAATGTGGCGAGTATGTATACTCAAATATTACAAAATCAGTGATGTGTATAATAACACGAACACCCTTCAAATGAATAATATCATAAAATCTACTGCAGAGTTAGTGCCAGTACATAGTGCATTAAACAATATATTATAAAATATTGATAATTGACCAAACAATATAATGTGATCAGACAACTTATCTAAATCAACAATTGATAATAGTGTCCCAAATCCGTGAGAAAATCCAAATCTGTGGATCCCTTGATCTCCAAGTAATAGTGGCAAGCAGCTTCCTCCAAATCTTGCTGGTTGTGTCAAGACAAAGATCTACAAGTAGGTTAGAAGAGAAAAGAAGAAGGTGCCACCATAGTGCACAATCAGTGGTTCATACACGCAGTTAGCGCAAGTATTGTGTCACAAATGCCTCCTGGTCCAGACAACTTTCTCCGGTGATGCTGTCAAAACGTACTGCACTCCAGAGCTGTAAGGAATTATCACTCCAAGATATACAGCATTATTGTCGTAATACACAGACCTCCTGAGTTCTCATATGTCACCCAGATAATTTCCCTTCATAGGGTAAATACAGCTTCAGGTCACATAAGGCTGTAATTCTATCCAGACTAGTATAAGGTCTGCAGCATATAAAATATTCCAATGTCTATATATTGTATAAAAGACTTTATTAAAAACACAAACACAACGTTTCTCGGTCCAACACAACCATTTCATCAGGTGTATTTTGCTTCCTCCAATCACAGCTTTCCCCCCAGGGTAGTCATTGCCTGAGGCCATGCTGTGATTGGAGGAAGCTGGATTAGTAATTGCTGACGTGTGAATAGAGGATCTCTAGGTGGGGGAAGCTGCTGTAGCAGTGAAAAGAAAAAAAGGTAATTTTTTTAACAAAACGGCTGCTTTGATGAATGAAAGTGCCCCTGTTTTTAATAGCATTTTTAGAAAACAGACTTTCATTCACCAAAGTTTACCTTCACTTTAATATTATGCCTATAAAATGCATTTAGGGCCAGATTACGAGTGGATCGATAACAGTTACACTCGAGCTATAAGGGGTTTATTGCGGGTATTTGTTCTTGTTGGGTTTACCGCTGGTATTATGAGATTAAAGTAAACGCAATTGCGTAAGCGCAAATTAAATTTACACTAAAATGATAACCGCATCCTCAGAGCTCTGATTAACTGTTTTGCGAAACAAAAAGGTTGCACAAAAATACATAAAAAAAACATTACAAAATACACTTACACTACATTACTCATGCGCAAACCCGATCAAATATTCTCAAGTGTGCTAACCTGACATGAAAATATGAATATTTCACATTCCAATGTTCTTCACATAGCAAAATATGTTCTATTTATTCATAAATACATATTTCTACTTATATCTAATCGTACATTGGTACAATATATCTATATATACAGTGGATATAAAAAGTCTACACACCCCTGTTAAAATGTCAGGTTTCTGTGATGTAAAAAATGAGACAAAGATAAATCATTTCAGAACTTTTTCCACCTTTAATGTGACCTATAAACTGTACAACTCAATTGAAAAACAAAATGAAATCTTTTAGGTAAAGGGAAATAAAAATAAAAAAATAAAATATTATGGTTGCATAAGTGTGAACACCCTTAAACTAATACTTTTTGAAGCACCTTTTGATTTTATTACAGCACTCAGTCTTTTTGGGTATGAGTTTTTCAGCATGGCACATCTTGACTTGGCAAGATTTGCCCACTCTTCTTTGCAAAAAACACTCTAAATCTGTCAGAATGCGAGGGCATCTCCTATGCACAGCCCTCTTCAGATCACCCCACAGATTTTGAATTGGATTCAGGTCTGGGCTCTGGCTGGGCCATCCCAAAACTTTAATCTTCTTCTGGTGAAGCCATTCCTTTGTTGATTTGGATGTATGCTTTTTGTCGTTGTCATGCTGAAAGATGAAGTTTCTCTTCATGTTCAGCTTTCTAGCAGAAGCCTGAAGGTTTTGTGCCAATATTGTCTGGTATTTGGAACTGTTCATTATTCCCTCTACCTTGACTAAGGCCCCAGTTCCAGCTGAGGAAAAACAGCCCCAAAGCATGATGCTGCCACCACCCTGCTTCACTGTGGGTATGGTGTTCTTTTGGTGATATGCAATATTGTTTTTGCGCCAAACATATCTTTTGAAATTATGGCCAAAAAGTTCAACCATGGTTTCATCAGACCAGAACACCTTTTGCAACATGCTTTTGGGAAACTTCAGATGTGTTTTTTCAAAATTTAGCCGGGCTTGGATATTTTTTTTGTAAGAAAAGGCTTCCGTCTTGCCACTCTACCCCATAGCCCAGACATATGAAGAATACGGGCGATTGTTGCCACATGTACCACACAGCCAGTACTTGTCAGATATTCCTGCAGCTCATTAATGTTGCTGTAGGCCTCTTGGCAGCCTCCCAGACCAGTTTTCTTCTCGTCTTTTCATCAATTTTGGAGGGACATCCAGTTCTTGGTAATGTCACTGTTGCACCATATTTTCTTCACTTGATGATGACTGTCTTCACTGTGTTATATGGTATATCTAATGCCTTGGAAATTCTTTTGTACCCTTCTCCTGACTGATACCTTTTAACAATGAGATCCCTCTGATGCTTTAGAAGCTCTCTGCGGACTATGGCTTTTGCTGTAGGATGCGACTAACAAAATGTCAGGAAAGACCTACTAGAACAGCTAAACTGTATTTGGGGTTAATAAGAGGCACTTTAAATGATGACAGGTGTGTACTGACTCCTATTTAACATGATTTTGAATGTGATTGTTTAATTCTGAACACAGCTACATCCCCAGTTTTAAAATGGTGTTCACACTTATGCAACCATATTATTTTAGTTTTTTATTTTTATTTCCCTTTACCTAAAAGATTTAAGTTTGTTTTTCAATTGAGTTGTACAGTTTATAGGTCACATTAAAGGTGGAAAAAGTTCTGAAATGATTAATCTATGTCTCATTTTTTTACATCACAGAAACCTGACATTTTAACAGGGGTATGTAGACTTTTTATATCCACTGTATATATAGATGATTTTTTTATTTTTATATATATATATATATATATATATATATATATATATATATATATATATATATATATATATATATGCATACTATAGATATATACAGATATATATAGGAATATCTATTTGTAAATACATAGAACATATTCCCCTATGTGCAGAACATTGGAATGTGAAATATTTACAGTAAATACACAGTATAACACTTTATTAAAACTGAATATTGAATAAATATGCTTTTTCATGTTTTTATCTACTAAACTGCAAAGGGCTCCAATGCACTTATCTGTATATGTCTATATATGTATACATATGTATTTATAAGTTTATATGCGTATATATGTCTGGAAATACATAAATATACATATAAATACATATGTACACAGATATGCTAGAAAGCTGAACATGAAGAGGAACTTCATCTTTCATTATGACAACGACCCAAAGCATACATCTAAATCAACAAAGGAATGGCTTCACCAGAAGAAGATTAACGTTTTGGAATGGCCCAGTCAGACCCCAGACCTGAATCTGTGGGGTGATCTGAAGAGGGCTGTGCACAGGAGATGCCCTCGCAATCTGACAGATTTGGAGTGTTTTTGTAAAGAAGAGTGGGCAAATCTTGCCAAGTCAAGATGTGCCATGCTGATAGACTTATACCCAAAAAGACTGAGTCTGTAATAAAATCAAAAGATGCTTCAACAAAGTATTAGTTTACGGGTGTGCACACTTATGCAACCATACTATTTTATTTTTTTATTTTTACTTCCCTCCACCTAAAAGTTTTCAGTTTGTTTTTCAATTGAGTTGTACAGTTTATAGGTCAAATTAAAGGTGGAAAAAATTCTGAAATGATTTATCTTTGTCTCATTTTTTTAGATCACAGAAACCTGACATTTTAACAGGGGTGTGTAGACTTTTTATATCCACTGTATATATTTTATATATATATATATATATATATATATATATATATATATATATATATATATATATATATATATATATATATATATATATATATATATATATATATACAGTGTATATATATATATGTGTGTATATATATATGTGTGTGTATATATATATATATATATATATGTGTGTGTGTGTATATATATATATACATATATATACATCTTTAGACATGTATATGTATGTATCTCTATGTTAAAGTCCTTTGCATGCCTGAGACCTCATATCTTTTAGTCCTTAAAACTTTTTAATGCAATTTTTTTTTTGTAACTGTTCTTTGTAATATATTTTTGATGTGTTTTGTGACACTTTTTTGTTTCACAAAACAGTTAACCAGAGCTCTGAGGACGTGCTATCCCGACTGCGCTCAAGCGATTGCATTTACTTTCAACTTGTAATACGAGCTCTACACCCAACGCGATAACCGCACGTAACTGTTAGCGCGCCACTTGTAATCTGGCCCTTCATTTCTTAAAGGGACACTGAACCCAAATTTTTTCTTTCGTGATTCAGATAGAGCATGCAATTTTAAGCAACTTTCTAATTTACTCCTATTATCAAATTTTCTTCATTCTCTTGGTATCTTTATTTGAAAAGCAAGAATGTAAGTTTAGATGCCGGCCCATTTTTGGTGAACAACCTGGGTTGTTCTTGCTGATTGGTGGATAAATTCACCCACCAATAAACAAGTGCTGTCCAGTGGACTGAACCAAAAATTGGCTGGCTCCTTAGCTTAGATGCTTTATTTATCAAATAAAGAAAGCAAGAGAACAAAGAACAATTGTTAATAGGAGTAAATTAGAAAGTTGCTTAAAATTGTGCATGCTCTATCTGAATCACAAAAGAAAAAATGTGGGTTCAGTGTCCCTTTAACATTTTAGATGGGATTGCATTTAAAATTTAATATCCTTTTAGCATTGCATTGCAAAACATCTGCATGCAAAATAGAGTCTTAAACACATTTACATTTGTCATTTTGTGGTTAATCACCATTACCTTACCTTTAAAGATTGCTTTGTTAGCAAGATGTGCATTGTTTGCAGAACAGGGACATATCCGTTGATAAACCTCTTTAGTTTTATTTATATTATCTCCTCTGCTGTGGTCAGTTAGGGACAGGTATACGTTTTCTTACTGATCACGCAATCAATGCGTAACTTGTTTTAGGGTCTGGGGACATTGGCACAATAAATAATTTAATACCTAAAACATATCATTTACCAATCATAGTTAAATGTTCTATGGGGAATTTAATTTTGACAGAAATATCTACTCCCAGCAAGCATTTTTTTCATATTCCCTGGTTATAGTCTTGTGTTTATATTTACCTTGTGCTTCCACTGAATCCATCTCTATCCTATCTTCTCTTTATATCTAGCACTCCTCATTTTGACCACAGCATTGTTTATTTCTATATCCTAACATTCACCCCGTTTTTTCAGGCTTACCGTCCCTGTGCCCAACGTGCATCCCTTCTCTTCTTTGTCCTGAATGACCTTGGACACATTGATCCCATGTATCAGTTCTCGTTGGACTCCTACATTGACCTCTTTCATCTGAGCATAGACAAGAGCCAGCGCAGTTTCAACCTAGAGGAGAGGATCACCAACCTCAATGACTGGCACACCTACTCCGTGTACAAGTGAGTGATTACAGTGTCATGCTAAGACTACAACATGTCTCTATAGCCTCCTCTAGGGGTTGTTCCCTGTGTATAAAGATAGTCTGTGGCTTTTCATCAGTCTGTGCCATTCTAGTGCTTCCTTTATGGTTCCCTTTTTATGTCCATAGATACACCTGCCGTGCTCTGTTTGAGCGGCACAAGCTCCTGTTCAGCTTCCAAATGTGTGCCAAGATCTTAGAGGTGGCTGGAAAACTTAATATGGATGAGTACAACTTCTTCCTGCGTGGCGGTGTGGTAAGTTATTAGGAGAAGGTAGCGTACCTGTGACTTTGTATTTATTACACTGTAATATGTTGGACTGAATCTGGCTTATTCCAACTGTTGTGCATGAAGAGAAATCATCAGCTTGTTTCACTTATATTGTAAAATAAATGTCTCTGCTCAACATAGTGAACTCCCCTTAACGAGATACCCAGTTCTAAGATAAACATTGTCCTGAGAAGCCTCTTAATACTGATGAGCAATCTTATAGAATCTCGCCAGACCAGAGAGCTTTAGAAAATTGTGCCTTAAATCACAGTGCAATATTAACTTAAAGTAAAAACAAATATCCTCTGGCTTAAAGGGACGCAACATTTGAAAAATAAAAGCTACATTATGAAGCTAAGGTAAGGTAGTTTATCTGCCATGCCACTAGTGTATTGCATTTTTTTAGAAATAACTCCCTGCTTACCCTAAATTAACCTAACTGTACTCAGCCCTGCTCCCTCAGCTATTTTGTTTCTTTCAAACACGCTGTAATGCTGACTGCTACTGAACTTGAAAGCACGTGTTCCAGCCGCATTCTACTACCTCTATTATAGATTTAAGCAATGGGTTTAATAGAATGCAGCTGGAGCTCACATCTTCTTGTTCATTAGTAGTGAGTGTTACAGCGTGTGATTGGCTGTACCGTGCTGCTGCCTCATGAAGAAAACAAATAGTCAAGAGAACGGGCCAGACTACCGGTAGATTAAAGGAACAGGAAATTTGAAATGAAACTTAAATGGATAGGATAGAGCATGACATGTTAAACAACTATCTAAATTACTTATATTACTAATTTTGCTTAGTTCTCTTGGTATCCTTTCTTAAAGAGTCATCGTAGGTGAGCGCAGGTGCAAGCTTGTGTCTTTAGCCATGTGGCAGCAGTGTTTGCAACTATGTATAACATTAATATAAATATTGTTGCAAACACTGCTGACATTGAGTACCAAAGACACTTGCTCACTCTAAACTCCTATCAGTCTACCTATGTTTACTCTTCAACAAAGGATACCAGGAGAACAAAGCAAATTTGATAGTAAAACGAAATTGTAAAGTTGTTTAAAATGACATGCTCTATTTGAATCATGAAACGCTCATTTTAATTTTACTGTCCCTTTAATTTGAGGTAAGAACAGTGTTACTTCTAAATCTTAATACAATATTGCTACCTAGCTTATTTAAAGGGACACAATTTTAATTTATGAAGCTTAAAGGGACACTGAACCCAAATTTTTTCTTTCGTGATTTAGATAGAGCATGAAATTTTAAGCAACTTTCTAATTTACTCCTATTATCAATTTTTCTTCGTTCTCTTGCTATCTTTATTTGAAAAAGGCATCTAAGGCTTTTTTTTTTATTCAGAACTCTGAACAGCACTTTTTTATTGGTGAATGAATTTATCCACCAATCAGCAAGGACAACCCAGGTTGTTAACCAAAAATGGGCCGGCATCTAAACTTACATTCTTGCATTTCAAATAAAGATACCAAGAGCATGAAGAAAATTTGATAATAGGAGTAAATTAGAAATATGCTTAAAATTTCATGCTCTATCTGAATCACGAAAGAAAAAAATTGGGTTCAGTGTCCCTTTAAGCTTCATAAATTAAAATTGAGACTTTTATTTGTCAAGTTTTGTGTCTCTTTAAACCTAACTGGATTTTCATTATTATAAGTTAATACTGTGATTTAGTCATAAAATCTCTTTAATGGAGATCTCTGTTGTTATAGGTAGTTGTTAAATTTACAACAGGAATATGATCTAGTCCCTTGAGTGGCTGCACTTTACTCACGCCCCTTTCCTCTACCCCTGCAGGTACTTGACCGGGAGGAGCAGATGGATAACCCTTGCTCAGCATGGCTGTCTGATGCAAACTGGGACAATATAACCGAGCTGGATAAATTGACAAACTTTCATGGAATAATGAACTCCTTTGAGCAGTACCCACGGGACTGGATTATGTGGTATACAAGTTCAGAACCAGAAAATGCCTGCCTGCCAGGTACTGAATATAAGTAGCTGGGTGGCTTTTCAGGGTATAGAAGGAAACACATGGAGATTAAAGGAATATTACAGTAATGTTTGTTCTCTGTTGCATCTGAAAAAAGGGGTATTTTCAAAATATATTATTATATTTTTGTTATGGTACTGAGAAAAAACAGTTTTGTTTTTATACTTGTGGGGTATGATACAGTTCATCAATAGAACTGTGGGAGTTTTGCTTATTAGCCAATGACCTTTTCTATAGAAGAAAATGTGTTAAAATCAAAATAAATAGGTTTAAGTTAACAATTTCCATGCTATATATATATAACATATTAAAATAATACTCTTTTATGTGCATGACAACATTTTTAGAGGTTATTGTCTCTTAAAAGAACAGCAACTATTGAAACATTTCCTAAAAATAATTATTACCCAATTATTGAATTTTAAGTTTATTTAATCATATTGAATTAGAATTTTATTTTGCCTCATACATTATTTTATAAAAGAATTTTCAAATTACTTTTGTTATCAATTTTACTATGTTCTTTTGATTATCGTTTGTTAAAAAAGCATACCTAGGTAGTCAATGTGATACTGGGAGCTAGATGATTATTGGTGGCTACATACTTATGCCTCTTCAATTTGCTCACTACATGTGTTCAGCTAGCTCCCAGTAGTATTTTACTACTCTGAATCTAAGTTTAAAGGGACATTAAACACTAAGGGCCAGATTGCAAGTGGTGCTCTAACTTTCAGTTTCACTCACGCGCTAACTCTGCTTAAAGTATTACAAGTTGAAAGTAAAAGCAAGAGTGAAAGTCCAATGTGAGCCAACTTCAGGACTTTGGATATCATGATTGCAATAGCTTATTTTCCCATAAACTTCAATGGAGCGTGCTGTTTATAAAAACGTTGCACTTATCGCTCCTGTGCTAACCAGTCACTGTGTTTGATCAACTGCGCTAAATCCAAAGGTAGTTATGAATAACTTTGCATTTAAATGTTCTTCACACAGAGGAAATTGTTCTTTTTATTTTTAAATATATATACAGTTATAGATACATATATACAATATATAGAAATATATATTTAAAAATACAAAGAATATATATATATATATACATGTGTTTGTGTATATATGTATGCATATACATGTTTACACATATAAACACATAAATACACATGTGCTGTATATACATATATATATATATATATATATATATATATATATATATATATATATATATACATACATTATAGCCTTTCCTAGTCAAATACCTTTTAATATACCATATCCCTTTTAACCCTTATTAAACATTTTCTTTCCTATGGCATGGAGAGTCCACTACGTCATTCCAATTACTCCAACTCCTGGCCAGCAGGAGGAGGCAAAGAGCACCCCAGCAAAGCTGTTAAGTGTAACTTCCTTTACCCATAATCCCCAGTCATTCTCTTTGCCTCTGTCAATGGAGGATGTGCAACAACGGTGTCTGAAGATATTTAATCCTTTTATGGGTACTTTTCCCTGTAAGCAAGGTTTGGGGTCTAGCTGTGTCCATGTCAACCTCTTTAGTAAGAGTAGTGGTGTTTTTTAGCAGTTAGAAGGCGGCAAGGTGGTCTTTGCTTTACTTCTAACCCTTTGCTACCCCTTTGCAGAAAGCCAGCGTTGGTTACTCTGTTCTTTCTTTTTCTACAGGTCCCTGACAGGGAGTGGAGTACCGGTCACACCTTAGTAGCTGTTATCTGCCCTGCAACTGGATCCACAGGTAAGTGCTTTTGCCTTCTAGGTACTGAAGGTCAGCACTTTTGAGGTTACCCTCAAGTGGATATCTTTTGGGACTCAGTTTATCCTTATATGGTTAAGGGTACATTCAGGGGCAACTTTATTGGCACAATCTACAGGCACTTTATAAATGAGACAGTTAGAGAGACTTAAGAGTTAATGAAGCTTGCTTGCATTTTCCCTTAATTACTTGACAAGGGGTTGTTATTTATTTTTTCAGTTCTTGAAAAATGAATATGTGCAGGGTACTTTATTTGGGCCATTTTCATTAAACACGCTTATTAGCTATGGTGCAGTTCTTTTTTGGCAGCTCACGTGACTTCCGCATTTGCTCTGTATCGGAGCGGAGCGTTGTGAGTTTAAAAGTGCCGGCTTTCGCAGACTTTGCTGATTGGATCGTTTGCTTAGAGGAGAGGATCTCTGCTGGAGAGTCTCCCTCCTCTTTCTAGTGGGATACTGATAGCCTCAGACAAATGCTTAGGTCTCTTGTCTTAGTTCGGGTCTTAGAGTGTTAATACAATTATTAGCCTCTGTGTTAAAAGGCTTTACATATTCCTTGAACGTATTGTTTATTTTTTGGGATCAAATTAATATAATTTTGCTCATAATTTTTATTTGCATTTCAATTGGTCTTTTTTTTAGTGAGGACTTATTACGGTAGCTATGGACTCAGAACAGGATCAGTCCATCTCTATGGATAAATGTTTATTATGTTTAGAGGCGCAAATTGTTTTGCCTATGCAATTTTGTTCCTCATGCTTAGCTAAGACTTTAAAATTCAAAAACAAGTTACTCCCTTCTGAGCCAAGTGTCTCTCAGGATACTGCTGTGCATGACATGCCTCAGCTTTCTCCTCAAACGTCCCAAGCTTTAATTGGTTCTCATTCTGTGCCTTCTGTTTCCTCTCAACCTCCTGGGGGTGTCTATTTACCAGGGGATTTTGCCGCACAGATAACTTATGCAGTATCTGCGGCTTTGTCTGCTTTCCCTATTTCTGGGTAAGCGTAAGAGGAAATCTAAAAATTTGTCTGCTAGTAAGGTTACTGAAATCTGCGCTGGTCAACCTTTCTCCTATGTCTGATGAGGAGGATACCTCAGTAGCTTCTGAAGGTGAGATCTCAGACTCTGACACTATGGGGGAAAAATCTTCTGAATCTGAAGAAGTTAATTTCCGATTTAAGCTTGAACATCTCTCGTTGGTTCTGAAAGAGGTTCTAGCTACTTTGGACGACTCTGAATCTTCAGTTGCTGTCAACCCCAAGAAGTCCTCCAAACTTAATAGAGTTTATGATTCTCCAACATCTGAGGATGTTTTTCCTGTTCCAGACAAGATGTCTGAAATTGTACCTCAGGAATGGGATAAGCCAGGGGTTCCTTTTTCCCCTTCCCCTGTTTTTAAAAAGATGTTCCCTGTTGCTGACTCCATTCGGGACTCATGGCGCACTGTGCCTAAAATAGAGGGAGCTATCTCTACCTCAGCGCAAGAAAAATAGACCTATGGGTCAACATACTTCTAATTTTGGTTTCTTTTGCAGCTTTAAATGACATAATTCCTCCTCTTCCAAGCCAGACCAATCTAGGTCCACTTGGAAATCCAGCCAGCCTTGGAATAAGGGAAAGCAAAACAAGAAGCCTTCCGCTGACTCTAAATCAGCATGAAGGGTCCGCCCCCGATCCAATTTTGGATCAGGTAGGGGGCAGGCTTTCTCTTTTTCGTCAGGCTTGGATATGCCATGTCCCAGATCCATGGGCTGTGGACATAGTATCCCAGGGTTACAAAATATGATTCAAGTCTTGCTCTCCAAGTGGCAGATTTCTCCTGTCAAGACTATCCTCAAACCAGGTAAAGAGGGAGGCCTTCTTAAATTGCGTAAAGGACCTATCCTCCCTGGGAGTTACTGTACCAGTCCCTCTAGAGGAACAAGGTCTAGGATTCTATTAAAATCTATTTGTGGTTCCCAAAAAGGAGAGAACTTTCCATCCCATCCTAGATCTAAAGTGTCTCAACAAATTCCTCAGGGTTCCTTCCTTCAACATGGAAACTATTCGTTCCATTCTTCCATTGGTTCAGGAAGGTCAGTTCATGATGACCATAGACCTGAAGGACGTGTATTTACACGTACCTATTCACAGGGATCATCACCAGTTTCTAAGGTTTGCCTTCCTGGACAAGCATTTCCAGTTTATTGCACTTCCGTTTGGTCTTGCCACAGCTCCCAGAATATTCACAAAGATTCTCGTAGCCCTATTGGCAGTGATCAGATGCCAGGGAATTGCTGTGGCGCTTTATCTAGACGACATCTTGGTTCAGGCATCATCTTTTTAACTAGCAAAATCTCATACAGAGATGTTGTTGTCTTTTCTACGTTGCTACGGGTGGAAAGTGAATCTGGAAAAGAGTTCTCTAGTTCCAACTACAAGAGTGTGTTTCCTAGGGACAATCATAGATTCCCTGTTCATGAAGATTTTCCTGATGGATGTCAGAAAATCCAAGCTTCTTGCTTCTTGTCTTTCTCTCCAGTCTGCTTTTCGTCCAACAGTGGCTCAATGCATGAGGTAATTGGTCTGATGGTGGCTTCCATGGACATCATTTCTTTTGCTCGGTTCCATCTGCATCCTCTGCAACTTTGCATGCTCAGTCAATGGAACGGAGACCATTCAGATTTATCACAGAGGATAACTCTGGACCCCCTAACAAGAGACTCTCTCTCGTGGTGGATTTCACAGGAACATCTGTCTCAGGGCACTTGCTTCCTGAGACCTTCCTGGGTGATTGTGACTACGGACGCCAGCCTGTCAGGCTGGGGAGCCGTTTGAGGTTCTCTGAAAGCTTCCCATAAACAACTTGCAGTTGAGAGCAATCTTCAATGCCTTGACAGCTTGGCCTCAATTATCTTTAGTCCGGTTTATCAGATTCCAGTCGGACAACATCACCTCAGTGGCTTACATCAACCACCAGGGAGGAACTTGGAGTTCCTTAGCCATGACGGAGGTGACTTGCATTCTGCAGTGGGTGGAAGCTCACGATTGTCTCCTATCTGCCATCCACATTCCAGGAGTTGACAATTGGGAGGTGGATTTGCTGAGCAGACAGAGTTTTCATCCCGGGAAGTGGGCTCTCCATCCGGAAGTGTTCTCCAGGATAACCCTCAGGTAGGGGGTTCCGGAGTTGGATCTGATGGCGTCTCGTCAAAACGCCAAGCTTCCAAAGTACGGTTTAAGGTCAAGAGATCCTCAGGCCACCCTGATAGATGCAACTAGGTCGGCATAACTCACTGGTATGTGAGTTATATCAGAAAAGTATGCTTCTCTGCACCGATTATATTAATAAATTGTAATGTGATGCTATTATTAGAAAAAATAAAAAATAACTTTTATTAGTATTTGATTAAGAGACAGCTTGTGTTAACTGGTATTCTGCTGCCCTCACAAGAATTAAAACACTTCTCCCCTGGATTGATTCTGGATTTAAGATAAACTTATGGTGGTGTCAAGAAAAGATCTATTGTAGTTCAGTCTTGTATGTACAGTACATGTTAGTTTGTGTCATACTTATTAGATGTGAAATTCTCTTAGCCTTGTATTTGGCTTGTTTAAAGGTGCAACTTTGTTATTTATTTCTCCTGTTTTATTTAGGATGGTATCTCTTTAAGAATTACTTTGAATTCATAAATAGATCTCTGTACTTCTAAGATACCTTTGAGTATACTGGTGGCAGACAAAAAATATTAATGTTCTGGCTGATTGTGCAGTTTTATTGTGGATTATGTTTTAACTTATATTTGCTTTCTCAACCACTAAAGGTGTTCAAAATGAGTTATATATTTTATATCTTTAGGGAATAAATTGCAGGATCGATATTGAGCTCATAAATTACTTGTGCCCTTTAAATACATAGCATGTTTTTGCGACTTTATTATTTGTTTATGCCTCCAAAGATATGTTGCCTTTGGATACAGCTACGATGCTAGCCCCTGCTGTAAGAGGTAAATATCCCTTTGAATTGTTTAACCACTTATATGCTGTGATGCTAAATCTCAATATTTAATACTTCCCTTATCTGTTGTACTTTGACTTCTAATTGTTGAACCTTTGTCAAATTAGTATATGTTACTTCGCAGAGGTTAAACTAAGTATCCGTTATCCAACAACAGTACTTCTACTATAGGTAAATTAGTTTTTTTGTAGCTATTTCGGATATTTAGCCAGAGGCTCTGGCAAAGCTGCCGCTCAGTAAATATTGTTTCGCCATTATAAACCACCATTAACAAAAGTTTTTTAAAGTTAAATATTCATATACTGCACAAAGGAGAGCAATTAAAAACTAGAAAACCCCTGACGCAGCGTTTCTCTTACGCTTCCTCAGAGGGGGTGAACCAAAAAAACAAATTTACCTTTAGTAGCAGTACTGTTGTTGGATAACGGATACTTAGTTTAACATCTGCAAAGTAACATGTACTAATTTGACAAGGGTTCAACAATTAGAAGTCAAAGTACAACAGATAAGGGAAGTTTGCGCTATCAAGATATAATTGAATAGCATAAAAAACTAATATAAATACAGTTAGTACCGTTGACTAAGCAATTATATGACCAACAAGTCTATACACACAACTATGCTAGATTCATAGCTACAATCTTAATGAGACACAAGCAACTAAATAGCTCATTACTTATGCTGTAACTCCTTTCACAATACAGGTATACCCCGCTCATTCAGCGGGTTAGGGACCAGAGCCCCGCTGTAAAGTGAAAACTGCCTTAAAGTGAAACAAGGCAGTTTTAGCTTTCTTTCCACTTGCCAGTGTTTTTAAAAACTTGAAACATGTTTGAACTAACATATATTAGGGGTGCAATAGTGGTACATTTAGTTTAACATTAGCATAGCACAGTATTCAATAAATACTGTACCTGTAAAATAGTGACAATTACTGTAGTAAAATTTGCCAAACTATAGCACTGAGACACAGATTGCACTGTAAAGCTGTAAACAGAGTGAACTGTGCATAACAAAATGGTGCCAGTCACTTTTCTCGCAAACTCACAATGATTACAGCACTGTTTCATAATCCTTGGGAGGTTGAACTTCAGCTCCACAAAGCGCTGTATTAGCGAATCGCTGTAAAGTGAAGCACTATAAAGTGAGGTATACCTGTAATAGATAATGAACCATTTTCTCTGAATATATCCAACGGATGTCGATATAAATCCGCTGGAGAATTGCAGAGTCAATCATAAAATTGTTATATTGCAGTAAGGATAAAATATTGAGATTTAGCATCACAGCATATAAGTGGTTAACCCTTTCGTGACAGGGTTAAAGTGCCTACATCGGAACAACTGTTCCGATGTAGACAAATTGAAACTACGCGATCGTGCATACGATCGCGAGATTTCAATTATTGGATCGCATCTGGGGGGCGTCCCTACAATCCTAGGAACGCCCTCCAGACCGCGATTAAATCCCTGAAGCACAGAAGGCTTCAGGACAGCCGTTAGTTATGACGTTCCATTCCGTCATAACGGCTTTAAAGCCCAGTCTAATTATGACGGAATGGAACGGCATAACGGCTTTAAAAGGTTAAACAATTCAAAGGGATATTTACCTCTTACAGCAGGGGCTAGCATCGTAGCTGTATCCAAAGGCAACATATCTTTGGAGGCATAAACAAATAATAAAGTCGCAAAAACATGCTATGTATTTAAAGGGCACAAGTAATTTATGAGCTCAATATCGATCCTGCAATTTATTCCCTAAAGATATAAAATATATAACTCATTTTGAACACCTTTAGTGGTTGAGAAAGCAAATATAAGTTAAAACATAATCCACAATAAAACTGCACAATCAGCCAGAACATTAATATTTTTTGTCTGCCACCAGTATACTCAAAGGTATCTTAGAAGTACAGAGATCTATTTATGAATTCAAAGTAATACTTAAAGAGATAAATAAATAAATAAAACAGCAGAAATAAATAACAAAGTTGCACCTTTAAACAAGCCAAATACAAGGCTAAGAGAATTTCACATCTAATAAGTATGACACAAACTAACATGTACATACAAGACTGAATTACAATAGATCTTTTCTTGACACCACCATAAGTTTATCTTAAATCCAGAATCAATCCAGAGGAGAAGTGTTTTTAATTCTTGTGAGGGCAGCAGAATACCAGTTAACACAAGCTGTCTCTTAAACAAATACTAATAAAAGTTATTTTTTATTTTTCCTAATAATAGCATCACATTGCGATTTATTAATAAAATCAGTGCAGAGAAGCATACTTTTCTGACATAACTCACATACCAGTGAGTTATGCCGACCTAGTTGTAATTATTTTTTATGCTTAAGCACTGCTCCCTAAGGTGACCTATAACATAAATATACACATATTCACTGACAAGGCACTTAAGAAAAAACCAAGATAAAATATTTGAATTTATTTTTGTTCCTTATTCCCAGACACCCTGATAGATGCTCTGGCGGTTCCTTGGGATTTCGGGCTGTTTCCTCCGTTTACTCTCCTTCCACGAGTCATTGCTCGTATCAAGCAGGAGAGAGCATCTGTGATTCTAATAGCTCCTGCCTGGCCTCCCAGGATCTAGTTTGCGGATCTGGTGAAGATGTCATCTCTTCCACCTTGGAAGAGTTGACATCCTCTGAGGAAGGAACTTCTAATTCAGGGTTCATTTCTTCATCCAAATCTAGATTCTCTGAAGCTGACTGCTTGGAGATTGAATGCCTAGTCCTGTCTAGACGTGGTTTTTTCGGAAGCGGTCATTGATACTATGCTTCAGGCTCGTAAACTTGTTACTCGTAGGTTTTACCATAAGATATGGCGTAAATACCTTTTTTGGTGTGAAGCTAAAAGTCCCCAAATTTCATCTTTTCTTCAGGATGGCCTGGAGAAAGGTTTGTCAGTCAGATTTTTGCACTGTCTATCCTTTTGCACAAACGTCTGGCAGATTTACCAGATGTTCAAGCTTTTGTTCAGGCAGGCCCTGATCAGAATCAGGCCTGTGTTTAAGCCTGTTGCTTCTTTTTGGAGCCTTAACCTAGTTCTTAAAGTTTTGCAGCAGGCTCTGTTTGAGCCGATGCATGTTGTTGATATAAAATTGTTATCTTGGAAGGTTTTGTTCTTGCTATTTCTTCCGCTCGCCAAGTTTCTGAGCTTTCCACTCTGCAGTGTGATTTTCCCATAACTTATTTTTAATGCAGATAAGACGGTCCTTCGTACTAAATTTGGTTTTCTCCCTAAGGTGATGTTGGATCGAAACATTAATTAGGAAATTATTGTTCCTTCTTTTTGTCCTAATCCTTCTTCTCATAAGGAACGTCTTTTGCATAACTTGTGTGTGCTCTAAAATTTTACCTGCAAGCTACTAAAGATTTTCGGCAAACTTCTGCCCTGTGTTTTGTTTTGTCTGGAAAGTGTAAGGGTCAGAAGGCCACTTCTACTACTCTTTCCCTCTGGTTGAGAAGTATGATTTGTTTTGCTTATGAGACTGCTGGACAGCAGCCTCCTGAGAGAATTACGTCTCATTCCACTAGGGCTGTCTCCTCTTCTTGGGCTTTTAAAAATGAAGCTTCTGTGGAACAGATTTGCAAGGCGGCAACATGGTCGTCCCTGCATAATTTTCCCAAATTCTACAAATTTGATACTTTTGCCTCGGCTTTTGGCCTCTTTTGGGAGAAATGTTCTTCAAGCGGTGGTGCCTTCTGTTTAGGTCCTCCTACCTTGTTCTCCCTCCCTGTTCATTCCATGTCCTCTAGCTTGGGTATTGGTTCCCACTAGTAATTGGAATGATGTTGTGGACTCTCCATGGCATCGGAAAGAAAACAAAATTTATGCTTACCTGATAAATTTCTTTCTTTTAGGGCATTGAGAGTCCACGATCTCGCCCTCTTTTTTTAAAATTATAATTTGGCAGGTTTTTTGAGTAAACCTCAGGCACCTTTACACCCTTGTGTTTCTTCTTTTTCCATTTTCCTTCAGCCGAACGACTGGGGATTATGGGTAAGGGAAGTTATACTTAACAGCTTTGCTGGGGTGCTCTTTGCCTCCTCCTGCTGGCCAGGAGTTGAGTATCCCATTAGTAATTTGAATTATGTTGTGGACTCCCCATGCCCTGAAAGAAATACATTTATCAGGTAAGCATATATTTTGTTTTTATTATAATTTATATTAAATATTTTTATCAGAAAGTGTATATATGAGTGTAATAGTTTATTTTAATGTGATGTGTTTGGCGAATATTTTTTTAACCCTTACCCTAGGTCTTCAGACGCACTAATCTGTTAAGCATAATCATTTACTTTCAACTTGTAATAAACACGCTAGTTAGCGCGGTAGCGATATTGCTTATTGCTTCCCGCACTAACAGCTTACAACTTTTAATCTAGCCTTATACATTTTCTAAGCATTGTACTGGGTTTATTGTGACAAGAAAGAGAGATTGGTAGGTGCACTGCAATTAGCTTAAGGTATATGTGAAAAATGATATAGAGAAGTATTTGAAACTTCAAAATCTCTAAGGTATCATCAAAAATATATACATAATCGTGATGTGATTAATAAACAAAAGATAAATTAAGAGATAGGAATAAGAATCACAATGTGTTTTAGAATGCTACTTTGTAGGGGATAGTGGATATAAAATGCCGCTGTAATTAATATAGCGATATTTACAATGGTGATAGATAATAGATTTCAATTTGATAAATAAAAAATATAAAAATATATATTATAGTTGTGTATTATGTGTTTGCAAACTTGCTATATAAAGGACTTGCTACTAAGGTTTGTGTCCCACTGAAATAAATTACCTATGTAGATGTGCGGTGTATTAAAACAAATGTGAAGCACTAAAAACTGAATTACCACAAAACAGATTAAGACAATATATTCTTTATAGTTAAAAAAGGTATAATATACACATTACAAATTCTACAATCGGCCTTACTGACCCATATATTCCAAAGAAACTATCAAACTATAGGGACGTCTCCCCAAAAACTAAGGCCTGTAAGTTAAAATAACAGCTGGTTAAACGGAAAATGGTTAATACATATATCCACAGATCAAAAAACCAACAACTGGAGAATAGCAAGTGGTTAAAACATATATTCGCAAAACAGCGCATACATCTGGGTTAAAGCTGGAATACAGCTAATAAAGCTTCCCCAAATGGGATCCGTGTGTTCAAATGTTCGTTTTCAAATTTTAGTATTTATTGGCGATAAATGTATTTGCCAGTATAACGCCTTTTGGTATTCAGCGTATTCAAAAAACTTTTGCTATACAAACACTTTAAAACCGTCCATAAAGGCAATAATAAAGATCTATCCTACTGGGGAATACAGAAGTTAAGAAATAACTGGAGAGGTGGGGATATAGAAAAAAGATTACTGATTAAGGAAGCAGAACTGATTTATAAGTACAATACACTATATCCAAATGGGTTAAATTCAGAAATGGATCTGTCACCTTTTCTTTTTGAATAAAGCTATATTAGTATTTTATACTAGCTCTCCGTTAGATAACCTTGAAAAAAAAAAAAGATATACCATCATTATTAATGTTGAATCTAAAGTAATTTTTTACTTGCATTGTGAATGTTTAACCTGATGAATTTGCAATAAGGACATATTTTTAGGAAAGGTCCATGTTAAAAACGAAAATGTTGAATGAATAACGGCAAATCACACAAACAGATAATTTATGGCTATACTGTGAAAATTTCCACCTTAAAGCTTTCACACAACTTGGATGGAATAAATGACAAGAAAAGAAATAACACAAGAATCCACCTTAAATGGTACTGATCAATAAGGAACCAATCAGGAGCTCCTAACACCTTTAAATGGGACACCTACATCAGTCACTGGGATCTTGATAAAGCTCTGCTGAGCGAAACGCGTCGACCCTTGTGACTGCTGACTTTTATGATTGTTCTTAATATACACAACAAGTTTTTAATATCCATTTGCTGCTAAGTGGAACGGCTTCATTTTAACTGCAACAACCCGGGTTGTAATCAACAGTTTCTCTGAGACTTTCTCCTTTCCCTACGTGCATACAGCACTAAGTGCAGGGTATCTTTGATATCTTTATGAAGAAATACATATTTGTGCCAAAAACTCGGGTGACCAGCCAATAAGAACCCCCAGCCAATCCCACTCGAGAAACCTGGTTGTGACGTCAGACGCCAAGACACATGCGGCGCTGTCAAATCCCTAGGTGAGAGTAAAGACGGCAGCTGTGAACGGCTCTACCGAGAACAATAAGAAGATAAGGTAACCTGTTTGTTCTATACTAACATCGACTAGAACCAAGAGACCGAAAGAGTCCTACTAATATAACTCCAATTTATCACTTATGCTGAACGCTCAAAAGTTTTTTAAATACGCTGAATACCATAAGGCGTTATACTGGCAAATACATTTATCGCCAATAAATACTAAAATTTGAACACGAACATTTGAACACACGGATCCCATTTGGGGAAGCTTTATTAGCTGTATTCCAGCTTTAACCCAGATGTATGCGCTGTTTTGCGAATATATGTTTTAACCACTTGCTATTCCCCAGTTGTTGGTTTTTTGATCTGTGGATATATGTATTAACCATTTTCCGTTTAACCAGCTGTTATTTTAACTTACAGGCCTTAGTTTTTGGGGAGACGTCCCCATAGTTTGATAGTTTCTTTGGAATATATGGGTCAGCAAGGCCGATTGTAGAATTTGTAATGTGTATATTATACCTTTTTTAACTATAAAGAATATATTGTCTTAATCTGTTTTGTGGTAATTCAGTTTTTAGTGCTTCACATTTGTTTTAATACACCGCACATCTATATAGGTAATTTATTTCAGTGGGACACAAACCTTAGTAGCAAGTCCTTTATATAGCAAGTTTGCAAACACATAATACACAACTATAATATATATTTTTATATTTTTTATTTATCAAATTGAAATCTATTATCTATCACCATTGTAAATATCGCTATATTAATTACAGCGGCATTTTATATCCACTATCCCCTACAAAGTAGCATTCTAAAACACATTGTGATTCTTATTCCTATCTCTTAATTTATCTTTTGTTTATTAATCACATCGCGATTATATATATATTTTTGATGATACCTTAGAGATTTTGAAGTTTCAAATACTTCTCTATATCATTTTTCACATATACCTTAAGCTAATTGCAGTGCACCTACCAATCTCTCTTTCTTGTCACAATCCTTACTTTTGAAAGACCGATGGATCTTTCAACCACTGGTAGGTGTTTGGTATTTAATATAATATTTAATATTGCCAGCGCACTACTATATCACTTTTCTGATCTACTGGGTTTATTCCCCACCACCCTCTAGCCATGGGTGCAACCATGTTGAAATCTAGATAGTACTGCGTTTCAGTGCTAAGGTGTTTGCACATGTGCAGCAACCCTCATTCAGATACTTTCATAGATTTGAGGTTCCAAAATGGTGGCACCCATAATAGAGGGAGCTGCATGACATGTATTTAGTGTTTAGTGTCCCTTTAACTATGTCTTTAACCTGTTTGTAGTGCTCCTATAGTAAAATTATATAAATTATATCAAAGTAAACATAACAAGAAACACTCACCTAGTCTTGCGTTAGCCTTAAAAAGCAGCTTTGAGAGGTCCCAACGCTGCTTTTTTAACGCCCGCTGGTATTACGAGTCTTGCAGGTACAGGACAGGTGTACCGCTCACTTTTTTGGTCAGACTCGAAAATACCGCAAATCCACTTACGTCAATTGTGTATCCTATTTTTTAAATGGGACATGCATAGCGCCGGTATTACGAGTCTGACAAAAAGTGAGTGGTAGAAACTCTTAACTAAAGTGCTAAAAAGTACACCCATAAACTACCTATTAACCCCTAAACCGAGCCCCCCTCCCACATCGCAAACACTAAAAAAACTTTTTAACCCCTAATCTGCCGAACCGGACATTGCCGCCACTATAATAAATATATTAACCCCTAAACCGCCGCACTCCCGCATCGCAAACACTAGTTAAGTATTATTAACCCCTAATCTGCCTGCCCTAACATCACCGACACCTACCTACATTTATTAACCCCTAATCTGCCCCCCCAACGTCGCCGCCACTATAATAAAGTTGCTAACCCCTAAACCTAAATCTAACCCTAAACCTAACACCCCCTAACTGAAATATAATGTAAAGAAATCTAAATAAAATTACTATCATTAACTAAATTATTCCTATTTAAAACTAAATACTTACCTGTAAAATAAACCCTAAAATAGCTACAATATAACTATATTGCATTGTATCTAGTTTAGAGTTTATTTTTATTTTACAGGCAACTTTGTATTTATTTTAACTAGGTACAATAGTTATTAAATAGTTATTAACTATTTAATAACTTCCTAGCTAAAATAAAAACAAATTTACCTGTAAAATAAAACCTAACCTATGTTACAATTACACCTAACACTACACTATAATTAATTACCTAAACTAAATACAATTAATTACAATTAAATACAGTTATCTAAAGTACGGAAAAAAAACACTAAATTACAGAAAATAATAAAATAATTACAAGTTTTTAAACTAATTACACCTACTCTAATCCCCCTAATAAAATAAAAAAGCCCCCCAAAATAATAAAATATACTAAATTACAAATAGCCCTTAAAAGGGCCTTTTGCGGGGCATTGCCCCAAAGTAATCCGCTCTTTTACCTGTAAAGAAAAGTACAATACCCCCCCAACATTAAAACCCACCACCCACACACCCAACCCTACTCTTAAACCCACCCAATACCCCCTTAATAAAACCTAACACTAACCCCTTGAAGATCACCCTACCTTGAGAAGTCCTCAACGAAGCCGGGCGAAGTGGTCCTCCAGACGGGCAGAAGTCTTCATCCAAGTCGGGAAGAAGAGGTCCTCCAGATGGGCAGAAGTCTTCATCCAGACGGCATCTTCTGTCTTCATCCATCCGGCAGGGAGCGGCTCCATCTTCAAGATATCCGACGCGGAGCATCCTCTTCAAACGACGTCCAACTGAAGAATGAAGGTTCCTTTAAATGACGTCATCCAAGATGGCGTCCCTTCAATTCCGATTGGCTGATAGAATTCTATCAGCCAATCGGAATTAAGGTAGAAAAAATCCTATTTGCTGATGCAATCAGCCAATAGGATTGAGCTCGCATTCTATTAGCTGATTGGATCAGCCAATAGAATGCAAGCTCAATCCTATTGGGTGATTGCATCAGCCAATAGGATTTTTTCTACCTTAATTCCGATTGGCTGATAGAATTCTATCAGCCAATCGGAATTGAAGGGACACCATCTTGGATGACGTCATTTAAAGGAACCTTCATTCTTCAGTTGGATGTCGTTTGAAGAGGAGGCTCTGCATCGGATGTCTTGAAGATGGAGCCGCTCTGTGCCGGATGGATGAAGATAGAAGATGCCGCCTGGATGAAGACTTCTGCCCGTCTGGAGGACCTCTTCTTCCCGGCTTGGATGAAGACTTCTGCCTGTCTGGAGGACCACTTCGCCTGGCTTCGTTGAGGACTTCGGCCCGGTTGGGTGAAGACTTCTCAAGGTAGGGTGATCTTCAAGGGGTTAGTGTTAGGTTTTATTAAGGGGGTATTGGGTGGGTTTTAGAGTAGGGTTGGCTGTGTGGGTGATGGGTTTTAATGTTGGGGGGGGTTTGTACTTTTTTTACAGGTAAAAGAGCTGATTACTTTGGGGCAATGCCCCGCAAAAAGCCCTTTTAAGGGCTATTTGTAATTTATTATAGGGTAGGGCTTTTTATTATTTTGGGGGGCTTTTTTATTTTATTAGGGAGATTAGAGTAGGTGTAATTAGTTTAAAAAACTTGTAATTATTTTATTATTTTCAGTAATTTAGTGTTTGTTTTTTTCGTACTTTAGATAATTGTATTTAATTGTAATTAATTGTATTTAGTTTGGGTAATTTATTTAATTATAGTGTAGTGTTAGGTGTAATTGTAACATAGGTTAGGTTTTATTTTACAGGTAAATTTGTCTTTATTTTAGCTAGGGAGTTATTAAATAGTTAATAACTAATAACTATTGTACCTAGTTAAAATAAATACAAAGTTGCCTGTAAAATAAAAATAAACCCTAAGCTAGCTACAATGTAACTATTAGTTATATTGTAGATAGCTTAGGGTTTATTTTATAGGTAAGTATTTAGTTTTAAATAGGAATAATTTAGTTAATTGTAGTTATTTTATTTAGATTTATTTAAATTATATTTAAGTTAGGGGGGGTTAGGGTTAGACTTAGGTTTAGGGGTTAATACATTTAATATAGTGGCGGCGACGTTGGGGGCGGCAGATTAGGGGTTAATAAATATAATGTAGGTGTCGGCGATGTTGGGGGCAGCAGATTAGGGGTTAATAAGTATACTGTAGGTGGTGGCGGTGTCTGGAGCGGCAGATTAGGGGTTAATAATATAATGCAGGTGGCGGCGATGTCGGGGGCGGCGGATTAGGGGTTAAGAAGTGTAAGATTAGGGGTGTTTAGACTCAGGGTTCATGTTAGGGTGTTAGGTGTAGACATAAAATGTATTTCCCCATAGGAATCAATGGGGCTGCGTTAGGAGCTTTACGCTGCTTTTTTGCAGGTGTTAGGTTTTTTTCCAGCCGGCTCTCCCCCATTGATTCCTATGGGGAAATCGTGCACGAGCACATTTTGCCAGCTCACCGCTGGTATTGAGGTGAGATGTGGAGCAAAATTTTGCTCTACGCTCACTTTTCTGCGGCTAACGCAGGGTTTCTAAAAACCTGTAATACCAGCGTTGTCTGTAGGTGAGCGGTGAGGGAAAACTGCTCGTTAGCACCGCACCCCTGTTAGCACAAAACTCGTAATCTAGGTGAAATTGTTTTAAAAACCAGCAAACAATATATTTGCAAAATGAGCACTTAGAATTTCTCAATGTAGCCCCTGCCCTCAGGGAGATAAGAGAGCAGACACTTAAGTTGCATTCTGCCTTTTCTAAGCATGAGCAAACAGACTTACTTTCTTTCTACCATTATCTGAATAGTAAACCAGCTCACATTACTCTATAATTTTTATGACATCAAGCTAGATAAACCCTCCTGTAGTGACATGAAGTTATGGACCCTGCACAAATTAAGTAAAAAAAAAAAGAAATAAAAGGTAAACTCCTTTTAAAATGATGAAAAATAGATATTGCAATTATTTCTTTTAAGTATAACATACTGCTTAGTTAATTTTTACAATGAAACAGACTGTTTAACCTTCCCTTTAAACATAAAGGGAAAGATCACAATCTAATGTTTTATAATTATTGTCATGTTAAAAGCTGCAGATAAGTTTGCTGTGTTAAAGGGATGTAAAAACACATTTTTTTTCTTTCATTATTCAGATAGAGAATACAATTTTTTTTTTATTCTTGCTTGAAGAGATATCTAGATAGGCAGCACGCACAGGTATGGGGCACTATATGACAGGAAATAGTGCTGCCATTTAGTGTTCTTGCTAATGTATAGCTCTGTTGCAAAATTGCTGCCATATTTCAACAAAGGATAACAAGGGAACAAAGAACATTTGACTATAGAAGTACATTGGAAAGTTGCTTAAAATTGTATGTTTTATCTAAATCATCAAAGACATTTTTGGGGATTTTATGTTCTTTTAAATTACAATGAGCCATTTTAATTGTTTAGCAGCAGAACTTTTTTCATTATCATGTCAGTGAAAAAAGTTTGTATATTTAACATGTGCCAGTCCTGTTTTTCTGATCACAATCCAAATATTTTATACTTAAAGGGACAGTCTAGGCCAAAATAAACTTTTATGATTCAGATAGAGCATGTCATTTTAAAGAATTTTCCAATTTACTTTTATCACCAATTTTGCTTTGTTCTCTTGGTATTCTTATTTGAAAGCTTAACCTAGGAGGTTCATATGCTAATTTCACGTGAAGTTATCTGGGAGCAGGCACTGATTGGCTAGACTGCAAGTCTGTCAAAAGAACTGAAATAAAGGGGCAGTTTGCAGAGGCTTAGATACAAGATAATCACAGAGGTTAAAAGTATATTAATATAACTGTGTTGGTTATGCAAAACTGGGGAATGGGTAATAAAGGGATTATCTATAGTTTAAAACAATAAAAATTCTGGTGTAGACTGTCCCTTTAAAGGGACACTAAATCCAAATGTTTTCTTTCGTGATTCAGATAGAACATGCAATTTTAAGCAACTTTCTAATTTACTCCTATTATCAATTTTTCTTCTTTCTCTTGCTATCTTTATTTGAAAAAGAATGCATCTAAGCTAAGGAGTCAGCAAATTTTTGGTTCAGAACCATGGACAGCACTTGTTTACTGGTGCTGTCCAATAAGCAAGGACAACCCAGATTGTTCACCAAAAATGGGCCGGCATCTAAACTTACATTCTTGCTTTTCAAATAAACATACCAAGAGAATGAAGAAAATTTGATAATAGTAAATTAGAAAGTTGCTGAAAATTGTATTTTCTAAATGAATTACGAAAGAAAAAAATTGGGTTCTGTGTCCCTTTAACAAATTTATGGGGCCATTGAACAGCTAAATGACTTCATAAACCCCTAACAACAGTATTTAAATGTAACATTTATTGTATGCATAGGCAAAACACACGGAAATGTAACAGCTCCATATTAAATGACTTAAGGAAGCAACCAGTGGAGTTGCCATGGGAGCACTGGACCCCTTAACATAATGGCTGGTCCCTAATCTACCCCCACTCGTCTCTGTACGGTATTCCCCCATCTCCGCCTGGCCCCATACATGGATTGCCTGGTATCTTGCAATAAATGCCTGGCTCTACTCCTCCTGCCACAACCCCTCTCACAAAACTCTAGTGAGCCTCTGGGAACTGCCACCCAATCATTAAATCCCGGAGACACCACTGGAAGCAGCATCACCAAACGATTCCCGCTTAATCAGTTAAAGTTAAAAGAATAATAATAAGCATTTTTATACTAATAAAAATAAGCAAAATCAGTAACTAAACAAGCACGCCCACTATACCAATAATGCCCTGGCCTATTCAAATCCATAAAGAAGACATGCATACATATCTCTGTTGTTTTGGAACACAACAGGTTAATTGCACACATCACCTATTAAAGGCATTTAGCCACCCATCAGCAAGCGCTACCCAGGCACTAAACCAAAGATGGGCCGGCTCGTAAGCTTACATTCCTGCTTTTTCACATAAAGATACCAAGAGAACACAGAATAATTGATAACAGGAGTAAATTAGAAAGTTGCTTAAAATTGCATGCTCTATCTGAATCATGAAAAAAAATGGGTTCAGTATCCCTTTAACATCAATGCACACAATAAAAAGGAATCAGTCAACATACAGGAATTTCAACCTGTGATAAAATTAATAAACTCAAATGTCAGCAGGAGCATTAGACAATATGGTCTAATTTAAAACAGTTTAAAAAAATCTTAGTCCATATTCATTATTAGTGTATTTGGGATTTTCATATATATGTATGTAAAAAACCGTTTGGCTTCAGACTGGAATCGTATTGCTGGTGGTTTTATGTGACAAAGCATAGATGTGTGCTATGCACTTGTATCAGGTCATAATAGGTAACAGGCAAGCACTCGCAGGGTCACAGTCATAAGGATGTGTAGGCTGAGATGAGTCATAAGCCTACAATAATAGAGAGAACACCAATAGGATAATACTGTATTATGTGTACAGCCAACTGCCCACTCACAAGCGTCTATTGGAATAAAAACCCTAAAACTGTCCTCTAACTGCAAGTTTGTACCTTCTAGTCATCTCAGCGGTTCAAACTGGCAAATGACGTCATTAACACCCAGGTAGCCAGCAACTTCCAAATGGCACTTTTAGAGCAGAGTTCTGAAACCTTCTATATATATACTGTATGCACGTATCCTTAAAGGAGTTGTAGCATTACCTCATAGTGCAAGATATTAAAGCAAATTATAATAATCACACTATATTTCTGATCTTGGGTTCCATATAAATGTAATGAACTGAAATGGCCAGTGGGGCGTAAAGATTACCAGATTGTGTAGTAAGCCTCTTAGTAGTATGTGCTTGCTCTGTACCACTGTATCACCTTCCTCTATCCCCTCGCCCCCATTTATAACCCTCTTTCTCTTAAAAAAAAAGCTGTCCAAACACTGCCCACCATCTTTCAGACCTCAAACCCAATTTCCACAGACTTCACATTAACAGGTCCCATTTAGAATTCTAAATATTAAGAGTTTAGAGGTATTCAAGCGTAGTAAATTTACAAAAATTGGGATGTCTCCCAAGGGCAGTTTTAAACCTCCATCCTCTTCAAAGGCCCATAATAAATATACGGCTAGATTGCGAGTTTTGCGTTATGAGCGGCTCGGTGCTAACTTGCACGATATTTCCACCGCTCACCTCCCTATAGCGCTGCTATTACAGGTTTGCAAAAACCCGGCGTTAGCAGGCAATATTGCAGCGTTGAGCAAAATTGAGCTCCATACCGCACCCAAATACCAGCTTTGCTTTGAGCTGGTTTTACGTGCTTGTGCACAATTTCCCCATAGACATCAATGGGGAGAGCCGGCTAGAAAAAAGCCTAACACCTGCTATAAAGGAGCGTAAAACTCATTAACGTAGCCCCATTGATTCCTATGGGGAAAGAAAACTTATGTATACACCTAACACCCTAACATAAACCCTGAGTCTAAGCACCCCTAATCTGCCGCCCCGACATCGCCGCCACCTGCGTTACACTTATTAACCCCTAATCTGCCGCCCCAACATCACCGCCACCTACATTACACTTATTAACCCCCTAATCTGCCGCCTCCAATGTCATCGCTACCTACCTAAACTTATTAACCCCTAATCTGCCGCCCCCAACGTCACCGCCACTATACTAAAGTTATTAACCCCTAAACCTAAGCCTAAGTCACTTTAACCCTAACACTCACTAACTTTAATATAATTAAAATAAATCTAAATAAAAATGACTATTATTACCTAGTTAAAATAAATTTGTATTTATTTTAACTAGGTAGCTAGTAAATAGTTAATAACTATTTACTAACTAGTCTACCTAGTTAAAATAAATACAAACTTGCCTGTGAAATAAAAATAAAACCTTAGCTAGATACAATGTAACTATTAGTTATATTGTAGCTAGCTTAGGTTTTATTTTACAGGTATTTAGTTTTAAATAGGAATTATTTACATAGTAATTGTAATTTTTATTTGGAATAATTTAAATTATATTAAAGTTAGTGGGTATTAGGGTTAGGGTTAGACTTAGGTTTAGGGGTAAATAACTTTAGTATAGTGGCAGCGATTTTGGGGGCAGCAGATTAAGGGTTAATAAGTGTATGTAGGTTGCGGCGATGTTAGGGACAGCAGATTAGGGGTTAATAATATTTAACTAGTGTTTGCAATGTGGGAGTGCGGCGGTTAGGGGTTAATATGTTTATTATAGTGGCGGCGATGTCTGGAGTGGCAGATTAGGGGTTAATAAATTTATTTTAGTGTTTGTGATGCGGGAGGGCCTCGGTTTTAGGGGTTAATAGGTAGTTTATGGGTGTTAGTGTACTTTTTAGCACTTTAGTTATGAGTTTTATGTTACGGCTTTGTAGCGTAAAACTCATAACTACTGACTTTAGATGGTGGTACGAATCTTGTCGGTATAGGGTGTACCGCTCACTTTGGCCTCCCAGGCAAAACTCGTAATACCGGCGCTATGGAAGTCCCATTGAAAAATGACTTTTTGAAAGCTGCGGTAGTTACGTTGCGTTACGGACAAAAAAGTGCGCGGGACAGATATACCTGCAAGACTCGTAATACCAGCGGTAGTGAAAATGAGCCATAATTCTGCTTTTTCACCTTAGCGCAAAACTCGTAATCTAGCCGATACATTTTAAATGCTGTACACCCTAAAATAACAAACTGAATTTAGTTTATATGATTGTGTATGTCCTCAAATCTTCCAGTTTTATCAAACTGTATAACGCCTCAAATATAATAAACCCTTCACCCTAAAGGTATCTCACTTAAACCCTCAACTATTTCAAACATTCCTCTCCCAAGTGAACTCACTCCATCTACAGCTACTGTACGTCTAACTCACCACCAGTTACATTTCTCCAACATTGGTGTGTCCGGTCCACGGCGTCATCCTTACTTGTGGGATATCTCTTCCCCAACAGGAAATGGCAAAGAGTCCCAGCAAAGCTGGCCATATAGTCCCTCCTAGGCTCCGCCCACCCCAGTCATTCTCTTTGCCGTTGCACAGGCAACATCTCCACGGAGATGGTTAAGAGTTTTTTTGGTGTTTAAATGTAGTTTTTATTCTTCTATCAAGTGTTTGTTATTTTAAAATAGTGCTGGTATGTACTATTTACTCTGAAACAGAAAAGGATGAAGATTTCTGTTTGTGAGAGGAAGATGATTTTAGCAGACAGTAACTAAAATCGATTGCTGTTTCCACATAGGACTGTTGAGATGAAGTAACTTCAGTTGGGGGAAGCAGTTAGCAGACTTTTCTGCTTAAGGTATGACTAGCCATATTTCTAACAAGACGATGTAATGCTGGAAGGCTGTCATTTCCCCTCATGGGGACCGGTAAGCCATTTTCTTAGTCAAACAAACAGAATAAAGGGCTTATTATGGGCTAAAAAACTGGTAGACATTTTTATGGGCTAAATCGATTGCTTTATTTGGGCATTTTATTCATATTTATGCTGACAATTTGCATTTATAAACTTGGGGAACGTTTATTAAACGGCAGGCACTGTGTTAGACACCTTTTCCAGTCAGGGGGCCTTCCTAGTTGTAGACTGAGCCTCATTTTCGCGCCATTACTGCGCAGTTGTTTTTTGAGAGCAGGGCATGCAGATGCATGTGTGAGGATCTAAAAATTGCTGGAAAAGCTTCTAGAAGGCGTCAATTGGTATCGTATTCCCCTCTGGGCTTGGTTGGGTCTCAGCAAAGACTATAGCTGGGACTGTATAGGGGTTAAATTTATAAACGGCTTCGGTTCCGTTATTTTAAGGGTTAAAGCTCTGAAATTTGGTGTGCAATACTATTAACGCTTTAAGACACTGTGGTGAAATTTTGGTAATTTTTGAGCAATTCCTTCATACTTTTTCACATATTCAGTAATAAAGTGTTTTCTGTTTAAAATTTAAAGAGACAGTAACGGTTTTGTTTTAAAACGTTTTTTGTGCTTTGTTGACAAGTTTAAGCCTGTTTAACATGTCTGTACCTTCAGATAAGCTATGTTCTATATGTATGAAAGCCAATGTGTCTCCCCATTTAAATTTATGTGATAATTGTGCCATATCGTCCTAACAAAGTAAGGACAGTACTGCCACAGATAATGAAATTGCCCAAGATGATTCCTCAGGTGAGGGGAGTAAACATGATACTACATCATCTCCTACTGTGTCTACACCAGTTTTGCCCACGCAGGAGGCCCCTAGTACATCTAGTGCGCCAATACTTATTACCATGCAACAATTAACGGCTGTAATGGATAACTCCATAGCAAATATTTTATCCAAAATGCCTACTTATCAGAGAAAGCGCGATTGCTCTGTTTTAAACACTGAAGAGCAGGAGGGCGCTGATGATAATTGTTCTGTCATACCCTCACACCAATCTGAAGGGGCCATGAGGGAGGTTTTGTCAGATGGAGAAATTTCAGATTCAGGAAAAATTTCTCAACAAGCTGAACCTGATGTTGTGACATTTAAATTTAAATTAGAACATCTCCGCGCACTGCTTAAGGAGGTGTTATCTACTCTGGATGATTGTGACAACTTGGTCATTCCAGAGAAATTATGCAAGATGGACAAGTTCCTAGAGGTTCCGGTGCACCCCGACGCTTTTCCTATACACAAGCGGGTGGCGGACATAGTAAATAAGGAGTGGGAAAAGCCCGGCATACCTTTTGTTCCCCCCCCCTATATTTAAGAAATTATTTCCTATGGTCGACCCCAGAAAGGACTTATGGCAAACAGTCCCTAAGGTCGAGGGGGCAGTTTCTACTCTAAACAAACGCACTACTATTCCTATCGAAGATAGTTGTGCTTTCAAAGATCCTATGGATAAAAAATTGGAAGGTTTGCTTAAAAAGATTTTTGTACAGCAAGGTTACCTTCTACAACCCATTTCGTGCATTGTTCCTGTCACTACAGCAGCGTGGTTCTGGTTCGAGGAACTAGAAAAGTCGCTCAGTAGAGAGACTCCATATGAGGAGGTTATGGACAGAGTTCACGCACTTAAATTGGCTAACTCTTTTATTTTAGATGCCGCTTTGCAATTAGCTAGATTAGCGGCGAAAAATTCAGGGTTTGCTATCGTGGCGCGCAGAGCGCTTTGGCTAAAGTCTTGGTCAGCGGTAGTGTCATCCAAGACAAAATTGCTTAACATCCCTTTCAAAGGTAAAACTCTATTTGGACCAGAATTGAAAGAGATTATTTCAGACATCACTGGGGGAAAGGGCCACGCCCTTCCACAAGATAGGTCTTTTAAGGCTAAAAATAAGTCTAATTTTCGTTCCTTTCGCAATTTCAGGAACGGACCGGCCTCTAATTCTGCATCCTCTAAGCAAGAGGGTAATGCCTCACAACCCAAACCCGCCTGGAAACCGATGCAAGGCTGGAACAAGGGTAAGCAGGCCAAGAAGCCTGCCACTGCTAACAAAACAGCATGAAGGAGTAGCCCACGATCCGGGACCGGATCTAGTGGGGGGCAGACTCTCTCTCTTTGCTCAGGCTTGGGCAAGAGATGTTCAGGATCCCTGGGCGCTAGAAATAGTTTCTCAAGGTTATCTTCTGGAATTCAAGGAACTACCCCCAAGGGGAAGGTTCCACATGTCTCACTTATCCTCAAACCAAATAAAGATACAGGCATTCTTACATTGTGTAGAAGACCTGTTAAAGATGGGAGTGATACACCCAATTCCAATAAAGGAACAAGGAATGGGATTTTATTCCAATCTGTTCGTAGTTCCCAAAAAAGAGGGAACTTTCAGACCAATTTTGGATTTGAAGATCCTAAACAAATTTCTCAGGGTACCATCGTTCAAGATGGAAACCATTTGAACGATTCTACCCACTATCCAGGAAAGTCAATTTATGACTACCGTGGATCTAAAGGATGCGTACCTACATATTCCTATCCACAAAGAACATCATCAGTTCCTAAGGTTCGCTTTTCTGGACAAGCATTACCAGTTTGTGGCCCTCCCATTCGGGTTAGCCACTGCTCCAAGGATTTTCACAAAGGTGCTAGGGTCCCTTCTAGCGGTTCTAAGACCGAGGGGCATTGCAGTAGTACCTTACTTGGACGACATTCTAATACAAGCGTCGTCCCTGTCAAAAGCAAAGGCTCATACAGACATCGTTCTGGCCTTTCTCAGATCACACGGATGGAAGGTGAACATATAAAAAAGTTCTCTGTCTCCGTCGACAAGAGTTCCCTTCTTGGGAACAATAATAGATTCCTTAGAAATGAGGATTTTTCTGACAGAGGTCAGAAAATCAAAACTTCTAAGTTCTTGTCAAGCTCTTCATTCTGTTCCTCGTCCTTCCATAGCGCAGTGCATGGAAGTAGTAGGGTTGATGGTTGCAGCAATGGACATAGTTCCTTTTGCACGAATTCACCTAAGACCATTACAACTGTGCATGCTCAAACAGTGGAATGGGGATTATACAGACTTGTCTCCAATGATTCAAGTAGATCAGAAGACCAGAGATTCACTCCGTTGGTGGCTGACCCTGGACCATCTGTCCCAGGGAATGAGCTTCCGCAGACCAGAGTGGGTCATTGTCACGACCGACGCCAGTCTAGTGGGCTGGGGCGCGGTCTGGGAATCCCTGAAAGCTCAGGGTCTATGGTCTCGGGAAGAGTCTCTTCTCCCGATAAACATTCTGGAACTGAGAGCGATATTCAATGCTCTCAGGGCTTGGCCTCAACTAGCAAAGGCCAGATTCATAAGGTTCCAATCAGACAACATGACGACCGTTGCGTATATCAATCATCAGGGGGGAACAAGGAGTTCCCTGGCGATGAAAGAAGTGACCAAAATAATTCAATGGGCGGAGGATCACTCCTGCCACCTGTCTGCGATCCACATCCCAG
This sequence comes from Bombina bombina, assembly GCF_027579735.1. Classification (NCBI taxonomy): domain Eukaryota; kingdom Metazoa; phylum Chordata; class Amphibia; order Anura; family Bombinatoridae; genus Bombina; species Bombina bombina. The sequence goes on along the minus strand of NC_069504.1, from coordinate 861,901,252 downwards.
GTGTGGAAAACTGGGAGGCGGATTTTCTGAGTCGTCAGACATTCCATCCGGGGGAGTGGGAACTCCACCCGGAGATCTTTGCCCAAATAACCCAATTATGGGGCATTCCAGACATGGATCTGATGGCGTCTTGTCAGAACTTCAAGGTTCCTTGCTACGGGTCCAGATCCAGGGATCCCAAGGCGACTCTAGTAGATGCACTAGTAGCACCTTGGACCTTCAACCTAGCTTATGTATTTCCACCGTTTCCTCTCATTCCCAGGCTGGTAGCCAGGATCAATCAGGAGAGGGCCTCAGTGATCTTAATAGCTCCTGCGTGGCCACGCAGGACTTGGTATGCAGACCTGGTGAATATGTCATCGGTTCCACCATGGAAGCTACCTTTGAGATAGGACCTTCATGTTTAGGGTCCATTCGAACATCCAAATCTGGTCTCCCTCCAGCTGACGGCTTGGAGATTGAACGCTTGATTCTATCGAAGCGTGGGTTTTCAGATTCTGTGATAGATACTCTGGTTCAGGCCAGAAAACCGGTAACTAGAAAGATTTACCATAAAATATGGAAAAGATATACCTGTTGGTGTGAATCCAAAGGATTCCCATGGAATAAGATAAAAATTCCTAAGATTCTCTCCTTTCTACAAGAAGGTTTAGAGAAAGGATTATCTGCAAGTTCTCTAAAGGGACAGATCTCTGCTTTATCTGTCTTACTACACAAAAGACTGGCAGCTGTACCAGATGTTCAAGCATTTGTTCAGGCTCTGGTTAGGATCAAGCCTGTTTACAGACCTTTGACTCCTCCCTGGAGTCTAAATCTAGTTCTTTCAGTTCTTCAAGGGGTTCCGTTTGAACCTTTACATTCCATAGATATTAAGTTACTATCTTGGAAAGTTTTGTTTTTGGTTGCAATTTCTTCTGCTAGAAGAGTTTCAGAGTTATCTGCTCTGCAGTGTTCTCCGCCCTATCTGGTGTTCCATGCAGATAAGGTGGTTTTGCGTACTAAGCCTGGTTTTCTTCCTAGGGTTGTTTCTAACAAAAATATTAACCAGGAGATAGTTGTACCTTCTTTATGTCCGAATCCAGTTTCAAAGAAGGAACGTTTGTTACACAATTTGGACGTAGTCCGTGCTCTAAAATTCTATTTAGAGGCTACAAAAGATTTCAGACAAACTTCTTCCTTGTTTGTTGTTTATTCTGGTAAAAGGAGAGGTCAAAAAGCGACTTCTACCTCTCTTTCCTTTTGGCTTAAAAGCATCATCCGATTGGCTTATGAGACTACCGGACGGCAGCCTCCTGAAAGAATCTCAGCTCACTCCACTAGGGCTGTGGCTTCCACATGGGCCTTCAAGAACGAGGCTTCTGTTGACCAGATATGTAAGGCAGCGACTTGGTCTTCACTGCACACTTTTGCCAAATTTTACAAATTTGATACTTTTGCTTCTTCGGAGGCTATTTTTGGGAGAAAGGTTTTGCAAGCTGTGGTGCCTTCCGTTTAGGTAACCTGATTTGCTCCCTCCCTTCATCCGTGTCCTAAAGCTTTGGTATTGGTTCCCACAAGTAAGGATGACGCCGTGGACCGGACACACCAATGTTGGAGAAAACAGAATTTATGCTTACCTGATAAATTACTTTCTCCAACGGTGTGTCCGGTCCACGGCCCGCCCTGGTTTTTTAATCAGGTCTGATGATTTATTTTCTCTAACTACAGTCACCACGGTACCATATGGTTTCTCCTATATATATTTCCTCCTGTCCGTCGGTCGAATGACTGGGGTGGGCGGAGCCTAGGAGGGACTATATGGCCAGCTTTGCTGGGACTCTTTGCCATTTCCTGTTGGGGAAGAGATATCCCACAAGTAAGGATTACGCCGTGGACCGGACACACCGTTGGAGAAAGTAATTTATCAGGTAAGCATAAATTCTGTTTTCTCACCCAACATATTAAGCTTCTCAAACCATGGAGCTTCCAGCACCTAAGGAAGTCCCAAACCTCATAAACCCCTGGTATACTACACCCCAGCATGACTCTCACAACATTGCCCACACAAGGGGCCTCCCCTTAAAGGTCCTCCCACACCCCACACCCCCTTTCCAAGGATCATCCAACTTTAAGGACCAACCCACCATGGTTCTCTTTAGATTAAGACCTCTGAAATTCCCTCTGGCAAGGAGCCATTGTACCTTAGTTTCACTAAAAAAACAGGCTTTTCTGCCTATCTTGTTTTTCTTTGTTACATTTAGCCACAGGGACCCTCAAAGAAATGTTCCTCGTTGCTGAATGAGAGTGAGAAATGCATCTATATTTTTTTTTTTTTTTAAGAATCCTGATTGAAATAATTATCCAGTCACGTTAGATTGAAGCGCTCACTACTTGCACTAGTCTTTCAACAAATATATGGTTTAATACAGCATTTGTTTGGTTTAGGATTAAGTAGCTTGGACTTGAAAAATCATAGAGCAGTTTATTTATTTTTTTAGCAAACCACAACTTACCATTTTTATTTCAGGGCCGTTAATGGGTACCTTTATTTTTATTTTTAAGATAACATGAGCAGTAATTAAATTGTTAGGGATATGTGTAGTCCAAACATATAATCAATACACAGCAGATTATGAGTTAAATGTCCCATAACAGGTTCTGTTAGTCACAATGATTTATGCATATTTAGTATACACCTACTTATATTAAATGTTCATAGTTAATACTGTGCATGTTTGCCATTCTAAATGTTGATATCTAATGTTAATATTATTATAATGCCGTTTGCCATTTCATGCACCAGTGTGGGTGCAGAAAAATCTATGGAGGGAGAGATTATATGCATGTTCAGTGTCCTCTCAGCCCCGCCCCATTGGAATTCTGGCATATAGTTTTCTGCAAGTTGATCTGTGCGAGTGCATCAGTACCTCCCCCTAGTGGCTCCTGGTGTGTAGAATATCATTGTCATTCACAAGCCCATATTCAAATCCAACAGAATTTATTTGCAAAAATATTGTATAGCAGTTGGAATTAAAAAAAAATTTCAAAGCCATTAAAATAACCATAGTATGAAATAGTAAAACCACTAAAATGAATAAACAATACAACAGAAAAATCAAATTGAACACACTAAAACAAACAACAAACTATAAAAGACATGTATATGTCAGGCTTTTGCAACCATTTTCAATGTTCTTCACAGCAGGAAAAGAAACATGACCAATGCAAATGGAAAACTTGACAAATAATTCAATATTGATGTTAGCTTAAATTTAAAGGGACATTGTACACTAGATTTTTCTTTGCATAAATGTTTTGTAGATGATCCATTTATATAGCCCATCTTGTAGTGTTTTTGTAAAACAAGTATAGTTTTGTTTATTTTTTAAGAACATTGTGCTGATTTTCATACTTTTATCCAAGCCCCACAGTGTTAGATGTATACCTGCGTTTACAGACTCCTGCAGGTTCCTGTTTATGTTATCTGTCTTAAAATTGGTGTATACTGTCCCTTTAAAGGGACACGAAAGTCAAAATTAAACTTTTGTGATTCAGATATATCATGCAGTTCTCCAATTGACTTCCATTATCAGGATGAGTCTTTTTGTATGCACACTTTGTAAGCCACCAGCAAGAATTCACAGTGTATACATATATGACTCTAATTTGCTGATGACTGTCACATGATACAGGGTAATGGCAAATTGAAATAGATTTTGAGATTTGTCAGAAGAAATCTACAGCTCATTTAAAATTCAGATGTAAAGCTATTGCATTGTCTTTTTATTATGCACTTGTTGATTATGCAGTTCTACTGTATTTTATGGTCCTTTAATAAAACCAGTTCATGAAACATATATATATATATATATATATATATATATATATATATATATATATATATATATATATATATATATATAGGGAAAAACGTGCATGAATTGTGAGTTAAAGGACCAGTAAATACAGCAGATTTGCATAATCAATAAATGCACTTTAGGCTCGCCGGAAACAGAAGCTTTCAAGAAGTTATAATCACTTGTTCGACTGCTCTGAGGCGGCGGACATAAATTAACCCGGTCTAATTCGATCAGGTTGATTGACACCCCCCGCTAGCAGCTGATTGGCCGCTAATCTGCAGGGAGCGGCATTGCACCAGCAGTTCACAAGAACTGCTGGGGCAGCGATATGCAGCGGACATAATACGCTATTTTGTATCATGTCCGCTCGCACATTGTTAAATATGCCCCTTAGTCTGAATTTCAAATGAGTAGTAGATTTTTTTTTCTGACAAATTTAAAAGTTATGTATATTTCCACTTCCCTTGTACCATGTGACAGCCATCAGCCAATCACAAATACATATATGTATATTCTGTGAATTCTTGAACATGCTCAGTAGGAGCTGGTGACTCAAAAAGTGTAAATATAAAAAGACTGTGGAAAGTTTCATTTTGACTTGAGTGTCCCTTTAAATTTCACCCCAATTAACTGAGCCGGATCTATTTCATAACTGTTCATGTACATAGTTATAATGTGAAGGAAACCTGCATCTCAAAAATGCATTAAAACCCGTCAAAATAGGAGGAAAAAATCATCCCTCTATAAAACAGTTCACTCTAACATATGCAAAAATGAAAACTTAAAAACAGTTAAAAAGGAAAAAAAAAATTAATGCAAACTCGACAGCTTTTAAATAGCACCACATATCTGCAAGACAAGATACTTCACAGGGGCAATAAAGTCATGCTGGGTCGAGGTGTATAAGATAGATGATAGATAGATAGATAGATAGATAGATAGATAGATAGATAGATAGATACATCCTAACCACACCTCCAGAATGCCCACTACCTACCCTTGGAGATACTTTTCATTCTACTGAGCGAGACTACTTTACCATAACAAAACATTTACTTACAGTTTTGAAAATGTGTCACCTAAATGGTGAGGTTGTAATTATACATTTTCTGTGGTTTGCTTTGATGTCCAAAATATCAGGTATTTGGCACCTTACACAACTATTTCCTTGTCTTTTTATCATCCATTTGCTGATTATGCAAACCTACTGTATAACTGGTCCTTTAATCATTTCAGATAATTTTGAGTAATTTTATCATTTACATGTTTAACATCCAAACACTTTATTTAAAGTTTCATAGATTAAAAATGTAATAAACCAAAGATGATTGTGTTTGCTAACATATGGTCTGAACATGCACAAAACATTAATATTGCTGCTCAAAAGAAACCAAAAATGCATTTTCAAGACGTCAAGGATGTAGAATCTGAAAAGTCCATAATATGATGTGTAGTGTCTTGCACCTATTTCCTGTGTTTCCTGTGATAGTTATGTCTGTGTTCTCCCTTCAGGTGAGTGGGAAAATGCTTGCAGTGAAATGCAGAGAATGCTGATTGTACGCTCCCTGCGACAGGACCGTGTAGCCTTCTGTGTCACAGCCTTCATCATCAACAATCTAGGATCAAAGTTTACAGAACCACCAGTGCTGGACATGAAAGCAGTAAGCACACCTGACCTCTCTAGCTGCACTTTACTACTCTCTCTTGATATTTTTTCCCATCAGTTTTATCCTACTTCACGTTCTGATGCCATGTCTAATTTCTGAAGTACTAAGTTATTAATTCTCTATTCCCCCTAGGTGGTTGAGGACTCTCTCCCTCGCTCACCCCTGGTCTTTGTCCTCTCTTCTGGAGTTGATCCCACAGGTTTGCTCCTGCAGTTGGCTGAGCAGTCTGGGATGTCACAACATTTCCATGCTCTGTCTCTCGGGCAGGGACAGGCACCTATTGCTACTCGTATGATCAAGGAAGGTGTCAAAGATGGTGAGAAAATCATGGCTGTCTTTACCAAGACAAATTAATGACTAAATTTATACCTGAAAGCAACCTTAGTTATTCATAAGGCACCACTTGTACATACCAGAAAATGGATAATACCATATTTTAATTTGACATCATTTTTTTTTTGTAGGACATTGGGTCTTCTTGGCTAACTGCCACCTCTCCCTGTCATGGATGCCACAACTTGATAAATTAGTAGAGCAACTGCAGGCAGATGAAACACATCCAAACTTTAGACTATGGCTGAGTTCCAGCCCTCACCCAGATTTCCCCATCTCTATTCTTCAGTCCAGTATCAAGATGACCACCGAACCACCCAAGGTGACACACCAATATGGTTACTCAAGCACACTAAGTAACATTAAGTTAAATCATAATATACAGAAACCACAGACATGAATTTAACACACAGCCAACACCATGCTTCATGGCAGACAATGATACAAGGGAGCATTTGATCAAATCTAACAAATACATTGATTTCTAATGGGTTCTTACTAGAATAATCTGTCTGAAGGTAAGAGCGAGATCAGTGCACACAACATTCTTTATGAAATGGTTTAAAAGCAGACTTTACACATAGCCCATGATAACTAATATTAATGTTTTCTATGATCTACAGGGTCTGCGTGCCAATATGAAGCGTCTGTATCAGTTGATAACAGAACCACAATTCTCACGCTGCATGAAGTCTACAAGCTACCGGCGTCTGCTCTTCTCTCTCTGTTTCTTCCATAGTGTTCTTCTTGAACGTAGGAAATTCCTCCAACTTGGCTGGAATATTGTGTATGGCTTTAACGACTCTGACTTTGAGGTTGGTCCTTCTACTAATAGTTATGTGGTTTAATAAAATAGTAAATTCAAATAAACAGATATTGGGTATGGAACCCATAATTATCTCCTCAGAGGACAATATTTTGAAGTTCACTGCTCCAGGGAGTTTGATGTTGACCAGACAGAATAAAATGTACATATATAAGGCTAGTCTAAGCTTTTTAACTAATGTTATTTATATAAATAGAAAAAGGTTTAGCTATTTCATAATTGGTACCACTGCTTTCCAACAGGTGTCAGAGAATCTTTTAAGCTTGTACCTGGATAGCTACGAAGAGACTCCTTGGGAAGCTCTTAAGTACCTGATTGCTGGAGTTAATTATGGGGGACATGTGACCGATGAGTGGGACCGGCGTCTACTCAGCACATATATTAATGACTACTTCTGTGAAGAAGCACTGGCTACACAATTCTACAGGTGAATGAGGGCCATGGAAAGGTTGCTGGCAAAGATAGATACTCGTGTTTTGACACATCATAATATACTGTGACGATGTATATTAGAGAAAGGGTTCATTAAAGTTTTTTCTTTCATTTGAATATTAAAAAAACAGATGCAGGCAATGCATTGTGGCTCAGTTATCCTGAGCATTATATGTAAGTATCCACCAATTATTATCCATGTCCTGCTAAGGAACTTTATAGGAGAGCTCCTTTGCAGGAGTTTAATGCCTAATAAAAAAGCGGCCTTTCTAAAAAATAAAACATAGCATTTCATTTTTGACACTAGAATGTATATTTTAAGCAATAATCCTTATGTCACATTAAAGTTAAGGTAAACTGCTTTATCCACTAGAAATTGCCATTTAATGATTTATTTTGCCAAGCATTTTGCTGAAAACAATATTGGAATAAATACAATTTGAAGGATGAGGTTTTTTTTAGTTATGTTTATGAGAATAAATATATGCTTGACATTAGAAGTCTATTTTACAACAGTAAAACTGTAAACTGATCGTTGATGTCATTTTTGGGTTTGGTTTATGAATATAAAGATGCTGTTTTCAGTTTGTTTTTTACAAATTACAATTTTTTGCCGTTTCATTCTGTAAGCTTATTATTTGTATGTGACATGCTGTCTTTAAATAAGATAACATTATATTTTGGCTCACCCTAGCCTACATTTACAAATTAAAAAAAAGCATGTCCCATAAGAAGGATGGACGGCACTCCATTTGCCTCATATAACGGATTTAAATTAGGGTCATTTTATGCCATTCCTTACCCAATATGAACAGAGCTAAGCTTGCTAAGGGGAATTGTTTTTTGTCCCTAACTTATTTTAACCAGTGGTTGCTACCTATTCTGTAACATGATGATGGATGTGCTGCCCTCTTTCCAGGTTCCAATGTGGCAAGCGGTTGGCATAGTGTTCTGTTTATCCTCGATCCCCTTCATGGTATTCGTTTTAGCATTTCTCTCATACGAGTGCACTTACTCTCATGTTCAGCCTCCTTTTGGATCCAGTACTTTCACATAATGTGTAGCCATGTATGCACAATGATCACATGAATGCGCACAGTGAGTGCCATCTTTGATATGGGAAATGTGTCCTAATGTTGTTATGAAGGTATATCAGGATGCACCATGTTCCTAATGGTATAAACATGTGTGATGCTTACCTGAGATTACTGAGCTTTTTATTGGATTTCAGCACTTCTACTAACTTATTTCCTGTTGCTTCTATATAAAGGGTGTTAGGCACAGGCAAAATCTTACAAATAGAGGACCATAGAAAAACAAATAATAAAGAAGAGGATTGTATTCTCATCTATTTTTTATTTGGAAGTATCAGCCTTGGAGGCCAGTTGTAATTTTAGATTTGAGATTCTTAAACATATCGTCTTGTAAAGAAGTACAAAATGGATTCTCTTCTGACTGTAATTGCATATGGAACTCAATATTCATTTCTTGTCTCCATAGACCTAAAGGAAACTTTCACTTTCCAGTAGCCACATGACATTTCAGGTATCTACGATTTGAAGTTGGCGGTTTTCATTAGTTTATGGTGCTGCCTTTCTGCATTTCCACAGCTCCAAGGCCTTTAACAAAGAATTGAATATCACTAATAGCAGAACTGAAATAATGAATAATCGAAATCAAGGAACAAACAATAATTTTCTCCAACATTGGTGTGTCCGGTCCACGGCGTCATCCTTACTTGTGGGATATTCTCTTCCCCAACAGGAAATGGCAAAGAGTCCCAGCAAAGCTGGTCACATGATCCCTCCTAGGCTCCGCCCACCCCAGTCATTCTCTTTGCCGAGATGGTTAAGAGTTTTTTGGTGTTTAAATGTAGTTTTATTCTTCTATCAAGTGTTTGTTATTTTAAAATAGTGCTGGTATGTACTATTTACTCTGAAACAGAAAAGGATGAAGATTTCTGTTTGTAAGAGGAAGATGATTTTAGCAGACAGTAACTAAAATCGATTGCTGTTTCCACACAGGACTGTTGAGATGAAGTAACTTCAGTTGGGGGAAACAGTTAGCAGTCTTTTCTGCTTAAGGTATGACTAGCCATATTTCTAACAAGACCATGTAATGCTGGAAGGCTGTCATTTCCCCTCATGGGGACCGGTAAGCCATTTTCTTAGTTAAACATAAAAGAATAAAGGGCTTCAAAAAGGGCTTAAAAACTGGTAGACATTTTTCTGGGCTAAAACAATTGCTTTACTAGGCATATTATGCAGATTCTAACTAATTATTGGTATTATAATCTTGGGGAACGTTTAGAAAAACGGCAGGCACTGTGTTGGACACCTTTTTCAGATGGGGGCCTTTCTAGTTATAGACAGAGCCTCATTCTGGGACTGTATAGGGGTTAAATGTAAAAACGGCTCCGGTTCCGTTAATTTAAGGGTTAAAGCTCTGAAATTTGGTGTGCAATACTTTTAATGCTTTAAGACACTGTGGTGAAATTTTGGTGAATTTTGAACAATTCCTTCATACTTTTTCACATATTCAGTAATAAAGTGTTTTCAGTTTGAAATTTAAAGTGACAGTAACGGTTTTATTTTAAAACTTTTTTTGTGCTTTGTTGACAAGTTAAGCCTGTTTAACATGTCTGTACCATCAGATAAGCTATGTTCTATATGTATGAAAGCCAATGTGTCTCCCCATTTAAATTTATGTGATAATTGTGCCATAGTGTCCAAACAAAGTAAGGACATTAATGCAACAGATAATGATATTGCCCAAGATGATTCCTCAAATGAGGGGAGTAAACATGATACTACATCATCCCCTAAACATAGATATTGACGGCAGATAAGAGCCATAGGCCCAGCAAGTCTGCCCGACCTTACCTAACAGTATAAACTTATCTAGTTCGTAGGATAGCCCTATGCTTGTCCCATGCATTTTTAAAGTCCCCCACAGTGTTTGTTGCTACTACCTCTTGAGGAAGTTTATTCCATCAATCAATCACTCTTTCTGTAAAGAAGTGCTTCCTCAAATTACTTCTGAATCTACTACCCTTTAGCTTGAGCTCATGACCCCTTGTTCTTGAATTTTCCATTTTATGTAAAATACCCACAGCCTCAGTTTTACTAAACCCTTTAATGTACTTGAAAGTTGCTATCATATCACCTCTTTCCCTTCTCTCCTCTAAGCTATACATATTTAGGTCAATGAGCCTATCCTGGTAAGTTTTATTTTTTAGACCATGTACCATTTTGGTAGCCCTCCTTTGCACAGATTCAAGTTTGTTAATATCCTTCTGAAGATATGGTCTCCAGAACTGCACACAATACTCAAGATGAGGCCTAACTAATGATCTATAAAGTGGCATAAAAACCTTACTATTTCTGCTGCAAATACCTCTACCAATACATCCAAGCATTCTGCTTGCCTTACTCGCTGCATTACTACATTGTTTACTAAGTTTTAAATCATCTGAAATAATAATTCCCAAGTCCTGTTCCTCGTCTGTAACAGTCAGTAAAGTGTCATTGAGTCTGTAATTAACATTTGGATTTTTCTTCCCTAAATGCATTATTTTACACTTTGCTGTGTTAAACTTTAGACCCCAGTCGTTTGTCCAATCCTCCAATTGTTGTATATCACTTCTCATTTTGTCTACCCCCCCTGGAACATCCACTCTGTTGCAAATTTTTGTATCATCTGCAAAGAGACATACTTTCCCCTGTAGCCCTTTGCTGATATCGCAGATAAATATGTTAAACAAAACAGGCCCCAGAACTGACCCCTGAGGAACACCACTAGTAACAGCCCCCTCTGCTGAATGAACTCCATTTACTAAGACACTTTGTTTTCTGTCCTTAAGCCAGCATTCCACCCAGTTCACAATTTTTGAATCTAGACCAAGGAGATATAGTTTGTGAATAAGTTTATTGTGTGAGACGGTGTCAAATGCTTTGCTGAAATCTAGATATGCTACATCAACTGCTCCTCCCTTGTCTAATACTTTTGTTACATAATCAAAGAAGTCAATTAGATTATTTAGCTCTGCTTCTTAGCAAAGAGATCAAACTACAAAAGGATCAAATACATAAGGATATTTGAGTTATTTCAGAAAGGTATATAACATTTCTCTTTTAAATTGTTGTTACTTGAATAGTTTGTACTTTCAGATAATATATTTTGTATTTCTATTAACTTTATATTTTGTTTTTTTATAGGTGGTAGACCTGAACTGTGAATTAGTTTCACTATAGAAATTGAATAGTTAAAGGTTTGAGTTAATTTACATTCTTTTGTATTCTGGTTTTTAGTATTGCAATTAGATAACAATTAGATTGTTTGCATAGGTGAGCAATTAGGAGGGACCCCACCCTATCTTTCTGAGGGTATTTAAAGAGATCTGTTTAGCTCTGCTTCTTAGCAAAGAGATCAAACTACAAAATGATCAAATACATAAGGATATTTGAGTTATTTCAGAAAGGTATATAACATTTCTCTTTTAAATTGTTGTTACTTGAATAGTTTGTACTTTCAGATAATATATTTTGTATTTCTATTAACTTTATATTTTGTTTTTTATAGGTGGTAGACCTGAACTGTGAATTAGTTTCACTATAGAAATTGAATAGTTAAAGGTTTGAGTTAATTTACATTCTTTTGTATTCTGGTTTTTAGTATTGCAATTAGATAACAATTAGATTGTTTGCATAGGTGAGCAATTAGGAGGGACCCCACCCTATCTTTCTGAGGGTATTTAAAGAGATCTGTTTAGCTCTGCTAAACATTTAGCTCTGCTTCTTAGCAAAGAGATCAAACTACAAAAGGATCAAATACATAAGGATATTTGAGTTATTTCAGAAAGGTATATAACATTTCTCTTTTAAATTGTTGTTACTTGAATAGTTTGTACTTTCAGATAATATATTTTGTATTTCTATTAACTTTATATTTTGTTTTTTTATAGGTGGTAGACCTGAACTGTGAATTAGTTTCACTATAGAAATTGAATAGTTAAAGGTTTGAGTTAATTTACATTCTTTTGTATTCTGGTTTTTAGTATTGCAATTAGATAACAATTAGATTGTTTGCATAGGTGAGCAATTAGGAGGGACCCCACCCTATCTTTCTGAGGGTATTTAAAGAGATCTGTTTAGCTCTGCTTCTTAGCAAAGAGATCAAACTAAAATCAAATACATAAGGATATTTGAGTTATTTCAGGAGTTATTCAGGGTTATTCAGGCTTATTCAGTAGTAAATAATACTTATATTTTTCTTATTGTTAAAGTGTTGCATAGTTTAAAATGTCTCAGATACAGTGCAATGGGTGTTTTGCACTTTTTAATCGTTCTACTTTTTGGAGATTTAGGGGCTGTCCTGTTTGTAAGCAGTTTTCCCTGTTAAGGGAGGAAATAGCTAAACTTCAAGCTAAGGTAAGTAACATACCTGTTACCTCTACAAAGCTGCCTCAGAAAGAAGCCCCTCTACCCCAGAGATCAGCAAGGAGAGGCAGATGGATCACTGTAGGCTCTGGAAGAATTAGAACAGTAGACCAGAAGCATTGCCCACAACCTCTGCCATTGCAAAACTCCTATGCTGCTCTTGCCGAATATACTTGTGATGAGGAGATTGCTGTTTCTGAGCCCTCTGAAGCTGTAACAGGTAATTTAAATCTATTGGCACCTGATTCTCCAGGTAACATAACACAGGAAAGAACTGCAGATGTGTTTTTGAGAAAAAGACTGTTAGTGGGTGACTCTATTTTGAGGAATGTGTATTTAGGTGAAAGTAAAGGAGAAACAAGGGAGGTTAGATGTCTTCCAGGAGCTACTGCTCACAGGGATAAGAATCGTATTTTGAGAATTGTTAAGGCAGCAGGAAAGGGAAGTGAGTTAGATGTGATTGTACATTTAGGAACAAATGATCTGGCTAGTAATCATGTTGCTGCTGTTCAGAAAGAGTTTTGTGACCTAGGTAATCATTTAGAGACTGTGGCATCAACTCTATCATTTTCTGCTATTTTACCTGTGTATGACCAGGAAGCAGGAAAGATGGAGCGGATAACAACATTTAATTCTTGGTTAGATAAGTGGTGCAGGGAACGAGGATTTGGTTTTATTGGCCATTATAGCTCTGTTTGGAAAGATACTAGGTTATTTAGGAGAGATGGCTTGCATTTGGATGCTAAAGGAACAGAGTATCTGGGAGAGGAGTTCAAATACTTTATTAGAAATCATTTAAACTAATAAAGGGGGGTAGCATTAATATATCCACCTGCCCCCCACAGCATGCCAAAACTGTTAGTCCAAGTAACAATTCTAGAAATTCTAGTAGAAAAATTCTTCGTGCCATGAGCACAAATGCTCGCAGCTTAGGAAATAAATTACCTGAACTCATTTCAATAATGACTAGGGACAACTTGGATTTAGTAGCTATAACAGAAACATGGTACAATGATTTGCATGACTGGGACATAGTCATACCTGGATACAGGTTATTTAAAAAGAACAGAGTAGGAAAGAAAGGTGGAGGAGTTGCTTTGTATGTAAATGAAAATATAAAGGTTACTGAAATTGTAGGAACAAATGATGAGGTGGAAAGTATTTGGGTGACTTTGGAAATTGGAGATAAAAATGTTTTTAGAATAGGGGTTGTATATAGGCCTCCATTGCAGGATGAAAAACTGGACAATCTGTTATTAGATGAAATAACCAAAATGACCATGAAGGGTAAGGTTATAGTACTGGGGGACTTTAATTTGCCAGATATAGACTGGAAGATTCCTTCTGCTAGATCGGCTAGAAGCAGGTATATTCTTGAATCTCTGCTAGGGGAATCACTTGAACAATTAGTCAAGGAACCAACTCGTAAGGAAGCTATATTAGATCTAATACTTACAAACAGTGATACAGTTTCAGATGTGTCTGTAGGTGAGAACTTAGGATCCAGTGATCATCAATCTGTTTGGTTTAGTATTCATGTTCAGGAACTGTCCACCCAGACTAAAACAAAAGTTTTAGACTTTAGGACGGCAGATTTTTCATTAATGGGAGAATACCTAAAGAACTATTTAAAGGGGAAAACTCTTATTACAGGGGTTCAAGAACAGTGGGAATTTGTGAAAGGTGCCATTTTAGATGCAACCGCACACTGTATTAGACATGTCTGTAAAAGTAAAAGAAAGCGGAAACCAATTTGGTTTTCCAAAGAAGTAGCACATGCTGTAAAGACAAAAAAGATAGCTTATAAAAATTACAGACACACACAAGCAGATGATGATATGAAAATATGGAGACTCCAACAAAAAAAGACTAAGCAGTTAATTAGGAAGGTTAAAGCTCATGCAGAAGAGAAGATAGCACAGTCAGTAAAACATGGGGACAAAACATTCTTTAGATATATCAGTGAAAGAAGAAAAAATAAGGTAGGAATAGTTAAATTGAAATCAGTTGATGGTAGAATAATAGAAGGAGATAAGCAGATTGCAGACTGTCTCAATGATTACTTCTGTTCTGTTTTCACTAAAGATTGTGAAGATACAATGTCTACATTAAGGGATGCTACGCAAAATAGAAACAAGCTTAACAGTAATCTTTTTACAGAGGATGAGGTTTTGTTAGCATTATCAAAAATAAATGTTACAAAGGCAGTGGGTCCTGATAATATTCATCCAAGGGTTTTAAAAGAACTTCGATCAGTGCTAACTGTCCCATTAACTGATCTGTTTAATCCCCTACTGTGTCTACACCAGTTATGCCCACACAGGAGGCCCCTAGTACATCTAGTGCGCCAATACTTATTACCATGCAACAATTAACGGCTGTTATGGATAACTCCATAGCAAATCTTTTATCCAAAATGGCTACTTATCAGAGAAAGCGCGATTGCTCTGTTTTAAACACTGAAGAGCAAGAGGACGCTGATGATAACTGTTCTGACATACCCTCACACCAATCTCAAGGGGCCATGAGGGAGGTTTTGTCTGATGGAGAAATTTCAGATTCAGGAAAAATTTCTCATCAAGCTGAACCTGATGTTGTGACATTTAAATTTAAATTAGAACATCTCCGCGCACTGCTTAAGGAGGTGTTATCTACTCTGGATGATTGTGACAATTTGGTCATTCCAGAGAAATTATGTAAGATGGACAAGTTCCTAGAGGTTCCGGTGCCCCCCGACGCTTTTCCTATACCCAAACGGGTGGCGGACATAGTAAATAAAGAGTGGGAAAGGCCCGGCATACCTTTTGTTCCCCCCCCCTATATTTAAGAAATTATTTCCTATAGTCGACCCCAGAAAGGACTTATGGCAGACAGTCCCCAAGGTCGAGGGGGCGGTTTCTACTCTAAACAAACGCACTACTATTCCTATCGAAGATAGTTGTGCTTTCAAAGATCCTATGGATAAGAAATTAGAGGGTTTGCTTAAAAAGATTTTTGTACAGCAAGGTTACCTTCTACAACCAATTTCATGCATTGTTCCTGTCACTACGGCAGCGTGTTTCTGGTTCGAGGAATTAGAAAAATCGCTCAGTAAAGAATCTTCGTATGAGGAGGTTATGGACAGAGTTCAAGCACTTAAATTGGCTAACTCTTTTGTTTTAGATGCCGCTTTGCAATTAGCTAGATTAGCGGCGAAAAATTCAGGGTTTGCTGTCGTGGCGCGCAGAGTGCTTTGGCTAAAGTCTTGGTCAGCGGATGTGTCTTCCAAGACAAAATTGCTTAACATTCCTTTCAAAGGTAAAACATTATTTGGACCTGATTTGAAAGAGATTATTTCAGACATCACTGGGGGAAAGGGCCACGCCCTCCCACAGGATAGGTCTTTTAAGGCTAATAATAAGCCTAATTTTCGTCCCTTTCGCAGAAACGGACCAGTCTCTAATTCTGTATCCTCTAAGCAAGAGGGTAATACTTCACAACCCAAACCAGCCTGGAAACCAATGCAAGGCTGGAACAAGGGTAAGCAGGCCAAGAAGCCTACCACTGCTACCAAAACAGCATGAAGGGATAGCCCCCGATCCGGGACCGGATCTAGTGGGGGACAGACTTTCTCTCTTTGCTCAGGCTTGGGCAAGAGATGTTCAGGATCCTTGGGCGCTAGAAATAGTTTCTCAAGGTTATCTCCTGGAATTCAAGGAACTACCCCCAAGGGGAAGGTTCCACAGGTCTCAATTATCTTCAAACCAAATAAAGAGACAGGCATTCTTACATTGTGTAGAAGACCTGTTAAAGATGGGAGTGATACATCCAGTTCCAATAAGAGAACAAGGAATGGGATTTTATTCCAATCTGTTCATAGTTCCCAAAAAAGAGGGAACATTCAGACCAATTTTGGATCTAAAGATCCTAAACAAATTTCTCAGGGTACCATCGTTCAAAATGGAAACTATTCGAACGATCCTACCTACTATCCAGGAAAATCAATTTATGACTACCGTGGATTTAAAGGATGCGTACCTACATATTCCTATCCACAAGGAACATCATCAGTTCCTAAGGTTCGCTTTTCTGGACAAGCATTACCAGTTTGTGGCACTTCCATTTGGATTAGCCACTGCTCCAAGGATTTTCACAAAGGTACTAGGGTCCCTTCTAGCGGTTCTAAGACCAAGGGGCATTGCAGTAGTACCTTACTTGGACGACATCCTGATTCAAGCGTCGTCCCTGTCAAAAGCAAAGGCTCATACGGACATCGTCCTAGCCTTTCACAGATCTCACGGATGGAAGGTGAACAAAGAAAAAAGTTCTCTGTCCCCGTCAACAAGAGTTCCCTTCTTGGGAACAATAATAGATTCCTTAGAAATGAGGATTTTTCTGACAGAAGTCAGAAAATCAAAACTTCTAAGCTCTTGTCAAGTACTTCATTCTGTTCCTCGTCCTTCCATAGCGCAGTGCATGGAAGTAATAGGATTGATGGTTGCAACAATGGACATAGTTCCTTTTGCACGAATTCATCTAAGACCATTACAACTGTGCATGCTCAGACAGTGGAATGGGGATTATACAGACTTGTCTCCGACGATTCAATTAGATCAAAAGACCAGAGATTCACTCCGTTGGTGGCTGACCCTGGACAATCTGTCACAGGGAATGAGCTTCCGCAGACCAGAGTGGGTCATTGTCACGACCGACGCCAGCCTAGTGGGCTGGGGCGCGGTCTGGGAATCCCTGAAAGCTCAGGGTCTATGGTCTCGGGAAGAGTCTCTTCTCCCGATAAACATTCTGGAACTGAGAGCGATATTCAATGCTCTCAGAGCTTGGCCTCAACTAGCAAAGGCCAAATTCATAAGGTTTCAGTCAGACAACATGACGACCGTTGCATATATCAATCATCAGGGGGGAACAAGGACTTCCCTGGCGATGAAAGAAGTGACCAAGATAATTCAATGGGCGGAGGATCACTCCTGCCACTTGTCTGCGATCCACATCCCAGGAGTGGAAAATTGGGAAGCGGATTTTCTGAGTCGTCAGACATTCCATCCGGGGGAGTGGGAACTCCATCCGGAAATCTTTGCCCAAATAACTCAATTATGGGGCATTCCAGACATGGATCTGATGGCGTCTCGTCAGAACTTCAAGGTTCCTTGCTACGGGTCCAGATCCAGGGATGCCAAGGCGACCCTAGTAGATGCACTAGTAGCACCTTGGACCTTCAACCTAGCTTATGTATTACCACCGTTTCCTCTCATCCCCAGGCTGGTAGCCAGGATCAATCAGGAGAGGGCCTCGGTGATCTTGATAGCTCCTGCGTGGCCACGCAGGACTTGGTATGCAGACCTGGTGAATATGTCATCGGCTCCACCATGGAAGCTACCTTTGAGACAGGACCTTCTTGTTCAGGGTCCATTCGAACATCCGAATCTGGTTTCCCTCCAACTGACGGCTTGGAGATTGAACGCTTGATTTTATCAAAGCGTGGGTTTTCAGATTCTGTAATAGATACTCTGATTCAGGCTAGAAAGCCTGTAACTAGAAAAATTTACCATAAAATATGGAAAAAATATATCTGTTGGTGTGAATCTAAAGGATTCCCATGGAACAAGATAAAAATTCCTAAGATTCTATCCTTTCTACAAGAAGGTTTGGAGAAAGGATTATCTGCAAGTTCTCTGAAGGGACAGATCTCTGCTTTATCTGTTTTACTTCACAAAAGACTGGCAGCTGTGCCAGATGTTCAAGCATTTGTTCAGGCTCTGGTTAGGATCAAGCCTGTTTACAGACCTTTGACTCCTCCCTGGAGTCTAAATCTAGTTCTTTCAGTTCTTCAAGGGGTTCCGTTTGAACCCTTACATTCCGTAGATATTAAGTTATTATCTTGGAAAGTTTTGTTTTTGGTTGCAATTTCTTCTGCTAGAAGAGTTTCAGAGTTATCTGCTCTGCAGTGTTCTCCGCCCTATCTGGTGTTCCATGCAGATAAGGTGGTTTTGCGTACTAAGCCTGGTTTTCTTCCGAAAGTTGTTTCCAACAAAAATATTAACCAGGAGATAGTTGTACCTTCTTTGTGTCCGAATCCAGTTTCAAAGAAGGAACGTTTGTTACACAATTTGGACGTAGTCCGTGCTCTAAAATTATATTTAGAGGCTACTAAAGATTTCAGACAAACATCTTCCTTGTTTGTTGTTTATTCTGGTAAAAGGAGAGGTCAAAAAGCGACTTCTACCTCTCTTTCCTTTTGGCTTAAAAGCATTATCCGATTGGCTTATGAGACTGCCGGACGGCAGCCTCCTGAAAGAATCACAGCTCACTCCACTAGGGCTGTGGCTTCCACATGGGCCTTCAAGAAAGAGGCTTCTGTTGACCAGATATGTAAGGCAGCGACTTGGTCCTCACTGCACACTTTTGCCAAATTTTACAAATTTGATACTTTTGCTTCTTCGGAGGCTATTTTTGGGAGAAAGGTTTTGCAAGCCGTGGTGCCTTCCATTTAGGTGACCTGATTTGCTCCCTCCCTTCATCCGTGTCCTAAAGCTTTGGTATTGGTTCCCACAAGTAAGGATGACGCCGTGGACCGGACACACCAATGTTGGAGAAAACAGAATTTATGCTTACCTGATAAATTACTTTCTCCAACGGTGTGTCCGGTCCACGGCCCGCCCTGGTTTTTTAATCAGGTCTGATGAATTATTTTCTCTAACTACAGTCACCACGGTATCATATGGTTTCTCCTATATATATTTCCTCCTGTCCGTCGGTCGAATGACTGGGGTGGGCGGAGCCTAGGAGGGATCATGTGACCAGCTTTGCTGGGACTCTTTGCCATTTCCTGTTGGGGAAGAGAATATCCCACAAGTAAGGATGACGCCGTGGACCGGACACACCGTTGGAGAAAGTAATTTATCAGGTAAGCATAAATTCTGTTTTATATTCAACAAAGTATATAATCTTCTTGTAGCAGAAATAAAAAATCTAAGCCAATTTTTTCTTCCAGTGGGCAAAGATTTCCATACTTATATAGTTCCATCAGAACCTGCTTCCCCTGACCTGCTTGTCAGTCAGAACCTGGCTGACTCTTTTGGCAAAAGTTGTCATCTACTATTAAAATAGTCAGATGGAATGATCAAGGTAGCATATTTGACAATTTCTACTGTCTTATTTCTACTGACATATACCCTGTCTTCTTTCATTTAGAGATGCTGTAAAATTTCACCTAGCTTGGTGATTGGAAAGAGAAAATATGGTTTAGGTCCTTTCCTTATCAGATTGTATTCATCTGACCACAGACTCAGATTAAGGGGCATACTTAGGTTTATGGAATTTAGAGGAAATTAAATATCATACAAATATTTTAGAGGTTTAAGCCATATGTGAAACCTTCAGTATAAACTCAAAAACAAATGTGTTTTTGGACAATTTAACAATCATGTCCTACTTTGTTTTCAAGGAAGAACTCTTTTTTTAGGAAGTAGAAAAAATGTTTTGTTTGGACACAGAAAAATAAAGCCAACTTAATCACAGTACATGTTCCAGGTGCAGAGTATCTCAGAGCAGATTATGTGACCCATTGTGTTCCTACCTGTTCAGCCAAAAAGAATGTTTTCTGCTTCTGAAGAATCTGTCTCTGAAGCTTCCTTGGTATTTCCTAATATTTCCAGGCTTTTTGCATCAGGGCCCAATAATTCATCTTCATCCAGAACATCTTCAATTGCATGGTTGCGGAGTGGATGGGATTTAAACAGTTAGATATTACTGATAGTGTAATGATTAGCTATTATTTCCCTACTGTTAATATGAAAATGT
Organism: Bombina bombina; assembly: GCF_027579735.1. Taxonomy (NCBI): domain Eukaryota; kingdom Metazoa; phylum Chordata; class Amphibia; order Anura; family Bombinatoridae; genus Bombina; species Bombina bombina. Next base: position 861,880,920 of record NC_069504.1, on the reverse strand, counting down.
CTAATATTTTGGAATTCTGGAATGGTGGTTATTTACAAGGTCTTTCTTGAAGTACTTTGAAAGTACAAGTTTCACTATTTAAGCTGTGATTGCTTAATCGTTGTACCCATGCCATTGGTTTTCCATTTTTTTTTTCAAGCCTTGGCACACATCCAACAGATTTTTATGAATTCCATAAATCACAAGATATTGCTTTACCAACCTTCTGTCTAGGCAAAAGACCAGCAGAGTGTAAGCTGTTATATACCATGAATATTGGTTGTTGTCTAGAAATAATGTACCAAAACTGGAAAAAAAATCAGATCTATTCATTCTACACCAAGGTTAGAGAAAAGGCTATGCTCCAGTAAGATGTACTTTTTTCTAAATAGATTGTACAAGTCATATTCAATGCATATCAATCCACAAATGTTTCTGTTCTAGCAGGGCTTAAGGCTCTTTCCACTACAGCGGCAGCTGTATCTACCTAATGGGCATCTCAAGCAGATGCTTCACTTTCATATCTTTGTCAGGCAGCAGTTTAGAAATTAACAAATACCTTTCACATTATAAATTTGTCAGTCCACACAAGCAATATTTGGAAAAAATGTTTTGAATACAACCCTTTCTCATAAACTATCTTTTGCAGAATTTAGGCTGGGGTATTGTTTTTCTGCTTTGTATATCAATTCTTAACTGGTGAATGAAAGCTCGAGTGAACCAAGATAATAATTAAAACCAAAATACAGATATTTCTATATCTTTGCTCAGATCTCTAGACCACGTTCACCAAATTTCCACCTTTGCTGTTGGCTAATAAGGACAACTCCCAAAGGTCTATCAGTTCGTCAGTGAACAGAAACAAGCACTGAAACATACATTTTGTATATAAATATATATATAATTATGTATATACATACAGTATATATATATATATATATATATATATATATATATATAGACACACACACATATATATAATCAAGTAGGCCAGAACTCTTGAATTATCAAAACAGCCACCCAGGGTGCTTCCAAGGAAATAAATAGTCAGCAAAAACGGATGTACTTTCCAGGAGTTATAATATCGTCACTTCTTTATTAGTAACGTTTCGGGGTTTTACCCTCTTCGTCAGACACAGCACTTTTGAGATGTCTGACGAAGGGGGTGAAACCCCGAAACGTTTCTAATGAAGAAGTGACGATATTATAAATCCTGGAGAGTGCATCTGTTTTTGCTGCCTATATATATATATATAGTCATCAAAAACGGATGCACTCTCCAGGACTTATAATATTGTCACTTCTTTATTAGTAACGTAAAGCTTACTAGCTGCACATATCCTTTTTAAACATCTGAAGATGTTGCAATTTCATTTAGTATAAGACTGATACTTTTCTCCTCCACCATTCCCTGTTTATCTTAGGCTTTCTTCCCTGGATACATATTACATTCCCCGTGATGGGGCTCTGCCATCGTACAAGGAGTTTATTAGCATGCTTCCTGTAGTAGATCACCCTGAGGCTTTTGGACAGCATCCTAATGCTGACATTGCAAGTCAGATTACTGAAGCTCGCACTCTGTTCGACACTCTTCTGTCCCTGAAGCCTCAGATCACTCCAGCTGGCCAAGGAGGCGGGCAGACCCAAGAGGAAAAGGTACAAAGAGATTTTATAGCCTCAGCTCCATATCTAATTCCCTTCTTTTATTCTATTTTTTATTCTATTTTGCTCCAGCACCATCTTTGTTGTCATTATTGAAAATTTATGATTTGTCTCCTGTATTTCGCAACAGGTTTTGGAGTTGGTGGCTGATGTTCGTCAGAAGATTCCTCAAGAGATTGATTATGAAGGAACAAGAAAAGTTCTCAGTGATGATCCCAACCCGCTCAATGTTGTATTATTGCAGGAGATCCAGCGATATAATGCCCTGCTTCACACAATCAGGTTTGTATATAACTGCAAGTCCATCTTTCTTATAAATGACTGCATAAAATAACATTAAACAGAACAATGTGTCCACTCTCCATTCTATTATATCTTATTTTTCTTTCTGTTCTTATAATCTTTCTGATCCTTTGTTTGCTTAATTATGTATCCTTTTTAGTGTATATGTCACATTCTCCTTTCTCTGTATGATATACGGTGATATATATGTAGGTCTGCTGTCATTTCTCAGGTCTTCTCTCCTCGATCTGGAGCGTGGTATCCAGGGGCTGGTTGTCATGTCCACAGAATTGGAAGAAGTGTTCACCTGCATATTTGATGCCCGTGTGCCTCCGCTTTGGGCGAAGGTAAATGTTTATATTTTAAAATATTCCTTTTTTATGTACCACCTTAAAAAAAGCACTTGTTTGCAACTTTACTTAATGATAAACATGTTTATTTCAGAAAACATATTTTGTCGTTCAATTTACGCAACATAAATTCTGAATATAATGAGGACATATGTCCTGGCGGTTGTGTTTGAATGAGAATGACGATATGTGACATAATCACATTGTGCAACAAAACCAAATGAGGCTGTGCCTAGAGGCCAATGCACTGCCTTATTATTAGTGGTGTTAAGTCTTTCAGAACCGTTATCTCAGTCCCCACACCATATAGAGAAACATGCAACCCCTTATTTAAAAGAGGCAGTGGATGTTCAGGTCATTTGGCAAAATATAAAAGCTATTTTAAAAAATTAAGTGCAGGCTGTGTTGGCTATGTAGGAAGTGGCTTTAAGATCTCCCTAACATCCATCCCTCATTTGACCTTTTGGGGTTAGTGAGGATCACCAACCCTACTGGTGTCTATTAGGTGTTTACTGTGTCAATCTTCCTCTTTCAAATTAGTGAGTTTTGGCTACTAAGAGTCCGATACTACCAGTGAAATACAGGATTTTTATTTCATCATATACAGGGTTTCAGTTCATTATCATACTAATAAATATCACCATCCAGCAACCATTAGCTACAATTAGTTGGGTTGTTGATATCAGGGTTCATAAGTACTTGTTTCTCTAATCTTGTTAAAAATAACAGGTATCCAAATAAATGGCCGTAATGGGGGAGTGTAACAATATATGACATTATGTTCAATTCTGTATGAGTTTTGATGGAAGATCTTTTTGTTTAGTGGGGTTTCTTTTCATTATATATATTTACTTTGCCTATTTAGATAAGAGTAGGAACAGAAATCAGAATTTTGTGTTGTTTTGAAAGTCACAAAGTAACAGATGTTTAGATTCATTACTCTCTTACAAAAGAAGACCTTAAAATTTGTGTTTTGGATTTTGTAACTACTAAGTAAGGTTGAAAACTTTAAAATATATAATTTTTTAATAGATAAAAAAACATCTTATATCTGTCCCTATCTAAGGTGTGAACTTGAATGTTAAGACAGCTTTATGTATATCCCAGGCATTACTAATTTCTATCACAACTTCAACTGCAGTTTTATTTCCCACCTCAACAATCCCCTTTTACATCAGAACTCCATAAAAACCTTATTTTCCTCTGTAAACAATTGTTTTGTCACTGAATATCCCTGATTAATCTATATCATGTTGCAGCTTTGTCACCATTTATAGCAGCAAGCAGATGACTATAGTCTGCCCTCATTCCTGTATGAAGTAAAGACTAAATGATGATCTTCCGGAGAATGTTTATGCATGTCCCAAACTTTACTGTATTCACTTATTGTATTTTCCCCAACCAATTTCTGTAAACATATGTCCTAAGGTCCTTGCAGATTACTTTTCAGTTTACAAATTATCAGCTTCTAATGGTACTGCTGCAATTCAGATTCATGATCTCCTATTTACTGTACAGGCACAGTATAGATAATGAAAAGAGGAATAGACACAGAAAATAAAAAGTGCTATCTTGTCAGTATATGACCTCTGACTTATCCTTTTCAGGCATACCCCTCTCTGAAGCCCCTGGCTGCTTGGACCCGAGACCTAGCACAGCGCGTGGAAGTTTTCTCTCGCTGGGCTGAGACTGCTCATCCCCCCGTTTTGTTCTGGCTATCGGCATTTACATTCCCAACTGGTTTCTTAACCGCAGTGCTACAGAGTGCAGCCAGACAGAATAATGTAAGTATATGCAGACAAATGGAAGGGAAGAGAATACATTGAAACAATGGGGTAGATTTATCATAGTGCGAGCGGACATGATACGATGTAGCGTATCATGTCCGCTGCACATCGCTATGCTGATCGTGGCCAATCGCCGCTAGCAGGGGGTGTCAATCAACCCGATCTTATTCGATCTGGTAGATTTTTGCCTGCGGCCTCAGAGCAGGCGGACAAGTTATGGAGCAGGGTCTTTAGACCGCTGCTTCATAACTTCGGTTTCCAGCGAGCCTGAAGGCTCGCGCCTAAACAGGGGCATCAAGCAATCGGCCCCAATGAGTGCATGATAAAGGGGCATGATGGGAGAAGAAATGTGATATAACTATCAATTTACTTATTAATTAGGTCTCTGTTGATTCTTTGTCCTGGGAGTTCATCGTGTCAACTGTTGATGACAACAACTTGGTGTATCCTCCAAAGGTGAGATCTAGTGGCACAATGACGTTGGCATAGTGATCTCAAAATGTCATCTGTGCAGTGACATAGTGAGTAGATGTTGCACAGCGGCAGAGGAAGACTTATAGGTTGGTGGTGATAATGACAGAAGTTAAATATGAGTTATGTCCTCTCCCAGCAGAGTGAAATGCAAGTAAAAGCTATCATTTTTCCTATTATGTGATAGTAATTTTGACAGATCTAAAAGACTTATTTCATAGCACATGATAATAAAGTTACATATAAAAGTGACTGTATCTATTCTGTGCAGGATGGAGTGTGGATCCGTGGCCTCTATCTTGAAGGAGCAGGATGGGACAAGAAGAATTCATGTCTGATCGAAGCTGAACCTATGCAGCTTGTGTGTCCCATTCCCACTGTGCACTTCAAGCCAACAGAGAGCAGAAAGAAAAGCAGCAAAGGTATACAGCTTATATTTGTGTATTAACAAACGTGCAATTGCACAGCCAAGTATATAGCACACACTTTACTGGTTTGGTTTATAAAGTAGTGATAATTATATACATAAATCAAACGCACATGTAGCAGATGTTACATTACTCAAGGGTTAATACCAAGCCACCAAATTGGGAGAAAATCCGAAATGTCAAACAAACATTAAATTGGAAGCAATCCTTCTTATGCCCCCTCTGCCATCCTCCCTCAAGTTTTTTTAATCTTCTACTTTGAGAAGCAAGCTTCTTTAGGAGCTTCACCGCTCATCTAATCTCCTCTACTGGATCATCATATCCTGTCCATATGCTCCTCTCTTCTCCCTGTAGTGAAAGGACCCATTAGCGCCTCTATCTCTGTACCCAGGATGTGACTAAAAAATGTTCTGTCCCATATCTACAGCCTGCAAGGGCCATGTCAGAGCCTGAACTGTGCCCCTTTCCTTGTGCAGAGCACCTTAGCCTTTGAGGCCAGAATCATTAGACATCTAATAAGCTCCACCCTTTGGTAATGGGATCAGTTGTGTATGTGAGCTGTAATTCTGTGTTCACAAAGATTACTTTTTAATTGGATTGTTGAACAAAATACGTTTTCTAATCTCTTTTGACTACTTTTCTAGCAGTCTATTAGTATTGTGTACACCTGTGTGTCTCCTCTATCTAGACACTAGATGGATCTATTATAGCTTGCACTCCCATTTGTAGTTTTCTCTATATGCTCCATGAATTTGAGGTTACCAAGTCTTACGAAAATGTTGTAGCCAGTTCCCTTGATTGATTGGGTATTTATTTATTTTGCAGTTCTATACATTATTGTTTAAATATAAAATGCATCTATTTAAAGGGACATTCTAGCATAAACATTGCACTGTTGGTATTCCAACCATTTGTGTTTGAATCCCCAGAAAGTGTTTAAACGCATAGTTAAAGTCCTATTGGGAGCCACAGAAAACTGCTTTAGAGCAGGAAAAAGATAGTAAGCCAACTCACAGCAACTATCACACGTATGTGTCAATTATTGGCAGTGTTCAACTTAGCAGCTGCAGTACATGCAGCTTAGAACATGACTTTAACTATGTGTTTAACCTCTTTGCACTAGAATGTCCATTTAAGGACTAGTCATAGTTGGAGGACATTTTCCCTTTCATCCTTGCACGATTCCTACGAGCTGATCACTGCTCTTCTACTCATTCATATCCCGCAGCCATTGGATCAGTACGCGCCATAACGTAGGGTGGGCCATGTTCCCACCTCATCGTATATCTTCAAATGTTTCAGATCTTCCTTTTCTCCTTTCTACTTCTGATCTTCTGTTGGGCTAAGCTCATCCACATCACCAATCCCATTATAGTGCTGTATGATATTTCTGTTTTTTTCACTAATTCGAGTGTATCTTATTGACTCCTGGGAGGTTTTTGCACTCTTCTCATCATTCATGTGATTGTTCTGTTTCCCATCTGAGAACTTGTTTTCACATTAATTTCACATTGTAGTAGTTTACCGCTCATTCTCGTTACTTTTATTTCCCAAATCTTTTTACCCACCTACAAAGCACCTCTGGGCTTGAACACAGATATAGGAGATATAATATAACTGAAATTAGACATGTGCGATTCGGTTCGGCCCGAATCGAAATTCGGATGAATTTGTTTGAATTCGGAGATTCGGATCGATTCGAATTTCCGAATTGCGGTAGTTCCGAATCTGCAGAATAAATCCGAATCGATTTTAATTTATTCGGTAGATTCGGATGGCTGTGTATTACACTAGTATACTAGTAATACACAGCACATCCCACTTTACAGTTCGAATCTGAATGAATCCGAAATGAATTCATTCAATTTCTTCCGAATTCGAATCGATTCGAACCAAAATTCGAATCGGTCCGAATCGATCGGAACCAAATTTTCCGCGGCTGCACGTCTAACTGAAATATCACTGTTGTTGACTTTATAAATGGCTTAGGCGCTTAACAAAATGCTGCCATTTTCAATTTTCACGTTTCAAACTTTTTTTTTTGCTTCTCCTCACAAGGCTTTATTATTGCTACGTGTATTTACAGATTCCCTGTGACAGCATGTTTAGCGACTTAACCCATTGCATACTGACTATAACATTTCCCGGTATTCACTAATATTTGGTGAAAGATTAATTTATTTGTAAACAAAACATTCTCATTATTGAAAATGATATATACTAAATTAAATTGCACAATTAAAAACATCTCCTAACTTTATATGTACTTTTCACTCACCTACACAAACACAAGTATGTGGTACAGGTGTATTTTGTTATTCTCTGTTTTACATTTCTTTGTTTTCTTTCTTCCCTAGGTCTGTATTCTTGCCCCTGCTTTTATTACCCAATCCGCTCTGGTTCAGCAGACCGCGCCTCCTTTGTAATTGGCGTTGATCTCCGTGTAGGGGCAGCACCTGCAGAGCACTGGATCAAGAGAGGAACTGCTCTGTTAATGAGTCTGGACAATTGAGAGCACAAAAAAGCAACACAAAGAAAAGATATCGAAGAGTTCAGAGTAACATTGACAAAAACTCTCCTAATAGTAGCCTCAGGATTTTTTTCACTTTATCTGTTTTAGCAAAATGCTCAATTAATTATTACATTAATTATAAAATCATTTCAGGATACATTTAACCAAGAACACAGCAAAAATTCAGAATGCAATATATTCTGTTCCACTTGAAAGGTTTTTCAAATTGTTGATCTACAAAATAACATAAATGTCACTGGAAAGTTCTGTAGAAAATAAAGTTCTTTCAAAATGTTCAAGCAAAATAGACTCTGTAAGAACTCACATATGTTATTAGTAGTCATTATCAAGCAAAGGGCCACATATAGGGCCCATGAGAAGTCAAGGCTTCGTCATGGTACTTTAAGCTTTCTAAGAGTAAAGTGGTAAAGCGTACAGGTGAGAACAGGTGTGCTGTGGGGTTCATGGACATCATCAAGCCCTTGATCTGCATATACTGACCATGTCTAACCTTATTATTTGCCTTTTTAATTCTGTATATTTTTATACTGATCTACATTCATCTATGTTCTCTGCAACTATCTTTTTTTCTATCTATCTATTGATCTATTTATCTATATATATATACTGTATATATATATATGTCTGCACTTTATAATCTTAGAAATAAAGAAATGTACATATATATTTAGCTTGAAATATTTCAGTAGACCAGATGTTTTGTGAACTTATCTTATAGGGATTTATACATTCTTTATATGGGGACAATTCTCTTCAACTTGTTAAAGATTTAATAAAAATTTTGTTAATTCAAATAGTGATTTTATTTTTAAATCCTTGGCACCAGTGAAGTAAGTTTGCGTTAACTTTTTTAGAACTGTTACGTGTTGCGCCCCAGAGAAACACATACCTCACCACTTGTAATTTGTGCAATGTTTGGCACGGCCGCAGTATCCATTGAAAGTATACGGCACACTAAATATGTAGGACTCGCTAATATTTTGTGGTAATTATTTTTTAACATACTTGTTATATCAGATTGTGCGGTATTCTAAGCACGGGTCTGAGTGCTCCACTTGTATTCTGGGCTTATAAACATTTCATGCACCTCCCTCTAATTTTGGATTAATCCCTTTTGGAACCTCGATTTTACTGCAGGTATCTGAAGGAGAGTTGTGTGCAAACACGCCAGCACTGAAGTGTAGTGGATTTCAACATAGCGTACCCATGACTAAAGGGAGGTGGAAAATAACATCAATTCTATGCTTATAAAAAATATTTAGGGGCCTATCTATTAAGCTCGGTATGGAGCTTGAAGTCCCGTGTTTCTGGCGAACCTTCAGGCTCACCAGAAACACCAGTTATAAAGACCGCTGCTCCATAATCTGCCTGCTCTGAGGAGGCGGACAGACGTAGCCGCAATTCAACCCGATTGTATTCGATCGGGTTGATTGACACCCCCCTGCTAGCGGGCGCGAATCTGCAGGGGGCGGCGTTGCACCAGCAGTTCATATGAGCTGCTGGTGCAATGCGGAGAGCGTTTTGGTGATCGGATCATGTCGGACAGACACATAATAAATAGGCCCCTTAGTCTTCCCTTTAATATTATAAGGGGTTATTTACATGAAATGTTGAATTTAAATTTAATTTTCTTAATTTAATGAATGAAAATGAAACAGCATTGAAATATACATTATTATTTTATTTATCTCCCTTTTGCTATAAAATACCTTGCTTTATTGTACAATTTGTGCTTATCCCATACTCATTAGAGAGACTAAAAGCCAAAAGCATGCTACCAAATGATGCAAATTCAAAATATGTATATCTTAAAGATCTATGCTTTATACGGACCATTAACATTTACATTTGATTTTCATGTCCCTTTAATATAATAAAGCATTTTCCTAATAGCCAGTTATTCTACAAATACATCTCTAAATACCTCTTGGGGGCTTCATCGAGTTAAGACAATAAAACCACCAAAGTTGTTATAACCCCCTCCATTTGTCTAGAAACCAGGAATAGTAAATAATTATTGCTTCATCATATTTCAAAGATCTTTGTATATTAAGGAATAATCAATGCACTAAGATATATCACCGAGTATTTTATAAGAATGAAAAAGAGATACAAAGAATCAATAGCTTTAATGAGTAAATATTGATCAAACATATACATAAGCCCAATGTGAAGAAAATCTGGAGAAAATCACTATTTAAAAAACAAGCAAATAAGATTTTATTACTGCCTATACTTTAGTGCCTATATAAATGTCATAGGGTAGCTCTCACAAGGGGGTATAGGATACAAATGTAGATGTGGATTGGTCCTCATAATGTACTCATAGCTGACCAATCAGTTTTTGTTGGCTATCCGCTCCTGTAATTTTTTAGCATCAAACAAATGTGGAGCAAACTTTCTTGAGTGGTCACAATGTAATATCATATTGGTAGTTAAAGACCCGCAAATGCATTTTCAACAGAAAAGCTCCCAGAAAGGACATTCTGAGTGTTAACAGCCTGTTTTCGAAAACTGGCACATTCACACCTCTTATGGTTACAGCAAAGCTCTATTCATTGAGACCATTATTATTATTATTATTATCGGTTATTTGTAGAGCGCCAACAGATTCCGCAGCGCTATAAACAAAGGGGAGTACAACAAAACAATTAAAGGGATCAGATGGGTAGAGGGCCCTGCCAAGAGTTGCACTGTTGTAATCCACTCTTAAGAAGGTGATCTACAAACAGCTGGACTCTTAGGCTTACATGCTAAGGGGGTTCAGGGGATAGCAATGGAGGAGTGGAACTGGTATAAAGTAAGGTTAGCATAGATTGTATGCATCCTTGCACAGTAGAGTCTTTAGGGAGCGCTTGAAGCTTTCAAAACTAGGGGAGAGTCTTGTGGGGCGAGGCAGAGAGTTCCACAAGATGGGAGCCAGTCTGGAGAAGTCCTGTAAACGGGAGTCCGATGAGGTAACCAGAGAGGAGGAGGTCATGAGCAGAGCGAAGGGGACGGGAGGGAGAGTATCTGGAGACAAGCTCTGAGATATAGGGGGGAGCAGTGAAGTTGAGGGCTTTGTATGTCAGAGTGAGAATTTTGTGTTTGATCCTAGAGGCAAGAGGAAGCCAGTGAAGGGATTGACAGAGAGGAGCAGCAGATGAAGAGCGACGTGTAAGGAAGATGAGTCTGGCAGAGGCATTCATTATGGATTGTAAGGGAGCTAGGCGGCAGGTGGGGAGACCAGAGAGGACAGAGTTGCAATAATCAAGGCGGGAAAGAATGAGAGAGTGGATTAAAATCTTAGTTGTATCTTGTGTAAGGAAGTGTCTAATTTTGGAGATGTTTTTAAGGTGGAAGCGGCAGGCTTTAGCCAAGGACTGAATGTGAGGAGTGAAGGAAAGATCTGAGTCAAATGTGACCCCGAGACATCCGGGGTAGGGGTAATGATGGAGTTGTCGACAGTTATAGAGATATTGGGGTGGAGATTTTGGAAGAAGGGGGGAAAATGAGGAGCTCAGTTTTGGAGAGATTTAGCTTGAGGTAGTGGGAGGACATCAACGAAGAGATTTGAGAAAGACAGTTAGTGACACGGGTTAGCAAGGAAGGAGATAGGTCTGGTGCAGAGAAGTAGATTTGGGTGTCATCGGCATACAAATGATATTGGAAACCGTGGGACTTAATTAGGGAGCCTAGTGATGACGTATAGATTGAGAAGAGAAGGGGACCGAGGACAGAGCCTTGCGGTACTCAGACAGAAAGTGGTGACGGGCAGAGGAGGCCCCAGAGAAGGCTACACTGAAGGTACGGTTTGATAGGTAGGAAGAGAGCCACGAAAGGGCTGTGTCACAGATGCCGAAGGATTGGAGGGTTTGGAGCAAAAGAGGGTGGTTGACAGTGTCAAAGCCTGCGGACAGATCAAGGAGGATAAGCAGAGAGAAGTGGCCTTTTGATTTTGCTGTAAGTAGGTCGTTGGTGACCTTAACAATAGCTGTCTCTGTGGAGTGATAGGGACGAAATCCAGATTGCAGCGGGTCAAGAAGGGAGTTTAACGTAAGGAAATGGGATAGGCGTGCATATACTAGTTTTTCGAAAAGCTTTGAAGCAAGAGGGAGGAGGGAAATAGGGCGGTAGTTGGATGGGGAGGTAGGATCAAGGGAAGGTTTTTTGAGGATAGGTGTGACCAGTGCATGTTTCATCGATGAGGGAAATGTACCAGTGCTGAGGGAGAGGTTGAAAATGTGTGTTAGTATATTAGACCATTTGTTCACTCATCAAAGACAAAACTAATTTACATGTGTGACATTTACCTACTGTTAAATAAACAAAGGATATAGCTCCCAAGATAAAAGTCAATCCATTTATTAGGTAAGCATTAAAAAGACAAGGCTGTCAGCATCAAAAAGAACACCATAGAGCTTAGTATCCTTATGAATGCCATATATATCTTTGGAGGATGGACAGACTTCTGTAGGCCTCCATGCAAGTCCAAACTCACTCTGAGAGCAGATTGGACTAGAAAGAAATACGAGAACATGAAAAGGTTAGAGAAACAGAGAAGGGTTCAGGTCAGTGCCCCCCCCCCCCAGCAATTCCCTTAAAGGGATACTGAACCCAAATTTTGTCTTATGTGATTCAGATAGAGCATGAAATTTTAAGCAACTTTCTAATTTACTACTATTATCAATTTTTCTTTATTATCTTGTTATCTTTATTTGAAATGCAAGAATGTAAGTTTAGATGCCGGCTCATTTTTGGTGAACAACCTGGGTTGTTTTTGCTGATTGGTGGATAAACTCAGCTTAGAAACCTTCTTTTTCAAATAAAAATAGCAAGAGAATGAAGAAAAATTGATAATAGTAGTAAATTAGAAAGTTGCTTAAAATTGCATGCTCTATCTGAATCATAAATGAAAAAATTTGGGTTCAGTGTCCCTTTAATAGTGTAAAACCCATCTGAACTTCCCTTACAAGGTGTTCTATTGGCCTTCTGTATTTTGTGTTGATTCAATAAATTATCTTGCTGATTTCCAATAACATTTTATGTTGAAGAAAGTGTTCAATTTATTGAGTCTGAAATAGCTATATTCTTCTAGTGTCATAGTTTCTGCCATATAATTTAGCAACATTTGGGTTGTTGGTATTGTGAGTTGTAGTACCTTAGCAAAATTTAATGTAAATTGGGGGCCGGAGCCGACTGCCATGCTGAGCAGACGTGTCTGTAGTGAGCTCCGAGCATAATCTTCTAGAAAATTAATATTAACCACCTTATTCTACTAACTAATTGTTGGGAATTATCCTGATAGAAGCCTGGTCATTCCGAGTGGTGATACAGCCTATATTAGCGGCTTCACGGCAAGATTTAGAGACCTTTGATCGCTTGAGCGTGTGCCTAACTCACAAGTTCCCATGACATAGCTCCCACACCTGATAATATCTACTACTCCAGAGGGTCGGGGCTCCGCTCCGGAGTTAGAAGAGACATCAATTGCAGTATCATATCAGAAGACCTGGGAGGATTAGGCCTGATCTGTCGCCAGCGTTGAGTACAGCTTTGACTCTGAGGATAGCTTGAGGAGGGACAGACTACTAAGAGGATTGCAGCGAAAACCCAGCACAACGCAGTCCCTTGTCTCCCAAGCATCTCCGCTTACCTCTAGATTGCCTGGGCTCATACCTGCATTAGGTAGAGAAGCGACCCTTAACGGATATCCTTGGCTCACTCTGCACTACGGGGTGAGGGACCGCCATCTTGGGACCAGAGCTGTGGTGGATGTCGGCACAGTGAACATAGCTGTGGTCCTCTTGAGCGGGAACTTCTGTGGTGGACGGCGGAAAATAGATAACTCCAGTCATCCTGAGAAGATCCTTCGGCCCTTTTACTCAAGCCCTCAGACAACACAACATCCGATATAGATGGGGCTACCCGACTAAGGTAATAGTGAGCAGAAATGGTCAAACCCACACAATCACTTCTCTTGAGGCAGGAATGGACCTCCTGAAAACATGGGACCTTACCGCACCAGCTCCCCTCATCCGGAGGGCAGAAATGTCTAGGACCCTCAACTCGGGGGCCCTGGAATGGTGTCCTAGACCACAACGCTTGCTTGCAAACAACTCCCAAGAGCCCTCTGGCTCAGGATGAAGAAGTTTTTGGCTGCTGCATGAACTACTACAGACTGTCATAAATTGGTCCCCTCCTCCTTTTTTCTTGTTTTCCCTATTGGTCCACCAAGGGGACCTAAACACTCAAGATTTAGTAGTATCCTTTGAAAAGTTTCAGCTTCATATGTCATGATTCTTATTGTTTAATGAAAGTTTGAGTAATTACTGTTATACAAGTCTATGTTTCATATGTCTTAGCATTTTTTAAAAAAAAATAAAAAATAAAATGCTGAAATGTTCTTCATTTTCTCTTTTATGTGCCTTGAGGGGCTGGCGGGTGCAGTGGGCAGGGCCCAGGGACCACCATCAGTTTTGATATGGTCGATTTAGAGACCGGTGTGTCCGGGGCTGCGCGCACAGTGCATACCAACTCTGAGGCGGGCGGGTTTGGGGGACTAACTGTTATTTGTAAGGCTATCTTGTTTGTCATTTTCCCTGCCAAGATATGCCCTATCCCATATATGGGAGCCTAGACACCAACTTGATAATCTACGCTAACTATCAGTAATTATGCTTGCTAGATACCTCGCTGCATCTAGAGAAGTTAGCCAGGGACTCTAACGGTACCCCTCATTATAGATTTCCATAATAACAGTTAATATGAAAGACTGCCATAACATGTCCTTATTACACAAGAATGAATGCGATGTTAGACTATAAAGAGCCCTATACATTCCCCAAAAATTGCGAAAATATTAGTTTGAGCCATACTTGGTGTCGCAATTGCACTTACTCCCATTCTCTAGGCTAAGACTAGCGGTAGATTACCACAGAGCTAATTTAGTTTGATTAAGTGTGTCCTAATACAAAGGCGGTCTTCCAGACCAGCAGCCCCCCCCCCCCCCTCAAAACAGTCCACAATCCTAGAACAAAGCTAGACATCGCCTACTCTGGGAATAATTACTCTCCTTTCATATAGAGAGCTAAAATACATTGTTATATTCTATTCTGATCCATATATATTACTCCCCCCCCCCCTTGTATTCTCTTATTATAAGAGATCAGGGAATTAGACTGTTCGATCCCTAACAAGTCGAGTTACTTGATTGGCGGTGAATAGTGCCGCCGCTCTTTTCTATTGTTGTTAGTAACCCTTAGTTAAAGTTCTACTGTTTCATTGCTATTGTAACCTGTTTGTTTTTAGTGTTTAACTAGCTAACTGTGTCTGATTTTACATCACTAGATATTACTAGGTCCGCACAAACTGCAGTTTCAGAGCTGAGCTCCCTGCTGATCCACTGCTTTGTTGTCGTGCCCAGGTGGGGGGTTGATTCCTTTGTCTTCCCTTCCTCCTCTCCGTTTTTTTCTTTCTCCCCCTTGTTTCCCCTCCCTGGCCCCCTCCCCTGGCTATGTCCTTCTTCTACTTGTACTGCACCTTGTTTCTTGGGGTGGTGCTGCCCCCATACCCCACAAAGACATTTACCATGGGACCCAATACAGAATCCCTCACATTTGTCTCCCTAAATTGTAAGGGACTTAACTCTCCAATGAAGAGAAGCCTCCTAAGCAATTACATGCACTCCCTTCATGCTTCAGTGATATTTGTACAGGAAACACATTGGCCGACCTCGTATACAGCCCCTTTCTGATCATTACATTATAATCAATGCATATCAGCATCACACTTAGATAAAACAAGAGGCACGGCCATACTGATTCACAAACACCTTAGCTTTGAACAAATCTTCGCTGACTCTGACCCAGAGGGTAGATATGTTATCCTTATATGTAAACTGAATAGCCAGCTGTACACCTTGGTGAACCTATATGCTCCCAATGTGGGCCAAGTCACCTTCCTGAGGTCTTTATTGAATAAGATTGAAAACATTAAAATAGGGATAGTCCTCGTTGGTGGGGATTTCAACATGATCCTGGATCCCTTGCGAGAAAAACGTGTTCAAACCCATAAATCAGTTGACTCCTACACAATAAACACAGCGGGTAAATTTAGAGAGACAGTTCTGCAATATGACCTCTTTGATGTTTGGAGGGCGTTCCACCCTGACTCCCTGGACTATACATTCTTCTCTAGACCGCATAATTCATATTCTAGACTGGACTACATCCTGACAGACTTTTGGACTTTAAACAAGATCATAGACACTAAAATTCGGACATGCTCCTGGTCTGACCACAACGCACTCCTATGCACAATAGACACGACAATGCAGAAAGTGACGTTTCCACGTTGGTAGATGCCTACTTACCTATGGTCAGACCCAGAGTTTAAGACCCTTATACGCTCCTCCATAGTCAACTTTGTACATATAAACACTGACCCATTAATATCTGACCAAACAATTTGGGCTGCCCTAAAAGCCTACTTAAGAGGTGTATGTATTAAGAAACAAGCGGCTATGAAAAAACGTATGGGAGCTTCACTCGGCCTCCTCAATTACGGGCCAAGAAAACCCTTAATAAAAATAGCCCATCACAGGTCCTGTCAGATGAAATTGAAGTCATACGAAGACAGATTAGAGAAAAAGAGACTGAAAGAGTACGAAGAACGCTCTAGAGATTCAAACAATCACTTTACTACCAGGGTAATAAAGCCTCGGCACTACTGGCCCATAAGCTTAGAGGACAGAGAGCAGCCTCTAGGATACATACAATTGACAAAAAAGGTACCCAGGTTACAGCCCCTAAGGATATTGGGGAGGCCTTTGCCCAGTATTATACAAGACTATATAATCTGCAAGTCCCAGGGTCTGACCCAGGTATTTCAATTGACAAGGTCCAGATTTTCTTATCAAACCTAGCTCTCCCAAAGCTGAATAGTGCCGACCAAGTAAAGTTACAAACTCCCTTTACTAGCGAAGAACTTGCTGCAGCTATTAAACAACTTAAAAGCAATAAGGCTCCTGGGCCAGATGGCTTTACTCCGGTTTTCTTTAAAACCTTCCGTGACTTACTCACCCCTCTCCTACTTAATGTATACTCGGAGGCCAGACGGCTGGGGCAATTTCGTAGAGAGGACGGCTTTCCCAGATGATAGGTACACACTCTCCGAGATGCTGGCGGGAATGCGGGGAGACAGGTTCTGACTTGCACATCTGGTGGAGTTGTCGGAAGCTTAACTCACTTTGGGAGGACGTTGGTATGCTACTGACATCCCTACAGATAGACCTAAGACTGAGTCCCAAACAGGTATTACTAAATATTTTTCCCTCAACGCTCCCCGGGCACCAAAAGAGGCTAGCTATTTTCCTATTTGCGGCAACCAAACTTGAGATAGCTAGAGTCTGGACACAGAGAGACCCCCCACAGATACAACAGGTAATTAAAATTATGGACACATTTGCCAATATGGAAAGAAACGTTTACCTCCAGACAGAAAGACTTTAGACTTATTGGACCATCTGGACACCCTGGATGAATCGTTAATATGGCTTGAGACCTCGAGTGGATCCATGTTAGACAGGAGAAAATTCGAGAGAGAGAGAGAGAGAGAGAGAGAACAAATGTATATATACATACTTTTTTTTCTTCTTTTTTTTAAGGCTTGATTATACTGCAATGTCTAAATAGCATAATGCTATTGACTTGCCTAGAACTATAATATAGGTGTGTAGCTTGGTTATAATAAAACAATGAAATGAAGTTCAGAGTTAAAGTAAAACTTAGCAGTTGCTGTAGCTTTAAATTTGTAACAAACTTGCTACAAACTTAAAGCAATGGAAAAAGGCTACTAATATAATTTCTTATATTAAGTTGGCATCAATATGTATCTCCAAGAAATATATATTAGCTATGATATATAGTAAAATATAATCAGCTGATGAAGTTTAAAAAATTGAGCAAAAAACAAGAGAAATACAGAAGGAAAAATAATATTATCTAAATAGTAGCAACTTGATCACAGGCAAATGTATTAACCTGAGCTTACCGGTACCGGATAAGCAGCCGTTGCTGAGAGGCCAGCAGAAGTGTTCCTCTGGTGTCTGCTGTGGATCCTGGTGTCCTGATAAATTAATACTTTGTTCAGGTAAGAGCATGAAACAGTCCCTTGTTAGCAGGAGGAGTGAATGAACACTAACACAGGTTGATGGTAGCTGAAGGTAATTAGCTGGAAAAAGAGGTTACTAGAATAGCTTAGGAGTAATTAGTTGAATTCAGGTACAACTAAACAAAGGATACTGACAATGTCAGAAAATAAACTCGAAGGATAAATAAGCTTTGAGATAACAGAGCTTGGCTTAAATTCACTTATGAACAGAGGGAATAAATCCCTAGGCAACTGAGCAAATAATCAAGCATTGACTGTAGTGAAGTGCTGGTTTAAATAAGCAAGATAGGAGGAGTTTTGCCTGAAGGAAGAGAAATGGTATAAAGCAACAGTAAGGAATCATGACAAGGACTTACTTGTACTGGTGTGAAGAGCGTGACTTTTCCTGGAATAACTTTAAGGTTGCCAGAATTTTAGCTTTTCTCCAGGATGGACTGGAGAAGGGTCTATCTGCTAGTTCCCTGAAGGGACAAATATCGGCCCTGTTAGGGTTACTGCACAAAAGATTGTCCAAGCTTCTGGATGTGCAGCCCTGTTACGATCAGCCAATAGAATGCGAGCTCAATCTGATTGGCTGATCCAATCAGCCAATCGGATTGAACTTGAATCTGATTGGCTGATTCCATCAGCCAATCAGAATTTTCCTACCTTAATTCCGATTGTCTGATAGAATCCTATCAGCCAATCGGAATTCGAGGGACGCCATCTTGGATGACGTCCCTTAAAGGAACCTTCATTCGTTGGGAGTTCGTCGTGGAGGAAGAATGTTCCGCGTCGGCGGGATGAAGATGGAGCCGGAAGAAAGAAGATGAAGATGCCGCTTGATAGAAGACTTCAGCCGGATGATGGACCTCTTCAGCCCCCGCTTGGATGAAGACTTCAGCCGGATGATGGACCTCTTCAGCCCCCGCTTGGATGAAGACATCGCCCGGATAGGAGGAAGACTTCGGACCCTCTTCTGGACTGATCGGTGATACCCGGCGTGGTGAAGACAAGGTAGGAAGATCTTCAGGGGCTTAGTGTTTGGTTTATTTAAGGGGGGTTTGAGTTAGATTAGGGGTATGTGGGTGGTGGGTTGTAATGTTGGGGGGGTATTGTATGTTTTTTTTACAGGCAAAAGAGCAGAATTCTTTGGGACATGCCCCGCAAAAGGCCCTTTTAAGGGCTGGTAAGGTAAAAGAGCTTTTCAATTTTTATTTTAGAATAGGGTAGGGCATTTTTTTATTTTGGGGGCTTTGTTATTTTATTAGGGGGCTTAGAGTAGGTGTAATTAGCTTAAAATTGTTGTAATATTTTTATAATGTTTGTAAATTATTTTTTTATTTTTTGTAACTTAGTTCTTTTTTTATTTTTTGTAACTTAGTTCTTTTTTTATTTTTTGTACTTTAGTTAGTGTATTTATTTGTATTTATTTGTAGGTATTTGTATTTAATTTATTTATTGATAGTGTAGTGTTAGGTTTAATTGTAGATAATTGTAGGTAGTTTATTTAATTAATTTATTGATAATGTAGTGTTAGGTTTAATTGTAACTTAGGTTAGGATTTATTTTACAGGTACTTTTGTAATTATTTTAACTAGGTAGCTATTAAATAGTTATTAACTATTTAATAGCTATTGTACCTGGTTAAAATAAATACAAAGTTGCCTGTAAAATAAATATTAATCCTAAAATAGCTACAATATAATTATTCGTTATATTGTAGCTATATTAGGGTTTATTTTACAGGTAAGTATTTAGCTTTAAATAGGATTCATTTATTTAATAAGTTTTATTTTATTTCGTTAGAATAAAATTATATTTAACGTAGGGGGGTATTAGGGTTAGACTTAGCTTTAGGGGTTAATACATTTATTAGAGTAGCGGTGAGGTCTGGTCGGCAGATTAGGGGTTAATAATTGTAGGTAAGGTAGCGGCGACGTTGGGGGGGGCAGATTAGGGGTTAATAAATATTATGTAGGTGTCAGCGGTGTTAGGAGCAGCAGATTAGGGGTACATAGGGATAATGTAGGTTGCGGCGGTGTGCGGTCGGCAGATTAGGGGTTAAAAAAATTTAATAGAGTGGCGGCGATGTGGGGGGACCTCGGTTTAGGGGTACATAGGTAGTTTATGGGTGTTAGTGTACTTTAGAGCACAGTAGTTAAGAGCTTTATGAACCGGCGTTAGCCCAGAAAGCTCTTAACTCCTGGATTTTCTCTGTGGCTGGAGTCTTGTCGTTAGATTTCTAACGCTCACTTCAGCCAAGACTCTAAATACTGGCGTTAGAAAGATCCCATTGAAAAGATAGGATACGCAATTGGCGTAGGGGGATCTGCGGTATGGAAAAGTCGCGGCTGGAAAGTGAGTGTTAGACCCTTTCCTGACTGACTCTAAATACCAGCGGTAGGACAAAACCAGCGTTAGGACCCCCTAACGCTGGTTTTGACGGCTAACGCAGAACTCTAAATCTAGGCGATTGTAATTTATTTGCTCACAGAAGATTATTGTTAAATTGACAAAGCCAATTTATATAGGAAAACTAGGGCTCTGTTTTGAAGTTTACAGTCAACACAGGGTTAAACTGGAAATTTAGAACATTTAAATATCTGAGCCCTATCTGGTTTATGTAAGTATCAATTATTTTTTGTTTATTTCCCTTTTATTCGATTGCTTTTATTGAAATGTAAAAACAAATTCAAATTCACCAAGTGAAAAAGTATTTCCAGCACACATAAAGCTAGAGGGAAAATTCCTAAGCTAATTTAGCAGTCAATAGCATACAGTTTACTGATCACACACACTAGATTATAAATATAACCAGAAATCACTCCAGTTCCTTAAAGGGACATGAAACCCAATCGATTGTGATTGGCTCACCCATGTGTTCCGTTAGAAACCATTAGTACATTGCTGCTCCTTCAACAAATTATACCAAGAGAATGAAATAGATTAGATAATAGAAGTAAATTAGAAAGTTGTTTAAAATTGTTTTCTCTGAATCATGAAATAATTTTTTTTTGGTTTCATGTCCCTTTTTTTTGTTGAACACCTAGGTAGGTTTGTGTTTAGAGATTTACATGGCAGCAGTTTTGAGCATTTAGTGCTCTACACACATCCACCTGAGACTACCAACAAATGATACCAAGATAACCAAATAAATGTTATAATAGAAGTAAATTTGTCTTCTTTTTTTAATTATACACTCTGGCTCTGATAATTGAAAGTTCTGCAAGGCGGCGATATATTGAAAAGGGATCCTACGTATATTATTGTTTAAGGCAGGATTGCCAAGAGGTGTTTTACTATACAGCGCACTGGGTATCGATGATAGCGATCACAAGCAGCATCGTCTCCGACATTGCTGATGTAAAGTAAAGGATCCCTTTGGAATATATTACACTGAGCCTAACAAATATACAGATGAACCCCTAAAATGACATAACCCACCACTGCAAGCTAACCTTACACTACTTAAACCATAAACTACCAATAGCCCACCACAACAAACTTTCTACCCTATTAACCGTAAACCACCAATAGCCCACCACAACAAACCTAGCCTATTAACCCCTAAACCACCAATAGCCCACCACAACAAACCTTCTACCCTATTAACCCCTAAACCACCAATAGCCCACCACAACAAACCTACCCTATTAACCCCTAAACCACCAATAGCCCACCACAACAAACCTTCTACCCTATTAACCCCTAAACCACCAATAGCCCACCACAACAAACCTACCCTATTAACCCCCTAAACCACCAATAGCCCACCACAACAAACCTTCTACCCTATTAACCCCTAAACCACCAATAGCCCACCACAACAAACCTACCCTATTAACCCCTAAACTGCCAATATCCCACCGCACAAAAAATTCTACCCCATTATCCACTAAAACGGCAATAGCCAACTGCAACAAACCTTCTACCCTATTAACCACTAAACCGCCAGTAGCCCACCCCAACAAACCTACCCTTTTAATCCCTAAACTGCCAATAGCCCAATGATTTATCCTCCTACTCTACTCAACCCCTACACCGCCACAACCCCCAACACAATAAACCCCCTAACCTATTAACCCCTACACCGCCACAACCACCCAACGCAAACTACCCCTACACTACTTAACTAACCCCCACCTCTAACCTACTACCCACTAAAATAAAAAAATAAAAAAATTGCAAAAAATAAAAAAACACTTTACCAAATAAAACTACCAAAAATAAAAACCCCACAGTTATGCCTATTCTAAAACTAAAGCCCCCCCTTAAAACAAATAAAATAAATAAATAAAAAGTATTCACACCCCACTATAAAGAGCCATCCAATTAGGATGCTAGTCCCAGGACTTGCAAGGAAGTCTGCATCTGGCATGTGCAGGCACATTCATATTATTTTCCTATTCAGTTTAAGGACGTTTACTATGAAATATGATGAGATCAAAGCAAAGCATGACCTCAGCACTGCTGATTGGATCTTTTTTTTTGTTTTGTTTTTCAACTTGCAGCGCTGGACAGCAGCTGAAGTATAACTAACTGTTCTCAGAGCCCTAACTCTGGTGAGCTGAAGAAATTGTGAGGTAAAATACCTTCCCTGTTTACATAGAGATGTTCAGGTGATATTTTCATTTTCTTGTCAGCTTTTTATGCTGCATCACTTTCAATTGATTTAGCATATGGGTATTATTTATCTTTAAGTAAAAACTAAAAAACCCTATTCTAAAAAAAACTATTGTCATGAGATGCAGGACATATGCAGGACACAGCAATGATGGTACAACTCTATTTTATTACAGAGCATAGAAACATACATCTAGTCAGGTTGATTTCACTAACTAACTGCGACACAGACTCCCGGACCTAAGCCCCGCCCCCAAACTAGTGACATCACATCCTGCTCTCATCACATCTTCCCCTTTTTCAAAGGCGAAGCATACATTTGAATATAGCAAATAACAAGGTATACGAACAGAGTATACAACAACATTTTTTTTTTTCGAACAATATATAAACAAATAGGTTCAGAAAATATAAACACATAAATTACATCCTGACTTGGACATCGGAGTAGACTACCCTAGTCCACAGTGACCATGGGATTATTCTGCCCATACTTCCGGTCACTGTTCTAGCTAAAGTCAGTCCCTATATCGGGCCGGAAGTTTCACCACAATAAGAGTCCGCTGGAGGCAAAGATATATCCCTGCTGTGATCTTGCTGGGGGGAAGGCAACTCTCTTAGAACAGGGGATCCCACCGGCGGTGGTACTGAGGCATCCAGTTCCAGACTCTCAGGTACAGGCTGAAGGTGTCTCCGGTTACGGCGTGTAACCGTCCCTCCATCAGTAAGGACCACATAAGACTTTGGATCTGGAGAGCGGCCAATTACCGTAGCAGGCGTCTTCCATTTCTTCTCATCATCCAGTTTAATTCTGACAATTTGCCCCGCATTCAGTTCCTGTAAGGACCTGACAGAATGTCTCCTGTCGTAGAAGAAACGATAACCCTTTTTGGCATCTTCATCCCTCCTAAGGACTTCGTCCCGAGGAACAGGGCCAGGCGGCATGAAGACACCCACTGAGGGTAAAGTGGTGTGAATCTGGCGTTCTAGCATCAGCTGTGCCGGGCTAAATCCGGTGGCTTGAAAGGGCGTCGCCCTGTATGACAAGAGGGCTAGGTACGGCTCAGATTGCTTTAGAATGAATTTTGTTGTTTGAACTGCGGATAATGTGGACTTGACGTGGAATGTACAAAGTCATATTCCCTGCTGAAAGCACTGAACTCTGTAGAAGCGAACTGCATACCCTTATCACTCACCAGCTCCATTGGAATGCCCCACTGGGCGAACAAGCTCTTCAGACGAATGATAACGGCTTGACTTGTGATATCATTCAAAGGTGCTATTTCCAAATACCTGGAATAGTAGTCGATCACAACAAGGAACGTTTTCCCGTGCAGTTCACACAAATCAGCAGCTATTTTCTGCCACGGTCCTGCAGGCAGCGGAGTAGAAATCAAGGGCTCCCTTCTCTGAGTAGGCAACGTTCCCGGCAAAAGGCACATTTAGACACGTGATTTGCAATGTCGGAGCTGATCCCCGGCCACCACATAGCTGTAGCTGCCCTTTCTCTGCACTTTGTAATGCCTAAGTGGCCATCGTGAATCCTGTTTAACATCTCCTTCCTCATGCTGACAGGAATTACGATGCGGTCTTGGAACAGCACCAACCCCTCCAGCTCCATGAGCTGCGACCTCTCTTGCTGGTAAGAACTTAAAGATATCCAGGCTGCCCGGCTCTCGGGCCAGCCTTCTTTTATGTATTTTATAACCTCTTGCAGATCTGTGTCCAAATATGTCTCTTTCTTTATTTCCTTCAGTTTCCTTGAAGAAATGGACTTAGAGGCCAGAACTAAATCAACATACACTTTCACATCAGATTCGGTGGTGGATTCTTCAGCAGCAGCCAGCGGGAGCCTGGATAGTGTATCCGCCACTACAAGTTGTTTCCCCAGCACATGCACTGCCTGAACATTGAACCTGAGCAGTCTCATTAAAAGTCTCTGGCATCTTAAGGGTGTTTTGTTGATAACATAAGAGTTGATTAGAGGGACTAGCGTTTGGTGGTCAGTCTCCAGACTAAATTTCTCCAAACCCACTAGATAACGCTGAAAGCGCTCACAGGCCCACACTGCAGCAAGGCACTCTTTCTCAATTTGAGCGTATTTTGACTCCGCAGCCGTCAGTGTGCGGGAACAGTAGGCGATGGGCTGTAGTTTATTTTCATTTAACTGCAGGAAAGCAGCCCCCAACCCATAACTGCTTGCATCAGCACTAACCACAGTCTTTTTGGAAGGGTCGTAGAACCCCAGCACTGGGGCAGACCCCAGCAGGGACTTGGCCTGCATAAAAGCTTTTTCTTGTGAAGGTCCCCAGACCCAGGCAACGTCTTTCTTTAGCAACTCTGTGATAGGGTGTAAAACTGTTGATAAATCTGGAAGAAACTTGCCCACATAATTTACAAGGCCCAATATCTGTCTCAGCCCATGTACATCAGAAGGACTTTTCATCTGTTCAATAGCACAAATTTTCTCGGGGTCTGGCTTGATGCCATCCCCATTGATGATATGCCCAAAGTAACATAATTCAGTTTTCCTAAAATGGCATTTTTCTTTATTCAGCTTCAGCCCAGACTCTTTGATAGCCTGCATCACACAACTTAAACGCTGATCATGCTCCTCCACTGTAGACCCATACACTAGAATGTCGTCCATGACTACTGCCGTGCCCACGTGGTCACTCAGGAGAGAACTCATTTCCCTTTGAAAGATTTCAGGAGCAGAGGATATCCCAAAGGGGAGTCTGCAGAAGCAGAACCGACCTACCGGTGTGATAAAGGTAGTCAGTTTGCAGCACTTTGGATCCAGGGGGATCTGCCAAAAGCCGCTAGAAGCGTCTAATGTGGAAAAGAACTTCCCCCCAGCCAATTTTGGAGCTATATCTTCTAATGTCGGCAGCACAAATCTCTCTCTCTTCACTGCCTCATTCAACCATTTCAGGTCCACACAGATGCGCACTTTTCCATTTTTCTTTGCAACAGGAACAATGGGGGCACACCAATCAATCGCTTCAACAACCTCTTCAATAACCCCCATAGACTTCATGCGCATAAGCTCCTTCTCAACTTGAGGCATGAGCGGGAACGGAATTTTATGGGGAGTAGAAATATTGTATGGGACTGCGTCACTTTTAAGTGCTATACGGACTGGTTTGCAATTCAGTAGGCCCAACTCGCCAAACATATCTTCAGAGATCTCATTCACTCTGGCCATGAGGCCCAAGTCACAGGCTGCTATTCTGCTCAATAAATTGCTAACACACTGACCTTGAATCACATGCACCCACATAGTGAACTTCCTTTGCTTGTACTCACAGCTGGCAAGAAATTACCCCGCACAATCAATGCGGCCACCAGGACTATGGACATTTGTAGTAACCTTCGCCAGCTGGGGCTGTTGAGGCAGTTTCATAAATGCAGCAAAAGACATTACAGTAATATCTGCTCCTGTGTCAATCTTAAAATCAACTTTGACTCCCATTACAGTAAAAGTAACCTTCCAATCTTCCTCTGAGCATGGCCGTTCCACAACGGACCCCACAAAAGACACTTCCTGACCCTCCTGGTCACTGTCCACCTGCATCTCCTTAATGTATTCAGTTTTACACACCACTTCAAAATGGCCCATTCTGTTACATTTTCTGCATCTTTTATCTCTGGCCGGGCATATAACACTCGGATCATGGGCACGGTAGCACCGTGTACATCGGGCATGCTGCGCCCATCCACTTCTAGGCCTTTCCATTATTTTAGATCTACCGCTCACACTGTGCCTTTCACTAGCAGTTTTCCTGGACTGTTACACTTCATCCACAATACTCTCAGACCTCAGATCAGCACTTTGCTTTTTCACCAGTTCACTCTGGCAGGCCATCCTAATAGCCCCATCTAATGTTAAATCAGGCTCTAACTGCAGCTTCAGTGAGACTTCAGCATCTGCAATTCCAATAACTATTCTGTCTCTGATTTGCTCTTCTTTAGCAACACCAAACTCACAGAATTCAGCAAGTTCATACAGGCTGCGCACAAATGAATCACATTTCTTTTGGGCACAAAGTGGGCACTGAGTTTATCCATAACTATATCAAAGTTAAATTCTTCCCCTTCTTCATACTTGCCAACTGTCCCATTTTTGCCGGGACAGTCCCGGAATTTGGGACCGGGTCCCGGCCTTTAAAATGTCCCGGACTGTCCCGGCAAGAGTAGCAGGCTGCAGCACTTTTTTGAGTTAGCTAGCACGATCGTGCCACTCTGAGGCCCTCCTTTGAATTTTTAATTCTCCAATCTCGCGCGGTCAGCAGCAGCGACGAGCAGAGGTGATGTCACCAGGCATCTCACGTGACCACCCCGCGTTGCCGCTCACTAGACTCAACACACGGCAGCAAGCAGGAGGGACACAGTACTGTCTGACAGAGCAGCTGAGAGTGTCACTACTGTCGCACACACGCCCGGGGCCTAATCCTCTGACTTGAGCCGATCTGGACCAGAGAGGTGAGACTCAGCCCTGCATAAATGAACCGGCTCAGCTCAAGCTGCAATGAAAGGTTTAAAGCCAGCTCAGCTGCTACTGCTAATACCAACCGTGAAAGACCAGAATTATTTAAAAAAATATTAATAACATTTTTTGGGACTTATTAGTTTTATTTGTCAGACTGAAACACCAATGAATTATTTAAAAAAAATATTAATAACATTTTTTGTGACTTAAGTTTTATTTGTCAGACTTAGTCTGTTATGCTAGGAAAAAAGGGTAATAACAAAATGACAAACTATAAACTAACTGTAACAACCAGCAGGTAGATAATTTGCAAATCTGAGGGGTAATTAAAAAATAGTAAAGCTTCTTAATTTTTTAATTACCCTGGCTGATATTAGCAAATGATCTGCCACTGTTATAATATACAGAGTTTATTTGTTATTATCTGTTGGTTCTGTAAGTACAGATGTAGTAAAGCTTCTGAAGCTTTACTACAAAATATCTGTACTTACAGAACCAACAGATTAGATAACAAATAAACTGTATACAGTGGCAGATCATTTGCTAATAATATAGCCAGGGTAATTAAAAAATTAAGAAGCTTTACAGAAAAAATATCTCTACCAGCAGATATAACAAATAAATCAACAGCTTAGTGGCAGATTATTTGCTAATAGCATTGAAATAGGCATTCCATGCCCCCCCCTACATAATAATATATAGCCCCCATGTGTCACCCAGCATATAATATATAGCCCCCATCCCCCTTCATAATATTTTGCCCCTTAGTGCTAACCCTGCATAAATATCTGCCACCCATGTGCCCCCTCTACATAATATCTGCCCCCCATGTGTCCCCCTGCATGATATCTGTTCCCCATGTGCCCCCCTGCACAATGTCTGGCCCCCATATGCCCCCCCTGCATAATATCTGGTCCCTAATGTGCCCCTTGCAAAATGTTTGTCCCCTATGTTCCCCCCTGCATAATTGCTGGTCCCCATGATGTGCCACCTTCCTAATATCTGGTCCCCACGTGACATGGCCCCTGCATATTATCTGGTCCACATGTGTCCCCCCTGCACAATGGCTGGACCCAATGTTCCCCCTGCATAATATGTAGTCCCCATATGCCCACCTCCACAGTGTCTGGCCCCTATGTGCCCCCCTGCATAACATATGGCCCACTTGAGCCTTGCATCACACAACTAAAAATCCCACACTCTGCAAAATGTTGGCACTTCCTGCAGCAGAGGGCAGGAAAATGTGTATAGCCAGAGTGACAGCTGTTTGTACAGGGTGTATATAACCAGTCTGCTGGTGCTATAACTCCTTATTAGCTGCTCTAGATTTCTCCCTGTAGAAACAAATGCTACATATAATCAGTTGTCTCTTTATAACACACCGTGCTATAAATATTCATGTTATAGCTTTGCTTATTATGACCACCTCTTCTCTTAGGGCATTTTGACAGTGTTTCACCCCTAGAGGGTGTTAGTTCATGTGTGTCATATAGATAACACTGTGCTCACGCATGTGGAGTTCCAGGGAGCCAGCTCTGATTGGCTAAAATGGATGTCTGTCAAAAGAACTGAAATAAGGGGGCAGTTTGCTGAGGCTTAGATACAAGGTATTTACAGAGGTAAAACGTGTATTTTTATAACTGTGTTGGTTATGCAAAA
Organism: Bombina bombina; assembly: GCF_027579735.1. NCBI lineage: Eukaryota > Metazoa > Chordata > Amphibia > Anura > Bombinatoridae > Bombina > Bombina bombina. The sequence continues at coordinate 861,852,520 of NC_069504.1, read as the reverse complement.
CTAGGGAATTGGTAATAAAGAGATTATCTATCTTTTAAAACAATGCAAATTCTGGTGTACACAGAATTGGAATGTTTTCAACACAATGAGATAGCAGTAGCATATGATGCATGGGCCATTTATTTAATTAATTCCATTCTGTACATTCTACTTCTATTTTCATATTTTAATTTTATATATATATATATATATATATATATATATATATATATATTCTGCACCATAAATAAATAGGCAGAGCTAAATTATGCTAATGATGTGGGTTTGACAAAGTGGGCGGGGCTTTAGGGCAGGGGGGTGGTTAAACATTCCATGCAGGTAATTGATAGCTGCAAAGTGTCCCTGGAAATTTTTTTCAAATGTTGGCAACTATGCTTCTTGGAAAGTAAAAGCATTGAACTCTGGCTTCACATCTTTCCCCATAGAGTATAAAAGAGAATTAACTTGTACTTTACCACTCTCCTTGTTCAGTTTGGAAGCAATCCTGACATTGTCATCGATCAGGAACAGAAGCGCAGGCCAGAACTTCTAACACCATGTCATGAGATGCAGGACATATGCAGGACACAGCAATGATGGTACAACTCTATTTTATTACAGAGCATAGAAACATACATCTAGTCAGGTTGATTTCACTAACTAACTGCTACACAGACTCCTGGACCTAAGCCCTGCCCCCAAACTAGTGACATCACATCCTGCTCTCATCACAACTATCCTATAAAAAATTGTAAACTAAAAAAACCTATACTAAAAATAAAAGACTGGCCTCAAAAGGGCATTTTGTAGGGCATCGCCCTAAAGTGATTATAGCTCTTTTGGGATTAAAAAAAAAAACAAGGCCTATTTTAAAAAAATCCCATATTAAAAATAACCTAAAAGGGAAAAACCCTAAGCTGAAAAATAAAAAAGCCCACCCCAAAAAAATCCTAACGATAAACCCCAAAGTTTATACTCACAAACTTAACTACGGCTCCTATGATCTACAACTGCAGTGCTCCTCTGCATGGTACCCTTGCATTCCTATTGGCTGATTTTCAAATCCAAATTAATATCAGCCAATAGAAAATGTTTTCATTTCATAATCATAATAGTAATACTACTAATAATACACATATTTATATGCAAGCAATAGTGCACAAGAATGTAACCTGAAGATACCAAGAGAACAAAGAAAATTTTATAATAGGAGTACATTAGAAAGTGGCTTAAAATTGCATGCTCTATCCAAATCATAAAAGAAATAATTTGGGTTTAGTGTCCCTTTAAGGGCTTTTTGATAGTCAAGATTCAAACATATCAAAACAAATTGAGAACTATATGATCAATATAGTATGCAAATTAGCAAAGCAAAGCTAGAGCTGAACCAATTATCCTTATTCTGAAACCTAAACAGCACCTGATAAATGAAGTCTTCTTTCAAAAGGGTAGTGCCTAGAATGTAAAGTGGGAAATAAAGAAAGAATAATCAAGGTAGTATATAATGTTTTGTCAGTTAGGGATGGAAAAAACATATTTTTCTAACATTTATAAATGATATACTCTGCTATGATGATGTGGCCATCTAGTGGACAAATAGAGAAATTAATATCATACTGAATAGTACAATAACATTTATATAACTATAAATTAGATGTTAATGTGCAAGAGGGAGCTCACTCTTCTAAAAGGGAATCTATAGGTACAAAGGCAACTTACAGCGTATGATGTCATTTTGTGTGTAATAAATATTCTACTAATCCCCTCACGACCATGGCGCTGGCCGCAAGATAAGGGCCATGTTATAAGTTTAAGGGACATAATACTCATATGCTAAATCACTTGAAAGTGATGCAGCATAAGTGTAAAAACCTGACAAGAAAATATCACCTAAGGAAGATATTTTACCTCACAATTTCTTCAGCTCACCAGAGTAAGTGCTGTGTAAACATTTAAACTTCAGCTGCTGTCCAGGCCCAGCTGCAAGTTAAAAAATAAAAAAATAAAAACAATAGCCAATCAGATTAAGCAGTGTTGAGGTAATGCTTTGCTTTTGCTGTGATATCATAGAACTTACTTAAACGGAATAGGAAAATAACATGACTGTGCCTGCACATGTCAGATGCACACTCCCTAGCTTGTCCCGGGACAGGCATACTGATTTGCTGCTTAAAGTCTCCTTACAGTGGGTGTGAATACTTAGGAAATTTGAGGTAAAATATCTTCCTTTTTACATAGAGATGTTTAGGTGATATTTTCTATTCAACTTTTTATAGCTATGCTGCATCACTTTTATGTGCTTTAACATTTGGGTATCATGTCCCTTTAAGCATATAAACTGCCTTTACCCTGATTATATAATGATGCTCAAGGGAATAGCAAGATATTTATACAGGGAGTGCAGAATTATTAGGCAAATGAGTATTTTGACCACATCATCCTCTTTATGCATGTTGTCTTACTCCAAGCTGTATAGGCTCGAAAGCCTACTACCAATTAAGCATATTAGGTGATGTGCATCTCTGTAATGAGAAGGGGTGTGGTCTAATGACATCAACACCCTATATCAGGTGTGCATAATTATTAGGCAACTTCCTTTCCTTTGGCAAAATGGGTCAAAAGAAGGACTTGACAGGCTCAGAAAAGTCAAAAATAGTGAGATATCTTGCAGAGGGATGCAGCACTCTTAAAATTGCAAAGCTTCTGAAGCGTGATCATCGAACAATCAAGCGTTTCATTCAAAATAGTCAACAGGGTCGCAAGAAGCGTGTGGAAAAACCAAGGCGCAAAATAACTGCCCATGAACTGAGAAAAGTCAAGCGTGCAGCTGCCAAGATGCCACTTGCCACCAGTTTGGCCATATTTCAGAGCTGCAACATCACTGGAGTGCCCAAAAGCACAAGGTGTGCAATACTCAGAGACATGGCCAAGGTAAGAAAGGCTGAAAGACGACCACCACTGAACAAGACACACAAGCTGAAACGTCAAGACTGGGCCAAGAAATATCTCAAGAATGATTTTTCTAAGGTTTTATGGACTGATGAAATGAGAGTGAGTCTTGATGGGCCAGATGGATGGGCCCGTGGCTGGATTGGTAAAGGGCAGAGAGCTCCAGTCCGACTCAGACGCCAGCAAGTTGGAGGTGGAGTACTGGTTTGGGCTGGTATCATCAAAGATGAGCTTGCTGGTCCTTTTCGGGTTGAGGATGGAGTCAAGCTCAACTCCCAGTCCTACTGCCAGTTTCTGGAAGACACCTTCTTCAAGCAGTGGTACAGGAAGAAGTCTGCATCCTTCAAGAAAAACATGATTTTCATGCAGGACAATGCTCCATCACACGCGTCCAAGTACTCCACAGCGTGGCTGGCAAGAAAGGGTATAAAAGAAGAAAATCTAATGACATGGCCTCCTTGTTCACCTGATCTGAACCCCATTGAGAACCTGTGGTCCATCATCAAATGTGAGATTTACAAGGAGGGAAAACAGTACACCTCTCTGAACAGTGTCTGGGAGGCTGTGGTTGCTGCTGCATGCAATGTTGATGGTGAACAGATCAAAACACTGACAGAATCCATGGATGGCAGGCTTTTGAGTGTCCTTGCAAAGAAAGGTGGCTATATTGGTCACTGATTTGTTTTTGTTTTGTTTTTGAATGTCAGAAATGTATATTTGTGAATGTTGAGATGTTATATTGGTTTCACTGGTAAAAATAAATAATTGAAATGGGTATATATTTGTTTTTTGTTAAGTTGCCTAATAATTATGCACAGTAATAGTCACCTGCACACACAGATATCCCCCTAAAATAGCTAAAACTAAAAACAAACTAAAAACTACTTCCAAAAATATTCAGCTTTGATATTAATGAGTTTTTTTGGGTTCATTGAGAACATGGTTGTTGTTCAATAATAAAATTAATCCTCAAAAATACAACTTGCCTAATAATTCTGCACTCCCTGTATGTGATCAGAAGAATGTATTGATTAGAGATTCATATATCTCCCTTTGCAACTGTATAACATTTACAAGTAGCCATATTATAAGAGTGCTCCCATCATAGTGAAAACAAGGTATGTACTCATTTATAATTCCGGTTCGAGGCTGACAACCAAACTCGACCTAGAACTGTATGTAGTGAGCTCCTTTAAATTGATTGATTAATTTTCCTAGAGGAATAGAGGATCCCAGTTTTGTGTCAAGGAAACCTGGTTAAATTAGACCACAGCAAAGTAGTCTGCAAGCATGTTGTTTTGTAAATTGGATCCTGGTCTGTGGTGGTCTGTATTGAAGATAAATATACAGGCCAAGTGTTTGCCATATACTATGCTGCCCCATCAACAGCAATCCAGATATCTGAATGTATTGCCTCCAAATATATCTTCATACTGGTTTCTGATGGGTAAGATCGCTTTGTGTCCATTTGTATTGAAGCAGAGGAAACTTTCTTGTTCTGATCTTTTAAGCCCGTTATTGAGGCTAAGGGGTAGATTTATCAAGCAGCGGATGCTGCAATCCACCCCCGAAGTTTCAGGTCCGCCTAAAACTTAAGTTAAGAAGCAGCAGTCGTAAGACCTTAACTCATTCGCCACCTCTAAGGGGACGGACAGCAATTATCCCGATCGGTTGCGATCGGGATGATTGACACCCCCTGCTAGCGGTCGATTGGCCATGAATGAGCAGGGGGGTGTATTGCACAAGCATCTCACCAGAAATGCTTGTGCAATGATACGCTGTCGGCATTTATCGATGTCAAATGGACTTGATCCGCTACAACAGATCATGCCCCCCCCCCCCGACATTTGATAAATCTACCCTTATGAGTGTGGTTAGAAGAGATTGTTTCAGAAGTCGGGAGTAGTGCAGTATGTGGAAATGCTCATGATGAGTCATAACGCTTCTGTTGCTGGAGCTCTCTGCCTTGTTTCTCATTTATAACCGTATCAGTTACTGTGTTTTAGTGCAGGCCGGGAGCTTTATATCCAGGGGTCCAGAAAAAGTCGCCATGGGCGTCGGATCTGCAACAGCAAGCTGCAGCATGTAATCTTGCGAAACTTTGTCAATTAGGTTTTGCATGAACAAATTGTTATAGCAAAATCTCCTCTTTCATGTTGGTGATCTTTAAGGGTAACTTAATAGTGTTTATTAGTTTGGTGGCTACTGTAATGTTAAGAAGATTAAAGGGAATTTAAACACTTTAAGATGGTAATATAAAATGATAAATCATATTTATAAAAAACCTCTGCAATATACTTTTATTATTTATTTTGTCCCCTTTTCCTGCAATTCCAATATGAAATTGTGAGCGTTTCAGTTCCTCTTAGAAATAGAAGTGCAGAACATTGTTATATTCCACACAGCCATTGGCTGCACACTCTAGTGACCTATTTATAACTGTCCCTAATTGGCCACAGTAGAGAAAGTAAACTAAGTTAAAACATGGCAGCTCCCATTGTTTTATAGAGGCTAAAACATTACACTTATTTTGTCAATATGCAAACAGTTCATTAATTTTTTTACATCTACATGTTTTTCTCAGGTTAATCTTTTGTTTGAATGCATCATTCTATTTAACGTTTATTTAGTGTTTAATGTCCCTTCAAAGAAATGCAAGACTAGGTGTTATTCAGTTCAGTTATAGCCAAGTACCTTGGTACACTGACGGGGGAAGCGCTACCTGTAATAAGCCGTCGTTTCAGGCCTATAAGATCTGATCCTGAGTTTCAATTTCACAAATACAGTCGAAAAAGTTAGAATATACACCTCACAATGGGACAAATTACAAGTTTCGCGGTACGGTTATACCGCTGAAAAATTGGCCTTTGCGCGAAGAAAGCCAGGTCTCACGTATTAAAAGTTGCACCGATATGGCTATACATTTGTTTATTTTTTATTAAATTTTTATTAAACAGGTTCAGTATACATATCAACACAGATTCAGTAAACAGGTTCAGTATACATATCAACACAGATCCAGCAAGAAAACACATTGTTCAGTTCCATCAAGTTGCAGTAATAGAAATACAAACAAGAAATACAGCATCAACTGTGTATCTGCGGGACAATAAGTATATGATATCAATAGTTGGCAGTCAAAGAAACTAACATTATCATCAGCTTGTCCGACAATTAAATAACCTTTTTTTTTTTTAATAATCAAAAGTAACAAACTAGTAGAGTGATATGAAATAAAAAGAAGAAGAGGAAAAGAGAAAAAGAAAGAAAAAAGAAAACCTAAGGAGAATAAAGAAATAAGGAAGTCACTCTGGTGATTTAAGCTATTGAGTATCATAAGTTTGTGAGTATCCTGAAAGTCAAAAAGGGGGGGCACATAGGAAACAGGGGAATGTAGGACACAGACACTGAACTACGGTGGAATTTGCAATGATTCCCAGTAAAGTTTTATGTTTAAGAACATATCGTGTCTATTCTGTTTGAGGTAAGAATATTCTTCCAATAATATGAGTTCCTGCAATAGATGGTAAAGCACCAGATTTCCGCTTCCTGGCTATCAGGGACTTAGCTCCATTTATACAAATCTGGAACAGAGAGAGTCTAATTTTGCAGGGAAGTTTGGGCTTACCATTAAATAATATGATTGTGGGAGTCAGCTCAAGTGTAGAACCAAAAAGTGGGTGAAGGGTTTTTTCTAAGGAATCACAAAAGGTTCGCAGGCTGGGGCATGACCACCATATATGTGACAGAGTCCCCATACCTCCACATCCCCTCCAGCACTGGGGCGAGACCTTGGGGTATATTAGTTTCAACCTGACAGGAGTCATATACCACCTCGAAAGAATCTTATAATTCATTTCGAGGATCTGAGGAGACGTTGAAGACTTGTAAGTATAATCAAATAATTTGTGCCATTTTTCTGGAGTAATGTCTTTATGCAGCTCGTCCTGCCAAGATTGAGTGTATGTTGGTAACGTTTTGTGCAAACAGTCATCTATAATTCGTCTTGACAGAGCCAGAGTACCCCTCGAAGGAGTGCCAGTCCTACAGAGTTTCTCAAATGGTGTAAGGGGACATATGAGCTGGGAACTGTGGGGGGAAACATGTAGGAGATGTTGTAGTTGAAAATATTTCAACCAGTTAGAGAATGTACCCTCCAGTATGTCTGTCAAGTCTTGTCTAGGTTTAAGCTTTCCCTGAGAGAGGAAGTCAGTCAGTGGTGATGAAAACGCTAATTCTCTATAATGAATGTCGCCTAATGTAAGGTGTATACCCAACAACAATTCTGTATTTTGGAAAATCAGTGTCATAGGGGAGTGTATTGAGCAGATGCCTCTCACCTGTTTAACCATGGTATCCCAAGAAGAAAAGATATGCCTGTATAGAGGAGAAGACCTGGCTTTGGGGGGTCAAAATTTATCTGGCAACCAACAAATTGGACCAACTTGAGGTGTTTTTAAGATATGCCTGTCCAGTCAAATCCATGCCTTATCCTGTGAATCAGTATGCCAGTTCAATACTCTTTGTAGTACATTAGCTTGATAGTATCTAAGTATGTGGGGAGTACCCAACCCTCCTCTATTCCTGGATCTATAAAGGGTCTGTCTGGCTACTCTGGGTTTTCGACCTCCCCAAATAAACCCGTTAAGAACAGATTGCAGTTGTTGAAGAAAGGCTGACGGGAGATGAATAGGGATGGTCTGTAATAAATAAAGTATACGGGGCAATATGGACATTTTCACAATTTGGTTTCTTCCCCACCAAGAGAAGTATTTGGTCTGCCAAGACTGACAATCCTTCGATACATCCTGTAAAAGCGGAGTATAGTTAGATTTAAAGAGGGATGAAACTTTAGGTGTAATATTCACTCCTAGGTATTTGATTTGATCACTACTTAACTGATATGAGCAAATCCGGGCAAGGGCAGAGAACCTTTGTGAGTTCATATTAATGTTTAGGATATTAGATTTTTGGTCATTGATCAGGAAATGGGATAGGTCTCCAAAATGTTTAAACTCCCTCAGCACAGCTGTAAGAGATATAATGGAGTCAGTAAGAGACAATAGGATGTCATCCACATATAGACTTATTTTACAATTGTTAGGGCCAATTGGTACTCCAGTAACGTTGCTATTCAATCTAATATGGGCTGCAAGAGGATCTATCGCTATGGCAAAAAGTAATGGGGACAGGGGGCACCCTTGTCGCGTACCGTTACGTATAGTAAGAGGCTCTGAGAGTATACCATTTACCCTGACCCTTGCAGTGGGGTTGTTGTATAAACTGAAGATCCTATTGATCATTTTGTCGCCAAACCCAAACCCAATCAGGGTAGATCTTAAATATGCCCAATTCATCCTATCAAACGCTTTCTCCGTGTCGGTTGAGGCCAGGACCATCTCTAGATTTGAAGTGGTAGCATAATCGATCAGATGGAGTGTTCTGAGCGTATTGTCCCTGGCCTCCAGACGCGGAACAAAGCCTGCCTGATCAATGTGGACAAGTTGGGGCAGATACCTACTGAGTCTAGTGGCCAGGATCTTGGCGTATATCTTTGCGTCTGTATTTATCAATGAAATTGGCCTGTAGCTACCTGGTTCAAGTGGAGATTTCCCAGTTTTGTGTATAAGTGTAATATGGGCCGATAAGAGATCTTGAGAAAAGGATCCGTTTTCATCTATTGAATTGAAGAGTCTATTAAGATGAGGTGTTAGTATATGTTTAAAGGTTTTATAATATATGTTAGAAAAGCCATCAGATCCCAGGCTTTTTTGTGTCGGCAAGGATTCAATAGCCTTCATTATCTCTAAGGAGGAGATGGGTTCATCTAAAAGGGTCCTCTTTTGTAAGTGTGGCCACATCTGCCTCTCTAATATACTTTTCCATATCTCTAAGATCCTCAGGGGTGTTAATCAGAGGAAGGTTATACAGTTTCCGGTAATAGTCGCGGAATACTGAGGCAATGGGTTTACTTGTACCTCTGTATGTTCAGCAGTGTATAGTTTTTGAACATAGGAATCAAGCGTTCTTTGACACAAACCCTGATACCGCTAGCATTTTAGCCTGTAACGCAACTCTCCATTCCGCACTCAAAAAATGGCTTTTGAGTGTGGAATTTTCAGGTCTCCCGTATTACAAGTTGTTCGGTCATGCTATTCCACTAGCATTATAGTTTATACCGCTGTGATCCAATCCGCAATCATATACCAGAAGTTATAGATTTTGCAAAACAAAAATGTTTCACAAAACTCATAACAAAAATGTTACAAAGTACACTAACACCCATAATCTACTACACTATTAACCCCTAAACCGTCATCCCCCTGCATCGCAAATACTTTATTAAACTTATTAACCCCTAATCCGCCCCCCACCCACATCGCCAACACTTAATAAAGTATTAACCCCTAAACCGCCGACCCCCTACATCGCAACTACTATAATAAACCTATCAACCCCTAAACTTTAAATTAAAGTTACAATATATTAACTACCTTAAAATAAATAAAAACTTACCTGTGAAATTAAAAAAAACTAAGTTCAAACTTTAAATTAACCTTGCATTACTATTTTAAAAAACTAAAATAAACGAAAAATAAAAAACCTAAGTTACAACACTACAAAAATAAAAAAAATCTAACATGACAAAAAAAACTAAAATTGTGAAAAATAAAAACGAAATTATTCAAAACAATAAAAATTAAACATAATCTAATACCCCTATAAAAACAGAATAGCCACCCAAAATAAAACACCCCCTAATCTAACAATAAACTACCAATAGCCCTTAAAAGGACCCTTTGTAGGGCAGTGCCCTAAAGCAATCAGCTCTTTTACCTAAAATAAAATACAAAGTACCCCCTAACAGTAAAACCCCCACCCAACCAACCCCAAAATAAAATAACCTAACTCTAAAAAAAAAAAACCTAAGCTACCCATTGCCCCTAAAAAAAAGCCCTAATCTAAAAAAAACACCCCAAAAAATTAAAAAAACAACCTAACCCTAACCCCAAAAAATTTACTCACAGTTCCTGAAGTCCAGACATCTATCTTCATCCAGGCGGCGACAAGTCTTCATCCAGGCGGGGGCATCTTCTATCTTCATCCCAGTTGCGTGTAGATGAAAATTTAAAATCAGACAATAGGATGAGAGCTGCTTAAATCCTATTGGCTGTTCAATTCAGCTAATAGGATTTAAGCAGCTCTCATCCTATTGGCTGATTTGAAAATTTCAGCCAATAGGAATGCAAGGTACCCCAAATATAAAAGGAGTATCTTGCATTCAATCTTGTAAGTCGGAGTGCGCATGAAGAGGAGGCTCCGCACTATATGTCGTCACTGCCGGTTCTTCTCAGCTCCGCGCCGCCGGGATGAAGATAAAATATGCCCCGGCGATGGATGAAGATATAGTCGCCTGGATGAAGACTTGTCACCGCCTAGATGAAGATGGAAGTCCGGACTTCAGGAACTGTGAGTACATTTTTTGGGGTTAGTTTTTTTTTGATTAGGGCTTTTTTTATTTTTTTTATTGGCACTAAAGAGCTGATTGCCCTTTTAAGGGCAATGCTCATACAAATGCCCCTTTATGGGCAATTGGTAGCTTAGGTTTTTTTAGAGTTAGGTTTCTTTCATTTTGGGGGGTTGGTTGGGGAGTTTTACTGATAGGAGGATATTTATCAAAGCCTCGACTATGCTGCATTCGCCGGCACCAATAACTCGCCTAACATCGCGGCCGCGTATCTCAATACGCTCTCCATATTTATAAAAAAAGCTGGCAAAAAGACACGCACCAAGTACTGGGCGATGAGCTTCGGACTGTTGTTAACTAACACTCATCGATCTTGCGTCTATTTGGCTTTTTACCAACTATATTTATACCCTGTCACTAAACGCCATCACTATACTATAATATTTAACCCCTATCCCGCCGCTCCCCGACACCGCCGCAACATAAATAAAGTTATTAACCCCTATCCCGCCGCTCCCCGACCCCGTCGCAACATAAATAAAGTTATTAACCCCTATCCCACTGCTCCCCGACCCAGTCGCAACATAAATAAAGTTATTAACCCCAATCCAGCCGTTCCCGACCCCGCCGCAACCTAAATAAACTTATTAACCCCTATCCCGCCGCTCCTGGACCCTGCCGCAACATAAATAAAGTTATTAACCCCTATCCTGCTGCTCCCCGACCCCGCCACCACTAAATAAATGTATTAACCCCTAAACGTCTGGCCTCCCACATCACTACCACTAACTAAACCTATTAACCCCTAAACCGCCAGCCCCCCACATCGCCATAAACTAAATTAAGCTATTAGCCCCTAAACCTAACAACCCGCTAACTTTAAATTAAAATTACAACATCCCTATCTTAAAATAAATGTAAACTTACCTGTAGAATTAAAATAAACTATTTTTAAACTATTAACCTACCCTAACTATTATACTACAATTAAATTAAACTAGCAATTAAATTAAATAAATTACATATTAAAAAACCCTAACCCTACTCAAATTATTTAAATCTACTATTGAACCTTATTAAAAATTACTAAATTACAAAAAAAATAAACGCTAAGTTACAAAAAATAAAAAATACTAAATTACGAAAGCAAAAAAAACACATTATCAAAAATAAAAAAGAATTACACCTAATCTATTTGAATTACACATAACCTATAGGATTTGAACAGCTCTCATCCTATTGGCTGTTCCAATCAGATAGAAGATGCCGTCTGGATGAAGATGGAAGAGGCCGCCCGGATGAAGACTTCTTGCCGGCTGGATGGATCCTTCAAGTGGGACTTCAATAACTGTAAGTGGATCGTCGGGGGTTGGTGTTAGGTTTATTTAAGGTTTTTTTGGGTGGGTTTTATTTTTAGATTATGGTCTGGGCAATGTAAAAGAGCTAAATGCCCTTTTACGTAGTAAGTGCAACCACTCAGGATCGCTGCACGGGCTCCCCCCCCCTAAATAAAATTTTGTAATTTTAAGTAACTGTGGTATTCCCAAAAACTACAAAATACAAAAGTGGATTTGTATGTTAAATTTCAATGGGAACTACGCAACCCTAATCTGAGGTTCAGAATCTGATCCACACAGATATCAATTGAAAGGAGAAGGTACAAAGTGATTAAACAAAATCAAAGAAGTTCAATAAGCTTCCATGAGCCAAATAAATGATAAAAAAACATGTTTTCAATGGCAATGAAGCAAATAATAGCCTTATACTATAAAACATGTGAGTCTACTGTGCAATTGAGTGGAGTTGTTTAATTGGTCCTTAAAAGCAGAAGTGAATCTTTTGTGCACCTAAAGGTATAGAGTCCAAATTATCAAGCGGCGGGCGGATATGATTTGTTGTGGCGAATCGTTTGCCCTACTTTGCTAAATGCCAACAGCATTTAACATTGCACAAGCATTTCTGGTGAAATGCTTGTGCAATGCCCCCCCTGCACATTCGCAGACAATTGTCCGCTAGCAGGGGGTGTCAATCATCCTGATCGGGATAATTGCTGTCCGCCACTTTAGAGGTTGTGGATGAGTTAAAGAGCAGCGGTCTTCGGGGGTAGATTGCAGCATCCGCTGCTTGGTAAATCTACCCCATGGAATCAACATTAGAGTTTCAGCTCTAACCCCATGTAAAGTCCTGAGTTGCAAGATTTGGTCAAGTTGACTTTTCCCCATTGCTTCTATAACATAAAGCTGCTGTCAGGTGACATACAGGGAGCGGAAGTTTAATGTATATGTGACTGGGCATCTACTATAGCTTTATCACTTGTGCCATACCAAATATTCCCTGTGTCGGGGTGTTATTTGGAAACCTTCCTATATCATGTTCACTGGGTTATTAGAGATAGCAATGTCATTTTTACAACTTCCACTCTTTGGTGTCCTTCACAAATGATGTATTATCCACTGGTGTAGCTACCATACAGTTACAGAGATAGAAAACATCTGCTACAGATGATGACAGGGAAACCTGCTATTTACTCACTGAACAATAATGTCATGTAGAAGGACCTGGTTCTGTAGGTCTCGTCTGCCAGTAGGAGGCACTCTTCCACATGTAACAGATGTGAAGTAGAGTATTAAAGGGACATGCAACCCAAAATATTTATTTCACGATTTAGGTAGAGCATACAAATTTAATCAACTTTCCAGTTGTTTTCTATTATCTAATGTGCTTAGTTCCTATTGTATCCTTTGTTGAAGATCTTACCTAGATAGGCTCATGAGCAGCAATGCGCTACTGGGAGCTAGCTGCTGATTGGTAGCTGCATATATTCCTCTTATCATTGGCTCAGCCAGTGTGTTCAGCTAGTTCCCAGTAGTACATTACTCCTTTAAAAAAAGATACAAAGAGACTGAAGCAAATGTGATAATAGAAGTAAATTCAAAAGTGGTTTTAAATTGCATTCTATGGGGCCAATTTGTCATTGGTCTGTCTGACATGATCCGCTCAGACATCGATGAATGCCGCCAGCATATGTTGTCGGCATTTATCTTTGCACAAGCGGTTCTTGTGAACTGCTTGTGCAATGCCGCCCCCTGCAGATTCGCGGCCGCTAGCAGGGGGTGTCAATCAGCCCGATCGTATGAGATCAGACGGATTGATGTCTGCGGCCTCAGAGCAGGCGGACCAGTTAAGGAGCAGCGGCCTTAAGACGCGCAGAAACAGGGGCATTAGGGGCCATTCGGCCCTTGATAAATTGACCTCTATGTCTGAATCATGAGAAAAAAATTGGGGTTTCATGCCCCTTTAAATAGGAGACTCTCAGGAAAATTAATAGAAAGCCATTCACTGCCTCAAACCCTTATAACCATCCCTCAAAAGGGCACCAATGCTGTATTTGAGGTTGTCATAAAGGGGAGAATGGGGAAGGTAAATTAAGGGACTAAAAGTGAAAAAATATAAAAGGAAATAGCAAAAAAATAAATAAATAAGGATAAAACCATCAGAGGCATAAAAATATTTACTTAAAGGGACACTGAACCCAAAAAATTTTTTATTCAGATAGAGCATACAATTTTAAGCAACTTTGTAATTTACTTGTATTATCAATTTTTCTTCGTTATCTTTATTTAAAAAGAAGGCATCTAAGCTTTTTTTTTTTATTTAAGAGCTCCGGACAGCACTTTTTTTTATTGGTGGATGAATTTATCCACCAATTAGCAAGAACAACCCAGGTTGTTCACAAAAAATGGGCCGGCATCTAAACTTACATTATTGCATTTCAAATAAAGATACCAAGAGAATGAAGAAAATTTGATAATAGAAGTAAATTAGAAAGTTGCTTAAAATTGCATGCCCTATCTGAATCATGAAAGAAAAAAATTGGGTTCAGTGTCCCTTTAAAGTGAATGTAAATTTTAATGATAATGTGCACGGTTTTTAAAAATTTGATTAAAAACAGGGGCACTTTAATTCATCAAAATTTACATTTCACTCATGTTGTGAAAATACCTTTTAATCTTGACAGCCGCTGCATCGTTTCCTCCGCCCATCGCAAAGCCTCTTCCTTGGTCTAAAATGAGGAATCCGGCTTCCTCCAATCACGGCATTGAACCAGACACTGATTCCCCGGGGGGGAAGCCGTGATTGGCGGATGACCGATCCGTCATTTCTGACGAAGGAAGAGGCTTGCGACGACCGGGGGAAGCTGGAGCGGCTGTCAAGATTAAAAGGTAAGTTTTTTAAAACACGAGTGAAATGTAAATTTTGATGAATTAAAGTGCCCCTGTTTTTAATCAAATTTTTAAAAACCGGGCACTTTATCATCAAAATTTACATTCACTTTAAAGGTGCATCAAACCCAAAACTAAAATGCACATGAATGGATTTCCTTTCTGAAAAGAACATATTTGCAACACACATTAAGTATTAGCAAAAATGCTTCCGGGAAAAGGTTTCACAGTGATAAATGTAGCTAACATATCTGTGTTCCAAAAATGCTTCTTTTAATCTTTTATGTTCTTTTAAAAGCTGAAAGCCAGTTCGTCCCCCTTGTCATCATCTTCTTTCTAAGAAATCTTATTCCGCTTAATATATTTACTCCTACTTGTGATAAAACAAACTATAATTTCACCTAAATAACTATTTTATTATGAGATGGGTAGGAATGAGTCTGCAGAAGCTTTTTTTTGTTTTGTTAATTATAGAAACATCTAACATGTTGCAAATGAGTAATTTGTCCTCCCCCGTTCCCTCTTTGTAGTTGTACAAAAAGTCTATAGTGACACACAGTACCGGTGGGATTGTATGCATCTGTGGCTTAATATCCAGGTTCCTGCACTCATGCTCTCCCTGCCTAAAACGTTTTTATTTCTTCTACAAGATAAGACGAGTCCAAGGATTCATCCTTTACTTGTGGGATATTATCCTCCTGCTAACAGGAAGTGGCAAAGAGCACCACAGTAGAGCTGTCTATATAGCTCCTCCCTTGACTCCACCCCCCAGTCATTCTCTTTGCCTACACTAAGTAATAGGAAGGGTAAAGTGAAAGAGGTGATAAAACGTGACCCAGGGGTATCGACTAGAGTTCAAGGATTTTCTTCCAAGGGGAAGATTTCATCTTTCACGTTTGTCTGTAAACCAGACAAAAAGAGAGGCGTTCTTACGCTGTGTAGAAGACCTATATACCATGGGTGTAATCTGCCCAGTTCCAAAATTAGAACAACGGCAGGGGTTTTACTCCAATCTGTTCGTGGTTCCCAAAAAAGAGGGAACCTTCAAACCGATTTTAGATCTCAAAAGTCTAAACAAATTTCTCAGAGTTCCATCGTTCAAGATGGAGACCATACGAACAATTTTGCCAATGATCCAGGAGGGTCAATATATGACCACTGTGGATTTGAAGGATGCGTATCTTCACATTCCTATCCACAAATATCATCACCAGTTCCTCAGGTTCGCCTTCATGGACAAACATTACCAGTTTGTGGCCCTCCCTTTCGGGTTGGCCACAGCTCCCAGAATTTTCACAAAGGTGCTAGGGTCCCTTCTGGCGGTTCTAAGGCTGCGGAGCATAGCAGTGGCGCCATATCTGGACGAAATTTTGATTCAGGCATCAACTTACCATCTAGCCAAATCTCACACGGACGTCGTGTTGGCTTTTCTAAGATCTCACGGGTGGAAGGTGAACATAAAAAAGAGATCACTTGTTCCTCTGACAAGAGTTCCATTCCTAGGAACTCTGATAGACTCGGTAGATATGAAAATTTTTCTGACGGAGGTCAGGAAATCAAAAATCTTAACTACTTGCCAAGCACTTCATTCCATTCCTCGGCCATCAGTGGCTCAGTGTATGGAGGTAATTGGATTAATGGTAGCGGCAATGGACATAGTTCCGTTTGCTCGCTTGCATCTCAGACCACTGCAGCTGTGCATGCTCAGACAGTGGAATGGGGATTAAGCAGATTTATCTCCATGGATAAATCTGGATCTAGAGACCAGAGACTCTCTTCATTGGTGGTTGTCACAGGATCATCTGTCCCAGGGAATGTGCTTCCGCAGGCCAGCATGGGTCATAGTGACGACGGACGCCAGCCTCTTGAGCTGAGGTGCAGTTTGGGATTCCCTGAAGGCTCAGGGTGTGTGGACTCAGGAAGAGTCTCAACTACCAATAAATATTCTGGAACTGAGAGCGATATTCAACGCGCTTCAAGCGTGGCCTCAGCTGGCTTCGGCCAAATTCATAAGATTCCAGTCGGACAATATCACGACTGTAGCATATATCAATCATCAAGGGGGAACAAAGAGTTCTCTAACGATGATAGAGGTTTCCAAAATAATTTGATGGGCAGAGGCTCACTCTTGCCATCTATCAGCAATATATATCCCAGGAGTGGAGAACTGGGAAGCGGATTTCCTAAGTCGTCAGACTTTTCATCCGGGGGAGTGGGAGCTCCATCCGGAGGTGTTTGCAAAATCGATTCATCAATGGGGCACACCCGAATTGGATCTGATGGTATCTCGTCAGAATGCCAAACTTCCTTGTTACGGGTCAAGATCAAGGGATCCTCAAGCAATACTGATAGATGCTCTAGCAGTACCTTGGTTGTTCAACCTGGCTTATGTGTTTCCTCTCCTTTCTCGTCTGATTGCCAGAATCAAACAGGAGAGGGCTTCGGTAATCTTGATAGCGCCTGTGTGGCCACGCAGGACTTGGTATGCAGACCTGGTGGAAATGTCATCTCTGCCACCTTGGAAACTGCCACTGAGACAGGACCTTCTCATTCAGGGTCCATTCCATCATCCAAATCTAATTTCTCTGCAACTGACTGCCTGGAGATTGAATGCTTGCTTTTATCTAAGCGGGGATTCTCTGAGTCGGTCATTGATACCTTGATTCAGGCTAGAAAGCCTGTCACTAGGAAAATTTACCATAAGATATGGCGTAAATATCTTTATTGGTGTGAATCCAAAGGCTACTCATGGAGTAAGATCAGGATTCCTAGGATTTTGTCCTTTCTCCAAGAAGGATTGGAGAAGGGGTTATCAGCTAGTTCCTTAAAGGGACAGATTTCTGCTTTGTCAATCTTACTACACAAGCATCTGGCAGATGTCCCAGATGTTCAGTCGTTTTGTCAGGCTTTGGTTAGAATTAAGCCTGTGTTTAAACCTGTTGCTCCGCCATGGAGTTTGAATTTAGTTCTGAATGTTTTTCAAGGGGTTCCCATGTATTCCATAGATATTAAACTTCTATCTTGGAAAGTTCTGTTTTTAGTTGCTATCTCTTCTGCTCGAAGAGTTTCTGAGCTATCTGCATTACAATGCGACTTGCCTTATCTTATATTCCATTCTGATAAGGTGGTTTTGCGTACCAAACCTGGATTTCTTCCTAAGGTTGTTTCAAATAAGAATATTAATCAGGAAATTGTTGTTCCTTCTCTGTGTCCTAATCCTTCTTCTAAGAAGGAGCGCCTGTTACATAACTTGTACGTGGTTCGTGCCTTGAAGTTTTACTTGCAAGCGACCAAAGATTTCTGTCAAACATCTTCTCTGTTTGTTGTCTATTCTGGAAAGCGTAGGGGTCAAAAAGCTACGGCTACCTCTCTTTCTTTTTGGCTGAAAAGCATCATCCATTTGGCATACAAGACTGCTGGACAGCAGCCTCCTGAAAGAATTACAGCTCATTCTACTAGAGCGGTGGCTTCCACATGGGCTTTTAAAAATGATGCTTCTGTTGAACAGATTTGTAAGGCTGCAACATAGTCTTCCTTTCATACCTTTTCCAAATTTTACAAATTTGATACCTTTGATTCTTCTGAGGCTATTTTTGGGAGAAAAGTTCTTCAAGCAGTGGTGCCTTCTGTATAGGTATCTGTCCTGTCCCTCCCGTTCATCCGTATCCTGTAGCTTTGGTATTGTATCCCACAAGTAAAGGATGAATCCGTGGACTCATCCAGGGGCGTAACTAGAAACCATGGGGCCCAGGTGCGAGAATCCAAGCAGGGCCCCCCCCCCAAAAAAAAAATAAAAAATGTTTATTTAATAAAAAAAAATCCCAACATTTAAAATAGAAATATATATATACACAAATATATATATATATATATATATATATATATATATATATATATATATATATATATATATATATATACATACACATACATAAGGAGATAGCCATACTATTTAAGGATCCAGGGAAATATTTTACATGCCTACACACATAAGAGAGTCCAAAATATATAATTTGACATGACACTGCACAAAAAGTTACTCCAACAACCTCAACCCATCCCCCACATAACGCCCTGTCCCTGAAAATTCCATCAGCCTTTCATCAGCCACACCACACAGCTCCATCACCTTGAACAATGCTACTCTTTCATCCTACACCTGGCTGCACTACAAAAACTAGCTATTTCATTACCCAACATCTTCCACATCTCACGCAAAAAATCCATTAACCCAACATTCATACAAGAACATGGAACAGCTAGATACAAGCTCTGCTACAGCACTTAGATACTCTAGAGATTTTTGTCCCAACAAAATCATCACATCACTCTGCCATATGTCCCACACAATGTCACTCTAGCACTCGGTCCCTTGGTCCCCAATAAGGTCCCTATGGCAGCTGGCTCCCTTACATTTGGTTCCATCATTTCTCAACAATCAAACAATCTCTCCCTTCTTTCTTAAGAACAGATAACTCCCACAAACCCACCCTCTGTAGAGCCCAGCATTGCCACAGCACTCAGGTGCTCCAGAGCTTCCTGTGTCTAAATTTCTCATAGTACTCAGGCATTTAAGTCCCTGACACCCCTACCTTTTCCAGAGCACTTGGTTCCTTAGTTTTATTAATGTCCCATAGCACACTCAGCCTACTTCTCTTCTATAACACCATGTTCCCGTCCCATCCACGGCATTCAGCTTGCTGCTCATCCACAGTACCCTGTGCCTAACTCATCTCACCCACAGCATCCTTACTCTTTAACACTATAAAACCTTACAATGGGTTGTCAGCTAGTTGTTTTCCCCCATTTCAATCATTTTTCTAGTATATGCCTGACTGTCACAAGCTACGTGTCAGTAAGAATGGTTATGCAGGGGTGGGAATACAGTGGTACCCTATGGATGGATGCTCTCACTGGTCATAGCAGTTTTCTTTTTCACTTATAGTTATGGCTACACTGTCTGGTCCTTGTCACTGTCTAAATCCTGAATCTCAGCATCGCACAGCGCTCCTCAACCAGACAGCCCACAACTCCACCATATCAGCCAGTCCTCTATCACCCTAAACCCCAGTCCTATCTCACCTATATCCGCATTGCAAAAGGTCTGCTGGAGTTGCACGGGGGAGCAGCAGCATGCTTCGGTTAACCATGGTAACCAGCGCAACACTCTGACTGCCGGGTCTCACGAGACAGGGGACCTCACGAGACAGCATGTTTCACAGTCACTGCGCAAGAACTGAGCTTTGAAGTGCTTGAACAGCAAACTGGTGTCGTTCCCGGAGGCGGGGTCACGTGACGATGTCACTGACCCCTGAATCGATTCAGGTCTGCACTGCATCAATGCAGCATCATTAATGGCTGCATCGAGATGCATTGCAATGGCGATTATTTTCAGCACCCCTAATATACCTAATATAGGTACAGATATATTTATATATAGGAATATCTATTTAGAAATACATAGAATATATGTCGCTATGTGCAGAACGTTGGAATGTAAAATATAATATAGAGTAAATACATAGGGGGATATCTATCAAAGCATCAACTATGTTGCATTCGCAGGCATCAATACGCTTGCCAAATAACGGCAAACATCTCGGCCACGGATCTCAATGCGATTTCCATATTTATGAAAAAATGTCAAAAACATGCGCGTCAAGTACGGTGCGAGGTGTATCGGACTGTTGTTAACTAACAGTCATCGATCCTGTGTCTATTCGGACAGTCAATTATTAGAATTCTTTTGAAGATTGGGCATACATATTTTTAGTATGTATGTGTGTATATATATATATATATATATTCATATTCCTTAATATATTTATATGTATGTATGTACATATGTATCTATATAAAGACATATAATATATGTATTTATGTATATATCTATGTAAAGATATATATGTAAATATATTTATTATTATTTTATTTATTTATTTTAAATAATTTTATTTCCTAAATTAAAGGGACACCAATATCATAGAACAACATCTCAGGCAAGATTACTACCCTTGAACTTTTATTAAAGGGACACTAAGCACAATTATTACCTTTCAGGATTTCAGATTGAACATTCAATTGAAATCAACTTTCAAAATTACTCCTATTATCAAATTGTATATGTTCTATTGTTAACTTTATATAAAAAAAAGTTGGCAACTAAGCTAAGGAGCCTGACAAATTCAGTTTAACCACCCTGGACAGCACTTGTTTATTGGTGCTGTTCAAAGCAAGTTCAACCCAGGTTGTTCTTCAAAAATGGGCCTGCTTAGAAACTTACATTCTTGAATTTCAAATAAAGATACAAATAGAATGAAGAAATTTGGATAATAGGAGTAAATTAGAAAGTTGCTTAAAATTGCACGCTCTATCTGAAGCATGAAAGATAAAATTGATGTTCAGTTTCACTTTAATCCTCAGATATCCTTTTCAATAGCAATAGCAATACGCATGTGCAAGCCAATCATATGAGGCATCTATGTGCAGTCATCAATCAGCAGCTATATAGTTTATCTGCATATGCTCTTCATCCAAGTTTATTTAAAAGATGAAGAGAAATGAAATATAGATAAAAAAAATATATACAATAAAATATATATAATTTAACACATTGCATGCTATTTATACATCATTCAACATATATTTTGTTTCCATGCCACTTCAAAATAACATTTAAATGAATACAGGTACACTATAATTTTGATTAAAGATATATTTATTTTAAAACTTTTTTTTTTAATAAATAAATAAAATTCAATGAACATTGGTCCCCTCCGCCAGCTGGTGAAATATATCTGACAGAAAGGGCTCTGTCTGGGTTCCCTGATCCATATCTATAAAAAGACAAAAAAAAAATATGTTATACAAATTCATTATCAAGATATAATTGTTAAAACCTAATATTAAGTTTTCTTACATTAAATTCCAGCCACCTCCTCTTCCTCTGGCAGTGCCGGCGAAAAGGCAGCCACCTCCTCATCTTCTGGCAGTGCCGGCAACAAGGCTGGTGCTGTATCCTCCCCCGGTACTTGGTCGTCTGTCAGAGATGAAGCACAAACACATATCATTGTTAGTGTGAGGAATATGTGACAAGGCCTATATTATACACAAAATTGTTGTGGAAAAACTGGTACAAACATTTAATTTTTTAAAATTCAATCCATTACATTAACCTGTACCCTGAATGAACCTGTATAAAAAAAAAAAAAATTCATGTAAAATACTGCAAACATACGGCTAGATTACGAGTTTTGCGTTATGAGCGGCTCGGTGCTAACTTGCAAGTTATTGCCACCGCTCACCTCCCTATTGCGCTGCTATTACAGGTTTGCAAAAACCCGGTGTTAGCAGGCAATATGTCAGTGTTGAGCAAAATTGAGCTCCATACCGTACTCAAATACCAGCGCTGCTTTGAGCTGGTTTTACGTGCTTGTGCACGATTTCCCCATAGACATCAATGGGGAGAGCCGGCTAAAAAAAGCCAAACACCTGCAATAAAGGAGCGTAAAGCTCCGTAACGCAGCCCCATTGATTCCTATGGGGAAAGAAAAGTTATCTTTACACCTTAACATAAACTCCGAGTCTAAACACCCCTAATTTGCCGCCCCCTACATTATACTTATTAACCCCTAATCTGCCGCCCCGACATCGCCGCCACCTACCTACACTTATTAACTCCTAATCTGCCTCCAATAACATCGCCACCACCTACATTACACTTATTAACCCCTAATCTGCCGCCCCCAATGTCATCACTACCTACCTACACTTATTAACCCCAAATCTGCCACCCCCAACATCGCTGCCACTATACTAAAGTTATTAACCCCTAAACCTAACCCTAACACCCACTAACTTTAATATAATTAAAATAAATCTAAATAAAAATTACTATCATTACCTAACTAATTCCTATTTAAAACTAAATACTTACCTATAAAATAAACCCTAAGGCCTAGATTTAGAGTTTGGCGGTAGCCGTGAAAACCAGCGTTAGAGGCTCCTAATGCTGGTTTAGGCTACCGCCGGTATTTGGAGTCAGTCAGCCGCGACTTTTCCATACCGCAGATCCCCTTACGTCAATTGCGTATCCTATCTTTTCAATGGGATCTTTCTAACTCCGGTATTTAGAGTCGTGTCTGAAGTGAGCGTTAGAAATCTAACGACAAAACTCCAGCCGCAGAAAAAAGTCAGTAGTTAAGAGCTTTCTGGGCTAACGCCGGTTCATAAAGCTCTTAACTATTGTGCTCTAAAGTACACTAACAGCCATAAACTACCTATGTACCCCTAAACCGAGGTCCCCCCACATCGCCGCCACTCGATTAAATTTTTTTAACCCCTAATCTGCCGACCGCCACCTACGTTATACTTATGTACCCCTAATCTGCTGCCCCTAACACCGCCGACCCCTATATTATATTTACTAACCCCTAACCTGCCCCCCACAACGTCGCCGCCAGCTACCTACAATAATTAACCCCTAATCTGCCGACCGCCACCTACGTTATACTTATGTACCCCTAATCTGCTGCCCCTAACACCGCCGACCCCTATATTATATTTATTAACCCCTAACCTGCCCCCCACAACATCGCCGCCAGCTACCTACAATTATTAACCCCTAATCTGCCGACCGCCACCTACGTTATACTTATGTACCCCTAATCTGCTGCCCCTAACACCGCCGACCCCTATATTATATTTATTAACCCCTAATCTGCCCCCCTCAACGTCGCCTCCACCTGCCTACACTTATTAACCCCTAATCTGCCGAGTGGACCGCACCGCTACTATAATAAAGTTATTAACCCCTAATCCGCCTCACTCCCGCCTCAATAACCCTATAATAAATAGTATTAACCCCTAATCTGCCCTCCCTAACATCGCCGACACCTAACTTCAATTATTAACCCCTAATCTGCCGACCGAATCTCGCCGCTACTGTAATAAATGGATTAACTCCTAAAGCTAAGTCTAACCCTAACCCTAACACCCCCCTAAGTTAAATATAATTTAAATCTAACGAAATAAATTAACTCTTATTAAATAAATTATTCCTATTTAAAGCTAAATACTTACCTGTAAAATAAACCCTAATATAGCTACAATATAAATTATAATTATATTATAGCTATTTTAGGATTTATATTTATTTTACAGGTAGCTTTGTATTTATTTTAACCAGGTACAATAGCTATTAAATAGTTAAGAACTATTTAATAGCTAAAATAGTTAAAATAATTACAAATTTACCTGTAAAATAAATCCTAACCTAAGTTACAATTAAACCTAACACTACACTATCAATAAATAAATTAAATAAAATACCTACAATTACCTACAATTAAACCTAACACTACACTATCAATAAATGAATTAAATACAATATCTACAAATAAATACAATTAAATAAACTAACTAAAGTACAAAAAATAAAAAAGAACTAAGTTACAAAAAATAAAAAAATATTTACAAACATTAGAAAAATATTACAATTTTAAACTAATTACACCTACTCTAAGCCCCCTAATAAAATAACAAAGGCCCCCAAAATAAAAAATGCCCTACCCTATTCTAAATTACAAAAGTTCAAAGCTCTTTTACCTTTACCTGAACAGGGCCGTTTGCGGGGCATGCCCCAAGAAATTCAGCTCTTTTGCCTGTAAAAAAACACATACAATACCCCCCCCCCCAACATTACAACCCACCACCCACATACCCCTAATCTAACCCAAACCCCCCTTAAATAAACCTAACACTAAGTCCCTGAAGATCTTCCTACCTTATCTTCACCTCACCGGGTATCACCGATCCGTCCTGGCTCCAAAATCTTCATCCAAGCCCAAGCGGGGGCTAGACATCCATCATCCGACGGCTGAAGAAGTCCAGAAGAGGGTCCAAAGTCTTCATCCTATCCGGGAAGAAGAGTAGATCCGGACCGGCAACCATCTTCTTCCAAGCGGCATCTTCTATCTTCATCCGATGAGGACCGGCTCCATCGTGAAGACCTCCAGCGCGGACCCATCTTCTTCTGACGACGTCCAACTGAAGAATGACGGTTCCTTTAAGGGACGTCATCCAAGGTGGCGTCCCTCGAATTCCGATTGGCTGATAGGATTCTATCAGCCAATCGGAATTAAGGTAGGAAAATTCTGATTGGCTGATGGAATCAGCCAATCAGAATCAAGTTCAATCCGATTGGCTGATCCGATCAGCTAATCAGATTGAGCTCGCATTCTATTGGCTGATCGGAACAGCCAATAGAATGCGAGCTCAATCTGATTGGCTGATCGGATCAGCCAATCGGATTGAACTTGATTCTGATTGGCTGATTCCATCAGCCAATCAGAATTTTCCTACCTTAATTCAGATTGGCTGATAGAATCCTATCAGCCAATCGGAATTCGAGGGACGCCACCTTGGATGACGTCCCTTAAAGGAACCGTCATTCTTCAGTTGGACGTCGTCGGAAGAA
The DNA here is from genome assembly GCF_027579735.1 of Bombina bombina. NCBI lineage: Eukaryota > Metazoa > Chordata > Amphibia > Anura > Bombinatoridae > Bombina > Bombina bombina. The sequence continues at coordinate 861,827,424 of NC_069504.1, read as the reverse complement.
GATGGGTCCGCACTGGAGGTCTTCACGATGGAGCCGGTCCTCATCGTATGAAGATAGAAGATGCCGCTTGGAAGAAGATGGTTGCCGGTCCGGATCTACTCTTCTTCCCGGATAGGATGAAGACTTTGGATCCTCTTCTGGACTTCTTCAGCCGTCGGATGATGGATGTCTAGCCCCCGCTTGGGCTTGGATGAAGATTTTGGAGCCAGGACGGATCGGTGATACCCGGTAAGGTGAAGATAAGGTAGGAAGATCTTCAGGGGCTTAGTGCTAGGTTTATTTAAGGGGGGTTTGGGTTAGATTAGGGGTATGTGGGTGGTGTGTTGTAATGTTGGGGGGGGTATTGTATGTGTTTTTTTACAGGCAAAAGAGCTGAATTTCTTGGGGCATGCCCCGCAAGGGCCCTGTTCAGGGCTGGTAAGGTAAAAGAGCTTTGAACTTTTGTAATTTAGAATAGGGTAGGGCATTTTTTTATTTTGGGGGGCTTTGTTATTTTATTAGGGGGCTCAGAGTAGGTGTAATTAGTTTAAAATTGTTGTAATATTTGTCTAATGTTTGTAAATATTTTTTTATTTTTTGTACTTTAGTTAGTTTATTTAATTGTATTTATTTGTAGATATTGTATTTAATTCATTTATTGATAGTGTAGTGTTAGGTTTAATTGTAGGTAATTGTAGGTATTTTATTTAATTTATTTATTGATAGTGTAGTGTTAGGTTTAATTGTAACTTAGGTTAGGATTTATTTTACAGGTAATTTTGTAATTATTTTAACTATTTTAGCTATTAAATAGTTCTTAACTATTTAATAGCTATTGTACCTGGTTAAAATAAATACAAAGTTACCTGTAAAATAAATATAAATCCTAAAATAGCTATAATATAATTATAATTTTTATTGTAGCTATATTAGGATTTATTTTACAGGTAAGTATTTAGCTTTAAATAGGAATAATTTATTTAATAAGAGTTAATTAATTTCATTAGATTTTAATTATATTTAACTTAGGGGGGTGTTAGTGTTAGGGTTAGACTTAGCTTTAGGGGTTAATACATTTATTAGAATAGCGGTGAGCTCCAGTCGGCAGATTAGGGGTTAATGTTTGAAGTTAGGTGTTGGCGATGTTAGGGAGGGCAGATTAGCGGTTAATACTATTTATTATAGGGTTATTGAGGCGGATTAGGGGTTAATAACTTTATTATAATAGCGGTGCGGTCCGCTCGGCAGATTAGGGTTTAATAAGTGTAGGCAGGTGGAGGCGACGTTGTGGGGGGCAGATTAGGGGTTAATAAATATAATATAGGGGTCGGCGGTGTTAGGGGCAGCAGATTAGGGGTACATAGGGATAATGTAAGTAACGGCGGTTTACGGAGCGGCAGATTAGGGGTTAATAATAATATGCAGGGGTCAGCGATAGCGGGGGCGGCAGATTAGGGGTTAATAAGTGTAAGGTTAGGGGTGTTTAGACTCGGGGTACATATTAGAGTGTTAGGTGCAGACGTAGGAAGTGTTTCCCCATAGCAAACAATGGGGCTGCGTTAGGAGCTGAACGCAGCTTTTTTGCAGGTGTTAGGTTTTATTTCAGCTCAAACAGCCCCATTGTTTTCTATGGGGGAATCGTGCACGAGCACGTTTTTGAAGCTGGCCGCGTCCGTAAGCAACTCTGGTATCGAGAGTTGCAGTGGCGGTAAATATGCCTGTACGCTCCCTTTTTGGAGCCTAACGCAGCCATTCTGTGAACTCTCAATACCAGAGGTATTTAAAAGGTGCGGCCAGAAAAAAGCCAGCGTTAGCTACGCGGGTCATTACCGACAAAACTCTAAATCTAGGCCTTAGCTTGCTACAATATATCCTATAGTTACATTGTAGCTAGCTTTGGTTTTATTTTTATTTCACAGGTAAGTTTGTATTTATTTTAACTAGGAAGACTAGTTAGTAAATAGTTATTAACTATTTACTAGCTACCTAGTTAAAATAAATACAAATGTACCTGTAAAATAAAACCTTACCTGTCTTACACTAACACCTAACCTTACACTACAATTAAATAAATTACATTAATTAAATACAATTAACTAAATTACAAAAAAAAACCCCCACTAAATTACACAAAATAAAAAAGAAATTATCAAATATTTAAACTAATTACACCTAATCTAATAGCCCTATCAAAATAAAAAAGCCAATAGGAATTCAAGGCACGCCATCTTGGATGACGTCATTTAAAGGAACCTTCAGTGACCGTATGAAGAGGATGCTCCCCGCCGGATGTCTTGAAGATGGAGCCGCCCCGCATCGGAAAAATGAAGATAGAAGATGCCGTCTGTATGAAAACTTCTGCCCGCCTGGAGGACCACTTGTGTCCGCTTGGATGAAGACTTCTCCTGGCTTCGTTGAGGATGGATGTCCGGTCTTCAAAAACGGTAAGTGGATCTTCGGGGGTTAGTGTTAGGTTTTTTAAGGGTTTTTTGAGTGAGTTTTATTTTTAGATTGGGGTTTGGGCTGAAAAAGAGCTAAATGCCCTTTTAATGGCAATGCCCATCCAAATGCCCTTTTCAGGGCAATGCGGAACTTTTTAGATAGGATTTTATTTGGGGGGTTTGGTTGTGTGGGTGGTGGGTTTTACTGTTGGGGGGTTGTTTGTATATTTTTTTACAGGTAAAAGAGCTGATTTCTTTGGGGCAATGCCCCGCAAAAGGCCCTTTTAAGGGCTACTAGCAGTTTAGTTTAGGCTAGTGGGTTTTTTATTTTGGGGGGCTTTTTTATTTTGATAGGGCTATTAGATTAGGTGTAATTAGTTTAAATATTTGATAATTTATTTTCTTTTACAAAGATATGACGAGTCCACGGATTTCATCCTTACTTGTGGGATATTAACCTTCTGCTAACAGGAAGTGGCAATGAGCACCACAGCATAGCTGTATGTATAGCTCGTCCCTTCCCTCCACCCCAGTCATTCTCTTTGCCTGTGTTATTAATAGGAAGAGGTAAAGTGAGGTGTTAGTTTTAGATTCTTCAATCAAGAAGTTTTTTATTTTAAATGGTACCGGTGTGTACTATTTTCCTCAGGGAGATATGGAAGAAGATTTCTGCCCTGAGGTTGATGATCTTAGCAGTTGTAACTAAGATCCATTTTGGTTCCCACAGAGCTTCTGAAGGTAGTGCAAGATAAATCTTCAGTGTGGAGAACGGTGTCATGCTACAAGCAACATTGAGGTATGTTCAGTCTTTTATTTCTGAGGAGACTTGTTATATCAGAATTGGCTGACATTTTTTCCCCTGCAAGGGAAGGGGTAAGCAGTAGACCTGTCTCACTGAGGGTGTTACTGAAGATACTTATATTGCATACATATTGCTTATATCTGCATGGGGCTGGACACTGGGAGAGGCAGCTTGACATTGTATATATATTTATTATTTATAAAAGTCAGTAGGGCTGCAGTTTATTTTTATAGAAATTCAGGGGACCACATGGCTTATTTTCCTAACCGCTTCCCATGCAGTTATACAAACTATTCAGACGACGTCCATGATGGGCGGGGCCTATTTCTCACGCTCAGGCGCGCAGTTACTCTGACTGAGAAGGCAGCAGGCATTTAGCTCCGGTGGGGCCTAGAGTTGAGATCTGTTCACCGGATCGTTGTCGAGTCATTTTCGCAGTACCCTGGGGCAGGTAGGCGCCACGAGGTGCAGGGGTCATTTTCTTCTATTAACATATATTTTGTGATTAAAATGCTTCTTAGAGGGTAGATTCATCATTTACCTATAGGGTGCAATAAAATTTGGGCCAATTGAGTTATTATATTTGATTGTTTTAGCGTTTTCAATCGCTTTAAGCAGTTTGAGGAAAATTGTTGCGCTTTTTATCTCTTAAAGGCGCAGTACCTTAGTGTGGCTAGTACTAATCTGTTCAACATGTCTGACATTGAGGAAACTAATTGTTCTATGTGTTTAGAAGCCATTGTGGAACCCCCTCTTACTTTGTGTACCTCTTGTACTAAAAGGGCCTTACAATGTAAAAAGCATATTTTAGGTAAAGAAAGTGTGCCTAAGGATGATTCTCAGTCTGAAGAGAATCAGGATATGCCATCTAATTCTCCCCAAGTGTCACAACCTTTAACGCCCACACAAGCGACGCCAAGTACCTCAAGTGCGTCTAATTCTTTTACTCTGTAGGATATGGCTGCAGTTATGTCAACTACCCTTACAGAGGTATTATCTAAGTTGCCAGTGTTACAGGGTAAACGCAGTAGGTCAGGTATTAATGTAAATACTGAATCCTCTGATGCTTTGCTGGCTATTTCCGATGTACCCTCACAGAGCTCTGAGTTGGGGGTCAGGGAATTGTTGTCTGAGGGAGAACTTTCAGACCCTGGAAGTATGTTACCTCAGACATATTTGGACATCATGTCCTTTAAATTTAAGCTTGAACACCTCCACCTGTTACTCCAGGAGGTTTTAGTGACTCTGGATGATTGTGACCCTATTGTGATTCCTCCAGAAAAATTGTGTAAAATGGACAAATATCTAGAGGTACCTACTTACACTGATGTTTTTCCGGTTCCTAAAAGAATTTCGGAAATTATAAAAAAGGAATGGGATAGACCAGGTATACCGTTCTCTCCTCCTCCTAATTTCAAGAAAATGTATCCCATATCAGACACCATTCGGGACTCTTGGCAGTCGGTTCTTAAGGTGGAGGGAGCTATTTCTACCCTGGCTAAGCGTACAACTATACCTATTGAAGACAGTTGTGCTTTTAAAGACCCTATGGATAAGAAGTTTGAGGGTCTTCTAAAGAAATTATTTATTCATCAGGGTTTTCTTTTACAACCAACAGCTTTCATTGTTCCAGTTACTACTGCAGCAGCTTTTTGGTTTGATGCTCTAGAAGAGTCTCTAAAGGTGGAGACCCCTTTAGAGGACATTTTGGATAGAATTAAGGCTCTCAAGCTAGCTAATTCTTTTATTGCAGATGCCACCTTTCAAAAATTGCTAAATTGGCGGCGAAAAATGCAGGATTTGCCATTTTAGCGCGTAGAGCTTTATGGTTAAAATCATGGTCTGCTGATGTGTCATCAAATCTAAGCTTTTAGCTATTCCTTTCAAGGGTAAGACCCTATTCGGGCCTGAGTTAAAGGAAATCATTTCTGACATTACTGGAGGTAAAGGTCATGCCCTACCTCAGGATAAAGAGATTACACAGAGGATCCGATGAGAAGCACTCACCATCAGCCCGGAAGGGAAACCGACACAGAGGAGCGTGGGCGGGGACACACACCCTAGTTTCTGTGATGCGATAGGCTGCAGCTTCGGGCGTGCCCACAAACAAGATATAGTATAATCACACGTAGAAGAAGCGCACAATACGCAAAAGTCACAGATTATCCTTTGAAGAGGAGAAAAAGTGTAGAACTCTCGGCAAGTAGTTAAAACGATACTTCCAAACTTTATTATCTAAAACAGATGCCAAAACCTACATCCAGAAAGAAGAGCCAGCAGAAACAACATTCAGGTGTAGAGCTGATCCCCACGCAGACGCGTTTTGTGCCCATGCGCACTTGTTCACTGCTTACCTGGGGATCAGCTCAACACCTTCTTAAAGCCATATGATTGCAATATACAAAACACCTGAATGTACACAGAACATAGCTAAGAAACACTCCCACTTGTGGGTAAGGATGGAAAAAGCAAAAGGGAGAGCAAAAGAAAAACAAATAGCGATATGTAATAAGCACATAAGTAGCAAAGATAAGTCAATCCCAAGATGTAAAAAATAACATATGTGGAAAAATTACTGTTTACAGACAAAATGAATTTAAATGTTTAAATGTTATTCAGTATATGGGAATCAGTACATAATTAGAAATGTAAATGCTACTGGCATAAGATAACGTAAATACTAGAGATAAAGGCCATATTATAAATACTGACAGCACAGGCCTAAAATATAGCAATGGTAAATTATTCTCATAAATATCTAGAAAATCTAACCAATATAGAATATGTCAAAGTTTTTCCTAGGATATAGGAACATAACACAATGATATATAAAGATGCAATTAGCATGTGATTATTGAGGCACTATAAAAAATAAGAGATCCAGATACGCAATAGCGTGATTACATGTAAAAAAATAGTGTTAGCATAACCTAACTTTTAGGTAAATACATCAAGATCTCTCCTGATATTAAGGCCTTCTGGTTCACTTGTTCTCAATGTAAACATCCAAAAAAATTATTTTTTATTTAGCACCTTTTCCCTATTGCCCCCTCTCTTCCATTTGGTAATGTGATCTATACCTTGTATTTTTAACGCTGATACCTCAGAATTATGAAACAACTTAAAGTGTCTTGATACAGGGGTATCGCTGTCGTCATCCTTGATAGATCTCAGATGCTGAAGAAACCTATCTTTTAGGGACCTCTTGGTTTTCCCTGTATATTGCTTTTTACAAATGTCACAAGTAAGTAAGTAGACAATGTGAGTGGTCGCACAGTTAATATAGTATTTGATCTTGTTTAGTTGTGCTGGACCTAAATGTATTCCCTTCTGTTACAAAGTTGCAAGTTTTACAGATGGGACGCCTACATCTGTAAAACCCCTCCTTTCTAGATAACCAACACTTATTTTTAGTTGGTTTGAGATCTGAAGGAGATAGATGGTTAGCCAAGGTTTTTGCTCTTCTGGGTATGAAATCACATCCAGAGGACAAAATCTCTTTAATGACAGGGTCAGAGTATAAGATCGGCAAACAATCTCTTATTATTGAACAAACTTTGCTGTATTCAACGCTGAATGTGGTGATGAATTTTAAATTCATTTGTTCTTTTTGTTTCTTGGGCCTATACTGTAGTAGGTGCTGTCTAGGAATTATATCTACACTTTCTTTTGATTTTTTAAGAAGATCCTCCTTATAGCCTCCATCAGTGAATCTTTGTGTCGCCTCCACAGCTTGTACTTGGTATTCCTCTTCACTAGTACAGTTTCTCTTAATGCGAATAAATTCCCCTTTTGGGATACCCTTGAGAACATGTCTAGGATGGCATGACTCAAATTTTAGGAGGGTATTGTCGGCTGTGTCTTTTCTATACATTTTGGTTTGTATCGGTGACCCTACCCTGCCCTGGACTGTGAGATCCAAAAAATTGACTCTGTCATTGCTGTGTTCACCTGTTAGTTCTATTCCAAATTGGTTGCTGTTCAAATACTTGCAAAAGTTGTTAGCTGTCTGTTCATCACAGTCCAGGACAAAGAACAGGTCATCGATATACCGAAAGTACTGTACTATTTGTCCTTTGAAGGGGTTGTTATCGCCATAGACGCGGGACAGCTCCCACCAACCCATAAAAAGGTTGGCGTAGGAGGGGGCAAATTTAGCCCCCATAGCTGTCCCGCGTCTCTGGAGATAGTATTGTGTTTGAAACATAAAGAAATTATGCGTGAGCAGATATTCCACTGCTCTCAGTAAGAAGATCTTAGTGGCATATTCAAAGTCACAGTAAAAATCAATAAAAAAATTCAATGGCTGTAAGGCCTTTTTGGTGGTCAATAGAGGTGTAGAGTGAAGTAATATCTACAACCATAAATCTATAATTTGCCTCCCAGTTAATATCCTCTATTTTTTTAATAAAGGAAGTGGTATCCTGAATATAGCTGGGCAGCTGACACACCAAAGGTTGCAAGAAACTATCCACTAATTCAGAAAGGGCCTCATTCAGTGAGCCAATTCCTGCAATAATCGGCCTTCCTGGAGGCAAGACGGAGTTCTTGTGGATTTTAGGGAAGTGGTTGAAAATTGGAGTCACAGGATTTTTGACTATTAATTTGTCTACCATAGCCTGAGTGATGATGTTATTGCACTTCGCATATTGAATAATGTCAGTGATTCCTGTCAGAAATTTGTCAGTAGGATTGTCTCTAAGCTTTGTGTATACACTTTCATCTGTCAACTGCCTCTTAGCTTCAGCCACATAATCTAACCTATTCAGAACTACGACATTTCCTCCCTTATCTGACTGTCTGATGACAATGGCCCCTAGTTATCAAGCCGTCAACCTCAAATACGCTGGAATTCCGCAGCGTATTTGTGGCGAGGCTGATTCGCCTTAGTTATCAAGCCCTAGATACTGGCAAAAGTAGAATTTAGTGACGTAAGCTTCGATCCGCCGGACTCAGTCCGACACAGATCGATTCTTACGTCACTACAGATGTTCCGCACACAAGTGCGGCACAATCTGATTACTTTTGCTAGTTATCAAAAAAACTAGCAGGTACACTTGGCACTTTTCCGGCCCAGGGTACCTGGTTTTGAAACCGCCGCCCTGGAGGCGGCGGATCCCATAGGAATCAATGTGAGTCTGACCATAGCGAAAGTTCATGTTCGCTGCTGCCCGACATCCCATTGATTCCTATGGGAGCTGTCTACACCTAACACCCTAACATGTACCCCGAGTCTAAACACCCCTAATCTGCCCCCCCTACACCGCTGCAACTAAATAAAGTGTTTACCCCCTAAACCGCCGCTCCCGGAGCCCACCGCAACTATAATAAATAGTTTAACCCCTAAACCGCCACTCCCGGACCCCGCCGCCACCTATATTAAACTTATTAACCCCTAATCTGCCCTCCCTACACCGTCGCCACCTATAATATTTTTATTAACCCCTATCCTGCCCCCCCTATACCGCCGCAACCTATAATAAAATTATTAACCCCTAAAGCTAAGTCTAACCCTAACCCTAACACCCCCCTAAATTAAATCTAATTTAAATCTAAAGAAATAAATTAACTCTTATTAACTAAATTATTCCTATTTAAAGCTAAATACTTACCTGTAAAATAAACCCTAAACTAGCTACAATATAACTAATAGTTACATTGTAGCTATTATAGGATTTATTTTTATTTTACAGGCAAGTTTGTATTTATTTTAACTAGGTACAATAGTTATTAAATAGTTATTAACTATTTAATATCTATCTAGTTAAAATACAGAGAAATTTACCTGTAAAATAAAAACTAACCTAAGTTACAATAACACCTAACACTACACTATCATTAAGTAAATGAATTCTATTTAAAACTAAATACTTACCTGTAAAATAAACCCTAAGATAGCTACAATGTAATTAATAATTACATTGTAACTATTTTAGGGTTTATATTTATTTTACAGGTAACTATGGCCCCTAGTTATCAAGCCGTCAACCTCAAATACGCTGGAATTTGTGGCGAGGCTGATTTGCCTTAGTTATCAAGCCCTAGATACCGGCAAAAGTAGAATTTAGTGACGTAAGCTTCGATCCGCCGGACTCAGTCCGACACAGATCGATGCTTACGTCACTACAGATGTTCCGCACACAAGTGCGGCACAATCTGACTACTTTTGCTAGTTATCAAAAAACTAGCAGGTACGCTCAGCACTTTTCCGGCCCAGCGTACCTGGTTTTGAAACCGCCGCCCTGGAGGCGGCGGATCCCATAGGAATCAATGGGAGTCTGACCATAGCGAAAGTTCATGTTTGCTGCTGCCAGACATCCCATTGATTCCTATGGGAGATGTCTACACCTAACACCCTGACATGTACCCTGAGTCTAAACACCCCTAATCTGTCCCCCCCCTACACCGCCGCAACTAAATAAAGTTATTAACCCCTAAACCGCCGCTCCCGGAGCCCACCGCCACTATACTAAATATGTTAACCCCTAAACCGCCGCTCCCGGACCCCGCCGCTACCTACATTATACCTATTAACCCCTATCCTGCCCCCCCATACCGTCGCCACCTATAATAAAGTTATTAACCCCTATCCTGCCCCCCTAAACCGCCGCCACTGTAATAAAATTATTAACCCCTAAACCTAAGTCTAACACCCCCTCTAACTTAAATATTAATTAAATAAATCTAAATAATATTTCTCTTATTAAATAAATTAATCCTATTTAAAACTAAATACTTACCTTTAAAATAAACCCTAATATAGCTACAATATAAATAATAATTATATTGTAGCTATTTTAGGATTTATTTTTATTTTACAGGCAACTTTCAATTTATTTTAACTAGGTACAATAGCTATTAAATAGTTATTAACTATTTAATAGCTACCTAGCTAAAATAAAGAGAAATTTACCTGTAAAATAAAAACTAACCTAAGTTACAATTACACCTAACACTACACTATACTTTAATAAATTATTCCTATTTAAAACTAAATACTTACCTGTAAAATAAACCCTAAGATAGCTACAATATAATTAATAATTACATTGTAGCTATTTTAGGATTTATATTTATTTTACAGGTAACTTTGTATTTATTTTAGCTAGTTAGAATAGTTATTAAATAGTTATTAACTATTTAATAACTACCTAGCTAAAAGAAATACAAAATTACCTGTAAAATAAATCCTAACCTAAGTTACAATTAAACCTAACACTACACTATCATTAAATAATTAAATAAATTAGCTACAAATAACTACAATTAAATAAAATAAAATAAACTAACTAAAGTACAAAAAATAAAAAAAGCTAAGTTGCAAAAATAAAAAAAATAAGTTAAAACATTTTAAAAATAAAAAATATTACAACAATTTTAAGCTACTTACACCTAATCTACGCCCCCTAATAAAATAACAAAGCCCCCCAAAATAAAAAAATGCCCTACCCTATTCTAAATTAAAAAGTTACCAGTTCTTTTACCTTACCAGTCCTTAAAAGGGCCTTTTGCGGGGCATGCCCCAAAGAATTCTGCTCTTTTGCCTGTAAAATAAAAATACAACCCCCCAACATTAAAACCCACCACCCACATACCCCTAATCTAACCCAACCCCCCCTTAAATAAACCTAACACTACCCCCCTGAAGATCATCCTACCTTGAGTCGTCTTCAGCCAGCCGACCACCGATGGAACCGAAGAGGAGATCCGGAGCGGCAGAAGTCATCATCCAAGGGGCGCTGAAGAAGTCTTCCATCCGATGAAGTCATCATCCAGGCGGCGCTGAAGAGGTCTTCCATCCGATAGAAGTCTTCATCCAGGCGGCGTCTTCAATCTTCATCCATCCGGAGCGGAGCCATCTTTAGACGAGCCGACGCGGAGCCAACCTCTTCTTCCCGACGACTAACGACGAATGGATATTCCTTTAAGGGACGTCATCCAAGATGGCGTCCCTTCAATTCTGATTGGCTGATAGGATTCTATCAGCCAATCGGAATTAAGGTAGGAAAAATCTGATTGGCTGATTGAATCAGCCAATCAGATTGAAGTTCAATCCGATTGGCTGATCCAATCAGCCAATCAGATTGAGCTCACATTCTATTGGCTGTTCTGATCAGCCAATAGAATGCAAGCTCAATCTGATTGGCTGATTGGATCAGCCAATCGGATTGAACTTCAATCTGATTGGCTGATTCAATCAGCCAATCAGATTTTCCCGACGAATGAAGGTTCCTTTAAATGACATCATCCAAGATGGCGTCCCTCGAATTCCGATTGGCTGATAGGATTCTATCAGCCAATCGGAATTAAGGTAGGAAAAATCTGATTGGCTGATTGAATCAGCCAATCAGATTTAAGTTCAATCCGATTGGCTGATCCAATCAGCCAATCAGATTGAGCTTGCATTCTATTGGCTGTTCCGATCAGCCAATATAATGTGAGCTCAATCTGCCAATAGAATGCAAGCTCAATCTGATTGGCTGATTGGATCAGCCAATCGGATTGAACTTCAATCTGAATGGTTTATTCCTACCTTAATTCCGATTGGCTGATAGAATCCTATCAGCCAATCGGAATTCGAGGGACGCCATCTTGGATGACGTCATTTAAAGGAACCTTCATTCGTCTGGAGTTCATCGTGGAGGAAGGATGTTCCGCGTGATCAAGATGGAGCCGGAAGAAAGAAGATTGAAGATGCCACTTGATAGAAGACTTCAGCCGGATGGAAGACGTCTTCAGCCCCCGCTTGGATGAAGACTTCAGCCGGATGATGGACCTCTTCAGCCCCCGCTTGGATGAAGACTTCAGCCGGATGATGGACCTCTTCAGCGCCACGCTTGGATGAAGACATCGCCCGGATTGGATGAAGAATTCGGCTCGGCTGAGTAAAGATGACTCAAGGTAGGAAGATCTTCAGGGGGGTAGTGTTAGGTTTTTTTAAGGGGGGTTTGGGTTAGATTAGGGGTATGTGGGTGGTGGGTTTTAATGTTGGGGGGGTTGTATTTTTATTTTACAGGCAAAAGAGTAGTTTTCTTTGGGGCATGCCCCGCAAAAGGCCCTTTTAAGGGCTGGTAAGGTAAAACAGCTGGTAACTTTTTATTAGAATAGGGTAGGGAATTTTTTTATTTTGGGGGCTTTGTTATTTTATTAGGGGGCTTAGATTAGGTGTAAGTAGCTTAAAATTGTTGTAATATTTGTATAATGTTTGTAAATATTTTTTTTATTTTTTGTACTTTAGTTAGTGTATTTATTTGTATTTATTTGTAGGCATTTGTATTTATTTTATTTAATCTATTTAATGATAGTGTAGTGTTAGGTTTAATTGTAACTTAGGTTAGGATTTATTTTACTGGTAATTTTGTATTTCTTTTAGCTAGGTAGTTATTAAATTGTTAATAACTATTTAATAACTATTCTAACTATCTAAAATAAATACAAAGTTACCTGTAAAATAAATATAAATCCTAAAATAGCTACAATGTAATTATTAATTATATTATATATTATATTGTAATTATATTGTAGCTATCTTAGGGTTTATTTTAAAGGTAAGTATTTAGTTTTAAATAGGAATAATTTATTAAAGTATAGTGTAGTTTTAGGTGTAATTGTAACTTAGGTTAGCTTTTATTTTACAGGTAAATTTCTCTTTATTTTAGCTAGGTAGCTATTAAATAGTTAATAACTATTTAATAGCTATTGTACCTAGTTAAAATAAATTGAAAAATGGTGTAGTATCTCACTGGGAGATACGAAGGCGCGCTACTGTAGGTAATATGAAATGTAAAATAAGTATTAATAAGAAACCCAAACAATAATGACAAGTCCCAAAAATAGTTACTCCGTTCTTGCCATGTGTGTCTCACTCAAATGACGAGTCTAAAGAAAAGATGATTGCAGTCCTATATCGGTCTGGTGGTCTTTTTAAACCAAAGATTCCTGTGTAGGCAGCTCCTCTTGTACCCAGAGAGCAGGGATGGCACTGTTTAGGAAGAGAAATGGAGAGGGCGCCACATAGCGTGATATTGCTTTAAAAAGGATAATGCGACAAGCAGAAAGGTAATGCGCTTACCGGAGACCGTGGTACTGTGCTGTGACCAGTACTGCTAAGCCTGCTAGCACTTAAGTCAGTGGCTAGTACACTGTCAGATCTGATTCCTCCCGGGGCTTTATCCTGGGGCCAAAGAATGGTGCTGTGAGCGTTTCTATGTCCTGCAACTGAGGTGTGTTGCTCAATTGAATTTAAAACAGAAATAGAGTGAACAACTTCCCAAGTTTAAAAGATTTCAAATCAGCTTTATTATAACGCGTTTCTCAACCACCAAGGGTCGTTTCTTCAGATATCAAAGCGAATAAAAAGTATTGCAAAACTTGACAATTTATACACATTGGATACATAAAAAGGAAGTTGTCACATAAATTACAAACCAATGAAAAACATTTCAAGACTCACCTGAGAGGCCAAACAAAGGGCTTCACAGGTGTTACAATGGGTGTGTAAACAGCATTGAAAGGTCATAATTATTTAAACTTGAGTCAGCTGTAGACTTCAGCTAAATGAAGGTCTTAGATCCATACATAGTGTATTAAAAAAAGACACAGAGACACAAAATTAAAAGATACAAAATACATAAAAGCAAAAATCTGCAATTACAAATATCAAATTTAAAATTATATAAATCTTGTTTGTATATAAACACATGATGCTCAAAGAAATTGCACCTATAAAATATATTTAAATGTGATAAAAATCAAATGATCTAAAATGAGAGAACCATGGCAAGTTCAAGTGTGGATTGTAATGTGTCAGAGAATTTTGTTGTATATTTAAAGGGATATTTATTGTATATTTGAAGGGATATTTGCAATACGTTGGATATAAAAATATATCCAAATATTAATTCCAAGTGGTATGTAAATGTTGTGTGAAATGGTGACTAATGTACGATCAGAGTATGTGTGCATAGAAAAATAACGATAATGGTTATATAAAAAATGAGCAGGTAAGATCTGAAAGTGTATTTGGTATTTTTTTATATTTAAAGGGACATTTGCAACGAGAGATGTGTCTGTACTAGGTATATTTCATTTCTAAATAATAAAACTAAAATGTGAAATAGATAATAGTGTGCAAATCAGATCTGACAGTGTACTAGCCACTGACTTAAGTGCTAGCAGGCTTAGCAGTACTGGTCACAGCACAGTACCACGGTCTCCGGTAAGCGCATTACCTTTCTGCTTGTCGCATTATCCTTTTTAAAGCAATATCACGCTATGTGGCGCCCTCTCCATTTCTCTTCCTAAAATAAATTGAAAGTTGCCTGTAAAATAAAAATAAATCCTAAAATAGCTACAATATAATTATTATTTATATTGTACCTATATTAGGGTTTATTTTAAAGGTAAGTATTTATTTTTAAATAGGATTAATTTAGTTAATAATACAAATATTATTTAGATTTATTTAATTAATATTTAAGTTAGGGGGTGTTAGGGTTAGTGTTAGACTTAGGTTTAGGGGTTAATAATTTTATTACAGTGGCGGCGGTGTAGGGGGGCAGGATAGGGGTTAATAAATTTATTATAGGTGGCGACGGTGTAGGGGGGGCAGATTAGGGGTTAATAAGTTTAATATAGGTTGCGGCGGGGTCCGGGAGCGGCGGTTTAGGGGTTAAACTATTTATTTAGTTGCGGCGGGGTCCGGGATCTGCAGGATAGGGGTTAATAACTTTATTATAGGTGGCGGCGGTATAGGGGGGGCAGGATAGGGGTTACTAGGTATAATGTAGGTGGCGGCGGTGTCCGGGGGCGGCGGTTTAGGGGTTAATACATTTATAAGAGTTGCGGCGGAGTCTAGGAGCGGCGGTTTAGGGGTTAATAACTTTATTTAGTTGCGGGGGGCTCCGGGGGCGCCGGTATAGGGGGTAGAACAGTGTAGTTAGTGTGGGTGCTTAGTGACAGCTTGTCAATAAAGCTGTCAAAAAGCCGAAGAGCAGCGAGATCGGATGAGTGATAACTATCACAGTCCGCTGCTCATCGCCCTGTACTTGGTGCGCGGATTTTTGACAGCTTTTTTGATAACGTAGGCGAAATTTTGAAGGTCCGCGGCGGCGATGGTAGGCGAGCTTAGGCGGGCGTATTGGACCGGTGAAGGCAGGTAAAGTAGATGGCTTGATAACTACCCCCCAATGTCATCATTGCTAGACAGTTCTTTAAAGGGACATTAAACACTTTGAGATGGTAATATAAAATGATAAATTGTATATATAAAACAACTCTGCAATATACTTTCATTATTTATTTTGTCCTCTTTGCCCGTAATTCCATTCTGAAATTGTGAGCTTTTCTGTTCCTGTTAGAAATGGAAGTACAGAACACTGTTAAATCCAGGATAACAAAGTGATGAGCTGCACCAGGGTACTTGTTAAAAACTTTTATTGTAGGTCACAATATCTTCTTTCCAGAAGCATCATTTCACAACAATAATGGACATTGTGGTGTGTATAGAAATCACCCAAAGAGCTTATTGCTGACGCGTTTCAGCCTATACCGGCCGTAATCGTAGCATAATGCTCATAATCCCAATTCACCTTTAAATCCCTTGTGCTAAATTGTGATTGGATAAAACAATTATCCTGGGCGGTTTCTAGGAACACACCTGTTGTATATACACCAATGTAAACTGTTATTCATATATGTTTTTGTAAACAATAGTAAGTAATATTAACATTATACATTTGCTTGTGATCAGAATTTCATTGTTTGAGATTTAAAATTTGGAATTTGAAATTTCTAATTTAAAATTCAAAATTCAAAAGTGAATATTAAAATCCATATTTGGATTTTATGAGAGAAAAAAGTTCACAAACATATATTTGGAGAAAGTATATATAATAATTCATTTATTTATTTTTATCAATATTTGGATATAGTCTGGTAACATTATTTCCTAGTAAAGGAATAGCCACAACAATTCATGCAAATAAGATTTTGAAAGTTACTATACTTTTGAGCAGTTCTTTTTTGTTTTGTTTTGTTATTGACTCATTCTTTATACAATTATTACTCATTGGAGTAATGGACCAAAAAGCTCAGTAAGAAAAACTAATTACAAGAAGTATGAAAGTTCATTGTGTTAAAAAGCCAAAATGATTAGCTAGAATCATAACTTCAAAGCTGAATGGCATTATTTGGTCCTAAAGCATGAGTACATCTGATCACAAGCAAATGTATAATGTTAATATTACTTACTATTGTTTACAAAAACATATATGAATAACAGTTTACATTGGTGTATATACAACAGGTGTGTTCCTAGAAACCGCCCAGGATAATTGTTTTATCCAATCACAATTTAGCACAAGGGATTTAAAGGTGAATTGGGATTATGAGCATTATGCTACGATTACGGCCGGTATAGGCTGAAACGCGTCAGCAATAAGCTCTTTGGGTGATTTCTATACACACCACAATGTCCATTATTGTTGTGAAATGATGCTTCTGGAAAGAAGATATTGTGACCTACAATAAAAGTTTTTAACAAGTACCCTGGTGCAGCTCATCACTTTGTTATCCTGAATTCTTTGAAACGGAGCCTGCACAGAGGTAGCTTGTAACTGCTATCACTACGACTGATCCAGCCAGCGCCCATCTCACGGTTCTAACAGCTGATTGAACAGCTGAGAAGGAAGGAGCCGGTGACGTCAGACGCCAAGTTACCGCGAGTGGAGCGGGACCCAGGAGGAGAGCGGAATACAAGCCAGAGGCAGCAAGAAAGGGGCTCTGTTGTATACATACCCACTACCCCGGAGAAAAAGCCAGCTCTCTGAGGACGGGCCAGACTCTGCGAGTAGCGGAATGAGGCATAAATCAAGTCACTGTCTACAGCCAGGGGTGAGTCAATTTATTGAGACATCTCCATCTTGGTGTTTTACAAGTTTGGGATTACTCATCATAACCACTAAATTGACTGGGCGATTAAATAGGTGCTCACACATTCATTGACTTTTGTGTACCATACAGTGTGTTTCCTGTTATCTGTGGTTGAGCACTAACTAACGTTTCTGGCAAGCGGCATATGTTACAAGTATCACAACATGGAACAAGAGTTAAGGGACATTGAAGTAATTCAATTTTATTCATTGCGGAGGTCAGATGAACGTGTGGAGAACACGTCAGAGATTGAGAATGTATTTTCCTCTGATTTTTCCACCTACACATTAAGCAAACTGTTTGAGCATATGGAGTCTCTCCTAGAAAAAGAAATAAGACTCAAATGGGACATTTGGACATTGCAAAAGTATTTGAATCAGGGCATGATACCCAGAGGCCTAAGGGTCAATAAATTTCCCACCTTTGTGGTGGAAGATGAAGAGTTCATAAGGGTTTGGAATGGGGTGCTTTCAGATTGTTCGCTTAAACTGATGGGAATGTTAATTGAATTTAAATCCAAGCTGTTAGTCACTGTTTCAAAAGAAATTGATGTTTTGCAAATAGAGTTAAATGTGCATAGTAAAGAGTTACAATTTAAGAAATTTGACTCAATTCTGCAGGTTACATTAGCAGAATCAAAAGCATTAATTATGGAAATTAAACACGATAAATATTTGAGGGATTTGAGTGATTACGAAAATAATAAAATTTACATTTGGAACAGAAAACTAAGAACAAGCTACAGAAGGGAAAATGATCAGAAAAGGTTCCCCAAAGGTAAAAAATCAGGCAGAAAACAAAATAAACAAGCTTTTAAATCTAAGAAAGTAACCTTTAATGAGAGTGAGGCTGAGTCCTCTGGGGATTGTTCCACTTCAGGAGAAGAAGAGGACAGAGCCAGGGACAGGGTTATTACTTGTAATTTAGAGCAAACAGTAGCCCCCATAGCTAAGGGTAACACAGAAATGAGCACCACAAGGTATCAGCAAAATTATGCAAATGAAGCAAGTCCTACAACCTATAGGGAGGAAGAAAGATCAGAGGTAGCACAGGTTTTTTCAAAGGTCCCAGAAGGATTCGAAGGGGGGGGGGACGCTATAAAAGGGAAAGGGATTCTAAAAGGGAATCCATTACAACAACGCCAACCCCCCAGGAGAGGCAGATCAAAAACCAAGTATCAATAAATTCTGTGATTAATCTGTCTTTGCGTCCACTAAGTGCCATTGAGACTAAGGTCTTAAACTATGGCCTAAGCTTTGTGCCAGCTGACACATTTAATTTATTCCAAACCTTAGTGGACGTGAACAGATTGATCAGGAATCTCACAGTAAAGAAATATTTTGCTAAAGGTGGTACAGGGATGAGTCATAACATAACTGAAATTGTATCCCAATCAAACACTACATTATCATTTCAAGAGGTATGTGATTTGGAGGCACTGGAAAATTTATACTGTGAAAACGGTAACAACGAGATGTACATGGATACAAATAAAGTATCAAGTGGCCCACAGTTTTCAAGTGCCTCTAAATTTTATCCCTTACATATAAGGGGAAATATTCTTGAACAATTTCAGAAAAGAGTGGAGAGGGACCTAACGAATTTAGCATATGTTGCCAGACAAAATGAACATCCAAATTTAGATAAAAGTGAATTTTCAGCACTAAACGATCTCAAAAGAGATACCAATCTGGTGATTAGATCAGCGGATAAGGGTGGGTCCGTGGTTGTCATGGACAAAAGCTTCTTTGTTCAAGAAGCATTACGACAACTATCGGACCCACTCCAATATACTCTGTTGTCGCAAGATCCGACTGCAAGATTCAAACGTGAATTATTGCATTTGATTGATGATGGAAGGGAAGCAGGTTTTGTAGATGAGAAAACTAGTGAGTTTTTGATAGTAGATTCACCGATAAAGCCTGTTTTCAATTTCCTTCCTAAAGTACACAAATCCTTAACAGAAGTTAAGGGCCGTCCCATTATTAGTGGCATAGGATCTATATTAGAGCCTATGTCACAATGGCTAGACTCCATCCTACAGCCAATGGTCTCTAAGTTGCCTAGTTACTTAAGGGATACTAAGCAACTTCTGATTGAACTTGAATCAGTCGTTTGGCAAAGCCATTACAGTTGGCTGTCAATAGATGTAACATCCCTGTATTCATCTATACCCCATGACAAGGGTCTGGAAGCAATATCTTTTTTCCTGAAAAGGATGACTGAGTATAGTCCCCCATTTTGTAGTTACATCCTAAGAGTCACTGAGTTTTTGTTAACCCATAATTTTTTTATGTTTGAGGCGGACCACTATCTCCAGAGATGTGGGACAGCGATGGGGGCTAAATTTGCCCCCTCCTATGCCAACCTATTTATGGGTTGGTGGGAGCTGTCCCACATCTATGGAGATAGTGGACCCTGGAAAGCTAAGATCAACTACTACAGGAGATATATAGATGATCTTCTGATCATCTGGGAAGGAAGTGAAACAGAAGCTGAGAACTTCCTAAAGTATCTCAATAATAACACAGTGGGGATAAAGCTAACACATGAGTTTAATGTTGCACAGCTCAACTATTTGGATGTAACACTAATGAGCAGAGAGCATAAAGTGTATACAAAGGTGTTTAGAAAACCCATTTCAGGAAACACACTGCTCCATGCGAGAAGTAACCACCCTAAAAGGGTTTTTCGATCGGTTACAAAGGGGCAGTTTATACGTTTAAGACGTAATTGTACAACACAGGAGGAATTTGATATACAGGCTTCAGAATTAGAGGACCGTTTATGTCAAAGAGGGTACAAGAAAAAGGAAGTATCTATTTCTAGAGTAGAGATAGCCAAAACTAACAGGTCACAATTTCTAAATTCAGAGAAACCTACGAAAAAGGATCATTTTGAAGGTGTTTCCTTTATCACTAGATATAGTAATCAATATCATCAGATCTGCAACATCATAAGAAAACATTTTCGTATGTTATCGGCTGATGATGATCTCAGTGAGATTATATCAAAGGGGTGCAGGTATGCATTTAAAAAAGGAAAAAGTTTAGCTAACATTTTAGCTCCCACACAAATAAGTACCACAAAACCGGATCAATCATCATGGTTAAGATTTAAAGGGGTCTTTAAATGTAGCTATACATCTTGTATAGCATGTGGACTTTTACAGTGCGGCGAAGGCTTCTCAAGTACAACAACAGGTGAACATTTCAGGCATTTTTCATGCCTGAATTGTCGAGCAACTTATGTGGTCTATTTGCTGACCTGTGTACAGTGTGGAGTCCAATATACAGGACTCACAACTAGAGAAACACGGGACAGAATACGTGAACATGTAACTAATATAAAAGCAGGGAAATTAACAACACCATTAGTGCAGCATTTTAAAATGACACACAACAAAAGTATAGACACAATGAGGTGGACAATTATTGAACAAGTAACCTGTAAGGCAAGGGGTGGAGACAGAGACAAACTCCTAGCCAAAAGGGAAGCCTTTTGGATACACAGACTCAAAACCAGAATCCCCACAGGTCTAAATTCAGAATTTGACATAATTAATTTTTGGGAATGAAGGGTCTGGGGTCTGTGTGTCCGAAAGCACCATCAGAGTAGGGTCAATAATCAAAGATCCAGAGATACGAAGTTCAATATTTGAATTTCATTGTTTGAGATTTAAAATTTGGAATTTGAAATTTCTAATTTAAAATTCAAAATTCAAAAGTGAATATTAAAATCCATATTTGGATTTTATGAGAGAAAAAAGTTCACAAACATATATTTGGAGAAAGTATATATAATAATTCATTTATTTATTTTTATCAATATTTGGATATAGTCTGGTAACATTATTTCCTAGTAAAGGAATAGCCACAACAATTCATGCAAATAAGATTTTGAAAGTTACTATACTTTTGAGCAGTTCTTTTTTGTTTTGTTTTGTTATTGACTCATTCTTTATACAATTATTACTCATTGGAGTAATGGACCAAAATGCTCAGTAAGAAAAACTAATTACAAGAAGTATGAAAGTTCATTGTGTTAAAAAGCCAAAATGATTAGCTAGAATCATAACTTCAAAGCTGAATGGCATTATTTGGTCCTAAAGCATGAGTACATCTGATCACAAGCAAATGTATAATGTTAATATTACTTACTATTGTTTACAAAAACATATATGAATAACAGTTTACATTGGTGTATATACAACAGGTGTGTTCCTAGAAACCGCCCAGGATAATTGTTTTATCCAATCACAATTTAGCACAAGGGATTTAAAGGTGAATTGGGATTATGAGCATTATGCTACGATTACGGCCGGTATAGGCTGAAACGCGTCAGCAATAAGCTCTTTGGGTGATTTCTATACACACCACAATGTCCATTATTGTTGTGAAATGATGCTTCTGGAAAGAAGATATTGTGACCTACAATAAAAGTTTTTAACAAGTACCCTGGTGCAGCTCATCACTTTGTTATCCTGAATTCTTTGAAACGGAGCCTGCACAGAGGTAGCTTGTAACCGCTATCACTACGACTGATCCAGCCAGCGCCCATCTCACGGTTCTAACAGCTGATTGAACAGCTGAGAAGGAAGGAGCCGGTGACGTCAGACGCCAAGTTACCGCGAGTGGAGCGGGACCCAGGAGGAGAGCGGAATACAAGCCGGAGGCAGCAAGAAAGGGGCTCTGTTGTATACATACCCACTACCCCGGAGAAAAAGCCAGCTCTCTGAGGACGGGCCAGACTCTGCGAGTAGCGGAAGGAGGCATAAATCAAGTCACTGTCTACAGCCAGGGGTGAGTCAATTTATTGAGACATCTCCATCTTGGTGTTTTACAAGTTTGGGATTACTCATCATAACCACTAAATTGACTGGGCGATTAAATAGGTGCTCACACATTCATTGACTTTACTGTTAAATCCAGCACAACCATTGGTTGCACACTCTAGTGACCTATTTATAACTGTCTCTAATTGGCCACAGCAGAGAAGGTAACACAAGTTTGAACATGGCAGCTCCCAGTGTTTTATAGACACTAAAACTTTGCACTTATTTTGTCACTTTTTAAACAACTAATGAAACTTTAAAAAATACATCTGCATGTTACTCATGGACTAATCTTTTCTTTGAATGCATCATTCTATCTAGGATGTATTTAGTGTTTAATGTCCCTTTAAGGGCCTGTCTTTCCTTGAAAGTCAGGTTTGCATGCTTCCTAGATTTTGTTTGTGTAGCATCATTTAAGTCCCTCAGTTTATTTTCAACTGTTTTTTGAAAAACATCTATAATTTTGGGACGTATGTGAGTAGGATAAAAAGTGCTTTTCTCTTTAATGTGTCTAAGAGATATCTGTCTTTCTTGTAACAGATTACTCCTTACTTCATCCGTTTCCTCCAAAGGGCTCTCTAAATCCCTTATGGTATTTATTTCAGAGAAATTCAGCTCAACCAAATCGGAGGTCTCTTGACCATTGCTACCTTCAGTAATCAATGGATTAATTTCGTTTGTACTTTGTGTTCCCTCATCTTTTGAATAAAAATGCCTTTTCAGCATAATTTTCCTTGCAAACCGATTAACATCAAGGATGGTCTCGAAGATGTTAAAGTGATGGGAGGGCACAAAGTTCAAACCTCTAGACAGTATGCTGACCTGTGAGGGAGTAAGAGATTGATTGATATCGGAGAAAGTGACACTTTTCCCTTTCTTATTACCACCTCTCCAGCTTGTTTCTTTGTTGCTATTTTTACAGTTTCTTTTATATCCTCTCCTTGTTGTATCATCCTGAGTCCATCTATAAACTTGTTTGGTGTCATAATCCTTTTTGTCTCGACTCATCTTCCTGGATTTAAATACCCACAGTTCTCTTTTAAAAGTGTTCATCTTTTTCTCAAACTCTTTGTCATATTTCTTGAAATCTGGTTCTTGTTGATATTGTTTAAGAATTATCTGTGTTTGTCTGAGCTCTATTAGGAGATCAGCTCTCTGTTGTTTCTTATAGGAGATGAGGAGATCAATTAAAGCAAAGGAAAAAGTATCTAAAATAGTATTCCATTTTTCAATGAACTCAGGATCTGTTACTATAAAGGAAGGAAATTTCCTTATGCACAATCCCCTTGGGATGCGCTGTTCCTGTTTATATAGTGTAAAAAAATTTATATCTTGATCCAATTTTATCAGGATAAGTCTGTTAAGATGAGAGGTAGACAAAATAATTTTCGTTCCTTTTCGAAATTTTAAAGGAGTACCCTCTGCTTCCTCTTCCTCCACAAAGCAGGAAGGGAATTTTGCTCAGTCCAAATCTGTCTGGAGACCCAACCAGGCTTGGAACAAAGGTAAACAACCCAAGAAGCCCGCTGCTGCTACAAAGACAGCATGAAGGGGCGGCCCCCGATCTGGGACCGGATCTAGTAGGGGGCAGACTTTCTTTCTTTGCCCAGACTTGGGCAAGAGATGTTCAGGACCCCTGGGCATTGGAAATCGTGATCCACGGGTATCAACTGGAATTCAAGGATTTTCTCCCAAGAGGGAGATTTCATCTTTCACGATTGTCTGTAGACCAGATAAAAAGAGAGGCGTTCTTACGCTGTGTAAAAGACCTCTCTACCATGGGAGTAATTCTTCCCATTCCAAAACTGGAACAGGGACAGGGGTTTTACTCAAATCTTTTTGTGGTTCCCAAAAAAGAGGGAACTTTCAGACCCATTTTAGATCTCAAGTGTCTAAATTTACTTTTTTATTTTGTGTAATTTAGTGTTTTTTTTTTTTTGTAATTTAGTTAATTGTATTTAATTAATGTAATTTATTTAATTGTAGTGTAAGGTTAGTTGTTAGTGTAAGACAGGTTAGGTTTTATTTTACAGGTAAATTTGTATTTATTTTAACTAGATAGCTAGTAAATAGTTAATAACTATTTAGTAACTAGTCTACCTAGTTAAAATAAATACAAACTTACTTGTAAAATAAAAATAAAACCTAAGATAGATACAATGTAACTATTAGTTATATTGTAGCTAGCTTAGGGTTTATTTTACAGATAAGTATTTAGTTTTAAATAGGAATTATTTAGGTATTAATTGTAATTTTTATTTAGAATAATTTAAATCATCTTAAAGTTAGTGGGTATTAGGGTTAGGGTTAGATTTAGGATTAGGTTTAGGGGTTAATACTTTTAGTATAGTGGTGGCGATGTTGGGGGCAGCAGATTAGGGGTTAATAACAGTAATGTAGGTTGCGGCGATGTTAGGGACAGCAGATTAGGGGTTAATAATATTTAACTAGTGTTTGTGATGCAGGAGTCCGGCGGTTTAGGGGTTAATATGTTTATTATAGTGGCGGCGATGTCCAGAGCGGCAGATTAGGGGTTAATAATGTTATTTTAGTGTTTGCGATGCAGGAGGGCCTAGGTTTAGGGGTTAATAGGTAGTTTATGGGTGTTAGTGTACTTTTTAGCACTTTAGTTATGAGTTTTATGCTACAGCTCTCTAACATAAAAGCCATAACTACTGACTTTCAGTTTACGGTACGGATCTTGACAGTGTAGGCTGTACCGCTCCCTTTTTGGCCGGACAGGCAAACTCATAATACCGGCGCTGTGGAAGTCCTATTGAAAAAGGACTTTTTGAAAGCTACGGTAGTTACGTTGCGGCCAAAAAAGTGTGCGGTACAGATATACCTACAAAACTGGTAATACCAGCGGTAGTGAAAAAGAGCCATAATGCTGCTTTTTCACCATAACTCAAAACTCGTAATCTAGCCGATAGTATTATACTTGAAAATTACCT
Source organism: Bombina bombina (assembly GCF_027579735.1). Classification (NCBI taxonomy): domain Eukaryota; kingdom Metazoa; phylum Chordata; class Amphibia; order Anura; family Bombinatoridae; genus Bombina; species Bombina bombina. The sequence goes on along the minus strand of NC_069504.1, from coordinate 861,802,482 downwards.
TGGATATCAGGGACGTCCACATCTGTCCCTTACTCATCCTCATGACGACCCTCCAGCAGTGTCAATGGCAGGGGTGGAGAAGAGCGGTTGCTCCTAGGGGTAGCCATTGACACTGGCCTTACGTACCGGGGGATTCTTTTTCTCGGCCACCTGAGATCTGTGAAAATATAAAGTTGTATGTCAACATTAGATCCATGTGATATTTTTGTTTTGTTTAATGTATCTGCAGCTGTAATGCATGTAATCTTTATTTCCTATGATGAAAATAACAACCGATTTAAAATAACATACTGTGTATATATATATATATATATATATTTACATGCAGTATATATATATATATATATATATATATATATATATATATATATATATATATATATATATATATAAAAGAACAAAAGAAGGCACTCACTGGTCTTTTCATGAGTGAATTTATTCTCTTAGATTAAATTTACTCATTGAAACACCAGCGAGTGCCTCCTTTTGTTCTTATATTTAATTGTTGGCACCCTGGCAGTTGAAATTGAGGTGAGAGTGCTCCCTCTGAACATTGTATATATATATATATATCTATATATATATATATATTTTTTTTTTTTATTTAAAAACAGTGCATATATATGTATATATACAGGGGGTGCAGAATTATTAGGCAAATGAGTATTTTGACCACATCATCCTCTTTATGCATGTTGTCTTACTCCAAGCTGTATAGGCTTGAAAGCCTACTACCAATTAAGCATATTAGGTGATGTGCATCTCTGTAATGAGAAGGGGTGTGGTCTAATGACATCAACACCCTATATCAGGTGTGCATAATTATTAGGCAACTTCCTTTCCTTTGGCAAAATGGGTCAAAAGAAGGACTTGACAGGCTCAGAAAAGTCAAAAATAGTGAGATATCTTGCAGAGGGATGCAGCACTCTTAAAATTGCAAAGCTTCTGAAGCGTGATCATCGAACAATCAAGCGTTTCATTCAAAATAGTCAACAGGGTCGCAAGAAGCGTGTGGAAAAACCAAGGCGCAAAATAACTGCCCATGAACTGAGAAAAGTCAAGCGTGCAGCTGCCAAGATGCCACTTGCCACCAGTTTGGCCATATTTCAGAGCTGCAACATCACTGGAGTGCCCAAAAGCACAAGGTGTGCAATACTCAGAGACATGGCCAAGGTAAGAAAGGCTGAAAGACGACCACCACTGAACAAGACACACAAGCTGAAACGTCAAGACTGGGCCAAGAAATATCTCAAGACTGATTTTTCTAAGGTTTTATGGACTGATGAAATGAGAGTGAGTCTTGATGGGCCAGATGGATGGGCCCGTGGCTGGATTGGTAAAGGGCAGAGAGCTCCAGTCCGACTCAGACGCCAGCAAGGTGGAGGTGGAGTACTGGTTTGGGCTAGTATCATCAAAGATGAGCTTGTGGGGCCTTTTCCGGGTTGAGGATGGAGTCAAGCTCAACTCCCAGTCCTACTGCCAGTTTCTGGAAGACACCTTCTTCAAGCAGTGGTACAGGAAGAAGTCTGCATCCTTCAAGAAAAACATGATTTTCATGCAGGACAATGCTCTATCACACGCGTCCAAGTACTCCACAGCGTGGCTGGCAAGAAAGGGTATAAAAGAAGAAAATCTAATGACATGGCCTCCTTGTTCACCTGATCTGAACCCCATTGAGAACCTGTGGTCCATCATCAAATGTGAGATTTACAAGGAGGGAAAACAGTACACCTCTCTGAACAGTGTCTGGGAGGCTGTGGTTGCTGCTGCACGCAATGTTGATGGTGAACAGATCAAAACACTGACAGAATCCATGGATGGCAGGCTTTTGAGTGTCCTTGCAAAGAAAGGTGGCTGAAAGGTCACTGATTTGTTTTTGTTTTGTTTTTGAATGTCAGAAATGTATATTTGTGAATGTTGAGATGTTATATTGGTTTCACTGGTAAAAATAAATAATTGAAATGGGTATATATTTGTTTTTTGTTAAGTTGCCTAATAATTATGCACAGTAATAGCCACCTGCACACACAGATATCCCCCTAAAATAGCTATAACTAAAAACAAACTAAAAACTACTTCCAAAACTATTCAGCTTTGATATTAATGAGTTTTTTGGATTCATTGAGAACATGGTTGTTGTTCAATAATAAAATTAATCCTCAAAAATACAACTTGCCTAATAATTCTGCACTCCCTGTATATATATATATATATATATATATATATATATATATATATTTTTTTTTAATAAACTTTATTTTATGTTTTTGAAAGGATTCTGATAGAGTATGATTTTTTAATCAACCATATTTACTCGTATTATCCATTTTTCTTCTTTCTATGGCTGTCTTTATTTAAAAAATAATGTATATAAGCTAAGGAGCACACAATCAGAAAAACCCAGACACTATGACCGTAACACAGAAAAGGCAAAAAGCCGTTTGCTCAGGATCCGCAGTCCCCTCCGGGTAATCAGCAGATATACATATGCGTATACATATAAATAAGCGTGTGAAGAGTCACTCACCAAACCGCTATCAGAGCCCAGCTTCAGCTGCCAGAGTTGTAGCAAACCTGTGCCACAAACGGAGTTGGAAGCGAATCCTCCCACTTCAAATCTTGCAGCTCACATGATCTCACTGGATGGCTCATGCGGTGATACGGAGTGCTTATGTCACTTCACCTCCTCCAATGTAACTCACTCTCCTCCGGAGTAATGACAACACGGATACGCTTCAAAGCGTAGCACCAGCTGATGAGTCGGAAAAAACTGGAACAGGTAAATTCAGTGAAGGAGTCCAAAATCCATCTTATATTTAAAAATCAAAAGCTTTATTCGGAGTAATTAAAACTGGAACACAGCAAATACATGGGAAATAGTCGACATGGGCGCAGCACTGACAGGCTTACACGTTTCAGATGATATCCATAGTCACAGTCTGAAGTGCTGACCCACACACCTGATTAAAAACCCTTAAAACAAATGTGATAGGTTAATACAAAAAACATGCCCCCATGACTCTGACCATTTACAACACGTGAAAAAATACACACCCTCTATTAGCAACGCTGAACTATCAGTGCTCAATGTAACAGATTAGATAGAAGGTAAGTTACCATTAAACTGCCTATTAATACAAATGACTATGAAAAGGTAGCATATCAGTAGGTAAGTGACTGGATGCATATTAAGGTCATATATACACATAAGATACAAAGTTACAAACAAACGATAAGTGAATATACACATATACATGCATACAGTGTCATCATTTGAGTAATGCCCCACATCTGTGATCTAAACTAAGTATGACCAGGTAGTGACAATATACAGACGTCTCCTACCTTGTTATAAGCATAGCCCCTGGTCGACAGGTATAAGCTTAAATATTCTCTTAATACGATAAGACAATTAACATAGGAAATACATTTGCCAACTCATAGTTCACACCTACATTATTATAATTTACATAATGACAGTATCAGGGATTGAATAACTGGCCTCATTACGTGATCTAAATAGCAGGAACATTCATTGTTAGTTACTCCCAGTTATTAACAATATTGAACCTAAAGTTCAGACCATTGGGTAGCATAGATGTGTATATTCAATGCCGCTTATGTGTATAGCCCCTAATCAAACAAGTATATATATATACAGATATCCCCCCTAATACAATAGGACACATAACAATATCGAACCTAAAGTTCAGACTATTGGGTAACATAGATGTATATATTCTATGCTATTCATATGTATAGCCCCTTATCGGACAGGTATATATATATATATATATATATATATATATATATATATATATATATATATATATATATATATATATATATATATATATATATATATATATACAGAATCCCGCTAATAATACAATAGGAGACATAACATAGGGAATTACATCTGCCAAATCATAGTTTGACACCTACATTGTTATGATTCACATAGTGATGATGTCAGGGATCAAAGGGCTGATATCATTACGATATATATATGGCAGGGGCATTAATGTTGGTTACTCCCAGTGGTTAATAATATCGAACCTAGAGTTTAAGCCATTCGGTAAACATGTGTCCAGGGTAAATATCCAATAGGCTTCCCTCCTTGCCAATATATGGTCGATATCACCAACCCTAGCTGGTTTTACGATCTTCTCTATAGCACACCAGGAGAAATATTGTAAATCATTATTATGGAAGGCACTAAAATGTTGTACAATAGGTGTGGTGGCTCTATTTAGATTATAGGTGCTCACGCATCCTAGTATTCAGATCTCTAGAGGTGAGCCCTACATATTGCACCTGACATAAGGAACATTCTATGAGATAGATGGCATATTCAGTAGTGCAATTCATACACGTACCAATATAATAGGTTTTGTTGATAGCCACACTGGAAAAGTTCCTAGTTATCTTGACAAAGTTGCACGGTTTGCACTTACGGCACCCGCACTTAAACATACCAGTATGTCTGAGCCAGGACCCTTTAGACTCTTTATTTGGTTTTAACAGAGTAGGGGCCAGGATGTTGCCCAATGATGGTCTCTTCCTATAAGAGCATCTGAGACCATTGTTTACTGTGTCCACCAATTTGTCATCCGCAGAAAGGAGAGAAAAATGTTTCCGTACAATTTTGCAGATTTCAGGATACTGCACACTATGGTTGGTGACAAATGTTACACCTTTAAACATATTCCTTTCTGTGGTTGTCAAATTAAGAAGATCTTTTCTTTCTATTGCACTCACTGCCTCTTTTGCTCTATTTACCACTGCTTTGGGATATCTTCTGCTCTTGAGTCTCTTCTCTAAGTCCAATGACTCCTTCAGGAATTGTGAGGAACTGGTACAGTTCCTTTTGAGCCTAGTGAACTCACCTTTGGCAATAGCAAAGGGGACATGTCTTGGATGGCGACTTGTACCCTGTAATAGTGAGTTGCCTGAAATCGGCTTTCTATATATGGTGGACTCAATCGTGCCTTGTATACTGCCTGTAAGGGTTACATCTAGATAGTTGATTCTCTGGTGATTACATTCAGAGGTAAATCTAAGGCCTAATTTGTTAATATGAAGATATTCCAAAAAACTAGGAATATTACCCTCACTGCCTGTCCAAATAAAGAGAAGGTCGTCTATATATCTCTTGTACAGAAATATATGATCCCTGTAAGGGTTACTATCTCCAAAGATGTGGTAAAATTCCCACCACCCTAAGAACAAATTAGCGTAAGATGGGGCAAACTTTGCCCCCATGGCGGTACCACATCTCTGGAGATAGTAAACATCTTCAAACTTGTCAATAAGAAGTTGAGCACTTTGAGAATATAGTTCTTAAAACTTCTATTGTAATCAGTAAAGTTGTCAAGGAAAAAGGTTATGGCTTCTATTCCCTTAGAATGGGGAATGCTCGAATAAAGAGAGAAAACTTCAATGGTCAACCATAAGTAGGAATCTGATCATTGTACATCGTCTAATATATTAAGAATGTGTTTGGTGTCTCTAACATATGAAAGTAGCGATATAAGCTAAGGAGGCAGACAGTTTTATTTTAATGACCCTATACAGAACTATTTTATTGGGGGCTGACATAAAATTGGTGGCTGCCATAAAGCCAACAATCATTAAAAACAACCCATGTTTTGAAATTAAAATGGGCCTGCAACAAAATTTATATTCTTTGATTTTCAAATAAACATATTCACAGAATGAAATAAAATTAATAGGATTACATTACAAAGTCGATTAAAATTCAGTGCTCTACCATGAAATAATTTTTATTTTTTTCTGCGTCATTGAAACATACAATGTGGTCGTCCTAAATAAGGATGACTACATTGCAGAATCCATGAGACAACTAAACGACAGGGAAGTGACAACCCTACAGTGAAATACAGGAATGAACTGACTAATCTTGTTTTATATGCAAGATATAATAACATCATAAATAAATCTGTTCAGGAAAGAATTATTCCTAAACTACCAGTCATTCCTGTTTTTCATTACCTTCCCAAAACACACAAGAATCTACAGAGCCCACAGGGTAGACCCATTATAGCGGGTATTGATTCTTTGAATGAACCTATGTCAGAGTTAATTGATTCATTCTTACAACCCCTAGTTAGGGATTTGCCCAGTTTTATACAGGACACCACGGCCCTTTTAAACAAAGTACAAAATCTAAAATGGAAATCTACATATAGATTTATCACAGCAGATGTTTCCTCATTGTATACAACTATACAACACGAGAAGGGGATAGAAGCAATAGAACACTTTTTGGAACGGAATACAAATTTTACATATCCTACCAAAATATTTATATTAAGGGCAATTGAATATCTTTTGAGTCACAATTTTTTTCTGTTTCAGAACAGCTTTTATCTCCAGAAACGTGGGACAGCCATGGGGGCTACATTTGCCCCCTCATACGCCAACCTCTTTATGGGTTGGTGGGAGCTGTCCCACGTTTTTGGAGATAAAAACCCCTTCAAGGACAGGATTATCCAGTTTTACAGATACATAGATGATCTGTTGTTTGTGTTTGAGGGAGATCAGCAAGAGGCAGAGGATTTTTGTAAATATTTGAACAATAACAACCTCAACTTAAACTTTACCAGTGAACAGAGTGATAAAGAAATTAATTTTCTTGATATCACATTAATAAGCACAGACAAAAATACAGTTGAAACTACTATATATAGAAAGTCTACAGCTGGGAACACCATCCTCAAGTACAATTCATGTCACCTAAGACATGTTGTGAAGGGTATCCCTAAGGGGGAATATACCAGAATTAAAAGAAATTGCACAAATGAGGATGAATATCAGGTGAAGTCAAAAGAGGCAACACAAAGGTTCAGGGATAGAGGCTACAGTGAGAAGTTACTTAAAGAGGCAAAATCTAGTGTAGATTTAATTCCCAGACAAGACTTGCTAAAATATAGGAATAAACAGAAAAGAACATCAGAAAATAGCAAGATCAAATTTATTACAATTTACAGTATGGAATACACTAAGGTGTGCAATATTATTAAAGATTCCATACCAATTTTGTACTCAGACCCTATCCTTAAGGAGATTCTCAAAGAAGGTTGTGATTTTGTATCTAGAAGAGGTAAGACGATAGCAAATTTTATTTCTCCATCTGATGTAAAAACCAAAAAAACATCCTGCTGGTTAAAACAGAGAAAGGGTTTTTATAAGTGCAGACGCCCAATATGTACAACATGTGACTTTGTTAAGGAAGGAGAGGAATTTAATTCTACTATTACCAATAAGACTTATAAGATACATCATTATATCAACTGTTCTACCACACATGTGGTTTATCTTCTCACATGTAAAATTTGCCACAAACAATATACAGGAAAAACAAAGAGACCGTTAAAAGAGAGGTTCTTGGAGCACTTGCGCTCCATAGAGGATGAGAACACAGACACACCTGTATCAAGGCACTTTAAGGTTCTACACAATGCAGATACATCTGCTCTTATCCTACAGGGGATAGATTTTGTCCCACAATGGAGAAGAGGAGGTGATAGAGAGACAACACTTGACAAAAGAGAAGTTATGTGGATGTTCAATCTACAGACTACACACCCTGAGGGCCTCAACATGAGAAGGGATTTAGACTTATTCACCAAATAATAAATATCTAAAATAAAATAAAAAAATAAAATAAAAATTTTTTTAGTAATTTATTTTAAAAAGAAATTTTTGAAATTTTTTGGAATTTATAGATATGTCTCTTGTCATAGGCTAATTCCCCTAAAAAGAATTAAGAAATAGGAAAATTTAATAAATCATTTAATGTTTTTGGGAAATTTTTGAATTTATAGGTATGTCTCTTGTCATGGGCTCATTCCCCCAAAAAAGAATTAAGAAATAAGAAAATATGTTGATATGAGACATTTTCTCACTATTATTGCCAACCCAATTTTTCCTTTATGAGAGAGAAAATAGATTACTATACATACACTTATTTTGATGTCTTAGGAAATCAGGCTCTTGTCATAGGCTCATCTATTGCATATCTAATTTCATACTTTTCAAATTAAGGATTTTTATATTAAGAGTAGTTTAAACAATATATAAACATGGTTTTGATTATATTTAACACTGAAGGTAATGACTTATAGAGCAATGTGTATGCTTCTTTTCATAAATGTAATGATTTAAATATATTGCAAAATAGATTGTTTTCACAAAACATAGTCACGCCTTAACCAACAAATATCAACCTGCATATTTATATTGTAACACTTTATGTACATGAAAAGGAAAAAGTAAATAAATGTTTCTTGTCATAGGCTCCCTTACAAAATGGCAAAGTACAGGTTAATGAAAATTTGTGATATCACTTTAAGAAATTTGGTATAAATAGAGCTCTGAACAGGTGCATCAATTAGCAGTGACCAAGTGCATGGAGCAGGAAACGTTTGCTGTTTTTTGCACCTGTTTTACAACCTGTTTTTGCACTACTGTGCTTACCACTTTTTAATCTATCCTGTATGATTTTAACAAGTTTGGAATAAAATTGAACTTTTATATATCTGTGGGCTTGGAGCGCTTATTTTTCCCTACATTGGATGGACCATAATTTATAATTACAGTAGAAAATATAATAAGTGATACTCACAGGCTCTAATGAGCGATTGGAAGTCCCGGTATCGCTCTTTTTCTCATCTCCGAAGGTCCAAAAACCTCCGGAGACAACTCTGACGCGACCTCCGTATACCCGACGCCCTTCTCATCCGCCGCATTATCTCATAGATGATATGGTCCCTGTCCTCATGAGCAATCCCTCTCACACCTCCTATCTTCCTTGGGAAATAGCGGTCCATCCCATAGACCAGGATCAACAATTCCCCGTCACTGAAAATTGGAGGTCGCGCCATCTTGAACTAAAAAAATTATATAACATCATTTTTAAGTGCAACACAACTATACGAATTAAAGAGCAATCTGATTGGTTATTGACTGTGGAAACAAATTATTAATATTTGATTTGCGAATTATATTCATCATGTGTTTATGACAATTGCTATGTAATCCACATTGAAAATGTAAACATATTATATAATATGCGTCATCAATGACTGAGTTATGAAAACTATATCCTCTAACATCTTTTTTTTCGCACTTGCTAATAAATCCTCAATAAAACAAATATGAATGTATATTTACTTACATAAGTGTATTGAATCAATGTTAACTAATTTCATAGAAGTTATTGATTATATAACAATATTATTTTAATTTAACAAACAAGTTCATTTTTTTAGTCACTTATCTGAACATTTAATATTATATGCGTCAACAATGATGGCATTATTAATAGCATGTGCTATAAGATTTGAATAACCGTCAATAAAGCTAATACTGTAACACATTTTAATTGATTATTGTCTAATTGTTAATGGCTGATTGTCTACGTATTGACTACCTATAAAAGGGGAAGGAAAATGGAGTCTATTAAGTCCTACAAAGCTTGCATGATAGATGTAGGTCTTACTGTGATTTTGTGTTTTTTTTCTTGTGTCTTTTTTATACTTTCTTTTGGTTATTTGGATATGGCGTCTGGAAAGACAAAGTCCAGGCGCAATATTCAATTTTCTTTTGAGCAGAATTGAATTTTCGTTACCCTTGTTATAGAGCACTATGATTTTATAATTGGTTCCAAAGCCCAACAGACCTCTCTCTCCAGAAAACAACAGATCTGAACAGATATAGCTGACAGTGTCTCCGCCGAAGGCGCACATGCCAAATCGGTTTACTTTCATATGCCTTTAATCTTTTCACTGTACATTACGTGGGATTATAATTTTTTTTTCCAGCACATTTCTTTAGATATTGAACACGCCCATAATGTTTCGGAGGAGATCGACGGTTGTGTTCGCCAGATGAGAGCTGTTGTGGAGAAGGAGGAGGAGTCCCTGGGAGAGACCCAATATCCAGAATCCCAGGAGCAGGGAATCTCCCAAGGGACATCGGATGCGGAGGCTCTCATCTGTGTTGCCCCTCCTGCCCCAGAAGACCCAGCTGCTCTGACCCTGTTGCCCCTCCTTCACCTGTTGCTCGTGCCTCAGCAGCTCATGGCCGTGCTGATCCTGGCCATGAACTGCCTCCCATCACTGATGATGATGCAGTTCAACAAATGTTAAATCTGGCCAGGCAGTACAGGGTTAATCACCATGAGTTGCATGAGGCATTAAGATTATTAATATATTTAAAAAAATTTTATAAAATACATTTTTTATTAATTTTAATTTGATAAAATGAAAGTCAATAGTTGATAAATTAAATGTCATTTTATCAGGGGGCTGTCAGAATATGCTTATATAAAATTGAATCACAGAGGTAAAAAGTATATTAATATAACATTGCTGGTAAAGCTAAACTGGGGAATGTGTAATAAAAATAATTACCCATCTTTTTAAAAAACAAATTAGGTGTTGAATGTCCCTTTAAGCATGGACAGGCCTGTGCGCAAGTACAATATTGAAAATTCATTGAGACTTTTTAAAGAAACACAAAGAGAATGTACATAACTCACTCACAATCTCTCAGCTAAAATGAAAATCAATAATTGAAGGGTTAATTAACACATTTTGAAAAATGGGACAAGCACGGGTACCTTGTCAAGGTTCCTTCAAAAACATGTGTCCCCCCCCTGAAACTGCTACACAATGTAAGCTCTCAATCCAACAAAATGTGAAGAAGTGAAGGGTGCACAGGTAAATAAACATTCTATTAAAAAAAAATAATAGAGATTTCAAAAGAAAGAGAGAGGGTGCAAAAGAGAGAGAGATATTGCAAGAGAGAGAGAAAGAGATACATATGTATTCATTTCTAAACCTGAAGTGCATTGTTGCTATTTCAACAAATGATAGCAATCAAATTAATACATTTTTTTGTTATGGATGAAAAGTTAATTTTTATGAAAGAGACAGTGAAGTCCCCCAAAAAATGTTTTTTAAATGTAAAATATATTTTTATAAAATAAAAATGTTTTTGAAAAAAATGTGATTTGTTATTTTTAAATTCTTAGTTGAAAGCTAAGCCTAGGAGGTTCATTTGCAAAACCTTGAAGACTGCCTCTATTCAGAAATAATTTAGACCACTAGAGGTCATTATTTAATGTGTTTCATATAGATAACATTGAGCTCATGCACGTTAAGTTACCCTGAAGTTAACAGTGATTGGATAAAATGCAAGTCTGTCTAAAGAACTGAAATAAGGGGGCAGTTTGCAAAAGACTAGATAGAAGTTAAACACATTTAAAAATGGTATTGCTATAACTTTAAAAATAAAAACAGAGTTAAGCGTACACAAAACAAAAAAGATTTATTTGCAGATATTTTATGTTGATTGGAGAAGCCATGTTAGTCCAGAGATTTAGATATCAAAATAACAAGAGTATTGCATTGAGCAATGATACTTTTTTTATTGGACTAACTATACATTTATAAGTTGACAAGCTTTCGGAAGAGTTCCTTCCTTTATCAAGTCTAAAGCAATACGTGTATTGCTTTAGACTTGATAAAGGAAGGAACTCTTCCGAAAGCTTGTCAACTTATAAATGTATAGTTAGTCCAATAAAAAAAGTATCATTGCTCAATGCAATACTCTTGTTATTTTGATAACCAGATATTTTATTAAACATCTGTTTTAAATAAACTTTACATTGAACAGTTGCAAGATCGACAGAATTAACCACTTTCAGTTAATGGCAAGACGATGATATACAATATTATTTTGGCGATATTTAAATGAAAGATTTTTCAAAAACATAATACAAAATATATAATCTTTTGGATTAAAAAGTATACTGTAAAGTAAATATCAATAAAATAAATACTGTATGTTGCACTGTCAACATTATTGCCCAAAAACCATCTGAATATAATCTGCTCAAGCTTAGAATACCCTAGCATCATTCTCCTGTAATGGAGCTAGATGTTCCCCATACTCATGATTATCCAAGCTCTCCAGATCTATATCAGGAGATATATAATATACAGAATCACATGCGTAAAACAAAATAAATAAAGTCCTCAACGAAGCCGGGAGAAGTCTTCATCCAAGCCGGCAGAAGTGGTCCTCCAGACGGGCAGAAGTCTTCATCCAGATGGCATCTTCCATCTTCATCCATCCAAAGCGGAGCGGGTCCATCTTCAAGACAGCGCGGAGCATCCTCTTCAATCAAAGTCTTCTTCCCGAATGAAGGTTCCTTTAAATTATGTCATCCAAGATTACGTCCCTTGAATTCCGATTGGCTGATAGAATTCTATCAGCCAATCGGAATTAAAGGTGAAAAAATCCTATTGGCTGATGCCGGTCTTCAAAACTGTAAGTGGATCTTAGGGGATTAGTGTTAGGTTTTTTTAAGGGTTTGTTTGGTGGGTTTTATTTTTAGGTTAGGGTTTGGGCAGAAAAAGAGCTAAATGCCCTTTTAAGGGCAATGCCCCTCCAAATGCCCTTTTCAGGGCAATGGGGAGCTAAGGTTTTTTTAGTTAGGATTTTATTTGGGGGTTGGTTGTGTTGGTGGTGGGTTTTACTGTTGGGGGGTTGTTTGTATTTTTTTTTACAGGTAAAAGAGCTGATTTCTTTGGGGCAATGCCCCACAAAAGGCCCTTTTAAGGGCTATTGGTAGTTTAGTTTAGGCTAGGGTTTTTTTTTATTTTGGGGGGGCTTTTTTATTTTGATAGGGCTATTAGATTAGGTTTAATTAGTTTAAATATCTGATAATTTGTTTTTTATTTTGTGTAATTTAGTGTTTGTTTTTTTTGTAATTTAGGAAATTGTATTTAGGTAATTTATTTAATTGTGTAATGTTAGGTGTTAGTGTAACTCAGGTTAGGTTTTATTTTACAGGTAAATTTGTATTTATTTTAGCTAGGTAGTTAGTAAATAGTTAATAACTATTTAGTAACTATTCTACTTAGTTAAAATAAATACAAACTTGCCTGTAAAATAAAAATAAACCCAAAGCTAGCGACAATGTAACTATTAGTTATATTGTAGCTATTTTAGGGTTTATTTTATAGGTAAGTATTTAGTTTTAAATAGGAATTATTTAGTTAATGATAGGAATTTTTATTTAGATTTATTTGAATTATATTTAAGTTAGTGGGTGTTAGGGTTTAATAAATTTAGTATACTGGTGGCAACGTTGGGGGCGGCAGATTATGGGTTAATAAATGTAGGTAGGTGGCAGCGATGTTAGGGGCGGCAGATTAGGGGTTAATAATATTTAACTAGTGTTTGTGATGCGGGAGTACGGTGGTTTAGGGGTTAATATGTTTATTATAGTGGCGGCGACATTGGGGGCGGAAGATTAGGGGTTAATAAGTGTAAGTAGGTTGCAACGACATTGGGGGCGGGAGATTAGGGGTTAATAAATATGATGAAGGTGTCGGCGATGTTGGGGGCAGCAGATTAGGGGTTAATATGTTTATTATAGTGTCGGCGATGTCGGGGGTGGAAGATTAGGGGTTAATAAATATAATGTAGGTGTAGTGATGTCAGGGGCAGCAGATTAGGGGTTAATAAGTGTAAGATTAGGGGTGTTTAGACTCGGGGTTCATGTTAGGTTGTTAGGTGTAAACATAAATTTTGTTTCCCCAAAGGAATCAATTGGGCTGCGTTACGGAGCTTTGCGCTGCTTTTTTGCAGGTGTTAGGCTTTTTTCAGCCGGCTCTCCCCATTAATGTCTATTAAGAAATTGTGCACAAGCACGTAAAACCAGCTCACCGCGGCTTTCAGCAGCGCTGGTATTGGAGTGCGGTATGGAGCACAATTTTGTTCTACGCTCACTTCTTGCCTAATAACGCCGGGTTCATGAAAACCTGTAATACCAGCGCTGTAGGAAAGTGAGCGGTTACAATAACGTGCAAGTTAGCACCGCACCCCTCATAACGCAAAACTCGTAATCTAGCCAAAAGTTAGAAAGAGAATGCAATGTCGAACATTATGATATGCAATAATTTGTGCAACAGTTAAAAATGTCTTGCTATCCTTTGTTGGATTGATAATGCCATTTTAAAGTGATTTCAATGTATTTTGCAAGCACAAAGGAAAACCGGAAAAAAAAGGAAAAAACAAAATACATAGAAATGACTTTAAAATGGCATTCTACTTCAAACAAAGGATAGCAAGAGAATTAAAACAGTGCTATTATGTTTTTTGTTACAAAATATAATTACTGACCTTTTAAGCCTCCACGACGCTGCCATGCAAACACAGAAAATCAGAGTTCAGATTTCATCCCTAGCTAAATACTCATGTGTTGTGCATAAGTAATTGATTGAATTGCACAAATAATACACCTGCATTTATTACAGCTGTTGAACCTGCACAAATTCAAATGCCATTTTAAAATCATGTCAATGTATTTTTAATGCCACTGTTTTCATTCTCTTGCTATCCTTTGTGTGAATTCAAATGCCATTTTAAAATCATGTCAATGTATTTTTAATGCCACTGTTTACATTCTCTTCAAAAAATATTTGCAGAGTGAATTAAAGAATAATGTAGAGTATCAACATTGCAAAACATGACAGAATGGGAATGCTATTTACTAACTTTGTGATGGTAACATTTGTCTTTGCATCTATACATTAAACATGGTGCAAATAGATTTTAAAAATATAAATAGCTATGTTTATTTTTTTTTATCTCTTTATAGTGCACCAAATCTGTAGCAATAATATTATTTGATTTTTGAAGGGTATACATATTTAATACAGTTTGTAATTGACTTTTAATTGATGATATGCTTCATCGTCTTGCAACATCGAACATAAGATTTCAGTGTTTTCCGACTCCCATTGAGTTCTATGGCATCCGCGACCTCAAGGGTGGCGGATTGAAAACTAGGTACGCTGCGTCGGACAAGACGCGAGCGTAACTGTTGAATTTTTGATAACTTCGTAAGACCTTCAAATAGTGTCTAATAGGAAGGCGAATGAACACAATTCCGCTCGAATTCCACGTGTTTTCAACTTGCATCGATCTGCGTCGGATTAAGATCGCGGGATCGTATGTTACGTCACAAATTTCAATAAATGTCAACATCTTGATGCATTGATAATTACGGCGGATCAAACTCGCGACAATTCAAGCGTATTTTCAGTTGACGTTTTGATAAATATCCCCCACTGTTAAAACCTTTATTACCTATGAATATTGCATAAATATGCTTTTACATGTTTCCATCTACTTAACTTAAAGGGCTCCAATGCACTTATATATATATAATTATATATATATATATATATATATATATATATATATATATATATATATATATATATATATATATATATATATATATATATATGTCTATATATGTATTCATATGTATTTATGTGTTTATATGTGTATATATGTCTGTAAATACATATATACCCATATAAATAGATATGAACACATATATAGACATATATATATATATATGCATACATAAACATTAGACATGTATATATGTATGTTTATGTTAAAGCCTTTTGCTGTCTGAAACCTCATATCTTTGAGCCTTTATAACTTTTGTGTGCAATATTTTTTTTTTTTATAATTTTTATTACATAGTGTTCTGAGTGTAACTGTACTTTGTAATGTATTTTTGATGTGTTTTGTGACACTTTTATGTTTCGCAAACAGTTAACCCGAGCTCTGAAGTTGCAGTAATCATTCTAGCGTAAATCACAATTGCACTCGTAATATGAGCGGTAAGCCCAAAGAGCGAAAACCCTCGCAATAAACCCCTTATCGCTTGGTCGCAAACATTGGTGCTCCACTCATAACCTAGCCCTATATGTTCCACACCACAGTCAAAGTTAAAGGGATATGAAACCCAATATTTTTTTTTATGATTCAGATAGAGCATGCAATTTTATTATTACCAATGTGTCTTCGTTCTCTTGGTATCTTTATTTGAAAAGCAGGAATGCAAGCGTAGGAGCCGGCCCATTTTTGGTTCAGAACCCTGGGTAGCGCTTGCTAATTGGTGGCTACACCATTATTCAGCCATAAGGGTAAAGTGGGAATTATAAGTAGCAGATATTGGAATTTATTTAACAAAGTCTGCCGGACCTGATCCGACAGTGCGGATCAGGTCCGGCAGACCTCGCTGAATGCGGAGAGCAATACGCTCTCCGTATTCAGCATTGCACCAGCAGCTCAGCCCCCTGCAGACTTGCGACCAATGGGCCGCCAGCAGGGAGGTGTCAATCAGCCCGATCGTACTCGATCGGGTTAATTTCCGGCGATGTCTGTCCACCTGCTCAGAGCAGGCGGACAGGTTATGGAACAGGGGGTCTTTGTGACCGCTGCTTCATAACTGCTGTTTTTGGTGAATTTGAAGGCTCGCCATAAATACGTGCCCAGAAGCTCACTACGGAGCTTGTTAAATGGGCGCCTATGTTTTTATATTAATGCAGGCAATAAACCTGTATATGGTTATTATAAGTGCACCAACACTACAAGTTCACTTGCAATTTATTATATTCCCATTAGAAGTGACATTTCCCTCTTAATTGAGAGACATCTCTGTTTGGGGTCATAGTTACAAACCCATTCACACTTATTATAAATTGGGTATTCTTCTTATCACATTCATCATAACACTACCTCTTGAGGTTGTATATCTTTTTTTACACATACTCTGTTGCCCAGAGTCAGTGACTGATGCCTCTATTATTCACAATTAGTCACTCAGTGTTTTTCCTAATTCAACCAGTTTTTTAACTGGATTTTTTACTTGCTAGCATTTTAGTTTTAATAATACACCCATAGTTTTAAATACGTTCTAATAAAGTGTTACATTTTAATTTGTGTGACTTTTTTCCAACTCTAATTTACTTGAGGGTCTTACTGAGTGCTTATATAGTATCAATTACTTTGTTCAGTTTCTCTAACTGACAGCTACTCAATGCTATAACTAGACTTATAAAGTGTTCTATTAGGCCTACTGACGGCCCATGCAATTTTTATGATTCTATGAAGAAGAAAATGGAATTAAACTACTATGTTACAGCGTTATTGGCTTTGTTTTCTGCTACTAAAGCTGTTGAATTATGGACTGATCATTTGCCAATTAACCTTCCTCCGAGGGAGGATGATGTTTTTCTACTGATTTTTAAGATCTACATGTTTATCTGTCCTTTGTTACTGAGCTCATTTTTAATGGATTAAAAATTATTGACAGATCCTTGGCTACGTCCAACCTGGATGTGAGGAGAGCCTTGTGGCTAAAACACTAGGTGCTAGATGCAACTTCAAAGGTTAACCTCTATAATTCGTCATTTGAAAACTCACTTATTTGGAGTTAAGTTGGTTGTCTAAATTCTAAAAGGTCGGTAGGGTGAAGTATTTCCTGCCTCAGTAGTATTGCAGAAATAAATTTGTGTCTAGATTCCAGTGTAGGCAGGCTCACGGCCTTATGTCAAGAGATCATTTTCAGGCACAGGGATGGCAATCCTTTCAGAGAAGAAAGACCTTCCCTAAGAGAGGGGTTAGCAAACCCCAATCACCTGGGTTTTGGAAATAATACAAAAAAAGTTATTCCCTGACGTTTGCAATATGCCCAAGAAAGCATAATTTTAAAGACCTCTTATCCTGCAGATCCTCAGAAAAGGTTGGCTGTTCAAATGTTTGTCTCTACTCTACTGGAACAGAATGTTATAGTGAAAGTTCCTTTGGCTTAGAGGTGAAGAGGTTTGTACTCCCATCGTTTTCTCGCTCCAAAGAGGGGGGAATACTTGGAGACCCGTTATGGATCTCAAGCGTCTCAGTTCTTTTCTACAAGTTATGCCTTTCAAAATGCAGTTTTTGCAGACAATAAACCTGCTGATTCCTCCAGGTTCCTTTTTGGTCAGCATAGACTTAAAAGGCGCTTATTATCATTTCCTAATCAAACAGTTTCAACAACGTTATCTACATTTTGCAGTGGGTGAAAATTATTTCCAATTCAAGGCTCTTCCGTTCGGTCTGGCCACTGCTCCAAGGATCGTTGCCAAATTTTTCACTACTTGGACAATAAATTGGACAGGTTGCTGCAAGTTCAAGGAAACAAGCAGAATTGGATAGAGATTCAGTTCTTCACTATCTAATTCAGCATGGTTGGCTTCTCAATTGAAAGAAACCTACAGCCATCTCAAGAGTTGAAGTTTTTAGGGGCTCAGTTCAAGACTGCACAAAACTATGTTGCTGCCTCCAGCGAGTATATTAAAATTAAAATCTCAGGTCCAGTCTGTTCAGTGTCAGGGTTAGCTACTGTGAGAGACTGGATGAGCTTTCTGGGAAATTTTTCAGCAACAATTCCTATGGTCTCTTGGGCGCTTTGGAATATGAGGGAAGCGCAGGGTAATTTCCTGAAATAGTGAAGAGTATAGATGCCCTTAATTCACAAAATTGTCTCACAGAATGTAAATAATTCCCTGGATTGTTGGATAAGTGACACAAATCAATTCAACATTCTTTCCACCTCAGACCAGAAGCTTATTAGTAAGGGACAAGACCACCATATATGGATCAAGGTGCCCATCATCCCACAGCCTCTCCAACATCTATCTAAGGAGTGGGGAAAAGGCACCTTAATTTGGAGGGGGTATCACCTTGTGACGATCTTATAATTCAGTTCTATCATCTTAGGGGATGTTGAGGATCCCTTGGTTCTTGTGATAATTTTGTTCCACAAATATGTGTCTAGTTCTTTGCCTAGGTCTTTATGCCAATTATGTGAGTATTGAGGAAGTTCTTTATTCTTCTTTTCCATGAGTAATTTTAAGGCTAAAGAAAGAGTGTTTCTTATTGGGGTGGATATGCTACATATAGTATATGTTCAAAAGGTGTCATATTCCTAGTTAAGTCGGTTTTGAAAGGGTTTGTGTGTTTAAGATGGTGTAACTGTCTGTATTTAAGCCAGTTAGTGAAAGTACCCCCTAGCACTTCCGTTAGCTCTTCCCTACATTTTAGCCATTTAAGAATGTGTTTATGGGGCTGTAAATCCTATTTATGCATATTGGGAACTAGCTACTTGAGGTTCGTGGCCTCCTAGTAGTTTGGCATTCATTGATATGGGAGAGAGAGAGGAGATCTAATTGTAGAAATTTCATCTGACTTTTTGAGTATAGCATCCCAAACACAAAAAACACTCAAGTAGAGAGGGTATTGTTTGGTTGCTTAGTCAAAATGCCTTTTAAGGGTCAATACTTTTATACGCTTGATGTGGTTAGATGTCTTCGTATTTAGTTGGAATGAAGAGGAGAATCAATAAAGGATACCAAGAGAATGAAGCGCATTTGATAATAAAAAGTACATTGTAGTGTTGTTTAAAATTGCATGTTCTACATCATGAAAGTTTGAAGGACCACTCAATGCAGTAGAATTGCATAATTAACAAGTAAATAATAAAACGATAATGGGGTAGATTTATTAAGCAGTGGATGCTGCTTTCTACGCCCAACATTTCAGGCTCGTCTAAAACGGAAGTTAAGAAGCAGCGGTTGTAAGACCACTGCTCCTTAACTTCTCCGCCACCACTGAAATCATCCTGATACAATACGATCAGGATGATTGACACCCCCTGTGAAATGCTTGTGCAATGTTAAATGCTGACAGCATACGCTACAGCGAATAATGTCTGCTCGAGCTTTAATAAATCTACCCCAATTATTTAACACCTACTCTAATATTTAAACAAGCAGTAGATTTTTTTCTGACAAATATATTTTTTCTCCAATTTTTCAGCCCCTTGTATCATGTGACAGACATCAGCCAATCACAGACTAGTATGCATATACCCTGTGAGCTTGTGCACATGCTTAGTAGGATCTTGTTCCCCAGAAAATGAGAATATAAAAAGAATGGTCAAAATTTGATAATAGAAGTAAAATGGAAAGTTTCTTAAAACTGTAGCTCTATCTCTGAATCATAAACGTTTATTTTGATTTGACTGAGCAAATGTAAGTACTTCCTTTGCAGTCATTTGCATATCTGTGGGGTTCTTTAGCAACACAATGAGTCTCTCAGTCAGGAGTTTGATTCATTAGTAGAACAATGTTATGATTAATTATTTTTATCTGCTTCATATTAATCACTTTATATCTCACATATAACTCCTTTCCCAACAAGTAATCATTGTTTATAAGCAAATGCCATTTACAGTAATAGATTAGTTGAATTTATTTTGGGCATTATAGTCTCAGAGGAGGTTTGTGTCACAGAGTTTCTCTTGTGTGTGTGCAAAGCTGTGATCATGAGATGGAACTAATGTGTAGAAAGGGAAGGGATGAATGAGAGTGGCTAAGAGAGGGAAGAAATAACGTAAACAGAGAGGCAGAGAACAAGGCATATAATAGTAAGGAGGAGTGAGACAGGAGGGAGCAGGATGATTGGCTGGGAGGCAGAGGGAGGGTGAGTGGGAGGAGGAGGAGAATGGGCTGACGTGAGGCAGACTACGCACTTTAAATAAAGCAGCGAAATATCCAGAGGATGCCTCTTCTCTGCTACCCACCTCCTATCTCTCCTACCACTTCTGCTGCATACTGCACTTCTCTTACCCCATTCTACCCCCTGCTGTTACTTCTGTCGCTCATTCCCTTATCTCACCACTCTTCCTCTTGCTAACATTCTCCCTGCGTTATCCTGCAGCATCTTCTTACCCTGAGCCATCACTTTCTTTGCATTTTGGAATTTGCATACCTTGTCTGTGCCCCTGTTATGTTCCTACTCATTACTAATCCCTGCATATTGCATAGTCTTTATTTTCTGCCTACTGTGGCTGGCACCATTCACTTGCTCTATACTATGACTTCTGCATCACACTGATGCATACCAGTCCTGTCTATTGCCCTGAGCTATCTCTGACTCTTTATCCTGCTACCCCCACTCTATGACTATCTCCCCCTGTGTGCATGTCTCATCCAGTGTTATTCTAACCTCTTATGCATCCTCCTATGACATGTCCTTTCTTTATATCATTTACTCATCCATCCAAACTTCCTGTATTGCCACCTAATTTCCATCATATTCTCCCCCCCCCCTTCTTAAACTTGCATTTGTCTATTTCATATATTGTCCCTGGCTATGCTTATCTGTCACTCTCCATCCATCACTAAACACTTCTGCACAACCTGATTACATCTACATTCACACGTCTCTCTAATTCTAGCTGTTTGCTAATAATCCATCAATTTGGTTTTCTTCCATATTTTTGTCTCCACCTTATTCCCCATCATAATTAACTTGTAACCTGCCATGTTATCATCCGTCCTTCTTTGCCCTCAGTTCACTTTCTTTCTCCCAAATCCTTCATTGCCTGTACACATGATATACTCATATTATCCTTCTACCTATACTGCCCTATTGTTTTGCCTTCTTCACAACCCCTTCCTATATTTCCCCTCATATCTCAGTATTCATATCTGCATTTATGCATAGATAAAATTGAACAAAAATTTATACAAACAACAAGGCTCGAAGATGCCACCAATGACTCCCAGAGACCGAGGAGGGGCGGATATACAGGTGTGTGTGCCCATGACAAGTACAACGGGGTAACAAAGGGGCAGGTAAAACATTGTCCTGTGGCTCATGACACACTGCTGTTTTTGGGATAGATAGAAATATAAATAGATAGATGAAATATAGAAAGATTTTATGAATTTACATTATTCACAAAATTAAATCTCCATAAAAACCCTATTCTAATTTGCCTTCCTGTGCCTGCAGCTGTCTTCAAAGTTGTTGTCTTATTTTAACCACTTACAATTATCAGTTAGTGAAGCTCTATATCTTCACACTGAGTGATGCTATCTTGGATTTTATATTTGTTATGAAACTTTTCAACTGTTCAAAAAAAAACTACAGATATGTAGTGCATACGTTTTCTATTATGTGTCCCTTTAAATATTTTTTGCAAAAATATACTTGCATGATTTATATTGCATGATTTTCCTGCAATTTACCCTTGGAAATTGTGTTTTTTTCAAAGGCCCTTAGGGAGATTTAAAGTGAAGATAAATCCTAGCATTTGTGACACACTAGGATTTACCAGTGCAACAAATAAAGGAGACTTTCAGTCATGAAGTATAAAGTGCCCTTATTTGTCTGCAGCGTATGCCGCAATGATCGCCTCAGCCCACCCATGGCAGAACGCTATTTTTCAGTGAGGTGCGTGCTAGCTATCCGGCATAATGCCAAATGGGCCGCAGGCTGGAAACGTCACCTCATTAAAAAAATAGCGTTCTGCTGCAGGCGGTCTAAGGTGCTCAGCGCGGCATACACTACAGACAAATAAAGGAACTTGTAGCATGAAGTATTTTATACTTCATCACTGAATGTCCCATTTATTTGTTGCACTGGTAAATCCAAGTGTTTCATAAACGCTAAGATTTACCATCACTTTAAAGTATATAGCCAGATTTCGGACCTGTGGTCCTGTTAAACGTTTCTCAGTAATTGCTTGTTCAGTGTAGAAACTCATGTATTTCTGTTCCTAATAGGCCACAGCAAATAAGTTCAAATCACCCATTGCGCTTTCAATGCAAAAAACCAACAACAAAAAACGCTTAAGAAATGTTTATTTTGCTTACAGATCATTGCAATGCAGTGGTTAATTACAGATATCTATTATGCATTTATATCAAAAGATTAAAGTGATGGTAAATTTCTCAAAAGTCGATAACTGTGAATGACATAAAATAATGTGAAAGCTGTTGTCGCTATATTTTTAAAAAATATATTGCATTACTTAAATATCGACGTAACATCTATTAAACTCCGCCATAGATATGCTCCGCCCCCTTCAACTTCTTCTAGCAGCACAATGTAGAGATCGGTCGCTCTCTAAATATTCATGACGTGATGCAGACGTCTCATACATTGTCCACGCATGCTCTGTGCTCCTCATCCGGCTATAATGTACACAATGAATCACGAAATTCATTGTTTACATCCTAAGCCGTAAATCTCCAAGGTGCCCATTTGCGCATACGCAATGCAACTGTTTGCACTAATGGGAATTAAAGCATGCGCAAAAGATGCAGTTTTTTTTTTGTGATACATTCCAAAATGCCAGGAATATGATTGGCGAATCTGCGAATCTGCAGGGAGCGGCATTGCACCAGCAGTTCACCAGAACATCGTATCATGTCCGCTCGCACATTAATAAAATATACCCCTAAGTGTCGGGGCTGCCGGAGCGTGTGATATATAACAGGAGCTGTTTAAAATAAAATACAGAAGTAAGCTTGCAAATGTAATGTTTTCCTGAATTAAACTTACATTATTTTTTGATTTGACATCAGGTGGTAAAGAGTACTCCTTGTGAATTTACCATCACTTTAAGTTTAATGCACAATTAATAATAGCAATAGTAATAATAATAGCAACAATACGTCCTTAAGTTACAACTGTGTTTTCTGTTTTGTCCATGTTGTGCTGTTCCCCTCACTTTTAGATAAATGGGTTTTTTTTTGTATGCAAAAGTACTTTAAAGGGATAGGAAAGTCAAAAATAAACTTGCTTGATACAGATAGAGCAAGTTATTTTAAGACACCTTTAAATTCACTTCTATTTTCAAATGTGCTTCGTTCTCTTGGTATCTCTTGTTGAAAAATAATACACACATATCCTACACTCATGGGAGCTAGTTGCTGATTGGTGCCTGCACACATTTGTCTCTTGTGATTGGCTAACAAGATGTGTTTAGCTAGCTGCTGCAGTGCAATGATGTTTTTTAAGCAAAATGATAATAAGATAATGAAACAAATTTGATAATAGAGGTAAATTGGAAAGTTTTTTAAAACTGTATGTTCTATTGAAATCATGAAAGAAAATGTTGGGGTTTCCTGTCCCTTTAATAAGATCTGCAAATAGGCTTCTTAGATGTCCAGTGTTCAACAGGACATTGCAGTATTTTATCAGGCTGTCCAGTAAAAACTATACAAAAATACTTAACACTTAAATGTCCCCTTAGTGGTAGCTACATTTTATAGGCTTCTTATGCTTTACTGGTGGCCATGGAGGGTACAAAATCACTGCTTGTCTGTTAGTAATTTACCTGTGTGGGTTGTTAAACATTACAATGTGTGCTATGTGTAGCCCCTGGGGTGATATTTCTGCTTTGTTTTTTTACTGGTTAACATAAGTGTGTAAAACATGTGTGTGTTATTTTAATTCAAATCACTGCTCTGTTTGTTACTGTCAGACAACAAGGTAAAAATCACTGCTCTGTTTGTTACTGTCAGACAACAAGGTAAAAATCACTGCTCTGTTTGTTACTGGTGGCCAACAAGGTAGAAACCACTGCTCTGCTTGTTACTGGCAGCCAACAAGGTAGAAATTGCTGATATATGTGTTACTGGCATACAACAAATTAAAAAAACACTGGCCTGTTTGTTACTGGCAGACAACAAGGTAGAAATCACTGCTCTGTGTGTTACTGGCAGCCAACAAGGTAGAAATCACTGATATATGTGTTACTGGCAGGCAAGTTACAAATCACTGCTCTGTGTGTTACTGGCAGACAACAAGGTAGAAATCACTGATGTATGCGTTACTGGCAGACAACAAGTTACAAAATCACTGCTCTTTGTGTTACTGGCAGACAACAAGGTAGAAATCACTGCTCTGTGTGTTACTGGCAGACAACAAGGTATAAATCCCTGCTCTGTGTGTTACTGGCAGACAACAAGGTAGAAATCACTGATGTATGCATTACTGGCAGACAACAAGTTACAAAATCACTGCTCTTTGTGTTACTGGCAGACAACAAGATAGAAATCACTGATGTATGCGTTACTGGCAGACAGCAAGTTACAAAATCACTGCTCCGTGTGTAACTGGCAGACAACAAGGTAGAAATCACTGTTCTGTGTGTTACTGGCAGACAACAAGGTAAAAATCACTAATTTATGTGTTACTGTCAGCCAACAAGTAAAAAAAAAACAACTGATTTGTGTGTTACTTGCAGTCAACAAGGTAAAATAATCCGTTTTATAAATTATATATGGTGGGTCCTTAGGTAGAGCTTACAAGCTTTCCTAGTCACCTGCAGGCTGTGCAGTATTGTTGTGGGGGACAACTGGCAACCCTAACTGGGACTCAAGGTATAGAGGCCTGTTTATCAAGCTGTCAACCGCAAATACGCTGGAATTCCGCAGCGTAATTGTGGCGACCTTGATTCGCCTCATTTATCAAAGCCTACAGACCGGCAAAAGTTAAAATTTGTGACGTAACATACGATCCGCCGGTCTCAGTCCGACACAGATTGATGCTTACGTCATTACAGATGTTCCGAATACAAATTCGGCACTATCTGACTACTTTTGCTAGTTGTCAACTTTCTAACAGGTACGCTCGCCACTATTCCGGCCCAGCGTACCTGGTTTTAAATCCACCGCCCTGGAGGCCGCGGATGCCATAGGAATCAATGGGAGTCTGTTCGATGCTGCCAGACATCCAATTGATTCCTATGGGAGAATAAAAGTTATGTTTACATCTAAAACCCTAATTCATATTTATATCAACCCTAACATATACCCGAGTCTAAACCCACCTAATCTGCCGCCCCCAACATCGCTGCCACCTACATAATGTTATTAACCCCTATTCCGCCGCTCCCAGACCCCGCCGCCACCTAAAAAAATATATTAACCTCTATCCAGCTGCTCCGCATTAATCCCTAAACCCCTGGCCTCCCACATCACTACCACTTACTAAACCAATTAACCCCTAAACCGCCAGCCCCCCACGTCGCCATAAACTAAATTAACCTATTAATCCCTAAAAATAACAACCCGCTAACTTTACATTAAAATTACCTCATCCCTATCTTATAATAAATTCAAACTTACCTTTAGAATTACATTAAACTATATTAAACTATTAATTAACCTACCCTAACTGTTATACTACAATTACATTAAACTACTAATGAAACTACCCTATTATACTAAAATTACATTAAACTACAAATTAAATTAAATATATTATATATTTAAAAACCTAACCCTACTCAAGTTATTTAAATCTACTATTAAAAATTACAAAGTTACACAAAATAACAAACACTAAGTTACAAAAAAAAATAAACACTAAGTTACACAAAATAAAAAATAAATTATCAAATATTTAAACTAATTACACCTAATCTAAGAGCCCTATGAAAATAAAAAAGCCCCCTCAAAATAAAAAAAAACTCTAGCCTACAATAAACTACCAATGGCCCTTAAAAGGGCCTTTTGCGGGGCATTGCCCCAAAGAAATCAGCTCTTTTACCTGTAAATAAAAATACAAATACCCCCCAACAGTAAAACCCACCACCCACACAACCAAACCCCCCAAATAAAAACCTAA
Source organism: Bombina bombina (assembly GCF_027579735.1). Lineage (NCBI taxonomy): Eukaryota > Metazoa > Chordata > Amphibia > Anura > Bombinatoridae > Bombina > Bombina bombina. The sequence goes on along the minus strand of NC_069504.1, from coordinate 861,776,106 downwards.
TCTAAAAAACCTAAGCTCCCCATTACCCTGAAAAGGGCATTTGGATGGGCATTGCCCTTAAAATGGCATTTAGCTCTTTTTCAGCCCAAACCCCTAATCTAAAATTAAAACCCGCCCAAAAAACCTAACACTAACCCCCGAAGATTCACTTACAGTTTTGAAGACTGGACATCCATCCTCAACGAAGCGGCAGAAGTCTTCATCCAAGCGGGCCGAAGTCTTCATCCAAGCCGGCAGAAGTCTTCATCCAGATGGCATCTTCTATATTCATCCATCCGGCGTGGAGCGGCTCCATCTTCAAGACATCTGGCGCGGAGCATCCTCTTCAATCGACGTCTTTTTCAGAATGAAGTTTCCCTTTAAATGATGTCATCCAAGATGGCGTCCCTTTAGATTCCAATTGGCTGATAGATTTCTATCAGCCAATTGGAATTAAGGTTGAAAAAATCCTATTGACTGATGCAATCAGCCGATAGGATTGAGCTTTCATCCTATTGGCTGATCCAATCAGCCAATAGAATGTGAGCTCAATCCTATTGGCTGATTGGATCAGCCAATAGGACGAAAGCTCAATCCTATTGGCTGATTGCAACAGCCAATAGGATTTTTTCAACCTTAATTCCGATTGGCTGATAGAAATGAAGACTTCTGCCGGCTTCGATGAGGACTTCTGCCGCTTCGTTGAGGATGGATGTCCGGTCTTCAAAACTGTAAGTGGATCTTCGGGGGTTAGTGTTAGTTTTTTTTAAGGGTTTATTGGGTGGGTTTTAATTTTAGATTAGGGGTTTGGGCTGAAAAAGAGCTAAATGCCCTTTTAAGGGCAATGCCCATCCAAATCCCCTTTTCAGGGCAATGGAGAGCTTAGGTTTTCTAGGTAGGTTTTTATTTGGGGGGTTTGGTTGTGTGGGTGGTGGGTTTTACTGTTGGGGGTATTTGTATTTTTATTTACAGGTAAAAGAGCTGATTTCTTTGGTTCAATGCCCCGCAAAAGGCCCTTTTAAGGGTCATTGGTAGTTTATTGTAGGCTAGGGGTTTTTTTTACTTTGGGGGGCTTTTTTATTTCCATAGGGCTCTTAGATTAGGTGTAATTATTTTAAATATTTGATAATTTATTTTTTATTTTGTGTAACTTAGTGTTTTTATTTTTTTTGTAACCTAGTGTTTGTTATTTAGTGTAACTTAGTTGTTAGTTTTTTGTAACTTTGTAATTTTTAATAGTAGATTTAAATTATTTGAGTAGGGTTAGGTTTTTAAAGGGACATTAAACCCAAACATTTTCTTTTGTTATTCAGACAGAGAATACAATTGTAAACAACATTCCAATTCACTTCTATTATCTAATTTGCTTCATTCTTTAGATATGCTTTGTTAAAGAAATAGCAATGCACATGGGTGAGCCAATCACATGAGGCAAATATGTGCAGCCACCAATCAGAAGCTACTGAGCCTATCTAGATATGCTTTTCAGGAAGAAATATCAAGAGAATTAAGCAAAATAGATAACAAGTAATTTAGAAAGTTGTTTAAAATGATATTCTCTATCTGAATCATGAAAGAAAAAATTTGGGTTTAATGTCCCTTTAACTATATAATATATTTAATTTAATTTGTAGTTTAATGTCATTTTAGTATAATAGTTAGGGTAGGTTAATTATTAGTTTAATATAGTTTAATGTAATTTTAGTATAATAGGGTAGGTTAATTAATAGTTTAATATAGTTTAATTTAATTCTAAAGGTAAGTTTTAATTTATTATAAGATAGGGATGAGTTAATATTTAATGTAAAGTTAGCGGGTTGTTAGGTTTAGGGGTTAATAGGTTAATTTAGTTTATGGCAATGTGGGGGGCTGGTGGTTTAGGGGTTAATAGGTTTAGTAAGTGGTAGTGATGTGGGAAGCCAGGGGTTTAGGGGTTAATACATTTATTTAGTTGTGGTGGGCTCCGGGAGCGGAGGGATAGGCGTTAATACCTTTATTAGAGTTGCGGTGGGCTCCGGGAGCGGAGGGATAGGGGTTAATACATTTAGTTAGTTGCGGCGGTGTCGGGGAGCGGCGGAATAGGGGTTAATAAATTTATTAGAGTTGCGGTGGGCTCCGGGAGCGGCGGGACAGGGGTTAATAACTTTATTTAGTTGCGGCGGGGTCCGGGAGCGGCGGGATAGGGGTTAATAACTTTAGTCGTGGCGGGGTCCGGGAGCAGCTGGATAGGGGTTAATAACTTTATTTAGTTGTGGCGGGGTGAGGGAGCGGCGGTATAGGGGTTAATAACTTTATTTAGTTGCTGCGGGGTGAGGTAGCGGCGGGATAGGGGTTAAACATTTTAGTATAGTGGCGGTGTTTAGTGACAGGATATAAATAAAGCTGGTAAAAAGCTGAATAGGAGCGAGATCGATAACTGTTAGTTAACAACAATCCGCTGCTCATCACCCCGTATGTGGTGCGCTGCTTTTTGACAGCTTTTTATATAAATATGGAGAGCTTATTCAGGTCCGCGGCCGCGATGTTAGGTGATGTCAGGTGAGCATATTGGTGCCGTTGAATGCAAGAATGTTGACGGCTTGATAAGTAGGCCTCATAGGATAAAGCTTCTCTTTACTGTATATCTCATTGGTGTCAAATAAATGTTTTAGCATCTTTAGTATATACAGTACTGTGCAAAAGTCTTAGGCCACCATTAGATTTGTTGTTTTAGCAAAGTTTTAATGACCATCCATTTTTATTTTTGGGTCTCTATATTAAGATACAAACAGGAAATATGTATACAAAACATAACCCCCCCCCCGTCATTTTCAGAACAAAATGGCTTCTTCAGGCAAAAAGTCAGTATTTAGTGTGACCTCCCTTGGCACTAAGCACATCTTGAACTATTTTGGGGAGACTGTCCTGAATTTTTCTGAAGTAATCTTCTGGTATATTATACCAGGCTTCTTTCAGCACTTCCCAGAGTTCTTCTTTAGATTTAGGTTGTTTTTTATTTATTTCTCTGTCCAGGTTATTTCTCTGTCCATACTGCCTCTATAATATTCAGGCCAGTCCATGACTGTCAGTGTTTTAACAGCTGTTTTTCTCTCCAAATATGGTTTCACTGCATTAGCAGTGTGCTTGGAATCGTTATCATGCTGAAAAATAAACCATTCCCAATCAAGGGCTTTCCAGAAGGAATTGCATGATGAATTCAAATCTGTCTGTGCTTTTCAGCATTCATGATCCTATTGATTCGGGCAATATCCCCAACACCACTAGCAGAAATGCAGCCCCAAACCAGGACAGACCCTCCACCATGTTTTACTGAAGGCTACAAGCACTCATTCTTCCATCTCTCTCCAACTCTTCTTCTCACATATTGTCGACGATTAGACCCAAAAACTTCAAACTTGGATTTGTCACTCCATAATACTCTTTTCCACTGATCTGCATTCTAATCTTTGTGAGCTTTAGCATATCTTATCCTTTTCACCCTTCCCCTTAAAAAAAGTGGTTTCTTGGCTGCTACTCTTCCACAAAGACCATCAAGACCTGATCAAGCCAGTTCCTTGCTGGACTTCTTCGGGTCTCTCAAAGAAGAAACTCTGAGAAAATTCTCATCTGTTTTTGAAAGCTTTCTTTGCTTTCCAGTTCTATTTTTTGTCCTTGACCTCTCCTAATTCTTTAAATGTCTTTATAACAGCTTGAATACCACATCTTGAGTATCCAGTTTGTTTGCTCATTTCCCTTTGAGAATGTCCTTGATGATGCAAAAGTATGATTTTATGTCTGTCAAATTCTGTGATCTTTGGCATTTTGAATGGAATGATGTGAAAGTTGGTCTTATTAGCAAGCTTCCAATTAATTAAACTCATACCACATATGTAATGCTCAAGTATGTCTTGCACAAACCTGGTGTAATAGACCTTTTTCACAGCAGTCATTTTGACATGAAATAGTAGGACAAATACAGGTGTTAGCAATGACATTAATTAGGGTTCCATTCCATTTAGGTTTACGAGAGCCAAGTTCCTGCTATGGGTGAAGTGTAAGGGGAGGTCACACTAAATACTTTTTTTCAGTTTTTTAATGCTACATACAAATATCCTGTATTTTCTGGCTGTATTCTAATAAAAAGACTGAGAAAAAAAAATATATTTTCATTATACCAGAGGCCTAAGACTTTTGCATAGTACTGTATATATATGGAAAGATTTACTAAGCTGTATTTGAGGCTTTGTGGTGCAAACTTGCGAGGTCGCGAGCGACTCTCTTGTTTGGGATGACTGACATGACCTGCACTAAAGCAATTGTTTGTGCTAGAGCAAAGTTAAAAATAACTTTATTTAGTTTTACTAATTTACTCCATTAGAAAAATAGAATTAATATTTGTTTAAACCAGTAGCAGACCTACTCAAAAGGGCCCTGGTGCAAAAAAAATTGGAACCCCCAAATTATAGTAATAATAAGTATGCTGCTCTGTATAATTATATAGATAGATAAGCACTAATCTGCACCACTAATTAAAGGCTCCCATGGATTAGGATTGTACACATTCTGCACACAACCAATGTAAAGACTGGCTGCAAGTACTTAGACCCTGGTCTCACTGCACCTGCTGCACAATTGTAGTGCCCCCCCCCCCCCGGTCTAATCACAGGAGATAATATTTTCTGAGCAAGATTTATCAAGTGCAAGGAGAATTCTCCTGGTAATTCTCCTGTGGGTTCTCCTTAGCTCGCCTTTAGAGAAGCGCACCTGTGCACTCAAATTTATCAAAAAAAAAATTCTTTGCGCTTTTCCATGGGCGAGGTGAGGTGATGTAAAGATACATTTGCCTAGATTACAAGTTATGCGCGATATAGGGAATTTAACGAACGCAACAAAAATTGCGTTATTTAACCCTCTATAGTGATGCCATTACATGTTTTAAAAAACAGCCGGCTTCTGCGTGCAATATGGCTGCTTTGAGCTCCATATTGCACAAAATACAAGCGCTGTTTTGACGTGCTCATGCACGCTTCCCATATAGACATCAATGGGGAGAGCGGGATGAAAACACCTGCGATCGCGGAATGCAAAGATCCATAACGCAGCCCCATTGATGCCTATGGGGGGAAAAAAAGTAACGTTTAAACCTAACACCCTGACATAAACCCCACATCTAAACACCCCTAATCTGCTCCCCCGACATCGCTGACACCTACATAAAGCTATTAACCCCTAATTTGCCGCCCCCGATATCGCCGCCACATAAATAAAGCTATTAACCCCTAATCTGCCTCTCCCAATATCGCCGCCACTAAACTAAAGTTATTAACCTCTATTCCCCTGCACCCCAACATCACCCACACTATAATAAATCTATTAACACCTATTCTGCAGCTCCCCGACATCGCCGCCACTAAATAAAGTTATTTACCCGTAAACCTCTGACCTCCCACATCCCTACCACTAAATAAATCTATTAAACCCTAAACCGCCTGCCCCCCACATCGCAATAACCTAAATTAAACTATATTAACCCCTAAATCTAACCCTAACGTAACCCTAACACCCCCTAACTTTAATATAATTAAAATAGAGCTAAATTAAAGTTACAATTATTAACTAAATAATACCTATTTAAAACTAAACACATACTTGCCTGTGAAATCAGCCAATAGGATGAGAGCTACTGAAATTCTATTGGCTGATTTGAACAGCCAATAGAATTTCAGAAGCTCTCATCCTATTGGTTGATTTGAGTTTCCAAAATCAAATCAGCCAATAGCAATGCAAGCGACGCCATTTTGAATCTTGTACCTTGCATTGAAGATTCAGTATACGGCGGAAACCGTATGAAGAGGATGCTCTGCGCCAGATGTCTTCAGGATGGACCTGCTCCACGCCGCCGGTATAAAGATAGAAGACGCCGCCGGGATAAAGATAGAAGATGCTGTCTGGATGAAGATAGAAGATGCCACCTGAATAAAGATGGAACTGCCGGGATGAAGATCCTTCAAGCGGGACTTCAGCAACTGTGAGTACCTAAAGAGGGTTTAGTGTTTAGGTTTTTGGATGTTTTTATTTTTTTTAGTTTAGGGTTTGGGCTTTTCTTAAAAGATCTAAATGCCCTTTTCAGGGCAATGCAAAAGAGCTAAATGCCCATACAAATGCCCTTTTCAGGGCAATGGGTAGATTAGGTTTTTGTTAGAGTTAGGTTTTTTTTATTTTGGGGGGTTGGTTGGGTGGTGGGTTTTACTGTTGGGGGGTCTATTTTTTTTTTTACAGGTAAAAGAGCTGTTTAACTTAGGACAATGCCCTACAAAAGGCACTTTTTGTGTGTTATTTTTTGTAATTTAGTCTTTTTATTTTTTGTAATTAGATACTTTGTAATTTTTAGAGTAGTGTTAGGAGTTTTTTAATGTGTAATATAGATTATTTTATTGGTAAATAGTTTAATAATTATATTAGTTTAATTGTTAGTTTAAACTTAGTTTTTTTAATTTGACAGGTAAGTTTTAATTTAATTTAAGATAGGGAAATTGTCATTTTAATATAAAGTTAGGGGGCGTTAGGTTTAGGGGTTACTAATTTAAATTAGTTTATTGTGATGTGGGGGGCTTGCGGTTTAGGGGTTAATAGGTTTATTTAGTATATTTCCTCTCAGAAGCTGAGAAACGCGTTGTTTTTAATAAAGTGTTTTAATTTTATACACTTGCTGCTGTGTTGTATTTGGGGAGACTTACAACTCCCCTGATTCCTGCTTGGGACCAATTATCGGTTGCTGAAACCCTTCCAATCAGTCAGCTGGGCGGCTGAGAAGCCCCAGCCTGTGATTATTGCACCTGGTGGTGCTTTGAAATTTGTAAGTGTGCCTATTCTATTTATACACATAATTTTGTCCAAAACTGTGCTGGGCTATGTTAGCTCTGTATCTCCTCCTCTAGGAACACTGTTGGACCCCACAGGTGAGGAATCACTCCTGGATCTCAGGCTGTGCTTTTTCAGTTTGCTGGGCAACTGTGAGGTTCCAGTCTGCTTGTTTGCACCCTAGGGTGCAGTTTGTTTGTGAGTATTATTGCTTACAATCCTATCTATACCGTGGTTTTTGTGGTATTGGGCCATTGGGCGCCTCTGTGTTCTTGTTTTCTAGACTTATCGTACACATCAGGATACTGACCCTCTTATGACAGAGAGCTGACCTATGCATTTCGTTGGAGCTTATTTCTATATTTTTTTGGATATAATTGGTTGTTTGGACTATTTTTTTATAGCCTAAGGATTATTTTTCTATCATTATATTATAATCTGTTTTACTTTGTAAATATTTTATTTTTCAGCTTTTTTGTTGTTTTATATATTTTGTTGATTTGATTTGTATATTTATATAATTTGTGATATTAATACTAAGAGCGCCCCCTGGAGGATTGGTGTGTTAATACACACTATGGGGCAAATTTATCAATGATGCCCCGTGTTTCTGGCGAGCCCCATAGTACGATCGGGTTGATTGACACCCCCTGCTGGAGGCCTATTGGCCGCGAGTCTGCAGGGGGCGGCGTTGCACCAGCAGCTCTTGTGAGCTGCTGGTGCAATGCTGAATACGGCGAGCGTATTGCTCGCTGTATTCAGCAAGGTCTGTCAGACCTGATCCGCACTGTCAGATCAGGTCTGACAGAGCTTGATAAATTGGGGCCTATATTATCTTATAGTATTAATAGAATTTGATAAAGCTCCTTATAATATATACACATTACAAGTACATTTATTTCAGATTTGCAGTAAACCACAGTTTTATTTTGCTCTTCTTTTCATATATAATTTATGCGCCCCAATAGATATTATTTTTGCGCCCTTGTATATATTATTTTTGTCCTCCTATCTATCTATCTATCTATATATATATATATATATATATATAATTTTTTTATGCTCTAATATACATTATTATTGCGTTTCGTTATATATTATTTTTGCGCCCTTGTATATATTATTTTTGTCTATCTATCTATCTATCTATCTATCTATCTATATAATTTTTTTATGCTCTAATATACATTATTATTGCGTTTCGTTATATATTATTTTTGCACCTTGTTGACCCCTTTTTTTTTCTAACATTGCTTCTACAACTGCTAGAGAATAGATTTTTTTTATGAAAATTATGGGCATTTATTTGTGTGTGCAATCTTGCCCTTTCTGTGTATATTACAGGAGAATTTGATCCATTTATTGTTTGGGTGTAGGATCAAGAAGCAACCACTGGATGGCATCCTGTATTTAAATATTTTGGATTTGTAAACAATTTTGTGCATGTGAAATAAGGCCAGGAAGCTTTGTATGTATGAAGAGATCTTTGACAAAGGGTGATGTATGTGTCCTGAAATGTGAGTAGCACACACACTGCGTGCATGTGTGTATGTATGTATGCATGTGTGTGTGTGTGTATGTATATATATATATATATATGTGTGTGTGTATGTATGTTTGTGTGTGTGTATGTAGGTGTGTGTATGTATGTATGATGTGTGTATGTATGTATGTATGTATAATGTACTTTGTGTGTGTGTGTGTGTGTGTGTATGTATGTATGTGTATGTATGTATGATGCATGTTTGTATGTATGTGTGTATGTCTGATGTGTGTATGTATGTATGATGTTTGTGTGTGTGTGTGTGTGTATGTATGTATGATGTATATTTGTATGTTTGGTGTGTGTATGTATGTATGATGTATGTTTGTGTGTGTGTGTGTGTATGTATGATGTATGTTTGTGTGTGTATGTATGATGCATGTTTATGTGTGTATGTATGATGTATGTTCATGTGTGTGTGTGTGTGTATGTATGTATGATGTATGTTTATGTGTGTATGTATGTATGATGTATGTTTATGTGTGTATGTATTTATGATGTATGTTTATGTGTGTATGATGTATGTTCATGTGTGTGTGTGTATGTATGTATGTATGTATGTATGTATGTGTGTGTGTTGCCTGGATATGTACAGTACGTACAGAGCTTGAACATACACAGGATACTGAGCAGGAATAGACTGTTATCAATGACAGAATGATGTGTGTTTGTTCGAGACAGTGCAGAGCAATGGTTGCTATGGAGATCACTGTGAATATTATACAATGTGTGTTGGAGATAACGCAAGCTACTGTGTGCTCACAATTGTGGGATTGTTGAAGACTGAATAATATATATGATGTCTTTGTACATGGTTGTACTTATGGCTACATTTACTGCAGTATGTATTGTCTGTGAGGCAGCCATCAATAGAAAATGCTGAGTGTACAACATCAGTGTATAGAATGCAGTGAGTGGATGTGAACACTAGTGGGCACTGTTGTACAAAGAAAGTATTGGAAGAGAAAGGCAGATTATACTATGCCCTTTATTCACTAAGATTTGAAGTCAATCAAAAATGATGCAAGAACCCTGCAGTGTAGTTACACGTTACACCACTGAGTTCTCATTCTCACTAAGCTTATTTACTCAGACTCATTATGAAACTGATGAGTAAACCTCAGTTCAAAGTGATTTCTGCCAAATCTTCTTGTACTGTAACTCCTTAAACAAATCCCAGAACAATCAATGACTCATTTATATGCTACGACATAACACAAATAACTATAACAAAGCACCTGTTGGTGGAAGTTCAAGTCAGTCTTATCTGCAAAATATAAATAAGGAAGAAAAATATTTCAACGCATTTCACGTTAACCATAGTTAGTTATAGAATTTGAACCTTTGAATTTGCAGGGATGGCTCAAAATGCATTCACTGATTTTTCTTCCTTTTGGTTGTATAGGTATTACCTCTTTTGTTGTGCTTTTTATAATGTAAATAAAACTATATATTTCAACCTACCTGAGGCTTCTGGGAGTTTCCTGTTATGTGCTGCTTGTGCTTGATTGTACAAGGAGTAAACATCATTGCATCACACACACTTTGCATATGCTACCCTCTTGGATATATGTGTAGTACTCTATTTGTGAAATCATGAAGCTCCTAAACCCAGGCAATACACTGAAAACCAGATATAAACATTTTAATAAGTAGAAAATCATATCAAACTGATTTGAATAAAAATGCACCAATTTAGGGCCAGATTACAAGTTGCGAGCTATCGTTAGTGCAAGTCGCAATAACCAATATCGTGCACATGCTCGCATATATAACAAGTTGAAAGTAAACGCGTTTGCTCAAGCACAAACGGCTAGATTACGAGTTTTGAGCGCTATAGAGAAATTAACGAACGCAACAAAAGTTACGTTATTTCCTTTCCTATATCGCTGCCATTACAAGTTTGCAAACATATGCCTTTTGCGTGCGATATGGTTGCGTTGAGCTTCATACCGCACACAATCAGAGCGCTGCTGAGACGTGCTCGTGCACGATTTCCCATAGACATCAATGGGGAGAGCCGGACCAAAAAAAAACTATCAGCTGCGATCATGGAAACAAAAGTTCCGTAACGCAGCCCCTACATAAACCCTACACCCCTAATCTGCTGCCCCCAACATCGTCGATGCCTGCCTACAGTTATTAACCCATAATCTACTGCTCCCAATATCGCTGCTGCCTAAATAAAATTATTAACCCCTAATCTGCCGCTCCTCATATCGCTGACTCTATACTACATTTATTAACCCCTAAACCGCCAGACCCCCACATCGCAACAAGCTAAATTAAACTATATTAACCCCTAAACCTAACCCTAACGTAAACGTAACCCTAACCCTAACACCCCCTAACTTTAACATAATAAAAATATAGTTAAATTAAATTTATAATTATTAAATAAATAAACCTATTAACCCCTAAACCGCCAGCCCCCCACATCGCAACAAGCTAAATTAAACATACATAATTAAATTAGATCTAAATTAAATTTACAATTATTAACTAAATAATTCATATTTAAAACTAAATACATACTTACCTGTGAAATAAAACCTAAGCTAGATACAATATAACTAATAGTTACATTGTAGCTAGCTTAGGTTTTATTTTTATTTCACAGGTAAGTTTGTATTTATTTTAACTAGGTAGACTAGTTAGTAAATAGTTATTACCTATTTACTAACTACTTGGTTAAAATAAATACAACCTAACCTGCCTTACAATAAAACCTAACATTACAAAAAATAAAAAACCTACCATTACCAAAAATAAAAAAAACTACCATCACAAAAAAAAACGAAATTATCCAAATAAATAAAGATTAATCCTATTCTAATACCCTTAAAAAAAAAAAAAGAAAAAAAAAAAGCCTACTCTAGAATAAACTACCAACACTAACCCCTGACGATCCACTTACAATTGTTGAAGTCCCACTTGAAGGATCCATCCATGCGCCAAGAAGTCTTCATCCAGGCGGCCTCTTCTATCTTCATCCAGCCAGCGAAGTCCTCATCCATGCGGCAAGAAGTCTTCATCCAGGCGGCCTCTTCGATCTTCATCAATCCGAGGTGGAGGGGGTCCATCCTGAAGACATACGGCGCAGAGCATCCTCTGCATACAGTCTTCGCCATACACTGAATCTTCAATGCAAGGGACGTGATGGCGTCCCTTGCATTCCTATTGGCTGAAAAATTTGAATCAGCCAATAGGAATTAGGGCTGCTAAAATCCTATTGGCTATTCAAATCAGCCAATAGGATTTAAGCAGCTCTCATTCTATTGGCTAATTCAAATTTTAACGCTGAAAATGCCATATTTTCAGCGTTACAAGCCGCAGTGCAAAACTTGTAATCTAGCTGAAATTTAGCATTGGGAAAAAAGTGCACCTAATACAACATGAATACATTCAAATAAAGTGTTACACTGACATATACACTATCTAATCAAAATTATTTATATAAATATTAAGAAAAAAATTATATAAGATTTAAAAGGTATTTGAATGGAAAGGGCTATAATATGTCTAAATATGTGTATGTGACTATATATTTATATATATATATATATATATATATATATATATATATATATATATACACACATTATGTGTGACTATGTGTGTGTATATATATATATATATATATATATATATATATCTCAAAACAAGCAGAACTCCAAAGAACCCGTCCTCAGACTTACAAGGCTAAGTAAACTTACCACCACGCTGTTTACATAGCCTTGTAAGTCTGAGGACGGGTTCTTTGTAGCCCGAAAACGTTCACGTAAATAAAGGTGACATATGGATATAAGACCTTTGGAGTGCTGCTTGTTTTGATATATTAATATTTTGGCTCTAAGCACCCAAGGCGTATACATGCAGGATCTGGAGTGCACTTTGCTGGACATTTTTATATATATATATATATATATATATATATATATATATATATATATATATATGTATATGTATTTATGTATATACATATATACCTACACATGGATATACATATATACACACACAATATGAAAAATTATATTTTATTAAATTTTATATTTTATCATGTGTTTTACTGTGTATTTGCTGAAATATTTTATATTCAAATGTTCTTAGTGTTTTCAAATATATATATATATATATATATATATATATATATATATATATATGTAAATATCTACACCGGTATATATTCATATAGAATAGGTATACATACATATATATATATATATATATATATATATCAGTGGCGTCACTAGGGGGGGGCGGGGGGGGGCGGGCCGCACCCGGGTGACACCCTCCAGGGGGTGACACCAAAAAAAAAAAAAAAAAAAAAATTTTTTTTTTTTTTTTTTACATTTTATTGAAATTCAAAGAAATACAATGTTGAGATGCATAGATTATTTTATTAGAGGCTGGCATTTGTGAACATTAGTGGGACTGGGGAAGTTGTAGACACACAATTTTTTTGCCCCTTGAGCCAGTGCTGCAATTTCAACAAATAGTTTTCCCGGCTGCTTTTGCTTGTTTGTACTTTGCTCCTCCCCTGCCCAATTTCACTATGAATGTTGTGGGTGTGCCGTGGGGCTTGCAAAGTTGCGCTGCTAGCCTAAACCTGCCTGCCTATCTGTGCTCACTGCTCAGTGACACGCGGCCCAGGGCTGTGCACTGACAGACTTGGAACAGAGTCAGAGAGCAGAATTTTCATAGTTTGTGCGCCTAAACCTTTTCTTCAGTGATTTATTTTAGAGTGCTCTGTTTATCTTTCATTTGATGTTATGCTGAGCCAGGGAGCAGCTCTAGGCATGAGCTTCATAATTAATGCAGTGCAGTTTACATATTTTGTATGTGTGTGTGTCTGAGTTTTTGTGTGTCTCAGTGTTTTTGTGTGTGTGTTTTTGTGTGTGTGTCTGAGTGTGTTTCCGAGTGTTTGTGTGTGCATCTGAGTATGTTTTTAAGTGTGTCTGAGTGTTTGTATGTGTGTATGCCTGTGTTTTTGTGTGTGTCTGCTTTCTGGGGGGGGGGGGGGTGACACCATGACTTACCGCACCGGGTGACACCAACCCTAGTGACGCCACTGATATATATATATATATATATAGTATATATCATTTATTTTATTTTTTAAATAATCAGATATAAAGAAACATATATATTAAAAATTAAAAAGAACATTTACTTCATGTGAAAAGTATTGGAATGTAAAATATGCATAACTACCTTTCAGGTTTAGCGCTGTAGGTCTAATGCGGTGTCGAGTTAGCATGCAAGCTTTAAGTGTTTGGGGTTTTTTTTCAGAGTGCTTCATTAAAGTCTATGGGGAGAAGAAGTTAGCGTGGTTGTGATATCCAAAGTCCTGAAGTTAGTGTGCGAGGGAGACCACTAAATAGCGCGCCAAAGTAAAAGTGTTAATTTAGTGGAATTGTGTTAATTTAGATGCAATTTACAGTGCGCATTTGTCAATGCATCAACAAAATATAAGAGAGTTATAGGGGAAAGTAAAGTCAAAATTACAGTTTTATGATTCAGCCAATATATTTAATTAAAGAAAAAAAACTTTAAAATTTCCTATTGGCATCATATTTGCTTCATTCTTTTGTTAACATTTGCTGAATAGTAATCATAAGTAGGCGCAGGAGTGCGCATGTGTCTTTAGCACTATATGACAACAATTTTTGCAACAATCAATAACTGCACGCTTTTTAGCTCCTAGGACCCTACATCATTTTTACTCTTCAAAAAAAGATACAAGAGATTAACACAAATTTATTAATAGAAGTAAACTGGAAACCTTTATCTAAACCACAAAAGTTTATTTTTTACATTACTGACCCTTTCACAAATATGCTAATATAAGCTTTGCCCACATTACAATTTGCTGCTTAGACTGAAACACTGCAATAACCTTCATAAACAGACGTAAGTGCAGAGAAGTTATCTATATCTAAATCACAAGATAGCATCATATCAATTGCCAATAAATGTATGTTAAAAAAGGACAAAATAAAGCAAAAACATTTTGTTAGAGCAGTTTAGAATTGCTTGCATATAACTATGCGTTTAACCCCTTAACCAAAAATGATGTGTATATAAGTGTGTAGCCGATCATACCGCATAACATATATATATATATACATCCTAGCTTCAGGAACCTACAGCAGCCGAGAGCTGTAAAGTGACAGCCGAGAGCTGGTGTTCCTGAGCTGCAGGGTCTGGATATAGAAACAGAGCACGATCCTAAAGGGAGGGAGGGGAACTGGTCTACAGAAAAAAAAGTTTAATCAGGGTGGGGGGATACATACTGATTGTGGGGAGGGGGAGACCCCCACACTACAGAAAAACATTAAAAAATAATAAATCAATTATAAAAAAACAAAAAAAAATCTATAAATTGGGTACTGGCAGAAAGCTGCCAGTACTTAAGATGGTGGACACCATTAGGAGGGGGAGGATTAGAGTGCTGTTTGGATGAGTAAGGAGGGATCCTACACTGCAGAAACATAAATAAATACAATTTATTTAAAAAAAAAAAAAAAAAAGAAAACTCCATACTGGTACTGGTGTTCTGTCACATCAGCAAATTCATCAGACTAGCGAACGGAAGTGACGTTCTGTCAGCTGTCTGATTAAAAATACGCACTGCACAGGCGCTGCTCTTAGTCATAGCATTCCACTACGTACGTCACAGAGCCCATCAGAAGTTAGAACAGTTAACGAAACGCACTAAAGTTAAGCTCTTTTGATTGAACACTGTGAGCAGCTCTGGTTACTACATAAAATCATCCAGCAGATAAACATATAGTAATAAAGATGACAAATGCCTCCCCAATGTGTACATATATTGTTACTATAATGTGCATCAAATCACTTAGTATACTCGACTGATGTTAATGTTTACATGCGTGTATCCCGTGCTGTCAGGGTTTACTAAGTGATTTGATGCACATTATAGTAACAATATACTGTATGTACACATTGGGGAGGCATATGTCATCTTTATTACTATCTTTATCTGTTGGATGATTTTATTTTATGTAGTAACCCGAGCTGCTCACGGTGTTCTTTCAAAGGAACTAACTTTAGTGCTTTCCGTTAACTGTTCTAACTTCTGATTGGTTGTGATGTACGTAGTGGAATGCTATGACTAAGAGCAGGGTCTGTGCAGTGTGTATTTTTAATCAGACAGCTGACGGAACGTCACTTCCGTTTGCTGATCTGACAGAACACTGGCAGACTGTCTTATCAGATAGTTGGAAGACAGCACACAACCAAAAAATCTTTAAAGGCACGGAATTCAGGACTGCTATATCCCACTTGAATCTAAAATAATGCAATATGAATCCAGCCTTATTAAAATGAGACCTTTATTAGTTTACACAGGGTCTGTAAGAATACAAACAACAACATTTCTGGCCTGCTAAATGTTTTCTGAGGAATTGAAATTGCGCTATTAACGTATATAAAGTGTATTGTTGCATACCTCCCAACATTTCAAACTTCAAAAGAAGGACCCCCCCCCCGGCAAAGGGGCGGGGCTTAAAAAATCATAAGACCAAAGTAATATAAATAAAATTCTAAATAAAGTCATATCTTTTAATACTTTTAGGCAGCAAATCAAACACAAGCTCAAACCACTGGTATAGCTATGTGAGCTCTGTATTTAATTAACCTTTGCAGAGACAGTGCTAAATATTTTTATCTTAATTTGACATTTAATAAAAGATTCTTTAAAACTGTTCTCTGCATTCCCCATTAATATTCTAGATTCTGGACTTTAAAGTTAGCAAAAAAGCACAGTAACACACTACATAGCATACACTTACACATGCAGATACACACACACTACACAGCATACACCTATACATGCAGATACACACACACACTTATACAAACATATACACACACACTCTACACAGCATACACTTATACATGCAGATACACACACACACTACATAGCATACACTTACACATGCAGATACACACACACTACACAGCATACACCTATACATGCAGATACACACACACACTTATACAAACATATACACACACACTCTACACAGCATACACTTATACATGCAGATACACACACACTACACAGCATACACTTATACATGCAGATACACACACACACTTATACATACAGATACACACACACACACACACTACACAGCATACACTTATACATGCAGATACACACACACTACATAGCATACACTTATACATGCAGATATATACTTATACATACAGATACACACACACATTACATAGCTTACACCTATACATACAGATACACACACACACTACATAGCATACACTTATACATGCAGATACACACACACTACATAGCATACACTTATACATGCAGATATATACTTATACATACAGATACACACACACATTACATAGCTTACACTTATACATACAGATACACACACACAATACATAGCATACACTTATACATACAGATACACACACACTACATTGCATACACTTACACATGCAGACACACACTACATATCATACACTTATACATACAGATACACACACACACACATTACATAGCTTACACTTATACAGGCAGATACACACACACACTACAACATAACATACAC
Source organism: Bombina bombina (assembly GCF_027579735.1). NCBI lineage: Eukaryota > Metazoa > Chordata > Amphibia > Anura > Bombinatoridae > Bombina > Bombina bombina. The sequence continues at coordinate 861,759,138 of NC_069504.1, read as the reverse complement.
TTATACATACAGATACACACACACTACATTGCATACACTTACACATGCAGACACACACTACATATCATACACTTATACATACAGATACACACACATTACATAGCTTACACTTATACAGGCAGACACACACACACTACATAGCATACACTTATACATACAGATAAACACACACTATATAGCATACACTTATACATGCAGATACGCACACACACACTACATAGCATACACTTATACATGCAGATACACACACACTACATAGCATACACTTATACATACAGATACACACACACACAGTACATAGCATACACTTATACATGCATATACGCACACACACACTACATAGCATACACTTATACATGCAGATACACACACACACTATATAGCATACACTTATACATGCAGATACACACTTATACATAAAGATACACACACACACTACATAGCTTACACTTATACATACAGATACACACACACTACATTGCATACACTTACACATGCAGACACACACTACATATCATACACTTATACATACAGATACACACACACATTACATAGCTTACACTCAGTGGCGTCACTAGGGTTGGTGTCACCCGGTGCGGTAAGTCATGGTGTCACCCCCCCCCCCCCCAGAAAGCAGACACACACAAAAACACAGGCATACACACATACAAACACTCAGACACACTTAAAAACATACTCAGATGCACACACAAACACTCGGAAACACACTCAGACACACACACAAAAACACACACACAAAAACACTGAGACACACAAAAACTCAGACACACACACATACAAAATATGTAAACTGCACTGCATTAATTATGAAGCTCATGCCTAGAGCTGCTCCCTGGCTCAGCATAACATCAAATGAAAGATAAACAGAGCACTCTAAAATAAATCACTGAAGAAAAGGTTTAGGCGCACAAACTATGAAAATTCTGCTCTCTGACTCTGTTCCAAGTCTGTCAGTGCACAGCCCTGGGCCGCGTGTCACTGAGCAGTGAGCACAGATAGGCAGGCAGGTTTAGGCTAGCAGCGCAACTTTGCAAGCCCCACGGCACACCCACAACATTCATAGTGAAATTGGGCAGGGGAGGAGCAAAGTACAAACAAGCAAAAGCAGCCGGGAAAACTATTTGTTGAAATTGCAGCACTGGCTCAAGGGGCAAAAAAATTGTGTGTCTACAACTTCCCCAGTCCCACTAATGTTCACAAATGCCAGCCTCTAATAAAATAATCTATGCATCTCAACATTGTATTTCTTTGAATTTCAATAAAATGTAAAAAAAAAAAAAAAAAAATTTTTTTTTTTTTTTTTTTTTGGTGTCACCCCCTGGAGGGTGTCACCCGGGTGCGGCCCGCCCCCCCCCGCCCCCCCCCTAGTGACGCCACTGCTTACACTTATACAGGCAGACACACACACACACACTACATAGCATACACTTATACATACAGATAAACACACACTATATAGCATACACTTATACATGCAGATACGCACACACACACTACATAGCATACACTTATACATGCAGATACACACACTACATAGCATACACTTATACATACAGATACACACACACACAGTACATAGCATACACTTATACATGCATATACGCACACACACACTACATAGCATACACTTATACATGCAGATACACACACACACTATATAGCATACACTTATACATGCAGATACACACTTATACATAAAGATACACACACACACTACATAGCTTACACTTATACATACAGATACACACACACTACATTGCATACACTTACACATGCAGACACACACTACATATCATACACTTATACAGGCAGACACACACACACTACATAGCATACACTTATACATACAGATAAACACACACTATATAGCATACACTTATACATGCAGATACGCACACACACTACATAGCATACATTTATACATGCAGATACACACACACACTACATAGCTTACACTTATACATGCAGATACACACACACACACACTACATAGTATACACTTATACATGCAGATATGCATACTTCATAGCTTACATTTATACATGCAGACACACACACCACATAGCCTGCACTTATACATACAGATACACACACTACACAGCTTACACTTATACATGCAGAAACACACACACACTTATACATATACACACACACTACACAGCATACACTTATACATGCAGATACACACACTACATAGCCTACACTTATACATACAGATACACACACACACACACACTACACAGTTTATACTTATACATGCAGATACACACACATACACACTTATAGATACAGATGCACACACACTACATCATATATGGGTATCTGTATGAGGTCCTGGGGTTGGCAAGCACATAAGCTGGCAGTCTGAGGCTGCCACTGTTTGTTACCCTGGTGTTGCACTGCTCATTGTATAAAACTGAAGGCATGCTAGTATTATCATCAGGGGTTAGACGCCATCTCTACCAGGGGTTAGAGGTCACCATTACCTGAGGTCAGAGGGTATACAGCCTTCTTACTCCTACTTAGCCTACACACCATACATTTTCCACAAGGAATCTAACAGGTATCTAACCCTGGGAGAGAAAAGCCAGCTGCTTCTGAGTATGGGCCCAATAGAACTTACATTTTTTTTTTAATGCATGGGGCAATTCGGGACAGATGGCTAGCAACCCGGGACAGAGGGACAGACCCCTAAAATCGGGACTGTCCCGCGAAAATCGGGACAGTTTGGAGGTATGTTGTTGTGATACAAATGTGTTTTAAAAGCTTGTGATAAATTGGTTACCATGCTTAATGCAGGGTTTTCAAGTGTTTTATAATGACTTAGAATTTGAAAACCCTTCAAAAAAAAAACAAGCAAAATGTTTCACATGAAAATGCTGATGTATTGGACTAGAACCAGTTAATCTATGAATACAGTTCGGTAACAGGAGATAGTACATATAGATCACTGTGCTTGACATTTATGTTTTACCTAATGTCTGTTTGCATAAGATGGGCCTCAAGTATAGATTATCCAGTATTAGTGAACTGAAAATAGCTGTACTCAACTCTCTTCATAATACATACATACAATGGGCTCGATTTGTCAAGCAAGGGCAGACAGGGGCGCACATATTCGCCCCTGTCCGCCCCAGCTCTCTGCTGCCGGAATTTAACATTGCACACAAGCGCTATTTTGCGTTCGCATGCAATACCGCCCCCTGCCCGCGCACAGCCAATCATGCGCAGGCAGGAGCTGTCATTCTCCACGGTCGGACGAGACGGGGAGATTGAAATTCTCCACCTAAGAGGGTCTGATAACCGCTGCTTGATAAATCGTGACTTCAGGTTCTCTTGTGAGAACCTGCGGTCGATGGAAGCAGGACTGCTTGATAAATCGAGCCCATTGTGATAACAATATAAATTTCAGTTTAGAATACGGTGAAAAGTCTTAAACCACCTCTACCTACTCCTTGCCAATGCAGCATGGTCTCAGTATAGAGTCCATAAGGGATATAAAGAAAAAAACAGAACACCCCAGTGATGTCAAATCTATCACTTAGACCTAGTTTTCATTGAGGTGGTAAAGTTTTGAAACTGGTGATAAAAACATTTATCTCCATTAAAGACTATGGAGAATTTTTATGTTACCACCGGTTTCCAAACTTTACCACCTCTCTGGAAACTGGGGCCTTAATTGGCAAACAATATAATTATCTCACGTGTCTTGGAGAGACTAGCAAGCTATAAACTAACCTAGAGTGCCCTGCTGGCACCTTCTTGATGTGCAATAGTTATGAAAGTTATGGATGCCCTTTGATGCATGTTTTGCCAGTACTCCTATTTAAATACCTCTTAGGGGTCTATTTATTATAGTGCGGACGGACATGATACGATGTATCGTATCATGTCCGCCGACCATCGATATATGCCGACAGCATACGCTGTTGGCATTTAAGATTGCACCAGCAGTTCGTATTCGATCGGGTTGAAACACGGGTCATCAAGCTCCGTATGAAACTTGATAAATTGACCCCTTAGCCCGCAACTGCCTAAACCCCATTATAGAATGCCTAAGCCCTACTTGCTGTAATGCCCCCACATTACACTATAGTGTAAGATTGCAAACACTCCCTTATGTGTTAATAAAGGATCATATTCTAATAAACAGAGGAATAAAAGAGTAAATTAGAGGAGGGAAAAGCATATCACTATAAGAAAGAGACTCTATATTATGTATGCTAAACTGAAAAGGAAGGTACAACTGTCAAAAAGCCGTTAACATCAAAGATCTTTGAAAGCGCACTGCTTCTGTTCTGTAATGAGTTAAAGAGAGCTGCGGGTAAAAGAGGGAAAACAATACCATGGTGAGTAGTAACTGTTCTGCTGTAGTTGTACAAAAATGTTCAGTGTCTCTTTAACCATTTTTAAGCAAAAAAAAAAACTTTAAATATTTTAATATCTTTAACATCTTCTCTTTGATATACATGATAGTGAACCAGTGATGAGAGGCATATTATATGCGTAGCGTAGTCACCAATCACCAGCCATCTTCAGTTTTTTCTGCTCTGAGCTGATTTATGCTATGAGTTGAATCCATTTGTATGAGTTAAACACATAGTTATATTCAAACAACAGTGCAATAATTAAGTGCTCTAAAATATTTGATAATTTTCTTGCACTACAACAAAAATAGGATTACTTTAGAGACCATCCTGGAGTCATTTGATGATTAACAAACTACTTTGGTCATTTGCACATCATCAGACATCATCAGGCTTGTAAAGTCATCAGCTAAGGTAAAAAAATTGGGGTGATGATTTCAGACTGATTAGCAGATTACCTTACTGATTACTTCACAATCATGAACAGCCAGTGAATGCCTCTAGAATCATCTAATTCAAATATGTTGGCCTCTGGGCAAACTTCAGGATGGTTTCTGATAACTAGTATGGAGTCATCGATTACTTCAGAATGACTACAGGAACATCATCCTTTTTAACTAGGGACGTTTATGTCACTTTAAAATATGGAAGCACTCCCACTGCTTTGTGTTATAGGCTATGGGGTCAATTCATTAAAGTCTGGCGGACATGATATGCTGTAGCGTATCATGTCTGTCAGACATTGCTGAATGCGGACATCGTACTGTCCATATTCAGCATTGCACAAGCAGTTCTAGTGAACTGCTTGTGCAATACCGCCCCCTGCATATTCGCTGCCATCCGCTAGCAGGGGGTGTCAATCAGCCGGATCGTATAGGATTGGGCAGGTTGCTGTACGCCGCCTCAGAGGTGGCATATGAGTTAATGAGCAGCGGTCTATAGACCGCTGCTTCTTAAAGGGACACTAAACCCACATTTTTTCTTTCATGATTCAGATAGAGAATACAATTTTAAACAACTTTCCAATTTACTTCTATTATCTAATTTGCTTCATTTTTTAGATATCCTTTGTTGAAGAAAGAGCAATGCACATGGGAGAGCCAATCACATGAGGCATCTATGTGCAGCAACCAATCAGCAGCTACTGAGCCTATCTAGATATACTTTTCAGCAAAGAATATCAAGAGAATGAAGCAAATTAGATAATAGAAGTGAATTAGAAAGTTGTTTAACTGCATGCTTTTTCTAAACCATGAAAGAAAAAAAAAAACATAATTTATGCTTACCTGATAAATTTATTTCTCTTGTAGTGTATTCAGTCCACGGGTCATCCATTACTTATGGGATATATTCCCTTCCCAACAGGAAGTTGCAAGAGGATCACCCAAGCAGAGCTGCTATATAGCTCCTCCCCTCACATGTCATATCCAGTCATTCGACCGAAACATGACAAGAAAGGAGAAACCATAGGGTGCAGTGGTGACTGGAGTTTTAATTAAAATTTAGATCTGCCTCAGAAAAAGACAGGGCGGGCCGTGGACTGAATACACTACAAGAGAAATAAATTTATCAGGTAAGCATAAATTATGTTTTCTCTTGTTAAGTGTATTCAGTCCACGGGTCATCCATTACTTATGGGATACCAATACCAAAGCTAAAGTACACGGATGATGGGAGGGACAAGGCAGGAACTTTAAACGGAAGGAACCACTGCCTGTAGAACCTTTCTCCCAAAAACAGCCTCCGAAGAAGCAAAAGTGTCAAATTTGTAAAATTTTGAAAAGGTATGAAGTGAAGACCAAGTCGCAGCCTTGCAAATCTGTTCAACAGAGGCCTCATTCTTAAAGGCCCAGGTGGAAGCCACAGCTCTAGTGGAATGAGCTGTAATTCTTTCAGGAGGCTGCTGTCCAGCAGTCTCATAGGCTAAACATATTATGCTACGAAGCCAAAAGGAGAGAGAGCTAGCCAAAGCTTTTTGACCTCTCCTCTGACCAGAATAAACGACAAACAGGGAAGAAGTTTGACGAAAATCTTTAGTTGCCTGTAAATAGAACTTCAGGGCACGGACTACGTCCAGATTATGCAAAAGTCGTTCCTTCTTTGAAGAAGGGTTAGGACACAATGATGGAACAACAATCTCTTGATTGATATTCCTGTTAGAAACTACCTTAGGTAAGAACCCAGGTTTAGTACGCAGAACTACCTTGTCTGAATGGAAAATCAGATAAGGAGAATCAAAATGTAAGGCAGATAACTCAGAGACTCTTCGAGCCGAGGAAATAGCCATCAAAAACAGAACTTTCCAAGATAACAGCTTAATATCAATGGAATGAAGGGGTTCAAATGGAACACCTTGAAGAACTTTAAGAACTAAGTTTAAGCTCCACGGCGGAGCAACAGTCTTAAACACAGGCTTAATCCTAGCCAAAGCCTGACAAAAAGCCTGAACGTCTGGAACTTCTGCCAGACGTTTGTGTAAAAGAATAGACAGAGCAGAAATCTGTCCCTTTAACGAACTAGCAGATAAGCCCTTTTCTAAACCCTCTTGTAGAAAAGACAATATCCTAGGAATCCTAACCTTATTCCATGGGGCCCATTTATCAAAGGGCTTGCGGACCTGATCCGACACTGCGGATCAGGTCCGCAAGACCTCGCTAAATGCGGAGAGCAATACGCTCTCCACATTTAACATTGCACCAGCAGCTCACAAGAGCTGCTGGTGCAACGCCGCCCCCTGCTGACTCGCGGCCAATCGGCCGCCAGCAGGGAGCTGTCAATCAACCCGATCGTATTCGATCGGGTTGATTTCCGGCGGTTCCTGTCCGCCTGCTCAGAGCAGGCGGACAGGGTTATGAAGCAGCGGTCTTTAGACCGCTGCTTCATAACTTGTGTTTCTGGCGAGTCTGAAGACTCGCCAGAAACACGGCCCTTCAAGCTCCATACGGAGCTTGATAAATGGGCCTGCATGAGTAACTCTTGGATTCGCACCAATATAAATATTTACGCCATATTTTATGGTAAATTTTTCTGGTAACAGGTTTCCGAGCCTGTATTAAGGTATCAATAACCGACTCCGAGAAGCCACACTTTGATAGGATCAAGCGTTCAATCTCCATGCAGTCAGCCTCAGAGAAATTAGATTTGGATGGTTGAAAGGACCCTGAATTAGAAGGTCCTGCCTCAGAGGCAGAGACCATGGTGGACAGGACGACATGTCCACTAGGTCTGCATACCAGGTCCTGCGTGGCCACGCAGGCGCTATCAGAATCACCGATGCCCTCTCTTGTTTGATCTTGGCAATCAGTCAAGGTAGCAGCGGAAATGGTGGAAACACATAAGCCATGTTGAAAACCCAAGGGGCTGCTAGAGCATCTATCAGCGCCGCTCCCGGGTCCCTGGACCTGGATCCGTAACAAGGAAGCTTGGCGTTCTGGCGAGACGCCATGAGATCCAGTTCTGGTTTGCCCCAACGATGAATCAGTTGAGCGAAGACTTCCGGATGAAGTTCCCACTCCCCCGGATGAAAAGTCTGTTGACTTAGAAAGTCCACCTCCCAGTTCTCCACGCCTGGGATGTAGATCGCTGACAGGTGGCAAGAGTGAGACTCTGCCCAGCGAATTATCTTTGAGACTTCTAACATCGCTAGGGAACTCCTGGTTCCCCCTTGATGGTTGATGTAAGCCACAGTCGTGATGTTGTCCGACTGAAATCTGATGAACCTCAGTGTTGCTAACTGAGGCCAAGCTAGAAGAGCATTGAATATTGCTCTTAACTCCAGAATATTTATTGGGAGGAGTTTCTCCTCCTGAGTCCACGATCCCTGAGCCTTCAGGGAGTTCCAGAATGCGCCCCAACCTAGAAGGCTGGCATCTGTTGTTACAATCGTCCAATCTGGCCTGCGAAAGGTCATCCCTTTGGACAGATGGACCCGAGAAAGCCACCAGAGAAGAGAATCTCTGGTCTCTTGATCCAGATTTAGTAGAGGGGACAAATCTGAGTAATCCCCATTCCACTGACTTAGCATGCATAATTGCAGCGGTCTGAGATGCAGGCGCGCAAATGGTACTATGTCCATTGCCGCTACCATTAAGCCGATTACTTCCATGCACTGAGCTACTGACGGGCGTGGAATGGAATGAAGGACACGGCAAGCATTTAGAAGTTTTGATAACCTGGACTCCGTCAGGTAAATTTTCATCTCTACAGAATCTATAAGAGTCCCTAGGAAGGGAACCCTTGTGAGTGGTAATAGAGAACTCTTTTCCATGTTCACCTTCCACCCATGCGACCTCAGAAATGCCAGAACTATCTCTGTATGAGACTTGGCAATTTGAAAACTTGACGCTTGTATCAGAATGTCGTCTAGGTACGGAGCCACCGCTATGCCTCGCGGTCTTAGCACCGCCAGAAGTGAGCCCAGAACCTTTGTAAAAATTCTCGGGGCCGTAGCTATCCCGAAGGGAAGAGCTACAAACTGGTAATGCCTGTCTAGAAAGGCAAATCTTAGGTACCGATAATGATCTTTGTGAATCGGTATGTGAAGGTAGGCATCCTTTAAGTCCACTGTGGTCATATACTGACCCTCTTGGATCATGGGTAGGATGGTTCGAATAGTTTCCATTTTGAATGATGGAACTCTTAGGAATTTGTTTAAGATTTTTAGGTCCAAGATTGGTCTGAAGGTTCCCTCTTTCTTGGGAACCACAAACAGATTTGAGTAAAATCCTTGCCCTTGTTCCGTCCTCGGAACTGGGTGGATCACCCCCATTACTATGAGGTCTTGTACACAGCATAGAAATGCCTCTTTCTTTATTTGGTTTGCTGATAACCTTGAAAGATGAAATCTCCCTTGTGGAGGAGAAGCTTTGAAGTCCAGAAGATATCCCTGAGATATAATCTCCAACGCCCAGGGATCCTGGACATCTCTTGCCCACGTCTGGGCGAAGAGAGAAAGTCTACCCCCCACTAGATCCGTTTCCGGATAGGGGGCCCTCTCTTCATGCTGTCTTAGGGGCAGTAGTAGGTTTTCTGGCCTGCTTGCCCTTGTTCCAGGACTGGTTAGTTTTCCAGGCCTGTCTGTAACGAGCAACAGTTCCTTCCTGTTTTGGAGCGGAGGAAGTTGATGCTGCTCCTGCCTTGAAGTTTCGAAAGGCACGAAAATTAGACTGTTTGGCCTTTGATTTGGCCCTGTCCTGAGGAAGAGTATGATCCTTACCTCCAGTAATGTCAGCGATAATTTCTTTCAAACCGGGCCCGAATAAGGTCTGCCCTTTGAAAGGAATATTAAGCAATTTAGATTTAGAAGTCACGTCAGCTGACCAGGATTTAAGCCATAGCGCTCTGCGCGCCTGGATGGCGAATCCGGAGTTCTTAGCCGTTAGTTTAGTTAAATGTACAATGGCATCAGAAACAAATGCATTAGCCAGCTTAAGTGCTTTAAGCTTGTCCATAATTTCATCCAATGGAGCTGTGTGAATGGCCTCTTCTAGAGACTCAAACCAGAATGCCGCAGCAGCAGTGACAGGCGCAATGCATGCAAGGGGCTGTAAGATAAAACCTTGTTGAACAAACATTTTCTTAAGGTAGCCTTCTAATTTTTTATCCATTGGATCCGAAAAAGCACAACTATCCTCCACCGGGATAGTGGTACGCTTAGCTAAAGTAGAAACTGCTCCCTCCACCTTAGGGACCGTCTGCCATAAGTCCCGTGTAGTGGCGTCTATTGGAAACATTTTCCTAAATATAGGAGGTGGGGAAAAGGGCACACCGGGTCTATCCCACTCCTTGCTAATAATTTCTGTAAGCCTTTTAGGTATAGGAAAAACGTCAGTACACACCGGCACCGCATAGTATCTATCCAGGCTACACATTTTCTCTGGAATTGCAACTGTGTTACAGTCATTCAGAGCAGCTAATACCTCCCCAAGCAATACACGGAGGTTCTCTAGCTTAAATTTAAAATTAGAGATCTCTGAATCCGGCTTCCCCGGATCAGATCCGTCACCCACAGAATGAATCTCTCAGTCCTCATGTTCTGCAAACTGTGACGCAGTATCAGACATGGCTCTCATATCACCAGCGCACTCTGTCCTTATCCCAGAGCTATCGCGCTTGCCTCTTAATTCTGGCAATTTAGATAACACTTCTGTCAGGGTATTATTCATAATAGTAGCCATGTCTTCTAACTAGACATGTGCGGTTCGTTTCGGATTAATTCGTAAATTCGGTAAATTCGGTAAATTCGGAGATTCGGATCGATTCGGATTTCCAAATTAAAATACTTCCGAATCTACCGAATGAATCCGAAATAGCTGCCGTATCTCCGAATAAATCCGAATTAGCTCGTTAAAATTCTGCATTTCCCCATAGGAAACAATGGGAGTTTCGGCTGAAAAAAAACTAACACCGCAGCCCCATTGTTTCCTATGGGGAAACACTAAGTCTGCACCTAACACCCTAACATGTACCCCGAGTCTCTAAACACCCCTAATCTGACACTTATTAACCCCTAATCTGCTGCCTCCGCTATCGCTGACACCTGCATTATTTTATTAACCCCTAATCTGCCGACCGAATATCGCCGCCACCTACATTATAACTATTAACCCCTAATCTGCTGTCCCTAACACCGCCGACCCCTACATTATAGTTATTAACCCCTAATCTGCCCCCCCCCAACGTCGCCGCAATCTAACTACAAGTATTAACCCCTAATCTGCCGACCCGATATCGCCGCCACCTACATTATAACTATTAACCCCTAATCTGCTGTCCCTAACACCGCCGACCCCTACATTATAGTTATTAACCCCTAATCTGCCTCCCCCAACGTCGCCGCAATCTAACTACAAGTATTAACCCCTAATCTGCCGACCGAATATCGCCGCCGCCTACATTATAGCTATTAACCCCTAATCTGCTGTCCCTAACACCGCCGACCCCTACATTATAGTTATTAACCCCTAATCTGCCCCCCCCAACGTCGCCGCAATCTAACTACAAGTATTAACCCCTAATCTGCCGACCCGATATCGCCGCCGCCTACATTATAGCTATTAACCCCTAATCTGCTGTCCCTAACACCGCCGACCCCTACATTATAGTTATTAACCCCTAATCTGCCCCCCCCAACGTCGCCACAATCTAACTACAAGTATTAACCCCTAATCTGCCGACCGCAAATCGCCGCCACTATAATAAATGTATTAACCCCTAAACCGCCGCACTCCCGCCTCGCAAACACTATAATACATTTTATTAACCCCTAATCTGCCCTCCCTAACATCGCCGCCACCTACCTACAATTATTAACCCCTAATCTCCCGCCCCCAACGTCGCCGCTACTATAATAAGGTTATTAACCCCTAAACCTAAGTCTAACCCTAACACTAACACCCCCTAACTTAAATATAATTTAAATAAAACGAAATAAATTTACTATAGTTAAATAAATGAATCCTATTTAAAACTAAAGACTTACCTGTAAAATAAACCCTAAGATAGCTGCAATATAACTAATAGTTACATTGTAGCTATTTTAGGATTTATTTTTATTTTACAGGCAACTTTGTATTTATTTTAACTAGGTACAATAGTTATTAAATAGTTAATAACTATTTAATAACTACCTAGCTAAAATAAATACAAATTTACCTGTAAAATAAATCCTAACCTAAGTTACAATTACACCTAACACTACACTATCATTAAATTAATTAAATAAATGAATCATATTTAAAACTAAATACTTACCTGTAAAATAAACCCTAATATAGCTGCAATATAACTAATAGTTACATTGTAGCTATTTTAGCATTTATATTTATTTTACAGGCAACTTTGTATTTATTTTAACTAGGTACAATAGCTATTAAATAGTTATTGACTAATTAATAGCTACCTAGTTAAAATAATTACAAAATTACCTGCAAAATAAATCCTAACCTAAGTTACAATAAAACCTAACACTACACTATCATTAAATAAATTAACTACAAGTACCTACAATTATCTACAATTAAATAAACTAAAGTACAAAACCCCCCCAATAAATTACAAAAAATAAAAAACCACTAAATTACAAAAAATAAAAAAATATTACAAGAATTTTAAACTAATTACACCTAATCTAAGCCCCCTAATAAAATAACAAAGCCCCCCCAAAATAAAAAAAAATGCCCTACCCTATACTAAATTACAAAAGTTAACAGCTCTATTACCTTACCAGCCCTGAACAGGGCCCTTTGCGGGGCATGCCCCAAAGAAAACAGCTCTTTTGCCTGTAAAAAAAAAAACACAATCCCCCCCCCACATTACAACCCACCACCCACATACCCCTACTCTAACCCAAACCCCCCTTAAATAAACCTAACACTACCCCCCTGAAGATCTCCCTACCTTGAGTCGTGTTCACCCAGCCGGGCCGAAGTCTTCATCCGATGGGGCAGAAGAGGACATCCAGACCGGCAGAAGTCTTCATCCAAGCGGGGCAAGAAGAGGTCTTCCATCCATCATACAAGTACCAAAATACAAACAAACACTAAATTACCAAAAATAATAAAATATTACAATAATTTTAAACTAATTACACCTAATCTAAGCCCCCTACTAGCTATTAATATAGCTTCAATATAACTAATAGTTACATTGTAGCTATTTTAGGATTTATATGTATTTTACAGGCAACTTTGTATTTATTTTAACTAGGTACAATAGTTATTAAATAGTTAATAACTATTTAATAACTACCTAGCTAAAATAAATACAAATTTACCTGTAAAATAAATCATAACCCAAGTTACAATTACACCTAACACTACACTATCATTAAATTAACTAAATAAATGAATCCTATATAAAACTAAAGACTTACCTGTAAAATAAACCCTAATATAGCTGCAATATAACTAATAGTTACATTGTAGCTATTTTAGCATTTATATTTATTGTACAGGCAACTTTGTATTCATTTTAACTAGGTTCAATAGCTATTAAATAGATATTGACTATTTAATAGCTACCTAGTTAAAATAATTACAAAATTACCTGTAAAATAAATCCTAACCTAAGTTACTATTAAACCTAACACTACACTATCATTAAATAAATTAACTACAAGTACCTACAATTAAATACAATTAAAAAAACTAAACTAAAGTACAACCCCCCCCCCCCCACTAAATTACAAAAAATAAAAAAATATTACAAGAATTTTAAACTAATTACACCTAATCTAAGCCCCCTAATAAAATAACAAAGCCCCCCAAAATAAAAAAAATGCCCTAACCTATACTAAATTACAAAAGTTAACAGCTCTATTACCTTACCAGCCCTGAACAGGGCCCTTTGCGGGGCATGCCCCAAAGAAAACAGCTCTTTTGCCTGTAAAAAAAAAACCACAACCCCCCCCCCCCACATTACAACCCACCACCCACATACCCCTAATCTAACCCAAACCCCCCTTAAATAAACCTAACACTACCCCCCTGAAGATCTCCCTACCTTGAGTCGTGTTCACCCAGCCGGGCCGAAGTCTTCATCCGATGGGGCAGAAGAGGACATCCAGACCGGCAGAAGTCTTCATCCAAGCGGGGCAAGAAGAGGTCTTCCATCCATCAGAAAAGTACAAAAAAACAAACAAACACTAAATTAGCAAAAATAATAAAATATTACAATAATTTTAAACTAATTACACCTAATCTAAGCCCCCTACTAGCTATTAATATAGCTACAATATAACTAATAGTTACATTGTAGCTATTTTAGGATTTATATGTATTTTACAGGCAACTTTGTATTTATTTTAACTAGGTACAATAGCTATTAAATAGTTAATAACTACCTAGCTAAAATAAATACAAATTTACCTGTAAAATAAACCCTAACCTAAGTTACAATTACACCTAACACTACACTGTCATTAAATTAACTAAATAAATTAATCCTATATAAAACTAAATACTTACCTGTAAAATAAACCCTAATATAGCTACAATATAACTAATAGTTACATTGTAGCTATTTTAGCATTTATATTTATTTTACAGGCAACTTTGTATTTATTTTAACTAGGTACAATAGCTATTAAATAGATATTTACTGTTTAATAGCTACCTAGTTAAAATAATTACAAAATTACCTGTAAAATAAATCCTAACCTAAGTTACTATTAAACCTAACACTACACTATCATTAAATAAATTAACTACAAGTACCTACAATTAAATACAATGAAATAAACTAAACTAAAGTACAAAAAAAAAAACACTAAATTACAAAAAATAAAAAAATTACAAGAATTTTAAACTAATTACACCTAATCTAAGCCCCCTAATAAAATATCAAAGCCCCCCAAAATAAAAAAATGCCCTACCCTATACTAAATTACAAAAGTAATCAGCTCTATTACCTTACCAGCCCTTAAAAGGGCCTTTTGCGGGGGCATGCCCCAAAGAAAACAGCTCTTTTGCCTGTAAAAAAAAACACAATACCCCCCCCCCCCACATTACAACCCACCACCCACATACCCCTACTCTAACCCAAACCCCCCTTAAATAAACCTAACACTACCCCCCTGAAGATCTCTCTACCGTGTCTTCACCCAGCGGGCCGAAGTCTTCATCCGATCGGGCAGAAGAGGACATCCAGACCGGCAGAAGTCCTTATCCAAGCGGGGCAAGAAGAGGTCTTCCATCCATCAGAAGTCTTGATCCAGGCGGCATCTTCTCTGTTCATCCATCCGGAGCGGAGCGGCAGCATCCTGAAGACATCCCACGCAGAGCATCCTCTTCTTTCTTGATCCGACGACTAGGTGACTGTACCTTTAAGTGACGTCATCCAAGATGGCGTCCCTTGAATTCCGATTGGCTGATAGGATTCTATCAGCCAATCGGAATTAAGGTAGGAAAAATCTGATTGGCTGATTCAATCAGCCAATCAGATTCAAGTTCAATCCGATTGGCTGATGGAATCAGCCAATCAGATTGACCTCGCATTCTATTGGCTGTTCCGATCAGCCAATAGAATATGAGCTCAATCTGATTGGCTGATTGGATCAGCCAATCGGATTGAACTTGAATCTGATTGGCTGATTGAATCAGCCAATCAGATTTTTCCTACCTTAATTCCGATTGGCTGATAGAATCCTATCAGCCAATCGGAATTCAAGGGACGCCATCTTGGATGACGTCACTTAAAGGTACAGTCACCTAGTCGTCGGATCAAGAAAGAAGAGGATGCTCTGCGTGGGATGTCTTCAGGATGCTGCCGCTCCGCTCCGGATGGATGAACAGAGAAGATGCCGCCTGGATCAAGACTTCTGATGGATGGAAGACCTCTTCTTGCCCCGCTTGGATGAAGACTTCTGCCGGTCTGGATGTCCTCTTCTGCCCGATCGGATGAAGACTTCGGCCCGCTGGGTGAAGACACGGTAGAGAGATCTTCAGGGGGGTAGTGTTAAGTTTATTTAAGGGGGGTTTGGGTTAGAGTAGGGGTATGTGGGTGGTGGGTTGTAATGTGGGGGGGGGGGGTATTGTGTTTTTTTTTACAGGCAAAAGAGCTGTTTTCTTTGGGGCATGCCCCGCAAAAGGCCCTGTTCAGGGCTGGTAAGGTAATAGAGCTGATTACTTTTGTAATTTAGTATAGGGTAGGGCATTTTTTTATTTTGGGGGGCTTTGATATTTTATTAGGGGGCTTAGATTAGGTGTAATTAGTTTAAAATTCTTGTAATTTTTTTTTATTTTTTGTAATTTAGTGTTTGTTTTTTTTGTACTTTAGTTTATTTCATTGTATTTAATTGTAGGTACTTGTAGTTAATTTATTTAATGATAGTGTAGTGTTAGGTTTAATAGTAACTTAGGTTAGGATTTATTTTACAGGTAATTTTGTAATTATTTTAACTAGGTAGCTATTAAACAGTAAATATCTATTTAATAGCTATTGTACCTAGTTAAAATAAATACAAAGTTGCCTGTAAAATAAATATAAATGCTAAAATAGCTACAATGTAACTATTAGTTATATTGTAGCTATATTAGGGTTTATTTTACAGGTAAGTATTTAGTTTTATATAGGATTAATTTATTTAGTTAATTTAATGACAGTGTAGTGTTAGGTGTAATTGTAACTTAGGTTAGGGTTTATTTTACAGGTAAATTTGTATTTATTTTAGCTAGGTAGTTATTAACTATTTAATAGCTATTGTACCTAGTTAAAATAAATACAAAGTTGCCTGTAAAATACATATAAATCCTAAAATAGCTACAATGTAACTATTAGTTATATTGTAGCTATATTAATAGCTAGTAGGGGGCTTAGATTAGGTGTAATTAGTTTAAAATTATTGTAATATTTTATTATTCTTGCTAATTTAGTGTTTGTTTGTTTTTTTGTACTTTTCTGATGGATGGAAGACCTCTTCTTGCCCCGCTTGGATGAAGACTTCTGCCGGTCTGGATGTCCTCTTCTGCCCCATCGGATGAAGACTTCGGCCCGGCTGGGTGAACACGACTCAAGGTAGGGAGATCTTCAGGGGGGTAGTGTTAGGTTTATTTAAGGGGGGTTTGGGTTAGAGTAGGGGTATGTGGGTGGTGGGTTGTAATGTGGGGGGGGGGATTGTGTTTTTTTTTTACAGGCAAAAGAGCTGTTTTATTTGGGGCATGCCCCGCAAAGGGCCCTGTTCAGGGCTGGTAAGGTAATAGAGCTGTTAACTTTTGTAATTTAGTATAGGTTAGGGCATTTTTTTTATTTTGGGGGGCTTTGTTATTTTATTAGGGGGCTTAGATTAGGTGTAATTAGTTTAAAATTCTTGTAATATTTTTTTATTTTTTGTAATTTAGTGGGGGGGGGGTTGTACTTTAGTTTAGTTTTTTTAATTGTATTTAATTGTAGGTACTTGTAGTTAATTTATTTAATGATAGTGTAGTGTTAGGTTTAATTGTAACTTAGGTTAGGATTTATTTTACAGGTAATTTTGTAATTATTTTAACTAGGTAGCTATTAAATAGTCAATATCTATTTAATAGCTATTGAACCTAGTTAAAATGAATACAAAGTTGTCTGTACAATAAATATAAATGCTAAAATAGCTACAATGTAACTATTAGTTATATTGCAGCTATATTAGGGTTTATTTTACAGGTAAGTCTTTAGTTTTATATAGGATTCATTTATTTAGTTAATTTAATGATAGTGTAGTGTTAGGTGTAATTGTAACTTAGGTTATGATTTATTTTACAGGTAAATTTGTATTTATTTTAGCTAGGTAGTTATTAAATAGTTATTAACTATTTAATAACTATTGTACCTAGTTAAAATAAATACAAAGTTGCCTGTAAAATACATATAAATCCTAAAATAGCTACAATGTAACTATTAGTTATATTGTAGCTATATTAATAGCTAGTAGGGGGTTTAGATTAGGTGTAATTAGTTTAAAATTATTGTAATATTTTATTATTTTTGGTAATTTAGTGTTTGTTTGTATTTTGGTACTTGTATGATGGATGGAAGACCTCTTCTTGCCCCGCTTGGATGAAGACTTCTGCCGGTCTGGATGTCCTCTTCTGCCCCATCGGATGAAGACTTCGGCCCGGCTGGGTGAACACGACTCAAGGTAGGGAGATCTTCAGGGGGGTAGTGTTAGGTTTATTTAAGGGGGGTTTGGGTTAGAGTAGGGGTATGTGGGTGGTGGGTTGTAATGTGGGGGGGGGGGATTGTGTTTTTTTTTTACAGGCAAAAGAGCTGTTTTCTTTGGGGCATGCCCCGCAAAGGGCCCTGTTCAGGGCTGGTAAGGTAATAGAGCTGTTAACTTTTGTAATTTAGTATAGGGTAGGGCATTTTTTTTTATTTTGGGGGGCTTTGTTATTTTATTAGGGGGCTTAGATTAGGTGTAATTAGTTTAAAATTCTTGTAATATTTTTTTATTTTTTGTAATTTAGTGGTTTTTTATTTTTTGTAATTTAGTGGGGGGGTTTTGTACTTTAGTTTATTTAATTGTAGATAATTGTAGGTACTTGTAGTTAATTTATTTAATGATAGTGTAGTGTTAGGTTTTATTGTAACTTAGGTTAGGATTTATTTTACAGGTAATTTTGTAATTATTTTAACTAGGTAACTATTAATTAGTCAATAACTATTTAATAGCTATTGTACCTAGTTAAAATAAATACAAAGTTGCCTGTAAAATAAATATAAATGCTAAAATAGCTACAATGTAACTATTAGTTATATTGCAGCTATATTAGGGTTTATTTTACAGGTAAGTATTTAGTTTTAAATATGAGTCATTTATTTAATTAATTTAATGATAGTGTAGTGTTAGGTGTAATTGTAACTTAGGTTAGGATTTATTTTACTGGTAAATTTGTATTTATTTTAGCTAGGTAGTTATTAAATAGTTATTAACTATTTAATAACTATTGTACCTAGTTAAAATAAATACAAAGTTGCCTGTAAAATAAAAATAAATCCTAAAATAGCTACAATGTAACTATTAGTTATATTGCAGCTATTTTAGGGTTTATTTTACAGTTAAGTCTTTAGTTTTAAATAGGATTCATTTATTTAACTATAGTAAACTTATTTCATTTTATTTAAATTATATTTAAGTTAGGGGGTGTTAGTGTTAGGGTTAGACTTAGGTTTAGGGGTTAATAACCTTATTATAGTAGCGGCGACGTTGGGGGCGGGAGATTAGGGGTTAATAATTGTAGGTAGGTGGCGGCGATGTTAGGGAGGGCAGATTAGGGGTTAATAAAATGTATTATAGTGTTTGCGAGGCGGGAGTGCGGCGGTTTAGGGGTTAATACATTTATTATAGTGGCGGCGATTTGCGGTCGGCAGATTAGGGGTTAATACTTGTAGTTAGATTGTGGCGACGTTGGGGGGAGGCAGATTAGGGGTTAATAACTATAATGTAGGGGTCGGCGGTGTTAGGGACAGCAGATTAGGGGTTAATAGCTATAATGTAGGCGGCGGCGATATCGGGTCGGCAGATTAGGGGTTAATACTTGTAGTTAGATTGCGGCGACGTTGGGGGGGGCAGATTAGGGGTTAATAACTATAATGTAGGGGTCGGCGGTGTTAGGGACAGCAGATTAGGGGTTAATAGTTATAATGTAGGCGGCGGCGATATCGGGTCGGCAGATTAGGGGTTAATACTTGTAGTTAGATTGCGGCGACGTTGGGGGGGCAGATTAGGGGTTAATAACT
The DNA here is from genome assembly GCF_027579735.1 of Bombina bombina. NCBI lineage: Eukaryota > Metazoa > Chordata > Amphibia > Anura > Bombinatoridae > Bombina > Bombina bombina. The sequence goes on along the minus strand of NC_069504.1, from coordinate 861,739,540 downwards.
ATAATGTAGGGGTCGGCGGTGTTAGAGACAGCAGATTAGGGGTTAATAGTTATAATGTAGGCGGCGGCGATATCGGGTCGGCAGATTAGGGGTTAATACTTGTAGTTAGATTGCGGCGACGTTGGGGGAGGCAGATTAGGGGTTAATAACTATAATGTAGGGGTCGGCGGTGTTAGGGACAGCAGATTAGGGGTTAATAGCTATAATGTAGGCGGCGGCGATATCGGGTCGGCAGATTAGGGGTTAATACTTGTAGTTAGATTGCGGCGACGTTGGGGGAGGCAGATTAGGGGTTAATAACTATAATGTAGGGGTCGGCGGTGTTAGGGACAGCAGATTAGGGGTTAATAGCTATAATGTAGGTTGCGGCGATATCCGATCGGCAGATTAGGGGTTAAATAATGTTATTATAGGGTTTGAGATGTGGGGGGGCCTCGGTTTAGTGGTTCATAGGTAGTTTATGGGTGTTAGTGACTTAGTGTACTAAATGGGTGTTAGTGTACTAAAAACATACCGAATTTCGGAACGGAATAGAACCGAATTCAGCCGAATCCGAATAAATCCGAAACGAATTTATTCGGATCCGAATAAATCCGAAACGAATTTATTCAAATTTTGCCGAATCCGATTCGATCCGAAACGAAATTCGAAAAGTCCGAATCGATCCGAACCGAAAACGAACCGAATTTTTTAGCCGTGCACATGTCTACTTCTAACGTGATTTGTATGGGCGTCCCTGATGTACTTGGCGCCACAATCTCACGCGCCTCCTGAGCGGGAGGCGAAGGTACTGACACGTGAGGAGAGTTAGTCGGCATAACTTCCCCCTCGTTGTCTGGTGATAATTCCTTTACAGATAAAGACTGACTTTTATTATTTAAAGTGACATCAATACATTTAGTACACATATTTCTATGGGGCTCCACATTGGCCTTCAAACATAGTGAACAAACAGATTCATCTGTGTCAGACATGTTTAAACAGACTAGCAATGAGACTAGCAAGCTTGGAAAATGCTTTAAAATAAATTTACAAGCAATATAAAAAACGCTACTGCGCCTTTAAGAAGCACAAAAAAACTCTCACAGTTGAAATAACAATGAACTAAATCTGTTATAGCAACCAAATTTTCACAGTAAATATATTAGTTTAGCAGAGCATTGCACCCACTAGCAAATGGATGATTAACCCCTTAATACCCAAAAACGGATAATCAATATGCAAATAAACGTTTTTAACACAGTCAAACACACTGTCACAGGTCTGCTGTGACTGATTACCTCCCTCAAAATGACTTTTGAAAACCTCTGAGCTCTCTAGAGACGTCCTGGGTCATGCAGGAAGAAGCAGGAAGACTGTGACTGAATTTTTACTGTGCAAAAAAGCGCTAAAATAGGCCCCTCCCACTCATTATTACAGCAGTGGGAAACCTCAGTTAACTGTTTCTATGCAGAAATATAAGTCAGCCATGTGGAAAAATTCATGCCCCTATAAGTTTTATCACCAATGTACCTCACAAAAAACGATTAAACATGCCAGTAAACGTTTTTAAGATCCCTTTTTAAAGAGTATGTATTGTTATTTATAAGCCTGCTACCAGTCGCTTCTACTGCAGTTAAGGCTCATTACATTACTTTCAGTATTAGCAGCATTTTCTTAGTCAAATTCCATTCTTTAGAAAATTACATTACTGCACATACATTTAATCAGCCTGATACCAGTCGCTACCACTGCATTTAAGGCTGTACTTACATTACTTCGGTATCAGCAGTATTTTCTTAGTCAATTCCATTCCTTAGAAAAATATTTTATTGCACATACCTCATTTGCAGGAGACCCCGCACGCTATTCCCTTTCTGAAGTTACCTCACTCCTCAGAATGTGCGAGAACAGCCAGTGGATCTTAGTTACTTCTGCTAAGATCATAGAAAATGAAGGCAGATTTCTTCTTCTAAATACTGCCTGAGGAAAAAAAACAGCACACTCCGGTGCCATTTAAAAATAACAAACTTTTGATTGAAGAAATAATTAAGTATAAAACACCACACTCCTCTCATGACCTCCTTCTATGTTGAGAGTTGCAAGAGAATGACTGGATATGACATGTGAGGGGAGGAGCTATATAGCAGCTCTGCTTGGGTGATCCTCTTGCAACTTCCTGTTGGGAAGGGAATATATCCCATAAGTAATGGATGACCCGTGGACTGAATACACTTAACAAGAGAAATTGGGTTTAATGTCCCTTTAACTCCTGTTTCCAGCGAGCCTAAAGGCTCGCGCGGAAACAGGGTGAATTGGCCCAATTCTGTCAATAATAAATTGACCCCTATGAGACAAATGTAAATAGTGAGTTGCTGAAATTAAAGGGCCATAATAAACTAAAAATGACTTGATCTAATTTGTTAGAGCATGTCATTTTACGACTATCGACCCTGCTCCTGCTGTGTGTTTAACTCCTGCAAAGGGGTTAAACACACAGTATAAGTACTGTTTGAGACCTGCAGAGCACTGTTGGTCCAGTGCGGAAACTGCTGCTGATCCAATCAAAAGCGCTAGTCACACAGCTGGGTCTTGCGGCTAGCAGCAATTTCTACTTGGGAGCAGCAGTGCTCTGCAGGTCTCAAACAGTACTTCTGTGTGTTTAACTCTTTGTGGGGGATATTTTTAATTTTTTCCGCTCAAGTGAAAGTCTAAAGTTCAGAAACATCCAGGTCCGACTCAAGACATTGGGGTATATTCATCAATGTGCGATGTAGCGTATCATGTCCGCCACACATCGATGAATGCCGACAGCATACGCTGTCAGCATTTATCATTGCACCAGCAGTTCTTGTGAACTGCTGGTGCAATGCCGCCCCCCAGCAGATTTGCGTCCAATCGGCCGCTAGCAGAGGGTGTCAATCAACCTGATCGTATTCGATCGGGTTGATTTCTGTCCACGGCCTCAGAGCAGACGGACAAGTTATGGAGCAGCGGTCTTTAGACCGCTGCTTCATAACTTCTGTTTCCAGCGAGCCTGAAGGCTCGCCAGAAACAAGGGGCATCAAGCTCCATACGAAGCTTGATAAATCGGCCCTATTGTGCTGAATATTTAAATACCGCTGGTATTTAGAGTCAGTCAGGAAAGGGTCTAACGCTCACTTTCCAGCCGCAACTTTTCCATACCACAGATCCCCTTACGCCAATTGCATATCCTATCTTTTCAATGGGATCTTCCTAACGCTGGTATTTAGAGTCTTGGCTGAAGTGAGCGTTAGAACTCTAACGACAAGACTCCAGCCGCCAGGAGTTAAGAGCTTTATGGGCTAACGCTGGTTCATAAAGCTCTTAACTACTGTGCTCTAAAGTACACTAACACCCATAAACTACCTATGCACCCCTAAACCGAGGCCCCCCCACATCGCCGCCACTATAATTAAATTTTTTAACCCCTAATCTGCCGACCGCACACCGCCACCACCTACATTATCCCTATGTACCCCTAATCTGCTGCCCCTAACATCGCCGACACCTACATAATATTTATTAACCCCTAATCTGCCCCCCCCCCAAAGTCGCCGCTACCTACCTACACTTATTAACCCCTAATCTGCTGACCGGACCTCTCCGCCACTATAATAAATGTATTAACCCCTAAACCGCCTCACTCCCGCCTCAAAAACCCTATAATAAATAGTATTAACCCCTAATCTGCCCTCCCTAACATCGCCGACACCTAACTTCAAGTATTAACCCCTAATCTGCCGACCGGACCTCGCCGCTACTCTAATAAATGTATTAACCCCTAAAGCTAAGTCTAACCCTAACCCTAACACCCCCCTAAGTTAAATATAATTTAAATCTAACAAAATAAAATAAATCTTATTAAATACATTAATCCTATTTAAAGCTAAATACTTACCTGTAAAATAAACCCTAATATTGCTACAATATAACGAATAATTATATTGTAGCTATTTTAGGATTTATATTTATTTTACAGATAACTTTGTATTTATTTTAACTAGGTACAATAGCTATTAAATAGTTATTTACTATTTAATAGCTACCTAGTTAAAATAATTATAAAATTACCTGTAAAATAAATCCTAACCTGGATGTGGATGACAATTATATGGTAAATAACAGAGGACAAGATTTAGGCTGAAATATAACAATATTTTTTTTTTTTTAGGCTTCTTAGATGAGGGGGCTGAGGTGCCTGGAGTGGGTCTCCTGGGTTGTGTGGATTCAGAGGATTCTGCAGAAGTGCTGGCCACAGATGAGAGGCTGGAGGCAATGTCCTGCTGGTGTGTGAAATGCTCCACCAACACACCCAACAGTTGGTTTTGTTCCCGCCATTTGTTGTCAGTCTGCATCTGCATATCCGAAATAACTCTCATCATTTGAGATTGGTTCTGGACTATACCACTTAAAGATGCTGCCATGTCTCGTTGCAGCTCAATGGAACGCTGGAGTAAAGTCTGTTGGCTCCTGTAAAACCTGCGTTGGTCTCTCTGCATTCTCTCGCAGGTTGCTGTGAGCCTCCTCTGAAGGGCAATGTATTCGTCACCCAGGGCAGAAGTCAGAGGATCTACAGGCTGTTCACCAGCAGGGATTATAGGCGCAGGTTCACCTCTAGCTGCTGTTGTATCTGGAACTATGACAGCTGTTGCTTCAGGAGGAACTACAAAGCTGGTGCTTCAGGAGGAACTACAAGAGCTGGTGCTTCAGGAGGAACTACAAGAGCTGGTGCTTCAGGAGGACCCATGACAGCTGGTGCTTCAGGAGGACCCATGACAGCTGGTGCTTCAGGAGGACCCATGACAGCTGGTGCTGCAGGAGGACCCATGACAGCTGGTGCTGCAGGAGGACCCATGACAGCTGGTGCTGCAGGAGGACCCATGACAGCTGGTGCTGCAGGAGGAACTACCACAGCTATATGCTCCTCTTCATATGCTGGAGCTCTTCCAAGGGAAGCGGATGGTGGAGCTCTCCGGGTGGACTGGTAGTCCCATTGACGACTGGTGTGCGTCCACTCGGCCTGTCCAGTCTGTATATCCTGTCGGTAAAAGTCCTGACTGGCCTGATATTGGGAGGGGGGGGTAAAGACATCTACCCTTTGGGGATGCCTTGGCTCCCCCTCATAACCAAAAGAACAGTCCTCTGGCCAGGGCTCCTGCCAGGTCTCCTCTTCCAAAGTTGGTGGCATGACACATGGGTCCTCAACAGAGGCAATCCAACCCACCTCATGCCTGGGAGCATACTGTTGAGGGATTCTCTGGCCTGGTGGTTGCAGTGGATGCATGCCCGTTTGCACCCTGGTGACAGGAGGTTCTGTGGAGGAGTCAAATGATGAGAGGTATTAGTACAATCATATATATATCCATGTGGGCATACAATGTACATTGATACATGCTAGGGCCTATACTCATTCTCATGTCAAACTCTATAACATGCATGTGCACATTGTGATTTGTGATATGAGGGATTTTAATATGCAAAGTATACATGTATGTGTTTCATACAATAGTTCTGTGTACATGTCAGTGATGGAGAAAATGTGTTCTTTAAGTGACACTATGGTCACACAATTTCCTTTAGCCTGATGTAGGCACATAACGTGCTTTCTTGAGCTAAAAGTATTGTGATGGCTATAGTGTCCATTTACTGAAAACTCTACATGTGGCTTGTGGCCTGTGTTACTCCGAGACATGTTAGTATTTAACTATTCCACCTCATATCATGAATTTCAGTGTGTTAAGTAGCATTAAATGGACATTAAACCCATTTTTATTCTTTCATGATTCAGCTAGAGCATGCAATTTTAAACAACTTTCTAATTTACTTCCATTACCTAATTTGCTTCATTCTCTTGATATTCTTAGCTGAAAAGCATATCTAGATAGGCTCAGAAGCTGCTGATTGGTGGCTGCACATCAATGCCTCATGTGATTGGCTCACCCATGTGCATTGATATTTAATAAACAACAAATAGCAAAATAATGAAGCAAAATAGATAATATAAGTAAATTAGGATGTTGTTTAAAACTGTATTCTCTATCTGAATAATGACATAAAAAGCTTTGGTTTAATGTCCCTTTAATGTGAAATATAATTGTAGATGTTTTTGTTAGTAGGCCAAATACCATGCTCCTCATTGTGTACATGAATGTGTGACATTAAAGGATGTTATATCTCAAATACATATAATACTGGTGTGTGGGATGTTACTCACCAGTATGCTGTGCTGATGTTGCAGCCCCTGAGTCACGAGCACATGGAAGTCCACGGACTGCTGTGACGCTCAGGGACCTGCGAATGATCTCCTGCCACTCATTATATTCCGCCTCCTGGGGAGGACCACCACCTGTTCCCCTCTGGTGAATGGCTTCTTGGCCCATTTTCTCCTTGACACGCCTCTTGCAGTCATTCCACCTTTTCTTGAGCCCATCCACATTCCTCCTCTGCTGGGCCACGCTGTTGACTGCCTCCTCGACCCTCAGCCATGCATCTTTACGCCTTCGGGCAACTCCTTTGCCCTTCTCTTGGCCAAAGAGGGCAGTGTGGTTCTCAATGATGGCCTGGACTAGCGCAAGGTTTTTCGGCAAAAGAGAAGTTGGGGCACCTCATGCACTCCTCATCCTGGGCCGTCTGGCTCCCTCCCTGGGATGTCCCTGGTGTGGGTTCCTCCCTATCCTCTCCTTCCTCCCCCCTTCTATCCCCATGTGCACCCTCTATCCCTCTTCTGAGGTTGCCTGGCCTTGGGGCAACCCCATTCCCATCCTCCCTTCTAACTCTCCCTCTCCCCACTCCACTCACTCCCTGACGGGGACCCTACTGCTCCTCCTGTCCATAATCCTCTCCCTGCAACTCCCCTTCCCTCCTCCCCCCGCCCTAGCTCTCCCTGTCATCCTTAAACTACACACACTCACACACTCACTCCCACTTCAATCACACACAATCACAACCAAACACTCAGCCTATCACACTGTAAAAGATAAATAAAATGTGTGAGGTGTTAGAAAAAAAAAGTGTTGTGTATTTTGTATATGTGTGTATGCAAAATGTGTGCAATATGTTAAAAAAAAGTGTGAGTAAATGTACAGGCTTAACAATCCAAAAATCCGACCTAACTAACTAAATGAAATGCTCCTCTCTCACTGCTCTTACCACTAATCTCTACTCACTGTAGTGTGCTGTAGCTCCAAGAACCAACTAAACACACTAAAGAAAATGGCCGCTGCGCATGGGTTTATGTATGAATTTTGAATAGCGTAATTACGTGTCGCATCTTTTAGAACTGGCCGTTGTTTTTTACGATTTGTAGCCTAATTTGCATAAAACTACACTTTATTGAAACTTTACGTGAACAAAATACTGGCGTAAGTACTTGCGACAAATAAAATGTGTATTTGCGCACATTTTAGTTGATCGCCGGTTTTTCCTACTTACGCCAGTTTAGCATCAGACGGCGCAGTATATTAGATAGGTCGAGTTGCGAGGTGAAATTACGGGCGGCGCGGGTTCTCTCGCTTGCGCCAAAAACTATGACCTATATCGGATCGCGCCCCCGGTATTTTGACCGGCATAAATTAAATCTCCATAAAATTTCAAGTTGGAACGCTATAAAAATAATTATCATATTTACTTTATTGTAAAAATATATATACTTTGCAGCCTGTACAGTGATGTGTATTGTAGTCCCACCTGCTCTAAACGTCATAATCTGAGCATGTTCCTGATACTGAGTGTTGAATTGCACATGCGCAAAGCATTGCCGGAATGTCTGCCAAGTAAACAGTGAATTACGAGATTCATTGTTTACTTGTTGCTGCTATGTAGTCCTAACTAAGGCAAGTGAGCAATCTTACCCTTAGCAAAATCTTGTGCACGCGCATATGTTGTTATCAGCATAAAAGAATCCTGATTGGCTGAGTGTATAACTGCAAAAAAAAGTGCATGTGTGGAACACGTTAGAAATCAGCGTACCGTACGGCAACAGATCCTACTGGATGACAGTCACACAACACACACACAAAAATACACAGTGACCTTAAAAGGTAGATTTCACAGCACTTTTACATGGACACTATTAAGGAGAAACTTGTCAGTAGTTTCATTGCGACACATTGGTTCTGTCCACAAAAACTGAAAATGCAGAGTTTGCCATCACTTTAAGTTAACTCACCCTGCATTATCAATTGCACTTCACTTGTAATCTAACCCATATAGTTAAAATATTAAAGGGACAGTCTACACCAGAATTTTTATTGCTTTAAAAGATAGATAACTCCTTTAATACCTATTCAGTAGTTTTGCATAACCAACACAGTTATATTAATATAATTTTTACCTCTGTGATTTCCTTGTATCTGAGCATCTTCTGACAGCCCCCTGATTACATGACTTTTTATTTATTATCTATAGACTTGCATTTTAGCCAATAAGTGCTGTGTTGTGCTGACTCTTAAATAACTCAACGGGCGTTAGCACAATGTTATCTATATTGCCCACATGAACTATCAGTCTCCTATTGGGAAAAGCTAATAAAAAAGCATGTGATTAAGAGGCTGTCTGTAGTGGCTTAGAAACAGGCAGAAATTTAGAGGTTTAAATGTTATAAAGTATATTAATATAACAATGTTGGTTGTGCAAAGCTGGGGAATGGGTAGTAAAGGCATTGTCTATCTTTTTAAACAATAATAATTTTGGTTTTGACTGTCCTTTTAAGTGCACAATGTCTTAAAGTGAATGTCAATTTTTATGCTAAAGTGCCCGGTTTTTAAAAATTCAATTAAAAACAGGGGCACTTTAATTCATCAAAATTTACATTTCACTCCTGTTGAGGAAAAAAACCGTACCTTTTAATCTTCACAGCAGCTCCAGCTTCCTCTACCCGTCGCAAAGCCTCTTCCTGGGTCTAAAATGAGGAATCCGGCTTCCTCCAATCACGGCGTTGAATCAGACACTAATTCCCCCGGGGGGGAAGCTGTGATTGGAGGACGACCTATCCATCATTTCTGACGTCAGAAATGGCTTGCAACGACCGGAGGAATCTGGAGCTGCTGTCAAGATTAAAAGGTAAGTTTTTTTCTCAACAAATGTACTGTAAATTTTGATGAATTAAAGTGCCCCTGTTTTTAATCGAATTTTTTAAAACCGGGCACTTTAGCATCAAGGTTAACATTCACTTTAAATTCCTGGATAAATTATATCTTAGACTTACACGCAGTCTCAGATAATTACGTTTTGCTGGAAATCTATCTCTTCGTAGAGAGTTCACATAAAGTGCAATGGGTAATTTTCTTATGTCATACATTTAGGCATACGCTGCCAGTGCTGTAACAGTTGTTACTAAAGTGGTGAATAAATGAAAAATTGCAAAAAGAAGGTGACCTGTATTATCACTGAAGTTGTTTTTTTCCAATTAATCAATATCATCTATTAGCAAGATGTGTAACTAGCAATTTCATATTATTTTGAGAAATTATATATTTAAAAATGTAATATTTTTTAATGTTGAAACAGTTACTTACTGAGTTACATACACACTCAGAGTATGACATGTATGACGGGTGCATGGGATGTGAGCACTATGAGGTATCAGTATTTGTAAGTTTGTAACAATGTTATACAAATGATAGTAGTCAAGATACGTACACGCACCTGAGCCTACTTCAGTATGCTCTGATGGAAAGGAGCTTTTAAAAACACACAAATATGATCAGATTAAAACCTCCACGTTATACCTCCTGCTGCAATGTGCAATCATCTGCTTTACCTTAAGGTAGCTCTGGCTCTCCCATCTGTGTGTGTGGGTCCTTAGTTACACTTACCTAGAGGTGAAGATATTTTTGACAGACTTTTGTGTATTAAGTGGCCATCATGGAGGAGAAAGGCAACAGTGGTTGAATTACATATGGTTGCTAGTGGTAACATAGTTAGGGGTAGATTTATGAAGCAGCGTTACTGCTGTTTACACGCGAGCCTAAGTGAAGAAGTTTCTACGCGAACATAAGTTAAGAAGCAGCGGTTGTAAGACCTCTGCTCCTTAACTCATGTGGCAGACTTTAATCCTCCCGATTGGGATGATTGACACCCCCTGATAGCCGCCGATTGGCCGGGAATGTACAGGGGGCGGAATTGCACAAGCATTTCACTAGAAATGCTTGTGCAATGTTAAATGCTGACATTTGATAAATCTACCCCTTAATGTCAGCTCCAGAGTAGCAATGCACTACTGGGATCTAGCTTAACACATCTGGTGAGCCTGTGATACAAAGCATATGGGCCTAGCCACCAGTCACCAGCTAGGTCCCAGCCAGGGGCAGGCTGAGACCAACCAGGGGCCCTCAGGCCCAATCAGCTGTCCTACCCCACTATGCTCCTTCCTATTGGGAAAAGCTAATAAAAAAGCATGTGATTAAGAGGCTGTCTGTAGTGGCTTAGAAACAGGCAGAAATTTAGAGGTTTAAATGTTATAAAGTATATTAATATAACAATGTTGGTTGTGCAAAGCTGGGGAATGGGTAGTAAAGGCATTGTCTATCTTTTTAAACAATAATAATTTTGGTTTTGACTGTCCTTTTAAGTGCACAATGTCTTAAAGTGAATGTCAATTTTTATGCTAAAGTGCCCGGTTTTTAAAAATTCAATTAAAAACAGGGGCACTTTAATTCATCAAAATTTACATTTCACTCCTGTTGAGAAAAAAAACGTACCTTTTAATCTTCACAGCAGCTCCAGCTTCCTCTACCCGTCGCAAAGCCTCTTCCTGGGTCTAAAATGAGGAATCCGGCTTCCTCCAATCACGGCGTTGAATCAGACACTAATTCCCCCGGGGGGGAAGCTGTGATTGGAGGATGACCTATCCATCATTTCTGACGTCAGAAATGGCTTGCAACGACCGGAGGAATCTGGAGCTGCTGTCAAGATTAAAAGGTAAGTTTTTTTCTCAACAAATGTACTGTAAATTTTGATGAATTAAAGTGCCCCTGTTTTTAATCGAATTTTTTAAAACCGGGCACTTTAGCATCAAGGTTGACATTCACTTTAAATTCCTGGATAAATTATATCTTAGACTTACACGCAGTCTCAGATAATTACGTTTTGCTGGAAATCTATCTCTTCGTAGAGAGTTCACATAAAGTGCAATGGGTAATTTTCTTATGTCATACATTTAGGCATACGCTGCCAGTGCTGTAACAGTTGTTACTAAAGTGGTGAATAAATGAAAAATTGCAAAAAGAAGGTGACCTGTATTATCACTGAAGTTGTTTTTTTCCAATTAATCAATATCATCTATTAGCAAGATGTGTAACTAGCAATTTCATATTATTTTGAGAAATTATATATTTAAAAATGTAATATTTTTTAATGTTGAAACAGTTACTTACTGAGTTACATACACACTCAGAGTATGACATGTATGACGGGTGCATGGGATGTGAGCACTATGAGGTATCAGTATTTGTAAGTTTGTAACAATGTTATACAAATGATAGTAGTCAAGATACGTACACGCACCTGAGCCTACTTCAGTATGCTCTGATGGAAAGGAGCTTTTAAAAACACACAAATATGATCAGATTAAAACCTCCACGTTATACCTCCTGCTGCAATGTGCAATCATCTGCTTTACCTTAAGGTAGCTCTGGCTCTCCCATCTGTGTGTGTGGGTCCTTAGTTACACTTACCTAGATGTGAAGATATTTTTGACAGACTTTTGTGTATTAAGTGGCCATCATGGAGGAGAAAGGCAACAGTGGTTCAATTACATATGGTTGCTAGTGGTAACATAGTTAGGGGTAGATTTATGAAGCAGCGTTACTGCTGTTTACACGCGAGCCTAAGTGAAGAAGTTTCTACGCGAACATAAGTTAAGAAGCAGCGGTTGTAAGACCTCTGCTCCTTAACTCATGTGGCAGACTTTAATCCTCCCGATTGGGATGATTGACACCCCCTGATAGCCGCCGATTGGCCGGGAATGTACAGGGGGCGGAATTGCACAAGCATTTCACTAGAAATGCTTGTGCAATGTTAAATGCTGACATTTGATAAATCTACCCCTTAATGTCAGCTCCAGAGTAGCAATGCACTACTGGGATCTAGCTTAACACATCTGGTGAGCCTGTGATACAAAGCATATGGGCCTAGCCACCAGTCACCAGCTAGGTCCCAGCCAGGGGCAGGCTGAGACCAACCAGGGGCCCTCAGGCCCAATCAGCTGTCCTACCCCACTATGCTCCTTCCTATTGGGAAAAGCTAATAAAAAAGCATGTGATTAAGAGGCTGTCTGTAGTGGCTTAGAAACAGGCAGAAATTTAGAGGTTTAAATGTTATAAAGTATATTAATATAACAATGTTGGTTGTGCAAAGCTGGGGAATGGGTAGTAAAGGCATTGTCTATCTTTTTAAACAATAATAATTTTGGTTTTGACTGTCCTTTTAAGTGCACAATGTCTTAAAGTGAATGTCAATTTTTATGCTAAAGTGCCCGGTTTTTAAAAATTCAATTAAAAACAGGGGCACTTTAATTCATCAAAATTTACATTTCACTCCTGTTGAGAAAAAAAACGTACCTTTTAATCTTCACAGCAGCTCCAGCTTCCTCTACCCGTCGCAAAGCCTCTTCCTGGGTCTAAAATGAGGAATCCGGCTTCCTCCAATCACGGCGTTGAATCAGACACTAATTCCCCCGGGGGGGAAGCTGTGATTGGAGGATGACCTATCCATCATTTCTGACGTCAGAAATGGCTTGCAACGACCGGAGGAATCTGGAGCTGCTGTCAAGATTAAAAGGTAAGTTTTTTTCTCAACAAATGTACTGTAAATTTTGATGAATTAAAGTGCCCCTGTTTTTAATCGAATTTTTTAAAACCGGGCACTTTAGCATCAAGGTTGACATTCACTTTAAATTCCTGGATAAATTATATCTTAGACTTACACGCAGTCTCAGATAATTACGTTTTGCTGGAAATCTATCTCTTCGTAGAGAGTTCACATAAAGTGCAATGGGTAATTTTCTTATGTCATACATTTAGGCATACGCTGCCAGTGCTGTAACAGTTGCTACTAAAGTGGTGAATAAATGAAAAATTGCAAAAAGAAGGTGACCTGTATTATCACTGAGGTTGTTTTTTTTCCAATTAATCAATATCATCTATTAGCAAGATGTGTAACTAGCAATTTCATATTATTTTGAGAAATTATATATTTAAAAATGTAATATTTTTTAATGTTGAAACAGTTACTTACTGAGTTACATACACACTCAGAGTATGACATGTATGACGGGTGCATGGGATGTGAGCACTATGAGGTATCAGTATTTGTAAGTTTGTAACAATGTTATACAAATGATAGTAGTCAAGATACGTACACGCACCTGAGCCTACTTCAGTATGCTCTGATGGAAAGGAGCTTTTAAAAACACACAAATATGATCAGATTAAAACCTCCACGTTATACCTCCTGCTGCAATGTGCAATCATCTGCTTTACCTTAAGGTAGCTCTGGCTCTCCGATCTGTGTGTGTGGGTCCTTAGTTACACTTACCTAGAGGTGAAGATATTTTTGACAGACTTTTGTGTATTAAGTGGCCATCATGGAGGAGAAAGGCAACAGTGGTTCAATTACATATGGTTGCTAGTGGTAACATAGTTAGGGGTAGATTTATGAAGCAGCGTTACTGCTGTTTACACGCGAGCCTAAGTGAAGAAGTTTCTACGCGAACATAAGTTAAGAAGCAGCGGTTGTAAGACCTCTGCTCCTTAACTCATGTGGCGGACTTTAATCCTCCCGATTGGGATGATTGACACCCCCTGCTAGCCGCCGATTGGCCGGGAATGTGCAGGGGGCGGAATTGCACAAGCATTTCACTAGAAATGCTTGTGCAATGTTAAATGCTGACATTTGATAAATCTACCCCTTAATGTCAGCTCCAGAGTAGCAATGCACTACTGGGATCTAGCTTAACACATCTGGTGAGCCTGTGATACAAAGCATATGGGCCTAGCCACCAGTCACCAGCTAGATCCCAGCCAGGGGCAGGCTGAGACCAACCAGGGGCCCTCAGGCCCAATCAGCTGTCCTACCCCACTATGCTCCTTCCTTAACCTGCTGTCTCCCTGCCTCGCCCCCACCAGAGCCCCCAACCTCAAGAGACAGGGTCCTCACTCTGCAGGGCCAAGGCCCTCTCTCGGTCACCCTTAAAGCACATCAAACCCCACATTTTTTTCTTGTGATTCTAACAGCATAGCATTTTTGAAAAGTTTCCAATTTACCTCTTATCAAATTTGCTTTATTTTCATAGTATTCTTTGTTGAAGAGATACTGAGGTAGGTAGCGTGCATATGTATATGACATCTAGTGCTGTCGCTAAAGTATAACATTCTTGCAAAGCTGCTACAATATAGTGTTGTAGACACGTGCACACTCCTGAGCTTACTCACACTCCTGAGCTTACCTTTCAGTTTTTTAACAAAGGATATACAGGGAACAAAATAAATTTGATAATAGAAGTTAATTGGAAAGTTATTAAAATCACATGCTCTATCTGATTTATTGAAGAAAATTTGTTTTTTTTTTGTCCCTTTACCTTTCTTACTACTAGTGAAGCTGTACGCCCTGCTCATTTAACTATGCTGTGACTGTGAGCAGAAGGATAACTAAGGGTGGGTACAAAATGAGACACATTATGCCGGTGGGACTGGTGCCTCCACTTGGTGACACCACTGGCAGACCCCCCTATGTGATGGGCCATGTCCTATTTGCCCGACTGCTCGGTCTGTCCCTGGTCCCAGGAGTGCATTGCTGCTCTTGAGCATACTTAGATATGCTCTAACTGAACTATAACGTTTTAATTTAATAACTACGCAGTAGTATTGCTATATAGATCAATAATCCACCCAAACTCTACATCTTCTAAGTGAAAGCCTCCCTAATCTTGCCCACCCTGTGTAATATGTACAGTTTAATAGATGGGACATAAGTCAGTACAAGTCATTATGGGTATAGGTAATTTAAGTTTTCATATTTACAAACAGCATGAATCCACCAAATGACTTGTTATTCCATTACATACATCACTTAATATATTTAGACTAAAAAAAACTGGGCAGAGCATGGCAGTGGGCGTGGCTTTTGCTGTGGATTTTTATTTTCATTTTGAACTAAAGGTAGCCACAGTGCCAACTGCTGATGAGAGGGTCCAGAGATGCCCTACAGCTGACAGAGACAGAGTGTTCATTGTTGAGTGACAGTGTCTGGTGCCTAACAAATCAAATAATGGCAGGTGGTAAGTGAGACAATGCCAGAGAATACCTGTTTTAAGTGCCAGTGAGTCTGGTATATGGAGCCAAACAGGGCACCTGTTGCCAGCCTAGAGAATGCCCTATACTGAATGCGCCTATTGTGTGTTTTGGCTTCTGCAACTTAAATCTTTCAATTAAGGAGCAAGAAACAGCTTCAGGTAAAATGACATCTGTACAATAAGATACTTTTTTGTGGTTTATGGCAAACATTAGGAGCTACAGGTTTCCCTCTCCTTGTAACCTACTCCACTTTGTACTTTTTCTATTTTGGATGTAGAAAGTATCTATATGAGTGAGAAAGAAGAGAAACTACCATGGAGGTTGAGGGTTTTGCCACTAGGGCCCAATCTGCATGTATATGTTTGGAGAGGTACATAAAAATAGATGATGGGTCCAACCATTCTCAGATATGCGCCTGTTTATGGTAACTCTCCAGCTCCTAATTGGCAAATAAAACTAAATGTTGTGGCATTATATACTGGTGCTCCTCACCATAATAAAAACAACCAGAAAAAAAAGTGAATCAATGATAAAACAAAGAGGGTAATTAATTTACATTTAAAGGGATACTAAAGCCAATTTGTTTTTTCTTTTATGATTTGGATAGAGCATGCAACTTTAAGCAACTTTCTATTTTACTCCTATTATCAATTTTTCTTCGTTCTCTTGGTATCTTTATTTGAAAAGCAGGAATGAAAGCTAAGGAGCCGGCCCATTTTTGGTCCAGCACCCTGGATAGCGCTTGCTAATTGGTGGCTACATTTAGTCACCAATCAGCAAGCACAACCCAGGTGCTGAACCTAAAATGGGCCAAATCCGATTCATGAAAGAAAAAATTTGGGTTTAGTATCCCTTTAATTCTGGACCATCTATACTAGCAGGAGGTGTAGGGAGTTGGACAATTCCTGTATATCTAGGCACTGTTGGTTATTTTTATATTGGCACTTCTATAATTTTACTTTCTTCCTACAATTCCTGAAGTGACTGTCACTTTGGCAATTAGATATTTGCTTATAAAAATATAATTTGCATCCTTGAATAACATGTTGGTGGAGAAGCTGTTGTATGGCAGCTGTTGTCAGACTAAAAAAGTGTAGTATGCTCAGTGGAAGTTCTAGGGGGCGTTATGAGCTCACAATAATTAATGTAGAAACCTCAATTTTATAAAAAAAAAACTTAAGGGGCCATAACTTGTCCGCCAGCTCTGAGGTCACGGACAGAAATCAACCCGATCGGGTTGATTGACACCCCCTGCTAGCGGCGGCATTGCACAAGCAGTTTACAAGGACTGCTGGTACAATGATAAATGCCGGCAGCGTATGCTGTCGGCATTTATCGATGTGCAGTGGACATGATACGCTACATCGTATCATGTCCACTCGCACTATGATAAATCTACCCCTATATGTATTCACAGTTTACATATATGGGGGTTGATCGCAATCCTTTAGAAAAGTGTATCTAATGGTTTTCAACAGAAAAACTTCATTTAAGTCTATGGAGTTTTTGTAGATAAATCATTTGATACGTTTTTCTAGAAAATTGTGATTGACTCATGATGTGGTATCTAGGTAAAGGGGTAGTTGAGAAGATTTGTATTTAAAGACACATAAAAGACAACATTTAAAGGGATATGAAACACAATATTATCTTCAGACATTTTTAATAAAAAGCTGTACATTTTTTTCTATTATCAAATTTGCTTTGTGCCGCTGGTATTCATTGATGTCAAGATACAGGGACGGAACTACCATTGGTGCAGCAGGAGCAGTGGCATCAGCTCCCAAGTCCTGGGGGGGCCCATAGCAGCCAGTGTATATGTGTGCAGAATGTATACAAGCCTTTTATTAGTGCAGGCTGCAGATCCCTCTATCTATTATTATTATTAACAGGTATTTGTAGAGCGCCAACAGATTCCGCAGCGCTATAAATACAGTTGGTATACAGGATAACATTTATAGGGATCAAATGGGTAGAGGGCCCTGCCGAGAGTTGCACTGTTGTAGTCGGCTCTTATGAAGATGGGCTCATAGGCTTACATTCTAACGGGTTCAAGGGGAAAGCAATGGAGTTAGGAAGGTTAGTGTAGGTTGTATGCATCCCTGAACAGTAGAGTCTTTAGGGAGCTCTTGAAGCTTTCAAAACTAGGGCAGAGTCTTGTGGAGAGAGGCAGGGAGTTCCACAGGATGGGGGCCAGTATGGAGAAGTCCTGTAAACGGGAATGTGAGGAGGTAACAAGAGAGGAGGAGAGTAGGAGATCCTGACCAGAGTGAAGGGGACGGGAGGGAGAGTATCTGGAGACAAGGTCTTAAATATAGTGGGGAGCAGTGCAGTTGAGGGCTTTATATGTCAGAGTGAGGATTTTGTATTTAATCCTGGAGGCAAGAGGAAACCAGTGAAGGGATTGGCAGAGAGGTGCAGCAGATGAAGAGTGACGTGTAAAGAAGATGAGCCTGGCAGAGGCATTCATTATGGATTGTAAAGGAGCTAGGCGGCAGCTAAGTAGACCAGAGAGGACAGAGTTGCAGTAGTCGAGACAAGAAAGGATGAGAGAGTGGATTCAAATCTTAGTTGTGTGTTGTGTAAGGAAATGTCTAATTGTAGAGATGTTTTTAAGGTGGAAGCAGCAGGCTTTAGCCAAGGACTGAATGTGAGGAGTAAAGGAAAGATCTGAGTCAAGTGTGACCCCAAGACATTCGGCATGCAGGGTAGGGGTAATGATGGAATTATCAACAGTAATAGAAAATTGGGGGGGTGGAGATTTTGGAAGAAGGGGGAAAAATAAGGAGTTCAGTTTTGGAGAGATTTAGCTTAAGGTAGTGAGAGGACATCCAAGATGAGATATGAGAAAGACAGTTAGTGACATGGGTTAGTAAGGAAGGAGGTATGTCTGGTGCAGAGAGGCAGATTTGGGTGTCACCGGCATACAAATTATATTGAAACCCGTGGGACTTTATTAAGAAACCTAATAATGACGTATAGATTGAAAAGAGAAGGGACCGAGGTCAGAGCCTTGAGGTACCCCAACAGAAAGTGGTAACAGGGCAGAGGATGCTCCGGAGAAGGCTACACTAAAGGTACGGTTAGATAGATAGAAAGAGAACCACAAGAGAGCTCTTTTGCAGATGCTGAAGGATTGGAGGGTTTGGAGCAAAAGAGGGTGGTCAACAGTGTCAAAGGCTGCAGACAGGTCATGGAGGATAAGCAGAGAGAAGTGGCCTTTGGATTTTACTGTAAGTAGGTCATCGGTAACCTTGACAATTGCTGTCTCTGTGGAGTGATGTGGACAAAATGCAGATTGCAGTGGGTCAAGAAGAGAGTTTAGTGTAAGGAAATGGGATAGACGTGCATATACTAGCTTTTCAAGGAGCTTTGAGGCAAGAGGGAGTAGGGAAATAAGACGGTAGTTGGATGGCGAGGTTGGATCGAGGGAAGTTTTTTTGAGGATAGGTGTGACCAGTGCATGTTTAAGAGATGAGGGAAATATACCGGTGCTGAGGGAGAGGTTGAAAATGTGTGTGAGTATAGGAGTAAGGGTAGAAGAGAGGGAGGGGAGTAGCTGCGAGGGGAAAGGGTTGAGGGGACAGGTAGTGAGGCGGGAGGACATTATAAGGACAGAAACTTCTTCCTCGCTAACAGGGACAAAAGAGTTAAATTTAAGGGTATTTGGGTTTTGAATGATTGTGAGCTTTTAAAGGGGTGGGAGATTGGTAGTGTGTATCTATTTATCTATCTCTATCTATCTATGTATTCTCAAAATCATTACACAGAGCAACATGTATATTATTACTGTTACTTGCTACTGAGTTAACTTTGGGGTGCCCAAAATGTTTTTGCACCAGGGGCCTCTGTTGAGTAGGTCCACTACTGGCGAGATACCTAGGTAGGTGTCTGAAGTACTACATGGAAATTGTGCTGCCATCTAGTACTCTTGCCAATGTATAACATTTTTGCAAAACCAGAGACGTGCATGCTCCTGAGTTGACATCCCTGCTTTTCAACAAAAGATACAAAGAGAAGAAAAATTGTTAATAGAAGTAAATTGGAAAGTTGTTTACAATTGAATGCTTAAAACTGTGAAAACTTTAAACTTACCAATAATCTTTTGAGACTTAACTTATTTGAACACTATACAGCAGCAGTGTTTCAAGCAATGGGGTCGATCAAAAACGTTTAGAAAAATGTCATATTATTTATTTACGAAGATCCCCATAGACTTTAATGATGGATTTCTGTAGAAAAACATTAAATACTTTTATGTAAGAATTGTGATTGACACCGTGCACACTCCTGCCCATACCTCAGTATGCTCTCATAGAAAGCATCTAAATTTCACAAGAGGTCAACTTGATAATAGAAGTAAACGGGATTTTTCTTTTTTTTTTTTTATGGGACACTATCTAAATCATGAACGTATAATGTAGACACACATGTCCCTTTAAACAAGAAAAGCAGGATTAAGCATTAGAAAATTACTACCTTTTTGAGAGGACACAAATCTGTCCATTCACCGTCGTGTATATGTGAATTCTAATAAGTGAATTAAGATCTAATATCTATTGATGAACCCCAAAAAGGGGTAACGTGAAAAAAAAGGGCCTCAAATAGTGCCTCGTGAAGAAAAAAAAGTGTACATCCAAAAAAAAAAAAAAAAAAAAAAAAAATAAAAAGGGATGTTGTGACACAAAAAGACAGCAAAAAAAAAAAAAAAGCACTCAAAAAAAAAGAGGAGGGGGGCGTCTAGATAAGCCCCAGTGAAATTCATATCAATGCCTACCTAAAAAAAGTACAAAAGTTATGTTTCTGCTTAACAATTCTAAAGAAAACATTCAGATATCAAACTTTAATAGATTCCTGCAATATACTCTGGATACCATATATAACTGAGAGACATTAACTGGTAACAAGAGAGGGAGCAAAAAGAAAGAAAAAAAAAATTATTAAAGCTAAATAAATTGACAAGTTTTAATCACAACAATTTTCAGGTCTTATGCCCTAGATTCTTTTTCTGTAAGAGATAAGGGTTATGAGACTGGAATATACTAAAGATAAAATAAAAAATAAATAAAAAAAAGGGTTTTACTCCATATTAACTACCCTTAAATGTCATTCAACTTCTAATATAGAGCAGGACAATACATATAAACATATATTGCAACAACAAGCTACTTTTCTGTGCAGGGCTAAATAAACACAAATTTCCCTTTCTTTATGTACAGTTCAAGTTCAGTTGTTCAGTTCAGCCCAAAAGAAAACATAAATCCACAGTTCCTTAGCAAAGTCACTTATAAACTGACTCAAGAGGAGAGATATGATTTTATAAGCTCACCAAACCTTGGATCCTAGAAAGGGATCTCCTGTTTATATTCTGCTCCACGACCAATACTTTAGTATGTTTTGATGTGAAAAGCCTTTCACCAGGATTTATATATCAAGCTCCTCTTCTGCTCTTGAGAGATACTCTGGGGCAATGATTTTTCTTTTTTCCCCTGAACAGATAATATAGGCCCACTTGTTTTCTAGAGGGTTTGAAGCTCTTGCTGCTCCTCTTCCTGTTTACTGCGCTCCTGAGTTAGACATCTGCGGCTCCTGAGCCGCTGTCACAGAGACTTTTGTTACCTCCTTCAGGCTTGATCCTTGCGGCTCCAGCAAGGGAAGGACCACAGGCTCTGCAGCATTTAGCACGGCACTCACTCACCAAGCTCGCCGGGTTTCTGAATCCTTGCCCCCAGCGGGAGCCGTATCACCCTGTTCCTGCGATAATTTAGAGGAGCCCCCTCAGGATACTGTATCGGCACTCAAGGGTGGCAATACCAGCCGTTTACATACTGCCTGTTAAAATCACTCGATTCTCCCTGCCTCCAAGTCTCCAGCGTGCATCAAGGCAAAGGGGAGGTGTGTCGTAAGCTCCTACCCGGATTGGGCCAGCTACAAGCACCGAGCCACACACCCTCCTCGCTAGGGACGTGCACCTGCAGCAGCTCCTACTCTCTTCCAGGTGCTCTTTACCTTTAATTGAGTCCGTTCCCGGGGCTGGTTCTCTGAGAAACTCCAGGCAGACCAGTATGATCCCTCAAGACACTGCGGCAGCTCTGTAGTTAGGTAACCCTGTTAGCACGCTGTATAATGAGGAGACTGAATTCTCCCTGTGCACAGTTCTGTAACACGTAGCCGCACAGGGGGAGGGTGTGTCATCAGCTCCTGCCCGGATTGGGTCAGCCTGCAGACACCGGACCACACACCCTCCTCACTGGAGCCGAGCTCCTGCAGCAGCAAACCGGCTATGGGATCGCTTCCAGGAGTTCTTCTAATGCAAGGGAGGACAGGATACCGCAGCTCCCCTTTTCTCTTTAATCCTGAGACACCTGTATGCTGGTAAACACCGGGTCAGCCTTAGTTTTGTAGTGTTGCAGTGCCCTTTAGCAAAGAGAGCACTATTTTGCAATCATGGGACTTCTCCTCCGTGGTCGATTAGATCCTATGCCGGTCTTAGTATTTTAAGCCCAAGACAAGGCACCCTACGGTAGGCTGGAGAAAAATCTTTACTCCTTGTTTGGAGAGACGTAGCGAGCAGCAGCTTCTTGCATGCTACCTGTCCACTCCGCCCCCAGCCGGAAGTCCTCAAAAAGGTATTTCACCTAAAATGCCTCCTAAAGTAAAAGACAAGAGAGGCAATTCTAAAAATATTGATATGTCCCTCGATATCTCGCAGGAGGGAGGAGTGAACAATCTGGCAGTCACTAACATGTCTGATCTGGCTGCAGAAGTGGTCAAAATGATGACACCACATTTTGATATGATTAAAAAAGAAATAAAGGCAGAGATATCTAATTTAACAGCGGAAGTTAGACAATTTACAATCAGAATGGACGAGGTGGAAACAAGGGTGTCTGACGTGGAAGATATAGTAAATAAACATGAGTCAATTATATCGACTCAGGGTAAGACCATCTCCCAATTACAAGCCCGTTTGGAGGACCTAGAAGATAGGTCAAGGCGGAATAATCTGCGGGTGATTGGTCTCCCTGAGTCGATGGAGTTTCAAGATTTAATACTCTTTGCATCAGTCACTCTACCTTAGGCACTCCTTGTTCCTCTCCCCCCTGCTCCATTTCTGATTGAGAGAGCTCATAGAATAGGCATTCCTAGAGAGAATAATACTCTGCATAAACCAAGACCAGTCATTTTTAAGTTTGTGAACTACCAGGATAAAATGCTGTACTTAAAATATTATAGGAAGCTGAGTACCTTAAATATTCACTCACACAAAATAATGATTTTCCAGGATTTTTCGGCTGAGAGAAATGTCTCCCTTCTTTGATAGATTTTTGAAAGCAGACTGCAATGTCCGTTTGGTATACCCTGCAAAATTGTTAGTGAGTAAGGCGGGTACTGCTTATACTTTAAACAATAGCAATGAGGCCAGAACACTGTGTAAAGAATTGGGTATTTGATGAGGTTACAGTAAGCTTAGTATATGACACTAAGAGTAGCACTGTTTTTTAGTAGAATTATGTGCCCTTGTTTTGTTTATATATATTTGTTGTGGTTTTTCCCACCGGAATTTTTTTATTTGATGCGGTATGTAATAAATTTTCCTCCCTTTTTATGTTGGGTCTTTTCCTTTTTTTTTTTTTTCCCCTTCTCCCCTCTCTGTTTTATGCTGGTTTTCTTTTTCTTTCTCTGGTTCCGTATATCTTTCTGCTCTCTTGGTCCTCGCGTCCCCCTTTTCCCTTCTCCGCTTACCTTTTGGGTGATGGATTCAGAGGTAACTTTATGTGAGGATGGCTCCCCTTAGATTTACATCTTGGAATGTTGGGGGAATAACTTCCCCGATAAAGAGAAAATCAATAATAAAACACTTAGCAAAGCAGAAAACTGATATTGCTTTCCTGCAAGAGCTACACCTAAAAGAAGTCGAGGTTCCGAAACTTCGCTCCAAATGGGTTGGGGAAGTCATAGCAGCACCGTATAATGCTCGCAAGAGAGGTGTAACAATTCTCTTTAATAAAACCCTTGAATATAAAATAGAATCTACGCATGTAGACCGAGAAGGTCGGTTTTTAATTGTAGAATTAATCCATAATAAAATCCGCTATATTTTGTGTAACATTTACGGCCCTAACGTAGTTGATAGAGAGTTTTGGGATATGATGATACAATACTTACATAGATATATAGGACAGAATCTAATAGTAGCGGGTGATTTTAACCTGATAGCTGATCCTATTTTGGACAGAGATAGCAAAGCCCCTAGATCTATTCGTGAGAGGAAAACTTATATTTTACTGAAAGTTTGTTCACAATTAGGTTTAATAGACATTTGGCGTCTGCAGCACCCAGATTTGAGAGCTTTCACGTGTCTATCAAGGGGTCAACAGTCTCTCTCCCGGATAGATTTTTTCCTGATTCCAGTTTCTTTGAGTGGGCGTGAGTGGACGACAGAGATAGGAGATATAGTAATCTCTGATCATGCAGTGATTTCTTTGACATTAAATGCACCTAACACAGATAGGACTGTTAACCAGACTATTTTTTTCCCTAAACATTTGGCTAATGATGCTCATTTTCACAATTGGCTGTGTAATCAATGGCAAGAGTACTATAGATTAAACAGTACATATATGGATAAGCCTGAATATTTTTGGGAAGCAGCTAAAGCTGTCCTACGTGGAGAAATTAAACATATGTGTAAGCGTAAGAAAAAAGCTAGACAACTCGAATTACAATTATCTAACCAAGTCAAGAACACATATAGAGTATATCTAGAAGGGCAATCATCTCTTAATTGGCAGAAATATATAGATGCCAAATTAGCTTATGATACACATATTAAACAAAAAGCAGCGCTAGAGATACAAAGACAGAAGATCATTTATGGTGGGTTTGCTGGGAGATCAGCTAAATTCTTGGCAAGGTTAACTAAGGCGGTTAACAGAAATAATATTACGGCTATTAGGGCTAATACCAGAAGAGTCACCAGTAATTCAGAGATTGCTAAAGTATTCTATGACTATTTTTCAAAGTTGTATAAAGTCGAAGAACACGAGATAGATAGCAGGAAAACTTTCTGGGATAAAATTAAGACACCAAAAATTACAACTGAAATATTGGCAGAAATCAATAAACAAATTACGGTAGAGGAAATTAGTGCGGCCATTAAGGCTGCTAAATCCAATAAAGCAGCTGGGCCAGATTGTTTAACCATAGAATTTTATAGGATTCTCCAACCGCAGATTGTATCCTCATTGGCGGAGTTATTTAACTTCTATTTTTTTAAAAAATAATAGGTGTTCCCCATATTTTGCAGCAGCGGTCGTATCTCTGATCCTTAAAAAAAATAAAGACCCAGAACTTCCCGATTCATATAGACCCATTTCCGTGTTGAATACGGATTATAAATTGTTGACATCGATTTTAGCAAAAAGATTGAGTCCGCATATGGGACTATTAATTCATGAAAATCAAGCGGGGTTTATGGTTAAGAGAAATCCGGCTAAAAATATAAGAAAGATTATGACCCTTCTTGATTATTTTTGGAACAAATTTAGAAGTTCTGGACATAGAGAGATGACCGATTTAGCACTATTAATGGTCGACGCCGAAAAGGCATTTGACCACATTTCGTGGACGCATCTATTTTTCTCGTTGGAACAGTTCGGATTGACTGGGCAGCTATACAAATTTATTTGTATAATTTATTCTGCACCCAACTCGTCATTGCTTATTAATGGAGAGCTGTCACAACGTTTAGTGTTTCAAAGGGGTACGCGGCAGGGGTGCCCACTATCCCCATTGCTTTTTAATATTTCACTTGTGCCATTAGCGATTTGGTTCCGACAACAATTGGACGGAATTCGGATAGGTGACCAGAAATTGAGAATACTAATGTATGCAGACGACATACTTTTATGTCTGAATAATACTAGGAAGACGCTCCCCCTCGTTCTAGATATGTTTGAAACTTTCGGGGCAATTTCTGGTTATAAAATAAACGTTTCAAAATCCGAACTTTTGTGGATAAATAAAAGAGAACAAAATATTAAGTATCCTTTTAGAGAAACATCTCAGATATCTTATTTAGGTATTAAACTTAGTGCGAACCCAGAGGAGTGGTATAATCTGAATTTTGCCAACTGTTTTTTAGAGTCCAAGAAAAAAATGGAAGGATGGTTAAATTTACCCATATCGTTAACAGCTAGAGTAACGCTTATAAAAACTATTATCTTTCCAAAATTGTTTTATCTTATTCAGAACATCCCTATGCCGATACATATAATAAAGTATAATGATACATATAATAAAGCGTGCACAAATTTTATATGGAAAGGCGCAAATGTGCGTATCTCAGTTCCCAGATTAATGAATAACAAAGAGGTGGCAGGTCTCAACCTTCCTAATATACAGTTCTATAGTTTAGCGTCTCGGGTTAAGTTTGCCGTAGACTGGCTAACAGGACAGGATCAAGTAGCTGCATCGACTTGGGAGACTGCGGTGATTGCCCCTTTCGGTTTAGCCGCTATCCTCCATTGCCCAATCACTTCTTGACCTTCAACGGTTTTCTCATTAATTACATTCAGGTATATAATTGCGGCTTGGCAAAATTTATGCGGGATAATTGAATGCTCCATATGTCTCTGGTTATCTACCAATTATTGTCAATCCAACTTTTCCGCCAGGGTTGACAGAGTTTTTAGAGATTGGGCTGCTAAAGGGTTAATATATGTTAGTCAAATAGCAGATAAAGACCTTATTCCGGTTTCGTTTCGTGATTTAAGTGCACAATTTGGGCTTGCGAACAAAGACTTTTACTCCATTCTACAGGTAAGACATCTGATATCTGAGTTAAAGCTAAGATATGGTTTTGATTGGACACTCAGGCAGATCCAAACTAGGATTAATCTATTCAGAATAGGGTATTACTTAATTGGCCCATTTTATGCATTATTTAATCAAAAGCCCTCAGAAATGCAGCTAGAGTATATTGTTCAAAAATGGAATAAAATATTTCCAGAGATAGAAGGCACAGTGATAACAAACTCCTTCAAAGCAACACAGAAAAGCTGGATTTTAACTTCATGGAGGGAATCACAGATCAAACTATCGCTAATGACTTATTTAACACCAGATAGATTGTCTAGATGGTATAAGATCCGAAGAGTCTGTACGCGTTGTAGCGCCCCCTGTGCGGACTTATTTCACTGTTTTTGGTCCTGCCCAAAGATTGCTCAGTTTTGGGCGAAAATTTTTTATTGGATGAAAGTAACTCTCAAGGTAGATTATGAGATCCAACCATTGGAAATATTCTTTCTGGCTCAAAACGCTCAGCAAGGGATTAAATTAATTAATATGATCATATTATTGGGTCGTATCTTAATACTAAGATCTTGGAAGGCCAAAACTGCTCCCACCCTGAAAGAGTTAAAAAAAGCACTAGTCACCCAAGTTATTTCGGAACAATATAATCTACAAAACTCAGCTGATGACCGTCTTGCAGTGTTTTTTAGACATTGGAAGACATTTATTTTATCATGCCCACTCCCAATACAGATAATGTTAGTCAAACCATTTAGGGAAAACCCCTATGTCCAATTGCAAGTACTTGCTGGACATTTTCCGGGGGCTTGGCTCAGGGGGGATGCTTTGGAGGGAGAGGGGGGGTGTGAGGACAGAGGGGGCCTTTTCTTCTAGCTTTATTTTATTTGTCCTCTGGGTTGTTTTTTTTTTTTTTTTTTCTTGATTCGCTATAAAGAATCAACCTTGCAAGCCAGGGCAAACAATGTGTTGTTAATGTATCCTAAAAAAAGGGAAGGAATGAAGATTTTTTGACCGGGTGTTGGTTTACTGATTCTGTTGGGTGTGATATGATTAGGCGCTACTGCAAAATGGTTCTAAAGGGAAAAAAAAAAAAAATATATCTTTTTTTTATGTATTGTTTTTCTTTACATATGGAATATTAAGTGTTATTTATGTATTAAGTTTTGTTGAAAAAAATTTCTTTTTGTGAAAAAATTATAAAATAAAAATATTTAAAAAAAAAAAAAAAAAAAGAAAATGACTACCATCCCACCAATACCACCTTCTATGGTACGTATCTTTGTTTGCAATCCTTGTTAGTGCCCTCAGTTCAAAGGGGCAGTAAACCCAGAAAATAATGTTCTATAATTCTGCACATAGTCACGAATTATTTAACATTATCTTAGCGCTAGCATTATACAACTTACTATTTTGTAATATATGATATAGCGTCACCAAACCAACAAGGACAAAACTCGTTATACTTTTTTTTTTTTTCCCAAAAGGTTTTTTTTATTGAGGATTAAGCATTACAACAGATGTCACAACGCAGGTGACCAACAGGTTAACATACACATAAACATTATGCCGTTGTAATGACACAGTAGACATAGCTATTAATGAAAATACTGAGCATATAGATCAAGCATGTCGAGTATGAAATAAAATATCAACCATATAAACCTCATTTTCAATTAATGTGAACAAAGAAATATATCAATTATGGAAACCTCATTTACGAACAGTATGAACAGACTTAGAATACAGCGACCGAGTAGTACTTCAGTCCTTCACAGTAACTCAACTTTCTAGGAATTTCGTGAAGTCAGCTTAGGAGTACCTCTCCGTGTACTTCAACTAGTAATTGTAGTGCGCATCTCCAGGCGGGGGAGGCCTGGTATGGAAAGAGGCGGGGGAAGGAGGAGTATGAGCTCTCATGTTATATGAGGGGGGGGGGGAGGGGGGGGGGGGGAGGGGGTAGGACAAGAGAAAAAGAGGGGGGGCGATCATTTTATGTTAGGAAGTTTAAAAAAGCGGGTGTTATTGGCTAATTAGCAAATCTCAACTGGATGTGGAAGTTACATTATGGTGGTAGGAGTGACGAGAACCTTTAATTCAACGAGGAATTTAGCTTTGAGCTCCCTGATGGTTAAACCAGGACTCCCAAATCTGCCAGTATAGCTCTTCCTTGTCCATACTGGAATAGAAACTTTGTTCCATTTTGGCGTACACCTGCATTATAAATGTAACAACTGTAACATCTGGGGGATGGGTTTGTTTCCAGGCCCTTGCTATCGCCAGTTTCGTGGCTGCTAGGACAAAGATGACCAATTTAGAAATGTGGGTTGGAACACTCCTCGGGAAAATGTGTAGAAGGGCGGTTGCAGGAGTGAATGGAATAGAGAGCCCAAGGTTAGCACAGAGGGTTTTTACCTGTGTCCAGAGAGGTGCCAGTTTTGGGCAGTCCCACCAAATATGCATATCTGAGCCTCTTTGCATGCACTCCCTCCAACACAAAGGGGACGTTGTAGGGAACATCTGTGACAGCCTCGTGGGAGTATAGTACCATTTTAGGAATAATTTCATGTAGGCCTCCAATGTATTTGCGCAGTGTACCGTCTTTTTAGTTAACGTCATAGCTGTAGATAGGTCTTTATCTGAAATAGGTCTGGATAAATCTCCCTCCCAGGCCCTTAGCTGCCAGGGTCTGTCTTTGTTAGTGGACGACTGTAAGAGATCATAGTGGAACGATATGAGCCTAGGAGTCCTAATAGGGAGTTGCCATAGCTTTTCCCAGTTAGTCAGGGGCCTGTTTAGGGCTTTAGGGAATCCCCAAGATGTCATAAAAGCATAAAGCCTCGAGTATTCAAAAGAGGCCCACAGGGGGGGCTCTGGGATAATTGTACTTATATTATGGGGTGTGATTAGGGTGCCTGAGAGGTATACACGGGAGACCACTTTCAGGTCCCATTCACTCCACTGTTGTATGTGTGTGTCAGGGAGGGCCGCCAGTAAGGCTGGTATAGAATGAATGGGAGACGGGTGTGGAGCGATGTCGCGTAGATTTCTAAGGCTATACCAAACTTTCAGATTATCTCTGATAATGACATTTTGTAGTCCCAAGCTGTCAAAGCAGTGACTAGGGATCCAGGGTAAGTCTGCCAACTTTAGGCCCAGAGGAAGGGCCAATGTTTCTATGCTTTTCCAGCCCTGTTGTTCCCCCTTGTCTGCCCACGCTGTGATGTGAGAAAGCCTGGCTGCCTCATAATATCCACGTATGCTAGGCATTGCAACTCCTCCATGAAAACTCGTTATACTTTTATATAGCCGGTCTATCACCTGATATATTTAGGTTTTTATATCTTTTTGCACAGATAACAATTTGCCATCTCTGATACAGTGAAAAGGGTTAAGCAGCCAATTATCAGTAAGTTGTCTAATAAGGTAACAATCTCTTTTTAAAGTGAATGTAAAGTGCGCATCCTCACTAACGTTACCCTTAACGTCTATTAAAAATAAATACCAGTTTCATTCATCGATTTACAATGTTTTTGTTACATACCTTGTTTTTTTATTTTATTCGTTGGCTCCTGTTATTTTGATCCTCCACCCGGCACGCGCGCCTACTTAGTGTCAGTCTGATTGACGTCTTAATTACCAATCAAGGCTCTAACCACAGGGGGACCCACCCGCTTACGCTGACATCACTAATCCTTTCTGCGCCTGCGTTATCATGTTCACCGACGATTTCCTTTAACGCTTGTGCACATTTTGCGCATGCGCAGTTGTTTTACTTTACGGAGCCCTGTCATTTCGGTAAGTACATCAGTAACAGGGCTGGGTTAGCAGATTGTTTCCTTCTCTTCACGATAGTATTCATTGAATGTATTGATTCAATGAATACTATGGTTGATTGACAGCAGAAACAGCATTTCACGCATGCGCAATGGGAAGTGAAAACGGGAGCGCGCATTGAAGAGACGTAAACAGCGGGTGGGACCGCTGTATACGTGATATGTCTAAAACTAAGGAAGTAAACTATGGGAGGAGCAGGTACTGTGAATAAAACTACATATTACTAATTTTTTAATAAATGTATAGTGGCGGTTAGGTTAATATCAGGATTGCCTACAGGAATATGTGTTCAAAAGAACGAAAACTGACAATCACTTTAACCCCGGTTTGTACATCAGAGAGAAAATTCAGATTTCATCCTTCCAACAATGATTCATTTTATTCAGTACATACATTAAACTTTAAATCAACCCCCCTATACAATGCATAAATATATTTCAACATCACATTTTTAGCAGCCAATCACTGAAATCAGAGGCCTTTGCATTATATACTATAAGGGCCAGGTTACAAGTGGAGCGCTAAATATTGCTTTCTTGAAAGTGATATTAGTGCTCCATTTAGTAATACCAGCGCACAATAATATGCGCTGGTATTACAAGTTGCAAGCAATGCAAACGCGAGCACGAGAGCTCACTTCCATGAGCTCACCTCGTTCTCATGCCGTTAGACCCCCTGTAAGTAGATCAGCGATGGCAGCAATTTGTAAATATATATGTCTATGCTTATATACATATATATTTATCTGTTCATATGGGTGTATACACATATTAACACATACATACTGTATATATGTATATAAGCATTATATATATTTACTGGGAACACACAGTTTTTGGGCATGCTATAAATTAGCGCTTAACTTGTAATCTAGCCCTATATAAATAATATCTTTATTATTTGGATCATTTTAAAAATATTACCCATGTTATCTTATAAATTTACCTTACTAATACAACTGAGATTCAAATTGAAAGAGTCTTCTTGAAAATGTTTATGGCTAGATTACAAATGGAGCGCTAAATAATTTGCCAGTTTGCGGAAACGCTATAATTAATCAGCCATTAAAAGTGGCTGGTTATTGCTACCGGGAGCTTGCGGTAGCAATTAGCGCTCATAATATTAACCAGAGATCAGGTTAGAGATCTCTGGGTCATTTTATAAATGTGCCCCAAATGACCCCCAAAATTCAGTCTAGTGTATTTAATTAAAAAAATAACGATAGCAGCATCTTTATATTTTAATAAAATAACTGCACTATGCATTATTTTGGGGTTAAAGTTGGTGGGAGTGGGGTGTTAGAAAAAAACATTACTTTGCGGTCTATGGGAAGTTTGTGTTCCCTGTAAATATATATGTATATGCTTATAAACATATATATTTCTATATACCCCCTTTGCTGTGCTTAGGTTCTGATGCCATCTCTGACAGCATCAGAACGAGGCTTCCATAGGAGCCTATGGAAGCACGCTCTCGTGAGCGCAATGCTTCCCAGCAATACGAACGTGAAGCTGCGTTCGCATTGCTGTGAACTTGTAATACCAGCGCACATTAGCGTGCGCTGGTATAACACAGTGGAGCGCAAATATCGCTTTCATGAAAGTGATATTTAACGCTCCACTTATAATCTGGTCCTTCTTGTTTAAAACGATAGATAATCCCTTTATTACCCATTCCCCAGTTTTGTATAACAAACACTGTTATATTAATGCAGTTTTTACCTCTGTGATTACCTTGTATTTAAGCCTTGGCAGACTGTCCCCTTATTTAAATTCTTTTGACAGAATTGCATTTTAGCCAATTGGTGCTGACTCATAAATAACTCCACTGGAGTGAGCACAATGTTATCTATATAGTACACATGAACTAGCACTGTCTAGCTGTGAAAAACTGTCAAAATGCACTGATATAAGAGGTGGCCTTCAAGGGCTTAGAAATTAGCAAATAAGCCTACCTAGATTTTGCTTGCAACAAAGAATACCAAGAGAACAAAGCAAATTTGATGATAAAAGTATATTGGAAAGTTGTTTAAAATTACATGCCCTATCTGAATCATGAAAGTTTCATTTTGACTAGACTGTCCCTTTAACTTTAATGCATAATTTTCACGGGACATCAAGTACACACTTTGTATAGCACATAAAGCAAACTCACATACTCTCTATGGCCCTGATGATTGAAAGTGCTGCAAGGCGGCGATATATTAAATAAGGATCCGACATGATGTCAAGAATGCCAGTGAAATATTCAAAAGTCACAACATTACTGTTGAAAGGCAGCATCTTTAAGAAGCGTTTTACTATACATCGCAATCGGTGTCGATGCTGGTGAAATATTCCAAGCAGCATTGGCACCAACATTGGTGATGTAAAGTAAACGATCCCTTTTAAATATATAGCACCAAGCCTAATAATATAATATAATGTAATATATACCTATGTACCCTCAAACCAATATAACCCACCACCACAAACTAGTCCTACACTAACCCCTAAACTGCATATAGCCCATCGCAATTAACTTCCTAGCCTATTAACCCCTATAATGCCTTAAACCCCAATGCAAACTCCCCCTAACCTTTTAACCCCCAAACCACCATAACCACCCAATGCAAACACTCCCTAACCTATTAACCCCTAAACCACCAAAAAAGACAATGCAAAATTGCCCTAGACTACTTAACTACCTAACAGCTAACCCCCAAGACCCCTAACCTAACACCCCTTAAGTTACACAAACTAACTAACACAAATTACATCTGAAAGCAATATCAGCACAAGAACTGTCAGGAGCTGAATGCCATGCGTTGGCTGGAGTGGTATAAAGAACTCCACCACTCGACTCTGGGAACACTACCTACTGTAATGCATAGGGTCTACTATAAAGTTTGATGGAGGCTGGATAATGGCCTGGGGATGTTTTTCAGGGTTTGAGCTAAGCACCTTAGTTCCAGAGAAGGGTGCTTGCAATTTTGCGACAACAGTTTAGGGAAGGCCCTTTCCTGCTCCAGCATGACTGTGCCCCTGTTCACAAAGTGAGGTCCAATAACACATGGTTTGACAGGTTTGGTGCAGAGGAACTTGAGTGGCCTCCACAGAGTCCTCAATCCCATTGAACAATTTTGTTTGAATTGGAGCACTGTTTGCAAGCCAGACCTTGTACAATATCAATGCCTGACCTCGCAAATTCTCTTATGGCTGAATGGTCACAAATTGCCACAGACACACTATAAAATCTTATTAAAAGCCTTCCCAGAAGAGTTGTGGCTGCTATAGCCACAAAGGGGGGCAACACATGCCCATGGTTTTGGAATGGAATGTCCAACATGCTCATGTAGGTGTGACAGTCAAGTGTCCATATAATGTATTTCAGGGATGGCCAACTGGTAGCCCAAGGGCTACATGCAGCGCTCTTCCCTAGTTGTTGCTGCCCCAGGGAAAAAAAGCAGAACTAATAATGTGTGCCATTATTTTGTGAATTTTCCAAATAGAGAGACGGGGCACCAGTAGATTTATCAAAGTCTGGCGGACATGATACGCTGTAGCGTATCATGTCCGCCAGACATCGCTGAATGCCGACAGCATATGCTGTCAGCATTTAACATTGCACGAGCAGTTCTAGTGAACTGCTTGTGCAATGCCGCTCCCTGCAGATTTGCGGCCAATAGACCGCTAGCAGGGAGTGTTAATCAACCCGATCGTAAGAGATCGGGTGGATTGATGTCCTCAGCCTCAAGAGGCGGCGGACCAGTAAAGGAGCAGCGGTCTTAGGACCGCTGCTTCATAAATGCTGTTTTTGGTGAGCCTTAAGGCTCATGCGGAAACGGGCATCAGGGGCCATTCGGCCCTTGATACATCAGCCCCTTTATCACATTTTTTGTGACCTAAATTAAAACATATATCCATATCGTATCACATATCACATAATGATCTTCACCTCCGTGCCCAAACTAAGCCTGACATGTTTCGGCTTTTGCCATACTCTTAGCCCTTCTGTGACCCCAGAAAAAGTGGACCTAAAATGTGTGGTTTGAGATGACCACAACTAAAAAAAAGCCTTACTGAGGGAAGAACAGCAGAAAGAGGGTACTCTGCAACCTTATCTAGATCTGTGCCACTGGACATTTGTAGGAAACATATAATTTGTTTAATAGCCATAAATTTATATGTGGCCCTTGAAGAGACATGAAACACACATTTTTTATTTCATGATTTAGATAGAGCATGTGATTTTAAACAGCTTTTCAATTTACATCTGTTATCTAATTTGTCTTGTTCTTTTGGTGTCCTTTGTTGAAAAAGATACATAGGTAGGCTCATGATCTGCTAATTGGTGGCTGCACATAAGTGCTTCATATGATTGGCTCATCCAATATGTTCAGCTAACTCCCAGTAGTGCACTGCTGCCTCGTCAACAAAGGACACCAAGAAAATGAAGTAAATTGGAAAATTGTTTTAAAATTGTATGCTCTTTCTGACCCATGAAAGAAAATGTGTGGGTATCATGTCCATTTAAGGCTTCTAAAATATGGATCCAACCTTAGCCTCAATTTGTTAGGAAGTTGGCCATCATTGGTGTACAGGGAGTGCCGAATTATTAGGCAAATGAGTATTTTGACCACATCATCCTCTTTATGCATGTTGTCTTACTCCAAGCTGTATAGGCTCGAAAGCCTACTACCAATTAAGCATATTAGGTGATGTGCATCTCTGTAATGAGAAGGGGTGTTGTCTAATGACATCAACACCCTATATCAGGTGTGCATAATTATTAGCCAACTTCCTTTCCTTTGGCAAAATGGGTCAAAAGAAGGACTTGACAGGCTCAGAAAAGTAAAAAATAGTGAGATATCTTGCAGAGGGATGCAGCACTCTTAAAATTGCAAAGCTTCTGAAGCGTGATCATCGAACAATCAAGCGTTTCATTCAAAATAGTCAACAGGGTCGCAAGAAGCGTGTGGAAAAACCAAGGCGCAAAATAACTGCCCATGAACTGAGAAAAGTCAAGCGTGCAGCTGCCAAGATGCCACTTGCCACCAGTTTGGCCATATTTCAGAGCTGCAACATCACTGGAGTGCCCAAAAGCACAAGGTGTGCAATACTCAGAGACATTGCCAAGGTAAGAAAGGCTGAAAGACGACCACCACTGAACAAGACACACAAGCTGAAACGTCAAGACTGGGCCAAGAAATATCTCAAGACTGATTTTTCTAAGGTTTTATGGACTGATGAAATGAGAGTGAGTCTTGATGGGCCAGATGGATGGGCCCGTGGCTGGATTGGTAAAGGGCAGAGAGCTCCAGTCCGACTCAGACGCCAGCAAGGTGGAGGTGGAGTACTGGTTTGGGCTGGTATCATCAAAGATGAGCTTGTGGGGCCTTTTCGGGTTGAGGATGGAGTCAAGCTCAACTCCCAGTCCTACTGCCAGTTTCTGGAAGACACCTTCTTCAAGCAGTGGTACAGGAAGAAGTCTGCATCCTTCAAGAAAAACATGATTTTCATGCAGGAC
Source organism: Bombina bombina (assembly GCF_027579735.1). Taxonomy (NCBI): domain Eukaryota; kingdom Metazoa; phylum Chordata; class Amphibia; order Anura; family Bombinatoridae; genus Bombina; species Bombina bombina. Next base: position 861,704,084 of record NC_069504.1, on the reverse strand, counting down.
AATGCTCCATCACACGCGTCCAAGTACTCCACAGCGTGGCTGGCAAGAAAGGGTATAAAAGAAGAAAATCTAATGACATGGCCTCCTTGTTCACCTGATCTGAACCCCATTGAGAACCTGTGGTCCATCATCAAATGTGAGATTTACAAGGAGGGAAAACAGTACACCTCTCTGAACAGTGTCTGGGAGGCTGTGGTTGCTGCTGCACGCAATGTTGATGGTGAACAGATCAAAACACTGACAGAATCCATGGATGGCAGGCTTTTGAGTGTCCTTGCAAAGAAAGGTGGCTATATTGGTCACTGATTTGTTTTTGTTTTGTTTTTGAATGTCAGAAATGTATATTTGTGAATGTTGAGATGTTATATTGGTTTCACTGGTAAAAATAAATAATTGAAATGGGTATATATTTGTTTTTTGTTAAGTTGCCTAATAATTATGCACAGTAATAGTCACCTGCACACACAGATATCCCCCTAAAATAGCTAAAACTAAAAACAAACTAAAAACTACTTCCAAAACTATTCAGCTTTGATATTAATGAGTTTTTTGGGTTCATTGAGAACATGGTTGTTGTTCAATAATAAAATTAATCCTCAAAAATACAACTTGCCTAATAATTCTGCACTCCCTGTATATAGTTGACAGCATATTGCGGCTTCTGAGTTTCATACATTTTCCAACAGCAGCAGAATCATACAATATTTACTCTTTTGTAAATACTATGGGGCTGACTTATCAATATCTGGCAGCGGATCATGTCCGCCAGACATCGCTGAATGCCGACAGCATACGCTGTCAGCATTTAACATTGCACAAGCAGTGCTGGTGAACTGCTTGTGCAATGCCGCCCCCTGCAGATTTGTGGCCAATCAGCCGCTAGTAGGGGGTGTCAATCAACCCGATCATACACGATCGGGCGGATTGCTGTCCGCAGCCTCAGAGGAGGTGTATGAGTTAAGAAGCAGCGGACTTAAGACCGCTGCTTCTTAACTCCTATTTCCGGCGAGCCTGAAGGCTCGCGCAGAAACAGATGCATTGGGGCTGATTGACTATTAAATAAATTGGCCCCTATGTGTAGTATACACTGATTTTGAGGTGGAGCAGAGTGGGCAGAGTTGAATCATTTGGTGTGACTGATTAGTAGTCTTGTAAACTGCTTCAAAATGTTCCTGGAAATGGTTTTTAAATGTTGAGAACTATGCATGTAACTTAAATTAGTAAAGAATAATGTGAGTTGATTACATATATATATATATATATATATATATATATATATATTTATGCTATATAGAATAATGCATTAAAAGAAAAGATTAGTCTGAGAACAATGTGTAGATGTATTGTTTTAAATGTCATTAGTTGTTTAAATATTGACAAAATACGTGTCTATAAAACAATTGGAGCTGCCATGTTGTAACTTAGGTTACGTTCTCTGCTGTGGCCAATTAGAGAAAGCGCTAAATAGGTCGCTAGAGTGTGCAGCCATTAGCTGTGTGGAAAATAACAGTATCCATTTCTAACAGGAACTGAAAAGATCATAATTTCATAATAGAATTACAGGAAAGGGGGACAAAATAAATGAAAGTAGAATGTAGATTTTTTTTCTAGATATGATTTATAATTTTAGATTACCATCTCAAAGTGTTTATTGCCACTTTAACAGTTTGTAGTATAGACTTTAATAGAGTTTTTTTTACTACCAGTAACAGTGGTATATTTAGTTTTTGTGCTGCCCTAGGCACTGTGAAGTTTAAGACCCCCAAACCAAACCCCTTGACCATGATAATGTTAACTCATATTTACGTCATATATTTCTCACAACTGGGACACGTGGAAGGGTTATCCACCCCCACTAGAGAACCTGGGATCACTAGCTATAATAAAAGTATTAAATAAAATATCTGGAGCAGGTATCATATCATAAAACTAGAATTATCCCTCAAAATGTTCTGCCCCCCCCCCCCCCCCCCCATAAATACTGCAGCCTTACGCACAAGCCTTGGCCAAAATATGCCCGTGAACAGTAAAGTTTACAACTGCAATACAAGTTAGCCCTGCATACTAGTACAAGATCATGTGGGTGCACACAATGATGTTTAGTAGAGGATATTGTGTAAAGAATTTGATATACAGGAATTGAATGTACTGAGTTCTGATTAGTAAATGATACGGTGTGTGGAGTGCCAAGAATATTACAGAGTGTGTGTACAGTATAAGTAAACAGAAAGGGCACTCAAGGCTGAGATATGTAAAGAGTGTTTTTAGAGATGAGGGAAGATTGGTTAAATATGGAAGATATGCACAGCAGGAATTTGCACATGAATTATGCTATGTACTGTAAATAGAAATGTTGTTTTTTTTAAGTATGTAGAGCTCTGATGAGTCAATTATGCCGTTTTTGAAAATAGGGTTGGCATAATAGATGTATATTTGTGTGCAGAACTGAAGTTCATAAAGGGACATTAAACACTTTGAGATGGTAATATAAAATGATAAACTGTATACATAAAAAATATACATTTATTATTTATTTTGTCCCCTTTTCCTGTAATTCCATTCTGAAATTGTGAGCTTTTCAGTTTCTGCTAGAAATGGAAGTGCAGAACACTGTTATAATCCATACAGCCATTGGGGTAGATTTATTAACCAGCGGATGCTGCATTCTACGCCCATACGATCGGGATGATTGACACCCACTGCTAGTGGCATTTAGCGAGGTTGAGCAGACATGATTTGCTACAGCGAATCATATCCGCTCGACTAATGGTAAATCTACCCCATTGGCTGCACACCCTAGTGACCTATTTATAACTGTCCCTAATTGGCCACAAGGGGGGAAAGGGGTAAGTTGTGCAGCGATGGGCAGCAGATTGTAAATATATATGTATATGAATATACATATCCTGTATATGTATTTGTATATACACATATTAACCCATAAATATATATCTATATAACCATATACATACTGTATATATTTACAGGGAACACATAGTTCCCCATAGACCGCAATGTAACACCCCGCAGCCGCCAACTTTAGCCCCAACAAAAACTGCCTAATGCATTTATTTACTTATTTATTTTTGTTTTAAATAAAAAATTCTACTATTTTTTTATTTAAAAAAAAGAACTACACACTGTGTTTTGGGGGCAATTGTGGCACATTTAAAAAAAAAAATAACCAGAGGTTTTTGAGCACTAATGTCTGGCTATTTATCGTGCGCCCACAAACAAGTGAATTTGCCTGTTTGCAGGCATGCAATAAATTAGCGCTCCACTTGTAATCTAGGCCTTTATCTCTCCTATTTTTTCTGTCCTTTATCTCTCTCCTTCTTTAATCTTCATTTCTTTCTCTCTCTTCTTCTTTTCTCTCTATTCTCAGTCTCTTTTCTAACTCTCTCCTTTTTTATCTCTTGTAATAACACACCAGTGCATTTTACTGTTCATTGTTGTAATCTGATATATCCAGTGGCGTCTCTACTGAGCACATTTTCACTTAAAAAAAGGGGTTGATATCAATTTTTCCAATTTTTTTTTATTTATTTTTTTGTCAATATTGGAAAAAAAAGAACAGTCTTTTTTTCCCGCTAACAAAGTGATCACAATCTTTCCAAGTCAAACACAGCCGAGCTTGTTAACTTCCAAAAGATTCAATCTTGATTTTTTTTTTTACAACTGCACTCTGAATGGATGCTGGTCACTTAAATCTGAAATGGGTTAATGGACTCCGTGGGGTAGATTTATTTAACAAGCAGCAGATGCTGTAATCTACCCCTAAAGTTTCTGGCTCGCCGTAAACTTAAGTTAAGAAGCAGCAGTCGTAAGATGTTTAGGTGCAGGGGAATGTGCAGGGGGCGGCATTGCACAAGCATTTCACTAGAAAGTGGCGCCTCTGTTTCTGTTTTCCTTGCAGTGAAACCTCACTAGAAAGGCTTGTGCAATGTTAAATGGCGACAGCGTATGGTGTTGGCATTTAGCAATGCCGGGTGGACATGATTCACTGCAGCGAATCATGTCTGCCCAGCATTTAATAAATCTACCCCCATGTGTGTTTCTTGCAATTGGATAGTGTGGTGTTTTTACAATAAGTGATAAGCAATTTGAATGCCATTTGTATATGGACATGATGGGTATAGTGGGCATGTTTGCTCAGTGATGTTTTTAAAACTTCATATTTAAAAAGTATTTTTTAACTGTTTTAAATTCATTGAGAAAACCTGTTTTCTGTTTTTGCAAATCATCAAAAAAAAAACACTGTGGGAAATTAATTTGCTTAAGAAGAATGTTGCCACAACATATCTTATCCTCTGTAACGTGATTTGAAAAGTTTTTATACTGTAAATCGTGAAATCGAGGTTTAAAATGTCATTAAAAGTTCTAAACCTCACTGTACAGAACAAGGTTTTTCTTTGACAAATTATTGTTAGTGTAAGAAGATGACGACACAAGTTTATAAACACTGTAAATCACAGTTTTCCAAAACAGTTTGTGTGACTTCTGTTTTCTGTCTCTGTTGACTTCTAAATTAAACTATTTTTATTCACACTCCTGCTCTTTGAGTCTTCTCCATCCAAGGAATATTGCCCTGTTTGTGGCAGTGTATGTCCGAATATTTGTTTGAGTTCCTAAATTTTCCTACTGGATTCATTCAGCTGTATTTTTGCACTGTATGGTCAATACTACACCATGAAGTGCCTCCTTGTTTTTGTGGTTTTGTTACTTGTTTCCTGCTTGGATCCGATCTCGCATTGAAATGGTGTTATCATTTGTACTTTGATGGCTCAAAATTTGAAAAAACATGTATTAAGAGCCAAAAAAAAAACAGCTGATGAAGAAGATTGGAAAGATTTGAATCAACCCCAGAGGGGGAAAAAATATGAAAATTAGTGCAGTAGTTTAGCTGTATAACTGTTACTGTTCAAAAGGTCACATATTGCTATATAAAAAAATTACTATTTTTACATCTAATAACTTAAAAAATGTCTAACCTGATTATTAAAATATTTCAGGTAGACATGTGCAATTCGGTTCGGCCCGAATCAAAATTCGGACGAATTTGTTCGAATTCGGAGATTCGGATCGATTCGAATTTCCGAATTGCGGTAGTTCCGAATCTACCAAATAAATCCGAATCGATTCGAATTTATTCGGTAGATTCGGATGGCTGTGTATTACACTAGTATACTAGTGTAATACACAGCACATCCTACTTTACAGTGACCGAATTTCCGAAAATCCGAATCGATTCGAACCGAATCGAACCGAAACGAATGCGAACCGAATTTTTTCGAATCCGAAAGAATCCGAATGAATCCGAAATGAATTCATTCGATTTCTTCCGAATCGATCCGAACCGAAATTCGAATCTGTCCGAATCGATCCAAACCGAATTTTTCGCGGCTGCACATGTCTAATTTCAGGGTTTATATTGCCTACTAATCTGTAAGACTAGCATGTACAGTCAAATCTATTAGCGTGCAGCTCCCAGCTATCTTGCAATATGCAGGATGGTACCAATTTGAGAGCTGTGTCGTGTCCCACTGTCACTCCACCTATTTATATCCAATTTTCACACAATGAAACCCAGCCCAGAAATACTCAGCCTATCCAGACTCTCAGTAGGGGACCTACTCAAAGGAATACTGAACCTAAATGTTTTCTTTCATGATTAATGCAATTTTAAGCAACTTTCTAATTTACTCCTATTATAAAAAATGTTGTTCTCTTGGTATCTTTATTTGAAAAAGCAGGAATATAAGATTACGAGCCGGCCCATCTTTGTTTCAGCACCTGGGTAGCGCTTGCTGATTGGTGGCTAAATGCTTTGGGTATTCCTTTTACAGAGGACCCTGGTGCAAAACTTTTTTTGGCCCCCCGAGAAGGTAACTCAGTAATATGCAATAGTAATAATATTTATATGCCTCTCTGTACTGTTAACATGCAGCACTGTATCATGATGTGAGTATAAACTGATGAGTATGCTGTACAGTGTAATGATGTGAGTATCTATACACTGATCAGTATGCTGCACAGTATAATGATGTGAGTATCTATACACTGATGAGTATGCTGCACAGTATAATGATGTGAGTATCTACACTGATGAGTATGCTGCACAGTATAATGATGTGAGTATCTACACTGATGAGTATGCTGCACAGTATAATGATGTGAGTATCTACACTGATGAGTATGCTGCACAGTATAATGATGTGAGTATCTATACACTAATGAGTATGCAGCACAGTATAATGATGTGAGTATCTACACTGATGAGTATGCTGCACAGTATAATGATGTGAGTATATACACTGATGAGTATGCTGCACAGTATAATGATGTGAGTATCTATACACTGATGAGTATGCTGCACAGTATAATGATGTGAGTATCTACACTGATGAGTATGCTGCACAGTATAATGATGTGAGTATCTACACTGATGAGTATGCTGCACAGTATAATGATGTGAGTATATACACTGATCAGTATGCTGCACAGTATAATGATGTGAGTATATACACTGATCAGTATGCTGCACAGTATAATGATGTGAGTATCTATACACTGATGAGTATGCTGCACAGTATAATGATGTGAGTATCTATACACTGATGAGTATGCTGCACTGTATAATGATGTGAGTGTCTATACACTGATCAGTATGCTGCACAGTATAATGATGTGAGTATCTACACTGAGTATGCTGCACAGTATAATGATGTGAGTATCTACACTGATGAGTATGCTGCACAGTATAATGATGTGAGTATCTACACTGATGAGTATGCTGCACAGTATAATGATGTGAGTATCTATACACTGATGAGTATGCTGCACTGTATAATGATGTGAGTATCTATACACGGATGAGTATGCTGCACAGTATAATGATGTGAGTATCTACACTGATGAGTATGCTGCACAGTATAATGATGTGAGTATCTATACACTGATGAGTGTGCTGCACAGTATAATGATGTGAGTATCTACACTGATGAGTATGCTGCACAGTATAATGATGTGAGTGTCTATACACTGATCAGTATGCTGCACAGTATAATGATGTGAGTGTCTATACACTGATCAGTATGCTGCACAGTATAATGATGTGAGTATATACACTGGTCAGTATGCTGCACAGTATAATGATGTGAGTATCTACACTGATGAGTATGCTGCACAATATAATGATGTGAGTATCTATACACTGATGAGTATGCTGCACAGTATAATGATGTGAGTATCTACACTGATGAGTATGCTGCACAGTATAATGATGTGAGTGTCTATACACTGATCAGTATGCTGCACAGTATAATGATGTGAGTATCTATACACTGATGAGTATGCTGCACAGTATAATGATGTGAGTATCTACACTGATGAGTATGCTGCACAGTATAATGATGTGAGTGTCTATACACTGATCAGTATGCTGCACAGTATAATGATGTGAGTATCTATACACTGATGAGTAAGCTGCACAGTGTAATGATGTGAGTGTCTATACACTGATCAGTATGCTGCACAGTATAATGATGTGAGTGTCTATACACTGATGAGTATGCTGCACAGTATAATGATGTGAGTGTCTATACACTGATCAGTATGCTGCACAGTATAATGATGTGAGTATCTATACACTGATGAGTATGCTGCACAGTATAATGATGTGAGTATCTACACTGATGAGTATGCTGCACAGTATAATGATGTGAGTATCTATACACGGATGAGTATGCTGCACAGTCTAATGATGTGAGTATCTATACACTGATGAGTATGCTGCACAGTATAATGATGTGAGTATCTACACTGATGAGTATGCTGCACAGTATAATGATGTGAGTATCTATACACTGATTAGTAGGCTGTACAGTGTAATGATGTGAGTGTCTATACACTGATCAGTATGCTGCACAGTATAATGATGTGAGTGTCTATACACTGATGAGTATGCTGCACAGTATAATGATGTGCGTGTCTATACACTGATCAGTATGCTGCACAGTATAATGATGTGAGTATCTGCACTGATGAGTATGCTGCACAGTATAATGATGTGAGTATCTATACACTGATGAGTATGCTGCACAGTATAATGATGTGAGTGTCTATACACTGATGAGTATGCTGCACAGTATAATGATGTGAGTGTCTATACACTGATCAGTATGCTGCACAGTATAATGATGTGAGTATCTATACACTGATGAGTATGCTGCACAGTATAATGATGTGAGTATCTATACACTGATGAGTATGCTGCACTGTATAATGATGTGAGTATCTATACACTTATGAGTATGCTGCACTGTATAATGATGTGAGTATCTATAAACTTATGAGTATGCTGCACAGTATAAAGATGTGAGTATCTATACACTGATCAGTATGCTGCACAGTATAATGATGTGAGTATATACACTGATCAGTATGCTGCACAGTATAATGATGTGAGTATATACACCGATCAGTATGCTGCACAGTATAATGATGTGAGTATCTACACTGATGAGTATGCTGCACAGTATAATGATGTGAGTATCTATACACTGATGAGTATGCTGCACAGTATAATGATGTGAGTATCTATACACTGATCAGTATGCTGCACAGTATAATGATGTGAGTATCTATACACTGATGAGTATGCTGCACAGTATAATGATGTGAGTATCTACACTGATCAGTATGCTGCACAGTATAATGATGTGAGTATATACACTGATCAGTATGCTGCACAGTATAATGATGTGAGTGTCTATACACTGATGAGTATGCTGCACAGTATAATGATGTGTCTATACACTGATCAGTATGCTGCACAGTATAATGATGTGAGTATCTATACACTGATGAGTATGCTGCACAGTATAATGATGTGAGTATCTATACACTGATGAGTATGCTGCACTGTATAATGATGTGAGTATCTATACACTTATGAGTATGCTGCACAGTATAATGATGTGAGTATCTATACACTGATGAGTATGCTGCACAGTAAAATGATGTGAGTATCTACACTGATGAGTATGCTGCACAGTATAATGATGTGAGTATCTATACACTGATGAGTATGCTGCACAGTATAATGATGTGAGTATCTATACACTGATGAGTATGCTGCACAGTATAATGATGTGAGTATCTACACTGATGAGTATGCTGCACAGTATAATGATGTGAGTGTCTATACACTGATCAGTATGCTGCACAGTATAATGATGTGAGTGTCTATACACTGATGAGTATGCTGCACAGTATAATGATGTGAGTGTCTATACACTGATCAGTATGCTGCACAGTATAATGATGTGAGTATCTATACACTGATGAGTATGCTGCACAGTATAATGATGTGAGTATCTACACTGATGAGTATGCTGCACAGTATAATGATGTGAGTATCTATACACTGATGAGTAGGCTGCACAGTATAATGATGTGTGTGTCTATACACTGATGAGTATGCTGCACAGTGTAATGATGTGAGTATGTATACACTGATGAGTATGCTGCACAGAATAATGATGTGAGTATCTATAAACTGATGAGTATGCTGCACAGTATAATGATGTGAGTATCTACACTGCTGAGTATGCTGCACAGTATAATGATGTGAGTATCTACACTGATGAGTATGCTGCACAGTATAATGATGTGAGTATCTACACTGATGAGTATGCTGCACAGTATAATGATGTGAGTATCTACACTGCTGAGTATGCTGCACAGTATAATGATGTGAGTATCTACACTGATGAGTATGCTGCACAGTATAATGATGTGAGTATCTATACACTGATGAGTATGCTGCACAGTATAATTATGTGAGTGTCTATACACTGATGAGTATGCTGCACAGTATAATGATGTGAGTATCTATACACTGATCAGTATGCTGCACAGTATAATGATGTGAGTATCTATACACTGATCAGTATGCTGCACAGTATAATGATGTGAGTGTCTATACACTTATGAGTATGCTGCACAGTGTAATGATGTGAGTATCTATACACTGATGAGTATGTTGCACTGTATAATGATGTGAGTATCTATACACTGATGAGTATGCTGCACAGTATAATGATGTGAGTATTTATACACTGATGAGTATGCTGCACAGTATATTGATGTGAGTGTCTATACACTGATGAGTATGCTGCACAGTGTAATGATGTGCGTATCTATACACTGATGAGTATGCTGCACAGTATAATGATGTGAGTGTCTATACACTGATGAGTATGCTGCACAGTGTAATGATGTGAGTATCTATACACTGATGAGTATGCTGCACTGTATAATGATGTGAGTATCTATACACTGATGAGTATGCTGCACAGTATAATGATCTGAGTATCTATACGCTGATGAGTATGCTGCACAGTATAATGATGTGAGTGTCTATACACAGATAATGACTACATGGTCACACACCTATGTATAAACTGGCTGTAATAGGGCACCCAGTGCCACTGCATCTGCTTCACCAATGGTAGTTCCGCCCCTGCAGACTCTGGCCTCAGGTAATCTAGCTCAGCTCTTGGACCTGCCACAGGTTATTCCACCTTGTTCATCAATGCTCTGTGACTTTTGTAAAGAACTATGGTGTTATTGCATAATACTGTTTTTAGAGCTGGGATAAACTGAGAGTTCTGTTTACAGACAGCACCATACACATACCAGATTAGACTCCTTGCCATCCTGGTCCTCTGTCAGCCTCATACCCACATAAGACCTCAGATCAGGCCCTCAAGTCCTTCTTTCTGCCCCTACCTTTGAGGGATATGAAACCCAGATTTTTTTAATTTACTTCTATTATCAAATGTGCTTCATTCTTTTGGTATCATTTTGTTGAAAGAGCAGCAATACACTTCTGGGAGCTACCTGAACAAATCGGGTATGCCAATAACAAGAGGCATATACGTGTAGCCACCAATCAGCAGATAACTGTCAGTAGTGCACTGCTGCTTCTGAGACTACCTAGGTATGCTTTTCAACAAAGGACATCAAAAGAAGAAAGCATATTAAATAATAGAAGTGGATTAGAAAGTTGTGTAAGTTTGTATGATCTGTCTAAATCATGAGAGAAAAATGTTGGGTTTCATGTCCCTTAATATCCACCTGGATGCTGTTTGTTTTCCCAAATGTTTTCCCAAATGCCTGGTTTGCTGACTCTCAAGCACAGTGCCTGTGGACAGTGCAGAGGCAGTGAAGAGGAAGATTTTTTGGGGGGCCTGGCTGCCACAATGCTTGACAGCCAGTGAAAAATAAGACAACCATGTCACCCCTCTGTGTAGCATCCCACACATGAGTGCAGTAAACAGCTGAAATGGGCATTTGGATGGGAATTGCCCTTAAAACGGCAGTTAGCTCTTTTGCAAGCCCAAAGTCCCTAACCTAAAAATAAAACCCACCAAATACACCCTTAAAAAAACCTAACACTAACCCCCTGAAGATCGACTTACCAGGAAAAGTCTTCATCCAAGCCAGGCCGAAATCTTCAACAAAGCCGGGAGAAGTCTTCATCCAAGCCGGGCGAAGTGGTCCTCCAGACGGGCAGAAGTCTTCATCCAGACGGCATCTTCCATCTTCATCCATCCGACGCGGAGCAGGTCCATCTTCATGACATCCAGCGCGGAGCATCCTCGTCTTCTTACTAAATGGCGGTTCCTTTAAGTGATGTCTATCAGCCAATCGGAAATTAAGGTAGAAAAAATCCTATTGGCTGTTTGGAACAGCCAATAGAATGCGAGCTCAATCCTATTGGCTGATTGGATCAGCTAATAGGATTGAACTTCAATCCTATTGGCTGATTGCATCAGCCAATAGGATTTTTTCTACCTTAATTCCGATTGGCTGAATGAATTCTATCAGCCAATCGGAATCTAAGGGACGCCATCTTGGATGACGTCACTTAAAGGAACCGTCATTTAGTAAGAAGACGTTGATTGAAGAGGATGCTCCGCGCCGGATGTCTTGAAGATGGACCCGCTGCGCATCGGATGGATGAAGATAGAAGATGCCGTCTGGATGAAGACTTCTGCCCGTCTGGAGGACCACTTCGCTCCGGCTTGGATGAAGACTTCGCCTCGCTTCGTTGAGGACTTCGGTCCGGCTTGGATGAAGACTTCTGGTAAGTCTATTTTCTGGGGGTTAGTGTTAGGTTTTTTTAAGGGTGTTTTATTTTTAGGTTAGGGACTTTGGGCTTGCAAAAGAGCTAACTGCCCTTTTAAGGGCAATGCCCATCCAAATGCCCTTTTCAGGGCAATGGGGAGCTTAGGTTTTTTTAGTTAGTATTTTATTTGGGGGGTTGGTTGTGTGGGTGGTGGGTTTTACTATTGGGGGGGTTGTTTGTATTATTTTTTTTCAGGTAAAAGAGCTGATTACTTTGGGCCAATGCCCCACAAAAGGCTCTTTTAAGGGCTATTGGTAGTTTAGTTTAGGCTAGGGTTTTTTTTATTTTGGGGGGGCTTTTTTTTTATAGGGCTCTTAGATTAGGTTTAATTAGTTTAACGATCTGTAATTTGTTTATTATTTTCTGTAATTTAGTGTTTGGTTTTTTTTTGTACTTTAGCTAATTTAATTTAACTTAAGTGTCTATTTAAACTTGGAAATGTTGTAAAGGTAGTAACATACACTGAAACACACACACTCACACATAAGGATTCACATATAGATACTCTAGCAGACAGCAAAGAAACACACAAACACACTCATACACTGAAACACACACTCACACATAAGGATTCACATATAGACACTCTAGCAGACACGCAAAGGAACACACAAACACACTCATACACAGAAACCCAAACAGACACTCAGCACTTGATTACATTGACCTGACAAGTATTGAGGTAGACTACAGTTTTGTAAAAAAAAAAAAAAGGAGATTTAGAAAACAAAATATGGAATTCTGATTATCTTTTTGTAAAGGAAGATGCCAACTAAATGATGATAACATCATGCAGTGGCTGAAAGGAAGGGCTCTGAACTGCCTAAACAATAATGGTGGATTGGTGACTTCCGTAAAGGTCTCATTAGTCTCAAAGTCTGTAGAAAAATGTCCTAAAAAGGAACAGACAATGGACACACACAGACACACACACAAACTTAAACTTGCACATACACACAAGGAAACACTGACAGAGACAGCCTCAGAAAACACACAAAGACATACACACACACACACACAGACACCCACAGAAAACACACAAAGACATACACACACAAAAGACATACACACACAAAAGACATACACACACAGAGAGACAACCACATAAAACACAGAAAGACATACATACACACACCCTCACTGAGACATCCACAGAAAACACACAAAGACATACACACACCCTCACAGAGACACCCACAGAAAACACACACCCTCACAGAGACATCCACAGAAAACACAGACATACATACATACACACCCTCACAGAGACATCCACAGAAAACACAGACATACACACCCACCCTCACAGAGGCATCCAGAGAAAATACACAAAGGCAAACATACACACACCCTCACAGAGACACCCATAGAAAAAGCTCAAAGACATATGCACACACCCTCACAGACATCCACAGAAAATGCACAAAGACATACATACCCACACTCACAGAGAGACCCACAGAAAAAAAAAATACATACACACTCATAGAGACACAAAGCACAAAGACATAAAACACAGACACCCACAGAAACACTCACAGGAGGAAACATTTATGCACCTTGCATCCCCTAAATCAACAGTGTGTGACATGCATGATAATAAAATTGCAGAAATTAAGAAATCACTTTCTAAAGAATCATATTTGTAAATGTGTAAACAAAAATAATTCTGTGAATTCAAAATCGTACATTAATGATCTGGGTAGATGGCTAGTTGAAGAAAACTACTTTTAAAAGGTTGACATATTTTTGCTTGTTTTTTTCCCAACCAAGAGCACCACTTCAAATACAGTGTACAAATGTTCCTATCTGCCAGCTGTACTTATGGATTTTGAAAATGCTGTACTCTATATGGTCTTGGTGGAACCATAAGCTTTGGTACTCATACCATTAGATCTAGTTAAATGCAGGGTTTAGGCTTGTTGGTATGTTTTTCAAAATTAAGTCAGCTGTAGTGTAAACTGAACAGTTTTAAGTTAACCTGTCTCATTTCAAACACTGAGCAATCTTATTCTGAGAGTATAACATTTTATGCAGATGTAAAAATCTTAGATAAAATGCAGTCCTTGCATAAAGGGGCAGTAAACTGGAATGTAATATATATATATATATATATATATATATATATATATATATACACATATATATATATATATATATATATATATATATATAAGGGGCAGTAAACTGGAATGTAATATATATATATATATATATATATATAAATGCATATCTGCCAAAAGGGCACCTATCATTTGTGTATTGAGGAGGAAACATTTCTGCATGGTTATAAATATAGAATTTCTACAGCATTGTCAAATAATCATAAATACACTGCTGCTAAAAAAAAATTGTTTTTATGGACCCCTGGCCCCACCATACAACTACTACCACCAGGGCCGTCTTTAATATTGACTGGACCCTGGGCAAACATTTTCTTGGCCCGCCCCCCCCCCCCACCCCATGCAATTTCGCTCTCCACCCCAACTTCCCAAAAAACAACTAAATCAATTTTTTTTATTTTTTTTATTATTAGCCCAGAGTTGGATCATCCACTGCTGGGCTAGTCATTTTTAAAAAAAAAAAAAAAAAAAAACTGAACTGGACCTAAGCAGTACTAATAAGTAAATAAATATATAAATTCCTCCACTGTGGATTCATTTAATATTCTTTTGAATGTGATTCTGGTGTTAGGTTAGCTGGTTAAAGAGATTTAGGGCAGCCAACAGGAGCAAAGCAAGGTAAAGGAGGAAGCATGGAGGTGCAGACAAATATAATAAATGATCTGCTGTCTGACTCAGGCACACACTGTACAAAGTGCCAAGTCTCACACTGTGCATAGTGGTTTAGTGCACGCTCAGAAATCCTTTCAAATGCTAATACTTTACTCCCTGTAATAACATTTCCTATGCTCAATTAGCACTCTGCTGTAGTACCCACTGGTGGCTGCCAAAATAAAATAAAAACATTTTTTTAGTTCTTGCCTCATGGGGCCCCCCTGGCCCATTGGGCCCCTGACAGGAGTCACCCCTGTCACCCCCTGATGGCGGCTCTGAGCGCTGGTATTGGAGTGCGGTAATGAGCAAAATTTTGCTCAATGCTCACTTCTTGCCTTTTAACGACGGGTTTCTGAAAACTTGAAATACCAGGGCTGCAGGTAAGTGAGCGGTGAGGGAAAACTGCTCATTAGCACCGCATAGCCTCTAACGCAAAACTCGTAATCTAGGTGTATGTCAGCAGGGCTGGTATTAATGAAGGATTCATGAAATGTGCTAACATCTGTCTATAAGAAATGATGTGCATAACTGGGATTTCACTACTGTTTAACACATGTAAAAGTGAGTTTCTTTTAGAATGTCTGAGATTACCAAAGGATGCTGCAGAGTTAAGTAGAGGGTGCTTTGGTGCAAACATGAGATTACTGTAGGATGCTGTGTGGGATAAGAACAGGATGCTGGGTATATGTAGCTGGCTATGATTATTAAATGAATGTGTGGGAATAAAACTGTTCTGTGTGTGTATGGAGGTCTGTGATTAGTACAGGACACTGTTTGTATAGTGGGCTCAGATTATTACAGGGTACAAGCCAATATTATCCAAGTTTGGAAAGGGAGACAGGACAGACAATAAAAAGAATCTGACAATTTTATTAGCAAATTCATCTTTAAAGGGATACTAAACCCAAATGTTTTCTTTCATGCGTCAGATAGGGAATACAATTTTAAGCAACTTTCTAATTTATTCCTATTATCAATTTCCATCTTAATGGGAGGAGAGTCCACTGCTTCATTCATTACTTGTGGGAATTATGTGGGAACCTGGCCACCAGGGGGGGGCGTGTCTAAGCAGTAGAGATGGTGGGTCGCATTTTCTGAAGCTCCACATGGGATCTATGAAATTTGTTGGCTATCTCAAGATCTAACTGTCATCCGACTTTATAATCAACACTGGTGGAATTAGTGTTCTAAGCTGATCTATTCCATATGACTATTGTTCTATAATTGCGACCCACCACGGATTTAAGCTAAGTGGTCGTCTGCCTGCGGCCTGCTGTTATCATTTACATCTCTCCCCCCCCCCTCCCCCTAGGCCTGGGTTATGTGCCAAGCTATGACCATGCAGGAGAGGGAAAAGTATTACAACTTAATATGCTCTATAATCACAGAAATGGAACAAAAAATGATTCGCCACCAAGCAGACTTAATTGTCTCACTACAAGGTAGTACGCAAGACGAGGCCTTATCAGCTGTGAATGACTCTGGGCTGTTAGGTTGCCAAGTGCTTTGACTAGTGAGGCTAAAGAATCACAGCATGCTCCAATAGCGGTATCCCAACAAGGCAGTGCTCATGAAACAGAAGAAGAGAAAGAAACGCAACATTTAATCAGTAAGGAGATGACTTCACCGGACAGTAACTCTCTTGTTTTGGCGAGCAGTGAAAATTATCAAGATTTTAACACAAAATATGGGAGTAAACAGAAGGAGATGGACTGTGCCATACCGGAAGCAAAAAACACTATTAAACCTGATGTTATGCGTATACGAAGTCCTCAAATGTCGGCAGGTGAGGTGTCTGCGGGGGCTTTCTGGGAAGTTGCGGCCGAACTCCCGGGGAGCAGTGTAGATGCCTCCGGATGTTTCAAGATGCAGTGGATGCCGCCTTTAGATAAACTGAGTGGTGTGGAAGAATTGGCTCCGGTTGGAGTATGCAGGTCTGTGGCTCAGGAGTGCGACTATGGATTTGGAATGCTGGTGATGATCATAGCTGGTGTGGCTACTTCAACCACCATAGTTTCTAAGCTCACTTATGTTCCAAAGGGCCTCTCATTTATATTGGGGTCTGACACGTTGAGACCTCAAGCAATGTATTCAGCTACATTCTCTCAAAGTGGCATAGGATGAGGTCGTTATCAAAGACGCATGTAAAGTAAATATGCTCCCTAAAACGATATTTACTATCCTATCTCCTATGCTCAGAGTAATAGTTTATTTATATGGACAATTGTCAAACCTAATTATTTTGTTACTAAAGTTAATATGGACTGTTCTATATTAGTTCAAGTTTTGCATGTATACCCACCCTGGTAGTATGGATTATTATTGAGATTTATGCCAGCCATGGCTCTATATACATATCCATACTGCTAATATGGATATTTTTTGCAATTAGGCCTAATGTTTTAAGTATTTATGCCTTGCTAGGGTTATTGTGACTAGCTTATATGTCATTTTTTCACTTGAAATGGGGATGGTTTGATGCTCAGTAAGGATTTAAGTGAAATTGGAAAAGAAAATGTGTGTTTGGTAATAAAACGATTAGATGGGGGTTTTTTACATCAATATATACACCACAATTCAGGAGAATATATAAGGTTTAGCTATATATTAGCAATATCTGTACCCCTAGACTTCCTCTCCTATATTTCCTTGGACACATTTCATATGTTTTTTGATATTTGACTGCTTCTGTTTGATTATTTAGGGATATGCCTAGCCGAAATAATTTTTCCCTTAGTTAAAACCCTAGATTAATATCATAGCTATCTGAGTTTCCACTATTTTGTTAGGTTTATAATGGACGGGGAACCCATTTCATGTGCACTTTACATTTATAATTGCCAGTTGAATTTCCGTTTCAGTGATTTGGAGCCCAAGGTAAACACAATGACTGAAGAGGTCCACTAGTATATCAAAGGTATACACTAATATATCGTAGTATTCAATGTGATACTCTAGGTACTCCTAGTAGTAGGTTGGCAGATATAGCCACATATATTAGATTATGCTGTCATAAAGGTTTACATACTTGACAGGATATTAGAGGTTGCAATCAAAATTAGGACCCCCAACAGCTACGCCGGTCTCAGAGTTGCTTTATTGATTTAGCTATGCAAATTAGAATAACAACTTATGACTAAGTGACTTGTGAGGATATACCCATGTTAGAATATTCTCCCTCCATATTCATTATGTGTCTTTTGCTCACATATACAGGGAGTGCAGAATTATTAGGCAAGTTGTATTTTTGAGGATTAATTTTATTATTGAACAACAACCATGTTCTCAATGAACCCAAAAAACTCATTAATATCAAAGCTGAATATTTTTGGAAGTAGTTTTTAGTTTGTTTTTAGTTTTAGCTATTTTAGGGGGATATCTGTGTGTGCAGGTGACTATTACTGTGCATAATTATTAGGCAACTAAACAAAAAACAAATATATACCCATTTCAATTATTTATTTTTACCAGTGAAACCAATATAACATCTCAACTTTCACAAATATACATTTCTGACATTCAAAAACAAAACAAAAACAAATCAGTGACCAATATAGCCACCTTTCTTTGCAAGGACACTCAAAAGCCTGCCATCCATGGATTCTGTCAGTGTTTTGATCTGTTCGCCATCAACATTGCGTGCAGCAGCAACCACAGCCTCCCAGACACTGTTCAGAGAGGTGTACTGTTTTCCCTCCTTGTAAATCTCACATTTGATGATGGACCACAGGTTCTCAATGGGGTTCAGATCAGGTGAACAAGGAGGCCATGTCATTAGATTTTCTTCTTTTATACCCTTTCTTGCCAGCCACGCTGTGGAGTACTAGGACGCGTGTGATGGAGCATTGTCCTGCATGAAAATCATGTTTTTCTTGAAGGATGCAGACTTCTTCTTGTACCACTGCTTGAAGAAGGTGTCTTCCAGAAACTGGCAGTAGGACTGGGAGTTGAGCTTGACTCCATCCTCAACCCGAAAAGGCCCCACAAGCTCATCTTTGATGATACCAGCCCAAACCAGTACTCCACCTCCACCTTGCTGGTGTCTGAGTCGGACTGGAGCTCTCTGCCCTTTACCAATCCAGCCACGGGCCCATCGATCTGGCCCATCAAGACTCACTCTCATTTCATCAGTCCATAAAACCTAAGAAAAATCAGTCTTGAGATATTTCTTGGCCCAGTCTTGACGTTTCAGCTTGTGTGTCTTGTTCAGTGGTGGTCGTCTTTCAGCCTTTCTTACCTTGGCCATGTCTCTGAGTATTGCACACCTTGTGCTTTTGGGCACTCCAGTGATGTTGCAGCTCTGAAATATGGCCAAACTGGTGGCAAGTGGCATCTTGGCAGCTGCACGCTTGACTTTTCTCAGTTCATGGGCAGTTATTTTGCGCCTTGGTTTTTCCACACGCTTCTTGCGACCCTGTTGACTATTTTGAATGAAACGCTTGATTGTTCGATGATCACGCTTCAGAAGCTTTGCAATTTTAAGAGTGCTGCATCCCTCTGCAAGATATCTCACTATTTTTGACTTTTCCGAGCCTGTCAAGTCCTTCTTTTGACCCATTTTGCCAAAGGAAAGGAAGTTGCCTAATAATTATGCACACCTGATATAGGGTGTTGATGTCATTAGACCACACCCCTTCTCATTACAGAGATGCACATCACCTAATATGCTTAATTGGTAGTAGGCTTTCGAGCCTATACAGCTTGGAGTAAGACAACATGCATAAAGAGGATGATGTGGTCAAAATACTCATTTGCCTAATAATTCTGCACTCCCTGTATGGTCATAGTTTTGCCCAGCGGGTTTACTGGATTAATCCCTAAGCAGCTTCTGTCCGCTGATGTTCCTAATCATTGCTTTATATATTAAGATTCAAGAGTGATCTTATCAATTGCTAACTTCCTCTTTCTTGAGCCATCTGAATAGTCAGGTCCAAGAGTGATCTTCTAATTATAGAGAGGAACATTTACTAGAGAAAATATATTAGTTGAGAACTTTATGCTACCCTACAGAACACAGATTATGTGTTATGGTCCGAAAGTGACCGTATATCATTATAGACTTGTCACCTCCAGCCACCCAAGATATAGTTCATTGGTTCGTTAGTAGCCCATATGTTACTTGGGAGGTCTATAAAATTCTATACCATTATGACGTACCTCCGTCAATATTGATTAGTACGTAAGGGTCCAAGAGTGACCAATAGATAGCAAAGGAGGTCTCTGTAAGCATATAAAAAGAGGTTTAGGATCTGTTTGCCTATAATTCCTAAGTTTACAGGTTGTTATATGAGTCTGTTTATATTTTAGTACTTATGTAATTCACTGTTGCATATTTTCTCTTTTATTAAGGTACAAAAACTGTTCTTATACCTGTTCATATGTTCATATTGTACTGTGACAGATTTTATTTGTAATGTACATTTTGCTTCAAACCTCAATAAAATAAAAAATAAAAGGTTTAAATACCTCCCCCACTCCCCTCATCCCCCAGTCATTCTTTGCCTTTCATCACAGGAGGTTGGCAGAGAAGTGTCAGAAGATTTGGAGTAGTCTCTTATGGAGGGTAGTACTCTTCGCAATGGGACTGGAGTTTTAAGTAGTCCTGTCTGCCTCTCAGTGAGAGCTTGGGTGAATGTTAGAGTCCGGAGATGCAGGGAGAGTCTTTCTGCGATCCCATCCTGACTCAGTTTAACAGCTCCATTAGCAATCAGCGTTGACGAGTTTCGCTGCCTACTTTTCTTCTCTCAATTCCATGTCAGGAGCGATACTACTACCCTGTCACACTTGAAGGGCCGTGTTCCTCTTCCACCACGTTGATTCTGGTAAGATCGTTTCATTTATATATATATATTTGATAACGCATGAAGACAGGGTCACAGTGTGGCTCCTTTTATCTTTATAGAATCTAAGGTTATACCCTCGGAAGGGTGCTGTTGAACAGGTGGATATTAATATGCATAATATTGTTTATTGTGTTTTTCTACTGCATTTGTGTGAGATGAGGCTCTGTCAGTGTGGAACACAGTTCATAGAGAAAAATTAAGGTGGACGTTTTTGGCGCGCCCCTCTCTCGAGTGCAGGGGCGGTCCTGCATGGCACTCCATGTGACCTGGTGTGGCCTACAACTTCCTCTTTCTCGTCCTGCGTTCCAAAAAGATGAGAGCTGTCTCCTGTAGTCTGGGTCATAGGAGGTGGTGAGTGCCCCGGCCATTGAGATATAAAGGAGCCATTTATTTTTGATCAAGTCCGTAATAAAGCCGCAAGCTATGGAGGACTCTGATATGTTAGAGGATACTCCCTCTTTATCTAAACCCATTAACTGTGTGTATTGTGAGGAGGTTCCTGTCGAACCGCCGATGCAACTCTGTTCCACGTGCTTTGACAATATTGAAATTTCTAAAAAGAATAAAATATTTGGTACGGCTGAGCCTGCAATCATCTCCGATTACACAAGCAGTTCCCCAGGGCACTACTAATCCTCCTGCTGGAGGGGCACTTTGGCCTCCAGACTTCACAGATCAATTACAGATGGTGGTTTCTGCGGCCATTAAAGGGACACTGTAACCAAAATTTTTCTTTCATGATTCAGATTGAGCATGAAATTTTAAGCAACTTTCTAATTTACTCCTATTTTCAATTTTTCTTCGTTCTCTTGCTATCATTATTTGAAAAAGAAGGCATCTAAGCTTTTTTTTTGGTTTCAGTACTCTGGACAGCACTTTTTTATTGGTGGATTAATTTATCCACCAATCAGCAAGGACAACCCAGGTTGTTCACAAAAAATGGGCCGGCATCTAAACTTACATTCTTGCATTTCAAATAAAGATACCAAGAGAATGAAGAAAATTTGATAATAGGAGTAAATTAGAAAGTTGCTTAAAATTTCATGCTCAATCTGAATCACAAAATAAATTTTTTGGTTACAGTGTCCCTTTAATGGGATGCCTCGTTCTTCTAATCGCAAGCGGAAGGTACAGCACTGCTATCCATCTCAGGGGTCTTCAACTCCGATGGATGTTTCGGACAGATTATTAGCTGAGGATGACAACTCCGACTTATCAGAGGATGTCGTTTCTGGGGCGGAATCGGCTACTTCTAGGCCTCCATCCGTGGATGAGCCTTATTTTAAGTTTAGGATGGAGCATTTGCGCTATCTGCCAAAGGAGGTGCTTGCTACATTGGAGGTTCCGGAACAGAAACTACCGGAGCAACCTTCAATTCCTAAACTTGATAGAGTCTACGAGGACAGGGTAGTGCCCCAGGCCTTCCCGATTCCATTCAAAATGGTTAACACTATTAAGAATGAATGGGAGAAACTGGGATCATCCTTTTCCCCCTTTTCTTTATTTAAAAGGCTTTTCGCCGCTCCTGAGGTGCAGCTTGAACTGTGGGGAACTGTCCCTAAGGTGGATGGTGCTATTCCGCTAGAGGATAGCTCCTCTTTCAAGGAACCCATGGATAAAAAGATGAAGTCCATGTTGCGGAAGATGTTCCAACTCACGGGGTTCATTGTTCAGCCGGCTGAGGCAGTGGTGGGTGCTGCTACCTACTGGTGTGACGCACTGTCAGTGATGGTCGAGGTGGAAACTCCTCTTGATTAAATTCTAGACCAAATTAAGGCCTTAAAGGTGGCACATTCGTTCATTAGTGATGCTAACATGCAGATTATTTGCCTAAATGCTAAGGTTTTCTGTTTTAGCCCGCAGGGGTCTGTGGCTAAAGTGGTGTTCTGCTAACATGACCTCTAAGTCTCGTTTGCTTTCCCTCCCATTCAAGGGGAAAATTTTGTTTGGCCCGGGCCATGATTCATCTATACGGTCATGGATGGCAAGGTTGCCTTCTTGCCTCAGGATAAGAAGGCTAAACCAAAGGGATCTACTTTTGTCCCTTTCATGTGGACAAGTCTCAGCATCAGCAACCTGCCGCAAAGTCAGAGCAATCCAAGGGATCTTAGAAGCCATCTAACTCTTGGAACAAGTCCAAACAGAACAAGAAGCCCACCAAATCAAAGTTGGCATGAAGGGGCGGCCCCCGGTCTGTAATCGGATCATGTAGGGGGCAGACTATCTCTTTTTGCGGAGACCTGGAGAAGAGACGTTATAGACCCTTGGGTTCTGGAGGTCGTATCCCAGGGTTACAGGATAGGTTCTAAGTCTTCACCGCCCAGAGGCTGATTCCTCCTGTCAAACATATCTTCAAGACCAGAAAAGAGAGATGCCTTCCTTAGGTGTGTGAGGGATCTCTCTCATCTCTCGGGGTAATCGTCCCAGTCCCTCTGGCAGAAAGAGGTCTGGGGTATTATTCAAACCTTTTTGTGGGCCAAATGAAGGAGGGCATGTTCCATCCAATTCTGGACCTAAAGGCCCTAAACAAATTTTTGTCAGTCCCATCGTTCAAGATGGAGATGATAGGTCGATTTTGCCCTTGGTTCAAGAAGGGCAATTCATGATGACTATAGACCTGAAGGATGCTTACCTTCATGTTCCAATCCACAAGGATTACTTCAGGTTTCTAAGGTTCACCTTCCTGGACCAGCACTTTCAGTTTGTGGCCCTTCCGTTTGGTCTGGGGACTGCCCCAAGAGTCTTCACAAATGCTCTGGGAGCTCTTCTTGCAGTGGCAAGAGCCAGAGGAATTTCAGTGGCTCCTTATCTGGATGATATCCTGGTTCAGGCTTAGTCCTACAGTCTTGCGGAGGACCATTCGAGAGCTCTTCTCCTTCTTCTCCGGTCCCACGGGTGGAAGATAAACGAAGGATAGAGTTCATTGGTGCCCAGCAACAGGGTGGAATTTCTGGGTACGATAAAAGATTCTTCAGTCATGAAGATATTTTTGACAGGTCAGAGACATTGCAAGCTTGCGTACAACTGTCTAGCTCTCCAGATATCTTCCAGGACATCTGTGACCAGGTGTATGGAGGTGATCGGGCTCATGGTATCCAACATAGATATCATTCCTTTCGCCAGGTTCCATCTCAGGCCTCTTCAGCTGTGCATATTGAGACAATGGAATGGCGATCATTCAGATCTTTCCCAACAGATATCTCTAAGCAGTCCGGTAAGGGAGTCCCTATCTTTATGGACCCAACCGGGGCAGTTGTCTCAGGGGACATCCTTTTTGAGACCATCCTGGGAGATTGTAACCACGGATGCAAGTCTATCAGGATGGGGAGCTGTTTGGGGTGTCAAAAGGGCACAGGGCAGATGGACTCGAGAGGAGTAGAGTCTACCTATAAATATTTTGGAACTTCGAGAGATATTCAATGCTCTGAGGGCTTGTCCCCTTCTGGGGTCATCCCGATTCATCAGATTCCAGTCAGACAACATTACCTCGGTGGTTTACATAAACCATCAGGGGTACAAGAAGCTTCCTATCCATGAGGGAAGTATCTCAGATTCTGGAGTAGGCGGAGACTCACAATTGTTCACTATCAGCGATCCACATTCCGGGTGTGGACAACTGGGAAGCAGATTTTCTGAGCAGACAGATGTTTCATCCAGGGGAATGGTCCCTCCATCCCGAGATGTTCGCGGAGATCTGCACCAGATGGGGGACGCCGGAGATAGATCTCATGGCGTCCAGACTCAATTGCAAGCTACCCAGATACAGGTCGCGATCCAGGGATCCCCAGGCGGAGCTGATAGATGCCTTGGCGATACACTGGAATTTAACCTGATTTACATATTTCCACCATTACCTCTTCTACCTCGGGTAGTGGCCCGCATCAAGCATGAGCAAACTTCGGCTATTCTGATTGCTCCGTCATGGCCGCGGAGGATGTGGTTTGCGGATCTGGTGGCGATGATGTCATCTCCACTGCATGGAGATTGAACGACTAGAATTAGCCAAGAGAGGATTTTTAGAGAAAATGATTGACACTCTCGTTCAGGCCAGGAAGCCGATCACTCGTCGCATCTACCACAAGGTGTGGAGGACCTACTTGTCCTGGTGTGAGGAATGAGGATATCCCTGGCATAAGGTCAGAGTATCCAAGATCTTGGCTTTCCTCCAGGAAGGTCTGGATAAAGGTCTTGCTGCCAGTTCCCTATGGCTACAGTGTCACGAAAACCTCAGGATTTAGCTAAGAAGGGGTTAATTCTGTGTAGCTTGAACTCAAAACAGTTATTTGTTTTTCAAGAAGAATGGTGACTTGTGTTTTCTTTGAACTGCCAGGAGCCTCCTAAATAGCTCCACCAAATGTTATTGTGTATGCATTGAGTCATAAAGCCACTCAAGCTCTTAGTCCCAGAGATACACAGGATAGAGTTTATGGCTTAGGCTGTCAATAGAATGCATGATGCAAAACAGGGCCTCAATCACAAAAACTGACCAGGTCACTGAAACGACATTGGTATATTATGTATATATGTGTGTGAAACTGTAATGACATTAAATGAAGGGAAATCTGTCCTATCTGGTCTCAAATTGATTCTCCCAATGAAACTAGGAGATTCCTGATAGGTATATATGGAAGTGGAGTTACCTTGCAGAAATTATAATGGATTGTATAATTTCAGGCAAGAACTTAGTCTATTGAAGGTCATAAAGACAGGGGGGTTTCTTAGCCCGCCCAGGAGGGTGTTGTCAGGCAACCTGATCTAGGGAAAAGAGGTATTATAATCTTTTTCAGCTATGAGATGTCATTCTTACAAGGGGAGCTGTTCTACAAGAGTAAGAATCCAACGCTTCATGCCAGCCCCTGGCACAGATCTTGAAAACTAGGAAAGTATTCAATTCTGTTTTTCTCCTTTTTATTTTAAAACACTGTTTGCGTGTGTAATTTTATTTGTAACAACTTTTTATTAATAATGCATTGTGCATAATATTTTTAGCATAATAAATAATTCCTTTATTAAGTTTTCCCTTTGTCTAATAATTGAACCACGTTACTGAAAGAGACTGGAATATTAGAACTGTATAATTTAGGTTATTTTCTGCTAAATTGTATTTAGAGAGTTAATGTGTAAAGTCTGGGTTTTTTCTTAGGATTTTCCCTTTAATAAGGGAATTATTAAAGTATTTGAACTATAGGATTGTTAGTTTAGTGTGGGTGGCATTAAAAGGGCGTTTTGGGCATTTCTTTTATGTCTAGTACAGACTAGGGAGTGTGGTTAACCCTTGCACCCACTAAACTGAATCATAAGCTTGCCTGGTGTGGCTAGATTATGACCTATTGGTGACAGTAAAAGGGGGCTGATAACCCTTTCTGTGCCAAATAAGTGACTAGCGCAGGGTTGGATAACCTTGGTTCATCACAAATTGGTGGGCAGCGGTGTAGATCATTTATTTTTATTAGATTTTAGTGCTTGTGGATTTACTAGTGTGAAAATCATGGTACTAAAATAAATTGTTTCTTACAATTTCCAAAGGCTAAAACTCAGTGCATTATATAGTCACACATTGCAAACAGTCCCCTTCCCTATTCTCTGTTTTTCTTTTCTATTTTATTTTTGCTATGGAGGCATACGAGCAACAGACTAAAGAAGCGTTGGCACTCTTATGCCAGGAGCGTGATATTCCAACATGTGGAAAGAACAAAGATGTACTAATACAAGCTCTTGTTGAATATGATAACAGCCAAATCACACCAGTTGAGGTCTCAGGAATGATGTCTGCAGCTGGGGGCAGTGATTCATCAGGATCTGGGGATCCATTGGACTGTTATTTGCAAACTGTTCTTAAACATATGGGCTCAGTGGATGCAAGTTTGCGCATGGAACTGATTACAAAATTTTATGAGAGAGAGTCTCTGGCAGCTGAACGACAGGCTGCTGTGGCTGAGAGACAGGCGTCTCTGGCAGCTGAGAGAGAGGCTCTGGCAGCTGAAAGACAGACTGCTGAACGACAGGCAGAGAGAGAGTATCAGCTACAGCTTACACGGTTGGAGAGTGGGATGGTCTCCCCTGTTGTTAGTGAACCTAGAGACCCACCTGCTCCCCGAGTGCATGCAGAGAATTTTCCCACTCTGGAGAAAGATGGAGATGTGGATGTATTCCTGCGTAGCTTTGAGAAAGTTTGCAGACAGTTCCAGTTGCCAAGGGAGCAGTGGGCCAAGTACCTTACCCCTGGCCTGAAAGGTCCTGCACTGGAGGCGTTTGCTGACCTACCCCCAGAGTTTGATCAGGACTATGATTCCATTAAGGCTGCACTGCAGAGGAGGTATAATCTTACTCCTGAGGTGTACAGGAAGAAATTCCGTTCTCTGCAGAAAGGTTTGTCAGAGAGCTTTACTACAGCTGTTGGGAACTTGATGACAGCCTTTAAACAGTGGGTCAGAGGATTAAAAGTTGCGACTATGGAGGAGCTGGAAGATTTGATTGTGAAGGAGCAATTTATGCAGCTGTGCCCAGCCAAATTTCAAGAATGGGTTTTGGACCGTAAACCCATAACAGCATTGGAAGCTGGTGAGCTGGCTGATTTTTACACAGCCAACAGGTCACCAGAGAATGGGAGAAAATCTTTTTCTAAGGGGGGATCCACCTGGAAAGGAGCTGCTGCACGACCCCCCCTTCACAAAACCTGCTGTGTGTTTGTTTCCAGTGTCTATTCCCTCTGGGAAAGGAGGGGCGAGTGCTGCATCTGGGCAGGGGGATACCCGCAGATGTTTTGCTTGCAACAAAGTGGGCCACATCAGCTCCACTTGCCCAGAGAGGATTAACTTGGAGCAATCAGCTGGAGGGGGTAATCCCTCAGAAGTACCAGCATCTGTTTTGTTTGTTACCCGTCCAGAGGAAAACAACCATGAGAACTTGCAACCTGTGACTGTTGGAGATAAGGTAACATTGGGGCTTAGAGACACAGGTGCAGAAGTGACTATTGTGCGTCCAAAGCTAGTGAACTCTGAGAACATTATCCCTGGAAAGACTCTAGCAGTTAAAGGGATTGGGGAATGAAACTTACAGTGCATGTATGGCATGTGTATATCTTGATTGGGGAGTGGGGAGGGGTTTAAGAAATGTGGGGGTATCTGAAAATATTCCTAATGATGTTTTATGGGTACTGATTTGGGTAGATTGTTATCTCTTTATGTGCCTGACAATGCTACATGTGACCTAGTGACATTAGTTGCAGACCTTTATCTGGAAAGGGCTGTGTGTAAAAATGCTCAGAGACATTATGACCAGGAGGGAGGACAGGGTGCATGTGTGCGACGTGCCGTGCCTGAACTGGGGGTGTCTGTGCTGAGAGGTGAACCTGTAAGAGGAGAGACTGACTGGGGAGAACGACAGACAGACGGTGTGTGTCTTCCTGTACTTAAACCAGCAGTATCCGCAGAATTACAGTTAGCTGTACAGGGTGAGACTGATGGGGGAGAAAGGCAGATAGACTGTGTGGGTCTGTCTGTGCCTGAACCAAGTTTAACTGTACAGGGAGAAACTGTTTGTGATAGGAGGCAGATGAGTGGGGAGTGTCTGTCTGTGATTGAATCAGTGGATTCTATAGAAGGTGGTGAGATTGATGGGGGAGAGAATGATTGGGTGACTGGACCGCTGGATGATGTGTGCCAGTCTGTGCCAGGGACAATTCCGTTCCCTGTGAAAAGACAGGAATATTTGGGATAAATGGCAGAAGGAAGATGTGTGCTTGTCTGCACCAGTCTCAGAAGGGTCCCAGAAAGTGGCAGACCGACTGTGAGAGAGAGCAGGGGGGCAAGCTAGCGCACTCTATGACAGAAGCAGCAGAGCCACCGATTTCAGAGTGTGTTGGGGAGGAGGGTACAGGATACTCTTTGAGGGACCCCCAGAGTGAGTGTGAAAGATTGTGGGTGACAGAGACCCCAGTAACCTCAGCTGTGACCTATAAACAGACTGCACAGACTAGGGGACAGAGACTGACACAGACTGCAGGCACAGCGGGGGGGGGGGGGGGGAGTACAGAGAAGTGTATTTACACAGCCCCACAGTGCCAGTCAGCAAATACAGTGGTAGGCGTGCAGCCTCTGAGTCCCCAGCAGGCACCCACAGTGAAGAGGAGGGGGGGGAAGTTAGTCAACCCCCTACCAATCATAACAGAGTGCAGGAGTACAGGAATTCTACTCCAGTGGGAGGGCAAGAGCCCATGGTAGTTAAGCAGCAACTGACAGCACACAATATGTTCAGAGAGCACACCATAGGTAGCAAGACCCTAGGTTTCACAGGCACCTCTGTACCAGGGGATGATGTGTTATTCAAGGATATGATGCAAGCCTTATTGGGGGAGGTACCTGCAAAACCCAGAGATGGCATAGTCCCACAAAAACAGTTGCAGGAATTTCCTGCCAGAGAGGGAGTATATGAGATGGGGCAAAATGTTCTGGTACTAACACCCATGAGGCAGAACCAGCTACAGGCTGCATGGGAGGGGCCAGTATTGGAACTATAGGATTGTTGGTTTAGTGTGGGTGGCATTAAAAGGGAGTTTTGGGCATTTCTCTTACGTCTAGTACAGACTAGGGAGTGTGGTTAACCCTTGCACCCACTAAACTGAATCACAAGCTTGCCTGGTGTGGCTAGATTATGACCTATTGGTGACAGAAAAAGGGGGCTGATAACCCTTTCTGTGCCAAATAAGTGACTGGCGCAGGGTTGGATAACCTTGGTTCGTCACAGACAGATTTCAGCTTTATCCATACTGTTGCATAGGAAGCTTGCAGAGCTTCCCGACATTCAGTCCATTGTTCAGGCTCTGGTTAGGATCAGACCTGTCTTCAGGAATCCGTCTCCTCCTTGGAGCTTAAACTTGGTTCTTAAGGTTATGCAGAGTGCTCCGTTTGAGCCTATGCATGCTCTTGACATTAAGGTTCTTTCATGGCAAGTCCTGTTACTACTGGCTACTGCGTCGGCACGCAGAGTCTCTGAGCTAGCAGCTTTGCAATGTGAGCCTCCCTACTTGGTTTTTCATGCCGATAAGGCTGTTCTTCACACTGGATTGGGATTCCTTCCCAAGGTAGTGTTGAGTCGTAACATCAATCAGGAAATAGTGGTTCCTTCTTTGTGTCCTAACCCTTCTTCTTCAAAGGAGAGGTTACTTCATAATTTGGACGTGGTTAGGGCGTTGAAGTTTTATCTTCAGGCCAAGAAAGAGTTTAGACAGACTCTGTCCTTATTTGTTGTGTATTCGGGGAAGCGCAGGGGGCAAAGGGCCTCTGCTACTTCTCTATCATTTAGTTTGAGGAGTATGATCCGTCTGGCATTGGAGACAGTGGGAAACAAGCCTCCTCAGAGGATTACGACTCACTCGACTAGAGCTGTGGCCTCTTCTTGGGCCTTTAAGGAGCAGATTTGTAAGGTGGCCACTTGGTCTTCCTTACATACTTTTGCAAAGTTTTATAAATTTGACGTTTTTGCTTCGGCGGAAGCAGCTTTTGGGAGAAAGGTTCTGCAGGCTGTGGTGCCCTCAATATAGGGTCCTTTTACCCTCCCGTTTTCTTCATTCAGTGTCCTCTAGAGCTTGGGTATTTGTTCCCACAAGTAAGGAATAAAGCAGTGGACTCTCCTCCCATTAAGATGGAAAACATAAATTATGCTTACCTGATAATTTAATTTCCATCGATGGGAGGAGAGTCAACTGCACCCGCCCGTTTCTCCTGTGGGCGGACCTAAATTTATATTAATCTTCTGGCACATTTATACCCTGATATTTCTCCTACTGTTCCTTGTTCCCTTGGCAGAATGACTGGGGAATGAGGGCAGTGGGGGAGGCATTTAAGCCTTTGGCTGGGGTGTCTTTGCCTCCTCCTGGTTGCCAGGTTCTTAATTCCCACAAGTAATGAATGAAGCAGTGGACTCTCCTCCCATTGATGGAAATGAAATTATCAGGTAAGCATAATTTATGTTTTTTCTTTGTTCTCTTGCTTTCTTTATTTACAAAGCAGGAATGTAAAGCTTAGGAGCCAGCCTATTTTAGGTTCTTCACCCTGGATAGCACTTGCTTATTGGTAGCTACATGTAGCAAATTAATAAACAAGAATAACCCAGATACTGAACCAAAATTGGTCCGGCTCCTAAGCTTTACATTCCTGCTTTTTAAATAAAGATAGTAAGAGAACAAAGAATTTAAACATTGCTTAAAATTGCCTGCTTTATCTGAATCATGAACGAAAAAAATTGGGTTCAGTAGCCCTTTAAATTAAACTTGAATAGTTTGTTGGTGGGATACATACTAGGTGCTTTTTATAAATTTTTTACTGTACTGAATAAACCAGCTTTTTATATACCTCATATTGATGAGGATCAGGTGAGCACCAATAATCTCACATTAATATAACTAAGTGGTTAACAAAGTACACTATGATGTTGTTCTGTTTTTTTAAACCGCTTCCTATATTCCTCTGGCTTATGGCATTACATTGTCTACTTGAAAGCGCTGTCTTAGCACTCCATTTTGCATATATATATATTAATATATATATATATATATATATATATATATATATATATATATATATATATATATATATATATATATATATAAATATATATATATATATATATATATGTATATATTTATATATATATATACATATATATATTTATTTATACCTGTGTATTTTTATATAGATATATAGGTATAGATATATATATATTTTTCTCCAACATAGGTGTGTCCGGTCCACGGCGTCATCCTTACTTGTGGGATATTCTCTTCCCCAACAGGAAATGGCAAAGAGCCCAGCAAAGCTGGTCACATGATCCCTCCTAGGCTCCGCCTTCCCCAGTCATTCTCTTTGCCGTTGTACAGGCAACATCTCCACGGAGATGGCTTAGAGTTTTTTGGTGTTTAACTGTAGTTTTTATTATTCAATCAAGAGTTTGTTATTTTAAAATAGTGCTGGTATGTACTATTTACTCTGAAACAGAAAGGTGATGAAGATTTCTGTTTGTAAGAGGAAAATGATTTTAGCAACCGTTACTAAAATCGATGGCTGTTTCCACACAGGACTGTTGAGAGGAATTAACTTCAGTTGGGGGAAACAGTGAGCAGACTTTTGCTGCTTGAGGTATGACACATTTCTAACAAGACGATGTAATGCTGGAAGCTGTCATTTTCCCTATGGGATCCGGTAAGCCATTTTTATTACATAAGAAAAAAAGGGCTTCACAAGGGCTTTTAAGACTGTAGACATTTTCTGAGCTAAAACGATTGATATATAAGCATATTTTAATACTTCATAGCTTTGAGGAATTATTTTATTCTTGGGAATTATGTAAAATAACCGGCAGGCACTGTATTGGACACCTTATCCTCTAGGGGCTTTCCCTAATCATAGGCAGAGCCTCATTTTCGCGCCTCTATTGCGCACTTGTTTTTGGGAAGCATGACATGCAGACAGATGCATGTGTGAGGAGCTCTGATACACAGAAAAGACTTTCTGAAGGCGTCATTTGGTATCGTATTCCCCTTTGGGCTTGGTTGGGTCTCAGCAAAGCAGATACCAGGGACTGTAAAGGGGTTAAATATAAAAACGGCTCCGGTTCCGTTATTTTAAGAGTTAAAGCTTTCAAATTTGGTGTGCAATACTTTTAAGGCTTTAAGACACTGTGGTGAAATTTTGGTGAATTTTGAACAATTCCTTCATACTTTTTCACATTTGCAGTAATAAAGTGTGTTCAGTTTAAAATTTAAAGTGACAGTAACGGTTTTATTTTAAAACGTTTTTTGTACTTTGTTATCAAGTTTATGCCTGTTTAACATGTCTGAACTACCAGATAGACTGTGTTCTGTATGTGGGGAAGCCAAGGTTCCTTCTCATTTAAATAGATGTGATTTATGTGACACAAAATTTAGAGAAAATGATGCCCAAGATGATTCCTCAAGTGAGGGGAGTAAGCATGGTACTGCATCATCCCCTCCTTCGTCTACACCAGTCTTGCCCACACAGGAGGCCCCTAGTACATCTAGTGCGCCAATACTCCTTACTATGCAACAGTTAACGGCTGTAATGGATAATTCTATCAAAAACATTTTAGCCAAAATGCCCACTTATCAGCGAAAGCGCGACTGCTCTGTTTTAGAAAATCCTGAAGAGCATGAGGACGCTGATGATATTGGTTCTGAAGTGCCCCTACACCAGTCTGAGGGGGCCAGGGAGGTTTTGTCTGAGGGAGAAATTTCAGATTCAGGGAAAATTTCTCAACAAGCTGAACCTGATGTGATTACATTTAAATTTAAATTGGAACATCTCCGTGCCCTGCTTAAGGAGGTGTTATCTACTCTGGATGATTGTGAGAATTTGGTCATTCCAGAGAAATTATGTAAAATGGACAAGTTCCTAGAGGTCCCGGGGCCCCCCGAAGCTTTTCCTATACCCAAGCGGGTGGCGGACATTGTAAATAAAGAATGGGAAAGGCCCGGCATACCTTTCGTCCCTCCCCCTATATTTAAGAAATTGTTTCCTATGGTCGACCCCAGAAAGGACTTATGGCAGACAGTCCCCAAGGTCGAGGGGGCGGTTTCTACTCTAAACAAACGCACCACTATACCTATAGAAGATAGTTGTGCTTTCAAAGATCCTATGGATAAAAAATTAGAGGGTTTGCTTAAAAAGATGTTTGTTCAGCAAGGTTACCTTCTACAACCAATTTCATGCATTGTTCCTGTCACTACAGCAGCGTGTTTCTGGTTCGATGAACTAGAAAAGGCGCTCAATAAAGATTCTTCTTATGAGGAGATTTTGGACAGAATTCATGCTCTCAAATTGGCTAACTCTTTCACCCTAGACGCCACTTTGCAATTGGCTAGATTAGCGGCGAAAAATTCTGGGTTTGCTATTGTGGCGCGCAGAGCGCTTTGGCTAAAATCTTGGTCAGCGGATGCGTCTTCCAAGAACAAATTGCTTAACATTCCTTTCAAGGGGAAAACGCTGTTTGGCCCTGACTTGAAAGAGATTATTTCTGATATCACTGGGGGCAAGGGCCACGCCCTTCCTCAGGATAGGTCTTTCAAGGCCAAAAATAAACCTAATTTTTGTCCCTTTCGCAGAAACGGACCAGCCCCAAGTGCTACGTCCTCTAAGCAAGAGGGTAATACTTCTCAAGCCAAGCCAGCCTGGAGGCCAATGCAAGGCTGGAACAAAGGAAAGCAGGCCAAGAAACCTGCCACTGCTACCAAGACAGCATGAGATGTTGGCCCCCGATCCGGGACCGGATCTGGTGGGGGGCAGACTCTCTCTCTTCGCTCAGGCTTGGGCAAGAGATGTTCTGGATCCTTGGGCGCTAGAAATAGTCTCCCAAGGTTATCTTCTGGAATTCAAGGGGCTTCCCCCAAGGGGGAGGTTCCACAGGTCTCAATTGTCTTCAGACCACATAAAAAAACAGGCATTCTTACATTGTGTAGAAGACCTGTTAAAAATGGGAGTGATTCATCCTGTTCCATTAGGAGAACAAGGGATGGGGTTCTACTCCAATCTGTTCGTGGTTCCCAAAAAAGAGGGAACATTCAGTCCAACCTTAGATCTCAAGATCCTAAACAAGTTTCTCAAGGTTCCATCGTTCGAAATGGAAACCATTCGAACAATTCTTCCTTCCATCCAGGAAGGTCAATTCATGACCACGGTGGATTTAAAGGATGCGTATCTACATATTCCTATCCACAAGGAACATCATCGGTTCCTAAGGTTCGCATTTCTGGACAAGCATTACCAGTTTGTGGCACTTCCGTTCGGATTAGCCACTGCTCCAAGAATTTTCACAAAGGTACTAGGGTCCCTTCTAGCGGTGCTAAGACCAAGGGGCATTGCAGTAGTACCTTACTTGGACGACATTCTGATTCAAGCGTCGTCCCTTCCACAAGCAAAGGCTCACACGGACATTGTCCTGGCCTTTCTCAGATCTCACGGGTGGAAAGTGAACGTAGAAAAAAGTTCTCTATCTCCGTCAACAAGGGTTCCCTTCTTGGGAACAATAATAGACTCCTTAGAAATGAGGATTTTTCTGACAGAGGCCAGAAAATCAAAACTTCTAAACTCTTGTCAAGTTCTTCATTCTGTTCCTCTTCCTTCCATAGCGCAGTGCATGGAAGTAATAGGTTTGATGGTAGCGGCAATGGACATAGTTCCTTTTGCGCGAATTCATCTAAGACCATTACAACTGTGCATGCTCAGTCAGTGGAATGGGGATTATACAGACTTGTCTCCGACGATAGTAGATCAGAGGACCAGAGATTCACTCCGTTGGTGGCTGTCCCTGGACAACCTGTCACAGGGGATGAGCTTCCGCAGACCAGAGTGGGTCATTGTCACGACTGACGCCAGTCTGGTGGGCTGGGGCGCGGTCTGGGGACCCCTGAAAGCTCAGGGTCTTTGGTCTCGGGAAGAATCTCTTCTCCCGATAAATATTCTGGAACTGAGAGCGATATTCAATGCTCTCAAGGCTTGGCCTCAGCTAGCAAAGGCCAAATTCATACGGTTTCAATCAGACAACATGACGACTGTTGCGTACATCAACCATCAGGGGGGAACAAGGAGTTCCCTGGCGATGGAAGAAGTGACCAAAATCATTCAATGGGCGGAGACTCACTCCTGCCACTTGTCTGCAATCCACATCCCAGGAGTGGAAAATTGGGAAGCGGATTTTCTGAGTCGTCAGACATTTCATCCGGGGGAGTGGGAACTCCATCCGGAAATCTTTGCCCAAATTACTCAGTTGTGGGGCATTCCAGACATGGATCTGATGGCCTCTCGTCAGAACTTCAAGGTTCCTTGCTACGGGTCCAGATCCAGGGATCCCAAGGCGACTCTAGTAGATGCACTAGTAGCACCTTGGACCTTCAAACTAGCTTATGTATTCCCGCCGTTTCCTCTCATCCCCAGGCTGGTAGCCAGGATCAATCAGGAGAGGGCATCGGTGATCTTGATAGCTCCTGCGTGGCCACGCAGGACTTGGTATGCAGACCTGGTGAATATGTCATCGGCTCCACCATGGAAGCTACCTTTGAGACGGGACCTTCTTGTTCAAGGTCCGTTCGAACATCCGAATCTGGTCTCACTCCAACTGACTGCCTGGAGATTGAACGCTTGATCTTATCAAAGCGAGGGTTCTCGGATTCTGTCATTGATACTCTTGTTCAGGCCAGAAAGCCTGTAACTAGAAAAATCTACCACAAAATATGGAAAAAATATATCTGTTGGTGTGAATCTAAAGGATTCCCTTGGGACAAGATAAAAATTCCTAAGATTCTATCCTTTCTTCAAGAAGGTTTGGAGAAAGGATTATCTGCAAGTTCTTTGAAGGGACAGATTTCTGCTTTATCTGTGTTACTTCACAAAAAGCTGGCAGCTGTGCCAGATGTTCAAGCCTTTGTTCAGGCTCTGGTTAGAATCAAGCCTGTTTACAAACCTTTGACTCCTCCTTGGAGTCTCAATTTAGTTCTTTCAGTTCTTCAGGGGGTTCCGTTTGAACCCTTACATTCCGTTGATATTAAGTTATTATCTTGGAAAGTTTTGTTTTTGGTTGCAATTTCTTCTGCTAGAAGAGTTTCAGAATTATCTGCTCTGCAGTGTTCTCCTCCTTATCTGGTGTTCCATGCAGATAAGGTGGTTTTGCGTACTAAACCTGGTTTTCTTCCAAAAGTTGTTTCTAACAAAAACATTAACCAGGAGATAGTCGTGCCTTCTTTGTGTCCGAATCCAGTTTCAAAGAAGGAACGTTTGTTGCACAATTTGGATGTAGTTCGTGCTTTAAAATTCTATCTAGATGCTACAAAGGATTTTAGACAAACATCTTCCTTGTTTGTTGTTTATTCTGGTAAAAGGAGAGGTCAAAAAGCAACTTCTACCTCTCTCTCCTTTTGGCTTAAAAGCATCATCAGATTGGCTTACGAGTCTGCCGGACGGCAGCCTCCTGAAAGAATCACAGCTCATTCCACTAGGGCTGTGGCTTCCACATGGGCCTTCAAGAACGAGGCTTCTGTTGATCAGATATGTAAGGCAGCGACTTGGTCTTCACTGCACACTTTTACTAAATTTTACAAGTTTGATACTTTTGCTTCTTCTGAGGCTATTTTTGGGAGAAAGGTTTTGCAAGCCGTGGTGCCTTCCATCTAGGTGACCTGATTTGCTCCCTCCCTTCATCCGTGTCCTAAAGCTTTGGTATTGGTTCCCACAAGTAAGGATGACGCCGTGGACCGGACACACCTATGTTGGAGAAAACAGAATTTATGTTTACCTGATAAATTGCTTTCTCCAACGGTGTGTCCGGTCCACGGCCCGCCCTGGTTTTTTAATCAGGTCTGATAATTTATTTTCTTTAACTACAGTCACCACGGTATCATATGATTTCTCCTATGCAAATATTCCTCCTTTACGTCGGTCGAATGACTGGGGAAGGCGGAGCCTAGGAGGGATCATGTGACCAGCTTTGCTGGGCTCTTTGCCATTTCCTGTTGGGGAAGAGAATATCCCACAAGTAAGGATGACGCCGTGGACCGGACACACCGTTGGAGAAAGCAATTTATCAGGTAAACATAAATTCTGTTTTTTAAATATTCATATATATATATATATATATATATATATATATATATATATATATATATATATATATATATATATATATATCTAAAGGAACATAAAACAAGTTGGGATAGAGACAAAATATAATAATATGTATTTTAATTACTTTACCTGCAAATTTATACTGCAGTGCCTCGCCATTAACCCTTTCTTTCTTCATAAATGGAAAGAGTCCACAGCTGCATTCATTACTTTTGGGAAATAAGAACCTGGCCACCGGGAGGAGGCAAAGACACCCCAGCCAAAGGCTTAAATACTTCTCCCACTTCTCTCATCCCCCAGTCATTCTTTGCCTTTCGTCCCAGGAGGTTGGCAGAGAAGTGTCAGAAGTTTGTTTTTGTCTCTTATGGAGGGTAGTACTCTTCGACATGGGACGGGAGTTTTAAGTAATTCTGTCAGTCCAAACCATCACGACTCATTTTAACAAATCCACAAGCAATTGGCGTTGTCAAACTTCGATTCGCTGCCTGCTATCTTCTCTCAAGTCTATGGCGGATGCGAGGCTACTATCCGTCACACTTGAAGGGCCGTGTTCCTGTTCCATTGCGTAGATTCCGGTAAAATGATTATACTGTAACTCATTTGTTCCTGCGAACTGACATGAAAAATACAGGGTCTCAGTGGGACTCCTTTAGTATCTTGGAATCAAGGGTTAATATCTCCTGAGGGGGATTATTGAACAGGGTTTTTTATAATCATGTTTGTTATGTGATTGAATCTGCTTATGTGTAGTGTTAACTGGGCTCGTGGCTTTTTGGAACATAATAGCCTTTCGAAGTGACGTGACCTTACGGTTGAGCGCGCTTTTTTTGGACTGTACGGTTCACCTTGTGACCGGGTGTGTTTACGTTCTGATCTCTCATTTCCGCATTCCTGACTGTGTGGCGACGGAGAATTCTAGTCCACTGGTGTCTGGTTCATAGGAGGTGGTGAGTGCCCCAGCCATTGTGGCTGTCAGGTGCCGTTTAAATTGTTTTATATATAGTCCATTCTTTTGGTATCCTTTATCCAGTTATGAAGGATGCTGATGTTGAGATTGTTCAACTCTCTGATTCAGATTCTTCGTCCTGTGACAAATGCAAATTGGCCCCATTGACTCAGGTCAGTCAGTTATGCTCTGTAGGCCGTTCTAGAGTGCCTTGTTCCTCGGGCTCTGGGATTCAAGGGACTGTTGAGCCATCCGCCTCAGGGGGCACTGTCCTCCAGGAGGCGAGTTCCCTACCACTCCCTACTACTATGCGGGTAACCTAGGTTATGTTTTTTCTTCCTTGGAGGGTGCATTGTTCCCCCTGAAGGTTGTGGCACATTTTCGCTTTTACATACTTTTGGCACTTGCTCGCCTACAAAGTCCAGATGTTTATTTGCGATTGTGCTCGTACCCGATTGCCCCAGGTCT
Organism: Bombina bombina; assembly: GCF_027579735.1. Lineage (NCBI taxonomy): Eukaryota > Metazoa > Chordata > Amphibia > Anura > Bombinatoridae > Bombina > Bombina bombina. Next base: position 861,665,226 of record NC_069504.1, on the reverse strand, counting down.
CTCGGCCACAGGAGGGCATGCGGAGTTCCCTGCGGGTGTAACTGTTCCTGAGTGTTTTGTCTTTCATTACAGGCTGGCTCGCCTTCGTGTTCTACTCAGACACGTTTTTGAGCTGTTTGGGGACCCTATCCTTCTCGGCTATGAAACTCATCAGTCTCCTCCTTCGAAAGGCTCACCACGTTAGACATGGGGGGGTGACGTAATCTCCTTTAAGTCTTGTTATCGAGATCCTTCCCAGTTTTGTTGGAGGAACAGGGTTTCCGTTAGGCTTGTCCTGTGGATCTTCTGTTCTTCTTGGGCATTAACCCTCGGGTTGCCTGTCATTTTATTTTATCCAGTTAGGATGAATTTTATTTTTTGTTTTCATACTATGTTTCCTGCGGAAACTTTCTCTGGGATCGATACTCGCTGTTTGCATCAACGAAAGTTGTTCGGGACACGTTAGTCCCATGTTTGTCTGTTTTTCTTCCTCCCTCCATGAGGGCGGATTTAGCCAGCTTGGCAGTTATGACCCTGGTTGCAGGCTGATCCTGCTTGGGTTCAGATCTTCTGTCTCGTGTTTTATTCAGACACGTGGCGCCTATTATTCCTTGCTGGTCAGGTTGGGGTGCCAAGTGCTCTCAATATTATTTATGTTTCTTTTTATTTGTTTTACAAGTTTCAGCTAAGCATTCTCAAGAGGACTTGTGGGTCTGTGCGGCTCTCGGGATTGTTTCAGTCCTTAAATAGCCGTCTCATTTTGCTGCATCACTCTCTGTTGTTTCTTATACCCTCGGAACCTAGAGGATTCCTTCCCATGTGGTGGGAAGGTTAGAGGGTTTAGCGCCTCTTTTCCGCCGGTCAGAGCTGTGTTGCCTTAGGAGGCCCTGGGAATTGTCCTTTTTGGACTTTAGTGGTTCTTTTCTTCATTGAGACCTTCTTGGACTTTGTCCATTTCTCCTGGTGGATTGGGTCACCTTCAGGGGACTTGGATTCCCTTCAGAAGTTGGTTGTTCCTTTTTGGGACATTAGACAGTGAGGTCTTTTTGGGCTCCGGTTAGGGGTCCTTCCCTGGTGTTGGGAATGCTCTGCATATCCTTCTTGGGATAGAAGAGGTCCTAGTGGTTTCCCACTCATATGGTTCAGGTATTGCCATCCAGGTTACATCCAAACCCATGTTTTAGTGTTCTCGGACTTCGAATCTGAGGTTATGTGGAGGCTTGCTGTTGCTCTGTTCGGGTGACTTGTCCTCTCTGTTCCCCTTGTGTCTGGAGCTCGTGGCAAGCTGGACAGCTAGCTCAGCATACTAATGCTCTGTGGCTACTCTGTACTGTAGCAAACCGAGGGTTGCTAATTGGACCCCTGGCGAGGTCTACTCAGCCTTTCCTCTTTTCGAGGTTGATAAAATGTGCAGCGCCTTGTTATCCGGGTTATTCTGGATTTTTCCCTGGGAGGTCTGTTTTTTTTATATCAGACGGATTTATGTTCCTGGAAGATTGTTTAATCTAAACATTGGTGGACCCCGAGCTTCTTGTCCTGATCTTCCGGTTGTCAAGGGTTTTACTCTGCGTTGTCTTTTTGTGGATCCCGCTGTGGGATGTTACTGGACCTTATGATCATAGGACTGGCCTGGGGGTTCCAGTTTCCGGGGTACTTGGGCTTAGCCCTTGTTCTGGCCGTTCTGTTTTACAACTTGGCCAGATTTATTGATAGCCCGGGCTCCTTAGGGCTTGTCTTGTGCTGGACGATACGGTTCCCTTGGGACAGCCAACTAATGTGACCTGATGGTGGGCTTTCCTGCCTAGCAAGTGGAAGGTTTGCGGTTGCTCAGCTGTCACTCTTGCGCCTGGTATGTGTGCTAGCATGATGGTGTTTTAAGGGGTTCTTTCCGTGTTCGTCAGTGACGTGGCCTTGTGTTCTCTCGGTTCTTCCTACAACTTCCTGTCTTATGGGCAGGTATTTATCGATGCTCTCCTCTTAAGGGGGCTCATTGTCCTCCTTACAGAGGTGTGGTTCCTTTTTTTTTTTTAGTGGCCTCTCCTGTGTTCGGTAGGTTGGAACAGATATTTTATCTGGTTCAGGGATTGGTCTGCTCTTTAAGTTGTTCCTTTCCATCTGGGGAGCTGATGACTTTAGTTGGGTGGCTTGCTAAATCTCCTTGGGTCTAATGCCTGCTTGATCGTCTCTAGGTTGAAATAGCTGTGTCCATTCTTCTGCCCTTTTGGGGGCCGGTCTTGGGGTTCCTTTCTGTTCCCTTGCTTTCAGATCTGCCGTTTCTTGGGCAGGTCCAGCTAGGTGTAGGATCTGAGATCTGTTGTTCATCCTCAGGTCTTGGGGGTGCCAATGGACCTTTGTTTGGAGGTTCTGTGCCGCTCCCCCTTTGAGATCTGTGAGTAGGCCTGGCGGCCTGGATTGCCTGGAGTGTGTCCTCTGTCTTGGTGGTTGGGCAATCTGCTATTTTGTTTGGCCGCTTTTTCCTTATGGATAGTGTTTCTCTGTGTCTTCTTATGGATGGCAGCGTGTTACTGGACTCAGATGTTTATCTTTCTGAGTTTGCTACTTGTAATTTTTCTGTTTGCTCACTCTCTGAGTTCTGATGTTTTGAGGACTTTGTCTTCAGCTGTCTTTTTCAGCGCTGTTGCATGATTTTTGGGAAATGTTTCTTCTCCTTGATGATGCCCGGTTGCTCCTTGGGGGTTGGGCGCCGTCTCCCCTTGTTCTTGGGATCCATTCGGGTCTCTGTGGACTTGACCTTCTTTTGAAGGGGTTTTTTCTTTTATTGGATCTTGCTGTACCTTTTGGGTATCCCTTTGGCTCACCCTTGTCTGCTCCCTTTTGGGGATTTTGGTACTGTACTAGTAAAGGTGGTGTGGGGACCGACTGCTGGGCGACGGTTCTCCTGGAGGAGTGTTGGCTCAGTGAGTCTGCTTTGTGGTCTCTAGTTAAGCTTTCGGACTATCTACGGGTCAGTGTCCTTGTGGCCTTTTCCTTCTAGTTTTTTTGCCCGGCTCCAACGAAGCAGGGTTTGGTTTGGGTTGTGGGGTTTTTTTTGGCGCTGTTGCATGATTTTTGGGAAATGTTTCTTCTCCTTGATGATGCCCGGTTGCTCCTTGGGGGTTGGGCGCCGTCTCCCCTTGTTCTTCGGATCCATTCGGGTCTCTGTGGACTTGACCTTCTTTTGAAGGGGTTTTTTCTTTTATTGGATCTTGCTGTACCTTTTGGGTATCCCTTTGGCTCACCCTTGTCTGCTCCCTTTTGGGGATTTTGGTACTGTACTAGTAAAGGTGGTGTGGGGACCGACTGCTGGGCGACGGTTCTCCTGGAGGAGTGTTGGCTCAGTGAGTCTGATTTGCGGTCTCTAGTTAAGCTTTCGGACTATCTTCGGGTCAGTGTCCTTGTGTCCTTCTCCTTCTAGTTTTTTTGCCCGGCTCCAAAGAAGCAGGGTTTGGTTTGGGTTGTGGGTTTTTTTTCAGGCCTGGTGCTCTCAGAATGGACCGCCTATTGTACCCTCCCGTTTTTGCATTCAGTGTCCTCTATAGCTTGGGTATTGTTTTCCCAAAAGTTATGAATGCAGCTGTGGACTCTTTCCATTTATGAAGAAAAACTTAAATTATGCTTACCTGATCATTTTCTTTTCTTTAGATGGAAAGAGTCCACAGCTCCCCACACATTTTTTCTGTGGGGCATCTCTTATTTTTTATTCTTCTGGTACCTTTTCACCCTGGTATTTCTTCTACTGTTCCTTATTCCTCGGCAGAATGACTGGGGGATGAGGGAAGTGGGAGGAGTATTTAAGTCCTTGGCTGGGGTGTCTTTGCCTCCTCCTGGTGGCCAGGTTCTTATTTCCCAAAAGTAATGAATGCAGCTATGGACTCTTTCCATCTGAAGAAAAGAAAATTATCAGGTAAGCATAATTTAAGTTTTTAGTTTCTTAATTGTAAAGCTCTAACTCCCCCCACACAATTCCTTTTATGGCTGTATCTATATCTATGGTTGGATGGGATTATCTGCTGGAGCATGCCTAGAATCTGTAAACTCATTGAAATACAATGCCTGTGTCTAAACGCTGATAAGTGGGGGGTGGAGTTGTCTGCACCAGGCAGCTTAGCTATGTAATTCAATTTGCTTAGTTTTGAAAATTATTTTAAAATACTTGCCAGCAATTTTTAAAGAGAGTGCGATGTGTATGAAGTGGTTTGTGTATGAGAGTGTCGTGTATGAGAGTGGTGTGTGTGTGTGAGTGCGGTGTGTGTGTATGAGAGTGTGATGTGTATAAAGTGGTGTGTGTATGAGAGTGTCGTGCATGAGAGTTTTATTTTTATTATTATACTTTCTAAAGCGCCAACATATTCCGCAGCGCTGTCCATGAGTACTATTCATTTAGATAAGACAATGATGTAAAACTTGTAAGAGAAAAGACAACATTTTACAAACACATACAGGAGGAATTGAGGGCCCTATTCCCGTGGGAACTTACAATCTAGAAGGGTAGGAGGTTGAGAAACAGGAGGTAAGGACTGCAAGAGTGAGCAAGATGTTAATACAGAGTTAGATGAGGGAACTAATTGTACAGATGTGTATGTATGTGTGTGTGGTATGTGATGTGTGTGTATGGTGCAATCCTTTCATTTCTATGTAACCCTATGAAAATGATTGACTGTGTTTCAGAACTTGCAGAAGTCCTTTATTATGGTGAATCAACACAAAGAAATAACATAATTTGCAAGATATATATATATATATATATATATATATATATATATATATATATATATATATATATATATATATATATATATTTCAATGTTTACCCCAGGACCTATTTAAAGGGCACACCAAACGGCTGATTTGACTGACCACCGGACAAAAATTTAAAAAGGATACTGAACCCAAATTTTTTTTTTCTTTCATGATTTAGATACAGCAGGCAATTTTAAGCAGCTTTCTAATTTACTCCTATTGTCAATTTTTCTTCGTTCTTTTGTTATCTTTACTTGAAAAAGCAGGAATGTAAGAGTAAGACCGGGCCCAATTTTTGGTTCAGAACCTGGGTAGCGCTTGCTGATTGGTAGCTAAATGTAGCCACCAATCAGCAATCTCTATCCAAGGTGCTGAACCAAAAATTCTTACATTCCTGATTTTTCAAATAAAGATACCAAAAGAACAAAGAAAAATTGATAATATGAGTAAATTAGAAAGTTGCTTAAAGGGACACTGAACCCACATTTTTTCTTTCATGATTCAGATAGAACATGACATTTTAAGCAACTTTCTAATTTACTCCTATTGTCAACTTTTCTTCATTCTCTTGCTATTTTTATTTTAAAAGCAGGAATGTAACTCTTTGCAGCCAGCCCATTTTAGGTTCAGCACCATGGATAGCGCTTGCTTATTGGAGGCTTAAATTTACCCACCAATAAGCAAGCATAACCCAGGTTCTCAACCAAAAATGGGCCGGCTCCTATGCATCACATTCCTGATTTTTAAATAAAGATAGCAAGAGAACGTCGAAAAAATGATAATAGGAGTAAATTAGAAAGTTGCTTAAAATTGCATGCCCTATCTGAATCAAGAAAGAAAAGAAATTTTTGTCAATGTCTGTTGCACAATGTATCATTAAATCAATTAATTTTACATTGTGAAATTAATGTGTTCTTTGGGGGGCTTAATTAATAATGATAAATAACAGAAAATATTCTAATATTTGAAAGTGTTACACTGTTCCCACCTGGCTACTTGATAATGCCACACACCTGTCAAATGTTCTGGGGAGAACACTTTACTTGGTTCTTGGCTTGCTGAATATAGATCTTCAGGGATCGACGCAGCATGTACAATATAACTAACTGTGGCCCCTTTTCCAAAATATCAGATTTACCATGTGAAGTGTTTTGCATGACTTTTTGCAGAGTTTTTAATCTGAAGCCGTTCTAATCCATTTGAAAACCCGGCAATAATTAAATTATAACAAACTTATTCAAATGCTATCAATGGAGACAGCACCCATTCACCTGGGGCACTGATTCATTAGGGACTGCCAATCCCAGACATGAGCCCAACATAGGGCTTGAAATGTTGTCTTTTTCCCATGATTTGGAAGCAATAAAGAAGTTTTATTATTTTTGATAAGAGGCTGGATTCCATTGTCTTTCATAATTTATCACAAGCTATTCAAATGCATTTGTTGTGGTTCAATAATACTCCCTCTGCAATGGGACAATAGTATCCCTAACCATCAAAAAGTAATCTTCTAGCAGATTTTTTAAAATTTTGATAAAAACAATCTTGACCTTATGAAATCCCATTTTGATAACTGACATTTTAAAAACTGACAAATTCATAAAGATTTGTACCCGTATTCAAAACGGTTAATGTAAATGTTTGTAGTTGTAAATGTTTTGTTATTGGTAAAGCAATCCCTCTGGATAAAACGAAAGGAGTCTGGGAAAAGTCTTAGACACAAATTAATGGGCGTTCCAATGCTTTTTAAAGGAGTGGTCGTGATTTTTTACCTACACTTAGAGGCCCATTTAACAAACTCCGTATGGAGCTTGTGGGCCCGTGTTTCTGGCGAGTCTTCACACTCGCCAGAAGCACAAATTATGGAGCAGCGGTCTAAAAACTGCTGCTCCATAACCCTGTCCGCCTGCTCTGATGAGGCGGACAGGAATCGCCACAATTCAACCTGATCGAGTATGATCGGGTTGATTGACGCCTCCCTGCTGGCGGCCCATGGGCCGCGAGTCTGCAGGGGGCGGCGTTGCACCAGCAGCTCTTGTGAGCTGCTGGTGCAATGCTGAATACGGAGAGCGTATTGCTCTCCGCATTCAGCGATGTCTGTCGGACCTGATCCGCACCGCATCAGGTCCGACAGACATTTGATAATTCGGCCTCTTAGGCTGAGCATGATAAACTCATCAAGGCTGTGAAGTATCCTATCTCGCAAATTGCCTTTGTGAGATAATGCATCTCGCGGTTGTGTCTCGCTATTTCAAAGCTGATTAGGTAAGTTTGTTTTTATTTATTTAGGGATTTTTTACTTTTAATACATTTGTTCTGTTAAGGTTTTGAAGTTGTTTTTGTAATGCCAACATCCTTTACAGGGGCACTCGTTTTATGCTTTGCAAAGTTACGAGATAGAAATAGCTCATTTGATGATAGTGGAGCTTAAAGGGACACTGTAGTATAAGTATACAATTTGTTTTTCCTTAATGTGTTTCAAATTACTTGTTATACCTACTGTAGAGTATTAAATGTATGGGAAATTGACCTTCATGTTTATTTTTGTATTTCAAATATCTGTTTGTTTGTTGAAGCCATCACCTGTTATTCTCAAGGACATGCCCATAAAGATGGGCTAAGCCTGCAGGTAAAGCAGACATATTAGTTTTATCACCGTCTAAACACAAACACTAAGGGCCAGATTACAAATGGAGCACTAAATATCGCTTTCATGAAAGCGGTATTTATGCTCCACTGTGTAATACCAGCGCACGCTAATGTGCACTGGTATTACAAGTTGTCAGCAATGCAAACACGAGCTTGCATTCGCATTACTGGGAAACGTGCTCACAAGAGCACGCTTCCATAGGCTCCAAAGGGAGCCTCGTTCTGATGCCGTCAGAGACGAAGCGATGGCAGCAGTTTTAAATATATATGTATATGAATATATACGTATATATTTATGTGATATGTGTATATACACATATTAACAATATATATATATATATATATATATATATATGTATATAAGCATATACATATTTATTGTGAACACACAGTTCCCATAGACCGTAATGTAAAGGCACTTTTCAGTGCCTTTTTTTTCTAACACTCCACTCCCGCCAACTTTAAAGCCTCAAAACTCCCTAGTGCTGTTATTTTATTAAACATGCTGATATTTTTATTTTTTAATAAAATACACTACACTGTATTGGGGGGGGGCTTTTGGGGCACATTTATAAAATTAACCAGAGATCTGATCTCTGGTTAAATTTATAAGCGCTAGTTGCTACCGCAAGCGTGCGATAATTTAGCACTCTGCTTATAATCTAGCCCTAAATTCGGCTAGATTACGAGTTTTGTGGTAAGAGCTGCTCGGTACTAACTTGCAAGTTATTGTCACCGCTCACCTCCCTACAGCGCTGGTATTACAGGTTTGCAAAAACCCGGTGTTAGCAGGCAATATTGCAGCGTAAAGCAAAATTGAGCTCCATACCGCACTCCAATACCAGCGCTGCGGTGATCTGGTTTACGTGCTCATGCACGATTTCCCCATAGACATCAATGGGGAGAGCCGGCTGAAAAAAAGCCTAACACCTGCAATAAAGGAGCGTAAAGCTCCGTAACCTAGCCCCATTGATTCCTATCGGGAAACTAAATTTACAGTATGTTTACACCTAAAACCCTAACATGAATCCCGAGTCTAAACACCCCTAATCTGCCGCCCCCGACATCGCGACACCTACATTACACTTATTAACCCCTAATCTGCCGCCCCTAATGTCGCCGCCACCTACATTACAGTTATTAACCCCTAATCTGCTGCCCCCAACATCGCCGCCACTGACCTACACTTATTAACCCCTAATCTGCTTCCCCCAATGTTGCCGCCACTATACTAAAGTTATTAACCCCTAACCCTAAGTAACCCTACCACCCACTAACTTTAATGTAATTAAAATAAATCTAAATAAAACCTACTATTAATAACTAATTCCTATTTAAAACTAAATACTTACCTGTAAAATAAACCCTAAGCTAGCTACAATATAACTAATAGTTACATTGTATCTATCTTAGGTTTTATTTTTATTTCACAGCTAAGTTTGCATTTATTTTAACTAAGTAGACTAGTTAGTAAATAGTTATTAACTATTTACTAGCTATCTAGTTTAAATAAATCCAAATTTACTTGTAAAATAAAACCTAACCTGAGTTACACTAACACCTAACCTTACACTACAATTAAATAAATTACATTTATTAAATACAATTAACTAAATTACAAAAAAAAAACCCCACTAAATTACACAAAATAAAAAATAAATTATCAAATATTTAAACTAATTACACCTAATCTAATAGCCCTATCAAAATAAAAAAAGCCCCCCCAAAATAAAAAAAAAACCTAGCCTAAACTAAACTGCCAATAGCCCTTAAAAATGCCTTTTGTGGGGCATTGCCCCAAAGAAAACTGCTCTTTTACCTGTAAAAAAAATACAAACAACCCCCCAACAGTAAAACCCACCACCCACACAACCAAACCCCCCAAATAAAATCCTAACTAAAAAACCTAAGCTCCCCAATGCCCTGAAAGGGCATTTGTATGGGCATTGCCCTTAAAAGGGCATTTAGCTCTTTTTCTGCCCAAACCCTAAGCTAAAAATAAAACCCACCCAATAAACCCTTAAAAAAAACTAACACTAACTCCCGAAGATCCACTTACAGTTTTTGAAGACTCAACATCCATCCTCAACGAAGTGGCAGAAGTCCTCAACGAAGCCGGGAGAAGTCTTCATCCAAGCGGCAAGAAGTGGTCCTCCAGACGGGCAGAAGTCTTTATCCAGACGGCATCTTCTATCATCATCCATCCAGCGCGGAGCTGCTCCTTCTTTAAGACATCCGGCGCGGAGCACCCTCTTCTTTCCATGGCTCTTCTCGAATGAAGGTTCCTTTAAGTGACGTCATCCAAGATGGTGTCCCTTGAATTCCGATTGGCTGATAGAATTCTATCAGCCAATCGGAATTAAAGGTGAAAAAATCCTATTGGCTGATGCAATCAGCAATAGGATTGAGCTCACATTCTTTTGGCTGTTCCAATCAGCCAATAGAATGCAAGCTCAATCCTATTGGCTGATTGGATCAGCCAATAGGATTGAAGCTCAATCCTATTGGCTGATTGCATCAGCCAATAGGATTTTTTCACCTTTAATTCCGATTGGCTGATAGAATTCTATCAGCCAATCAGAATTCAAGGGACGCCATCTTGGATGATGTCACTTAAAGGAACCTTAATTCGAGAAGAGCCGTGGAAAGATGAGGATGCTCCATGCCGGATGTCTTGAAGATGGAGCCGCTCCACGCCAGATGGATGAAGATAGAAGATGCTGTCTGGATGAAGACTTCTGCCCGTCTGGAGGACCACTTCTTGCCGCTTGGATGAAGACTTCTCCCGGGCTTTGTTGAGGACTTCTGCTGCTTAGTCGAGGATGGATGTCGGGTCTTTATAAACTGTAAGTGGATCTTCGGGGGTTAGTGTTAGGTTTTTTTAAGGGTTTATTGGGTGGGTTTTATTTTTAGCCTAGGGTTTTGGCGGAAAAAGAACTAAATGCCCTTTTAAGGGCAATGCCTATACAAATGCCCTTTTCAGGGCAATGGGGAGCTTAGATTTTTTAGATAGGATTTCATTTGGGGGTTTGGTTGTGTGAGTGGTGGGTTTTACTGTTGGGGGGTTATTTGTATTTTTTTTTTTACAGGTAAAAGAGCTGATTTCTTTGGGGAAATGCCCCGCAAAAGGCCCTTTTAAGGTCTATTGGCAGTTTAGTTTAGGCTAGGGTTTTTTTTTTATTTTGGGGGGGCTTTATTATTTTGATAGGGCTATTAGATTAGGTGTAATTAGTTTAAATATTTGATCATTTATTTTTTATTTTGTGTAATTTAGTTAATTGTATTTAATAAATATAATTTATTTAATTGTAGTGTAAGGTTAAGTGTTAGTGTAACTCAGGTTAGGTTTTATTTTACAGGTAAAGTTGAATTTATTTTAACTAGGTAACTAGTAAATAGTTAATAACTATTTACTAACTATTCTACCTAGTTAAAATAAATACAAGCTTACCTGTAAAATAAAAATAAACCCTAAACTAGCTACAATGTAACTATTAGTTATATTGCAGCTAGCTTAGGGTTTGTTTTACAGTTAAGTATTTAGTTTTAAATAGGAATTAGTTATTAATAGTAGGTTTTATTTAGATTTATTTTAATTATATTAAAGTTAGTGGGTGTTAGGGTTAGACTTAGGGTTAGGTTTAGGGGTTAATAACTTTAGCATAGTGGCGACGACGTTGGGGCAGAAGATTAGGGGTTAATAAATGTAGGTAGGTGGCGGCGATGTTAGGGGCAGCAGATTAGGGGTTAATAATATTTAACTAGTGTTTGCGATGCAGGAGTGCTGCAGTTTAGGGGTTAATGTGTTTATTATAGCGGTGGCGATGTCCGGAGCGGCAGATTAGGGGTTAATAATTTGAATTTATTATTTGCAATGCGGGAGATCCTCGGTTTAGGAGTTAATAGGTAGTTTATGGGTGTTAGTGTACTTTTTAGCACTTTAGTTATGAGTTTTATGTTTTAGGAAACAATGGGGCTGCGTTAGTGAGTTTTACACTGCTTTTTTTTTTATTATAGTTTTACACTGCTTTTTTTTTTATTATAGCGGTGGCGATGTCCAGAGCGGCAGATTAGGGGTTAATAATTTGAATTTATTATTTGCAATGCGGGAGATCCTCGGTTTAGGAGTTAATAGGTAGTTTATGGGTGTTAGTGTACTTTTTAGCACTTTAGTTATGAGTTTTATGTTACAACTTTGTAGCGTAAAACTCTTAACTACTCACTTTCAGTTTACGTTATGGATCTTGTAGTTTTAGGCTGTACCGCTCCCTTTTTGGCCTCCCAGGCAGACTCGTAATACCGGTGCAAAGGAGGTCCCATTGAAAAAGGACTTTTTGAAAGCTGCGGTAGTTACGTTGTGTTCCTGCCAGAAAAGTGTGTGGTACACCTAAACCTGCAAGACTCGTAATACCAGCGGTAGTGAAAAAGAGCTTTAACGCTGCTTTTTCACTCATACCGCAAAACTCGTAATCTAGCTGTTAGTTAGGTATTGAAATGCTAATTATAGCTGGGGGTTTAATAATTACAATCAGCTATTTCATATACAAAAATCTCTCTCCAACCACCCCACCGTGAGATTAATTAGTGCTATTGTATCTTGTTTACATAGTTTTTCTACAGATAATACACTTGTCATTCATATTTTCAGTGTAGGTGGCAGTTTCTACAAGCAAAAGCAGCTATTTCAAACAAATAAATACACGCCAGCCGGTAAAATTAACCATTTGGAATACATTAAAAATGTTTCTGTAATGTGTAACTGTGATGGGGGGAGTACAATTCTTTATGAATTGTGCAATTTTTGAGGTTGAATGTCACGGTAAGTTTTTCATTCAAGATGTTACTTTCCCATACGTTTCTATTAAATCTAGGCCAATTTTCTAATGTACAAATTTTAACATTCTAAAATAAGGGCTAAAGTCCTTGATGCAATATTAATATTACACTAACATTGAAGAGTACGTAACTCCTGCATAGATATGAGTTCCATAAATACAGCAGAGCTGCTTATGCATTGCCCAGATACAAATTCATCTCTATAAACAATTATAGGTCATAATATAAATATGTAACCGGTGGTCATAGGGCTTATGAACACTATTTATGTATTATCAATACAGCATCTGCTAAATAAAATAAAATACAATATTCTCATAGACCCCTGGGATACAAAGCCCTCACTCTCCTGGTAGATCCTACACAATGATTAAATATCTCACAAAGGTTTCATCAGCAAACGCTTGCACATGACAAAGGGAAGGTGCTGGCTATATTTTGTTCATGTCTGGAGGCAACGTTGAACTAATGCCTGATGAATGGAGACTGCATCCTCTCATTTACAGAGTGCAGTCTGTGCATTGAATTTGCAGTATCATATTGACAGGGAACAAGCCCCTGGGATTTACCAGCACATGGGAAATTGAAGTGCATCGAACAGAGGAAGTTGCTTAGGATTCATTGGGAAATGTCTATAAATTATTCATTAGAAATCAAATTTTCATTCACATTACTATGCACATGTGTGTGTAGTGCATGTGTGTGCATGTGTGTCTTTATGTAGAGTGTGTATGTATTTAGTGTATTTGTATGTATGTGGTTGGTGTGTATGTATATAGTATGGGTATGTACTGTATGTTTGTGTGTGTAGCATTTTTTGTTTATGTAGTCTGTGTGTGCATGCATGTGTTGTGTATGTAATGTTTGTGTGTGTGCATGTATGTGAGTTTGTGTGTGTGTATGTAGTGTTTGTGTATAAAGTGTGTTGACTCAGGGGTCAAGTCCTACAAAAAAAATTGTGGGAACTCACCAAGACTTCCACCCTCCCTCACAATTAATATTGTTTTATTTATATATATATATATATATATATATATATATATATATATATATATATATATATATATATATATATATATATATATATATATATATATATATATATATATACACACACACACACACACACTGTATTTATATGCTGTAAAGTAAAATTTATTTTAGCTAGGTTGTTATCAAATAGTTAATAACTATTTAATAACTATTCTACCTAGTTAAAATAAATACAAACTTGCCTGTAAAATAAAAATAAACCCTAAGCTAGTTACAATGTAACTATGAGTTAGACATAAAATGTGTTTCCCCATAGGAAACAATGGGGCTGCGTTAGTGAGTTTTACACTGCTTTTTTGCAGGTGTTAGACTTTTTCTCAGCCGGCCCTCCCCATTGATTCCTATGGGGAAATCTTGCATGAGCACGTAAGGCCAGCTCACCGCTGACTTAAGCAGCGCTGGTATTGGAGTGCGGTAATGAGCAAAATTTTGCTCAACGCTCACTTCTTGTCTTTTAACGACGGGTTTCTGAAAACTCGTAATACCAGCGCTGTAGGTAAGTGAATGGTGAGACAAAACTGCTCATTAGCACCGCATAGCCTCTAACGCAAAACTCGTAATCTAGGCCTTAGTTCCTCCTGCAAAAATAGTGCAGGAACTCCGTTCCCATGCGTTCCCGCCCGACTTGACCCCTGTGTGCAGTTTGTGTTTGCATATATGTATTGTGTATGTAGTGTGCATGTGCATATATGTATTGTGTGCATGTAGTGTGTGTTATGCATTTATGTGAGTAGTATGCATGTATGTAGTGTGTATGTATGTAGTGTGTGTGTAGCGTGTCTTTATGTATGTAGTGTATGTGCATGTATGTGAGCAGTAGGTATGCAGTGTTTGTGTATATAGTGTGCTTGTGTGTGTGTGCATATATGTGTTGTGTATATGTAGTGTGCATTTATGTGAGTATATATACTGTGTTTGTGTGCATATACAGTAATGATGTAGTTTTTGTGTATGTAATGCTTGTATATATTTCTGTATTTACTTGGCACTTTAGCCCAGATTCAGCAAATTCTAAGAGCCACCAAATGGGCGCACTTCTCCCCAATTTCTATGTAATCCTATGAAATTGATTAACTAAGTTGAGGAGTTTGCAGAACTAATTTACATATTAGTGAGTTAGCTCTATAGAATAGCATCAAATCTGAAAAATCAATCTCTTTTGATTCTTGCCTAAGTGAATTTAAGTCTCTATGGATTAGTGAAGGATCGATTGTGTTGTAGGTTATAATTATTAAAGAATGTTGTGTTCATGAGGGGCTGAGATTATACAAGATGCTGTGTGCATAAACAGCTGGGATATAACCATCCAGGACTCACTCCCTTTGAAAGTATATTAAACATTTCTTGATGTTCACTCTCCCCCTTGAGAGGCAAAAAGCAAATTTTATAACCTGCACATGCTGCAAATCAAGCATCAGGTTTAAGCAATATATAGCCTTTTGAAAACAGGTTACAGATTTAGTTCTTTGGTTTCTCTATGGATCGTGGAACAAAGCTCAGTTTTTGCAAAAAAAAAAACAGGTGGTGTTTAACTTTCCTATAAGCTTAAAAATGCCCACATCTGTCAGTGAGATACAGAAAGTATATATATTTATATCCAACAGGGACTGCCAAACACCAGAAGTAAGTTCCACTTCTAGTAGGTTTGCCAACCTTCCCCTATTTCCTTATTTGCCCTAACCTTTTTATTCCAAGTCTCCCTTATTTATCTGCTTTTAAAATATTTTTCTCCCTTATTTTTTATAACATGTAACATTTTAATTTCAAACATTTAATATTGTAGTATGGTACTCTTATTTAGTTAATACTTTTATTGTATCTGATAGTGTTTACTCCCACTGTGCCTTAAAGGGATACTGAAGACAAAATTAAGAAACTTTCCAATTTACTTCCATAATCACATTGTGCACTTTTTATATTCACACTTTTCCTTCTTAATACAGGGAGAGTCCACAGCTGCATTCCTTACTTGTGGGAAATACTGAATCTGGCCACCAGGAGGAGGCAAAGACACCCCAGCCAAAGGCTTAAATACCTCCCCCACTTCGCTCATCCCCCAGTCATTCTTTGCCTTTCGTCACAGGAGGTTGGCAGAGAAGTGTCAGAAGATTTTGGAGTTGTTCCTTAGCAAGGGTATCTGCCCTTCGAGATGGGACTGGAGTTTTAAGTAGTCTTGTCAGCCTATCAGTGAGAGCATTGATGAAAGTTAGAGTCTGGAGTTGCAGGGAGAGTCTTTCTGCGAAACCATCCAGACTCATATTAACAGCTCCTTAAGCAATCAGCGTTGACGAGTTTAACTGCCTGCTTTCTTCACTCAAGTCCATGTCAGAAGCGCTGCTACAATCTGTCAAACTTGAAGGACCGTGTTACTGTTCAACGGCATAGATTCCGGTAAGATTGTTTCATTTTTTATACATATTGCAAACGCTAGAAGACAGGTTCACAGTGTGGCTCCTTTTATCTATATGAAATCAAGGGTTAATATCTCCTGAGGGGGATTATAAACAGTTGGGTTTAATCATATATGCTTTATTTGATTTTATGCTGCTTTATGTGTAAGATGTTTATGGGCTCATAGGCTAAGATGGAACATACAGGTTTCACTTTCACTTTGAAGGTTGCACAGCTTAAAAGCTTGGCATGCTTTTTCTCATAGCAGGGACTGTCCAGCATTGCGCACCATGTGACTGGAATGGTCGAGGCTTCCAATTCCTTTCTCTTGACCGAGTTACTACTGGAGAGGAGTTTTTATCTCTGTTCTGTCTGGGTCATAGGAGGTGGTGAGTGCCCCAGCCATTGGGGGTATAAAGGTGCAGTTTTTTTATTTAAAAAAAAGTTAGTTTTTTCTGTAGTCCTCCGCATATCGTACTTCAGCTATGGAGGATTCTGATTCATTAGAGGGTTCTCCCTCTATTTCAAAGAGTAATGCCTGTTTATATTGTGAGGGAGCTCTGGAATATCCTCCTTCTCAATTATGTTCCATATGCCTTGATAAGGGGATTATATCAAATAAGGTTGATACCACTGAGCCGTCCACCTCTGAGGAGTCCTCGTCCAGTGAGGTGCACACCCTACATGTATCTTTTTATACACATGCAGTTTCCCATTGCAATACTAATCCTCCATCTGGAGGGGGCCTTTTTCACCAGACGTTACTGCGCAGTTTGATACGGCGGTGTCTGTGGTCATCAGTGTTTTCCCTCGCACTGCTAAGCGCAAGCGAAAGGTTAAATCTTTCACTCCTGCCCAGGTGGTATCATGTAATTTGTCGGATATATCTGATCAGTTATCCGAGGATGTGGTTCTCTCTGAAACATCAGAGTATGAACTTTCAGGGTTGGAGTTTGCTGCCTATAATCATCTGCCTGTGGAGGATCCAGTTTTTTTATTTAGGACAGAACATTTACGCTTTCTACTAAAGGAGGTTTTGACTACATTAGAGGTTCCAAAGGCCTAGCTGCCAGATGAACCTCTGGGTCCTAAATTTGATGGCAATCATTATTAAGGACAAGTGGGACAGGATTAGATTCCCCTTCCCATTTTCTGCCTTTTAAGGATCCTGGTTCTGGGCTCTCTATGAGGGTGGGTTTTCTTTTCCCATCCCTACATGGTTGGCACTATTTTACGCTTGCCACACGTAATACTAGCCCGTGTGAAGATAGTTCGTGGTTCATAGAACCACCGGATATAAAGATGGAAACTCTGTTAAACAGGATGTTTCAACCTATATGATACTTGCTTTTACTAGCGGCGCTTTTGGAGTGTCTCCTTCATGAAAATGATCGAGGTGGAGGGTTCCCTCAACTTTTTTTCAGAAAAGAATTACGTCCTTCTGGGTTACTAATTATTTTATCTGTGCTGTTATTACCGCAGATTAATTAGCCTATGGCTAAGATTTCAGGTTTTCTGTTCAGGCCCGTAAAGCGCTCTGACAGATATAACTTCTAAGTCTAGTCTATTTCCCTCTCCTTTAAGGGAAAGAGTTTGTTTGACTATCTGCATGGTTTCAGGGGCCAAGGGTGCCTTCATACCGTAAGATAAGGAGAACAAATCTAAGTAATTTGCATTCCTTTAGTTCTGATAAAAACCCACCGTCAGAGGCCTTTGCTAAGCCAGAGCAAACCAAGAGTTCTTGGAAGCTGGGTCAGTCCTGGAAAAGATCCAAACAGAGCCAGAAGCCCGCCGAGACTAAATCCGCATGAAGGGGTGGCCCCGGGTCCTATTTTGGATCGTGTAGGGGGCAGACTGCCGTTCTTTCAGAGGCTTGGTTCAGGGACATGCATATGATCCTTGGGTCCTGGAGGTCATAGCTCAGGGTTACAAGATAGGTTTCAAATCTCATCCACCCAGGGGAAGATTCATCCTCTCAACCTGTCTTTCAAGACTAGGAAAGTTTTCTCTTTACAACCGGTCGAGAGAATCGCTCTCTTGATGGCTCTGTCAGGATCACCTGTGCCTGAGGGACACCCTTTTTAAGACCATCCTGGGTAACTGTGACAACGGACGCAAGTCTGTCAGGATGGAGAGCTGTTTGGGGTGCCAAGAAGGCACAGGGTCTGTGGCAGCAGAAGGAGAGCTCCCTTCCGGTCAACATTCTAGACCTTCGGGCAATATTCAATGCTCTGAAGGCTTGGCCCCTACTGGGTTCATCCCAATTTATCTGATTTCAATCAGACAATATAACCTCAGTGGTTTACATCAACCATCGGGGGGAATGAGAAGCTCCCTAGCAATGAGGGAAGTATCTTGGATTCTGGAGTGGGCGGAGACCCATACCTGTTCTCTGTCAGCAATCCACATTCTGACAGGTGGGGAACGCCGGAGATAGGTCTCATGGCGTCCCGTCTCAATACCAAGCTACCCAGATATGGGTCAAGGTCCAGGGATTCTCAGGTGGAGCTAATAGATGTATTAGCGGTGCCTTGGAGGTTTAATCTAATTTCTCTTTTCCTGCCATTACCACTCCTTCCTTGAGTGGTGGCTCGAATCATACAGGAGCAGGCGTCAGTAAAACTGATTGCTCCATCGTGGCCACAAAGGATATGGTTCATGGATCTGGTGGAGATGTCCTCATCTCCTCCTTGGAGGTTACCTTGTTGCAGGGATCTGCTGGAACAAGGCCCCTTTCTTCATCAAAATATAGATTCTCTGAGGCTGACTGCATGGAGATTGAACGCTTAGTCTTAGCAAAGAGAGGGTTTTCTGAGAGTGTTATTGATACTCTCATTCAACCTCGTAAGCCGGTTACTCGTTGCATCTATCATAAGGTGTGGAGGACCTACTTAATCTGGTGTGAAGAGCGTGGTTTGCCCTGGCACAACGTAAAGGTTGCCAGGATTCTTTCTTTTCTCCAGGATGGACTGTAGAAGGGCCTCTCAGCTTGTTCCTTGAAGGGACAGATTTCGGCCCTGTCTGTTTTTACTGCACAAGAGGCTCACTGAGCTTCCGGATGTACAGTCTTTGTTAAGGTTCTGACTAGGATCAGACTGGTGTTTAGATCTAATGCTCCTCCTTGGAGTTTAAATCTTGTTCTTAAAGTTTTGCAACGGGCTCCATTTGAGCCTATGCATGAGGTTGACATTAAGTTGTTTGCCTTGCAATGGGACCCTCCTTATCTGGTTTTCCATACTGATAAGGCTGTTCTACAGTCCAGGTTAGGATTTCTTCCTAAGGTATCAAATTGCAACATCAATCAAGAAATTGTGGTTCCTTTCTTATGTCCTAAATCCTTCTTAATTGAAGGAACGTTTGCTGCATAATCTGGATGTGGTTCGTGCCTTGAAGTTCTATATTCAGGCTACGAAGTAATTTAGACAATTTTTTTCTCTGTTTGTTATCTATTCTAGGAAGCGTAGGGGTCAGAGGGCCTCTTCGACTTCCTTATCTTTTTAGTTGAGGAGTATCATCCGCTTAGCATATGAGTCATTGAGTCTTAAGCCTCCTCAGAGGATTACGGCTCATTCTACGAGAGCTGTGGCTTCCTCTTGGGCCTTCAAAAATGAAGCCTCTATGGATCAGATTTGTGAGGCGACTACCTGGTCCTCTTTACATACTTTTTCCAAATTTTACAAGTTTGATGTTTTGAAGCAGCCTTCGGGAGAAAGGTTTTGCAGGCTGTGGTGCCCTCAGATTAGGGGCTGCCTCTTTTTTTACCCGTCCGTTAGCATTCAGTGTCCTCTGGAGCTTGGGTATAATTTCCCACAAGTAAGGAATGCAGCTGTGGACTTTCCCTGTATTAAGAAGGAAAACATAAATTATGCTTACCAGATAATTTCCTTTCCTTGTGTACAGGGCACCCTTTTCACCCTGATATTTCTCCTACTGTTCCTTGTTCCCTCAGCAGAATGACTGGGGGATGAAGGAAGTGGGGGAGGTATTTAAGCCTTTGGCTAGGGTATCTTTGCCTCCTCCTGGTGGCCAGATTCAGTATTTCTCACAAGTAAGGAATGCAGCTGTGGACTCTCCCTGTACAGAAGGAAAGGAAATTATCTGGTAAGCATAATTTATGTTTTTTAAGACACCGGCTACTACTAAGCATGTGCAATAATTTACAGTGTATATGTGTATGAGAATCTGATTGGCTGTCAAACCCGATACTAGAGCTGTTTTGAGCAGTTTAGCAAAAGATTATAAGCCAGATTACAAGTGGTGTGCTAATGGTAGTGATGGTTTCGATAAGCAGTATTGCTGGACCATTCTAACATTAGTGTGCAAGTCCATTGTTAAATCCCATTTACCAGAGATGGGTTAGCAAGGCCGACATCGCTCTAGCACAACCTATACTTTCATTGGTTGTATTATAAGTATTATAAGTATTATTGGTATTATAAGTTGAAAGTTATAGTTTGTGCTCAAGCAAAAGCCAAACCTGCGCAAATAAACATGCATTTATAAAAATAAACTATTACACAAACACACACATATATATATATATATATATATATATATATTTATATATATATATATAGAGAGAGAGAGAGAGAGAGAGCTGAAGGACGAAGCACTCTCTGGTCTTATCAAGTGTACAACACAATTTTATTTACAGTGACGTTTCGAGGTGTTCACCCATTCATCAGACCAACAAGAGGGAAAAGAACAAACAATAATTTAAACCAAATTTGATCCCTCCCCCAATACTACTGAAAACCGCCAAAACAGTTGCCATAGTGATGTCCAGGTGTTACAAACTATGCAACATCAAAAAACAGAATTTATGCTTACCTGATAAATTTCTTTCTTTTGCGATGTACCGAGTCCACGGATTCATCCTAACTTGTGGGATATTGTCCTTCCTGACAGGAAGTAGCAAAGAGAGCACCACAGCAGAGCTGTCTATATAGCTCCCCCCTTAACTCCACCCCCCAGTCATTCGACCGAAGGCCAAGGAAGAAAAGGAGAAACTATAAGGTGCAGAGGTGACTGAAGTTTATATAAAAAATACTATCTGTCTTGAATAGACAGGGCGGGCCGTGGACTCGGTACATCGCAAAAGAAAGAAATTTATCAGGTAAGCATAAATTCTGTTTTCTTTAGCAAGATGTACCGAGTCCACGGATTGGAAGCCACCGCTCTAGTGGAGTGAGCTGTAATTCTTTCAGGAGGCTGCAGTCCAGCAGTCTCATAAGCCAAACGGATGATGATTTTCAGTCAAAAGGAAAGAAAGGTAGCCATAGCCTTTTGACCTCTATGCTTTCCAGCATAGACAACAAACAAAGAAGATGATTGGCGAAAATCTTTGTTTGCCTGCAAATAAAACTTCAAGGCACGAACCACGTCCAAGTTGTGCAACAGACGGTCCTTCTTAGAAGAAGGATTAGGACACAGAGAAGGAACAACAATTTCCTGATTGATATTCCTGTTAGAAACAACCTTAGGGAGGAACCCAGGTTTGGTACGCAAAACCACCTTATCAGCATGGAAAACAAGATAAGGCGAGTCCCATTGTAATGCAGATAGTTCAGAAACTCTTCGAGCTGCAGAGATAACAACTAGAAACAGAACTTTCCAAGATAGAAGCTTAATATCTATGGAATGCATGGGTTCAAACGGAACCCCCTGAAGAACTTTAAGAACTAAATTGAGACTCCATGACGGAGAAACAGGTTTAAACACAGGCTTAATTCAAACTAAAGCCTGACAAAAAGCCCGAACGTCTGGGACATCTGCCAGACGCTTGTGCAACAGAATAGACAAAGCAGATATCTGTCCCTTTAAGGAACTAGCGGACAATCCTTTCTCCAATCCTTCTTGGAGAAAAGACAAAATCCTAGGAATCCTGATCTTACTCCATGAATAGCCTTTGGATTCACACCAAAAAAGATATTTACGCCATATCTTATGATAGATCTTCCTGGTGACAGGCTTTCGAGCCTGAATCAAGGTATCTATGACCGACTCAGAGAAAACTTTGATAAAATCAAGCGTTCAATCTCCAAGCAGTCAGTTGCAGAGAAATTAGATTTGGGTGCTTGAATGGACCTTGAATCAAAAGGTCCCCATCTCAGTGGCAGAGTCCATGGTGGCAGAGATGACATACCAAGTCCTGCGTGGCCACACAGGCACTATAAAAATCACCGAAGCTCTCTCCTGTTTGATTCTGGCAATCAGACTCGGAAGGTGAGGGAATGGTGGAAACACATAAGCCAGGTTGAACGACCAGGGTACTGCTAGAGCATCTATCAGTACTGCCTGAGGATCCCTTGACCTGGATCCGTAACGAGGAAGTTTGGCGTTCTGACGAGACACCATCAGATCCAATTCTGGTGTGCCCCATAGCTGAACCAGTTGAGCAAACACCTCCGGATGGAGCTCCCACTCCCCCGGATGAAAAGTCTGACGACTTAGAAAATCTGCCTCCCAGTTCTCCACCCCTGGGCTATAGATCGCTGATAGATGGCAAGAGTGAGTCTCTGTCCATCGGATTATCCTGGAAACTTCTATCATCGCCAAGGAACTCCTTGTTCCTCCCTGATGATTGACATAAGCTACAGTCATGATGTTGTCCGACTGAAACCTGATGAAACCGGCCGAAGCCAGCTGAGGCCACACCTGAAGAGCATTGAATATCGCTCTTAATTCCAGAATATTTATCGGTAGGAGGGCCTCCTCCTGAGTCCACAAACCCTGTGCTTTCAGGGAATTCCAGACCGCACCCCAGCCCAGTAGGCTGGCGTCCGTCGTCACAATAACCCACGCTGGCCTGTGGAAACACATTCCCCTGGACAGGTGATCCTGTGACAACCACCAAAGAAGAGAGTCTCTGGTCTCTTGATCCAGATTTATCTGAGGAGATAAATCTGCATAATCCCCATTCCGCTGTTTGAGCATGCATAGTTGCAGTGGTCTGAGATGCAAGCGAGCAAACGGAACTATGTCCATTGCCGCTACCATAAGTCCGATTACCTCCATACACTGAGCCACTGACGGCCGAGGAATGGAATGAAGAGCTCGGCAGGTGGTTAAAATCTTTGATTTCCTGACCTCTGTCAGAAATATTTTCATGTCCACCGAATCTCAGAGTTCCCAGTTCACCTTCCACCCATGAGATCTTGGAAAGGCCAACACTAAGTCTGTGTGAGACTTGGCAAGTTGGAAAGTCGACGCTTGAATTAAGATGTCGTCTAGAAAGGCGCCACTGCTATGCCTCTCGGCCTTAGGACCGCCAGAAGGGACCCTTGTGAAGATTCTTGGTGCCGTGGCCAACCCGAAGGGAAGAGACACAAACTGGTAATGCCTGTCCAGAAATGCAAACCTGAGGAACTGGTGATGATCTTTGTGGATAGGAATGTGTAGATACGCATCCTTTAGATCCACGGTAGTCATATATTGACCCTCCTGGATCATTGGTAAAATAGTCCGAATGGTCTCCCTCTTGAAGGATGGAACTCTTAGGAATTGGTTTAGGATCTTGAGATCTAGAATTGGCCTGAAGGTTCCCTCTTTTTTGGGAACCACAAACAGATTGGAGTAGAAACTTTGCCCTGTTCTGTTTTTGGAACTGGGTAGATAATTCCCATGGTAAAATGGTCTTCTACACAGCATAAGAACGCCTCTCTTTTTGTCTGGTTTACAGACAATTGAGAAAGATGGAACCTCCCCCTTGGAGGAGAATCTTTGAAATCTAGGAGATACCGCTGGGTTACAATTTCTACGGCCCAGGAGTCCTGAACGTCTCTTGCCCAGGCCTGAGCAAAGAGAGAAAGTCTGCCCCCTACTTGATCCGGTCCCGGATTGGGGGCTACCCCTTCATGCTGTCTTAGTGGCAGCAGCAGGCTTTTTGGCCTGTTTACCCTTGTTCCAAGCCTGGTTAGGTCTCCAGGTTGGCTTGGATTGAGCAAAGTTCCCCTCTTGCTTTGCAGCAGGGGAAGAGGAAGCGGGACCACCCTTGAAGTTTCGAAAGGAACGAAAATTATTTTGTTTAGTCCTTATTCGACTTATCTTGAGGGAGGGCATGACCCTTCCCTCCAGTGATGTCTGAAATGATCTCTTTCAGTGCATGCCCGAATAGGGTCTTACCTTTAAAAGGGATGGTCAAAAGCTTAGATTTATAGACACATCAGCTGACCAGGAATTAAGCCATAACGTTCTTCGCGCTAAAATGGCAAAACCTGAATTCTTTGCCGCTAACTTCGCAAGATGAAAAGTGGCGTCTTTAATAAAAGAATTAGCCAACTTAAGGGCCTTAATTCTGTCCAAAATATCATCTAGTGGGGTCTCCATCTGAAGAGTCTCTTCTAGAGCCTCAAACCAAAAAGCAGCTGCAGTGGTTACCGGAACAATGCACGCTATAGGTTGAAGAAGAAAACCCTGATGAACAAAAATTTTCTTTAGGAGACCCTCTAACTTTTTATCCATAGGATCAATGAAAGCACAACTGTCTTCAATAGGTATAGTTGTACGCTTAGCCAGAGTAGAAATAGTTCCCTCCACCTTAGGGACCGTCTACCATGAGTCCTTTATGGTGTCAGAAATGGGGAACATTTTCTTAAAAACAGGAGGGGGAGGGAACGGAATACCTGGTCTATCCCACTCCTTAGTAACAATGTCCGAAATCCTCTTAGGGACCGGAAAAACATCAGTGTAAACAGGAACCTCTAAATATTTGTCCATTTTACACAATTTTTCTGGAACGACAATAGGGTCACAATCATCCAGAGTAGCTAAAACCTCACTGAACAATAAACGGAGGTGCTCTAGCTTAAATTTAAATGCTGTCATATCTGAATCTGTCTGAGGGGACATCTTTCCTGAATCAGAAATCTCTCCCTCAGACAGCAAATCCCTCATCCACAAGTAAAAAAGCAATAGACCCCCAAATGAAAAAAACGGATTGATAATTGTCTAAAACCAGTTAAAAAAACCCTAAAGCACCTTGCCACAGCTCTGCTGTGGCCCTACCTGCCCTTAGGAAGTTATAATATGGGGTTTAAAGCTTCAATTAGTCCCTCAGAAGACTATCAGGACCTCAGGAGAAGTTGCTTGCTGCTTGTAAATGTAGGCCCCGCCCACCTCACTCGACGTTGCTGGGGCCTACACAAAACTAACAAACCCTGCCTGAAAGCCATGTGGGTTATAAACAACCGCAAAGAACCCTCAAGCAAATGTCCCATAAAACAGAAAACATTACTCCCAGACACAAAAACGTTTGTCCCAAATTCACATAACAAACTGAGTGCCTACAAAAAATTAACCTTTTATGCAAGCTAGTAAAAACCTCTGATAACACTAGGATTACTGCTTACCCTTCCCCTAATGGGGACACTGTCAGCCTTTCTGAGTTAACACAGTCTCTGCAGAAAATATGACTGAACATAACTCATTGCTGGATAGCAAGAAATCATTTCTCACACTGAAGTTTTCCTGTACTCCTCAGCTCATGAAGGAACAGCAGTGGACCTTAGTTACAAATGCTAAGATCATCATCCTCCAGGCAGAAATCTTCATCTATGTCCTGCCTGAGAGTAAATAGTACAACACCGGTACCATTTAAAAATAACAAACACTTGATTGAAGATAAAATAAAACTAACAGTTTAACACATCTTCTCTTTACCCTTCCGGCTTAGAGCCAGCAAAGAGAATGACTGGGGGGTGGAGTTAAGGGGTAGCTATATAGACAGCTCTGCTGTGGTGCTCTCTTTGCTACTTCCTCTCAGGAAGGACAATATCCCACAAGTTAGGATGAATCCGTGGACTCGGTACATCTTACAAAAGAAACCCTAGTATGCACATTGATTGATTACGTTAGTGAGCATTGCTAAAGTTGCTATTTTTTTGTTTTATTTCGGATTTCGGTCTTAGTAATCCACCCTCTATGACATAGGGATATACACTGTTATAAGAATTGCTAGGACAATGACATAATTAGTCGTATAATATGCAAGTTGGACATTGTAATGTCTATGAAACGCTAATACTCGCCCCATATGTGCGGGGCCAAACAGACCCAATTCTCACACTGTCACGGCTTTATTATAATACATGCCATATGTGACAGTTGATCCTTAAAGCATGATCAGCCTTTGAAACAATAACGGTAAGCATCAACAGCATAATCTGATAACTTATACACTGTGGCTGCTGTTTCAATGTATCAGACAATGTAAAAACATAGCTTATATGTCGTATACAATGTGTCCCATTATAGTAATTTTTACTGGGTGCAATTATCTTATACACAAACAGGTTTCAGGTTAGGGATATTATTAGCATTATCACTTTAGCAACACTCACTAACATAACAATCGTCATTGTAATGTTTGATTCTATTTTATCAATGTGTATACTATGGTTTTTTATGTTGCATAATTTGTAACACCTGGATATCACCATGGCAACTATTTTGGCGGTTTTCAGTGATGGGGGAGGGATTAAATTAGGTTTAAATGATTGTTTGTTCTTTTTAATCTTGTTGGTCTGATGAAGGGGTGAACACCCCGAAACGTCACTGTAAATAAAATTGTGTTGTACACTTGATAAGACCAGAGAGTGCTTTGTCTTTCAGCTCTATCTACTACTCTTAGTGTAGAAATGTCAAAAACTGACTTGTGGCAATTGTGGCGTCCTATGACATTGCCACGTTGAAAGTCTCTGTGCTCATCAGTATGACCCAATGTACTGCCAATG
Organism: Bombina bombina; assembly: GCF_027579735.1. NCBI lineage: Eukaryota > Metazoa > Chordata > Amphibia > Anura > Bombinatoridae > Bombina > Bombina bombina. Next base: position 861,638,845 of record NC_069504.1, on the reverse strand, counting down.
TTTGTCTCTTGAGATTTAATGGATGTTTGCTGGATTGTGGCTGAAGCACCTGAACTTAACAAATAGTTGGAATAATTACATATTATTGGCCAAGTAGTGTATTTATATGCAGAAATTGTAATAAAGACCCCTTAAAATCACCAGTGTCCCCACAATAAAACCAATGCTATGAGGTATTTGTTACTGTTATGGCAACCAACTGGCAGCTGGGTAAACACTGGACTCATTTGAAAAAGCAGGACTGGTTCCTTTATGTATTGTGGGGGCAACATAGGGCATAAACGACCCCCACCCCTCTGCTATTGTTCCATATGTCTAGGGTTCTGTCAGGTGATCACTGTTGCCATGGTGATAAACTATGTTGTAGTGCTTATTTTAGGGTGCTATAGTCCAGAGCACTGAAAAAGTCATACAGTGCACTTTCTAAGGTAATCACATTGTATCTAAAGGGGCATGAGACCCCTTATTTGAAAGTTAGTAATCCCCTCTTTCATGTGAGACATATTGTGTGTATGTATGCTGTATGCAATCTTAAGTGGACAATATGTTCATAAGGCATTATGACAATCTACTAATAACAGAAGTATGAGAAATCTAAATAGAAAGGGTGGGCTTCCTCTTTCCAAACTGGGGACTAATACTCTTCTAAAGTAGCCTCCTCCCCCTTATCAAACATTGAGAGGAAATCTGTGGTGTAAACAGATACCCTTATAAATGGAATATAGAGTGCAGCCATACAGATTTATAAAGGTCTTGGCTACACTGATTTACACTTCCATGTCTTTGTCACAGTATTAAAGAGAAAATGGGCACTGGCATCAAGGCTAACCAGCTCTTTTTCATGCATACAATTATGGCCCTCAGTGATCCATAGAGCTCTGTACTTTTAACTGTTTAGCTGAATTCATTGTTTCTTGTTTTGGAAAATCACAGGTTCTGTCTTATGTGTTTCTTTCATATTTCTGCTGCTTTATACAAGGGATACTGAATATATATGCTATTAATGGCACTAAGCATTTAACCATGCCAATAGCTTATACTTGTACAAAAAATGTTGATAAAACTGCTATGACAATGGTTTAGAAAACAAACTAACAGCCAGATTACGAGTTTTGTGGTAAGAGGGGTGTGTTGCTAACTTGCACGTTGTTGCCACCACTCACTTACCTACAGCGCTAGTATTACAGGTTTTTAAAAACCGGGCGTTAAAAGGCAAGAAGTGAGCATAGAGCAAAATTGTGCTCCATACCGCACTCCAATACCAGCACTGCTTAAGTCAGCGTTGAGCTGGTTGTACGTGCTCGTGCACGATTTCCCCATAGACATCAATGGGGAGAGCCGGCTGAGAAAAAGTCTAACACCTGCAAAAAAGCAGCGTTTAGCTCAGTAACGCAGCCCCATTGATTCCTATGGGGAAACACATTTTATGTTTACACCTAACACCCGAACATGAACCCCGAGTCTAAACACCCCTAATCTTACACTTATTAACCCCTAATCTGCTGCCCCCGACATCGCCAACACCTACATTATACTTATTAACCCCTAATCTGCCGCTCCGGACATCGCCGCCACTATAATAAACATATTAACCCCTAAACCGCCACACTCCCGCATCTCAAACACTAGTTAAATATTATTAATCCCTAATCTGAAGCCCCTAACATCGCTGCCACCTACCTACATTTATTAACCCCTAATCTGCCGCTCTGGACATTGCCGCTACCTACATTATACTTATTAACCCCTAATCTGCTGCCCCCCAATGTCGCTGCAACCTCCCTACATTTACTAACCTCTAATCTGCCATCCCCAACGTCGCCGCCACTATTCTAAATTTATTAACCCCTAAACCTAAGTCTAACCCTAACACCCACTAACTTAAATATAATTTAAATAAATCTAAATAAAATTCCTATCATTACCTAAATTATTCCTATTTAAAACTAAATACTTATTTTTATTTTACAGGCAAGTTTGTATTTATTTTAACTAGGTAGAATAGTTACTAAATAGTTATTAACTATTTACTAACTACCTAGCTAAAATAAATACACATTTACCTGTAAAATAAAACCTAACCTGTCTTACACTAACACCTAACCTAACACTACAATTAAATAAATTACCTAAATTAAATACAATTAAATAAATTCAATACAATTAGCTAAATTACAAAAAAAACACACTAAATTACAGAAAATAAAAAACAAATTACAAGATCTTTAAACTAATTACACCTAATCTAGTAGCCCTATCAAAATAAAAAAAGCCCCCCCAAAATAAAAAAAAACCCTAGCCTAAACTAAACTATCAATAGCCCTTAAAAGGGCCTTCTCGCGGGGCATTGCCCCAAATAAATCAGCTGATTGGAACAGCCAATAGAATGTAGTGTTAGGTTAGGTCTTAGTGTAAGACAGGTTAGGTTTTATTTTACAGGTAAATTTGTATTTATTTTAGCTAGGTAGTTAGTAAATAGTTAATAACTATTTAGTAACTATTCTACCTAGTTAAAATAAATACAAACTTGCCTGTAAAATAAAAATAAAACCTAAGATAGATACAATGTAACTATTAGTTATAGTGTAGCTAGCTTAGGGTTTATTTTACAGGTAAGTATTTAGTTTAAAATAGGAATAATTTAGGTAATGATAGGAATTTTATTTAGATTTATTTAAATTATATTTAAGTTAGTGGGTGTTAGGGTTAGGGTTAGACTTAGGTTTAGGGGTTAATAAATTTAGAATAGTGGCGGCGACATTGGGGACGGCAGATTAGGGGTTAATAAATGTAGGTAGGCTGCAGCGACATTGGGGGCAGCAGATTAGGGGTTATTACGTATAATGTAGGTGGTGGCGATGTCTGGAGTTGCAGATTAGTGGTTAATAAATGTAGGTAGGTGGCGGCGATGTTAGGGACAGCAGATTAGGGGTTAATAATATTTAACTAATGTTTTCGAGGCAGGAGTGCGGCAGTTTAGGGGTTAATATGTTTATTCTAGTGGCGGCGATGTCTGGAGCGGCAGATTAGGGGTTAATAAATTGCATTTAGTGTTTGTGATGCGGAAGGGCCTCGGTTTAGGGGTTAATAGGTAGTTTATGGGTGTTAGTGTACTTTTTAGTACTTTAGTTATGAGTTTTATGCTACGGCTTTGTAGTGTAGAACTCATAACTACTGACTTTAAAATGCGGTACGAATCTTGACGGGATAGGGTGTACCGCTCACTTTTTGGCCTCCCAGGACAAGCTCGTAATACCGGCGCTATGGAAGTCCCATAGAAAAAAAGACTATACACAATTTGCGCAAGTTGATTTGCGGTAAGGCCAAAAAAAGTGTGCAGTGCCCCTAAATCTGCAAGATTCGAAATACCAGCGGTAGTAAAAAAGCAGCGTTATAAGGCTTAACGCTGCTTTTTTATTCATAACGCAAGACTCGTAATCTAGCCAATGCCATATATTAGTTTACTATCAGGACATTAGTGAAAATGAAATGCTATGGCTATCATTGGGTGTTGTGTGAGCAGTACAGGATTCTTGGTTTTGCACAGGATACTGTGTGGCATTAGTACTGGATGTGAAAAAGACTAAAATTTGCACAGGTCATCATGGGAGCAACAAAGGCATACGCTGTATGTCTGCAGAGATTCGTTTTATACAGGACACTAGACTCGATTCACTAGCAGACCATAGAGTTTCTGCACAATGTGTAAATTCACAAAAGCTCACTCAGATCTCTATTCCTCAGGTAAATGGCCTAGCAAATAAAGTTGAAATGCGCATAAGCAATTTACAGTAAGTTACAAACATGCTTTCTTAACCCCTAATCTGCCGCTCCGGACACCACCGCCACCTACATTATAGTTATGAACCCTTAATCTGCTGCCCCCAACATCGCCGCCACCTACATTATATTTATTAACCCCTAATCTGCCGTCCCCAATGTCACCGCAACCTACCTACATTTATTAACCCCAAATCTGCCGCCCCCAACGTCGCTGCCACTATATTAAAGTTATTAACCCCTAAACCTAAGTCTAACCCTAAACCTAACACCCACTAACTTAAATATAATTTAAATAAATCTAAATAAATATTCCTATCATTAACTAAATTATTCCTATTTAAAACTAAATACTTACCTATAAAATAAACCTTAAGATAGCTACAATTAACTAATAGTTACATTGTAGCTAGCTTAGGGTTTATTTTTATTTTACAGGCAAGTTTAACTAGGTAGAATAGTTATTAAATAGTTATTAACTATTTAATAACTACCTAGCTAAAATAAAGACAAATTTACCTGTAAAATAAAACCTAACCTAAGTTACACTAACACCTAACACTACAATATAATTAATTAAATTAACTAAATTAAATACAATTACCTAAATTAAATCAAATTAGCTAAAGTACAAAAAACCCCACTAAATTACAGAAAATAATAAACAAATTACAGATATTTAAACTAATTACACCTAATCTAATAGCCCTATCAAAATAAAAAAGCCCTCCCAAAATAAAAAAAACCCTAGCCTAAACTAAACTACCAATAGCCCTTAAAAGGGCCTTTTGCGGGGCATTGCCCCAAATTAATCAGCTCTTTTACCTGTAAAAAAAAAAATACAAACAACCCCCCCAACAGTAAAACCCACCACCCACACAACCAACCCCCCAAATAAAATACTATCTAATAAAAACTAAGCTCCCTATTGCCCTGAAAAGGGCATTTGGATGTGCATTGCCCTTAAAAGGGCAGTTAGCTCTCTTGCCGCCCAAACCCTAACCTAATTATAAAACCCACCCAATACACCCTTAAAAAAACCTAACACTAACCCCCTGAAGATCGACTTACCAGGAGACGTCTTCATCCAAGCCGGGCCAAAGTCCTCAACGAAGCCGGGAGAAGTCTTCATTCGAGTCGGGCGAAGTGGTCCTCCAGATGGGCAGAAGTCTTCATCCAGACAGCATCTTCTATCTTCATCCATCCGGCACAGAGCGGGTCCATCTTCAAGACATCCGATACGGAGCATCCTCTTCATCCGACGACTAAAGCTGAATGAAGGTACCTTTAAGTGATGTCATCCAAGATGGCGTCCCTTAGATCCAATTAGATCTAATCAGCCAATAGGATTGAGCTAACATTGTATTGGCTGTTCCAATCAGCTAATAGAATGCAAGCTCAATCCTATTGGCTGATTGGATCAGCCAATAGGATTGAACTTCAATCCTATTGGCTGATTGCATCAGTCAATAGGATTTTTTCTACTTTAATTCCGATTGGCTGATAGAATTCTATCAGCCAATCGGAATCTAAAGGACGCCATCTTGGATGACGTCACTTAAAGGTACCTTCATTCAGCTTTAGTCGTCGGATGAAGAGGATGCTCTGTGTCGGATGTCTTGAAGATGGACCCGCTCCGTGCCGGATGGATGAAGATAGAAGATGCTGTCTGGATGAAGACTTCTGCCCATCTGGAGGACCACTTCGCCTGACTTGAATGAAGACTTCTTTGTTGAGGACTTTGGCCCGGCTTGGATGAAGACGTCTCCCGGTAAGTCGATCTTCAGGGGGATAGTGTTAGATTTTTTTAAGGGTGTATTGGGTGGGTTTTATTTTTAGGTTAGGGTTTGGGTGGCAAAAGAGCTAACTGCCCTTTAAAGGGCAATGCCCATCCAAATGCCCTTTTCAGGGCAATGGGGAGCTTAGGTTTTTTTAGATAGTATTTTATTTGGGGGGTTGGTTGTGTGGGTGGTGGGTTTTACTGTTGGGGGTGTTGTTTGTATTTTTTTTTTTACAGGTAAAAGAGCTGATTACTTTGGGGCAATGCCCCGCAAAAGGCCCTTTAAATGGCTATTGGTAGTTTAGTTTAGGCTAGGGTTTTTGTTTATCTTGGGGGGGGCTTTTTTATTTTAATAGGGCTATTAGATTAGGTGTAATTAGTTTAAATATCTGTAATTTGTTTATTATTTTCTGTAATTTAGTGTTTGTTTTTTTGTACTTTAACTAATTTAATTTAATTTAGGTAATTGTATTTAATTTAGTTAATTTATTTAATTATATTGTAGTGTTAGGTGTTAGTGTAACTTAGGTTATGTTTTATTTTATAGGTAAATTTGTCTTTATTTTAGCTAGGTAGTTATTAAATAGTTAATAACTATTTAATAACTATTCTACCTAGTTAAAATAAATAAAAACTTACCTGTAAAATAAAAATAAACCCTAAGCTAGCTACAATGTAACTATTAGTTATATTGTAGCTAGCTTATGGGTTTATTTTATAGGTAAGTATTTAGTTTTAAATAGGAATAATTTAGTTAATGATAGGAATATTTATTTAGATTTATTTAAATTATATTTAAGTTAGGGGGTGTTAGGTTTGGGGTTAGACATAGGTTTAGGGGTTAATAACTTTAATATAGTGGCGGCGACGTTGGGGGCAGCAGATTAGGGGTTAATAAATGTAGGTAGGTGGCGGCGATGTTAGGGACAGCAGATTAGGGGTTAATAATATTTAACTAATGTTTGCGAGGCGGGAGTGCGGCGGTTTAGGGGTTAATATGTTTTATTATAGTGGCGGCGACGTAGGGGTTAAAAAGTGTAGGTAGGTTGTGGCGACATTGGGGACAGCAGATTAGGGGTTAATAAATATAATGTAGGTGTCGGCGATGTTGGGGGCAGCAGATTAGGGGTTCATAAATATAATGTAGGTGGCGGCGGTGTGCGGAGCAGCAGATTAGGGGTTAAAATTTTTATCATAGTGTTTGCGATGCGGGAGGGCCTCAGTTTTGGGGTTAATAGGTAGTTTATGGGTGTTAGTGTACTTTTTAGCACTTTAGTTATGAGTTTTATGTTACGGCGTTGTACCATAAAACTATTAACTACTGACTTTTAAATGCGTTAGGGATCTTGACAGGGTAGGGTGTACCGCTCACTTTTTGGCCTCCCAGGACAGACTCGTAATACTGGCGCTATGGAAGTCCCATAGAAAAAAGACTTTACAAAGTTTACGTAAGTCGTTTTGCGGTAAGGCACAACTCGTAATCTAGCTGAAAGTGTTTATTTTTTAATTTTTTTTATGTAATTGCAGGGATATGGAAGATCGGTGGTTTCCTATAGGTTAGAAAACCTTGACAGATCTGGAGGTAAGTTTACACAATATATAATGTTTCTTCTCTAGCCAAAAAAAAAAAAGTAAGTGGCTACACAGAGGGCTCCTTGAATAAAAGTATTTACTATTGAAATTTGAATGTCATGTTGCAAACAATATTTTGCTACAGTGCAATTGTCCCAGCTGAAATATTTTGCAAATTAAAATGTTGCAGAGTTGAAGGTTAAAATGTTACAAGGGTGAGTTTTATCAGCAGAATTCCTGGGTTACATAAAGGACTCAGAGGCTGGGGTTAAAGGGATACTAAACCCACATTTTTTTCTTTAATGTTTCAGATAGCACATGCAATTTTAAGCAACTTTCTAATTTATTTCTATCATTAATTTTTCTTTGTTCTCTTGCTATCTTTATTTAAAAAGCAGAAATGTAAAGCTTAGGAGTCGGCCCATTTATGGTTCAGAACCTGAAGAGAACGAAGAAAATGTATAATACAGAAGAAAAATTGATAATAGGAGTAAATAAGAAAGTTGCTTAAAATTGCATGCTCTGTCTGAATCATTAAATAAAAAATGTAGGTTTAGTTTCCCTTTAAAGGTACAGGAAACCCCAAAATTTTCTGTCATGATTTAAATAGAACATAAAATTAAAAAAAAAATGTCCAATTTACTTTTATTATCAAATTTACTTCATTATCTTGTTATCCATTGCTGAAAGAACAACATTGCACTGCTGGCAGCTAGATGAACACATCTAGTTAGCCAATCACAAGAGACAAATGTGTGCAGGCATCAATCAGCAGATATCTCCCACTAGTGTATATGTGAGTATTATTTTTCAACAAGAGATATCAAGAGAATGAAGCACATTTGAAAATAGAAGTGAATTTAAAAGTGTCTTAAAATGGCATGCTCTATCTTAAACATGTTAAATTTTGACTTTCCTATCCCTTTAAGTCAAAGAGACCTTTGGGCTGAGCTGATTGTGGGCAACCAGGGATGGAGCAATGGTGAGCATTTGACATGGGTGAAGCCATTAAATGGTTTGGGTAAGGGTGTGATATGGGCCAGATTGGCAGTTTCTTTTTGAAACTGTGACATTTATGATGGGATAAGAATGTGAGAGCAGCGGGAAGGAGTTAACCATAGTCCAAACCCTGCAAAAAGTATTTTACCTCTGTAGCATTTTAATATGTAAAGGGATATTCTGATGCAAAAATGATATACTCTAATTTGTAAGAGGATGTAAAGTTTGCATTACTCACCCCAGCTTACTATGGGCTAGATTACAAGTAGAGCACTAATTTATTGCGGGCAAATTTGGCCATTTGTGGGTGCGCGATAAATAACCAGCCATTATAAGTGGCTGGTTATTGCTACCACATGCTCGCTGTAGCCATTAACACTTATAAAATTAACCAGAGATCAGATCTCTGGTTCATTTTGTAAATATGGCCCCAAAATACAGTGTATTGCATTTTATTAAATAAATAAAATTTATACCATTTTTATTTTTAATAAAGTAACTGCGCAGTATTTTGCGGGGGAAAGTTTGCGGTAATGGAGTGTTAGAAAAAAATTACACTGAAAAGTGCCTTTACATTGCGGTCTATGGGAACTGTGTGTTCCCTGTAACTATATATGTATATGCTTATATACATACATATATATTTATATATTAATATGTGTATGTACACATATTAACACATAAATATATAATTATATACAGATATATTTATATTTGCTTCCATCGCTGTACAACTTACCCCCGTCTCTGATGGCATCCTAACGAGGCTCACATGGAAGCCCTTGGAAGCACGCTCTCGTGAGTGTATGTACAGTAAATATTTTACATTCCAATACGTATATATATATATATATATATATATATATATATATATATATATATATATATATATATATGTGTATATATATATATATATATATATATATATATATATATATATATATATATATACAGGGCTTTTTTGTGGGGGTACTCACCGGTACTGAGTGCCACTACCTCTGCCATCTGATAACAGGTAATATTTGTAATTGTCATGTAAATACTCATGTTTTCACTAGAGAGGGATGCAAAATATACTAAGCATTGTAAATAACTTTGCCCTTTGCTTTTCTCGAAGTTACCAAGCACAGTATATAAATCAGCTTGATGCCCCGTGTTTCCGGCGAGCCTGAAGGCTCGCCAGAAACACGAATTATGAAGCAGCGGTTTAAAGACCGCTGCTCCATAACCTGTCCGTCTGCTCTGAGGCTGCAGACAGACATCTCCGAAAATCAACCCGATCCAATACGATCGGGTTGATTGACACCCCCTGCTGGCCGCGAATCTGCAGGGGGCGGCGTTGCACCAGCTGTTCACAAGAACTGCTGGTGCAATGATAAATGCCGACAGCATATACTGTGGGCACTTATCGATGTGTGGCAGACATGATCCGCAATATCGGATCATGTCCGCTCGTACATTAATAAATAAGCCCCATAGTATACACACACACATAAATACATCAGATATATATTGAAAAATGTATTTAAAAATAAGTAGATTTTCTTTTTTCTTATATGTGAATAACATTGGAATGTAAAATATTTTTAACTACCTTCGGGTTAAAGCTGTAGATTTAACTCCTTTCAAGTTAGCGCGCGAGTGATAATTGTTAGCATTTTTTCCAGTTTGCCCTCTCCATTGAAGTCTGATGGGAGAATAAGTTATCACATTCGCAATATCTGAAGTCCTCAAATTATAAAACGTTTTACTTTCAACTTGTAATACGCACGCTAACCTGTGCACGTTAAAAGTTTACTTCTAGCTCACCACTTGTAATCTGACCCTATGTGTTTAACCCTTTATGGTGGTTAAACACAAATATGTAAGCAACAGTACAATTAAAAAAATTCTAATGTATTAGAACATTTTCTTATTGCAGATTTATGTCCCTTTAAAGGTATATTTTTATTGTAGTGTCTAAAAGAATGCATTTTAAAAGACTGTGTACTATATAGGGTATCTTACAGTATGCAGCATGTGAGTGGAGAGCTGCTATTGTTACAGGATGAAGGGATGTGATTATTACAGGAAGCAGTGTGTGTGTGAGAGGTTGGCTGTGTGTGGAAGATTGTGATTACTGCACTGTTCAGTGTGTAAGGAGGGATGTGATTATTACAGGAAGCAGTGTGTGTGTGTGAGGTTGGCTGTGTGTGGAAGATTGTGATTACTGCACTGTTCAGTGTGTAAGGAGGGATGTGATTATAACAGGATGTGTGTGAGTGGAGGGGTTACATTATAACAGGAAGCAGTGTGAGTGGATGGCTGTGAAAATTGCAGGTTGCTTAGTGTGTGGTGGGCTATGATTATTGCAGGATTCTCTGTATGCAAAGGAATTCCATAACAGGATTATGAGTCTCTGAGTGTTGTGAATGCTGAGTCTATGTTAAGCTGTCATTGTTAAAGAATGAAGCATGTTATTTGTGCATCTGCCTGTGATATGTGTGTAAATGGTTGTCAGTATGCAGTATTATATTATTTTAAGCTTCGAGCATGGTTATTATTACAGCATAATGTTCATGAAAGTCATTTGTTTAGCTGATAAAAGTAAAGCATATTTATTAATTGTGTGACAAGCATGGAATGGGTTAACTTATTGCAGGCCACTGATTGGCTGCTGTGTGTCAGGGCGGGATCCTTTATTGCTAAGGTAACGCTTGCCTTGTTACCGTGGCTACTGAGGCTCAGAATCCGAGACAACCACCAATTAGAGAAGGCCTTGAGATAGTGATGTCAATGAGAGGCCGTCCAATCAGCTAACAGGTGGGGGTTGTTACTAGGGGTGACTGGGAGACTGAGTGTATATATATATATATACAGAGAAAAAATGTAGTCTGGTAGTTGTATACTGAGAATTCCTTTCATTCTAAGCACATACTTAAACACTCACATATATTAAAATGTACTGGGGTATGTGTATCATATTCTACAGATTGTCTAGCATAGCTACATCTGTGTGTGTGTGGGGGGGGGGGGTTCTTCCAAGTTGTTCTGTTAATGTTATTCTTTCAGCTGCGTCTGTGTGCATGACTTGCCTGCATTGGTCTGCAACCTCTTCACTTTATCCTGGTGCAAGTGGGAGGAGCATAGAGCAGAGCCACATTTCCATGTCTTTATAGCTATATTTATGCTTTTCTTCTAAACCCCTTGTATATATTATGTTTGTTTTTCACCACAGTGGACTAACACTTTGCTGCTAAGAAAATAAGTTGTTAAATAACACCCAGGAAAAAATTGTGCAGCTGTATCAATGAGGATATCTGCAGCCCCCTTTTATTCTTCACATAGTTCATCCTTCTTAGACTGTATTTGTCTTTCTCCACCCTGCACCCTATCATTTATGCTTTGTCTACTTTCCCTCAGCCTCCTCCTCATTACAAAGAGCTTTCTACTCCCTTTCAAATGGCTTAAAATGGAAGCATCTGAATTTTTTTTTTCTCCAGATGGGATAAATGATGATTTGAAAGATTATCCTGAACAAACATTGGTTCATTACATGTTTGTTAATCTGCCATAAACAGCTTTATTTTCTGTGTGCTGCATCTGAGTTTATGTGACTCTCTAGTATATTAGCCAATCAAAGGCATGTAGTCTAGTGAAAAGCAAACTGCCACATTTATACACTTTGGAATAGTACTCAAGCTTATCCCTTTCGTTCATGCAATTGTCTTTTATAAATATTTCCCTGTCATCATGTACCTAATATCATAGTGTTGCAGAATATGCTGGCATTTTATGTTTAAGTTATGATAATAATATTTACGATTACACGTGTTCTCTAGTAGAGAATAATTATTTAAATATTATCATTTGTTTCACACTACCCTATGTACTACCAAGAGGATTAAAAATAAAATTACCCCCAGAAGTCTGGAACACCGGATCATATACCCAGAGATTTAACATTACAAATCATTATACTATGGCCTCTATTTATCAAGCTGTCAACCGCAAATACGCTGGAATTCTGCAGCGTTTTTGTGGCGAGACTGATTCGCCTTAGTTATCAAACCCTACAGACCGGCAAAATTAGAATTTTGTGACGTAACATACGATCCGCCGGACTCAGTCCGACACAGATCGATGCTTACGTCACTACAGATGTTCCGAACGCAAGTTCGGCACTATCTGACTACTTTTGGAAGTTATCAAATTCCTACCAGGTACACTCAGCACTTTTCCGGCCCAGCGTACCTGGTTTTCAATCTGCCGCCTCCAGGGCGGCGGATACCATAGGAATCAATGGGAGTCTGAAAGCAGCGAAAGCTCATGTTCGCTGCTGCCCGATATCCCATTGATTTCTATGGGAAATGTCTACACCTAACACCCTAACATGTACCCCGAGCCTAAACACCCCTAATCTGCCCCCCTACACCGCCGCCACCTACATTATACATATTAAACCCTAATCTGCCCCCCCATACCGCCGCAACTCTAATAAATGTATTAACCCCTAAACCGCCGCTCCCGGAGCCCACCACAACTCTAATAAAGTTTTTAACCCCTAATCTGCCCCCCACACACACACCGCCGCCGCCTACCTAAATTTATTAACCCCTAATCTGCCGCCCCCAACGTCGCCGACACTATATTACATTTATTAACCCCTAAACCTAAGTCTAACCCTAACACCCACTAATGTAAATATAATTTAAATATATCTAAATAAAATTACTATCATTAAATAAATTATTCCTATTTAAAACTAAATACCTATAAAATAAACCCTAAGATAGCTACAATATAACTAATAGTTACATTGTAGCTAGCTTAGGATTTATTTTTATTTTACAGGCAACTTTGTATTTATTTTAACTAGGTAGGATAGTTATTAAATAGTTATTAACTATTTAATAACTTCCTAGTTAAAATAAATACAAATATACCTGTAAAATAAAACCTAACCTAAGTTACAATTACACCTAACACTACACTATAATTAAATAAATTCCCTAAACTAAATACAATTAAATACAATTAAAAACAATTATCTAAAGTACAAAAAAACAACAACACTAAATTACAGAAAATAATAAAATAATTACAATTTTTTTAAACTAATTACACCTAATCTAATCCCCCTAATAAAATAAAAAAGCCCCCCAAAATAATAAAAAGCCCTACCCTATACTAAATTACGAATAGCCCTTAAAAGGGCCTTTTGCGGGGAATTGCCCCAAAGTAATCAGCTCTATAACCTGTAAAAAAAAGTACAATACCCCCCCAACATTAAAACCCACCACCCACACACCCAACCCTACTCTAAAACCCACCCAATCCCCCCTTAAAAAGACCTAACACTAACCCATTGAAGATCACCCTACCTTGAGACGTCTTCACTCAGCTGGGCTGAAGTCCTCCACGAAGCCGGGCGAAGTGGTCCTCCAGACGGGCAGAAGTCTTCATCCAAGCCGGGCAAAAGAGGACCTCCAGACGGGCAGAAGTCTTCATCCAGGCGGCATCTTCTATCTTCATCCATCCGGCGCGGAGCGGGTCAATCTTCAAGACATCTGACGCGGAGCATCCTCTTCTAACGACATCCGACGACTGAATGAATGGTCCTTTAAATGATGTCATCCAAAATGGCGTCCCTTGAATTCCAAGTGGCTGATAGAATTCTATCAGCCAATCAGAATTAAGGTAGGAAAAATCCTATTGGCTGATGCAATCAGCCAATAGGATTGAAGTTCAATCCTATTGGCTGATCCAATCAGCCAATAGGATTGAGCTTGCATTCTATTGGCTGTTCCAATAGAAATTCTATCAGCCAATCAGAATTCAAGGGATGCCATCTTGGATGACGTCACTTAAAGGTACCTTCATTCAGTCGTCGGATGTCGTTGGAAGAGGATGCTCCGCGTCGGATGATTTGAAGATGGAGCCGCTCCACGCTGGATGGAGGAAGATAGAAGATGCCGCCTGTATGAAGACTTCTGCCCGTCTGGAGGACCTCTTCTAGCCGGCTTGGAGGATCACTGCTGCACGTCTGGAGGACAACTTCTGCCGGCTTCATGGAGGACTTCGGCCTGGTTGGGTGAAGACGTCTCAAGGTAGGGTGATCTTCAAGGGGTTAGTGTTTATTATTTTCTGTAATTTAGTGTTTGTTTTTTTGTACTTTAGATAATTTTATTTCATTGTATTTAATTGTAGTTAATTGTAGTTAATGTAGGTAACTAATTTAATGATAGTGTAGTGTTAGGTGTAATTGTAACTTAGGTTAGGTTTTATTTTACAGGTACTTTTGTATTTATTTTAGCTAGGTAGTTATTAAATAGTTAATAACTATTTAATAACTATTGTAGCTAGTTAAAATAAATATAAAGTTGCCTGTAAAATAATAATAAATCCTAAGCTAGCTACAATGTATCTATTAGTTATATTCTAGCTATCTTAGGGTTTATTTTATAGGTAAGCATTTAGTTTTAAATAGGAATAATTTAGTTAGATTTATTTAAATTATATTTAAGTTAGGGGGGTGTGAGTGTTAGACTTAGGTTTAGGGGTTAATACATTTAATATAGTGGCGGCGGTGTAGGGGGGGCAGATTAGGGGTTAATAAATATAATGTAGGTGACAGTGGGCTCCGGGTGCGGTGGTTTAGGGGTTAAACACTTTATTTAGTTGCAGCGGGGTCCGGGAGCGGCAGGATAGGGGTTAATAACTTTATGTAGGTGGCGGCGGTATAGGGGGCGGAAGATTAGGGGTTAATATGTATAATATAGGTGGCGGTGGGCTCTGGGAGCGGCGGTTTAGAGGTTAATACATTTATTAGAGTTGCGGTGGGCTCCGGGAGCGGTGGTTTAGGGGTTAATAACTTTATTTAGTTGCGGCAGGGTCCGGGAGCGGTGGTATAGGGGTAAACAGTATAATATAGTGTGGGTGTTTAGTGACAGTATACCAAGAAAGCTGTAAAAAAGCCGAAGAGCAGCGAGATCGATGACTGTTAGTTAACAACAGCCCGCTGCTCATCGCACCATACTTGGAGCGTGGCTTTTTGACAGCTTTTTTGATAATTTTGGAGAACGTATTCAGGTCCGCGGCAGCGATGTTAGGTGATCTTAGGTGAGCGTATTGGTGCCGTTGAATGCAAGAAATTCAACGACTTGATAAATAGAGGCCTATATCTTATACATTCTGTTTAGTCATGCTTATTAAGCCCTGTAATCATGTCCAAAGAATTTTAATATATATTTTATTTCCCAGTAGGTACGAGTTTACCCACCAACCTATCCTACAAACCATCTGTTATAAACTAGCTGCTGAAGCAGAGGCCACAGGAGCAGGATCTGCTATATTTTAATGGGGCGAGTGTTATGGATTGTGATTGATACATTACACGCAAAACTCCAAAAATGGACTGGACAAATGTATTGGCACCCTCAATTTAATATTTGGTAGCACACCCCTTCGGAAAAAAAACTGAAATCAATAGCTTCCTGTAACCATCAATGAGTTTCTTACACCTCTCTACTGGAATTTTGGACCACTCTTCTTTCTCCAACTGCTCCAGGTCTCTCAGATTGGAAGGGTTCCTTTTCCCAACTGCTGTTTTGAGATCTCTTCACAGGTGCTCTATGGGATTGAGATCTGGACTCATTTCTGTCCAGTTCAGTACTCTCCAGCGCTTTGTCTTAAACCAATTTCTAGGTGATTTTTAACGTGGGCTTTGGGTCGTTGTCCTGCTGACAGAGACCCAACTTTCTGACAATAGGCCCTACATTGTACCACATAATTATTTGGTAGTCTTCAGATTTAATAATGCCATAAACACAGTCAAGACTTTCAGTGCCTGAAGCAGCAAAGCAACCCCAAAACATCAGTGAACCTCCACCATGTTTGACTGTAGGTACTGTATTCTTTTATTTAAAAGCCTAATTTCTTTTTCTGAAAACAGTAGAATGATGGGCTTTACTGAAAAAGCTGTAATTTTGTTTAGTCTGTCCACGGCACATTCTCCCAAAAGGATTTTGGCTTCCTCTGGTAAGTTTTGGCAAACTCCAATCTGGCTTTTTTTATGTTTCTGTGTCAGCAGTGGGGTCCTCCTGGGTCTCCTACCATAGCGTCACTTTTCATTCAGATGGCGACTTATAGTGCTAGCTGACACATTTGTACCCTGTGCCTGAAGGTCAGCTTGAATTTATCTGGAAGTTGATCAAGGTTCTTTATCCACCATTCAAACAATCCTTTGTTGCAATCTTTCATAAATTTTTCTCTTTTGTCCACGTCTAGGGAAATTAGCTACAGTGCCATGTAGATATGTGCAGCGTCGAAAAATTTGGTTCGGATTGATTCGGACCGATTCGAATTTCAGTTCGGATCGATTCGAATTTGGAAGAAATCGAATGAATTCATTTCGGATTCATTCAGATTCTTTCGGATTCGTAAAAAATTTGGTTCGATTTGGTTCGAATCGATTCGGAATTTCGGGATATCGGTAAGTGTTAAGGGGATATGCTGTGTATTACACTAGTATACTGTACAATACTAGTGTAATACACAGCCATCCGAATCCATCCGAATCTACCGAATAAATTTGAATCGATTCGGATTGATTCGGTAGATTCAGCACTACCGCAATTCGGAAATTCGAATCGATCCAAATCTCTGAATTCTACAAATTCGTCCGAATTTCGATTCGGACCAAATCGAATCGCACATGTCTAGTGCCATGTGCTGTAAACTTCTTGACAATGTTGTGCACAGTGGACACATTAAGATCTCTGGAGATGGACTTGTAACCTTGAGATTGTCCATGCTTTTCCACAATTTTTGTTCTCAAATTCTCAGACAATTCTTTGCTGCTCTTTCTCTTCTCCATGCCCAGTGTGGCACACAGAGACACACAACAGAAAGGTTGAGTCAATTGTTCACCATTTTAACTGGTTGCCGGTGTGATTTCTATATTGTCAGCACCTGTTAATTGATACAAGTGAGTTTCATTAAAAATTACAGGAGCATCACAAACTTGGAATACAATTATTTCTTACAATTTTTAGAAGGTGCCAATAATTTTGTCCAGTCCATTTTTGGAGTTTTACATGGAATGTGTCAGATTTGTCTTTTTTCTCCCCACTTTTTTGTGTCATACCAATACAAACAAAATAAATAAACATGAGAATACTTAAACATTTGTGGTTGCACAATTTTCTGGGCGAACTGGTGCAATATCTGACAGAAATGCAGGGGTGCCAATATTTACTTCTAAATACAGGTAGAGTCCACAGCTGCATTCATTACTTGTGGGAATACAGAACCTGGCCACCAGGAGGAGGTAAAGACAACCCAGCCAAAGGTTTAAATACCTCCCCCACTTCCTCCATCCCCCAGTCATTCTTTGCCTTTCGTCACAGGAGGTTGGCAGAGACGTGTCAGAAGTTTTCGGAGTAGTTCCTTATGGAGGGTAGTACTCTTCTAGATGGAACTGGAGTTTTAAGTAGTCTTGTCAGCCTCTCAGTGAGAGCATTGACGAAAGTTAGAGTCTGGAGATGCATGGATAGTCTTTCTGCGAACCCATCCAGACTCATATTAACAGCTCCTTAAGCAATCAGCGTTGACGAGTTTCGCTGCCTGCTTTCTTTACTCAAGTCCATGTCAGAGGCGCTGCTACAATCTGTCAAATTTGAAGGCTCGTGTCACTGTTCCATGGCATAGATTCTGGTAAGATCGTTTCATTACTTTATACACTTATTAACAATAAAAGACAGGGTCTCAGTGGGACTCCTTTATCTTTATGGAATCATAGGCTTAATATCTCCTGAGGGGGATTATTGAACAGTGGGCTACTATGCTGATATAGAACATACAGGTTATTTATTTGGAGTTATTTCTTTTGGTTTCTTTTTATTAAGATGGCATGCTTTTTCCTTAGCGGAGCTAGGTCCTGCATGAGCACCATGTGACTGGGAGTGGTCATGTTTTTTTCCCATCTTCCGATTCATAACTGGGTGTCTGCGGAGAGGAGCATCTTCTTTATCTGTCTGGGTCATAGGAGGTGGTGAGTGCCCCAGCCATTGGAGGTATAAGGTGCCAGTTGTTTTTTTCTTTTCTATAAATTGATATAGACAAGTTATAGAGGATTCCTCCGATACAGATTTTGATACCTGTGTATATTGTGAGGAGACCCGGGTAAACCAGCCCTCTAAATTATGTTATGTATGCCGCAATAAGGTGTTCTAAGCAACCAATGTTAAAATGTTAGAGACCACTGAGCCTCTGAGGATTCTTCTTCCAGTGAGGTGTTTTCTCTAGATTTTGTTCCTACATATGCAGTTGTCCCGGGTTCCAACCCTCCTTCGCCTGTAAGGGGTTTGTTTAAACCAGAGGTTACTACGCAGTTCTGCATGACCATCTCTACGGCCTTAGCTATGTTACCTATTCCTGCTACACGTAAGCAAAGGGGTAATCCGGGCTCTCCTGCCCATGGACACTCGTGTAAAATAACGTTTGTGTCTGATCAGTCCTCTGGGGATGCGGTTCCCCCTGAGGCCTCAGAGGAAGATCCTCCTGGGTCGGAGTCTGCTGACTTGGGTCCTCCGACTGCGGAGGGATTTGCATTTAGATTTAGAAGGGTACGCCTGCGGTTACTCCTGAAAGAGATTTTGGCAATGTTAGAGGTTCCCAGTGCTGATCCATCAGTTGCATCTAAGTCCTCTAAATCTAATAACGAGCTTAACTAGAGGTGGGAAGGATGGGATCCTATTCCCTGTCGTCTTGTGTTACCTTTTTTGGTTTAATGTTTATTTGGAATCCCAGTTCCGAGCTCTATGGGGGATTGTGTTGTATTACAGGCCGGACCTGTTTTTTCTTTGCACTCTCCTTTTCAGGGCGGTTGCCTGTATTTCTTTGCTTTGCTATTCCGTTTCGGATAGTTTTTTGTTTTTTAGAGCTCTGGGTTGTTATAGAAACTCTTCTTAGAAGGATGTTTCGTCACATAGTTCTTTCGACTTTGATGTTCGAGATTGTTGGAGTTTTCCAATGGAAGCTTCTAGTTTTCTGGTCGGAGTGATGTTCCCTCGATTTTCTAGACTTGAAAGTTAAGCCTCAGAGTTTATTTCTGTGTTGATATTCTCAGTTTCCTAGCGCTGCTGGGACTTAAGAATTTACCTTTTCTTTATGTTTTTTTATGACAGACGTGCCATACCCTTCATGACGTGCAGGCCTGTTTTGGGTAATAGTCAAGTCTGTTCTTTCCTTCTCTGAGAAGGAGCTCTTCTGATCCAGGCAGAGCAGGTCAATCTATACCGGAGGACAGGCAGACCCTATCTTAGGTTCTTGTTGAGGGGCACTGGATGCTGGATCATAGGGGTCTGGGGGTCCTGGAGGACGAAGTTGAGCCTTTCCTTCCGGCCTTCTGGACTAGGTGACCTATGGTGTCTTGTCCCGGTACCCTTCACAGTGTCTTTACACTGTTGATGTGGTCCAATAGGGGAGGGGTTTTTCCCGTCCTTTCTGGGTCCGATGTTTTTAGCCAGAGCTTATTGGATATCTTTGGTCAGTGGGAATCCATGGTCCTTTCTACTGGGATTTAGGCTGAAGATATCTTTCTGGCCTACAGCATTCCAGTGTAGCCTGGGTATCTCTGTGGCTTTGCAACTCGAAAGTTGAGGGTTCGAATCCAGCTGCTGTGCTGGATAACCATTTCTTACTTGCTTGTTTAAGCAGATCCAGGTCCTAGGGACCGTTTTTTTCTTCTGGAACCTCGTTTGGATCCTAAGTTTTCTTTGGGATCTGAGGTTTAATGTGACAGTAGCCTGTTTCTAGGTGTTGTGGTGGCTCCAGAGTCTTGACGGTTCTGGTTTTTCCAGCGTCTACTAGTAGACTTTTTGGGATTGCTTCCTGCTGATTCCACCCTTAGAGGTGGACCTAGACTGGAGTTCTGGTGTTGGCACCAGGCTGACTCCTTTGGATACAGCTGGGTCTTTTCAGACAGGAAGGCTCTTGGCCTTTGAATTTGTGAAGTTAGAATACTTCATCGGTTTCTGTCCTCCAATTCACCTTTAGGCCTTCATTGGCACGGTGGGGGGTGATGGATTCAGCCCAGGCCACGTCTTTGACATAGCATTGGGGTTTTGGTTTCTGTCTAAGCAGTCTTTTCATTTGGATACCGGTTGGGGATTTGTTCTCCAGTGTTCGGTTCTGATCTCCTGGTGTTTGGGGATTCTTATCCTTCTACACCAGGGCAGTTTTTCTTGGTCTCTTCCCTGTCAGCAGGGTGAGAGTGGGGCCGATAATTTTCCTTCCAAATTATCTTGGGGGTTTCTCTTTCCAGTCGAGTATTTTGCTCTGAGGTCCGGTTTGCTAGCTTCATATCAGTCGGGACCTCTTAGTGAGTGAATTATTTGTGACTTATTGAGCCCTTCTGTGTAGACAGGAGGGTCTCGATTTGGTGGTGGGAGGCTTACCACGGCTCTTGGTGGTACTTCATTCTCTGAGCGTGCTCTTTCAGAGCAGATGTTATTTACGATCATCCGTTTTGTTCTGTCTATCCAGAGGTTATCGACTGTGGATCTAAGGAAAACAGATCAAGTTCTCATCTGAGGTCCACTGGCCTCATAGCCTCAATGATTGGTTTTCCTTCTTATTTTCGGCCATGTCGCTCTTTTTCGAGGATGGCCCGACTCTTTCGGTAGTTGGTGTCTGATGAGACTGTTGCCCTTTTTATGCCCGGGAGTGCGTCTGCACGGTTAGAAAAAATTTTTTATCTAAGAATTCCCTTGTCGTGGGGACCTACAGGGTTAAGGTCTTTTATGCCTTTTGGAGGTATTTGCGAGAGTTTGCTGGGATCTAGTCAAGAGAAGGTTTTCCTTTCTGGAAGGTTTCAGCTGTAGTAGTGTGATGGTTAGCTTAGCTGTCTAGCAAGCGGAAGGTTTGCAGTTTGAAACCTGCTGCAGCTACTTGCACCTTGAATGTGTGCTCGCAAGCTGTTTTTTTTTTGGTTTTTTTTTAGAATCAAAGATTTTTATTGAGGCAATACGAGAAAAAGAAAGAACATGTACAGAATATACTTTTTGCATTACTTTGGTAAATTTTGCATACAAGACATTGTTTATCCATTGAACAATGAAACCTTTTCATGTAAAAGAATAAAGAAATCTTAATTCAGATATCATACATGTATCTCACCAAAAGAACGTAATGAAAATGAAGGGCATTGTATGCGAATACAAAATCAAATACATATAATCAAGCATTACCTCTTTTTTTCTTTTTGTTTCTTATATAAACGCATAATCAAGTGATAGAATTTAAACAGCCTGAAAATCTTATACTTCTTATAGGATGGTAGATTAATTATAATATGGATGTATTAATTATCTGGAAATGGACAAATTATAGGGTGTCACAACAAGTTGCTCCTACTAAATACACGTTATTGGAGGGCAAATTGCCTCATTTTCTTTGTAGACAAAAGCATAAGAGCAACTTATAACAGTACAATATCAATAGCGGGTAAATACCGCTTGTTTGTCCACCTAAAATAAGGGTGGACGGTAGCTAAATATATGGGAGATGCGGAGGGACGGAGCTATGTGAGAGGATGACAGGGAAGATGCAATGGTATCTCTTAAGATAGTTACTGAAGAATTAGGAGTGGATCAAAGAGTTAACATAGCACAAGTGTTATTGGGCGTCCGGAAATACAAGGGCACATTAAAGAAAATATGCAGTCAGGGGGTTATTGCTATACATGCTAGCTGATGGCTGGGGAGATCATGAATTATACTACTGAGGGAGATCCATAACTTATGCTGATATAGAGAATATGGGATAAGGTGAGCATCATACTAGCTTCTAAGTGGATAGTAGTTGCAGAATGGCTGTGACATTAGTACGGCTAGGTGAGTAGTGGTTTCTATTTGGGAGAGGGATTGGTCTATATGAGAAATAGAGGTCTGTTACATGAGCCCCTCTCCTGGGGAGATGCCAACTATAGGCAATGTAGGTAAAAGGAGTAGGGGTATGACCGGCATAACAGATGCCGGCGGGAAAGGGAGGAGAGGGGTCTGATGTAGATGATAAATAGAAATAACATGACTATCAAGAAACAATACGGCCTGTCTCTATACAACCATGGAGAGGATAATGTTCATTAACCCATGTGATATACACTACTTATACCCCTACCCTCGCGGATAAAATGGGCACAGTATGGATGGGCGGGAAACAAATTATAGAAATACCTTGGCTCATCGTACGAAAGTTTTGTATAAACTTAAGCTCATAGTGATATTTATGTTAAAGTATTGTATTATCAACCCCCTGTGGAAGATTAAAGTTGTCTCACCTGAGTGAGATGAAGATAAAGCACATAATGAAAATACGTTAACAAGGTATACATAGAATACATATTATATCCATAAGCAATCGTATCGATGCTGCTGATCTCTTTTCACAACATATATATATATATAGCGAGAGCAAGTAGTGGTAGGTAAATGGCCTGATTGTAACTACATATGATGGCAAATAAACTGTCCTATGTAGAAACTGGATAGCTACCTACCTATATATATCAGCATAAACAAGTGATGAGTACACCTAGCATATAGGGTAGTGATAGGTATAATATAGAGATATTTGTAGTAGCGATGTAGGATCACAGAAGCCTTAGCATTAGTCTAACTTGTAGGCCTATGCCCTAGTAACTGAGTAAACATAAAAGTTAATAAACAAGTGGCATGCATCCTTTTTGTGGTGACATATAGAAGTTTAGAAAGAGCCTATACCAATAGTGTATAAGAATACTGGGATGTATATAATACTGACCCTTATATAAGCTACATAGTGATATGCTGCTGGCGGTGAGATATACATGAGGAACATTTATTATAGAAAAAAGAACTTGCATATCTAGGCAGGAAGCTGAACTTTTCTTCTAAACATAAAGCGGAGGTTTGGGGCAGAACTAGAGTGGTATATAAGATTATTGTGCGAGTGTCTCTCACCACACATGGAAGGGGGTCTAGAAGCATAAATAAGCTGTAGTAGGGGATATTAGTGAGGCCCTGTAGATGTTCAAACTGAGGGAAGCTCAACTAAATGTTCATGGTGTGAACACCATCTCTGATGACAGAGCATATTAAAGGTGAGAGGCAGTCTAGGCAACTCATCATAGGGGTACGTTACAAGAAGAGGATGTGCAAAAAAGCTATATAAACGTCTAGAGTGTGTTTGCAGTAGTATGGTCTCTTTACCATTTCAATACCCCTAGATACAATACTAGATCATTTATGCGCCTATAAATAAATAACCTCTATGTCTTATAAGCTGAATGAGATGATAATATACATGGTAAAACAAGTAACAGTTAAATTATAGTAAGAGTAACAAAGACCACGTCTGACATATGTAACCTAGAAAACTAATAAGCCTAACAGTGATAAAGTAATGCCAAATTTCCCAAGGCGTAGTCTATGCCTAAATGTCCCTGAACCATTAACATTACTATGATCACTACTAAACTGCAGAAAGTTAAAATGTAAAACTTAGAAGGATTGAATAAGTGCGTAAAAGTATCACTAGGACCATAGTCAGCTTCAACTAGACCATACAAAAGCAACTTCTAAATAACTAGAAGACTATATCTCCCCTAAGTGAAGTGTAGCACATAACCCACGAATCTACATTATTCAGAACATGATAACATAAAATACAATCTGTAGGTGCAGCGGTTATTATAGGGCATTGCAGGTAAAAATGAGCAATAATATAAACAGTCCAATAAATGGTCATACATTATCTCTTGGCTATATTATAATAAATTCAAGATGGTTTTTTTTTGTTTGTTTTTTCCCCCCCTACAATAAATGTAGTAAGAGACAGTAAGAGGCAACACTAAGTTGAGAGGTGCAATTGCCTAGGGGTAAAACAAAAACAGTTATGGTAGACTAATTCCAGTTTCTTAACTGAAGTAACTGTGAGATGGGGTAATATATAGGATAGAGTTATAAGACTCTCTTCAATGTACAATAGTGCAATAGAAAAGTCACCCCAGTTCAAGATCTCTCTAGGCAATTATGTAGCATAGGTAGAGTAAATAATTAGCAACCTCAAAGAAATGTTCAGTCATTCCAGGCAAAGTCTCAATATTAAGGGGGGGACAGTGGCCTGCAGTAAATTACGTGTAGGTAGACAAGTCACTGCCCAGAGTTTGTAAGGCAATCATCCGACTCCAGATCTTAACCTGCAAAATAAAAGTAGCAGAACCTGTGTAAGTTTGGAGTCAAGGTTCCACAGAGAGCAGCCGGAATACAAGGCCCATAGTGTTAATCGTGATCGGGTACTAGTCCACAGAGCTCTATTCACTTCCATATGACCTGTCAGAAGATCTACCTTCCCATCCGAGATCTCAGGCACGGGGAGCTTCACAAATCCAGCCAGATCAGACTGACACGCTGAGTTGTACTTCACTTCCACTGCGCTAGCCTGGATCGCTGTACTCTGGGTAAGTGGCGCGCCACGCCGAGAATTCTCTGCTTCAATTAAGCTGGGCTGTGAGGGGTTCAGCCCCTCGCTGAGATCCGTTGCAAATAGCACAGTAGGCTTAGGCATCTGTCTAATTATAACGCGCACCTCTCCCAGATCACGGGTCTTGTCTGCTCCCAATGAAGATATGTCTGATGCGCGATGCTCAGTCTGTCTCTCAGAGCCACGTGTTGTCAACATGTTCCCTTCCAGACCCATGGCATCTCTTAACTCCACGATGAGTGCATGGTGATATGTGTCTAAAGAGAGCAACAAGCCTCGCAGCGAAGACATAATTTGTCTTTCCATGCGGGAGTCCAGGGCTGAGGCAAGGTATAATAGAAGTTTCGCTAGCACCAGCTTCAATGCGTTTTCCAAGATGGCGGCTGACCCCTGGCATAAAGATTACATCAGGCCAAATAATCTTTGTGTTGCAATGGTATCAAAGACGTCGTCTTAATGGACTATAACTTTTGCTCAGTGTCCTAGGATTCAATAAAAAAAGAAATACGAGTATAGAGAAACCTTAGTTAGCTTATAATGATGAGTTATTTGAATAAGTAGCAGGAGCTCTGCACAGACACGTCCTGCTGCTTAGGCTGTTAGCTCCGCCCCCCCCTCGCAAGCTGTTTTTATCAATCTTCCATTCAGTTTGTTCTGATTTCTCCTATTCTAGGCGTGGAGGTCTCCCTTCTGGTGTTGGGCGGAACTAGCTTGTCTGGACTTTCTTCTGGTTTCTAGAGTATCTTCTTCTCCTCTAAAATGAGCTAGTGAAGGGTTTGTCTAACTAGTTCTTGTTCGAGGGGCTGCCTGCCAAGATAATCTGGGTTGGCCTAGCTGCCTGGCAAGCGGAAGGTTGCAGATAGACCCAGTTATGGTTCTTTTCTCTGGTATGTTTTCACAGGTAGTTTTTCCTATCTGTTGGTACTTGGTTCAGAAATCTTTGATCTTCCAAGTGTTAAGTTATTTTGTTAGGGCACTGCTTGCGGCAGGGTTGGCAGGTCTATTTCCTGCTCCTTTGGGGTTGGATTTGTCCTTCAGGAGTTACATCGGTTTTCCTTTCCTTTGTACCTGTAGAGGAGGTGGTTTTTGAATATTATTCAAAGACCTATTTCATCTGTTGTGGTGTTTTCACGTGTTATAGTTCAGGTGTTGCAACTATTACAATATGTTTTCCTTCTTGGGTTCACCCTTCTAATAGTGCTATCCATTGTCCAAATGGGAGGAGGTTCTCCTCTTTTTTGGGGGAATCTTCCCTTGAAATTTCTGTCAGACTTTATCAGAACGTTCTGTTTTTTCCTTTAGGTCTGGGGTGTGCAAGGTTTGGAAGCTGATTAACTTCCTCCTTGTTGGTGGAGGTGTGTGTTTAGCTGGCTTTAGGAAACAGCGGGACACGAGCCTCCTTAGAGGTCTATGAGTGCAATGACATATTTGGGGGTCTCTGACATGAGTTCCTATGGTTCTGATTGTTGGACGGCTACTTGGTCCTCCTAACATCCTACATTCTTTTTCTTTAAGTTTTGCTTCTATGGAAGCCTTCGGGAGTTGTTTTTTTGCAGGCTGTGGTGCCCTCAGATTGGGCCGCCTCTTAATTGTTCCCTCTGATTAGCATTCAGTGTCCTCTGTAGCTTGGGTATAATTTTCCCACAAGTAATGAATGCAGCTGTGGACTCTCCCCGTATTTAGAAGGAAAACATAAATTAGGACTTACCAGATAATTTTCTTTCCTTCGATACAGGGGAGAGTCCACAGCTCCCGCCCGTGCTCTCCGGTGGGCGGCCCCAAATTTAAATGTTTTTTCTTCTGGCACCTTTTTCACCCTGATATTTATCCTACTGTTCCTTGTTCCCTCGACAGAATGACTGGGGGATGGAGGTAGTAGGGGAGGTATTTAAGCATTTGGCTGGGCTGTCTTTGCCTCCTCCTGGTGGCCAGGTTCTGTTTTCCCACAAGTAATGAATGCAGCTGTGGACTCTCCCTGTATCGAAAGGCAAGAAAATTATCTGGTAAGTCATAATTTATGCTTTTTGGCCATGACTGTATGTAAAAAGGTTAATGTCTTCCATGGGCTAATGAGTAATGAAACTACACACACTGGGGCATATTTATCAAGCTCCATAACTTGTCCGCCAGCTTTGAGGCCACGGACAGAGATCAACCCAATCGAATACGATCGGGTTGATTGACACCCCCTTCTAGCAACCGATCGGCCGCAAATCTGCAGGGGGCAGCATTGCACCAGCAGCTCACAAGAACTGCTGGGGCAATGATAAATGCCGACAGAGTATGCTGTCCGCATTTATCGGTTTTTCAGCGGACATGATACCCAACTTTGTATCATGTCTGCTCGCACATTGATAAATATGCCCCTCTAACTCATCACATTGTATAAGGCCCAGGACGAGACCTTCAGTATATATGAAGATATAAAGACTGGACAGTAGGTGTTCAGGTAGAATTGGCAACAAAAGAGGAGACAAAAGTTCCAGAGGATCAGGTAGAAGAATAGTCAGAAACAGGCTGGGTCTGTATACTCGCGGACAATGTCATAAAAGAATCGACATGAACTGTTTAACCCAAGCAAGTCAGGCAGTTATAGCCAGGAAAAAAAGGGATAGTCAATGTAGGTAAGATGCAAAAATCAGCAATAGAATATCTAACAACAGCAAAGAAACACACACAATTCACAAACGGTCACAAAATGGCACACGACGCATCTATAAATGATGCTGATAACAGCAAAAAGTGTATCATAACATGCAACTGCTGAGAGGAATAAAATGACATGTCAAAAAAAGGTGCAAATGAACCCGCCACCAACAAAATTACACAATATATGTACTTTAAAAAATACATTGCTGGGAGATAGGACAGAGTGACATTATACTTCTATAGCTCCTTTGGTCAGGATTAATAGGCTAAATAAGCAATACTTACTGCAGTGGGTAAGATGCATTGTTAAATAATGACGCCTCAAGGGAACTATAATATTGTCCTGTTGACAAAAAATAAAAAATCAGTACAGATCTATCCTTAAAGGTACATGAAACCCAAAGTTTTTATCTCATGATTCAGGTAGAGAAAACAATTTTAACCCTTTGAGTGCTAAGCAATTTCCCACCTGGGAGCTAAGCTGGAATTTAAGGATTTAAATAAAAAAAAATAATAATAATATATTTTATTTTTAAAAAATTTTTCTCAGATCCCCAATACTTAAACCGTTGGAAAGGTTAGGCGATTACCTTTCTAAAGGTGGGTCTTGGGGGTCTGTAGCTGCTTAGATGCCTGGGATACAGGCTTCTAAACAACCTGCCACCATTTCCCTATACTGTCCATTGTAATTTTGAAATAAAGTTGAGCGGTGACGTCATCACGTCATTACACGTGATGTCACCACACAAAACGTGAAGTCCAGGCGATGCCTGTCACTATACAGGCCAGATCGCAGGGGTGGGAGTCAGTGGGAGCCCCCAGATTGCCCTCAAGGTGGGTGCGTGCTAGCGACGGCTCTGAGCCGTCGTCCGCATCTGACTGGGACAATTTGCAACGGCTCAGAGCCGTCGTTAGCACTCATAGGGTTAAACAACTTTCAAATTTTTTATTTTTTATTTTTTTTTTTCAAATAGTTTTTATTAATTTTTTAACAATATATAACAATAAATGGGGACTCGCAGGACCCCTGCAAATTTCATTGCAAAACATGTAGAAAAGTGTTAAGGAAAAATTACAACTGAGGCTTTCAAGTTTCAAAGATAAAGTCAGTACATTTCCAAACAGCTGTCAAAGTAGGATAAGAGGGTGGGGGTGGGGGAAGGGTTCATCTGTAAGGATGGGAGAGGGGGGGGGGGATACTGCTGGGGATCGCCTGAGGCGCATGGAACGAGGAATCTTAAACTCTAACCTGGGGAAGCCATGTGGTGTCGTGTGTGTCTGTCCAGTCTGCCCAAACCATTTCAAAAAGGTCACTTTTGTCCAAACTGTAGAATATGTCCTTTTCCATGGCGTGTAAGTAAGCCATTGTTTTGAGAATATCAGGCCAACGAGGGGGGGATATTTTTTTCCAGTGCCTGGCAATATTGGTTTTAACCGATGACAGGAGATAAACGCAGAGAATCTGCTGATGTTTAGGAAGGGCCTGCAGGTTTAGGTGCAGAAGTGCAGTGGCAGGGGTTTTGGGTAGCTGAATCCCTAGAGCAGACAGAGTACGGAAGCAGATATTCCACAGGGGAGTCAACTTAGGGCATTCCCACCATATGTTAAGCATATTTCCGTGAGAGCCACATTCTCTCCAGCATTGCGGAGAAGATGTCGAAAACATCTTAGATAGCCGAGCGGGGACCAAATACCATTGGGAGATAACTTTATAATAGGTTTCGAACATTGTCACACAATGTAATGATTTTTTGGTTAAGGTGAGGGACCTCTGCCAGGCATCTGCCGGGATTCGAGAGTGAAGAATAGTGTCCCACTTACGTAAGTGTGGGGCCAGGTCTGGGGGCACAGTACCATCCAGCAGGCTATAATGTCTTGAAAGAGGTTTGTGGAGTCTACATCCTCTTTTCCAAACAGTCTCCCATGGGGTAAGCTGACGTGGAGCAGAGGGAAAGAAACCCTAGCTAGAGAGGAAACTCTTGATCCTAGTAAACTCGAATAAGAGGTAGGGTGGGATGTCTTCGCCAAGTCTGTCCTTAGACAACGAAAGATACCCATCCTCGTTAGTCTCTGACCAAAAGTCTGAAACAAGTTTTACACCCAGCCTAGCCCACGTATTGGGGTGTGTTTCTGCTAGACCTGTAAAGAGGCCTGGGATGGAGGTAATCGGGGAGGGGTGCGGCGCGATTAGTTTACGGTGCCGGATCTTATCCCATATTGCCAGGCATTCCAAAACTACAGAGTTATGTATCTGTAGGGTTCTGCGGCTATGGACCGGGGTCCAGATGAGGTCTTTTAGGTATATATCGAACGGTAATGAGGCTTGCTCAATGTCTCTCCACCTGTCTTGTGAGTGAAGCACTCCCCACTGGGAGATGTGCGTAAGCATAGCACCCTCGTAGTACTTTACTATGGATGGGGAGGCCAGTCCCCCAAGCTGGACAGGGAACTGCAGAGTTCCGTGGGCTATTCTAGGAGTTTTGTTTTGCCAAATAAATTTTGTGCACTCACTTTGAAATTGCAGCAAAAGGTGAGTGGGAATTCTGATTGGGAGGCATCTGAAAATATAGGTGAGCCGAGGGAGGAACGACATCTTAAGGGACACTATGCGGCCCATCCAAGAGATGTTCTTATGATCCCAAACATGTTTTAGCGCTCTCAAGTCCGCCAAAAGGGGTAAATAGTTATCCTTAACCATCTGTTTCAAATCATTAGAGATTTGAACTCCAAGGTGAGTAATCCCTTTGCTAGACCATTTGAAGTCAAACTGTCTTTGGAGGGCTGTGACATATTTTTGGGGGAAACCCCACAAGTAAATTTCCGTTTTGGGGGTGTTTAGCTTGTAGAAGGAAAGGGAGCCAAAGACCTCAAGGATCTTCAGAAGTCTAGGGATTGTGCGGAGCGGATCTGCAGAAAACACAGTCACATCATCCGCAAACAAGGCGATGTTGTGTTTGGAGCCAGAAAGTGTGATTCCTACTATGTCCCTATCAGTACGTATTGTTTCCGCTAGCGGCTCGATTGCCAGTGCAAACAGAAGCGGAGAGAGTGGGCAGCCCTGCCTCGTGCCATTAAAAATGGGGAATGAAGACGAGTGGAACCCTACCCCCCTGACCGTTGCCGTGGGGTTAGAGTATAAAGCTTGGATCGCGAGGCGAATGCCAGATGGAAATTTAAAGGCGACAAGAGTCTCCCACAGGTAACTCCATCTGACCCTATCAAAAGCCTTCTCGGCATCCAGAGAGATAACCGAGAAGGGCTTGTTCATTCTCGTCGATTCGCAGGTGATATTGATAAGGCGCCTAGTGTTATCCGGGCCCTCACGATTAAGTACAAATCCCACCTGATCTGGGTTGACTAGGGTGGGCAGAAGTTTGCATATTCGATTAGCGAGAAGTTTGGAATAAATTTTTATATCAACATTTATAAGCGAGATGGGCCTATAGTTGGGGCAGTAGGAGGGGTCTTTATTTGGTTTGGGAATCATGATAATTTCAGCCTCCAAGAATTCTCGATTGAAACTTCCCTCTTGCCTGGCAGTATTAAAAAATCTAAGGAGGAGCGGGATTAGTTCTTGGCTATAAGTTTTGTAGAACTGTGCGGGGAACCCATCTGGGCCAGGGGCCTTAAGAGGTTTGAGACGCTGAATGACCTGCTTGATTTCCAGCTGGGTAAATGGGTTGGACAGTGACTCTTGTTGTTCCGTAGTTAAGGACGGTAATTTTAGGGACTCTAGAAATGTTTTAATCTGTTGTGTGGAGGCAGGGGCTTTAACTTCATTGCCCTCAAGGTTGTAGAGTTTAGAATAGTAGTCTGAGAAGCAGTCCCCTATCTGTGAGGGGAGTTTATGAGTCTTGTTGTTGTGAAAGATTTGGTGTATGCGGGAAGAACTATTCCGCTGACGCAATTTGTGTGCTAACAGAGTGTCGGCCCTATTGCCTTTATAATAAAATAATTGCTTAAGTTTTGTAAGATTCTCTTGGGTGCGCCTCAACTCTAAGTGATTAATATGCGCACGTACGGCTGAGATTTGGGAGGTCAGTACTTCAGAGACGTTAGCTCTGTTGGAGGATTCAAGCAGCCGAAGTTTGCAGTGGGCTTGGGCTAAGGAAAGTCCAGCAAGTTTCCTAAGGCGAGCTTGCTTGCGGATGATATAACCTCTGGAAACCGCCTTGATGGCGCCCCAGAGGGTATCATCAGATGTCTGACCGTTGTCATTAAGTTGAATAAGCTCTATGAGATCTCTGCGTAGTTCTTCCCTGAAGGGGATGTCTGCTAGGATGTTGCGTGGGAGGGACCACCTACTTTTATGAAGACAGGGGTCACTAGTATGAAGATCTACAAGTACCGGGTCATGATCTGACTATGAGCAGAGGGGGATACTAGATTGGAGTACTGAGTCTAGGGTCGTTGCCGAACAGAAAATATGGTCTAACCTAGAATAGGTTTTGTGTACCTGGGAGAAGTGGGTGAAGTCCCTGTCTGTAGCGTGTAATGATCGCCAGATGTCAAAATATCCAAATTCAGACATGATTGATTTAAAGCGTGTGGAGAGGAGAGTTAGTTGGGGGGTGGTCTTGGTTGGGGATAACGTCTTACGGTCTAGTTTAGTGTCCCAGATCATGTTGTAGTCCCCCGCTATTATAACTCTGCCCTGTTTGTGGTGGTCAATTAGTCTCAGAATTTTTCTGAGGCAAGTAGGCTGTTGGGTATTGGGAAGGTATATTGAAACTAGGGTGTGCGTGACGTGGTCAAGCTTGCAGATTACTATAGTGTATCTAGCCTGGGGGTCCCTTATTACCTCAATTTCCTCATAAGCTACCCTCCTGTGAATCAGAACCGCAGTCCCTCGAGCTTTTTTTGTGAATGAAGAGCATTCTATGGTCGTGTATGAGCGAGAATGAAATCTATGGGGAGCGTCTAACAGCCAGTGTGTTTCTTGCAGAAACACAATATCGGGGTTGTGGTGGTTAAGCATGCGAGTGAGTAGGCTCCTTTTGAAGGGAGAGTTTAAGCCCCTGGAATTATGTGTGCATACTCGTAATCGGGACATGGTTCACTTCTAGCCCAGGGGAGTGGGTGGGCAGTAGGGATATCTGAGAGGCTTAGCTTAAAGACTTGGAAAGAGGTATGTAGGGGATGGGAGGGGAGAAGGTTATTCAGAATGTAAGGTGGAAATGTACTGACAACACAGGTGGAAATAGTCCACCTAGGTGGAACCCTGGTGTGGGTTAACCTGTAGGGGGGGAGCTAAGGGCAAATGTATGAGAAGAGCTGGGAGGTCCAGCCCCACTCCGCTAGCTAAGTAACTAGACAATGGAGAATAAAACAAGGTGCAATAAAATGTAAACCTGTGGGCCCCAAAGAGGGCGTGACAAAAGCATAATGAACTAAAATGAACACAGGAACCTGATAGGAAACATTGGATACAATAAGCAATCTACACATACATGCCAACATAAAACAATAGAATCTGGTTTCATATGATTAAAGATTGCATAATTTAGATAATGCGGACCCTACTCAAGGACACTACAAAATAACGACAAAGAGTGAGAATATTGGGGTTAAGGGCATTTTGTAGAATCGTGCCTGTAAAATATATAGCAGAGTGAACTCAGAGGGCTGACATGAAACGAAAGAATGTGATGAACGTTGTAAAACACATATTTGCAGTTAATGCAGACCTCGCTCAGTGACACGTCAGCGTGTCAGCAAAAAATAGAAAGAGCAGAGGTGAGAGCATTCTATCGTGTCATGCCTGTATTATGTAAGACTAGGTGGGCATAAGGGTCTAACATGAAACATCAGGAAGCAATGGACAGTGAAAACACATAAGTCTAACATGAAACAATAGCAAGTGGGCATATATGAGTAAGAAGTCACATTTTTCGGACACTATAGCTCCTACTCCGTTACTTGTTAACACATCAATACAAGGTAATGAGAGTGGGGGTAAGCATATTATATCCTATCAGACCTGCAAAATATAACAGAAGTAGGCTCAGGTTCAGGAGGGTGGAGACTCTAGTTGGGTTTCATCGGTAGGCTGTTGTGTTCTCATCCTCTTAGGCCTTTGTTCCTTAACCGACCATTCGGGGGCTGTGACTCTCAGCTTAGATTGTACAGCCGGAGGTCCCCGTGAGTCTATTGCCATGAGTCCCCATTGGCCAAGGAGAGAAGTCCCTTGAGAAAGAGAGGTCACGGTGATTGATTTGTTGTCTTTTGTGATTATTAGTTTAGTAGGGTAACCCCATCTGTACTTAATGTTCTCCCTGCGAAGAATCTATGTGACTGGCTGGAAATATCTCCAGTGTTGCAGAGTGTGTGCGGATAAATCGGGCAGCAGTTGTATGTCTTTAAATCTTTCTGATGTTTGCGACTTCCGAAAGGCCGCCTGCATGAGTCTGTCCTTAAAGATAAAACTGTGGAAACAGACTATGACATCTCTCGGTTTCTCCTGAGAGACTGTTCTAGGGCGTAGGGCTCTATGAGCCCTTTCCATGGTGTCTGTCAGCCCCTCTGTTGGTCCCAGCAGATCTTTAAAGAGTTCTTTCAGGAAGTTTTGAATCTCTGCCGGTTGGATATCCTCAGGTATTCCTCTAAACCTTATGTTGTTTCTGCGTGCCCTATCCTCCACATCGGCAAGTAGTCTGTGAAAAGAAAGCAAAGACAGGCGCAGCCCAATTCAAGTGTAGTATTCTTTAATTCAATGTAAGAGCACACATACAAATGGCTACTTACAAAAAGCACAAATAAAATCTGCATATAAAGGTATCTTTACATCCAAACTGTGTTATAGTATAACATACAGCTATGAAACAAACTCTACGCGTTTCGTCTGAGAACGCCCAGACTTTCTCAAGAGATGAAAAATTAGAAGTGTTGCAAGCATGGTGCCTACCGGCTTTATAAAAGGGACCATTAATTGCATGATTGATTACCAGCCAGTCAGAGTGTGGTGAAACTGATTGGCAGGTGAGCTTGTTAAGTAGGAAAAAAACTTTGCATTATTGTATGTTTGAAAAACATATAAAAATTTATTCAGTGTTATCACCTTAAATGCAATAATAAACGTTAAAATATAAACATAGATAAGAAAATGGACAATAGGCTTTATGTTAAAAAACCTTGTATAAAAAAAAAAAAAAAAATTGTTAAAAGCAATATGTAGTTGTATACACTAAAAATAAAAATCTGATGTGTTTTTTTTAAAAGGTGTTTTTTAGTAAAACTACATGAAAGCTTGCAGGTCTAATTCTAGGTTTAGACCTGATGGTTGCATGGTGTTTAGTTGGTAAATCCACCATGATTCTCTGCGTCTGAGTGTAAGAAGCCTGTTTGGAAATTTATTGGGGGGTATCCAGTCTATGACTTGGATTTTGAGAGATGCAGGATTTGAATTGTGATGTAATTTAAAATGTTCTGGCACACTGTGTGTCATGAGGCCATTTTTTATATTATTGACATGTTCTCCCAGCCTTGTACGTATACTTCTTTTGGTTCTTCCTATGTAAATCAAATTGCAGCTACATTTCAGCAAGTAAACTACATAGGTGGTACTGCAGTTGCTCTTATATTTCTGTTTGAATGTAATGTCTCCCCCTGAGTTGGTAAAGGTAATCTCCCTATTTACATATTGGCACATGCCACATCTGGATACCCCGCATTTGTAGGTGCCGGGTTTTTGTTGTAACCAGTTTGAACTCCAGCTGACTAATTTGATCCGCAAGAGATTCTGAGTAGGACAATAAATTTGTATGGTCAGTGGCAAGATCGTCCTGTTTTCTTTCCAGGGAGTCTACTCTGTCACCTATCTCAGAGATGTCTTTACGGAGTTCAGCATGGTTGCGTTGGATTTCCTTGGTTATGGAGATAGTTTGGTTTGCAAGCATTTTTTTAAGTGTTGCTTCCGTTATTAGGTGTTGTGATCTCGCTTGAGGCGTGAGGTCAGGTTGGGAACCATCCCCCAGAGACTCAGACTCACTCAGACCTTCATTGGAGTCCTCATTCTGGTCTTTGGGATGTTGTGTGAAATGATCCAGGACTGTTTTTTTCACAGAACCTGGCGGCTTCGAGTGTCTCCTGGCGTTGTGTGGCATTTTCATAGGAGAAGAGAGAGCCTCTAGCTGAACCAGTGAGCCCGAGTTGGGGGTAAATGAGAGGGCTATTAGACCCAACAGGCTAATAAAAATAAAAAGAGAATAATACACATGCACAATAGTATTACATAACGGAGTAGGGCTAGCCGTCCACCCGTAACCTCTATCTCCCCATAGCAGCGTTTATGGGCAACATACTGCCCCACAAGACTTTATATGTATCAAAAGATGCCAACTCAGGTGGAGAAAGAGGCCAGGCGGGCGTCTTATTAATATTACCCTTTTACTCGTAGTGAGGCGCCTCTAAAATTCTTAAGGGGGGTGTGCCCCTCGGACTCGGGGAAGGAGGGATACGACCCGGAGGAAGGGGAAAAGGAGAGTGGTAGTGACCAGCCCACGTAAGCAGGCCGGAAAGGATGAGTCCGAGGGGGGGGGTCAGTGATAGAAAGTGATATTAACACACAGATGGGCAACTATGCCCAGAGTACCTGGAACAGTTACTTCTGCCGGTCAGCGCACAAGGTGGGAGGCGAAATTTGCTCTCACTATTAGTCAAAGAGTTACATAAGTGCGGCAAACGGGCAGGAGCAACTGGGGCCCAAAAAGTTAAATACCAAAGTCCTGTGGAAGGAAAAAAGTAAGTTATGCAAGGTCACAACACAAAAATAATATACAATAAGACACTCCACTCTGAGCTGGGCTGCAGAGAAACAGAAGCTGACGCAGCAGCACAATAAGACACAATTCTATAGCAGTGGCCTCAGTCCATGAGAACAGCATTAATTAAGAACAAGGTTTGCCACCCAGTAGGTACTGTGCTTAAAGGGACTTGAGAGTGTCCTGGAGTGTAGCTTTGCAATTGTAACCCTGGGTCCTAGTTCTGCTATAAGGGAATGTGCAGCAGGTGTTTCTATAGATTTCTGAGGCCGTTCCAGCTGAGGCTATAAAATAAGCTTGTATAGTTCAATAGCTACTGTAAATCAATACCATATAATATGATGGTAGTGGTATTTTGAAGCTGAGTGATATGCTGCAGCATTACATATAGAGGGGCCTTTTGTGTTAGATGAGGGTTATCTTAAAGTTCTCCTTTAACAGATCTGTCTCAGTTTTCTATCTGGCACATACTGCGTGTGTCCCCCTTTCTCCATGCACCTGTTATGAGCTGAGCCTGATTTAACTGTGTACCGGTTCACCTCCCTCTTCTTTCCCCTTGCTTTTTAGGTGCCTTTGGATGAATGAATATAGCCTCCGGAGCGGAGCCCCGACCCTCCGGAGGTATGACAAGTAGTTAGTGTTTTACTTTGCTTTCTCACCTGCTGTGTCGTCTCTCACTGACCGGAGATCTGTCCTGCGCTCCCCACCGGCTGTGCGCTAGTGTGCTTGCTCCCGGTCAGGTGTCACAGGTTTTGTCTCAGCCTCTCGGTTGAATGCTCGTTTGTAGGGGTCTTGCTGAGGCTCGGATAAGTTAGGTATAGTCTCCGGGTAATATCCGGCTTGAGTCTCAGGTTGTAGTGCTGCTCTGATGTTAAGATGGCCGCTGTTCGCGCCAAAAGCGCTCCACTTAAGCTGTCTCAGGGTTCCAGTATACTTGAAGTCCTGGGGCTCTATCTGCCTTACTCGGTGCACTAATGTCACCTGCTCCCGGGTC
This sequence comes from Bombina bombina, assembly GCF_027579735.1. Classification (NCBI taxonomy): domain Eukaryota; kingdom Metazoa; phylum Chordata; class Amphibia; order Anura; family Bombinatoridae; genus Bombina; species Bombina bombina. The sequence continues at coordinate 861,601,806 of NC_069504.1, read as the reverse complement.
CACAGTCTCTCACCTCTGAAAACTATGTACTGCTTCTCAGTAATCACAGCGCAATATCTCCACTATGATATCGCTCCTACCAGCTCCGCTGCTAATTTCACACACTGAGCTCAATTCACTCCGCCACTGCAGAGCACAGATAGATCATATCTTCTCAGGTTATATATCATATTCTGGTATGAGTTAAACCTCAAAGTATAAGCTATGTTTCTATTAAATCTTGTGTAATTTACAGAGCTCTATGTAGACACGTCTACTCTGTATGGCAGCTAGCTCCGCCCCCCCAACTTTCAAATTTACTTGTATTAGCTCATTTGCTTCATTATATTGATAAACGTGAGGCATATAGGTGCAGCCACCAATCAACAACTAACTAGGTATCCTTTTTTTTTATTTTTATTTTTTTATAGGCTTTATTGTCATAAAGAATGAAATAAACAAAGAAAACAAACAATTATACGAGTAACATACATCCAGCATCATGGACGTGTTGAAACTAATCAATTGCAACGTTCAACAAAGTTATTTGTTACATAAAAGCATAGCTAGTCTTCATTGCAATATAAAGGATTGTGCAGATTAACAGTCTATAAGCTGCAACATTAACATAGTCCCATGTGCTTTGATACAGTTTTGTTTTCACTAAGCCTATCATTTTAACCATTTCAATTTCAACAATTCTAGGTAACAAAATTCAAAAGAGGTTATCAGAGCTAAAATATATGTTGAGCTAGATCTGGACCATCTATAGAAAGATTAGTAGTAAAAGAGAAAGTGTGATGAGGAAAGTTAAAAAAAAAAAAAAAAAAAAAGGGGGGGGGAGGCGAATAGAAGGAAAAAAAACAACAACAAAAAACAGCATGGCCTGTTGGGGTGCTGCTTCTATTTTCAGGGCACACACGGAATCAACTACGGAGGTGTACCTCTCCACTGAGCCAACATCATCTCATGTGTGACTATTTGATTAATTTTGTGGTAATGTAGTCTTTCTAATGTTAGTATGTCATTGACTGTTGTATGGGATGTCTGGTGATTTCCATTTTTTTGGTATGAGCTTCTTGCTCCAGTGATCATGAGCAAAAGAAGGGCCTGAGTGTGTGATTCCTTTATTTTTGGCATGTGTAGGAAAAGGATTGACTCTGGTGTGCAGGGCACGTCCACAGATACCCTCTTTGAGATGTGTCTGAATACCTCACACCAGAATTGTGACAATCTAGGGCAAGACCACCATATATGTAGAAGTGTACCCGTTTCGCCGCATCCTCTCCAGCATAAATGATTAGCTGAGGGGTAGTATTTATGTAGCCTCATCGGGGTGAGGTACCACCTGCACATTAGTTTTAGTTGGATTTCTTGGATGTAGGCTGAAATTGATGAGCGTTTAACTAAGGTAAATGACTGAAGCCATTCGTCCTGGCCTATGTCGGCCCGCAGGTCTCTGTTCCATGCTTTAGTGTATGTGGGTAGTTGCACATCTGGTGCCACCACTAAAAGTTTATAAATCTTAGAGATTAATCGCCGCTGCGGCACTTTTGCTATACATAGGTGTTCAAATGATGTGGGTTCCCTTCCTAGTGCACTCTTATGTGCATGGTGTGTCACGTAGTGTATCAACTGATTATACCTTAACCATGACGCAAATATATCTCTGTTTGCTTCTATCAATTGCTGTTGTGTCTTAAACTTCCCTTTCTCCGTAATGTAGTGCAAACATCCCGTTGCAAGCGGGTAAGGGGCTGTCAGACGGGTGCCCATTTTATAATAGGGCAGCTCTGGGTTCTCTATTATAGGCAATAAAGGCGAGAATTTAGCCAAGATATGCGTGGTAGTTGCCATCACCTTGTCCCACTCATGCAGAATCTCTGACGTGATGTGGTATTTACCTATGTGTTTAGGACGCAGTGGTGGCAATATCCAGGCCAGTGTTCCCGTGTTGTTGATTTTAAAAATTTGTCTATCTAACTGTACCCATGCTTTATGCAAGGTGTTATGTGACCATTCCACAATTCGTTGCAGTAGTATAGCACGTCTATAAGCGGCCAGATCTGGAAACCCCAAACCCCCTTTATCTCGCGGTAGATACATTGTTTTCCTAGGTACTCTAGGTTTTGCTGTTGCCCAAACGAATTGCTCTAATGCCGTCTGCAGCTGAGGCAAATATTCCCTAGGGAGTGCGATTGGTACAGTTTGCATGATATACAATATCCGTGGCAGGATATTCATCTTAATTACCTCGATTTTGCCTAACCAGGAGAGGGGCTTATTTTTCCAGGACGATAGATCCTGCACTATTTCTTTTTTTAATTTTAAATAATTGTTGCGATATAGGTCTTGTAAGTTATTGGATAGGTGTACACCCAAATAGCTCAACTGCTTAGCGGTTACTGAGACCCCATGATTCTTTTGAAGGCATTGTACTTGTTCAGGGGCAGCACTGATGTTTAATAGTTCCGATTTCGCGAGATTAAGGTGAAAATTTGAGAGCGCCCCGTAGGTATTTATCTCCTTGAGAAGTTCAGGCACCGAGGTGTCAATGTTGGTAAGGGTATATAGTATGTCGTCTGCATACAGTGCTTGCTTGTATTCCGTCTCCCCCACTTTTATACCTGTGATGTTATTATTCCCTCTAATTTTGTGGGCTAGGGCCTCTATTGATAGCGCAAATAGCAGAGGGGACAGCGGGCACCCCTGCCTAGTGCCATTCGTTATTTTGAAGGTTTCTGATAAGTTGCCATTGACCCGGATGCGTGCGTTAGGGGAGGAGTATAGGGCAAATGTCATATTCAAAAATGAGTCTCCAAATTTCATGACTTCCATTACCCGACGCAGGAACAGCCAATCTACCCGATCGAAGGCTTTCTCCGCATCGGTCGAGAAGAGAGCCATCGGGATACCCTCAACTCTAGCATGATTAACTAATTGTATGACCTTTGTGGTATTATCTCGTGCTTCCCTGCCTTGGACAAATCCAACCTGGTCAATAGATATAAGATTTGGGAGGTATCGGTTTAAACGGGTTGCTAATATTTTGGCCAGTATTTTTATATCTGTGTTCAGTAGTGATATGGGCCTGAAATTTTCTGGGGTGGTGGGCGATTTACCTGGCTTTGGTATGATTGTGATATGTGCCTCAAGCATTGTGCTGACCATCGCTGGGTTTTCGCGTAAGCTGTTAAATAATTGAAGTATGTGTGGAGCTAGCATTTTAAGGAATGTTTTATAATACTTTGGTGTGAGCCAGGGCTTTTCCCGCTAGGCAGGTCCCTGATTGCGCGTGTCAGTTCTTCCAATGATATGGGCATATCCAAGCTATCTGCCTTAGCTCTATTTATTTGGGGTAACCCCAACGCGGCCAAATACTCATCTATTTTTTGTAGCTTTATGGCTGTATCTGCAGGCTGTGCAGTGGTCGCCATATCTTTAGAAAGATTGTATAATTTGCTATAATAGGAATGGAAGGCTGCTGCTATACTTTTACTACTTTTAAGTTTGTTTCCCCCTGTAGTGTCAATATGATGAATATAGGACTTGTATTGCTCCCTGCGAATCGATCTGGCCAGGAGTTTACCAGGTTTATTGCCTCCCTCATAATATTGTTGCTTTGTGTTCAGCAGCCTTGGTTGGTATGCTGTCGTCAGGTGCTGCTTCAGCTCGTGTCTTGTTTTATAGAGTACGTTTTTAGTATCTACATCATTGGGATTTAGTTTATGTTTAATCTCCATGTCCGAGATCGTGTTTAATAAACGCGTGTGTATCTCTCTATGCTGTTTGACAATTCTTGCCTTATGCTTAAGAAACTCGCCCCTCATGACGCATTTATGTGCTTCCCACAAGGTTGATGTTGGTATTTGCGATGTATCATTAAGTGTGAAATACTCTGTGATAGATTTTTGTAGTTCATCTTTAATAAGCGGAGTGGTTAAGAGTGTATCATCTAACCTCCATAAGTATGAAGTCATGGGGGTGTCAGGCCAGTCAATTGTGCACGTGACCGGGGCGTGGTCTGACCAGGTGATAGAACCTATGTCGCATGTACTAATCATGTTCAGTCCGGTTGTGTCTGTAAGAATATAATTGATACGTGAATATTTGTTATGTGGGGACGAGAAAAAGGTGTAGTCTCTACTAGTCGGATGTAGTGTTCTCCAGGTGTCGTGCAATAACAAGTCTGAAAGAGTTGTTTTCACTGATTTGAGAGTTTTGTGTGGCACACTAGATGTACTTGATGACGTATCAAGTTGTGGATCTAGGGGTAAATTTAGGTCTCCAGCCACAAAGACTGTTCCCTTTGAGTGGTCAAGGAGCACTTAAGAGACTTGTTTCATAAATAGTTGCTGGGAGGTATTTGGTGTGTATACAGTTGCAAGAGTGATAGGGTGATCATAAAGTGTGCCTACCAGTACCAAGTATCACCCTCCAGGGTCTTTTTCCGTGTGCATTACCCTAAGCGGTATTGAATGATGTATAAGTATTCCAACTCCACATTTTTTTGAAGATCCTGATGAAAAATAAGCAGTTGGATAGGTAGCATTGTGCCACTTTGGCTCCCTTCCTTTACGGAAGTGTGTCTCTTGTATAAATATTATGTGACTATGTAATGCTTTAAGGTCTTTAAGTGCTATAGACCTCTTACCTGGATCATTGAAGCCTTTGGCGTTTATCGTTGTAAGTGTCAGTGGGTGCGTCTGAAACCTGCTCCTCTTGCCTTCCATGCTGAAAAAAAAGCTTAGTTTTAAGCTTGAGCTTAGTGGTCCTGCTGCAACAAGCCTGATACCTAGGTACTAAGACAGTTATAACAAAGGCTATCAACGTTTCCCTCAGCGATAGGTAGAACAGTCTGTCGCATATGGTGGGAATAACTCTTGTTCCTAAACTGGTAATTACCGGGGTGGTAACCCTTAAGCAAGCAAAACTTTTTTAAGTAACTGAAACCTTCTCCTGGTTGCTGCTTTGCGCCCAGGAAAGTGGATTAACAAACGGCATATGTTGGGGTAGGGGAGATAAACTTCTGGGGGGGTGAGTGCCTAACACACCACTATGGGGGTGCCCAGCATATATTGGAACGATATGCGTAACCAATGTGATGCATAAAAGGGCACCATTAGTTGTCTATAGAGCCTTTACCGGCAGTAGGGTGCCCACTAATTGCCTTCCTACCTGAGTGCAAGCGTCGCCCTTCCTACTATCAGTGAGAAGCTGATTTATAGTGTAGTGTTCTCCATATGGGAGTATTTTATATTTAATCCCATAGAAGAGTTTTACTATCTCAGTATGGCATGTAGTATATAGTGGGGTATTGTCGTTGGCAGTAACAGTTGCAACTCGGTTGGGGGGGGTTGTTAAACTATAGGAGGGCATTTCGCGTTTAGATCTGGTATCTACCAAGGAATGTACATTAAGCTCTTGAACATTTTAATTTGACCAAGGATGAGATACAAACCTTTGTATAAGAATATATAAGTAACTTTTTTTTTTCCCTCACCCCCTCCCCCCCTTTTTCTTCCCCTTCTTTCCCCCCCCCCCTCCCTCTGCCTATTTTTAGGCTATAGTGGATACATTCTAGTGTTCACACAGTTCCAATATAGTTCAACATGGTTCAACATTACGGACTGGCGATATGAAAAAGGATACTCTGGTATGCCAACGCACACCCCAAGTGGGCAAGGCCCTTCTTCGATGTTACTTATAATGTCCCAGTGTGGAGGAAATCCGGGTGGGCATTCAGTTGTGGTCAGGAGGCGAGGGTTCTGAGCGTTTTGCTGAGCCCGTAGGCGCTGCGTTGACCGCCTTAATAGAGAGTTCTGCATAGAAGGTCTGGGGGTCCGTTCCAGGCCTATAAGTCACTGTTTTGTTATTGTTCATGGCAATTAATGACACTGGAAATCCCCATCGGTATGGGACTTTGTTCGCCCTCAAGATTGTGGTTATGTGCCCCAGTTTCCTACGTTTCTGGAGCGTGACCGGTGACAGGTCCGAATACAGTTGAATGTCTTCTCCTGCGTGGGTTATGGGATGTTTAGATCTCGCACACCTAAGTATCTCCTCTTTATCTTTGTAATTTAAAAATTTGACAATAATGTCTCTGGGAGGTCCTTTAGGGGGAGGTTTGGGCCTGAGCGCCCTAGGCGCCCGCTCCATTATAACGTCTGCTGATGCGGGAGTCCCTTTGATAATACCGAAAAGGCTTTGGAGGTAGCCCTCTATGGCTGGCGGATGTACTGTTTCCGAGACACCCCTGATTCTAATGTTGTTCCTGCGACAACGATTGTCCAGGTCTTCCATCTTTTCTGTGATAGCTAGCATAGAGTCATACTGGCGCTGCACTTCTATACAGTTCTGTTGTAAGGTGGCATTAGTGGTGGCCTGTGCAGTCTCAACTTGTGACACTCTGGTTTCTAAGCAGTTTATGTCCTTTTTTAGCTCTGTAAAGAGGCCACGTACTTCCATCTTTACATTTTGAATGTCTTCTTTGGTAGAGAGGATCTGCATGTCTGCCTTTGTAAGAGGCTGATCCTGCGGGTCAGTTTGTTGTGCTTGTGAGTTTGTCTGCTGGCGGTTTGACATGTTCTCTAGCGTTGGGATCACAGCAGTATCTATTTGCTTAAGGTACTTGGTTAATGGTCTAGCTGTTGTGCCCTTGTCTGCTTTATTGGGCTTTTTACCAGGCATTACCTGAGACCTCTACGTGGTCAGAGCTTATTCCGCTCTACCTTTATACACAGTGCAAGCGTTGGCGTAGCTGACTGAGAGGTCACCAAGCAATAGTGGTCTTTTAGCAATGGTCTTTAAATAGTGGTCTTTAAACAGTGTCCTGCTTATCTGTTTTAATAAGCAGTGAGGTCTGCTATTGTTATGTCTCTGTGTCTTTTTTGCTGTACTGAGGCTTGTGGTCTATGGTGTCTCTCACAGTATGTCCCTCAACGCCTGCTAATAAAAAAGAAAAAGATGCTGCGTCCCTAGTATTGTATGTGTAAGATAGGGGATATGGCGTCCGCTCTACTTCCTTATGCTGTGAGCTGTGTCCTTTTAAGCTCTTCACACTGGTGACTGAAGGTTAGCTCCCAAAAGCGGCATTATAGCAATGTATTCTTAGCTGTTTTGTTTTCTTATTTTTTTGTGCTTATTATTTAATTTATGCTTTTCCCCCTTTTGATGCCGCTCAGCATGACTTGTAATGCGCTGCAAGCAGTTGCCGAATGTTCGGTTGTTCAGCCCGCGCACCGGCTTCCTATGTACTCACTTTGCTCTGGTCGCACAGTGCTCCTCTGACCCCACCGCACCGCCTCAGTCTTAGCGGTGATGTAGTCACATTAGGTGTTCGGTCCGTTTGTAGCTATGTCGCAATTCAGGCCCCCTGGGATGAACGGCTGCTCCCACAGCCTCTCTCAATCTCTCACGGCTATTTTTTGTTGCACCTCCCGGTGTAAGGCAGACTCCCCGGCTTAGGACTATGATATAAGGGTAAGTTTGAGGCTTTATTATGCCATTAGATAGCGTTTTGCTGCTTTAGGGATTCAGAGCTCTATTCAAACGCGGCCATCTTCCAGCGTGGCCAGGCTCCGCCCCCAACTAGGTATCCTTTTTAACAAAGGATACCAAGTGAGCAAAACATATTAGATAATAGAAGTAAATTGGAAAGTTGTGTAAAATCACATGCTGTCCCTTTAATAGATTATAGATAAAGATACAGAATTAAATAAAATATGGCAATCAAAAATAAACTCCAGTATAGTAAAGAGAGGGGCTATTGACTCCACTTATTTCCCTGTAAGTGAATGCTATAAAATGCAAGTTTTAAAATTGTTCCGATTCATGTGTGGCTCAGAACTGTAGTTTAATTGATGCTCTTGTCTCTCATTTTCACTGCAGGAAAAAAGCTTTCAACCATGACTGGATTTTATGACAATCACCATCACTCCAGTAAATGGCATCACCAGAAAGTAAAAAACTATTAAAATGGGCTCTATACGAGAAGACGAGCAACATTCGTTGTAATAGTTTAGGTGCTTAAAAATGTAGATTAAAAGCAAATATCAAGGAATCGTGCACATTCTTGACGTATAAACATGTATGAATGATGACAAGAATTGATTTCATGTACACTTTAAAGAGATGCTTATACTCAAATTCTGTCAGTTCAGTCCTCTAGAAGAGAATATTTCAAAATGCGTTATAGTGCTTTGTTAGCATAGACATTTTGTAGAAAAAGAAGTCTAAATTATAAGAATATGCTCTTCTTCTAGAAGAAATGTTTAAAATGCTTTTTTTTTTAAATATATATTTCTGAAACATTTTCACAACTTTAATGATATCTTTTTTGTGCACAAGACCCTCTAAACATATGGCTGTAGGTCATGTGCATGTGTAGCGCCACTCATGCATGCTCCAAGTACAAGTGGTGCAATAGAGGGATCATTAGTATTAGTATTAGTATTAGTGATTAGAATAGCCAATAGAATTACAGTAGCTCTTATTCTATTGGCTATTCAAATCAGCCAATAGAATTAAAGTAGCTCTCATCCGATTGGCTGATTTGAATTTGAAGGCTCAAATCAGCCAATAGGAATTCAAGGGACACCATTTTTAAGCTCGTACCTTGAATTCCTATTCAGTGTACGGCGGAGATCGTATGAAGAGGATCCTCCACGCTCCATAGCTCCGGTCTTCAGTTCCAGCGTTGCCGATCTTCAGTTCCAGCATCGCCGGTCTTCAGTTCCAGAGAGGAGGGTCTTCAGCTCCGCGGTCATCGGTCTTCAACTCCTCCACTCCGCGCCGGCTGGTTCCTGGAAGAAGAAGAGGTCGCCGCCTGGAAGAAGACTTCTCCGCCTGGAACAGGACCTTCTCCGCCGGTCTTCAGGACAGGTAAGGACCACTTGGGGGTTAGACTTAGGTTTCTTTAAGGGGGGATCGGGTGGGTTTTTGAGTAGGGGTGTGTGGGTGGTGGGTTGTAATGGGGGGTTGTTCTTTTTTTTACAGGTAAATGAGCTGATTACTTTGGGGCAATGCCCCGCAAAAAGGCCCTTTTAAAGGCTGGTAATAGAGCTGATTACTTTTTTAATTTAGTTTAGGGTAGGGAAATTTTATTATTTTGGGGGGCTTTATAATTTTATTAGGGGGCTTAGATTAGGTGTAATTAGCTTAAAATTCTTGTACACTTTTTTTATTTTTTGTAATTTAGTGGGGGGGGTTTGTAATATAGATTAGTGTATTTAACTGTATTTTAGTTGAGATCATTGTAGTTTATTTAATTAATTTATTGATAGGGTAGTGTTAGGTGTAATGGTAACTTAGGTTAGGATTTATTTTACAGGTAATTTTGTAATTATTTTAACTAGGTAGCTATTAAATAGTCATTAACTATTTAATAGCTATTGTACCTAGTTAAAATAAATACAAAGTTACCTGTAAAATAAATATAAACCCTAAAATAGCTACAATGTAATTATTAATTATATTGTAGCTATCTTAGGGTTTATTTTATAGGTAAGTATTTAGTTTTAAATAGGAATAATTTAGTTAATATTATTAATATTATTTAGATTTATTTTAATAATAATTAAGTTAGGGGGTGTTAGGGTTAGACTTAGGTTTAGTGGTTAATATATTTAATATAGGTGGCGGCGGTGTAGGGGGATTAGATTAGGGGTTAATAATTTTAATATAGGTGGCAGCGGTGTAGGGGGATTAGATTAGGGGTTAATAAATTTAATATAGGTGGCGGCGGTGTAAGGGGGTCAGATTAGGGGCTAGTACATATAATATAGGTGGCGGCAGTGTAGGGGGCTCACATTAGGGGTTAATAAATTAAATATAGGTGGCGGCGGTGTAGGGGGCTCACATTAGGGGTTAATGTAGTTATTATAGGTGGTGGCGGGGTAGGGGGCTCACATTAGGGGGTAATAATTTTAATATATGTGGCGGCGGTGTAGGGGGAACACATTAGGGGGTAATAATTTTAATATAGGTGGCGGCAGGGTAGGGGGCTCACATTAGGGGGTAATAATTTTAATATAGGTAGCGGAGGTGTAGGGGGATCACGTGAGGGGGTAAGACATTTAATGTAGCTGGCGGCGGTGTAGGGGGGTCAGATTAGGGGGTAAGACATTTAATGTAGCTGGCGGCTGGGTCCGGGAGCGGCGGTTTAGGGGTTAATATATTTATTATTAGGAGTGAGAGGGGGGATTGCGGATAGAGGGGTATACGTGTCGGGTTATATTTGGGAGGCGTGTTAGACAGTTACGGGAGATTTTATACTTTAGTTTGTTTTTTTATGCGGCGACAGTTTCTAAAGTGCCGTAAATCACTGGCGACTCCAGAAATTCGTACTTACGCTTATTTCTGGACATCGCTAGTTTGTCAGACTTACGGCACTTTAGCAACTGCCGGAGCCGTATATGTGATAGGTCGAGGTGCGAGGTGAAACTACAGGCGGTGCAGGTTTCCACGCTTGCGCCGAAACCTGCGCCGTATATCGGATTGCGCCCCATTTTTGGTGTTTACTATCCCTTTAATCAATTTGTTGCAGCAGCTTTTGCAAATGTGTATAACATTGCCATAAACATTGTTGCAAATACTACTGTCAGATGGATAATACACATGCACACTCCTGAGCTCCCCTAGGATTATTCTTTAACAAAGGAGAACTAAGCAAAATTGATAATAAAAGTAAACTGGAAAGTTGTTTAAAATTTCATGCTGTGTTCAATCCATTTAAGTTTTATTTTGACATCACTGTCACTTTTTCCATTTTAATATTCATCTACAAATCATATATATTTCTGAACTATTGTCAGCACTCTGAGCCTGTGGGAGTGAAGGATGTTCTTGTGCGCAGCCTACAGCCAAATGCTCTGCATGTTGTGTGCACAAAAAAGTTATCACCAAATCAATAAGCTTGATAATAATAATAATAAGAAAGCTCTGTAGGTTGTGTGCACCAAATAAATGATAACTTTATGAGGAAGCTTTTTTAACTACCCCATCGCTCTTTTGTTGTTATTTTAAATCTACCACCCATATGGTCTACAAACAATCATGGGAGCTTTTGTAGAGGTAGGGAGCACAATCCCCCGCTTCCTCCCGTTTAGGTGTCCTGACTATATTTTGAATTAGCCTGAGAGGCAAGGACCTTTCTGACTTTGGGTGGCTAAATGACCATACAGTCTGTATGCCCATCCTGTGCACCAGGTAGATGTTGAGCTAAGACACAGGTACTGACAGATACATCTTGCAGGGGATGCTTAAATTATTTTAATTGTCTGGATTATAAAAATGTACAGTTATTCCCTGTTGGAGGGGGTGTCCTTTTGCAGAGTCTAGGATTAGCTGGGACTTTGCCTGTGTATACCTTGTCAGTTTCTCCATCTTCAGCACTTAAAGAGACATAAATCCCAAAAGTTTTCTTTCATGATTCAGATAGACCAGACATTTTTAAACAACTTTCCAATTTGCTTATATTATCTAATTTGCTTTGTTCACTTGGTATCCTTTGTTGAACAGCATAGCTAGGTATGTCACAATGGACCGACTCTCCCACTCACAAAGATGATCATTCCCTTGATCTGATTTTCAGCTATCGATGCAATGGGCTGGATTTAACAAGCAGCGGATGCTACTTTATCCGCCTGTAGTTTCTGGCACACTGGCAACATAAGTTAAGGAGCAGCGGTCGTAAGAACGCTGCTTCTTAACTTGTGGTGGCGGACTGCAATCATCCTGATCCGATTAGGATGATTGACACCCCCTGATAGCGGCCGATTGACCGCGAATGTGCAGGGGCGGCATTGCACAAGCATTTCACAAGAAATGCTTGTGCAATGTGTCATTTAGCGATGCTGGGCGGACATGATTCGCTACAGCGAATCATGTCCGCTCAGCATATGATAAATTTACCCTAATATCTCACACTTCACAATCTCCCCTTCTCCTCTTTCTGACCATCATCTCCTTATTTGCAACATTACATCACTCCCTACAACTCTCCCTCCATCTACCCCTCACAACAAACTCCCCAGAAGCATTAAGTCACTAGATCAGCAACAGCTCTCAAGCTATCTCAAACCTCTGCTCTCTTCCATATCCTCCTTTGCCTTCCCTGACCAATCTATCTGCCACTACCATTCCATTGTTACATTGGTCATTGACAATGTGGCCCCTCCTACCATAGCTCGGAAGTCACACACTCATCCTCCGCCCTGGCATACTCCTCTTACACGCTAGCTACGCAGATGTTCCCGTACTGCTACACGACACACTGGAGAAAATCTCAGTGTTGAGATTTCTTCACTACAATTTCATTTTGAACTCTTACTATTCTGCTTTTAACCTTTCTAAGCAAGATTACTTCTCTACTCTTATCTCTACTCTTTTTTTTTCAAACCCAAAACGTCTATTATCCACTTTAAATACTCTTCTCCACCCATCCCTACCTCCTATTACAACTTCTCCCTCAGCTAAAGATTTTGCTTGTGAGAGGTTTAATTTCAGTCAGTAGTTGTGACATTTGGCATCCATGTAGCATCAAATTTTGTTCCCCAGACTGCCCAAATGAGTTTGAAAAGGTCTGATATGTTTAATGAGTAGAAAATAATTTTTTCCATTGTAAAGATGTATGCCATAGAGTTAAGAATCATGGACCAGCTGGGGGGGATAATTTTTTTCTAGGATTTGGCTATGACTGCTTTGACCGTGATAAACAGAGAGATACATAGGTAGGAGTGGTGTTTAGGAAGAATGTGAGTCCCAATATGGAGAACGGCAATGGCAGGATTACTGGGTAGAAATATGCCCATTCTGGACAGTGTTTGAAAGCAGGTATTCCATAAGGGTCTAAGTTTGGGACATTCCCACCAGATGTGCATGGAGTCGCTAATGTGTCCGCAATTACGCCAACACATGGGGGAGGTAGTACTATACATTTTGGCTAGTCGTGTGGGGATGTAATACCAGTGTGTGAGCAATTTATAGTAGGTCTCGAATAATGTAACACAATGTATGGCTTATTTAGTCAGGGTTAAAGTACGCTGCCACATTTGCAAGGGGACAGTTATGTTTAGATAGGTTTCCCATCTTTGTAGATGGGATGGTTTATATTTCCTATAAGGGAGTAGTGTAAAGATAAGGGCCTACGTAGTCTGTTACTCTGGCTCCAAATGGTTTCCCAAAGCCATCCCTAATCTCGTCTAGTTTACGGAAGAGAGATTGTGGGGGGGGGTGACCAAAGGTCGGAGACAGTTTGTAACCCCAACTGTGTCCACTTATGGATATGAGACTCTGGGAGACCTGTGAGTAGGCCTGCAATGGAGGTGAGAGGTGCAGAGCTATATGGGGATAGTGTCTGATTTTATCCCACATTGCGAGGCATTCTCGGGTTATTGGGTTAGTGATATCTAATGTTCTACGGCAATGGGGGGGGGGGGGGGTCCAAATGAGGTCTTGTAAGTGGATGTGATGCGGGAGGGATGCCTGCTCAATACATTTCCATTAAAGGGACAGTCTAGTATAAACTAAACTTTCATTATTCAGATAGGACTTTTAATTTTAATCAACTTTCCAATTTACTTTTATCATCAAATTTGCTTTTTTCTCTTGGTATTCTTAGTTTAAACTAAACATAGGTAGGCTCATATGCTAATTTCTAAGCCTTTGAGTGCTGCCTCTTATCACAGGCTTATTAAATCTCTTGTCAACACAAAGAGACAGAAAGTACACGTGGGCCATATAGATAACACTGTGTAAAGGCACAGGGAGTTATTTAAGATCTAGCACAACACAATGCTAAATGCAAGACAATAGATAATAAACAGTCACAGTCATGTGATCAGGGGGCTGGAAGAAGGTTTCTAGATACAGGGTAATCACAGAGGTAAAAAGTATATTAATATAACTGTGTTGGTTATACAAAACTGGGAAATGGGTAATAAAGGGATTATCTATCTTTTAAAACAATAACAATTCTATGGTAGACTATCCCATTAACTAGGAGATTTTACTGCTCCCCATTGTGACACATGCGTAAGCATGGCTCCCTCATAGTAATGGTCTATAGAAGGTGAGGCTATTCCACCCCAATGTATGGGATTCTGCAGGATTTATGTGCCACTCTTGGTGACTTATGTTGCTTAATATATTTGGTAAACTAGCTTTGGAACTGATGGAGTAAATTTCTGAAGATTCTAACTGGGAGGCATCTAAAAAAAGTAGGTGATTTTAGGTAAGAAGGACATTTTGAGGGCTGTTAGTCGTCCTATTCAGGATATGTGAGTGTAGTTCCATCAATCTTTTAAGGTCCGCAACTCAGATAAGAGAGAGAGATACTTGTCTTTAATTATCTAGGCTAAATTGTTTGAGATTTTAACTCCAAGATGTGTAGCATAATTATCAACCCAGGTGACCTGGTGTTGAGTTTGGAGAAGCTGGATTTGACTCTGGAAGAAACCCCATGTATATATTTCAGTTTTGGATACATTTAATTTGTAAAAGGACATATCCCCGAAGGATTTTAGAATAACTTCTAGGGATTGAGGTCACTGGGTCTGCTGAAAAGACTGTCACGTCATCTGCAAAGAGAGCTATTTTGTGTGTTGTGCCGTGCAGAGTAATGCCATCTATATATTTTTTTCTGCAAGAGGTTCAATTGCAAGAGCAAATAGGAGGGGCGAGAGGGGGTAGCCCTGTCTAGTGCCATTAAAAACTGAGAAAGGCGGGGAATAGTATCCTAATCCTTTAACTGTTTCAGTGGGTGCTATAGAGCTACAGTGATACAGTGGGTGAGTATAGAGCTTGGATAGCTGTCAGGGTCTCTTTAGGAAATCTAAAGGCCTTGAGGACCTCCCTCAAATAGTCTAGTGAGATGACCGAGAAAGGTTTGTTTAGTCTAGTGGACTTGGCGAGGATATTAAGTAAGCGCCTAGTGTTATTCGGTCCTTCATGATTGGGTATGAAGCCTACTTGATCCAGATTAATAAGGTAAGGAAGTAACTTAGAGATGCGATTTGCTAATAATTTGGCATATATTTTAACATCCATGTTTATGAGGGATATAAGTCTGTAACTAAAGCAGAGGGATGGATCTTTTGAGGGTTTTGGGATGGTAACAATTGTGGCTTCAAGAAATTCTCTGGTAAAGCTTCCTTCCTCCTTGGCTAGATTTAAGAGTCTGAAGAGTAGAGGAGATAATAATTTGTGTGAAATATATAATGTCTTTTCTATGTTCCTCTCGAAAGGGAAGATCAGAGAGTATATGATGCGGGAGACGCCAAGAAAATTTTGTTCGGTATTATCTGTTGAATGAAGGTCAGTAATTACAAAGTCGTGATCAGACCAGGAGCATAAAGAGATTCTAAAGTTTCTGCCGAGCAGAAGATGTAATATAGCTTGGAATACATTTTATGTGGGTGGGAAAAGTGTGTATAGTCATTATCTCTAGGGTGTAAGGACCTCCAAATGTCATAGTAGTCAGATTGGCATATGATACTTCTGAATTTAAGGGCAAGCAGTTCAATGTGGGGGTTATGTTTATTTAGGTGTCTGGTTTTCCTGTCTAATTTAGAGTCCCAGACCATATTGAAGTCGCCTGCAAGAATTACTCTACCAATTTTGACTCTATCTACCGTAGACAGTTTTCGTTGTAGGCATTTACACCTAGATTACAAGTTTTGTGCTATCGAGGGTGCGAAACAAATGCAAGAAAAGTTGCGTTATTTCACCCTCCATAGCGCTGCCATTACGAGTTTTGAGAAAGCCGCCTTGTGTGTGCGATATGGTTGTGTTAAGCTCCCTACCACACAAAATGCAAGCGCTGCTTTGACATGCTTGTGCACGCTTTTCCCATAGACATCAGTGTGGAGAAGTATTAGAAAAAAACCTGACACCTGCGATTGTGGAATTAAAAAGCTCTGTAACGCAACCCTATTAATGTCTATGGGGAAAAAAAGTTACTTTTAAACCTAACACCCTAACATAAACCCCACGTCTAAACACCCCTAATCTGCTGCACCCGACATTGGCGACACCTACATAAACTTATTAACCCCTAATCTGACACCCCCGATATCGCCGCCACCTAAATAAATCTATTAACCCCTATGCTGTCACTTCGGATATCGCCGCCACTATACTAACGTTATTAAACCCTATTCCCCCTGCACCCCAACATCGCCCACACTATAATAAAGATATTAACCCCTATTCCACCACTCCCCGATATCGCCACCACTAAATAAAGTTATTAAACCCTAAACCTCTGGCCTCCCACATCACTGCCACTAAATAAACTATTAAGCCTTAAACCGACAGCCCCCCACATCGCAAAAAACTAAATTAAACTATTAACCCCTAAACCTAACAACCCCCTAACTTTAAATTAAAATTACAAGATCCCTATCTTAAAATAAATAAAAACTTACCTGGAAAATTAAAAAACCCAAAGTTTAAACTATAAATTAAACTAACATTTCTATTATACTAAAATTAAACTAAATATCAATTAAATAAATTAAATTACTCATTAAAAAACCTAACACTACTAAAAAAATTAAATCTACAGTTACAAAACATTAAAAATACTAAATTACAAAAAATAAAAAAATACTAAATTACAAAAAATAAAAAATACTAAATTATGAAAAATAACAAACGAAATTATCCAAAATAAAAACAATTACACTTAATCTAATAGCCCTATCAAAATAAAAAAGCCCCCCAAAATAAAAACACCCTAGGCTTACAATAAACTACCAATAGCCCTTAAAAGGGCCTTTTGTAGGGCATTACCCTAAAGAAATCAGCTCTTTTCCCTGAAAAAATACAAAGACCCCCCCCAACAGTAAAACCCACCACCCAACCAACCCCCCAAAATAAAAAAACCTAACTCTAAAAAAAAACTAAGCTACCCATTGCCCTGAAAAGGGCATTCGTATGGGCATTCTTTTTCGTGCCCTTTAGGGCATTCAGCTCTTTTAAGACAATCCCAAACCCTAATCTAAAAAAAAAAACACCCCAAAAATGTTTAAAAAAACCTAACCCCCGACAATCCTCTTACAGTTTTTGAAGTTCAGACATCCATCCTCATCCAGGCGACGAGAAGTCTTCATCCAGGCAGCAAGGTCTTTATCCATCCAGGCGGCGTCTTCTATTTTCATCCAGGCGGCATCTTCTATCTTCATCCTAGCGGCGCGGAGCGGCTCCATCCTGAAAGACATCCAGCATGGAGCATCCTCTTGATTCGGTCGCCGTAGTATACCGAATCTTCAATGCAAGGGAGCCTTTTCAAAATGGTGTCCCTTGCATTCCTATTGGCTGAATTGATTTTGGAAATTTAAATCAGCCAATAGGATGAGAGCTACTGAAATTCTATCGGTTGATTTGAATAGTACAGCGTTAAAACCCATAAACTACCTATTAACCCCTAAACCGAGCCACTCCCGCATCACAAACACTAAATTAAATTAAATTTATTAACCCCTAATCTGCCGCTCCCGATATCGCCGCCACTAATAAAAATTATTAACCCCTATTCCGACCCTCCCCGACATCGCCGCCACTATACTAAAGTTATTAACCCCTAAACTGCCGCCCTCCCGCATCGCAAACACTATTTAAATATCATTAACCCCTAATCTGCCGTCCGCCCACATCTCCCCCACTATACTAAAGTTATTAACCCCTAATTCCGCCGCCACTATAATAAACTTATTAACCCCTAAGCCGAAAGCCACAACGAAATATACTAAATAAACCTATTAACCCCTAACCGAAAGCCCCCCACATCGCAATAAACTAATTTAAACTAGTAACCCCTAAACCTAACGCCCCCTACTTTTATATTAAAATTACAATTTCCCTATCTTAAATTAAATTAAAAATTTACTTGTGAAATTAAAAAAACTAAGTTTAAACTAACAATTAAACTAATATAACTATTAAACTAAAATTAAACTAACTACCAATTAAAGAAAACTATATTACACATTACAAAAATCCTAACACTGCTCTATCAAACTATCTAATTACAAACTATCTAATTACAAAAATTAAAAAATACTAAATTACAAAAAATAACAAACAAAATTATCAAAAATAAGAAAGAATTACACCTAATCTAATAGACCAATCAAAATAAAAAAGCCCCCCTAAAATAAAAAAAACCCTTTTGTAGGGCATTGCCCTAAGTTAAACAGCTCTTTTACCTGTAAATACAAAGACCCCCCCAACAGTAAAACCCACCACCCAACCAACCCCCAAAATAAAAAAACCTAACTCTAACAAAAACCTAAGCTACCCATTGCCCTGATAAGGGCATTCGTATGGGTATTGCCCTTAAAAGGGCATTTAGCTCTTTTGCATTGCCCTGAAAAGGGCATTTAGCTCTTTCAAGAAAAGCCCAAACCCTAAACTAAAAAAAAAACACCCAAAAAACCCTTAAAAAAACCTATCACTAACCCCCGAAGATCCACTTACAGTTTTTGAAGTCCCGCTTGAACGATCTTCATCCAGGCGGCGAGAAGTCTTCATCCAGAGCTACTGAAATCCTATTGGCTGTTAAAATCAGCCAATAGGATGAGAGCTACTAAAATTCTATTGGCTGATTTGAACAGCCAATAGATTTTCAGAAGCTCTCATCCTATTGGCTGTTTTGAACAGCCAATAGGATTTCAGTAGCTCTCATCCTATTGGCTGATTTGAATTTCCAAAATCAAATCAGCCAATAGGAATGCAATGGATACCATTTTGAATCGGGTACCTTGCATTGAAGATTCAGTATACGGCAGCGACCGTATGAAGAGGATGCTCCGCGCCGGATGTCATCAGGATGGACCCGCTCCACGCCACCGGGATGAAGATAGAAGATGCCGCCTGGATGAAGATAGAAGAGGCCACCTAGATGAAGACTTTTCGCCGCCTGGATAAGAAATTCACGGCCTGGATGAAGATAGAAGAGGCCTCCTTGATGAAGGCTTCGCCGCCTGGATGAAGATCGTTCAAGTGGGACTTCAAAAACTGTAAGAGGATCTTCGGGGTTTAGTGAGAGGTTTTTTTAAGGTTTTTTTGGGTGGGTTTTTTCTTAGTTTAGGGTTTGGGCTATTCATAAAAGAGCTAAATGCCCTTTTCTGGGCAATGCAAAAGAGCTAAATGCACTTTTTTATTTTTGTAATGTTAGGTTTTAGTGTAAGGCAGCTCAGGTTTTATTTCACTGGTAAGTTTGTATTTATTTTAACTAGGTAGTTAGTAAATAGTTAATAACTATTTACTAACTAGTCTACCTAGTTAAAATAAATACAAACTTACCTGTGAAATAAAAATAAAACCTAAGCTTGCTACAATATAACTATTAGTTATATTGTAGCCGCCTGGATGAAGATCGTTCAAGTGGGACTTCAAAAACTGTAAGTGGATCTTCGGGGTTTAGTGAGAGTTTTTTTTAAGTTTTTTTTGGGTGGGTTTTTTTTTAGTTTAGGGTCTGGGCAATGCAAAAGAGCTAAATGCCCTTTCAAGGGCAATGCCCAATACAAATGCCCTTTTCAGGGCAATGGGTATATTAGTTTTTACTTTATTTTTATTTTGTGTTTAGGAGGTGGGGGGTTGTATACTGTTAGTGGGTGTTTGTTTTGTTTTGTAGCAAAAGAGCTGTTAACTTTGGGGCAATGCCCTACAAAGGTCCTTTTAAGGGCCCACAAAAGGCCCTTTTAAGGGCCCTTTGTAGTCTATTCTAGATTAGGCTTTTTTATTTTGGGATGTTTTTTTTTTAAAGGGTATTAGAATAGGAATAATTTTAATTGTTTTAGATAATTTCGTTTGTTATTTTTTGTCAAAGTAGTATTTTTTAAGTTTTTTTTATTTTAGTGTTTTTTTATTTTTTGTAATGTTAGGTTTTTTATTTTTGTAATGTTAGGTTTTAGTGTAAGGCAGCTCAGGTTTTATTTCACAGGTAAGTTTGTATTTATTTTAACTAGGTAGTTAGTAAATAGTTAATAACTATTTACTAACTAGTCTTCCTAGTTAAAATAAATACAAACTTACCTGTGAAATAAAAATAAAACCTAAGCTTGCTACAATATAACAATTAGTTATATTGTAGCTAGCTTAGGTTTTATTTCACAGGTAAGTATGTATTTAGTTTTAAAAATGTATTATTTAGTTAATAACTGTAACTTTAATTTAGCTCTATTTTAATTATGTTAGGGTTAGGTTTAGGGTTAGGTTTAGGGGGTTAATAGTTTCATTTAGGTTGTTGCGATGTGGGGGGCTGGCGGTTTAGGGGTTAATAGGTTTATTTAGTGGTAGTGATGTGGGAGGCCAGAGGTTTGGGGGTTAATAACTTTAGGATAGTTATATCGGGAGCAGCAGAATAGGGGTTAATAGCTTTATTTAGGTGGCAGCGATATCGGGAGCGGCAGATTAGGGGTTAATAACATTAAGTAGGTGTCGGCAATGTCGGGGGCAGCAGATTAGGGGTGTTTAGACGTGGGGTTTATGTTAGGGTGTTAGGTGTAAACTTAACTTTTTTTTTCCCATAGACATCAATGGGGCTGCTTTACGGAGCTTTTCTTTCCGCGATCGCAAGTGTTAGGCTTTTTTCTGACCCGCTCTCCCCACTGATGTCTATGGGGAAAGCGTGCACAAGCACGTCAAAACAGCACTTGGATTGTGTGCGGTATAGAGCTCAACGCAACCATATCGCAAAATATGGTTTTGCGTTGAGCTTGTAATGGCTGAGCTATAGAGGGTTAAATAACGCAACTTTTGTTGCATTTGTTAATTTCCCTATAGCGCGCATAACTTGTAATCTAGCTGATAGCTAGTCCCACTCCTTAACAGTAACATTTTCTAACAGACAGTGAACTTGGTGTGACAAAAAAACTAGTGCAACCATTACGAATATGTGCATAAATTGTGCTAAGTGCTAAATATAAGCTTATATCAACCTTAAGGTGTCTGAACTGTGTTCAGGCAAAGATACCTACACTTGAGTATCCCTCTGCGAAGGTTGAGTTAGGAGTCAAGTTCAGAAGGATCCCTGAGGTTGAGAAGTTTTAGAGCGTTTCGCTCTTTGCTCCCGAGTTGACCATTCAGGGGTCCGGCAATTTCGGGTTTGTAGTTGATTGCAAGGTAGGTGGATCCGTCTGCAGACCCCAAGCTGTAAGAAGAGCTAGGTCCTAGTGCAGGGTGGAGGTAACATGGGTCTGATTGTCCTTTGTGATGATAAGGTTTGTAGGATATCCCCATCTGTACTTGATATTTGCTTTGCGTAGGACAGAGGTGACTGACTGGTAGGTTTTGCGATGTTGCAGGGTATGCACAGATAGGTCAGGTAGGAGTTGAAAGTCCCTGAATCCTGCATCAGTCTGCCTTTGTAAATGAAACTGTGGAAGTAGACTATTACGTCTCTTGGTTTATCTTGGGGCACTGCTCTCGACCTTAGCGTGCTATGTGCTCTTTCCATGGTATTGATAAGGCCTTCTGGCGTACCCACTAACTCTTTATAGAACTCTCTGAGGAAGATCTGTAGATCTGCTGTGGTAACACTCTCTGGGATGCCCCTGAAGCGTATGTTGTTCCTATGGGCTCTATCCTCAACATCTGCCAGTGTGAATTCCAGCTGTGTTAGTTGGTCAGCTAAGCTCTCTATGTATGAAAGTAAGCTGGTTTGATCAACTGCCATGTCATCTTGCTTGCGTTCAAGGGCGTCTACCCTCTTGCCAATTTCGGAGATGTCCTTTTTTTAGTTCAGCGGAGTTACGTTGGATCTCCTGGGTGATAGAGCGTGTCTGAGAGGCTAACATCTTCTGTAGAGTAGATTTTGTGAAATATTGAGAAGGAACAGATGAGTGCATACTTGACTGCGAGTCCTCGTCAATCGATTCTGGGTCACTCAAGTCTCCATTGGTATCCATAGCCGGTTCCTTAATGGGTTGAGTAAAATGGTTATACACCATTTTCTTGGTGGCAGTTGGAGTTTTTGTGTGTCTCCTTGAGGTATGAGGCATTATTGGATAATCTAAGTCCACTTTTTTGACTACACTGGGTATATAGGGCCACTGTAGTTTGCCAATGAAAAAATGGGTTAACTGGCTAGTGAACTTAAATCTATAGAATACAATAAAGGAGCGGGGCTAGGTAGCATCCCACCAGTATCTCTATATCATAATGATTTTGTTTTAGGCCAGGTACAGGCAAACAAGCAACTGATCGTATCCCAGTGAAGGGATAGAAAAGCGCGCTGATATTGTGAAAGAAAAAATATATAAAAAAAAGTCAAAAAAATAATAATATTGTACATGTAAGTCTAATGAAACGGATCTACTGTATCAGTTCATGGATGTGTCCATATAATAATGGTAGATTGAAGGGATGGAAGTATCCTTCTTTTTCGTATAGTGGGTCAGGCTGCTCCTCTTGATCCCAGAGAGTGTAGGACAGCTGTTGAAATACAAAAGGTAGAGAGAGGGCGCCACAATAGCGTGATACCGTCTGGAAATGCAGGTGCAGACGAAAGTAAGTAATATGCTTACCAGATGGTGTGGCACTGTGCTGTGACCAGTGCGTTAGAGCTTGCTAGCACTTAGCAGTGGCTAGTACACTGTGGAAACCAAGCTCCAATGGTTCTTTTTCCGGTTCCAGCTTAATGTATGCCTCCTAGTGACTGGATTTCAATTGTTACGAAAGGTAAAATCTTTTTGTGTGTTGTTCTAATGGTGCTTTAATGTTATGACGCGTTTCTCAACCCCAACTGGGTCGTTTCTTCAGATAAAAGTGAATGCAATCATTGGCAATTGTTGACAATTTATACACATTGTATGTTTATAAAGGAAGTTGTCATCAGGTGTTTAGTCCAATAGGAATACATTTGTGTGTGCTCAGCTGTAGAAACCAAATGAGGCTCCCAGCTGTTACAAATTGGAAATTGAAAAGGTTAACAGATCTGATTGTTATAGTCCGGATCACGCATGTAATAACAGGGTAAAATTACAATTCAGGCAGTGATCTAACGATCGGGAATGATATTATTAACCAATGAGAAATTCAGCCCATTTGTACAGTAACTTATAACGATTTGACATTATACAGATTAGATTCCTCCTTCATTTTAGTTCAAATCTCAAATCAGCAGACACACAGAGCTTACAAACATTCAAGGTAACACTTGCCCAACAACAGGCTGTCAAGGTATTTGAAATATTATTAAATAATATATAGAGGTATATTTGTCTTTATTTAATAGATCTGTGGATATGAACATGGTCTGTAGACAAAGGTTTGTTCCTAAGAGATCTCCCACATTCATTATGTAAAATTATGCTGAACACACAGGGAGAGACAATGGAACATTTGGCCTGCCAAATTTCAGAACAGTCACTTAGAGGAATGTTGGGGGAAGTAATTTTGAAAGAGAACAGGATGAGTCATAAAAGGCAAATTAAGAGGATAGATTGTCAGATAGGTAACACCACACAAAATATATGGAGACGAAATGTCTGAAATACCCATCTTGGAACTGATCAAAATCATAGAGAAACAGCTTTTATACACATAGGTGTTAATCATCCTTAAACATCAAATACACATCTGCACTACTAGCTAAACAGGAAATATGCTGCATTAAGACTTTTACAACTACTCGTGGATTGACCCCATGTGGTGAGTATGAGACAAAAAGTCTGGCAACTGAAGTTACTGAAAAGTTAGAATGTTAGGATAATACAGTGAAGGCCCATGACTTACATTATGATTTCAAAACAACTGTATATATTTTAATGGATATGAGATGTATATATGTATATATATATATATATATATATATATATATATATATATATATATATATATATATGTATATATGTGTATATATATGTGTATGTTTTGAAAGCATGAATATTAATAATGGATATTTTAATGGATATGAGATGTATATATGTATATATATATATATATATATATATATATATATATATGTATATATGTGTATATATATGTGTATGTTTTGAAAGCATGAATATCTTAGCCTCTGTGTGTTTAAGAACATGAATAGATGTTTATGGACCTGAAGAGAAGTGATTATTAACATTTATTTTTATTTCAGATCTACATAGACAGGATTCACTTGGAATACAGTACAATACTGAATTAAAAATAAGCTATTATTCACATATAAATGCCAGGATACCGATAACATTGTAATGCATTTTAAACTAATAATTAGCAGTATTAAATTACCTAAATAAAATAAAATGTTAATAATATAACATATTTGGTATCAGAATAATCAGAAAAAAATAACCTAATATTAACCATCTGTAATTGGGGTTATATATGATTAATGCAGAGAGTGTGATCTGATTAAATAACCATTTTATGAAAGAAATTTTTTTTTAACTTGCTTTAAAATGTTAGAGATGGTCTTGTTGTATTTGTTTGTTTGTACGTCTGCTGCCACCTGGTGTTATGTTGCGAGAACTACAGCCAGAAGGTTCTCTCTGGTTGTTAAAAATGAAATTTCCAAGGGCCAATCCGATTTAGACTTCCCAGATAACCAATGGGAAGGTCAGCTCCCGCAGGGCCACCCACAATTTACCAGTGATGGGAAAACCAAATAAAAAGTGAATGCAATGGAGAGAAAGGGACAGATTTTGCTGACTTGAATGATACATTGCTGGGCGTCCAAAATACACTCATTCTAAACAAGCTGATCTACCTTCTTCTCATTGATTGCGATATACACTTATTGGTGATCTGAGGTAAAATAATTCCTACCAAGAAATATTGGATATCGACTGCTTTTTACTTTGGTAACGTATTCAAGGTTTTGTAAGATAAGTTATATGCATAGTTAATTTGTATTTAATAGATTTAAAGAAGCAGTGTGGTTTTTTTTTTTTTTTTTTTTTTTTTCAAGTTAGCATTTCACAGCCTATATATATATATATTGTTTAAATCCGCGTCTGATTGACCAAGTAACTCATCTATGCAAATTCTGATATTGTCAGTTAATTTTGTATTAGGATAAATTGCAGTTAAATAGCAGAATATATATATTATCCTATTGTTTTATAAACACTGTTTAGAATTGTATTGCTTAGATGTTAAAGGTTTTTAGTCCCATTGTGTTAAATAAATAAAAGGCTGAATTGTGAAGGTATATTTTTCTGGGTTCTGTAAGAAGGATAGCATATCTTAAGAGTTGGTTTTAACGCATATAAACTTTTATTTAGTTTCCTTTTATTGCAAATATAGTTCAATATGTTCATGGATATTAACTAAATAAAAGAATTCAGGTATTTATATTAATTGTATGGTCTAGTAGGTGCATGGTTGATAAGGGTTTCTATTTCTTTGTATTGTGTTTATAACCCTGCCATAAACTTATATATATTATTTGGATAGCACTGCTAAGATTTTCATAAATATACTGACATAATAATTGGAGGCACTTTTCTGAGATTTAATAATATCCATCATAATTGATATAATATATTTGTAAGTAAATAGAAATTATTATAAAAGAGAAAAAAAAAAAAAAAAATCATATTTCGATATTAATATTTTGAAGATATAATTTTTTTGAAAGGTTGAAATATTAATTTTCATATTTCGAGATTGACATTAATATCTTGAAATATTATTAAAGATTAATTTTGAAAAACTAATAAAAATATTAATTTTTCATATTTCAAAATTAATCAAAAATATTAATTTTTCATATTTTCAAAGTTAATCAAAAATATTAATTTTTCATATTTCGGAATATTAATTTTTCATATTTCAAAATTAATAATATTTTTTTGAAATATAAAATTTTTCCTTCTCTCTTTTTATTGGCAAAAATTGTATTAGCGTTTTAGTTTAACTAAGTACTAAACCAATATAATAATGTCTGTAGCCAGAAGTGACTCATTTAATTCTATACATAGCAATGAAATTGGTCCCATAACCATACCTATTACTAAAGGTCAGGTCCTTAAGAAAGATATCTTAAGTTACCTTAAAGGGAAGTTTAATATTGCGGGTGAATTAAATGATTTTATGGATATGCTTGAAACTAGGGCTAAAAATATTACCGTTAATAATAATATGTGGAATGAAGAGAATGAATTCTTCCAGGAATTATTAATGATTAATCAATGCAAAGCTCCCATAAAGCGAGACGAACTAATACTAAAATCCTGGCCCCTTTTAATATGCATAATTGACGAAATGTCGTTTTGTGTCACAGACAAACGATTGCAAATACAGGAGCTAGAAAATAGTATTCGTTCCTCGCGCAGACGTGAAGAGGGTTTAAAAACAGCCAAAAATAAAATGGATGAATTTGCCCAAAACCTAGCCACCTTAGATAAGCACAATATGGACTTAATCGCGCAGATACAAGATTTAAATAAACAGCTTGCGCAAAGCCAGAGAGAATTAAGCGATTTAAAAAGGTCATATCGCCATAATGAAAACCCCTATATTAGCAATGAGAATAATACAGATAATGCTAACTCCTTTAGCGAACGCGTCAGGGACGAGGTACGAAAATATATAGAACAACATAGACAAATGACCCCTAACGGGTCAGAAGTAGATTTCCCAAATAGACAATCCCCTCAGGATGTAAATCCAGAGGACAGCTGTAGCGCAGCTGATGCGGGGGAGGGAAACTCTAACAGAGAGTCCCAAAATAAGTCTGATAAAGTCTATGATTCCCATAAAATAATCACCTTCGTACAACGCGCAGTACCTATATTCTCCAATAAGGGAACAACATCTGTAATTGATCATTTACAGGCTTTTGAAAATGCGTTAGCTATAATGAATGTTACAAGTGAGAAATTGAAAATTGAATTTCTGCCTTGGGTATTTGACAGTAAGCATCACAAATTCTTTGTTTCACTAAAGGATATGAATATTCATTCCTGGAATGGGGTAAAACAACAATGCAGAAAAGAATTCGGGCAATATCGCACTAAAACTGCCGCGAAAATAGCGGTATATGGTTTAAAGTGTCGTGCAAATCAGAGTCCAATCGAATTCCTTTCTGTATTGAAAAATGCGTACAGTATGGCTGAAGATAATCCCAGATTTGATGGCTCAGAATTTGTAAATTTATTTTTTGAAGCATTGCCTACACCTATCAAAATCAACTTAGCTAGAGATTTTGATGAGGACTGCTCATTGGAGTGGCTGATCAAAGAGAGTACGAAGTTATACTCTATTCAGCAGTCCAGTGAGCAGGGGGTTAAAAAGGAATCAAAACCCAAAATTGTAGCAGAAACTAGGGTGTCACCTAAACCCCTCAATTTGGAGTCTAAAAACAGAACTTATGCAGAGGTGGCCAGTCAAAACAGGCCATCTCCACAGAGGTTTAATTCTGCCCCTCCCCCTACACAGGTTGAGGCGCAGGGAGACTATAACCAAAGTGGGGGACATAATCAGGTGAATAATTACTCACAAAGAGAATACTCACCAAATAATTGGTCTCCGCGCAAGGGTAGATACAATAAACGGCGAAGATATTCTCAGGGTAACCAGACACCCCAGGTATATAATGCTCCCCAAAATATTAATACTGAACAAGCTGAACCCCAGGGGCAACCACGCCAGAATAGAAATAGTGGCCCTGATTCTGAGGGAACCCAATGGTCCAGGAATCAGTACAATGGGGCACCAAGAGATAGGCCCAGGGGTAGAGGTAACTTGTACAATCAGGTAGATATGCTGTTTACCCAATTAAATCGTTTGAGCGAACAAATCGCTAATATGAGTCAAAAATCTACGGCTCAGCAACCGAACAATACTTTTTTAGGGGTACAGCCAGTGGTCAGCAGTGGACCACAGGCACAGTCATAAATACTGCAGTATCACCTGAAGGGGAGGGGAGAGATATACAAAATGTAGTAATAAATATTAATGATACTAATCATGTTATCTCCCCACAGACCGGAAACGGACAAATTAGCTGTGACAATGAGCGACATCAGCCGGGAAAAGTTAACAAATCTCTTCCTTTGCAGCTCTCTCTTAACCTTGTTTCCACAGATGCAGTACAAAAGAATCCAGCCGACCCTGTCATAGAGGAAACAGGTAGGTATGAAGCTTCTTCTGCATCGGAAAGCATGGCAAACTCAGGTAATACGTGGCGAAGCCCACAAATGTATGAGAATGCAAATTTTATGTGTGAAATTATAGAAACTGCAGGAAGATATTATGTACTAGTTGAGCTGCAAGATTCAGTCTCCAACCCTATCAGGGGATTAATTGACACTGGGTCACAGGCAACTATCTTATCCCACAGGTACTACACACAGCTAAATGAGCTAACACCCCACAAACCTAAAATAAAAGAATTTGACGGTTCTCTGATAGGTGTTGGGGGTGATTCCCTAAAAGTCTACGGTATTGCCTGGTTAAAATTTAAATTGGGGAACAGGGTCATAAGACACCCTGTCATTATAGTGGATCTGCCAACTGATCGTTTAATTATTGGTAGTGATCTCCTGAAGCGATTAAGCACCATAATTGATTGCATAAATAATGTAATTTGGTCGCAAGTTAAACGGCCTATCAATTATGAAA
Organism: Bombina bombina; assembly: GCF_027579735.1. NCBI lineage: Eukaryota > Metazoa > Chordata > Amphibia > Anura > Bombinatoridae > Bombina > Bombina bombina. Next base: position 861,573,255 of record NC_069504.1, on the reverse strand, counting down.
AATCTGGTATATCTCACGCCCGACATAGCTGTCACGTGGTGGAAGAGAAACCAGATGCTGTGGAGATTCATTTCAGGAATAACTCTGCACCTGAAATCACTATTCTACAAATAGACGATCAGACTCCTTTTAGTGGCTCTGATGGTAATACTTTTAAAATTTCGCCTGGAAAGATAGCGAATATTTCCCTAGATGGCGATGTATTAACCATATCACTCCACAAGGGGGATCATAAAATCCCTAAGGGGGGAGGCCACACTCAATACCTCACAGGGATTGAGAGAGTTAAAGAGGATCTATTTATCCCTATACAAGTGCATGACCTTGGTAAAACCGAGTATGCTAAAATAAACTTAAAACAGGAAGCTAGCTATATAAGCGAAGGTTTATTAGCGCAAATAGCTGAACCTAAAGTGATTAAATATCTTTCTCCCCAAGACCACTGTGTCAACGGCCTGGATGACAGGTCTGAAAGCTATAACATCACAGCTAAGTGCTTATTATCTATCTCTATTGGTAATAAGTCAGTGAAGCACCTGTTTTTAGTTTTAAATACTCCCCATAATCAAATATACATTGTCAATGATATCTTACATAGATATGCCATACAAATAGATTTGATTAATTCTTGCCTCTGGAGCAGGTTAAAGGGGGACCCTGAAGTATTTCAGGATGAAAATGCAGCCCTGAAATCAAACCAGCAATTGCCATATGCTGTGAATATGCAGGTATCTAGCGATGTTATAATTCCTGCTGGGGCTGATAAATTTCTGTTACCCTTACAGGTAAAGAGAGGTCAGAAATTAAAAACTTCTGAAACACTGATTTGCCTCTCCCATAGAATACAAAATCTGGGTGTCACAGTAACCTACACTCCTATGGTGAATATTGGAACTGTTCCAATACATATTATTGTGCATAACATGACCCCACAGGATATAACATTATCCAAGGGAACTACCTTAGGATATGCACTGGAATCAAGTTATTACACTTTTGGATTCCAGAATAATGTAATTGGGCTAATACCTGAAGGATACCTAACTGAAGAACAATTAATAGAACAATCCTTTGCATCTATGCCAGAGGGTCTATTTAATATTCAGTCTATTTATCCCTTCAGCTCAGAGGAAGGCATCTGTAAAATTGAAGAAGCCTCTCTAGTGTTTGATCAGCCAATCAAACAGCAAGATTACCCCAATACCCAGAGTCATGGGAGCAATGTAAATTATAATCAAGGGGATCTCACCTCTAGACTGGAAGAAGCCTATGAAATAGGACAGCCTGAAATCTTTCCAGGATTTCAGCAAATAGTCGAAGAGCAAATATCCTTAGCTAATGGCTGTTCCAGCGATGATGAACGCCAACAGCTGCGAGAACTCCTAATGGAATACAAGGATATTTTCGCTAAGGATTCTTATGACTGTGGTACCACAGACTTACACATTGCAAGAATACAAACAGATCCTAATGCGCCACCTGTATTTGTCAAACAATACAGACTTCCCTTAGCCTCATATGATTCTCTTGCAGAGATCATAAGGAATTTGGAAGAAAGAGGTATTATCAGACAGGTGCACAGCTCTTATAATAATCCTATTCTAGGTGTCCTTAAGCCCAATGGACAATGGCGTTTGTGTGCTGACTTAAGACAGCTAAACAAACGAGTATACATGTCTGGCTGGCCTGTACCATACATTGACCAGTGTCTAGCACAAATGCAGGGATCCAAAATATTCACTGCCATTGATTGTGCACAGGGATATTGGACCATAAAGGTACATGAAGAGGACCAATATAAGCTAGCATTCTCCTTCCAAAAGGTTCAGTATGCATTCCAGAGACTTCCATTTGGATACATAAATTCTGGACATGAATTTGCTGTATTCATGCATAAGGCTATGCCTGACGCACTGGAAAGGGGGACCTTATCTTATGTTGATGATGTTTTAATCAAAAGCACAGACTTTGAAAAACACATTGCAGAGCTTAAACACGTCCTCAGCCAACTTAAAAGGGCAGGTGTCAAATTATCCCTGCAAAAAGCTCAATGGTGCCGCACTCGTGTAAACTTCTTGGGACATGAAGTTACCTCTGATGGATTAAATCCCCAGAAGAAAAAGGTGGAAGCTATTGTGAATTCTAAAAACCCAACTAACTTAAAGGAATTGAGATCATTCCTGGGTATGACAAATTATTCTCGCAAATTCATTGATAATTATGCGGAATTAGCTAAACCACTACTACTTCTTCTAAAGAAGGATGTGAAATGGCACTGGAGTGAGTCTCAAGAGACAGCCATCAGAGAGCTGAAGAGAAAACTCACTCAAGCACCTTGCTTAGCGTACCCTGAAGGTGGTAAACCTTTCTACTTAGAAACAGGGTACACAGATGTAAGCATGAGTGCTGTGTTATACCAAAAGCAGGATAATTTGAACAAAGCCATTGCTTATGCAAGCAAAAATCTATCCCCAGTAGAAATAAAGTTTAACGATTGCGAAAAAGCCCTCTTATCTACTGTATGGGCTCTACAAAATTTCCGCAGCTATATACAGGGCGAGAAAATTATTGTGGAAACGGCCCACCAGCCTTTGCTATATTTGCAAAGTGAGAGAATAAGAGATGGGAATTTGTCTAATAGCCGCATAACAGCGTGGACTCTTTCCTTGCAAGGCTGGCCATTAGAAATTCGCTACAAGCAGAATAAAAAGAATCCAGTCGCACAAGGGCTTGCTGAGCTCCACGACTGTACTGCTAGAGATCCTGGGGAAGAATTATCAGAAGATGATTTTCTGGAAGAACAATTGCTTTCCCCATATAAAATGTACAATGAGGACCATTGTCAAACATTACCTTGGGTATATGTTGATGGTTGTTCTTACCATGCCACTATTGATAATGAGCGCAGATTAGTCGCTGGCATTGGTATAACGGGGGCAAATGGATTCCCAAATATATCTATAGGTTTCAACATTGGACCAAGATCCAGTCAAATTGCTGAACTAACTGCTGTTTTCAAAACCATTGGAATGGCTATTGAACATGGTATTCATGAATTTGTGATCATAACTGACTCAAATTATGTGCGTGACAGTTTTGTTGAATACCTGCCAACTTGGAAAAGAAATGGCATGCAGAAAAGCAATAACAAACCAGTCAAGCATGGCAAATTGTTCTGCGAGATTGATAATCTGGTAGTATCCAATGATTTAACCATACACTGGAAAAAGACCAAGGGTCATTCCAGAATTCTAGGTCCGGATAAGGAAGGCAATGACCTTGCGGATTCATTAGCCAAACAAGGAGCCATAACTGGAGAACTCCTTAATATTGACCACTTAATGGGTGCAATTCAGGTAGAAGCCATTACCAGAAACCAGGCAAAACAACAGAGTGAGCCTAATTTGGTACAATGGAGTCAGGATTCTCCTAGTGAGGACCTGATCACTATTCAAAAAGAAGACCCCATTGTAGGCATCTTCTATAAACACATAGAAGATCCTGAAAGCAACCCCATCTCAAAAGATGATTGCATTGGCAAAGAAGATCTTAGAATCTTAATGAAATCTAGATCACAATTCAAGTTACAGGATGGTTTGTTAATTAGAACCTCCAAAACTGGCATCCAGCAGTGGGTAGTACCCACCAAGTTCCGAGGTCTAATGCTTCAACATGCCCACGATGCTCCTACATCTGGTCATCGTGGTGCCAAACTCACGTATGAAATATTGCGTGATTATGCTTTTTGGCCACACATGTTGAAAGACGTTCAAACCTACTGTCAAGGGTGTTTAATCTGCCCACAGTTCCAACCCACTGCACCAATGCATAGAGCGCCATTGCAGAAAAGGGGGATGGTAATGCCATGGTCAGATATACAAATTGATTTTATTGGTCCAGTAACAAGGTCATCAAGAGGTAACAAATACATGTTAACAGTGACATGCCTGTTCACTAAATGGGTAGAGTGCATTAGTGCACCTAACAATAGTGCTGAAACATGTGCAGCATTGCTCATCAACCATGTATTTTCCAGATTTGGTTTGCCCCAAAGAATCGAATCAGATCGGGGGACCCACTTCACTAGCGAAGTGATGACAAAAATGTGGAAAATACTAGGGGTTAAAAGAAAGCTCCATATTGCTTATAGAGCTGCCTCAAGTGGTGGTGTAGAGCGTTACAACCAATCCATTGTTAAAATCCTCAAAAAGTTTGTGAGTGAAACAGGTAAAGACTGGGATGTAAAACTACCTCTAGTCTTAATGGCATTAAGAGCAACTCCAAGTAGTGCTACCAAAATGTCACCTTTTGAACTGATGACAGGTAGAAGAATGGTTCTACCTCAGCATCTACTGTACCGTACATCAGACCAAAATTTGATAAACGCTGCTAATACACATCAATATGTGGAAAACTTAAGAAAGCACCTGCAATATGCCTTTGCATTTGCTCAAAGGAATTTAGAAAGAGCCGCAACTGCCACTAAGACCTATTATGATCTCAAAACATCCAAAAAGGAATATGAAATAAATGATAAAGTTTATCTTTATAACTTTGGAAGAGATCAGGTTAGGGAGAAGAAATTTCTTCCCTCATGGAAAGGTCCTTTCGTCATTACTGACAAAATATCTCCAGTGGCCTATAAAATACGGATCCCCAAAAATGAAAGTTTCATAGATAAATGGGTCCATATCAATCAATTGCGAGCGTGTCATCCCAGATCCCAACTACAAGTCATAGAGGGAGAATGAAGTGTCATATCCCCAAATGAACTAAAGACATACTATAGTTTAAAGATGCCTAACTGATAAACATGAAGGTTCAAAATTGACCGACTATCTACATAGAAGACTGTCCATGATGTGTACGGTCAACATCCTCACCAAATACCACTAACTTTGATCCAATTCAAATACATGTGTCCTACATATTTTTGAATTGGAAAGGGGGATTTATGTCAAGGTATTTGAAATATTATTAAATAATATATAGAGGTATATTTGTCTTTATTTAATAGATCTGTGGATATGAACATGGTCTGTAGACAAAGGTTTGTTCCTAAGAGATCTCCCACATTCATTATGTAAAATTATGCTGAACACACAGGGAGAGACAATGGAACATTTGGCCTGCCAAATTTCAGAACAGTCACTTAGAGGAATGTTGGGGGAAGTAATTTTGAAAGAGAACAGGATGAGTCATAAAAGGCAAATTAAGAGGATAGATTGTCAGATAGGTAACACCACACAAAATATATGGAGACGAAATGTCTGAAATACCCATCTTGGAACTGATCAAAATCATAGAGAAACAGCTTTTATACACATAGGTGTTAATCATCCTTAAACATCAAATACACATCTGCACTACTAGCTAAACAGGAAATATGCTGCATTAAGACTTTTACAACTACTCGTGGATTGACCCCATGTGGTGAGTATGAGACAAAAAGTCTGGCAACTGAAGTTACTGAAAAGTTAGAATGTTAGGATAATACAGTGAAGGCCCATGACTTACATTATGATTTCAAAACAACTGTATATATTTTAATGGATATGAGATGTATATATGTATATGTATATATATATATATATATATATATATATATATATATATATATATATATGTGTATATATATGTGTATGTTTTGAAAGCATGAATATCTTAGCCTCTGTGTGTTTAAGAACATGAATAGATGTTTATGGACCTGAAGAGAAGTGATTATTAACATTTATTTTTATTTCAGATCTACATAGACAGGATTCACTTGGAATACAGTACAATACTGAATTAAAAATAAGCTATTATTCACATATAAATGCCAGGATACCGATAACATTGTAATGCATTTTAAACTAATAATTAGCAGTATTAAATTACCTAAATAAAATAAAATGTTAATAATATAACATATTTGGTATCAGAATAATCAGAAAAAAATAACCTAATATTAACCATCTGTAATTGGGGTTATATATGATTAATGCAGAGAGTGTGATCTGATTAAATAACCATTTTATGAAAGAAATTTTTTTTTAACTTGCTTTAAAATGTTAGAGATGGTCTTGTTGTATTTGTTTGTTTGTACGTCTGCTGCCACCTGGTGTTATGTTGCGAGAACTACAGCCAGAAGGTTCTCTCTGGTTGTTAAAAATGAAATTTCCAAGGGCCAATCCGATTTAGACTTCCCAGATAACCAATGGGAAGGTCAGCTCCCGCAGGGCCACCCACAATTTACCAGTGATGGGAAAACCAAATAAAAAGTGAATGCAATGGAGAGAAAGGGACAGATTTTGCTGACTTGAATGATACATTGCTGGGCGTCCAAAATACACTCATTCTAAACAAGCTGATCTACCTTCTTCTCATTGATTGCGATATACACTTATTGGTGATCTGAGGTAAAATAATTCCTACCAAGAAATATTGGATATCGACTGCTTTTTACTTTGGTAACGTATTCAAGGTTTTGTAAGATAAGTTATATGCATAGTTAATTTGTATTTAATAGATTTAAAGAAGCAGTGTGGTTTTTTTTTTTTTTTTTTTTTTTTTCAAGTTAGCATTTCACAGCCTATATATATATATATTGTTTAAATCCGCGTCTGATTGACCAAGTAACTCATCTATGCAAATTCTGATATTGTCAGTTAATTTTGTATTAGGATAAATTGCAGTTAAATAGCAGAATATATATATTATCCTATTGTTTTATAAACACTGTTTAGAATTGTATTGCTTAGATGTTAAAGGTTTTTAGTCCCATTGTGTTAAATAAATAAAAGGCTGAATTGTGAAGGTATATTTTTCTGGGTTCTGTAAGAAGGATAGCATATCTTAAGAGTTGGTTTTAACGCATATAAACTTTTATTTAGTTTCCTTTTATTGCAAATATAGTTCAATATGTTCATGGATATTAACTAAATAAAAGAATTCAGGTATTTATATTAATTGTATGGTCTAGTAGGTGCATGGTTGATAAGGGTTTCTATTTCTTTGTATTGTGTTTATAACCCTGCCATAAACTTATATATATTATTTGGATAGCACTGCTAAGATTTTCATAAATATACTGACAAGGCAGTACATCAATTCTATAGTTAAATCAATACTATTTATACAACTTTATCGTAATGGAAATATTATTTTATCCATTATATAGTATTCTATTTGTTTCAGTTTGGATCACCCATACAACAACAGGACACACACAAATTAAGATTTCAATTCAGACACCGATCAAATAAAATATAAATGATATCATTAATAAAATTCTGGGCAAAGATCACCAACTAATGAGCAAATATTCACAAGCAACCTACCCCACAAATGAAAATGTAACTTTTTTACACAATCCGTTTTCACATTTATATACCTACACTTTTTTAATTTTATTTTTACAATAAAACATAACGTCCCCTGCTTCTATTAAAAATTGTATTTACTGCAACAATTTATCAAGTCAGATTACATACATGACAATTTTTAATGACAACAAAGCGATTATATTTTTTAACTTTTATAATGCATTTAACATGGTCAAAAACACAGACTTTGATTTTTATATATGTCTCTTTTTAACTTTGTCAACCTTTTCAATTTCCAATTTGTAACAGCTGGGAGCCTCATTTGGTTTCTACAGCTGAGCACACACAAATGTATTCCTATTGGACTAAACACCTGATGACAACTTCCTTTTTAAACATACAATGTGTATAAATTGTCAACAATTGCCAATGATTGCATTCACTTTTATCTGAAGAAACGACCCAGTTGGGGTTGAGAAACGCGTCATAACATTAAAGCTATTATATCTATGAAGTTGTCTGTGTTGTGCTATTTCAACACCATTAGAACAACACACAAAAAGATTATACCTTTTGTAACAATTGAAATCCAGTCACTAGGAGGCATACATTAAGCTGGAACCGGAAAAAGAACCATTGGAGCTTGGTTTCCACAGTGTACTAGCCACTGCTAAGTGCTAGCAAGCTCTAACGCACTGGTCACAGCACAGTGCCACACCATCTGGTAAGCATATTACTTACTTTCGTCTGCACCTGCATTTCCAGACGGTATCACACTATTGTGGCGCCCTCTCTCTACCTTTTGTATTTAAACAAGCAACTGTCTCTATGATTTAATTACTTCTCATATGTAGAAGTAGGGGTGATGCTCCTTTGAGGCTATGTGGGTTGGGGTAAATGAGGTTGGTAATTTAGTCTCTGAGTTATAAGAAGGCGTGAAAGGGGGAAGTGGTATTTATGAGTGTCTGTGGTTTCCTTGAGTCCAATGTTACTATAGAAGGGAGGGGGATATAGAAGGTCCTGAGCTCTGGGGGGAAGCCACCACTAATTTAAACAATTACAGGTAGATTAAATGTGGTGCTTGGCCTACACCCTCACAGCCAGGGAACAGGATACTTCCTAATTAAAGGGGGAAAGGGAAAGTAACCCACCTAAACTAGCAGGGCAGGAAAGGGTGGGTATAGGGGGAGGCCAAGAACTCCTACTGTGACAAATGCCAAAAGCCAATGCAGTAAAAATATAGTACAGGTAACAACACCAAGTAATAGGTGCAAGTAGTTAAAATAGTAGTTTTACAATAGCAGTGCAGGCACTGTTACCCACTCTCACTTAAGGGGCTGGGGGTACGACCTAATGGAAGGGAAAAAGGAATATGGAGGTTACCTGTCCAGACTGGCTGGACAGGAAAGTGAGAGGGCTACCAGTATACAAAGGCAGTTCCGGGTAAATGTATAAGGAAAATTCAACTATGACAAATAGTTATAGACAACAACAATGCAATAATAGAATATGACAATATTTGTAATGCTTGTTATCCCCTCTCATCCCAGGGAATGGGTGTAGGACCTAATGGAAGGGGAAAAGGAGATAGAGAGGTGACCTGTTCAGACTAGCTGAACAGGAAAGGGGGAGGTGAGGGGATTACTAATTAACAAAATTGACCCCGCAGTAAACGGAAGGTAGAAACTAGATCTAAGTTCCTGTGTCTATATCCTGGGTATAAGCTGATATAGAATGTACAGCTTGGAGGATATGATACATTCTCTTATGTGAAGCTTAGAGTTCTCAGGAGATTGCAGCAAGTTTCTGTTCTTTATAATGTTAAGGCATTAGGCTTTAATGTCTTTTAGAAGGCTGCGGTTGGTCTAGCAGCAGGGAGAATTCTTGTGAGTTTCCGAGTGCTTCAGAATATGTTCAAGTGTTCTGCACCTCTATTATAGGTGGAGTATGTAAAAGACTTCTAGATGGTGAAATGTGGAAGATTCTTGCCCAAAAAAAACGGTCCTTGGTATTGTGCCCTTAGAATGTAATTGCCCAGTTGTTGGGGAGAGAAATAATAGGCCTGGTTTTACCAGGAAAAGTTAGGGAGCAATTCTGCAAACTAAATATGTGGGAATGTTTGCTTAAACCTCACCAGTCTGACCAATCTACCACTGTGTTCTGTTTAGGGTAGTTGTTTAGTAGGATGGTGTATATGTCCCAAAGGGGACTATCTAGGTCTGGAGGGTAATTGGAGGGGGAGATGCTTGAAATGGTGGTATAAAGGTAAGTGAATTGGTTGTTCCCCATTTAGTGTATATAGAAAAAGAGGCTTAGATCTCATCAAGTTGCCAGATTTGACACAGTCCTTGTGGTGGATAGGATGAGCCTTGCGTGCGGTACTGTAGGCTCCCGGTTTAGAAGCAGGCCCAGCTAGGATGCAGAGAGATTATAGGCTGTCTGGTGTGTGGTCTAAATAGCACCCTGATGGCGCATGGCTTTCTGCCTAAAGGCGAGGTCTGTAAGATGGTTCCCTGATGGTCCCAGACCCTGTCCAGCTGAGTGGAGTGATCCAGATAGGAAGAATGGGCTCCCAGTCTCTTCCGGTGCAGCTAGCTGTGTTGAAGGCAGTGATAGCAAGATGGCGATTTTTTGCGCCTTTAGAAGTTCTTCTGCGGCCTCCTCTACCTTCACAGATCAATTCTCTCTCCGGTACATTTCTGAGCATGCTCGCTCACTAATACAGCTGCTCTATGTTAGGGCTTAGATCCTGCCACTCTCAGAAATGCCCTGAGTGGGTCAAGAGTGGAATCTCAGCTATGTTGCTCAATGCGTGATAACAGTGGGGTGCGGTGAGAAGGTCCGCCCAACTCCAAGACCTCCTCGGTGTCACTCTCCACAGCTAGGCACCACCTGCGTTCGGCTCCGGAGTGGGCCCCTGTCCCTCCGGAGTGAGATGTGACAGGGGTAAAGATCAGTACCTCTAGGCTTCCTAGGTATGCACAACAATGCATCCCTTGCTGTGCTAGATCGCACCTTAGACTTCCCCCGACGACCATGGCAGGCGATCCAGCTGTGTTACCTCTATCTAGACCCAATGCTGTGAGTCTCCTATGGTAGCAGGACAAAAAGGAGCCCACAACTAAGATTTTAATCTACTCTCTCATCCTTTCCCACCTTGACTACTGCAACTTCATCCTCTCCAGTCTCCCTAGCTGCCGTCTAGCTCCTTTACAATCAATAATGAATAATGAATGAATGGCTTGTCTTCCTTACACTTTGCTCTTCATCTGCTACACCTCTCTGCCAATGCCTTCACTGGCTTCCTCTAGCCTCCAGAATTAAACACAAAATTCTGACATACAAAACCCTCAACTGAACTGCTCCCCCCAATATCTGTTATCTTCAGATACTCTCCTTCACTTTCCTTTCGCTCTGCTTATGACCTCCTTATCTCCTCCTCTCATTACCTCCTCACATTCCCGTCTACAGGACTTCTCCAGACTGGTCCCTATCTTGTGGAACTCTCTGCCTTGCTCCACAAGACTCTCTCCTAGTTTTGAAAATTTCAAGTGCTCCCTAAAGACTCTATTGTTCAGGAATGCATACAACCTACACTAACCTTTCCTAACCCCAGTTCTTCTCCTGCTTTGTTATCCCTTTGAACCCTCTTAGCATGTAATTTTATGAGCCCAGCTGTTTGCAGATCACCTTTATAAGAGGGTAGTTGTTTAGTAGGATGGTGTATATGTCCCAAAGGGGACTATCTAGGTCTGGAAGGTAATTGGAGGGGGAGATGCTTGAAATGGTGGTATAAAGGTGAGTGAATTGGTTGTTCCCCATTTAGTGTATATAGAAAAGAGGCTTAGATCTCATCAAGTCGCCAGATTTGACACAGTCCTTGTGGTGGATAGGATGAGCCTTGCGTGCGGTACTGTGGGCTCCCGTTTTAGAAGCAGGCCCAGCTAGGATGCAGAGAGATGATAGGCTGTCTGGTGTGTGGTCTAAATAGCGCCTTGATGGAGCATGGCTTCATCTGCTACACCTCTCTGCCAATGCCTTTACTGGCTTCCTCTAGCCTCCAGAATTAAATACAAAATTCTGACATACAAAACCCTCAACTGAACTGTTCCCCCCAATATCTGTTATCTTCAGATACTCTCCTTCACTTTCCTTTCGCTCTGCTTATGACATCCTTCTCTCCTCCTCTCATTACCTCCTCACATTCCCGTCTACAGGACTTCTCCAGACTGGTCCCTATCTTGTGGAACTCTCTGCCTTGCTCCACAAGACTCTCTCCTAGTTTTGAAAATTTCAAGTGCTCCATAAAGACTCTATTGTTCAGGGATGCATACAACCTACACTAACCTTTCCTAACCCCAGTTCTTCTCCTCCTTTGTTATCCCTTTGAACCCTCTTAGCATGTAATTCTATGAGCCCAGCTGTTTGCAGATCACCTTTATAAGAGCTGACTACAACAGTTCAGGGCCCTCTACCCACTTGATCCCTTTAAATGTTACCTTGCATACCATGCCTATGTTTATAGCACTGCATAATCTGTTGGTGCTCTACAAATAACTGATAATAACAATAATAATAATAGCTAGGTAGGCTTAGGATCAGCATTGCACTGCTGGGAGCTAGCTGCTGATTGGTGGCTGCACTTATATGCCTCTTGTCATTGTCTCACCAGATATATTCAGCTAGCTCCATGCATTGCTGCTCCTTCAACAAAGGATACCAAGTGAATGATGCACACTTAATAATAGAAGTAAATTGGAAAATTGTTTAAAATGGCATACTCTTTCTAAATCATGAATAACATTTTTGGGGTTTTATATCCTTTTAAGAGACATCCTAGATGATCAATTAGATATGTGTATGGTTCTCCTCTTTGCCTGTTGGCTTTAGAGCATTTTATTGGAATGTGTCTAGTTCCTGAAGCCTTTCCTGTCCTCTGGTCCATAGAGAGAATTAAGCCTATTTATATGAGCTGTCTGTGAGCGTATTACAAACCTATCCACTAGTGTAGGGTTTGTTATGACTCTCACTGGATCCTTGATCATTTTAAGAACATCAAGGAGTGTTGACTACCTCTTCTTTCTAGTCACATCTGGCACCACATTCAAGCTTAATTCTTGGGCCTTTTCAGATACACAACAGTGCTAAATAACAATTAATCATGCCCAGATAAGAAGTTGTAATAACTGCAAACAGTCTTAGCTGCAGTAAATAGAGAGCTATTTTTTGTGTTATTGTGAGTCAATAATGTCCAAAGATAAGACATTGATCATCAAAAATACACAGTAACTAAGCAAAAAATATTCCTATTAGTTGTCAGAAGACAGTTAAACGTTAAATGAAGTCATCTGGGTAATGGAATGTCAGGTTACCTGTTCTTTTTATGTTCATTTTATGTTCATTACTCTTTTCCCTGCCTTTTTTTTCTCTTCTATCTTCCATCCCTATACAAAGAAACTGTTTATTTTCCATTACTTTTTGCTTCTGCCCAGGGGTCTACAAAACAAAGTGTAGGAAATCACCAAGACCCCCCCCCCCCCAATAATTAGTATTGTTTTATATATATGTGTCACAGGTAAAGTAAGAAATTGGGTAACCCTAGCATTACCCGGGTTAACCTGACATTGCCCAAGCGGCTGTGGGTAAAGCCTGATGTAACATGATAAATCTTCTCAGAGTGTATCGAGTCAGTGCATCACACATATATACAATGCACTGTAATTCACACATCGTCACTATCTTTTTTGCCTCATTCCCCAAGGTTCACTTGGGGTTGATGCCAGAGGATCGGCGGGGCGCCTTCCTTCAACTCCCAGGCAGAGGCAAAAAAAATTGTGTAGATGGGGGAATTACATTACATCAGGCTTTACCCACAGCTGATTGGGTAAAGTCAGGTTTCAGATTTCTGACTTTACCCGTAACATACACACACTGTATATATATATATATATATATATATATATATATATATATATATATATATATATATATATATATATATATATATATATATATATATATATATATATATATATAAAATCTATACACTTTGGTTAATGAAAGCAAATTAAATTCAACGGGTTAAATGGTTGCCTTTGGGCCTGAGAATTCTCCTCTGTCACAGAGTCTCACCCACTTAATGTGCTATAGTCCTATTTTTGCTGAGGGGAGCTAAATAACCCCAGAACAAACCACACATAAATGTAAGCACCATGTGTTACACACATTGCGTGGTGATCACACAGCAGGACCTCTGAGGCTTGCATTTATTGTCTTGTAGGAAGTGTTACTGCCCATTACTAGATGATCTCCCTATCCCTCTAACCAGACTGTGCTCCAGCTCCTCCCACCAGTAGCAACAGCAGTGTTTACTGAAATGTTTCTGTTCTCTGTCAAGAGGGAACTTAGTTCCTCCTACAAAAATAGTGCAGGACCTTCATCCCCATGCGTTCCCGCTTGACTTGACCAATGCATGATTTGTGCTCACTTATATGTGTGGCAGATAAAAACACACAGAGACAAGTTGGTCAAGATATTTTTTTAACATGTTGAGATATTTTTGAATGAAAAAGACTGTTATAAATGTGTTTATTTTTATATTATAGCTAACAGGTAGAACATAGTTGTGTTCAAATGAACCCTAGGCCATAGCTCCCAACATTTGTGCCTAGGTATTAGGGACTTGGGAAATTGAGGGGGCATGTTTTGTGGGTGGGGTTGTGTCAGAAGGGGCAGGGTCAGGAGTGAATAGTGGGTGCAGTTATGGGCATGTATGGTTTGTGGGGCAATCTGGGTTGTCTATAGGTGAGTCTAAGTGAAATTCTATAGTGACATATGGCTGTCTCAGAGGGATAGTGTGACATAGCACAGAATTAGGGACTGTCCCAATAAAATAGGGACATTTGGGAGGTCTGTCTTAGGCTAGAAAGCAGTACACCCACTGTGTTATAGTGATTGAAATGCCTCATTTCAACATAAAAACAACAATCTGAAAAATCCTCACTGGAACATTTCTTTTAATTCAATAAATAAATGAATAAATAAATACAAATAACATAAAAGAATTATTTTGTGAACTGAAGCTGATGGGAAGATTAGGGTTTTATGTAGGAAAGAGAGGTTGAGTCTGAAGAAATTGATTTGGTTATGGAGCTGAGGATAATAAACTATTATATATAAAATATGTAACATTCAAGAGTAATGTAGTATTTTATTTTTAAATGTGTGCTTTGGTAACTTTTGTTACAATTAAAGGGACATGAAACCCAGAATTTTTCTTTCAAAATGCAGACAGAGCATACAATTAAAAAAAAAAAAACGTTTCCAATTTACTTCTATTATCAAATTTACTTAGTTCTTGTAGTGTTCTTTGTTAAAGAGATACCTAAGACATCTCCATTTCAGGGGTGGGGCCATGTCAAAAGAGGATGGGAAATGAGGGGGGTTATGGGAGTCTCTGTCAGTCTATGGTCAGTTCTAAGGTAAATTCTGCAAATAGGGACAAATGGCTGTCTCAGAGAGACAGCAAACCAGAGCTCACAATTAGGGACTGTCCCTCTCAAATGGTGTGCATTTGTGTATAGCAACAAATCACTAGCTATCTCCCAGCACTGCATTGCTGTTCCTGAGCCTATCTAGGTATGCATATCAAGAAAATGAAGTATATTTGATAATAGAAAAAAAATTGAAAGTTGTATAATATATCTGAATCCTAAACGTTCAATTTTAATGTTTATGTCTCTTTAACCCGGTTCAGTAGACTGGCTTATGTTCCAGGTAGTATTAGGTTGCTTATAATTAAATACACCAGTTGACAATATTTAAAACATATTCTGGTAGGTTTGGTTTTTACATCAACTTTGAAATAATAAAATAAAATGCTAGTACAATAACAGATATTTATGGTGCATACTCAGGTATGTGTCGTTTAAGATTCATACTTTAAGCCTATATACTTGTCAAAATAATTGTCTTCAAATTATACAAAAATATATTTAAGTCATTGCTGCTATTGATGAACATAGTTACTTGTTTTCTTTACTGCTGTTGCCATAAAAGGAATTAAGTGGTGATTTTTTTTACTATTCCTCTACTAATATGATACATGGAATTACACACACTGTATATGCATAATATAATTGTCGTCATTATTATTATGATTTTGTTTTTTATTTATGTAGCAATTCTTAAAGGTAAAGTGGCACTTCAATATTACTTTTTATAATTTCCAAGTTAGTATGATCTGAGATTCTTTCTTTTCTTTTTTTTTGCGTTTTGCTAATGAAACTGGCCGTCCTTTCAACTGAAGGCGTTTTTTCAGAATTTTGCCAAGGGGAAGCTAAACCAATGAGATGCCGTACCAAAGCCATTTTCCAGTCACATTGTCTGGATTCAGTTTGGCTCCTCCTCGTGTTCAGTTCCTCATATCCTGCATCCAGAAACTGTGACTATGGAGTGGCAGTATGGCTTCTCATTGGTTGTACTGTTAATTGCAAAAATAGCCACTGTTAAGTATGTCATTTTTTTATTTCTATTCAATTGATTTTAGCTTTTTGGTTTTTCATATTTTAGAGTAGACTGTTTAATAAGCTTATTCTATGTGCCAAAAGGTGAACAGCTACCAGATAAGTGAACCCAACTCCCAAAAGCTGAGACAGGGGGTTACAATTCATTAATGCAGCATCCAGATCGCAATATTACAGATACACGCAGCTTCCCCTTCAGTCAGCATCAGTCAGTCAGTAATGGACACAACATGAATCAGTCCAGGATTGCCACACACTACAATATAGCACAACCAGCAGGATATTGCTGTCTAGATGCTAGACACGATGGATGTCTCCATCTTTGGATAGATGTTATATGGGAGATTGAAACCTTCTCTGGCTACACCCCTTAACTTGCGCTACTGCACCGGTAACAGTACACCAATCAGGGGCGAGATTTCATATGCGGTGCAAGCTTCGGCGCAACTGCTGAAACCCGTGCCACCCATAATTTCACCTCGCACATCAGGGTTTCACATATATAACCCCACCGGCAGTTCATAAAGTGCTGTAAGTTGGATAAACTAGCGATGTCCAGAAATGAACGTAAATACAAATTTCTGGAGTCGCCAGTGACTTACGGCACTTTAGAAACTGCTGGCCCCTAAGGAAATAAAAAAAAAAGTTAAATCTCCCATTAAAGTCTAACCCGCCTCCCAAAAATAAACCGGACACCTAAAACCCTATATCCGCATTCCCCTAACATCGCAACTTATAATAAAAGTATTAACCCCTAAACCGACAACCCCTCCACAACGCAATATACCTAATTAAACTATTAACCCCTAATCTGCTATTCACACACATCGCAATCTACCTAATAAAAGTATTAGCCCCTAAATCCGCCAACCCCAAAATCGCAAACTACCTAATACATGTATTAACCCCTAATCCGCCATTCACCCACATCGCAAAGTCCCTATTAAAACTATTAACCCCTAATCTGCAATTAACCCACATCGCAAAGTACCTATTAAAACTATTAACCCCTAATCCACCATTAACCCACATCGCAACAAACCTTATAAATCGATTAACCCCTAATCCGCCAAACCCACACAGCGGAATAATCCTAATAAAACTATTAACCCCTGATCCGCCAAACCCCCACAATGCAAATAACTAATTAAATTACTAAGCCCCCTAACCTAACACCCCCTAACCTAACACCTCCAAAATTAACCCAATTACCTAAATGAAAAATTACTAAATTACAAACAATTAAAATAAAAAAGCTAACATTACTTAAAAATAAAAAATAAACTGAAATTAAATTAATCTAAGATTACAAAAAATAAAAGTCTAACATTACATAAAATAATAAACCAAATTCTCAAAAATAAAATAAATAAACCTAATCCCTATGAAAATAACCCCCACCCCCCCGCAAATAAAAACACCCCCTAATCTAATACTAAATTGCCAATAGCCCTTAAAGGGGCCTGATGTAGGGCATTGCCCTAAATTAAGCAGCTCTTTTCCCCCACCCACCAAACCCCCCAAAATAAAAAAACCTAACAGTAAAAAATTCTAAACTACCCATTGCCCCTAAAGGGGCATTTGTATGGGTATTGCCCTTAAAAGGGTATTCAGCTCTTTTACTGCCCTTAAAAGGACATTCAGCTCTTTTAAGAGTGCCCAATAAATCCCTAATCTAAAATAAAACTACCAAAAAATAAAAAAGAGCCTAAGTCTAACCCCCAAATAGGTACT
The DNA here is from genome assembly GCF_027579735.1 of Bombina bombina. Classification (NCBI taxonomy): domain Eukaryota; kingdom Metazoa; phylum Chordata; class Amphibia; order Anura; family Bombinatoridae; genus Bombina; species Bombina bombina. The sequence continues at coordinate 861,555,689 of NC_069504.1, read as the reverse complement.
CATCGTTCCCAAAGTCTGGCGGAGAAAGTCCTGTTCCAGGCGGTGAAGTCTGCTTCCAAGCGGCCGACATCTTCTTCCAAGCGGGACCTCTTCCTTCTTCATCCAGGACCAAGCCGGCGTGGAGCAGAACCGGTGACCGTGGAGCATGGAGGATCCTCTTCGTATGATCGCCGCCGTACACTGAATAGTGAATTCAAGGTACGCAATTAAATATGGCATCCCTTGCATTCCTATTGGCTGATTTGATTCTTCAAATCCAAATCAGCCAATAGGATTTCAGTAGCTTCCATCTTATTGGCTGATTTGAATTTGAAGAATCAAATCAGCCAATAGGAATGCAAGGGACGCCATATTTAAATGCTTACCTTGAATTCACTATTAAGTGTCCATGGCTCCGCGGCAGGCGGTCCTGCTCCGCGCTCATCTCCGCTCCATGTCAGCTTGATCCTGGATGAAGAAGGAAGAGGTCCCGCTTGAAAGAAGACTTCACCGCCTAGAACAGGATCTTCTCTGCCGGACTTCAGGAACAGTGAGTACCTATTTGGGGGGTTAGGCTTAGACTTTTTATTTTTTTTTAGATTAGGGATTTATTGGGCACTCTTAAAAGAGCTGAATGTCCTTTTAAGGGTAATGCCCATACAAATGCCCCTTTAGGGGCAATGGGTAGTTTAGGATTTTTTAGTGTTAGTTTTTTTTTATTTTGGGGCGTTTGGTGGATGGGGGGTTTTACTGTTAGAGGGGGGGGGTTAGTTTTTTTTAAGGAAAAGAGCTGTTTAACTTAGTTCAATGCCCTACAAAAGGCCCTTTTAAGGGCTATTGGTAGCTTAGTATTAGATCAGGGGATTGTTTTTATTTTGGGGGGCTTTTTTATTTTCATAGGCATTAGGTTTAATTTTTTGATTTTTGATAATTTGGTTTATTTTATGCAATGTTAGATTTTTTTATTTTTTGTAATCTTAGATTAATTTAATCTAGTTTTTTTTTATTTTTAAGTAATTTTAGCTTTTTTATTTTAATTGTTTGTAATTTAGTAATTTTTAATTTAGGTATTTGGGGTTAATTTAGGGGGTGTTAGGTTAGGGGGCTTAATAATTTATTTAGTTATTTGCATTGTGTGGGTTTTGCGGATTAGTGGTTAATAGATTTATTAGGATTATTGCGTTATGTGGGTTTGGCGGATTAGGAGTTAATAGTTTTATTAGGTTTGTTGCGTTATGGGTTAATGGCGGATTAGGGGTTAATAGTTTTATTAGGTATATTGTGATGTGGGTGAATGGCGGATTAGGGGTTAATACATTTATTAGGCATATTGTGATGTGGATTAATGGCAGATTAGGGGTTAATATACTTAGTTATTGCAGTGGGGGATTGCGATTGACAGGTAGATAGATATTGCGCATGCATTAGGTGTTAGTTAATATTTTCAGGCAGTTATGGTGCTTACATTTTTAGTGCAAGGCTTGCTACACCTGCCTATGGAGTAAAATGTTTCCATTTTTGCCGCGTCTTTGCGCTAAATATTTGATACAGATTTGCGATGCGGTTCTATATTAGCTTATGGGAGTAAAAATTGTGGGTTACGGGTGAAATATACACGCCGCATTTATATGCGGCTCTGTATATGTGATACCAAAACCACGACGCCACATATGTAATCTTGTCCCAGATCATCTTGCTGTGGCAGCAAGGATACTGGGAGCCTAAGTAAAATGTAGCCTTGGTTTATCTTCTTACCATCCAGTGGAACTATTCAGACTCTAGTGCACTACACCTGGTATACTTGTGGTGGTTCAACATTTATGTAGCATTTGCTACTTTCAAATATTTATGTTTTGTCACATTATGTTATTATTTGCCTTTCATGATTTGATTCTACTTTTGAGGCATTATTTATTTCTATTTTCACAGGATACCATTAACCCACAGAGACGTGTTCCCACTTGCTATCAGGTAGGGTCTGTTTTGCGGCAGGGAGTTGCTAGTCCTGTTTAAAATTGATGTTGCTAGAGCGATACCATTTTAAAAGGTTTTTGCATCTGTTTTTGTTTACACATGTTTTTGTCAATGTTGTTTTTTTGTATTATTTGTAGGTGATTTTGCATTGCTGTATTCTGAGTGTAAGTGGAGTATAATCTTCAAATAAAGCTTTTTTTATGTTTTATGATGCATTTTTGAGTGCTGAGTTCCTTACTTTTTTAGATGACTGGATTCACTTTCATCTTTCTTTTATCTGTATATTTTTATTAAAGGGCCATGATACCCAAATGTTGAAACACTTGAAAGGTATGCAGCATAGCTGTAAAAAGATGACTAGAAAATAGCACCTAAACATCTCTATGTAAAAAAGAAAGATATTTTACCTCAAAAATTCCTCAGTAGCCACATTCCATTGTAAAGGACTTCTAAGCAGCAAATCGGTATGTCTGTCCTGGGACAGGTAAAGGGGCGAGCTTTGTGCACTCTCATCTTATTTCCCTATTCAGTTTAAGGAAGTTTGCTATGAAATCTCATGAGAGTTAAGTGACCACAGCACTTCTGATGCTGATTGGCTGATGTTCATTTCTTTATTTCTTTATTTTATTACCTGCAGCTGCTGAAGTATAACTTTTTACACAGAACTTACTCTGGTGAGCTGAGGAAATTGTGAGGTAAAATATCTTCCTTTTTTACATAGAGATGCTCAGCTTTTTACAGTTATAATGCATCAGTTTTAAGCAGACATCCCAACTCTCCCTGAAGCTCAGGGAGTCTCCCTGATTGTAATAGTGACTCCCTGATGCCAGCAAATGGAATGCAATCTCCGTGAAACTCCAAGTACCATGATCCAATGTGGCCCAAATCCGGAAAAGTGTTTCTTTAAGGAATGCCTTTAGTGGCTGGGACGTTATAGAACCCTCAAAGCCTGCACCAGTAACCAAAAAGCCCCCACTGATTTTAATAAAACGCAAACACTACCTTATTTACTGCACGTAATTAAACTTCGTATTCTAAAATATTTAAGCATTCAACAAGCGTACGATCACTGGAAAATAGGTTTGTTGTATGTGGTTGTGCAATTAAGCTACTTTTTTTTAGTGGGAAGCTACTTTAATGATAAGTCTCTATCTTATTTAGAGTTTCAAGGTGTCCAATATATAACTGGGAGGGGAGGGGCGTTCCAATAGCGGGTGATGCCACCTTCCTAAAATGAGTTTTTGCAGGTTGGGATGTCTGTTTAAGTTATTTAGAATATGAGTATCTTGTCCCATTAAATATACTGCTAATTTGCATGTCCCTTTCTGCTTTATATTTGGGGTGTGGTAGTCTTATTTTGCTTTGATGACAAATTAAATTTAAGCCATGAAAAATCACATCTAACACTGTTCTTGTTTGTTCCTGACACAATCCCTATGTGAGCCAATCAGGATTCATTAAAAAGTCAGATGACACAACTCTGGCATTTTAGTCAGAACTGTACTGTGAGGAGCATTTAAGGACAGTAATTTCCATCACTGTCACTGGTTATAGCATGTAAAAAAAATGTATGACATTTATTTGCAAATATCTGCATTTTTCATTATTTTAAATATCATTAATATTCCTAAATAATGTCAGCATGTATATGCTTATAGCCAGACTCCAGACTGCTTAAACTTATACAGGTATGTAACATTTATAATGAAATTTAAAGGGACCTTATAATTAAAATGTATGGTTTAATTTGTTACAGCATTTTATTTTAAAACTAACATATATTGCAATCTACAGGGTCTATTCCAATCAAAAATAATTAATAGCTTTTAAGGAACATTAATGGGACATTAACCCAAACATTTTCTTTCATGATTCAGATAGATTATATCATTGTAAACAACTTTCCAACTGACTTCTATTGTCTAATTATCTTTATTCTCTTGGTATCCTGTGTTGAAAAATCATACTTAGACCTAGATTTGGAGTTTGGCGGTAGCCGTGAAAACCAGCGTTAGAGGCTCCTAACGCTGGTTTTAGGCTACCGCCGGTATTTGGAGTCACTCAAAATAGGGTCTAACGCTCACTTTTCAGCCGCGACTTTTCCATACCGCAGATCCCCTTACGTAAATTGCGTATCCTATCTTTTCAATGGGATTTTTATAACTCCGGTATTTAGAGTCGTTTCTGAAGTGAGCGTTAGACATCTAACGACAAAACTCCAGCCGCAGGAAAAAAGTCAGTAGTTAAGAGCTTTCTGGGTTAACGCCGGTTTCTAAAGCTCTTAACTACTGTACTCTAAAGTACACTAACACCCATAAACTACCTAGGTACCCCTAAACCGAGGTCCCCCCACATCGCCGACACTCGAATAAATTTTTTTAACCCCTAATCTGCCGACCGCCACCTACATTATCCTTATGTACCCCTAATCTGCTCCCCCTAACACCGCCGACCCCTGTATTATATTTATTAACCCCTAATCTGCCCCCCTCAACGTCGCCTCTATCTGCCTACACTTATTAATCCCTAATCTGCCGACCGCAAAGCGCCGCCAACAAAGTTATCCTTATGTACCCCTAATCTGCTGCCCCTAACACCGCCGACCCCTATATTATATTTATTAACCCCTAATCTGCCCCCCACAACGTCGCCTCCACCTGCCTACACTTATTAACCCCTAATCTGCCGAGCGGAGCTCACCGCTATTCTAATAAATGTATTAACCCCTAAAGCTAAGTCTAACCCTAACACTAACACCCCCCTAAGTTAAATATAATTTACATCTAACAAAATTAATTAACTCTTATTAAATAAATTATTCCTATTTAAAGATAAATACTTACCTGTAAAATAAATCCTAATATAGCTACAATATAAATTATAATTATATTGTAGCTATTTTAGGATTAATATTTATTTTACAGGCAACTTTGTAATTATTTTAAACAGGTACAATAGCTATTAAATAGTTAATAACTATTTAATAGCTAAAATAGTTAAAATAATTACAAAATTACCTGTAAAATAAATACTAACCTAAGTTACAATTAAACCTAACACTACACTATCAATAAATTAATTAAATAAACTACCTACAATTACCTACAATTAACCTAACACTACACTATCAATAAATTAATGAAATACAATTGCTACAAATAAATACAATTAAATAAACTAGCTAAAGTACAAAAAATAAAAAAGAACTAAGTTACAAAAAATAAAAAAATATTTACAAATATAAGAAAAATATTACAACAATTTTAAACTAATTACACCTACTCTAAGCCCCCTAATAAAACAACAAAGCCCCCCAAAATAAAAAATGCCCTACCCTATTCTAAATTACTAAAGTTAAAAGCTCTTTTACCTTACCAGCCCTGAACAGGGCCCTTTGCGGGGCATGCCCCAAGAAGTTCAGCTCTTTTGCCTGTAAAAAAAAACATACAATACCCCCCCCCAACATTACAACCCACCACCCACATACCCCTAATCTAACCCAAACCCCCCTTAAATAAACCTAACACTAAGCCCCTGAAGATCTTCCTACCTTCACCTCACCGGGTATCACCGATTGGTCCTGGCTCCGATATCTTCATCCAACCCAAGCGGGGGCTAGACATCCACTGAAGAAGTCCAGAAGAGGGTCCAAAGTCTTCATCCTATCCGGGAAGAAGACGCGATCCGGACCGGCAACCATCTTGATCCAAGCGGCATCTTCTATCTTCATCCGATGACGACCGGCTCCATCCTGAAGACCTCCACCGCGGACCCATCTTCTTCCGGCTACGTCCAACTGAAGAATGACGGTTCCTTTAAGGGACGTCATCCAAGATGGCGTCCCTCGAATTCCGATTGGCTGATAGGATTCTATCAGCCAATCGGAATTAAGGTAGGAATATTCTGATTGGCTGATGGAATCAGCCAATCAGAATCAAGTTCAATCCGATTGGCTGATCCAATCAGCCAATCAGATTGAGCTCGCATTCTATTGGACCCTCTTCTGGACTTCTTCAGTGGATGTCTAGCCCCCGCTTGGGTTGGATGAAGATATCGGAGCCAGGACCGATCGGTGATACCCGGTGAGGTGAAAACAAGGTAGGAAGATCTTCAGGGGCTTAGTGTTAGGTTTATTTAAGGGGGGTTTGGGTTAGGTTAGGGGTATGTGGGTGGTGGGTTGTAATGTTGGGGGGGGGTATTGTATGTTTTTTTTTTACAGGCAAAAGAGCTGAACTTCTTGGGGCATGCCCAGCAAAGGGCCCTGTTCAGGGCTGGTAAGGTAAAAGAGCTTTTAACTTTAGTAATTTAGAATAGGGTAGGGCATTTTTTATTTTGGGGGGCTTTGTTGTTTTATTAGGGGGCTTAGAGTAGGTGTAATTAGTTTAAAATTGTTGTAATATTTTTCTTATGTTTGTAAATATTTTTTTATTTTTTGTAACTTAGTTCTTTTTTATTTTTTGTACTTTAGCTAGTTTATTTAATTGTATTTATTTGTAGGAATTGTATTTAATTAATTTATTGATAGTGTAGTGTTAGGTTAATTGTAGGTAATTGTAGGTAGTTTATTTAATTAATTTATTGATAGTGTAGTGTTAGGTTTAATTGTAACTTAGGTTAGTATTTATTTTACAGGTAATTTTGTAATTAGTTTAACTATTTTAGCTATTAAATAGTTATTAACTATTTAATAGCTATTGTACCTGGTTAAAATAATTACAAAGTTGCCTGTAAAATAAATATTAATCCTAAAATAGCTACAATATAATTATAATTTATATTGTAGCTATATTAGGGTTTATTTTACATGTAAGTATTTATCTTTAAATAGGAATAATTTATTTAATAAGAGTTAATTAATTTCGTTAGATGTAAATTATATTTAACTTAGGGGGGTGTTAGTGTTAGGGTTAGACTTAGCTTTAGGGGTTAATACATTTATTAGAATAGCGGTGAGCTCCGGTCGGTAGATTAGGGGTTAATAAGTGTAGGCAGGTGGAGGCGACGTTGTGGGGGGCAGATTAGGGGTTAATAAATATAATACAGGGGTCGGCGGTGTTAGGGGCAGCAGATTAGGGGTACATAAGGATAACGTAGGTGGCGGCGCTTTGCGGTCGGCAGATTAGGGGTTAATTATTGTAGGTAGCTGGCTGCGACGTTGTGGGGGCAGATTAGGGGTTAATAAATATAATATAGGGGTCGGCGGTGTTAGGGGCAGCAGATTAGGGGTACATAGGGATAATGTAAGTAGCGGCGGTTTACGGAGCGGCAGATTAGGGGTTAAAAATAAAATGCAGGTGTCAGCGATAGCGGGGGCGGCAGATTAGGGGTTAATAAGTGTAAGGTTAGGGGTGTTTAGACTCGGGGTACATGTTAGGGTGTTAGGTGCAGACGTAGGAAGTGTTTCCCCATAGCAAACAATGGGGCTGCGTTAAGAGCTGAACGCGGCTTTTTTGCAGGTGTTAGGTTTTTTCAGCTCAAACAGCCCCATTGTTTCCTATGGGGGAATCGTGCACGAGCACGTTTTTGAGGCTGGCCGCTTGCGTAAGCAACTCTGGTATTGAGAGTTGAAGCTGCGTTAAAAATGCTCTACGCTCCTTTTTTGGAGCCTAACGCAGCCTTTATGTGGACTCTCAATACCAGAGTTATTTTTATGGTGCGGCCAGAAAAAAGCCGGCGTTAGTTTTTCGGGTCGTTACCGACAAAACTCCAAATCTAGCGGTTAGGTAGGCTCAGTGGGAGCTAGTTACTCATTGGTGGCTTCATATGCCTTTTCCATCTTAATATAATGAGAGTCCACGGCTTCATTTATTACTTGTGGGAAACGCAGAACCTGACCACCAGGAGGAGGCAAAGACACCCCAGCCAAAGTCCTAAACACCTGCCCCACTCCTCTCATCCCCCAGTCATTTTTTGCCTTTCGTCACAGGAGGATGGCAGAGAAGTGTTGGAAGTTTACGGAGTAGTCTCTTATGGAGATGGGACTGGAGTTTTAAGTAGTCCTGTCAGCCTTTCAGTGAGAGTATGGATGAAAGAGTCCAGAGATGCATGGAGAGTCTTTCTGTGAAACCATCCCGACTCGTATTAACAGCTCCTTAAGCAATCAGTGTTGACGAGTTTCACTGCCTGCTTTCTATCACTCAAGTCCATGTCAGAGGCGATGCTACAACACTGTCAAACTTGAGAGTCCGTGTTCCTGTTCCATGGCATAGATTCTTGTAAGATCGTTTCATTTTATACATTTATGATAACACAAGAAGACAGGGTCACAGTGTGGCTCCTTTTATCTGTACAGAATCAAGGGTTAATATGTCCGGAAAGGGATTATTGAACAGGAGGGGATTTATACATGATTACTTTATTGTGTTTTTTGCTGCGATATGTGTGAGATGTGGCTCTGGCAATGTGTGAGCAGTCAGGTTCTTCCTTTATTTTGATTAACTGCGCAGTCTGTTTAGGTTGGCGTGGTTTTTCTCGGCTGCAGGGGCAGTCCTGCATGGCACTCCATGTGACCGGGTGTGGCCTCATTATCTTCCTGTTTCCTGACCGTTGGTTGCAGGGGACGAAGCAGTTTCTCTGTGGGCCTGGGTCATAGGAGGTGGTGAGCACCCCGGCCATAGGAGGTATAAAGGTGCCATTTATATTTTTTCTGTAGTCCTTATTAAAGGCGCAAGCTATGGAGGACTCTGATGCATTAGAGGGTACTCCCTCTTTGCCTAGATCTAATGCCTGTGTTTATTGTGAGGAGGTTTTGGTATATCCGCCTGTTCAACTATGTTCCACATGCCTTGATAAAATAGTGATATCTAAAAAGAACAAGTTGTTTGGTACCACTGAGCCGTCCACCTCTGAGGGGTCTCCGTCCGCGAGGTGCGTTCCCTACAATCATCTCTGATTACACATGCAGCTCCCCAGTGCACTACTAATCCTTCTGTGGGAGGGGCCCTGTGGCCACCAGATTTTGCTGATCAGTTGCAAACGGCGATGTCTGCGGCCTTTAGTTCTTTACCTCGCCCTGCTAAGCGCAAGCGAAAGGTTAAACATTGCTATCCTTCCCAGGTGTCATCTACTCCGCTGGATGTATCTGAAACTAGATTATCCGCTGATGAGGAAGACTCCAGTACCTCGGAAGACTTTAGGTTTAGGATTGAGCACTTACGCTTTTTATTAAAAGGAGGTGTTATCTACTCTAGAGGTTCCGGAACCAAAGTTACCTGAGGAACCTTCTATTCCTAAGCTTGATAAAGTTTACGAGGACAGGGTAGTGCCCCAGACTTTCCCGGTTCCCGTTAAGATGGCGAATATTATTAAGAATGAATGGGAGAGACTTGGATCTTCTTTCTCCCCTTCTTCTTCATTTAGGAAGTTGTTCCCAGTTCCTGACTGTTCCTGACTCTCAGCTAGAATTGTGGAGGTCTGTCCCTAAGGTGGATGGAGCTATCTCCATGCTTGCTATGCGCACCACTATCCCTCTCAAAGATAGTTTGTCATTTAAGGAACCCATGTATAAGAAATTAGAGACCCGGTTAAGAAAAATGTTTCAGCACACGGGGTTCTTGTTCAGCCTGCAGCGGTGGTCGCTACAGTGGCGGGAGCCGCTACCTATTGGTGTGACTCTCTGTCAGATATGATCGAGGTGGAAACTCCCTCGATGAGATACAGGAAAGAATTAAGGCCCTGAGGGTAGCTAATTTGTTTATCTGTGATGCAAATATGCAGATTATTCGTTTGAATGCCAAGACATCAGGCTTTTCTGTTCTGGCTCGGAGGCCTCTGTGGTTGAAGTTGTGGTCTGCTGACATGACATCCAAATCTAGATTACTTTCCCTTCCATTTAAGGGGAAGGTTCTTTTCGGTCCAGGCCTGGAATCTATCATATCCACCGTCATGAGGGGCAAGGGTGCCTTTCTACCGCAGGATAAGAAAAATAAGCCTAAGGGTCCTAATTTTTGTCCCTTTCATTCGGACAAGTCCCAATGACAGCAGCCTGCTGCGAAGCCCGAGCAGTCCAAGGGTTCTTGGAAGCCATCTCAGTCTTAGAATAAAGCCAAGCAGAAAAAGAAGCCTGCCGAGACAAAGTCGACATGAAGGGGAACCAGAGAAACGAGATGCCTTTCTAGAGTGCGTGAGGGATCTATCCTCTCTAGGAGTAATTGTACCAGTACCTCTGGCAGAAAGAGGTCTAGGGTACTATTCAAACCTTTTTCGTGGTCCCAAAGAAGGAGGGTATGTTTCGCCCGATTCTAGACCAAAAGTGCTTAAACAAGTTTCTGTCAGTCCCATCATTCAAGATGGAGACAATAAGGTACATTCTTCCCCTAGTTCAAGTGGGACAGTTCATGACTATGATAGACTTGAAGGATGCTTACCTTCATGTGCCAATTCACAAGGATCACTTCAAGTTCCTAAGATTCGCTTTTCTGGACCAGCACCTCCAGTTTGTAGCTCTCCCCTTCGGTCTAGCTACTGCTCCAAGAGTCTTTACGAAGGTCCTGGGAGCTCTGCTCGCGGTGGCGAGATCCAGAGGTATCCAAGCATAGATGTCATTCCATACACCAGGTTCCATCTCAGACCTCTTCAGTTGTGCATGCTGAGGCAATGGAATGGTTATCACTCAGATCTAATCCAACAGATTTCTCTGGACGGCCGAGCAAAATAATCCCTCTCTTGGTGGCTCAGTCCAGATCAGCTGTCTCAGGGGAAATCTTTCTTGAGACCATCCTGGGAGATTGTGACTACGGACACGAGCCTCTCAGGATGGGGAGCTGTTTGGGGTGCCAGGAAGGCACATGGCAGGTGGAATCGGGAGGAGTCACTTCTTCTGATTAACATCCTGGAACTCCGAGCAATCTTCAACGCTCTGAGGACATGGCCCCTCCTGGGTTTGTCCCAGTTCATCAGATTCCAGCCGGACAGCATTACCTCGGTGGCTTACATCAACCATTAGGGGGAAACGAGAAGCTCCCTAGCCATGAGGGAAGTATCTCGGATTCTGGAATGGGCGGAGACCCACAACTGTTCGCTGTCAGTGATCCACATTCGGGTGTGGACAACTGGGAAGTGGCTTTTCTCAGCAGACAATCATTTCAGAGTGGATAGATGCCTTAGCAGTGCCTTGGGGGTTCAACCTAGTCTACATATTTCTGCCATTACCACTTCTTCCTCAAGTAGTGGCCCGCATCAAACAGGAGCAAACTTCGACTTTTCTTATTGCTCCATTGTGGCCGCGAAGGATGTGGTTTGCGGATCTGGTGGGGATGTCATCGTCTTCTCCATGGAGATTACCCTGTCACAGGGACCTGCTGGTACAGGATCCCTTTGTGCATCAAAATCTAGATTCTCTGAGGATGACTGTGTGGAGTTTGAACGCTTAGTCCTAGCCAAGAGGGGTTTTTCTGAGAGTGTGATTGATACCCTCATTAAAGTCAGGAAGCCGGTCACCCGACGCATCTATCATAAGGTGTGGAGGACCTACTTATTCTGGTGTGAGGCCCGTGGGTATACCTGGCATAAGGTCAAGGTATCCAGGATCCTTTCCTTCCTCCAGGACGGTTTGGAGTAGGGACTTGCCACCGGTTCCTTAAAGGAACAGATTTCGGCTCTTTTTGTGTTACACAAGAAGCTTGCTGAGCTTCCTGATATTCAGTCATTTGTTCAGGCTCTGTTCAGAATCAGGCCTGTGTTTAAACATTCTGCTCCTCCTTGGAGTTTAAATTTGTTTTCTTCTGTTAAGTGTGATCAGTCCACGGGTCATCATTACTTCTGGGATATTACTTCTCCCCAACAGGAAGTGCAAGAGGATTCACCCAGCAGAGCTGCATATAGCTCCTCCCCTCTACGTCACTCCCAGTCATTCTCTTGCACCCAACGACTAGATAGGATGTGTGAGAGGACTATGGTGATTATACTTAGTTTTATATCTTCAATCAAAAGTTTCTTATTTTAAAATAGCACCGGAGTGTGTTATTATCTCTCTGGCAGAGTTTGAAGAAGAATCTACCAGAGTTTTTGTTATGATTTTAGCCGGAGTAGTTAAGATCATATTGCTGTTTCTCGGCCATCTGAGGAGAGGTAAACTTCAGATCAGGGGACAGCGGGCAGATGAATCTGCATAGAGGTATGTAGCAGTTTTTATTTTCTGACAATGGAATTGATGAGAAAATCCTGCCATACCGATATAATGTCATGTATGTATACTTTACACTTCAGTATTCTGGGGAATGGTACTTCACTAGAATTACACTGTAAGAAATACATAAAGCTGTTTAATAACTAGAGATTATGTTTAACGTTTTTGCTGGAATGTAAAATCGTTTTCATTTACTGAGGTACTGAGTGAATAAATGTTTGGGCACTATTTTTCCACTTGGCAGTTGCTTAATCTGTTTTCTGACAGTTTCTGTTCTCCCTCACTGCTGTGTGTGAGGGGGAGGGGCCGTTTTTTGGCGCTTTTACTACGCATCAAATATTTCAGTCAGCAACTCATTGTATTCCCTGCATGATCCGGTTCATCTCTACAGAGCTCAGGGGTCTTCAAAACTCATTTTGAGGGAGGTAATTTCTCTCAGCAGAGCTGTGAGAATTATAGTTTGACTGAGATAAAAAACGTTTATTCTGTAATTTGTTTCCTGCTTTCAGAATTTGTTATCTTTGCTAATGGGATTAAACCTTTGCTAAAGTTGTGTTATTTTCAAGGATTGAGGCTATAACTGTTTCAATTTATTAATTTTCAACTGTCATAGATCTTCTGTGCTTCTTAAAGGCACAGTACGTTTTAATATTATTCTAATTGAATTGTATTTCCAAGTTACAAGTTTATTTGCTAGTGTGTTAAACATGTCTGATTCAGAGGATGATACCTGTGTCATTTGTTGCAATGACAAAGTGGAGCCCAATAGAAATTTATGTACTAACTGTATTGATGCTACTTTAAATAAAAGTCAATCTGTACAAATTGAACAAATTTCACCAAACAACGAGGGGAGAGTTATGCCGACTAACTCGCCTCACGTGTCAGTACCTACATCTCCCGCTCAGAGGGAGGTGCGTGATATTGTAGCGCCGAGTACATCTGGGCGGCCATTACAAATCACATTACAGGATATGGCTACTGTTATGACTGAGGTTTTGGCTAAATTACCAGAACTAAGAGGTAAGCGTGATCACTCTGGGGTGAGAACAGAGTGCGCTGATAATATTAGGGCCATGTCAGACACTGCGTCACAGGTGGCAGAACATGAGGACGGAGAACTTCATTCTGTGGGTGACGGTTCTGATCCAAACAGACTGGATTCAGATATTTCAAATTTTAAATTTAAACTGGAAAACCTCCGTGTATTACTAGGGGAGGTGTTAGCGGCTCTGAATGATTGTAACACAGTTGCAATACCAGAGAAAATGTGTAGATTGGATAAATATTTTGCGGTACCGACGAGTACTGAGGTTTTTCCTATACCTAAGAGACTTACTGAAATTGTTACTAAGGAGTGGGATAGACCCGGTGTGCCGTTCTCACCCCCTCCGATATTTAGAAAAATGTTTCCAATAGACGCCACCACTAGGGACTTATGGCAAACGGTCCCTAAGGTGGAGGGAGCAGTTTCTACCTTAGCTAAGCGTACCACTATCCCGGTGGAGGATAGCTGTGCTTTTTCAGATCCAATGGATAAAAAATTAGAGGGTTACCTTAAGAAAATGTTTGTTCAACAAGGTTTTATATTGCAACCCCTTGCATGCATTGCGCCGATCACGGCTGCAGCGGCATTCTGGATTGAGTCTCTGGAAGAGAATATTGGTTCAGCTACTCTGGACGACATTACGGACATGCTTAGAGTCCTTAAACTAGCTAATTCATTCATTTCGGAGGCCGTAGTACATCTTACTAAACTTATGGCGAAGAATTCAGGATTCGCCATTCAGGCACGCAGGGCGCTGTGGCTAAAATCCTGGTCAGCTGATGTTACTTCTAAGTCTAAATTGCTTAATATACCTTTCAAAGGGCAGACCTTATTCGGGCCCGGGTTGAAAGAGATTATCGCTGACATTACAGGAGGTAAAGGCCATGCCCTGCCTCAGGACAAAGCCAAAGCCAAGACTAGACAGTCTAATTTTCGTTCCTTTCGTAATTTCAAAGCAGGAGCAGCATCAACTTCCTCTGCACCAAAACAGGAAGGAGCTGTTGCTCGCTACAGACAAGGCTGGAAACCTAACCAGTCCTGGAACAAGGGCAAGCAGACTAGGAAACCTGCTGCTGCCCCTAAAACAGCATGAATTGAGGGCCCCCGATCCGGGATCGGATCTAGTGGGGGGCAGACTTTCTCTCTTCGCCCAGGCTTGGGCAAGAGATGTTCAGGATCCCTGGGCGCTAGAGATAATATCTCAGGGATACCTTCTGGACTTCAAATACTCTCCTCCAAGAGAGAGATTTCATCTGTCAAGATTGTCAACAATCCAGACAAAGAAAGAGGCGTTTCTACGCTGCGTACAAGAGCTCTTGTTAATGGGAGTAATCCATCCAGTTCCACGATCGGAACAGGGACAGGGGTTTTACTCAAATCTGTTTGTGGTTCCCAAAAAAGAGGGAACTTTCAGACCAATCCTGGACTTAAAGATCCTAAACAAATTCCTAAGAGTTCCATCGTTCAAGATGGAGACTATTCGGACAATTTTACCTATGATCCAAGAGGGTCAGTACATGACCATTGTAGATTTAAAAGATGCTTACCTTCACATACCGATTCACAAAGATCATTATCGGTACCTAAGGTTTGCCTTCCTAGACAGGCATTACCAGTTTGTGGCTCTTCCATTCGGATTGGCTACAGCTCCAAGAATCTTCACAAAGGTTCTGGGTGCTCTTCTGGCGGTACTAAGACCGCGGGGAATCTCGGTAGCTCCATACCTAGACGACATTCTGATACAAGCTTCAAGCTTTCAAACTGCCAAGTCTCATACAGAGTTAGTGCTGGCATTTCTAAGGTCACATGGATGGAAGGTGAACGAAAAGAAAAGTTCACTCGTTCCACTCACAAGAGTTCCCTTCCTGGGGACTCTTATAGATTCTGTAGAAATGAAGATTTACCTGACAGAGGACAGGCTAACAAGACTTCAAAGTGCTTGCCGCACCCTTCATTCCATTCAACACCCGTCAGTGGCTCAATGCATGGAGGTAATCGGCTTAATGGTAGCGGCAATGGACATAGTACCCTTTGCACGCTTACACCTCAGACCACTGCAACTGTGCATGCTAAGTCAGTGGAATGGGGATTACTCAGACTTATCCCCTTCTCTGAATCTGGATCAAGAGACCAGAAATTCTCTTCTATGGTGGCTTTCTCGGCCACATCTGTCCAGGGGGATGCCATTCAGCAGACCAGACTGGACAATTGTAACAACAGACGCCAGCCTTCTAGGTTGGGGTGCCGTCTGGAATTCTCTGAAGGCTCAGGGACAATGGAGTCAGGAGGAGAGTCTCCTGCCAATAAACATTCTGGAATTGAGAGCAGTTCTCAATGCCCTCCTGGCTTGGCCCCAGTTGACAACTCGGGGGTTCATCAGGTTTCAGTCGGACAACATCACGACTGTAGCTTACATCAACCATCAGGGAGGGACAAGAAGCTCCCTAGCTATGATGGAAGTATCAAAGATAATTCGCTGGGCAGAGTCTCACTCTTGCCACCTGTCAGCAATCCACATCCCGGGAGTGGAGAACTGGGAGGCGGATTTCTTAAGTCGTCAGACTTTTCATCCGGGGGAGTGGGAACTTCATCCGGAGGTCTTTGCCCAAATACTTCGACGTTGGGGCAAACCAGAGATAGATCTCATGGCGTCTCGACAGAACGCCAAGCTTCCTCGTTACGGGTCCAGATCCAGGGATCCAGGAGCAGTCCTGATAGATGCTCTGACAGCACCTTGGGACTTCAGGATGGCTTACGTGTTTCCACCCTTCCCGTTGCTTCCTCGATTGATTGCCAGAATCAAACAAGAGAGAGCATCAGTGATTCTAATAGCACCTGCGTGGCCACGCAGGACTTGGTATGCAGACCTGGTGGACATGTCATCCTGTCCACCTTGGTCTCTACCTCTGAAACAGGACCTTCTGATTCAGGGTCCCTTCAAACATCAAAATCTAACTTCTCTGAAGCTGACTGCTTGGAAATTGAACGCTTGATTTTATCAAGACGTGGGTTTTCTGAGTCAGTTATTGATACCTTAATACAGGCTAGGAAACCTGTTACCAGAAAGATTTACCATAAGATATGGCGTAAATACCTATATTGGTGTGAATCCAAAGGTTACTCTTGGAGTAAGGTTAGGATTCCTAGGATATTGTCTTTTCTACAAGAAGGTTTAGAAAAGGGTTTATCTGCTAGTTCATTAAAGGGACAGATCTCAGCTCTGTCCATTCTGTTACACAAACGTCTGTCAGAAGTTCCTGACGTCCAGGCTTTTTGTCAGGCTTTGGCCAGGATTAAGCCTGTGTTTAAAACTGTTGCTCCACCATGGAGTTTAAACCTTGTTCTTAATGTTTTACAGGGCGTTCCGTTTGAACCCCTTCATTCCATTGATATAAAGTTGTTATCTTGGAAAGTTCTATTTTTAATGGCTATTTCCTCGGCTCGAAGAGTCTCTGAATTATCAGCCTTACATTGTGATTCTCCTTATTTGATTTTTCATTCGGATAAGGTAGTCCTGCGTACTAAACCTGGGTTCTTACCTAAGGTAGTTACTAACAGGAATATCAATCAAGAGATTGTTGTTCCTTCTTTATGCCCAAATCCTTCTTCAAAGAAGGAACGTCTACTGCACAACCTGGATGTAGTCCGTGCTCTAAAATTTTACTTACAGGCAACTAAGGAATTTCGACAAACGTCTTCTCTGTTTGTCATTT
Organism: Bombina bombina; assembly: GCF_027579735.1. Lineage (NCBI taxonomy): Eukaryota > Metazoa > Chordata > Amphibia > Anura > Bombinatoridae > Bombina > Bombina bombina. The sequence continues at coordinate 861,538,849 of NC_069504.1, read as the reverse complement.
ACTCTGGGCAGAGGAGAGGTCAAAAAGCTTCTGCTACCTCTCTTTCTTTTTGGCTTCGTAGCATAATTCGTTTAGCTTATGAGACTGCTGGACAGCAGCCTCCTGAAAGAATTACAGCTCATTCTACTAGAGCTGTGGCTTCCACTTGGGCCTTCAAGAATGAGGCCTCTGTTGAACAGATTTGCAAGGCTGCAACTTGGTCTTCGCTTCATACTTTTTCCAAATTTTACAAATTTGACACTTTTGCTTCATCAGAGGCTATTTTTGGGAGAAAGGTTCTTCAGGCAGTGGTTCCTTCTGTATAAAGAGCCTGCCTATCCCTCCCGTCATCCGTGTACTTTTGCTTTGGTATTGGTATCCCAGAAGTAATGATGACCCGTGGACTGATCACACTTAACAGAAGAAAACATAATTTATGCTTACCTGATAAATTCCTTTCTTCTGTAGTGTGATCAGTCCACGGCCCGCCCTGTTTTTAAGGCAGGTAAATATTTTTTAATTTATACTCCAGTCACCACTTCACCCTTGGCTTTTCCTTTCTCGTTGGTCCTTGGTCGAATGACTGGGAGTGACGTAGAGGGGAGGAGCTATATGCAGCTCTGCTGGGTGAATCCTCTTGCACTTCCTGTTGGGGAGGAATAATATCCCAGAAGTAATGATGACCCGTGGACTGATCACACTACAGAAGAAAGGAATTTATCAGGTAAGCATAAATTATGTTTTTTAAAGTTTTGCAGAAGGCTCTGTTTGATCCCATGCACTCAGTTCACATTAAATTACTTTCTTGAGAGGTTCTTTTTCTACTGGCTATTCGGCGCGCAGAGTCTCTGAGATGGCGGCCTTGCAATGTGAGCCTCTTACCTGGGTTTTCATGCTGATAAGGCTGTTCTTCGCACTGGGTTGGGTTTTCTTCCTAAGGTTGTTTCTGATCGCAACACAGAGATTGTGGTTCCTTCCTTGTGTCCTAATCCTTCTTCTTCGAAGGAACAGTTACTTCATAATTTGGATGTTGTTCAAGTTTTGAAATTCTATCTTCAGGCTACAAAGGATTTTAGACAGTTAAGCATTGTTTGTTGTCTATTCGGGGAAGCGCAAGGGGCAGAAGGCTTCTTCCACTTCCCTATGTTTTTGGCTAAGGAGCATGATTTGCTTGGCTCAGAGAATTATGGCAAACTCAACTAGAGCTGTGGCTTCTTCTTGGGCCTTCAAGAATGAGGCCTCTATGGAGCAGATTTGTAAGGTGGCTACCTGGTCCTCCTTACATACTTTTTGGGAGAAAGGTTTTGCAGGCTGGGGTGCCCTCAGAATAGGGTCTGCCTCTCTTTTGCCCTCCCGGTTTTTTTTTTTCATTCAGTGTCCTCTAGAGCTTGGGTATTTGTTTCCCACAAGAAATGAATAAAGCCGTGGACTCTCCTCATATTAAGATGGAAAACATAAATTATGCTTACCTGATAATTTCATTTCCATCTGTATGAGGAGAGTCCACGGCCCCCGCTCAGTTCTCCGTTGGGCGGACCGAAATTTCTTTTTTTTTTCTGGCACCATTTATACCCTGATATTTCTCCTACTGTTCCTTGTTCCCTCGGCAGAATGACTGGGGGATGAGGGGATTGAGGGAGATGTTTAGGCCTTTGGCTGGGGTGTCTTTGCCTCCTCCTGGTGGCCAGGTTCTGTGTTTCCCACAAGTAAGGAATGAAGCCATGGACTCTCCTCATTTATGTTTTTTTCATTGGCCCAGTGTTCAGCTATTGCATTGCTGCTCCTTTAAATGGATATGAAACCCAAATGTTTTCTTTAATGATTCAGAATTAAGCAACTCTCTAATTTACTCCTATTATCAATTTTTCTTTGTTCTCTTGGTATCTTTATTTGAAAATCAGGAATGTAAGCTTAGAGCCCGTCCCATTTTTGTTCAGCACCTGGGTAGTGCTTGTTGATTGGTGGCTAAATGTTGCCACCAATCAGCAAGCACTACCCATTCCTGCATTTTCAAATAAAGATAGCAAGAAAACTAAGAAAAATTGATAATAGGAATAAATTAGAAAGTTGCTTAAAATTGCATGTTCCATCTGAATCATGAAAGAAAAAAGTGTGTTAATATCTCTTTAACAAAAGATACCAAGAGAATAAAGCATGTTTGATAACATAAGTAAATTGGAAAGGTGTTTATAATTGTATGATCTATCTGAATCATGAAAGAAAACTTAAAAGTTTCATGTTCCTTTAAAATAAAATGATCTATGTGGAATAACTGTATATTGTTCCTTGCACAACATATATATAAATGTCCCTTTATGTAGCAGAATACTTATTTTAAAGGCTAAACTGTAATTTCTGCATTTACTTGAAAAATATTGCAGTTATGGTGTTGTCATTTTTCTAATCTCAGTGTCCCCAACACAATATTTTTCTGTTCACAATTCAATCTGAAATTAAAACATTCTGAATTACCTGCTGCTATATTAGATGACATAAGGAAGCAATGTCACCAAACAGATACAAACACTTCCTGCTTAATCAACGTTAAAAAAAGAATACAAAGTTCTTTAATACTATTAAAAATATCCACACCCATAACCGAACAAACACACATGCTCCCTATACCGGCAATCAGGGCCGGATTTACAGCTCAGGCACCATCCCCTCCCCACCCTCAAAAAAGTGAAAAAAATACAGAGGAAATTTTTATTGTTATTATTATTTAGGACAACTAAAAATAAATATTAGATGTAAAATATTAAAGTTTAAGGTAACGGTAAGCACAGACACAGTATTACTTTTAAATCTGTGCAAAATCACAATTTTAATGATTCAGATAGAGCATGCGATTATAAACAACTTTCCAATTTGCATCCATTAGAAAAATGTGCAGTCTTTTTTTATAGCGTTTTTGAGTCACCAGCTCCTACTGAGGATGTGCAAGAATTCACAGAATATACATATGCATTTGTTCTTAGCTCTAGTAATGCTCAATGTGGAAAGGCAGCATTCCTATTAAACATTTTCCTAATACAGAGACTAAAACAAATTAAAAGAACAGTGAACATCATCTCAAGTATAATGTGTGTGTGGGTGTGTGTATGTGTATGTGTATATATATATATATATATATATACTCTGTATATTATATAGTAAAATAAACTATTTGCAATTGAGGTTCTTAATCATAGTAAAAAGTCAATTTAATTGGATTTTCTTTGTTACTACTAATTTAATTTGTAGTATATTTTCACAGGCACACAAAAAGTTACCAACCCTGATATTCTACATTCTTGTAAAACAGGGAGTATGCAAATACTGATATATTAGTGTGCTAAATATTTGAATAGCTACAAGTTATCAGTTTCATAACTTTCATTTGTAGGTCTAGAACAAGTAAAAAAAAACATGACTTTTAAGAAATTCATTGAAATGTGACTCTACATAGGTTATAATTAAAAATTGTAAAGGAAAGAGGAAACTGATGATATTTTTAATCTCTCAGCCAAATAGTTTTGCACGGTTGAAATACACAGCTTTTTTTTGTTTGAACTGTTTGCTTCTATGGCAGTGATGAGGTTAATAGCCTGATATTATTCTACCTGAACAATGTAAATGTGTGTTTCGCAGCAGACCCAGACAGCAGGCGAGTAGGCGACAGTCACACGCAACAGAAGCAGTCAGGAGAACCCGGCCTCAGCACTTTCCCGCTACTCTGAGAGTCTGAGGGCGACAGCCGGTATCACGTCACGTGGGTGTGCTGCCACAAACCAACCAAACGTGGCGCTACATGCACCATCAAGGTCAGGAGCAGACCATGGCACTTTTTTGACTGGAGACTGAGTCAGAGTGGGAGATTGGTGGGAGGGTAGTTGCTGACCCGCTCCTCTCCTCGATCTTGGACCCTCTCTTCCCACGGCAAAACGGGCATAACTGCGAGTCTTTATTGAAATTTTTTTTTAAAAAATTACTGATAGTGACTGCATCTTTTTTTTTTTTAAATGTTAATACACTGACTAGAGGGTGGCACCCATCGCCGCAATGCGTCTGTAGGCACATGCCTACTGTGCCTAATGGCAAATCCGGCCCTGCCGGCAATGCCCCTGTTCGAATCTCTTAAAGAAGCATACCCACATATTTATGGTTTTGGTACACAACATGTTAATTGCACATGTCACCTATTAGAGTCACTAAAGACTGTATAAAAGGGCCAACCTGCGATGTAATTGCTATAACTGCGAAATAATCTTTTGCTAATCGTGGACATTTTGTTTTTCAATTCAAATCGTCAGGGGTATTAACATTATGATCAGTGAGTGGATAAACACATTGATGATAACAGAAGAAGTTCAGAATTATGTAATAATGTATAATCTGTTTATTACCCATTCCCCAGTTTTGCACAGCCAACATGGTTATATTAATATACTTCTTACCTCTTTGATTACCTTGTCTCTGAGCCTCTGCAGACAGGCCCCTTATCTGAGAGCTATTTATTTATTATCTATGTACTTGCATTTTAGCCAATAAGTGGTGTCCTGCAGAACTCCATGGGTGTGAGCACAATGTTATCTATATAGCCCACATGAATAAGAAGGGTCTTGTTGTGAAAAGCATACGTGTGTAGCCACCAATCACCAACTAGCTACCAGTAGTGCATTGCTGCTCCTCAACTAATTAGGTATGCTTCTCAACAAAATAAATCTGATAATAGAAATACATTTAAAAAAAATAGTATCTTTAAATTGCATACTCTGCACAATGAAAGTTTTAACTTTGCTTCACAACTTTAACACTGCATTACCAGAATGTTCTGCTGAGAAAAAAATATTTGCTAATGTAAACATCAACTCCCTAATATATGCAAACACAAGTACTTGTTACTAAATCTTCTGCCCAACAGACTGTTAGACTGTTTACATACAGTACAAATAAAGCTTATTGACACTGCTGTTGTTGTAAGGCACAATGACTTGAAATGTTGTATTTTATCCACAAACAAATACATTATTTTGCTTTCTTAAAGGGACAGTACACTGTAAAATTGTTTTTCCATAAATGTATTTTAAATGACTTGTTATACCAACTGCAGAGTATAAAATATTTGAGAAATTGCATTTTCGGGTTTATTTGTGTATATGAAGTAGCTAGTTTTGTGCTTTGAGACCACAGCCTATTACAATGGGTTGAACTTCAGGTAATATCAGATCTCATTATGTTATCACTTTGTGTACACACACTTGCTTCCTTATCGTATATTTGTCTGGAACACCAAAGCTCAATACATAGAGAGAACAATGGAAAATTATCATTTTATTACTTAAAGGGACATTAAACCCAAATTTTTTCTTTCATGATTCAGATAGAGAATACCATTTTAAACAACTTTCTAATTTACTTCTATTATCTAATTTGCTTCATTCTCTTGATATTCTTTCCTGAAAAGCATATCTAGATAGGCTAAGTAGCTTCTGATTGGTGGCTGCACATAGATGCCTCATGTGATTGGCTCACCAATGTGCATTGCTATTTCTTTAACAAATGATATCTAAAGATTGCACCAAATCAGATAATAGAAGTAAATTGGAATGTTGTTTAAAATTGTATGCTCTATCTGAATCGTGAAAGACATTTTTTGGGTTTAATGGCCCTTTAACTATCCTGCCCCCCACTGACAGTGTAATCTCTTCTGCTGGCTGTGTTTATTTAGGCTTGTCAATAGCGTATACGCCAGTATCAAAATTTTCAGTATAGGTTGGGAAACCACAAGCTAAATCAGCTATTTCAAATGCTGAAATATGAGTAAAGGAGCTACTTGCAACCAATTTAATACACTCTAGCAGGTAAAAATGATCATTGGGAATAATTTAAAGGGGAGAAAGTTTTTGGGTGAACTGTCCCTTTAAAGGGACATGAAACCCAAAACATTTCTTTTATGATTCAGATAGAGAATACAATTTTAAACAACTTTACAATTTACTTCTATTATTTAATTTGCTTCCTTCTCTTGTTATCCTTTGCTGAAAGGTGTATCTAGACAAGCTCAGGAGCAGCAGAGAACCTAGGCCCTAGCTGTTGATTGGTGGCTACACACACACACATATATATATATATATATATATATATATATATATATATATATATATTGATTGTGATTGGCTCACCCATGTGTTTAGTTAGAAACCAGTAGTGTATAGCTGCTCCTTCAACAAATGATACCAAGAGAATGAAACAAATTAGATAATAGAAGTAAATTAGAAAGTTGTTTAAAATTGTATTCTCTATCTGAATCATGAAATAAATGTTTTGGGTTTTATGTCCCTTTAAGAAATGTATATTGTGTAGATTTATGTGGACTTGTGGGGCTTCACAGAAACCTCTTTCTACGGAGTCTGCAAACATAAATCTGACCCAGCTGGTGTATATGCTCTGCTGCCTCATGCTTCCCATGGCATATTTAGGTTTTGTGCTGCCCTAGGCACTCAAAATTCTGCTGTCCCTTACCCCCTCAGGCTTTAGGCCTTTTTTAGACATAATATTTTGCAATGTAACATTTTTAAAAAATGTGCTAGAGCATTTAATTATTGCACTGCTACTTGTATATGTTTTAAACCCCCAAACCCCACTTACAAGAGGCTAAACACATCATTAAATACAGCTCCAGAGCAGCAATGCACTTCTACTCCAGAGCTGAAATGACATAGTGATTGGTGTACACACATATGCCACTCATTCATTGGCTCACCAGCTGTGTTCAGATACAGAGAAGCAATGTACTGTTGCTCTGGAGCTGACAATCAGCAGATAACTCACAGTAGTGCATTGCTGTTCTTGAGAATACCTAAGTATTGCTCTGGAATTTTAGGACGTTAAACATATAGGGCGAGATTACATATACGGCGCAGGCTTCTGAAACCCGCGCCACCCGTAATTTCACCTCGCACATCGGGGTATTACATAAACTCCGCCGGCATTTCATAAAGTGACGTAAATCTGATAAACTAGCGATGTCCAGAAATGAGCGTAAATACAAATTCCTGCCGTTGCCAGTGACTTATGGCAATTTAGAAACTGCCAGCGCCTAAGAAAATTTAAAAAAAAGTAAAATCTCCCATAAAAGTCTAACCAGCTCCATAAAATAAACCCAACACGTAAAATCCCTATATCCGCCACCAAACCCACATCGGAAGTAATAATAAAAGTATTAACCCCTAAACCGACAACCCCCCACAACGCAATAAACCTAATTAAACTATTAACCCCTAATCTGCCATTCACATACATCGCGATCTACCTAATAAATGTATAAACCCCTAATCTGCTATTAATCCACATCGCAACAAACCTTATAAATCTATTAACCCCTAATCCGCCAAACCCACACAACGCAATAATCCTATTAGAACTATTAACCCCTGCCTGAGGACTTCCAGTTTGGTGGTGGAACGAAGAGACCGGTTACTGCTTTGCCCGCCGAGTACAGGGTACGAACCAACAACCCCCTTGCGGTTTTTCCTTGTCCTGGAGGTTGACCCATCAGGCTGGATATCGGGCGTGAAAACACCAGCATGATGGGAGTCCTGAAGACAGCTGCGGCTTCGTGGTTGAAGCACTACCGCCTTGGAGCGGCAATCACAAGTACACCAAGCCCACAACTTAGCCTGCTTGAGTAGGTTGTTATCTTCTCCGGATTCACAGTTCCTGGTTGAGGGACGGGCCACTCCCACGGCCCTCATTCAAGTTGAAGCTGTTCTGAAGTGGCTGGCTAGACTTGAGGTCTCGTTGAGGTACCAGCTATAGCAGCCTTCCCAGTCAATTAACAAATTCAGCACCAGAGTGTTGTGAGTACAGAAAGGTGAGCAATCCCCCCTCTCCCTGGGTGACTTTTATGTGGTAAAGACTTATGTTTTTTTAAGCAGGTCGCTTGGGCCTTAAATATTAAATACTTTCAGTGGCACCTAAAGATGTTTTACGCTCCCAAGAACCTAGGATAGGGTAGGAGCACTATATTATAAGTTGCAAAAAAGATTGACACTGGAATCTCTGCTGGCAAACAGCTGGGAACAATAATCTCCCAAGACCCTAAGACTGGGTAGGAGTAATACATCTAATATATAGTACGGTTTACAAGGACTGTTGCTGGAAGGGCCGGTTGTAAATAATTGGAAAGCAATAGTTGATCATAATTCCCAAGACCCTGAGATAGGGTAGGAATAATAGTGCAAAACAAATTTGCACAGTCCCACTGAAACAGAGGAAGGGAGAGATTCCTTTTGTTAAAAATACCTTTTATTTGTTACTTGCATTAAAAAGCATTGTCAGCACAACAAACAGACAGACACCACAGCTGACGCGTTTCCTGCCTTACGGGCAGTTCATCAGAGCTAAGGAACAAGCGTTTCTAGCAGCTGTTAAATCAAGAGAAAGCGGTCATATTATCCAATCACAGTATGGTATAACAAAGTTACGTGCAATTAACCATTTCATCGCTTTACCCTTAAACAAGTATTCAAGCACAAAATTACAGCAAACTAATACAGTTGGTTGTCCATGAAACCGGGCTTTTACAAATGTGGGGGTAGACCTTGCAAATGCTGTGATTATGCCTTAGTAGGATACACTTTTTCCTCTACAAGTACAGGACATACTTATAATATCAGAGAACGTATATTTCAACATATGTTGTATATCTCATCACCTGTATGTTTTGCAAACTTCAATACGTAGGTTTGACCTCTAGGGGTCTCAAGGACAGGATAAGAGAACACCTATTGTCTCTAGAGGCAGATGTGCCTAAAACACCAGTTTCTATGCAGGTTTTCGAACATACTAACAAATTGGAATATTTTAAATTACAAGGTATAGAACAAGTCTCATTGGGTGCAAGAGGTGGCGATAGATATCAGGCCCTTTGCAAAAAAGAAATCTTTTGGATCTATATGCTTAGAACTGGTTTTCCTTTAGGGATAAATAAAATTAGTGATGTTAAATTATACATAGACAGGTAATAACTAATATTACATCATAGTCAACATTATAAAGTGACAGTCGTCTTATGTGAATTTGTTTATCTAAAGAAAATTATATTAGTGGCATTGTTGCGTAAACACTTAGTAATAGCTCAGGGACTACTCCTTGTACGCTATTTGCCAGTTTTTCCATGGGTGTCAGTTACCCATATTCCCACTGAGTAATTATAATGGTCTATTGCACGTTGTTATACCTGAAGTTTTAACAGCTTTGAAATATATTTGCAAGCGCTTGTTGTGATTATTGATTGCATTCAACTTATATACCAGAGTAGCCATTTTTGCAATAAGCTGTCTTAACTTCAGTTGTATACAAAGTTGCAGTTTATATAGGGTTCCCTTGAAATTCTTGATACATTAATCTTAATTGTTCTTTTTAAAATGAGTGTTTTTCTTATGTTTTGCTGTATTAGTTTTCTGTAATTTTGTGCTTGAATACTTGTTTAAGGGTAAAGTGATGAAATGGTTAATTGCACGTAACTTTGTTATACCATACTGTGATTGGATAATATGACTGCTTTCTCTTGATTTAACAGCTGCTAGAAACACTTGTTCCTTAGCTCTGATGAACTGCCCGTGATGCAAGTAACGGATAAAATTTAATTTTAACAAAAGGAATCTCTCCCTTCCTCTGTTTCACTGGGACTGTGAAAATTTGTTTTGCATGATTTATATTTTGAGAGAAAGGGGTTTGGAGAGCCCTAACAGTTCCGATGATTAACACAGCCCTCACCTGTGGTATTACCTGGTGAGTCTGGGAGGCTGCACGCTGCAAGTTGATTAGGCAACATATGCCTTATACATGGAGGAAAGCGTCTTGCTGCGGTTTTATGGAGTACGCAGCTTGAAGGTGGATTTCTATTGATCCTGAACGCGATCGGTGCAGTAAGCCTTTTGTTTTACGTATCTTGGAATAAATTGATGTAAGCACTTACTATACCCTGTGATATCCGCATAAGTGGGACTGTCTGAGTTGTTTTCACTAGGGAACCGTTTTTATATAAGGTATAATACTGACTAAGTCTTTAAAAGTTTTTGGATTCAATAGAAATATTAGTGCATAAGCCGGTCCCATCGGACGTTGCCACTTGCAATATATGTCAATCTAGCACTGTTAAAAGTCGCAGGTTATGCTTTAAAACTGCACAGGGCAAAGGACTGACCGCTGAATTAAAAATCTTTTTACGGCCAATGGGTTCTTCCTCACAAGTGCTGATATCAAGAAAAGTATAATAATAACTTTGTTTCTCATCCATTGTTTTGGGAATACATTGAAGACCCTTGACTCTCAGCATAAAAGGAGATTTAGTCCATATTATCTTGAGACTATGGGCTAGATTTATCAAAGCTGAGGCATACAGGGGTGCGTATACGCGCCCCTGTACGCCTCAGCTCGCCTGTGGTGTGGCGACATTTCCCGCAGGTATTGCACACAAGCGCAATTTTGCGCTCGCGTGCAATACCGCCCCCTGCCCGCGCACAGCCAATCAAGCGCGGGCAGGAGCAGTCAATCTCCTCGGTCGGACTTGACCACAGAGATTGAATTTTGCCACCTTAGAGGTGGCGAAGAGGTTAAGGAATCGGCGGTCTGGTGACCGCTGCTTGGTAAATTACAGCGAGCAAGTTCTTGTCAGAACTTGTAGACGTAGGGCTTTGGTAAATCGAGCCCTTAGTCTTGCAAGGCAGCTCTTTTTTCTGATGCTCCCTTATTTATTTAAGAATCTTTATTATGACAGATTTTATTATCCCCAATGGGGTGTGTTCTATATATGGATTAAATATGAATTTTTTTATGATTTTTTTTAATATATTTTTTTATATATTTTTATGTATATATGTATATATGGACTTTTCTAATATATATGCGGATATAAACTTTTTATTGTGTGTATGTGTATATGAATTTTTTTATTCCAATTTTTTTATTCCAATGTTATAATGAAGCTATTAAATATCCACTATTCGAAAAGTTTATCTGTCTGTGCCCCAGATGAGATATATCACTTTTGGTTTCCCTTTTATATATGTATAAAAAACCAAATACAGGGTGCGCTAATGAAAGCTGCTAATCAAGAGGATTAAGTAGAACTAATAATTGCAGAATATGTGAAAAACAAGTGGATAAGATAATATCATAAAATATATTTTAATACATTAAAATAAACCCTAATACAAATGAACTAACAATGAAAATCTTTAGAAATGTACTCTAAATGAAAAGTAACAAAAGGTATGAAAATATAAAATAAAATAAAATAAAATTAAATATAAAACCACCGGTGGAAAAAATCAGGAAGAAAAAATGGAAAAATGAAAAAAATGGAAGTCCGTTAGAGGCTTAAAAATATATCCAAATAAACACAGTTCATAGGTTAAAATTGCAAATGAAAAAATATATAAGTAGTGGAAGTCAAATGAGAGCACGGAAAGCAGCTAAGTCAGTCTGTGTGGCTGTATCAATGTGATTTTGCATCAATGTAACATTCGGGTAGAAAGTTCCGTCGATGGCTACAAAGACGATCTGCATTCAAATGAAAAAGTCAGTGACATAAATGGTTCATCTTACAAGTTGGACTCACCCAGAATACGAAGCTATTTTCTATTTGCTTCTCCGTGTGTTAGAGTAGTAGGTCCGAAGTAAACACGTTAGACCCTTGGTGGTTGAGAAATTACCTTTCAGGTGAGTAGTATCGCTCCAGCGTGTACTGTGGTTTGCCGGATTGTGCAGCGTGTGCGGGGTCACGTGATATTTTGTTCCAATTAGATGCACGGATTACCGGGTGGTCTGTGATTCAGCGTGTAAGTGATGTCTGCAGATTCTGATCGTCACAGCTAGCCAAACTTGTTGATGAGATGGAGAACATCTATTGGAAGACCCCCCCACATACAAGAAAATCACTTCAAATCCTTCCTTAGGGGTCAATCATCCACAGAAATAAGCCTTCTGGAGTCACTTTCTGAGTCACAGGACCCTCTCACATGAAAACTGCATGCACTGCCTTGAAATCAACTGCACAGCTGAAGCCTTCCGATCCGTAGCTGAAGCGTGGATCACAGCTGTGTGGTCTATTCAATTGATCTAAACAGAACTGCTGTAACCGCTGATACACAATCACTGAGTGTGGGACGCTGTTCTGAAAACTACTGAGGAGCAGGAATACACACCACCTGGTGTAAGTAAAATTGGACACCTTTTGTTGGTGAACATTCTATCGCTGGTGACAAGTTGTTTCTCTTGTCTTTCCTTAGGAAATTGCTTATGTGCATATCATCTTGGAAGTCCGCTTTTTATGAAGCTAACTAGAGCAATTGTTTGAGGAGCGTTGCTTTTTTCTTCTGTGTACTACACTGTCTCTGAAGCTCCCTTACATATCCTTGGCTCTGTGTATTTGTATGATACACATTAATGTTTGTATTTGTATTTGCATTTGTATTTACACTGCATTTTATATGTGAATGTCCGTCTGAATTTCTGTATGTTTGCAAACCTATGAACTAATGGATGTATTCATTTTTGCATTGTATCTAATTATTTTATGTATAGTTTTTAACTTCATTAATTTATTTTTGTGTTTTAATAAATATCATATCATTTTATATTAATTTCCAATATTAATTTCCATCATCAATCTCATATAACATTAACTTTTAATATTATTTTAGGCTATATAGTGAATAGGTTTTAAGCTCTTGTTTGAGCGCCACAGGCACTGGATTGTTTAGATTCCTGTCTTTCAGGAATCAAAGCTATCAAATTTATTTTTACACATTACAAATCTGTCTAACTGATATTTCTAATAAGGTTTGTTAACATGTTCACATGCTAGTATGTTGCAAATAATAATGTGTTGAAATTCTGCATTATATCGTACGGTTCTAGGAAGATTATTGCATGGTGAACAGAAGTGAACATATCAGATGACGAGGGTTTATGGTCAATACTGTTATAACATTGACTACTAAACTGTGCAATCAAATTCTTCATGCTATAGAAGTTAATTTGTCTCTTGGTTTGTCAGAATTGAAACTTATATTATCTTATTATACCTGGCAAGGCAGCTTCTTCTTTGTTGGTGTTTTAAGTGTATAACAGCCATAGAGTATATATTATAAACCTGCCTAACTGATATTACCAATATGTACTGTCAACAGGTTCACATGCTAGTATGCTGCAAATAATAATGTGTTGAAACTTTGCAGTATATCTTACGGGTATAGGTAGATCGTCGCATGGTGAACAGGAGTAAAAATATCTCAGATGATGAGGGTTTATGGTCAGTACTGTCTACTAAACCGTGAAATCAAATTCCTCATGCTATAGAAGTTAACTTTACTCTTGGCTTGTCAGAATTGAAGCTTATATTACCTTGAGACCATGAGGCCCATTTATCAAGCTTCGGATGGAGCTTGAGCGCCCGTGTTTCTGGCGAGTCTTCAGACTTGTGTCCTCCTGGATTTTTAATGGATACAATAAAGGGAGTTTTTATTTCGTCTTTGGAAAAAGCCGTTGTCTATTTCTTTAAATGAGTCTTCAGACTCGCCAGAAACACAAGTTATGGAGCAGCGGTCTAAAGACCGCTGCTCAATAACCCTGTCCGCCTGCTCTGATGAGGCGGACAGGAATCGCCACAATTCAACCGGATCGAGTACGATCGGGTTGATTGACACCTCCCTGCTGGCGGCCAATTGATTGGCCGCGAGTCTGCAGGGGGTGGCGTTGCACCAGCAGCTCTTGTGAGCAGCTGGTGCAATGCTGAATACGGAGAGCGTATTGCTCTCCGCATTCAGCAATGTCTGTCGGACCTGATCCGCACTGTCAGATCAGGTCCGACAGACATTTGATAATTCGGCCTCCATACCTTGCAAGGCAGCTTCTTTTTTTGTGTGTGTTTTAAGTCTACAACAGCCATAGGCCTCTAGTTATCAACGTGTCTACTTACCTGCCTTCGCCGGCCCCAATACGCCCGCCTAAGCTCGACCACCATCGCCGCCGCGGACCTGAATATGCTCGCCATAGTTATCAATAAAGCTGTCAAAAAGCAGCGCACCAAGTACGGGGCGATGAGCAGCGGACTGTGATAGTTATCACTCATCATATATCACTGCTCTTCGACTTTTTTCCAGCTTTATTGCTAGCCTGTCACTAAGCACCCACACTAACTACACTGTTCTACCCCCTATACCGGCGCCCCCGGAGCCCCCCGCAACTAAATAAAGTTATTAACCCCTAAACCGCCGCTCCCGGACACCGCCACAACTATAATAAATGTATTAACCCCTAAACCGCCGCTCCCGGAGCCCACCGCCACCTACATAATACCTAGTAACCCCTATCCTGCCCCCCCTATACCGCCGCCACCTATAAGAAATTTATTAACCCCTATCCTGCCGATCCCAGACCCTGCCGCAACTAAATAAATGTATTAACCCCTAAACCGCCGCTCCCGGACCCCGCCGCCACCTATATTAAAATTATTAACCCCTATCCTGCCCCCCCTACACCGTCGCCACCTATAATAAATTTATTAACCCCTATCCTGCCCCCCCTATACCGCCGCAACCTATAATACATTTATTAACCCCTATCCAGCCCCCCCTACACCGCCGCCACTATAATAAAATTTTTAACCCCTAAACCTAAGTCTATCCCTAACCCTAACACCCCCCTAACTTAAATATTAATTAAATACATCTAAATAAATTTAACTCTTATTAAATTAATTATTCCTATTTAAAACTAAATACTTACCTGTAAAATAAACCCTAAGATAGCTACAATGTAATTAATAATTACATTGTAGCTATTTTAGGATTTATATTTATTTTACAGGTAACTTTGTATTTATTTTAGCTAGTTAGAATAGTTATTAAATAGTTATTAACTATTTAATAACTACCTAGCTAAAAGAAATACAAAATTACCTGTAAAATAAATCCTAACCTAAGTTACAATTAAACCTAACACTACACTATCATTAAATTAATTAAATAAATTACCTACAAATAACTACAATTAAATACAATTAAATAAACTAACTAAAGTACAAAAAATAAAAAAAATAAGTTACAAACATTTAAAAAATATTACAACCATTTTAAGCTACTTACACCTAATCTAAGCCCCCTAATAAAATAACAAATCCCCCCAAAATTAAAAAATACCCTATTCTACATTAAAAAGTTAACAGCTTAATTACCTTACCAGCTCTTAAAAGGGCCTTTTGCGGGGCATGCCCCAAAGAAAACAACTCTTTTGCCTGTAAAATAAAAATACAACCCCCCCAACATTAAAACCCACCACCCACACACCCCTACTCTAACCCAAACCCCCCTTAAATAAACCTAACACTACCCCCCTGAAGATCATCCTACCTTTAGCCGTCTTCAGCCAGCCGACCACCGCTGGAACCGAAGAGGAGATCCGGAGCGGCAGAAGTCATCATCCAAGGGGCGCTGAAGAAGTCTTCCATCCGACTGAAGTCATCATCCAGGCGGCGTCTTCAATCTTCATCCATCCGGAATGGAGCGGAGCCATCTTCAGACGAGCCTACGCGGAGCCATCTTCTTCCACCGACGACTGAATGACGAATGACGGTTCCTTTAAGTGACGTCATCCAAGATGGCGTCCCTCAAATTCCGATTGGCTGATAGGATTCTATCAGCCAATCGGAATTAAGGTAGGAAAAATCTGATTGGCTGATCCAATCAGCCAATCAGATTGAAGTTCAATCCGATTGGCTGATCCAATCAGCCAATCAGATTGAGCCCGCATTCTATTGGCTGTCCCGATCAGCCAATAGAATGCGAGCTCAATCTGATTGGCTGATTGGATCAGCCAATCAGATTTTTCCTACCTTAATTCCGATTGGCTGATAGAATCCTATCAGCCAATCGGAATTCGAGGGACGCCATTTTGGATGACGTCACTTAAAGGAACCGTCATTCGTCGTTCAGTCGTCGGTGGAAGAAGATGGCTCCGCGTAGGCTCGTCTGAACATGGCTCCGCTCCGGATGGATGAAGATTGAAGACGCCGCCTGGATGATGACTTCAATCGGATGGAAGACTTCTTCAGCGCCCCTTGGATGATGACTTCTGCCGCTCCGGATCTCCTCTTCGGTTCCAGCGGTGGTCGGCTGGCTGAAGACGGCTAAAGGTAGGATGATCTTCAGGGGGGTAGTGTTAGGTTTATTTAAGGGGGGTTTGGGTTAGAGTAGGGGTATGTGGGTGGTGGGTTTTAATGTTGGGGGGGGTTGTATTTTTATTTTACAGGCAAAAGAGCTGTTTTCTTTGGGGCATGCCCCACAAAAGGCCCTTTTAAGGGCTGGTAAGGTAATTGAGCTGTTAACTTTTTAATGTAGAATAGGGTAGGGCATTTTTTTATTTTGGGGGGATTTGTTATTTTATTAGGGGGCTTAGATTAGGTGTAAGTAGCTTAAAATGGTTGTAATATTTTTTAAATGTTTGTAACTTATTTTTTTTATTTTTTGTAACCTAGTTTTTTTTTTTTTTGTAACTTAGTTTTTTTTATTTTTTTGTACTTTAGTTAGTTTATTTAATTGTATTTAATTGTAGTTATTTGTAGCTAATTTATTTAATTAATTTAATGATAGTGTAGTGTTGGGTTTAATTGTAACTTAGGTTAGGATTTATTTTACAGGTAATTTTGTATTTCTTTTAGCTAGGTAGTTATTAAATAGTTAATAACTATTTAATAACTATTCTAACTAGCTAAAATAAATACAAAGTTACCTGTAAAATAAAAATAAATCCTAAGATAGCTACAATATAATTATTATTTATATTGTAGCTATATTAGGGTTTATTTTAAAGGTAAGTATTTAGTTTTAAATAGGATTAATTTAGTTAATAAGAGTTATAATATTTAGATTTATTTAATTAATATTTAAGTTAGGGGGTGTTAGGGTTAGACTTAGGTTTAGGGGTTAATAATTTTATTATAGTTGCGGCGGTGTAGGGGGGGCAGGATAGGGGTTAATAAATTTATTATAAGTTGCGGCGGTGTAGGGGGGCAGGATAGGGGTTAATACATTTATTATAGGTTGCGGCGGTGTAGGGGGGGCAGGATAGGGGTTAATAAATGTATTATAGGTGGCGACGGTCTAGGGGGGGGCAGATTAGGGGTTAATAAGTTTAATATAGGTGGCGGCGGGGTCCGGGAGCGGCGGTTTAGGGGTTAAAACATTTATTATAGTTGCAGCCATGTCCGGGAGCGGCAGTTTAGGGGTTAATAACTTTATTTAGTTGCGGCGGTGTAGGGGGGGACAGATTAGGGGTTAATATGTATAATGTAGCTTGCGGTGGGCTCCGGGAGCGGCGGTTTAGGGGGTAATAAATTTATTTAGTTGCGGCGGTGTAGGCGGGGCAGATTAGGGGTGTTTAGACTCGGGGTACATGTTAGGGTGTTAGGTGTAGACAGCTCCCATAGGAATCAATGGGATGTCGGGCAGCAGCGAACATGAACTTTCGCTATGGTCAGACTCCCATTGATTCCTATGGGATCCGCCGCCTCCAGGGCGGCGGTTTGAAAACCAGGTACGCTGGGCCGGAAAAGTGCCGAGCGTACCTGCTAGTTTTTTGATAATTAGCAAAAGTAGTCAGATTGTGCCGAACTTGTGTGCGGAACATCTGGAGTGACGTAAGAATCGATCTGTGTCGGACTGAGTCTGGCGGATCGAAGCTTACATCACAAAATTCTACTTTTGCCGGTGTAAAGGGCTTGATAACTTAGGCGAATCAGCTTCGCCACAAATACGCTGCGGAATTCCAGCGTATTTGAGGTTGACGGCTTGATAACTAGGGGCCATAGAGTGTACATTATAAACCTGCCTAACTGATATTATTAGTATGTATTGTTAACATGTTCACAGGCTAGTATGTTGCAAATAATAATGTGTTGAAATTTTACATTATGTCTTACGGCTATAGGTAGATTATTGCATGATAAATAGGAGTAAACATATCAGATGATGTGGGTTTATGTTCAATACTGTTATAACACCGACGGTGTGCAATCAAGTCCTTCAGGCTATAGAAGTTAATTCTGCCTCTTGCTTGTCAGAATTGAAGTAGAGTTTGTAATATTATAGGCTAGAATTGTTTGCTTATTGAAGTTAATATATATGGGTTATACCATATTATAGATATTGAGTGCTCTCATATTTCGGGTGCTATGTCCGCTTCACTCCCCCTATTCTATATATTATTATCACTACTATATTCCATGTATTATTATATCACCACTATATTTTCCTGGGATATGCAGGTCACTAAAAAGCACTGACTTAAAAAGAGTCAATTTGCTTACTCCCTTTTACACCCCTCCCCCTTTTTTTCTCTCTCACTAGTGTGAGTACTTTTTGTGCACGCCGCACTTGCTTTTCCCTTTCACTACGTCACCACACATATGGAACGATATATCATCCAACACAAGAGCAACTCCCCCGCCATGCCACCCAAACATAGAGAAAAGAAAACTACTAAACTATCTGAGAGCTCTATAACTATTGCTCAAGAGCATCAAGAAAGCTGTAATTTAAACTATGATATTTCTAAACTGGTTGACCAGATATCTAAAATGATCATCCCTCAGTTGGATGCCGTTAAACAAGAGATTAAGCAAGAAATTAGCAGTATTGTCCTGGAAGTAAGGCAGTTCACAGCTAGAATAGAAGAATTAGAAACTAGAGTTTCTGACTCCGAAGATAGACTCCACATGTGTGAACAAGCAGGTCAGAACCATGGCAATAAAATTTCTATATTACAAGTAAGGATAGAGGATTTAGAAGATCGCTCGGGGCGAAATAAACTTAGAGTTATCGGCCTTCCTGATACTCCCGAGTAACAAGATTTAGTATTTTTTATGTCAACTAAATTACCCCAAATGTTAAAAATGCAGCCTTCCCTTCAGCCAATAATGATTGAAAGGGCTCACAGAGTTGGGTCAATACTTCAGAACCCAGACGACTCTAGTAAACCCAGGCCTATTATGGTCAAGTTCCTAAACTTTCAGGATAAAACCAATATATTAAGATATCACAGGAAAGCTAATCCATTCATCAAAAGATTTTTATGTTTCAAGATTTCTCAGTGGAAACTATGAGAAGGAGGAAATAAATGCCCCCCTATTGCTCCCGTTTGATAAAAGCTAACTTCAATGTAAGACTTGTTTATCCTGCAAAATTGATTCTAGTTATAGATGGGCAGACCAGACTTTTAAATCATCCCACTGATGCACAGATCTTTTGTAAGGATAATAGAATAGACTGAGTCAAAGTGTAACTTAAAGGGCCATAATACCCAAATGTTTAAACACTTGAAAGTGATGCAGTATAACTGTAAAAAGCTGACTAGAAAATATCACCTGAACATCTCTATGTAAAAAAGAAAGATATTTTACCTCAAAAGTTCCTCAGTAGCCACATCCCACGGTAAAGGACTTCTAAGCAGCAAATCAGTATGTCTGTCCCGGGACAGCGGAAGGAGCAAGCTTTCGTGCACACTCATCTTATTTCCCTATTCAGTTTAAGGAAGTTTACAATGAAATCTCATGAGAGTTAAGTCAAATCTCATGAGATCCCAGTAAAAGAGTTCATGACCTCAGCACTGCTGATGCTGATTGGCTGCTGTTCATTTCTTCATTATTATTTTTTTCCTGCAGCTGGGCTGCAGCCGAGTATAACTTTTTACACAGAATTTACTCTGCTGAGCTGAGGACATTGTGAGGTAAAATATCTTCCTCTTTTACATAGAGATGCTCAGGTGATATTTTCCTGTCAGCGTTTTACAGTTATACTGCATCAGTTTCAAGTGGTTTAGCATATGAGTATTATGTCCCTTTAAGTTTATGGAAAAAGTGCAGTCAAACTTAGAGGTTTTATTTCTATATGTATATTATTATTAAGTGTTGGCTGGTAAACTTTATAATTTTATTATGAGCTGAATATTACATCTTCTTTACGCTCCCCCCCCCCCCCACCCCCACCCCCATCCTCTACTTATGTATATTGTTCCATCAAATAAATGGGTTTGGGTTTAATTAGATTCATATCTTGGAATGTGGGACGGATCATCTCCCCTATTAAAAGGAAGGCAGTATTAAAAAAAATATATATAATATACTGTATTTTTATTTTATTTTTTTATTTTGGATAATTTTGTTTATTATTTTCTGCATTAGATTTTTTTATTTTTTGTAATCTTAGATTAATTTAATCTTAGTTATTTTACTTTTAAGTAATGTTAGCTTTTTTATTTTAATTGTTTGTAACTTAGTATTTTTTAATTTAGGTAATTGGGGTTAATTTAGGGGGTGTTAGGTTAGGGGGCTTAGTAATTTAATTAGTTATTTGCGTTGTGTGGGTTTGATGGTTTAGGGGTTAATAGTTTTAATAGGATTATTGCGTTGTGTGCGTTTGGTGGATTAGGGGTTAATAGGTTAATTAAGTTTATTGCGTTGGTGGGGGATGGCGGTTTAGGGGTTGATAGTTTTAATAGGTTCTTAGCGATATGGGTGAATGGCAGATTAGGGGTTAATAGTTTATGAAGGTATATTGCGTTGTGGGGTCATAGCGGTTTAGGGGTTATATATACTGTTACTATAGTTTATTAGTTATTGCGGTTGACAGGTGGATATCGCGGATGCATTAGGTGTTAGTTAATATTTTCAGGCAGTTATGGGAGTTACGGTGCTCACATACTCAGAGCAAGACTTGCTGTGCCTGCCTATGTGTGGCGAGGTGAAAATTGAGTAAAATATCTCCATTTTCACAACGTAAGTCCTTGCGCTGAATATGTGATACCAATTTGTGACGCGGTTCTATGTTAGTTAATGGGAGTAAAAATTGCAGCCGACGGGTGAAATATACGTGCCGCATTTAAATGCGGCGCTGTATATGTGAAACCAAAACCGCGTAAAAACCGGCGTCGCCGACTTTTGCGGGCAACGCCGCATATGTAATCTTGCCCAAAGTTCTCTGCAAGCAATTGTGTAATAATAAAATGCTCTAACATATTAGACCATTTTATTGACATTTTTTTAATAAGGCAGTAAAGTCAAAAAAATTAAGGCAGTAAAGTCAAAATTAAAATAGTTTGATTGTACTGTCCCTTTAATATATATATATATATATATATATATATATATATATATATATAAGATCATCTTTTATATCTCTAAATAAAATGTAAAAAAACAATATAACAAAACAAAAATATTGATTCACCTTAAGATTCTAAACCCAAACAGTCTTTTATTTTTGACTTAAATATGCATATAAATGGCCCAAAATAAAAAAAATGGCATCCTGCGCTTTTTTCTTCAGACCTTTCACCTCACATCCCACTTGATTGAGTGTACTGCAGAGCTATTAATAATTTATTGTGTAATCCATGAGCCCCTGTGTTAGTGCAGTCCACTGTGTGCATATCTGTTTAAATGTATAGATATACAGTACATGTATGCGGCTGTAAGACTGTGTGTTTAGTTTCTTTTTTTAAATATATATATATATATATATATATATATATATATATATATATATATATATATATATATATATATATATATATACATATATACAAAGGTCCCGGAGAGGCAAACAGCACCAGGACTCACGTAGTAAAAAATAAATCTTTTATTGAGGCACAAGTTTAAAAGCACAAAAGGGCTCAATGGCCAGGCAAACACACAAGATAAAAATCATCTATAGTGTGTCAGGATACAACCAGACGCGTTTCATGAACATGCTCACTTGTTCACTGCATAAAGTGTAACCTGCACACACCTCCATATATATCAGGAGTTTTTTAAAAAAAAACAGTATACACACTTTAAACAACCAGATGACAACTGTCAAAAACCATACTGTAATGTTAGAAATATTGCAAATATTTCAAATGGTAGAGGCTTATATGTATAACTATGTGTGAAGATAGTAGACATTATATACTTTTATACCATTTTAGGGAAGAATAAGGCTCTAATAAAAATGTATCCTATTTGAAATTATTATGGCAGTTAATTATATTATTCTCCTACATAGGATATTTGAATTTAAACCCCCATTATACAAAACTTGTTAATGTACAAAGTTAATAATGTCCACATATATTTCATATTATGTTAAAAAGGACAAGTTTGGAATAAACCTACTGGTAATATTAATTTAGACTAATACATATATAACCCTCATCTGAAAATATATTAGAACTAGCATTTTATAAAAATGGAAAGAACCTTAGAATATAGAGGTATCACATAACTAGGTAAACAGATCTAAGCCCCTTCTCATATTTAACCCTTGAGGACTACTGGTTTTCAATGAGAAAATCCAGAAGACCTCACGTTTATTCAGTTTTTCCTCTCTGTTACCTCCACGTCTCCATATAGGAACGTGATCTATCCCTTGAAGGGATAGGGGCCCATTTATCAAGCTCCGAGCTTGTGGGCCCGTGTTTCTGGCGAGTCTTCAGACTCGCCAGAAACACCAGTTATGAAGTAGCGGTCTAAAGATTGCTACTCCATAACCCTGTCCGCCTGCTCTGATGAGGCGGACAGGAATCGCCGGAAATCAACCCGATCGAGTACGATCGGGTTGATTGACACCTCCCTGCTGGTGGCCGATTGGCCGCGAGTCAGCGGGGGGCGGCGTTGCAATGTTAAATGCGGAGAGCGTATTGCTCTCCGCATTCAGCAAGGTCTTGCGGACCTGATCCGCACTGTCGGATCAGGTCCGCAAGACCTTTAATAAATAGGCCCCATTGGCTGGACATGTCAGAACTGTGTAGATTTTTGAAGTGTCTTGAGACAGGAGTGTCAGCTTTTTCATCATCAATTGAGCGAAGGTGTTCTAAAAACCTATATTTTACAGGACCCTTCGTTTTACCTACATACTATATTTTACAGATAAGGCATGTAAGCAAATATACTACATGAGTAGTATTGCAATTAATATAAAAATTGATGTTATGTGTCTATTGGGTAGTGTTGGATGTAAAAATATCACCCTCAGAGACATGTTCACACGTTTTACAGCCAATTTCTCCTGCATCTGTAGAAGCCCTTTCTTCCTTTAAACCAGCTTTTATTGATTTTATTATGTAGGTCAGAGGGAGATAAATGATTGGCCAATGTTTTACCTCTTTTAGATACAAATTCTACACATTGTTGCACTATTTCTTTCAAAATTGGATCAGTGTATAGAATGGGAATGGTTTCTTTGTCTATATTACAAATTTTGTAGTAGTAAGTGCTATATGTAGTGATAAATTTAGGTGTAGGTTTTCTTACTTGTGTTCCTCTTTTTTTGTATTTGAGAAGGTTTTCCCTAGGAATATCTTTGATACTGTCTTTAGCACTATTCAGAATTTTATCATTATAGCCTCTTTGTTTTAGTCTGGCTGTAATCAGTTCAGAGTTTTCTGTATACATCTTCTCAGTGGTGCAGTTTCTTTTGGTTCTAATGAATTCCCCCTTTGGGATACCTCTGAGGACATGTTTGGGGTGACAGAAGTCAAACTGTGGTGTAGTATTGCCTGCAGTGGGCTTTCTATACAAAGAAGTCTCTATTATACCATCTATATTATTGGCTGTAATTCTTAAATCAAGCAAATTAATTGATTTAGCATTGTGTTCCCCCGTGAATTTGACACCACATGTATTGTTATTTAGGTACTCACAAAACACATCTGCTTCATGAGCGCTACCCTCAAAGATAAAAAACAGATTGTCTATGTATCTGTAAAAATGTTTGATTTTTTCCTTGAAGGGATTCCTTTCTCCAAAGATGTGGAACAGTTCCCACCAACCCATAAAAAGGTTGGCGTAAGAGGGGGCAAATTTAGCCCCCATGGCAGTTCCACGCCTTTGGAGAAAGTACTCATTACCAAACATAAAAAAATTGTGTGTCAAAAGATACTCTGTTGCTCTTAGTAAAAACGACTTAGTGGCAGGTTCATATTCGCTATACAAATTCAAAAAGAATTCTAGAGCTGTAACTTCTCTGTAATTTGTCATGTTGTATGCAAGTGTACAGATAAGTTACAACTACAACCAGTTGTATTGTTGAATTACTGACTTAAACATTCTGGTTACAATCAATATGGATAATGAGGAAGTGGAAAGTTATGTTCTTAGAAATTTTGATGAGGACACAACCAATTTATACGAAGAACTCTCCTATACAATTGACAGTCTCTTTTTTGAGATAGATACTCTCAGAAAAAAAGACATTAAATTGGATTTAGATATTAAATCGTTTCTGATTTACAAAAATGACAAACGCATCCCAAGGGGTCTTAGAGTTAGGAAATTTCCTTCCTTTGTCACATATGACCCAGAGTTTATTACAAAATAGAATAACATCTTGGACATTTGTTCTTCAGTCAAAAAACGGGGATGCCTTGATACCGACCACAAGCAGAAAATACCCCATAGAGGTGGAAGGGGCAAAAGGAGCAAAACCAAAGAAGCCAAACAGCATACCCAGATATGCCAATCGACAACACAAAGGCAATTACCAACAGAAGAAATATGTGACAAGATCGCAAGGACAGAAACATCAGAACTAGATTCTAAATAAAATGTTTTGAATTTATCAACTGTAACTTTGGACAATGTACAAATCAAACTCTTGTCCAAGGGTTGGAATTTCGTGCCCTCTGCTCATTTTAACCTGTTTGAAACCATTTTGGTTGTCAATAAATATGTGCGTAAATTGACTTTACAAAAGCATTTTCAGGGGGTTGATGAGCAGAAGGCACGGGAATCTTTAGAAAACTGAAATATAACTAGTGGTGTAACTGGTGACCTGTTATCCTTTTCCGAACTGTGCACTGTGAAAGATCTTAGGGAATTAGCGAGAGAAAACACCACATTAAACTCGATTTTGTAAAAGAAAAAGAGATTAAATTTGATTATGTAAAAAAGAAAAGCACATTTTACTCTATACATGCCTGTCCTAAAGCTCTTGACATCTTTAAAAAAACAATAGAACAGAAGAGAAGCTTGGAATACTCAATGACCACAATCTTAAACAGTCCAAAACATTTTGTAACCTAACTCAGAAGGAGAAACAGGCCTTAAAAGCTCTATCTAAAAATGAAAATATCCTCATCAGACCTTCGGATAAGGGGGGCAATGTGGTTGTCCTTAATAGGACAGATTACATTGTGGAAGCAAAAAGGCAATTAGATGACAGGGAAGTTTACGGTACACTACAAAGTAATCTGACAAAACAATACAAAAATGAGATGATAGGTATTATTCTAATGGCCAAACATAATAATATCATTAACTCCATTACAAAAGAAGCTCTTATTCCTTTACATCCTGTAACTCCCATCTTCCATTACTTCCCAAAGACTCACAAGGACCCTATTTCTCCCCCAGGGCGCCCTATCATTGCTGGGATAAACTATCTAAATGAACCTTTAAGTGATCTAGTTGATGCCTTTCTACAGCCATAAGTAAAGGGTTTATTAAGCTATATTTAGGACACTACTGTCATTCTGACTAAATTGGACAAAATTAAATGGGACCTAACTTTAGATTCCTGGTTGTAAATGTAAATTCTCTGTACACTTGCATACAACATGACAAAGGCATTACAACTCTAGAATTTTTTTTAATTCATATAGCGAATATGAACCTGCCACTAAGTCGTTTTTACTAAGAGCAACAGAGTATCTTTTGACACACAATTTTTTTATGTTTGGAAATGAGTACTTTCTCCAAAGAAGTGTAATGGCCATGGGGGCTAAATTTGCCCCCTCTTACACCAACCTTTTTATGGGTTGGTGGGAACTGTTCCACGTCTTTGGAGAAATGAATCCCTTCAAGGAAAAAATCAAACATTTTTACAGATACATAGACAATCTGTTTTTTATCTTTGAGGGTAGTGCTCATGAAGCAGATGTGTTTTGTGAGTACCTAAATAACAATACATGTGGTGTCAAATTCACGGGGGAACACAATGCTAAATCAATTAATTTTCTTGATTTAAGAATTACAGCCAATAATATAGATGGTAAAGGGACTTCTTTGTATAGAAAGCCCACTGCGGGCAATACTACACCACAGTTTGACTCCTGTCACCCGAAACATGTCCTCAGAGGTATCCCAAAGGGGGAATTCATTAGAGCCAAAAGAAACTGCACCACTGAGAAGATGTATACAGAAAACTCTGAACTGATTACAGCCAGACTAAAACAAAGAGGCTATAATGATAAAATTCTGAATAGTGCTAAAAACAGTATCAAAGATATTCCTAGGGAAGACCTTCTCAAATACAAAACAAGAGGAACACAAGTAAGCAAACCTATACCAAAATGTATCATTACATATAGCACTGACTACTACAAAATTTGTAATATAGTCAAAGAAACCATTCCCATTCTATACACTGATCCAATTTTGAAAGAAATAGTGCAACAAGGTGTAGAATTTGTATCTAAAAGAGGTAAATGGCCAATCATTTATCTCCCTCTGACCTACCTAATAAAATCAACAAAAGCTGGCTCAAAGGAAGAAAGGGCTTCTACAGATGCAGGAGAAATGGCTGTAAAACGTGTGAACATGTCTCTGAGGGTGATATTTTTACATCCAACACTACCCAAAAGGCACATAACATCAATTTTTATATTAATTGCAATACTTCTCATGTAGTATATTTGCTTACATGCCTTATCTGTAAAATACAGTATGTAGGTAAAACGAAGCGTCCTGTAAAATATAGGTTTTTAGAACACCTACGCTTAATTGATGATGAAAAAACTGACACTCCTGTCTCAAGACACTTCACAAATCTACACAATTCTGACATGTCCAGCCTATCCCTTCAAGGGATAGATCACGTTCCTATATGGAGACGTGGAGGTAACAGAGAGGAAAAAATGAATAAACGTGAGGTCTTCTGGATTTTCTCATTGAAAACCAGTAGTCCTCAAGGGTTTAATATGAGAAGGGGCTTAGATCTGTTTACCTAGTTATGTGATACCTCTATATTCTAAGGTTCTTTCCATTTTTTTTAAAATGCAAGTTCTTCTAATATACTTTCAGATGAGGGTTATACAGGTAGCCCTCAGTTTATGCCGGGGTTAGGTTCCAGGAGGAATGGTTGTAAATTGAAACCGTTGTAAATTGAAACCCAGTTTATAATGTAAGTCAATAGGAAGTGAGGGAGTTAGGTTCCAGGCCCCTCTCAAAATTGTCATAAGTAACACCTAGTAGTGACATGGTGGCGCACGGTCCGTGTGGGCCTTACTCTGAGAGGGAGGAGCTTAAGAGGCAGCAGGAGAGATACGGGCCGGAGGAGCCTATGGTGGATTTTGGAGGGCTGGTTGAGGAAAGCGGGTGTGAGGGGGAGGAATTATGGGCTGCGGGTCAGTTTTTGGATGTGAGTTCGGGAGTGGAGCTAGGGGAATTCCCTAGTCTTGTAGAGAGTGGTTCCAGGGCTCTGGATGGGGTACAATTGGCTGATAGAGGTGGATTTATAATGTAAGTCAATAGGAAGTGAGGGAGTTAGGTTCCAGGCCCCTCTCAAAATTGTCATAAGTAACACCTAATAAATTATTTTTAAAGCTTTGAAATGAAGACTTTAAATGCTAAACAGCATTATAAACCTAATAATATAGATTGTATCATCAAACTAATGAACAAAAATATTTGCTAAACATCACCTAATTAAATAATCACACAACAGACTGCATTATCATCAAACTAAGTTTAATGAACAAAAACGTTTTTTTACTTGCATTTTTCTGCAATCAGTTCTCTGCATTGTTATCATGTTAGATAATATTGGGTCTGCACCTATTCTATGCATTTCAATCTGCAGTGATTAATAGGTTAGTTAGGCACCCTCACCTCAAGCTGCTGGACAGGAAGATAATAGGGAAGTGGCTGCTCGATAGCTAATGTCTGTTCTGTGTACACAGATCAATTTCAGACCTGTTAAGTTGCATAACTTTTCTGCAAAACAAGCGGACAGCTCCACCTACTGGCTTTTTTTAATTAGTGCATTGCTATCCAAAGCTTTTCAATAGCAGTCACATAACTGAAAAAAAGGTTTTTATTCTGAAACGGCGCAAATTGAACTGGCGTAAACCGAGGGCCAACTGTATATGTATTAGTCTACATTAATATTACCATTAGGTTTATTCCAAACTTGTCCTTTTTAACTTAATATCAAATATATCTGGACATTATTAACTTTGCACATTAACAAGCTTTGTATAATGGGGGTTTAAATTCAAATATCCTATGTAGGAGAATAATATTATTATTATTATTATTAAGAATATATTATTCTTCTTTAAAATGGTATAAAAGTACATTATGTCTACTATCTTCATACATAGTTATACATATAAGCCTCTATTTTTGAAATATTTGCAATATTTGTAACATTATAGTATTTTTTTGACAGTTGTCATCTGGTTGTTTATACTTTTTCTTTAAATCTCCTGATATATATGGAGTTGTGTGCAGGTTACACTTTAAGCATGCTCACGAAACGCGTCTGCGTTGTATCCTGACACACTCCAGATGATTTTTATCTTGTGTGCTTGCCTGGCCATTAAACCCTTTTTGTGCTTTCAAACTTGTGCCTCAATAAAAGATTTTTTTTTACTACGTGAGTCCTGGTGCTGTTGTCTGCGATGCGCCTCTCCTGGACCTTTGTATGTATATTTGGGCGTAGCGAGCAGACTTGCCTTGGCTGCATAAAAGCACAGCTGATTCTTTATTCATTCCCACTCTCCTACGCCCTACGAGCTGTGGCAGGAGACCGGAGACTCCGCCTCACTGACTTTTCAGCGTCCGATGTATAGAGCACTCCATAGACACAGCCTTTCTTGTGTACTCCTATATATATATATATATATATATATATATATATATATATACACATACACACACATATATATATATATATATATATATACATATACATACTCACACACACACACACACACACATATATATATCACACACACACACACACACACACATATATAACACACACACATATATATATATCACACACATATATATATATATCACACACACACATATATATATATCACACACACACACACACATATATATATATCACACACACATACACACACACATATATATATATCACACACACATACACACACACATATATATATATATATCACACACACATACACACACACATATATATATATCACACACACACACACACACACATATATATATCACACACACACACACACACATATATATATATCACACACACACATATATATATATCACACACACACACACACACATATATATATATCACACACACATATATATATATATCACACACACACACACACACATATATATATATATCACACACACATATATATATATCACACACACACACATATATATATATATATATCACACACACATATATATATATATCACACACACACACACACACATATATATATATATCACACACACATATATATATATCACACACACACACACACACACACACACATATATATATATATCACACACACATATATATATATCACACACACACACATATATATATATATCACACACACACACACACACACATATATATATATCACACACAAAAATAAATATATATACATACTTGGAAGTAAAAATATATATATACATACTTGGAAGTAAAAATATATATATACATACTTGGAAGTAAAAATATATATATACATACTTGGAAATAAAAATATATATATACATACTTGGAAGTAAAAATATATGTTTATAAAAAATGTATGTAATGCTGCCTTGCTGCCTATTACTGCACGTTTACCAAAATATCTCTGTGTGTATGCACATGTGTCCATACACTGGCTTCCAACATTAAAAATAAAGCAGGAACAGTGCCTCAGGGTAAAATCTGCTTGGCAGATTAAAAAAACGGAGGATTCTAATACACACACATATATAATATACAGTACATACAATCTTTTGTAGAGTTAGAATCTATTTTCTTGGTTCAGAGTTTAGAACCTACAAGAGAGTTTAGAGACATTTCTATGGGCCCTATTATCTACATGTGTCTAAGCTTGCAAGATTCTCTACCAAAGCTCACCATATAAAGACCAAAAGAGCGCACTCTCTCCACCAATCCAACAACCAGGGTGCAAGCAATAGGTTGCTCCTGGAGGCGGGCAGAGCCTTGCAGCAGGGAGCTTTGACCGAGGGAGGAAGAGGCCCAAGGATTGGGGGATAAGAGGGAAAGTGTGGAGCAAAGGAGGCCGGTACTTAAGGGAAGGCTGAGCGGGAAAGGCAGCAGTTTGCTGTAAGCAGATAGTGGGAAAACATCTGGAGCTGCGTGTCTTTCCCGCTCAGTCTAGGCATGCCGTCCTTGGATGATCTCCTCCAGTGGATCAAGGAAGCAGCTGAGTACAGGGGACCTATCTGGCTGGAGTCCCAAATCCGGTCCATCTTGGATGTGTGGCCCGTGGATCCGGTGGTGGAGCAGACAATGACGCGGTAGAGGTCTTCCAGGAGTTCCAGGCCTCCGGTTCGTGCGCTAGTGCCGGGAAGCGGTTGGCCTGACCGGAAGTGGCGGATGTACCGACAGATCACATGGGACAAGTGGCTGGGGTACCAGCTGAGGCTGTGAGCGGTGGTGAGCAGGACCAGGTAGCCTATCCCAGACGGGCCACCAGGGGTAAGAAAGGTAGTGACATGGTGGCGCATGGTCTGTGTGGGCCTTACTCTGAGAGGGAGGAGCTTAAGAGGCAGCAGGAGAGATACGGGCCGGAGGAGCCTATGGGGGATTTTGGAGGGCTGGTTGAGGATAGCGGGTGTGAGGGGGAGGAATTATGGGCTGTGGGTCAGTTTTTGGATGTGAGTTTGGGAGTGGAGCTAGGGGAATTCCCTAGTCTTGTAGAGAGTGGTTCCAGGGCTCTGGATGGGGTACAATTGGCTGATAGAGGTGGATTGCCTGATAGGATGTTAGTTGATGAGGACTATGGGTTGGGAGATGAGGAGGAGTTTGAGTTGGATTCTGGGGAGGTGGCCCTTTATTTGCATTCATCTGAGTAAAAATATGTTCCCCCTTCCTCTAAGGCTCAGAGAGGGTCTGTGTGGTCTGTTTTAAGGGAGTGGGTGAGAGGTCTCACACTATGGCTAGGCCAGTAGGTACCCAGTCTCCTCCTGGGGTGCCTGAGTCTTCCAGGGTGGTTGAGGATTGTGGGGAGGGTACTTCACACGTCAGTTTTTCTTTTACAGGTTCTAGTTCCACTGGAATATGGCCAGTGGCTCAGCCTGGCCCATCCACGACGGCAGATGGGGATGACGGCCTGGAAGGGGATTTCTTTGGCCTGCACGGCTCCTGGACAGAGTCCATTCATTTGGAGCCGATGAAAGCCTGCAGCAGGAGGTTAGGCCTGTTGGTGTAAGCCAGGTGAGGCAAGGATGTACGGCCAGGGTGGGAGAGTGGGGCCAGGATATCTACGGCTGCCACTAGGGGTGGTAAGGGGGGATTAAATGGCCAGGTCGGCCTGGGGACTATGCTGGTGCGACAAGGGGTAGGTCGCGGAGACGGCCAGTGTCTGAAGTTGCCTGGTCTGGAGGTGTTGGAGTAATGACCTCTAAGAGAGGGAGGAGTGGTGTTACGGCTAAGGGTACCAGCCTGCACAGTGGTGGACGGGGAGGTAGAGCTTTTCTTCCCCTGGATATGTGTTCACATGCTGCTGTTTTTCAGGATCAGCTATAGCAGCCAGATCAGCCTTGGCAGGTGGCTGCTATAATACCAGACGGTGGTCAAGGGACAACGGAGCAATGCAGGGATGGGCTCCAGTCGGCGCCTGACAACTTCTTGAGTGGTCGGCATTCAGCAGATGATTGGATAGGTGAGACGGGGTTGCTGAATGTTCGGGGGAGGGAAGTTGCGGAGGGGTGTGTTCGTGAGTATGAAAGTGAGTCTGTGGCAGGTAGGTTAGTGTCTGATTTGAAGGAATTGTCAAAATTGGAAGGTGTGAAGGGGTCTTCTTTTGCTTTGGTGGAGAGGGCCTGGGTTCCTGTGGCAGCAAGTGTGCCGGTATTGGGGAGGGTTGATGTGCGAAGTGAGGTAAACACAGTCTCTAAGGACACTGGTGTTCTTCCAACATCCCAGGGAGCTTGGGCTGTGGAGGCAATGGATAGTGTGGTCACTAAGCCGGTCAGGGGGGCAGAACTGAGGGTGGCTGATACGGCCATGTCTCGGTCCTGCCTCTGCTCCATTGGCCCACTGGGTATGCATCTGACGGCAGAGGTGAGGGAAAAAATCTGTAATAGGGAATTTATTGAGTTATTCGCCCTTCTACCGCTTGAGCAGTCCTTTGAGATCCCTGAGGACTCAAAAAAGGATGCACCAAGAAGGAGGAAGAGGAGCGTAAAAAATGGTACAGGAAACTGCATAAAAACCTTTACCAATTGGTTTCAGGTCTTTGTTATTTATGCGAGTGTTTTTGCAGGTAGGTTTCCAGAGCAAGGTGGGGCATTGTTTTGTTATCTGGATGAGGTTGCAGCAGCTCAGAGGATGTACGGGGGTATGGCCTGGTGGGCGTATGTTGAGCAGTTTATGCAGCGTCTGTCGGTGAAGCCTGATATGAGGTGGGATGACCGGGACATGGGGTTGTGGCTCAGGATTATGATGCCTCTGCGAGCCTCGCAGTCCTCTCGGTCGGGAGTCGGTGGCCAATCTACCAGTGGGTTGCCAACGTCAATTAACAAAGGGTTTTGCTTAGCCTATAACAAAAAATTATAGGGCCTTGTGCAAATTCAAACATGAGTGCTCTGGGTGTGGGGGCTCCCCCCCTATGCAAAGTGTTTCCGCACGGGTAAGCCAAGCGGGAATAGCGATGCAGCTGAAAAAGGGGGAAACTCTGGTGAGGTTAGGCACTATGGAGCTTTGCTCATCCAGTACGCTAGGCGGCGGGCTGTGGGGAGAAGGCGGTGCTGTTATTACATGGTTTTCAGTTCGGTTTTGTTATCCCTTTACAAGGGAGTAGTGGAGTCTTTCGTGGTAATTTAAAATCTGCTCGGCTATGGCCCAAGGTGGTGTGTGAGAAGCTTCAAAAGGAGGTGTCTTTGGGATGAATGGCAGGTCCATTTAATGGTCCTCCTCTGGTAGATTTGCAGATTTTGCCGCTTGGGGTGGTTCCTAAACGGGAACCAGGAAAGTTTAGGTTGATCCACCATTTTTCTTTTCCTAAAGGGGGGTCAGTGAATGATGGTATTCCTGATGAGTTCCGCCTTTTGTTTGTTGCCAGTACACCTGATGTTGCATCATCTATTGGGTTGTGGTGTCGATGGGTTTTACTACGTAGACTTGTGTCTACCTATGGGGTGCTCCATTTCCTGTTTGCTATTTTAATTGTTTTAGCACATTCCTTGAATGGGTTATCAGGGAACGGTCGGGCCTTACATCATTGGTTCACTACCTTAACGGCTTTTTGTCTCGGGGGCATGTAAACTTTTGAGGGATGTTTGCTATCAGGTGGCAGCGGAGTTTGGTGTGCCCATTGCACTTGAAAAATCTGAGGGGCCAGTAACATCACTCAGTTTCTTGGGCATCACCATTAACTCTGTTAACATGGAATGTCGGCTTCCCAGTGATGAGGTCTCTGACCTTGTGTCATTGAACGGCGTGGTTGGCAAAAAAAAGTCACACTCAGGAAGCTCCAATCCCTGCTGGGCAAGTTGAACTTTGCCTGCAGAATTATTCCAATTGGGAGGGTTTTCTGCAGGAGATTGTCTTTGGCTGCTGCAGGGGTCGTGAAGCCGCATCATTTTGTGTGGCTTTCCAGGGATCTTAAGGATGATTTGAGGGTGTGGAAACAGTTCCTGTTGGGTTTTAATGGCTTGACTTTGATTCAGAAAGTAAGGTTGTCTAATGAGGAGCTGGGTTTGGTGACTGATTCGGCTGGTGGTTTTGGGGTGTATTTTCTGGGCCATTGGTGTGCGGCTGGCCATTGATGTGCGGCTGCGTGGCCAGATGATTGGTCATCTTTGGGGTTGGTTAAGAACCTGGTCTTTTTGGAATTGTTTCCGATTGTGGTGGCCCTGTTTGTGTGGGAAGATGATTTGGTCAATCAGCCTGTGGTTTTTTATTTGGACAACATGAGGGTTGTGTATGCATTGAATACGTTGACGGCAACGTCTCCTCCAGTGTTGCGATTGTTAAAGATTGCTAGTCCTGAAATGTTAGAAGATGAATGTATGCATTAGGGTAAAACACATTCCAGGTGTATGTAATTCTATAGCAGACTCCTTATCTCGTTTCCAGTGGCAGCGGTTTCGAGAGCTGGCGCCGCATGCAGACGTGGAGGGTTGTCCGTGTCCAAGTTACCTTTGGCAGCTTGGAGTGGAGGACTGGCTAGACTGGTGAAAGCTTCGCTAGCGCAAGGTACTTGGGTGGCTTACTCCAGAGTTTGGTGAGAAAGGGAGGTCTAACCATGGTATTTGTGAGGGTGACAATGACTTTACTGGTGTGTTGTTGGAATGGATGTGGGAGTAAAGGTCTAGGAAGTTGTCCTCTTCTGCTATGGATAGCCATTTAGCTGCTTCAGCTTTCAGTTTTAAGCTCTTGGGTTTGTATGATATTACCAAAAGCTTATGTGTTCGGCAGGTGCTGAAGGATTTAAAGAAGGGTTGTGGTGGTCTGCTTCCTGATAGTAGACGTCCGATTTACATTTTCATTGTTGCAAAGAATTTATGGTGTATTATCGGAGGTATGTTTGTTGGATTTTGAAGTTTGTTTGTTTCAGTTGGCTTTTGTTTTGGCCTTTTTTGGGGCTTTTAGAATTTCGGAGTTGGTCAGTGAAAATTTGAAAACCATGGGTGGTTTGGGTGTGTTGGATGTGTCCTTGTATGATTCCAAGGTTGAAATATTTTTGAAGCAAAGTAAAATGGATCAAGTGGGTAAGGGTCGGACAGTGATGCTTTTCCCAAGTGGTTTGGAGGTTTGTCCTTGGAAATGTTTGGTACATCAGGATGGTCGCCCTCTGTCGCAGTTTCAGTTTCAGGCGGTTCTGAATAGGTCGTTAGAGAGGTTGGGTTTCTCTGTGAGGGATTTTGGATCCCATTCTTTCCGAATTGGGGCTGCAACTGAGGCATCAGTTAGGGGTTTGTCTGAGACTGTGGTTAAGGGCATTGGTAGGTGGGGGTCTGGGAAGTACCGCCTGTATGTCTGTCCTGAATTGGGCGTGTGAGGGTTTGTGCATTCATTCTTATTTCTGTGTTTTAGGTTTGGAACGGCTATGATTTGTCGGCCACTCTTTTTTATTTATTGGGCCTGGAGAGCGGCGGCTGTGAAGGTGGATGGATTGCAGTTGGGTTTTCACAAGTCCTGTTGTGAAGTTAAATGGTTTGGTGTACGGGGACTCCGATGGGACAGATTGTTGAATTTAGTGGTTGATTATTGCAGGCAGTTTCCGCCTCCAACTGTGTTGTTGGTGCACGTGGGGAATAGTGACCTGGGTTTTGTGCCTCAGAGGGAATTGGTGAGGCATATTAAGAGAGATCTGGGGAGGTCGGTTTATCTATACCCAGTATTGAGGATTATGTGGTCGGATATTTTGCCACAGATGGTTTGAGGGTGGCTTGGGACCCTGTGAGGTTAGATAAAAGCAGAATAAAGGTTAATAAACTGATGGGGTCCTTTGTTCGAAGGATTGGATGTTCAGTCGTGCATCACCCAGATTTGGAGGAGGTGGGACAGGGTGAATTTTATTTATCAGATGGGGTGCATTTAAATGACTTTGGTCTGCAGCTTTTTATCCTTGATTTTAATGAGGCCTTGTGTAAAGGTTGGGAGGTTGGCGGGACTGGACTGAGGTTTCAGGCCAGTCGTTGGCGGGGGTGCTAGTCCTTGCAGTTACAGTAGGTTATAGCCAATTGTTAGTGTGGCGGAATCTTGCCTTCCCATGGGGTGGAATGCAATTTGGGGTCTCTAAGGGCAAGGGCTTCCTTAGAGATTTATGTTAATTATCATTGACAGGCTCAATCACATGCACGGTTGGGTCCAGTGGAATGACGGCCATATCAACAAATATTAGATTACCACTTAAGGTGTAATTTTAAACAATGTTATTGTAATGTTTGCACTGTTATTTGTCAACTTATTTAAGGTTTTAAAATGTTATTTATTTAATAAAGGAGCTGCGGCCAAGTTGCGCCAACAATTAAGTCTGTTGTCATTATTTACGGGGAGTGCTGGGTTTTAAAAGGTGAAAATGTGGGGCGTGTCCGACCACTGACTAAGATGGCTGCTTCTTACTAACGGCTGCATACAAAAGCTGCTAAATCTACTATTTTTAACTCATCAGCTCGACAAATCAAGCTTCTTTTAAGTACAGTTAAGAAGATTAGCCCTTGAGGAACAAACATCTGCAAATTACATATACCACTTCAGCCTAACAACCTAGAAAAGACGAGGTGCGCAGCAGATGCCTTGTACTGGCTTAGATCCTCATCCGCCTCCCCCAATGTCCTGATTTAGAGTCAGGTTAAGCAGCCATGTGCGCTGAAAGAATAATCTAAGCTATCACTAAACCTGCAGAGTACAAAGTTAACAGAATGAGAGGCACACTAATTCCAATTTCTACCAGATATTTTGACGCTAGATATAGTACTTATACCAGAGATCTTTTGAGAGTACTATGGAGACAGCGGATTTCATTGTGGCTGAACTTAGTAAACTCCTGGACGCATTTCAAGCAGAATTCATAGTGACGCTACAGTCTACATTTACCACGCTTATTACAGCTAAAGATGTTGAAAATAAGCAAATAATCCCGGCTCCTAGATTTGAGGATGGTTGCTGCACTCTGGGGCCCCAGCGACAGTTGCCTTCCTTCTTCAGCAGTACCAAGATTAAAGGAACTGTGGATTTACACCAGCTGCAGAGGACCGATGCTCACTGGTGCGAGACAGATCTCAGCGAGGATTTGGCTGTAAGTAGCGATGGGGGAGATGGCGAGGATTGGGCTACTTCAGGAGTAGGATGCATGCTTACTAATATCATTATTAAGTGTGAGCCATGCGGGCGGCTAACAGATCTACAACTCTTGAGACCATGGCACTACAAGTGTGGCTGTGTGATATTTCCTACCAGACCAGTTCTTCTAACGGCAACCAGAAACTCAAATTAGAATCTTGGATGACAAAGTGGACACACTATCGGCTAGATTTAGAGTTTTGTCAGTAAAGACCCGCGTAGCTAATGCTGCTTTTTTTCCCAGCGCACCCTTAAGACAACGCTGGTATTTAGAGTTGTCTGAAGGGCTGCGTTAGGATCAGAAAAGGGTGTGTTGAGCCTAATTTAGCTCCACCTCAACCATCAATACCAGCATTGCTTACGATAGCGGTAAGCTGGAAAAACGTGCTTGTGCACGATATCCCCATAGGAAACAATGGGGCAGTTTGAGCTGAAAAAAACCTAACACCTGCAAGAAAGCAGCGTTCAGCTCCTAACGCAGCCCCATTGTTTCCTATGGGGAAACACTCTCTAAGTCTACAACTAACACCCTAACATGAACCCCGAGTCTAAACACCCCTAATCTTACACTTATTAACCCCTAATCTGCCACCCCCGCTATTGCTGACACCTGCATTATACTATTAACCCCTAATCTGCCGCCCCCGCTCTCACTGACACCTGAATTATACTATTAACCCCTAATCTGCCGCTCCGGACACCGCCGCAACCTACATTATCCCTATGAACCCCTAATCTGCTGCCCCTAACACCGCCGACCCCTATATTATATTTATTAACCCCTAATCTACCTTACCTACACTTATTAACCCCTAATCTGCCGACCGGACCTCGCCGCCACTATAATAAATGTATTAACCCCTAAACCGCCGCACTCCCACCTCGCAAACACTATAATAAATGTTATTAACCCCTAATCTGCCCTCCCTAACATCGCCGCCACCTACCTACAATTATTAACCCCTAATCTCCCGCCCGCACCGTCGCCGCTACTATAAGAAAGTTATTAACCCCTAAACCTAACTCTAACCCTAACACCCCCCTAAC
Source organism: Bombina bombina (assembly GCF_027579735.1). NCBI lineage: Eukaryota > Metazoa > Chordata > Amphibia > Anura > Bombinatoridae > Bombina > Bombina bombina. The sequence goes on along the minus strand of NC_069504.1, from coordinate 861,500,744 downwards.
ATAAATATAATTTAAATGAAACGAAATAATATTCCTAAAATTAACTAAATTAATCCTATTTAAAAATAAATACTTACCTAGAAAATAAACCCTAATATAGCTACAATATAACTAATAGTTACATTGTAGCTATTTTAGGATTTATATTTATTTTACAGGCAACTTTGTATAATATGCAAATTCAATACGATTGGCTGATTGGATCAGCCAATCGGATTGAACTTCAATCTGATTGGCTGATTGCATCAGCCAATCAGATTTTTTCTACATTAATTCCGATTGGCTGATAGAATTCTATCAGCCAATTGGAATTGAAGGGACGCCATCTTGGATGATGTCCCTTAAAGGAACCTTCATTCGTCGGGAAGTCGTCGGTTGAAGAGGATGGCTCCACGTCGGCTCCTTTGAAAATGGCTCCGATCAGGTCCGACAGACATTTGATAAATAGGCCTCTATATGTTTATCTATTGGCTGCCTTTCTAACTATATACCTCCGCAGTGGTGTATGAGGTCAGGTCTGACAGACATCGCTCGCTGAATGCTGAGAGCATTACGCTCTCTGTATTCAGCATTGCACCAGCAGCTCTTGTGACTCACGGCCAATCGGCCGCCAGCAGGGGTGTGTCAATCAACCCGATCGTACTCGATCAGGTTGAATTGTGGTGATCTCTGTCCGCCTCATCAGAGCAGGTTGACAGGGTTATGGAGCAGCGGTCTACATTCGGAGCTTGATAAATGGGCCTCATATTCTCTTAAAAGAGTTGACATGTAAAACTGTAATGTATAATTTCTTTTCATAGTGGTTATATGTTTTGCAACAACTTTTCTGTGTATTGTATACTGATATAGATGTGTTTGTATGCCTCGAACTGAACCTCAATAAAAAAAAATAAAAAAAAGGTGAAAATGTGTGGTTTTGAAGGGGCCGGAACTTGACGACATAAAAGGTCAAATATCTAAATCCCACAGCAGGCATGCATTCTCTCTGGACAATTGTCAAATGTGCTTTATTATGCACGCATATCAAACAAGTGACGTTTCGGGGATCTCACCCCTTCATCAGACTAAGTGAAAATTAACTAACACAGCAAACAATTTATTAGGTGTATCACCACTCCCACTTATCAAAGAAGAACCGCCTATAAATACAAATAACCAATCACAAATGATATCACATTTAAATTAAAAATAAATACATAAATAAATAAATAAAAGTTTCAATTACAAATATGCATTCAGGGCAATATATGTGTTACATTAAAGGGCCATAATACCCAAATGTTTAAACACTTGAAAGTGATGCAGCACAGCTGTAAAAAGCTGACTAGAAAATATCACCTGAACATCTCTATGTAAAAAAGAAAGATATTTTACCTCAAAAGTTCCTCAGTAGCCACATCCCATTGTAAAGGATTTCTAAGCAGCATATTAGTATGTCTGTCCTGGGACAGCTGAAAGGATGAGCCTCGTGCGCTCTCATGTTATTTCCCTATTCAGATTAGGGAAGTTTATAATGAAATCTCATGAGAGTTAAGTCAAATCTCATGAGATCACAGTAAAAGAGTTCATGACCTCAGCACTGCTGATGCTGATTGGCTGCAGTTCATTTCTTCATTTATTTATTTTTTACCTGCAGCTGGACAGCAGCTGAGTATAACTTTTTACACAGAACTAACTCTGCTGAGCCGAGGAGATTGTGAGGTAAAATATCTTCCTATTTTACATAGAGATGCTCAGGTGATATTTTCCTGTCAGCTTTTTAGTTATACTGCATCAGTTTCAAGTGATTTAGCATATGAGTATTATGTCCCTTTAAGAGCCATAACTAGGGAATTTACATCCCTTCTCATGTTAAAGGAGGTATCAATGATTTTTTTTCAAAGTTTAAGTAAGAGCGTTCCTCTATTTAGTAATCTTATGTAAGTAGGTATATAGTCCTATAATTATCACCATATTCATATTTTAATCACACCATTTGTTGGACAAACGTATAACTTGATCAATATAACACTCCTTATTGATCTCACGCCTATATATAACGAAGCCATCTATTCTCACAGCTCATGTTGACTATCGATATATTTCACTTGATGTCCACTTAATTAGAGGCATTAAAGGACAATTAATAAAACAGTACAGACAAAATGCATAATTACAGTACAATGTAAAAAAAAAAAAACTATGCTCTGAGGAAGGATTTGCAGAAATGGTCTAGTGGTCTTACATAGCTCATAGGGAGCAAAACAAAATTATTTCTTCTTCAGTGTTAAAGGGACATGAAACCCAAATTGTTCTTTAATTATTTAGATATAGCATACATTTTCAAACAACTTTCAAATTTACTTCTTTTATCTCATTTGCTTAATTCTCTTGGTATCCGTTGTTGAAAAGCATATCTAGATATGCTCAGGAGCTGGGAGCTTGCTGTTCATTGGTGTCTGCACATATATGCCTCTTGTGATTGGCTTACTGATGTGCTCATCTAGTTCCTAGTAGTGCATTGCTGCTCCTTCAAGAAAGGATACCAAGAGAATAAAGCAAAATTGTTAATAGAAGTAAATTAGAAATATGTTTACAATTGTATGCTTTATCTAAATTATAAAAGAAAATGTGGGTTTTATGTAGATGCTCATGTTGGAATATTTAATCTTCTATTTGCCTGTAATTATCTTTCATCCATGCCAGAGCTCATTGTAACTCACTCCTCCACAACTATTTAGGCTCCAAACACAATTGTCTCAACCTTGATTGGGGGAAGAACCAAAACATAACATTAACTTGAGATCTAATACTAGGAAGAGTTGGAGCATATTCTTCATTAATTAGGTTTTCAGGGTTCCACCGCTTTGGCCTTAAGCCATTGCTACTTGAATTTAGACTTCATTGCTGATTCCAGAAGAATATTTTTTGACTAAATGCTTCCGCCTTTTGCAAGAGACAGGCAATCTGCACTTTCCTTAGAAAGAGAGAGATTAACTTTCAGTTCATGGCAGGTTTTAAGTAGATATCCATATTTATTTAATTTTATTTAAATATTCTTTTATTGAGGATTTTAGAACATACAGTGTATAATAGGTATTTTGTTACATCAATATTTACCGGACAGGGTACTTTTGAGTCAACAAAACGAGAAACATATTAATTCACATGTTATCTGAATGTATACATGGCCTAGAAACAATAATGACAATGGGGTAGCCTGCCTCCTAGATGTAGACAAGTAATGCACACTACTACTACAATGTAATAGGTAAGGTAATATCAGTAAGACTAAGTGACATATCAGTCTACAAAGAGTTTAAGCTTATACAAATAAAACCTCTTTTTCTCTATCAGATATTCCTCTAGAATCCTAGATGGTCTCTCTTGGACCTGATTATAGTAGTGATATAGTATAGAGGAAAATTAGCAAGTGGAGTGGCCACTCTTGGGCCTTAGTGAATATATAAGTAAGTAAGCACTATTAACTGATTGCAGTAAAATGTTTAAAGTAGAGAATATGGGGCGTTTTATCAAGGGCCGAATGGCCCCTGATGCCCCTGTTTCCGCGTGAGCCTTTAGGCTCGCCGGAAACAGCAGTTAGGAAGCAGTGGTCTTAAGAACGCTGCTCCATAACTGGTCGGCTGCCTCTGAGGCTGCAGTCTGTAATCTGCCCGATCCTATACGATTGGGCTGATTGACACCCCCTGCTAGTGGCCGATTGGCCGTGAATCTGCAAGGGGGCGGAATTGCACAAGCAGTTCACCAGAACTGCTTGTGCAATGTTAAATTCAGCAATGTCTGTCAGACATGATATACTACAGCGTATCATGTCGGACAGACAATGAAAAATCGTCCCCCATATGTAAAAACGCATGTAATCGAGTCTTGGCATACCCATATCATTATATAGTAGGGAGGATAATTGCCTAAGATAATATGACTCCTAAAGGGAAATATATAAATTTATGGAAGTAAATATTGAATATGGTGACACCAAAGTAAAACTAGATGTAGATACAAACTATGGAGCTAGGGGTAAGAAGATACCAAAAAAAATATCACATGCAACTAAAGAATTTTTGAGAGTCACGGTAGTAATCAAGAACTATTGAGTAAGCAAAGATTTCCCCTCAAGCTGGGGTGCCTGACAATGGGTAACATCATCATAAATATTAGTATCAAGCCTAATGACTATCATAGGTAATAAATCACTAGGAGTAATTTTTCACAAAACTTGAGGGTGTACCCATTACATAAAGTATGGAATTAAAGGGCTTAAGCACAGACATGTATGTAATACCTTCTCCGTGAGCCTCTCAACATCTATTATATTGAATATGAGATTCCAATCCACCCAGTAAGAAAAGAAAAAAAAGCATACATAGGAGCACTCTGTATGCTCTGTCTGTAAGATTGAGATCAGCTATAGCCCAACTGTTGAGAGTAGGAGGATAGTTCATCAATCTCTGGCTATAAAGAGAGTGAAAGTCATCTGATCCCGGTTCTGAGGCGGCTGTCAAAGGCAATGGTGGTAATAGTAATGTGTAATACCGTGGGTGCATAATCCGTAGAGCTGTAAACAGTTGGTGATTCAGAATAGTGGACTATGAGAAAGTTGCATAAGGACTTAGATTACTGGAGATAGGGAACCGGTAGTGGATCGCTCATCAGTAGGTTTAGCAGCTGTGTTACCACAAATCTCTTAGTTGCAGATGAAGACTCCAGACACTCCAGAGTCCGACCGGGGAAGTCGGTCGCCCTCCTCCCCCAGGCCGGCACCGGAGGCGAAAACACCTCTCCCACCAACAAGCCAGGATCTGGATCGAAAGTATGTGATTACTGGGGCTTTAATCACCTTGCTGTTGGAGGAGAGTCTTCACAGGTTCTTAAGGTTGACTCTGTCGAGTCGCTCCCTCTCCGGACTGCGTCGCCAGAGGATGGACGTAGTATGGAAATGATCGCATCTCTCTCATGATCATGTAGGATCTCTGTCAGGGAGTCTGGGAGCTGGTCCGACAAAAAGGACTCAGTTGTAGGGCAGTCAGATATTATTATATTCTCCTCTCGTCTTGCCGTCCTTATCGATATAGTAAGGGCTTCAAAGTTGTTATCTAAGGTGCGCCCTAGATTCCGTAGCAAGGCTCGTAGTTGCAGATAGGATTCCTCCATGGTAAGTAGTATGGTGGATATATATTGATATCGATAGCAGATTGAAAGCTGATCACCCCGGGTTACCAGGGGGATGTTGAGAACTCAGTAGTAGGCCACGGCCTAGGGTCCCAACAGGCTAGATCCATTTCCGGACTGTATAGATGGTCGATCCCAGCAGCAAACAAGGCGCCAAGTGACACAGTAATTGTAAATTGTGGATCTAAAGTAGGCTGGAAGGATTCAATTAGGGTAATCCACAGATTATTGATAAAAGATTCAGGAGCTTCATAAAGTGCGGGTTTCATATCCCTTTAAGACTGGCTCTGATCTCTATACTCTCATGTACTCCTTATTCCTGTTAGTTGTAGTTCACCTAAAGAGAGTGTTTTCATTTAACAGAAAATAGGTGTGATGTCTGCTGGTTGCCTCATGTCTGCATCTTTAAAGGGCCAGAAAGTTAAAGTTTCATGATTCAGATAGAGCATGAATTGTAAAACAACTTTCCAATGTATTTCTATTATTACATTTGTTTCACTCTATTGGTATCCTTTGTTGAAGAGTATACCCAACTAACCCAAGTAGTCTCAGGAGCAGCAACACACTAATGGATGCCAGCTTGTTATTGGTGGTTGCACATATATGCCTCTTGTAATTGGCTCACCATCAGCTAGGTCTCAGTAGTGCATTTCCCATTAAAAGGACATTAAACTGCTGGGCACAACTGCTCTAGAATGCTTACTAATCACTGTGGTATTGTTCCCATTTTATTCCCTGAAATGTTGTCCGATGGGGATGTTCCACATCTTTGTACTGGGGGCTGTCATTTTGGAGCACAGGTTTTCTCTCATACAGTGACAGTAGTGTGCATTTACATATTAATGAGGTTGTCAACTTTCTGACAATTGTATAATGTGCTTCAGGATAGGGTGCATGATACAGGGCAGGAGCTGTGCATTTTTTCAGTAGATTGATTGCTCTATATCACTGGTTTTCAAACTGGTTGTCCTCACACCTTTATTCATAGCAAATAATAATAAAAAAAAAAAGTCCACAAGTCAAATAACAAGCCAGGAGTCAAAACCAGAGCTGGTAGTCAGACGAGCCGAGTCAGGAGCCAAAGCAAATAGTCAGATGAGCCGGAATCAGGAACAAAGAGAACAGCAGAGTCAGGAACAAGCCAGGGATCATGAACCAGGAGGGACGTGAGACAGCCAGGTAATACACAGGAACTCTCACAAACAGGTTTGAGACAATGCAAGGGCAAAGCATACTGAACAGAGGACCTTTAAATAATAAGTGATGACATCACAATTCTGAGACTGCAACATGTCTCACATGGATGATGTACACCAGTCTGGCATGCAGGAAATGAGCAGCATCACACACTATGCACCAGAGTCAGCAAGAGAGGTGAGTAAAATGGTTGCCAGCAGCACATGGCAAACAAAGCAGGGAAAAAACCCTGACAGTACCCTCCCCTCAATGACCCCTCCCCCACAAGAGGACAAAAGGCTTATTGGGGAAACAGGCATGGAAAGTACGGAGGAGGGAACCCATGAACGCTCCTCCGGACTGTAATTCCTCAAATGAACCAAATACTGTACGCGGCCCCTGGACATACGAGAGTCAATAATGCTGCTGACCTCATATTCTTCATGGTTGTCAACAAAGATAGGATGGGGACGAGGCAACACAGTGGTAACCCGATTACAAACCAATGGTTTCAAGAGGGAGACATGAAAAACATTGGAGATGCGCATTGCATGAGGAAGGTCAAGAGCATAGCCACAGGATTGACCCGTCGGAGTATTCGGACCAACATAATGGGGAGCCAGTTTATTGGAAGGCACACAAAGGTTCAAGTTGCGGAAGGACAGCCAAACCCTGTCACCAACCTGGTAGGAAGGCGCGGGCAGACGCTTACGATCAGCCTGGAACGTTTGGCGCTGCATAGAATGATGAAGGCAATCCTGAATCTGCACCCACGTGGAACGGAGTTGCCAGAGATGCTCCTCCAAAGCCGGAATACCCTGAGACATGAATGAATCGGGCAACAAGGATGGTTGAAACCCATAATTCACCATGAACGGGGATAACTTGGAGGAAGCATTAATAGCACTATTACGAGCAAACTGTGCCCAAGGTAACAGTTCAGACCAATTATTGTGGTGATCTGAGACATAGCAATGGAGGAACTGTTCCAGAGCTTGATTAGACCGTTCCACAGCCCCATTGGATTGAGGGTGATATGCTGAGGAGAAGGAAAGCTGGATCCCCATTTGAGCACAAAAGAAATGCCAAAATCTGGAGACAAACTGGCTACCCTGGTCCGACACTATCTCCTTGGGTAACCCATGTAAATGGAAGACCTCCCGAGCAAAAATTGAAGCATGCTCCTGAGCGGTAGGCAGCTTCTTCAAGGTAATGCAAAGTGACATTTTAGAAAAACGGTCAACCACCATAAGGATAACAGTATTGCCATTGGAAACAGGGAGCTCGACAATGAAGTCCATGGAAAGATGTGTCCAAGGACGCTCACCATTAGCAATAGGTTGAAGAAAACCCACAGGAAGACGTCGAGGAGTCTTATTCTGTGCACAAACTGAGCAGGAGGCAACATACGCAGCAACATCAGAACGAAGACCTGGACACCAGAATTGTCGAGTGACAGACCAAATCATTTGGTTCTTGTCTGGGTGACCTGCGGCTTTAGGATAGTGGTAAGTTTGCAAAAGTTTTCTTTGAAGATTCTCAGGAACAAAACACTTACCACTAGGTTTCTCAGGAGGTGCATTGGTTTGTGCAGCCAGGATCTCCTCCCCAAAGGGAGAAGTCAAATTAGAATGTATGGTAGCCAAAATATGGTCAGGAGGTATAACTGGAGTAGGTAAAGACTCCTCCTTGGACAGAGGCGAAAATTGTCGAGAGAGGGCATCAGCCCTAACATTCTTACTAGCAGGCAGGTAGGAGACCACATAATTAAACTGAGACAAAAATAGCGCCCATCTGGCCTGTTGGGGTGACAAACGTTTTGTTTCAGATAGATAAGTTAAATTCTTGTGGTCAGTATGAATGAGCACTGGTACGCTAGTACCCTCGAGAAGATGCCTCCATTCCTTGAGTGCCAAAATTATGGCCAGTAATTCCCTGTCGCCAATTTCATAATTGCACTCCGCTGGAGACAATTTCTTAGAGAAGAAACCGCACGGATGCAAGGAACCGTCAGGCGTAGGACGTTGAGACAAGAGGGCACCTACTCCAGTCTCAGACGCATCGACCTCAAGAACAAAAGGCAGGGCAGGGTTAGGATGAGCCAGAACTGGAGCGGCAGCAAAGGCAGTCTTAAGACTATCAAATGCCTTAATGGCAGTAGGTGGCCAATGGAGTGGATCATTCTCTTTACGGGTCATGTCTGTGATAAGCTTGACCAAGGAAGAAACGTTTTTAAGAAACTTACTATAGTAATTGGCGAACCCCAAAAAACGTTGAATAGACCGAAGACCAACTTGGTGAGGCCACTGCAGAACTGCAGACAACTTGTCAGGATCCATGGAGAACCCTGCAACAGAGATAACATAACCTAGGAAGGTTACTTGAGTCTGATGGAACTCACATTTCTCGAGTTTACAAACAGGCTGTTCTCACGTAGTCTCTGAAGAACCCGTGTAACATCAGAACGATGAGCCTCAAGCGTGGGTGAGTGTATGAGGATGTCGTCTAAATACACCACAACACACTGTTGCAACATATCTCGTAGGACATCATTAATACATTCCTGGAAACCAGCAGGAACATTACATAGGCCAAAGGGTATTACAAGATACTCATAATGCCCGCTCCTGGTGTTAAATGCTGTTTTCCATTCGTGGTCCTCCTTGATCCTAAAGAGATTGTACACTCCTCTCAAATCAAGTTTAGAAAAGACCATAGCTCCCTTGAGGCAGTCAAAGAGTTCCGTAATGAGCGGAATACGGTAAGCATTCTTAATGGTAAGACAATTAAGACCCCTATAATCGATGCATGGTCTTAACTTGCCAGCCTTTTTCTTCACAAAGAAGAAGCCAGCTCCTGCAGGAGAGCAGGATTTGCAGATTATCCCCCGTGATAGAGCATCAGTAACATACTCCTCCATAGCACAATTCTCCGTTACAGACAGAGGGTAAACCCGGCCCGAGGAGGAATGGCTCCGGGTTGCAGGTCTATGGCACAATCGTAAGACCGGTGAGGAGACAACGTACCGGCATGCACCTTGTCTAAAATGTTTAGGAACTCTCGGTACTCCTCTGGCAATTGAGATACGAAGAAGTGCACAATACTTTAACTGGTTTCTGAAGACAAGTGGAAATACATTGCGGAGACCACGACAAAATTTCTGACCTGTGCCAGTCGAGACTAGGATTGTGCTTTTGGAGCCAGGGATAACCCAGTACAACTGGAAAATGCAGAGAATTTATCACCTGGAATTGGAGGGTTTCAAAATGGAGAGCCCCAACAGCCATGGATAACGGAGCGGTCTCATGAGTAACGAGTGCGGGCTGAAGGGGCCTGCCATCAATGGCCTCAATAGCAAGCAGAACGGACCGAGGCAAAACAGGAATGGAGTGATTTGATGCAAAAGCACTGTCAATGAAATAGCCCGCAGCACCGGAGTCAACAAGAGCCTGGGTGACTATGGAGGAGTCCACCCAGGAAAGGACAACTGTGAACAAAGGTTTCTCCTTTAGCATTTCCGGGGATGAGGATAAACCACCCAAGGTCTGCCCCCGACAGGACCTTAGGTGTGAGCATTTTTCCGGCCATGTAGGACAAGACTTCAAAAGGTGGCCCTGTAACCCATAATAGAGAAAGAGCCCCTCCTAAAGGCCTTCTCCGCCACGGAGAGAGGCGTAAATCCCAACTGCATCGGCTCAGCAGTACCTGGTGACTCAGGACCAGGAGGCATGGGAGGAGAGGGAGGCATGTGTGGGAACAAACACGTAGGAGACAACGGAACAGGAGGCTTCCGCAAGCGCTCCTTGAAAGAGGGCCTCTCTCTGAGTCTGATGTCAATTAGGATAAAAAAAATACACCAAAGCTTTGAGATCCTCTGGTAAATCTCTGGCAGCAACTTCATCTTTAATCACATCAGAGAGCCCATGAAAGAAGGCGGCAACAAGGGCTTCATTCTTCCAACTTACCTCTGTGGCAAGCGTACGGAACTCAATGGCATACTGAGCAACAGATCTCGTACCTTGCTGAATGGACATGAGTCATTTAGCAGCAGAGGAGGAGCGAGCCGGAACATCAAATACCATTCGAAAGGAGGCCACAAATTCAGGGTAATTTGAAATCACAGGTTTAATAGTCTCCCACAAGGGATTAGCCCAGGCAAGAGCTGTGGCAGAGAGTAACAAGATGAGAAATCTCACCTTAGCTCTGTCAGAGGGAAACGCCTGAGGTAACATCTCAAAGTAAATGCCCACCTGGTTCAAAAACCCTCTGCACTGAATAGGATCACCTCCATATGGCTGAGGTAGAGGTGCAGATCCAGACAAGCTCCTGGTAGGACTAGGTACAGCAGCGGAAACAGGAGCAGCCATAACTTGCGGAACACTTTGGTCCAAATGTGCAGTGTGAGTCAGCAGGGTTTGCAGGCCTAGTGCAAATTGATCCAAGTGGTGATCCTGTTCATCCATCCTGGAAATTATGGTAGGTAAAGGTGGATTATTAGAACCATCAGGATTCATGGCCCTTGCGTAATGTCAGGGTGCCAGGAATCAGACTGAGCCGGGAAATACAAAAATAATCACACCTTTATTAATAGCAAAAAATAATAAAAAAAAGTCCACAAGTCAAATAACAAGCCAGGAGTCAAAACCAGAGCTGGTAGTCAGACGAGCCGAGTCAGGAGCCAAAGCGAATAGTCAGACAAGCCGAGTCAGGAGCCAAAGCGAGTAGTCAGACGAGCCGGAATCAGGAACAAGGAGAACAGCAGAGTTAGGAACAAGCCAGGGATCAGGAACCAGGAGGGACGTCAGACAGCCAGGTAGTACACAGGAACTCTCACAAACAGGTCTGAGACAACGCAAGGGCAAAGCATACTGAACAGAGGCCCTTTAAATAATAAGTGATGACATTACAATTCTGAGAATGCAACCTGTCTCACATGGATTATGTACACCAGTCTGGCCATAAAAGAGCATGCAGGAAATGAGCAGCATCACACACTATGCAACAGAGTCAGCAAGAGAGGTGAGTAAAATGGCTGCCAGCAGCACATGGCAAACAAAGCAGGGAAAAAAACCCTGACACATACACATGTTCATCTTAAAGGGGTAAAACGTCTAAGTCGTGCTTAAAGGAAAATAACATTAATTTATAACTATACAATGATAGCAGACTACTGAGTGCCTTATGTAAATCTATTCTAACAGGAATATACATCAGTATAATATAATACAGGGAGGAGAGAACATTTAGAGCATCACAAAAATACATAAAGAAGATATTTACAGTATGCATACAGAAAATAGAAGGGCTAAATTTAGTGTAAGCCTATTGAGATACAACAATTTAGTTCATATACCAGAAAACAAGTAACGTCAAATATCAATATCTTAATTGTTAATGGTTCTAGAAAAAAATGAAGTGCCCATTATTAAATATCATGTAACGTAGCTACCTAGTATTGCCATAAACATGAGCAAGGTCTATTCATCATACAGTATCCTCTTATTCTCTAAAGCTTCCTGTATCTCAATTGAGGTATACATGTAATCTTGTCTAGAGGTATACTTTCAAGCTCTCATAGGCCCTTAATGTATTATAACAAGAATACATATATAGTTCTCTCTTAGTATGTGATAGCTCATTGGCAAATCCATTTCCATTTATATTATCTACTTTTTTTAAACAGGAAAAACTCCCCTAGTTACCAGTAAACAACTTTACGTTGGATATTTCATTAATACCCAGTGGGCTACCTGTCTTAAGAGTGTAGATCCAATATACCTCTTTTTTATCCAAAGCCAACTGTCTATCTCCACCTGTATTTGGTTTTGGTACTTGGTCTATTGCTTGGAATTCAAAGAGGGAGCTAACATAGTCTAATTGTTCTTTATCATAGTGTAGACCTCTCCTGTGAGCTGTGAAATGTCTAACCACTGGAGTTTTTGGCACTTCAGCCTCCAAAGACAGAAGGTGCTCCCTAATCCAATCCTTCAGCATGTGTGTAGTCCTTCCTGTGTACTGACTATGACAAAGTTTACAAGTGATCAAATATATCACACATCTAGAGTTACAATTAAGGTGTTGAGTTATCATAAACTCTTTACGAGTAACTGTGGAAACAAATCTATCTCCCTTTCTGATGTAACTAAAGGATTTACAATGTTGGACACCACATCTATAATTGCCACTCCTTTTCCTAAGCCACATCATACTCTCCGGTACTGGCTTTGTTGAAAAGTCCCTCTTCAAGGTGTTCTCAATAGTTTCTGCCTTTTTTGAAACACCCCTTACCACTTTATCCACTATATCCTTCAATTTCGGATCATTTTTAAGTACAGGTATGTATTTTTGGACTATATTACACACTTCTGTATATCGTTTACTATACCTCGTAGAAAAAGTAAGGGTATTATAATCCTCTACCCCTACTCCCCTTTGTTTGTCATATAGTAATAGTTTCCTATCCATATTCTGGGCTTCCTCCATTGTCTGGGTCAATTCTTTTCATTGTAACCCCTACAGATTAATCTTTCCTTTAAATTACTAGCCTGTGTATGAAACTTATTTTTATCTGTACAGTTTCTCCGGAGACACATACATTGACCTTTCTTTATGTATTTTGGTGATGCTCTAAATGTTCTTTTTAGCATTTTTGCTAACGCTACTTTTAAACAGAAATAGAGCCTTGTTTTTTTTATTAACCTGTCAAAACTATATATATTTTTAAGTAGATAACCCAAGGTATTGATCTAGGCCCATTATGATATATTTCATGCCATCATTTCACCGCCAAATGCGATCAAATAAAAAAAAATGTTAATTTTTTCTCAAACTTTGGATTTCTCATTGTAATGATTTACCAATCATGGCACAAATGGTTGTAAAAGCTTCTCTTGGATACCCTTTGATCAGAAATGGCAGACATATATGGCTTTGTCATTGCTTTTTGGTAATTAGAAGGCCGCTAATTGCAACTTGCGTGCCACACTTCTACTATTTCCGGCAGTAAAGGGGTTAATTAGGTAGCATGTAATGTTAATTTTAGCTTTAGCGTAGAGATTACCCTCCCACCTGACACTTTCCACCTTCTGATACCTACCTGATCCCTCCCAGGTATTATAAGTACTAAACAATGTATCTCAAAAATCTATACTATGAGAACAATAAATGCTGTTCAATGTATCTATAAAATTGCTACAATAAAATACTCCAGCTAAATGAGTCTGATTGACCAAAAAGTAATTTACGCCAATCCAAAAGTTTTTTGTCTGCAAAAATCTCTTAAATGTCTTTAAAGTGCCTTTATAGTATCCATATATTTGATGTATAGGCAAATTGCCCTCAGGGTACAAAGTATATATTCGTCAGAAACCAAGTCTTTGAGTAAATGTCTGTAATATCACCTTTACCAAAAGGATAAAAATCAGCTAACTGCAAATGGCCCACCGTTAAGAAAAAGAAACAGAGAGGGACAAGAGGAGGAAGAAATGGAAAGAGAGATGAAGAGAACAAAATAGAAGCAAAATCAGGTGTTTTTAACTTAAGTAGTAGGACATTAAAGGGACAGTACACTGTAAAATTGTTTTTCCATAAATGTATTTTAAATGACTTGTTATACCAACTGCAGAGTATAAAATATTTGAGAAATTGCATTTTCGGGTTTATTTGTGTATCTGAAGTAGCTGGTTTTGTGCTTTGAAACCACAGCCTATTACAATGGGTTGAGCTTCAGGTAATATCAGATCTCATTACGTTATCACTTTTATGTACACAGACTTGCTTCCTTATCTTATATTTGTCTGGAACACCAAAGCTCAATACATAGAGAGAACAATGGAAAATTATCATTTTATTACTTAACTATCATGCACTGAGGGTGTAATCTCTTCTGCTGGCTGTGTTTACTTAGGCTTGTCAATAGCGTATACGCCAGTATCAAAACTTTCAGTATAGGTTGGGAAACCACAAGCTAAATCAGCTATTTCAAATGCTGAAATAGGAGTAAAGGAGCCACTTGCAACCAATTTAATACACTCTAACAGGTAAAAAGGATCATTGGGAATAATTTAAAGGGGGGAAAGTTTTTGGGTGAACTGTCCTTTTAACAACCAAAGAAGAAAAGGTACTAAAGTTAGGCTTAATCGTTGTACCAACAACAAGACTGAACAAATTCAACACTCACATACATATAAGTCAATTCATAAGAAAGCTAACTCTCAAAATATTCTTCCTAAAAATCCCATAGAGAGAAATATAGTAATAAAACAGACCAATCCCAGTGCAACAAACTCAACCCCAGAAATAAAACATACACATCTGAAACCAAAGTCTCACTTTTATCCCACAAATGAAAAAGGGAAAAAATTAGAACTATTTGAAAGATGAGTGCAAAAAGACATAGCTAATGCAAAACTACACAAATACCCAATTAATAACATAACAAGAAAAGAAAGAAATACTCTACAAACTCTTAAAAAAGACAAACAATTAACCATCAAGCCAGAGGACAAGGGCAGCGGTGTTCTTCTCTTAGACACTAAAAAATATATAGAAGAAGCAAACAGACTACTAAATTATGTAGACACCTACCAAGAGCTTAAATTGGATCCAACAAAAAAAAATTTAGGGAGACTTACAGAAATTCTAAATGATGGCAAAGAGAACGAGATAATTTTAAAGAGGGAATATAACTTTTTAAATCCAAAATTTCCAAAAATCCCTGTTTTTTACTACCTACCTAAGGTACACAAAGATTTGGTTAACGCACCTGGGAGACCAATTATATCTGACATTGGGTCAATTACAGCAAATTTAGCCCAATACATAGACACATTCTTGCAGCATTACGTTACACTATTGCCTTCATACTTAAAAGATACTACAGACATATTACAATGCTTGAATCAAATTCAAAGGGAAGAGGGTCTAATAATGGGAACATGTGACGTCTGTTCCCTATATACAAGCATAAAACATGAATTAGGGATTGAAGCCGCCAATTTATTTATGTCTAGGGATATCTCTCTTAGAAAAGAACAGAAAGATTTAATTCTAACGGGTATTAAATTTATATTGAATCAGAATTATTTTTCCTTTAACAACAAATTTTATTTGCTAACAAGGGATCGCTATGGGTACGAGATTCGCCCCTAGCTATGCTAACCTATTTTTAGGGAAGTGGGAGGAGGAATTCATCCACATGCATAGAATGGGGACGAGTCTCGTACTCTATAGGAGGTACATTGATGATATTATTTTTATCTGGAAGGGGTCCACTTTGGACTTGGAAATTTTTCTAACAGAGAATAATATAGGTGTTTTACCCATACATTTAGTCTAGACATTTAGTCTAGACAAAATGACTTTCCTGGATTTAGATATTGAAATAATAGAGAATAGTATTATTACAAAGACACACTTCAAAAATGTTGACGCTAATAACCTTATACACTCAAAAAGCTGTCACCTTGGCCGATGGAAAGATAACATTCCTAAAGGACAGTGCTTGAGAATTAAGCACAACTGCTCAAAACTCTCAGATTATAAAGACCAGGTACAAATACTTGAAAGGAAATTCCTTGAAAGAGGATATGATCATAAATTAATAGAAAAAGCGATAGAACAAGTGGACTTGAAGGATAGAAACAGTTTACTTTCCTATACAAAAAAGACTAAACACGGAAAACAAACTGATAACACCAATGAATTTAATGTACTTCTAGTGACAGATTTTAATTGTGACAATCACCTTCTAAAAAAGAGTATGAAGAAACATTAGCATCTGATACAGACCGATCCAATTATAGGTCATAAGATATCTAAGTCCCTGAAAATAGTGTATAGAAAAGCAAGGAATATGAAGAACATATTAGCTCCAAGCGAATTTAAAAATAAAAGACAAATAAAAGATTGTAATCTACAGGGGAATTTACTGCATGTTTTTTTCCCTTGTTTTGGCTGCAGGTCCTGTAAATTTAGCACAAAACGGAAAGAAATTAAATCAAGACAGAATGAGTTTGTATATAAAATTAAAGAGACAATAAGATGTCAGGACAAAGGTATAGTCTATATGATTGAGTGCACTTGCTATAAGCAATACATTGGGGAGACCACTAGGACCTTAAGAGAGCGAACATTTACACTGAATTGAGAAGGGAAAATTCGATACCCACCTATACACACATTTTCGGGAGGTTCATAAAAATGACTTGAGAGATTTTATATTTTGGGGAATCTTAAAAGTAAATACAGACTGGAGAGGGGGGAATTTTGAGCAAAAACTCCTGAGAAAGGAAGCAGAGTTTATTTATAACATGAAAACCCTACACCCTTTTGGGTTAAACTCAGAATTAGATATATTACCATTCCTTGTCTCCTGAAGGCCGTTGTAATGAATCAGACATCTAAATAGCAAATCGCTAATGTATTTTAGGAATGTTTTTAATAAATATCCTTTTAAAATAATTAACAATTTAATCAATATGTATTTAATGATATGACTATTCCTCTAGTAGATATAAATAAATTGAGTTGCATTGAGTTTATTTTATATTCCTAATTCTTAGCTTAATTTATGTCAACTATAATTTTTATCTGTTTTATTTTGGTATTTTAATTTTTAATGATTCATGGCTATTTTCTATATTTAGGAAATTGCCAATATAAGTACAATATAACTGGAGAATTTATATGAATTATAGTATCATACCAGTTTTTAATATAATATATTTGCTTATGCACTTTAAGAACTAGTTTTCTATTTTAAATTTGTTTATTCACAAGCCAATGCAGCAAGGATACTAAGTGTCTTTATATATGAACTTAAGTTTGGCTATCTTGAAATACTGCAAATGAAGCAATCCACCTTAAAGAGAAACTCCATTCCAAACAGAAAATTAAACCTTAAAATTTAAAGTGCCAAAAACCAATGAACTGCCAGAGAAGGGTATATAAGGACATATACGGATGACCATGAGTATATTTTGATAAAGCTCTGTTTCAAGGGCGAAACGCGTTAACATACAACTGGAGCCCTTGCACCTTGATCCCCCACCTGAGAAGTCTGAAACATTTGGATGGAGGTAGAGGGGACCAGGAGAAATTTCTCACACTGACTATTTTGAGCGTGCTACAGGATTTTTTACACAAACGACTGAAAAGCCAGGCATCATAGATGTCATCACACTCCTTGTGCTGGGATTAACGGTCGGAGAAAGGACGCCAAGCTACGCCACGTCTGAGGCTGAGAGTCCGTAAGTTACAGACAAAAAACTGTTGTATTTGCGTAAATTACTTTTTGTGGTCAATCAGACTTCATTTAGCTGGAGTATTTTATTGTAGCAATTTTATAGATACATTGAACAGCATTTATTGTTCTCATAGTATAGATTTTTGAGATACATTGTTTAGTACTTATAATTATTATACTGTCATTTAGTTACCTTAGCGATATAGCACTATATATTACTTAAGCACTTTCTATGCTATATATTACTTAAAGGGACACTGAACCCCATTTTTTTCTTTCGTGATTCAGATAGATATCAAATGTTCTTTATTCTCTTTGTATCTTTATTTGAAATGCAAGAATGTAAGTTTAGATGCCGGCCCATTTTTGGTGAACAACCTAGGTTGTCCTTGCTGATTAATGGATAAATTCATCCACCAATCAAAAACTGCTGTCCAGAGTTCTGATCCAAGAAAAAAGCTTCAATGCCTTCTTTTTCATATAAAGATAGCAAGAGAACAAAGAAATATTGATAATAGGAGTAAATTAGAGAGTTGCATGCTCTATCTGAATCACGAAAGAAAAAATTTGGGTTTGGTGTCCCTTTAAGCACTTTCTATGCTATACATCACATAAGCACTTTAAGAGCATATTTACTGCACTTTATCAGCACAAGTTACTTTTCTCCAGTATTTTTCCTTATGTTTCCTGTCCCTTGGAATTAATCTAGTAAATATACTGCTCATTGGAAAGTTTAATGTTCCAATCAATCTATTTATATTGTATAAGGGATTTTTTAGTCTTAAGGTATTACTTCCAAGTGTATGAGTAGCCCAATTTTGTCCTGGAAAGTATTGAGATGCCAATAGTATATTATGTATTTGCAGATATGCAGTTTCAGAGTACTACTTGGTTTTTTATTGATTTATTTCTGCAAGGGGAGACATCCCATTTTTAAACATAAATTCCATTATTTGTTTGCTATTTTTTCAAAAATAAAATTGTTGCTATACACTTTAACAAAATTGCATTCTAAATTTGTATTTCACTGCACACTCCTTATCTATATTCATTGAAGTTTAACAAATAGTTGTATACCAAACCTAGAGAAGGGTTGGTTGAGATAGGAGCTTATAGAGGACAATTCTGAGCGCCTCTTTTCCGATGTATCTTTACTTGTTGAATGAGCAGCAATACACTACTGGTTGCTGACTAAACACATTGGGGAGCCAATGACAATCAGTATATATATGCAGCCACCAATCAGCAGCTAGAACCTAGGTTTTCTGCTGCTCCTGAGCTTTCCTAGATAAACATTTCAGCAAAGGATAACAAGAGAAGGAAGCAACTTAAATAATGGAAGTAAATTGGAAAGTGGTTTAAAATTGTCTGAATCATGAAAGAAACATTTTGGGTTTCATGTCCCTAACAGCCAAGATTGCAGGAAGCTCAGACATATATATACGTCGTGCAGTACTATAGGCAAAGTACTACATGACATATATATAAGTCATGCAGTACTATAGGTAAAGTATTACATGACATATATATATACGTTGTGCAGTACTATAGGCAAAGTACTACATGAGATATACTGTATATACGTCGTGCAGTACTATAGGCAAAGTACTACATGACATATATATACGTCGTGCAGTACTATAAGCAAAGTACTGCATGACATATATATACGTCGTGCAGTACTATAGGCAAAGTACTACATGACATATATATACGTCGTGCAGTACTATAGGCAAAGTACCGCATGACATATATATACGTCGTGCAGTACTATAGGCAAAGTACCGCATGACATATATATACGTCGTGCAGTACTATAGGCAAAGTACCGCATGACATATATATACGTCGTGCAGTACTATAAGCAAAGTACTGCATGACATATATATACGTCGTGCAGTACTATAGGCAAAGTACCGCATGACATATATATACGTCGTGCAGTACTATAAGCAAAGTACTGCATGACATATATACGTCGTGCAGTACTATAGGCAAAGTACTACATGACATATATATACGTCGTGCAGTACTATAGGCAAAGTACCGCATGACATATATATACGTCGTGCAGTACTATAGGCAAAGTATTACATGACATATATATATATACGTCGTGCAGTACTATAGGCAAAGTACTACATGACATATACTGTATATACATCGTGCAGTACTATAGGCAAAGTACTACATGACATATATATATATTGTGCAGTACTAGAGGCAAAGTACTACATGACATATATATACGTCGTGCAGTACTATAGGCAAAGTACTATATGACATATATATACGTTGTGCAGTACTATAGGCAAAGTACTACATGACATATATATACGTTGTGCAGTACTATAAGCAAAGTACTGCATGACATATATATACGTTGTGCAGTACTATAGGCAAAGTACTACATGACATATATATACGTTGTGCAGTACTATAAGCAAAGTACTGCATGACATATATATACGTCGGATTGGGTGAAGGGGTTAAGCTTCATAGTTTATGAATAGTGTTTGCACTGCAGTACTCCCACCACAGAGGGTGCTGTAGCATTAGTCTCATTGCTTATACTATGGAGGGGTTTCTGCAGTTTCTGTGGTCTTCTGTTATACTGGTTTACCAGTGTCAGGAGTCTGGTAAGGAAAAGCCATGATATGTGATTTAGAATATCAGGGAGGGTAAGAGACAAGGGGTGAGGAATAACTCAACATTGTTGCAAAATTTGTAACATGTGTAATTTCCCTCATCTATATACTGAGGCTTAGCTTAGCAGCTTATTAGACTCTTCAGGGCCTATTTATCAAATGTCTTGCGGACCTGATCCGACAGGTCCGCAAGACATCGCTGAATGCGGAGAGCAATACACTCTCCGTATTCAGCATTGCACCAGCAGCTCTTGTGAGCTGCTGGTGCAACGCCACCCCCTGCAGACTCGCGGCCAATGGGCCGCCAGCAGGGGGTGTCAATCAACCCGATCGTACTCGATCGGGTTGAATTCCGGCGATTCCTGTCCGCCTGCTCAGAGCAGGCGGACAGAGTTATGGAGCAGCGGTCTTTGTGACCGCTGCTCCATAACTTGTGTTTCTGGCGAGTCTGAAGACTCGCCAGAAACACGGGCCGTCAAGCTCCATTCAAAGCTTGATAGATAGGCCCTGGACTGGAATTCACAGAACATAAAAAAAAACAGATTTACTGGAGCTTTTCTATTAACCTATTGCCCACAATCACTTCTGCAGCAAAAATAAAAACATGAATAGTTACCTCATAAAATGTCACCTACTTATGAAACTTTCAATATTGTCTGAGCAAAAGTAAAACAAAAAAATAAGTCCTCAACTTATCTGCATATATTGTTCTCAGCAGCCCCAAGACAGCAGTTAGCAGGTTAAACATCATATATCATATATTAATTTCACAATGTGTAACATCTATATAAACTAGCATGCTTTGTAGTTTCCTGCTATACAAATGCTGAAGGGTTTAACCCTTGCTTGCTTATTTTGGTACTTGCTGTAAAGGTGTTCTTCCTATGCCAATTAAAGGAATATAAAACCCAATTTTTTTCTTTCATGGTTCAGATAGAGCATGCAATTTTAAGCAACTTTCTAATTTACTCCTATTATATTTTTTTCTTCATTCTCTTGGTTTCTTTATTTGAAAAGCATTAATGTAAGCTTAGGAGCCAGACCATCTTTGGTTCAGCACCCTGGGTAGCGCTTGCTGATTAGTGGCTACATTTAGCAACCAATCAGCAAGCACTACCCAGGTGCTGAACCAAAAATGGGCCGGCTCCTAAGCTAACATTCCTGCTTTTCATATAAAGATAACAAGAAAATGAAGATACATTGATAAATTAGAAAAGTTGCTTAAAATTGCATGCTCTATCTGAATCATGAAAGAAAATATTTTGGGTTTCATATCCCTTTAAGTGCTTGAGAGTAAGGGAGGTGATAAGGAGCGTGGTGCTTTAGCCTTATTATTATTAAAGGCTATAACAGTGCATAAAGAAAATGCTCTATTATGTTACAGACATGTTCTTGTTGTGCTATTACTTGCATATAACCAGGTGTTTAACCTCTACAAGGTGATTAAACACATAATTAAAGTCAGTTCCAGAGCAGCAATGCACAGCTGGGAGCTAGCTAAACACAGCTGGTGAGACAATGATAAAAGACAAATGTGTGTAGCCACCAATCAACAGCTAGCTCCCACTAGTGCATTGTTGCTGCTATGGATTGGTACATATCCTTTCTAACAAAGTTACCCATGAGAACAAAGTAGAAGTGAACTTAAAAATGGCATGCTTTGTTTAATCTTTCCTGTCCCTTTAAGCAATCAGTATGGCTAAATTAGAATTGTATGTGCTTGTGTTGGGGTTCGATCTGAGTGGTCGTAGCTTTGCAAACCGTGTCACTGGAATTTTTTTTCACATGTTGGCAACTGTGCCATCTTTTGAAGGGCATGGAGGATCTCCAGAATTATGGCTGCATTGATTGATACCTATCAGCCCTCTTGGGGAAGGAAAGAAGGATGCAGGACTTGCCAGAACAGTACCCCTGCTGTAATACAACCATACATGAAGAGCTGCCTAAAATCAGTCCTTTTACAGATTTTGACCTTATGCAGTGAGTGATATATGCTGACTGAAGAGTGCTGATCAAACTGCAACAGAGAGATTGAGATATATAGTAGAATTAGGAAACTTAAAGGGATAGGAAACCCAAAAAATATTTATAAATTATTAAAAACATTGTGGGATATAAATCTTTTTTGTAATTTATCTACATTAAGGGCAAGATTACGAGTGGAACGCAAATATTTTCAAACAAGCGGTTAGTGTTTTTTCCGTTCATTTGCGCGCAGGTTAAATTGCGCTGGTATTACAAGTTGAAAGTAAACGCGATCACTTGAACGCAATTCAAGTAAAGAGAGCTGTGGTTTCGCAAAACAAAAAAGGGGTCACAAAACACATCAAAAATGCATTACAAAGTACATTTTCACTCATAACGCCATCTAATAAAAAAAAGGCTTAACATTGAGATAAATACATTACATATACATGTTTAAAGATGTATATGTATGTATATATAAATGTCTATATATGTGTACATATGTTTGTATGTATTTATATGTGTATATTTGTATTTACAGATGTATACACATAGAAACACATAAATACATATACACATAAATACATATACACATATATAGACATATAAAAGTGCATTGGAGCCCTTTGCAGTTAAGTAGATGAAAAAAATTTAAAAGCATATTTATGCAACATAAAACATATAAGTGTTATTGTGTGTATTTACTGTAAATAGTTCACATTCCAATCATCTGCACACAGCAGAATATGTTCTAAGTATTTATAAATAGATATTTTTCTTATATATTTCTTTATAGATCTATACCTATATATATATATATATATATATATATATTTATATAGGTATATATATATAGGTATAGATACATATTGTACCAAAATACCATCAGATCTATACAGAAATATGTATTTATGAATAAATAGAGCATATTCTGCTATGTGCAGAACATTAGAATGTGAAATATTTATAATTTCATGTCGGGCTAGTGCACATGAGAATTGGGTTTGTGTGCAAGTAGGGTGTTTTTGTTTATTTTTTTTGCACTTTATTTGCTCAATTGACTGCTATGGGGAAATAGGTTATTGTGTGCGTGCATAAATTCGGCTTTTTGCGCACGTCGGGTTAGTGCTAGAGCAATAACGTTTTACTTTCAACTCGTAATACCAGCGCAACTCGACTCGCGCAAAAATAGTGAAAGCGCTAAATAGTGCTCCACTCGTAATCTGGCACTAAACGTTTTAAAGCGGTTACCTGTATTTTCTATTATAAAATATGATGTCTGCCAAACACACCATTAAGCTCCTTATATGACCCCCATAACAGTGGTCTACTTGGCTAGAATCATCATGATGCCTTGCATGCGCAGTTCATCTACATCCAAGGCTCGCGCTCATAACAAGAGGTTTGTGATGTCTCGGTCAAAGGGAGTGGCTCTCCAGACAGCAGAAGTGCACATGTGATTCTTCAAAAAGTTAGTGCGCATGCAATGTTTAACTCAAGCTCAGATAATCAATATTATAATTAAAGGGACACTGAACCCAAATTTTTTCTTTTGTGATTCAGATAGAGCATGAAATTTTAAGCAACTTTGTAATTTACTCCTATTATCAAATGTTCCTTATTCTCTTGGTATCTTTATTTGAAATGCAAGAATGTAAGTTTAGATGCCGGCCCATTTTTGGTGAACAACCTAGGTTGTCCTTGCTGATTGGTGGATAAATTAATCCACCAATCAAAAACTGCTGTCCAGAGTTCTGAACCAAGAAAAAAGCTTAGATGCCTTCTTTTTTATATAAAGATAGCAAGAGAATGAAGAAACATTGATAATAGGAGTAAATTAGAAAGTTGCTTAAAATTACATGCTCTAAATTTTGGGTTCAGTGTCCCTTTAAGCTGGCGGAACTGCTTCTTTATTGGAAGAAGTGCAATTATGCATATATAGAAAGCACTTCCTACATGTATAGGTGGTTTTATGAAAAAGATTTCACATACTTAGAAGCTTCGTTACTAAGTACATTTAATAAACTTTATATTCATTTTTATAATACATTAGTTTTAATGTACAACTATTTCTAACCCTTTAAAAAAGCTTTACAGTGAAATCAATGCATTATTGTTGGCAACTACTTGTATCTGTATTCTGGTCTATAAATCTGTATGTTTAATTATTATGTTTATGTGTGCAGGGGTTCCTCTGTTATATATATGTAAATAAACGTTAGAGTTTTGCGTTAGAGGCTATGCGGTGCTAACGAGCAGTTTTGTGCCACCGCTCACTTACCTGCAGCGCTGGTATTACGGGTTTTTACAAACCCGTCGTTAAAAGACAAGAAGTGAGCGTTGAGCAAAATTTTGCTCATTACCGCACTCAAATACCAGCGCTGCTTAAGTCAGCGGTGAGCTGGTCGTACGTGCTCGTGCACGATTTCCCCATAGGAATCAACAGGGAGAGCCGGCTGAGAAAAAGTCCAACACCTGCAAAAAAGCAGCGTGAAACTCACTAACGCAGCCCCATTGATTCCTATGGGGAAATAAAATTTATGTCTACACCTAACACCCTAACATGAACCCCGAGTCTAAACACCCCTAATCTTACACTTATTAACCCTAATCTGCCGCCCCCAACATCGCTGACACCTGCATTATATTTATTAACCCCTAATCTGCCGCTCCGGACACCGCCGCCACCTACATTATAGTTATGAACCCCTAATCTGCTGCCCCCAACATCGCTGCCACCTACATTATATTTATTAAACCCTAATCTGCCACCCCCAATGTCGCCACCACCTACCTACACTTATTAACCCCTAATCTGCAGCCCCAATGTCGCCGCCACTATACTAAATGTATTAACCCCTAAACCTAAGTCTAACCCTAACCCTAACACCCCCTAACTTAAATATAATTTAAATAAATCTAAATAAAATTACTATAATTAACTAAATTATTCCTTTTTAAAACTAAATACTTACCTATAAAATAAAACCTAAGCTAGCTACAATATAACTAATAGTTACATTGTAGCTAGCTTAGGGTTTATTTTTATTTTACAGGTAAGTTTGTATTTATTTTAACTAGGTACAATAGTTATTAAATAGTTATTAACTATTTAATAACTACCTAGATAAAATAAATACAAAAGTACCTGTAAAATAAAACCTAGCCTAAGTTACAATAACACCTAACACTACACTATAATTAAATAAATGTACTAAATTAAATACAATTACCTAAATTAATTAAATTAGCTAAAGTACAAAACAAACACTAAATAACAGAAAATAATAAACAAATTACAGATATTTAAACTAATTACACCTAATCTAATAGCCCTATCAAAATAAAAAAGCCCCCCCAAAATAAAAAAACCCTAGCCTAAACTACCAATAGCCCTTAAAGGGCCTTTTGCGGGGCATTGCCCCAAAGTAATTAGCTCTTTTACCTGTAAAAAAAAAATACAAACAACTCCCCCAACAGTAAAAACCACCACCCCCACAACCAACCCCCCAAATAAAATACTATCTAAAAAAACCTAAGCTCCCCATTGCCCTGAAAAGGGCATTTGAATGGGTATTGCCCTTAAAAGGGCAGTTAGCTCTTTTGCAGGCCCAAACCCTAACCTAAAAATAAAACCCACCCAATACACCCTTAAAAAACCTAACACTAACCCCCTGAAGATCGACTTACAGTTCTGAAGACCGGACATCCATCCTTGAAGGAAGCGGCAGAAGTCTTCATCCAACCGGGCCGAAGTCCTCAACGAAGCCGGGAGAAGTCTTTATCCAAGCCGGGCGAAGTGGTCCTCCAGAAGGGCAGAAGTCTTCATCCAGACGGCATCTTTTCTCTTCATACATCCGACGCGGACCGAGTCCATCTTCAAGACATCCGACGTGGAGCATCCTCTTCATCCGACGACTACCTGACGAATGAAGGTACCTTTAAGTGACGTCATCCAAGATGGCGTCCCTTAGATTCCGATTGGCTGATAGAATTTTATCAGCCAATCGGAATTAAGGTAGAAAAAATCCTATTGGCTGAACTTCAATCCTATTGGCTGATTGCATCAGCCAATAGGATTTTTTCTACCTTAATTCCGATTGGCTATCAGCCAATCGGAATCTAAGGGACGCCATCTTGGATGACGTCACTTAAAGGTACCTTCATTCATCTTTAGTCGTCGGATGAAGAGGATGCTCCGCGTCGGATGTCTTGAAGATGGAGCCACTCCACGTCGGATGGATGAAAATAGAAGATGCCGTCTGGATGAAGACTTCTGCCTGTCTGGAGAACCACTTCGCCCGGCTTGGATGAAGACTTTTCCCGGCTTCATTGAGGACTTTGGCCCGTTTGGATGAAGACTTCTGCCACTTCCTTGAGGATGGATGTCCGGTCTTCAGAACTGTAAGTCGATCTTCAGGGGGTTAGTTTTAGTTTTTTTTAAGGGTGTATTGGGTGGGTTTTATTTTTAGGTTAGGGTTTGGGCCTGCAAAAGAGCTAACTGCCCTTTTAAGGGCAATACCCATTGAAATGCCCTTTTCAGGGCAATGGGGAGCTTAGGTTTTTTAGATAGTATTTTATTTGGGGTTTGGTTGTGCAGGTGGTGGGTTTTACTGTTGGGGGGGTTGTTTGTATTTTTTTTTACAGGAAAAAGAGCTGATTACTTTGGGGCAATGCCCCGCAAAAGGCCCTTTTAAGGGCTATTGGTAGTTTAGTTTAGGCTAGGGTTTTTTTTTATTTTGGGGGGGCTTTTTTTATTTTGATAGGGCTATTAGATTAGGTGTAATTAGTTTAAATATCTGTAATTTGTTTATTATTTTCTGTAATTTAGTGTGGGGGGTTGTACTTTAGCTAATTTAATTTAGATAATTGTATTTCATTTAGTTAATTTATTTAATTATAGTGTAGTGTTGGGTGTTATTGTAACTTAGGTTGAGTTTTATTTTACAGGTACTTTTGTATTTATTTTAGCTAGGTAGTTATTAAATAGTTAATAACTATCTAATAACTATTGTACCTAGTTAAAATAAATACAAACTTGTCTGTAAAATAAAAATAAACCCTAAGCTAGCTACAATGTAACTATTAGTTATATTGTAGCTAGCTTAGGGTTTATTTTATAGGTAAGTATTTAGTTTTAAATAGGAATAATTTAGGTAATGATAGGAATTTTTATTTAGATTTATTGTATTTATATTTAAGTTAGGGGGTGTTAGGGTTATGGTTAGACTTAGGTTTAGGGGTTAATAAATTTAGTATAGTGGCGGCGACGTTGGGGGTGGCAGATTAGGGTTAATAAGTGTAGGAAGGTGGCGGCGATGTTAGGGACAGCAGATTAGGGGTTAATAATATTTAACTAATGTTTGTGAGGCGGGAGTGCGGCGGTTTAGGGGTTAATATGTTTATTATAGTGGCGGCGACGTTGGGGGTGGCAGATTAGGGGTTAATAAGTGTAGGTAGGTTACGGCGACATTGGGGGCAGCAGATTAGGGGTTAATAAATATAATGTAGGTGGCGGCGATGTTGGGGGCGGCAGATTAGGGGTTCATAAATATAATGTAGGTGGCGGCGGTGTCCGGAGCAGCAGATTAGGGGTTAATCATTTTATTTTAGTGTTTGCAATGCGGGAGGGCCTCGGTTTAGGGGTTAACAGGTAGTTTATGGGTGTTAGTGTACTTTTTAGCACTTTAGTTATGAATTTTATGTTGCGGCGTTGTACCATAAAACTCTTAACTACTGACTTTTAAATGCGTTAGGACTCTTGACAGGGTAGGCTGTACCGCTCACTTTTTGGCCTCCCAGGACAGACTCGTAATACCGGTGCTATGGAAGTCTCATAGAAAAAAGACTTTACGAAGTTTATGTAAGTCGTTTTGCAGTAAGGCCAAAGAAGTGTGCGGTGACCCTAAATCTTCAAGACTCGTAATAGCAGCAGGCGTAAAAAATCAGCGTTAGGACCTCTTAACGCTGCTTTTTTACCTTAACGCACAACTCGTAATCTAGCTGATAGTTTGTTAATATACAGTATGCATTGTCTATCACTATTATTATTATTTATTTGTAAAATGCCAGCAAAAGTGTGTATATATATATATATATATATATATATATATATACACAGTATATTTATAGTGTGTGCAAAAAGAGAAGCAATACAGCCTTGTGCATAAAGGAATGAAGAATGAATGGAGAATGAAAAGACATTTACTTTAAGGGGCATACAAGTCAAATCTCAGCTCTCATGATTCAGATAGAGTTAATTTAAGAGACTTTTCAATTTACTTTTATTAAATGTACTTTGTTCTCTTGATATCCTTTATATCTAGATAGGCTCAGGATCATCAATGCAATACTAGTAACCAGCTGGTGATTGGTGTCTACACACGTATGCCTCTTCTCATTGGCTCACAATATGTGTTCAGCTAGCTCACAGTAGTTTATTGATGCTCTTTAGATTTAAATTATGGGCTAGATTACAAGCAGTTTATTTAGTTACTATTTATTTATCCCGCTCAAGCCTAAACTTCATTATAAGTTTGTGTTTTTTTTGCGATCGCGGTTTAGCGCGCACATTACAACCTAAAAGTAAAAAATTTTGCGCCAGAGCAAACCCCGACACGTGCTAACTTTAGGACAATGCTCCGACTCGTATGCTAATCCAACAGGAGTTATTAATATTTCAAATTCCCATGTTCTTCACATACAAGAATGTTATTTTTATTTTAAATGCATATATCTGTATATACCTATACCTGTATATCTATTCCTAATATTATTATAGATACTGTAATATATATATATATATATATATATATATATATTCCATTAATTATATTGAATTTTTTACAGTATCTATAATTTTTAATAATTATTATTTTTTGTACTATTTTATATTTAAATAACATGCCTTAAGATAACTGAGTTTTCATGCCCACTAACCCAACACCACGTTAGACCTATATTGCGAAACCCGAAGCGTTACGCATATTTTACATTCCTATGTTCTTCACATAGAAATGCTTTTAATTTGTACTGTATTATTAAATATAATCGGGATTACTGAGGTTGATGGGCACACCTAGAAACACTGACAATCCTCCAACAATTGATATACACTGTATATAGATAGATAGATATGGCATCTGCTATAACTGAATCATTTACAATACCACACATTTCTATTAGTTTATGTGTACACCAGGACTGATCATTATATTTATTATTATTTTTGATGGTACCAACACATTCCTTTCTAGTTTTTTTAAGGTTGCCTACAATTAGGTATTTTTAGGATGCATGTATTTCTACATTTTACTATGTCAATGAAAATATTTTTTCTCACTTATTAAGATTAAATATAGATTTTTTTTAATAAATATCAGAATGCTGGAATTGAGTTCTTTTGTGGTTTTTGTTTGTTTTCCATTTGTTTCAAATATTTTTATTTGTGACCTTAGCTCATCGAGGATGGTATAGGTCATTTTTGTTTAACACCATCTCATAAGCTTTTTTTTTTAAATTATTCTTGTAGTGCAGTGAAAATAAAAATGTTCTCTCTCTCTCGCAAGCAAAAAGTCTACAATTTATTGTAGACATAATATATACATGTATTTATTCCCATGTTATACCAACAGGATGGATCTGACGCGTTTCCTGTGCCACCAGGCACACTTCCTCAGAGATGTTATTTTCTGTCTACTTTACATGCATTAAAGTGTATAATTGGCCATAATCTTCAATCAGCACAACAATGTTCTATTTTAGTGTATAGATGTTTGGCATAATTATACAGTGCAGTGTGTTCATTTTCATTGTATAAATGTTTGGCATCATTTTGCGGCAATGGTGTATATCACCATTAGTGTATAGGCACCCATCATCATTATACAGTGTATGAACTCTCATCATTATACAGTGCAGCATATATGTTAAGTGTATAGGTACTCAATATTAATTATACTTTGCAGCATGTTTATTAGTATATAGATGCCTTGCATTATCACCTAGTACAGAGTTCTGTGGTTATTAGTGTATACATGTTTATTATCGTCACTATACAGTGACACTTGTCCAAAATAAGTGTGAGGTGTACTGATCCCTAGGTCAAAATTTTCCAGTATTTCATTGCAAGTTAATGTGATCGGAAAAATATATACTTACGGAAAAATGTATCAAGATACATTTGTAGCTTCTAAGAACTTGCAGTTCAGGCTTGCAAGAGTGAGTCGGCAACAACAAATTTAAGAGGCAATCTCTTATTCTTATCCTAGGTTAAAGAAATAAATCACCACAAACTTCCTGGTTCAGAAGTGATTGACAGGCCCTGCTCCCATGCAGTTGGCTGCCTAACAGCAAAGGAAAGGATTGAACAAGAGCTGGTCTGTAGTCTTAAATTTTACCAAGTGGTGATTGCAGGTTGACAGGTTCTCTGCTTAAGAACTTGTCTGCCTACAGCTTGATAAACGTTGCTGATTTGCTGTGCAGAGCGAGCACTTTCATACATTATGTCATGCAGAAATTAACCATTATAGCTATTATAATTATAATAAATCAGATTAACAGTCAGGAATTTGATGTGATAACAGAAATTTATTTTCTCAATCATTATAGATAAAATAGTTATCTATAGCTTAGCTGCTTAACACATCACTAAAAAAATTTGTTATGAAGTAGTAATGGCATGGTATAAAATGTCTTTCGGGGTGGGGGGCAAAACGTATCTTCGTGTAGCTCAAAAACCTTGCTCCGGCCCTGGTTGTGTCTGGAGAGAGAGCTTTAAAGGCAAATATCTCAGCCCAGATAACTTAGACAAAAGAGGAATCTACCCTTTTTAAGCAATCACCTGCTCCAATAGGAACCAGACAAAGTTAAGTGGTGGAGATGGGGGCTATTATAGAGATACCCTTTATCCCTCTAATTTAATTAGAGGGGTATGAGAACCCAAATCCCCTCTACTTTTTAGCAGATTACAGTTATATTGGTTATCATCTGCCCCAAGTACACACTCATGCAGTAATTTATGAGGGGACATTTTTACAGCTACTAGTCCCAACCATAAAACACAGAAGGGTATGAGGCCGAAGTATGTAAAGATGGGAGTCCTTTTGGCTATAATGGATCCCTAACACCCCAAAATAAACATTAGAATGGTGCAAGTGACCCCTATTTTCAAAGTTGTGATGCTCCTCATTCAAAGGAGGTGTCACGTGTACAGGTGGCTACCACGTGATCACCATGGCAACAGTGATCACCTAAGAGAACCATAGACATATAAAACAACATCAGGGATAGGTTATCCTTTATGTTTCCCCCCACACACAATAGGTAGACAAAATTGAAAAACAACAAAAAAAAACCAATGACAAATACTTCCCAGCATTGGTTCCATTTTGGGGTTCTGCCAGTTTTGAAGGGCCATTATAGTGATAAAATGACTTTCTCTCATTCATCAGAGCATGTACTTTTCTGCTAGCCAAAGCACACATTACTTGCATAATTTAACATAAATGTATTTTATGCTAATTTGTGCAATACAAATTTAACATTTTTAATGTTAGCTAATTTTAGCTTAATATTGGCTAAAAGTTTACTCGGGTGATCAGTAAAATTTGCCGGGTGGCGCACCTGCTATAAATGTCCTGGTGAGAACATTATCCCTTTAGTTAAAGGGACACTGAACCCAAATTTTTTTCTTTCGTGATTCCGATAGAGCATGAAATTTTAAGCAACTTTCTAATTTACTCCTATTATCAAATTATCTTCATTCTCTTGGTATCTTTATTTGAAATGCATGAATGTAAGTTTAGATGCTGGCCCATTTTTGGTGAACAACCTGGGTTGTTCTTGCTGATTGGTGGATAAATTCATCCACCAATAAAAAAGTGCTGTCCAGAGTCTGAATTAAACAAAAGCCTAGATGCCTTCTTTTTCAAATAAAGATAGCAAGAGAACAAAGAAAAATTGATAATAGGAGTAAATTAGAACGTTGCTTAAAATTGCATGCTCTATCTGAATCACAAAAGGAAAAAATTGGGTTCAGTGTCCCTTTAACAAGTGATCATCTGGTAGCAACTGCTTGTCTCATTTTGTTGTGTTGCTGACATTAAGTGATGGTAAATTCGTTAATAGTGTTCAACATATTTTATAAGCTCTTACCTTAACTAGCACATCGATATTCTTATATTATATAAAAAACATATTTTTACTTATTAACTTCAATTTTATTTCAGTAACGGTACACTGTTATAATCAGCCTCTCAAATTTTCACAGGGGCTGCTTTGATTGACATAAGTTTTAGCCAATCATCTGCGCACCATGCGCCCCATGTTAAATAGGACCTGCACACTCCCATACTCTGAACTCCCTAATTGAGATGGAATGCGCATGCACAACTCTTACGCTACTTGCGCATTTGTAAATGAGAATCCGTCTTATGCCAGTTATTATTTACTTAGATCCATCGCAATTAGAGAGTTTAGAGCACGGGAGCGTGCAGGTCCTATGGTGAGCAGATGATTGGCTAAAACTTATGTCAATCAAAGCAGCCCCTGTGAAAAATTTAGAGAGAGGCTGATTATAACAGTGCACCATTACTGAAATAAAATTGAAGTTAATAAGTAAAAAAGATGTTTTTTATATAATATAAGCATATCGATGTGCTAGTTAAGGTAAGAGCTTATAAAATATGTTGAACACTATTAACGAATTTACCATCACTTTAGTACATAGATATATTTTTCTCTGAACTAATTTAAAAAAAAAAAAAACAGGAATCAAAGATGATATGTTGTAAAACTCAGTATATGATGATTTTTGTTGCAACTATTTTATGTGTTGTTTTTGCTACGCTGTGTGAATATAGACAGGGGTAGAAGCATGAGAAGTACATTTTCTAAATGGATTAAACCACCCCTCTGGAAAAACAGAATTTTGTGTAATTTTAAAATGTGTCTAATACTTTTTGTTACTTTTTTGTTTTTTTGGTGAATAATATAGGTGTAACATTCCAAATGTTGTTGTTTTGGGGAGGTGTACTGATGATAAATACCATATTATGTAGGATGTTACCGTTTACCATGTACTATAGATAAACCCAATGGCGCACAGCAGATTTAAAGGGACACTAAACCCCAAATTTTTCTGTCATGATTCATGTAGAGAATACAATTTTAAACAACATTCAAATTTACTTCTATAATCTAGTTTGCTTCATTTTTTAGATATCCTTTGTTGAAGAAATAGCAATGCACATGGGTGAGCCAATCACACGAGGCATATATGTGCAGTCACCAATCAGAAGCTACTGAGCCTATATAGATATGCCTTTCAGCAAAGAATATCAAGAGAGTAAATTAGAAAGTTGTTTAAAATTGCATGCTCTTTCTAAATCATGAAAGAAAAAAACTGGGTTTCATGTCCCTTTAAAAAAGGACATTCCAGTGCTTAGTGTTCTCTGCAGAATTTCTTCCCCAGATTAATAGTGGAGTGTAAACACTGACAATCTAGCAGTATGTAATGCAATTTGTAAACTCTTCTGGGGCCAGAAAGTCTTAGAATAGATTGCACTGGAATGCTTCATAAACAGGATGCAATTACATTTCCATTGCTCCCACATACAGTCAGGGTACCATTCTGAGGGACTAAATAATTACAGGTGTCAAAGCTTCCCACAGGGACTGCTTGTTGTTGTACAGAGCCTCACTCTTCCTAAGAGGTCTCCATGTGTCTCTTTTTGTTGTTTAGTGATAGCATGCCCAGAACCACAGCTTTTCCAGGATGCCTTAGATGCTATATAAGGGAACACCAGCACTCCCTCAATACTTAGTGGTTCTTGAAGTTTCTAACATCACCTCTATTACTGAACTGCTAACCATTATGTGCTAGCCATGACTTACATTATTTGACCTGTTGGCCATTACCTGCATAACTTGTACTGCTGACCGTTACCTGTAAAGCATGACCTGTTGGCCATCACCTGTAGAGTCTGATCTACTGCTATTGGCTGTTGTTTGAAGTGAAAATTATAATGTGTATATTGTTAATGCAAAGGGATATTAGCTAATAAAAAAAGATATTCTACATGATCAAGCATGGGTGTTCAAGTGGGGGGGGGGGAATATCCCAGAGCAAAATTATATCACCAGAAACAGCTGCAGAGCTGCTTGTTGTATACATTATACATTGTATGCATTGCGGCTTATTGGCATGAAAAAGCAACATTAAGGGACATAATACTCAAATGCTAAATCACTTGAAACTGATGCAGTATAACTGTAAAAAGCTGACAGGAAAATATCACCTGAGCATCTCTATGTAAAAAAGCAAGATATTTTACCTCACAATCTCCTCAGCTCAGCAGAGTAAGTTCCGTGTAAAAAGTTATACTCAGCTGCTCCCAGCTGCAGGTAAAAATAAAAAAAATGAAGAAATGAACAGCAGCCAATCAGCATCAGCAGTGCTGAGGTCATGAACTCTTACTGTGATCTCATGAGATTTGACTTAACTCTCATGAGATTTCATAGTAAGCTTCCTTTACCTGATTGGTGAAATAATATGAGAGTTCACGAGGCTCATCCCCTAAGATGTCCCAGGACAGACATACTAAAATGCTGCTTAGAAATCCTTTACAATGGGAGGTGGCTACTGAGGAACTTTTGAGGTAAAATATCTTTCTTTTTTACATAGTGATGTTCAGG
Source organism: Bombina bombina (assembly GCF_027579735.1). NCBI lineage: Eukaryota > Metazoa > Chordata > Amphibia > Anura > Bombinatoridae > Bombina > Bombina bombina. The sequence continues at coordinate 861,465,845 of NC_069504.1, read as the reverse complement.
AGATATTTTCTAGTCAGCATTTTACAGCTATACTCCATCACTTTCAAGTGTTTAAACATTTGGGTATTATGGCCCTTTAGTAAATGCTTATAATTAGATAGATATAGGGCTACATTTAAATATGGGCAGCAAATGTAAAGAGTCTGTTGCCCACTCACAGTGACCACAGGGGGACAGGTTCTTAGGTAGGGAAGTCTGTCCGTCTGTGATTAAATAAATACGGACTATAAAAAGCAAAATTCCCACGTGCCACCCCCCCCCCCCCTCAAGCATACTATTCACTGCAGCCCTACACTTCCATCGAATCTCCAGGAGTTGCGTGACACACTCATGTCTGCATGGTACACAATACCTCCACAACTTTTTCAGCATCTTGTTAAATCCATGCCTAGATGAATTCAGGCTGTTTTGAAGACTAAAGGAGGCTCAACACACTACTAGGTAGCTGTACCTAATAAAGTGGCTGCACAGTGTATGTGCAACCACTAATCAGCAGCTCCCGGGCCTACCTAGGCATCCTTTAAAAAAAATAAAAAAAATACCAAAAGAACAAAACAAATTAGATAATAGAAGTAAATTGGAAAGTTGTTTAAAAACCCATGCCCTGTCTGAATCATGAAAGAAAAAAAATTGGGTTTCATGTCCCTTTAAGGATTGTGATCAACCCCTATGTTATACATTTGCAAGAGCACTAGGTGGCAGCATTGTTTCCTGGTATGTAGTGCACCAGAATAGTGCACACTACCTACTGAAGTATCTTTTTAACAAAGAATACTATGAAAGCAAATTAATTCTGATAATAGAAGTAAATTGGAAACTTTTTTTTTTTTTTAAATTGTTTGCTATGCCAAACAAAAAAATTGTGTTTCATTTCCTTTAACCCCTTTGCTACCGGCAATTTCAGAGAAGAATTTGCCCAAAATACTGGAGAATTTTAAACATTTTTACTATCACTCCATTTAAACAGAAATAGAGCCTTTTTTTATTTACCTGTGAAAACTATATATTTTTTAAGTAGACAACCCAATGTATTGATCTAGGCCAATTTTGGTATATTTCATGTCACCATTTCACTGGCAAATACGATCATATAAAAAAAAAATTGTTAACTTTGTCACAAACTTTGGGTTTCTCATTGAAATTATTTAGATACCGCTTATGCAATCATGGTACAAATTATTGTAAAAGCTTCTCTGGGATCCCCTTTGTTCAGAAATAGCAGATATACAGGGCTTTGTCTTTAGATTTTGGTAATTAGAAGGCCGCTAATTGCAGCTGCGTACCACACTTCTATTAATCCGCAGTGAAGGGGTTAATTAGGTAGGCTTACCATAAGTCCCAGTTTGACTGGGATAGTGCCTGTTTGGAGGTGCTGTCCCAGTGTCCCACCCAATTGTTAATTCTGTCCCAGTCGTAGGGTTGCCACCCAGCAGGTGCCGGAATGAGTAAAATACCGGCAATGCAAAAGCCTTTTTTTTTTATTTTAACTGTGCGCAATCTGCGTCAGTCCGTGCCAGTGACATGACTGACGTCATTTCATCAGGCTGTGTGTGTCCATGCTGTCTCTTGTCTGAATCTGATGTGGCTGTGCTGCAAGACTTGCTGGTAAGGATACTTTGCTGAGGTTACAAATGTTACTAGCAATGTAACTATGGTGTCTACGCTTGCCCACCCGTCTTGACCATGCAGCTGTCAGAGTAGTTTGCTTTCGCCACGCTTAACTACCAATGTTCCCTATGGTACATCAAACTGCCCCCTATTGTGTTGATTGCGTAGCTCCTTTAATTGTATCTGTGCATCTGTAAATGCTTTACTACTTTTAGTTTGTTGGTTTGTTTGACCTGTGTATCTGTAAAGGTTTGCCCATTTGCATTGTGTTTATTTCTTGGAACATATCAAAGGCATGTTTAACAAGTTGGGATGTATTTATCTCAAAATGGAAAATTAGTTTCCGGACGGCAATCACCACACCCCTTGACCACGCCCCTTGAACACACACACATTGGTCACACCCCTGACCACACCCCCACTGGCACTGCGCCAGGTGATCCCAGTTTTTTTTTTTAAATTATTATTATCATTATTATTTATATATTTGTTTTTTTTTCTGCAGTGTAGTGATCCTCCTCAACCTACCCACCTCCTTGATCCCCCCCCCCCCAAATAGCTCTCTAACCCTCTCCCTCCCCACTAATTGCACCCATCTTTAGTACTGGCAGCTGTCTGCCAGTACCTATAAATACATACTTTTATTTATTTGTTATTATTTTTTTCTGTAGTGTAGTGCCCCCCCACCCCTCCGGTGATCATTAGCTAGGGCCCACATTTTTTTCTGTAGTGTAGCTCCCCATCCCTCTCTCTCCCTTCTTTTTTTTCTGTGGTGTAGGGACCATCCCAGTCCCTCCCTCCCCTTTACCCTCCCACACCTCCCGCTGGCACCAGCAGATGATTGTTACAGACGGTTACACACACCAATCGTGCTCTGGTTCCATATACAGGCCGATGCCTGCAGCTCAGGAGCTGCACCTCTCGGCTGTAACTTTACAGTGAGACTGCTGGAGCTTCCTGCAGCTCAAACGTATAAATATGTTCCGCAGTAAAAATGAGCTTTGTAGCGCATGATGTATATACACGTCCATATGGGTTAAAATAAACTTCTAAGAGTCCATGAAAGTTAAAGGGACATGAAAGGTAAAATTAAACTTTTGGATAGAGCTTGCAATTTTAAGAGACTTTTTAACTTCTGTTATCAATTTAACTTTTTTCTCTTGGCATCCTTTGTTGTAAACCATACCTAGGTAGCCTAAGGGAAGCAATGCCCTACTGTGAGTAAGCTAATGATTAGTGGCTACGAACCTATGTCTCTTGTCATTGGCTCATGAGGTGTGTTTAGCTAATTGTTGTACTGAAGCTGACATTAACTATGTGTTTAACCCAACAGCAGGAGCACATAGAGGTCAAAGAGAATCCTTTAGAAAAGTTTATCACTTTATTATCTATAAAAATCTACATTGATCTTCAAGGAACAATAAACACCATGTATTTACAAGACATTTCTGTTGCTATAGAATAACATATCAGCCGAGTGTAAACATTTTTAAAATAAATTAACATGTTGTTTGCTGCAGTTGTTTATTATAACCTGAATTCTACACACCACTTGCCTTATCTCCAGAAGCCAAGCTATGCACGAGTCTGCAGCTCACAAAGCTTAACATGGTCATTATGTTAAAGGGACAGTTAACACCAGAATTTTTGTTGTTTAAAAAAGATAGATAATCCCTTTATTACCCATTCCCCAGTTTTGCATAACCAACACAGTTATATTAATATACTTTATTACCTCTGTGATTACCTTGTATCTAAGCATCTTCTGACAGCCCCCTGATCACATGACATCTATTGACTTTAATTTTAGCCAATTAGTGCAGGGTCTGCCACAAGCCACGGGCGTGATCACAGTGTTATCTATATGGCTTACATGAACTAGCTCTCCCCTGTTGTGAAAAGCAAATAAAAAAGCATGTGACAAGAGGCGGCCTTCAAGGGCTTAGAAATTATCATATGAGCCTTCCTAGGTTTAGCTTTCAACTAAGAATATCAAGAGAACAAAGCAAAATTGGTGATAAAAGTAAATTGGAAAGTAAATTACATGCCCTATCTAAATCATGAAAGTTTTTTGGACTTGACTGTCCCTTTAATACAAAGTGTATTGTGTTGTAGTTATCAGTTAAAGCAAATCTGAATTTCTCTTGTAAGGTGTATCCAGTCCACGGTTTCATCCATTACTTGTGGGATATTCTCCTTCCCAACAGGAAGTTGCAAGAGGACACCCACAGCAGAGCTGTCTATATAGCTCCTCCCCTAACTGCCACCTCCAGTCAATATCTTGCAACTCTCGACAAGGGAAGTATCAAGAGATAAGTGGTGACTTAGTGTAGTGTTATCTTCAATCAAAAGTTTGTTATTTTTAAACGGTACCGGCGTTGTACTGTTTTTACTCTCAGGCAGAAATTAGATGAAGAATTCTGCCTGGAGGTTGATGATCTTAGCGGTTTGTAACTAAGGTCCATTGCTGTTCTCACACATAACTGAAGAGTATGGAAGAAAGCTTCAGTTGGGGGAACGGTCTGCAGATTACCTGCTTTGAGGTATGTTCAGTATTTTTATTTCTAGAGAGATGAAATAAGTTCTAGAAAATGCTGACAGAGCCTTGTGTATTTGAGGTAAGCCTGATGCAGTGATTTAACAGCGACTGGGATCATGCTTACAAAACAGGGTAACACTCATGTTAATATTATTCAGTGTCAAAACGTTTACATGTTTTCATAAATAGAACGTTTTTTTCTCTGAGGGAGATAAATCTTTATTTGGGGCCTAGTTTTCCTCATGGCTAGTGAGATACTCCTAGGAGTATTTTCTTAAGGCCCCTCTGACATCCAGTACATGGTGGGAGGGGCCTATTTTAGCGCTATTGCTGCACAGTTTTAATTCAGACTGAGACAACCAGCTTCCCTAGAGGAGTCCTTTGGCATCTGAGGACCATTATAAGGGGTTTATTCCTTCACTAAATTGTATTTGAGGGCAGGTAGGAGCCTCAGCAGAGCTGTGGCAGTTGCTCAACTGTTTTTTACCAGTGGTTGACGTTTTTTGAATCTGGTTTGAGGGCTAAGGGGTTAATCATCCATTTGCAAGTGGGTGCAATGTTGCTTTAGTCCCTTACACACACTGTAAAAATTTTGAAGACTTTACTATATTTTTACACTGTTTTGCAGTTTAAGTGCTAGTTTTTTTCTCTTAAAGGCACAGTAACGTTTTTGTTTAATTACTGTTTCACCTTTATTAAAGTGTTTTCCAAGCTTGCTTGTCTCATTACTAGTCTGTTAAACATGTCTGACATAGAGGAAACTCCTTGTTCAATATGTTTGGAAGCCATGGTGGAACCACCTCTTAGAATGTGTACCAAATGTACAGAAATTTCTATAAACTATAAAGACCATATTATGGCGCTTAAAGATTTATCTCCAGAGGATTCTCTGACTAAAAAAAAAAAAAAAAAAAAAAAGGGAGATTAGGCCATCTAGCTCTCCCCATGTGTCAGAACCTATAACTCCAAGTACATCTAGCGCGTCTAATTCTTTTACCTTACAGGACATGGCGGCAGTTATGAATGCTACCCTCTCAGAGGTATTGTCCAAACTGCCAGGGTTACAGGGAAAGCGAGACAGCTCTGGGGCTAGAACTAATGCAGAGCTTTCTGACGCTTTAATACCTGTGTCCGATATACCCTCACAATGCTCAGAAGCTGAGGCAGGAGAGCTTCTATCTGTGGGTGACATTTCAGATTCAGGGAAGGCGTTGCTTCAGTCTGATTCCGAAATGACAGCGTTTAAATTTAAGCTTGAACACCTCCGCTTATTGCTTAGGGAGGTTTTAGCGACTCTGGATGACTGTGACCCCATTGTAGTTCCAGAGAAATTGTGTAAGATGGACAAATACTTTGCAGTGCCTGTTTACACTGATGTTTTTCCAGTCCCTAAGAGGTTTTCGGAAATTATTACTAAGGAATGGGATAGACCAGGTGTGCCGTTCTCTCCCCCTCCTGCGTTTAAAACGATGTTTCCCATAGATGCGGCCATACGGGACTCGTGGCAGACGGTCCCTAAGGTGGAGGGAGCAGTCTCTACCCTAGCTAAGCGTACAACTATCCCCATCGAGGACAGTTGTGCTTTCCTAGATCCTATGGATAAAAAATTGGAGGGTCTCCTTAAGAAAAATTTTATACATCAAGGCTTTATTCTCCAGCCTCTTGCATGCATTGCTTCAGTTACTGCAGCAGCTGCTTTTTGGTTTGAGGCTCTACAGGTGGAGACCCCAATAGATGATATCTTAGACAGGATTAAAGCTCTTAAGTTAGCTAATTCCTTTATTTCTGACACCGTTTTTCATTTAACCAAGCTAACGGCTAAGAATTCAGGTTTTGCCATTTTGCCGCGTAGGGCGCTATGGCCTAAGTCCTGGTCAGCAGACGTTACTTCAAAGTCTAAGCTTCTTAACATCCCCTTCAAAGGACAGACCCTATTCGGGCCCGGCCTGAAGGAGATCATCTCTGACATTACCGGAGGAAAAGGTCACGCCCTTCCTCAGGATAGGTCCAATAAATTAAGGACCAAACAGAATAATTTTCGTTCCTTTCGAAACTTCAAGGGTGGCGCAGCTTCGGTTTCCTCTAATGCAAAACAAGAGGGAAATTTCACCCAGTCCAAACCAATCTGGAGACCTAACCAGACTTGGAACAAAGGGAAGCAGGCCAAGAAGCCTGCTGCTGCCTCTAAGACAGCATGAAGGGGTAGCCCCCGATCCGGGACCGGATCTAGTAGGGGGCAGACTTTCTCTCTTCGCCCAGGCTTGGGCAAGAGACGTCCAGGATCCCTGGGCACTAAAGATTGTTTCCCAGGGATATCTTCTGGAATTCAAAGGATCATCTCCAAAGGGGAGATTTCATCTCTCTCAATTATCTGCAAACCAGATAAAGAAAGAGGCATTCTTACGTTGCGTTCAAGACCTACTGGTTATGGGAGTAATCCACCCAGTTCCAAGAGAGGAACAGGGACAGGGTTTCTATTCAAACCTGTTTATAGTTCCCAAAAAAGAGGGAACTTTCAGACCAATTTTGGATCTCAAGATCCTAAACAAATTTCTCAGGAACCAATCCTTCAAAATGGAGATGATCCGAACCATCCTCCCTATGATCCAGGAGGGTCAATATATGACTACCGTGGACTTAAAGGATGCTTATCTCCACATTCCGATTCACAGAGAGCATCATAAGTTCCTAAGGTTCGCCTTCCTAGACAGGCATTAGCAGTTTGTGGCTCTTCCCTTCGGGTTAGCCACGGCGCCAAGAGTCTTTACGAAGGTTCTAGGGTCCCTTCTGGCGGTCCTAAGGCCGCGGGGCATAGCGGTGGCTCCTTACCTAGACGACATTCTGATTCAGGCGTCGACTTTTCAAATCGCCAAGTCCCATACGGACATTGTTCTGGCCTTTCTGAGGTCTCACGGGTGGAAAGTGAACAGAGAAAAGAGTTCTCTTTCTCCCTTCACAAGAGTTTCCTTCCTAGGAACTCTGATAGATTCAGTAGAAATGAAGATTTTTCTGACGGAGGTCAGGATATCAAAGCTTCTAACTTCCTGCCGTGTTCTTCATTCCACTTCTCAGCCGTCAGTGGCTCAGTGTATGGAAATGATCGGCCTAATGGTAGCGGCAATGGACATAGTTCCGTTTGCCCGCCTACATCTCAGACTACTGCAACTTTGCATGCTCAATCAGTGGAATGGGGACTACACAGATTTGTCTCCTCTGTTAAATCTGGATCAAAAAAACAGGGATTCTCTTCTCTGGTGGTTATCTCGGGTCCACCTGTCCAGGGGAATGAGTTTCCGCAGGCCAGAGTGGACTATAGTGACGACAGATGCCAGCCTTCTGGGCTGGGGTGCGGTCTGGAATTCCCTGAAGGCTCAGGGTTCGTGGACTCAGGAAGAAGCCCTCCTTCCGATAAACATTCTGGAACTCAGTGCAATATTCAATGCTCTTCAGGCTTGGCCTCAGCTAGCTACGGTCAAGTTCATCAGATTTCAGTCAGACAATATCATGATTGTAGCCTATATCAACCATCAGGGGGGAACAAGGAGTCCCCTGGCAATGATGGAAGTTTCAAAGATAATTCTATGGGCGGAGGTTCACTCTTGCTATCTATCTGCTATCCATATCCCAGGAGTAGAAAACTGGGAGGCGGACTTTCTAAGTCGGCAGACTTTTCATTCGGGGGAGTGGGAGCTCCATCCGGAGGTATTTGCCCAGCTGATTCAATTATGGGGCAAACCAGAACTGGATCTGATGGCGTCTCGTCAGAACAAGTGACGCCAAGTACATCTAGCGCATCTAATTCTTTTACCTTACAGGACATGGCGGCAGTTATTAATGCTACCCTCTCAGAGGTATTGTCCAAACTGCCAGGGTTACAGGGAAAGCGAGACAGCTCTGGGGCTAGAACTAATGCAGAGCTTTCTGACGCTTTAATACCTGTGTCTGATATACCCTCACAATGCTCAGAAGCTGAGGCAGGAGAGCTTCTATCTGTGGGTGACATTTCAGATTCAGGGAAGGCGTTGCTTCAGTCTGATTCCGAAATGACAGCGTTTAAATTTAAGCTTGAACACCTCCGCTTATTGCTTAGGGAGGTTTTAGCGACTCTGGATGACTGTGACCCCATTGTAGTTCCAGAGAAATTGTGTAAGATGGACAAATACTTTGCAGTGCCTGTTTACACTGATGTTTTTCCAGTCCCTAAGAGGTTTTCGGAAATTATTACTAAGGAATGGGATAGACCAGGTGTGCCGTTCTCTCCCCCTCCTGCGTTTAAAACGATGTTTCCCATAGATGCGGCCATACGGGACTCGTGGCAGACGGTCCCTAAGGTGGAGGGAGCAGTCTCTACCCTAGCTAAGCGTACAACTATCCCCATCGAGGACAGTTGTGCTTTCCTAGATCCTATGGATAAAAAATTGGAGGGTCTCCTTAAGAAAAAAATTATACATCAAGGCTTTATTCTCCAGCCTCTTGCATGCATTGCTTCAGTTACTGCAGCAGCTGCTTTTTGGTTTGAGGCTCTACAGGTGGAGACCCCAATAGATGATATCTTAGACAGGATTAAAGCTCTTAAGTTAGCTAATTCCTTTATTTCTGACGCCGTTTTTCATTTAACCAAGCTAACGGCTAAGAATTCAGGTTTTGCCATTCTGGCGCGTAGGGCACTATGGCCTAAGTCCTGGTCAGCAGACGTTACTTCAAAGTCTAAGCTTCTTAACATCCCCTTCAAAGGACAGACCCTATTCGGGCCCGGCCTGAAGGAGATCATCTCTGAAATTACCGGAGGAAAAGGTCACGCCCCTCCTCAGGATAGGTCCAATAAATTAAGGACCAAACAGAATAATTTTCGTTCCTTTCGAAACTTCAAGGGTGGCGCAGCTTCGGTTTCCTCTAATGCAAAACAAGAGGGAAATTTCACCCAGTCCAAACCAGTCTGGAGACCTAACCAGACTTGGAACAAAGGGAAGTAGGCCAAGAAGCCTGCTGCTGCCTCTAAGACAGCATGAAGGGGTAGCCCCCGATCCGGGACCGGATCTAGTAGGGGGCAGACTTTCTCTCTTCGCCCAGGCTTGGGCAAGAGACGTCCAGGATCCCTGGGCACTAGAGATTGTTTCCCAGGGATATCTTCTGGAATTCAAAGGATCATCTCCAAAGGGGAGATTTCATCTCTCTCAATTATCTGCAAACCAGATAAAGAAAGAGGCATTCTTACGTTGCGTTCAAGACCTACTGGTTATGGGAGTAATCCACCCAGTTCCAAGAGAGGAACAGGGACAGGGTTTCTATTCAAACCTGTTTATAGTTCCCAAAAAGAGGGAACTTTCAGACCAATTTTGGATCTCAAGATCCTAAACAAATTTCTCAGGGTCCCATCCTTCAAAATGGAGACGATCCGAACCATCCTCCCTATGATTCAGGAGGGTCAATATATGACTACCATGGACTTAAAGGATGCTTATCTCCACATTCCGATTCACAGAGAGCATCATCAGTTCATAAGGTTCGCCTTCCTAGACAGGCATTAGCAGTTTTTGGCTCTTCCCTTCGGGTTAGCCATGGTGCCAAGAGTCTTTACGAAGGTTCTAGGGTCCCTTCTGGCAGTCCTAAGGCCGCGGGGCATAGCGGTGGCTCCTTACCTAGACGACATTATGATTCAGGCGTCGACTTTTCAAATCGCCAAGTCCCATACGGACATTGTTCTGGCCTTTCTGAGGTCTCACGGGTGGAAAGTGAACAGAGAAAAGAGTTCTCTTTCTCCCTTCACAAGAGTTTCCTTCCTAGGAACTCTGATAGATTCAGTAGAAATGAAGATTTTTCTGACGGAGGTCAGGATATCAAAGCTTCTAACTTCCTGCCGTGTTCTTCATTCCACTTCTCGGCCGTCAGTGGCTCAGTGTATGGAAATGATCGGCCTAATGGTAGCAGCAATGGACATAGTTCCGTTTGCCCGCCTACATCTCAGACCACTGCAACTTTGCATGCTCAATCAGTGGAATGGGGACTACAGAGATTTGTCTCCTCTGTTAAATCTGGATCAAAAAAACAGCGATTCTCTTCTCTGGTGGTTATCTCGGGTCCACCTGTCCAGGGGAATGAGTTTCCGCAGGCCAGAGTGGACTATAGTGACGACAGATGCCAGCCTTCTGGGCTGGGGTGCGGTCTGGAACTCCCTGAAGGCTCAGGGTTCGTGGACTCAGGAGGAAGCCCTCCTTCCGATAAACATTCTGGAACTCAGAGCGATATTCAATGCTCTTCAGGCTTGGCCTCAGCTAGCTGCGGTCAAGTTCATCAGATTTCAGTCGGACAATATCATAACTGTAGCCTATATCAACCATCAGGGGGGGAACAAGGAGTCCCCTGGCAATGATGGAAGTTTCAAAGATAAATCTATGGGCGGAAGTTCACTCTTGCTATCTATCTGCTATCCATATCCCAGGAGTAGAAAACTGGGAGGCGGACTTTCTAAGTCGGCAGACTTTTCATCCGGGGGAGTGGGAGCTCCATCCGGAGGTATTTGCCCAGCTGATTCAATTATGGGGCAAACCAGAACTGGATCTGATGGCATATCGTCAGAACGCCAAGCTTCCTCGTTACGGGTCCAGGTCGAGGGATCCCCAGGCGATGCTGATAGATGCTCTAGCAGTGCCCTGGTCCTTCAGCCTGGCTTATGTGTTTCCACCGTTTCCTCTCCTCCCTCGTCTGATTGCCAAGATCAAGCAGGAGAGAGCTTCTGTGATTTTGATAGCACCTGTGTGGCCACGCAGGACTTGGTATGCAGATCTGGTGGACATGTCATCCTTTCCACCATGATCTCTGCCGCTGAGGCAGGACCTTCTACTCCAAGGTCCATTCAAACTTCCAAATCTAGTTTCTCTGCGTCTGACTGCTTGGAGATTGAATGCTTGATTTTATCAAAACGTGGTTTCTCCGAGTCGGTCATTGATACCTTGATTCAGGCTCGAAAGCCTGTCACCAGGAAAATCTGTCATAAGATATGGTGTAAATATCTTCATTGGTGTGAATCCAAGGGTTACTCGTGGAGTAAGGTCAGGATCTTTTCTCCAAGAAGGATTGGAAAAGGGATTATCGGCTAGTTCCTTAAAGGGACAGATTTCTGCTCTATCTATTCTTTTGCACAAGCACCTGGCTGATGTTCCAGACGTTCAGGCGTTTTGTCAGGCTTTGGTTAGAATCAGGCCTGTGTTTAAACCTGTTGCTCCGCCATGGAGTTTAAAGTTAGTTCTTAAGGTTCTTCAAGGGGTTCCATTTGAACCCTTGCATTCCATAGATATCAAGCTTTTATCTTGGAAAGTTCTGTCTTTAGTAGCTATCTCTTCGGCTCGAAGAGTTTCAGAGTTATCTGCCTTGCAGTGTGATTCCCCTTATCTGATCTTCCATGCAGATAAGGTAGTTTTTTTATTTGCAAGCTACTAAGGATTTTCGTCAAACATCTGCATTGTTTGTTGTCTACTCTGGAAAGAGGAGAGGCCAAAAGGGCTTCGGCAACTTCTCTTTCTTTCTGGCTAAGAAGCATAATTCATTTAGCCTATGAGACTGCTGGCCAGCAGCCTCCTGAAAGAATTACAGCTCATTCTACTAGAGCGGTAGCTTCCACATGGGCTTTTAAACATGAGGCCTCTGTTGAACAGATTTGTAAGGCGGCAACTTGGTCTTCGCTTCATACTTTTTCTAAATTCTACAAATTTTATACTTTTGCTTCCTCAGAGGCTATTTTTGGGAGAAAGGTCTTACAGGCAGTGGTGCCTTCTGTTTAAGTACCTGCCTTGTACCTCCCTTCATCCGTGTCTTAAAGCTTTGGTATTGGTATCCCACAAGTAATGGATGAACCCGTCGACTGGATACACCTTACAAGAGAAAACAAAATTTATGCTTACCTGATAAATTTCTTTCTCTTGTGGTGTATCCAGTCCATGGCCCGCCCTGTCACTTTAAGGCAGGTGTTTTTATTTTTTAAACTACAGTCACCACTGCACCCTATAGTTTCTCCTTTTTCTTACTTGTCTTCGGTCGAATGACTGGAGGTGGCAGTTAGGGGAGGAGCTATATAGACAGCTCTGCTGTGGGTGTCCTCTTGCAACTTCCTGTTGGGAAGGAGAATATCCCACAAGTAATGGATGAACCCGTGGACTGGATACACCACAAGAGAAAGAAATTTATCACAGGCTAGTCAAAAATACACTTTCATGATTCAGATAGGGCATGCAATTTTAAACAACTTTCCAATTTACTTTTATCATCAATTTTGCTTTGTTCTTTTGGTATTCTTAGTTGAAAGCTTAACCTATGTAGGTCAAATGCTAATTTCTTAACCCTTGAAAGCCGCCTCCTATCTGAATGCATTTTACAGTTTTTCACAACTAGAGGGCGTTAGTTCACGTGTGCCATATAGATAACATTGTGCTCATGCACGTGGAGTTACCTAGGAGTTATCGCTGATTGGCTAGAATTTAAGTCTGTCAAGAGAACTAGAATAAGGGGCAGTCTGCAGAGGCTTAGATGAAAGGTAATCACAGAGGTAAAAAGTATATTATTAGAACTGTGTTTGTTATGCACAACTGGGGAATGGGTAATAAAGGGATTATCTATCTTTTTAAACAATAACAATTCTGGTGTAAACTGTCCCTTTAAAGCTTGTTTTGCTGAAAATAGGACCAGTGAGTGCTGTCTAAAATGCTTTATATATATCTACATATATATATATATATCTCACAAAAGTGAGTACACCTCTCACATTTTTGTAAATATTTTATTATATCTTTTCATGTGACAACACTGAAGAAATTACACTTTGCTACAATGTGAAGTAGTGAGTGTACAGCCTGTATAACAGTGTAAATTTGCTGTCCCCTCAAAATAACTCCACACAAAGCCATTAATTTCTAAACCGTTGGCAACAAAAGTGAGTACACCCCTAAGTGGAAATGTCCAAATTGGGCCCAATTAGCCATTTTCCCTCCCCGGTGTCATGTGACTCATTAGTGTTACATGGTCTCAGGTGTGAATGGGGAGCAGGTGTGTTCAATTTGGTGTTATCGCTCTCACACTCTCTCATACTGGTCACTGGAAGTTCAACATTGCGGCCTCATGGCAAAGAACTCTCTGAGGATCTGAAAAAAATAATTGTTGCTCTACATAAAGATGGCCTAGGCTATAAGAAGATTGCCAAGACCCTGAAACTGAGCTGTAGCACTGTGGTCAAGACCATACAGCGGCTTCACAGGACAGGTTCCACTCAGAACAGGCCTCGTGCTCAGCGTCATATCCAGAGGTTGTCTTTCGGAAATAGACGTATGAGTGCTGCCAGCATTGCTGCAGAGGTTGAAGGGGCAGGGGGTCAGCCTGTCAGTGCTCAGACCATACGCCGCACACTGCATCAAATTGGTCTGCATGGCTGTCGTCCCAGAAGGAAGCCTCTTCTAAAGATGATGAACAAGAAAGCATGCAAACAATTGGAGCCTGGGCCACAGGGCAGTATTCCTGCATGATAACAACCCCAAACACACCTCCAAGATGACCACTTCCTTGCTTGATAACAACCCCAAACACACCTCCAAGATGACCACTTCCTTACTTAAGAAGCTGAGGGTAAAGGTGATGGACTGGCCAAGCATGTCTCCAGACCTAAACCCTATTGAGCATCTGTGGGGCATCCTCAAATGGTAGGTGGGGGAGTGCAAGGTCTCTAACATCCACCAGCTCTATGATGTTGTCATGGAGTAGTGGAAGAGGACTCCAGTGGCAACCTGTGAAGCTCTGGTGAACTCCATGCCCAAGAGGGTTAAGGTAGTGCTGGAACATAATGGTGGCCACACAAAATATTGAAACTTTGGGCCTAATTTGGACATTTCCACTTAGGGGTGTACTCACTTTTATTGCCAACGGTTTAGACATCAATGGCTGTGTGTTGAGTTATTTTGAGGGGACAGCAAATTTACACTGTTATACAGGCTGTACACTCACTACTTTACATTGTAGCAAAGTGTCATTTCTTCAGTGTTGTCACATGAAATTATATAATAAAATATTTACAAAAATGAGAGGTGTGTACTCACTTTTGTGAGATACTGTATTTATATATATATATATATATATATATATATATATATATATATATATATATATATATATAAACATAGATACTTACATATGCCATTCTATTTAAAAATCTGGTGGAAATAAATACACATTTATGCCTTAACCTAAATGATAGATATGGATAGGGTGATATAGGCTTATCCAAAGTATAAGATGAACGATATAAGGGAGATACAAAACAAATAATCACCTTTACATAGCAGGTTTACTATTTTGGAATATAAGGCACAAATAGAAATACCCTTGTCTATAGGGAGTATCTAAAATAAAATAATTGAAATATTTAAATCCACTATATGTTCCTGTATAAGAGAATGTTTCCCTGCCAAATCTCTTGCAGCTGATGTTGCTCCTTATCTGTATTTTAAGTTTTAGTTTTTGATTTCTTTTTCCTTTTTATCCATATGTTTGTATAGATTACATAATAAACATCTCCTCTCCAATCAGCCGATTTAGATAGGATAATAGCATAACTAAGTTTCTCCATTCCAATGGTTGAAGGTGGAATATGTATATATTCTATAGATGTATATTTTTATGAATTCAGATACAAAACGGTTCCCTCCCGTAACTATGTGATGCCCTGGAAGTATTGCAATATTAATTGATTAAAAAAGGAACAATGTTATAAATGTACTAACATGAGTTACTTGTAGGGACATTAAGATATCCCTCGATACAATGATGCCTTGCAAAGTAGGATTATACGTCATACAGGAAGTATGTCGACTAGAACTTCCTGAAATCGCTTAAATTCCCGGAGGGGAATAGAAGTCAGTAGGAAATGATACGCCATGAAGAAGCCGCATACAACTTGCCCAGCGGCGAAACACGTATAGCTTTTTTGTGTTTTTAGCCATCGGCTAGGCCAGCCGAAGGAATCTTATCCTATGGTGAGCCCTTGAGGCAATATCGGATGTACAAAGGAGAGCGTGGTAAAGCACAACTGACAGCTTTTTTGAAGCGATTGGAGTGGTAAGAGGCGCAGACGAAGGGATTCAAACAGCCAAACAGCAGCATATTTCTATCTACAAGTGATTGGCGTTGCTACAGGGGAGATTCCGACAAAGAAAACTGGTGAGATCTATCCATTTTGACACTGTAACTATAGGGTCCCTTAGGCGAGGAATATACCTCAGTAGGTTGTACCCTGCAATGTTGATCGTCTTTATATACTCACAGTACATGATTTGGGATTCCCACAGAGACATTACAGCTTAACATTGTCCTGTAGTCTACTATCGGTGGCATGTCAATTAACTGCTTGCTTGCCATTAACTGCTAGACTAACTGCTGAAAAAAACTTTGGCTTGCTTTACCACCACCGCCACTGCTAACCAATATTGCTGCTGTCAACTAACATTGTGGCTGTTTACCAATACAGCACCATGCTAGTGGACTTTTGATCTGCTTAGACACGCTCAATCACTTGTATTTGGACACATCTTTGGTACTTTTGGAATACAAATAACGAAATTTAATGGGGGACAGCATTTCCATAACAATGGATTTTCTTTTTGTCTTCTAGGCCATTAGAACAGTGATATATCCAACCCCCCCCCCAACTTTAAAAGGATCCATATAAGCTCTTATACAGAAATGAGATTAGTACATTATCCCAATGGCCATTGGTAGATAGGCATCAATTAGAATTTTATTACATTTACTAACCTTTTTTATTACACTCATTGTATTAGATTTATTGTTGAATAAAATATATCTTTGTACATGAATTTATAGGCATTGTATTAGCTATGGGAAGGGTATCTGTTTCCAGCCAGAAAGGGGCCTCTACACCCAGTGCTTATTTGTTTTATCTTCTAATTTGATTATTTATAGATTGTGCTGGCATAGGGCATACTGTGACTTCTTGGTTTTCTATCTTCTTTTCTACTTGCATTATTTATTACTATATTTTATGCCCCCTTGCACCCCTAGATATATGACTACAAAGATATCTAGGGTTATCTAAAAATCGGATAAATACATATTGGATTGAGCTGACACTTCGAACCATTTTTTCATATATATATATATATATATATATATATATATATATATATATATATATATATATATATACAGACCAACAAGCACAGGAAGGCACCCGGTCTCCAACTCTCCCAGAAGACTTCAACCAAAGGAAACAGCAAACTTGATGACAGAAAAGAGCAGCTACACAGTCCAGTAAAAGCAATAATGTCTTTATTTGACATCCAAATACAAGTGTATACGGGCTTAGTCATGACTGTCATCAAGTTTGCTGTTTCCTATGGTTGAAGTCTTCTGGGAGAGTTGGAGACCGGGTGCCTTCCTGTGCTTGTTGGTCTGTATTCAGGTATTGAGCGTTGGATGGAGCGCTCGTGAGTGGCACCGGTGGATGACATCATCAGCGGAGGACAAGCTAGCAGAGAGCAGAGCGATACAGGCGTGCAGCTGAACATACAACGTGAAGACGGCTGATTAGACTGGTGCGGTCATACTGTAGGTGAGACTGGTGTCCTGAGCACTGCCTGTTTTTGCGGTTTGGTTTTATATATATATATATATATATATATATATACACACACACATATATATCAAACTCACTGCTTATTATTATTATTATTATTGTTGCTAATCACTTCAAAAATAAAATTTAAATAATTAAAAAAGACATCTATCCCTCTCACACCTCAAAGCCAGCCCTCCTACCCATCCTTCTATTAACAAAACTGTTACTTCTCTCCTATAACAAAGGCAAAGTTCTTCACACTACTATCTTCTTATCATCTCACAACCTGTCCATTCAACCCATTTCTTCAACAGTTTTACCCTCTCTCTCTGTGCCTCTTTAACTCCTGCCTTAATTTATCTGTTTAACCAGTCTGTCACCAAAAGGCATATATCTCCTGATACAGTCAAGCATGTGTTAATCACACCAATCCTAAATAAGCCATCGATTGACCCCACTACTCCTACTAATTATCAGTCTTTAAATTATTAGAGTGGTTAGTCTATAATCGTCTAACTTAATTTCTCTCAACTAACTCTTTACTTGTTCCCCTTCCATGTGATTTCTTCAATAAAAACTCAACAAAAACTGCTCGTCCTAAAGTAACAAATGATCTGCTATCAGCTAAAGTAAAGGGCCACTAATACTTACTATTTCTTCAGGATCTATCTACTTCTTTTAACTCAGCTTACCATTCTCTCCTCTTACAAATTCTACATTCTTTTGGCATCTGAGACACATCTCTCTCCTGGTTTGCTTCCTATCTCTCAAACCACTTGTATTAACATCATATCCTCTGATCCTTTGCCACTCTCAGTAGAAATATCAGAAGGCTCTGTCTTAGGTCCTTGCTTTTTTCCATCTGTGCATCATTCCTTGGAAAACTTTAATCTTTTTTCAGGTTCCAGTACCACTTATATACTGATAATACCCAAATCTATATTTCTTCTACAAGATATGACGAGTCCACGGATTTCATCCTTACTTGTGGGATATTAACCTCCTGCTAACAGGAAGTGGCAAAGAGCACCACAGCAGAGTTGTATATATAGCCCCTCCCTTCCCTCCACCCCCAGTCATTCTCTTTGTCTGTGTTAGTAATAGGAAGAGGTAAAGTGAGGTGTTAGTTTAGATTCTTCAATCAAGAAGTTTTTTATTTTAAAATAGTGCCAGAGAGTGCTATTTTCCTCAGGGGGAAATCGTCAGTCTATTGCTTCACAAGGAGAAGTGGAGACATATTATTTTCTGCCCTGATGTTTATGATCTTAGCAAACGTTATCTAAGATCTATAATGGTTCCCACAACATAGCTGAAGGTATGTGTGAGAAAATCTTCAGTGTGGAGACCGGTGTCTTGCTACAAGCAACTTTGAGGTATGTGCAGTCTTTTGTTTTCTGGGGAGACTTGGTATACGAGAACTGGCTGACATTGTCCCCTATAGGGGGAAGGGTAAGGAGTATGCACTAACAAAATTATTTGTGTATCTGAAATCCCTTTATTAATTTATTAATTATTAATTTATTCATGGCCTGAAGTTATATAGAAGGGCTTATGTATGGGCTTGACGCTGGGAGACTAAAGCGGTTTATGGATGAATGCAGGGGTTTGGTCTGCATTAGGAGCGCATGTTTTTTACTTTTATTTTCATGGCAGGCATGTTTGTTTGGACCCATGCAGGTCCTAGTCACAATTCAGTACACCCACGGTGGGCAGGGCCTATTTTTGCACGCTCCGTCGCACAGTCTTCATTGCCATCGCATAGCTGGACAAGGCTGGAGGCTTAAGTTTGCTGCACTCGATAAGTCCTGTCTATATACTGGACATCTGAGTTCATTTCGGGGGCAGGTAAGTGCCACAGCTAGGGGCCAACAAATTGTTTAAATAAATTGTTTAAATAATAAAATTTATATTATGAGTGTTATACTGTGTTTGGGCTTATCCTGCAAGTGGATGCAATATTAAGGAGCATTTTTAGACACATTAAAACAGCTTTTTCAGACTAAAAAAGCGTTTTTGCAGGTTTCAGTAAAATAGTTGCGCTTTTAAAATTTAAAGGCGTAGTGCAATTACTTTGGTATTAATTTTTTTAGTTTTTTAGTATAATCAAAACTCAATATTTAGCAAGGTACGACTATTATCAGTACTGCTAGTCTGTTTAACATGTCGGACAGTGAGGAGGAAACTCCTTGTTCTATGTGTTTAGATGCCACTGTGGAACCCCCTCTAACTTTTTGTCCCTCGTGTACTGAGAGGGCCTTGCAATGCAAAGCACAAATTTCATGTAAAGAAAATGTGTATAAAGATGATTCTCAGGCTGAAGAGAATCAGGGTGTACCGCCAGTTTCTTCCCAAGCGTCACAACCTCTAACGCCCACCCACTCATTTACTCTGCAGGATATGGCTGCAGTTATGTCAACTACCCTTACAGAAGTGTTATCTAAGTTGCCAGTGTTACAGGGTAAACACAGTAGGACAGAGGACAATGTGAATGCTGATCACTCTGATGAGTTGTTGGCTATTTCCGATGTACCCTCTCAGGGCTCTGAATTGGGGGTTAGAGATCTTCTATCTGAGGGGGAACTTTCCGAATCGGGAAGTGTGTTAAAGACTCGGATGTCATGTCCTTTAAATTTAAGCTTGAACATCTCCGTCTTTTACTTAGGGAGGTTTAAGCGACTCTGGATGACTGTGACCCTATTGTGGTTTACCAGAGAAGTTGTGTAAGATGGACAAATACTTAGAGGTACCTGCTTACACTGACGTTTTTCCGGTTCCTAAGAGAATTGCGGAAATTATTAAGAGGGAATGGGACAGACCGGGTATCCCGTTCGCTCCCTCTCCTAATTTAAAAAAAATGTATCCTATATCTGACACTGTTCTGGACTTCTGGCAATCAGTCCCTACGGTGGAAGGAGCTATATCTACCCTGGCTAAGCGTACAACTATTCCTATTGAGGACAGCTGCGCTTTCAAGGACCCTATGGATAAGAAATTGGAGGGTCTCCTGAAGAAAATGTTTATTCATCAGGGTTTCCTCTTGCAACCAACGGCATGCATTGTACCAGTTACAACTGCGGCGGCCTTTTGGTTTGAGGCCCTAGAAGAGTCTCTTAAGACTGAGACTCCTTTAGAAGATATCTTAGATAGAATTAAGGCTCTCAAGCTGGCTAATTCTTTTATCACAGATGCCGCTTTTAAGATTGTTAAATTGGCGGCTAAGAATGCTGGATTTGCCATTTTGGCGCGTAGAGCGCTATGATTAAAGTCTTGGTCTGCTGATGTATCATCTAAATCAAAGCTTTTGGCTATTCCTTTCAAGGGTAAGACCCTATTCGGGCCTGACTTGAAGGAAATAATTTCTGATATCACGGGAGGTAAGGGTCATCTCCTACCTCAGGATAAGGCTGTTAAAGTGAGGGGTAAACAGAATAATTTTCATTCCTTTCGGAATTTTAAAGGAGTACCCTCTTCTTCCTCTTCCTCCACAAAACAGGAAGGGAATTTTGCTCAGGCCAAGTCCGTCTGGAGACCCAACCAAGCTTGGAACAAGGGTAAACAAAACAAGAAGCCCGTTGCTACTACCAAGTCGACATGAATGGGCAGCCCACGATCCGGGACTGGATCTAGTAGGGGGCAGACTTTCTCTCTTTGCCCAGGCTTGGGAAAGAGATGTTCAGGACCCCTGGGCACTAGAAATTGTGACCCACGGGTATCAACTGGAATTCAAAAGTTTTCTCCCAAGAGGGAGGTTTCTTCTTTCATGATTGTCTGTAGACCAGATAAAAAGAGAGGCGTTCGGGGCGGAGTCTAGCCACACAAGGAGATGGCTGCCTAAATTCTGGCTGTAAAGCCCCACACCCGATTATTATCATTAAAAAGGGAACTAAACCTTATAACCAATAATCTAACTGTGGATATTACTGTCCGACCAGCTTATGCTTCCACTGAACTCGAGTGGGATTGACGGTGACGCATATTTTAGAACCCTCTCAGTGTTGTGGTCTGCGGCCTACCCCGGTCTACCCCATATCTGAAATCCCGGATTACAAGCGGGCACCTAAGGAGGCTGATACATCTCACACACTGCCGACTGGTCTGCAGATATTGGGAACCGCTCCGGTGTTGCTCTTACCCCATTCGAGGAGACCGCAAGGCAAGTTCATCCTCATGCTGCATCAGACCATCGCCGACGACTGAGAAAATAGATCCGGCCTCCCTGACTGAGACATCGCGCCCGGTGCGCATTTGAGCCGTCTCCCAAGCTGTACACCAGATAGCCTTGAGGGAGCAGATGAATGGACCCATGGACACTGTTGCACACTGTGGCGTAGTCTGGTAAGCGATCATTACTGTCACTCACTTACGGTAGACACACAGTGGGGTGGAAAGCAGAAATCCCTCTGTGTATAAGCGTTCAGCAGTGGCATTATCACAGACCCTCTGAAGGGGCTCCCTCACTTAAAAACATTATAAGACATTGGTCACAGCGAGGTTACTTTGCAGGCCTATAACTGCTGCTCAGGATTATTTACACAGGCTACTTTAGATTTGACCATTAGCAGATGGGCCTCAATTGAATTTTACACTATAGGGATACACTAAACTGACATTAGTGTCGGTGGAGAACTTTGAACTTCCAGTAAATAACTTCACTATGTCCAACAGAAAGAACAACAAATTAGAGAGGGGACTCAAATCCTCAAGTTTAACTAATTATCTCAGGGCTGCCTCCCCTGTCACAGATCTGTCAGAGGAAAGACCCCCCTCTCCTGTTCAGGACAATGTAGACCGGTCTCGGGCTGCATCCCAGATGTCACAGGAATATTTGACCAGGAGTGACCTTAACACTATCTCCTCAAAGGAAGACATTGATAAAGTCCTTGCAGAAATGAGATCTCTTTTTGAAGATATTAAGAGAGACATTAACCAAGTCACTCAGCAAGTCCAAACATTGGAGACTAAGCATGATGCCCTCAATACCAAGGTTAATACGAATTCACAACACCTCAGAGAACACGAGGAACACATACAATTTCTGCTTAATAAAATGGAGGATCTGGATAACAGGGGGCGCCGAAATAATATCAGGATTCGTGGAGTCCCTGAATCGGTTTCTAACACGGCTTTGGAGGGGTATTTGCAAGACTTATTCCGCACACTGAAAGAGACATCAAATTCTACAATTATCCCTATAGAAAGGGCCCACAGGGCTCTCAGGCCCAGACCTTCACCTAAGGCCCCACCCAGGGACATTATAGTTAAATTTCTCAGCTTTAGAGATAAAGAGGTGATTATGCAAAAAGCAAGAGGCCTTAAGAATATAACTCATGCAGGGATCCCCCTACAAATTTTCTCGGACCTGAGCTGCACCACGCTGCAAAAGAGGAGGGATCTTAAATTTATAACATCAGAGTTGCAAGCCCACAAGATACAATATAAATGGGGCTTCCCAGTGAGCCTCATAGCATCAAAAAATGGCAAGCAAGTGATTTACAGGGGTCCACCAGACCTTCCTGAATTTTGCAGAATGTTGGAAATTGATGTTCAGCTGCCGGGCCAGAGAGAGCATCCCCAGAATGATTCCTTCCAGCAGAATACAGATAGTTCGGCCCAATCCTCTGGCACCTGAATTTCGCTCCTTATCTCTGATCCAATGTTCGGAGCTGCACTGCCTAGACCTCAGATGAGTATTCTACCCCCTTGTTATGCCAGATATGGGGAGCATCTACTGGACTCTTACAGACTGCTTTTTGGTCCATTGCAAAATATTATCCCTTCCTTTACTTATTTATTCATTTGCTTGTTCACTGACTAAGTTGTCTTTTTAAGTTGTATGTTTACCACACTATATGAAGCCAGGCGAAGCCCTGTGCCTCACAAACTACTTCAAATATAGGATGATTAACTGTTTTTTCTTTGCGGCCCTTAAAGAGTTCCCAGAGAGTGAAAGCATTAATGACTAAAAATGGACTTGTTATTTTACGTAATGCTTGACTACCTGCCTCAAACGTTATAAACCACAACTAAACACCCTGGAGCAATGGTACCTTCTCCTCTTGTTTTCTTAATTGTTTAATGATAACTCTTATTTTTCAGGTTACCTCATTGTTTTATTTGTTGAGTAATGTTATGTTGTGGGGATATCATATATAGGCCTATGTTGTGTTGCTGCTTCAGCTCGGGGAGGTCATTGGAGATTTCCCGGTGCCTCCGTGTGTTGTCGTGGTATTGCCATCAAGGGGGAGCTGTTGTGCGTGGGGGGAGGTGGTCTAGGTAACGGAACACTTACTTACTTGTTTATTGTATTGTCAACAGCCCAAGCTGTTTTTGAAGTTTAGCAATTTATTTGTACCTGGGCGGACAGCGCCCACCTCTCTGTTTATGCTATTGTTATCAATGTTTAATCCTAAATTAACTAGTTCCTTAAAAACTAAGTAATTCTACATTATCCACCAATCGGGTGTGGGGATACTGACCCCACGCATATTTTTTCTCTTCTTTCCTTTCTATCCTTTCCTTGTATATCTAGGAAGGATTATATAAGACTTTTGTTTCTACTTAAATATTTCCAGATCTACTGGGACTACTGACTTACTTATATATACTTTTTTGTTCTTGACTTACCTTTCTTTTTCCCCCTTTTTTTTTCTTTCTTTGTTCTCTCTTCCCCCCCATACCCACTCATCCAATCCCCCCTACATTCCTCCCTACCCTCTCACCCTTGGCCCTACTGCGCAAGCAAACGCTTACACAGACAGATGGATTCCTGAAAGGGTCAAAACCTGACAGTTATGACAATCAATGCCAAAGGCCTTAACACCCCCGAAAAGAGATCATTTCTGATAAAAGATGTATCCAGACTGCACTGTGACATTGCATACATCGAGGAAACTCATTTTAAGAAGGGTAGAGAGCCAAAATGGACAAACCCCAGATATCCGACCTCTTTTTTTGCCTCCGGCCCGGCCAAAAAAAACGGGGTGGGCATCATTATTAAAAATTCTATCCCATTCAACTTGATCCAAGAGGTAAAGGACTCGGAGGGCCGATACCTGATAGTGGTGGGCACTGTATACAATAGACCAGTCATGCTGGTTAATGCATACTTTCCAAACACACACCAACATAAATGTATGTCTGCATTGACAAACAAGATACTTGAAATACAGAAGGGAGCTTTGCTCCTTGCAGGGGACTTTAACCTACCTTTGGATCCATTACTTGACACCTCCAAAGGATCCGCTTCAATCTCAAATAAAATTATAAAACAATGTAATTCCAGATTGGAAGAGCTAGCTGTATATGACACTTGGAGAATACAGTACCCGCATGAGACGGGACTACACCTTCTTTTCACACCCCCACGACTTGTACACTAGGATAGATTACATCCTGACTGATCAATCTACTCTAGCCTCAGTAATTAGCACGCAAATCCTTCCTATGACCTGGTCCGACCATGCCCCAGTACTTTGTAAATTAAGATGGCCAACACGACCGGACCACCCCTTTATATGGCGGTTTGACGACTTCTTACTCAATAACCAACTGCTAAAGGGGAAAATAGAATCTGCACTCACTGACTATTTTGAAATCAATGACTTAGCTGAGACTTCTAAACATGTTCTGTGGGAGGCACACAAATGTGTTATCCGAGGAGAACTTATCAAACAGAAGGCCTTTTTGGCAAAACAAATCAGACTGAGGTTCTCCTTCCTTTTAACTAACCTACGTGACCTGGAGACAAAACACAAAAAGAGTCCATTGGATTCCACCTTACTCACCGAGATCACTAAGATTAGAGGGGAAATACAAGACATGCACACTAGGGACTATGAGAAAATGGCTTTGAGAAACCAACAAAAATTTTATGAATTCGGGGATAAACCTAGTAGACTGCTGGCTAGGGCTCTCAAAAGGAAGAAATTGAAAAAGCGTATACACACGATGTTAGACAAACGAGGCGCTACACACGCAGATAGTCCAGCTATTGCTGAGATTCTGAAAGTATATTATCATGATCTTTATAATTTACAAAACTCTTCTAGCCCCTCTGGGGAGGGAGCGGGAGCCCCCACCCCCCAGGCATTGAGTGCCTACATGGACTCGATTACGCTACCCTCTTTGACGCAGGCAAAAGCGGTGGTATTAGACGCACCTATAACCTTAGAGGAGGAGCAACTCACCATAGACGACTTGCCATCGGGCAAGAGCCCGGCCCTGATGGTTTCAGCGCTAAGTACTACAAACTTTTTAAACAGGTCCTCTCCCCTCATTTAGCCCGCCTTTTTAACTCCTTAGACTCCTCCCAGGGCTTCCCCCCCTCTATGTTAGAGGACCACATCACTACTATCCCTAAACCAGGCAAACCAGCAAATAAACCAGAAAACTTTCGGCCAATTTCTCTCTTAAACGTCGATATAAATTTTTTTTGCCAAAATCCTTTCTAGCAGACTAAATAAATTATTACCCAAGCTGATTTCCCCGGACCAAGTGGGTTTTGTGCCCGGCCGAGAGGCAAGGGACAACACTATAAAAGCCACTCTCCTGGTGAATTATGCCCAGATTAACAAGGTCCCTATGATTTTGGTTTCTACTGATGCGGAAAAGGCCTTCGACAGGATCAGCTGGCAATTCTTGGGGGCGGTCCTGTCGAAGATGAGCTTTGGGCAGACTTTTACGGAGAGGGTCTTCTCCCTCTATACGGCTCCATCGGCCCGTGTCCGGACTAACAACATACTCTCGGACCCCTTTCGTATATCGAATGGCACCAGACAGGGGTGCCAGATGTCCCCTTTGTTATTTGCCCTAGTGATGGAGGTTCTGGCCCAGAGAATTAGGGAAAATGGGAACATTAAGGGATTAAGGATAGGAGATCAAGAACACAAGTTGTCTATGTATGCGGATGACGTTTTACTTTCCTTGACAGACCCACTAGTTTCCCTTCCAGAGGTCCTGAGGGAGTTTGGGGAATACAGTAGATTTTCCAATTTCCATCTTAATAAGGCAAAGTCTGAAATTTTAACCATTACCCTCCCTCAGGCAGAAATAGGCCAACTTTCTTCCTTATGCCCCTTACGGATACAAACTCGTACTCTTAGATATTTAGGGATCAATCTTACCCCCACAACAGACACGTTACATGAGACCAACTACTTGAACTTATTAGCAGAGATCACAGGGGACCTCTCCTCCTGGAGAAACAAACCTGTTTCTTGGTTGGGGAGGATCGGAATAGTAAAAATGAACGTGCTACCCAGAATTCTGTACTATCTCCAGACTCTCACGCTCTCATTACCGGTGCACTACCTACACAAATTACAGGGCGTGATGGAAGAGTTTATCTGGAATGGGATAAGACCACGGATGAAAAAGAAAACGCTTTACTTACCAAAAGAGAAAGGGGGATTGGGAGTTCCTTACTTAGCTGTGTACAAAAAAGCTATTAACCTCCAACAACAAATGGAATGGTGTCATAACCATAGGGACAAACATTGGGTTCAGATATGTAGAGCAATTTTGGGGGTCCAGAACTTAGGCGCCTTGGGCTGGATCTCTGCCAAGTTTAAGCCTAAAATTATAGAAAACTACCCCTTCCTTAAAGAATTCTTTATACAGTGGGATAGAAATCTTGTTGATCACCCAGATATTACTTCCAACCCTTCTCCGCTCAAACCATTCCTGGATAACCCGGACTTACCTTTCACGAAAGCACAGCGACTGCAGGTAGATAAATCCCAGTTTACACAGTTGACTTTTCACCGTCTTTTAACGAACAATAGGCTACGTAGTAGACCTGAATTAGAGCACTCTGGACTGGACATACCCTGGTATTTCTATATGCAACTGCAGCATTTTCTGACAACACACTAAAGATCCAGGCTCATGACAAGACCTCTGACTACTCTGGAATTTATATGCTTACTTCCCCGCGTGCCAGCACATATGATTTCTATAGCCTACCGACTCATCCTTTCTAACAAAGATTCCCCCCTCCCAGACTACGTTAGACTTTGGAATAAGGAGCTTGACCCCTCTCCTACTGAAAAAGACTGGTATAAAATAATAAAAGCTCACACAAAGGCCTCGGTATCTTCAAGGGTGGTTGAGTCCAACTATAAACTTCTGTCTCGGTGGTATCTGTCACCTGACAGGATCCAAAAAATTTACAAGCACACTGATGGTAGGTGTTGGCGGGGCTGTGGGGAGAGGGGTACTCTTCTCCACATATGGTGGGAATGTGGCCCTCTGGTGCCTTATTGGCACGCAATATTGGAGGTAATGGAGACTACACTTAACATTTCCCTGAACAGATCGCCTAACCTCCTTCTATTCCACGACCTTCCTAAATTTAAGGACAAACCCTCGAAACAACTCTATTTTATAATGCTCAATAGCGCCAAATCTATCATTCCCAGGAGGTGGAAAAGGGTAGAAGTCCCATCACTCAAAGAATGGGTGGTCCAGGTGGACAGAAACTTGCAGTTGGAAAGATTCAGATACCTGAGAGATGACAGGATAGAGATACATGAGTTTATGTTAGATCTATGGAAACCAGCAGTTAACAGCCTACAGTCGGACAGATAATAACGTGCTAGACTAGGGAGTCCCCCTTGCCCCGCGGCTGTGTTGGGGGAGGTACCCTGGAACTTCTTCACAACCGGTAGGTCCCGTGCCCTTCTGCCCCTTCCTACACTCTTCTCCCCCCTCCCCCCCCCCCTTTTTTTTTTTTTTCTTTTTCTCCTCGCCTTTCCTTTTCCCCTTTTCTTCTTAACTTTCTCTCATACCTTACAGATTGCACAATCTCGATGTGGATGTGTGAGTAAAATCCCACATCAAATTCTTAATCCTATTCTGCAAAATATTAGAAGTATGGTATGTACTACTATGTTACAAGTTAAACGTATACATTTAAGCTGACAATGTATCTTCGTTTTACATATCTCTTTATGTACATTTAAAAAGTAAAATATACCTGTACTGTAAATGATCCATATTCTTTGTTGTATGTATTACCTCTCGTATTTTTCAATAAAGCTTTGAAAAATTAAAAAAAAAAAGAGAGGCGTTCTTACGTTGTGTAAAAGACCTCTCCACTATGGGAGTAATTTGTCCTGTCCCAAGACTAGAGCAGGGATGGGGGTTTTACTCAAATCTTTTCGTGGTTCCCAAAAAAGAGGGAACGTTCAGACCCATTTTAGATCTCAAGAGTCTAAACAAGTTTCTCAGTGTTCCATCCTTCAAGATGGAGACCATTCACTCAATTTTACAAATGATTCAGGAGGGTCAATATATGAATACCGTGAACTTGAAGGATGCATACCTGCTTATTCCTATCCACAAGGATCATCATCAGTACCTAAGGTTTGCCTTCCTGGACAAGCATTTTCAGTTTGTGGCTCTTCCCTTCGGGTTAGCCACAGCACCCAGAATCTTCACGAAGGTTCTAGGGTCCCTTCTGGCGGTTCTCAGACCGTGGGGAATAGCAGTGGTGCTTATCTGGACAATATTCTGATTCAGGCGTCGACTTATTATCTAACAAAGTCTCATACGGACACAGTGTTAGCATTTCTGAGATCTCACGGATGGAAGGTGAATCTTGAAAAGAGTTCACTAATTCCACAGACAAGGGTTCCCTTCCTGGGAACTCTAATAGATTCTATAGACATGAAGATTTTTCTGACGGAGGTCAGAAAGTCAAAGATTCTAAATACATGCCGAGCTCCTCAGTCCAATCCTCGGCCATCAGTGGCTCAGTGCATGGAGACAATTGGATTGATGGTGGCGGCAATGGACATCATTCCGTTTGCTCGATTTCATCTTAGACCACTGCAACTGTGCATGCTTGGATAGTGGAATGGGGATTATGCATAACTCCTCAGATAAATCTGGACCAGGTGACCAGAGACTCTCTTCTTTGGTGGTTGTCGCCGGATCATCTGTCCCAAGGGATGTGTTTCCGCAGACCCTCGTGGGTGATAGTGATGATGGACGCCAGTCTACTAGGCTGGGGTACAGTCTGGAATTACCTGAAGGCTCAGGGTGTATGGACTCAGGTGGGGTCTCTACTTCCAATCAATATTCTGGAAATGAGAGCAATATTCAATACGCTTCAGACGTGGCCTCAACTGGCTTCGGCCAAAGTCATCAGATTCCAGTCGGACAACATTACGACTGTGGCTTACATCAATCATCAGGGAGGAACAAGGAGTTCCTTAGCGAGGACAGAAGTATCCAAGATAACTCGGTGGGCGGAGGCCCACTCTTGTTATCTGTCAGCAATCTACATCCCAGGAGTGGACAACTGGAAAGCAGATTTTCTAAGCCGACAGACTTTTCATCCGGGGGAGTGGGAACTCCATCCGGAGGTATTTGCCTCACTGATTCTCAGATGGGGCAGACCGGAGTTGGATTTAATGGCGTCTCAACAGAATGCCAAGCTCCCAAGATACGGATCCAGGTTGAGGGATCCTCAGGCCGAACTGATAGACGCCTTGGCAGTGCCTTGGTCGTTCAACCTTATGTGTTTCCTCCGTTTCCTCTCCTTCCCCGAGTGATTGCTCGGATCAAACAGGAGAAGGCTTCAGTAATTCTAATTGTGCCTGCATAGCCACGCAGGATTTGGTAAGCAGATCTAGTGGACATGTCCTCTCTGCCTCCGTGGAAACTTCCAGTGAGACAGGACCTTCTCATTCAAGGTCCTTTCCAACATCCAAATCTAGTTTCTCTGCAGCTGACTGTTTGGAGATTGAACGCTTGATTTTATCTAAGCGGGGATTCTCTGATTCGGTCATAGATACTTTGATTCAGGCATGTAAGCCTGTCACTAGAAAGATCTATCATAAGATATGGTGTAAATATCTTTTTTGGTGTGAATCCAAGGGCTACTCATGGAGTAAAGTTAGGATTCCCAGGATTCTGTCTTTTCTCCAAGGAGGATTGGAGAAGGGGTTATCAGCGAGTTCCTTAAAGGGACAAATCTCTGCTTTATCAATTTTGCTACATAAACGTTTGGCGGACGTTCCAGACGTTCAGTCTTTTTGTCAGGCTCTAACTAGAATTAAGCCTGTGTTTAGACCAATTGCTCCGCCCTGGAGTTTGAATTTAGTCCTTAGTGTTCTTCAAGGGGTTCCGTTTAAACCTATGCATTCCATAGATATTAAGTTATTATCTTGGAAAGTTTTGTTTTTGGTTGCTATTTCTTCTGCTTGTAGAGTTTCTGAGCTTTCAGCGTTACAATGTGATTCGCCTTATCTTATTTTCCATTCTGATAAGGTGGTTTTACGTACCAAACCGGGTTTCCTTCCTAAGGTTGTTTCTAATAAGAATATTAATCAGGAAATCATTGTTCCTTCATTATGTCCTAACCCTTCTTCTAAGAAGGAGCGTAGGCTACATAACCTGGACGTGGTCCGTGCCCTGAAGTTTTACTTGCAGGCGACTAAGGATTTCCGTCAATCATCTTCATTATTCATTGTTTTTTCTGGAAATGGTAGGGGTCAGATAGCTACGGCTACCTCTCTTTCTTTTTTGCTGAAGAGTATCTTCCGTCTAGCATATGAGACTGCTGGACAGCAGCCTCCTGAAAGAATTACGGCTCATTCCACTAGGGCTGTGGCTTCCTCATGGGCATTTAAAAACGATGCTTCTGTTGAACAGATTTGCAAGGCTGCAACTTGGTCGTCTCTTCACACTTTTTCCAAATTTTCCAAATTTGATACTTTTGCTTCTTCTGAGGCTGGTTTTGGGAGAAAGGTTCTTCAAGCAGTGGTGCCTTCTGTTTAGGTTCTTGTCTTGTCCCTCCCGTGTCCTGTAGCTTTGGTATTGTATCCCACAAGTAAGGATGAAATCTGTGGACTCGTCATATCTTGTAGAAGAAAAGTAAATTTATGCTTACCTGATAAATTAATTTCTTCTACGATATGACGAGTCCACGGTCCACCCTGTCATTTTTAAGACAGATTTAGATTATATTTTATTTTTTATAAACTTCAGTCACCTCTGCACCTTTGGCCTTTCCTTTCTCTTCCTAACTTCGGTCGAATGACTGGAGGTGGAGGGAAGGGAGGGCTATATATACAGCTCTGCTGTAGTGCTCTTTGCCACTTCCTGTTAGCAGGAGGTTAATATCCCACAAGTAAGGATGAAATCTGTGGACTCGTCATATCGTAGAAGAAATTAATTTATCAGGTAAGCATGAATTTACTTTTCCTCTCCTGATATCTATCCATCTTTACAAACAATTGCTCTACAATTTCCTCTTGGATGTCTAAACACTACCTCCAACTAAATCTGTCTAAAACTGAGCGCTTCTTATTCTAATCCTCTCCTGGATATTACACACCTCACATTTCTCTTACCGTTGGAGACCATTCTCAACAGGGCATCCTACGTCCGTTATCTTGGTTTCACACTTGACTGTAAACTCACATTCACTCCCCATATATAAGCGCTTACCAAATCTTGCCGTGACATGTATGGACTATTGCAACCTACTTTTAAATGGCCTTCCCAAAAACTGCACTTCCCCCTCCAGTCTATCATAAATGCTTCAGCAAGGCTCATCCACCAATTTACATCAGTTGCCCTTCTCTGCCAGACCCTACACTAGCTCCCTATACACTCTAGAATACAATTCAAAATATTAACTCTAACCTATAAGCACTCAAGAGCCTCACTCCCAATTATACTTTCCTCACTCTTCTCTAAATACTTCCCAACCTGCCCTCTTTAATCAACCTCTGACCTTCGTCTTACCACTCATTTTATTTCTGCTTCCCCATTTTGCCTCCAAGGCTTCTCACGTGCTGGTCCTGTCCTCTGGAACTTCATCTACCTCTGTCTGACTGTCTACAACATTGTATAGTTTCAGGCGTGCTCTGAAAAAAAAACGACCTTTATTCAGAGAGACTTATTATCTCTCTGTTTTTCATCCTAACCAAAATAAATCTTGAACAGCCTTGACCCGCTGCTGAAACCACAATTCACGTGACAAGCTACCATAAACCCTAGGTCTCTGCACCCTCAACTTGTAGACTGTAAGCTCTTCAGACTAGGGCCCTCCTCTGCCTGTACTAGTTTTGTTTAGTCTGTTATATACTTGTATCTTACCACAATTCTTTGTCATTGTATACCCCTTCTACCTTTGTACCCAGCACTACAGAATTTTGCAGCACAAAACAAATAATAATAGTACACACGTATCTCAGTGTGTGTATCAGTGTATATAAAGTGTATTTCTGTCTATATCACTTTCTTTCTATGTATTTGTGTGATTCTTTGTCCTGTCTCTTTGTGTATATCCCTCGTTCTTTGTATATATCTCTGCATGTTTATATATTGCTGCGAGTCTCCCTGTGTGCATATCTCCAATCTCCAGCTGTCTCCCTAATGCCATTAAATCTCCTATAACTCCTTGTACAGAAAATATTTACTATACACACGCTCCTCCTTCCCATTTCTTTCTCTTTATATCTCTTCCTCCTGCAAAAAAAAACCTCCCCTCTGTCTCATCTAATACAAAAATGTTCTCCTCTCAACATTTCTCCCCTCTTTTGCTCCTCAAAATATCTATCCCCCCCCCCCCTTTTAGAAATCCTGTCTTTTTACCCAACACACAGATCTCTTTCCATTCTCTTTACAATACACACATATATTTTACCCCCCCCCCCCCCTGCACACCTCTAGCTTTCTACACTCTCACACCTTTCTCTCAGGAGGGGAGGTCAGTAACAGGGGGAGGGGACGTGCTGGTTATGGGGTGAAGTAAGGACACTCTCCAGATGTTATATAAGAAACACAGAGAAGGGGACTGGGCAACTTGCCAAGACCTGTATACAGCTGTGTGGGAGGGAGAGCCCAAGAAAGATGAGAAAAAGGAAAAAATGTATATACTGCATGAGCTTATACCTATAATATACATGTGCAGAGCTGTGTGCAGCATAGTTTGTATTCTGAGCATGGGAAGCCGAATTTACTGTTTGCTTAGAAATACACTGTGTACATATAGCTTTGTAAACAATTTATAGAATTGTGTGATAGATGTATCACATTTCAACAAAGCTTGTTCATGCTTTTAAAAGTTATAAACAATGGGGAAAAATGGCCTTATAGGTTGAACAGCTGAATGTAAAATAAGGTAACAGACTGTGTACACTATACAGCTCAGCATGTGCCTGGGTATATCTCTAGGCCTGTTGTGCGGTTGCTATGATGTGCAATATTTGGTTAGAGCTATGTTGATCCTTAAGGCGTCACCTCCCCCATTAACAATCATCCCCTCCCTTAAGGCGTCACACCCTCCAAACACAGGAGTGTTACACCCCGGACAGGTTCTGTCTGTCATTGTTGTGGGGGTGCAAAGGTTACACAGCTGTGTTACTCTAGCCTTATGCACGTAGGGCTGATAATGTGTATGGCACCTTGCAGGGGGAGGAGCTTCTTCCCTATGTGTGTCTAACTTCTGTATTTAGGGTGTTACCCTATGAAGGGAGGGAGCAGCTCATATATATCCATGTTAACATGCTTCTTACTGCTACATTACATAAAGAAGGCATGATAGAGATGTGAGTTTCACTACACAGAGTGAGTAGGGTGCCACATCTAATGAAAAATGTGCAAATACTAAATTAAAATGTTGTAAACTAAAACATGAATGTATACAATTGCAGTATGTTACTAACAACATGTCATAGTTATGCTAAGAAAAATATACCATAAATCAGTTTTTTTTTCCATCTTTATTTATCACTAATTATGTGACATAGATGGTTCCCTGAAAAATGTAACATGAGGATACCATTTTTATATATATTTTCTCATACATATAGTATGAAATCCTAACCATAATAAATTCTTCTATATTGTATGTTTATTTAATTGGTTCTGGCTAGAAAATATCAACTGTACTAGTAAATATTGTCTGGTTGACAGAGGTTCCAAACTCCTGGAGTTTGGAGGAGGGATCTATCTGTTGCTATAATTTATAGATAAGAGAGACAGACTCCTTATAACAAGACTTGTAGTAAAGGTTTTGTTTTTTTTCTGCAAAGGGATGGATATACTGTTTGTTAATGTGTGTCACTCTGTTAAGGGAGGTGAATGCACCTTGATGCTTTGTCACAATGGAGGTGCAGGCTACCAAATAATGCTAGTGTCACCCTAGAAAGGGAGGTGACAGCTACCATTTTACTGAAACACTGGAGAAGGAATAGATTATAAGATTCAGTGTGACCCTGGTACAGGAGAGGCAGTAACAGTTCATGTGTTGCCCTGGCGAATAATTTGTATCTCATAATTAAATCAGTGTCACACTGGAATGAGGGAGTGAAGTGGTTTGTTCTTTTCATGGTCATATGTTCCACTTTTAGTAGCTGATATCCCAGGATATTGACATTGTAACCCAGAAGAGGGAGGGACAGGCTCCTAGCTTCTGTGTCAACCTGTATAAGGATGGTGGGACTTCAAGCTCATATGAATGTCACCCTGAAGAGGAAGGGAGGCTGGTAAGGGATGGTCAAGCTATTAGTCCCAGTGCACCCCTAAAATAAAAAAAATCCTAGATAATGTCACCCTAGAGAAGGGATCAACTTCTAGCTCCTGACAGTGTCTCCTTGAAGAATGGGCAGGCAAATAGCTCACTGAAGTCACTCAGGAGATGGAGGTTTGTATTTAGCTAGTGGGTCCCCCACCCTGTTAGGAGAAAGGCAGTTTCTTAATTTTTGTCAGTGTAACCCTGACTAGAAAGTGGTAGGTTATTATCTTTTTGTGCCTCCCTGGGGAGAGGATTAGGTTTTTAACTCTATTGTCATGCTAGAGAAGAAAACATTCCCAGCATATGTCAGTGTAATCTCTTGTCAATATTACAGTGTCTCTCTGCTTGATGGGGGAGTTGACGGTCTCCTTTGTACTTGACTTACTGCACATCTGTGGGTACTATGGAAGAGTAACACATTACTTAATATTTGTATGATTATTTGCCCTCTGTAGGTAACCAAGGTTACAGGTAGAATAGATTGTGAGAGAAGGAAAACAGACATGGCAGAAGATGGTAAAAGGAAATGTAGCCACAGGATATTACAGAAAGAGTAAGGAAGAAAAGCTGGAAGGAAGAGAGAGAGGAAGGAGGGGGAGTGTGAGAGAGGAGGAGAGCAGGGAGGGATAGGGCTGTGAAAGCGAGGCTGGTGTTCCGGAGGGGGGAGGAGGAGGGCAGAGACAGACCTGAGGGGGAGGGGAGCTGAGGTTCCTTTGTTTGAATACAGACTGGAAAAAAGAGAGAGAGAGACAGAGTGTGAAAGACAGAAAGAAAGAGACACTATTATTTACAAACACATTACTGACACCGTATATTTATATTTCTAGTCCCAGTAGTGGGAAAAAGAACTCTTACTCCTTTTAGAGTTCAAATCGTCTTTTGGGATTATTTTTTTGCAACCTGGAAGAACAGAAGGAATGAAAAAGCATTAACAAAAGAGGAATAAACCACACACAACACGGAATAATTTACAGTGCACCCCAAATGCAGGTAAAATCTCTATTACCTCCCTCTGCTCTCTGCATAAGGACCCCATGTCCTCACACAGCCTTACAATTCTTTCCAGAAAAATAAATAAGTCCTATTTTTTAGACCCATGTAAGGGGTTATAGCTTGGCTTGAATGTGTATCATTGCAAGTAGTTGATTGGATGTGTAAACCGGTAATTTAGAGTGAGAGCTTAACCCTTTAAGGACACAGCTTTCAGTTTGCTCAATTGTTTTATGACGGAAAAATTCTGTCATATGTCCTTAAGAGGTTAAATATTAGACAAAGGTACAGAGTGTTTAAAGGGTTACGGCTCTGGAATTGGTTTAAAGGGCTGGAGTGTAGCTTAAAGGGACCGTATGGTATTTAAAGGCTAAAGTGCAGTGTAAAAGGATTGGAGACTATTTAAAGAACTTGAAGGGCACGAGGGGCAGTTATTGAAGGAAAGCGTCTGAATTAATAAATGTGTAGTAATGTGGGTCTACAGCATTTTTATGACATGTATTACTTAATACAAACGGCTTGCACTGAACTTGTTCTTTCACCGGGATATTTCTTTTCTTCATCTTCTCATTTTGTTAATTTTCTTCCAATGTGTTACATAACACTAACATCTTAATACTTTCTATCTCCTCCCATACTATGTTTTACCCTGTTTTCTGTGCCCTCCTCTTTCCGTTCCCATCATTATTTTCTTTCTACTTTCTTCAGTCTTCTATCTTTTCTTATCTCCCTGCTCCCCTTTACTCTCTCTCTGCTGCCCCCTTGCCTCTGCCTTACTGCACCCTAGCTACTATGCCTCTACTTATCTTTGCTGCTCTCTTCTCTGTTCTTGCATTGCACCTTTGCCCAACTGTCACTATCCTGATTTGTACCTCTACCTGCTCACCCCTTCTGTCTGTTCCTCTTATTTATCTACCTCAAATCCCTGTTTACCCTCTCATATGTCTCACTCTGCCCCCCCCCCAGTCTGTCACCACTTGCCTCTGTGCTACCTCCTTTCACCAATTCATTGCTTCTGACTCTACTACCAATTTGCCCCTTTCTGCACCCAATCTCTCTCTTTTATTTTTACACATTAAATATACGCCTGCTGCTCTACCTCTGCTTACCTGTCTTGCATTCTGTAATTTTTCTCTTTAATATCTTCAGTCTTTCCTTCCTTTTCCCCACCTCTCCTTTTCTATCTCCTCCCTACTTTTTCTCTTCTGCTGTATGTGAGTCCAAGGTCTGTATTAGGTCAAATTCCATTCCCCATGTAGACACATCACTACTGCTGCAGTCGGTGTACATACAAGCCGTATATGTACTGTTACATGTGAAAAACAGCTTACAACTGTGTGAAGAAGTCTGTATGTTAACAGTGGTTGCTAGGAATTTTGTGTATGTATAGTTATAAGTCAGTTTGGCGCTGTATTTAGTTATTTACAGATAGCTGATGGAGTACTGTGCGTTTGTACCTAAGGTGCTATATCTGGTGTTTGATAAATCTCAGGAGGCAGGGATATTCAACTAAAGGAATTTTATTTCTAAGTCCTGACTTTTTTTTTTTGGTACTATTTTAATTATAAATATATCTATACATAAAATACTGATTTCATTCCTTAAATAAAATAAATAATTCCTGACTGGTTGATTTGACAAACCCATGTTTTATGCATGTGCAAATGTGTGTGTGTATGTATGTGTGTATATATATATATATATATATATATATATATATATATATATATATATATATATACACGCACACACGCTATATTTATTCCACAATAAGCCACAAGTACATTAATTAAAACATAAATAAAAACGGACATTTTTAGGGCTGATGGATTTCTCCACCCCAAATAATACCTGCATTATTTTCAACTGACTAGTATATACCATTATATCTGTCTTGGTACCATCAGATGTAAATATAGTGCTGTATTTGTACATGTTCCATCAGTATATACAGTCTCTATTTCCATATGATACATTCACTGTTTATGCACTCTTTTTATTTTTAATTTGAATACTATGTACTGTTGAATGTTGAAATTTTAGAAAATGTATGTATTTATTGGTAGTCACATTGTCAGTGTAAATACACATGCAGACAAATATATGTATTTATAGATCTGTAGTTCTGGCAGTGTAAAAGGTGCTGAATTTATAACTCGGGAATGTACAGTGTTCTTGCAATATGTTTGTAGCATTAAAAGTGTTTAATAATTTATAAAGATTCAATCCTCCAATATAGTTTAGTGTGCATCTAACATATGGCCAGTGCATGTACAGTGCAGATCTCACTAGGTATTTATATGGTGCGGTATTATGGGAGGAACATAGTAACAGCAGTGCTTATTGTGCTGTATCTATAGGCAAATCACCTTGACAGTGTATATTGTGCTGTAACAGGGTTTTAAGCATACTTGTGTGTGTCTGTGTGTGTGTGTATATATATATATATATATATATATATATATATATATATATATATATATATATATATATATATATATATATACATACACACACACACACACACACACACACACACACACACACACACACACACACACACACACACACAGACACAGACACAGACACACACACACACACACACAGACAGACACACACACACACACAGACACACACACAGACAGACACACACACACACAGACAGACAGACACACACACACACAGACAGACACACACACACACACACACACACACACACACAGACACACACACACACACACACACACAGACACACACACACACACACACACACACAGACACACACACACAGACACACACACACAGACAGACACACACACACAGACACACACACACAGACACAGACACACACACCCACACCCTATTATATAGTATTATGTTTAAGCAGATTTTGACTATACAGTGATGTTTTTGTTTTTTCATTTTAGCAGTGTATATGGTGCTATTTTTTATTTTATTTTTTTGTCGCAAGTTACACTGTTTATATTGGTATATAGTTCTGATTATTTGTCTATGTATACAGCTGTACAACTGTGTAGAGATGCCTTTCTGCAAGCCTGATATAAACAGTGCCTTCTATATGGAGCTGACAGGGTACAATGCTCTTGTATTTGTGTTTATAAAACACTATCTTAAAATTCCCTTCACATCCTCTCCTTTTCTCTGTTTCCCTACATGGAAGCACTTCTCACTGTGACGTCACCATTGGGTAAATTAGGGACATGCAAAATGTGACAGACTTACACAGAGCGATTTGTTAATGGATGGAGAGCAGATAGAGGGAAAGAAGTCCGGGGGGTTCAATTTCTACATGTGCAGGGAGACTGGAAGGAACTGCCCTTTACTTTTGTGATCATTGTGGGAGTTATTCCCCTCAACTGTTGTGGCTACTGGGAGAGTGAGCTCTCACCAACTCTTATGGACACTAGTGGAGTGATTTCCCTGTCGACTTTTGTGGAACCTGGTGGAATGATTTCCCTGTTGACTCATGTTGTTGCTGGCAGAGTGATTTCACCATCGACTCTTGTGGATGCAAGCAGAATAATCCTCTTGTCAACTCTTGTGGATACTGGCGAGTGATTCCCTCTTTGACTCTTGTGAACACTGTGGTAGTGATTCCCTTTTTGACTTTTGTGGACAGTGGAGGCACAATTCCCTCATTGACTCTTGTGGAGAAAGGGGGGTAATTCGATCTTTGACTCTTGTGGACACCGGGGGAGTGATCCCATCTTTCTCTTGTGGAAACTGGGGGAGTGATTCCCTTTTTTACTCTTGAGGACACTGGGGGAGAGTGATTCCCTCTTTGACTCTTGTGGACGCTGGGGGAGTGATTCCCTCTTACTCTTGTGGACACTGGGAGAGTGTTTCCCTCTTTGACTCTTGTGGACGCTGGGGAAGTGATTCCCTCTTACTCTTGTGGACACTGGGAGAGTGTTTCCCTCTTTGACTCTTGTGGACGCTGGGGGAGTGTTTCCCTCTGACTCTTGTGGACGCTGGGGGAGTGATTCCTTCTGACTCTTGTGGATGCTGGGGGAGTGATTCCTTCTGACTCTTGTGGATGCTGGGGGAGAGTGATTCCCTCTTTGACTCTTGTGGACGCTGGGGGAGAGTGATTCCCTCTGACTCTTGTGGACGCTGGGGGAGAGTGATTCCCTCTTTGACTCTTGTGGACGCTGAGGGAGAGTGATTCCCTCTTTGACTCTTGTGGACGCTGGGGGAGAGTGATTTCCTCTTTGACTCTTGTGGACGCTGGGGGAGAGTGATTCCCTCTTTGACTCTTGTGGACGCTGGGGGAGAGTGATTCCCTCTTTGACTCTTGTGGACGCTGGGGGAGAGTGATTCCCTCTTTGACTCTTGTGGACGCTGGGGGAGAGTGATTCCCTCTTTGACTCTTGTGGACGCTGGGGGAGAGTGATTCCCTCTGACTCTTGTGGACACTGGGGGAGAGCGATTCCCTCTTTGACTCTTGTGGACACTGGGGGAGAGCGATTCCCTCTCTGACTCTTGTGGACACTGGAGGAGAGCGATTCCCTCTTTGACTCTTGTGGACACTGGGGGAGAGCGATTCCCTCTTTGACTCTTGTGGACACTGGGGGAGAGCGATTCCCTCTTTGACTCTTGTGGACACTGGGGGAAAGCGATTCCCTCTTTGACTCTTGTGGACACTGGGGGAAAGCGATTCCCTCTTTGACTCTTGTGGACACTGGGGGAAAGCGATTCCCTCTTTGACTCTTGTGGACACTGGGGGAGAGCGATTCCCTCTTTGACTCTTGTGGACACTGGGGGAGAGCGATTCCCTCTTTGACTCTTGTGGACACTGGGGGAGAGCGATTCCCTCTTTGATTCTTGTGGACACTGGGGGAGAGCGATTCCCTCTTTGATTCTTGTGGACACTGGGGGAGAGCGATTCCCTCTTTGATTCTTGTGGACACTGGGGGAGAGCGATTCCCTCTTTGATTCTTGTGGACACTGGGGGAGAGCGATTCCCTCTTTGATTCTTGTGGACACTGGGGGAGAGCGATTCCCTCTTTGATTCTTGTGGACACTGGGGGAGAGCGATTCCCTCTTTGATTCTTGTGGACACTGGGGGAGAGCGATTCCCTCTTTGATTAGATAGACTTTCAATATTGGGAATGAGACACATATCTTGTTTGAGTTTGGGAAAAAATGAAAACTTTTTATGTTGAAAGTTTGATATAGAAATTGGTTGGGTAGAAGAGAGAGGTTAATGATTCATTAAAACTGTAATCAAGGTAGAGATCCAAGAGTTGGATGGGATATAGACGATTATGATCTGTGTGTCTCCAGTAATCAGCACTAAAACATGGTAGTGAAAGGAACACTAAAGTCAAAATTAAACTTTCATGATTCAGATAGAGCACACCATTTTAAACAACTTTCTATTTCACTTCCATTATCAAAATGTGCACACTTTCTGAAGCACCAGCTCCTTCTGAGCATGTGCAAATATTCACAGTATATATGTATTGCCTTTAGTGGCCCTTTAAGTCTTCTAGCACAGTAACTATTAACACAGAAAGGCTGGACACACTGAAGTAGTGTAAGAGTAGTGACTGACAATCCTAGGGAAAATTTGTAACTCTAGATAATATAACAAAGTGACTTGCACATCTTAAAGGACAACTAAACAAAGTATAATATTATAATTAGTAAATGCATAATAAAAATACTTTATTTGTATAAACTGCGATGTGTATTCAACCTGACTCACACACAACAGATGTTTCCAGTAGGGAGCCCTTTTTTCCCTTCCACCCTTGGTTCTCATCCTTTCATCCTATATCATCTTCTTTTATCCTCTTCCATCGCACCCCCCCCCTATTTCTTCTTACTCTGCTTTCTATAAACTTCATAACCTTAACCTACTCTTAACGGCAAATACCTAAGACAACCGTATGATTATATATATCAAGACAGTGATGTTATTGAATGCCTTTTTCTTTTTTATCTCTTTTTGTTTTTGTTTAGTGTTTTTTCCTTCTCTCCTGCTATAATGTGTTTTGACTGCATGACTTGTAATACCGATATGTTTGTATGAACACTGAAAGGTATATTTTTTCTTGTTATGCTATAAACTTTGAAATAAAGAAAAAAAAAAACACTGTTAAAAAAAAAAAAAAACTTTATTTGAATCTCCAATGAGTAGTAGATTTCTTTATGACAAATTTTAAAGTTCTGTTTTCCCACTGCATCATGTGACAGGCAATCACAAAATGCATTTATGTATATTTTGTGACTCATGCACAGTAGGATCTGGTGCCTCAGAAAGTGTGCACATTAGAGAGGGCATCATATTATTGTTGTGTGTCCAATGAGACCCTCTAAATGTTCATAGTGTTGGAGGGTAAATCAATACAAATCTCTAGCCCTAATGAGACTTTTTGTTAACTATTACATTAGCAGGACTCTACAAACCCAGGGAGCCAGTGGCTTCTAAAATGTTATCCCTGACTCCTAACTTTTTGGGTTATACATTTCTATACAAATATTACTATCTGGCTCCTAAATTTGAAACCATTTTTTTTAGCCCTGCATTAATGGTCTGAAAGAAACTTGTCACTGTTGAACAGTGTACAGAATGATTTGTGGTTCTGGAGCACTATGGGAAGACAGGGTCATAACTCTAGATGCATGTAGAGGAGATGTGTTCTGTAGCATCTAGTATTGTGGTATATTTATTGTGGCACTGTGCTATTTACAGGGGCCTAACCGGTAAAATAATGTTTTTCTTTCTTTAATTATTTTCTTTTTTGTTGTTGCAACCTGCCTTTGAAGCGTACCCCCAACTGATACCAACGTGACCAGTTATCGGCCAGGAATACCGGGGGTATCGCCGCAAGCACTTATTATTTTTATGTGCTTATTTGTGCAGGTTTCAATGTGTGTGTTTTTGTAAATAATACTTATAGTGGTGGTATCCGCTCTTTTAAAATTAATTATTAAAGTTTATGAGCCGTTAGTGCACTCATGAACTCTTTGCTTCTGTCCCACGGCTATGTGTGGCGTTCGGCTCTTTTCTGAGGCGGATTTTTTTTTTTTGAAAGTGCAACACACTAAGTTCTGGATTTGCACAGATCTTAGTGTGTTTCACTGGTCCGAAGATGGAAAATCTCTTTGCAACTCTAGATTTTCAACTTTAATATGAAAACGTGAGATGCCTACATAGAGCGATTTCACCAAGAGTGACTGAACAGAGAGCTTTGTGACCCTGGTTTAGTGAAGAGTGTTTTTGCAGATTGGGGAGATGCTTCAGGTAAATTGAAGAGAAGATAAGGTGTTATGAAAGGGGATATATCCTAAACCTGTGTGGGGCAGAGTCCAGTCATATTCGGTATCAATGCCACTGATAAACTATGTGGCGCAGTATTGTGCAAGGTGATTGCACACTTGGGCAATGTTACAGATTGGAAACTATACTGAATTAGTGTGGATGAGAGGGGGCATTTTGGAGCTGTTTTACAGTGAGGCAAATACACTGTATCAGTAGGGCTGGGAGGGTGCGCTAGGGCAGTGTTACAGTGAGGTAAATACACTATCAGTGGGGCTGGCTGGGTGCTCTAGGGCAGTGTTACAGTGAGGTAAATACACTATCAGTGGGGCTGGCAGGGTGCTCTAG
This sequence comes from Bombina bombina, assembly GCF_027579735.1. Taxonomy (NCBI): domain Eukaryota; kingdom Metazoa; phylum Chordata; class Amphibia; order Anura; family Bombinatoridae; genus Bombina; species Bombina bombina. The sequence goes on along the minus strand of NC_069504.1, from coordinate 861,422,926 downwards.
GGCAGTCTTACAGTGAAGTAAATACACTGTATCAGTGGGGCTGGCAGGGTGCGCTAGGGCAGTGTTACAGTGAGGTGAATACACTATCAGTGGGGCTGGCAGGGTGCTCTAGGGCAGTGTTACAGTGAGGTAAATACACTGTATCAGTGGGGCTGGCTGCTCTAGGGCAGTGTTACAGTGAGGTAGATACACTGTATCAGTGTGGCTGTCACGGTGCTCTAGGGCAGTGTTGCAGTGGGGTGAATACACTGTATCAGTGAGGTGAATACACTATCAGTGTGGCTGGCACGGTGCTCTAGGCCAGTGTTACAGTGAGGTAAATACACTGTATCAGTAGGGCTGGGAGGGTGCGCTAGGGCAGTGTTACAGTGAGGTAAATACACTATTAGTGGGGCTGGCTGGGTGCTCTAGGGCAGTGTTACAGTGAGGTAAATACACTATCAATGGGGCTGGCTGGGTGCTCTAGGGCAGTGTTACAGTGAGGTGAATACACTATCAGTGGGGCTGGCAGGGTGCTCTAGGGCAGTGTTACAGTGAGGTAAATACACTGTATCAGTGGGGCTGGCAGGGTGCGCTAGGTCAGTGTTACAGTGAGGTAAATACACTGTATCAGTGGGGCTGGCAGGGTGCGCTAGGTCAGTGTTACAGTGAGGTAAATACACTATCAGTGGGGCTGGCTGCTCTAGGGCAGTGTTACAGTGAGGTAGATACACTGTATCAGTGTGGCTGTCACGGTGCTCTAGGGCAGTGTTGCAGTGGGTGAATACACTGTATCAGTGTGGCTGGCAGTGTTACAGTGAGGTGAATACACTATCAGTGGGGCTGGCTGGGTGCTCTAGGGCAGTGTTACAGTGAGGTAAATACACTATCAGTGGGGCTGGCAGGGTGCTCTAGGGCAGTGTTACAGTCAGGTAAATACACTGTATCAGTGGGGCTGGCAGGGTGCTCTAGGGCAGTGTTACAGTGAGGTAAATACACTGTATCAGTGGGGCTGGCAGGGTGCGCTAGGGCAGTGTTACGTGGGGCTGGCTGGGTGCTCTAGGGCAGTGTTACAGTGAGGTAGATACACTGTATCAGTGTGGCTGTCATGGTGCTCTAGGGCAGTGTTGCAGTGAGGTGAATACACTGTATCAGTGTGGCTGGCACTGTGCTCTAGGCCAGTGTTACAGTGAGGTAACTACACTGTATTGTGTAGCTTGCAGGGAGCGCTAGGGCAGTGTTACAGTGAGGTGAATACACTATCAGTGGGGCTGGCAGGGTGCGCTTGGGCAGTGTTACAGTGAGGTGAAATCACTGTATCAGTGGGGCTGGCAGGGTGCGCTAGGGCAGTGTTACAGTGAGGTAAATACACTATTAGTGCGGCTGGGCAGGGTGCGCTAGGGCAGTGTTACAGTGAGGTAAATACACTATTAGTGCAGCTGGCAGCTTGCTCTAGGGCAGTGTTACAGTGAGGTAAATACACTGTATCGATGGGGCTGGCAGGGTGCGCTAGAGCAGTGTTAATGTTACGGACAAATAATGTATTAATGTGTCTGGGGGTTACTCTAGGGTACTGGTTTTCAAACCTGTCCTCAGGCCTCCCCAACAGGACAGGTTTTCTGGATTACCTTGTATGAGAGCAGGTAAAATAACCATGTTTAGTAATTAGCTGATTATTTCACCTGTGCTATAGTTTAGATCAGTGCTCGACAAACCCAGGAGCCTTGTCACCACTGGCTCCTAGAATTTTACCGCTGGCTCCTAACTTTTTTGGTTATTCTCCATATATCTATATACAAATCCAACTGTCTGGCTCCTAAAAATATGCCTGGCTCCTAATTTTTTAACATATTCGTCAAACACTGGTTTAGATATCCACAACATGTGGCCTGTTAGGGAGGCCTGAGGACAGGTTTGAAAATCACTGCTCTAGTGCATTGTTTCTCAACCGCGGTCCTCAAGTACCCCCAACATGCCAGGTGAAATAATCAGCTGATGGATGAGAGCAGGTTAGTAACCATGGTGATAGCCGATTACTTCACCTGTGCAATGGTTCAGCTATAAAGACAATCTGGCCTGTTAGAGGTACTTAAACACCGCGGTTAAGAAACACTGTTCTAGGGCAGTGTTACAGTGAGGGACATATGGTATCAGTGTAGTTGGGGCTTACTCTAGGGCAGTGTTACAGTGAGAGACATTTATAGTATCAATGTAGTTGGGGCTTACTCTAGGGCAGTGTTACAGTGAGGGACATATATGGTATCAGTGTAGTTGGGGCTTACTCTAGGGCAGTGTTACAGTGAGGGACATTTATAGCATCAGTGTAGTTGGGGCTTACTCTAGGGCAGTGTTACAGTGAGGGACATATATGGTATCAGTGTAGTTGGGGCTTACTCTAGGGCAGTGTTACAGTGAGGGTAGGGCAGTGTTACAGTGAGGGACATATGGTATCAGTGTAGTTGGGGCTTACTCTAGGGCAGTGTTACAGTGAGGGACATTTATAGTATCAGTGTAGTTGGGGCTTACTCTAGGGCAGTGTTACAGTGAGAGACATTTATAGTATCAATGTAGTTGGGGCTTACTCTAGGGCAGTGTTACAGTGAGGGACATATATGGTATCAGTGTAGTTGGGGCTTACTCTAGGGCAGTGTTACAGTGAGGGACATTTATAGCATCAGTGTAGTTGGGGCTTACTCTAGGGCAGTGTTACAGTGAGGGACATATATGGTATCAGTGTAGTTGGGGCTTACTCTAGGGCAGTGTTACAGTGAGGGTAGGGCAGTGTTACAGTGAGGGACATATGGTATCAGTGTAGTTGGGGCTTACTCTAGGGCAGTGTTACAGTGAGGGACATTTATAGTATCAGTGTAGTTGGGGCTTACTCTAGGGCAGTGTTACAGTGAGAGACATTTATAGTATCAATGTAGTTGGGGCTTACTCTAGGGCAGTGTTACAGTGAGGGACATATATGGTATCAGTGTAGTTGGGGCTTACTCTAGGGCAGTGTTACAGTGAGGGACATTTATAGCATCAGTGTAGTTGGGGCTTACTCTAGGGCAGTGTTACAGTGAGGGACATATATGGTATCAGTGTAGTTGGGGCTTACTCTAGGGCAGTGTTACAGTGAGGGGAGGGACATATATGGTATCAGTGTAGTTGGGGCTTACTCTAGGGCAGTGTTACAGTGAGGGGAGGGACATATATGGTATCAGTGTAGTTGGGGCTTACTCTAGGGCAGTGTTACAGTGAGGGACATTTATAGTATCAGTGTAGTTGGGGCTTACTCTAGGGCAGTGTTACAGTGAGAGACATTTATAGTATCAATGTAGTTGGGGCTTACTCTAGGGCAGTGTTACAGTGAGGGACATATATGGTATCAGTGTAGTTGGGGCTTACTCTAGGGCAGTGTTACAGTGAGGGACATTTATAGCATCAGTGTAGTTGGGGCTTACTCTAGGGCAGTGTTACAGTGAGGGACATATATGGTATCAGTGTAGTTGGGGCTTACTCTAGGGCAGTGTTACAGTGAGGGGAGGGACATATATGGTATCAGTGTAGTTGGGGCTTACTCTAGGGCAGTGTTACAGTGAGGGGAGGGACATATATGGTATCAGTGTAGTTGGGGCTTACTCTAGGGCAGTTTTACAGTGAGGGGAGGGACATATATGGTATCAGTGTAGTTGGGGCTTACTCTAGGGCAGTGTTACAGTGAGGGATATATATGGTATCAGTGTAGTTGGGGCTTACTCTAGGGCAGTGTTACAGTGAGGGACATATATGGTATCAGTGTAGCTGGGGCTTACTCTAGGGCAGTGTTACAGTGAGGGACATATATGGTATCAGTGTAGCTGGGGCTTACTCTAGGGCAGTGTTACAGTGAGGGACATATATGGTATCAGTGTAGTTGGGGCTTACTCTAGGGCAGTGTTACAGTGAGGGATATATATGGTATCAGTGTAGTTGGGGCTTACTCTAGGGCAGTGTTACAGTGAGGGATATATATGGTATCAGTGTAGTTGGGGCTTACTCTAGGGCAGTGTTACAGTGAGGGACATATATGGTATCAGTGTAGCTGGGGCTTACTCTAGGGCAGTGTTACAGTGAGGTACATATATGGTATCAGTGTAGTTGGGGCGCATATATGGTATCAGTGTAGTTGGGGCTTACTCTATGGCAGTGTTACTGTGAGGGACATATAATGAATGTATCAGTGGGGCAGCGGGTTACACTAGGGCAGTTTCACAGTGGGGGGAATGCAGTATACTGAATCAGTTTGGCTGTGGGGTATCTGCAGCAGTGCTGTGGTGAGGAAGATGCTTTAGAGTAGACGAGTCTTCCACAGAATGTTTCATGTCTTCCTCTCAATGTGGTTGACATAGATAAAAAGAAATAGTATGTTTCTTAGAAGAAAAGAAAAAAAGCACTAGGCACATGTTCAGAGAGGCACAGGTGCCAGTAGCCAGATGTTTATCTTGTTTTGCCACAAAAAAAATGTATATTATGTAGTTCTGCACACAGAGCTAAAGTCTGTTTCTTGATTAGTTGGGCCATACCTGTAGACAAACAAAAGACACATACAGAGGAAAATGCATGCATATCATATGAGTAGATTATCTTGCAAAGGTTCCACTCCTGAGCTACTTAAAATAAGCTTAATTCAGATGGTTTAAATGCCAGTGCTGTTCTCTGCTTCTAACCCAAAATACATAATAGAATGTTTTATGCAGAAAACAAAGGGTTGGCGGTTCACCTGTGTAATATGTTTACCCTACAGTACTAAGCTTTAAATTGTAATTTTATCAGTGTTCTTGTTAGTATAAAATGTAACGTGTGCACAACTGCAAGCGTTAAACATAATACAAGGGACCTTCTCCCCATTTCTTTTGGATAATCATTATGTATCTTGAGTTTCGTTCGGAGATCTGTAGTATAAATAGTGAGTAATATATTGGTCCTGGGGAAAAAAGCATCTGCCGCTTGGTGAACAAACATCCACAGTCTTCATAGATTAGTGACCAAAAAGGTTTCTAAAGAACGAGTGATTGTTGAAACAGTGCAGTATTGTCCTCCATCTAACATTGTTCCCACACATACATACATATCTATATATTATCTATCTATCATCTATCTATCTATCCTGGCTGCTACAACAGTTTATCTCCTTATCCTTCTGATTCTGTCCCTTTTGCTTACTCTTTCTCATCCCTCCCTAAGCTAGATTTCTTTGTCTGCTTCCCCTTACCCCAGCTGACACGGAGTCCTCAGACTCCCCCATCTCATGCTCCTCCTCCCCCCTCAGTTTCAGCCCCTCCTCTCCCCCTCTTTATTCTGTCCCTCCCTCTTTCTCTCTCAGCTGCTCATAAATCATTCATATGCCTTGGCTGCCTTCCAGGCTCACTGTTAGCCCTTTAAATGGTTCTCTGGTGTCACGCTGTCATCTGGTAGAGCCTTAACACACTCAGTGCTGGAATGAACAGCCCTGTTCATTCTCTAACAGAATGAAAAGGTAGCAATAAAACCTAGACAGACACGGCACAGACTAACAGAACAGATATTGTAAGTCTGTCTTTCCTTTGCATGTTGACAGTGGCACATAAAGCTGGAGCTTGGTCTCTCACTGCAGTTACACAGACAGAAGAGAGCTATACGTTTGTCCCTCCTGCTGGGTGACATGGGTATGCAGGTGCTGTCTGTCCCTCCTTCTTGATGACATGGGTATGCAGGAACTGTAAGCCCTTCCCTTCTACTGCTCAGTAGCGCAGATATGCAGAAGCTTTAACTCCGTCCCCCTCCCTGCTTGGTGACATGAAAATGCAGGTGCTATAAGCCTTCTTCTGCTGGGGTGACGCAGGTGTTATAAGTCTGTCCCTCCTACTGCTGGGTGACATGGGTATGCAGGTGCTATAAGCCTGTCTCTCCTGCTGCTGGGTGACATGGGTATGCAGGTGCTATAAGCCTGTCCCTCCTGCTGCTGGGTGACATGGGTATGCAGGGGCTATAAGCCTGTCCCTCCTGCTGCTGGGTGACATGGGTATGCAGGGGCTATAAGCCTGTCCCTCCTGCTGCTGGGTGACATGGGTATGCAGGGGCTATAAGCCTGTCTCTCCTGCTGCTGGGTGACATGGGTATACAGGTGCTATAAGCCTGTCCCTCCTGCTGCTGGGTGACATGGGTATGCAGGTGCTATAAGCCTGTCCCTCCTGCTGCTGGGTGACATGGGTATGCAGGTGCTATAAGCCTGTCCCTCCTGCTGCTGGGTGACATGGGTATGCAGGTGCTATAAGCCTGTCCCTCCTGCTGCTGGGTGACATGGGTATGCAGGGGCTATAAGTCTGTCCCTCCTACTGCTGGGTGACATGGGTATGCAGGTGCTATAAGCCTGTCCCTCCTACTGCTGGGTGACATGGGTATGCAGGTGCTATAAGCCTGTCCCTCCTGCTGCTGGGTGACATGGGTATGCAGGTGCTATAAGCCTGTCTCTCCTACTGCTGGGTGACATGGGTATGCAGGTGATATAAGCCTGTCCCTCCTGCTGCTGGGTGACATGGGTATGCAGGGGCTATAAGTCTGTCCCTCCTACTGCTGGGTGATATGGGTATGCAGGTGCTATAAGCCTGTCTCTTCTGCTGCTGGGTGATATGGGTATGCAGGTGCTATAAGTCTGTCCCTCCTACTGCTGGGTGATATGGGTATGCAGGTGCTATAAGCCTGTCCCTCCTGCTGCTGGGTGACATGGGTATGCAGGTGCTATAAGTCTGTCCCTCCTGCTGCTGGGTGACATGGGTATGCAAGGGCTATAAGTCTGTCCCTCCTACTGCTGGGTGATATGGGTATGCAGGTGCTATAAACCTGTCCCTCCTGCTGCTGGGTGATATGGGTATGCAGGTGCTATAAGCCTGTCTCTCCTGCTGCTGGGTGACATGGGTATGCAGGTGCTATAAGTCTGTCCCTCCTGCTGCTGGGTGACATGGGTATGCAGGGGCTATAAGTCTGTCCCTCCTACTGCTGGGTGATATGGGTATGCAGGTGCTATAAGCCTGTCCCTCCTGCTGCTGGGTGATATGGGTGTGCAGGTGCTATAAGCCTGTCCCTTCTGCTGGGTGATATGGGTATGCAGGTGCTATAAGTCTGTCCCTCCTACTGCTGGGTGATATGGGTATGCAGGTGCTATAAGCCTGTCCCTCCTGCTGCTGGGTGATATGGGTATGCAGGTGCTATAAGCCTGTCTCTCCTGCTGCTGGGTGACATGGGTATGCAGGTGCTATAAGTCTGTCCCTCCTGCTGCTGGGTGACATGGGTATGCAGGGGCTATAAGTCTGTCCCTCCTACTGCTGGGTGATATGGGTATGCAGGTGCTATAAACCTGTCCCTCCTGCTGCTGGGTGATATGGGTATGCAGGTGCTATAAGCCTGTCTCTCCTGCTGCTGGGTGACATGGGTATGCAGGTGCTATAAGTCTGTCCCTCCTGCTGCTGGGTGACATGGGTATGCAGGGGCTATAAGTCTGTCCCTCCTACTGCTGGGTGATATGGGTATGCAGGTGCTATAAACCTGTCCCTCCTGCTGCTGGGTGATATGGGTATGCAGGTGCTATAAGCCTGTCTCTCCTGCTGCTGGGTGACATGGGTGTGCAGGTGCTATAAGCCTGTCCCTTCTGCTGGGTGACATGGGTATGCAGGTGCTATAAGTCTGTCCCTCCTGCTGCTGGGTGACATGGGTATGCAGGTTCAATAAGCCTGTCTCTTCTGCTGCTGGGTGACATGGGTATGCAGGGGCTATAAGTCTGTCCCTCCTGCTGCTGGGTGACATGGGTATGCAGGTGCTATAAGCCTGTCCCTCCTGCTGCTGGGTGACATGGGTATGCAGGTGCTATAAGCCTGTCTCTCCTGCTGCTGGGTGACATGGGTATGCAGGTGCTATAAGCCTGTCTCTCCTGCTGCTGGGTGATATGGGTATGCAGGTGCTATAAGTCTGTCCCTCCTACTGCTGGGTGACATGGGTATGCAGGTGCTATAAGCCTGTCTCTCCTGCTGCTGGGTGATATGGGTATGCAGGTGCTATAAGCCTGTCCCTCCTGCTGCTGGGTGACATGGGTGTGCAGGTGCTATAAGCCTGTCTCTCCTGCTGCTGGGTGACATGGGTATGCAGGTGCTATAAGCCTGTCCCTCCTGCTGCTGGGTGACATGGGTATGCAGGGGCTATAAGTCTGTCCCTCCTGCTGCTGGGTGACATGGGTATGCAGGTGCTATAAGCCTGTCCCTCCTGCTGCTGGGTGACATGGGTATGCAGGTGCTATAAGCCTGTCCCTCCTGCTGCTGGGTGACATGGGTATGCAGGGGCTATAAGCCTGTCTCTCCTGCTGCTGGGTGATATGGGTGTGCAGGTGCTATAAGCCTGTCCCTTCTGCTGGGTGACATGGGTATGCAGGTGCTATAAGCCTGTCTCTCCTGCTGCTGGGTGACATGGGTATTCAAGGGCTATAAGCCTGCCCCTCCTGCTGCTGACTGACATGGGTATGCAGGTGCAATAAGCCTGCCTGTCCTGCTGCTGGGTGACATGTGTATGCAGGGGCAATAAATCTGTCCCTCCTGCTGCTGGGTGACATGGGTATGCAGGGGCAATAAATCTGTCCCTCCTGCTGCTGGGTGACATGGGTATGCAGGTGCTATAAGCCTGTCCCTCCTGCTGCTGGGTGACATGGGTATGCAGGTGCTATACGCCTGTCTCTTTTGCTGCTGGGTGACATGGGTATGCAGGTGCTATAAGCCTGTCTCTCCTGCTGCTGGGTGACATGGGTATGCAGGTGCTATAAGCCTGTCCCTCCTGCTGCTGGGTGACATGGGTGTGCAGGGGCTATAAGCCTGTCCCTCCTGCTGCTGGGTGACATGGGTGTGCAGGGGCTATAAGCCTGTCCCTCCTGCTGCTGGGTGACATGGGTATGCAGGTGCTATAAGCCTGTCTCTCCTGCTGCTGGGTGACATGGGTGTGCAGGTGCTATAAGCCTGTCTCTCCTGCTGCTGGGTGACATGGGTATGCAGGTGTTATAAGTCTGTCCCTCCTGCTGCTGGGTGACATGGGTATGCAGGTGCAATAAGCCTGTCCCTCCTGCTGCTGGGTGACATGGGTATGCAGGTGCTATAAGCCTGTCTCTCCTGCTGCTGGGTTACATGGGTATGCAGGTGCTATAAGTCTGTCCCTCCTGCTGCTGGGTGACATGGGTATGTAGGTGCTATAAGCCTGTCCCTCCTGCTGCTGGGTGATATGGGTGTGCAGGTGATATAAGTCTGTCCCTCCTGCTGCTAGGTGACATGGGTATGTAGGTGCTATAAGCCTGTCTCTCCTGCTGCTGGGTGACATGGGTATGCAGGTGCTATAAGCCTGTCCCTCCTGCTGCTGGGTGACATGGGTATGTAGGTGCTATAAGCCTGTCTCTCCTGCTGCTGGGTGACATGGGTATGCAGGTGCTATAAGTCTGTCCCTCCTGCTGCTGGGTGACATGGGTATGCAGGTGCTATAAGTCTGTCCCTCCTGCTGCTGGGTGACATGGGTATGCAGGTGCTATAAGCCTGTCCCTCCTGCTGCTGGGTGACATGGGTATGCAGGTGCTATAAGCCTGTCTCTCCTGTTGTTGGGTGACATGGGTATGCAGGTGCTATAAGCCTGTCTCTCCTGCTGCTGGGTGACATGGGTATGCAGGTGCTATACGCCTGTCTCTTCTGCTGCTGGGTGACATGGGTATGCAGGTGCTATAAGCCTGTCTCTCCTGCTGCTGGGTGACATGGGTATGCAGATGCAATAAGCCTGCCTCTCCTGCTGCTGGGTGATATGGGTATGCAGGTGCTATAAGCCTGTATCTCCTGCTGCTGGGTGATATGGGTGTGCAGGTGATATAAGTCTGTCCCTCCTGCTGCTGGGTGACATGGGTATGCAGGTGCTATAAGCCTGTCTCTCCTGCTGCTGGGTGACATGGGTATACAGGTGCTATAAGCCTGTCCCTCCTGCTGCTGGGTGATATGGGTATGCATATGCTATAAGCCTGTCTCTCCTGCTGCTGGGTGACATGGGTATACAGGTGCTATAAGCCTGTCCCTCCTGCTGCTGGGTGACATGGGTATGCATATGCTATAAGCCTGTCTCTCCTGCTGCTGGGTGACATGGGTATACAGGTGCTATAAGCCTGTCCCTCCTGCTGCTGGGTGACATGGGTATACAGGTGCTATAAGCCTGTCCCTCCTGCTGCTGGGTGACATGGGTATACAGGTGCTATAAGCCTGTCCCTCCTGCTGCTGGGTGACATGGGTATACAGGTGCTATAAGCCTGTCTCTTTTGCTGTGCACTTCTACATATCTCTTCTTCATAGTGCAGGGTCACAGAGACTGAAGTAATCTATAATTCTGTTCTTTGCACTGCAGAATGACATAGAATAATACTGTAAGCTCCCACATCGACAAGAGACCCGTCTGCATCTCCCCTCTGTATGGTAAATACACACACCATCAGCAGCTAGGTGTTATTCCTTCCTCTACAATTCACATATACAGGAGATAATGTAGAGTTTTATTGAGAGAAACAGACAATAGGAATCTGCACCATCCTCATGAATGAAGAAACATTCAGAGGTTTTTACTCCATGTGGAACTCCATGTGCTTTGGCGCCGTAGTAATTTACCTAGCAACAGTGCTGTCTTCCTTGGTAGCACCCAGGGGAGGAGGGTACTGTCTATTAAACGATAAACACCCATTCACACCTGCCTCCAGCCTCCAGAGAACAAGCTTACATCATTACAAGGAGTAAGTTACTCTAGGTTGCATCACAAGAAGAGGGGCACACATGTACTGATTGCTGTGTGTCAGGGTGGATTAAATAAATGATTTAACCCTTTGGCTGCTAAGCCATTTCCCACCTGGGTGCTAAGCTGGATTTTAGATTTTTTTTTTTTATACTTTTTAAAAATATATATATATATTTTCCAGATCCCCAATACTTATACCATTGGAAAGGTTAGGTGATTACCTTTCCAACAGTGGGTCTTGGGGGTCTGTAGCTGCTTAGATGCCTGATATACAGGCTTCTAAGCAGCATGCTCCGATTTCCCTATATTGTCTATTGTTAATTTTAAATAAAGTTGCGCGGTGACGTCATTGCACGAATCGTGAAGCCCCGGCGATGTCTCTCACTATTTAGGCCAGATCTCCGGGGTGGGAACCCCTAGATTGCTCTCAAGGTGGGTGAGTGCTAACGACGACTCTGAGCCGTCGTCAGGACCTGACTGGGACAATTTGTGACGGCTCAGAGCCGTCGTTAGCACTCAAAGGGTTAAAAAAAAAAATCTTAATTATTTTTTTTATATATTTTTTATTTAAAGGGACACTGAACACAAATTTTTTCTTTTGTAATTCAGATAGAGCATGCAATTTTAAGGAACTTTCTAATTTACTCCTAGAAAGATAGTTTCTATTTAAGATAAAGTATAATCTAAAGGTTATTCATTACTATTTTGGACAATTTTTCTATCTTTAAGATATTATCACATATTGGTTTTGTAGTTCTCAAAACTGTGAATTTGTGTCTGCAGAAATAACATGCCCTTTCTTTACAGCAAGAATGTTATAAAATAAACATACATAGTTGAGAAATAGACCTTAAAGGGACATAATCATAAAATAAAAATTTGGGGTTTTAGATAGAGCATACAAACTTCTGATTTTTCTCCTTACAATAAAGCACAGGTGAAAGTTGATCAAATATGAATGATTAACCTATGAAACTGGAGATAATTCCCCTCCCAATAATTTCATTAATGTCAATGAACTATCCATGCGTATCTAATGATATAGAACCAAATCAGTCATGGTCTAATATAACTGGAAAACTAATTTGAAAAGTTATTATTGCAAAAAGGAAACCATGATTTAAATCGGTCTTACTGGCTAATGATTTAAATCCTGCTGTGTGTATATTGTTGCAACAGAGCCAATTACATAATAGAAGTAAATTGGAAAGTTGCATGCCCTATCTGTATCATGAACGTTTAATTTTGACTATTGCAATGTTCTCCACAGAAAAGTTTGCTAAACGGGTGGATTTATGAGGTAATAATATTGCAGTTATTTATAAATTTTACTTAAAGGGACATAACACCCAAATGTTGAAGCACTTGGAAGTGGTGCAGCATAGCTGTAAAAAGCTACCTAGAAAATATCACTTGAATATCTATTTGTAAAAAAGGAAGATATTTACCTTAAAGAGATACTAGTCCCAAGACTTGCAAGGGAGTGTGCATCTGGCATGTGCAGGCACAATCGTGTTATTTCCCTATTCAGTTTAAGGAAGTTAACTATGAAATCTCATGAGATCACAGCATAGCATAACCTCAAAGCACTGCTGATTGGCTATTTTATTTCAACTTGCAGCCGGACAGTAGCTGAAGTATAATTGTTACCAGAGCACTTACTCTTGTAAGCTGAAGAAATTTTGAGGTAAAATATCTTCCTTTTTTACATAAAGAGGCTCAGGTGATATTTCCTTGTCAGCTTTTTACAAATATGCTTAATAACTTACAATTGATTATCAATGTATTGTTAAAGTTATGCTTTGTGAAAAAAGTAATTTTTTTTTATTACTACTCCCAGAGGGACCACATATCCAGCACTCTAACCCTGCAACTTTCTATGGAGTGATTGGCTGAAAAGTACAAGAATTATATATATATATATATATATATATATATATATATATATATATGTCAATGGACAGCAAAACAATGTCAACTTTTGCTATTAATGAGTTTTAAATACTTTAAAAACACATTTGTTTTGTCCACAGATATTTTGAAATGGAGAGCTTAATTTCTTATATATACAAAAAATGTATTCATATATCTTTATGTAAAGTCTAATGAATGCCTGTTTTCCAATTCTCTGTATAAGCAGAAAAGGTAAAATGCATCTGAAGATGCGAATTACCTGGCACCGGCACATAACAGCACAAAGTGAATTTATGATATTTGTAGAGAGATGCATCACCGCAGTGGGAAATATTTGAGAAACTTTGGCGATGCTGCACGTGTATGAAAATGTAACATTTGTATATCATTTGTACAGTATTGCCAGATTACGCACGGTTGTCCAAATTCAATTAAAAGGGGTGCAGAAAATGATATAAAACATAGGCAGGTTAAGAAAATGTGGTCTGTAAAGTAGGGTTTGTGTTACCTCTGTGAATATTAAAATCAGTTCCCTTGTTTAGTTAAAGGGAAATGAAACCCATTTTTTTTTCTTGATTCAGATAAATCATACAATTTAAAAAAAAAAACAACTTTAGAAATGTACTTCTATTTTCTAATGTGCTTAGTTCTCTCAGTACTCTTTGTTGAAATGCATACCTAGGTAGGCTCAGGGGCTGAGAACTACATGCTGATTGACGGCTTCACATATATGCCTATTTTCATTGGCCTACTGATGTGTTTAGCTAGCTCCCAGTAGTGCATTGCTGCTCCCTGAATAAGCGATACTAAGAGAATGAAGTAAATTGGAAAGTTGTTTAAAATTGCATGCTCTATTTGAATCATAAAAATAAAAAAAAATCTTTTTCTTTCATGATTCAGATAGAGCATGCAATTTTAAGCAACTTTCTAATCTACTCCTATTAGCAATTTTTTTTTCGTTCTCTTGGTATCTTTATTTGGAAAATCCGGAAGGTAAGCTTAGCTGGCCCATTTTTGGTTCAGCACCAGGGTAACGCTTGCTGATTGGTGGCTACATTGAGAGAACAAAGACAAATCGATAATACGAGTAAATTAGAAAGTTGATTAAAATTGCCTGCTCTATCTGAATCATGAAAGAAAACATCTGGGTTTCATATCCCTTTAAGCACAGTAAAATGTAGATAGTAAATTCACTATATATTTTGTTTGCTTTAACAGTGTGGAGACTTGTTGGCAGCAGAACATTTGTGGCCTAGTTTTCAATGAGGTGCTAAAGTTTGGAAACTAGGCCTGTGTTTTTCTGATTGGGGCAGTGATGGAAGACACGGGCCAATGAATGTGATGGGATCAAGTGAATTTGGGGCGCGTCCTGGGAGGAGCTGGGTCTGTTGCTAAAGCCAGGTCATGTGCCCTGGTGCAGAAAACAGCGGGTAGGAAAGTGGGCAGACATTCCAACCCGTGACCATCCTGGATATAGAGATATATGGAGAATAACGAAAGAAAGTTAGGAGCCAGGGGTAACATTTTAAGTAAACTCCTTCATGTAAAAAAAAAGGGAAATAAAACACAAACATTTTCTGTTGTGATACCAGATAGAGCATACAATTTTAAACAACTTTGCAATTTACTTATATTATCTATTTTGCCTTGTTCTCTTGGTAGCATTTGTTGAAAAGCAAACCTTGGTAAACTCAGGAGTTTGGAACTAGCTGCTTGATTGGTGGCTGGCTGCACATAGCTGCTTATCGTTGGCTTAACAATGTGTTCAGCTAACTCCCAGTTGTGCATTGCTGCTCTTTCAATAAAGAATACAAATAGAATGAAGCAAAATTGATAATGGAAGTAATCTGGAAAGTTGTTTTAAATTGTAGGATCTATCTGAATCATGAAATAAGACTTTTGGGTTTAATATCCCTTTAAAGGAACATAAAAGTAAATTGTATGTACTGTAGTTTGCAATAAAACACTGAAACAACAAAAAGCTACAGACATTTTTTAATGCACTCAGTATAGATCTAAGATGTGTGTTAAAATAATATGCCACAACCTTATAAACTTCACAAACTATTGCATTTTTGTACCTTTTGAAAGGGATATTAAACACTTTTTTCCCCATATATTAATTACTCAATTGCATACAAAATAAATTCTTTAAAGTCATTTAAGGGACAGGAAACCCCAACAATTTCCTTCATAATTCAGATACAGCATACAATTTTAAACAACTTTCAAATTTACTTTTTTTTTTTTAAATCAAATATGCTTCATTCTCTTATTATCCTTTGCTGAAGAAACATCATTGAACTACTGGCAGTTAGCTGAACACATCTTATTAGCCAATCACAAGAGACAAATGTGTACAGGCACCAATCAGCAACTAGCTCCCACTAGTGTAGAATATGTGTATTCGTTTTCAACAAGGGATACCAAGAGAACAAAGCTCATTTGAAAATAGAAGTGATTTTAAAAGTGTCTTAAAATGACATGCTCTATCTGTATCATGCAAGCTTAATTTTTACTTTCCTATCCCTTTAACTCTGAATTAATTTTTTTATTTTTTGCAGTGAAGGGACATACCCCTTTAACAGTCTTGAGTATTTTTAATCTTATTTTCCTCTTGCCAATTAGAGAAAGATATTAATAAAGTGATCTTAAAATTGAGTAATCCATTTTCAGCACGGAGGAAGCTCAGAACACACTCCAGTCTGCCCAATTGTTTGTTATTTAAAGGGCCAGTAAAGTAAAAAGCAAACTTTAATTATTTAGATAGAGCATGCAATTGTAAAGGGGCAGTCAACACCAGCATTTTTGTTGTTTAAAAAGAAAGATAATTCCTTTATTACCAGTTCCCCAGTTTTGCATAACCAACACTGTTATAGAAATACACTTTTTACCTTTGTGATTACCTTGTATCTATGCTTCTGTAAACTGCCCCTTTATTTCAGTTCTTTTAACAGACTTGCATTTTAGCCAATCAGTGCTCACTCCATGGTAACTTCACGTGCATGAGCTCAATGTTATCTATATGAAACACATGAACTAATGCCCTCTAGTGGTCAAACTGCTTTCAGATTAGAAGCAGCCTTCAAGGTCTAAGAAAGTAGCATATGAATCTCCTAGGTTTAGCTTTCAACTAAGAATACCAAGAGAACAAAGCAAAATTGGTGATAAAAGTAAATTGGAAAGTTGTTTAAAATTACATCCTCTATTTAAATCATGAACGTTTTTTTGGGGACTTGACTGTCCCTTTAAACAACTTTGCAATTTACTTATATTATCAAATTTACTTTGTTGTATTGGAATCCTTTGTTTGCGAGCATACAAAGGTGGGCTCAGGAGAAGCAGTATAATGTAGCTTGTGCTTGGTGGTTGCACATATATGCCTCTTGTCGTTGGCTCACCAGATCTGTTCAGCTACCTCCCAGTAGTGCATTGCTGCGCTTTAGCCTACTCTTCAACGAAGGATAGTAGGAAAACAATGCCAATTTTTCTTATATATAAGTACATTAGAGCATTTCATTTTAAACCACTTTCAATCTCAATAAAAGCTTACTGTCCCTTTTTAAAGGGACATGAAACCCAATATTTTTCTTTCATGATTCAAATAGAGCATATTTTCCAATTTACTTCTATTATCAATTTTGTTTTATTATCTGCGTATCCTTTATTGAATGAGTAGCAAGGCATTACTTGAATCTAGTTGACCACAATTGTTAAGCCAATGACAAGAGGCATATAGGTGCAGCCTCCAATAAGCAGCTAGCTCCTGAGCCTACCTAGGTATGTTTTTAACAAAGGATGCAAAGAGAATTAAGCAAATTAAATAATAAAAGTCAATTTGAAAGTTGTTTCAAATTGTATAGTCTATCCGAATCATGAAAGAAATGTTTTGCTGTATACTATACTTGCATAAAAAGCTTTATGTCCCTTTAATCACATGGTCATTTCTAAGTAACATCACAGACTACTCTAGCAAGGGTACATTTCAGCCCTTAGTCCTGCAGGAAACATAGTGCCGAGGGCTTCCTCCTGACTCTAGACAGATGATCCTCACAAAGTGTTCCTTGTACAATTAGCAAACACAGTAACTAGGCAGCTCGTAAAAGCTCCCTGGAAAAGTAGGACAGGTCAGTTTATGTCCATCCTCATGGAAAAAGCAGTGCCACCTGGTCAAGCAGATGCCTCTCCCTCTTAGCCCGTAAAAGATAAAACAAGCAGTGGGAGTCCTGGAGATGAGCTGCTTCCTGAATGCTGCCCACTGATGTGCAAAAACTCTACTCATTAAAGGGGCAGGCTCCTTGATTTTATATTATTGTTTAAAGAGATATATAGCACCTTTTTACTACCTATTCCCCAGCTTTGCATAACCAACATTGTTTTTATTAATATACTTTTGCCTGCAGGCCGCCTCTTATCTCAGTGCGTTTTCACAGTTTTCCACAGTTAGACAGAGCTAGTTCATGTGTTCCATATAGATAACATTGTGCTCAATCCCGTGGAGAATGATAATGGTTATGCAAGAACCACTGATCGGCTAAATGCAAGAAGCAATGTAAAAAGCTCTGAGATAAGGGGCAGTCTACAGTGGCTTAAAAGGTAAAAAGTGTATTAATATAACAATATTGGTTATACAAAATTGGGGAATGGGTAATAAAGGGATTATCTATCTTTTTAAACAATATTAATTTTAATACGCTATCCCTTTAAGCCAAATGTGTCAGACAAATAGGAAACTGAAAGCTACATTTTGTCAAGGTATAAGGGTAGCAGACTTTTTTTTATTTTTTATGCATGAATGTGATTTATTTAGCCCCTTGGTTGTCAGAAACAAACCCATAAATAGTGTTTAAAGTGATGGTAAATCCTAGCATTTGTGAAACGCTAGGATTTACCAGTGGAACAAATCAAGGGGAAAAGTTATTTTATTTATCTGAAGCATTTGCCGCGCTGAGTGCCTCAGGCAGCCAATGGCAGAGTGCTATTTTGCTGTGAGGTGATTTTAGCCAATAGCATGCTAGCTATCCGGAATGGCGCCAGCTGGTCTGCACGGCTATTGGCTAAGAGGTGGAAACGTCACCTCACAGCAAAATAGCGTTCTGCCTGAGGAGCTCAGCACGGCGAATGCTTCAGACAAATAAAGGAACTTTCAGCATGAAGTATTAATATTTTATACTTCATGACTGAAAGTTCCCTTTGTTTCACTGGTAAATCCTAACGTTTTACAAACGCTAGGATTTACCGTCACTTTAAGCCACTTGTTTAAGAATAACACACCATGATATAACCCCTTGATTGACGGAGACATTATGCAGTAATTTATCCCTACAGTTGCCTGAAATACACGCTTATGCATATTAAAGGGACATATATTTGAAATGTTTGTTTTATTGTTTTAAAAGATAGATTATCCCTTTAGTACCCATCCCCCAGTTTTGCTTAACCAACACAATAATTTTGACTTATGTGATTACCTTGTATCTAAGCCTCTGCAGACTGCCCCCTTATCTCTGTTCTTTTGACAGACATGCATTTTAGCCAACCAGTGCTCACTCATAAATAACTCCACTGGAGGGAGCACAATGTTATGACACACATGAACTAGCACTGTCTAACTATGAAAAACTGTGAAAAT
The DNA here is from genome assembly GCF_027579735.1 of Bombina bombina. Lineage (NCBI taxonomy): Eukaryota > Metazoa > Chordata > Amphibia > Anura > Bombinatoridae > Bombina > Bombina bombina. The sequence goes on along the minus strand of NC_069504.1, from coordinate 861,404,607 downwards.
GCACTGAGATAAGAGGTGGCCTTCAATAGCTTAAAGATCAGTTTATGAGCCTACTCAGGTTTAGCTTTCAACAAAGAATGCCATCAATGGTCAATAATTTCTGAAGGAAGGAAATATAGTGCAACATATAATGTTCTGAAAATATGTACAAAGCAGCAAATATACTGCATATTAAAGTGATGGTAAACTTACATGATTTTAAAATCAGGGCCAGAATCTAAGCAATATTTTAGATGGACTTTATTTGATCACTTCTAATGAAGATGCGCTGTAACTTACTTTTTAATCTAGCCGTATCAATACCCCACACTCTGGCCGCCCACTTTAATATTCATATGTTTGTGAGCTAATGGTTTAAAATTGTTTTCCAATCGGCGCTCTAGCTATACGGCTTTTTTTTTTTTTTGTAGCTAGAGTGTGGGATAATAGAATGGCACGGCTAGATTAAAAAGTAAGTTACAGTGCATCCTTATTAGAAGTGATCAATTAAAGTCCCTGTAAAATATCGCTCGGATTCCGGGTCTGATTTTAAAACATGCAAAGGTTAACTTCACTTTTATACTAATAATGTTTGTGTTGTTGAGAGCCAAACTGAATGGTGAAACACAATCTATATCTATGTTATGCATTTTTTTTTAACAGGGTCTGCACTCTCATTATGCATTAAAGGAACCCAAATATTTTCTTTCATGATGCATATAGAGAATACAATTTTAAACAATGTTCTAATTTACTTCTATTATCTAATTTGTTTCATTCTCTTGGTATAATTTGTTGAAGGAGCAACAATATACTACTATATATATATATATATATATATATATATATATATATATATATATATATATATATATATACAGCCACCAATCAGCAGCTAGAGCCTAGGTTCTTTACTGCTCCGGAGCTCACCTAGATAAACCTTTCAGTAAAGAATTATAAGAGAAGGAGCAAATTAAACAATATAAGTAAATTGGAAAGTTGTTTAAAATTGTATTCTCTGTCTAAATCATGAAAGATACATTTTGGGTTTCATGTCCCTTTAAAGGGACATACAAGTTGGTATTAAACTTTCATGATTTTTCTTTTTTTAAAATCTAATTTACATTTTTTTATTATTATATACTTAAAATCATGAATGTTTAATATTGACAAAGGGTGTTTTTCTTGTATATGTTAAGATTTTTTTTAAACCAAAATGTTTTAAATGTCGTAAATAATTTGAAAGTTCTTTTACAAGTATTGTTTTTTTCTAGCGATTGGTTGTAAATGCTGTTACCGTATATGTAGTAGTTTGGCGTCTATACTTTGTGGCACATTATCATAAGCCCTGTGTATTTATAGTCATCTGTGTCCATCATATATCTATATGTATCTTGTATATCTGTGTCTTTACTAGGTGTTTTTTGATGTTGTGGGTAGAGAAAGCGGTTTTAATAAAGTAATGCTCTGCAGGTCTCTGGCAGAAGTGGTTAGGGAGTGATACTCTGAAGCTCGACCCAGCCCTGAGGAAAAGGCACGGTCATCTACAGCACCCTTCACCTCATCCAAGCTGAGATATTTAATTTACTACACACTGCGCGGCCCTTATTACTTTGGCCATATACTCACTCACTATGGGCCCCATTTATCAACCTTCAGATAGGTTGGACATCACGCAATGCAAATACATCCACTGTTCCAAGCCACACGCTATAAGAGGACCAACTACCCAAAGTTAACAAAAAGTTACCTTATCACATTTGCCTTTATTAAATTAGGTAAAATGGCAACTCACAGTGAGCATTTTTTTAGATTTTAGTTATTTTTATGTACTTTTTAATAGAATGATTTGTTTTTTTTATAACACAACGGCTGTTATGAAAGATTTTATATAAATGTGCCGCGAAATTATTTGCCGACTTCTTTTTTTCATTTTTTATTCATAAACATTGCCTTTTTTCGATTTTTATTCATAAACTTTGCCTTTTTTTTTTTTTTAATAGTGCTCAAATATTAAACCATTGGCGTAGTTGTTTTGTGCATACAAAACAACACCAGTTGAACTACTCAATATACTGGACAACTAAGCTGTGGGTTGCTCTTTTATACCTGCTTATTGTAGACTGTTTATTGTTTGCTCTGCCAGACTTTGTTTCTCGCTTCCTTGCTTCCTATGATGTTTGCAAGCTCAAAGGTAACAGATGTGAACTTGTTTCCACTGCGATGTTTGTGGTGCGGAGGACAAGCCATTTGAAGGTATGATAACTTTGAAATCTGTTGGATTTGCAGCCGGACAACATCTCCATGAGGATAACGCTGTAATTGATCCTATTCAAATATTCAAGACTGAAGCATTCTTTATATCAATCTTCTTCTCTTTTTTTTTCAGTGGGAATCACAGTATAACTATAGACTGTATTTTGACACAAGCTTAATACAGTTGAAGGTTTGATAAATGAGGCCCTATAACTTGATATAATGAGGCCACGTAGAAACTCACACAAACCATAGCAATTGGCGTACATTCAGCCCCTTTGTCGTACATGTGTTCCATACCCCGTTCCCACACACACAAACTATCCTTCCCACAAGCACTATCATGTCTCTGCTTGGTCAATCTCCATCACTAGGCTTCTGTAACTGCTGTCATTGACTGCCATTAACAGGCCTGAATTTTAAGAAATCCCTGCTTGAGCAAATATAAATAAATGCATCAGCTGCACTGAATGTGTGAGATACTTGTTAACCACTTTTGTTCTAGCAGGTGCATTCTCAAAATCCTGATTGGCTAATGGCACATGACTACTTAGGCTGCCCAGCCCTTTCTTACATGCAGTCACTGCAAACTATCTCTTCGTCCTGTAATTCTTCCTGTTCTTCGCAGGATCTCCCTCGTTAAAACCTGTGATTCCTGAGGCTGATTTGACATCCCCCCCCCCCCCTCCTCGATGACACAGTAAGTGATTTTTTTTATTATTGATTGTATATATGGATTACTCCTATATAGTTATGTCAGTTGACTGGAGAAACTGTGTGTATAGCATTTGCCTGTCAGCTGTGCGCTTATACAAAGGGAAAAGTTGGCGATCAAAGAGAATGTACAAGCAGAGCTGTCAGCTTAGGGTTAAATCTTGGGGGCCCATTTATCAAGCTTCGTATGGAGCTTGAAGAGCCGTGTTTCTGGCGAGCCTTTAGACTCGCCAGAGACTGCTGCTCCATAACCTGTCTGTCTCCTCTGAGGAGACGGGCAGAGATTGCGTGAAATCAACCAGATCGAATATGATCGGGTTGATTGACACCCCCTGCTATCGGCGATTAGCCGTGGATCTGTAGGGGGCGGCGTTGCACCAGCAGTTCACAAGAGCTGCTGGCGCAATGCTGAATGCGGAGAGCGTATTGCTTTCCGCATTCAGCTATGTCTGTCGGACATGATCCGCTAATCGGATCATGTTGGACAGACATTTTATTAAATAGGCCCCTTGGTATTTACATATAGACCAAGATTTATTGGAGCTAGTGAGAGAGTACATTACATTATAATCTTATATGGACATAAAAATATAATGCTCTGTGTTTGCACATTTTATAAGTGTACTATTGCTAGCATATAACTATGTGTTTAACTCCTGAAAAGTTACCTTCAGACTTGGACCTAACTGAACACATATGGTGATCCAATGACAAGAGATGTGTATAGCCGCCAATTACCAGATAGCTCCCAGTAGTTCATTGCTTCTAGAGCCTATCTAAAGGCCTTTTTTAAATGATAAAAAGAGAACAAAGTAAATGTGATAATAGAAGTAAAGTAAAAACAGTTTCCGCCACACACATGTATTTAAAGGACAAATAAATAGGATAGAATAGCATAATCAACAAATACATAATAAAAAAGACAATGCAAAAGCATTTAGTCTCTTATTTCAGAGTAAGTTACATTTCCTTTCCCCTGCACCATGTGAGAGCCAATCAAAAAATGCTTATGTGTATATCCTGTGAATTTTGCACATGCTCAGTAAGAGCTGATGCCTCAGGAAGTCTGAATATAGAAAAAAATGTGGAGATTTTAATAATGTAAGTGAATGGGAAAGTTGTTTACATTTATGTGCTGTATCTAAATCATTAAAGTTAATTTTGACTTCAATGCTCCTTAAAAGGGACAGGGACATTACAGATAGAGAAACAAAAACAAATTTTAGAACCCTTCCTGCAAACTGAGTTAATGATGGAAATGGCACTAAGGGGCGAATGGAGAGCATTGTATGATTCTCTTTCAAACTCAGAAATATTAGAGCCTATAGATGAGATAGATGTGGTATCCTTTTTCTGAGAGCAGAGACCCCCCCCCCTTTTTTTTTTTTTTTTTCTTTTCTCTCTCTCCTCCCCCCCTCCTTCTCCTTCTCTCCTAGTGGGGGTTCAAGTTGTTGAGTCAGCTGAATTAAAATGTATGAGATGATTGTTTATACTAGCTTGTTTATGGTAAGGTTGAACCTGTTTCTCTTGTTCTTTTGGGTTTGTTTTGTTTTATTGTTGTTTGTATAAATTAAAATGAAGGGGCACAGATACTCGGGCAAGCAGATGGAATCACACTATACCTTGATGTGGATATCATGATAGCATTGGACTATATATCAGCATATGGACGTTTTTCCTTTTTTTTTTTTTTAAAGCTACAGATGGACTATTATCTATGGAAAGATCCATGTTAAACATATCTTACTTGATTTGTGTCTGTATTGTCTTGAAATGTGTATCTTTCAATAAATATATATATATATATATATAAAAAAAAAGGGACAGTGTACTTAGGCATGCAGCTGATTAGTTAATTGTGTTCAAAGTTGCTGCAGGATATTTGAACACTTTTTAATATAAAGGTAAATAATTATTTTTAAACAGTTTTTAATACACTCCGGAAGGTAAAATGGGTCATATGGAACCAAGGGGAGAACATTTTACAGTACAGCTTAAAGGCATAGGAAAGTCAAAATTAATCTTGTATGATTCAGAGCATTAAAAAATAATGCATTTTAATTCCCATAAACTATATATAATTAAACATTTTGTAGTACAATTTCAAAGTGTTTAATATCCCCTTAATGAACGAAAAATGTGGCTGGTTTGTTCTTTCTACTCTTGCACATAGGTGAACAACTATGCACATTTATAGTTCAGGTAGAGGGTAAAGAAAAGGTATGAAAAATATACTAATTTGACTACAATAATTTATTGCAAAATGCAGATATAAAGCTGTAGTTGCAGCTTCCAATTTGTATATAATGTTCCTATTAAATATGTGACTTTTTTGTGTACAGGTGCATTGTGGGCATTGAGGTTGGCTTGGGTAAATCTTTATTTCCATCTAAAGGGGAGGAGAGTCTATGGCTTCATTCATTAGTGTTGGGAATTTAGAACCTGGCCACCAGGAGGAGGCAAAGACACCCCAGCCAAAGGCTTAAATACCTCCCCCACTTCCCTCATCCCCCATTTATTCTTTGCCTTTCGCTCACAGGAGGACAGGCCAGAGAAGTCGCGAAGATCGAAGTAGTCTGTTATGGAGGTTAGTACTCTTCGCATTGTGACTTAAGTTTTTAAAGTAGTACTGTCACCCTCTCAGTGAGAGCCTGGGCAAAAGTTGGAGTCCAGAGATGCAGGGGAGAGTCTTTCTGCAAAAACCATCCCGAATCATATTAACAGCTCCACAAGCAATCGGCGTCAGCGAGGCTTCTAACCTGTCCACACTTAAAGGGCCAGTGTTCCTAGTTTCCACGGCATAGATTCTGGTAAGATCGTTTCATTTTTTATTACCTAAGGATAACACGGAAGACCAGGGTCACAGTGTGACATCCTTTTATCTTTAAAGAATCAAGGGTTAATATTTTCTGGAAAGGGGATTATTGAACAGGGGTGGTTTATACATATTGTTTATTGTGTCATTGCCTGCGTATGTGCGAGATGAGGCTGTGGCAATGTAGGGAACTTTCAGGTGGACTTACGGTAGTATTGTGCGGCCATTTTTGGACACGTTTTTCTCCTTAGGCAGGGGCGGTCCTGCCAGGCATTCATGTGACCGGGTGTGGCTATCTCTCTTCCTCTTTTGATCAGCGGCGCGAGGAGATGAAACGGTTTCCGTAGTCCGGGTCATAGGAGGGGTGTGAGTGCCCCAACCATTGGAAGTTATAAAGGTGCCTATTTATTAAGTTAATCTAGTCCATAATTAAAGGACAAGCTATGGAGGACTCTGACACCTCTTTAACAAGGTCTCATTCCTGTGTTTATTGTGAGGAGGTTCTGGTAGAACAGCCTGCTCAACTATGTTCCACATGCCTTGATAAAGTTACGACATCTAAAAGTAAATGGATGTCTAGTACTACTGAGCCGTCCACCTCTGAGGGTTCCCTGTCCCGTGAGGTGCATTCCCTGCATTCATCGCCAATTGCACATGCAGCGCCCCAGGGTCCAACCATTACTCCTGCGGGAGAGATTTGTTGGCCGTCAGATTTTGCGGATCAACTGCAAACGGCGGTATCGAAAGTGATCCATGCATTACCACGTTCTACTAAGTGCAAGCGTAGGGCGTATCATGGCGGCCCGGCCCAGGGGTTGTCTACGCCTATGGAAATATCAGAGGCGTTATTCAATGATGAGGCCCACTCCGACTCTTCGGAGGAGGCCCCTTCTGGCTAGGAGTCCATGTCATCTAAACCTCCGACTGCGGAGGAGCTTGACTTTAGCTTTAGGATGGAGAATTGCGCTTTTTGCTGAAGCAAGTGCTTGCTACTCTGGAGGTTTCGGAACCGAAATTTCCGGAGGAACTTAAGATTTGTAAGCTTGATAAGGTATATGAGGACAGGGTGGTGCCTCAGGCCTTCCCGGTTCCTGTTAAGATGGCTAATATTATTAAGAATGAATGGGAGTGATTAGGTTCTTCCTTTTCTCCTTCTTCCTTTAAGAAACTGTTCCCCGTTCCAAACTCTCAGCTTGAGCTGTGGGGTACTGTCCCTAAGGTTGATGGTGCTATCTCCACGCTCATGAAGCAGACAACTATTCCCCTCGAGGATAGTTTGTAATTTAAAGAGCCCATGGATAAAAAGTTGGAAAACATTTTAAAGAAGATGTTTTTCAGCCAGCAGCAGCCATAGCTGCAGTTTCTGGAGCTGCAACATATTGGCGTGAATCCCTGTGTGAAATAGTCGAGGGGGACACTTCCATCAACGAGATACAGGATAAGATTAAGGCGCTGAAGGTCGCCAATTCTTTCATCAGTGATGCCAATATGCAAATTATTCGCCTGAATGCTAAGGTGTCAGGTTTTTTTCCGTTTTATTCTCGCAGGCTCTGTGGCTAATGTCTTGGTCTGCGGGACATTGACCTCTAGTCGAGGCTGTTGTCCCTGCCTATTCAAGGAAAGATTCTGTTCGGTCCCAGGATTGGATTCGATCATATCCACGGTTACGGGAGGCAAGGGAGCTTTCGTACTGCAGGATAAGAAGGCTAAGACTAAAGGATCTACTTTTCGTCCCTTTCATGTGGACAAGGCCCAGTGCCAGCAGCCCGCCGCGAAAGCGGACCAGTCCAAGGGAACTTGGAAGCCGGCTCATTCTTGGAACAAGTCTAAGCAGAGCAAGAAGCCCGCCGAGACAACTTTGGCATGAAGGGGCGGCCCCCAACCGGTCTCCGGACCAAGTAGGGGACAGATTATCTCTGTTCAGAAGCCTGGTTGCAGGACGTTCAGGACCCTTGGGTTCTGGAAGTTGTTGCCCAGGGTTACAGGATAGGGTTTAGATCCCATCCGCCCAGGGGCAGATTCCTCCTGTCAAACCTGTCTTCAAGAAAAGAGAAAAGAGAGAGGCCTTTCTAGAGTGTGTGAGGATCTCTCCTCTCTCTGTGTTTATCGTACCAGTACCCCAAGCAAGAAAGGGGGGTCTAGGGTACTATTCAAAATCTTTTTGTGGTTCCAAAGAAGGAGGGCACATTCTGCCCGATTCTAGACCTAAATGCTTTAAACAAGTTTCTGAGTGTTCCATCGTTCAAAATGGAAACGATCAGATCTATTCTGCCCCTAGTTTCAAGAGGGACAGTTCATGACAACTATAGACTTGAAGGACGCTTACCTTCATGTGCCAATTCACAGTGGTCCACTTCAAGTTCCTAAGATTTGCGTTTTTGGACCAACACTTCCAGTTTGTGGCCCTCCCTTTTGGTCTGGCGACGGCCCGAGAGTCTTCTGGAAGCTTCTGGGGGCACTACTTGCAGTGGCCAGATCCAGAGGCATTGCTGGGCGCCCTATCTGGACGACATCCTAGTTCAGGCACCGTCACTCAGTCTCGCAGAGGATCATTTGAGGGCTCTTCTTTTGCTACAATCTCACGGTTGGAAGATCAACTCAGGAAAGAGTTTGACGCAGGAAGATTGCGTCCTCTTGTCTTGCCCTTTAGTCCTCCTCAAGCCCCTCGGTAGCTCAGTGTATGGAGGTGATCGGACTCATGGTTTCCACCATAGACGTCATTTAATTAGGCCAGGTTCCATCTCAGACCTCTTCAATTGTGCATGTTGAGACAGTGGAACGGCCATCATTCATATCTATCACAGCAGATATCCATGGATGCTCGGACTCGGATCTCCCTCTCTTGGTGGATCCGTCCGGAGCAACTGTCCATGGGGACATCCTTCTTGAGACCATCCTGGGAGATTTTGACCACGGACGTGAGTCTGGCAGGATGGGGAGCTGTTTGGGGTACCAGGATAGCACAAGGAAAATGGACACGGGAGGAGTCTCTCCTCCCAATAAATATTCTGGAACTCAGAGCAATCTACAATGCTCTGAAGGCATGGCCTCCTCTGAGGTCGTTCAGCTTCATCAGATTCCAGACCGACATTACCTCTGTGGCTAACATCAACCATCAGGGTGATACGAGGAGCTCCCTAGCCATGAGGGAGGTGTCTCGGATCTTGGAGTGGACGGAGCCCACAGCAGCTCGCTCTCAGCGATTCACATTCCAGGTGTGGACAACTGGGAAGCAGACTTTCTCAGCAGGAAAACCTTCCATCCTGGGGAATGGTCTCTCCACCCTGAAGTGTTTGTGGAGATTTGTCTCAGGTGGGGAACGCCGGGGATAGATCTCATGGTGTCCAGACTCAATGGCAAGCTACCCCGATACGGGTCGAGGTCCAGGGATCCCCAGGCAGAGCTGATAGATGCCTTAGCGGTGCCTTGGGGATTCAGCCTAGGTTATATTTTTTCCACAGTTACCACTTCTACCTCGTGTAGTGGCATGCATCAAACAGGAGCGAGCTTCGGCCGTTCTGAATGCTCCATTGTGGCTGCTGAGGACGTGGTTTGCGGATCTGGTGGGGATGTCATCCTCTCCGCCATGGAGGTTACCCTGTCGCAGGGATCTGCTGGAACAGGGTCCTTTTCAACATCAAAATCTTGATTCTCTGAGGCTCACTGCGTGGTGATTGAAAGCCTAGCCTTGGCCAAGAGAGGCTTTTCTGAAATTGTGATTGATACTCTAATTCAGGCAAGGAAGCCAGTTACTCGTCGCATCTACCATAAGGTGTGGAGGACTTGTCCTGGTGTGAGAAGCATGGATATCCTTGGCATAAGGTGAAGGATTCTGTCCTTTCTCCAAGTGGTCTTGCCGCCAGTTCCTTAAAGGGACAGATTTCGGCATTATCAGTTTTGTTGCATAGGAGACTTGCTGAGCTCCCTGACATCCAATCTTTCTTTCAGGCTCTGTCTAGAATCAGGCCTGTCTTTAGACAGTCTGCTCCTCCATGGAGCTTAAACTTGTACCTTAAGGTATTGCAGAAGGTTCCGTTTGAGCCTATGCATTCCATTGACATTAAGATTCTGTCCTGGAAGGTTCTCTTCCTGTTGGCCATTGCATTGGCACGCAGAGTATCTGAACTGGCTGCCTTTCAATGTGAGCATCCCTATCTGGTTTTCCATGCGGATAAGGCTGTGCTTCACACTGGTTTGGGGTTTCTTCCCGAGGTGGTGTCTAACCGTAACATCAATCAGGAAATAGTTGTTCCTTCTTTGTGTCCTAACCCTTTTTCTTCTAAGGAGAGGTTACTTCATAACCTGGGTGTGGATCGTGCCTTAAAGTTCTATCTTCAGGCTACAAAGGATTTCAGACAGTCTACATCTCTTTTTGTGGTGTATTCAGGGAAGCGCAAGGGGCAGAAAGCCTCTTCTACTTCTTTGTCCTTTTGGTTGAGGAGCTTGCTTTGCTTGGCCTATGAGACAGTGGGACATTAGCCTCCTCAGAGAATCGCAGCTCATTCAACTAGAGCTGTGGCTTTGTTTTGTGCCTTCAAGAATGAGGCCTCTATGGAGCAAATTTGTAAGGCGACTACCTGGTCCTCCTTACACACTTTTACAAAGTTTTACAAATTTTACGTTTTTTTGTTTCTCCGGAAGCTGTTTTTGGGAGAGAGGTTTTGCAGGCTGTGGTGCCCTCCGATTAGGGTCCGCCTTTTACCCTCCCGGGTTTCATTCAGTGTCCTCTAGAGCATGGGTATATGTTCCCAACAGTAATGAATTAAGCTGTGGACTCTCCTCCCCTTTAGAGGGAAAACATAAATTATGCTTACCTGACAATTTCATTTCCATCGTGGGAAGGAGAGTCCACGGCTCCCGCACGTATCTCCCATGGGCGGACCTAAATTTAATTAATCTTATGGCACCATTTATACCCTGATATTTCTCCTACTGTTCCTTGTTCCCTCGGCTTGACTGGGGGATGAGGGAAGTGGGGAGGTATCTAAGCCTTTGGCTGGGGTGTCTTTGCCTCCTCCTGGTGGCCAGGTTCTAAATTCCCAACAGTAATGAATGAAGCCGTGGACTCTCCTCCCCACGATGGAAATTAAATTATCAGGTAAGCATAATTTGTTTTTTTGTGTATTTTGCCAGCATTATATTGTTTGACTGCAGTGACAGGAAATATATATAACTGTGCTTACATGGGTCATTTTATCAGAATGTTTACTTTTATGGGATGTTTTAAATAGTGTCACTGTCTAATGCACTGTGCTAACCACACTAGTTTACACACACTTTCAATTTACTGTATGTGTTTATTTTTAGGGACTTCTTTAGAGCCCTTATTCTCTATACAGCATTTTACTAAGTGTTTAAAATGTTAAAGGGACATTATACACTACATTTTTCTTTGCAAATTTTTTTTGAAGATGATCCATTTATATAGCCCATACAAGGATTTTTTTGTTTTGTTTTTTTAAACGTATAGTTTTGCTTATTTTTAAATAACATTGCTCTTATTTTCAGACTCCTAACCAAGCCCCAAAGTTTTAAGAGAATGCCGAGGTATACCTACTCTAGCTTGCTTCTGTTTGTGTAAAAGGTCTTTTTCATATGCCAAAGGAAAGGGGAGGGGGGGAGTGTCTGTTATTTCCCACTTAAAGTGGGTGTTCTAGCTACCTTTTTAACAGAGCTAAATTGGGAATAAATTAAGTTTTTAAACGGTTTTATACTGGATTTTTATATGAGTATCTATGCATATTATTCTTTATAGTAGTGTCTATTACATGCAGTTATATGAAAATTTTGTGTATACTGTCCCTTTTGTATTCGGTACTTGTAAAGCGCGGCTAATCACCCGTAAGGGTCTCAAGGCGCTGCTCATTTTATCGTCCTTGTAAGGATGAAAGGCTGAGTGGACCTCACCGGGGATCAAACCTGCAACCCTTGGGTTGCTACAGAAGCCCCTGTCCTATAGAATTGTAACCCTGGGTTATTCTCCATATACCTATATACAAATGCCATTGTCTGGCTCCTAAATATTCTTACTGGCTTCCAAATGTTAAACAGAATTATTGTCCCCTGTGTGTGTATGTATGTATGTGTGTGTGTGTGTATATATATAGAGAGAGAGAGGATGAGTGAGAGAGAGAGAGGATGAGTGAGAGGATGAGTGAGAGAGAGAGAGGATGAGTGAGAGGATGAGTGAGAGAGAGAGAGGATGAGTGAGAGGATGAGTGAGAGAGAGAGAGGATGAGTGAGAGAGAGAGAGGATGAGTGAGAGAGAGAGAGGATGAGTGAGAGAGAGAGAGGATGAGTGAGAGAGAGAGAGGATGAGTGAGAGAGAGAGAGGATGAGTGAGAGAGAGGATGAGAGAGAGAGAGGATGAGAGAGAGAGAGAGGATGAGAGAGAGAGAGGATGAGTGAGAGAGAGAGAGGATGAGTGAGAGGATGAGTGAGAGAGAGAGAGGGAGTGAGTTGAGAGAGAGGGAGGAGTGAGAGAGAGAGAGGAATGAGAGAGGAGGATGAGTGAGAGAGAGAGAGAGGATGAGTGAGAGAGAGAGAGAGGATGAGTGTGAGTGAGAGAGAGAGAGAGAGGGATGAGTGAGAGAGAGAGAGAGGATGAGTGAGAGAGAGAGAGAGGATGAGTGAGTGAGAGAGAGAGAGAGGATGAGTGAGAGAGAGAGAGAGAGAGGATGAGTGAGAGAGAGAGAGAGAGGATGAGTGAGAGAGAGAGAGAGAGGATGAGTGAGAGAGAGAGAGAGGATGAGTGAGAGAGAGAGAGAGGATGAGTGAGAGAGAGAGAGAGAGAGAGGATGAGTGAGAGAGAGAGAGAGAGAGAGAGAGAGAGAGGATGAGTGAGAGAGAGAGAGAGGATGAGTGAGAGAGAGAGAGAGGATGAGTGAGAGAGAGAGAGGATGAGTGAGAGAGAGAGAGAGGATGAGTGAGAGAGAGAGAGAGGATGAGTGAGAGAGAGAGAGAGGATGAGTGAGAGAGAGAGAGAGGATGAGTGAGTGAGAGAGAGAGAGAGATGAGTGAGAGAGAGAGAGAGAGAGAGGATGAGTGAGAGAGAGAGAGAGAGGATGAGTGAGAGAGAGAGAGAGAGGATGAGTGAGAGAGAGAGAGAGGATGAGTGAGAGAGAGAGAGAGGATGAGTGAGAGAGAGAGAGAGGATGAGTGAGAGAGAGAGAGAGAGGATGAGTGAGAGAGAGAGAGAGGATGAGTGAGAGAGAGAGAGGATGAGTGAGAGAGAGAGAGAGGATGTGTGAGAGAGAGAGAGAGGATGAGTGAGAGAGAGAGAGAGGATGAGTGAGAGAGAGAGAGAATGAGTGAGAGAGAGAGAGAGGATGAGTGAGTGAGAGAGAGAGAGAGGATGAGTGAGTGAGAGAGAGAGAGAGGATGAGTGAGTGAGAGAGAGAGAGGATGAGTGAGAGAGAGAGAGAGGATGAGTGAGAGAGAGAGAGAGGATGAGTGAGAGAGAGAGAGAGAGAGAGGATGAGTGAGAGAGAGGATGAT